>NC_057920.1:42396827-45078650 GCF_018873765.1 Telopea speciosissima
TGCCAGAGTTGTAGACCAAGCGTGCTTGCCCCTAAGTGTGGTGCATACTTTGCCCTAGTGCCTATGTTCGTTGCATATGTGCCCAAGTGAAAAAATTCCTAATCACCCAAAGTGTGGTGCAAAATTTAAATACCCAAGCTGTGGTGCCCTACTGTGTTCCTATCTGTGGCCATGTGTTCCTATACGTGGCTATGCCGTGGTGCCCTACTGTGGGCCAATTCATGCCCATATGTGCTGCATAAGTCCCAAGTGTGCCTATACTTGCCCAACTTATGGTGCCCAAGTTGTGCCAAGTGCCTAAATATTGTTCAAGCTATGATACAAAACTCCTAAGTGTTTGTGGACATGGGCTAGGCAAGCACGACTGTACTGCCTTGCACGTGGTTGCCCAGCATGGCAAGCACGCCGCGCACAAGGCTGCCCAGCATGGCTGACTTCCTCGCATATCATTGCCAAGCATGGCTGACTTCCACACACATGGCTGCCCAGCATGGATGCACTACCACGCACAAAGTTGGCCAACATAACTGACTATCGCGCACAAGGCTGGGCAGCATGGCAGACTACCACGCACAAGGCTGCCTAGCATGGCTGGCTACCTCACACATGGCTGCCCAATATGGCTACACTGCCATGCACAAAGCTGTCCAGCATGGTTGATTGCCTCATACATCGTTTCCCAGCATGGCTGACTACCGCGCACATCATAGCCTAGCATGGTTGACTACCGCGCACATCGTTGCCCAGCATGGATGATTGCCATACACATTATTTCCCAGCATGGCTGACTGATGCGCACAAGTCTGCCCAACTTGGCTGCACTGTCATGCACAAGGCTTCCCAGCTTGGCTGCACTGCCACACACATGGCTGCATTACTGTGCACAAGGCTGCCCAGCTTTACTGCACTATCATGCGTAAGGCTGCCCAGCATGGCTGGGACTGGCTGGTAGGCATGGCTGGCCAGCCGCGTGCAAGGCTACTTGGTATGGCTGGCACTAGCTGGTAAGTATGGCTGTCCAACCACGCACATGCATGTCTGCTGGCATTGCTGGCACTGGCTGGCAGGCATGGCTACCTAGCCGTGCGTGCACAAGGTTGCTGGCATGGCTGGCACTAATTGGTAGGTATGGGTGCCCAGTCAGGCATGTGCATGATTGCCCAGCCGGGTGTGCACATGGCAGGCACTGGCTGGCAGGCATGGGTGCCTAGTAGGCTGCTTCATGTGGCACCGTGTGCGTGTAAGCCTGCTGGCATGGTTGGTACTGGCTAGAAGGCATGGGTCCCAGTCACCCGTGTGTAAGTCTGCTTGGCATAAAACCACGTGCGTGTAAGGCTGCTACCATAGTTGGCACTGGTTGGTAGGCATGAGTGCCCAGCCACACGCATAGGCTGCTAAGCATGGCATCACGCACGCGCAAGCTACTGGCATGGTTGGCACTGACTGGCAGGCATAGGTGCCCAGTCCCGTGTGCAAAGCTGCTTGGCATGGCACTGTGCCAGTGCAAGGCTGCTGGCATGGCTAGCCCTGGTTGGCAGACATGGGTGCCCAGTCGCGTGTGCATAAGGCATCTTGGCATGGCACTGTGCAAGCATAAGGCTGCTGGCATGGGTGGCACTGGCTAGTAGGCATGGGTGCCCAATCGCACAAGCACAAGGCTGCTTGGCATGGCACCGCATGCGTGTAAGGCTGCTGGCATGGCTAGCACTGGCTGGTAAGAATGGGTGCCCAGCTGTGTGCGTACAAGTCTGCTTGGCATGGTACCATGCGAGCAAGGCTGCTGGCATAGCTGGCACTGACTGGTAGGCATGGGTGCCCAGCCGCGAGCGCAAGGCTGCTTGGCAAGGCAACATGTGCGCGCAAGGCTGCTGATGAGAATATTTATGTGTTAAATTATCCCATTTAATTCTATATTTTTATCTTCTTAGAATGGAGCTATTCGGGTACTTTTCTGTATTTTCAAGGTACAGGGGTATTTTCGACATATTGGAAGAATTGGAGAAAAAGTGCATTTTTGAAGCCTAAATTGAGAAAACCAATTTAGAGGAGTTTAATGCTACACAAGCCCAGCTCAATGAAGACCTCTTGTATTTTCAAATTCAGGGGGTGGCCCCCACCTATCACCACTGAATTTGGTCTTAAGGGGTCATGCGCATAAAAGATGCTGAATGGGAAGGATTTGATGTAATCTAGGAACTAGTTTACCCATGGATCGACTGACATGTGATCAAGGGTGAAATGGGAAGAAGTTTCACTAAAGATCCAAGGGCATAATCATAATTTTAGAAAATTAGGAAATTTTCAGAAGATATTGGGCTCACATCGTCCGGAACACTAATTGGAGCAACTTTAATTCTTGAATTGGGTTCATCTGGGGCCAGGATGGAGAGTTATTTGCACAAAGAGTATTTTGATTAAATTTAGAATTTAGGTTAAATTCTCTCTCATCCCACTACGGTTCCTAACTTTCCTACTTCTCTCAATTCTCTTTTCTCTCTCCTATTTCTTCTCTTCCCTAAAATCTCTCTTTCTCACAAGCTGCCCACATCTCTCCCCCATCTCTCCTAAATCTCTCCCATCTCCCCATGGCTCTATCTCCTAATCTCTCCTAAAATCCTCCATGATCTCATCTCCCTCACAATTCCCAATCCCTCTCTCCCATCTCTTGTTATATCTCTTCACTTCCTCATGGTTCCCCATCTTGGCTTGATCACTCTCATCTCTCCCATCTTGGACTAGCTCTGCAACATTCACAATGGAGCACATTATCACTCACCATCATTCCATCTTTCTTCTCATTGTATCCTCTTCTCTTTTCTTTTGCTTCTTCTAAGGATTTTCCTGGACAGTATTGCGCAAGAAGACCAGCCTTGCCATTGAAGCCATTTTAGATCTCTACCTGCGTATGACGTTCATGGAAGATCACCATTGCTGCCCCCTGTCTCTTAGCGCCATGAGCGGCTAAGTATTCTCTATCTTTAGGTGTAGATGAACCAATGGTAGTTGTTATTTAAAATTCTAGTTTGCATTCTTAATTGCTTGATGTTGAGATCCCATTCCTATTTGGATGATTTTAATTGATGTATTTAGTTCAGGAATTTTGTTTCTATGATTCAATATTTTTTTATTCAAGCAATAGTATTTTGTTCTTATGTGGTTGTACCGATGATGGATTATAGCTGAACGAACTAAGCGTACCAAGTCTTGTAGCAATGGATGATAGTACTTGTCAAGATAGTCCATACCTAGGAAGAATCCTACATCCTATGGTGTTATTAGGCCTATGGTTATAATGAACCGAATTGAATTCAATCCATTAGGGATTCGTAACCTAAAGATAGTCTTCTCCCGTATTTGCATATCATTGTTAGCTTAGATTCGTTTCTTTCATTCGTAGTTTAAAATCAGATTTGTTGTACTTTAATTTTCATCACTTTCATCTAATCATCTTAGTAACTTAGCCTTCCAGTTCCCCGTAGATTGACCCCTTACATTCTATTTGCTAGATTAATTTAGGGTTTTATTTTTGACCGATTGACGATACAATCAAATTTTGGCGCCATTGCCGAGGAACCGAAGCATGGTTGCTAAGATTGCTTTGTGTTAGTGTGTTTTAGTTCTAATTTTATAATTCCAGAATTTTATTTTTAATTTTTTTTTTCTTATTATTAGGTTAGTTTTAGCACCGTATAACTAGCATTCTCTTTGTTTTTGCAGGAAACAGAGTAGATAGAGCAAGGACGGATTTTGCGTTTGGACTACTCTTTTTAGTTTCAGTTCTTTTCTAGATTTTATGTAAATTGAGTTTATATTATTTTATATAATTTTTATTTTCAGCATTAGATTGGGTGTTTTGGTTTAATTTTAATTTCCCAAGCCCCTTAAGATCATATGTATAACTTTTTATCGAGGGGCAGCATGTTGAATTGCGCAACCGCCAACACCAGGTAAGTATTTTCGTTAGTTTTAAATTAATTATTTTTTTTTAGTTTTTTTTAGTTCTGATTTTGATTTTTATTAATTGTTTTTTTATTAGTTATCACATTTTAATTTACTAGTTTTAATTTTTGTTTAATTAGCACGTTCAACCTGTGTTGTGTTATATGCATAGTCGGCGTTCTTTGCACCCCAACCTGACTACCCTTGACCTGGAAATAGAGCAATCTTTGGCTAGACTTAAGGATAATAATAAAATGAGTAACGAGGATCAACTAAGAAGACCACTGAGTGAGCACTTCACTCCAACTGCCTATACCCCTGCGTCTTGTATTCAGTTGCCTGCCATTCAGGCCGCTCAATATGAGATCAAGTCCAGCATCATACAAATGTTACCATCCTATTATGGACTTCCTAATGAGGAGCATTACAAACATCTTGATGAATTCTTAGCGGTATGCTCTACAGTCAAAATCCAAAACCTCTCTGAAGATGCCCTAAAGTTGCTTCTATTCCTATTCTCTTTAAAGGATAAAGCCAAACACTGGCTTCAGTCCCAAGATTCGGTTAGGATTTCTACATGAGCGGATTGCAGTAGGAATTTCTGAAAAAAAATTTCCCCATTGGCTGGACTAATAGCCTTAGGCTAGCCATTACTAGTTTCTCCCAATTAGAGGGCGAACAATTTTATGAAGCGAGGGTGGGACATAAGGAATTACTTCGGAAGTGCCCCCACCACGCTATCTCGAAATGGTAGTTAGTCCAGAGTTTTTATGATGGTCTCCGTGATCGATATAGGCAGATGGTGGACTCCTCGTGGAGGAACATTTATGCACACGAATGAGACCGAAGTGTGGGATCTTTTTGAAACTCTTAGTGAGAATTCCCAACATCACACTTCAGTCTCTCAAACTGAAATTCCACACACAAGACAACCAAAGAAGGGTGGTCTCTATGAGATCAACCCAACTGTTAAGATGACTACTAAGGTTGACATGCTGTCTAATAAATTGGACTATTTGATGTCTATAGGGTAGCATCCTATGTCCCATTTCCCAATGAGTTTCCCTCCACCCAATCAGACTGAAGCCTATACTCTATGTTTTTTCCCTAGTCACTATGTGATGGACTATCCTTTGGCTGCACAATACCTTGAGTTTGTTCAGGAATAGGCACAAGTGGCTCAAAGTTTCCCTACATCGAGTATTAATCCTTTTTCCAACACTTATAATCCGTGATGACAAAGCCATCCAAACTTTTCATGAAGGAACTCAGTGCCTAATAATCCTCCAAACCCACCATATAGGTCACCAGTTAATGTTCAAACCAATGCCCACAGGGGTGGACAGCCACCATATCCTCAACCCCAATAGAATCAACCCTTTAAGGAGAAGGCACTAAAAGCATTAAGTGGACTCGAGCAGAACACACAGCTGCTACACTCACATACTCAGTCCATTAATAAGCTAGAGAACTAACATAGTCAGCTAGCTGATGCTATAAGTAGGAGGGAGGCTGACCAATTGCCGAGTCAGCCAATAGGTAACCCAAGTAGTCAAATGAGTCCAGGGAAAGAACAAGTCTAATCAGTCGCAATCCTGAGGAGTGGCAAAAGGATGGAAAAACCTGATGCACCCTTAGCCACTAATGGGATGTTGCCTACTAAGTCTGTCACAACCCTATCTGGACAAGGGATAAAATACAATAAAATGTGTGACTAGGACAACACACGTTCTCCCAATAAGCTACCAGGATCACAGATACAGTGTCCTAACCCATAGTCATAAAGTAATATTAAAATATAATAATATCAGAGTGCGAAAGACAAAGGAATATTATATTCCAAGATAGGTCAGAGTTTGTAAAAATGTAAATTAAATAATTGTAAGATGTTTATTGGCTAATGATAATAAGTAGCATAGTTACAAAATTCCTACGACCATCAAGTAGCTATAAAAAATGTAATACATAAAAGGTTATACAAAGTTCAAGGCTCTCAAAATGACAAAATGGGATCGAATCCCAAGTAACAATGCAACCTATAGGCACAATCATCAAGGGGCAACCACCACCATGATCCTCAGTCACGGCCTCGGGCTCCACAATACTAAAATCATCTGCATCAAAATCTAAAAAGAATGTATGCACGGGGATTAGCTCCATTAAGCTAGTGAGAGAGAAAAGGGGATGCACAATCACACAATCACAAATAGTCCATGATGCATGCCATTATTAATTTATTTACCACCTAACACACAATGCTAAGTCAATGGGTATATGCTACTACAATAACTCGAGAAGACACTGTGGATCCTTCCATGTTCACCATAATGCAACCTCAATTATTACTATGGAGCCCGTGCCGATCGTAGCCATCACCACCCAGAGGTAGACCCCGATAACCATTACTACCACTGGCCTGGCCTCTCTAACTCTCCATAGGCATCAGGTGCTTTGGTTACCCAACACTTAAACCCCTGTTGGTAAGGGTCGTAGCATAGGGAACAAAGTTCTAACCACAGTTATACTACATGTTTTCTATCGTGTCAAGAGGTATTCTCGGTGTATCAACGTCCCATTCCATCTAACACTCAGGCACCAGCACAACACGGTGCATATAGACCATCATGGCATGCAATGTAAGTTTATATACATTTTTTGGGTCTTGATGCGGCATCTTCACCCGACACAAAGCTGAAACATAATTCTCAACATCATCATATCATTCCATAATCAAAGTGAAAAATGCAATTAAGCAGCATATTTAATGATGATGCAAGTAGCACAATATACATATGCTTATATGAAGTACCTTTCATAACATCATCATATAAATCCATAATCAAGATAAGTAATGTACTTGTGCAACATGTTCAATGATGCTACAAGTGGTATAATAAAGGTACACTTAGTATAAACAAACCAAATAAATACCCAAAACCCACTCACCGATTACTTATAATAAAATTTGTATAAGCGTAACGATTCCCACTTAAATTTACTCCCTTACACGTGTGTTGATGCCTAAGGAAGTGAGTAAGAGTGTAAGAGAGTGTAGGGAGGGTCTTATAGAGAAGCCTCCGCAAATTACATACGTTATAGGCTTCAAAACAACACCCAAGGCAACATTGCATGCCTCCGACCTTGCATCCGACCTTCCCTGTAGGCTCAGGCCTCATCGAATTTAACATCAGATTCAACATCGCATGCATCCGACCTTGCAGCCGACCTTCCCTACAGGCTCAAGCCTCATCGGATTCAACATTGCATACCTCCGACCTAACCTGCAGGCTCATGCCTCATCGAATTTAACATCGAATTCAACATCGCATGCCTTTGACCTTGCATCCGACCTTTCCTGCAGGCTCATGCCTCATCGGATTTAACATCGGATTCAACATCGCATACCTCCAACCTTGCATCCAACCTTCCCTGTAGGCTCAGGCCTCATCAGATTTAACATCGGAGTCAACATCGCATGCCTTCGACCTTCCCTGCAAGCTTAGGCCTCATCAAATTTAACATCGGATTCATCATCGCATGCATCCGACCTTCCTTGCAGGCTCAAGCTTCATCAGATTTAACATCGCATGCCTCCGACCTTGCATCCAACCTACCCTGCAGGCTTAGGCCTCATCAAATTTAACATCGGATTCAACATCGCATGCCTCTGACCTTGCATTCGACCTTCACTGCAGGCTCAGGCCTCATCGGATTTAACATCGGAGTCAACATCGCATGCCTCTGACCTTGCATCCCATGCAATCTAGGTGCGATTTTAAGGTCCTTAACAGTCCAGATTTGCCCCATTTAGTTCTTTAAGTTCCAAGGGACTAAGGAGGGGGTGTCCTATGGTCTATTAAGGTCTTAGAAGTATCCTTCATCAAAAGATTGAGGGATTTAAAGGATCAAATGCTCAAAATCAGGATTTGGGGTTTCCTTTAGTGGTTAAAACTCTAGAATCAAATAGATTCAGTAGGAGGTCAAAATAGAGGTCTTAATAGGACTGTACCACATTAAGGAAGTCCCCAAAACATAACTTAGGCTTAACCATTTGGTTCCTAGAGGAACCCCAAGCTCAAAACTGAAATAAGGAGAGCCATCTAAGCTCAAAACTGAAACATGGAGAGCCATCCAAGCTCAACAGAAAAAGAGAAAAGAGAAGGGAGAAATGGGGAAAGAGCACTTGGCCTACCTATTTTAGGTACACAAAGGCTGCCCCAAGTAGACTCAAGCACAAGGAACCGATCCCTTCTTCTTCTCCTTCTTCTCCTTCTTCTCCTCCTTGCTTCAAAGCTCTCGTCTCTCCTTCGATTTAGGTTAGCTAGGAAGAAATGGGAAATGGCTAAGGGATTGCCCTAGCTATCCTATTTATAGAAAATGCCTTACTAAGGCATGTTTGGCTAGGGCCTCTTAGTTATAAATCTAGGGGCTATTTGGGTAGGGTAGCTTAAATGTCCACTTAGGGGTTGTTTGAGTAGAGTCTCTTAATAAACCACAACACATTACCCATCTAAACTTAATTAAACTCCATTATAAACACTACTTGGCCCCAATGGGCTTCACTTTAGAATAAAGCTTGGGCCTTATTTGGCTAAGGTCTTTTAATGTCTAAAGTACATTATCTTATTTCAAGCATGACTTGGACCCAAGGGCCCACTCAAGAGGTCACTAAAATAAAAACGAGGCTTGGGTCGTAGTCAACCATGATAGGGCACCAATAACACCCTCGACAAAGGGCATATGGGCTCCACATAATGTCTCACTCAAAACAGCCACGACAATAGCATTGGAAGTAGGGTTGGATGCACGTAGGACCCTGCATCCTATGCATAAAAAAGGGTAGATAAAGTATCAAAAAGGTCCGGGCTTGGGCCCGCACCTCAAGGACTTTGAGAGGAGGGAAACAAGTGATAAAATAGGTTTAGTAACTTACCCTTTGACCATCACGGTGAAAGGCTCACTGACAAATAAGGCAGCATAGTCTACACACCACGAGGATAAATAATAAACAAATAGGCTCTCGGTAGCAGGTATAACAAAGTCTCAAAGTCAGGGAGAGGCTGAGTCAACCCTAGAGAATTCTGGTGGTAGTGTAGAAACACATGAGTCTAGTATAGAACACAACCTATGGAAATCACTCATTAGTTCCCAAGGAAGGGGCTGTACATTTCTATTGTGGAGGGACCATCACCTGATTCCTACATTCCAAAGGTCCCTTTCCCAAGCCCTTCAGACACCAGCCGCAGCCTTTCTAGATAAAAAGGGTGTAAAGTTGCAAGAGATGATAGACTTGTTCCAACAAGTTTGCATCAATCTCCCCCTTTTGGATGTTATAAAGCAAGTTCCTGCTTACGCTAAATTTTTAAAAGACCTCTGCACCCAAAAGCGTAAGTTAAGAACTAAAATCCTAAGACCGTCCATTTAATTGAACAGGTTAGTTCTGTAATTTCTAACAACCTATCCCCTAAGCTTAAGGATCTAGGTGCGCCTCTTATTTCCTGCATTATTGAAGATCTCTCCATAAATAGGGCACTATTTGATTTAGGGGCTAGTGTGAATATCTTACCTAATTCAGTCTATGATAGATTTGGCTTAGGAGATTTGAAACCCGCTGAGGTCATCCTTCAGTTGGATGATCGTTCAGTCAAGACACCTCATGGTTTGTTAGAGGATGTTTTAGTGAAGGTGGAAGAATTATACTTTCTGATGGACTTTGTTGTCCTAGATATGGATAGAGCCACAATAGCCAAGCTTCCCCTTATCATTTTAGTGCGCCCCTTCTTAGCTACTGCAAATGCTTGCATAAACCCGCGGTAACGTTCCCATGAGTTGTACTCAACGAAGGGCCATGCATCAATGCCCTTTATGAATCGGTTCATCTCACTTTTGGAGAGCCTCTCCGGCTCAAGCATGAAGCTAGGAGGCCTCATGGGGATACAATGCCTCTCAACCCCATACCACATTGCCTATAGGCCCGGTCCCCCAAGTACTAGGCATACTTGGATGGCCCAGCAAAGACCATGCATTGTGGCAGGAGCTTCTTAGTGGCCTCCAGTCAAACCTGCAGACCTAGCTCGAAAGACTTGAAGGGTTGCCATACAACCTTTCAATACAGACATCAAAGTCAAAGCCAAAATCAAAGGCAAAAGAAGGCAATAGGTAAATTACAAAAATTCTTACCTCCTGTGGGGCGAGTCAATGTAGCATCTTCCTCACCACTGACACTAATACCTTCCTCTCTTTAGGGCGGGTGTTATCAGACAATCACATCCCAACCCTAAGAAAGAAGGAGTTACCTCGGGATACCAACCTGGGAGCCCATACTCCCAAATGATCATAACACCAACACTACAATCAAGTCAACAGACATTAGTATGAGCAATAAGTAAGAAGCAAGATACAAAAAGGAATAAAGGATTACCTCGGGTACAAACCAAGTGCCTCCGATGCATTGGGTACATTGCATGGCCAAGGAATCCAGTGTCCTCAGTATATGAGCATAGCCCACTCCTGCCCAGTCAAATTTCTTCACTTTTGACAGATCCTTGAGGTACCACACCATGGAGATGTAGATCCTCATGTCGCTGGTGCCGAATAGGGTGTTCCCTAGATGGTAGAGGATGAAGAATCTCACCTGCTGGTTCAGTTTCTTACGATTAGATGAATCGCTCACCCTCTTCTTATCCCACTCTCAACAAAACCACTGCACCACCACATACGAATTAGGGGGAAGGGAGCCGAGCTGCCTCTACAACTCTTCCTCGTTGTACTCCCTGCTGCTAGGGTACCCTGTCACGGCCTCGTAACCAAAAGACAGCCTCGTGTACAAGAAATAGTATAGGGGTGTGATCATCATCTCCCCACAGGTAAGCGGAAGGTATAGGTAGTAGGCCACCATCTCTCAACCAAGGCCTAAGCCAAGGACGTATCGAAGGACCTAGTCTAAAGAAGAGCTAGATCCTCGAAATCGGCCACGAAAATCCATTGCCGGACAGTACTACATAGCTGACCATACTAGCTCAAGACAGTAGAGCGTGACCCATATTTTTGGTAGGTCACAGGTTCCTGCAAAATAATAATTCAATAATCAATTCATCCAATCCCTGTAGACGCTGAATTTTGTCACCCCCAGTGATGACGACAATCCGATGCAGATGACTGGCAATGTCCTTAAAAACCAAACTTTTCAAACTCCGCAAATACCCTCGTTCACCCTGTAAGGCATACAACGTACGCATGATAGCCCCACAGAAAACTCATGACCCAACGCTCCCTGCATTGCCCCATAAAGCAGCACTGTAGCCGTGGCCCTGCCAGGCAGCCCTACCATGCGGGTACTATGGCTTGTGCGGCCCTACTGGGCAGCATTGCGGACTACATGGCTCTTCCAGGCAGCCTTGCTGCTCGGTGCCATGAACTACTTGGCCCTGCTAGGCAGCCCTATCGAGCGGTGCCATGGCCCACGCAGCCCTGTGAGGCATCCCTACTATGCAACGCTGCGACCTATATGGCCCTACTGTGCGGCACCGTCATGTGCATGGTGGACCTACCATGTGGCCCCGTGGGTACTCAGATTCTATTTTTTTTTCCATTTTTTCAATTTTTGTCCTATGTGGCCCTGCACAATTTCTACGACACTGCAGGGACCTATTTTATTTATAAATAGCCCATCTCACCCCCCCTCATTTGCATATTCGAAGTATGTGGGAGAGGGGGCACCCCTAGAGCTCCATTTTTCCAGTTTTTCCTTGTTTGCCCAATTTGATTTCAAGCCTTCGAGCCTCGTCCCCCTGTCTAAAGTCTGATCTGTCTGAGTTCGGCTTCCCAAACCCCTTTTCGTCCAAATTTTGGAAAACTCTTATGGGGTAACCACTATGTCCGACAATTGAGCCCCTTGTTTCCAAAACTTTGGAACGCCATTATTCTGTCCGAGATCCTAAGATTTGACACTCGTAAATTGTTAATCTATCCGACGAAAGGACAAAGCCAATCTTTTGCCTCCATCTGAGCTAGGAGACGCTATCCGTCTTGTAGAATTGCATTTGTTTAGAGCATATAGGTATACATTTCCTCTGTTAACTTTTAATTCTAGCATAATTTAGTCCTTTCAAATTTTCTAGTATAATGTACAGTAGTTAGTGTAACATAGTTTAATTTAATTAAATAGTTTGTGCATCATTATTTAGCCATACATGTGGGCATAGAACATTCATAAAGGGAGAATATTCGAAAACCAACATCTAGTAGAAAGACCGATTTACGCGGGCGAGGTGGGTACCTAACATCTTCCCACTCTCATAAATTAAACACTTACCCTGAATCTCTGACCAGATCAACAGAACTCTCGTAGCCTTCCCAAGTCTACACCAATGAGTCCTATGCCCTAATCCTAGGTGGAGACTCCATTTCATAGTTATTGTATGACCCCCATCCCATTGATAATCATGACCTTTTAAGAAGATGCATTCCTTCTCTCTCCAACCGAGAAGCATAACAAGACCCCCCTCCGCGCTGATGCGCCCCAAGGAAAAAGGGACAGATCCTCACAGTGGTGACTCCACTAGGGAATATGATGGTCAAACTTTTAATACTAGATGCTACCATTGAACGTAAGACTTTTCTCCCTTATGCATTATTTGGTTGAGACATGTTTGGCTAACCCCTTTTATTATACGAATTGCATCATGCATCATGTTCGAATTGAAATCAAATGACGAGGGTACTCCCTATTGTGCCTCTACCCTCGAGGAGGTGGGGCACATCATACTAAGTACTCTGAGATCGGATGGTACCCACTTCCTGCACCACTATCATGCACACACAACACTTCATGGGAACACAGCCCCGTGGTTAGTCATTGAACCCCATGTGTAGTCATGGGTAATTCGCGGCCGAAGCCACAACCCTTGATATTACCGATGAGGGTAATCACTAGTGTGTCGTGCGGTTCTCCGCTACTCAGAAAGGGCACTAGCTTGATTACTCTGAGATCGCGTGGTCTATTCCCTAGGTACATTAAAGAACCACGTACCCGTAATTCACTATCATGAGCGATAGGTATATACCTTCTCATTAATACAAAATACCAATCAGAGGAAGAATTCTACTCATCCCTCAAATGTCCCTCATTATGTGTTGCATATCCGTTTGGATTAATGTATCAAAGATTGTAGCCTCGATTGTCCCTTGGAGAAAGATATGTTGTCTAAATAATGTGACAATAGTAGAATTCTGATGAGCGGTGATGTTGAGAGGTCCTCGATTAGATCTCCATATGATGATTCAAATTTGATCTCTGAGAACTATCAAAAGATGAAGGATTTATTGCAAGCTTGCATCATATCACAAGATCATAAGGGTTATTCCCGAGCAATCTTGAACGTTGATGTAAACCCTACCATCGACTACCCGAGTAAATTAGAATCGAGAGAGTAAAAGCGAATTGTCGCTTTGTTTGTATATATATATATATATATATATATTTGCTTGTAAACAAAAAATATATATATATATAAAATATTTAAACAAGATAAAAAAAAAATGAATCTCCCCACTTGTGCCCTAAATTTGTCCCCTTTTACCTTTGCAAGGCACAATTCCACGATAAAAAATCCCCATTACTAGTGTGGAACCATCACGGCGGCCAATTGAACCAGGCCAATCTCCAATAGATTCCACCTTCTGAGCTATTTAAAAATTCTGGTTCACCTCTCTTGGCTTCTAGTTCCTCGACACAAAGTCCAACAAGGCACCCCCTGTTACGAGCATCATGGATCCGCCATAGGCCAATTCTTCAGAAACGCCCTGAGTCAGGAAATGGTTAGCATGCAAAGGGAAATGACAAAGATGAAGCAGCTAGTTACACAATTGGTCCAATCGATACAAGGTCAATCTCGAGCAAACAATGCACCAACTCCCGGAGAGCCAAGAGTAACCCCAACAACGTCTAGGGCATAACCCAGGATCATGATAGAAGAAGAGGATATAGCCATCAATGCTCCCCAGGATCCACCATAAATGGAAAGGGAGAAGCAAATGAGGGGGCAAAAGTTGAGAAGCTTGGAATGGAAATGAAAGGAAAGGCTGTTGAGAAACCAGGAGAAGATATGGTTTGCTTGACTAGAGAAAGAATACCTGAAGATTTCAAATGGAAGTTCAACAAGTTCGATGGAACAGGAGATCCCTAAGCTCACTTGAAGATCTTCATTACAGTGGCCAAGTCGTGGAATCTCATAGAAGAGCAAATTGGTCAAGCATTCCTTTACTCGCTGGCAGGATCAGCTCTGAGTTAGCTAACCCAATTGGATCAAACTCAAACTCAAACTCGGTCGGCAATTGTAAAGGCATTAACCAAATAGTACTCCTACAACACTGAAGTGGACATTACCCAGCATGACTTGGCAACCCTGAGGCAAGGAGCCAATGAGGGATTTTCTAACTTCATCATGAGATTCCATGAAAAGGCATCCAAGATGTGGAAACTGCTCGAATGAATTAGAATAGGTTGAAATTATATTGGAAAACCTACATGGAGAATATCACGATCGTCTCTACTGTCACCGCATCAAAACCTTCGAAGCACTCATAGCCAATGGAAAGCACATGGAGGATAAAATATTCAAAGGGAAGTAGGCCCAGACTTCAACCAAGAAAGCTTCTGGATCTTTTACTGGCAAGAACAACAGAGGAGGAAGAGGGAAAGGCCCTAAAGTGAATGCTATTACTACAATTCAGTACACCGAGAAGCAAATTTCACCAGCAGTTGCTCCTGCTTTAGTAATCTAGGATGAGCAGTCAACCCCTCCTAGATAGTTTACCTTTGGCAATATGACACCACTTGCCTCTTCTTCAAACTCAAGGAGGAAGGGATGTTGGACGTTGTACCACCACTGCCTGTGAAGATGGCCAATCCACCTCCAGGATACAAGCCAGAGTGGTACTATTACTATCATAATCAAAAGGGTCATTAGAGAGATAGATGCATACATCTTAAGCATGCAATCCAAGATCTAATAGATGCAGGGAAAATTGAATTGAAGATGGGTCAATAGCCCAATGTGACCACAAACCCTTTGCCAAATCATGGGGTGAATATGTTACAAGAAGAAGATCCCTTCAGAAATCCAACGATTTTGATTCAACCTATAAAGCAAGAGCAGAAACGAATAGACGCTTGAATCTATAGGGCTATCCTAAGAGCCCAGACTGAGAAGAGCAAGAGGGAAAGAAAGAATTGGAGGCACTAGGGCAAGAGCCAAATGAAGGATTCTCTAACTTCATCATAAGATTCTGTGAGAAGATTATGGAGATGCAAAGTCACATGATGGAGGAAGAGCAAGTAGGGATAATCCTAGAAAATCTACATGGAGTGTATCATAAGTATCTATACCCCCAGCGGCGTAAGATACTAGAAACATTTTCCACCTTGAATGGGTCGCTTGTTGAAGATTAATTTGACTCCCCAAGATCATCCATGGGATCTGTGAATGCTTTGGAAAAAGGGACAATGGATTTGGACCACCCAACCACTCTAATTCGACCTATAAAAGCACCTTTGAGGGAATTAAGAACGGTATGGAGAGACAAAGTGCACCTCATGTGGAAGATCGATCTCCCAGCAAAAGCAAGAACTAATATCAATAATTTCCTGAAGGAAATATACAAAGAAAAAATGATCAGAAGTGAGCCGACACCGTTCCATGGTTGAAGCCGATACGCTCAAAAAAGGAGAGTGAGAAGAATGATGGTATGTGCTTATTATATGAGAATAAACTAAAATAGAAAGTTCAGAGAAGGCGGGCAACGTTGACTAAGGGAAAGGTCTAGCCTCTGACCATCGAATGCTGAAACTTGAATACCTAGAGAATGGACTCGACAGTCTCGGATCGAATGTGCAACTGAGAAGGTTTGGGTTCACCGATTTTGAGATCAATCACATGGCATATGTGGAAAATTTAGAAGGTGAAGAGGATTTTACAGTTCAAATTCCGCCTATTGAGGAATGGTCATCTAAAAGATAGCATGAGAATTATTGAAGAGGTCACACCAAGTCTAACCCAAACTGTATCTGTACTAGCCATTGGTAAAACTCTATCTAGAAACACTTTCCTTATCCAGATGGGAGGAGGGACCGATGATAGTGAAGAAGAAAACTTCGAGCCACAGTCTGAAGATGAGTTCTTCGTTGAAATTCCAGTGGGTAAATAGCATCAGAATTGATGATGATGAAGTAGAGCTGATAGACCTCATTTAGCCTATCCCTCAAGAAAATGAAGGGAGGAGTAGCGATGAGGGAGTAAGATCTCCAGTAAATCAGAGAAGGTCATGGTTTGTCAAAGGGGAGGACTTTGACAAGTGAAATATGAGCATCTTCTACCAAGTGCAAGCCATCCTTAAGCTAATGTTCACAACTCATAACATCTTATATAAGGCTAGGTCACATTTCCCAAACATGGTGTGCAAACACTTCGTGGAACAATGTGAGATGATAAAGCTGCCAACAAAAGAAGACTTCCTCCAAAGAACAATACATGAGTTAAATTGGCGAAAGATTTCTTTGGGAGTCCTCCTAAACAAGTGCAGGTTTGAGAGGAGTCTAAGGACATGAGCCATCTCAAGGCGGGCCCAGTCAGGAATATTTGGTCTGCTTGGCCCAGCTGCTGTTCAGTAAAGTTCCAGATTCTCATCTGGCCGATGTATACCCTAAGATGGGCTCGTGGATCACTAGTTCAATAAAATTTTTTGGATTTCCATTTGAAATCCTCGGGTAAACGTGCTTCAGGGAAGAAACAAAGCCCTTTAGAGTCAATCATCTGATCTTTGACCCCTTTTACATTCTTCCTGGCATGTTCTAGTTTCTCTATCTTTTGCTTCAGGAGTTAGGTTTCAACAAAGTCAATGGTGGGTTGCAGTCTAGAAGTGATGACTTCATCCTCTAAGGCCAGATTGGGGTTTTACGAAGACCCTCCATGAAGTCGAGTATGACTTTGGTCTGGACTAACTTGTGGCAGAGGTAGCATGGGGATACTTATCGCCAGTTTGGTAACTAGGCTTACCAGTTGCTGCATCTGGGCCTTGAGTTCTTCCATGTCCGCCTGAGAGACATCGCCAGGCATTTGTGGTTCAGGGGGCTTGAAACATGAACTAGTCTTCTTCCGATCCTAGTCCAACTAGTTATAGAACCGGTATCCTTTTGTCCCAAAGTAATGTTTCCTAGTAGAAGTAGGGTCATAATTAGACCAAGAAGGAGAGTTGGGAAAGAACTAGGCCTATGGAAAACCTCATACCCCTATCATGTCTCCTTAAAGAAAGTATGACATGCAACATGATACACAAACAAGTTTACAACAAGCACACCAACCCAAACATGGGTTAGTAAGTGTGGGTGCTAAGTTGATCAAGTTCTAAGTTGGTCCCAAATGTCAAGGGCTGTAATATGGTGAAGTGAGCCCCAAGACAAGATCAAGGTTGATTAGGCCAGTTAATAATAGGTTCAATAAAGTGCCAGTTTGATTCTCAAACAATATTATAGTTAGTGTGTCGTGACCTAAGTGTTGGGCTCTAGATCCCTACATGATGCATGCTGGTTAGAGGATAATAGGACCGAAAATAGGATTCCCTTAGCAAGGTGCTCCTATATACCTTTCGTCACTCCTATGAGTAAGATGATCAAGCGGTACGACGGTGCAAATCTCTTTGATATACTAAATGATATGGTGCTAAGAGTTGTAGTTTCACTAAGGGTAAGCTGTGTGTCTACACACCGGGCCCAGGGTTACACTACGAGGTGTAAATAATGGGGTTGAACTTTATCATAGTTGGATGACCAACGATATATGATAGAAGTTAGCGCATAGAAGTTAGCATCCAAAAGCATATAGTAAAGAAAAAGCATGTTAAAATAGTACAACATATATGTCAAGCACATCAAAAGTCTGACCTATTTTACATAAGTAAAAGAAATCCCTAGTGGAATCGCCACTGTGAAGACAAATAGCCATGTCGGGGGATTCCCACACATCCTCTACCTCATCCCTCTTCTAGGGAGAAGAGAGAGAAGGGAATGGTATGTAGGGAGTCGCCACCTAGAGGAGGATCTAGGACCCATGATGTAAATATAAAGACTATTATGCAATGCTCTTTGGGGATCAAATGGTCCATTGGTCTGGGTACGGGTCAAGTTACAGTCCGGGGAAGGTATTAGACACCCCAATCCGCTCGGACTTACCGGTCTCTCTATTACTAGGCATAATGGAATGAATAACGTGCTTTTGGGAGTGGGTAAAATGCAAGTGAAATTATGAGAAAATAAAATACAAGAGATGTTAAGAAACACATACCTAGATGTTCGATTACAAGGCAAGAGTTAGTATACAAGAATGTAAAAATAAAGGACTCAAAACCTATTAGACCCAAGCATGAATGACTCTAGGCTAAGCATGGAGATGTGAGGATGCAAATAACAGGGGGGACTCAGAAAATAGGGATACAGAGTGCAATGATAAGCATGTGAAATAAGACTAGACAGAACCATGAAGGCATATACATGAAAAAACATGGGAATTGAGAATAAAGCATGGAAAGTATGTGTGCACGACATGTGATGGCTCTTACTTTTTCTAAGTAATGGGGAAGAGGACCAAAACATGCCACTCAAAGACTCTACTGAGACAAAGATGGGCTGTCAAGAACGTAGAGGAGGTAGGATGGGCAGTTGGTCAGATCTAGTATGGATGGTACATGGACGGTAGTTGGAGTCGGCGGCTCTCATTATTGGTAATGCTCAAGAAGAAGAAGTGGGGGACGTCTTTTTATCTTTTTTGTTTTAAGAAAAAATTCAATCTCATTTATTGGATTATTATACATATCAATTTTATAATTTTTGTTAGGGATTCCGCGTAAAAATACAAGTGATTCTTAACCACAACTACATATGCATCTGATCGATAATAAGAACGAATGCATGGAGTTTATGCTATGAGAGATGGGGATCATGTGAGAATACATGCAAGCAAAAGAAATATATCATGAAAGGAAAGGATGCAAGGAACAAGAGTGATCATCATCTAGAGAGATGGCATCACTCACCTCCGAAGATGTAAAGTGGGGATAAAGCGAAAATCACGTAATCTATACAAATTCAAGATAGAGAACAAAATGAGAGTATGGAGGTTTCCATTTTGTAACTCAGGAGATTTGCACGTGGAGCAAGTATTGTCATGCCCCAAACCACCCACTGGGTGGATTTAGGCAAGTGACCCAGATATCCTACAACATCCGCCAATCCCCAAGGATCCGGAAGCAGTACTTACATGTCACAAACCACACAATGAGGGTAAAAAGATAATAAATGTATATCAGAGTGCAACAGAAGGCTTGAACTACCCATAGAACGATGATTTATATCATTTATAATAAAATCCCAAATACTTATGTTATATCATATGCATATCCCTTTATGCTCAAAAGTATAACATTCTGATAATTACACTTCTTGAGAGATAGAAACTTAAGTAATAACAAAAATTTTATAGATCAACAACATGAGGAAGATCTACAATTCCATCAATAGTTTCATCATCCATTGGTAAATCAGTACCTGTAAAATCATTTAAAAGAGAATACACAAGAGTGTGAGCTCTAACGAGCCCGTGAATGAAATACACGACCATGTATGCACATATAAGCACAACCAACTGAGCCTCTAGGCAACACGATTTATTTTATTATTTAGCCACCTAGCATCACAACTAAGATAGGTTCTGTGCTACTATAATCCCCAATACATCTTTCCCTGGTGCGGGCTTCTAACCCCTTCTCGCGATACACCCATTGAGTTGTTGGAGAAAACCAGTCGGCTCCCACATCAATCACCAAGGTCAGCCCGACCAGCCCTCTAGGTTACAACTGTGCTACCACCAGCCCTACTAATTGATGGGCCAACAGACATCACTTGTCCTAGTGACCCGATGAGCCAATTGACCGAGCAATACCCTTCAGGACATTAGCCTCACACTTTTGTGGTATCCAACACCTAAACCCCAACCGACAAGGGTTTGTAGCACGGGTGATGATACTCTAGCCCAATGCATTCTATATAACATAGTATGAGTCAGGTGTTGTCAACCGCATCCCATTCTACGAGCTACCCCACAGGCCTCATTTCCAAGTCGGCTATGGCATCTAGTCTAATAATTGCACAAGTATAACATTAACATTCAATTCCTATAGCCATCAGATAAGTATTTGAGTCAATAGCAATATAAATCAATTTAATAAATAAAATAGTAAATATTATTGTTGTTGTTGTCATGACTCATCAGTCGTGTTACACCTACCCCTATGGTGTAATTCCACTCACCTTGTTCATATCCTGCTTGTCCTTCAATCAACTTGGTCCCAGTTGAAATTTGACACGGTACTTCATACCTAGGGCTATGACGTATTTTAATAGACCATTAAGAAGTGTCAAACATGGTTTAGATTAGATTAATATCCTAGGGTTGGTCTAGGTTGGGTTTGATTCAAGTTTGAGTTCATAATCACTAAATTGTAATTCTCTAGGACTTGCACTGGGCCTTAGGATGAAATGCTTAGTGCATCACCCAGAGAATAAAATACAACAACCAAGGGGGTCTGTGTTTCACCTGTTGTAAGTCTCATCAACCTTGGAGAGTGATGGCAAAGGTCCTCCCCATGGTTGGCTCATGTTTTTTGGCACATGGTCCCTCTTTGGATCATGGCCATTGGGACTCATTAGTGCACCCAAAGTGAGTACAGAAAGGTTGTATGGGGTAGGGGTTCATGGTGATTTTTATGTTATAAATACTATTTTGGGGCTGTGGGTGAAGTCCCATAAGGTTTGGATTAGGTTTGGTCACAAATCAACCGCTAGGCCTTTCACTGGGCGTTTGGGTGCAACTCCCAGTGAATCGCCCAGTCCCTGTTTAGTACGAGATTTCTTATTCAAAAACTGATTTTGGCTGCTGGATCCTTGCCATTTTCAATTTGGATGATTCCAGAGGGTAGTATTACATATAATTAAGCTAATGCAAAAGGGTTTATGGGTTCCTAAACATAGTTTACAAATGGGTTGATGGTTTGGGTCCAAGCATCAAAGAAATTCAAGTATGCAAGGCTATAATCCAACATGTAACCACTTTAATCCCTATAATTCATATAAGATTAGTCACATCTACCCATTAGAGCAACTATCCTAAGCTATAACACCCTAAACCTAGCATGCATGCAAAGATCTAAGTCTCTAGCTAATCATTTATAAGATATAAACATGTTTTATCATGAAACCATTATCTACATGGCTGAAACTAAATTTATGAACTAACAAGTTATATTTAATGTAGATAATAAATAAAACATGTGAAATCTAAGCATGTATGGATGATCCATGGCTATCCTAGTACTCTAGATGATGTGTTTACAATATACATGTAAAGGCATGACTATTTGGCTTATGGATCTGAACTCAAATGCCAAGTACAGAACACATTTTTTGGTGAAGGAGGTAGTATGGGCTTTGGTTGATTACCTTCAAGCCTTGGGTAAACTTGATCAAGACTTCACAAGTCCAAAACCCCACTTCTTTTCTTCCCGTTGCTTCTCTTCTTCTTCTCCTTCCTTCTCCCTCTCTTTCTTTCTTTCTCTTTTTCCTCTCTAATGCTAGGAACAATAGGGAAAACGAAATAAGGGCTGGGCCCTCCTATTTATAGAATTTAAAGTACTAGGATCTGTTTGGCACAAGCTGTCCTATATCTAAAATGCATTTTTAACTTGATTCTTTACCATTTTAGTTACAAAGATGGGGTCCACATGGTTCCAAAGGTAGGGAATGGTTCCTAAATTCCCAATGCACATGTATGAGGTGGTTACACACCTAAGAACTGGTTCCCAAAGTCCTAGAATGCAAAATACCCATTTTTGACACTCTAGGCGTTCCACTGGACGTTTGGGTCAATTGCCCTATGCATCGCCCAGAGATTTTATTTATTGAATTTGCTTGGATTGAAATGAAATTTCAGTTTATTTAGAGGCATAATTGGATAATGTTTCCTTCTAAGCAAATGCATCTGTATAAGTCTAGTTTAGCAAGAAAGGGAAACTTAGTCCAACGTTTATTGGCCCGTATGAGATTCTTGCAAAGATCGGGCCGGTGGCATACCGATTTGCTCTTCCCCTTTCCTTGGCAGGTGTACACGATAATCCATGTCTCCATGTTGCGGAAGTATATCCATGATCCGGGCCACATCCTAACATAAAACCACCGGAGCTTGCGTCCGATATAACATACCTAGATTAGCCCAAAAGGATACTTGACAATTTGGTGCTTCACCTCCGCAACCACCC
The DNA here is from genome assembly GCF_018873765.1 of Telopea speciosissima. Classification (NCBI taxonomy): domain Eukaryota; kingdom Viridiplantae; phylum Streptophyta; class Magnoliopsida; order Proteales; family Proteaceae; genus Telopea; species Telopea speciosissima. Next base: position 42,419,130 of record NC_057920.1, read on the forward strand.
CCTCTGTTATTTGAAGATCAAGTGGTGCAATCACCCAGCTGAGGAGGCGTCTTGGGAATCCGAAGTAGAAATGTGGGCTAATTATCCTTCCTTTCTTGACTTACAAGGTACATCAATTTCGAGGACAAAATTCTTATAAGGTGTGGGGGATGTTATAACCGCACCCAAAGCCATAATATAAAATTTGTAATGTTGTGCCATGTAGGCAAGGCAGCAGTGTACGTCGGTCAAATATTTGTAATGGTCACCAAGCCAAATCATAAGATCGTCGACCAAAGCACCGGACTTCTGATGGAAGAGATTCCTTAATCGAGATTGGGAAAGGTTCGAGGATGGTGATTTCCTGGATTACCCTCCTAGCACTAGTCCCAAGAGCGAAGAGGATCGCAAGGAGAAACCGGTGGCTACTTGCATCAACAAGTGGTGCCTCTGTGCTGTGTTTAAAAAGAGACTGCTATTTGGGGTCCGGGAATTGAGCCTGGATGAAAGGTTAGTAAATACCATACGCATAGTCCTTACTCTAACACTCACATGGTCGGATCCTCCTCGAAGCCCTTGAAGTGCAAGTTAAAACCCATGACATTTCTTAGCTTATTCATCCTTGACAGCAGGAATAGAACCACTGCTGGTGAGTCCGTTCGATCATCCATTCAAGCTGTCAAGGTTGTTTTGGGAATTTTACGCATGGGTCCCATAACCCCACACGCCGGACAGTGTCTATGCCATGGTAGGCCCCACTCTTGAGCTTCACTTCCAATGTTGGGCCATATAGGTGGGCCCACAAGGTTAAACTTGGACAAAAGGTAAACTTTATAACTTGGGGTTAAACCACACAGGGCCTTAAGGCCATTTGCATTAAATAAGACCCTTCGCCTTATTGGCCATTACTCATTCCAACCACATGCGTTGGGGAATTGAAGAGAAGAGAAGGAAAGATGGAGAAGGTGGTGGTAGGCTTGAATGCTTTCTAACTTAGGGGAGATTGCATTATCTCCTACATTGATTGAGGTAAACACCCTTTCTCTCTCTTTCCGTCTATTCTATTTTGGGTTTGGGGACTTTTAGGGAATGGGTTTCACCTAGGGTTCCACTTGGGACCCAAGGTGTGGGCTAAGGTATGCAATAAGCCTCCACAATGGGTTCCACCCTCTGCATTCAACCCCCATGGAACCCTTTTGCAACCTTGTCGTTGTCCAATGATTCCTCTAACCCTAACCCTAATAAAATCAATCTTGGGAGACCAATCCATGTATTCTCCAAGGTCAATGGTGTAACCTGGTGTTAGTGACCTTAGAGAGGTTTAGGATACCCTCTCTTAGCCCTTATAGCTGTTGGATCCCAAGGGAAAAGGTTGGAAGATGGAAACCTACAAAATCCCTGTGTTGCCTCGAACAGAACAACGAACGAAACCAATGATCGTGCTTCTGTCTGTAGTTTTATTCCATGTAAATTGGGTAACATGGTCAGGTGGAACAACGAACGAATCCAAGGAGTGGTTTCGTCCGTGGTTCCATTCCTCCCGATAAATCCTTAGTCCTGGGGGGAACAACAAACGGAATCATAAGAGTGATTTTATTCGATGTTCCGTTCCCCTCGGTTTGGTCTCAGTCATGGATGGACGGACGAACGGACCCAGTGGTAGGTTCCGTCCATGGTTCCATTCCACTTGTTTGAACCCAAATGCCTGGGTAGATCCAAGGACGGACTCACCCTGCTGCCCCTCTGCCCTTGATTCTGTTCATGCTGTGTTTTATGAAATCAATAATTATTTTGGGGAACTCCCCTTGGGCCCCTCCTACACCTTCTAACAATGTTCATGCATCCCTAGGTGATCTAATTAATACGGGGGAGCATGTATCAGGGCAATCAATAACAATCGCACCGAACAAGACGTGGACGAAAATGAGTGGGTTTGGGCATTGTTTGGGCTTGTCGATATGCATCTATACATCTAATAATATTGATTGCATCATTATGATCATGTTTGCATTATTACATCTATCTCTTTTGATACTGATGATATGGATTATGGAATACATGTGATGTGACTTGAATTACTAGTATGTGGGTTTCGGTGTCGAACCCAACCGACACTGGACTCGGGATTGAGAACTAATATTGCATGTCATGATGGCCTGTATTCTCCATGTTGTGCTGGTACCCGGGTGTTTGATGGAATGGGACGTTGATACACCCGGAATACCACTCGACATGATAGGAAGTATGTAGTATAACTATGGTTAGGACTCCGTTCCCTCTTCTATGACCCTTACCAACAGGAGTTTAGTTGTTGGGTATCCAGAGCACCTGATACCTGTGGAGAGTTGGAGAGGCCAGGTCAGGGATAGTAATGGTTGTTGAGGTCTGCCTCTGAGTGGCAATGACTACAGTCGACACGAGCTCCAATGCTATAATTGAGGTTGCATTGTGGCATCGAAAGAAAGGACCCACAATGTATTCCCGAATTACCATAGTAGCATATACCTATTGATTTAGCATTGTGTGTTAGGTGATAAATGGATTAATAATGGCATGCACCATGGACTATTTGTGTTGTTGTGTGTATGTGCATCACCATCCCCTCACTGGCTTAGTGGAGTTAACCCCCGTGTACACAATCTTTCTAGATGATGATACAGGTACTAGCTATCTTGCGGGTCTCGAGATTGAACCCTCGAGATTTGATGATATCAGAACTGGGGATCCGAAAGCTATGATCGAGGAACACGGCAACGGATGCTCGAGTGATAATTGTGCCTATGGGCCATGGTGATTCTTGGGACTTGGTCACCTTTTTGTTGACTTTTGGGCCTCGGGCCTTATATAAACATTTATTGTTATACCATATTTTGTGTCGTTATGTTATGGTCAGTCGGTGAAGGTAATAGAACTGTATTATGTATCATTAGCCAATTGAACATACTATAAATACTATCTCTATAAGCTTCCACTTATACATTTGATACTTGGGAATGTAATATTTATTTGCTTTCTGCACTTTGATATTGATGAGACATTGATGTTAGTTTAGGACTGTGGATTGGGATGCGATGTCTGTGATCCTAGTAGCTTAGTGGGATGAAAGTCACCCCTTTACTTATTATTATATTCCTTATTGGAATGGGGGTGTGACACCGCCCAAGATGATGGAAGTGAAGATTCGGCCGCCAGAACAATTGACACCGAAAATTGTGAAACTGGATACACTATGGAGGAAATATGTAATTGCAAGGTGACATTGTTGGTCTATGTGTCAATTCCCCACCTTTTTTTTGTTTTTGGTTTTCCTTACCCTTCTACCATTTCCATGCATGTAATGATCAAGGGTTAGATGAAAATATCAAGAAATTATGCGTTGCAAAGGAAAAGGCAAGTGTCTCAATTAGATTAACATATTGTTCCAATTCCATATGCATAAATAAAAAACAAAAGAACATCGTCCAACAATCATCCAACATTCCCATATTTAAAACATGAAATCTAAAGAAAATATATGTAATAAGAAAGGAAGGAGAGACTAGTTCTCATCACTAGAGGATAAAGTCTTGGCATCCGGCACCATATCCCTCATCATCATCACCATATCCCTCATCATCACTACTCTGATCATCGTGCAGCACAAATGGGGCAGGGATGAGTCCTGCAAACGCCAACTGTCTCCTAAGATGTCTATTCTCCTCAGCTTGATTATGGCTGCAGTTCGCATGATGATCCCGAGATTCCCTCATATCGTCAAGCTGGCCAATCTAGATTGGTTTCATTTTAAGAAGGTAAGGTCTTAAGAAAGAAGAAGAGAGAAATGCAAAAGCAAAAAAAAAAAAAAATTTTGGGGCCTCGATGCCCTCTCATCAATTTCCTTGGGCCTTGATGCCACAGCTTCCCTTGGGCCTTGTTGCTATTACCATAAATTATTCTTTCAAAAATTTTTGGCTGGGAAACATCCTGTATTTCAAAATTTTGGTTGTGATGCCATCTCATCGTTACACTTTAAAAAATTTGATCATGATGTCGTCTCATCCTTACACTTTCAAAAATTCGATCACGATGTCGCCTCATCATTACACTTTCAAAAATTCGATCATATTGTCGTCTCATCATTATACTTTCAAAAATTCAGTCGCAATGCCATCTCATCATTACACTTTCAAAAATTTGGTCACGATGCCGTCTCATTGTTACACTTTCAAAAATTCGGTTGTGATGCCGTCTCATCGTTACACTTTAAAAAATTCGATCGCGATGTCGTCTCATCATTACACTTTTAAAAATTCAGTCGCGATGCTATCTCATCGTTACACTTTAAAAAATTTGGTCCTGATGCCATCTCATCGTTATACTTTCAAAAATTCGATTGCGATGCCATCTCATTGTTACACTTTAAAAAATTTGGTCATGATGTCGTCTCATCATTACACTTTTAAAAATTTGATCGCGATGCCGTCTCATCGTTACACTTTCAAAAGTTCAATCGCGATGTCGTCTCATCGTTATGCTTTCAAAATTCGGTCGCAATACGCTTTCAAAATTTGGTCGTGATGTCGTCTCATCATCCACTATCATCACTCAGTCATAGTGCTATCGTCTTATCAGAAGAAAATGCGAGCAATGCCACCCCAAAGATCAGAATCCCAGTAAGCAAAGTTCGAATGCTAGGAGGAAATCTGGGCAGGCAATATTCAAAGATCAGAATCCATGCAAACAATGTTTGAACACCAGGAGGAAATCCGACCAAGCGATGCTCAAAGATCAGAATCCCAGCAAGTAATGTTCAAATGCCAGGAGGAAATCCGACCGAGTAATGTTCAAAGAACAGAATCCCAGTATGTAATGCCTAAAGATGAGAATCCCGCCAAGTAATGTTCAAACGCCAGGAGAAGCCCAGTCGAGCAATGTTCAAGCATCATAATCCCAAAGAGAAATGTTCAAACACTAGGAGGAAATCTAGCCAAGCAATGATCAAAGATAAGAATCCTGTTGTGCAATGATCGAACGCCAGGAAGAAATCAGGCCAGGAAATGCTACCTCATCAGGTAAGAAGATGCCTAGGTTAGGCCATCTGAACTTCAAAACTTGTCGAATGGTTTTCCAAAATAAGTTTTATTATTCGTTGAATGGATTGCCAAAATGTGGTTTTATCATTCAAAAATCCGTCACCTATGAGCACAATGACCGTGATGCATGCTCCTGGTGATAAAATCAAGTGGACTTTTATCTTCGCCCTCCAGCTGTTGGCACAGGCCTCGGCCAAAGTGGGGCAAACTATAGACGCTAGATTTTATCACCCCCTAGCGATGACGACAATCGGACGTAAATGATTGGCAATGTCCCTGAAAACCAACTTGTCGAACATTGTATAACTCAAAAAACATCCCCACTCGCCCCATAGGGTATAAATCGTACATACAGCAAACCCACCAAACAACGCACAGCCTGTACAACCCAACGAGGTAGCGCCACGCACCAAATGCGGCCATGCAAGGCAGTGCCGCACACACCTGCGCGGCCCTACCGTGCATCGCCATGCGTATGCCTGTGTGGCCCTGCTCGAGCTCCAATTTTCCAGTCTCTCCTTGTTTCCTTGTTTCGGGGCTTTTCCCCAACTTGATTCCAAGCCTTCGAGCCTCATCATTCTGTCCGAAGTCCGGGCTATCTGAGTCTGGCTTCCCCAACCCCTTTGGCCCAAATCTAGGAAACCTCCTGTGGTATAGCCACTCTGTTTGGCCTTTGAGCTCCTAGTTTTCAAAGTCTTGGAACGTCGTTATTCTGTCTGAGATCCTAAGGTCTGACATTTGCAAGCCATTACTCTGTCTGACAAAGGGACAAAGCCAGTCTTTTGCCTCCACCTGAGCTGGGGGACGTTGTCTGTCAAGTATAATTGCATTTGTTTAAAGCATACAAGTATACATTTCTTCTGTTTACTTTTAATTCCAGTACAATGTAGTCCTTTCAAATATTCTCGTGTAGTGTACAACAATTAGTGTAACATAGTTTAATTTAATTAGATAGTTCGTGCATCATTATGTAGCTATGTATATGGGTATAGGACATTCATAAAAGGATGAATATTCGAAAACCAGTATTTAGTAAAGAGATCGTTTTACCCGAGCGAGGTGGGTGCCTAACACCTTCCCACTCTCGTAACCTGATCACTTACCTTGAATCTCTGACCAGACCAATCGAAGTCTCGTAGCCCTTCTAGGGCTACTCCAATGACTCCTAGGCACTAACCCTAGGTGGCGATCCATTTCATTTCATTGTATGACCCCCATCCCCCAAAAATCAAAACCCTTGAGAAGACACATTCCTTCTCTCTCCAACTGAAGAGACAACAACCTAACCCCCTGCGCCCCCGAAAGAGCATCAAATGGGAAAATCAGATCCTCATAATAAGGGATAAAGATTATATCATTATCAATCATAACTTTTGCATTTAGAATCCCACTCATAGTCCATCCATCATGCATTCTTATCATTCTAACTGTTTATTATGCACATAATGCATAACTAGTACCTATTAACACATTAAGTCTTCTTACTTCTCATTCTAACATACATCCTTTATATCTATCATGTGTGAATTATTCATAGTTAGCATAAATCGTGGCATCATTTATTCCAATCATCATCCATACACGCATAACCTAATAGCTCATGTTCTAATATAATTGAGTGTCATTACTCACCTTTCAAATGTTTTTCAATCTTCCAACTTTTAGTCAACTTCAAATGGCCCTAAAGGTCACCAAAACATCAAATCAATTCGTAGTTTTTGGTGTCCAAGGACTGACCAAATTATAAAACAAAACCATGCAAAAACATCCTGAAAAGCCCAATTTGTATCCATACGGTCTGTCATTCGGTCGACCGAATCATCGACCGATTGTTCCAGAGAGTAATCCAATCACGATCTGGTCGATCGAAGGATAGTTCTTTGGCTTTCGACTGATTGGATGATCGATACCGATCGATCGGTTCCCAAATAAATGTGCTCAGGATGTCTGAAAAGCCATAAAAACTTATCCTAAACTTGGGGGTTTCATCCCCAAACTACCATACATGAAATGCAATGCATAAATCCATTAAAACATGTATCCAAAATATCCTAGAATGCTCAATTAACTCATGCATGATCAATTTAAGAAACAAAATTGATTATACCTTCTTCTTCAATGAAAACCCAACAATCTTAGGGTTCACCAGTTGGATCCTCAATCAAATCGTGGAATCTCTTCAATCCATTATAGTTCTAGCTTCAATACAACCTAAGTAAGACAATCAAACTATCAATAGAATAAACCCTCACTTAGTTGCAAAACCAAATCACTTCTAAGACCTTTACCTTAAGAAATACCTCAAAATCTCCCAAAAGGGGGATAAACTCCTCTTAGATTGCAATACCTATCAAATACAACCAATAACCCTCTTAATTAAGTTATTCTAACAACAATCCATGAAACCAAATCACATTTTAGCTACCTATGGTGATACCAAACGAAAACCAAGGTTCTAATACCTTAAAATCCCTTGAATGAGTTCACCACTTCTATCCTTTGCTCTAATCCTTCATTAATCTCAAACAACTTCAATCATTAGCCTTCAATCCACCAGTTTCAATTTCATTCTATCATCTTCAAGCCATTTCTCTCTCTTGTCACTCTCTAACCCTAATTTGGTAGTGTGGAGAAAAAACTTTGTTGTCAGGCTAAAGCTCCCCAAAATGAATAATTATAGGTAATGGCAAACCTATAAATACTCAAACTTCTCAAGAGAATACCCATAAAACCAAACTAATAATGCTTACCCTAAGCCTTCCAACCAATAGTGAATCACTTTAAGGTATCTAGCCAGGGTCATTCCTATTATGCCCTTGGTTCTCTAGCTTAATATTAAACTAGACTAAAAAACACTTAAAATGAACCAAGACATGAACCAATCATTAAACCAACATTGAACCAATAACATAAGTGAAACCAAAAATATATAGCATATATCTAGGTCACCCCAAATGCATATTATCTATCATTAACCATAGTATATAAAAATACAATCATAGTGTATAAAATCATATCATAGTCTATAAAATAGGATCATGGGCTATAAATCAACATAAATGTCCATATCGATCTATAAATCCTACATATGCCCAAAAATCAACTTAAACATATAAGAATCATAAATACATATAAATCTTACCATAATCTAGCCACTTCATACATTAGGTTCGGCCCCCTTCTATCTAGTCTACTCATTCTGTGAAATCAATAACAACCAATTATTAAATCAACAGTTCTAGGATCGGGGTATTACAAGGCTAGAGCCGATCCAAAAGGAGAGTATTCTTAAAATGATTTAGGAAGAGGGAAGAGCGGATGGATTACACTTACTTGTCAAGTGGCCTCCCAATGGATGAGCTCCACCAATTAACCCTCTACCAACACCTTCTTCTTCATCTCCTTCTCTTCTTCTCTCACTCTCTTAACTCCCAAGGTTCAGGTTGGTGTAGATAGTAAATGAGTCATTGAATGGCTGAATAATGTATTTATAGTAAGTTGAGCCTTAGGTGTTGTTTGGATTGGTCTTTAAGTAAAGAACACATTATAAATACATTATAGGGGTTGTGGGCCCACACACATGACCCAGTCATGCAAGTGAAGGTCATGGATGGGGTCCACCATGTTCGGGAAGATAGTCACGGTGTCCGGGACACGGGCACGTGGGTCCCACATAAGAAAACATACACAAAGCTTACAACAACACAAATGGATTTTCAAACATAATCCACTCCTGTGGGTCTGTCCGTGAATCCGTTCCAACCAAAAGGGCTGAACAACAAAAGAAAGGTCTTCGAGCCTTGGCCCACACTTCAAGAACTTAAAGACAATCATAAACAAGTATACTTAAGGTGAGTAACTTATCCCTCGACCATCATGGTGTTTCCTCCGTGATCCCAAAGAGTTTTCCCACTGCGATGCTGACCTCATCAATAAGCAATGTGTATGGACGACACAGGATATTTCCTCTGGTACTCCTCTCTTCTAGGGCTTGTACTAGGGGAATGGTGGATGAAATCACCATCGATGAATTTCCCCCACTCCCGGTTAAGGAACCTTTCCTTAACGGGAAAACCCATGTCAAAGTCAATGATCTTTTAGCTGGGCTTGACCATCATTGTGAACAGCTCACCAGCATACAAGGCAGCAGAATCTGCACATCATGAGGATGAAAACAATAAACAATTAGGATCTCGGGTGCGGGTATAACAAAAAATGTGGGAGATTGAAATAGAAGGAAGAAGGAGGAAGAAGAAGAAGAAGAAGAAAAGAAGGAGAAGAAGATGGTGGAGTAACTCCATTGCTGTCCCATCTTCATTTCTGAGCCAACCTTGAGCTCCACTCTAATTCTAGCATCTTAGGAGCTCATCCCAGCCAAGGAGCTCATGGAGGAGAAGAAGTTTGAGCTACTCCAAGCTTAAAAGCACCTCCTAAAGCCACTTCCATTGATCTCCATTGTATGCAGCCCCTTGCTCCCTTTGATTCCATTGATCCTTACTAGTTTTCTAATGGAGATTGCTTAATTAGATCCCAAATCTTGTGGCTTATTTCTCTAAGTGTTTTATCCCTTCTATTTTATGTTAAAGGCATCAACTATTGACTTAGAATCACCCATCCACAGCCCTATGGCTTAGTTGCCATGAAACCCTCTTGAAGAACCTCCAATTTGAGGATTCTTGATGATGGAAACTATCCAATCTTTAGCCAAATCATATTACTTTTTGTTCTAATCCATTTAAACCTTCTATTTAGTATTATTGATGTTAAATAGTGGCCCCAATTGATGGATTCCCAACCCCATGGCCAAACCACCATGAAACCCCATTGCAAAACCTCCAAGATTAGAGAAACCTTGATGTTAGGACCGAAATCACTCATAGGAGATCCTATTTGGATTAAACACCATGATTAATAGCTTCCTTGGAGGCTAAGAACACCCTCATAGAACCTCTGTAGGCCCTATGGCCTTTGACCAAAGATGGATTCGAGCTCAATCCAAAATACAACAATTTTGGTTTGAGTGGACGATGCATCATCCGCTCAGACTTAGGGTATTATCCACTCTATTTGTTGGAGCTTGCTTGCCTGCTTCATCCGTTGACCTGCAAACGATGGTGCTTAGTCCGCAGGCTTCAATCTGCTCAGGCTATGTTGATGTTGCCTTGGAGTCTTAACTCTGGATTGGACACCCAGACCCTCTCTCACCTATTATATACTTGTGGATTGACATGTTAGGGTAACTTACACCTATGGCGGGAGTGTACACTACACAGAACCTGAGATTACCTATACTTCAATGGTTGTGAGTGTTTGTGATAAGTAAGAGTGGTTTAAGATTATAATGTTGAATGCTAGCTGGTTAGGGACTTATGATTATACTTGAGTTGTTATCGTGACTGTAGATATTGATTATGTGTTGAGACAAGAATATGAGATGTGATTTTCATAACGGTTCTGCAACAAGGTGTGTATGCGAATGATGGTTTTGTGTTGGATATGCAATGTGTATGATGAATGTGAGTATTGGGATCCAAGTATCGTGAGTGGGCGTCGAACTTGGGATCGCCATGGATGTACGGGTTTGTGACCAGCCGACCGTGATATCGGCATCACATCCATTGTGCCCTGGTATGTGTACATGTAAGCTAGAGGGGCGAGAGGATAGTTAGGCCAACCGGTATTTTGGCACTATGGACTCGACCTCTGGCCTCTACGCATGTATTCACCTTTATCCATTTAGAAGCATGGTTAGGATTACATTTCCCCCAATGCTACACCCCTTACCAATAGGGAGAAAGTTGTTTGGTAACCGATGATGACTTTCGACGGATTGGGGTGACATTCTCAATAGACCACCGGTATTTGGATGTACCGAACAACCCGGTGAGGGGGTCCGGTCTCGCAGGCTTCCAATCGTAACTTGGGCTGCTATCGTCGGATGGTCACTATGTTTGACTCTAGAGACCGGGGTGCTGCCTAAGGGATGTTGCAGTAGCACTTTACCTCATTGACTTAGGCATATGATTGTTAGGTGGATCCATACTAAAACTGGAATTCATTCTTTCATGTGCATGACTGTAAACTGAATCTGATGCACGAATTGTCCTGGTGGTATGGGACGCTATGGGATTGTCTATCATTTGTGGTTTACGTCCTTACATTATTGTTTGCGTATGCTTGTGTGATCTATTACTTAGTGGGCTTAGTTAGAAGCTCATCCCTCAAGGGTCCTCTCTTTTTTTAGATATGGATATAGGATTAGAGGAACCAGTCAATGGTGATTCAGCGTATTAGTACTCTGATGGCTAAAGTACATTGCAGAGATGAACATGGATAGGGGTGTACTTATGAGACTAGTACTCGTGGTGTGGCTTAGTGCGAGCCTCAGGCCCATATGAGTTTTGGAATGTTTATTGAAGATTGATGTAATTAAATACGATTTAACTTTTGGAATTTTAATTACTTGTATTTATACATATTGCTAGTTAAATTTACAAACCTTGAAATGTTGGAATAAGATGCCACTTACTATATGATATCACCTGTGTAGCTTTCGCACTCTAATAATTTATAGTTGTTATATAGCTTCCGCACATACACTCTAATTTGATTGGTTATGTGAAGTCGGTGGCCCTGGTACTGAAGTGTAGATCTTAGTGTTGATGTGGAATACACTGGGTATTCCAGTCACACAGCCCTAGGTGTAGGGAGCGGGGTGTGTCAGTTACAGATTGAATCTTTTCTTGGAGAAGACTATTGCATTTGCTTGAGAAACCTTGGTTACATCAAGAAGGTTCAAGAACATCTTTCTTGGAGCGCTCATTGGAGGAAGAACCATTATCTTGAGGAGGAGCAACACTTGAGGCTCTCCAGGTTAGTAAGCCTTATTGTTTTTTTTTTTTTTTTTAAGTTGTCATTCATTAAGGTTTTAATTGTTTGATTAATCTAGGGTTCCGCTACGCATTCGGGTATGAGATGATATCCTCTTCCCATGGGCTGATGGGAAGAGATGTTTTTCTTTTCTTGTCTTCACCCTAATTCTTATGGCAAAATTCTTGAGATGATCCTGTTATACCTAAAGATAACTATCCAATAATGGTGTGCCACGTCAACAAGATGGTATGACCCAGGACCCAGCGAGTCACCTCCAAGATCCAAACTAGTAAACAGGTAGGACGTGGTCCCAAGCGCCAAGGTCAACCTTCCTTATAACGATCCATTCCTATATGGAAGCTACTAAAGTAGAAGCAGGGAAAAAGGAAAGAGGAGATCTCATTCTTAAAGAGACCCTTCCCAAAAATATTCTCAAGAAGAATAGAAGCTACCATATCGAGACTCTCTCAAGAACTGCTTAGCCCTTGGCTAACACTATATATACTCAGGTATAACCCCTTACGAGGGGATCATCTTTACTATTCTTCATTATTGGTCAGAGAGATCCGACTTAGGCATCAGAGAGTCCCCTGCTGGTAAAAACCGGTTCTCTAGTGTCCATCTTGTTCTCTTGTGCAGGTCCAAGCCTAAGAGGACTATTGGTGGAGATTTCTTAACGCAACAGATCCCATGACCAACAAAACGATCTCAAAACTATTTTGCTAATATGACCTATAGGATGATGAAAATTATATTTCTTTTGTGTTTAAAAAAATAACAAATATAAAATCTAGCAATTTTAATTGCACCTTTTTTTAATTAGAGTGCCTTCTGTCAAAATAGAATCTTCATCATTTCATACAAGGAAAGAGGACCTAGAGCAAAACTCTCTTTCTAAAAATACTCCAAAGCATTTGACCTTTTGAAGGCGTGACATGCTCTATAGTTTTTTTAACTAGTCATAAAGTGTCCAACAAAATAATCTTGAGTCTTTAAATGATTTGTTAATTAGGAAAATGAACAAGAAAAAGAAATTAAGTAATCTTAAGTTTCTACCAAATTATCTCTCCTACATGTCATAGAGTCCAATATTTTAATAAAGATATTTCATTTTATTTGCAAAGATTATAGGGTGGAAAATGAATCCAAAATCTTTTCCCACCCATTCCGTTCACTTCATATTAATCTTAGAATCATTTTTTTTTTCAGAATTTTATGTTGGATTGGGATATGTCGATCCAAAAAAGCTACTCACATAGAGTACAATATTTCAATAAAGATTTATCATTCTATATAGGGTGGAAAATGGAGTGGATTTTACCAAAAAAAAAGAAGAAGAAAAAAAAAAATAAAGTGGGTTGGATCCAAAATCTCCTCCTACCCATATCCATTCACCTCATAGTAATCCTAGATTCAGATCCGTTTAGAATTTTAGGTTGGATTGGGATATGGATCCAAGGAAGTTATTGCTAATTTATGAAATGTATTGTATATGAAATAGCTACAACCAAGTACAAATATCCATATCTGACTAGTGTAGAAGAGGTTCCATATTGATTTGAACTGGTCCAATATGCTCTATGTTTTATCTTATCAACTAATTCCTTAATGGACTAATGAAATAGCTTCTTTTAATGTGCCCAACTAGTGTTAATGAAGTTCATTGGCCTTACAACATTGATCCCTGAATGTATTACTGGAAAGTGATAACCTCATGATCATCAACATTTTGAATGGCCATAACCAAGCTATTCCTTGATGCAAGATTGTTGTTGAATTACTGCCTTCTTCAACCAGATCTCTTTCCATCACACCCCTAGGGAAGGAAACTTTGTAGCTAACTTTCTAGCAGACCATGGAGCCTCTCAACAAGTGGACTTTGTTTGGACCAACTCTTTTCCTTCTTTTATTTAATTAATAAATTATCTTCTTACCAAAAAAACAAAAGTTCATCAAGGAAAATGTATGAATTTTTTTTTGGGGGGTAAATAAGTATGAATTTATTAGGATAAAACATGCAAGCTCAGCCAAGGAGTCAGCCATGCTGTTAATCTCCCGTGGAATATAAGTAAAGCTACAAGATACAAAGAAAGAAGATAAATGTATGATATCTTCAACAATCGTTCGAATGTATAAGGGAGAAATTCCACCACCACTTGTAACATACATAACCAGATTCAGATTATCTGTCTCAATCATGACATGAGTATAATCATTTGAGATCAATTGCAACATCGCCATCCAAAATAGCCTCACTAACCAACACATCTAAAAATAATATTGGACTTGAGAAGGCAAATAAAGGCGTACCACAGTGATCTTTACAAATATATCCAACTCTAGATTTGTTTGTAACTGAGGATAAACTAGCACCATAGTTACATTTAACATAATCAACATGGGGCACTATCCATTGGTGTGACACTAGATGTGCCGATGTAGTATTAGATGAATCAGCAACAATTTGAATAGGCATGTACTCCTAGAACGCCTTCATTGAAGTAGCAATAACTTCATCGGGATGCCAAACCTTTCACCAAAACACCATATCATTACGTGATAACCATAAAAACCAGCAAATAAAACTGGAAAGGTTTATCAATGATCTGCACTCCTTTTTCCACCTTGTGGAAAAAGATTTCCAACCGGAAATCCAATTAGAAATTGAAAGATGACAAATGGTTGGTGAGACAGAACCCAGAGGACATCCAAACCATACCACTCTGGCATAAGGACAACCCAAGAGAATATGTGAGATAGTTTCTCGATTACCTCATCGACCATACAGTGGATCAACATTTACATTACGTCTTGCAAGAGCATCTCCAGTTTCTTGAGAAACATCTTTTCATTCTATGATGAATATTTGGTGAAAAAGTCATACAAGACTTCTTCAAATTAATTTCCTAGCAAGATGCCTTACAATAAGTAGATAGACATGCCTTCAGGGAATATAATTCATGCAACTTGCCTTTAGTAAATAGTAGACTATTATCAGCAAACAAGAGATGCATAATTAGCGGAGCACGATTACGTACTTTGATACCTTTAATTTCACCATCAAATTCAGCCTTCTGGAGTAAACAACTCAAGGCATGACAACATATAATAAACAATACCGGTGATAAAGGGTCTCCTTGACAAATCTCTCGTGAAGGAATTACAGTACCCCTCAGTGCTCCATTAATAAGAATCTGGTAGGAAACTGATGACAAGCAAGAAATAATCATTTTCACCCAATGTGTTGCAAAAAACCCATCTTTAAAAGCATATTTTCAATAATGGCCACTCCAATCTATCATATGCCTTGTTCATATCAAGCTTTAATTAGGGTTTATTTGTGTTGTCTTCAAGGGGTTCACTACGTTACCCTTGGAAAATCAGTTAAGGTACTTTGCTACCAAATAATTTAAAGTTTGAATCTCTAAAATCAAACCTTGACAAGACCATTGCAAACTAATATAACTACTCATTTTAAATGGACATAAACAATCCATTAATTGCTGAAATTTATTCAAGAACACTCGCAGTATAACATATTAGAATGGCACACGTACAATGCAGTAAACAAAGACAGGGTTTACTGTATGTGACCCTTATGGATATAAAATTCACGGGTTAATAAGAATAAAAGACAAATAGGAAGTTTAATTAATTGCCTCTATGGATCTTCTACTCCATGATCTACTGCTGATAGCTCCAACTGCTGAAATTTCCTCCCAGATCTGGTCCAACTAAGGATCTTACGGAAGGAGCTCGGTCGTGAGCTCGAAGCATCCACCTTTGAAGATTGTGAAGTGTCACCTGATGCAGCTTCTGAACTTGGTATCACTGAGTTCAATGGTTCCAATGGTGGAACTATAGTGGTTGTTTCTTCATCAGGATCTAGGACCTGTAAATGTGTCTCTTTTTCGGTTTCTTGCTGATCAGGCACCGATGGTGTTTGAGGTTGAGCTACAGTACGGCATATAGGGCATGTCGTCTGCGAGCTCAGCCACATATCAATGCACTGTACATGGAACACATGCGAACAATTGGGTAGAAGTCTAACCGTCTCTTCTTCTTCTATTGTGCTCAAGCAAATCGAACACTCCATCGTGTCACCGGTGCCATCAGTTTGGTCGTGTTTTTTGTAAACGAACGTCGGTAATGCAGCGATCACCGATGGGGATAGCCCCGTCTTAGGTGGTTCAATTGAGGGATTTTGTGGGTCTCCAATAGCAATGAATAGCTGAGGGTCTTGCTGGTCACTGTGGCTGATGCCGCTGACCATATATCGTCGTTGGAGACATCTTCCATAGATGCACCGGAGACTATGGAGGACGATAAGTAGACTGATAACCAAAAAGATTAAGGCGGCTGCGCCGTTGATAGTTGTGGCAAAGGCAGTGCCTTGGACAATTATAATACCTGCCATGGATTTGCCATTAGAACTCCTGGTCTGTTTGGTATTTTAAATGACTGTAGTAGTAATAGAATCTAAATTAAGAGTTTGCGTGATAAAGGGATAAGAAATTAAAAAAGGGTTTCGTATGCACAATCAAATATCACCCTGTATCATGCTTCTTATTTGGAGACCAAACTAGGGGGTTTTCTGTGGCCTATATCCCATATCAACCTGTATCAAGCAACTTCTTCTAAGAGGTTTGATGCTTTGGCTTAAAAAAAATAACAAATATAAAATCTAACATTTTTAGTTGCACCTTTTTTTAATTAGAGTGCCTTCTGTCAAAATAGAATCTTCATCATTTCATACAAGGAAAGACGACCTAGAGCAAAACTATCTCTTTCTAAAAATACTCCAAAGCATTTGACCTTTTGAAGGCGAGAAGCATGCTCTATATATAGTTTTTTTAACTAGTCATAAAGTGTCCAACAAAATAATCTTGAGTCTTTAAATGATTTGTTAATTAGGAAAATGAACAAGAAAAAGAAATTAAGTAATCTTAAGTTTCTACCAAATTATCTCTCCTTCATATCATAGAGTCCAATATTTTAATAAAGATATTTCATTTTATTCGCAAAGATTATAGGGTGGAAAATGAATCCAAAATCTTTTCCCACCCCTTCCGTTCACTTCATATTAATCTTAGAATCATGTTTTTTTTTCAGAATTTTATGTTGGATTGGGATATGTCGATCCAAAAAAGCTACTCACATAGAGTACAATATTTCAATAAAGATTTATCATTCTATATAGGGTGGAAAATGGAGTGGATTTTACCACAAAAAAAAAAGAAGAAAAAAAAAATGAAGTGGGTTGGATCCAAAATCTCCTCCTACCCATATCCATTCACCTCATAGTAATCCTAGATTCAGATCCGTTTAGAATTTTAGGTTGGATTGGGATATGGATCCAAGGAAGTTATTGCTAATTTATGAAATGTATTGTATATGAAATAGCTACAACCAAGTACAAATATCCATATCTTACTAGTGTAGAAGAGGTTCCATATGGATTTGAACTGGTCCAATATGCTCTATGTTTTATCTTATCAACTAATTCCTTAATGGACTAATGAAATAGCTTCTTTTAATGTGCCCAACTAGTGTTAACGAAGAAGTTCATTGGCCTTACAACATTGATTCCTGAATGTATTACTGGAAAGTGATAACCTCATGATCATCAACATTTTGAATGGCCATAACCAAGCTATTCCTTGATGCAAGATTGTTGTCGAATTATTGCCTTCTTCAACCAGATCTCTTTCCATCACACCCCTAGGGAAGGAAACTTTGTAGCTAAATTTCTAGCAGACCATGGAGCCTCTCAACAAGAGGACTTTGTTTGGACCAACTCTTTTCCTTCTTTTATTTAAGGGAAATTTATACATACCACCCCTGAGGTTTGACGAAAGGATATTTTCGCCCCCCAGTTTTGCAAAATTCTGCGTACCCCCCTAGGTTTGCAAACGGTAACAAATAAGCCTATTCCGTCAGTTCATTACTAACACTGTTAAAAATTAGACTTGAATTGATGGAATTGCCCTTCTAAAAAAAGAACCCAAAAAAAAAAAGAGATGAATGGACAAAATTACCCTTACAAAAGAAAAAAAAAATAAGGGTTTTTCTTTTGTTTCTCCTCGGTCCCGGATCCAACGGTCTTGTTGTAGTGTGCCATTGTTTACTCTTCCTCCTCGGTCCCGGATCCACCGGTCTTGTTGTTGTGCTTCCTAGCATACCTCTGGTTTCTCAAGAACTTGGGATCCATGGATGTGTGTCTGTGCCTCTTGGGTTTCTTAATTCCATTCTTGTGAGCCTTGTGTGACTGTTTATGCGCAGTGTGGTTCTTCGACTTCGCCATTTCTCTGAGATCTCTTCTGGAATTATTTGAGTTACGAGTTAGGATTTTCCAAGGATATCGCAGAAGAGGCATCCTCTCACCGCCTTCAAAATCGGATATGACGTCATTCGAACTGATTTCTAAAGTCCTTAGATTTTTCAACAGGTTTAAGCAGCGCTTTCTGTGCTCTCCGGTCACCGAAGCTTTCCGTTGCTAGAGAGCGACACCGGCGTCAGCTTCCCATTGACGCGAACCTGCTCGAATAGGGTGACGCTCTCTTCTTTGTTTCTCTCCATCTCCATCTCTGGTCGTCAGACGTTTCTACTCACCCAAACTGTTGTTTTCTTAAAAATCATTTGACGATTTCAAATTGGAGGAGATGAAATTGGAATTCAAAGAATTGGAAAATAAAGGAAGAGAAAAAATCGGATTCAGATTTAACGACTACCAGTCTCATTAATTAGAATTCAAATTGCATGAAGATCTACGTGGAAAAATGAAATGTAAAATTCAAATTCAATATCAGATCTTGAGCTACGAAGTATTATAGACAAATCTCATCAAATTGAACCTAACAGTTGGAACAAAAAGAGAAGAAAAGAATTGAGTAGACCTGATCACCGGCGTTGTCCCTCATATCATTGCAACGAGCTGCAACTACGAGAACTCTCAGCGGACATGGTCGAGTTTCCTTAGAATAGCCTTCACTTGTGAGAGATGAAGAACACGACTTCGAATCGCTCGGAGACGAGTCATCGTTTCCATTAATACTGTAATTGTGAAAGGATGGATAATAGTGGAAGCAGCTACGAGAGAGGAAATAAAATAGTTAAACGGATCAAGCATTTTAAAAGAAGAACAGAGCGTGAATTTGGAATTTTAATTTATGTGCAGGATTTGAAGTAGATTATCACCTTGGAATTGAAGAATTTGAAGAAAGAGACAGTGATTTCGATTCAGAGGTGGCGAGAAGGAGAAGATCCTCTGCGTCAATATTTTCAGAAACAGAAACTGGCGCCTCAACCTCCCTGTTGGTTCTCCATCGGTTCGTCAAATCCAAATCCCCATCAGTCTTCACTTCGTCATTATTTTTGTGCTCTGATTCAGATCCCTTCAAATTAAGTGTTTCAAGCTCTTTGCCAGGTTTGAAGTGTTCCATTAGAAGCCATGGATGGAGCAATCCGATGGGGATACCTGTAACTCATGGGGAAGATGAGTTGCAGGTTTTTTTTTTTTTTTCTTGAAGGGGTATTTTGTCACTTTACCTTTTGATTTTAACAGTGTTAGTCATAAACTAACGGAATGGGTTTATTTGTTACCATTTACAAACCTCAGGGGGGTACGCAGAATTTTCCAAAACTGGGGGGTGAAAATATCCTTTCGTCAAACCTCAGGGGTGGTATGTGTAAATTTCTCTTTATTTAATTAATAAATTATCTTCTTACCAAAAAAACAAAAGTTCATCAAGGAAAATGTATGATTTTTTTTTTGGAGGGTAAATAAGGATGAATTTATTAGGATAAAACATGCAAGCTCAACCAAGGAGTCAGCCACGTTGTTAATCTCCCATGGAATATAAGTAAAGCTACAAGATATAAAGAAAGAAGATAAATGTATGATATCTTCAACAATCGCCCGAATGTGTAAGGGAGAAGTTCCACCACCACTTGTAACATACGTAACCAGATTCAGATTATCTGCCTCAACCATGACATGAGTATAATCATTTGAGATCAACTGCAACATCGCCATCGGAACTGCAATAGCCTCACTAACCAACACATCTGAAAAGAATATTGGACTTGATAAGGCAAATAAAGGCGTACCACAGTGATCTCTGCAAATATATCCAACTCCAGATTTGTTTGTAACTGAGGATAAATTAGCATCATAGTTACATTTAACATAATCAACATGGGGCACTATCCATTGGTGTGACACTAGATGTGTCGATGTAGTATTAGATGAACCAGCAACAATTTGAACAGACATGTACTCCTAGAACGCCTTCACTGCAGCAGCAATAACTTCATTGGGATGCCAAACCTTTCGCCGAAACACCATATCATTACGTGATAACCAAAAAAACCAGAAAATAAAACTAGAAAGGGTTATCAATGATCTGCACTCCTTTTTCCACCTTGTGGAAAAATATTTCCAACTAGAAATCCAATCAGAAATTGAAAAATGACAAATGGTTGGCGAGACAGAACCCAAAGGACATCCAAACCATACCACTCTGGCCTAAGGACAACCCAAGAGAATATGTGAAATAGTTTCTCGATCACCTCATCGACCACACAGTGGATCAACATTTACATTACGTCTTGCAAGAGCATCTCCAGTTGCTAGGCCAGAGGCACAAGCCCTCTATAAAAACCATTGTATCGTAGGCATGGTTCTACAACTCCAAATGGTTTTCCAAACACTTGAGTCTATTGAACTCAAAGAATGTAATCTGGAAGAGGTTGCACCCAATAAATGATTACCATACTCCCTATTAGAGAGTAAATGATAGGCACTTCGTACTGAAAAAACACCATTCTTACTCCCCATCCATTCCAATCTGTCCATTTCAGGAAAGATAGATAGATTAATCTCTATGATCACACAAATTTCAACATCATTAAAATGGGTTCGCATCAGATTATAGCGCCAAGTTTTATTAGTCTGATCAATAAAATCAAAAACCTTCGAAGGCCATGATAAATTTGTTGGAGTTGTAGAGACTTTGTAATCCTTCAATGTTGGCACCTAAGCATCATGCCTATATCAATATTGGCACCGTCACCATCCCTCCAACATAGACCAGCACACAAGACCCGCTTCCCCTCCATAATGCTTCTCCATCCCCAACTAGGACGATGACCAGTTGAGGCCCTCAAAAAATCAGTATGAAGAAAGTAGATAGCCTATAAAAAATGAAACAAAAGATAGGATCAGACCATAAGCGCCATGCAGTCTTTGATAGTAAAGCACTATTGTAAAGTGTAGGGTCCCGAAAACCCAAACCACTAATCTCCTTTGATAAACATAGTCGCTCCCAAGATATCCAATGTAATTTAGGTCGTCCATCAGTATCACTCCAAAAAAAATTGGATGCCATTTGCCACAATGTTTTATGGTATGAAGCTGGAAGTTTAAAAGGCATACATGCATTGACATAGAAAACACCACATACTTCAATAAGACTTCCTTTCCAGCATGTGTAAGAAGCTTAGACTTCCAACCTTGGACCTTTTGACGCACCCTAGAGGAGAGATCATGTAATAAGGTAGCCTTAGAAACACCAAAATCAGTGGGAAGTCCCAAATACTTCTTAGGGCCAGAACCATATGGAATCTTCATAATTCTTGAGAACCATCTTTTCATTCTAGGATGAATATTTGGTGAAAAGAGTCATACAAGACTTCTTCCAATTAATTTCTTGGCCAGATGCCTTACAATAAGTCGATAGACATGCCTTCAGGGAATATAATTCATGCAACTTGCCTTCGGTAAATAGTAGACTATTATTAGCAAACAAGAGATGCATAATTAGCGGAGCACGATTACGTACTTTGATACTTTTAATTTCACCATCAAATTCAGCCTTTTGGAGTAAACAACTCAAGGCATGAGAACATATAATAAACAACACTGGTGATAAAAGGTCTCCTTGCCGAATCCCTCGTGAAGGAATTAAAGTACCCCTCGATGCTCCATTAATAAGAATCTGGTAGGAAACTGATGATAAACAAGCCATAATCATTTTTACCTGATGTGTTGCAAAACCCATCTTTAAAAGCATGTGTTCAATAAATGGCCACTCCAATCTATCATATGCCTTCCTCATATCAAGCTTAAATTAGGGTTTATTTGTGTTGTCTTCAAGGGGTTCACTACGTTACCCTTGGAAAATCAGTTAAGGTACTTTGCTACCAAATCATTTAAAGTTTGAATCTCTAAAATCAAACCTTGACAAGACCATTACAAACTAATATAACTACTCATTTTAAATGGACATAAACAATCCATTAATCGCTGAAATTTATTCAAGAACACTCGTAGTATAACATATTAGAATGGCACACGTACAATGCAGTAAACAAAGACAGGGTTATAAATTTCACGGGTTAATAAGAATAAAAGACAAATAGGAAGTTTATTTAATTGCCTCTATGGATCTTCTACTCCATGATCTGCAGCTGATAGCTCCAACTGCTGAAATTTCCTCCCAGATCTGGTCCAACTAAGGATCTTACAGAAGGAGCTCAGTCGTGAGCTCGAAGCATCCACCTTTGAAGATTGTGAAGTGTCACCTGATGCAGCTTCTAAACTTGGTATCACTGAGTTCAATGGTTCCAATGGTGGAACTGTAGGGGTTATTGCCTCATCAGGATCTAGAACCTGTAAATGTGTCTCTCTTTCGGTTTCTTGCTCGGGCATCAATGGTGTTTAAGGTTCAGCTACCGTACGGCACGTCATCTGCGAGCTCAGCCACATATCAATGCACTGTACATGGAACACATGCGAACAATTGGGTAGAAGTCTAAACGTCTCTTCTTCTTCTTTAGTGCTCAAGCAAATTGAACATTCTGTCGTGTCACCGATGCCATCAGTTTGGTCGTGTTTTTTATAGATGAACGTCGGTAATGCAGCGATCACCGATGGGGATAGCCCCATCTTAGGTGGTTCAATTGAGGGATTTTGTGGGTCTCCAATGGCAATGAATAGCTGAGGGTCTTGCTGGTCGTTGTGGCTGACGCCGCTGACCATATATTGTCGTTCGAGACATCTTCCATAGATGCACCAGAGACTGTGGAGGACGATAAGTAGACTGATAACCAAAAAGATTAAGGCAGCTGTGCCGTTGATAGTTGTGGCAAAGGCAGTGCCTTGAACGATTATAATACCTGCCATGGATTTGCCATTGGAACTCCTGGTCTGTTTGGTATTTTAAATGACTGTAGTAGTAATAGAATCTAAATTAAGAGTTTGCGTGATAAAGGGATAAGAAATTAAAGGTTTGTATGCACAATCAAGTATCACCCTGTATCATGCTTCTTATTTGGAGACCAAACTAGGGGGTTTTCTGTGGCCTATATCCCATATCAACCTGTATCATGCAGCTTCTTCTAAGAGGTTTGATGCTTTGGCTTAATAAGGTGGACAGCTGTATATATGCTTGACCACACTATAGTAAGGTCAATTACTATCACTACCCTACACTTAGCCTGTATTTACTATCAACCTTTAACAAAAAAGGTGATATAGAAGATGATGTTTCCCATAGAATTAAAGTAGGATGGTTGAAATGGAGAGGAGCATCAGGAGTTTTATGTGACAAACGTATGCCTATTAAGCTTAAGGGGAAATTCTACATGACAGTAATAAGACCAGCGATGATTTATGGGGTGGAATGTTGGGTAGTTAAGAAGAGTCATATAGATAAGATGAGTGTAGTGGAGATGAGGATGCTGAGGAGGATGTGCAGCAAGACCAGGAGAGATAGAGTAAGGAATGTTTGTATTAGAACCGAATTGGGAGTAGCACCAATCCAGGACAAACTTCGGGAGAGCCGCTTGAGATGGTTTGGTCATGTACAAAGGAGACCCACGGATGCACCAATAAGAAAGAGTAACCAGATTCAATTGGAAGGAACTAAAAGAGGTAGGGGTAGACCTAAAATGACTATTGGAGAAGTGGTAAGAACGGATATGCATATGGTAGGGCTAGATCCTAGTATGACCGCGGATAGAGTTGTTTGGAGGTCAAGGACCCATGTAGCCGATCCCGCGTAGGGGGATGTTCCTGGGATGCTACTTTGACTAATGCTTAAATCTCCTTTTTTTTTTATGTTTTTTTTTTTTTTTTTTGGCCCTTACGGATCCATGTAACCGACCCCATTTAGTTGGGATAAGGTTATGGTTATTGTTGTTGTTGTTGTACTACCCTGCTTTTAAACTTTTACATCTCCTTCTACCCTCATGTTTTTAAATACCTAGATTGCCCTTCCTTTTCACCTAGTAATTAACCTGCTAATCTATTTAACCTACTAATCATCTTCTACTTTTTACTTTTTTTGTCATTAAAACAGTAAAAAATAAAAAGCACCCACCCACTTCTTTCTCCCATTTTTTACTCCATTCATTTTTTTTTTCTTTAATTTTTGTATTTAATTTTTTATTCAACATGTCACACTCATCGTTCTTCTTCAAAGTTCAAACAAATCATGGTTCTAAGTATCGGTATTGTATCATCTGTGTCGGGCGATACATACCGATTTTGCTAGTCATCAATACCAATACCATATTGGTAGCACGGTACAGACAAGGGATAAAATGGTCAGAAAACTCAATTTTTAAGGAGATTCAGGGGTAATTTTGCCCGATATAGCCGATGTAGGCCGATACCATATCGATTTTGCAGGTTATTGATACCCGTTCCGATACCATGCACTAAAACCATGGAATAGATCGACTCTCTTCAAAGCGCCCCACTTCTTCTCTCTCTTCCTATTTTTTATTTAATTTACTTTTTATTATTTTTGAGAAGTCAATCTGTTCCATGGTTTTAGTGCACGGTATCGGAATGGGTATCGGTAACCTACAAAATCGATACGATATCAGCTTGGACTGGCTGTATTGAGCAAAATTACCCCTAAATCTCCTTAAAAATGAGTTTTCTGACCATTTTACCCCTTGTCTGTATCGTGCTACCGATATGGTATCGGCCCCTGTTGACTAGAAAAACTGGTACTGTCGACCAACACAGGTGATACGATACCGATACATAGAACCATGATCTATTCGAAGAAGAACGATGAGGATGAAATGTTGAATAAAAAATTAATTAAATAGAAAAGTTGAAGGAAAAAAAAACCGAATGGAGTAAAAAATGGGAGAGAGAAGAAGTAGGTGGGTGCTTTTTATTTTTTACTATTTTAATGACAAAGCCCAAGGCCTATACAGCAGAGCTGCATTCTCTGGGCAATGCACTGGGCGATTGGCCCAAAGGCCCAAAGAATCGCCCAGAGTGGCTGAAATGGGTTTATTAGAATCCAGACATGTGGGGACCATCCATATAGACCATGAACACCCTGTAGGGGTAGATGGGAATTTTAGGAACCATTACCCATCCCTGGAACCATGTAGACCCCACCAATGCAGCCAAAATGGCCCAGGATGCACTTAAAAATGCATTCTTGGGAAAGGGAGCCTAAGGCCAAACAGGCCTTAGTCAGCCCAACTCTATAAATAGAGGAGGGAGACTGCCATTTTGTCCTTGCTGCTGTAGCTAAAGTATAAAGAGAGAAAGAGAAGGAGAAGGAAGAAAAATAGAAGGAAAGAGAAGGGGAGAAGAAGAAGGAAGGAGACCTGTGCTGCAATTCTGAGCATTGATCCAGCTGCATACAACCTCCAGGTAATAATCACAGACACTATATGCTACTGTTCTCTGTGTTGGTTCCCTGATCTCTACTCTGATCATTGTATCCCTGACCTGTAATGCCCAGAACATCACTGGGATGGCTTGGGATGCATCAGATCTGACATGCAAAGTCATTGCATGTAAGATCTGATCATTATATACCAAGATTTGTTGCTATTTCTGCAGCTGAGACTGAAGTCAATCTATGTGCCTGACTGCACTGTATAGTTGCACCTTGAACAGGCAGTTTGGGCATGGATCTTTACATGCATGGTGATCCTTTCTTATCTTAGCATAGGATTAGTGTCCTACCATGAAAATATACGTAAAAGAAGCCCTGGACAGCTGTTCTCTATGCTGTCAGAACACCTCCTGGCTTCCAAATGGGAAAACCAAACCCAAAACCATTTAGACCAATGGATTTTACTTCAATTGTGGTCCATGATCATCCCTCATGCATCCTAGATCAAATTCATGGCAGCCCC
Organism: Telopea speciosissima; assembly: GCF_018873765.1. Taxonomy (NCBI): domain Eukaryota; kingdom Viridiplantae; phylum Streptophyta; class Magnoliopsida; order Proteales; family Proteaceae; genus Telopea; species Telopea speciosissima. Next base: position 42,445,232 of record NC_057920.1, read on the forward strand.
TGCTGTAAAATCCAAGAAAAACTGCCCAAACTCGTGTCAAACAGGCTCTGGGCGATGCATTGGGCGATTGCCCAATCACCCAGTTAAACGCCCAAAGATATAAACTGGGCTCAATTTGTGTCTTGCCTATTTGGACCAAAACCAGTGACCTATGGGCAGTGTGTTGGGGTGTTAAATGACCAAAATACCCCTCTTCACTTATGCTTGCTGTCATCCATACCTTGGGTACTAAAGTGGGCCCCACAAGACCAAGTAACCATGGCCATGAATGGTTTCAGCTGAACTACTAACCTGGGTACTGGTTTGTGTGATTGTTTGAACCATGTATTGGCTAACCATACTGTTAAGGTACCAAATCAGATAAAATTCCACATCTCCAGATGATGCACCGGGAGATAGACCCTAAAGCCCAGTGCAAGACCCAAAGAATTCCAAGTAAGTCTAGACCAACACTAGGATATTAATGTAACTTAAAATATTAATTGACACACATTTATGATCTGATAAATTAGGTTTTGATCCCGTGCTTGAGGTGCACAGTTAGACACCAACCGAAAAAGATCCGACAGCTGACCAGTAGGACCAGAACAAGGTGGGTGAAATTACAGCGCGTGTGTAAATGTCACATGACTAATATGTTAAAACAAATTATAATATAATATTATTATATTATTTTCTTATTTTATTAATTGTGAATTTTGTTAATAAAGGAATGTTTGATGGACGAATACTGTGAATGGACAATGATTCCTGTATGTGAGTTGCTGGACTAGATGCCGTAGCCGGCTTAGAAATGAGGCATGTGGTAACCCATAGAATGGGATGCGGTTGACACCACCCTACTCATACTATGCCATATAGATGCATTGGGCTAGAGTATCATCACCCATGCTATGCACCCTTGCCAACAGGGGTTAAGGTGTTGGATGCTTGTGAGATTGACCATATGAAAGAGAAAAAGAGAAAAGAAAAGAAAGAAATGTTATGCACCGGAAAGGTGGTTATGGGCTATAAGCCAAAAAAAGAAATGTGATATGTGAAAGAAATGATGGATGCCTCACAGGTTAATCCAGAGGGCCAGTCAGCCTAACCTTGGGAAGGGATTCTGGAGCCGACTGGTCTTCTCTGACAACTCAATTGGTATATCATGGGAAGGGGTTAAAAGCCCGCACCAAGGACAAATGTATTGGGGATTAAAGTAAACACTAACCTGTTTTAGTTGTGATGTTAGGTGGCTAATAAATAAAATAAATTGCACCTCATGTAGGACTCATATGGTTGTGATTGCATGTGCATGCGTGGTGATATTTCATTCACGGGCTCGGTGGAGTTCACACTCTGTTATATATGTTTTTGTTAGATGATCCTACGGGTGGATGTTACTATGGTGGGGAGGCTTATCTCCCAGAGGTGAGCTATGGTTGTTATGGTGATATTGGTATGGACCCGGACAGAGGTCATATGCTGGTACGAGTATTCTCGATGGTGGCTGATGAAGACCCATGAGGGGTGCAACTGACTCTGTTTTGACTGTGGAACTCACATTTGTTTTTGTTAGAGTTCCCCCCTTTGTTTTACAGTTTTGTTTTTGGGGCTCGGGTTGCCCTGCCCTATTTATATTCTTTTGTATAAAGCTGTGTCAGATAGAGTTAGGAGCTACTGATATTCTGGGTGTGAGAGAGAGAATGAACTAAAAACACTGTTGATGTATATATTTTATTTCCTTTGTTTTTTTTTTTAAGTTACTGTAAATATAGCTTTCTGCAGCACTCTATGTTTTACATTTTGTATTACTGTGGATGTGTGTGTCTGTGAATGGATTAACTGCTTCTCTATCCTTGGGGTTTGACGGATTGCTGCAGTGCAATTTGGGTCACCTACCTAATCCTCCCAGGGGTTGGTTTGGGGTGTGACAATCTGGGTATTTAAAAACATGAGGGTAGAAGGAGATGTAAAAGTTTAAAAGCATGGTAGTATTAGAAAAGAAGTTTAAGGTAGGGTAGTTTTAGTAAATATGGGCTAAGTGTAGGGTAGTGATAGTAATTGCCCCTATATAGTATTAAGGTAGGTCCCAATGTATTAGAATAGGATCAATTGGCGGGACACCCCACCTTTTGAAGGCTCTTTGTATGTATATGTAATTTAAATAGTTCAAGAGTATGTATGAAAAATATATGTTATCCACCGTTCCATCCACCACCACAATAAGGAAATTGTTAGATTTATGTGTCCATCAAACCTGGTTTATATTTTATTAAACCGTTTATATATTTTGGTTTAATATTATCACATGTGATATAAACTTTTTGAGCATTTTGTCCATAAGTTTACACTTAAAATGGTAGTCACAACTACAGTTTGGGCTGGGCACACTTATCATATGGTCGTCGCATTGGGTACTGTTGCGTCAGAAAATTGCCGATGGATCCTTTGGGTGTCGCAACCTACAAAAAGATGTCAGTGACAAAGGAGAATCGGTATGGTTCTGGCCTAGGACTCTCCGATGCCTAAATTAGGTCTCCCTTAGTAGTAGAATATGGTATAATTGATTGTGTTTTTCATTGATTGAAAGAATAGAATATTACAAAATATATAGAGAGGAAAGTTTACAAGTGTAGCACATCCTATGTTTGGTATGTATAATTGGTACATCCTTGATTGGATGATTTTGTGCATTTTTGTCTAGAGGTAAGGTGGAAGGATAGAACCAAATATTGGGTTCCCAAGTTTAGTAGGAAATCTAATATTTGGTCAATATGCCCCCTCAAGTGGAAGGTTTCGAGCATCGAAGCTTCAACGTGTCACGTAAGAACTAAAATCGGGCCGTTGCGAGGGCCTTGGTGAGGATGTCTACTCATTGGTCCTTTGTGGAGATGAACTGGATGAGTAATTCATGGCTACAACACGATCCCGGACAAAGTGGAAGTCAATTTCAACAAGTTTGGTCCGGGTGTGAAAGACTGGATTGGATGAGAGATACGTTGCGCCAATGTTGTCACACCAAAGTATTGGCGGGCCAAATAGAGTGATGCCAAGTTCGGTAAATAAAGATTGGAGCCATATTAGTTCAGCGGCCGAATCTGCCATGGCCTTATATTCTGCCTCTGTGGAAGAGCATGCAACAGTACGTTGTTTTCTTGATATCCATGAGATGAGGTTAGTCCCAAGAAAGATGGCAAATCCGCCTATAGATTTTCTATCATCGCCGCAACCAGCCCAATTAGCATCACTAAAGGCTTGTAACTAGAGATCGGAACGGAAGTCAATCAACAGGCTGTGTGATTGACTGCCTTTGAGATAACGGATATTTCGCTTGACCAACCCCCCAATGAGTCTCAGTTGTGGCATGCATGTATTGGCAGGCTTTATTAACCGTAAAGGTGACATCCGAACAAGTCAAGGTCACATATTGAAGTGCCCCGATAATGGATCGATACAATGTCGGGTCAGCCATAGGAGTACCAAAGGTAGCGGTAAGAGCCATAGTGGTTGCTATTGGAGTCTGTAGGGGCTTACAGTCAGTCATGCCGGCCCTTGTCAACAAATCACCAATATATCGAGATTGACAAAGAAGTAGGCCCTGATTATGGGGGAGAGCCTCAACCCCTAGAAAGAAATGCAATGGGTCTAAGTCCTTGATAGCAAATTCCTGTGCTAGTTGTTGGAGAAGAGTTGATATTTGGTCCTTAGAATTCCCAATGACAACGATGTCATCAACATATATAAGAACAAAACTAGTGTTAGCAGCCTCTCGATATATGAATAAAGAGGGATCTGTTTGCGATGCCTTGAATCCAATTTTAAGTAGGAACTGGGAGAGGCAGTGAACCAAGCCCGTGGAGCTTGCTTGAGCCCATAGAGAGACTTCAATAATTTGCAGACATGGTTGGGCTTGGTTGGGTCAACAAATTTGGGAGGCTGGGACATGTAAACCTCTTCTTGAAGTATGCCATGTAAAAAGGCATTATGGACATCGAGTTGTCGCATGGCCCAACCATTAGAAATAGCAAGTGAGAGAATGGTACAAATGGTGATGGGCTTAACAACCGGACTAAAAGTTTTAGTGTAATCAAGCTGGGTTGTTGGTGGTAGCCCTTTGCCACAAGGTGAGCCTTATAACACTCAAGAGAGCCCCTTGATACACCCATTTACAGCCCACAATATTTTTAGAAGGGGGAGGGGGTGGTACAAGATCCCATGTGCCATTCTTTAAGAGAGCATTGAATTCTTCCGTCATTGTTGTACGCCACTCTAGAATTTTGTTTGCTTGAGTGAAACAGGTGGGTTCAAAGGAGGGTTTGTAGTGGCGCAGAGAGCGGTGGAAATGGGAGTGGTGTAAAGGTATAGGTCGTGAATACAAGTGGGTGCGCCGTAATGGGGATGGTGTAGCATTCGGTTGGGATGGGGGGTGAAGGTTAGGACTGGTTTGTGGAGGAGAAGGTGGGGTGGGTGGACTAGTGGTAATGGGAGAATGTAGAGGTGGGTTGGTTGTTGATGGCAGATTGAGTGGTGGTGGTAACCTATTGGGAGCAATTTCCCATGGAGGCGATGATAGAGATGTCGATGAAGAGGTTGAGGTGGAGGTGGTTGGTGAGGCAAAGGGAAACTCAAATGCTTGAAATTTGACATGGTAGGCTATATAAATTTTATTAGTAGAACGATCAAGACATATATAGCCAGTATGTGAGGTGTTGTACCAAGGAACACATATGGGGTAGACCGGTAGTCCATTTTGTGATTATAATATGGCCTTAAGAAAGGAAAACATAAGCACCCAAATACCCGAAGAAAAGAATATTCAGGTACTTTGTGGAATAATAGTTGAAATGGGGAACGGTCCATTGAAGCCCTGGATGGCATTCGATTGATTAGATAGACTGTCGTGTCAAAAGCTTTGTGCCAATAATGCTGGAGAACCGAGCTATGGCCAAGGAGAGAGAGGCCGGTCTCAACAATGTGGTGATTTTACCTCTCAATAGAGCCTTGCTGCTCATGTGTATGGGGGGCCGAAATTCTATGGCAAATACCCATTTGGTCAAAAAATGAGGGGAGAGTGCAATACTCAGCCCCGCAATCGGTATGGAAAGAGATAATTTTACGGGAAAATAGCCACTCAACTAAGGTTTGAAAATGACGAAAAATATGTAAAACCTTGGATTTATGGGTCATTGGGTAAAACCATATGTACTTTGAAAAGTCATCCACGAAGATGACAAAATACCGATGACCAAAAACCGAGGAAACATAGGCGGGGCCCCAAACGTCACTAAAAATGAGTTAAAGCGGAAATAAACTACGAAAGGGGGAAAGGTGTAAATGTAAATGACAAGATTTCCTTAATTGACATGCCTTGCAAAGGGGGGAGAGAGATTTATTATTACAAGGCAATTTATTAATTCGAATCATGCGATGAAGCAAGTCATTATGGGGATGAACTAGTCGGCTATGCCACGCATCTAATGTTGTCCCCACAGCAATATCGGCACTCATTTGAAAAGATGGTGGGGAGAAGACATAAAGCCCATCCTTACTCCGGCCAGACAATAGAACCTCCTTGGTTGTTCGATCCTTCACAAGAAAGAAAGAGGGGTAAAACTCAAAATATATATTATTATCCTTGGCAAACTTTTGAACAGAAATGAGGGGTTTGGAAATGTAGGGAACATGCAAAACATCATTTAAATGAAATGAAAAAGAAGATGAGGGAGAAGCGATTGTGGCAGAACCGATGTTAGAGATTGGCAGCCCCTTACAATTACCCATAAAGAGCTGCTCATTACCACCAAAGGAGTCATAGGTTGCAAGAGATTGAAGGTTCGGCGTAACATGGTGGGTTGCCCCCGTATCGGGGTACCAAGTTAGGGCTGCGGATGGAGGGTAAGAGGGGGATGTGGTGTCAGAGTGATTGTTCCGGCGACAGTGTGAGCACCATTGGCGTCCTTGACCACGTTCCCTTGGAAAGCAGCCAAAACCATGGCCCCATCGACCACGTGAAACTTTGAGGCTAGAAGAAGGGGGTTGGGTACCTTGGCTATCCTTCGATGTCAGATTGACACTAGGAGCATTGGCATTGGGCATCATAATTGCAAACTGATGAAGTGAGGAGTTCTTCAAGAACTCATGACTGAGGAGCAAGGACTGTAGCTCAGTGAAAGGCAGTGGTTCAGTCCTTGTTAGTAGAGAAGGACCAATATCTTTGAGGTCCATCTTCAATTCCCGATAGACATGAAGATTAAAGTGATCAGCAGAGATGGGTTGACCGGCGCAACAAGTTCATCCGCCAAATCTTTAAGGCGATGAAGAAAGATAGAGACACCCTCATCAAGTTGTTGCACAGTATCTTTGAGACTGATGTGAAGGACCATGAACCGAGTTTGAGAAGTGGAGCCAAAGGCTGTTGTGAGACCCGTCCAGAGTTCATGGCTTGTTGGTTTGCCAATGGCTAGTGGAACAACCTCTTCGGAGAGGGAGGCAATGAGAAGGGAACGAAGCAAGGCATCCAGTTGAAACCATAAAGAGGTAGTAGCAATGTCCAGAGGGCATGGATGGGATCCATCAACATATCCATAAAGGTTCTGCCCTTGAAGAAAGGGCTATAGTTGAGTTTCCCAGAGAATGAAATTGGTGGGTGTGAGTTTGAGAGAGAGGAGATGGTGAGCGGAGGTAGAGGAAGGGGTGGAGAGAATGGTGTTGGGAGTGAGGGTGCCATTGGTTGGAGATTGATCTCCCATCGTAGAGGAAGGACAAGGAAGAAGGGAAGAGAAGGGAATGAGAGGGAAGTGGAGAGAACATGTGTCACGCCCCCCATCCCAGCCTTTTAAAGGATATTCTACAAGAAAAAGGGGGTGACTGGGACGACAGGTGTCTTCCCAATACCACCAAGATCGTAGACACAATATCCCGAGCCATAATCTACCCAATTATCAATGCATGATAATATTAGGGAACGTGTCCAAATGGAATAAGTCGTTCCAAATTACAGAGTTAGTAGAAGTGAAAATCATTTAAATTATATATATATATATATATATATATATATATATATATATAGAGAGAGAGAGAGAGAGAGAGCATCGATTCTCTAATGATAACACATAATACATTTACAATACCCTATATCCATTCGGTACATTTCATACATTATACACGAAGTTTGTACATGAATGAAGATGAATACAGAAATAAATGATTCAATCACGCCACAAGGGCACCATTCTTGGGTGTACATCGACATCCAAGTCCCAACCACCGGCTTCACTTGATTGGCATCCATAGGTGCTCATCAAGAGATTACCTGCATATCAACTACAAAGAGGTTGCGCAACAGGGTTAGCTCCAAAAGCTAGTGAGAGAGCAAAGGGGAATGCACATACACACAAACATACAATTTCAAATAGTTCCTGATGCATGCAAGATGTTAGATTCATTTTTCACCTAGCACATAAATTCTAAGTCAAGTGTATGCTACTGTGATAACTCGGGAGACACTGTGGGTCACTTAACTTATCGACACAACAAAACCTCAATTATCATGAGGGAGCCTACGCTAGTAGAAGCCATCAAATCATCCAGTGGCAGACCCCGATAGCCATCATTTCCACTGACCTGGCCTCTCTAACCCACAGGCAACAAGTGCTCAGACTATCCAACACATAAACCCCTGTTGGTAAGGGTCGTAGCATAAGGGAGCAAGAATCCTAACCACAGATATACTACATGCAAGTCCTATCATCCTGAGAGGTATTCTGGGTGCATCAACGCCCCATTCCATCTAGTACCCGGGTACCAGCACGGCACGACGCATACAGATCACGATGACAGTTAACAAGTTTCTTAATTAATTCTGGGATTCTGGTACCAGTACACCTGACACCATAACCTGATACAATAGTAGAGAATATTATCACATCACATTCATAGCAGTCAACATTTGAGATAAATAATGCAATGCACAAGATGCTTATAATTTATATAATAACATGATAATGATCGCTAAATATATATCCAAGCCCAAATAAATCACCCAAGACCCACTCACCGAACTCAGGTATAACCTGGCATGGTTGACATGAATCTCATCGATGCACCTTCTATCCATCGAGTTGGGTAGCCTAAGAATGCAAAAGCAAACATTAAAAGATGTATAAAGGGGTCCCATGTTATGTCCCCAAAGTTAAAATTGAGTTTCAACCAAGATAGCAAGGACGGACTCACGGACAAAAGCAACAGGGTGAGTCCGTCCCTAACTCCGTTCAAGCCAAAAGGTCAAAACACGAGGGACGGATCCACGGATGGAACTTCCACCTAGATCCTTTCCTGCATCCATTTGAACCCTGAGACCTACCCGAGAACGAACAGAACCATGGACGAAACCTCTTCATGAATCCGTCCCTGCATCCGTTCGGTCCCTGAGACATTCTCGAGAGGGAATGGAACCGTGGACGGAGGCTACAGAGTAAATCCGTTCCTGCATCTGTTTCAACAAGTTACTGGGATACACTAGACGAACCTACGAATGGAACCATGGCGTGACTCCGTTTGACCGTTCATCGGAGTTTTTTCTGAGATTTCTTAAGGTTTTCTCCTCCATCTTGGAACCTAGAGTTCACATGGCACTCAGGGTCATGGAGGGGTGTCCTAGGTCCCCTAGAGTCACTAGAACCTAGGCCTACCTCATGGATCCAAGATCACACAAGGATCTAGCTCCTATTTTGGTTCAATATTGGGTTTGGGGTTTGAAAACCAAGGGATTAGCAGCTGAAACTGCAAGGCAACTAATAGAAGCCTTCAATAAAGCTTGGTCTTCACTATTAAAGCTCCATTCAAGGGCTAAGCCTCATCTTGAGTCGCAAATGGAATCCTAGGCTAGCTCAAACTCAACAAAACTTTTTCATATCAAGAGTGTACATGGAGAAGAGGGAGGTACCAAGAGATAGAGCATACCTTGGTGAGTGGAGCTCCAATCCTAGACCTAGCTAGCCTTGAAGACCCACCTCCTTTCTCCTTCTTCCCTTTTTTTTTTTTCTTCAATCCTTGTCCGGACAGCAAGAGGAGGGAAGGTAGGGCAGCTAAACCCCTTTGGCATGCCTTCCATCTTCTTCTTTTCCCCTCCCATTCCTCTTCTTCTTCTTCTTCTTCTTCCTTACCTCTTCTCCTCCACGGTTTGGCTTGGAGAGGGAGAGATGAGAGAATACGGGGCTAAGCCCTATCTTTTAAAGACCAAAAGAGGCCTTAGGGCTTGTTTGCCTAAGTGTCTCTAAGACTAGCATAGTCCTTTAGGTTTAAATGTGCCTTAGGGCCTATTTGACAAAGGTCACAACCTATTAAGTCTAATTTATTGGGTCACCTTTAGCTTAGCCTAAAATCCTACTAGGGCATATTAGTTCTAGGGCTTGATTGGTTCAAGCTAAGTAGAAGAATCCATTATTTATTTAAATTAAGTCTTGTGGGCCCACCTTCTTAGCCCAACTAACCAATTGGTGGTAAGGGTGGGAGTCCATCTTATCCGAAGGTCTAGTTACCGTGTCTGGGACACGGGGACGTGGTCCCACACAAAAATATTTCAAAAGGGTAAGAAACAATACGAACAGATCCACGAACGAAACTAGTCTAGTGAGTTCGTTCGTGACTCCGTTGCTGCTGTCAGGGCCCAAACCTCAAGGAAAGTTGTGGGGCTTTGACCCTTACTTTCAGGACTCTGAGGGGATATGTATAATAAAATTTTGGGTTCAAGGTCACATGTGTTGACCTTTGCCATCGTGACATTACCCATTGGTAAAAGACTAATTTGACCTGAGGTATTAGGATATATTTTGGGTGTGAGTGTAACATTCCCCGAACCTTATAAAAATTTCATCCTCAAAATTTGACACGTCTAGAGGTCTCAACGGTGAGGACTGTTAAATAACAACACCTCTAGTCACCTACTACACGGACTAAATCAGGGGTCCAGTCAAGGTGGGGCAGTGCCTACATGGCACAACAAGTCAGGACTTACAAATTCTCTTCCTTATAGGGTTACATAATCATAGGGGATGCGGTTCACAGTAACCCTGAGCTCAATTGGGTTAAGCGTCGATGATTCCAATATCCCAGAAAACATAGGTCCTTAATGACTAGGTTAAGTTATAAAGAACAATAGGTACCTTTGATCTTCCTGATCAGGTCGGTATTACACTTTGGTCATCCTTGAGTTATAGGGTCTAACTCCCTCTAGTCCTTAACACAGGTTAATATTCTGAATGCTTTCACTTTCAGGTTATCTCATTTCCTAAACCAACTTTAGAATGATTTGGAATATTGATGGAATCTCCTATTGTTCACTCCCAGTACTGAGGTAACGCATTTGATGACCCATTACCCCATTCATATCTGTTGTTAAAGAAGGTCTTGTTAGATCCTTTACTTTCAGCCTTCACCATCTCATAAGTCCTCAATCTATCCTTCCAATAAAAGTAAGTCCATACTAGCCCTCTTTTAAGAACTAGACAATCTCTTATCGGTTTCGGTCTAAGTCATTTCTTTTAAGCAAGTCTTAATAATTAACCTACCCGATCATTCTCAAATTCATTTCCCACTAAACCAAAATCAACTTGATCAAGGCCGGGGCTCAAACTAACTAACATAGTAAGGTTGAGACAAGGTCACACAAAAGCCATCACATATTCATAAGTACAAAGCAATTCAATAATTATATTTACATCTTCAAGAATGTATCCATCGTCAAGGTTAGTTTATAAGGGTAGGCAAGTCTTAGATACGGTATACTAGGTCTTCTAGAAATTCTAAACACGACTTGAGACTCCATCTATGGATCTAAATAAAAGTTTGGATGGGCCACATGAAATTCCAAATAGGGTGATGCTAGCCTGTGAGATGTCATGAATGACTTTCACTTGCACAAGGTCTCCATTAGTCGTTTAGAATAAATTATCTAAAACATGGGTTCGACATTAAGTCGTTACCCATCTTATTTTGTCTGGACACAAATCTGCATTTAGTACCCTTATTAAGGTTTCCACTCCATATGGGTTTGCTCCTGCTAACTACTTTAGGTTCAATCAACCATGGGGCTTAAGGATTTTCATCCCCAAGGGTAACCCTTCTTCTCTCACCTAAGAGGGGAGCTACAACATATACTAATGCCTGTCATTTCTTACTGGCGTAGGCCCTAACGTTTCAACCTCATAACATCCAATTAGATTAAAGAATAACCATGAATGGGCCAAACAACATGGGTGTAAAACTGGGATATAGGCACATAATCATTACATATAGGTGTGGTCACAAGGTCTCTAAAAATTTGGGCTCAAATTCCTAAAGAAAATGGATAGACTCATGGACGGAATCAATGTTGTGAGTCCGTTCGTGACTCCATTGCAAAATAAGCAGGACGGATTAACAGACGGATTATGTAATATGAAACCATTCGTTCGTCCGTTCTGAGAAAGTTAGGTTTGGCAAAAATACCAAAACGAACAGAGCTACAGACGGACTCACGATGGTGGATCCGTTCGATGTTCCGTGCAATTCTAGGAATGAAAATTTATAATTTTGTGATGGATGAATTCACGGACGAAATCACGATGGTGGATCCGTTCGTGTGTCCGTTCGCAAAATTTTATAAAAACCAAAGCCACGAGTTTTTCAATCTCATTTTGGCTCCAAGAGGGAAGAATAGAACCATAGGGCAAAGGCTCTCCAAGAGACCTTCATTCAAGCATTCCTTGCCCTCCCTTGGTGACTTTGAGACTCAAGGCGCCCAAGCTCTCCTCCATTGTCTCGAAGTAAGGCTCTCTCCTTGTTTCTCCCTCCCATACTCTCTTCCTTTTCTTTCCTAGGGTTTTTAGTTATGTCCTTTCATTTTCTTCCTCTTCCCATCGATTAGGGATGATTATTTCAAAAAAAAATTTGTGTGTGTATGTTACCCTAGATTGCATCCTCATAACCATGTAAACACCGGAATCATGCCGAAATTGATTGAGGCTAGAGTTTTTAGTCGAATCAAGCCCTAACCGTTTGATGCTACTATTTTTTATTCTTTTGCTAAGTACTGTGTGCATAATGTTTTGATTGAATTTTAAAATTCTTTTCAAGGAATTTTAGAGATCATTTGTCAAGTTTGCCATATTTTGTTGAATTACTTCAATTGTTTCTAGGTATTGATTGGGATAAAATTCTCAAATCCTCTCTACTTTGGGAAAAACCTTGAAGGCATGACTAATCCATTATATGCCCTAAAATTTCATAGAAATAATTTCATTGACACATCCTTAAGCATATTCACTTGTTCGTGTGGTTGTTAGTATAAGTTTTGAAATCTATCCCCTTCCTTTTTACTCTAACATAATCAATCTTTGTCTCTTGTTATGGTTCTCATTAAATCCATTTACTTGTTTGATGTTTGATTGGGGATGTAGGGTAGTCAAAAGTATAAATTGTCCCTATCGATTTCATCCCTTCATGCCTATGCCCTAGGGATTTCACATGGATTTTATATATATGTATATCTTTATCTCCTTTCCTCAAGTTAGTTATACTTCCAAATGGTAATCACGTCTTATCTTATCCTTGTGTAACCCTTCTCATCCACAATTTTCCCACATGTCATAGGCATTTGTATCTATAATTATACTCGCTAATCATATCTTATTCATTCCAATTTTGGCTCAATTATTGTCGTCTTTTTGGTGGTCTCTTATGTGTAGGAATTATCTATGGCTCCACGTAGGCGAAACGATTTAGGCATCGTGCAAGCTCTCCCTCTCGCCTTCAATGTGGGTAGGATTATATCGACAGAGACTGAGGGAATTTACCGAGAGCACTTTCATAACAGAAAGATGTTGGTGGAGAGGGATATGGTAGTGGAGGAATTGATTGCCTTCAAGGTGGGCATCAGATTTGGCAAGTTGAAGTGGAGCAGCATACTGACTCATCTAGACTTTTATTATCCTACATTGGTTAGGGAGTTTTATTCTAATTTGGTGCTCGTCAAGGAAGATGGAGAAGGTGTTAGGTTGACCTCATTTGTGAAGGGGGTCACAGTTGCCTTCAGTGGAGTTAGGGATACTTTTGGATATTTCTGCAAAAGGGGATAGGGTCTTTTATGCACCAGGCAGCGATCCTAACAAATGGCTGTCCCCTGAAAGCAGTCAAAAGTTGTTCAGGGCATTCATCAATAACAAGTCTAATGAAAATGAAGATCTTACAAGGTCTCCCCCTTCTTAGTGGGTTCTTACTTTCATTGCCAAGACCAACCTAGCTCCCTCTAAAGGACACAGCACCCAACCCCCTTTGATGGCAGTAGCATAGGCGTACTCTTATACTGGTTAGCAGACATGCCTTCCATATGTGATGATTCAGCACATGGCCCATGTGGTGGCCAATCCTCGTCACAAGAATACCTTGCCATACGGTAGACTGCTCAATCGGATTTTCCTATACTTTGGGATAGACCTTGATCATGAACCTAAAGAGACAAGCTCCGAGGGGCCTTTTGGGTTTAATGTCATACAGAGGATGGGGTTGTATTGTGATTATTACAGCTCTAGGGAGCCGGTCAGATATGGGGAGGGAGGGGAACCCCAAAAGATTGATGATGAGGATGAGGATATAGAGTTTATGGGATCCAGGCCGCATTCTACAAGGGCTTCTAGTGCCAAAGAGGGAGGTGGAGGTGATATTCTTTTGGCCATCAGGCAGATGAACCTGAGGATGATGGAGGGTTCTGAAGAAGTTAAGAAGCAGTTTTCTTCTCAAGGTCAGCGTCTTGAGAGAATGGAGAAGGAATTGAACGACATCAGCACCTTTCTCTGTTATGGTGGTAGCGGGAGGACCGATGATAGTGACGGCATGGAAGACTAGCCCGCTTCTCTCTCAAAATTTGAAGTTATTTTATTTAGACTTTTCTTTACTTGTCTTTGAGTTGGATGTTGTTGGAACTATTTTCTTTTAGCTTTTCTTTTTTTCTTGCTTTTCTACTTTCCCTTTTTTTTTTTTTTATCAGCTAGTTTGGGATTTTGGAAATGATGGTTGTGGATATTCTAAGTTAGGAAGGATACGATTACCTCCAAGGAAGGAATTAAACAATTTGGCAATTGGTTAATGACTATATATGTATATATGTTTATATATATATATGTTTCCCTTAAGTTCTGGGCTTTACTTGTATTATTTTAATTATTGTAGATTGTTAAATGCGATTGACTGTATATCACTCACCTAAGACCTAACAAAATAGTATTACAGTTATCACTTAACAACATATGTTTCAAGTCCTAAATTCCATACTTGCCTATTATCTTCTAGGTTCTCAATTGCACCACAATCAATCTTCTCCTATGACTACATACACTTATTTATGCTCTTGACGCTTTTAAATTAGAACCTAATTGTAGAGAGTAAATCAAGAGGTTACGTCAGACTATGGTCGTTGCAAAGCATCACGCTCTGATACCACTCTGTCATGCCCCCATCCCTTTTAAAGGATATTTTATAAGAAAAAGGGGGTGACTGGGATGACTGGTGTCATCCCAATATTACCAGGATCGTAGATACAGTGTCCCGAGCCACAATCTATCCAATTATCAATGCATGATAATATTAGGGAATATGTCCAAATGGAATAAGACATTCCAAATTACAGAGTTAGCGGAAGCGAAAATCATTTAAATCATATATATATATATATATATATATATATATATATATAGAGAGAGAGAGAGAGAGAGAGAGAGAGAGAGCATTAGTTCTCTAATGATAACACATAATACAGTTACAATACCTTGTATCCATCCGGTACATTTCGTACATTATAAACGAAGTTTATACATGAATAAAGATGAATACAGAAATAAATGATTAAATCACGCCACAAGGGTACCATTCTTGGGTGTGCATCGACATCCAAGTCCCAGGCCCCACTTGATTGGCATCCATAGGTGCTCATCAAGAGATTACCTGCATATCAACTAAAAAGAAGTTGTGCAACGGGGTTAGCTCTACAAGCTAGTGCGAGAGCAAAGGGGAATGCACATACACACAAACATACAATTTTGAATAGTTCATGATGCATGCAAGATGTTAGATTCATTTTTCACCTAGCATACAAATTCTAAGTCAAGTGTATGCTACTGTGATAACTCGAGAGACACTGTAGGTCACTTAACTTATCGCCACAATGAAACCTCAATTATCACGAGGGAGCCTACATCGGTAGAAACCATTAGACCACCTAATGGCAGACCACGATTGTTATACCCGTACCCCGGGATATAATTAAATATCATTTCTTCTCGTGACGTGTAGATACCGCTGCCATGTATGCTGGTGACCTGTTCTCCATGACGGTCAAACCTAGCTACAAAATCGTTGACCACGGCGGGTTTGCTGTGGAGGAAAGATTCATCAACCGCCGATGGGGAAAGTTCGTTGTGGCGACTTCGTCGATTACCCTCAAGTACCAGCCGGGAAGCGAGGAGTTCAGGAGAGAGCATCCTGGACCGTCACCTCGGTTGGATATTTCGTTCGGTGATGAGCTTAGCATTGCCGTGGCGAAGTTGTTGAGTCATGGGTAATAAACCATGACAGGGGGAAAAGTAAGTTCTAGCCTCAAGTCTTATTAATTATTCTTCCCTTGGTAACCTCAAGTGCGGGTCCGGGCTTGAACCGCTCGAGCTATTTCATGAGAGAAGGGAATAATTTAAGTTCAGGTCCCGCGTACCTTTAGGAAGTATATTGGGGACTTATACCCATCTCATATGAACCCATCTAAGAATGGGCTTTTCCCTAATTGAGGTTGTGGGCAGGCCCATATAACCTATTGACCCAATGATGGGTTATTCCATCCACTTACCCACATAGGACTAATGGGTTGACCCATTAGGCCTCATGACCCAATTGACTAGAGGTACCCAAGACCCATTTATTATAAATGAGTCCATGAGGGAGAGAGAGGGAACATTACTTCTCCTTTACTATTCTCTTCTACCCTAAATCGTGGAGGAGAGAAAGAGGAGAGAAAGAGGAGAGGAAGAGAAAGAGGAAGGAGAGAGAGGCTTGGAGGAAGGTGGAGACCCCATTTCTTGGGCCGAAATCGTGGAGCTCTCATCTTGGGGGTAGGTAAGCTTCTTCCTTCTTCTATTTTGGGTTTTAAAAGGGGTTGGGTAATGGGAGAGATTGACCTAGATCTCTCTTGGAACCTAGGGAGTAGATGGAGCTTTAAAGCCAAGCTATGGTGGAGTTAGTTCACTCCATTATGAGCTCTAATGTGAGGGTTCTCATTGCCATTTGAGAGATTTAAGGTTGGACCCTAATGAGCTTAGGATGGAGTTTTCTAGAAGTCCTTGTGCTTTAAAACCACTTGAAATGGGGTCCTTGGAGGGAATCCTTCGGATTTTGGACCTGAAGGTGTGAGGTTTACATGTGGTTTCGACCGCAAGAAACCACCACGAAATTACCTTCGAGAAGGATTACTGTGAAGGTCGGATTTACACTCGGATTCGGTTTTTAAACCACATCGCATCCGACCTTGACAAAAATTGTCCCGAGCCCTGTGAGCTCGGATTTACACTCGGATTCAGTTTTTCGAAACCACATCCGCATCCGACCTTGACTAAAACTGTCCCGAACCCCGGTTTCCTAGGATTTACATGTGGTTGCGGAATTTGGGCATGAAACCACTCCTGCAACCACTTCGTCTCTGAAACCTTATACTTAAGTGTTTATGGGAGACATTTTGGGGATCCGTTCCTTTCGCTCGTGTAACCTTATTCCACTCTTTGTATAGGTTAATATATTCACTTTTGTGGCTTATTGCTTGATCGAGGCGACAAGCGATAATCGTGGTGCTTGGCGTATACGTTGTGAGTGGGTTTGGTTGTTTGGGCTTGTTATTATTATTGCACTATATATTATGTACTCATTATAATAAATAAGCATGTTTGCGCATATTGCATAATTTTATATCTATTTGTTATAATGTTGATTGGTAATGTTGTATCTTGATGGGTCTCGGTGCGGTGGGTACCGGTGCGAACCCGAACACTATATACATTTATGAAGAAATTTTGTTGAATGTCATGTTGAATCTGTATGCGGTGCCGTCTTGTCGTGTAAGGGCACTAAACCGGATGAAAAGTTGATGCGCCGGATTACCTCTCGGGGCGATAGGACTTGCATGTAGTATATTTGTGGCTAGGATTTCACACCCTTATGCTACGACCCTTACCAACAGGGGTTTAGGTGTTGGATAATCAGTAATCGGATTACGTGGAGGTGGGAGAGGCGATCATGGTAGTATTGGTTATCGAGTGTCCGCACGAGTGGTCTTGGAGGCTTCGATCGGCGTAGGTCCCACGTGACAATTGAGGTTTCATTGTGGCGATAAGTTAAGTGACCCGAGTGTCTCCCGAGTTGTCACGAGTAGCATATGCCATTGACTTAGTTGTTTGTTAGGTGGAAAAATGAACTTAACATGTGCATGCATCATTGGACTATGTGAATTGCGTGTTTGTGCATTCCCATCCCCTCACGGCTCGAGTGGAGCTAACCCCTCGTGCGCACATTTTTAGATTATGGTGCGGTGACGGATATCTCGCGGGACTTGGAGTTCAGCCCTCGGGATACGATGAGATCGGTGAGGAGGAACCGGAGGCCGTGTTTGAGGAACATGGCGACGGGTGTCCTTGCGATGATTGTGCCTACGGGCCGTGAGGATATTCGGGACTCGATCCCTTTTGATTACTTTTGAGGCTAAGGCCTATGGTGAAATACTATCTTGTAATACCATTTTTGATAGTTATTAGATGATCATTGGAAATGTAACTAATTACTGTATTTATCATCTAGCTTTGAACATCTTGTAACTATTCGATTTATACGCTTCCGCAATACTACTGATCCTTGGAATGTAATATTCCTCTTTTCTACATTCTAATATTATATTGTGTTAATATTGGATATGACTGTGCGTTGGGACACTGTGTCAGTGATCCGGGCGGTTTAGTAGGATGACACGCGTCGTCCTAGTCACCCTTTATATGATATTATATCCCTTGTTGGGATGGGGGCGTGACAACGATAGCCATCACCCCCTGACCTGGCCTCTCTCCCCCACAAGCAATAGGTGCTCAGACTATCCAACATATAAACCCCTGTTGGTAAGGGTCGTAGCATAAACCACAGATATACTACCTACAAGTCCTATCTCCCAGAGAGGTATTCCGGGTGCATCAACGTCCCATTCCATCTAGTACCTAGGTACCAGCAAGGCACGGTGCATACAGATCAGGATGACAGTTAACAAGTTTCATAATTAATTCGAAACCGGTACACCTGACATCGTAACCCGATACAATAGTGAAAACATTATCACATCATATTCATAACAATCCACATTTGAGATAAATAATGCAATGCACAAGATGCTTATAATTCATATAATAGCATGATAACGATTGCTAAATATATATCTAAGCCCAAACAAATCACCCAAGACCCAGTCACCGAACTCAGGTATCACCCAGCATGGTTGACATGCATCTCACCGGTGCACCTTCTATCCATTGAGTTGGGTAGCCTAAGAATGCAAAAGCAAACATTAAAAGATGTATAAAGGGGTCCCATGTTATGCCCCCAAAGGTAAAATTGAGTTTCAACCAAAATAACATGGACGGACTCACGGACGGAAGCAACATGGTGAGTCCGTCCCTGACTCCATTCAAGCCAAAAGGTCAAAACACGAGGGACAGATCCATGGATGGAACTTCCACCTGGATCCATTCCTGCATCCGTTCGAACGCTGAGACCTACCCGAGAGCGAATGGAACCACGGACGGAACCTCTTCATGAATCCGTCCCTGCATCCATTCGGCTCCTGAGACATTCCCAAGAGGGAACGAAATCACAGATGGAGGCAACAGAGTAAATCCGTTCTTGCATCCATTCGAACCAATTACTAAGATACACTGGACGGTCTTACGAACGGAACCACGATGGTGACTCCGTTCGTGGGTCCGTCGAAGTTCTTTTCGAGATTTCTCAAGGTTTTCTCCTCCATCTTGGAACCTGAAGTTCACATGGCACTCAGGGTCATGGAGGGGTGTCCTAGGTCTCCCTAGAGTCACTAGAACCTAGACCTACCTCATGGATCCAAGATCGCACAAGGATCTAGCTCCTATTTTGGTCCAATATTGGGTTTGGGGTTTGAAAACCAAGGGATTAACAGCTAAAACTGCAAGGCAACTGATAGAAGCCTTCAATAAAGTTTGGTCTTCACTATTAAAGCTCCATTCAAGGGCTAAGCCTCACCTTGAATCCCAAATGGAACCCTAGACTAGCTCAAACTCAATAAAACTTCTTCAAATCAAGAGTGTACATGGATAAGAGGGAGGTACCAAGAGATAGAGCATACTTGGTGAGTGGAGCTCCAATCCCAACCCTAGCCAGTCTTGAAGACCCACCTCCTTTCTCCTTCTTTCCTTTTTCTTCTTTTCTTCAATCCTTATCCGGACAGTAAAAGGAAGGTAGGGTAGCCAAACCCCTTTGGCATGCCTTCCATCTTCTTCCTTTCCCCTCCCATTCCTCTTCCTACTTCTTCTTCTTCTTCTTCTTCCTTACCTCTTCTCCTCCACGGGTTGGCTTGGAGGGGAGAGATGAGAGAATATGGGGCTAAGACCTATCTCTTAAAGACCAAAAGAGGCCTTAGGGCTTGTTTGCCTAAGTGTCTCTAAGACAAGGATAGTCCTTTAGGTTTAAATGGGCCTTAGGGGCCTGTTTGGCCAAGGTCACAACGTATTAAGTCTAATTTATTAGGTCACCTTTGGCTTAGCCTAAAATTCTACAAGGGCATATTAGTTTTAGGGCTTGTTTGGTTCAAGCTAAGTAGAAGAATCCATTATTTATTTAAATTAAGTCTTGTGGGCCCACCTTCATGGCCCAACTAACCAATTGGTGGTAAGAGTGGGAGTCCATCTTGTCCGAAGGTCTAGTTACCGTATTCGGGACACGGGGATGTGGATCCCACACAAAAATACTTCAAAAGGGCAAAAAATAGTACGGACGAATCCACGAATGGAACCAGTCTAGTGAGTCTGTTCATGACTCTGTTGCTGCTGTCAAGGCCCAAACCTCAAGGAAAGTTGCGGGGCTTTAATCCACACTTTCAGGGCTCCGAGGGGATACGTATAATAAAATTTTGGGTTCAAGGTCACATATGTTGACCTTTGCCATCGTGGCATTACCCGTTGGTAAATGTCTAATTTGACCAGGGTTATTAGGATATATTTCGAGTGCGGGTGTAACAACGTGAGAGGGGGATTTGAAAAATGAAAAAAGAAAAGGAGAAAGTGGTGTGGGAGAGGGAATGAGAGGGAAGTGGAGAGAACGTGAGAGGGGGTGTTTGAATGTAGTCCCCTATAAAAGTATGTACTCGACAATTTTTTGGATTCTTATAATTTGTTTGCAATTTTAGTGTGTTCTCTCTTTGGTTTTGGTTTGAGTGATTGTAGTGATGTAGTTCTCAGGTTACTTTCTTGTATGGCAACAATTGTCACTTTGGGGATCTTGTGGACTCTGGAAAATTTGCTTTCACTTAGGAGACTTAGTACTAATATTCTTTACATACGACTTTCTTTCTCATCTCACTAATCTCTCTCAGTATCATTATCTCTCTCTCTCTCTCTCATTAATCGATCCCATGTTTAAGAATATTTCTCACACAAGTATCTCTCTGTCTCCAACATAATGCTACACATTAGAATAATGCTAAAATCAAGGTCGGACTAGGCGGGGTTGGGCTCAGCTCGAGGCCTCAACCCTAGCCCAGCCCGGCCCTAACCCTGGCCTGCAATTTCCAATTCTAACCCACCCTCAAAGCTGAGATATCTAGCCCAGGCCCTGTTCGGGCTAAGGTTGGACTCAGGCCGTCTGGGTCAAACTTTCACCCTTATGATGAGAAGCCAATCTACGAGACCCTTGGAAAAGCTCTTCTTGGCCTGGTCGGGACTTAAAAGTCAGGGCTCAGGACTAGTATCACCTCCAATTCCTGCCCGCTCCAATTCCCTCCAATCCCTCATATAGGAGCGGAAATGACCACCTTACCCACTGCCCGAACACACTGCCCAAGGTGGGGTAGGGTGGTCATTTCTACTCCTATGTGAGGGATTGGAGGGAATTGAAGGGGCAGCGAATTGGAGGTGATAAAAATTCCCGTGTATTGTGACCCGGTAGGCATCAGGTTCAGAGTTGAACCGGTCAAGAACTTTTCTCCAATCACGCATCCGTCGTACTGATCAGATACCCCTACTACGATAATGACGATATCTCTCTCTTGCTCTCTCATCATAAGCCCCACCATCATCATCTTCCCGGTGGGGAAACAGTAAACGAAGGAACTTGCTTTCCCTTCACATTAAGCCAACAAAAACATGTTTCAGTGACCTACGGCGGAAGAGCCAGTTGTAGAACTGAGTTCTCATGGCAGAGAATCGCAACAGCAGCGATAGCAGCAAAACCAAAAACAACAATAGCAACAAATCCTGCATAACCCACATAGCGTATGATCACCTCATCTCGATTCTACTTCTTCTTCCAATAGATTCGATCCTTTCTGTTGGCATGACTTGCAGGAGATTCAAGTCTCTAGTCTTCTCAGAGGCTCTTTGGGAATCAATCTGTAGGAGAGATTGGGGCAACAATTCTATTGATGCCCTCTTCTCATCTCCTGAGATGAAGCATATCTCATGGAAGAAGCTCTATCAGCAGGTCTCTAAACTGGGTTCTGTCTATTGTCATAAATTATCTGCCGTGGATGATGGGATATGTCCAAGGCCCAGAGCTTCTCACTCGCTCAATTTTGTGTCGGATTGTCTAGTTTTGTTTGGTGGAGGTTGCGAGGGAGGTTAGATTTTTAAATACTCATCTCCAATTTTAGCTATTTTTGCTACTGATTGTGATTCGAGTTGGATTCTAACTTTCTATGTGGGTAGTCTTAATTTATATTTCTTTTTATTTTATAATGCTTTTGGAAATATATGGCTTTTAAACTATGAGTGTGTTTCTTGCCCCTTTTTTTAAATAGTTTAGTTGACTGGTATATTTGCCTCTAATTATTAATTTAATTGCCACTTGGTTTTTTTTTGTTGGGTTTGGTCGGTTTCTGAGATCATTAGACCATTTTAAAGGTTAGTTTTGCAATACCGATATCTGAGGTTAGCATTTGGACCTGGTCCTTAGCTTTTTGAAGCTCTTGGATTGGAACCAATTGTGTCTCTTATTATTTTTCCCTATCAATTAATTGGGATTTAGGATATCTTGAACTTTTTCTATGTTAAGCTGCATGGTTTTATTGTTTGTCCCTAGATGATTTTTTAAGATCTTTAATAATTTATGTTGACTGGTACTACTAATTGTCTATTCCATCATTTCCATGGGTTTCTAGTGCCATTGTTGGCTTCATCGTTTACTCATTCTTCCATTTGCTTTCTGTAGTTTATTCATGAATTGATCAGAAAAAATCAAAAACATTGAATTGGAAACTTTGGGACATAAAGTTGTTTCCAGTGTTTAAAATGGCTTTGCTTTTAAGTGTTTGGATGACGCATATATTGCCAATAAAATGAAATTATGCTTTTCACTAATTTGGAATAGCTTCCATTAGTTTTCTGGTTGCTGCATATGTGGATCCTTAATTGTCTTTTTTTGCTGTCGTATGATGCATTCTTTGCTTAAATGTTCTGTTCTAGAATGTGTCCCCTGTCATAGTACCTTGTGGGATTCATAGATTTTGAACCTTGGAAGTATGTTTTTTCCTCTTTCAATGGGTGAAAGCTTCTCAAATCTGCAGTTGTGGGTTTTAGCTGATTTAAGTTTTTGGTTCTGTTGCAGGCATTAGATGGATTTGGAATGCTCAAAATTGATTACTGTTGAATTACTACTCAAATCATAGCTAAAAAAGATTGGAAGAGTCTAGATCTATATTTGTTCTCTGCAAAATTTAGAAATATTAGTTTGGGTTTTGGCATGACTGTAATGTCAATTAGGTGTATCTCTGTAATGCAAGCTTTGGGATTTGGATTTATTCTTCAGAAAAGAGAATAAAACGAACTTCATAGCTTAATTAGGCTAAATTCATTTAAACAGGAAAATGAAAACTTCTAGGAAAAATTTTACCTTGACGCACACATCTAGATGGTATCTCTTGATGAGCAGTGTTAGGACCCCTTTGACAAAGGATTTTACGTGCAAAAACAGCGATGTATGCAAAGGTATTGGAACCCCATATGCTATATTGTGTCTGAAAAATTAGGGCCGCCAAAAATCGGCTTCATCAACCTACTATGAATCCCCAGTGGCCTTTAACTCGAGACCATGATATCTCTTTTTCAAAAATATGGCATGAATTTCTAAAGAACATAAAGCAACCTTTTCTACACAAGTTCCTTATGTCTTCTCAAAGTCCTTACTGCAGCACTAAAAGTTGAGACTCCTGGTACAATAAAGGAAATATCAGACACACCTGTTCTTACTCCAAGAACATATCCCACCAATTCAAACATATCTCTAAAGGGAGAATTAAACAATCTAGGCCGGAAACAATAGAAGCCATCACTGAGACTGTAACCAGAGCTTAGCAATGGACCATAGACCCCTCTATGAGGCTTGGGCAGAACCCAAAACTCAGCACCTAATCATGTTTTTGGAGTAGCAGGTGATCATGAAATCTTGCCCCTCATATTCTCTCTCTCACTGTAATCTCCGTCTGGTGAATGAAGGCAGTAGACAGTCTGATCATCTGATGCTCAAACAAGAAAAGAGAGAGCTTGCAGAGTCAAGGCCAATGATCCCTATGAATAGTAAAAATCTTCTAATGTGACAGTAGTTATGTTCAATAGACTTCTCCATTCAGAAGAGAAAAGAAGATAATTAGAGAAGTAAAGTCCTTTGCTATCAATGGAGAAGATGGGATTGGATCATTTAAAGGGGATTATGTAGGAGAGTTCATAATCACTGGAGCAATAAAAATAATTTTTCTTTGAGGAAACAGATACAGACTACGAGAGGTCACAGCTTTGCCATTGGTGGAGAAACGGTGGCTTTCAAATGTGGGAAAGAGAAAACCTTCTCAGTAGTTCGCCGTTGTTGGAGAAGACGGGACTTGGCATTTTGGGCTTGCAATGGGGAAAAGGAAAAGGTAAATAATACCTTCCACAAGCTGATTGTCACTAGGGAAGATGGGACATTGGCCAGGTTCATCTGCCCCCTTTCCGGAGCACAATATTTTTCCAGCATTTCAGTGCTATATCATATTTTGATGTCCCTATCCTGTATAATGATGTGCCTTTGCTCTGAAATAATGTATAGCAATGATCCTTATTTAAAGATTGTTATCTAAGGAGACTGAAATCCATGGTCCGTTTACTGCTCATCAAGAGATAGCATCTTGACATGCTCATCAGAGAAACTGCACCCAAATCTTTCTTCAGGCTTCACCTGTCATGGAGTCACTGAGATTTTGTGAGGATCATCTCAATAGTATTTACCCTTGCAGTTTTCTCTTTGACATCATCTAAAAAGGCATTCTCCATGAAAGAATTTTTCTCATTTCTGTTATATACTTTTTCCTTATTGTCTCACAGTACATGTGCATACCGATGTCATGGATAGTCCTACACGTGTTCCACCTATTCTGTGCTATGCACTTTTATGGAATTGGAATTTTAGATTCATAGCTTACATATGGTTGTGTAGATCGATAATGAAGACCAAAGAGGTATATTTAGAAATCTAGAGCACCTAGGAATACATAATGGATTCTATAGTTTCTCAGGTGATAGGTCCACAGAAGGTGTTTTAAGTTCCTAGTCAGATATTTTTAGTAATGCACAGGCAGACTACAGGTTTTGGCAGAGATATACAGACAAGTAATTGGAGCATTCTTGTAGCTAACCCTGTGGCTTAGTGTGTTCATCGTTAATAGACTCTAAGTAGCTTGTTCTATGATTCAATAATTGAATTGCAAGTTCCTCATAAGTGGTTTTGAATGATTTACTTTATTTTCTTTTTGTTTCTCTCTCTAGTTGAAGCCTATCCTGCAAGCAAATTATTTACTATAGATTTACTCTATGCTTGAAGCTTTTGGACCTCATCTTGTTGAATCTCTTCTAATATATTCTTAAGAAAATTCTCGTTAATGTATGGCAGAGCAGCTAAAAATGGAAAGAGAAATACACAAGTAAAAATTCCCTATTAACAATTATGATCGAAGAAAACAGGACTTAGACAAGTCTGCAAACTTATTGATGCTTTAACAGGCCTGGATCTTTTGCCCCTTTGGTTAGCTATTTATCAGCTACTGGTGAAGCGATGCTCTAAATAAATTGAACTACAAGATCATATACCTTTCAGTTGGGGGCCCTTTATCAAAATCTTTTCCTCCTCCTTGCTAGTCAACAAAGTGCTGGACTGGAAGATGCCCAAGAGGCACTGTGTACATGCGAAAGGTGAAGACAGACTGTAAAAGCTGGCCTATGGTGGTAACCGAACTACACTTACTAACTGCCCTTGATGGAAACCTTCACCATTTCCTTGAGACTATTCAGACCTTTTAGCTATTAAACATTTCTCAAGAGTTTCCCAACAACTGCTTGGATCAATTAGTAAATGCTTTGCAGACCTGAGTCCTATGACAGTCCTGCCTTCTCTACAGTATCAGATCATTTATGCCTTGCATGCAAGATTTAGAATTCTCTACTCACTAGTGACTCTTGGGTTTCTGAAGGCAAATACTTGCAGAACACCTATGGCATTTTATTCCGTGTTGGGACCCAACAGTAAAATGATTTGGTATGGCTTTAGAAACATTGATCTTCCATTTAGAGGCACAGCATTACTTCATCCAGAAGAATCTGGAAGATAAAATTTGTCAAACTTACTTATAACTTCAAGCTTGACAATAAGATGGTTCTCTTCTTGTTGGCTGTGTCATAAACTTGATGTGAACTACTTCTTGTGATTGTTACGTATGGCATTTCCTTTTGAATCTGAGATCTGTTCTTTTGTAGGGCGCCATCTCGATGACACGTGGGTGGCATATATAGGTAATGAATTTAGGAGAATCCTGAGGTGGCAGAAGATCAATTCAGGCATTCCAAGCGGACGTTTTGGACAGACATGTGCTGTTGTTGGAAATGCGCTTGTCCTCTTTGGTGGGATCAATGACCATGGGATCCGTCAAAGTGATACATGGCTGGGGCACATTGTCCATGATGAGACACTAGAAATCAGACTGTCATGGAGGCTCCTTGATGTGGGTCCCCATGCGCCTGCTCCTCGTGGAGCCCATGCTGAGTGTTGTGCTGGTGACAATAGGATGGTGATCCATGGAGGGATTGGGTTAGACAGCCTTAGATTGAATGATACATGGCTATTGGATATCCCCAATGGTGCAAGATCTGCAACATGGTATCAGATTGTGGCCCACCCTTCGCCTCCTGCTCGTTCAGGGCATACATTGACTTACATTGGGGGTTCCTGCATTGTTCTCTTTGGAGGAAGGGGAATGGGTTACGACGTGCTCAATGATGTCTGGCTATTGGATATTGGGGAAGAATATCCTAAGTGGGTGCAGCTAATAAATGAATCATCTAACGTCCCAGAACGTGTGCCTCTCCCACGGGTTGGTCACTCAGCTACACTCATCTTAGGAGGCAAAGTGCTGATATATGGGGGTGAAGACTCATCTAGGCACAAGAAAAATGATTTTTGGGTGTTGGACGTTAGTGCAATCCCATCTGTTAAAATCCATTCCAATACTCTGTACTCAAAGAGACTACCAAAAAGAATGTGGAGGAGGTTGAAGGTAGGAGGTCATCAACCCAGCTGCAGATCATTCCATAGGACCTGCACTGATCGTTCTGGGCGTTATGTTTTTATGTCTGGCGGTATGGTGGATGGATTGGTTCAGTCTTCTGAATCAGCAGGTTTGAGATTTGATGGGGAGCTCTATCTTGTTGAGCTTGTGCTTCAGCTGTAGAATTGAGTAAAGGTAATGTAACTGAGATGGGATCACCTTACATAGAGTCTGTTGTAGATGGTAGAACTGTTATGTAGCTCCTTTAGAGGGTCAGAACTATGAATAAAAGTAGGTTTCAATGGGAAATCTTGTCGAGTCTGTGCTTCGGCTGTGGAAAGAAATTTAGGTATGTACTTATATGTACCTAAGATGATATTACCTTGTTAGGTTGAATCTTTGTATGAGAAGTCTACTGTAAATAATGCATTTGTTGTCTAGCTAACTGTCTGGTGTATATGGCCAGAATAAGAGTTGATTTATTTCTTGTTCGTTCTTCTGTTCAGTGTTAATGTTTCTAATAATTTTGTTTCCATTATACATTCTTGACATTTGTGACCTTAGGTACGTATGTATTCTTCTTAAAGGTTGTATCTTAAATGTTATATCACTATGCAAACCCTTTCATGTGAATTGGTTGTGTGGCTCATTTGTTGGGATATAAGAACAAGAATAATGATGCTCAGAATATGAAGAGTTAGTTTGTTTATTTTTTCTATCCATTATTCGGTTGGAGTCTTGTGGGTTTTGATTCTGTCAATCAGATTATGAGGTAGTTTTGGATCTAGTGACGTTAAGCCTTCTTATTTGTGTCATTCGAGACAAGTTAGGTTGGTTAGCTAGCCATTGTAGGTTGATCCTATGATCCATGGTATCATGGTGGTTCACCTTGGTAAACCAATAAAACTTATGTTGAGTTTCCTAATTTAAGGAGTTCCAGGATTGTCCCTAATCTGACTTGGGCATCCAATTTTCAACTTTAGGGTTTTTCATGGTCGCCCATGGTGTCCTACTGGAACCCTATTAGGGTTTGGTATGACAAACCAATGCCCAATGCATCTCTTTGAAGTCCCATGAAATTATTGGGATCCATGTCATAGAGAATAATCATCTCTATTCTCATCTCATGGATAGAAGGATCCATCCCACACCCTAATGCATAGCGGAAAATAATCGATTCGGGTTACTATCACATCCCATGAATAATCAATATAGTAAATCAATAGGAATTAACATAGAATTGCTAATCTGATGAGCCTCAAGTGTTGTTTCTCCAATAGATAATGGTTCTTCCTCCAATGAGCACTTCAAGCAAACAGATCTGAACCTCCAATGGCGCAGTCAAGGTTTTTCAAGCCAATCCTAGATGCTCTTCAGTTCTTCCAGCATAGATCTGGGTTTCCAAAACCCTAACTCTCAAACAAAGTAGAGAGCAAGAAGAAGGAGAAGAAGAGATCACAAGAGAGAGAGTGGAACCAAAAACCATCCAAGAGAGGGGGGCAGCCATAAATGTGGAGCATTGTTGCTCCCTTTGCGTTTTTCGGTTATTAAATAATACTAGGATTTCAAAAAACTCTAGATGGGAAAAAGAAATTCTAGTGAGAGTCAGACTCTCTCTCTCTCTCTTCCTTGTTTGGCTATCATGTTTAAACTCAAAGTGCTTCTAATTGGTGAAGAAGCAGACTCTAATAGGGACTGTTATAATTAATTAATTATTTTAATTTATGGATAATTACAATTAGCACCATATCCATTAATTAAATAAAGAATTAATTATTTTAATAAATTCCAAATAACTCCCTATATGATAATAAATTATCATGTACAACCCCCCCTCACTAATCAACACCGTTATTATGGAATCTAAGGCATGTACACTTGTACTGTCAAACTCCATTCCATTGTACATATCCATATAAGAGTGTCTGTGTATTTGATCGGATCCCGCAAAACTCGACAAAACACTTTATTCAAATAACTACATATAATCTATTTTTTTTGCAAAATAGGTTTTGCAAAAACCATTTCCATAACGGCATTGGATCCAGATTCTAATCTGACCATACACAGACAACTTCAATCTTGGTGTTTCCCAATCGGGCAGTGGTGACCATGTTGAGTAACCCCTTCACTCACAAAATGATCGCGCATTTCAAGAACACCGGCTTTGACTTACTTGAGTCTCAGTCATTGATGAACCAAAGAATGTGATCACGCTTTGCAGCGACAGGGTTCCCTCAGGTAAAGGGTGTCGGTGACACATGACTATCACTTCCTACATCTGGTAGTAATACATGAGGGAATCAACAAAATAGATTCTTCGCCAATACAAACATCGATCATGTGAGTACTTGTATTCGTACCCTGACATCACATGTCTAGGCTTACCCAATGCGACGACCACATGATAAGGGCACCCAGCCCAAACCCTAGTCGTGACTACCATTTTAAGTAAAGCTTACGGACACATAATGCTCAAAAAGTTTATATCGCATGTGATAATATTAAACCAAAATGTATAAAGGTTCAATACAAAGTAAAACCGGATTGAACTGGATCGAACCGGGTTTGATGGACACATAAATCCAACAATCATCCACTTGTATATTAAAGCCAATTTCCCATACATTTTAAACTCATGCCCTCCATGTGTTTTTCAAACACTCTAGGAGACAAACCCTTTGTCATGGCATCTGACACATTTTCAGTTGTGTCCACTTTGGAGACACTTGCGTCGCCCTATTGGATAATCTCTTTGATGAGGTGATACTTCCACTGGACATGCTTGTTCCTTTGATGAGCCCTAGGCTCCTTAGCTTGTCCAATGGCCCCTGTGTTGTCACATAACAGGGGAATAGGGCCCTTGACAAGGTCAGGGACAACCTCCAAATTTGATAGGAATTTCCTCAGCCAAACACCTTCTTTTGCTGCATTGCAAGCTGTAAGGTATTCTGTTTCGATAGTGGAATCCACTGTAGATTTTGTTTTTGTTTTCACCCAGTTTTCGCTCTACTCTATCATGGTCAGGAAGGGGTCCTCGGCCACAGGGCAGCTCGGCCAAGCGGAGTGACCGATGGCACCTTGGCACCTTCGGTTAGAAGTGGATCTATCGGGCAAGGCGAGGAGCAGTTACCACTACGGGTAGTTTCTCTGCAGTTAGAACTGAGGAGTGGTCATTTGAATGTGGCACAGTCATGGCCGATAATCAAGGAAACCGTTTCTTGGAGTTATACTTACTATATAAATAAACAGGGGGAGCAGAGAGACGAGATCAATCAAACACATCACCAACCTACAGTTTTTACTTATCTTTACTTTCCTTGCATTTGTCTTTCTTTACTTTCATGATGGTGTGAACTTAAGGTTTTCTTGTTTTGCTTTATACACCCTTTTGATTTGCACTGTAGATCGTTCACGTCAAGTAATCCAAGTGCAATCCTACCCCATTGTTTGGGTCATTTGCATGTTTGCTGTCCTTGAGAAGTCCTCGAATTACCGGGGCATGAGTAGAACCCTAGGTCGCCACATCCAGTCAGAGTGTCTTACTCCATTCCAACCACACAGCGCCGATTGAAGGATTTTTAGCATAACATTTTTGGTATACCTGGTGGGACACTCGATAGCGATGGTTGAGACCAGAGCAAGTCAACGTAACAAGGATAGCAGTATGGATGAGTCTAATGGCAGAAATGCCGATCAGATAGTCGCACAAGGTGAACAACAGTTGGATGCTGCTGTACCTCCTTTCGTGGCTGCATTGTTGCAAGGGTAGGCCAGCATAACCGTTGAGACGCAAGGGTGCCTGCAATCAAGGATAGAGGACATGAAAGCCATCATGGCTTCCATAGCCTAGGCATATAATGGCACCCAGGCCCATTTTGAGGAGTTAATTATGATGGTCCTGGCCCAACACCGGCCACCTCAGGTTGCCCAGCTCCGTATCGGTCAGACTCCGGCCGTTCAAGTTGGCAGCGTGGTAGGAACAGGAGCCGGCATGCCGGCGGCTCAGGGGGCTTATCCTAGAGTTTTCAGTTAAGCAGGAAGTTCGTCTAGCCAACTGACACGGCCAAGCAGTGCAGCGGTCAGGACCTCCCTTCCCTAGAATGGAGCTACTGCTCTGGCATTGCAGATCGGGAACCCGGCCGTGTCGGTTACCACGGTTGGTCCAATAGCAGGACTCCAGGCTGGAGGAGGAGAGCACACTGGCCGCGCGAGTACAAGTTTTTATCAAAGGCTGGCGGTGCCCAAGATGAACCTGTCGAAGCCAGAATGCCCGTATGTTGGGCGTTTTCCTCCACCGCCTAACGAGGGGCAAGCAGAGGTCCCCAGGTACTTGTTAACCAGGAGGATCTGACTCAATTGATTCAAGAGCAGATTAATCCCTTGTTTCGGCCTATTACCTGGCCGGTGTACAGAAAGCCTTACCTAGAGTGTTATGACCAGTTGGACTTGGGTATACTCAGAAAATTCCACAGTTCGCTAAGTTCTCGGGGGAAGACAATACGTCTATTGTCCAGCACATAGCGAGGTTTGTTGTCCAGTATGGAAGTTTAGGGACTAACGAAGTCATAAAACTTAGGCTGTTTCCAAATTCCCTAGCCGGTTCAGCGTTTACTTGGTACATTAACTTGTCGGTTGGCTCGATTTAAACTTGCGTGAGATGGAGGATCAGTTCCATGCTCAATTCTACTGGATTAACCCCCTCGTCCCCATAGAGGATTTGGCACGCATGTGCCAACTTCCCGATGAGTCAGCCACGAAGTTTGTTAATAGGTTCAAGTTGGCACAATATAAGTGCCCGACTGTTTTGCAAGAGCCGGAATACGCTTAGATGGCCCTGGGCGGGCTCTCATTCAAATTGCAAAAACGTTTTGCCGGCCAGGAGTTCCCAGACCTCAGTCAGCTCATAGCCCAGGTAACCAGCCATGAGTTGCTCCTCAAGGAGGAGGAAGACCAAAAGGCTTCATCCTCAGTGACTTATTATAAGCAACCGGCTTTGGCAATCATGGGGGCTACTACCTCTAGTTCAAGTCCAGTTAACTTCTCAGACTTTGAGGTCAATGAAGAATGCGAGGTTAACATCGCCGAGATAGTCTCAGGGAAGCCCTATGTGTGCAAGGCTCTGTCTCCCATGGCCGAGCGCACAGGGGCAAGCCCAACACCAAAGCCGACTCTGGCCAGGAACCTGGATAGTAGGGCTCGATACTCTTATGATATATCCAAGGCCGAGTCAATTTTTGACCACCTTCTTAAGGACAAGCAAATCAACCGATGGGACATCAAATACCTTCGGCCGAGGAGATTAAGGGGAAAAGGTATTGCAAATGGCACAATTCCTTTACTCATAATACTAATGGTTGTATTGTTTTGCGCATGGCATTGCAGAAAGCTATTAATGATGGGCGCCTGAAGTTCCCAGACAAGGGGAAAGGCATCATGTTGGTTGACGAGAACCCTTTTCTGCCGGTCAACATGGTGGATGCTGACCTATCAAAGCTACGCCTGCTTAAGAGGAAAGAGCCATTGGTCACGTTGAACCATCTCCAGCATTTGTCTGAGGAGAAGAAGAAAGGAGTCGACCCAGAGGCCATCGAACCATTACCAGACCAGCGTTTTCAATGGGGGTTTGTGTGCATTACAATGCAGAGTCGAGCGCTCCTTTGGTGGATGATCAACCAAGTGGCAGAGAGGCGAAGCTCGCAAGGCCTGCAGGACCCACTAAACAGGTAGGGCCGAGACGCCCTGCTACTGCGTCTGACCGCGAACGATCAAGGGAGCCGTTGCGGCAATCGAAAACGAGGACAGGAAGATGACTCGTGGAAGAGGATCCAGGCCGTCAGTTAACCAGCGGACTAGAGAGAAGGACAAAGTTGCGGCCATCACCCAAGGATTGAGTGGGAAGGCCGTCAGCATTGGTGCCGACGCGTCTACAATCAGCCATTACCATACCAGAGCAAGAAGCGCGAGAGGGGCCACCAAGAGGCTTCTCTGCACCCTATCCACCCATGATGGTGATTCCCCAATCGAGGGCCGAGAGGGATTATCATTGGAATGTGGCGAGACATCCGAAGTTTCCTTTCGACCAAGGGAGGAGGATGACCAGAACCCAGAAACGCAGGCAGCAGAGACAACAAGCCACGATACGACTCCAGCTTGAGGGGCCGCCTGGCCGAGCAAATGCTTCTCTAGCCAGGGAGGAGCAGAGGCAACAGGTACGCAGGCTTCCAAAGAAGAGGGATGACCATGGGGAAACCTCACTTTCCACAGGTCAGTCGGAGGCTGGCAGAGGAAGTAGCCAACAGACTGTCAAGCCTTGTTCAAAGGAGAAGGAGAAGATATTAGCCGAGACAGAGCCCGCAGCCTTTGTCAAAGAATCTGAGGCGAGTTTCGAGGTAGATCAGTAGGTGACCTCAGGGTACCTTGCCTCGGCAGGAGAACAAAAGGGGTTGAGCGAATCTGAGCCATCTTCCCCTGAGAGAGGGACTTCCAACTATTCAGAGCAGGAGTATACTGATGATTCTGAGCTTTAATGGTACATCCAGACCATGATGATCAGTACAATTCCGGTGAAGACTCCAGTTCCATTCAAGGCCCCGGCCAACATGGTTTACGTGCTACCACAGATGTACCAGTCAAACTGTGAGTTCATGGACATTGTTGACGAGGAGTTTGAGGAGGAAGACGACGGTCTTATGATCATGGGAATCGACCTCGAGGGTATGGCTGAGAGCCCCGTCCCTCACGGCTTGTTGTCAATCAACGTGACCGATTCAGGGACAATGGTCAAGGGGCCACCCAGTCGAGCGTGAGCTTCGAAAAGCCTAGCAAAGAGATGACTCAACATCTGAAGCCTTTGTACATCAACGTGCAGATGAACGAGAAGTCTGTCTCTCGGGTTTTGGTTGATAACGGAGCTGCAGTTAACATACTCCCCTCAAGGATGATGAAGCATCTAGGCCATGATGAGACCGAGCTCTTGTTGGCAGATGTCTCGGTTACCAATTTTTTGGGTGGGGCTACCAAACCTAAGGGGATACTCCCAATTGATCTCAGGATTGGGGGCAAGGAGTCCTTAACCGCCTTCTTCGTTATGGATGCTGACGCCAATTACAATGCTTTACTGGGACGAGATTGGATCCACGCTAACAGCTGCATCCCTTCATCTCTCCATCAGTTGTTGGTCTTCTGGAAAGACAAGGGAAAGATCGAATGGGTAAGTGCTAACAATAGGCCTTTCCTGGTCAATGCGAATCACGCAGAGGCTAGGCTCTATGATGGAGAGATCACCCCCATTACGTTTGTTGGGCAAGACGAGGATGGAAGATCGACAACGATGGCAATGGCCTCGACAGTGGCCAAAGATGCGGAGCAGCTGAGCTACGCCCTCTTAAGGCTCCTTAGGCTGTCAGGTGTCGACGGGCCTACACTGAGTAAAGTGAGGTATGATGGATAGAAGGCCCGAGAAGGAAGGCGTAGTGATTGATATAATAAAGAGGCTGGGTCTCTACAGCCTGGAACAACGTTTAGTGTAGACTCAGGCCCATATGGCCGAGTGCTTTACGGACGGTGAGGACTCAGGCCGAGGATTGGAGTTAAAACATCTTCGGCCAGCGCCACCCAAGATGGAGGAGACACTGGCCGAAGTCCAGGATCCACTCGAGGAGATTGATCTGGCTCCGGGGATGTTAAGAGGCCAACATTTATTAGTGGCCTGCTCTCCCCGGGCTTCCGGGCGTCGATTGTAAACTTGTTAATGGAATATAAAAATTGTTTTACTTGGGACTATACCGAATTGCCTAGTTTGGACTGAAGACTTGTCGAGCACCGTTTACCTATCTTGGAAGGGTGTAAACCGGTCAAACAACTCCCTAGGTTGTGGCAAAGATTAAGGACGAGATTGCGAGGCTCCTTAAGGCAGGGTTTATTCGGCCAACTCGCTATGTCTAATGGCCGGCGAACGTCGTTCCCATCCTTAAGAAGAATGGAAAGATGAGAGTTTGTATAGACTTCTGAGACTTGAATGCTGCGACTCCCAAGGATGAGTACCCAATGTCGATGGCCGACATGCTGGTCGATTCGGCCGCAAAGCACCAGATCTTGTCGTTCATGGATGGGCATTCAGGGTGCAATCAAATATTTATCACCGAGGACGTGTCCAAAACAGCCTTTAGATGCCCTAGAGCTATTAGGACGTTTGAGTGGGTCATGATGCCTTTCGGTCTGAATAATGCTGGGGTCACATATCAAAGGGGAATGAACCTCATTTTCCATGACATGATTGGCCATTTCTTAGAGGTGTACATTGATGATGTCGTACTTAAGTCTATGAGCCAGGAGGAGTACCTCAAGCATCTCCGAAGGCTTCATTTTCCATGACATGATTGGCCATTTCTTAGAGGTGTACATTGATGATGTCGTAGTTAAGTTTATGAGCCAGGAGGAGCACCTCGAGCATCTCCGGAGATCCTTTGAGCGGATGAGGCATCACGGCCTCAAGATGAATCCCCTTAAATTCGCTTTTGGGGTGTTAGTAGGAAATTTCCTTGGTTTCTTAGTGCATCAAAAAGGAATTGAGGTCGATAAGAACAAGATGAAGGCAATCATGCAGACGCCGGCCCCTAGGAACAAGAAGGAGCTATAGAAGTTCTTGGGACAAATCAACTTCCTTAGGAGGTTTATCTCCAACTCCGCTGGCCGAGTAAGGGCTTTTTCTCCATTATTACAGCTTCAGTCAAACGACGAGTTCCGCTGGGGGACTGAGCACCAGCAGGCCTTTGAAGAGCTAAAGCGCTATCTGACCGAACCCCCTATATTGATGCCACCACGAAATAGGGTGCTGCTCAAGCTGTATATCTCGGCCTCGGAGGAGTTGATTGGGAGCCTCCTCGCTCAAGACAATGAGGCTGGCTTCTAGCAAGCTGATTACTATCTAAGTTGTGCCTTGATCGAGGTGGAAAGGAAGTACGTGCCCATCGAGAAGCTCTACTTGGCACTGTATGTCACCTGTACAAAACTCAAGTATTACTTACTACCCACGTCAGTGCTGGTCCTTTGTCAAACAGATGTCATTAAGTACATGCTGTCCAGACCGATTATAAGGGGGCGGATAGGGAAATGGATGATGGCCTTAATGGAGTTCTCACTCCAGTACATACCCCAGAAGTCGGTCAAAGGCCAGGCTTTAGCTGACTTCCTCGCAGTACATCCCCCGCTCGAGTTAGGGGAGGCAGATATGAGTGAAGGGGTGAACGCCGTTGCACAGACACCCTGGAAATTGTTCTTTAATGGATCCAGGACTAGTGCCTCAGCAGGGGTAGGAATAGTGTAGGTATCCCCCGCCGGCATTGAGACCCACCTTACCTCCAACTTTGCTTTCCGTGCACAAACAACCAAGCTGAGTATGAGGCTTTGATAATTGGCCTCAGGACCCGCAATGCATTGGGAGCCCGGAATGTCGAGGTCGTTGGTGCCTCCCAGTTGGTCATCAGGCACCTGGCTAAGGAGTACCGCTGTGAGAGTCAGACCTTACTGCCATATTTGTCTTTGGCTCAGCAGTGTTTGGGCAAGTTTGATGACAGTACGGTCAAGCATGTCCCACTAGTAGAGAACAGTGTGGCGAACGGCCTTGCCCAGGCCGCCTCAAGTGTTTCATTCTCGAGGGGAGAAGTGGAGAAGGTGTTCATCATCTAGAGAAAGACTTTCTCATCCATCCTGGAGGAAGGAGCGTTTGAGGTGGGGAAGTTGGATGAGGTTCGACCAGATTGGAGGTCCCCAGTCATTCATTATCTCCAGAATCCTAATGCTAAAGTAGATCGGAAGACGAGATACCGTGCATTGAACTATCTCATGCTTGGAGAAGAGTTGTTTAAGCAGGGCCAGGATGATCTTCTACTCAAGTACTTAGGATTGAATAAGTCCATGCTCGTCATGGCCGAAGCACACGAGGGGATTTTTGGCTCCCACCAAGCTAGAATCAAGATGAGGTGGCTGCTTAGGCGCTATGGCTATTACTGGCCGACCATCTTGCAGGATTGCATCAAGTATACGAAAGGGTGTCAGGCCTGTCAGAGGCATGCGCCCATGTAAGGAGTGTCTGCAGCACAACTTCATCCCATCGTCAAGCCATGGCCGTTCAGGGGATGGTTTCTCGATCTTATTGGGAAGGATACTCCCCCATCAGCCCAGGGGCATGTGTTTGTTATCGTGGCAACCGACTACTTTACTAAGTGGGTGGAAGCTGTGCCGATGAAGTCAGTCAGCCAGGCTGATGTGATAAGGTTTATGAAGCATGAGATAATACACCGCTTCGGCCTGCCTGAGACCTTGACCTGTGACAATGGGTCAGTATTCTCTAGGGGGAAGTGTCCTAATTTGCATAGGAGTATGGCATGACCGTTACCTTTTCGACGCCCTATTATGCACAGGGCAACGGTCAAGCAGAGGCAAGCAATAAGGTTATCAAGGAAAATTTGTCCAAGGTTATCGATGACAACCCAAGGTCCTAGGCGGAGATGCTATCAGAAGTTCTGTGGGCTTTCAGGACTTCAAAGAGGACGGCGACAGGGACAACCCCCTATGCACTAACCTTTGGTCATGATGCCATCCTGCCTATGGAGATGACTGTGAAGTCCCTGCGGGTGGCAAGACAATACGAGATGTCCCCAAATTAGTACAGGGATTCCATGATGGCTAAGCTCGACGATCTAGACGAGAAGCGTTTGTTGGTTCTTGACCGGGTGTAGGCCCAGAAGGCCAAGGTGGCTAAGGCCTATAACAAAACAGTCTGGCCCAAGGCATTTGCTGAGTCTGACCTAGTTTTAAAAGCCGTATTGCAGATTGGGCATAAGTATCCCAAATTTGGGAATTGGTCGCCCACTTGGGAAGGACCGTTCGTTGTGCATCAGGTCTTAAAAGGTGGGGCATATCGCTTGAGAACAGTGGACGGCCAAGTACAGCTAAGGCCGCTTAGAGGTGTACATTGATGACATCGTATTCTCTGGATGATGCACTAGGCGATTGGCCCAATCACCCAGTGAATCGTCCAGAGTGGCTGAATTGGATATTTTGGACTCCAGACATGTGGGGACCACCCATACAGACCATGGACACCCTCTAGGGGTAGATGGAAATTTTAGGAACCATTACCTACCCTTGGACCCATAGGGACCCCACCTGAGCTGCCAGAATGGCCCAGAATCAGTTTAAAAATGCATTCTGGAGGGGGGGGCTAGCAGCCAAACTTACCTCAGTAGGGGCCAGCATTATAAATAGGAGGGAGCAGTACCAAAATTCGTTTACTGCCCCCAGCTGAAAACAGAAAGGAGAGGAAGAGAGGAAAGGAAGGAAGGAAGAGAGAAAGAGAGAAGAAGAGAAGGAGAAGAAGAGGAAAGGAAGGAGGAGATCACCTGAGCTGTTGCCTGCTCATAGACTCTGCAGCCCATCCATCTCAGGTATACTGATCTTCATCCCCATATGCTGCTGTTCCCTAAATTCTCTTATGGATCCCAGCTCTGAGAAGGTGAAACTGGCTAAGGAAAGCCCAGAACACCTGGGGGCTGCCTTGGGATGCTTTAGACCTGATATGCAAACCTGTTGCATGCTAGATCTGAGCTATGTAACATGATTTCAAATGTTGTTTTACATCTGAGACTGAGACCAGTCTCTGTGCTAGACTGCACTGCCCAACTGCATCCAGAACAGACAGTCTGGACATGGATCCTTACATATAGGCTGCTCCTTGCCTAGCTCTGTGTTGGAACAGCTCCCTACCATGATTATACACGTAAAACCACCCTTGCATGCAACCCAAGCCATAGCTCTGAGCTGGAACACAGCCTGGGCTGTTGTTCTCTGAGCTGTCTGGACAACTCCTGGCTTCCAAATGGAGGAACCAAGCCATGATCCATGAGCACCATTGGATTCCACTCCACATGAGGTCCCTAACCAACTTACATGCATTCTAGATCGACCTCATGGCTGCCAATGCAGAAAAATCCAAGAAACAAAGCCTATTCACATTTCAAACAGGCTCTGGGTGATGCACTGAGTGATTGCCCAATCACCCAGTGAATCGCCCAGAGAATGATTTTGGACTGTAATGTTGTCCTGCCTTTGTTGGCCTTCACCAATGGGTTATACACAGTGTGTGGAGGTGGTAAATGACCAAAACACCCCCCCTTCACATCTATTCAATGTTATGGCCTGGTAACCCTACCAGGGATGGTCCAGCTGAACTGTTGACCTGGGACCTGTTAAGTAAGACCATCAAGACCATGTACAACTAACCATACTGATAAATACCAGATCTGACCCTAATCCCCATCTTTGGATGATGCACTGGGACATGGACCCGAAAGCCCAATGCAAGACTCGAAGAATTTCAAGTGACACTAGAATGAACACCGAGTCAGACTAGTGAGCCTAGACCAACACTAGGTTATCCAAAACAGCTTTGAATGTTAATTAACACATTTTTTATTTAATAAATTAGGATTTGATCCCACGCTCGAGGTACACAGCCAGACACCATCCAGAAAAAAATCAACAACTGAACCAATAGGACCAGACCAAGGTGAGTGAAATGTCATCGTGTATATAGGTGTAACATAACTAATATGCTAAAATGAATTATTACATAATGAAATTGTGTTGTATGTTTATTTCATTAAATCTTGAAATCTGGAAACAACAATGTATTGACTGCTAGAATCCATGGTTGAATATTGTATGTTGTATGTGATTGTTAGATTAGATACCGTAGCCGGCTTGGAAATGAGGCATGTGGTAGCCCATAGAATGAGATGCGTTGATACCACCCGACTCATACGATGCCATATAGACATATTGGGCTAGAGTTCCATCACCCGTGCTACGAACCCTTGCCAACAGGGGTTAAGGTGTTGGATGCCTGTACGAATGACCATATGAATGAGAAAAAAAGGAAAAGAAAAGAAAAGAAAGAAATGTTCTTGCACCGAAAAGGTGAATTATGGGCTATAAGCCAGAGAAAAGAAAAGTGATAAAAAAGATGGATGCCTCACAAGTTAATCACAGAGGGCTGGTCGGGCTAACCTTGGTGACTGATGCGGGAGTTGATTGGTCCTCTCCGATAACTCAATGGGTGTATCACGGGAAGGGGTTAAAAGCCCGCACCAGGGATACATGTATTGGGGATTGTAGTAGTACTAACCTACCTTAGTTGTGATATTAGGTGGCCAATTAAATAAAATGAACTGCACCTCATATAGGACTCATATGGTTGTGACTGCATGTGCATGCATGGTGATGTATTTCATTCACGGGCTCGGTGAAGCTCACACTCTGTTATGTATGTTTTTCTGTTAGATGATCCTACAGGTGGATGTCACTGTGGCGGGGAGACTTATTACCCGGAGAAGAGCCATAGTGGTTATGACTATATTGGTGTGGACCTGAACGGAGGTCATACCATTGGTGCGTGTGTTCTTAGTAATAGTTGAAGATGACCCGTGAAGGGTGTTGCTGCTAACTTTGTATCTTGGGGACCCCTTTTTATTTTGACAGAGTTTTTACCCGTTTTACTTTTTAGCTTTCTTTCTTTTTCGGGCTCAGGTTACCTTGCCCTGTATATATTTTCTTTTGTTTAAAAGCTATATTGTAGGGATGGATACTACTGTTTTCTCTGTGGAAGTGAGAAAGGGAATGAACAAAGACAGTATTGTATATATTATCATTGCCTATACTGCTACATTTTTTAAATGTTTTAATGTAATTATAGTTTTTCGTAGCACTCTGAGTATTACATGATGTATTATGGTGGATGTGTGTGTCTGTGAATGGATTAACTACTTCTAGATCCATGGGTTTTGGCAGATTACTGTCATGCAATTCAAGTCACCTACCTAATCCTCCCAGGGCGTGGTTTGGGGTGTGACAGAGCTTGGTATCAGAGCGAGAAGCCATTTCTACATTCATAGACAGCGGAATAAGAATAATAAATTGCAAGAAAATAAAATATGTAATAATTAAAAGCTACAGGGGGTAGGTGTAAATAAAACATAGAACACACACATTAGTTTCTAATAAAAGTTAACTATGGCAGGAGCCACTACATAAAGTTCAATGGAAGCACTACTTCCAATTACATCTGCAAGAAATGAAATGAACAAAAAAACTCTACATAATCCATGAAAAAAAAAAAAAAAACTACATCAAGTCAAGTTGAAAGATTAGACGACTAAATCCCAAAAAGTAAACCGGTGCTGGAAGGCTACTCCTGCGGAGGTATGTCGCTCGGCAGAGGGTGAGTCTGTCGGGAGTCAATACGGTAATAGGAATCCCATAAGTCTAGTGCCGCTCAACAGAACCTACTCTCCCCTCCAGGGAAGAGAAGCCATGGTCCATACGCGTCAACATCTGTGTCAACTGGGTACGGAGACCCTGAAACTGTGCTATCATGTCGGACCACCCATATGACTCTGGCACCTGAGAACTAGTAGCACCGGTTGGCTCATAGGTGGGCAGATCTACAAATTGTGCACCAGTGCCCTCTAGATCACCTTGCTCACCCAACTCTGCCCCCTCTGCTGCCTACTGCTCAATCTACATCTCCTCCCCAACCTCAACATCGCTCTCGGCTCCCCCTGCATCTTCATCTTCTAGATCGAAATCTTGTTGATGAGTTTGGACCTGTCTCCATCCGTATACTCTCCAATCAGAGGAACTCCAAAATACTGGAACACAAGAGTTAGGAACTTCCCATAGCGCAGGTTCCCATCTTATGGGTTTTGTGTGTGATAGAGCATCACCTGCATCAGTAGATACGGGAGGTTGATCACCGGACCCCCTTACCAGCCCCCGTAGACAATAAAAGTGATATATGCTCGGAGCATAGAAATGCTACCCCGGTTTCCGCCCTTCGGATAAATATTATAAGAGATGCACCTGTAGATGATCCTAGGTGTATGCTTGTAATCAGCTTCAGATTTTGGAACCCCATCTGTCCCAGTCAATGCCCTGAAGACTATCCTCGTAGTCTCCGAAGAAAACATATCAGAAATATCTACCCGAGGCTTGTAATAACACCTATTCCCTGTGTCGACAGTCTCAAGATCTCTACCAAGATGGCAGTGGTGAACTTCATATCCACTCCCTTCACCCTGCTCTCCAGACCAAATCCTTACACCCCAAAGGCTCGTACAAGGTTATAATAAAAGTACCGAACCAGGTTCGGATAGCATGGCTGTGTGGGTGACAACATCGATGCCTAGCCTAGGGCATTTAACCTAGCATACAAGCCATACTGGTGGAAGTCATCCACTTGCACCACCCTTCCATTCACTATGTTCTTGGACTTGAACTTCTCCCAGTCCTACGAATGCTTGAATCTATAAAACCAAAATTGGTTGAACTCTGGTTCCTCGGACGAGGAATCCTCTCCTGGCGAGGTAGCAGGTACCGTAGATGGCAAAGAAGGTGCAGGATCAGACCGCAGCCACTTGCGGGTCACTGCCTTCCTCACCGTACTATGCCTACCACTTGTGGACATGGTGCTGCAAGCAAGAAGGGAAAATAAAAACAAATTAGGGCATAAAATCTGTATTTTCAAACAAAAAGACAAGAAAATTGAGGACAGCAGTACAAAATGGGAGAAAAGTGTAGAAAACTTACCATAGATTCGCGTGGATGTGCGAAAGACTCGTGAAGACATGTGGATTTGGTGTAGAAATAGTCAATAAAGCCTTTGGAGCTCTACGATAGGGGTTTAGAACACTTGGGAGAGAAAATGAGTTGAAAATGACAACTCTCGGACTTATATACCCTGTGCCCCGATTCTTTGGGCGATGGAGCCAAACGCCCAGAGAATTGCCTAAAGAATGGAATTTTCAGCAGTTTTGAGATATTTATTTATGGGCTTATAGATTCCACCCTAAAACAGTATGATTAACACAATTACAGCATTCAAATGATTATGTGAATAAAAAAATGATATAATAATGAAAAATAAAG
Source organism: Telopea speciosissima (assembly GCF_018873765.1). NCBI lineage: Eukaryota > Viridiplantae > Streptophyta > Magnoliopsida > Proteales > Proteaceae > Telopea > Telopea speciosissima. The sequence goes on from NC_057920.1 coordinate 42,488,067, forward strand.
AAAAATAAACATAAATGAATAAATAAAGTAATAATGGGAAAATTATATAAGTATAAACTAATAAGATGAGGGAGTAAGGAATTTGGGGGAAGATGATTTTTTATATATATACATATATACGGCTAAATTTGAGTAAAACTATTATATTTAATACTATATGTTCATATACATGTATGTATGAACCACTGTGTGAGTGATGCTGTGCAAACTTGAACATAGATACGTAGGGATATTGAGATATGTGGTTGTAGAATCTTGGGAAACTTAGGCCGTACTTAAAACCTTGTGGCTGGAAGTAGGCCATACTCTACCCATAACCTAGCCCAACCAAGCCCAATAGGTTACAGAGTAAAAAAAAAAAGAGAGAGAAAAAACTCCAAGCACTACCCTTACTCTTACCCAGGAATTGAGTGGACCCAATAGATCATAGTAACTTTGTGTGCAACCTCGAGCTAACCTATTTAACTTCTTGTCCGTGATTGTTTTATTCACCTATAGTGTTGCACTTGATTTTAAAGTAGCCATAGCGACCTGATATTTAGAAATTCTACATGGCAGGACCTTATCGCGTTGTTCGGGCTGGAGACCCCAGCAACATGCTCTACATTAGACAACTAAGGAAGAGACTAGCTTGGATACAAGAAATACAGTCCCGGGCTGAGAATCAATTAATTGTCTTCTTGGCACTTGCAGATACTAATGGACCCGAGGGTCGTGCCATCTACCTCTCCCTAGCTGACAAGGTTAGGGGTGATATAGGATACCTTTACGGGCAGGCTCTTATCACCAGGATGAAGTTGGAGAGACTTGCATGCTAGACACAAGTATAAAATTTAAAATTTTTTGTTTAATATAAATCTTCAACATAATATCATGCATGACATATCACAGCATAAAACACTCCACGAATATAAAACACTTAACAAAACACTCAATAAATAACATACCTCACTGGGATGATAACATGATTACACTGGAATTGTGGAATGGGCAATGAGCATGTGATAGTTAGGAATTATATATTGACCTCGTTAAGAGTGTGGGAAATATTGAACGTATAGCTTCTTTCAGAAAAGCAATAATGGTCAACACTAGATCCAACCAAGGTGGTCGTCGAGGGAGACACTCTCGATTTGTCCCAGAAGTTGAGCTGCCGGATGGAACCGAAGCTCAGAATTTTGAAGTGTCGGTTACCTCGCCGAGGGTACCAATGGTTGCCTAAGCTACTGCCACTGTACCTCAGCCAGGTATAGCAGCTAGAGAGGTGAACGCTTTCATGACCACCATGATGCGGACCATATAGCAACAACAGGAGTTGTTGGGCCAAATGTCTACACAATTTGTGGCCATGATGCAGGAACAAGCAATACCACCGCCACCACCCAACCGGTCAATACTTTTTCTACCACATGTGCCTCAATAGATAGCGGAAAACTCTACAGTCAAGGTGATGGAGAGATTCAAGAAACTCCAACAACCTGCGTTTTCCAAGTTAAATACTGAGGTAATGCAGCCATAACGGTGGATTAGTGCCTTGGAGAAGGCATTCAACGTACTTGAATGTACGAATGCGCAGAAGTTGATATGTGTAGGATATCAGCTACAAAACGAGGCAGAAGCATGGTGGAAGGCAACCAAGCCTAACCTTGAGGCAGCTCATCCAACCCTACCTGGGAGCAATTCAAAGAGGTCTTCTTCAAGAACTACTTCCCTGAGAGCTTTAGGGACAAGAAGGAAGCTGAGTTCTCTGCACTCATGCAAGGAACCAAGTCCGTGCTGGACTACCAGCAGCAGTTCGAAGATTTGTTCCATTTTGCTCTGGAACACCTAAAAGGGGAAGCTAGTAAGACGAAGAAATTTTAGAAGGGACTCAAACCAGAGATTGGGTCCATTTTGTCAATTATGGATATTCGGGATTATGCGCAAATGGTCAACAAGGCGAAGACTATAGAAGACAGGTTGAAAGAGAAAGAGAAAGAGAAAGCTACAACGTTGCCCGACTTGGGCAAAAGGCCAAGTAACTATCAGAATTTTGGTTGGCCGAACAACGTTTTTCGACGAGCTAGTTCGAGCCCCAACCCGACTCCGTATTGTAGACAAGATATGGGCCAGAACCCTTTTCGCCCCACTTATAACCGTCTTGCCCAACCAACTGCAAGCCAAGTGACAACAGCAGCTTCGCTAGCTCGACCTGCAACGAGCCAAGTGAGCCAAGCCTCAACACCGATCGTGTTGTCCAACAGATGTTACGTGTGCCACAAGGCAGGACATATGGCCAGGGAATGCATGCACCATAGATACAACACTTACTCACCAAACCAGTCCTACGCTCGACCTTTCTAGCCACGGGACAATTGGACTCGAGGAAAGGTATTCGCGCTGACTAATGAAGAAGCAGAGGCAAACCCCGAAGTAATGACAGGTAAGTCCACTAAACACTACTAAATTGTAGAAAATAACCTCAGAATACAAGAAACTTAAATTCTATACGAACCCTAGGTACTCTGATTGTCTCATCCGTCCCCGCACGAGTATTATTCGACTTGGGCGCATCCCACTCTTTTGTTTCCACCACCTTTACGAGTAGGATGATTGTTCAACCAAGAGACATAGGGCATGATTTAGTAGTCAGTACACCAATTGGTAGTGTCGTGAGCCTGAAGAAAGTCTACAACCCCTGTCTGGTAGAAATTTGTGGGAAGAACTTGGCCGCACGTCTGATCAAGTTCGATATGAAGGACTTTGACGTGATACTAGGCATGGATTGGCTAGCCGCCTATGGAGCAAACGTCATGTGTGCGGAGAAGATCACATTCAGGTTAGATGATGGTTTGGTTTTCACCTACCAAAGTGAACCAATGAGGAAGTCCAAAAGAATAACCTTATCCGCCCTCCAGGCCCGGAAGTTGCTGGATGATGGATGCCAAGGCTATTTGGCCACGATAGAGGATACCAAGGCAAAGATAAAGCCTTTGGAAGAGCTCAACGTTGTTAGAGATTTTCCCGACATCTTTCCAGAAGATCTAACCCAGCTACCGCCTAATCGCGAGACAAAATTTGCAATTTGATCGGATTCATGGTGCGGCACCAATTTCTAAGGCACCATACCGAATGGAACCTATTGAGTTAAAAGAATTGCAAGTCCAACTACAAGACTTGCTTAAGAAGGGATTCATACGACCTAGCGTGTCTCCCTGGGGAGCACCTGTGCCTATCATAAAGAAGAAGGATGGTAGCATGCATCTGTGCATCGACTATCGAGAACTGAATAAACTGACGATCAAGAATCGATACCCATTGCCACACATTGATGACCTATTTGATCAACTGTAGGGAGCAAGAGTTTTCTCCAAGATTAATCTTAGGTCTGGATACCACCACCTGAAGATCAAGAGCAATGATAACCACAAGACAGCATTTAGAAATCGGTACAGACATTATGAATTTCTTGTACTATCGTTTGGGTTAACCAACACCCTGGCAGCATTCATGGACATGATGAATAAAGTGTTCCATGATGTGTTGGACAAGTTCGTCATTATTTTCATTGATGACATTTTGGTGTACTCTAAGAGTAAAGAGGAGCATGCTCGACACCTTCCTTTCGTGTTGCAGCTATTGCGAGAGCACCAGCTATTCGCCAAGTTCAGCAAGTGCAAATTTTGGCTCCACCAGATTGGATTCTTGGGGCACATCATGATAAAAAATAGCATCAAAGTAGACCCAGACAAGGTGAAAGTAGTTCTCGAGTGAGAGACTCTAAAGAATACCACTGAGAACTGAAGCTTTTTGGGACTAGCCAGATACTACCGCCGATTTATTGAGAATTTCTCGCGCATCTCGGTGCCCATGACAAAGCTAACAAAGAAAGGTGTGAAGTTTGAGTGGAACGACGCTTGCGAGAAAATCTTTCAAGAGTTAAGGAACCGATTGGTGACGGCGCCAGTCTTGACTATTCCAGATGGCACCGGAGGAATGGTGATATACACCGATGCATCTTGAACAGGATTGGGCGGTGTGTTGATGCAGAGAGGTAAAGTGGTCGCCTATGCCTCAAGGCAGCTGAAGGAACACGAAAAGACCTACCCCACTCATGACCTAGAATTGGTTGTGGTGGTCTTCGCATTGAAGCTATGGTGACACTATCTCTATAGTGAAAAGAGTGAAATCTTCAGCGATCACAAGAGTCTGAAGTATTTCTTCACCCAGAAGGAATTGGATACGAGACAAAGACGGTGGTTAGAATTGGTGAAGGACTACGACTGTGAGATCTACTACCACCCCGGCAAGGCCAACATTGTAGCTGATGCGTTAAGTAGGAAATCCCAAACCCCATCTCTCCCTTCCTTGGTTGTAAACGAGCAACTGATAGAAGAAGCTCAGAAGTTCGATCTAGAACTTATGATCAAAGCAACGGCTACGCAGCTAGCAGCTATGGATATACAGCCATCAATCCTGGAAGAGATAATTGAAAAGCAGCCCAATGACCCCGATCTAGCCAAGATAATCTGGGAAGTGCAGCATGGAGTCCACAAGGACCCAGACTTTTCACTGGCCCATGACGGGGCATTAAAGTTCAGAGACAGATTGTGCGTGCCTGACGATTATGAGGTGCAGGACCGAATCCTTACGGAGGCACATAATTCACCCTATTCAATCCATCCTGGAAGCACAAAGATGTACAAGGATCTAAAGAAGTACTATTGGTGGATCGGAATGAAGCAAACCATAGGTATATACGTGTCCGAATGCCTCACCTTCCAACAAATAAAGGCGGAGAGACACCAACCGTATGGATTATTGCAGCCACTCCCTATTCCCGAGTGGAAATGGGAAATAATTACCATCGATTTCGTAACCAATCTACCCAACACTAGGAAAGGAATGAATGCAATCTGGGTGATTGTGGACGGACTAATGAAAACAGCTCACTTTATTCCCATCTGGATAAACTATTCAATGGAAAAGCTCGCCCAACTATACATCAAGAATATAGTCCGCTTACATGGTGTGCCTGCCAGCATTGTATCTTATAGGAATCCTCGATTTACCTCAAGATTTTGGAAAAGTCTGCAAAAGGCACTGGGATCTCAACTAAATCTCAGCACGGCTGTCCATCCTCAAATGGACGGACAGTCCAAAAGAGCAATTCAGACTCCAGAGGACATGCTTAGGGCCTGCATATTGGAAATGAACAATAGTTGGGATGCCCACATACCCTTGGTGGAATTTGCAAACAACAACAACTACCACTCCCCCATTGGCATGGCACCATATGAAGCTCTTTATGGTCGGAAGTGCCGGACCCCGTTGTATTGGGACAATATCAAAGAGCGGAAGTATCTTGGGCCTAAAATGATAACAACCTGTGAGAAGGTAAATATTATTAGAGAGAATATTAAAGCGGCCCAATCAAGACAGAAGAGTTATGCCGAACATCGGAGGAAGAATATAGAATTTGGGATCAGAGAGAAGGTATTCCTCCGAGTATCTCCCACAAAAGGATTGCTACGCTTCAACAAGAAAGACAAACTGAGTCCAAGATTTATTGGTCCTTATGAGGTCCTCAACAAAGTGGGACCCATAGCGTATCGATTGGCATTACCGCCATCCTTGCAAGGCGTCCATGATGTTTTCTATGTGTCAATGCTAAGGAAGTACATCAACAACCTGGCACATGTGCTCTCTGCTGAACCTAAACAACTGGATGCGGATATGACCTATGAAGAACAACCTACGGAGATATTGGATAGAAAGGAACATAACCTCCATAACCGCACGGTTGCATTCGTCAAGGTTCGATGGGGAAACTATCACATTGAAGAAGCATCATGGGGATGCGAAGAGGAAATGCGGGAAAAGTATCCCCAACTAATTGAGCTACGAGGTAAGCCAATTTCGAGGACGAAATTTTTATAAGGTGGGGAGAAATGTCAAGCCTGCCCCTAACTGATTGGAAATTCTGTATGAAGGACAGGGACAGCTAACCAGTCACCCAAACACACTGTGGAGCATCACCCCAGTAATTGAACCTCTGATAATGACCTCCTACATACCTGCCAGAAGGTGGATTGTAGCCCCATGCAGTTGCACTGCACACAACATTATGCACCGCGTAAACCCCAGGTATTCTCTCTCCTATCCATAAATGTGGGGCCCACACCTGTAAAGATGTGTATTAAATCTTGGGTGTGGTGTTGGTGCAAGGTCCAAGCCCTAGGCCAAGCACCTGTGCAAGCTCAGAGCTTATACAGCATTGTTGTATTCTTTGGGTGATGCATTGGGCGATTGGCCCAATCACCCAGTGAATCGCCCAGAGTAGCTGAATTGCATATTTTGGACTCCAGACGTGGGGACCACCCATAAAGACCATGGACACCCTCTAGGGGTAGATGGAAATTTTAGGAACCATTACCTACCCTTGGACCCATGTGGACCCCACCTAAGCTGCCAGAATGGCCTAAAATCGTTTAAAAATGCATTTTGGAGGGGGTGCGTAGCCAAACCGACCATGAGGGGCCAGCATTATAAATAGGAGGGGCGTGCAAAATTCGTTCGCCCCACTGAAAAACAAGGAGAGGAAGAGAGGAAAGGAAGGAAGGAAGAGAGAAAGAGAGAAGAAGAGGAAAGGAAGGAGGAGATCACCTGAGTTGCAGCCCATCCAGCTTAGGTATACTGATCTTCATCACCATATGCTGCTGCTCCCTAAATTCTCTTATGGATGCCAGCTCTGAGAAGGTGAAACTGGTTAAGGAAAGCCCAGAACACCTGGGGGCTGCCTTGGGATGCTTCAGACCTAACATGCAAACTTGTTGCATGCCAGATCTGAGCTATGTAACATGATTTCAAATGCTATTTTACATCTGGGACTGAGACCAGTCTCTGTACCAAACTGCACTGCCCAGCTGCACCCAGAAGAGGCAGTCTAGACATGGATCCTTACATGCAGGCTGCTCCTTGCCTAGCTCTATCTTGGAACAGCTCCCTACCATGATTATACACATAAAACCACTTTTGCATGTAGCCAAAGCCATAGCTCTGAGCTGGAACACAGCCTGGGCTGTTGTTCTCTGAGCTATCTAGACAGCTCTTGGCTTCCAAATCTCCGAGCCAAGCCATGATCTATGAGCACCATTGGATTCCACTCCACATGAGGTCCCTAACCAACTTACATGCATTCCAGATTGACCTCATGGCTGCCCATGCAGAAAAATCCAAGAAACCAGGCCCGTTCATGTTTCAAACAGGCTCTGGGCGATTGCCCAATCACCTAGTGAATCGCCCAGGGAATGATTTTGGACTGTACTGCTGTCTTGCCTCTGCGGGCCTTCACCAATGGGTTATACACAATGTGTGGATGTGGTAAATGACCAAAATACCCCTCTTCACATCTGTTCAATATTATCCACACCTTGGGTACCCAAGTGGGCCCCACAAGGCCTGGTAACCCTGCCAGGGATGGTCCAACTGAACTGCTAACCTGGGAATTGTTAGGTAAGACTATCAAGACCATGTACAACTGACCATACTGATAAATACCAGATCTGACCCTAATCCACATCTCTGGATGATGCACCGGGACATGGACCCGAAAGCCTAGTGCAAGACCCAAAGACTTCCAAGTGACACCAGACTGAACACCGAGTCAGACCAGTGAATCTAGACCAACACTAGGTTATCCAAAATAGCTTTAAATGTTAATTAACACATTTTTTATTTAATAAATTAGGATTTGATCCCGCGCTCGAGGTGCACAGCTAGATACCGGCCAGAACTGAACCAGTAGGACCAGACTAAGGTGAGTGAAATGCCATCATGTATGTAGGTGTAACATAACTAACATGCTAAAATGAATTATAACATAATGAAATTGTGTTGTATGTTTATTTCATTAAATCTTGAAATTTGGGAACAACAATGTATTGACTGCTGGAATCCATGGTTGAATATTGTATGATGTATGTGATTGTTAGATTAGATGCTGTAGCCGGCTTGGAAATGAGGCCTGTGGTAGCTTATAGATTGGGATGCGGTTGACACCACCGGACTCATACGATGCCATATAGACATATTGGGCTAGAGTTTCATCACCCGTGCTACTCACCTTGCCAACAGGGGTTAAGGTGTTGGATGCCTGTGGGAGTGACCATATGAATGAGAAAAAAAGGAAAAGAAAATAAAAGAAAGAAATGTTATTGCACCAAAAAGGTGAATTATTGGCTATAAGCCAGAGAAAAGAAAAGTGATAAAAAAGGATGGATGCCTCACAGGTTAATCACAGAGGGCTAGTCAGGCTGACCTTGGTGACTGATGCAGGATGCCACACCAAGGATACATGTATTGGGGATTGTAGTAGCACTAACCTGCCTTAGTTATGTTGTTAGGTGGCTAATTAAATAAAATGAACTGCACCTCATATAGGACTCATATGGTTGTGACAGCATGTGCATGCATGGTGATATATTTCATTCACGGGTTCGGTGGAGCTCACACTCTGTTATGTATGTTTTTCTGTTAGATGATCCTATAGGTTGATGTTACTATGGCGGGGAGACTTATTACCCGAAGGAGAGCCATAGTGGTTACGACTTTATTATTGTGGACCCAGACGGAGGTTATACCATTGGTGCGTGTGTTCTCGGTGATAGCTGAAGATGACCCGTGAAGGGTGTTGCTGCTGACTTTTTATCTTGGGGACTCCTTTTTGTAGTGACGAAGTTTTTCCCTGTTTTACTTTTCAGCTTTCTTTCTTTTTGGGGCTAGGGTTATCCTGCCCTATATATATTTTCTTTTGTTTAAAAGCTGTATATGGTAGGGATGGATACTACTGTTTTCTCTGTGGAAGTGAGAGAGGGAATGAGCAAAGATAGTATTGTATATATTATCATTTCCTGTACTGCTACACTTTTTTAATGTTTTAATGTAATTATAGTTTTCTACAGCATTTTGAGTATTACATGATGTATTATGGTGGATGTGTATGTTTGTGAATGGATTAACTGCTTCTAGATCTAAGGGATTTGGCGGATTGCTGTCATTGAATTCGGGTCACCTACCTAATCCTCCCAGGGGGTGGTTTGGGGTGTGACAACGAGGCTCTATGCCACTAAGGCCTGTCCGCCATGAGGCTCTATGACACCAAGGCCTGTCGGCCACGAGGCTCTATGCCACCAAGGCCTGTAGGCCACAAGGCATGATGCCACCAAGGTCCATCGGCCACAAGGCACTCATGCCACCAAGGCCAATAGGCCACAAGACAAGGATAACACTGAAAAGAAGCAAGACTCAAACACAAAGATTCAAGGTAAGGATAACATTGAAGTTCTAAAAGTAACTACATGTCCATGCATCAAGTTTAAAACAAAGCTCGAAACAAAAAGTAAGTATGATAGGATGAAGAGAAGTTAATCTCCAGGCTCAAGAGGAGAAGTAGAGGCAACGTCACGATCCGACGATGACACCCTCGAAGATGAAAGAGAGGGAGCTCCCGAAGACTGAGGAGAAACTATGATCGGACATAGGGCCACCTCCATGGCTGCTACTACCTCATCAATGTCCTTAGCAATATTGGCAATATCACGATCCGGAGATGGTAGCCTCGAAGAGGAAGGAGAGGGAGCTCTTGAAGACGGAGGAGGAATGGCACTCGGAGATTGGGCCACCTCGACACCCTCCTTTGGAAGAACAACAGTTGTTGTTGCCTCATCAATGTCCGCGGTGGCAAGCGGGACATAGCTTTGAAAGTCGAAGAAATCATCACCAGGATCCCTCTCAAGGATGAAACTCACATGGTCATTCATGCCCATAGCGTAAACCTTGTCACTGTACTCATAGAACATATCCTTACAAGCTCGGGATTCCTGAAACTTAGCCACAGCCTGCTCGCAGATGTGAAGAATATCAACCTCATGCTTCTACTTTACGGCACAAAGCTCATCCTTGATTACTCGGACCCTAGCAGATAAGTTTGAAGTCCCGATCTCTAAGGCGGCCTTCTGAGAAGTCAGTACACGAATCTCCTCGGCCATCTTCCTCTCCCAGGCAGCACCCTCCTCGCAAATAGTTTTCCGCTTCAAGACTTCCCTCTCCAACCCCTCACATGCCAAGCATGCAGAACATTTTGAAAGGCATGTCTCTCGCGGTGTAATACCGCTTCTACGGTGCGATAAAAACCTACACACAAGACAAAGTCAGCAAACCCCAAATACATGAGAACATAAGGGAAAGATAACGAAATGCAAACTCACAGAGGCCATATCTCCATAGAGAGGCTTTAGCAACACCGAGTCAGAAACACCCTGCAAAAGATCGCGATCAAAAGGAAGACGACCCTTGTCCACCCACTCTCGAGCAATGTCTGGACTCACCATGATATAATCCTCATCATGAATATCCCAAGGAAGGATTAAGGGGGGAGGCGGAGGCGGATCCGTGCCGGCACCAGCAGAAAAGACAACATCCTTGCCCCTGGAAGAAGCGAGAGAGGCAGTGCTAGAAATAGCAATAGGGGGAGTGACAGTGGGAGCTGGCCGAGGAAGCTTGAAGACGACAAAACCCTTCTTTCCGCCCTAAGAGTTGGGACCACCCTTCCTCTTTACACCCACAGCCAGGACCACATTAGGAATGGAGGTCGGGAGGATAGTCATGTCAGCACAACCTGTCATAACAGGAATAGAGGAATCATCCTTGCGAGGACGCGAAGCCTAGGGAGCTGCCTTTTTCTTAGCGACATTGGCACAAAAATGATCAGGGTTGGGTCGAAGGTTTACTGGCAATAGCAACATAGAAAGAAATTGAGTTAGCATCAAGATAAACAAAAAAGAGAATCAAAGCACAAATAAAAGACCAAACCAAGAACTCACCGGGACTCAACTTCCAAAGGAACAAAAAGGCTTCCCACTCCAACTAGCGAATGTCAAACTTGTTACCTTTCAGGCACCAAGTGAGAGACTCGTTCTCAAAGTCATTAAGGTTAAGAGAACGGTTCACACTCCTTAGGTCGATCGCCCCCCAATGGGTCCGAAGTGGGCATTGAGGGATCGTGACAAAGAAAAATTGATCCCTCCAACGCTTAACTGAGTTAGGGATCCTCTCGAAGAAGTCAAAGTTGGCAAAGGGACTCTTGAGGGGATGACGGTAAAAATGGTACCACTCATCTCCCCTCCTCAACATATAAAAATGCAAGAATAAAGGAACAATAGCAGCACGACCCAGCCGAGCAAAGAATACAAAGAAGCCCAGGATGACCCTTCAAGAATTGGGTAACACCTGCCCGGGGGTAACATGCTAATGGTCTAACACCAACTCGGCAAACTTAAGGATAGGGAAGCGAAGGCCGAGGGAGAACGAAACCTCATAAAGGCATATCTCGTCCGCCCGGTGGGAGAAAGCACAATCACCTTCCTTAGGGGCACGGAGGATGATCTCAAAAGGAATGTGATATAACTGACATACGGTCGCTAGGTCAGAGGTGGTCAAGATACTCTGGTACTGTCCCATCCTACTAGTCATATCCATCATTAGGGGAGACACCTCAGAATCATCTCCATCAGAACAACCATCTAAACCTGGGCTCTCGTCAGTGTGGACGGGACCAATGCACCCTCGCATCATTACTAAGTAGAGGTCTAGGGGAAGGCAATGGAGGGAGGGTGTCCACATCAGACTCAGACGAGGATGAACCTGAAATAGGTCCATCAGTGGCATACCCCTCAGGAAGAGAAGACTTACTCGGATGAAGCTCCCCAACACCAAGTCAAGCACCTCAAGAGAGAAGAGAGCTGCAATATGCCCAAGCAACAACCAAGTTAGTACCCAAAAAAAATTATTAAATTAAATTTGATGGTAGCCAAACCTAGAGGAGACCGTGCGGGCGAGATGGCCGAGAGCGAGGCACGCGGGCGAGACGACCAAGACCAAACAAGGGATGGGAAAGACCAAAAAAGAGATGGGAGAGACCAAAAAAGAAAAAAGAAATGGGAGAGACCAAAAAAGAGATGGGAGAGACAAGAAAAGGGATGGGAGAGACCAAAAAAGAGGAAGAAAAAGTAAAATCTCTCAAAGAGGAGAAAGACAAACACTTGGGGGCAAGAAAAGTGGACTTAGTAAAAAGGGGTGAAGATGGGTAGAGCTCCAAGGAAGAGAGAGAATGAGGAAAAGTGAAAAGTGGGGAAGTGAACAATGAAGAGAAAGTAAACAAAAGAAGAAATAGAAAAAGTGGATAAAAAGAAAGAAAAAGAGGATAAAAGTGTAGTGGGGGTGTTTGAATCCCTCACCTCTCCTACTCATTAATAAGAGAAAAAGTCATCTACCCTATAATGCAAATTTCATCCAACGGTCACGAGATGCTCATCACAAAGCTCCCTCCAAGAAGCTTTAATTGCAATAAACCCCTCACAAGCTTGAAGACGACAAGAACACTACTCTCTTGAGCACTCCATTTCAAGAGAGTGGGGGGGCAACTGATAAACCAAAAATACATAGGCCAGACCACGACAGAACCCATTCGGCAAATCCAAGAGGAATAGGGCCAAGAAGTCATCCAGAGATCAAGTTTTCCATGCAAGCCAATGAGGTCCAACCATGTCGTCACTGCCAAGGTCTACATCATCTTATCATTAGAAGATGTTATCCCAAAGAGATGTGATCCTATTCGAACTCATACATCAAGGATCGTTATCCAACACGTGAAGAACATGCATATCTATCTGTTAGGGAACCTCTTCCCTACTAGGACTCTACGTCTCATAAAGAGACACCCTACTACGTGATAGGCTCTTCCACGAAGAATACTTATCACCAATAGGGACTCTCCACACCGCCATACTTAACTATAAATACTCAGGTATTCTAACCCATTATTCATCTTGAATTTCAATAATTCATCTGTTGCTAAGAGAGATCTAACTAAGGCATCGGAGAGTCCTAGGCCGGAACCACACCGGTTCTGCTTTGTCACTGATGTCCTTTTGCAGGTTGCGGCACCCGAAGGACCAATCGGCAATTTTCTGACGCAACAACATGTACATTCATACACTTCTAAAACACATGTACATTCATATACTTCTAAAACACATGTACATTCATATACTTCTAAAACACATGTACATTCTATCATTGTTGAACCAACTCCTAAATCAGCCAAGGTCTGCCCCTAGCAACTGCTACACCACTGCCTCTAATTCCTGGTCCTCTCCCACCAGCTCTAGCCAGTCCTCTGCCACCACCAACTGCTGCACCTCTACCACTTGCTTCTCCTTCTCCTTCTCCTTCTCCTCTGCCTATATCTCTTGCTGGTCCTCTGCTACCATCAGTTGCTGCTCCTACTGCTCTTCTTTCACTTGTAACTGCTGCGCCTCTGCCCATAGCTCTTGCTTGTCCTCTACCACTAGCTCCAGCTGGTCCTCTACCACCAACTCCTCTTGGTCCTCTTCCACTTGCTTCTCTCCTCTAATACCATCACCTCTTGCTCCTCTACCAACTGCTGCTCCTTCCACTATGCCACTTGCATCTCCTTCTCCTTTGCTACCTCTCCTTGCAATTCTCCTTGTTTGCTTCTCGGCTCTATGTCTTCTTCGTAGTTCCTGTGTAGTGAGTTGGCTAGATGCATCAACTTGCGACCCGACTTGAGACCTAGTGACTCTTTGGGAGTTGCTTGTTTCATCAATTCTCCTTCTCTGCAGAAGTCAAGAAACAATTTAGAAAAAAAAAAAACTAATGTAACAAAATGAACAATTGATTAAGTTATATAGAAGATGATGTGTTAAAACTAATATCTTGACTGCACCACCCTGACATGTCCTACTGTTATGACCCACTACTTTGCATACATTACACCTAATAGTATGAGTCTTCTTTCTAAAATCTATAGGGTCTGGTTCACCTGGTTCCCTCCTCCTATTTTTCCTTGGTCTACCTGGTAGTCTTTTCAAGGGTGGAGGTTGCAACACATCAGTACTAGGCACAACTTCTAGTTCTTTCAGACTAGGCAGTGGGTGAATAACCTCCATATAAGCTAGTATGTATCTCTCACTAGAATAAAATGGGTCACAATAGTCATCAATAGTATTCCTTCTATATGTCACAACTGCTGCTACATGTCTACAAAGGAATCCTGTAGCTTCCCAAACCTTACAAGAACAAGTCTTATTCTTTAAATTCACTTCAAATTTTGTAAACCCATCCATGACTTCATATTCATCAGATGATGTTGCAGTAGGCTTACATGATCTTGCTTCTTCATTGATTAAGTCGAGCTTCTTCCTTATAGCAGGTGTCACCATCCCCTCTAGTGTCTATGCATTTGAATACCTCGTGCATAACCTTCTCATAAATTTCACCCTAATCTCATCGATTAAGGTTAGTATTGGCTTGCTTCTCAGTGGTCCTATCCATTGATTGAAGGACTCTGTCATGTTATTGGTTATGTGATGACTCTTACAAGAATGATCAAATGCATGCCTGCTCCAAGTGGAAGGGTGATTCCTCATCAGCCAATCATATGCATCATTGTAACTGTGCTTAATCCTCTACATAGCCTTCTGAAATAGAAACTCATTTGGTGCTTTAGCTGCAACCCAAAATTGAGTCTTCAACCGTAAACCAGGAAATATTTCCTTGAAATTGCTGTAGATGTGTTTACAACAATTCCTATGATTGGCGTAAGGAAAGACTTCAGCTATTGCATCTTGTAGGCCCTACAATACAATTTAGAAATATATTAGGATTATAATATATTAACAAAACACATGTAAACTTGATATAGAAAACACTGAAATCAAAATTATACCTTTTGCTTATCAGAAATAAATGTCAAGCCCACTGTATTCTGGTTCATTCGAAGTGCATCTTCTATGTTGTAGAGGAACCACCTCCAATTATCTTTGTTCTCCACCTCAACAACACTATATGTGATAGGAAACAACCCATTGCTCCCATCCAATGAAATTGCAGATAATAGGATTCCTCCATATCTACCCTTCAAGTGACATCCATCTAGACCTATAAAAGGCCTACATCCAACTATAAAGCCCTTCTTGCATACATCAAGACAGATAAATACCTTTGAAACTTTGGAGCCTCTAAAAAATAATATCTATCATATGGTCTTAGTATATACACAGTACCAGGGTTCCTTGCTATCAACATATGACCATACACACCCAATTTTGTATACTGTTTCATATGCATTACCTCACTCTCTCCCTTCACAACCAATCTTGCCTTGTGGCATTGCATCTTAAATACTTTTAGGCCATACAACTCTCTGATCAAGTCCACCATGCTTTGCATTGGCATGTCAGGGTCTGTCCTTAACCTGGATTCAAGTTTTTTAGCATCCAAACTATTGTAGCATTACTATTTCTTCCAGGTCTTTTACAAGTATGCCGTGAGTTATATGTCTTGATCATAAAGGTTATTTTATCTTTCAAAACTAATGCATGCACCCTCCATAGGTAACCATCTGCAACACATATAGCAATTCCCTTGTCCTTCTCATTTTTTGTATTCAAGACATCCCTGAATGGTGCACATTACTAAACAATGAATTCAGGGCAAAGTCAACATCTATCTCATCACTTATGTCAAACTCTTTATCAAAAGTGCCATGATACTCATCAAAATCATATTCTACTAAATCCTCTTCATCCATTCCTACATGCACCTCTTCAACTTCGTCATTTTCAGCTTCCTCTACCACTTCCTCTTCCTTTGATGTATCATTAAATTCCCTATCAAAGTCATCATATAGTTCAGAGTCACTTCCATCATCTTGTTCTTCCACTTCATCATTTTCAGCTGCCTTCCCCCCCCCCCCTTCTTTTTCATTTCCTTCATTACCATAATCCTCTTCATTTCTTTGAATTCCAAAATCCTCTTCATTTCCATCATTTTCACTTCCTCTGAATACTTCGTCATTTCGGGCCATCCTACTACTTTCACCAATATCAGTTGTTGTTCTAATAGTAGCCATTGCATTACCTGAAGTGCTACCACTTCCACCAGCTGATGCATCAAACTTACTAGACAGATTTAACCCAGTAAATCACTCTTGTTACTTACAAAAATAGTGGCAATACTCTAGCTTCCAGTAACACCACTGGATGCCCTACCAACATTAATGGAAATACCCCCTCTTCTCGCAATTTGTTTTCCAAACCTACTTGTCCCAAACCTTGGTTCATTTACTCTGGGAACCAATAAACTAGAGAATCCATTAATTGTAATCCGATCAACCACATTCTCAGACACCTGTAATTCATAAACCAAATAAACCAACCTCTCTACTTTCTTAGGCATCCTCAAGGACAGCAACACAGAGTCATGATATAATCTCTATCTCTTAAGAATTTTTGGGTAATATACACTTCACACCGAAATATACTGTATGCCCCACAGGTGTTTCATCTCTAATCACTGAATTATAAACATTAGAGACTACATCCAAATACCCATACCTATCTGGGTCTATCCATTTCTCATATGTAATCCCATTATAGTAGTAAAATATTGGTGCCTTCACATCCATTGATTATTGTATCTTTGAAAGGCAACTTTGAAATGGTATATAGAAAATAGCATCAACAATCAATGATATACAAGGATGATACACAAATTCAGGGAGACTACAAATGGTATGGTACTCTACTGAAATCAGATTTAGCATAGTGAATGAGATTTAGAAAATTTCATAGGAGTTGGCTTAAACTAAGACATTATAATTTGATTATAACTTTTGGGTTCTAAAACATAAATTAGAATCAAAGAGCAAGTATGAAAATACCCATGCAAGAACACCAGAGTTTTGTCAATAATCAATTTAGCAGCTTCAACTTGAACTTGAATTAAAGCACAACCATGAAACAAAAGAAATATCAAAGGAAAAGAGAACATATAGAAAATATGGGAAAAAATTGGCTTGTAATGGTACCCTGTTAGCTTACTTAATTTGGCAAGCAAGAAACCATTTGATAATGTAAGGTATCAAATGGAATCCAGAGGTAATTTTAAATCAGTTTTACAATTGGAGTGCTTAATCCATGTCTAATCATCCATTCTCACCTAGTTTACCAGACCAACAATTCTCACATATAATGATTCTCTGCTGTCAGACTCAATCATCTGGTTTGATGTGATTATGATGAATAATCCTAACAATTTAGCCATAGTTGTCTCTGATGATAGTTACTATTCCTCTGGTTCATATGGTTAGTGTGATATTTTGTTAATTCTAGGTGCGTGCCAATCCATTGCAAGCTGAAGCAAGAACTAAAAGGTTTTTAGCTTGCAATGGATCTACTGCATGAATGGGATTTCAAGGAAGGTACGGTAGAGTGATTACTTCTTCAAGTAGTTAACCAGACTTGTATTTGACATTCCTACTCAAAATATGACTCTAAACACATAACATAGACATAATGTAGTAGGGAGTATGGACTCTATCATTGCTTAATAATTATAGCACAGGTGAAATTAGGGCAGATTAGAACAGAGAAACTATGGAAAATATGGGCATAACACAAGCTTAATGTGTTATAAGAATAACCCTATGTTATTGAAGGAACATTAGAAAATTAGGGTTTGGTTCCAATGACAAGAAAACCCCAAAATTATGAACATTGTAATGAATTACAAGTAATGGGGAACAAAATGATGGGGAAAAAGTTACCTTCTCCTTCCTTCGGTGGCCAAGATGCTTCGCCCTTTCTTGCCGAAATGATTCTCTGTCAGAATTTGTACACGGAGGTTGAAGAAGAATGTTGAAGTAGAAGGGAATTTATTTAAGAAGTAAAATGTAATAGGATTTCCATGTGTCTCTCGACAAGCAGCTCCATGTTGAAGAACAAGGGAATTTGTTTACTTCTCTCCAGTGAAGTTCAGCTTGAAATGAGTTGCAGGTGATTTGGGGCTTTTGGTTGCAAGGGTAAAATTGTAAATCAACACTGCTAAAGGGTAGTTTAGAGATTTAAATTTATTTAACTGGGTGACATCATCACTTAATAGCATAAAATTAAGGTCAGGGACTAATTTGGCATTTTGGGGTCTAAATTAGGAGGTGATTTGAGTTTTTTCAAAAACCAGGGGGTGATGTGTAATTTACCCAAACAAAAAACATAAGAATTGTGAGGGGTTGGGGTGAGGAGAAGGGTTACCATTTTGGATTTGAACTCTGTTACTCGAACAGAGAAGAAAAGTATGAAAAAAATGGCGGAATCGACGGAGAACAGCGTGCGACTACGAAGGATGGCGCCGACTTGGGGAGTCGACTGCGGCGAGAGTTCTGAAATAGGTATGCATTTTTATTTTATTTTGGGTTCACGGCCTCTCGCTCTATCTTCTTCTTCACTCTGTTTTTTTTTGGGGGGTTGGCCGAACCGTAGAGTAAAGGGTTTGTGGAATCGAAGGAAGGGGTGGTCGCTGGAATCGAAGTTGCAGAAAAAGAAAAGAAAAGAGGGCGGTGGGGGTAGTTCTGTGGAACTCGTAGGGGGTTTGGGGTGTTAATGCATGGGGTTGGGAACCGAAAGGAGAAGTTTTTTTTTCTTTTTTTCGGAACCTTTGAAGAGGGTCTATTGAGGCTACTGGGGAAAAGGGATGGCGGTGGGGAATTGCCTTTGGGGTCGGGAGGAATGGGAATGGGGTTCAATGGGGGCAGTTGGTTGGTATTCTTAGGAGTTGCTGCTGGTCGGGTTGCAATGGAAGGAGAAGAGAGAATGAGACAAGAGAGATTGACAGCGAAGGGAATGAGAGAGTTGATGGGGAAGGAGATTGATTCTTATGGGTGGAGGGCCAGTAGGGAAGAAGGGAATATCATAGTTGCAGGGGGAGAGGAGAAATCACATAAGAAGGGGGGATTGAAGATTGCACAATCACTTTGGCCATCTAGGCTCTTACAAACACTTCCCTATTCCATTCTTCAAATCTGAACTTGTATAAGTATCCCACTTTCTAAAATTGACAAACTCAAACTGGACCCAGTTCATCTCCGTCTGGATGCCCGAATGGGTTTAGGTCGGCCTAAGGGAGCACAACTTGGACCAGAATTGGACCCAGTTCAACTAGTCTAAAACATATTGAAAAAAAAAAAAAAACCCTAGTATATAAAGCAATAAACAGAAACAAAACAGCAACATGTTAGGCTACAGATTGGCCTCTCTTGTTGGCTTTCTTCCTATGGATGTAGATCTTCAGATCTGCATCAGGAGGACTACCAAACAAAATGGGGATCACACTTAATGGAATTTGTCAGGAAAACAATAACAATGCTATTACAATATGAGTCGAACTAAGTGAATTTCATAGAGAAAGACCAAAACAGGAACAATTGAATTTACTTTTAAGAGTAGTAGAATAAACTATTGGGTCAAAGAGACTCGTCACAGATGTGAGTCGTCATTAGTCGTTTGACATCATATTTCAGGACTGCTTTGGATTTCAATTTTACTGGTTCTTTAAAAACAGCAGCGAAGAAAAGGGAAAAAAAGCAAAAATTCCTAATTCTCAACTATTTTTCAGAAATTTATTTTAATACATAGTCAAATCAGATTAGGTAAATTTGATACTCCCTTTGTTCTAAAAGATAGTCCATCTTGAAAAAAAAAAACATACATTTGAAGGACTTGTATAAATTTTTAAATGCCCCACTTCTTTTTTTAATTATTTTTCTAAGTTTGCATTTCAATGTAGATTCCAAATTTATGTTAGTATCATTGGAAAAACAGGAAAACAACTAAAATTCATACACTTAATTCTCGAAATGGGAGAACATTGAATTTACATTAGTATGATTGGAAAAATGGGAAAACAACTAAAGTTCGTACATTGAATTCTTGAAATGGGAGCTAGGGTCTTGGAACAGCTAAAATACCCTAGGTGGACAGTCTTTAATAATGGAGAGACTCCCCCCTCTCCCCTGTAAAAGGTGATGAAAACGTTTCTACAGTGTTTTAGAAATGATAACTAGACTGCCATCTTGCAAATATAGGCAGTTAGGGCGGAAGGCATTCTATCACCAGCTGTGAAGGAAATCCACTTCCTTAAAATTGTTGATTTATGTAAAAGGGGATATCTGCAACTTAAAAATCTGCGCAGGAAAGCTTGTATTGAACATGTTTTATTTTCTGTTATTTTTTATTTCAGTCTTTGTTGTAGGGTGTGGATTGCGAGAGAAAGAGCTCGAGCATGTGCTGTCAAATTTGCATTCCTTGAAGAAATTATATGGCCTCCTTTATGTCAAGGAAAATAATCCTAAGAAGATAGGTTCCAAAAATGTGAGTATTAAGAAATGGCAAGAGTTAATTTTTGTTTTTTTTCTTTTCAGCGATTTGATTGTATGAAGACATGGATCCCTTTAGATGATAATAATTGGGATTGACACTTCACTTAAAATTTATGTGCAATATTAGTAAGAGATAGGCCTCCCTTCACTTTCCACTGCTTATCAGCGAAGTACCAAACAAAGATTTTTTTTAGGGAAAAAGTTCAGTCATGGCAAGCTATTAAGAGAATCTTTGGATGGCGTACCTTGTTCTGTTACCTAGAAGAGTGATGTGCTAAATATGATTCAATCTTTTACCCTCCCATCTAGTACCATACCCTCCATTATCCAAGCATCCCCATTGTAGTCCCACACACTCTTTTGATAGTATCAGATTTTTTCAGTTCTTTATTTTACCACTAGGTAAACTTGATTGGTATGAAATTTGACAAGTGAGTAGGGGTACCTTTGGGGTAATGTAGTCCTAGATAGACAAGGGTCTACTAGGAGCCAATAACCAGGACCTTACTAAAACAGCTGGCTGATTGGGGCAGATGTGATGTATTAGGTCAATTCTAGGTTTAGAGTTAGGGTAATGAAGGAGATTCTTATATGGTTTTAATAGGCAGGTTTAGGGGAAACTAAAAGCGAAGGTTTGAATGAAGTTTGAGTGAAGATTTAAAAATCAGAAAATTGGGTAAGAGTTTCGGGTTTTGGGAAATAGGAAAAGGGATGAAATTAGGGTTTAGGATGGGAATTCAGGGATGGGTTTCTGGGCAAGTGTTAGAGGTGGTAAGGGGATGGTTCGGCTGTGATTTGAGTGAATTCTGATGTCTGGTTAGGTCTAAGTGTAGGTCAAACTACGGACCATGGGATCATTGTGGTTCACCTTGGTAAACCAATAAGTTTATACTTCAAGTTCCCAACTCTTGGGATCTCTAGAGTTGTCCCCAGGGCACCCTATTTAGTTTTTAGGGATTCCCATGGTCTCCCTTGGAAACCCTAATGGTATTTGGTATAAGAATACTTTAGCAAATCCTTCTCTTTCTTGTCCCATAAAATTATGGGATCCCCAAGAGAGAGAAATTCCATCTCTTTTCCATCCCATGGAAAGAGGGATCCATCCCATACCCGAATGCACAGCAGAAAGAGATCGATTTGGGTTCTTTCGCATCCCATGAATAATTAATAATTAATAACAAGAGGAATTAACCAGAATTTGCTAACCTGATGAGCCTCAAGTGTTGCTCCTCCAATAGACAATGGTTCTTCTTCCAACGAGCACTCCAAGTAAACAGATCTGAACCTCCAATGGTGCAGCCAAGGTTCTCCAAGCCAATCCTAGATCCTCTTCAGTTCTTCAAGCACAGATCTGGGTTTCCAAAACTCTAATTCTCAAATACTAGAGAGCAAGAAGAAGGAGAGAGAATAGATCATAAGAGAGAGAGAGAGGGAGAGCTAAATTCGTCCAAGGTGGGGGGGAGCCAAATTCGTCCAAGGGCTGGAGAAAACGTGGGCTGCCCCCTCCCCTTGGTGTGTTTAAATAATAGGGTTTCTAAAACCCTACTTAGATGATTCCCAGTGAGAGTTTGATACTCTCTCTCCTCATTAGCTTGATCCTGTTTAATCCTGAAGTGCTTCTAATTAGTGAAGAAGCAGAATCTAATAGGAAATAGTATAATTAATTAATTATTTTAATTTTGTGGATAATCAAAATTAGCACCATATCCATTAATTAAATAAATAACCAATTATTTTAGCAATTTCCAAATAAACCCCTACATGATAATAAATCATCATGTACCAACCCTCCACTAATCAATACCATTGCTATGGAATCTAGGGCATGTACACTAATACTGCCAAACCCCATTCCATAGTACATGTCCATATAAGAGTGTCTGTGTATATGATCGGGTCTCGCAAAACTCGTTAAAACATTTTAATTAAATTGCTACATATAATCCATCATTTAATGTAAAATAGGTTTTGCAAAAAACCATTTCCAAAATAGTACTGGATCTCGATTATGATCCAACCATTCACAGACAACCTCAATCTTGGTGTTCCCCAATCGGGCAGTGAAGACCATGTTGAGTAACTCCTTCACGCACAAAATGTTTGCACATTCCCAGAACACCGGCTTTGACTCACTTGAGTCTCAGTTATTGACGAACCAAAGAATGCGGTGGTCACATTTTGCAGTGACAAGATCCTCTCAGCTACAGGGTCTCAGTGACACATGTCTATCCCATTATACATCTGGCAGTAATACATGAGGGAATCGACAAAGAAGATTCTTCGCTAATACACACATCAACCATGTGAGTACTCACATTCGTATCCTGACATCACATGTCTAGGCATACCCAATGCGACGGCCATATGATAAGGGCGCCTAGCCCAAACCCTAGTTGTGACTACCATTTTAAGTATAACTAATGGACACATAATGCTCAAAAAATTTATATTGCATGTCATAATATTAAACCAAAATGAATAAAAGGTTCAATACAAAGTAAACCAGACTGAACTGGGTTTAATGGACACATAAATCCAACAATCTCCCACTTGTACATCAAAACCAATTCCCCATACTTCTTAAACCCATGTCCTCTATATGTTTTTCAAACACTCTAGGGAGACAAACCCTTTGTCATGGCATCAGAAACATTTTCAGCAGTGTCTACTTTGGAGATACTCACGTCGCCCTGTTGGATAATCTCTCTGATGAGGTGATACTTCCGCTGCACGTGCTTGTTCCTCTAATGAGCCTTAGGCTCCTTAGTTTGTGCAATAGCCCCTCTGTTGTCACATAACAGGGGAATGGGGCCCTTGACAAGGTCAGGGACAACCTCCAAATCTGATAGGAACTTCCTCAGCCGAACACCTTTTGCTGCATTACAAGCTGCAAGGTATTCTCCTTCAGCAGTGGAATCGGCTGTAGATTTCTGTTTTGCACTCCGCCACACAATGACACCTCCACCCATTAGATATACCATCCCAGACATGGATTTTCTATCATCCTTGTCAGTTTGAAAATCTGAATTTGTGTAATCTAAAACTGACAACTGATCAGATCCAAAAACCAAGGAATAATCCTTAGTCCTTCTCAGGTACTTGAGGATATTCTTGACAGCAGTCCAATGCTCTTGTCCAAGGTTAGACTAGTAACGACTTAATACCTATTGCATAGCAAATGTTTGGTCTCGTACACAACATAGCATCCATAAGACTCCCTATTGCAGAGGCATATGGAATCCTCTTCATCTCTTCAATATCCGTCTAAGACTGAGGACATTGAGATTTGGAAAGACTGTCTCCATGTCGGAAATTTTCAAATAGATTAATCATTTTCATGACAGGTCCATCACTGGAGTCCCTTGGGACATCTTGGAGTTATAGATCTGACTTACTACATCGCAGTGTGCATGTGTCAGCTGCCTGTTGAACAATTCAGAAAGCTTATCTATTTCCCCCTCTGAAGTACTAATATCCTTGACTGAATCCAATACTGATTTTTCTAATGATCCTAGGATGTACAGTCATGCTTTGGAGTCCCTCTTAAGGAAATCCTGCATCTCCTCTCATATGCCTCAAAATCATCTGGGTGGGGTTCAGGAGGAATTAGTTCATCAAGAACCGTAGAAAGACCTTCTGCAATCAGGAGCAATTTAATGCTCCGGTACCAATCAACATAGTTTGTATTCTTATGCAGATTCATCACCAAATAGGGCTTGTTTCGTTGGGAATAAGTCTAGGGTTGGGTTACGTTACATGTTGGGCCTTTGATCCCATGGGTTTCTAATGTAATATGCCACTTTTATGGGCTTAAAATATGGGTAAATAAGTTGCATACGGGATTAGCTCCCATACTTAGTTTTATTTCCATACTTATCTTTTTATTTGGTGTTTTAAATTGAACAGGTTCAACCAATGGTTTAATTTAAGTGATTTTATTAGTTTTTCTTTTAGTTGTTTAGTTGGACTGGGTTAGGACTCTATTTTGAGTCTATTTCAGTTTCCTAGTCAGTTTAAGTTAGCTAATAGGTTAGGGATAGGATTAGGCCTTTCCTTTTTAGTGTCTAAGTCTATTTTTGAGTGTTCTATATAAGTTTGTGTTGGTTGAACCATGGGTCAAAGAGAGGAAATAAAATAATAGAATGGCTTGTATTAATGATAGAAAGACCCTTCTATTTATAATAAAGGGGAAGTTACAAATAATAGAAGCTAGGCGAAGTGGGACTAAAACCCACATAGCCGACATAAGCTAATAACACTTAATAACATAAAAATACCCCCAAAAGGACCAGAATACCCCCATGGTATTCTGGAGTATATTATTCTAACACTCCCCCTTAAGCTGGATTATACAAATATTAAAGAAGGAAGATCCAGCTTAGACTAAAGAAAAAACTCTCTCCATAACAATGCTAACACTCCCCCTCAAGTTGGCGCATACTAATGCCCAACTTGAATAAAATGGGAAAAAATAGGTGGTAGCAGAATCCAGCTTCAAGATGAATGCAGCTCCCAAATAAACCTTCAAGAACTTTGAAAAAAAGACCTTCAAAACTTGGACAGACTTGATCAGCAAAAAGGCATCTCTCACCAATCTGTGTCTAATAATGAATCTCTGAATTATAACCTTGAAGATAAGTAACTAGGGTAGGCAGCAGATGAGTCAAGCAACAGTAAAGATCAAGCAACGGAAAAAAACAACCTAACTGTAGAACCTCATATAGGCAGGCTATAACCAAACATCTTCAAAATTTTAAGGCCAACCTCCCCCTTATGACAAACTTTAACCCAATAACAAAGTAGATACTCATTGGCAATGGTGAAACCTTTGACCTTCTATGTTTTGCACCAAGTGTCCCTGCATGTTCTGCTCTCTACAATGGCTGCAGGTATACTGTATATAATCCCCCCCTCACGTGTAGTGCACGTGGACATAAGAGAGATGATGTAAGAGAAAGGGCAAAACACAACATTCCAGAATTTTTCAATGGCTGCCAAGTGTAATGGAAAAAGAAGAAATGGTAAAGTAGAGAATACCATTAACTTCCAAGGTGGTAATGGGGAATGCCAAAGGTATATTTTGGGAGGTGGTGAAGGAAAAACAGCAGTGGGATAATGAAGTAGGAGTAAATTATGCAACATATAAAGTTCCAACCATCTTCCATTGGTCAAACAAACACTTGTGATGGAAACCCTGCAGGGGAGAAACTCCTAACTCCAATATTCAAATCTGAGAAGTATACAGATCTGATTTGAAGGAAGGAAATGCTCTATTCTTCAAGGCTTGAGCAATCTTCAAACAAGGAGGAACAAGTGTGCAAAAATTCCAATGTAGAAAGTCCCACATGCTAAACAGTACTAACGAAGATATCCAGACAGCAGTTGAATGAAGAAACTTAAACAAAAATTGGATCAGATCTGAATCAGTAACAATGCGAGGATTCAAGCTCCAAAGTATGCTGGATTTAAACCAGAAAGGCTCCACATAACTGAATAAGTTCGTAAGTGCAGCCAATAACCGTAGAACACATTGTTGTTGTCCCAAAGAGGCTGATCTCCAGGGTAGCAGATTCGAGGCTTCCATAACAAAAGCAATTCGATCTCCACTAAGAGGAAACTTAGTCATAAGCATAGGGCAGCAGTATACCACTTGAAGGCAGCAATAACACATCAACCAGTCATGCTGACGGAAGCCAATCAATAAGACCAGCTAGATAGGTAGTGAAGCTCAAAATAACCAGCAAAGACAAGATAAATAACCAGACAAATCCATAGGCAGTTGTAGCAGCCCGCCATAGAGGAATAAGTAAGTGAAATAAGGTATAAATTGAAGAAACCAAGCCAACAGAATGAACTGAAATTTTTACTAAAAAAACCTGATGAAGGATGCTGAATAATGGGCTGAATACTCCTCTGATATTCATAAAACTCTCCTAAAAAAATCAGCAATAGTGGACTGCCCTAACCCTTAGATCGATTATAGCCAAGGTTTCGTAAAAAACCCTGAAAGTGAATATCGATTGTAGGGAAGGGGGCTTCAACAAAAGTGAGGATGACTTGTCAAAGGTGTAGGCCTACAGGCTGACCTCAACTGCTGGAATGGATCTCCAGTTCGAATAACCAATCTTCTTGGTAAATGAGACTTGATCTTCATGTGGGAGAAATACCAAAAATAGCAGAAAAAGAGGGTAGCTGCTATCTTGTGCAGTAGACCTTCTTCAAGTCATAAATAGTTGAAGTAGAATGTCCTTCTTGATGGTAGAAACACCAACAAAAAACTCCAATAGCAGCAGGTAACCCTAACCCAAAAAATCGATTGATGTCAGGGTTTTGGAATTCCCTGAAAAATAGAGATCGATTGGGGTAAGAGGTCTTCAAACACTTGGAAAGAGGCAAATACTAAGGTTGAGTGGTCTCTGTAGGTAGAGTAATCATCCCTCAAAAGGCAGCAAGAACTCAAATTGGTAATCCTAATATCGATTTGAGTTAGGGTGTTAACAGGGAACCATAAAAGGCAGGATGTAAAGATTTTGCTGTAGGGACAGATCCAGCCATCAGATTGTGTTCAAACTGAGGTTGATTAGGGCTTGGATAAGTTGGGAATTGTCCCTGAAATTAGCTGCATCTGACAAAGGGAAACCCCAAAATCGATTAGAGTCAGGGTTTTGAAAAATCCTGACAAGGTGAAATCGATTTGAGGATCTAGGCTGGAAAAAATAACAATTGATGGAGATAAAGAAAAAAGGAAGTTAGGTTTAGGAATAGGGTAGAATAGGGCTGGAAAAAGGCTGCATAGGGTGTTCCTAAATTAGAGGATCAGGCTTATAGAGATCTGATCTCAAAGAAGGGGAACTCTAAATCGCAGATGAGGCTTCTAGCAGGGTTTTTTAATAAAAAACGATAGAAGAGAAAGGGGGGCAGCACTAAATCATCGATATTATGTCTACCTCATTAGTGCTGCCCCTGTTTTTGGGCTGAAAGGGAGAAGACCAAGAGCAGGAAAAAACGAGAATAGGGAGAAGAGGAGGAGAGATCGATTAGAGGAAAAGAAGGGAGAAAATAGGGTTTTTTCTTCTCTCTAACCTAGATCAGACCAGCTTTGATACCATGTTGGTTGAGCCATGGGTCAAAGAGAGGAAATAAAATAATAGAATGGCTTGTATTAATGATAGAAAGGCCCCTCTATTTATAATAGAGGGGAAGTTACAAATAATAGAAGCTAGGCGATGTGGGACTAAAACCCACATAGCCGACATAAGCTAATAACATAAAAATACCCCCAAAAAGATCAGAATACCCCCACAGTATTCTGGAGTACATTATTCTAACAGTTTGGAAGGGAGGCCAGCATTGAATACGAATTTTATTAATAAAACTCAGTTGTATGCTTGCTGCCTTTGTTGCTGCTATTCTCTCCTATGAGATCCAGTCTTGTGAGTCATATCAAGACCCCCCCTTGTGAGTCATATCAAGGATTGAAGGACTGGAATCCCCAGTGACTCCTTGCATCTTGTAGATCGGGAGGTTCTCTTAGCTCTTCTTCAATCTGCTACTGTTGGAGATCAGTGTTATTCAAGTAAGTAGTTTATTTAATTCTGCAATTACTTTATTCTTCTAATCCTCCAACCCTAGCCTTCACAATCTGCCCAGCATTCCCTTCATTAGACCACATCCCATTCCCTCTCCATCCATCAAACCTAGCCTTCCATTAAACCTGCAACTTCCACCTTCAAATCATAGCTTAGTTTCTAAGTAGCCATCATCCCACCATCAAATCTGTCTCAAACTTTCAGCATACATCCACCTTGCACCCCCCTACACTCGATCCTACTTTCAATCCAATCAGACCACTCAAACCCTAATCCCCCTCATCTCTCATAAAACCCAAAACCCTAAAAACTGTTCTAAATTCTGTCTAGCCCTAATTAACCATCAAAACACCACCAAAGCCTGATCGAATCAACCCCCTACTGCCAGCTACACTCGACCATAAACCTTGCCCCAAAGCCCCTTCCTAGACCCTAGAATTGGCGTAAAATCTGAAACCTAAAACCCTAACCCTAACCCTAAAACTGCATAACTTCTAAACCTATCCAAACCCTACTTTCTTTATACCATATTAATCCCCTAAACCTGCATATTAAAACCATATATAAACCATACTTGAATTCCTAAACCTAACCCTAGTTTTACCCTAAACAGCCCCAAATCTGCTTAATTAGCAAACAGTTTTAGAACTCTGATCTTACCTAGCTCTTATTAGGCCTTACCTTTATAGGACTATATTAAATTGGTATCAAAGTTATGGCGGAGGGAAGCTCCTACCAAGCCTCGAAAGACCCATCTCCATTCGTTTTTTAAGACCCGAGTTCGTCTACCCAATGGGAGCACAACCATATTAATTGTTGATGAGAGGCGACGTAACAACATTATTTCATAATCCGTGCTGGATATGTTGTCCCAGTCAGGAGAGATTTGCGTCATGCCTACTGGTCAAGTCTTTGTTGAATTTGAGCGTTCCTCATACTCTAATGGTGCTTGGTGTCAGCTGGTACCATCTCCAAGGAGCGTTATTGCAATAGGTTGTAATTGGTTGGACGAGTGACAAGGTTGGATTGAACCTGAAAACAACTTGTGTGTCCTACCTGATCGACACCATCTATACCATTGTTTTACTTTAAAAGGGTTACAACCAAAGGTGGCCACATTGACTGTACAGCCACAGGGACTGCCGAACATGTCTACTCAAACACAAGTGGCATAGACTGTGCTTGAAGATTCACCAATGGTGGATGCACCAACAGAAGATTCTACTAAGGCAGTTTGTGTTGAAGAGATTCAAGAACCTATAGCTAAAGAAACTTAAGTAAACCAAGCTGCACTAGTAGTTGAGATCATGGTTGAGAAGCTCAACCATCAAATTGAAGTGGAGGTCCAAAACACAATGGTAGAAGAAACTATTGAAGAGGTCTACACTGAAGAGAGCAAAGTAGACAATGCTGAGAACATGGAAGATGAAGTGGTGATTGAGAATACTCCACAAGAAATCATCGACGTCCAAGATGTTGTTCTTGAAGAGGTCGAGCATATAGAGTTTGTTATGCCACTATGGTTCTTTGAAGAGAAAGCTCCACGCCTTGAAGACTACATCCCTAAAATCTACAAGCAACCAAAATTCTCCTTGGGAATGGTCAAAGTTGCTACTCACATATTGTTTCCCCCTCATTACTACAAAATTCGAGGATGAATTTTTTCAAGCTGGGGAGAGTTGATGCAGATTCATCACCAAATAGGGCTTGTTTCATTGGGAATAAGTCTAGGGTTGGATTATGTACATGTTGGGCCTTTGATCCCATGGGTTTCTAATGTAATAGGCCACTTTTATGGACTTAAAATATGGGTAAATAGGTTGCATACGGGATTAGCTCCCATACTTAGTTTTATTTCCATACTTACCTTTTTATTTGGTGTTTTAAATTGAATAGGTTCAACCAATGATTTAATTTAAGTGATTTTATTAGTTTTTCTTTTAGTTGTTTAGTTGGGCTGGGTTAGGACTCTATTTTGAGTCTATTTCAGTTTCCTATTCAGTTTAAGTTAGCTAATAGGTTAGGGATAGGATTAGGCCTTTCCTTTTTAGTGTCTAAGTCTATTTTTGAGTGTTCTATATAAGTGTGTAAGGGAGGCCAGCATTGAATACGAATTTGATTAATAAAGCTCCGCTTTATGCTTGCTGCTTTTGTTGCTGCTATTCTCTCCTATGAGATCCAGTCTTGTGAGTCATATCAAGACCCCCCCCCCTTGTGAGTCCTATCAAGGATTGAAGGACTGGAATCCCCAGTGACTCCTTGCATCTTGTAGATCGGGAGGTCCTCTCTTAGCTCTTCTTCAATCTGCTACTGTTGGAGATCAGCGTTATTCAAGTAAATAGTTTATTTAATTCTGCAATTACTTTATTCTTCTAATCCTCCAACCCTAGCCTTCACAATCTGCCCAGCATTCCCTTCATTAGACCACATCCAATTCCCTCTCCATCCATCAACCTAGCCCTCCATTAAACCTGCAACTTCCACCTTCGAATCATAGCTTAGTTTCTAAGCAACCATCATCCGACCATCAGATCTGTCCCAAACTTTCAGCATACATCCACCAAACTCCGCCTACTCTCGATCCTACTTTCAACCCAATCAGACCACTCAAACCCTAATCCCCCTCATCTCCCATAAAACCCAAAACTCTAAAAACCATTCTAAATTCTGCCTAGCCCTAATTAACCATCAAAACAGCACCAAAGCCTGATTGAATCACTCCCCTACTGCTAACTACACTTGACCACAAACCCTACCCCAAAGCCCCTTCCTAAACCCTAGAATTAGCCTAAAATCTGAAACCTAAGACCCTAACCCTAACCCTATAACTGCAGAAATTCTAAACCTATCCAAACCCTACTTTCTTTATAACATATTAGTCCCCTAAACCTGCATATTAAAACCATATATAAACCATACCTGAATTCCTAAACCTAACCCTAGTTTTACCCTAAATAGCCCCAAATCTGCCTAATTAGCAAACAGTTTTCGAACTCTGATCTTACCTGGCTCCTATTAGGCCTTGCCTATATAGGACTACATTATATTCGTTAATGAGTGTCAATAGGTTGGAATTAACGGCAGCCATTGAATAAGAATCTACACATGTACAAGTAAAAACACACGCATATTAGTAACCATCGATAAAAGTTTGAGCATACGCATCAATGGTCTCTCATAATTTAGGTCTTCCTCATGACCCATAAAATGAATTGGATACCTACAACCCTTGCATGCATAACTTACCCTATCGGGAGTCATTATACACACCGTGGTAGTGTGGACTAATCTGTCCACCTCATGGGCTTCCAATATTTTCAGCCACCTGGGCATCATATCTTGATCCTGTCGGCTGACATACACCCAAGTCATGTATACATCTATTGCATTAGTTAGAATCATGGAATCATGAAAGATGGCCCACTGTCGCAGTGCCCTCTCACTATCCATACCCTAATTTATCTAGATAGAGATAAATATAGATCATGTGATAATAAGTTTGGCAATGTCTTGTCGGCGTATGCGGGTCATATCACACAACCTCTACGCTTACCTTCAATAGGAGGCCATAGATTATAAGTGATTATGGGATGGAAGCATTTTTAAAAAGCAATTAAAAAATCCCTCCCAATAAAAATAAAAACACTAATAATCTTCATGGGCGCATCATCATGCCAAGGATGTTCCATGCTTCAACTCGATCATCTCCTCTATGTTCTCTTCCTACAAAGTTGGCGATCATCATCTCCATGAACTTTGAACACATGCGGATCATCATCAACATGCACTGGGAAATCTCATCTCCTCTAAAAAATTACATTTGAAGCTTAGGAAAAATTCTATACACTTTCTTTTCAAATATAAAGAAATCCCCATGGAGAAACCAACCCACCATTTTGGGCTGCCCATGGGGTGGAGTACATTTGTTTATAAAAAAAAATAGGGGGAGAAGAGAGAGAGAGAGAGAGAAGCATCACATCTGCCCATTAGCCCCATGAAATTAATTCATGCAAAAATAACCATCCACATTATTAGATAGCCAATCCCATAATCACATAACAATGTAACATCATGCATGGGCATCATAAAAGCAAGTAAATAAAACTAGATTTCCTCAAATATTAAACCACCACATCTCATATGATAATATGTATCCAAGTCCATAACCAATTAAAATCCTATTTTAATACCAAGTGGGTGGAGAAACAAATCTCTTCACCCATCTTCTTCCTTCAAAATACAATACAAATAAAATTCTGTTTTGAAAAATTAATAATTTTTTTATTAAAAAACTGGAGGGAAAACACTGTAGACTGCACTTAGGCACAAGCTGCAGGCAGCATCGGGGGCTGCGCGCAGCCTGCACTGGACAGACCGCATGCGCACGTGGTGCTGTCTGTGGTTTGCTGCAGCCGGGTGCCGTGCATGCCAAGTGCACAGGCCACACGCACGCAGTTTGTGTGCTGGTTGCTGTCCGCACGCCAGGCTGGCAGCTGGCCTGCGTTATGTGCAGGGGCAAGGGCATGTAGGGATGGTTGGCAGCGTGTGCTCCACCCCACATCTATTATTTAAAAAAAAAAATTCTTCCCTAAATTGGATACAATTTTTCAATAATTGGAAAGACTAAGTTTTTCAAATCCATGGTCAATCATAACCAACTCACATGGGCAAGTTGCTAGAATCCAACAACCTTGTAACTACTCATGTGCACATGGGAAGGTTGTTATAATAACCAAATAAGTACCCATGTGCATCTACAACAAATTCAATAAAGAATCTAAACAACTTGTATCCCAAACATGATAATTACATCAAAAACTTAAATTATATGATATCCATGGGTGAGAAAGGTGGCTCTGATACCAAACTGTAGGTCAAACTACGGTCCATGGGATCATTGTGGTTCACCTTGGTAAACCAATAAACTTTATACTTTGAGTTCCCAACTCTTGGGATCTCCAGGGTTGTCCCTAAGGCACCCAGGGTTGCCCTAGGGCACCCTATTTAATTTTTAGGGATTCCCATGGTCTCCCATGGGAACCCTAATGGTATTTGGTATAAGACTACTTTACTAAATCCTTCTCTTTCTTGTCCCATAAAATTATGGGATCCCCAAGAGAGAGAAATTTCATCTGTTTTTCATCCCATGGAAAGAGGGATCCATCCCATACTCGAATGCGCAGCGGAAAGAGATCGATTCAGGTTTCTTTTAATTAATAACAAGAGGAATTAACCAGAACTTGCTAACTTGATGAGCCTCAAGTGTTGCTCCTCCAATAGACAGTGGTTCTTCCTCCAACAAGCACTCCAGGTAAACAGATCTGAACCTCCAATGGGGCAGCCAAGGTTCTCCAAGCCAATCCTAGATCCTCTTCAGTTCTTCAAGCACAGATCTGGGTTTCCAAAACCCTAACTCTCAAATACTAGAGAGCAAGAAGAAGGGGAGAGAAGAGATCACAAGAGTGAGAGAGGGAGAGCCAAATTCGTCCAAGGAGAGGGGGAGCCAAATTCGTCCAAGGGCTTGAGAAAACATGCGCTGCCCCCTCCCCTTAGTGTGTTTAAATAATAGGGTTTCTAAAACCCTGCTTGGATGATTCCCAGTGAGGGTCTGACACTCTCTCCTCATTGGCTTGATCCTGTTTAATCTTGAGGTACTTCTAATTGGTGAAGAAGGAGAATATAATAGGAACTAGTATAATTAATTAATTGTTTTAATTTATGGATAAACACAATTAGCACAATATCCATTATTAAATAAATAACCATTTATTTTAGCAAATTCCAAATAGACCCCTATATGATAATAAATCATCATGTACCAACCCTCCATTAATCAACACCATCGTTATGGAATCTAGGGCATGTACACTAGTACTGCCAAACCCCATTCCATAGAACATGTCCATATAAGAGTGTCTGTGTATATGATCGGATCTCACAAAACTTGTTAAAACATTTTAATTAAATAACTACATATAATCTATCATTTTATGTAAAATAGGTTTTGCAAAAAACCATTTCCAAAACGGCATTGGATCTAGATTCTGATCCGACCATTCACAGACAACCTCAATCTTGGTGTTCCCCAATCGGGCAATGGAGACCATGTTGAGTGACTCCTTCACTCACAAAATGTTTGCACATTCCCAGAATACCGGCTTTGACTTACTTGAGTCCATAGTTGTCACGGCGTCACGGCGATCCAAGTCGGTGGAGGGGTGTCACGTCGATATATCGACATGTCGCCCGCCATGGCGTTGCCATGGCGAGCATGTCGACCATGTTTTATTTTTTATTTTCTCTATTTTTAATGTGTTAATAGATGTATACTCAAGCCATGTTTTATTTTTTCTCTATTGTTTCTCAAGTTTTAAGAAGAAAATTCAGAAATCGAAGAAGAAATCGAAGAGGGAAAGAAGAAATCGAAAGAAATCGAAGAGGGAAAGAAGACAGGAAGAAGAAATCGAAAGAAATTGAAGAGGGAAAGAAGAAATCGAAGAGGGAAGAAGAAATCGAAGAGGGAAAGAGAGTCAGGAAGAAGAAATCAAAGAGGGTCGCCATGGCGTAGGTCGCCATGCAGCCCTCTCCAGCGCCAGGACTCCATGACAACTATGCTTGAGTCTCAG
Source organism: Telopea speciosissima (assembly GCF_018873765.1). Classification (NCBI taxonomy): domain Eukaryota; kingdom Viridiplantae; phylum Streptophyta; class Magnoliopsida; order Proteales; family Proteaceae; genus Telopea; species Telopea speciosissima. The sequence goes on from NC_057920.1 coordinate 42,522,557, forward strand.
TCATTGATGAACAAAAGAATGCGGTTACATTTTGTAGTGACAAGGTCCTCTCAGGTATAGGATCTCGGTGACACATGTCTATCCCATCCTACATCTGACAGTAATACATGAGAGAATCGACAAAGTAGATTCTTCGCCAATACACACATCAACCATGTGAGTACTTGCATTCATACCCTGACATCACATGTTTAGGCATACCTAATGCGACGACCATATGATAAGGATGCCCAGCCCAAACCCTAGTCGTGACTACCATTTTAAGTATAAATTATGGATGTATAATGCTCAAAAAGTTTATATCGCATGTGATAATATGAAACCAAAATGAATAAAAGGTTCAATACAAAGTAAACCGGACTGAACCAGACCAAACCAGGTTTGATGGACACATAAATCCAACAATAAGTAGATTTCAGGGTATAGGGTTTTAACAGAGATGAAGGGGGATTAGGGTTTATGTGCTAGGTTGGGTCTGAGGTTAAGGTCGAGTGAGGGGAATGATGTAAAGGGGGCTGTGGTTGAAATATGAAAGGATTCTGATGATGGAATTGGTCTGGACAGATTTAGGAAGGTCTAGGATTTCGGCAACTTATTGGGGAATGATAATTACTAGGGTTTTGAAGGAGGGAAAGGGCTGAGAGTTGGATCGAGCGTAGGGTCTGGTGAGGGGATGCTATGATTGAATTATGGATGAGTTTTGATGGTTGGCTAAGGCTGTAATTGAATTAGGGTTTAAGGGATTCAAATAAAATAAAAAGGAGATGTTAGGGTAGGCTGTAGAGGATTAGGAGAAGAAGGGGATGAATAAAAACTTTAAAATACTTACTGGAATATTCAGGTTCTTCAATGGCAGCAGCTTCGAAGAATTAGAAGAAGGACCTTTCGATCTACAAGATGCAAGGAATCGATCAGAGTCCACCAATGCCTTCACCTTGATATTACTCACAAGGCACACTCACGTGGAGCTAAACAGCAGCAAACAAAAGAGTTTTTTTTTTTTTTTAATTCTGAATTGTGGGGGAGCCTCCCATGATTTTACGATTTTATAATATGCCCTTAGGCCCATATCCTAATACAAATCTAAAAAGCTCTCCCTCTAAAAATCGTGAAGCGATGGAATTAAAATACTTAAAAGAAAGATTCCCTAATCTACCAATAGGAAATAAGCACTAACAACCAATAGGATTTAATCACTTAAATTGAACCAAAACAGAAGCAGTTCAATTTAAGTTACATTTAAACTGAGAAATAAACTAAGTATGGGAAATAACTAAAGCTAAAAACAACTAAGTATGGAAATAACTAAGGCTCCTAACTATGGTCCTATGATTAGGGCAGCTTCTTCAGCTTGTGGATGCTTGAATCTGCAACATGGGGTTTTCCCTTCCACAAAGTTTCACCCCATCTGAAATTTGACATGTGAGTAGCGAACTTTGGGATTTACCCTTCCATGTGGTAGAACTAGATGAAGCAGTTCCATGTTTAGGCTGCGTACATTTGCCCCTCCCAGACCCTGCAGTAGTGGGAGCCTTGTGCACTGGGACTCTCTTTTTGTTTTAGCCAGTTAAACCATTAAAGGAAAGCTATTTTTCTTTTTATCTCCTTTCTGTACCTACATGCTATTTTTTCCCCTTTTCATCCACTTCCCAACAACTCAATGAAGAGATTTGCAAGTGGATAAAAAGAATGTTGTGGTAGATGTTAGGTCAGTTTCTGTTTTGTTTCGTAGGTTACAGATTTTCTTCTCTCTTAGACAGTTGGTTTCTGTTGCCCATACTGTCTAGATTCTTTGGTTGGACTGTTTTGCAGATTTTTGCTGGGTTGATGTCTTTCTCCCAGGAATTTTTGTTGGGATGATATCCATCTCCCTTAGTTAATATGATATGTGGTGGTTAGGTTTTAATGTATTCTGTTTTGGACGCCCCCTTTGAAAAAAGGAGAAGGTCATATATACTATGTAGGACATCTGTTTCTTTGTTTTCTTCTTCCTCTTGGAAAGAGGTCAATTCTATGTGCCTAATATCTACTTTAGTGGATTTTATATATTGAAAAGGAAAATAAATTTCAACAGAACCATTAAGACATTAGAAACCATAGCCTAATTGCTATTTTGAATGGAATCCTCTTAAGGATGGCATGGTCAGGATTGGCTGGGTTTTGAAAACATGCAACCAGAGGACTGAGAAGCAGCCAAAACCGATTTGTCAGGGTTTTGGTGAAGCAGCCAAAATCGAATCAAGATGCAGTTTAGAGCCCTCAGGACTTTAGTAGAATCAATCTCCAGCAGCAACCAAGAACAAACAATCAATAAACATCAGACTAGAAACACCAAAAACCAGCAGTCCATGAAGATCGATTTTATCTGGGTTTCCAGGAAAAAAAATCGATATTAAGGTATGAACCTGAAACTGATGGAACCTTCAATTCAGTGGCATTAGACAAGCATATAATCAAGTACAGGACACTCCATTAATAAGAGGAGTGTTCACTTCATATTAGATGCAGCAATAGGTGGCTGCACACCACAAGGTGAGAACCGAAGAAAAAACTCAGAAGAGAATGATGTGAGGAGAATCTCAGATCTGATTACAGTAGCTCTGATACCATGTTACAATACCAAGACCCTGTAATCAGATAAGAGAGTGAAGAGAAGGAAGAGAGAAAGGAGAAGAGAAGAGAAGAGAGAAGAAAAGTTTCCCAAGAAGGGGGAAGACCTGCGTCTTGTGTGGAATAAAATTTCCGCAGACTCTGCCCCAAATACTTATAATATCGCAAGACAAAGGAAAAAGAAGTACAAGGATTAAACTACCCTTGTACCCACGACTTACCCTAAACCAGAACATAAAATTCCAAAATAATAAGAAAGACAAAAATACCCCTCAAACTCAACAAAAGGTTTGGTTCTAGTGAGAGTGAAGATTTAGAAGATATACACCAGTATAGAAGATTGGTTGGAAACCTAATTTTTCTTACTGTTACTCAACCAGATATATCTTTTGCTATTGGGGACATTAGTCAGTTTATGCACACACCAAAGAAGGTTCACTAGGATGCGGCCTGTAGTATGTGGTGGATCTCGAATCTGTACTGGAGGTATGGACGAAACTTGAAAGTATCTACATAACGAAGTCCCTAACGAACAAACTATTTGTGAAGAAGTAGTTGTATTCTCTGTAGATGGAGGAAGGTACAGATCTGTTAGAACATTTTAATACGTTCAATCAGATCATAAGTCAACTTGCAAGTCTGGAGGTTTTGATTGAGGATGAAGATAAAACACTATTGTTGCTAGCGTCACTCCCAGCGGCATATGATCACCTAGTAATGACTCTCTTTTAAGAGAAGGAGACTCTTGAGACGGATGAAGTCACGGCTGCACTCATGTCCAATGAAACAAGGAAGAAAGCCTGCAGTACTAAATCTCAAGGAGAAGGTCTCTTTGGGAATGTCAAGGAGCAGGAAAGAGGGAGATCAAATCAGAAGGGATCTGGGAACAGAGGTCGGTCGAAATCAAAGGGGGGGAAAGCAAAGTGGTCCTGTTACTACTGCAAGAAGGAAGGCCATCTGAAGAGAGACTGTATGAAGAGTAAGGCGGACTTGAAGAAGAAAGGTGTAGATAAGGCATCTGAAGAAGCTAGCATGGCTGATAGCTCGGATGGAGATGATGGAGATGTACTCTCTATATCATCAGGTAAGAATCATCTTTCTAATTCTTGGATTTTAGATTCCGGTTGTTCGTATCACATGTGTCCACACAGGGATTGGTTTGATACATACAAATCATACAGTGGTGGGTCTGTTCTAATGGGGAATGCTGCAGTATGCAAAACCATTGGGATAGGTAGTATTAAAATTAAGATGTTTGATGGGATAGTAAGAACCCTATCTGATGTGAGACATGTTCCAGAATTAAAGAAAAACTTAGTAGCTTTGGGGGCACTAGACTCCAATGGCTACAGGTATACAGCAGTAGGTGGAGTTCTCAAAGTTATTAAGGGAGCTATGGTTGTCATGAGAGGGCAGTTAACAGGAAACCTATACAGGCTCATAGGGAGTACAGTGACAGGTGGAGCATCTGTGACTACAGATGCAGAGTCTGATACAGATGACACTCATATGTGGCATATGCGGTTGGGGCATATGAGTGAAAGAGGTATGATGGAGCTTCATAAAAGGAAATTGTTAAAGGGGGTGAAAACTTGCAAACTGAACTTCTGCAAGTATTGTGTGTTCGGGAAACAGTGCAAGGTTAGTTTCAGAACTGCAAAACACATAAGTAAGGGTGTGCTTGATTATGTACACAACGATGTATGGGGTCCTTCACCAATCAAATCTAAAGGTGGGGCAGAATATTTTGTGACCTTCATTGATGATTACTCAAGGAAAGTCTGGGTCTACTTCATGAAGCATAAAAGTGAGGTGTTCACAAAATTTAAAGAATGGAAGGCTGAGGTAGAGAGGAAGATAGGAAAGAAAATCAAGTACTTGAGAATAGACAATGGAGAGGAGTACAGGTACAAGCCGTTTCTTGAACTGTGCAAGGATGAAGGGATTACACGTCACTTCACGGTGTCAGATACACCACAACAAAACGGTGTAGCTGAGAGAATGAACGTGACAGTTCTAGAAAGAGCTCGGAGCATGAGGCTGAATGCAGGACTGAGCAAAGTTTTTTGGGCAGAAGCAGTGAACATGGCATGTTTTCTCATCAACAGGTCTCCATCACAGGCAATTGATTGCAAAATTCCCAAAGAGGTATGGACAGGAAAACCAGTAGATTATTCTGTTTTGAAAATATTTGGCTGTCCAGCCTTTGTTCATGTGCAGAGTAGGAAACATTCCAAGTTAGACTCAAAGTCTAAGCAGTGTTCCTTTCTTGGTTTTGAGAAAGGTGTGAAGGGATTCAAGCTGTGAGATCCTAGTTCACAGAAAGTTGTGATCAACAGGGACGTGGTGTTTGATGAGTCTCACATGATGAAGTCAAAAGAAGATGACAGAAAGAAAGAAAGGTCTACTGTGTAGGTGGAGTTAGGTGAGTCAGAAACAACAGGAGAAAAAGAGTCATCCAATGGCTTACCAGAACAGCAGGAACCAGTAGATGATCCCTATACCGTGGCAAAGGGTAAAGGGAAACGTACTCACAAAGCACTTGTGAGATACGGTTTTGAGGACATGGTTGCTTATGCCCTCACTATAGGTACAGGTGACCCATCTTCCTACCAGGATGCTATAAATGATGAGCAAGGTGATAAATGAATGACAGCTATGATGGAGGAAATGGAGTCTCTACAGAAGAACAAGACTTGGGAGATCGTTCAAAAACCTAAGGGAAGAAAAATCATTGGGTGTAAGTGGGTCTTTCGTAAGAAAGAGGCAGCATCAGAGAAGGAGCGTGAAAGGTTTAAGGCCAGACTTGTACCCAAGGGCTATGCACAGAAGGAGGGGGTGGGGTATTACTTGCTTTGGTAGCTATGTTTGATTTTGAGCTTGAACAGCTTGATGTAATGACAGCGTTTCTTTATGGGGACTTGGAGGAACAAATTTACATGGAGCAACCTGAAGGTTTCAAGGTGCAGGGAAAAGAAGATCATGTCTGTCTGCTTAAGAGGCCGCTTTATGTTCTTAAGCAATCTCCTAGGTAGTGGTACAAGTGCTTTGACTCCTATATGGTGCAGATCATAGTTGTCACGGCGTCACGGCGATCCAAGTCGGTGGAGGGGTGTCACGTCGATATATCGACATGTCGCCCGCCATGGCGTTGCCATGGCGAGCATGTCGACCATGTTTTATTTTTTATTTTCTCTATTTTTAATGTGTTAATAGATGTATACTCAAGCCATGTTTTATTTTTTCTCTATTGTTTCTCAAGTTTTAAGAAGAAAATTCAGAAATCGAAGAAGAAATCGAAGAAGAAATCGAAGAGGGAAAGAAGAAATCGAAAGAAATCGAAGAGGGAAAGAAGACAGGAAGAGGAAATCGAAGAGGGAAAGAAGACAGGAAGAAGAAATCGAAGAAGAAATCGAAAGAAATTGAAGAGGGAAAGAAGAAATCGAAGAGGGAAGAAGAAATCGAAGACAGGAAGAAGAAATCGAAGAGGGAAAGAGAGTCAGGAAGAAGAAATCAAAGAGGGTCGCCATGGCGTAGGTCGCCATGCAGCCCTCTCCAGCGCCATGACAACTATGGTGCAGATTAGCCACACAAGAAGTGAGTATGACTGTTGTGTGTATTATAAGGTGTCGGGTGATAATTCCATTATTCTTTTGATGCTTTATGTTGATGATATGCTCAGTGCTGCCAAGAATAAACATGATGTTATCTCTCTAAAGTCTTTGTTGAGTGTTGAATTTGATATGAAGGATCTTGGTGCTACGAAAAATTCCTTGGCATGGAAATCCATAAAGATAGAAGTGCAGGTAAACTTTGGGTGACTCAGAAGAGATATGTTGAAAAGGTGTTGGAGCATTTCAACATGGAAAAGGCTAAATCGGTTAGCACTCCATTAGCTAACCACTTCAAGTTATCTGAAAAGCAATGCCCTACAACACATGAGGAGGTGGAGCAGATGTCTCTGGTTCCCTATGCCAGCGCAGTTGGGAGCCTCATGTATGCTATGGTATGTGGCAGGCCGGATTTGTCTCATGCAGTCAGCGTTGTTAGTCGATACATGAGTAATCCAGGGAAGGAGCATTGGAATGCAATTAAGTGGATCTTCAAATATCTGAGCAAGACTACTGGTTTGGGTATTATGTTTAGCGGTAAGGGAAGTTCCACAAAGCTGACAGGATATGTAGATTCTGATTATGCCGGTGATTTAGACAAGAGGAGGTCTACTACAGATTATGTGTTTACATTAGCTGGTGGACCCATCTCGTTGAGGGCGATGCTTCAGTTTATAGTTGCATTGTCCACTATAGAGGCAGAGTACATGGCAATGGTTGAGGCTGCCAAGGAAGGAGTTTGGTTTTTTTGGTAAATCAATATATTACCGAATCCCAAGGGGGGGCAGGGAAAGAGAACCATATACAAGAAAGGAAAGCGGGGAAGAAGGGGGAAAGGGGAAAGAACGACCACCCAGCCTACGCAGAGGAGGGAGGTCGCAAAAGGCCTACATCAAGGCCCCAATAGGACAAAATATGCCTGTTCCTGGGGTTATCCAAGGAATGCCTCTGACGGATACACCTGAGCTTGGAAGAAACATCAAAGGAGATGGCTTTCCAAATCACGTCAAAAGATCTAGATTTGGAAGTCCATCTCCTAAGATTTCTTTCCATCCAAATATGGTGAATAGCAGCGCTAAAAACCAGCTTCCCAATAGTGTCACAAATTGAGTTTCCCGGATAAGTCTTAAGCAACCAAAGCCATTCTCGGTCAAAGCTTCGGGCCCTTCTACTACGCGGCCAAATGGAGGACAAGGCTTTGTTCCAGATGGTGGAGGTGAAGGTGCACTCAAAGAAAAGGTGGGGGGTATCTTCTCGGCCAATCCAGCAAAGGGTACAGGAGGGGGGAGCGGGGATGGTGCGGTGGATGAGAAAGGCTTGGGTAGGCAGGCAAAGTCTGAGGGCTCTCCAAACAGTGAGGCTATGGCGAGGGATGTGGCCAGTGAACCAGACTAAACTGTGCCAGGGAACAGAAGGGCTAAGGTCTCTGGAAAGGTTCCAAGCGGAAGAGGAGGTGAAAATACCATTGGGGGAGTGAAGCCAGATAACCTTGTCCGCACGAGAGAAAGAGATGGGCTGCAACGGGAGGAGGGTAGACCAGATCTGGGAGATGATGGAAGGGTTAAGCGAAGGGGGTGGGGACCAAGCACCGGAGGAGATAAGGGCAGAGACAGGAGCATCCTTAGGGAGCCCAGAGGAATAGATGGCTCTGTGGCCAAGCAGGTTATAGAGGATTCCGAGAGGGTGCCAGGGGTCGAGCCAAAGGGAGGAGGAGGTGCCGTCGGCTATGGAAGAGGAGATCCCAAGAAGAGCAAGGGGCCGAAGGGAGAGGATCTTACGCCAGATCCAAGACGGTATGGTGCTACGACTGGATTGGTTCGTGAGTTATGGTTGGAGCAAGGAGGTATGGTACTACACTGTGACAGTTAGAGTGCCATCCATCTTGCAAATAATCAGGTGTTTCATGCAAGGACAAAGCATATTGATGTGAGATTTCATAAGATCAGAGAGCTTGTGTCAAAAGGTATTATTCACTTGAGGAAAATTCATACAGGTAGCAATCCTGCAGATACGTTTACCAAGCCGGTTACCACAGAGAAGTTCGAACACTGCTTGGACTTGATCAACATAACTCATTGTTGATAGAGTGATGGGTGCACCCCAGATGTTTGTGGGGTGTGGTGTTGTATCTTTCTTTCGGAAGATACAGGAAGAGATGGAGGCATCTACAACTTATCTTCAAGATTGAAGCCAACGTGGAGATTGTTGAGGTTTTGGTGTCTTGATTTCTGATGATGGACTGCTGTGTGGAGCCTCCGGGGGCCGCGGAGCGAGAGTTCTTTCTCTGTAATTGAAAAATCTGAGAGAGGTGTAAGGAACGAGCGACTGTAACCCTATTCTCCATTGATAGTGAAATAGATCTCATCTCACCATGGGCGTAGGCAACCTTGCTGAACCACGTAAATTCTTGTGCGCATTGTGTGATTGTGTTTGCGATTTCCATTCTTCTCTACATCATGTTAGGTTTTTTTTTACAGAAGGAGCTCCTGGTAAGGGGTGTATTTATCGATCCAATCAGAATGTTAATCTAGTAGGGCTTTCTGATCCTGATTGGGCTGGTGCTGATGGTGATAGACGTTTTAATACTGGTTATTGAATCTTTGTGGGTGGTAATTTAATCATGGAAAAGTAAGAAACAAACTTCTGTGAATAGATCTAGTGCTGAGGCTGAGTATCAGGCGATGATATATACCACGGCTGAATTAATGTGGCTAAAATTATTGCTTCAAGAGTTGGGATTTCCAATCACTCAACCTATGATTCTATGAAGATATTCTGTGATAATCAAGCTGCTATTTATATTGCAAGCAATTCAGTGTTTCATGAAAGGACTAAGCACATTGAAATTGATTTCACTTTGTGAGAGATGCTGTTATGAAAAATTAGGTTTCTATACCATTTGTTTCGACTACTAACCAACTTGGTGATATGTTTACCAAACAGCTGTTTCCAAGCTAGACCTAGGTGATTTGTATGCTCCAGCTTGAGGAGTGTTGATTATGTATCTCGATTAGAAGGAATATTCTAATCAAGGTACCTGTTTAAGTGTGAAGTATCCTATTATAATTAGGGTCAGTCCTAGTTTAATTTCCAAGTTGTAATTATGTTTCCTAGTTTTGGTTCCTAGGTGGATTAGGAATCCTTCTATGTAATTCCTGCTTACTATAAATAAAGGTATTGGGGTGGGGGACTGCTTGTTCGATCCAAGCTCTCTAGTCAGTCCCCTTTTCCCTCTTCCTTTTCTTCCTCCGTCATCTCTCTTTCTCGGTTCTTTGGTTACACATGAATACAAACTGCAATGAAATGGGCAGGTCATGACTCACGAGTCCTGAATACCCCCACTTTGTAATCCTGTTATCCACCACATATCTGAAAGAATAATCCTGTATTGAATACCAGCATGATCCTATATTTGTCAACCCAGAGAAACTCATTTTAGTTTGATTTTTCGAGAAATTGATTTTGTACTTTTGTTTGGAGTTCGGGAGGTGGGGGGTTTGCACAGACCAATCCTCCCCAAAAAGGGGGGAGGGGGGGATCACCATGAAAATCCACTTTGTAATCCATTCATCTGAATAAACACGTTTCTGATTGTATTAATTCCTTTTGTGTTAATGAACAGTTGGATGAGAAAGCAAGACTTTTACTAAAGAAGCTGTTGGATAGTGCAACTGAACAAGCCTTGCAGTCTCACTCTAAGGTAAGATTGGTATAAATCATATCCAGAACCTGTGATTCCTTTTAATTATACTCCCCTGGTTCATGGCTGGTTCTGGTTTTGTCTTTAGCATTTTTAGTTTATACTTATTACTTATTGAATAATAACAATATTAATTATCTTCTGCCTTGACCCAACCCGGTGTTCATTTACAGCCATAACCATGGTTTTATAAAACTGAACTGCACATTTCAGTCTCACCAATTAACCTTCAATGTTTGTCAAAATCGAGGGGTCTAACTGAGAAACCAGAAAACATTTTGGTGACTGGTTCTGCCTAACATGCGTGGTTCGACCTGCCAGTCCTGTCCAGTTTTTTGCAACTATTTTGTATCATATAAGGGTAAGGGCACCAGAATAAATGGATCTGAGCTCTATCAGATCCAACCTAGACCAAATCCTAGTGCTAGAAAATTTGGATCTTGTATAGAGTGTGGACCTCGGTGCATCGGTAAGGTTGCTCCATTGCGACCTAGTGGTCATGGGTTCGAGTCGGAAAACGACCTCTCTGCGAAGCAGGGGTAAGGCTGCGTACATCATGACCATCCCCAGACCCCACAGTGGCAAGAGTCTCATGAATTGGGTATGCCCTTTTTTATAGCCTACTTTTCTGGTTTGGGTTTTGTTTCATTACCCAGTTTAAAAGCTTTCTGGTTTGAGAGGCGATACATTATCGGTTTATAAGCTCTCTGCTTTGACGAGGTTAAATTAGGTGTGGTCCAGATCAAGCCTGGAAGTTGCTGGCCTCATCTAATGTGCATATTATGTCACGTCCTTAGTCTTCACTAGGCCAACTGTGCTGGCACTTGGCACTCTTGTAGCATTAAGTAGAGTCTGTGTGAATGAGAGCTGATTGCATTTGGAATGTTTGGATACAACTTGGTTTCTTGGTGCCTTGGCCAAATAAGGCCACCCCCTATATCTGGGCGCACCCATGGGGTACTAAGAATGGTTAGATCTTTACACTTGTCCTCCATGCAACGGTTAGGAACATTCTAGCCACGGGACTTGGAACATTCCTACCTCCTTAGTGGAGAACTCTAAAGCTATCTCTATCTTATTAGTCTGTACAAGTACTCTCTCTAGAGCATTCTAGCTTTTAGAATGTTCCTTTACATGTATCTACTCTTTCCTACAATGGTAGAAAGATCTATATCATGGACCTTGCCTAGCCCAATGGATCAAGTCCATGAGCTTAGTGAGGTTGGCCTACGGGCCTATGGTAGCTAACTGTGACAATTATCTTACTTTGCTTCATATGTATTTGATATAACAGATTATTTCAGGGCAGCTTGGTGCATCCTTAGCCTCTAAGGACTTGGTGAATTGCCATGCTATCACTACAGAAGAAGATGATCAGTCACAGATTAAGAAAACACTTCTGGCAATCATTGGAGGAGAGAGAGGAAAATTTGAATTCACTGCTACTCAGTCCCTAAACAAATGGAGTCGTGATCGGATTTGCCAGAAATGTAACCGGAAGCTGCCAAATCTGGCCAAAGTGAAGAAGACTTCCAATGGAGAAGCACAGAACCCGACTCGTGATGAACATGTGCTTAAGAATAACTGTGAAAAGCAAAGGCTAAAACGAGTCCGTGAAATCCAGGTCGGGTCAGAACCCAATTACCACATTGTTGTAGATGAGAGTAACAATAAAGCAGAGAAGCTGATTGATGTCTCCAAGGAAGTTGCACGAGCAATTCAGCAAATTGAAGCTGAGAACCATGTGGGTCAAATCGAAAAAGTAGTTGGTACGACTAATGATACTGTTCGGGTTGGGTCCATGATCCAGAATGACATGGCCACTCAGACAACTGAGGTAAAAGGTAAGAATGATGAGAAGAAATCCAAGGATACTACTACCTTGAAATGTCAGTTGCCGAGTCAGACTGGCAATGCGGTTGGAATGAGTCAAAGGATGAGCCAAATTTTGCCGAGGGAGAGAATAAGTCAAGCAAGTAGGAAGATCAAAGAGCCTGCTTTGCCCGATCAGTTACTGAGTCGTGCTCGCAAGACCGTTCTAGACACGAATGTGTTGCCGAGTCAGATGCTGATCCGGATCAATAAGGGAAGCATGACAAGTCCTGATCCAAGCAAGGGTGGCAAGTCCATTCAAGTGAAAAATGAGTTACCGGGTCGATTGATGAGCCAGAAGGATCTAACAATGAGTCAGAGCAGCAAGCAGCCGATTCAAAAGGCCAAGAAGCCCAAAGAAGCTCATAAAAACAGCAGTCCTATGGACCACATGAGACAAAGAAAGTCTCTGTTGGTTGTGGGGCCCACACTCATGAGGAACGAGTCATTGAACCTTCCTCATCAGAAGAAGCTAGGAACGATAAGCAAAAAGAATCTGCCACATCAAATCACGAAAAGACCAAGTTTTCGTGATCCTACGGCGGTTCCCATAAGATCCAAAGATCCATCTTACAAGGCATGGGGTGGGACCCATAAAGAGAGCATTCTTAGGAGTACACCTTTGCCATATCTTCCAAAGGCCAAAGTGATCAGAGCGACGGATGATTCGGATTCCTGCTCTACTACTACGTGGACAAGTCAAGATACTTACTCTGATGAAAGTGAGTGCCCACCGATCTATCATGATATGGAACCCACATCGAGTCAAGATGCTTACACTAGTGAAAATGAGGACCCACTGATCTATCAACAAGTGGGGTCCAGATCAAGGCAGATGGGTCCCACTTCAAGGAGTAGAAAATATGTATCCCATCATCACATGAAAGATGGTCATAAGGGACATTCAAAGGACATGATTAGTCGGTGGAGTAGATTAAAGGATAAGCTCATTATCTGCCACCATCATCATCACCATCATCATCATGATGAAGATCACGATTATGGTGATAAGAGTCAAGTAAGACATGCAACACCGAATCATATCCGTCACCAATCTCTTAAGAAGAAGTACTGGCGTCAAATCCTTCACCGTCCAAGCAAAGAAGATAATAGAAAACTGATGGCCGAGATTTATGGAGAAAAAGTGGCTGAAAGGACACGTAAGCACCGACAAGGGTACTTTCATGCGCTTCTGGACGGGTTATTGAGACACGTTTGGCACTCGAAGAAATCCAAAACATCAGTGCCGGGAATCAAACGACTGGGAAAGGTTGCCAAATATGGGAAAGTTGCCAAGAAACTGCACTGGTGGCAGAAGTTTCGCAAACGTGGAGTGAAACTGGGAAGTAGTGTGAGGCCACGTGTCAATCTAGGGTTCAAAACCAAGAGACTCTATTTGGGTTCAGGGAAGATCTCTTAACCGCTTATGTACTTCTTCACAAATAAATCTAGGGTGTATATTCTTGTAATCAAAGCGGTACATTACTGCCTTGTACATATTCTTTTATATCCTCGCATAATAAATAGTGGGACCCATATTTTTTTTCCTATTTTGATCATGGGGTCTCATATAAACGATACCATTTTCCTAATTCCTCATTGGTTGTGATGTGCAGATTCTTTTTTTAGTAACCTTGTAGGAAACACTCCCCCTTTAAAGAAACTGTAATTTTCGTTTTCCTTTGATTACCCTTTTATTCTTAAAGCTTTTAAAATCTAAAGAGGAGGAAAAGAATTTCAAAATAATTTAAAGTGATTTACCATTGTATTATTATCATGAGTTATTGTCTTACACTTATTCGAATATACATGTAAAATGACAAGATTTTACCTTGATTCAAAGATGTGTTAATTAAGGGGAAATTGCCTAGATCTACTAGAAATGAAAAAGATTTACACTACTGTTAGATGCGAATTATGTTTTATAATCACAAGTTATAAATTTGAAAAGGTTCACCAAATTCCCAAATAAGTAAAAAAAAGTTAAACAAAGAAACTAAAATACCCTCAACATCCTTCTCTTTTTTCCCTTGTTTTTGCTTCATCATTGAACTTTTCTATTTTTTAATTCCACAGAAAGAACGCTACTAGGGCATGTATGGTGTGCTGTCCCTTCTCCAAGACACAGGGGTGCACGAAATGACCACCGTGTCGAGTAGTGGTTTGGGCCAAATTCTATAATATTTCCACCATATGAAGAAGTTGTTGGTCAAACCAATTAAACTCTATTCGGGTTATTGGAGCATCGTGATTTGGACAGTATTGGTAGGAAGGATTTCTGTAGTACAGAGATTTTTTGCTTGAATATTAGGGGAGTTTCGAGTGTCAAGGTTAGGCTCCCTCCAAGTTTGGTTGTTGTTGGTTTTCCTAGAGGTGGCATGTTACCCCCTGCTTTGAACAATATTTATTTTTTCACGCTGGTCTCTCAATGGTCTAGAAAAGGATGGTTATGAAGACGGTACCCCACAGTGAACACAAACTATTGTGGGCGAAAAACAGAACCGTCAGATGCGCCAATCTGCACAAAAAAGAAGACACAAGAGGTGAACCGAGGCTGACCCCGGTGTACTCCTTTGATGTAAGTTAGTTTTCGGGACAACCAATCAAGGGGGGAGAGGCTGGTTCAAGAAGAAACATAGAACCGGATCAAGGATCCTTGACTGTAGTCGAATCGCTTCCAAAATTGGCTCTAAAGTGGTAGATTAAGTTAAATCTGTCTTACCCGGAGTCTTCAATTGATCTTTATAGGCGATCAGAAGGATATGTCATGATGGGACGTTGAGTCCATACGCGACTTGAGATTGGTCGGCCTACGTAAGAAGGCTTTAAATGAGAGGAGGCCTGTCAGAAGATAATTAACCCTTTCGGTGGATATTGTATCCCTTTAAACACACCTTCATTAAATGCAGCCAATTTGTAGCATGACTTGATATGTTGAAATGGGATGTAATGGAGATGTGGATGATATAGGTCCATTCACCGTTTCCCAATGCCAAGATTGATGTTTGCATCGTCCAGATGGGTGTGTCAGGTATAGGCTTTATATCCTACGGGATATTGGGCTAGCCACCCCTAGTTCCAAAGGCTTCCATGAACTAAAGTCAAAACTTGCTTCATATAAATCGATACCAAAGCTCTCCACATGTCACTCATCCGTGGAATGAACTTTTAGTGACAAATTAGAAGGTTAGGGTAAATAGGTTCGGCTCAAAGATGCTTGGCTTGCAGGCCTCATCTTGGTTCCTATTTTTTCTTTGGTTGCAAAGAAACTCAAGAAGATTCGAGGGTAAGAACCCTCAAAATATTCTGAAATGCTTCCTCTTTTCCATGGTTAAAAGTAAATGTGGAAGGGCGTTCGCTTGGAAACAAACAATGAAGCGGAATTCTAGAGTTTGATCAAAAGTACTCTGACTGCAAAGCATTTGAGAATCCAAAATCTTTCGATTTAATCGGATTCGATAGCGGTGACGATTGCAGTCTATAGTGGTAAGATTCCTTGGTTTGTCTTGCAAAATTGGCGGTTTCTACAGCGTTACCTTGCTAATAATCGTTGGAAAATTACTCATTGCTATAGGGAGGCAAATCCCATAGTAGATTTTCTAGCAAACCAGGATGCTCATAGTGGAGTATCTACCCTCTCTCCAAGATTTCCCTCTCTGATTCAAGAACTACGGGTTGATGCTCAGCATAGACCACGATTTCTTTTTCTTTAGTTTGTCGTCTATGGGTAGATGTATCCTGCCCCTGCTGATGGCCTTGCACATAGGTGTGGGGTAGCCTCATTTTGGTTGTATTTTTGTTTTTGTTTCTGGTGTCTCATTGACCCAGCTTGTTCATTCTCTTTCCCCTTTTCTTTCTCTTAATACAAATGATCTTCTAGCACACCAAAAAAAAAAGTTATAATATATGTGTAATATGAATAATTACTATGGGCAAGACAAGAATTTTTTGTATTTTATTCATTCTTAAATGGGAAAAATACAACCATGAATCCTTCAAAACTGAGAACCCGAGGGAGGAACTTATCTATACATCCCAAGAGAACCAACCATAAAGAATAGACAACAAAAAATGTGTTCCCCTCTACATATGAACTCTATGCTAATCAATCCATAAGGCAGAAAACATAAAGACATGTGCGCAAGTTCACTTCTTCATATCAAAATATAAATGAATAATAAAAGAAAGGAACCAAAAAAAAATTAATTTCACTGCCTCTCAAGATCTTCCACTCCATCAGATTGTCCAGACTGTTGATTTATCCTGTCAGATCTCTGCCGACTAAGAATTCTCCGAAATGAACTCAATCGATCAGAGATGGATTCATCAGATCCACCCTCCTTAATCTCTGTACTATGTGTCATGGAATTGGAAGAATCCATTGGCAAAGCAACACAAATAACTTCATCACTTGTTGGTTGTAGAGGTTTAGCCCCCGTTCGGCAAACAGGGCATGTAGAGTTGGAGTTCAACCACATATCAATGCATTGTACATGATAAATGTGTTTACAGTTTGGTAGAACCTTCACTATCTCTTCATTTTCTAAGGTACCTAAGCAAACTGTGCATTCTTTTGCGTCGGTTTCATCAACTCGATCACTACTACTTCTGTATGGAAATGTAGGTAGAGAGTCGATGATCGATGAGTCAAGCCCATTCTTAGGTGGTTCACGAGAGTTCACCGGTTCATCTGTGAATCTAATTTCGAGAAGATGGCTTGTGCGATTACGCCTTGCTCGCCGTCGGAGTACACACTTTGCATAGAGATGAAGAACATTGAGAAGGACAACAACAGTAATTACAACCAAAAATAATGTGAGGGCTGTGCGCATAATACTGACGTCCAAGTTATACTTGGCTGTTTGGAAACTAATATAAAAGCTATGGTCTTTGACATTAGAAGAAGTCATTTTAGAGCTGATGAAGAACCAGTTGCAGCAACGGTAGGAATAGGAGAAAGAGGAGGGGTTGTTAGTTTGCTCTCTCAACTGGTTTTTGTGTGCATACGGGAGGGCTTGTTTTGGTCTCCCAATTGGTTGAGTGATTGATGGGATTTTTTGAAGAAGATTGTCAGCTAGCTAGCTAGCTAAAAGGTTGAGAAGAAACTTAAAATAAGGTATTTTTTCAAACACAAATATCTAGAATCACATGGATCATGCTTCTTCTAGTTGGGATCCCCTGTATCATACCAAACTCAGAACCACCCTGAGTCACGTTTCTTTGTTTTTAGATTTTTCTTTAGGGAAAGGGTTCTCTGGAATTTTTATCCTCTCCTGTTATAGCACGGTGCTGTAATGCATGGTGCGATGGCTGCAGAGACCATGTGCACCATGTGGGGTCTGCGCTGCCACATGGCCTTTGCATCGTCGCACGATGCGTTACAGCACTGTGTTGTAATAGGAGAGGATAACGATTCGGGTTCTTTGAGCCTAAAGTGTTACGTACGGCATCTCAGAATATAATTTGGGAAAAGAACTATATCCGGGAGTGTAGCTCCTGCACCTAGATGCAGCATGGGGCAAAATGACCACCCAAAAAGAATTGTGTCCAAGAATTTAGCTTCTGCACCTAGACATAGCATGGGGCAAAATGATCACCCCACCCCCTCCCTCCCATGAAAGACAGAAATCCCATCCCTGTTGACGCTTTCGTGCACTCCCATTGGTCCATCCCCACTGACATAGGGGCCACTCTCTCAGATAGAGAACATGCTCCCATATAATTTTGCGCTAGGCTCCTCTCTAGTGACCCCCATCCCCCAGCGAAGTGCCTAGTGAGCATCCAATGGCTGGGCTGATTTGGCTCACGTCGGGATGTTTGCCTGCTCGCATCCCGACATGTGCCTAGTCAGCCCAGCCATTGGATGCCTCACTGGGCACTCCCTAGAGTGGAGCCGGATCCTATATTTTTAGGGCAAGATATCATTGCATGGTCACGTGGCCCCTGCACAAGCGTGGGGACCAATGAGAGCACACATAGGGCATCATTAGCATGGATGGAATTTTTTATTTCATGGGTTAGAATGATAAATTTTTGCATTCTTGTGACTGGGCACAGACTCCACATGACCAAACATGTTCTTTTCCCCTTTTATTCATTTTAAGAAGGATAAATGATGGCTAAGGTGCCCAATCTTTAATAAAAAGATTTAGTGGGTACCTCATGTTTCAAAACTGTCGTTGATGATGCCTTTTAAACTGGATTTATGTAAAACTATTTTATTTTCCAATTTTGCCTTTTGATGTTAGTTTTTAGGAATCCGAATGTGGGTAGTAGATCCAAACCCGGTTTTTAGGAAATCGCATTATTTGTACTCATCCTTTTTCTCTCTCCTCCCCTACCCCTCGGGCCTCACTACAAAATATGTGTTTTTTAGCTGCGGTTTTTTCCGTGGCTATTGATCCAAAAACCGCGACAAAAGGTTTTTAACCACGATTTTAAAACCGCGGCTCATCCGCAGTCGAAAGTAGTGCCATAGTTGAAAAATGGGCTATCGCCACGGTTTTAAGATCCACGCGTGTATTGTGTTTTTAGCCACGATTTTCAAAAACCGAGGTTATAAAGGTGGTGGTACATCTACCCACGAATCGTGTTTTTAGCCGTGGTTTGAGAAAACCGTGATAATAAAGGTGGTGGTACATCCCATATTTTTTTAAATTAATGAAATAATACCTTTTATATTTTTAGTTTTTATAAATAATTAATTTCTAATTATACATTTAGCTGTGTTTTAAAAAACTGCGGCTAAATGTTGATTTTCAATTAAAAAAAAAACCCAACCCACCCCTACCAGCTCCAATAGGGGCAAGTTTCTCCCCGGCACCACTTATCCCCAGTACACCCCTCTGTCCCATGCCCCATGCCGGCAATTCCACCCAGAAAGAGAAAGTCAATTTCCTTTTCAATTAATTAATTCCCTGTTGTGTATGAAGTTGTTCTTCCCCAAGTCAATGAGTCATGCTTCACTGTCTCATGCATGATTCATCCCTTCGTTAATATCATAGTTGCCGACTTGCCGTCCCAAAACTCACACACAAATAGAGAGAGAGAGAGAGGAGCACTCGATTGAATTATTGTTCAATGAAAAAAAAATTTCAAAGCAATAGATGATGGTTAAACGAAAAAGAATGAATTCATATCAGGTGAACTTTTGATCGAGAAGTAAAACCAAGAACATTGCAAAAGCAGGATTGAAACCTAGTCGAACGATCAAAAGAAAAACGTCGAGCCCATAAGGGATGCCTTGAATTCAAGCATCTTTCTTCTTAATCTCTGCAACTACCGCTCCTGACTCATCGTCTACCCCTATAGCCAAACCCCCTGCCCCCGCATTGCAACACCCCACCTTGTTGCACAACCCCGCTCAGCCCCCACCTACTTCACAGCACCACCACCTCCCTCACCCAGACTTTGCTCGCAACCCCTGCCCAACACTTTGTACCAAAAAAAAAAAGAACGAACTAAAGAGGTAAGACTGTAACAGAGGTTAATAATTTTATAAAAAAATACACCTGATCTCTTCTTCTTATTTTTCTACCCAACACTCTGTAAAACAAAAACACATTGGAGAATTAGAATAATTAAAAAAAAAAACAAAAAACAAAAAACCTTACCTGATCTTCTTCTTCTTCTTCTTCTTTTGCCCAACACCCTGTAAAACAAAAACGAATTGAAGAATTAGAATAATTTTTAAAAACAAAACTTACTTGATCTTCTTCTTCTTCTTCTTCTTTTTTAGCCTAACACCCTGTAAATGAAAACGAATTGAAAAGTTAGACAAATATCATAAAGGAAAAAAAAAAAACCTTACCGGATTTCTTTTCTTCCTTCTTGTTCTGTTCGTTAAAAAAACACTTGAATAAATGAAAAAGAACATAGGCGGGAATGAGAGCGGGAAGTGAAAAGTCGAGTGGTTTTACTGGTTTTTAAAAATTTAACAAATAGCCGCGGTTTTATAAAATCACGGTAATAAATGCAAATACGTGTCTAATTTTTATTGGCTTAAAAACATAACATTTACCCACGCTTCCATAAAACCGTGGCAATATATATGTAAAATATTGCATAAAATGCATTATTATATTAAAATAAAGTTTTGAAAAATCATAAAATTGTAAAAAATCTATAAAAAACCATGTCCTATTAAAATTAATATCATAATATAAGTTTATTTTCATACAAGATATTTTAAAAAAATAATGAATAATCAAAATCAAGTAGAATGAGCTCAAACCCTATAAACAAAAACTTAAACCCTTCCATAAACTAATATCTCACACCCAAGGGTTCATGACCTTGAAAATTTGAAAAAGATTCTGTTTTGAGGCTTGACCGACAATGATATGGCCAAAAAATTGTGTGGGGACCATGGAAAATTGATAAACCTTAGTCTAAAGTACTACCTATTTTTTAAAGTGGTATTTGATGACATTGAAATCAGGTTAATCAAAGTTCCAAATATATATATATATTCCTTGGCCTAAAGTATATATATCTTTTTTTTTTTGGTAAAATATAGATATAGCTACAATAATATATATATATATATATATATATATATATATATATATATATATTCACACAATGTATTTTAAAAAATAGTAAATAATTAGAATCGACTAGAACCCTGAATTTAAACCCTGACCCCCTAAATACTTCTAGAAACTAGTATCTCTCAACTAATGGCTCAGGACCATGAAAAAAAATGCAAATTTTTTACATTCAAACTAGCTAATTTTGAAAGGGGAATCAGGTGGCATTAAAATTTGGACAATCAGAATTCAAGGAAAAAGATTCTGTTTCAAAGGCCCTCGTTGGTCGACAAGGATGGGACTAGAAAATTATGACAGGAACAGGGAAAATTGAAAATATTAAGTCTAAAACTACCTAGTTTTGAAAGGGGGATTCGTTGACATTGAAATCAAATTAATTGGAAATCTTAAGGGTAAACTATAAAATTTTGATAGGGGTATCCGATGACATTGAAATTAGATCAACTGGAGTTCGAGGGAAAAATTTATAAAAACAATATATATATAATCCAAGAACAGTCATGAAGTTTTATATAAAAAATATATAAATAATTATTTGCATAATAAAAAATCATAAAATTGGATAATGTGTTGTCAAAATATTATATAAAATCATTTTCACACAATGATGATGCAAGCCGAAAATTGTAAAGAGATATCGAAATTTTAAAATATTAGGTCAAAACTACCAAATTTTGATAATGGGGATCTGATGACCTTGAAACTAGATCAATCAGAGTTCGAGGGAAAATGATACTGTTTTGAGGGCCGTCATTGGGAGACAATGATGCAAGCCAAAAAATTGTGGGAAGAGCATGAAAAATTGATACTTGTTAGTAATATGTGTGTATATAGATATACCTATATATTTATTTATATTTATATTTATATATATAGGTATATGTATAATATATATATATATATATGACCATGCATATATATGACCACGGTTTTTGAAAACTGCTGCTAAATATAGGATATTCAGCCACGGTTTCTAAAAATCGCGGTGAAATAGAGTATATTCAATGCAGTTTCATAAAACCGCGAATAAAATAGGATATTCAGCTTCAGTTTTCCTAAACCGTGGCTATATGTACATAAATAGCCACGGTTACTTAAACCCGCATTAAACTTTTACCCATTTGGCCGCATTTAAAAAAATCGTGACCAGAAACGTTTTTTTACCACGGTTCTTGGCAACCGCGGTTAAAGACCTCCGCCCAAGTGCGGCAAATGAGCGCTTTTTTTGTAGTGCCTTGCCCTTCAATGCTCGTCTCCACCTATCCACCACCTTAGCCACCCAGTCAAAAGACATGTGAGAGGGCGTAGTAAACATCATAGGCATAGAGTCACATTTCCTTATCTTTAAGGGCTTTTTTTATTTTTGTATTTTTTGGGTAAGATCATTAAGGGATTAACTTTATAGGAATGGGTTCAGTGGATGATGGACCATAGGGCTTTGATAAACCATAAATACTTGAAGCCAACCCCGATCCACCACGTGGCATGGCATAAAGGGAGGACAACCCAGACTCGGCTACATCAAGATCCATCCGCTAGACCTAAGAGGAAGAGACCTAGTAGATCGCGCAAGGACCAAGGTCACTACATAAGTTGGCAATGGCATCACCACCCGGATTTATATCATCCCACCAACGAAGGGATCTTATCCCAAAAGAGATGCACCTTGCTCATGCACGACTCTCATGGATCTTATCCAACACTTGAGGAGCACACATGTCTATCTACAAGGGAACACCTTCCCTATCCAAACTCAACCTCCCAAGAGGAGGTGATCTACTACGTGAAGGACTTTACTACCGAGGAGGCCTATCACTAACTACTTGGACTCTCCACACCGCCATACTCCACTATAAAGTCTCAGGTATTCTCCCCCCATTAACCCATCTTGAATTTCAACAATTCATCTGTTGCTCAGAGAGATCTAACTTAGGCATCGGAGAGTCCTAGGCCGGAACCACACCGGTTCTCCCTTGTCTCTGACTACCTTTTGCAAGTTGCGGCACCTGAAGGACCACCCGGCAATTTCTTAACGCAATAGGATTTGAAAGTATGGGTGAGAAAAAAAAAATAGTATTTTCGACCCTTCATCCAATAAAGAAAGATATATCGTTTTGCGTGGTCTGAAACATCATTCCACGATTTTAGTTCTCTAATCGATAGACACGATAAAACCTTTCTCCTACCCTTTTTTTTTTTTTTTATTTTATAGAAAATGACTATTATTTTGAAATAGAAATAACAGTGTATTTGTCTTCTGTGTAACGCTTATCTGGACAAGTAATTTTGGGGCCTAAAGAATAAAGATGGAGTCAAACATTTGAGGATAAGGGGAAAGTGACTTGTGGGCTTACAAATTTGAGCATCACACAAAAAAAAAAAAGGGCAAATGATTATTTGCAGAAAAAAGTCAAGGAAGCATTTCTCTTGGCTGCCAACATAGCTCTATTCTATGGGAGGGTGATTTGATAATTCCACTATAATATAGATAAGAAAGATAGGTTTTCAAGATTTACCAATATGGTTAAATTTTATGGCAAAAATCAATCCTATACACACCCATGTATGTACATTTTCCTCTACTAGTAACTCACACGTGCAAACACACGTGTAGTCATATGTTGGTGAGAGAGAGAGAGGCATGTTGTCTAGGCTCATATTATTAGTAATTTTTATTTTTTGATTATCCGTTGACATTTTTACCATTTTTATGATGAGGGTTAGGGTTGAGACTTGAGAGTTCAACAATTATCCTTTCTTCTACTCTTCTTAGTTTTTTATTTTCTCACATAGATATGTGATTCCATGTATCACATTGCATAAAACAATATATATAATCAAATAGAAAATAGAGAAAAAAAATCACATTATCTTAACTTATAAAATTATAAAAATAAGATCAAAAAATCTAATAAGCTAACTTAAAAGGATAGAGGGACACAGAGATATATTTCAGTTCTTTTTTTTTACCTTCGGATTGGTAAACGAATCGGATAATAATCGGTCGGATAGGGGGATTATCATCTTTGTATCCAATTAGTTTCGGACGGATTCAAATTCTCCTAAACAGATACGAACGCAGATCGAATACAGATTTTCGAATATCCATTTACATCTCTAGTTGATCTCCCTAATCACACTAAGAGGAGTGCCACACTTGACTTAACATATTATAGATATTAGTCATATAAATGAAAATAAATATTTGAGGAAAAGGGCAACATGACTTGCATGCAATTTTATAGTAGTATTTTTCGCATAGTCCAATGCATCATATATCTATGGGGGCTTCTAGGTTTTATTTGTCTCGCTTTTGATGGTTTAAATCGCCTTTTATTCTTGTTAATCTTTCAGCCGGTCAGAGTTTCTCTGTTGCCGATTTCTTCTAGTAAAATTTTTCGTTTTTGACCAAAAAATAAAATACATCATATATCTAAGGTCATATAAAAAAAAATTATATATCTAATGGCTCAGATGGGTCTTATGTCTCATCCCTCCAAGCCATGGGCCTTTTGATACCTTTTTGCAATAAATAGATCAAGATTAAATCTGTTTCTCCTCCACCTAGTAAACAAAGTACCAACAACTGCTGAGTTCATAAGATCAAAAGGTGTTATGAAAAAGGGTCTGATTCCATGGTCAATGGCATTTGGGACAATTCAATGATCTTTTCATATGGTTGATTTTTTCAGGACCAACTGTTTCTTAGCCCATGAGATAGCTTTGTCGTGCAAGTTTAATTTTCTTTATGGAATTTCCTTTTTATTAAAGAAATGAATGAAATCAAATAGCTGGTGGTATAATAAATTGATGTTATAATAATGCTTGTATACGTATGATCTTATCTGTTTTGGGGCCCACTAAGGCACCTATTCCACCCCAAGTCGCATACCTCTCTCTCTCTCTAAGTTATCTTGTGTTACCCGAAACACTCTACTGTTACTTAACATATGTAATTTTACTTAATAAAATAAAATAATGATTAATATTTTTTCTCTAATTTCTATTCTATATCATAGTTGGAAAATCAGGTTTTCTAGTTCGACTCTTCTTTCAGAAAAACTTGAAGACTAGGCCTAGTCAAACCTTGTTAAAGCGAATCATATTTTTAAATTTTTTTTTAATACAATATGTATAAATTAGTAAGAAATTCAGAAAAATACAGAAAAAATATGAGAAAAAACCAAATAAAATAATGATTGAACAAGAGAAGGGAGTCGAAGAGTTGAGGGTTTCTTACTAGTTTAAAATACAAATTTAGTATTTTACTCAACTCAAATTTTAAGTGTGTTGGCTATATGGTTTTTTTTCTTTTAATGACGTAATTCGTCGAGTTTGACATGACTCAAGTAAATATACCGAGTCTTATTTGACTCAGATGATTTATGACCCAGTTTGTCATTTTTTGCCCTGACCTAGTCTACATGGCTATTGACCAAGTTTTCCAAAATTTTGACTCTACTCGGGTGACTTGCCCCAGTCAAAACCCGGTTTGCCAACTATGTTCTATATCACTATTTTGTTTCCCTCTATCAGGTTCACCGGCAGCAGTCTGAAAAATTATAATTTCCTCCCTTAGGAAGGAACTCCTAAGATTTTCTAATTTTATGGGTTAATAATTAACACATTGATCATGATCTCCACCAAAAACCAAATTCAAATTCTCAATTTTCATATTGAATTATTGTGTCACAAACCTTGTGTACAAATTAGATTCTATTAAAAATCTGTGTACCGAATGGTATTAACACATAAATACTTCCCGAATTCAAATGACTCCCAATTTTTCTAGAATTGAATTAGACTAAAAAATGGTCATATACACCAAATTTTAAGTCTATATTCAATTCCCAAGTCAACTTGCTTCCATTTGTTCTATGGAATGGTTAGTCCAATGAGAAACACCAAACAACAGAGCAGGTCTTTTCATATAAGAAAAATCTAAGTGGTCAATTGGACATCCAAGCAAAGCTAGCTTCAGGTATAATAAGAAAAAAGTGAATAAGAAACTTAAGAAAAAAGTGAATAAGAAACTATCTCATGCTTCAGGTATCACACCCACTCTGTTTCTCACAGTTACAGAGATGACCATTTATGTCACAATTAAAAAGGCTTGAAGTCATAGGTTTAAAGTCAAAAAACAAAGGAATAAAGGAAGAAGATTAAGCAGAGGGTAAAACTTAAGTCAGCTACTAGTGGAAGGAGATTACTATCCACTCTCACATCAAAATTCCATTTTAATTTGTCAACATATATTAACATAATTGAGGTGAGAAAAAAAAAAAGTTGAAAAGGCAGCATCTTTTCCTTCACATGCAAATTCTATTTTTGGGAAGGTAAACCTGATTGAGAACCATGTTCTCAAACAAAGGTCAAAAGAGTTGGGTTTCAGTAGGCCAGGCATCACCTCAATAAAAGAACAATGAGGGAGGGCCCTTCTCTTGCAACCAAGAATTCAGATAGAACTTTCCAATCATGCCTTATGGTGCATTTTCCCTAGTGGCTGGAGACTGAACGAGTATGAGGGGCCTAATGTTAGGGTTTAGGGTTTAAGCACAAGGTTGCTTACAACATCACACCTAGAGTATGTAGTTTGGAATACCCATACTGCTGCCCCTCCAGCTAGTATAGGAAAACTAGGGTTTAGGTCAGATGGGCTAATTACTAGATTGTCCCTCACAGCATGAGCATTAATATAAGTAGGATTATATTAGAACATATGAAGAGATATTATATAAATACCCTTACATCTAACCCTCCTTAAATAGGACAGACCATGAAAAAGCATCTGTCAAAATTGTCGTCAAGGTTGAAATGCAAGAACAAAGATACAAGGAGGGAGAGGGGGAAACTCAATTTTAAAGTTTTATACACTTACAACGACTCGAAAATCAAGAGCACGCACAACAGATCAAAAAAAGTTATATTTTTCCTTACTTTTTATCTTCCCATTCTACTAGAAGGAATAAATCTTTTAACAAAATAAAATGGGATCAACACCAAAAACTATTTCCAGGAACATAACGAACCAATGAGCTAAAGAGAAAAGCAGATCTACCATTCACGGGAAGAAAAACATGAGAGATCGTGAAACATGGTTCCAGAAATCAAGATCTAAAATTAGGCTTTAGGAAATCTTACCCTCGATACCTCAGATCCGAATTCCGGAACCCCTAAAACATGAGAGATCGTGAAACATGGCCCAACTCTGATTTTTGCTTTTGACATTCATAAGGGGAAAACACACAAACATTGCAAACTATAACTAAGAAATGGTACATGAAACAACATAATTTAACCAGAATCCACCGGCACAGCAAACCCAGACTTGGGGTTTTATCCTTATTAAAAAAAAAGAAAAATTTCATAGACACCCCCTAAAAGTATTTAATATCTCAGAAACTTATCATACTTGAACAAAATATCACAGACACCCCTAACGTTAAGCACAGTTAATACCCAAAAATGAAATATCCATTTTACCCCTTAGTTATAACCATCACCTGCTTCGGCTCCGGTGCCATTACCAACGGCATCTCCCTATCCCTTTCTTTCTCCGTCTCCGACACCCCTCCCCCTCCTTTCCGGCTTTAAAACATTGGCTGATTCCTCATTGCCTTGGTTAAAACCTGAAAGGGATGTCTCAGAAAGTTAGTTGAAAACATTGGCTGATTCCTCATCTTCTCGATCCCATATTGACATTCATAAAGGAGGAAAAAAATGGCCAATAAATGTGAAGCTGGTCGAACTGTCGATAGGAAAAAGCTAAATGTCTCAGAAATTTAGCTACAGAAAACCGGTTCTAAGATCTAAAATTACTTTTTTATCAGCCACCTGCTGCTTCTCATATTTTAAGGGTTATTTGGCCTATATCCAAGGTAGACTTGATCCAATTCTCAGAGGTTTTTAATGGTCTGATTTTTCTGCAATCTGATTTTCAGAAAATCGGTTCTAGTTTCTGGTAAGAATCCGTTCGATTGAATGAAAGTGGTGCTTCAGCACTTGCCCCTGACGCTGTCCCAGTCGGCGCTTATGGAGAAAATTGATGCCCACTTCGCTGGTCATTACAAGTAGGTTTTATTTTCCTGGAAGAACAGGTTAGGGCCTCAGGGACGCCGCCGACGCCCGCATCTTCCTCTGTTTCATCAGGGACATGAACCCTAGGGCGGTCACCGTCGCAGAAAGGAGGTGATGGTGGAAATCTTGCCTTGGTTCAAACCTGAAAGGGAAGGTTTTAATGTTGCGATTGGGAATCAGCCATGATTTGAAGACAGATGAAGAGAATAGTTTGTAATTTAGGGTTTTATCTTTAAGGGTATTATGGTAAGTTCATCCTATGATAAGGGTAATTTTATCATTTAAAAAGAGTTAACAGACACTTAACTGCAGAGACTAACGGAGTAGACTAAGTTGAAATAAATTCATAAAAATAGAGGGTGTCTGTGATATTTTGACCAAGTATGGAAAGTATTAGATACTTTTAGGGGGTGTGCGTGAAAATTTCCCTACAAAAAATTGGGGGGTTTTTCATAGGAATTAGAAAAAAATAAAAAAAGGAAATGAGAGTAGTAGAAGATGAAGATGAAGTTACCTCTGGTTATTCGGTTTGCAAATAGAGAAAAAAGGCCTTTGATTCGAAGGTGAACTTGAGCACAGAGGAGGAGGTTGCTAGGGAGAAAGGAATCTTCACGAGGTAAGAGGAGGTTGTAGGCGAGCTCTCTTGAGGTTGAATTCAAAGGCGAGCTTGATCTCCTGCGTGAACATCGGGTTTTGGAGGAAAGGCAATCTCGATAGATGGAGTTGCATGGATTTTGATCCTTAAATACCAAGGTGGATTCCCGTGGATTCATTTCAGAATTCGCCCCCTTGGGATGAATTCTAGTGGATTCTAAAAATACATACAAAAATGGATTCTTGTGGATTCTTGGAATCCAATACGAAACCGTGTTCCTAGAAACCAAACACGATAAAAAATATGGAATCCAGATCCCATCAAATCCGACTCCCCAAAAACCTTCAACCAAACACAACCTTCAAAATGAATTCTAGTGGATTCTAAAAATACATATAAAAATGGATTATTGGAATCCAACACGGAGCCGTGTTCTAAGAAACCAAATACGATAAAAAATACGGAATCCAGATCCCATCGAATCCGACTTCTTAGAAACCTTCAACCAAACACAACCTGGTGTCATCGATCGGTTTCGTTGTGGGAATAGTGAATCCGAAACCAACACAACAGGGAAAGTTCGGTTTTCGGCTCGATTTCTGTTTCTGTTCGATTCTGATTTCGGGTTGTATCGGTTTCTGTCCGATGGACAGAGAAATGTTGCTGAACGGATTATTCCTCCCTATGGGAAAAGGAAAACTGCCAAAAGAAAACGGAGAGTTTGCACTTTCGTCACTTCCTCAGGTGAAGATGAAAAGTGAGGAGTGAGAACGTATTCTATCTGTTTCGTTCTCTCACCATTAAGAGGCTCTCTGGCCGGCACTGGGGAGTCGGGACTCGGCCACACCCGCTTGCACCAGGTACGTTTATCTCTCTCTCTCTGCTCTCCCGCTCGCAGTGCCCACGTAGGTATTTATCGGTTTAGGGTTTCTCGTCCACTATTCCGGTTTACTGAATTGACCCAACCGAGAGCTTGAAATCCTCCTCTGGATATTACATTCTACCCAATTTGAAGCCACTCTTTCATTCCCTATTGAAGATAGTAATTGTAACCCGATTTATGATCGGAATTGGCATTGTAAGTATAATGTGAATATTTAACATTTTCTAATTTCTGATATGCGTAGTTATGATGGAATAGGCAGAAATAAAGATCAATTGGATCACACAAATGTTTGTAACAAATTCAACTTGAGAGTCGTGAGAAATTGGAAGTGAGAACTAGAAGCAAGGGAATCAAACGGAGAATTGCTTAGATCAGATCTAGGAAGGAATGACAAGGGCTATGAGTGGATGAGATCCTCATGGTAGGATTTGTTATTACATTCTATAGTTGAATGCGCAGCGTCTCTCAAAATTTATTCTATTAATCTTCTGAATACTCCTCTTATTCAAAATGGTATGTTCTATACTGCAGCTAAGGTATATCTGAATAGCACCTAACAACGGTCTAGTAACTGGTGTCATTTTCTTTTGTTAGGCTACCTTAAGGAATAAAGTCATAGAACTTGATCCATGTTTCAGTTCAATATTTAGCTCTGTCCTATTGATTACTCAATCTTGTTAGGGACGAGTGGTGGTGGAAAGAGACAAATTCGTTGTCCAAAGTTGTTCCTTGTTCGATGGATGTGATAAGTCTGAATTAGAATGACAACACTTTCTTCTATTGAATGATAAATTACCAAATGTGTGTAACACTTACAAATTTTCTACCCTTCTTTTAATCAGTATTTGCAAGTTTATTTTAGTTGGGTTGAGTTCTATTTGCCAAGTTAATGAACTTTGTCTCTTATTTTGTTATATAGGGTCTCTATTGGTTGTGGTTGCTTTGTTATATCCATGAAGGCTTTTTGATACAGATCAGTTTCAAGAGCATCCAGATAGGTACTCTAAAAAGTACCGGCGCAAAAAGAACTTGAAGCACTTTTGAAATACTTGACTCAGTTGTTAACTTAGTGTTGTAACTGAGTTAAATCAGTCAACCCAGATAAGTGGTTTTTCATTGTAACAAGCTCTTTGACCAAGCCCATGCTTCGATTTTTTTTGGGTTCACTAGAAACCAGCAGAAACTGTGGGCAACATAGAGTTTTAAATTTGTTTCTTATCTTTGTTATCCAGTTAGTTGGATAAGGCTTAGTTTTCATTTGTTAGAGTTCTATTTTATTTTATTTTCCTTGTAATAGTTTAAATAGGATAGAGTTTAATGTAGTTAAAACACTCCAATTTCTTCCCCAAGGTTTTGAGAAATTGGGAGTATCTGTTTTCTTTCTTTACGTCTTCTACTTGGACACTATTTCCTACATAGAGTATGAGATAAAAACACTCAACTCTATATGTGGTTTGTAAGATCCATTGAGCTCCCAACAATATATTAATAAAAAACAGATGGCTTGTTGCTATTCATGGTCTCTGGTGTTTGAAATATAAAATTTTGCATCACCAACTTTTGGGTATTTATCATATATAAATATTTTAAAAAAATTTCATTTTTGGGAAAAGTTCATTCCTTGAACTATTGACTCTCTGCAAATTTTCACCAATATGCAGCAATTGTTGTTGGAGTGACGTGGCAACCCCCAATACTGTATTCCAGCAGTGGGTAGAGCCGTAGAAGTGAGGTAGCAAAAATCAGCAAAAAAATGGGTTTTCTTCTTCCCGCAGCTGAAATTGACAAAACAGACGAGTTCTAGTTGAAACGAACTCTCGAAACAGGGTATTATATAAACCCCAAAAGTCGTATCGAAAACATTGACATCGGGTTGAAATCTTGGTGAAACACCGAAATTTCGACCGAAATTATGTCAATCTCTTAATTCACCTGTCATTTCTTCTTGGTTAGCAAAATTTCGCCAAGTTTTTGAACCATTTCTTGAATGACCTTAGAGATCAGATCTATCAGTGTGCAAAACCTCACAGAATTATGAAGTTGAAATAAGGAGGCAATGGCTCAGTCTTACTTCTACAAAGAAAACAGGATAGAGAGATTATAACAGAGGATCTAGCCAAATTAAATCTTGTTATACATCAGAAATTAAGAGAATATGATAACAAAAGTTAATTGACAAAATTTGAGAGATAAATATTAACTATAATAGAAAAAGTGGCTTTAAAATAGGGTATCACCTACCTAAGTTAAGAACTGGAAGTTAGAGAGCAGCATTGGAAGAATAAGAATAGAAAACAGCAGTATAAAAGTAGAACAGGAGCATAAAGTAAGGAAACTCTTAGACAGGTATTAAGTATCCTAATCTAACTACACTTATAACTGAGCAAACTAAGACTCTTCCGATTACTAATCTCGTTCTCAGACCACATGGCAGCCTTATGTATAATTAAGGCCCAATACAAATATAACCCATAAACAAATAGCCCAAGGATTATAAACCTACCCATGATCCAAAATTAGGTCTTCCTGAGCCCAATCAGACAGTCAAGACTGCACCAGGCAGTATGGGTGCAAATGCTTCAGACTTGGAGGTGCAAGTCACCATTCATTGTAGTGCCTAATGAAACTCTCAAACATGTTGTAATTGTAACAGAACTGAAGCTAAAAAACTAACCTGCAGCAAGACAACTAGAAGAAGAAAGCAAAGAAGAAAGAAGAAGACCTGAGAAGAGAAGAGAGAGTAAAAACCGAGAGAGAGAAGACTTCTCACGATTTAGTTGAATGACTAAATCGTGAGAGACATGTTTATTTATAATAAAACATTAAGTGAATTACAATAGAAAACACCCAAAATACCCTTGAGACATAAAATTAATTAGAACTAACTAGAAAGAACCATAAAAGACATAAATAACCCCAAGCACCTGAACACGATAACCTTAACACTCCCCCTCAAGCTGGAGCGTAGACATCACCAAGATCCAGCTTGGAACAGCCACTTGCAAACTGTGGTCGAAACAAAGCTTTGGTAAACATATCTTCAAGCTGAAATTGGGACCGAACAAAAGGAGTAGTAATCAACTTCTTTAGAACAGCATCACGAACAAAATGACAGTCAACTTCAATGTGCTTGGTTTGTTCATGAAACACAGGGTTGTTGGCAATATAGATAGCAGCCTAGTTATCACAGTACATCTCCATGGGCTGATCACTGAAATAACCATGCTCATGAGTAAAGGAATGAACCCACATCAATTTAGCAGCTGTGTGAGCCATAGCTCAGACTCACCCTGACTCGAACGAGCAATGATGTCGTTCTTGCTCTTCCAAGTAATTAAGTTACCACCAAAGAAAGTACAATAACCTGTAGTAGATCTACGATCACCATCAGAACCAGCCCAATCGGCATCAGAAAATCCAACAATGCTAGTGTGTCCATGACAGCGATAGACAAGCCCCTTGCCAGGAGCACCCTTAAGGTAATGTAAAATACGACAAGCAGCCTCCCAATGAACTTGCTTAGGCGTCTGCATGAACTGATTGATAACGCCCAGAACAAAAGAGATATCAGGACGAGTAACTGTAAGATAGATAAGTCTACCGACCAGGCGTCGATATTGGTGTGGATCACTAAAGGTTGTGTCATCAGAAGCACCAAACTTAACATAAGGATCCATAGGAGTATCAATAGGTTTACAACCCGTCATACCTGTTTCATCAAGTAAATCAAGAACATACTTCCTTTGGGACAAGCTTAGATCGCGAGAACTGCGAACAACCTCAATGCCAAGAAAATACCTAAGGTTACCCAAATCCTTAATCTGAAAATTGTCAAGTAGATATGTCTTCACCTGTGCAATCCCAGAAGCATCATTACCAGTAATAATAATATCATCAACATATACTGCTAAGATGACCACATTAGACCCCTGTCGTCTAACGATCAGAGTAGCACTGAGAAAATCCACAACCAGCAACAAT
The DNA here is from genome assembly GCF_018873765.1 of Telopea speciosissima. Taxonomy (NCBI): domain Eukaryota; kingdom Viridiplantae; phylum Streptophyta; class Magnoliopsida; order Proteales; family Proteaceae; genus Telopea; species Telopea speciosissima. Next base: position 42,555,441 of record NC_057920.1, read on the forward strand.
ACTGCTAAATTTATCAAACCAGGCATGGGGAGACTGTTTCAGTCCATAAATTGCCTTATGAAGGCGACAAACTCGGACATTATCCTCCCCCTGAGCAACATAACCAGGAGGTTGCTCCATATACACCTCCTCCTGCAGGTCACCATATAAGAAAGCATTCTTCACATTCATCTGGAAAAGGGGCCAGTTAAGGTTAACAGCCAAAGAAAGCAAAATACGAACTGAATTCAGCCTCACAACAGGAGAGAAAGTCTCAAAATAATCGACCCCATAGGTCTGGGTAAACCCCTTGGCAACCAAACGGGCCTGTGCCGCTCCACAGTACCATCGGGATTGTACTTCACCGTGTACACCCAACGACACTTAACAAGATCCTTACCAGGTGGGAGATCAACCAAAGACCAAGTCTTATGAGAGATGAGAGCCTCCATCTCCACATCCATAGCATTTTTCCACTCAGGGTGAGACATAGCAATGGTATAAGAAGTGGGAATAAAAGTAGAATGTAATGTAGTAGCAAAAGCACGATAATGAGGGGGAAGATGAGAAACAAACATATAATTTGCCAGAGGATAAAGAGGACGGGTAGTGCAAGTACGAGTACCTTTTCTCTGAGCAATAGGGAGATCATCAACACCAACAGGAGGATCAGCAGTCAAAGAATCAGTTGGTGGCGGTAAAGGTGTGGCCACAATAGGTTGAAGTGGGAGCAGCGGCTGCTGTTGGTGACGACGCACATAAACCTGTACAGGCGGGGCAGCTATCGGTAGAGGAAGAGGAGCAGGGGTAGCAACCTTACCAACTTCATCAATAGTAACATCAACAGAGGAACCAGCAAAATAAGGGGAACTCTCGAAAAAGGTAACATCAGCAGAAATAAATTGTTGGCGAGTAACAGGGTCAAAACATCGATACCCCTTCTGGGTACGAGAATATCCAAGAAACAAACACTTAATAGCCCGAGGAGATAACTTATCAAGCCCTGAGCAAAGGACATGAACAAAATACTGAAAACCAAAAACACGAGGAGGAAGAGAGAAAACAGCCCGATCAAGAAACACTATTTTGAAAGGAATTTGATTATTTAGAACAGATGAAGGCATACGATTAATCAGAAAACAAACTGTCAACACCGCATCTGCCCAATAGAGTTTGGGAACATGCATATGAAACATCAAAGAATGAGCGACATCTAACAAATGGCGATTTTTGCGCTTTGCCACACCATTTTGTTCGGGTGTATAAGAGCAAGAAGTTTGGTGAAGAATGCCATTGTCAGAACAAAAATGAGAGACCTCACGCGAAATTAATTCAAGGGCATTGTCAGTACGCAAAGTTTTTAAAGGAACACCAAATTGAACTCGAATTTCATTATAAAACTGTTTGAAGACAGATACAAATTCAGATCGATCCTTCAAGAGGTACAACCATGTCATCCGAGAGTGATCATCAATAAAACTAACAAAATAAGAAAATCCTAACTGACTTTTGACCCTACAAGGACCCCAAATATCCGAATGAACCAACTGAAATAAAGAAGTACTCCTAGACTCTGGACTCAAAAGGAAAAACAGTACGATGATGCTTGCCAAACTCACAAGCTTCACACTCGATACGGGAGACAAACTTGCAACTGGGAACAAGGTGTTGCAGCTTAGATAGAGAAGGATGTCCTAGCCGATAGTGCCAATGTAAAGGAGATACGCCAGGAGAAGTAGCAACCACTGCAGTGGATGTAGTTCCCAAATCAATAGGTCTCCCTTCTCAAACCCGCCACCAATCTTCGTCTTTGTTGCAAGATCCTGAAAGACACAATAAGAAGGGTGAAAGGTTATGGAACAATTCAAAGTTTTAGTTAATTGACTAATAGACAAAAGATTAAGAGGAAGCTTGGGAACATGGAGAACATTAGTTAAAGATATGTCAGAAGACAAGGAAACTTTCCCATGACCAGTGACTGGTATAGAGGATCCATCTGCAATAGAAATCCGAGATGACATAGAAGGCTGTGTGTAAAATGAAAACAAATTAGGCTTACCGGTCATGTGAGAAGATGCTCCGGAGTCAATGACCCACGAAATGGATGAGGACGCGAAACAAGCAGTAGTACCTGAGTAGGCAAGGACAGCTGTAGATGCGGAAGAAGAAGCCTCAAGTTGCTGGACTCGTTGTAAGAGTCGAGAGACTAAATCATTAGAAGAATTACCACCATCAGTAGAGGATCCCGGGGCAGTGTCGGAAGAGTGCACAGAATCAGCCCCTCCATCAGATACAACAGAGTTTGCAAATTGCTCACGGGCCCACTGTGGTTCGCCATGTTTGAGCCAACACTTATCAATAGTATGATTAGACCGATTACAATGAGTGCACCATCGAGAACTAGCATCAACACTCAACAGAACCAGAACCAGCAGTGTTAGACATAGTCCCACGACCTCCAAAACCAGCTCCACGGCCACGCCCAAAAGTAGAACCACGACCGCGAGAAGAGGTACCACCACCCCCACGGCCAGGCCCTCCAGTAGAAGTGAAAATGACAGAATTATCTTTGTTGGTAGGAGCTGAATCAGACTTCACCACTGAAGGGGATACAACTCTTTGGAGCCGACAATATGCTTCATTCATAGAGGGGATCTTCTCTCCAGTCAACAATTGACTTTTGACGGATTGAAGATCAGAATCTAAACCAGAGAGAAATTTGGCAACCAAAAATTCAGATCGTTGGGACTTAATTACAGCAGCATCAGTAGAGATAGGCTGGTATACATTAAGTTCTTCCTACATCCCCTTCAATGAACTGTAATACTCACTAAGGGATTTTCCATCTTGTTTAAAAGAGAAGAATTTCTCATAGAGATCATAAATGCGGGACAGATTTGCATCTTAAGAGTAACTTTGCTTGAGTTCTTCCCAAACACCCTGGGCAGTTTTATGAAACATAACATTAGAAGCAATGGAGGGTTCCATGCTATTCCAAAGCCAGCAAAGAAGGGTTGCATTCTCAGCCTTCCAATCATCATATTTGTCATCAGTAGATGTCAGAGGTTCCATGGTAAGGTATTTCATCTTTCGGCGAGCAGTGATATAGACCTCAAAGGCTTGAGACCAAAGTAGATAATTAGAAGCACCATTCAGCTTCACACTGGTAATCTGAATGTTAAAGTTGTCGGTAGAAGACTTAGTATCAGCTATTAGGGAAATTAATAGATGCAAACACCAATGTCGATAACAGCCCAAGAGAAAAGAAACAAAAAAAAAAACCCTGATCAGGGTAAAATCGATAGCCTTGAAGAATAGGGCAGAACAGCCCAATACAGAAGTAAAATCTTTGATGATAACCAGCAAGAATGATGTATAATCACTGTAAATCCAGCAGCAAGAATGAAGAACAGATCCCAGAAAAAAAAAAACAAATCAATTTCCACAGGATTTTGGAATATCGATTGTCAGGGTTTTAGGGGCAAGCAAGGAACCAATCTTCAAGGGCTTCGAACAGCAGCAGGGACATACACAGGCTGTTGCAGCATAGCAGAGAACTCTAGTCCTTCATGAATATATGACTAGAGTTCAGATCAATATAAGCAGCATATGGTTGCTGTAGACCACGATATAAACAAAGAGGTGAAAAACCTTCAAAACAGCAGTAGCAAGGAGAATCTCGTGGATCAGAATTCAATGCTCTGATAGCAAGGAGAATCTCGTGGATCAGAATTCAATGCTCTGATACCATGTAACAGAACTGAAGCTAAAAAACTAACCTGCAGCAAGACAACTAGAAGAAGAAAGCAAAGAAGAAAGAAGAAGACCTGAGAAGAGAAGAGAGAGTAAAAACCGAGAGAGAGAAGACTTCTCACGATTTAGTTGAATGACTAAATCGTGAGAGACATGTTTATTTATAATAAAACATTAAGTGAATTACAATAGAAAACACCCAAAATACCCTTGAGACATAAAACTAATTAGAACTAACTAGAAAGAACCACAAAAGACATAAATAACCCCAAGCACCTAAACCCGATAACCTTAACAGTAATCAATAAATGCAAAAGGAGAAAAAACACCAACAATTGGATTTTCATAGAGACGAGATTGACATCCAGTTGGTTGATTTTATTGATATTGAAAACAACTAAAAGGACTGTGTAGACATAAAACATTCAAGTACCACCATGTGCAGGAAAAGCAACTATTTTTTCATGATGGGTGGAGTTTGCGAGACCAATTCTATTTCCAAGGAAATGGCGAATAGATTGAAGATGAAGCTTGAGCTGTATCCTTCACCTTTTTTGTGTTAATGGATTGGATGGCACCAAGAATTTCAAAACCACTGTGGGGCATGAGATAAATTTATAATGTCATTTACTGGCCTTCTCCTGGAAACAACCTCTCTGCAAAAGCAGGGGTAAGGCTGTGTGTCCAGATATTAGAAACCCTTGATAAAGAGAACCGAGTCCAGAACACCCACTGTTTAATTTCTATAGCTATAAAACCTCCCAAAGATGTTATCCTATCTCATACCTGATGCAATTAGACGTTGAATAAATTAGGAATTAGTTTTTTTTTATATTATTTTATTTCCTTTAAGCCGTAGATACAAGTAGAGTTTGAATCAAAGTTGTTTTAGTTTTACAGTCCAATTAGAGTTGAAATTTTGTTTTAAATTTAGATAATGCAATCCTCCCACTTCTGAATTCTTCTTCTTCTCCTCTTGTTTTTCTGTTTCCTCTTTTTATACCCTATTCTGGCACTAGGTAAATCTGAAACAAAGAAGATTGAACAACCAGCAAGCGATTGCTCTGTTCTGGACGGTAATAATAGCCCCATCTATTCTGGTTCGATCTCTTCCCTTACAAGCCTTTCTTCCTCAGGCTTTAGGGCTAATATTCCTCACATTAGGGTCTCAAACCCCAAGAGCTTGCTTCGTGAGTCCTCCTTTGCTGTGAGATTCGAGTCTTTGAGAAATCTGCAACTGTGAAGTTCTCCAGGTCTGATTTCAGGGATTAAATACTCCTTTCTAAGTTGAGAATGGACACTGTGAAGGTTTGGATTCGATAGAGCTTTGAGCCACACCCCTTCGCCTGAAGTCTCAGATCCAGCCGACAGAGATTGAAGGAGTTCTCTTCTTTGGAAGCAATTCCGGTTTCTCTGTCACTTCTTGGCTTGAAGACAACCCCCCTTCACGATTCCTTGTGTTTTTATTTTATTTACCCACTTTCTCTAATACCCCTTCCTTCCATTCTTATTTCTGTTTGTCCCTATTTTCTTTTAGCTCCAAGTCTGCCCCTCCCCATATTGTACATTACCTTTCCCTTTTGTTCTTTTTCTCTTATGTTTAAACTTCCATCTAATTACAGAATTGCCACCCTCCTTTTGGAAATATTGATTTAATTACTGTTTTGCTATTTTTCTCTTAGATTTGAGTGCTCCTTTGTTGAGTGGGCCCACAAGCAGCACAGTAAGGGTTGATCCCAACCTGGGTCTGCATTAATACCTCCTTGTTATGATATTTTGGTTGTTAGAAATCATAAAAGGGTCAAAACATCCCTAGTACCTTTAAAATGTGAATGTTGTGAATTATAAGAAGGAAAGGAGAATGTTTTGGTGTATTTTTGTTAATAATGATTAATGGATCATAAGAACAAAAAATTTACAAGGCATACAAGCTACTCTTTTTAATTATTAAGGGTAATTTTTAACACTTCAGTTTGATTTTAATATGGATGCTTTGGCAAGGTTTGAAGTATTGGTATCGGGTATCGTGTTGGAAGGGTGATTTTAAGAGACATATCGTATCATATCGTATCGTATCGTATCAGAGATACGTATCGTACGCTACATATATGCATGGAAATGGTCAAGATACACATGGAAATACAGTTTGGAGCAAAAAACAATATAAATAAGCAACATATAACATGTATAATTCATAAACACTAAAATAGAAAACAACGTATAACGAGACAAGAGACTTTTATCGATTTGAGTACAAATCCTTGCAAATGATCAAGTTTGATGCATTAACAAACTTAGTTTTACATAAATCTATCGATTTATAGCAAAATAGGATTAAAAACCATGATTTTAACACAAAGATCAAGTTTTTCTGAAACCTACCTTTTTCTATGACATCTCCTTCAATCTCTGATCTCAAAAACAAAATCATAGTCTGATAGTCACATGGGCCTTTAATGGCCGTATCAACGTGAATCGGTTGGCATCGACCGTATCGGTATGTGTCGAGCTGTATTGGTCTGTATCGAGCCATATCGGCCGGTACATACCGATACGTATCGATACTCTCACAGATCCTTTAACGTACGTATTGCAAGTATCGGTCCGTATCGGCCAATACAATGCGATACCAATTGAGACATACTATTTTCTAAAAAAAAGATAAATATCAGTATGTATCGTATCAGCCGATACGATACAATACGGACCGATACTTTAAACCCTGTGCTTTGGTCATTTTACAAATTTCAATGACTGAAATGCTTCAGGAAGGGGCTGTGAGATAGATTTCTGTCATTTATAGGTTTTAAATAGATATAACAATTAGACATTGGCCTTTTGGGGTGTGAGTTTTATAATAATGTTCGAGATAGGGTACTCTTGACGATCTGAATTCTTATGATGTGCAATTGGCTGATACATGCAACTTCTTTATTTGTAACATTGAATTGTCCAAGCTATAATTGGCTTAATCTATCCCAATGTTGTAAAATGCAGAATCAGACATAGGATTGGCCTCTATCATTTCTGATTTGAATTGGATTGGACTCAGATGGAAGTCAGCCAGAATATACCGGAATTGACCAAAATCCAAGGAAATAGAAGGGGAAGAAGAAGCGAACATTTCCACAGATCTTTGATTTTTTGGAGTTTTTGAATCAAAAGTCTTATATATATCTAGCTACAAGAGGTCAGTTATCATTTATTTTCTGCTATTTACTGACTAAAAGAAGGGGAAAATGGTAAAGAATGATGATCTGAGTGGATTCATGGCTGTTTCTAAACGGTTTTGGGAATCGGTATTAATCTGTATCAGGATTGGCAGATTCAGATTCGATTTTTAAGTCCATGATTGATCCATCCTGATCTTTACCTGGATTGTCTTGGAACTAGTTACTAACCCAATCCCTGATTCCAATCCATGAAAGAATGATTTGGCAACTAGTCTTGGAAAGAAATGGGAGCTGGCCTTTGGGGTGGAGGAGATACCTCTCCTTTCGAGGGAGGAATAGGTTATCAAAAGTACCTTAGCAAGCATGACAATATACTATTTGTCACTAATCAAGGTCTTTAGTTTTTTTGCAGCTTGCAAGAAGAAAAGGGGAATTTAATGGGATGGAAACAGGGAAAAGGAAAAACTTTGTTTAATCAATTAGAAATGTTTTGCAGACAAAATAGATTGGGAGGGCTCAGATTCTGGAATTATGGCCCTATGGAGGAGGATTATGACAAGGGGAGATGCATAAGCATGTCCAGCTCCAAATCCTGGCCCTTCTACTTATCAAAAGGCTCTATTTTAATGTACTTTTATATGTGAGATATTGTACGATGGCAGATTGGTTTCTGTGGGATCAGTTTGAATTTTTCTCCCGGTATAGTAACAAATGTCATGAATAGGGAGAAAACTAGTGGAACAACAACACCAACAAAACCAAAGGGGCCAGTTTGAGAGCTCTGAAACCTTACAAAAGAGAAAAAGAACATAACCAAGCAACACCAACTCCAAAGTACATCAAGATGGCTACCTAACAACGGGAAGGAACTTCCCAAAATGTTATCTTGGTCTGATGACCCATTGTTTAGCTAGCTCATTTGACCAGTCATTACTCATTGGTAGACCAAGAAATCCAGCTAAATGACATGTCCATAATTGCATAGATCTCGAACAGTGACACTCTATATGAAGAGCCCAATCAAAAACAGTACCCGGGTCTCTCTCTCTCTCAACATTGGTCTGCTGGAAATCTAGTCAGATCAATTGAACTATGGATCAAAATTTCCCGATCAAAGTGTCCGAAATTTTATGAAATATTTGGTTTTTATAAGCATCGTAACGTAACAGGGGTCAACTCTATAGGCATACCATATTTCGACCGAAATTTCTGCATTTTGATCAAAATTTTGGTCATTTCAGCAAAATTTTACAGTACATTTTACACTCCTCTGAACACCTGTTTAGCAGTTTAATAGACTATAACATTAGGGAACCTTGGGGTCTACTTGCCCATAGTATTTCAGCATCATCTGACTTGCCATGAGGTAGAAGCAGGTGTCTGTTCATGGGTGACTTATGGATGTGCTCGTCCAATGTCCATTAAAACCCACTCCCTGAAGCAAAACAAAACCTAGAACTCTTATTTGAGCATGGTCTGATTTATCTCAGCTACATTACTTCCATGCTTATTCTTTCAAATGGTCCTGATCTGACATAAAATTTCAATTGGCCATAGTTGATCATCAATGTTACTTCTTTTTTTTTTATAAAAAAAGAGCTTTATTTTTGTTGAACCATTGTTTATTTTTCTGTGCTTGTCTTGCTGTGATTTGAAAAGGATTAGGAGGAATCCAAAATACTATTTGCATTGTAAAGAAGCTATGAGGAACAATGACGGAGAAGTGGAACGAAAGGAGAGCATTCCCAGCCTTGATACCAGATTCAATCAGACCCTTAGAAGTGTTCAAGGGTATGCTCATTCATAACATTTTCTTTGAAAGGGTACTCTCAACAAATATAAATACCTCCAAATTGAGCACTCAACAAGCAGAGAGCCAACACCACTACAAACCACTATGGATCTAAAAACCAGTAAAAAAATCCCCCGTCTTCCCCCTTTTTCTGAAGGTTTGCCTGGCCATAGTTTAATTTTTTTTTTAATCTGTTGATTATGTAGGAATACATAGAGTTGTTTGGTTTCGTAAAATCTCATGTTATGCTAAATCAAGCTGAATTTCTAAAATTTTTTACATACATTGAGCTCTTATCTTATTCCGTATCCATTTATGCGAAAGTGCATAAACTCAACTTGTTTTCTATTTTGTGATCCAGGTTGCTTCAAGGTCGCAGCTTTCCTGGAAAAGTTTTGCTAACCCGGAGATCCGAGTCACTGAAAGATTCTAGCTCAGCTGAACATCCTCCAGACATTGAAAGGAGTCGATCAGAAAATGATTTTGGATCAAGTGAATACATGGACATGTCTCTCGAGGTAATATTGGCTAAAATTGTATTATTTGTCTTTGTTTAATATATACCCGAATCATCTGGATTTCTCTCTGAATTAGTTGTTTAGTTTCACAATTAAAGAATTTTTTATTTAGGGCAAAGTTCAAAGTAGGAGCAAGGTAACAAATGAGATGACCATTAGTAAACCACCATCTTCCATTGCAAGCATGGAGAGTACATCCCGAGAAGCTCAGAAGCTCATGTTGGGGGCTAGATCCACTGATTCTGCAAGGGTTATGAAGTTCACAAAGGAACTCTCTGGATCGACTGTCATATTAGGTATTTGCTTTTCTTTTTTGTCTAATTGGGTGCCTTGCTTTCTTGTTTCTGACCTTGAACAACCTTTATATTTGTAGATATCAGATAATTTTCTTGTTTTTAAGGGGGCATTATATTTTGGCCTTTATAGACATATAGAATAAAGATCATGGTGTTCCAAGTGCATAGTATCAAAATTCAACCAACATAGATAGTTGAATTATCACCTTCGCCATGAATCTGGGACAATTCATACATCCACATAATTCTAAACTTGTATTATCATACATATATTGTTTGAAATTTGGGGTGTGGACACTTTCAGGACCACTCTTAGGTCCATAAAATTGGAGCATTCAACCATTTGCTGAACTTCGTGTATGTACATTACCAATTGGAAGATCCAGATTTTGACTGGGTCCTGACTAAGTTGCTAATGAGTTTCTAATCACATAGAGTCACTAAGTAACACATAGAAACCAAAATCATAGTGAAGTTGAAGTAGCCAGAATTGAAGAGCAAGTGATAAACAGTAATCTGGATTTCAGATTTAAACCAAAATTTAATGGATTACTCTATTCACATATAGAAAAAGAATAACAGAAACTTAAATTAATTTAAGGATCTAATCTCAAGTTTCAGAAGCATCCTAATTGAATTAGGACCTTTCCAAACAGGAAATCGATGGTAGTTCTTGGATCAAAGGAAAACAACAATTCCAGATTAACTAACTGTAGATCAGAAATCAGATTTAATAGAAGAATCATATTCTGATCTTAGGATCTGAAACGGGGTTTAAATAGTAATTGGATTGTAGTAACAAAAATTTTAAGAATTCTAACAGAATACAACTCTTTTATGATCTGACACAAAGATTAGCTTTTGAAACCATGAAAAAACTCAGAATAACATCCCCGATTATATGACCTGAAGTAAGAGTTGAAATCTCAGCAGTATTAAGCAAGAAACAAGGGTTTAGTATGTGCAGAAAATTAAGGTTAAGAACTGACCTGTTGCAGAAACTAAAAAGTGAAGAAGATAAAATGAAAAGATATGACTTGAGCTTCCCACTTAAGCCTCGACCAGCATCTCACCAGGCAGCAACTTCATCTCTCAACCAGAAATCTGAATCTCACAGACCTTATTGTTAGAAACCAAGCTTTATTCAACATAGAAATCTTCTCTTGGGCGGCCACTACATGTATTTATAGCCTCTAAAAAAAATCCAAAACTTTGACTTGTAGTCTAAACACATAACCGTACAACTGGGACTTGGAATGTGAACACATCTAGCCAACCAATATCTGACCATATATAATACCCAATTATTTTGGGTCCGGATTCCATCATGGAGCCATATATGATTTAGATCCATATTCGGATTGGTTGATGGTAAGTTGGATTTGGGTCCTAATTGAGGTTGATTTAAACAAAACCTTACACCTTTTATGCCCTACCATGAAACTTTTGCCTTATTTATGATTTGATTAGGCACCGCATAAACATGACAATTTCTAGTACCCAACACATTTTATGTTCAGTATAGAAGTATCCAAAATTGTGTGGCAGCCATTTTGAAATAGCCAGGTAAAGTAGATGCAAATGGATGTATTCTAAATAATTATTAGTAGATTCTATTCTGGGTCCTATACTCCTGTTAATTTCTGTTTCTGAGCTACTTGATTTCTTTCACAACATTATTTTTATAGTTTTGTTCCATACTTCCACCTAATTATGATATTGTCTCTTTATATTTATGCATCTTGTAGAGACATTGCGTCAATTGGCTTGGAATGGTGTAACTCCACATCTGCGCCCAACTGTATGGAGGCTTCTTTTGGTATGTTCTATATTTAATGCCCAGTTTTTAAGGATTAGATATTGATGTCGTTAGTCCAAGTTTTATTTACTTGATAGTTGATACTAATGTTGGATCATTTAGATGTACTTTGGAAACTTGCTTTCCCTGTCGAAGATGGTTTTTTTTGGGTAATAGCAACTCTTATACTCTAACAGTACTACAAAGTACAATTGCCAAAACATGATATGCCTGAAACTTCCCTTAACTATGGAAAAGGAAAGGAACTGCATCTGCAAGAACAAAATAGGACTAGTCTCTCAAAGGAAGGAGTCCCAGAACACCATCTCAATCTACAGGCCCTGCTTGGCGAATTGGTCGTTAGAGTTTATATTCTAGCGATAGCCGCAGAGCAGTCTGGGTATTTTGGTTTCTTTTGTTATGTTTTATTGTGGTTTAAAGACATGTAGTGTTAGTTGGGGTATACTGATCTGTACCTTTTATTTTCTTATATAATATGACCCTATTACTCAGGGTAAGGTATTCAGTCAAATCGTGTGGTGTTCTCTCTTTGCGACTCCTCTTCTCTTCTTTTTCTCTCTCTCTTTCCTTTGTGTTTGCAGATGTTGGCTTCAAGGACGATTTTGTTACATGGTATCAGGGCCTTGAAGATCCAATATTTCTCTTCTTGTTTCTGGTTTGAGAGTTTTCTTTCTTATTTCCCTATGCTGCCCTATTTGATTTGAAACCCCAGTTGTGTGAAGATGAAAATCTAGGGTTTCCACTACTGCTATTAGCCTATCTTCTTTATTCTGTATGTTGACATGAAGATCATTCCAATCGGTTGCTGGAATTTCTGAGGTTTCCAAATAGCTTGCTCAGAAAGTTCTCATTCTTCTTACTTGGTTGCTGGATTCGTTGATTGCTACTGCTTCTCCCTTGATTGATGATTGGATTGCTTTAAGTTTGTCGTATGATCTTCTGGTTACTGTTCGTGAAGGTCAGATCACTCTACCATCAAGTTCTTGTCTACTTGCCATTTTGGTGACTGAATGTGTATCTCCCAATCTAGTCGTCAAATCACTCTCGACCTTTGAGGGATATTTCTCTTGCATGTGCCTTACATTCCACCTGATCGGCTGATCTAGTTGATCAGTTTTGCTGATGACTGTGTTTCTCCAATCATATTCCCTGCAGTTCATATGGTTTGCAGGGCTGGAAAGTTTGAAGGTGTTTTCTCTTCATCTTTTGACCTGTTTGCCTGTACTACATATGGTGGATGCATTGATAGACTGCTGTATTTTTTAATCATTTTTTTCATGATATATTTAGCAACTTTCTATTTTCGTCATTGTGGTTGATTTGGAGCTCTAGGCATCAGATTCATATCGGAATGAATGAAAATATTAATTAAATATCAACAAAGATAATTTTTCCACTCTTTTGGTTTTACTGATGTTTTATCATAATAAGATTTATGGAACTTTTAGATTTGAGAAAAACCCCAACATTTGAAAGTTGAAAATTTCTCCTACCACCGAAAATCCAGTTTTTGTTCTTGAATTGAGGGGGATGACTTTTTATCCTTTTGGAATTTAATTTTCTAACTATTTTTATTGGATTCAAATTAGGGGGGGGGTTGTATTTACTTATTTATGAATAATATCTTAAGCAAATGAAAACATTTACTTAACTGATATTTGGCATAAGTAAGGGATGATTCTGGTTAGATACCATTTTCAAGAACAGATATGCTATCAAACTTTAGTCAGAACCACAAGTACCATTTTGAGTCTTCTAATGCATGGATTGGGTTTAAAATGTTAAAAATAGGCAGCATAGCAAAAACCAGGGCAAAAAAACAACTTCTGGTCCTTGAAACCAAGGTTTAGATGGAGATATGGTTGAAACTTGGCATATGGCCAAAACAGGGCTCAAAACTGAGATTTAGAACCTTGGCCAATAATCATGAAGTACCAAGCACATTGAAGTTGACTGTCATTTTGTAAGGGATGCGGTTAAGAGAAAAATTATTTCCACTCCATTTGTTTCTTCTTCAAATTAGTTGGGTGATATGTTTATCAAGCCCTTGTTTCGTCTGGCTTTTCGGGAGGGTTATTTAAATGGGTTAAATACGCATCTCCCCTTAAAATGCACCCAATATTCCTCATTCCCCCCTAAGGTTCTAACAAGTCCACACGCACCCCCTGAAAATGCCACTTACCACCCCTATTTTTCCACCTAAAGCCATATAAGTCCACACCAGGCGTTAATGCTAAAAAATGATCAAACTACCCTTTCTTCTATCTTTTCTAAAATTTGAAAAGACCAAAATGCCCTCGTCTTCCCCAAATCATTATCTTCTTTTACAATGTAGATACCCAATACTACCACCACTACCCACCATTAACACCATCACCACCGTGAAGCCTCACCTCCAGCACCACCTCCAATTCCTCCACCTTTACCAATTCCATCACCGAGCCCTCCCTTGCCTATTCCTCCACCAACACCGCCGCCCTTACCAAATCCACCCTCAGCTCTACCACCCTTTTCAAAACCACCTCCAGCGCCTCCAACCTTTTTGATTCCACCACCAACTCCATGATCGTGGCCCTTTCCGCCCTTTCCATTCTCATCTGGAAAGCCCTTAACTAGGGCACCATTCATTTGAAGTATGAATTAATTTTTGATTTTGGGTTTACCTCTTATGGCTGTGGAGCTGGGCTGGTTCTCTTCTTCCCTCGTTCTTATTCTCTTCTTTTGAGGTCCTTCTTTGTCTTCCAACTTATTCCTTGTTCTTCTCTTTGTTTTCTTTTCCTTCCCTTATTTCTCGTTACCCTTATTGTTATTTTCCCTTGTTTTCTGTACTGGCGGTACCTGTTGATTTTTTGTTTTAGGAAAATTGTTAGAATTCGATCAATTGAGAGTTAGGGAAGGCCTTCCTCTGTTGGAAGAGATTCAGCACCCCCAGTTACAGATTGAAATACAAGAAAAGGCTATGCAAACCAAATCTGGAACTACTGTTGCCTTTTTGTGTTACCACCCTGAGATTATTTCAGGAATTTATGATTAAAATGTTACCTGGTCTTTGGGACTACTGATGTTTGGAAAGGGTGGTGGAGCTGGGGGGGTTGGATTTGGTGAGGGCGGCGGTGTTGGTGGAGGAATAGGGAAAATTATCACCTCCAGTTTGCTGACCGGCCCAGTTCCCCAGTTCCTCTAATAGGGGGATGGTGGACCCCACCCGGGCAGGGTGTTTGGGCATGGGTAGAGAGGTCATTTCAGCCCCCCCTTTGTTAGAGGAACTGGGGAACTGGGCCGGTCAGCAAACTGGAGGTGATAAAGATCCGGAGGAATAGGCATTGGAGGGGGACTCAGTGGTGGAATTGGTAAAGGTGGAGGAGTTGGAGGTGGTGCTGGAGGTGGGGCTTCACGGTGGTGATGGTGTTAATGGTGGGTGGCGGTGGTGGTGCTGGTGGTAGTATTGGGTATGTACATTGTAAAAGAAGGTGATGATTTGAGGAAGATGAGGGCATTTTGGTCTTTTCAAATTTTAGCAAATAGGTTAGGGCAATTAGGTCTTTTCAAATTTTAGAAAAGATAGAAGAAAGGGTAGTTTGGTAATTTTTTAGCATTTAACGCCTAGTGTGGACTTAAATGGCTTTAGGTGGAAAGTAGGGGTGGTACATGGAATTTTCAAGGGGTGCTTGTGGACTTGTCAGAACCTTAGGGGGGCATGAGGATATTGGGTGCATTTTAGGGGGGTGTTGCACAAAGAAAGGTGTTCGAGGGAGTTTCTCCAACACCACAACCTTTAAACTAGATCAGACCAGAAACGGTTATGGAAAACGAAGACCTCTCTTTAGGGTTTCTTGATTTCTCTATCGATTAAAGAATACTTCCAATTACCTTACATGGGTGCAAATACCCCTATTTGTACAAGTTTCTCCCCAGCCCTCTTTCTCTGATCCTTCTTTGGATTCGCCAGATGGCTTTCCTTCTTTGTAAGGTGGTTTCCCTTTGTTCGGATTAGGAAACCCTTCAAAAGGAAGGGGATCCTCTCCTTAGATCCCGGGATCCAGAATCTTCTCGCACGTGAATTACGGTTATCAGCCTCCATCCATTAGGGGTGCTCTCAACTGATCTTGCTGACGTGTACAGACCAATGTAACCGTTTTGCTAGTGGTCTGATCTATTCTGCATGGTGTCTGGTGTCTTGGACTCTAAGCTACTCTAGGTGTCATCCCGTGGATTGGGTCGATAAAGTATGGTGTATCATTTGCTTCCTACACCCCTGGTCTTGAATATGGGGAGGATTCTCCACTTCTTCCGTGCAGCGGTGTTCCAGCCCATGTGTTTGGTTATCAGCGATCTTTGCTTACCGTTGCCCCCCGTGAAGGTTGGCTTTTATTTACGCTGGTCTATGCTCGGCAGAACTGGTTATCGGTCATGTGTAAAAATTACTTCCTTCCTGAGTCGTATTTCTTTCAGTGAAGATTTTACCCTTGGGTATGGAGCGAGAGTCTCCAAAACTGCACCGCCATTCGCCGTTGTCTACACGTGGGTCCAAAATATCTTCCGGATTTCACGCCTTTTAAAGGAAGTTGAAAGGACATCATACAGTTCATTTAAACCTCTTGCTTTCCCAGTATTTTCTTTGTCGAGGGAGCTTCCCTCACGCGTTAAACACGTGTCTCATCTTTTCCTTGCATCCTGACCGTCCAATTAAATTCAATGGGTTGATCAGAAGCCTCCATTCTTTTCCCAAGGGTATAAAGGATTCTAACTTCTCGAGGCTTCTCTTCTCCATCGTTTTCAAGTTCTTGAGCCCGAAAGTCTTTGATTCTCTGCCTTAATTCCATCCCTTGAAGCTCCCCATTCTGCGTTTTTCTTCAACTACACTTCTCTTACTCAAGTAAGTTCTCTTTTCTTTATTTCTAAAGTTGATTTCTTTTCTCAAAAGATGTCGAGCTCTAAGAAAACTCCAGCTCCCAAGTTTGACCGGGATGTAGCTTCTTTGTTCAAAGAATCTAAGGAGTTATACCATGGCGAAGGTGTTAGGAGAATTGTCGTGGTTCCACCTAGGGCGCCTGGAGAGATTATTGCAGTTCCTAGAGTATCTGCCACTGCTCAACGGAGTAAGTCTGGTGTTTCCACTGGTACCTCCAGCCGTAACCCTCCGAAGAAGCTTTCTATTTCCCTAGGGAGAAAGGTTCACCATATTCGCCAATCCCAAGTTGATCCCACCATAGGAAAAGGTGTGGATGAAATCCCCTCGGTATTGAATGTATCTGATGTCATGGATATTCAAGAAATCTACTCGATCCTAGAGTCCATTGATCTCAGGGCCCCCTCTCCTGAAGACAGATTGAATACTGAGTATCCTAATGAGGTTAGCCTCATCTTGGATGCCTTTGAGGCCGGCTTCCGTTTTCCCCTTCCTGAATTTTCTTCTTGTCTTTTTAACCATTATGGAGTTGCCCCCAGTCAGTTACTCCCGAACTGCTGGAGATGTGTTGGAGCCTTCATCCTTAGATGTACCCGGTTAGGTAGACGTCCCTCTCCTATATTGTGCATTAGGTGCTTTCTACTGAATTCGCGCAGTGGTCACCCTGAGTGCTATTACCTCCGTCTGCGCAACCCCTCCATCCCTATTATGGGTAAAATCCCTACTTCCATTCATGCTTGGAAACAAAGGTTCTTTTGCGCTTCATGCGTGGGACATAGGTTCCCTAATACATGGGGCTCTCTGAACACCTCTACTCGGAACAAGATCCCAATTCTTGACGACGAGGATTTAACAACCCTGGAAATGATAATGAATCTTCCGGGGCCCGTTGAACTGGCCGACATTGATGCCCTGGACATGTCCGAGTTGGAGAGGGGTGAGCGCCCTGGATTTTCTCTCTCATTTCCCCTTATTTTTGTTGATTTTTACTATGGTGTGCTAACTCTTTCCTCCTTGTTTGGTGTAATGGATTTCAATCTGGGTACCATTGCTACCTTCATGGAGACGGAGAACCTCCAAGTTACCAGGGACATAATCATCTCCCCTTCGCCCCTGGAGAAGAAGAAGAAGAGGAAGGAGGCTCCAACCGAGCATAAGAAGTATCTTCCGAGGAAGGAGCCTAAGAAGAATGCCCCTCCCTCAATTAATGAAGATCATAAGAATCAATGCCAGCATTCGAGTAAGAAGAAGGCACTCCCCTCCTCCGATCATGTTGTTCGGGAGGAGGCTTCTCTCACAGTCCTTAGTGGTGCCCCCTTGCTTGAGGGTACCGAAAAGAATATGGATAAGGAGAAGGTGTCTTCAGACTTGTTTATTCCCAAATGGTCGGTACGACTGGCCACAAGGTGATCGGGGACGCCGAGGCTGCTGAGCAGATGGCGTTATTTTGCATTCCCCCAGCTGATCAGGATGCCCTCTTCGATATGGATGATGACGCGCTGGAGAGTACCGCCCTTGCACATGCTTATGAGGTAACACTCTCCTTCATTGGAGATCTCAGTGCTCTTGGTTTATCTTTACTAACTTTTTCTCGTCCCAGGCTTTGGCTTTTCCCTCCGGGTTGGTACATCGGAAGAGGAGGATTGCCTCCGTGTACAGCCGGCTGGAGAAGGATTGCAAGGAGCTGAAGTGAACCTGTGATGGCAGGAATGAGCAGATCCATGTCCTAGTCGACGACGTTAAATCACTGACAGAGGAAAAGGGGATTGTGGAGAAGGCCTTTGCCACTACGGATAAAGGTCGTGCAGTCGCCGAGAAACGTATTGAGGCCCTCATCCTATCCAACAAAATGGTTGAGGAAGAGTTAAAAAAGAAGATCCAGCTGGTGGAGAGCTAGAAAATAGAAATTGTTGACTTGAAGTCCAGGTTAGGGGAAGCCGAGAATTCGGCTAAGGTTGCCGGTGCCGTGGCCGTGAAAGCCTATCTTGGCTCGAAGGAGAACACCAAGGAGCATATGAAGACTGCTTCCAAGGTTTTTCTGTAGGTGGCACACTCCATCTGGATGCAGGTGAAGAAGAAGAAGCCCAATTTCGACTTCCAGGGCATGGGTGAGGTGGAACATATGCTCGCCAAGTTGAAGGTTGGTGCCTTCGTTCCCACCTCAATAAGGGGGAATTGATAATTCTAGTGCCACGCGCCCCCTCGAGGACTATCAATGTGGAGAACCCTGATGTTGTGGGGTCCACTTCTATAGCAAAGGCTGAATGGACCGTTGCAGTGGATACTGAGCTGGCCAACACGGTTGAGGTAGATTTCAAGCAAGGTGTTGCTCAAGGCGTCGTCCCACGGAAGGGACCTCCTTCCTCTCAACCTAAGGATAAAATGATGCCGACATCTGATGCTCAGGATCCGAAGGACTCGGCCTTAGTTTAGCTTCCTTCCCTTTTCTTTTTTGTTTCGACCGTGTCATTTTGTTATTTTGCACCTGTAACTTATCATACCTGCTCTTAATGAAAAAAAAATCCTTTTCTGGGCTTCAATGTTCTATGCTCATCTTCAGACTCACCTTATCCGATCATGACCTTCGTGTTTTGCATATAGGGCTATATCTCCATGCCCGGTGCCATACAAATTTAATGTTGTGGAGCGTGAAAATTAACTGCAAGCTCAGATAAAGATGCGTTGTTGTAATTCAAATCTCGTCTTGAATGTGAGTTAGAGTACTATAAGTCGGTTGAGAGTTGGGTGAAGGATCTGCTGGAAAGGCTGGATTTCGCGCGGGATATTATGGATAATGTTGCTGACTACCTCTGGGTTGAGAAGTATGCCGCGGCAAACCTTACCATTGATTATCTCTTGAAATCGGCAGTCTTCCAACGCTTCTGTGAAGATAAGGCATTGGAAGGTGCCCAACGACTATATAACAAAATACAGGAGGCTACCCCCAATTTTCAGTGGGGGAAGATTTTTTTTTTTTGGGTGAATAAGAATTTCATTACTAAAGAAAAAGAACAACAACCCTCAAATAGGAGGGAAAGGGGACAAACATAGATCAAGACCAAAAGACTTAAACAGGAGAGCTCGTGGCAAGGAGGGAGATAGAGGAGAGATCCCAGGAGACAACAATGAGCCTGTTCCTTGGGGTGTCCTTACAAGAGGAGGGGGCCACCGAACTGAGTTTGGAAGTAATTTCAAAGGAAATGGAGTTCCAAATCTAGCTAGTGGTGCGAGATTTGGTAGTCCATTTCCGACGATTACGCTCCATCCAAATATGTTGATCGTGGCACAAAAAGCCATCCTACCAACTGCATCACAGAGAGAAGAGCCTCCAAAGGTCATATCCACCCATAGCCATTCTCTATCGAAAGGAAGAATCCTACGGGGTCTTGGCCAGCATTTAGCAAGAATGCCTTTCCAAATAGCGCGGGAGAAGGGGCAATCAAAGAAGAGATGGTTTGAGTCTTCGACCCCATTCCAAAAAAGGCCGCAAGAAGGAGAATCTGAAATGTGCCGATGCCGGAGAAAAGACTGCGTTGGAAGGCAGTTGGGGAAGACTCGCCAAACTGTAAAGCAATGCCGGTGGATATGGTGTTTGAACCAAACAAGCTTTCTCCATGGGGCAAGAGGATGACGCGTCCGAATGAGATCCCAAGCAGCTTTGGAGCTGAAATAACCTGAAGAGTTTGGTAACCACAAAACACAATCACCCCGCTGAGAGGGTCTTCGCTAAATGGAAGGCAGGAGGTTCCAAATGGAGACAATCACAGGATTGAGGGAGGGAGGGGGGATCCAGTCATTTCCATCAATAATCTCAGCCACCAAAGCATTTCTAGATAAGCCGGAGCCATAGATAGTTCTGGAGGTGACTTGGTGGAGGAGAATGCCCATGGGGTGCCAATGATCTAGCCACAAAGAAGTGTCATTTCCATCAGCAATGTGGGATTGAATGGAACCAAGAACAAGGTGCCGGGAAAGCAGGATATTGCGCCATACCCAGGAAGCATCCGAGGGAATGGAGGCAGTCCAAATGGAATCCGATCTAAGCAGCCCCGAATAAATCCAATCCACCCAAATACTTTTCTTTCTTGAAGCAATCTTCCAGATCAGCTTGATTGATGCCAGCTGAATTCACCTCCTGAATCCTTCTAATACCCAAGCCACCTTCTGCCACAGGGAGACAATCTGAGGCCCAACTAGTAGGGCGGAGAAATCTTGTGGAGTTAGTACCTTCCAAAGGAAAGAAGCCATAAGAGATTCCAGAGATTTGATGATGGAAGAAGGCAGGCCGTAAATTCTAAACCAGTAGATATAAGAAGCTTGGAGCACAGACTTGATGAGGGTCAGTCGACCCGCATAAGAGAGAAGTTTACCCTTCCACAGCTGCAGCCGTTTCCTGATGAGATCCAACATGGGAGTACAATGATGGGCTGATAACCTGACTGGGATTAAAGGAAGGCCTAAGTATTTGACTGGAAGTTGGCCCAGAGGAAAACCACAGATAGCTTGCAGGGGGGCTTTATCTAGATCAAAGATCCCAGCCAAGAAGAGGAGAGATTTTGTAGGGTTGATCTGGAGGCCCGAGAGATCGTGGAAGTGCTGCAAACAATACATAATGGACTCAAAAGAGGAGATGAAGGCCTTTGAGAAGATCATGAGATCATCTGCAAAGGCAAGATGGGTTAGCTTGAGGGCTTTGCAATTGGGAATAGGGATGATGAGCTGCTGGTCTGTGAAGGATTGGATCTTTCGAGATAAGGATTCCATGGCCAAGGTGAAGATATAAGGGGATAGAAGGCACCCTTGGTGTATTCCCACCGTAGAAGCAAAGTACCCAGCCGGACTACCATTAACAAGGACTGAGAAGCTCGGAGAAGAAATGCAGCAATAGATCCAGTAGATGAAAGATGCAGAAAACCCCATCTTGATCAATATCTTATCAATGAAATCTCACCTCAAAAAGTCAAAAGCTTTATGGATATCAATCTTCATAAGAGCAGTTGGGGAGTGGTTTTTTCTTTCAAAACCTTTGACAATCTCATGGCAAAGAAGAATATTATCTGATATGTTCCTGCCGGGGATAAAAGCGGACTGATTTTCACTAACAAGGAGGTCCACCACAGTCTTGAGTCTAAAAGCCAGGATCTTTGCTATGAACTTGTAGATCTGGTTGCAAAGGGCAATGGGCCTGAAATCCGACATAGCTGAGGCTCCTTCCTTTTTTGGAATGAGGCAGAGAAACGTGTGGTTTACTCCTTTGATTTGGCTAGGATTGAAGAAGAAACTTCTTATACCATTGATGAGGTCCTCCTTGATAATACTCCAAGTGGCTAAGAAAAAACCCATGCTGAAACCATCTGGTCCAGGAGCATGGTTCAGCTTGAAAGAGTGGATAGCTGTGATGATTTCCTCCTCCGAAGGAATGGCACCAAGGGACTGAGAGAGCTCCATCGGAATAACTTTGTTGAGAAGATCATTGGGGATAGAATCTGCAGTACCAGAAGAGCCATTGAGCAGATCTTTGAAAAAGGATGCAACCATATCTTTAATGTCTTTCACATTAGTAATAGGAGAGCCATCAGGGCCAGCCAGCTGTAAAATTGCATTGAAATTAGATCTGGACTTCAGAGATCTGTGGAAGTAGGCTGAATTGGAATCCCCTAACTCCAGCCATTTAATTCTGGCCTTCTGCCTTAAGAAGCTTTCCTCCTGAGATAGAAGAACAGACAAATGGAGGGTGGCAGCCTTTTCATCAGCCCAAGTTGACAATTCAGGGGATCAGATTGAATTTGTATCTGAATTGAAGAGAGCTTGTCCTTGCAATCTTGGACCTGCAAGGAGATATTACCAAAAGTGTTGGTGTTCCAAATCTTAAGAGCATCTTTCACATTCCTGAGCTTCCTGGCAAAAGCAAAAAGGGAGGAGAAAGCTTGGACAGGTTTTTCCTAGGCATCTTTGACAGTAGCAAGGAAGGAGGGATGGGAAGACCACATGTCAAAATACTTGAAAGGTTTAGGACCAAAAGAGGTATAAGGCTGAATAGAGAGAGAGATGGGACTGTGATCAGAAATACCCGGGGTATCAAAAGAGGCAGAGGAAGAGGGAAAGGAGGAAAGCCAGCAGTCATTGACCATAACTCAATCAAGCTTGCAATCTATACGATGAATCCCAGCTCTTTTGTTACTCCAAGTGAATTTTGGACCAATCCAGTGAAGGTCATCCATGCCCAAGTCATCAATGCAATCATTGAAAGCAGCTATAGAGTCAAGATCTAAGGAATCACCACCCTACTTTTCATTTCCAAATCTGACTACATTGAAATCTCCCCCAAGTCCCCAAGGTGAAGAGCTAATAAGATTTGCAATACTACGGAGATCATCCCATAAAAGAAGCCTCTGAGAAGGGCAGTTAGAGGCATAAACAGCAGTGAAAAAGAAGGAGAAATGATTGAGGCAATCAGAGAATTTTAAATGGATATATTGGGCTGAAGAGGAGATCATAGAGACCTGAATTTTTTAAGGATCCCATAAAATCCAGATATGGCCATCGGTATGGTGAGTGTAGTTGGATAGGAAAGACCAACCCGGGGCAATCGAGCTCAAAATTTTTGAAGCATTTGGCTCTTTTACATGAGTTTCCAGCAGACAGCAGAAGGTGGAATGGTTTAGGCGAATACGGGATCTAACAGCAGCTTGTTTGCTCAAGGAATTTAGACCCCGAGTGTTCCACAGAACACTGTGATTCATTTGGGCAAGAGGGAAGGTTGCACCTGACATCCCAGAATACGGGATAGCACATCACGAGAAGAGGAGGAGCTGCGGTGGCGACGATTGTAGCCAGCAGCAGGAGAGGAACAGGGGATAGCAGAAGAGGGGGGGATCGGGTGAAGGGGATGAATGGGACTTATGAGAAAGCCCATGGGTTTCAACCAGGTGACCCGACCCGAGAGAAGAGGGGCTAACTGGTTCAGGAACAAGGTCAGCGGGAACAGGGTCAGCGGGGTGGGCCAGTTTCTTAGATTTTTTTTTCTTATGGTTCTTTGACTTTTTAGTGGAGGGCTTTTTTGGAAAATGGACAATAGGGGAAAGAGATGAGGGAGATGACAGCTCAATGGTGGGCCCCTCAGATAAGACGACCGAGGGGATAAAGGTGGGGAGATCAGGATATTTCGTAAAAGAGGGGGATTTGGGAATCGTCTCAGGGTCCTTCGTCGAGGCAAGCACAGAAGAGGAAGTTGCAAGAGTTGTCGACGAGACAGACGCAGGTTGCAGAGGGGACAAAGGGGAGGAGTTCGCCGCCGGAGCGATGGTGACAAAGCTTGGGGCTACAGAGGTGTCAGCAGAGGTGCCAGGAGGTACTTCAGCCATCGGAGAAGCCATACGTGATCTAGTACAAGGAACAGCAAAGTCGAGGCACTTCTCGATGCAAGTCCCACGGTCAGACTCCAAAAAGTCATCGTCAGTTAGGGGAGCAAAAGGGTTTTGCCCAATAGGTAAAGGAGGGATACCCAAGATACTATCTTGAGGAGCTGCCGGAGTACGGCTATGGTTCCGGCGACGAAATCTCGACCTGGCTCTACCTCTAGGGAGGGAAGAAAACCGAGATGGAGCTTCGGCGGTGGGAATGCAATTTTCCGGCATAGGATTGGACTCCGGAGGGGAGCAGAGGGCAGTATCATGCCCAAACTTCTTGCAAGTCAGGCATTGAGGGGGTTTCCACTCATAGTGGACCTCCTGCTCAAAGGAAAAATCATCCCCATCATTGACAGTGATGAAAGAGGGCAGAGGTTCATCGGCAGCCACTTCTACACAGATGCGCGCGAAGGCCAGTCGAAGTTTCCTCCTAGTGCGCATGTCTGAGAATAAAGGTTTGCCCAACACTGAGCCAACAGAGCTAAGGCCTTCCGTACACTAGAAGTGGAGGGGGAGACCAGGGAGAGAGACCCAAAGAGGGATGGTCGATAGGTCTACCCTGCGAAGCTGCAGATGGCGGTGCCGCTGTCTGAGAAAAATGGGTTTGTTCCCAACTTGCCAAGGGCCACCCTCAAGCACACGATTCCTATCGAGTTCATCTAAGAACTTGAAGATGAAGAAGCCGTTGTTGAGAAGATGGATGTCGAGAGTGCTAGAAACTGTCCACTGCTTGGAGAGAGAGGCCTTTACAATGTGGAATGGAGGTCGAGAACCCAGAAAGTGGCCAACTAAGCAAGATTCCTAGAGCTCTGCTTCAACCTCAAGAATATCAGGGGAACAGACAACAACCTTAGAAGACCTGACAATGGAAGGGGGGACAAAGTGAAGAGGAAGGCCTGCAGCAGAGAGAGAAGCATGGTGGGATGAGTTAAAAAGGGAAGTCCATTTGGGTTGGCCGGGAGAGAGGGGGGAGGTTGGGATGGTGGTGTCGGAAGGAGAAAGCAGGGAAGGAGGGGAGAGAGGGGCGGTGGAAGACATTACGAGAGTCACCAGAGAGAAACTGCTGGAGTGCCTTAGAAGAAAGGGTTACCGGAGACTTCCATCACACTCTCCAGCTCCTGAATCCTCGTTTCATTGTATTCTCCATCACTTCCATAATTCAGTGGGGGGGGGGGGAAGATTGATTTGGGGTTCAATCCTAAAATTCCCGTGCAAGAGGTGAGGTTGGACCCATCTTCTATTTCGGTGCCCTTCTTTCCTCCTCCCGAGAACATTCCAGGACCACTGCCCCCCAATCCTCGGCCTCCAAAGCGCCTATACTTTTAACTGCTTATTGTGTATAGCTTGGCGGTAGTAACTTGTGTACTTTTATTTACTTGAATAGATGGAATCTTTACTTCTTTGTTACTCGGTGTCTGTTGTTGGTATTGACTATAACTTTGTTTTGGTCGCAGTGCTCGCAGTGGGATTCACTGACGTGGTTAGGAGAAAATCATTTCTCCTTGTGGTGCATATTACCACCAGGATGAAATTAGCCTTTATGATCGGAAGATCTTTATGTGATCTTGGTTACGTCCCCTGGATGATTCGTTTGTAATTTCCAATGCAGAGCATTTATTATCTATGCCCCTTTAACGCTTTGTTTATTGTGCTATTAATTGGACCCAAACAGAAGCTAAACCGTTATATCTTTTCCTAAATCTTTTCACAGGTTTTGAAAAGCGTAATGGGGATCTGCCACGTGGCCCCTGGCAGTTATTTGCTTTAAATCTAATATCGCCTTTTGGGATTCTCTTTTGATCTGGGCCGTCCGTTCTTGCATAAATAGCGGTTTTTCCTCCTCCTTTTACCACATTCTACTTCTTCCCTTTGGAGCGAAGCCATGGACCTTCTTTGTGGGTTTCTTCCTATGCTTCTCTTGACGCCCTCTTATTTCTCTAGTGTTGTTACTGTCGTTGCTTCTATGGCTATAACGGATGCCACTTTTTGGGTGCTGACTTTCAACTTTGTAGCCTATTTTCAGCTCTGATCTTTAATCAACATTTGCCCTCACAGCTTCGATCTTCAATCGACACACTGTGTCTTTTGCACTTCCAAGCTAGGGGGCTACCTCTTTGTGTAGTGTGCCCGCGTCAATGCTTGGAGCTGTCGTGCTACCACGAAGAGGAGGAGAGTCTTGAGGGGGTTGTTTCCTGCCTTCCCTATCTCCTCAGAATTCGAGGATGGGAGATTTGCACAAGCAGTGTGCTGGAGGGTAAAAGCCGGTGCCTTTCTTGTCGTCTTTAATCTCCTCCTCTTTGATAGGGGACAGGAGGCCACCATTGGGATTCATTCCATTGTCAGAGGAGCTCAAAGGCGTCTATGTGGAGATTCCCATTTGGCGAACGGCCTTCTAAGGCATCTCGGGGTCGCGTTGGGCCATAGGATGGCATGCCATGTATGTCTGGGTTGATCGTAGCCTGTACGCCATCCTCTTTATGGCTACTCCTGTCTCATGCTTCTGGGCCCTTGTTTCCCTCATCCCCTAAATCTCTTTTTTGGCGAGTCAAGGAGATGCTCTGCGTGCTTGTGGTTTAGGCGCACCTCGTTCCTGTTTCATTTTTGTTGCAAGGAAGAAGCATTCACCGGGAGCTGAACTCCCTCGATATTCTTTCTCCAGATTTTGTAAAGCCTTTAGTTCCCATCTTAATGTTGTAAAACGATGATGTATTTTTTGTAAAATTTGGATTTGTCAATAAAGAACTTTCTACAACTTGGATCATCTATGCTGTTTTCTTTAACCGAGTACCATAAGTTTCCTTGCAGTGTGATTCACCACTATGGTTGGTAGACCATTAATTTTTGTGGAACACCACTACGGTACAACTCACCATTATGGTCGGAAGACCGTTAATTTTCATTGTGGAACGCCACTATGGTGCAACTCACCATTATGGTTGGGAGATCATTAATTTTCATTGTGGAACGCCACTATGGTGCAACTCACCATTATGGTTGGGAGACCATTAATTTTCATTGTGGAACGCCACTATGGTGCAATTCTCCATTATAGTCGAGGTACCATTAATTTTCATTGTTAATTCGCATATCAATAATAGCATTCGAATTTACTTTACAAAAATGAATCATAAAATGAATTGTAAATATTGATGCCTTTATTCAATGTAAGAATCTAAGCATTTGAAATAACCCAAGGCTGATTCCGAATAAATGAAGGGTTGTGGACTGACCTTTATTGATTGAATTTCCTCCAATTTTCTGAGTTCCAAGACCGGGGTATGGATATTCCCTCCAAAGTTTCCAAATGATAAGCTCCCGGGGCCACTTGTTTGGAGATTCTGTACGCTCCTTCCCAATTGGGCGCTAGCTTTCCCATGGCTCTTAGATTGGTGGCTTCTACTTTGCAAAGCACTAAGTCTCCTTGGTGAAACATTCTTGGTTTCACCTTTGCATTATAATGGCGTGCTGCCCGTTGTTGGTGTGTGGCATTCCTTACATGTGTTGTTTCTCTGATTTCCTCTAATAGGTTCAAATTTTTTTCAGCTTTTCACCATTAGTCTCTTGGTCATAGAGCTGTACCCTCAGTGAAGTTTGTCCAATTTCCACAGGAATCACTGCTTCAGTTCCATATGTCAACATAAATGGGGTTTCACCTGTTACAAGTTTGGTGGTTGTTCGATATGCCCATAGAATGCTCGGTAGCTCCTCAACCCATAATCCTTTAGCTGTCTCCAACTTCTTTTTTATTCCATTCAGGAGGATTTTGTTCATGGATTCTGCTAAGCCGTTAGATTGGGGATGTGTTACTAAAGTCTAATGCAACTGAATCTCATACTGATCACTAAACTCCTTAAACTTCTGCTCAAATTGCTTCCCGTTATCTGTGATAAGGGTTTTCGGGATTCCATATCTATATATGACGGAATAGAGGAAGAACCTCCATACCTTCATAGTTGAGATTAATACCAATGCCTCTACCTCTACCTACTTGGTGAAGTAATCTATTGCCACTACCACGAATTGTCTACCTCCTGACGCTTTTGGAAATGTACCTAAAATGTCCATACCCCATTGTACAAAAGGCAGTGGACTAGTGATAGAGGTGAGCTTAGTTGCCGGATGATGGGTGATCGGTGCGAAGGTTTGACATTTGATGCATTTGCGTACAAAACTCATTGCCTCTTTTCGTAAGTATGGCCAAAAGTACCTTTGCCTGATGACCTTGTGAGCTAACGCTATGCCCCCCAAGTGTTGTCCACAAATGCCTGTGTGAAATTCCCTAAGCACAAACTCTGCTTCTGATGGCCTGAGGCATTTTAAATAGGACATGGCGTAAGCTTTTTTGTGAAGTACCCCTTCGATCATAGTAAACCGTGTTGCTCTCATCTTTATCTTCTTAGCTTCTTCTTTGTTGGCTGGGAGTGTCCCTCCTTGGAGATATGCGATGAGAGGATCCATCCAGCAAGGTTCAACGTCAATGAGGAATATATTCTC
This sequence comes from Telopea speciosissima, assembly GCF_018873765.1. Classification (NCBI taxonomy): domain Eukaryota; kingdom Viridiplantae; phylum Streptophyta; class Magnoliopsida; order Proteales; family Proteaceae; genus Telopea; species Telopea speciosissima. The sequence goes on from NC_057920.1 coordinate 42,583,583, forward strand.
GGTCTTTTCTATACTTGGTGTGCCGAGAATGTCTATATATACCGTTCGGCCTAACTCTTGAAAGTCTGAGGTGGCTAGCCTAGACAACGCATCTGTGGAGGTATTCTATGCTCGAGGCACCTATTAGATTTGGAAGTCAGCAAATCCAGTAATTAAGTCGCGTACCTTCCTTAGATATTGTGACATGCGTTGTTCCTTTGCTTCATATTCACCGTTCACTTGATTAACTACCAACTGAGAATCGCTATGCACGGTGATATTCTTTATCATCAGACTTTTTGCCAGATTCAAACCGACGATTAGGGCCTCATACGCAGCTCTATTATTCGTAGTTTGGAACTCGAATCTCAGTGCTTCCGACTCGTTAGTATCAACCTTCTGCCACATCCGCTGCTGCTGGATGAGCCGTCTACATACAAAGTGCAGGATTCCGCTGGTTCTGGGTTGTTGGCATTTACCACCACTTCATCGTCTGGCAAGGTGCATTCGACGACAAAGTCTGCCAATGCATAGGCCTTAATAGTCGTACGAGGCTTGTACTGGACATCAAATTCCCCAAGTTCTACCGACCATGCCTGAATGATTGTGTTTTGCCAAAGTTTTCTTCAACGGCTGGTTTGTTACTACCTCTATGGTATAGGCTTAAAAGTAAGGCCTCAGCTTTCGTGCGGCCATGATCAGAGCATAAGCTTGCTTTTCAATATTGCTATATCTGGTTTCTGCATCTAAGAGCACCTTGCTGACATAGTAGATCGGCTTTTGTACCCGACCATCACCTTTGACTAACACTGCACTTATTGCCACCGGGGTAATGGCTAAACAGAGCTGAAGCACATCTCCAGGGTTTGGCTTGGTCAAGAGTGTTGGGTTGGTCAAATATTTCTTTAAGTCTGTAAATGCCTTTTGACATTCTTCTGTCCATTCGAAAGTGAGTTTGACCCCCGTTGCTTGTCTCTCTCGTGCTTTGTTCTTCAATGCCTTAAAGAAAGGGAGACACCGATCTCCGGAAGCCGAGATAAACCTCCCGAGCGCCGCCACTCTTCCTGTTAGCTCCTGCAAGCCTCTGACTCTACCCGATGGCCGCATTTCTAATATAGCTTTGATTTTGGCCGGATTAGCCTCTATTCCTCTCTTTGACACCATGAAACCAAGGAATTTGCCTGAGGTCACCCCAAACGCACATTTGGCTGGATTCAACATCATTTTGCTTTTCCTCAAGACTTGGAATGCCTCTTCCAGGCATGGTACTAAATCTCGTTTCGTTTCGGTGTTTCGGTCTGACCGAAATTTTCGAGATACCGAAATTTCATCGAAATATGGTATTTTTCTGTGGGTGTAAAATGCCAAAATGACTGAGATTTCCGAAATTTTCGAAACGAGATTACCGAAATTACCGAGATTTCCGAAACAAGATGACCGAAATTTCCGAAATATTTGAAATATTGCACGTGACACTTTTAGTGATTTTTTCAATATCTCGCGATATATCGTGAATCCATGATATTTCGTCGATATCTCACGATATATCGTCGAAATATGGTATTTTTCCATTTCGGATTGGTATCGTATCTCAGACAGCTCGAGATATACGAAATTTGGCGAAATATCGCCGAAATTTCGCGAGATTTTGAACCTTGCTTCCAGGTCAATCACGTGGTCTGATACCTTTAAGCTTTTCACTAACATATCATCCACGTAAACTTCCAGGTTGCACCCTATTTGATCTTTAAAGATATGATTCACCAATCGTTGGTAGGTGGCTCTTGTATTTTTCAACCCAAAGGGCATACGGGTATGGCAGTAGATATCCCTACCGTCGATGAAGGAAGTCTTCAATATATCTGGTTTATACATTCTAATCTGATTATACCCAGAATAGGCGTCCATGAAACTTAACATTTCATGGCCGACAGTTGCATCTATTAGTAAATCAATGCGAGGCAAAGGGTACTAGTGTTTAGGGCATGCTTTATTCAAATCGGTGAAATCAATACATATTCGCCATTTGCCATTAGGCTTGGGCACTATTACAACATTGGAAAGCCACTCCGGGTAAATAGGTTCTTCTATGAACCCTGCTTCTAATAGCTTGACCACCTCTTCAATCACCTTTTCTTGTCGCTCTGAAGCAAAGGTCCTTTTCTTTTGGAAAACTGGTTTGGATGTCGGATAAACGCTTAGCCTATGCTCGGCTAACTCCCGATCTACTCCAGGCATATCTACTGCCGACCATGTAAACACATCAGCATTGTTCCTTAAAAATTTCACCAAGTTGTTCTTCTGCTCGCCTCTTAGGCCTACTTTAATCTGTACTGTACGGCTCCCATCTCCCTTGATGACTTCTATAGGGATCAAATCCTCCGCTGGTTCCGACCTTTCATGCTCGGGACTATCTCAACCATCCTCAAGGTTGATTTGGAGTGTCTAAGGTTCCTTCCCCTTTATTCTCAGGTAACTTTCGTAGCATTTTCGGGAGGTTATCTAGCTTCCTCGGCATTCTCCAATTCCTTGATCGGTAGGAAACTTCTTCACTAGGTGGGGAGTAGAGACAACTGCCTGTAGAGTATTAAGTCCTAGAGGTCCAAGTATCCCATTGTGATTGGAGTTCACTTTCACTACCAAAAAGTTCATCATTACCGTAGAGAGTTTTGGTTCCGTCCCCACTGTTACCAATAATTGAATTGAACCCTCAACGTGCACAAGGGCTCCATTGAACCCATACAATGGAGACTCTACCCTCCTCAGCATCTCGGGTCTTAGTTGCATCTTTTCAAACGCATCATAGTATAGGATGTCAACTGAGCTCCTGTTATCCACAAGGACCCTGGCTATCGTACAATTGGCAATGGTCATTTTGATCACCAAGGCATCGTTGTGGGGAAATTGTATGTCGGACAAGTCCTCATCGGAGAACGTTATTTGCTTATCAGTCTTCCTCCTCTTGCTATGTACTTTGGTTTGGAATACGCATCGAGCATGATTCTTTCTAGAGTTGGAGGACTCGCCCCCCAACCCCGGGCCGCTGTAGATTGTGGCGATATCCCTAAATGGTGCATTCTCAGTGTATTGCTTTCCCCTTGCCCGGTCTTCCTTCCCCTCGGTACCTTCCAACCGAGCAGGTGACTTCGCCCTTTCCTTGGGTTCCTGGGGACGGTACCCTTACCTCCTTTCGCCGCCTTATTTTTTGACAAATCGACTTAGGGGGCCCCTCTCGATGAGGGCTTCGATCTAGTCCTTCAGGTGCCTGCAGTCCTCATTGTCATAACCATGATCCTGGTGAAATTTGCAGTATTTGCTCTTGTTACGTTCATGCGTGGGCTTGATCATCATGGTGGGCCAGCGCAACATCACTTGGTCCTTTATCTCATTTAGAATATATGCCCGGTTGTGAGTGAGGGCTGTATAAACTGGCTCTGGGCTTGAATCGTTCTTTGGAACCCAAGCCTTGGCATCTGTCTTTCTCTTCCCATCCTTCTGGTCTTTGTTGTTCATCTGGCCATTTCCTCTAGCCTGAGAATCTTTCTTTTCTTGACCCTTCTTCAAGAATTTGCCTTCTTTTTCCTGTTCGGCTGCAAGAACTTCTTCCAGGTTGATGTGCTTCTCGCAGCCTGAGAAGAGTTCATACATGTCTGCCAGCTCATCCATGATCAGGGACTTCTTCAACTCGACATGCCTGATGCCGCTGCATAGAGCTTGGAACTTTACGATCTGGTCTAGGTTTCACACTTCCAATGCCTCCTTGTTGAATCTTGTAAGAAAGTTTCCGATTGTTTCATCAGGGGTTGTTTAATAGCCAAGAGATTGGCCGTTGTCTTCTTATGGACTCTGCTACTCACGAAGTGGGCAAGAAAAGCCCGCCCAAGCCCCACAAAGTTGGTCAGGGAGCGTGGCTTGAGGCGTGAGAACCATTGTCTTGCCGCCCCCTTCAAGGTAAAGGGGAATGCTCTACACATTATGGCGTCAGATGCTCCCGCATACTGCTCGATCACGGGCATCTTGAAGATTTTTGGTAGGGGTTCCGCTCTAATCTCGTCTGTGAAGGCGAGATCGGTGGTGAAGTGGAAATCGTGGCTTGGAGCTAGGTTCTTTCCCTTTATGACTTCTTGAATTTGATCCTACAGCTCCAACACTTTGTCGTTCAAAGCCTACTCGACCTTGGTCATCTGGGAACCTTGGCGCTTGTTGTCCCCTTGGACCTCTTTACCCTGTCACCGAATGTTGTTTACGTTGCTGTGGTTCTTGCTATGCTCTAGGGGAGGGGTTCTTTCCCTTGCTTGCGACAGATGTGGTGGTGCTGGGATTCCTTGCAGGAAATTGCATTGCAGCTCCAACATCTGGTCCATCTTGTCTTGCCATTGAGCCTGCATCGCATCGAACTGTTCCACTGTCACGTACCGCGGCGGATCTGCAGGGGGTCTTGGCTGAGATTCCTTTTGCTGGGATTCGTTCACCTCTAGGATTGGATCATCCGTCCCAGGGTGAGAACTTGCAGGTCTACCCAGAGCTCCTTCCTGAGAGACTGTATGAGCGGCAGCCGCCGCAGCGGTCTTCAAAATCTTTGATTGATTTCGAGTGTTCATTACGGTGGAATCTTCGTAGGTCTCTTTCTCCTTCATTTCCCACAGACGGTGCCAAAGAATGTTGCACAAAGAAAGGTGCTCGAGGGAGTTCCTCAAACACCGCAACCTTTAAACTAGATCAGACCAGAAACGATTATGGAAAACGAAGACCTCTCTTTAGGGTTTCTTGATTTCTCTATCGATGAAAGAATACTTCCAATTGCCTTACATGGGTGCAAAGACCCCTATTTATACAAGTTTCTCCCCAGCTCTCTTTCTCTGATCCTCCTTTGGATTCGCCAAATGGCTTTCCTTCTTTGTAAGGTGGTCCCCTTGTGTTCGGATTAGGAAACCCTTCAAAAGGAAGGGGATCCTCTCCTTAGATCCTGGGATCCAGAATCTTCTCGCACGTGAATTACGGTTATCAGCCTCCATCCATTGGGGGTGCTCTCAACTGATCTTGCTGATGTGTACAGACCAGTGTAACCGTTTCGCTAGTGGTCTGATCTATTTTGCATGGTGTCTGGTGTCTTGGACTCTAAGCCACTCCACGTGTCATCTGCGGATTGGGTAGATAAAGTATGGTGTATCAGGGGGTAAGCGTATTTAACCCTATTTAAATCTGGGCATGGCTGATGTACATGCTCCAGCTTGAGGGGGAGTGATAAAATTTATGTTCTAGCGCTAGTGACAGGATAATATGGGTATTTTGGTTTCTTTTGTTATGTTTCATTGTGGTTTAAGGACATGTACTTCTAGTAGGGGTACAATAGTCTGTACCTTTTATTTTCTTACATTAATATAACTCTACTACTCACGGTAGGGCTATTCAGTCAAACCGTGAGTTCTATCGTAGTGGCTCCTCTTCTCTTCTTCTTTTCTTCTTCTCTCTCTCTCCTTCCTTTGTGTTTGTAGGTGTTGGCTTCAAGGACTGATTTCGTTATGGGTCAGCCATGTCATTTGTTGTCCTTTGCTTTCATTGGAGGGGGTGAAATGTGCAAACCTTCAAGGGCCATTATTATGATAGGACACTCTAGCAATAACAGTTGTTGAATCTCCTTTCACCATAATGTTATAGGAGCCTCCCTTGTAGCATATACGAAATCCTTATGACGTGAAAACAGTTCCATCCTAACAAATTTTCCTTCACCTGTTGACCTTCCCTGTTATAGATTTGTTTCCTTTTAGCTGCATGCAACCATGAAGCTCTAAATAAAAGCATAGATGATGTTGAGGTTTTGGTGTCTCGACTTCTGATGATGGACTGCTGTGTGGAGCCTCCGTGGGTATTTCGGTAAATTTCCTGTATAGGGTTTTCGCTAAAAATCTATAGCGAGACTTCTTTCCCAGCAGTTTTGAAAAATCTGAGAGAGGTGTGAGGAACGAGCGACTGTAACCCTATTCTCCATTGATAGTGAAACAGATCTCATCTCACCGTGAACGTAGGCAACCTTGCCGAACCACGTAAATCTTTGTGCGCATTGTGTGATTGTGTTTGCGATTTCCATTATTCTCTGCATCGTGTTAGGTTTTCACAATATGAATGCTATAGCACATAATAAGATATTCTCAATCTCTATTTGACTATGAAGATAGTTACATCTTAGTGGTAGTGACTTGCTATTGTTGTTAAGATAAATATGGAGAACGAAAAGAAGAAAGAACAGCAAAAGTGGCAATTCCTCTCCTCTAAATTCCTTTATACATAGAATTAATTATGACAAAAATTACTATTAGATGAACAATACTAGCACATTTATGCCCCTTAAAATACTTGCTATCTTTTTATGGAATGGGTTGCTTTTGTAGTGCTTCTGGGCAGGCTTTGGTTCTGCTATTATTTTGCATGATGACTTGATGAGTTGTGTCACTACATCTATAATGAGAAACGTTGCTGGTGCATGTTAGACTATATAGTTGTTTTATTATCATTTGGATCTCATATTGGTGGAATAGAACTGTAGATATTCTCTGTAGTCCATGATCTATTAAATCTTGTCTGTTTCTTCAGTTGTACTTTCTGGGTGTTCACTAGTCACATTGGTTGTGTTAAACTTAAATACGAGCTGACTACAGGGATATGCACCACCTAATTCAGATAGAAGGGAGGGGGTTCTTACAAGGAAACGGATCGAGTACCTTGAATGTGTTTCTCAATATCATGATATTCCTGATACTGAACGTTCAGATGATGAGATCAACATGCTTCGCCAGGTGAACTTTGCACAGGGTGCAGCCATTTCAACTGTCTTAACTAGTTCCAGCAAATGCTAGAAAAGATGGAATGACTTACTCCATATGTTCTTAGGCTTTGTTTTTGCTGCTCAGATTGCTGTTGATTGTCCTAGGACTGTACCTGATGTCACCTTCTTCCAGCAAGAAGTAGTTCAGAAATCCTTGGAGCGGATCCTTTATACATGGTTAGTTGATTAGTTCTTTTCCATGTTCTTTCCTTTAGTTTTTCGTCCCCCTTCCTCCCACTCCTCTGGAGGAATATATTGTTTGCATCTTGTATACTAAATATGGTCCATGAACAAAGGGCATACCATATACTAAAGTTTTAACTAGGAGGATCTATAGGAAAATAACACCTTGGATCAGAATTGGAGCCTTCCTATCTATTAAATTCTTCTGGAATGTTACAAAATGTATGGCATATGAAAGAAGTCTGCTGACTGGGTCATCTGATTGGCTTGATTTCTTCCTTGCAGACTTCTTAGGTTGTTATTATCAAATGTTTGTGCACCTTGTATGTTCTTACTTTATGCATAATCCGTAGGAGATCCACCTTAAACGGATTTGTTTCGATTTTATTATTTTGATGAAGCGATTAGTTGATATGTCTAGGTACCTGAGCATAGTTGTCATGGCGTCTAGGCGACGCAAGGCGTTGGAGGGGTTCTGGACACAATGTGACCAAGTTAACCAAAATGCTCACCTAGGCAACCAAGGCAACACTAGTTGTCAAGGCGCCTGGATGCCAAGGCGTGCGCCTTGACAACTAAGACCCGAGATAAATATGTAAATTTTGGTTTACTTTGATACTTGAATGTAAGTTTCAATGGTTATGGAATATTAAGCAGTAATTGCATATTTTTCTCCACTTTGCACTCTCTAAATCTATTTCATTTATTTGTGAGAAAAATGATATTGGGTATATCCGCATAGGTGACCTCCTCTTGGACCCACCTGTGATTCTCATTTAATATGCTCGAGACACCATGGATGAGCTTCATTTTGGACAACTTCCAAACAATAACCATCATATACCTTAAAAAGGCCGTACCCAGTGCACAAGGCTCCCGCGTTTAGCAGGGTCTGGGGAGGGTCAAATGTACGCAGCCTTTCCCTTGTTTCCAAAAAGGCTGTTTCCAGGACTTGAACCCGTGACCAAGCGTTCAGCAAGTGAGCACTTGACCAACGCACCAAGCACAACCTTCAATAACCATCATATGCCTTATTCTGGAATTTTCTAATGTCATGATGGGGAGGTTAATGATCTTTGATTCGGAGATCTCCACATTCAGGACCTATCAAATGGTCAATTGTGCATGCTGCACATGTGAAGTTAGTCTTTATGGACTGAGGAGCATTCTCATTCTTTATTCTTAAAGGTTAACAATTGATTATTTCTCTTCATCTGTATTCATGGATTCCTATTTATTTTCAGGGCTATTCGGCATCCAGCAAGTGGCTATGTTCAGGGAATTAATGATCTTGTTACACCATTTCTAGTTGTTTTCTAGTCAGAATACTTAGAAGGGGACATGGGGAATTGGTCAGTTACAGATTTACCTTCACAAAAAATTTCTAACGTTGAAGCCGATTGCTATTGGTGTCTATCAAAGTTACTTGATGGGATGCAGGACCACTATACATTTGCTCAACCAGGAATCCAAAGGCTTGTATTTAAGCTGAAAGAATTGGTTAGGAGGATTGATGGTACATCCCATTTCCTTTATTTCTTCCCATTCTTTATTCCCCTTGTATTTCCCTTCATGCCATTGTTTCTTTGTATCTTACTTTCTTGCTTTTTAAATATTTACCTTCAAGTTTTGTCGACCAACTACTTAATATGACTGCGAGGCAAGAATATCTGCTAGACTGTATGAGGCAAGCTTAGTACCAGTCTTGAATCCCACCAAGATCTTCAATATCAAAATCAGCCTTTTTGGATGACCTTAACAATAAATCTCAGACTGATGTATAATTTTTTTGCCTTCCAAAACAATCAGGAATATTGGCTGGCAACGTTTATCTTCTTCATGAAGTTCAACCAGGAGTATGTTTTTATTTCCTTCTACTTTTATTTTTATTTCAGTTACTGTATTGTCTTAAAAAAAAGAAAGGGCGTACCCACTGCACAAGGCTACCGTCACTGCGAGGTTTGGGGAGGGTCATAATGTACGCAGCCTTAAACCGCTTCGTGGAGAGGCTATTTCCGGACTTTAACCTACGACCATTAAGTCACAATGGAGCAACTTTACCGTTGCCCCAAGGTCCGCCCTCTAACGATGAAGATGCCAATTAGGAAACAAAAACCAAACCTGCATTTGACAGATCTGGGTTTCACATTTCTGTCTTCAAGAAAGTTCTGAGACCTGCCCAATCCTCAAGATCCAAGACTGTTAGAAGAACCGTGGATTAGAAAGAGAGAATTAGAGAATAGAATGTATTATTCATTGATAGGTAAGCCCCTGGGAAAGTTACAAAGGGATTGAAATAGACATAATTACCCCTAACTAGCTGACTCTATAAGAGCAGCAACTTAAACCTAATGACATAAGAATTAAACTACCTCCAAAAGGACTAGAATACCCCCACGGTATTCTGGATTACATATTCCAACACTCCCCCACAAGCTGGATTATAAATATAAGTAAAGAAGGAGGATCCAGCTTGAACTAATAAGAATAAAAAAACCCCATAATAATGCCAACACTCCTCCTCAAATTGGCGTATACAAGGCACTAATGCCTAACTTGAACAAAATGGGAAGAAACAAAGTTGCAGCAAAGTCCAACTTGGCAGATGAATGCAGCTCCAAAATAAACTTTCAAGAACTTGAAAAATAGATCTTCAAAACCTGGGCAGACTTGATCAGCAAACCGGGACTGGAATGTCTTCAAAAAAAGGCAGCTTTCACCAATCTTCTATAGTTGTCCAGTGATGAATCTTTGACTGATAATCTTGAAGATTATAAGCAACTAGGGCAACGGAATAAACTGAATAAGGCAGCGGAAATAATCAATCCAACTGTAAATCCTCATATAAGCAGGCTACAACCAAATTATCTTCAATACTTTTCATCTCCCCCTTACGGCCAACTCAACCCAGTAATGAAGGATACCCAATAGCAATGATGGAGAAGACTGATCTTCTATATTTTGCACCAATGCTCCTGCAAGTTTTGCTTTCTGCAATGGCTCTAGGTGTATTGTACATAATCCCCCCCTCACGTGGAGTAGTACAGGTGGACATATAACGGAGATGATGTAAATAGTGCAAAAATATAATATTCCAGAATTTTCCAAAAGGTGCTAAGGGTAATGGAAAAGGAAGAAATGGCAGTTTAGAGAATACCATAAACTTCCAAAGTGATTATGGGTGTATGCCAAAGGTATGGTATGGGAGGTGGTGAAGTGAAAAAAAAACAATGGGATAATGAATCACGGAGAAAAACAATGCAAAATATAAATTGTCAACCATCTTCAAACGATCAAACTCTTTAGATGGAAACTCCTGCAGGGGAGAAACACCTAACTCCAATGTTCAAATCTGATAAGTAAACAGATCCGATTTGAAGTAAGGAGAGGCTCCAATCTTCAAGGCTTGATCAATCTTCAAACATGGAAGAACAGGTGTACAAAACTCCATTTTATAAACTCTCATATGCAAAATAGAACTGACGAAGATATCTGGGTAGAATTGATGTTATAAACTTTAAAAAAACTTGCCTGTAACCCTATGTTCAGCTCTACATCTGAAGCAGAAGTCTCTGGTCTTAGATCCCCTTCGCTCTCCCTTTCCCTGTATTTTGCTCCATCCTCAAGAGCTTAACCTTCTTTTGTGACAGAGATGAACAGGAGCCCTCCTCTCTAGAGTTGAGACTTGTTCTTCCTCATCTAAATCGAAGGTTGGAAACACTTCAAACCCTCTTGGAGACGATGATTCCCGCAGAACTCTTGTTCCTCATGGCCCAAACTTCAACCCCAAATCGTTTGCCCAGATCACGCCCTGATCCTGTTAATCCAGATGAGTGGGTGATACAGAATCGCGAGTCAAACTTGGGAAATTGATCTGCCCATAAGTTTGCAACCAAAAAACATCCAAGAACTCTTAAGGATTCCCATCTGTCAAGGCCTTGATTCTCCATTAGCTTGATGCACACGCTAGTTTTTAGATGCTTCAAATATTTCAGACACAGTTATTAATTTCCAACTTCTCTATGGATTCCAATTTTTCGAGGCCTTGAATCTACTTTAAAATGATGCACCCGGGAGTTAGATAGATGCTCCAAAATTTTCAAGTCGGAGAGATCTGGTAATCTTTCCATAGATTTGCACCCAGAAAATCCAATGTCTCTAAGGATTCCAATCGATCGAGTCCTTGAATCTCCTTTAGATTGATGCACCTGGGAGTGGATAGATGCTTCAAGTTTTCAAGTTGGAGAGATCCGGTAATCTTCCCATAGACTTGCAGCCAGAAATTTCCCACCTCTCCAAGGATTCCAGTCCATCGAGGTCTTGAATTTCCTTTACATTTGCGCACCCGACAGTGGATAGTTGTTTAAAGTTTCTCAAGTTTGAGAGATCTGGTAATCTTTTTAACATGCACCTATCAATATCCAGGATCTCTAAGAATTCCAATCTGTTCAAGCCTTGAAATTTGGTTGTGCATCTTCTTGGGTAACTAACCTTTATTTCAGTCAACTTTTACTATTTCAACAGATCTGGTCCAATGGACAATAAATCAGGCTCAGTTTTGCCAAAGATCTCAATTCCTTAAGGCCCTTAATCCGACGTAAGTTCATGCAGTAACTGTATTGTGTATCTTATTAATATTTATAGCAAACCTGTATGTTGGGGACAAGGGGAGCATCATCTTCTTATATGCCACCTCACAATTATGATGGGAGTTTTTCCTGTCTAGGGATCCTTGCAAGTCCAAGTTAACCTTTAAGTTCCTTGAGCCCTAAGAAATGGAGCTAATACAAAAATATCCTCAAGTAGAATGGCGTTCCTTCAACAGTTTTTTCAAGAAATTTATCTTATTGATGAGTCATAAGACAATTCAAGGTTCAGACCCCAGAGCCAAGGGAAAGCGCTAAAGGAGAAAAATAACCTATCACATTACAAATTTACAAACGGCGAGACGAGCTGTTTATCATTACGATAGATGTCAAGTGGAAGTGCAGTGATGTATGCAGCTGAGGCATCCTAACAGACCGACTATAGACTTGAACCTTGTTCTTACATGACCCGATCAATTCGTCCTATCTAAAATTACAAAAATACCCTCCATAAGTTAAAAGAATATCCCTAAGAAGAATAAATTCAAATACCAAGTCTGAACAGGTAAAAACAGCCAAAAGTAAGCCCAAAATAGCAATTTCCATCATGAAGATGATGCTACCCTTGGAGTTATGTCCTTATTAAAGCCCTAATAAGTCCTAACTCCCTTCCCACCTCTCATTCCTTGTAGTAAAGTCCTAGAAATCTATAGTCTAAACCTCTAGGTTGTCCTACATCAGCATGAATATTTATTTATTTTTATTTTATCTTTCAGTCTGGGCGTGGGGGCTTAATAAAAGGTCTCTTGTATGAGTCTTTTTCAAATATGTAGGTGCCTAAGTGTTGAGATAGTCAACCGCACAGTATTTACTTAGTATTTTTATTATTTTAAAAATTCCGAGTAGAAGATGGAGTCATTAGCAAATAGAGAAGGGTGGAGACTATTTTCTCTTCCTTTTCTAGTTCTTGATTTGTTTTGGCTCCTTGGGAGGCTAAATAGCCTTCAAGACCCTAGAAAATAATTGATTATAGCTACCCTCCAAGCTTCTTTGTTATATCAGACCCTGCCATCAATTGAGCACTAAACTGTTGGGATTGACCCGAAATTATGTAAGGCTAATAAAAGATTACTCCCATCAACACCCCAGAATCATACGCCCTCCATAAGCTTGAACATCTATATCATCCCTAAACCGACCATTGATAAGTTGCTTGGTTTATCCATTTTGATACAGTTCATATATTAGTTGGTAACAGTTTCACAGCAGATCTTTGTAATATGAGAAGTATCCCCAGTTAATGGTTGCACTTCAATGGCACCCCTACAGTTTTAGTTGACTCATGATGATAAATTCTGGAATTTAATGGGGAAGGGAATGCTGATCTCTTCATCGTATCTCAAATTTTAAGGTCATCTTTACTTGAAAAGTTGAGGCCCATAGGTAAAAGTATTAGCTGATTGCTACCAAACTGAAGGATTATACGAGCTCTCAGTGGGAAAATCCTTATACCAGAAAATCTCTTGAGAGTCACTAACTGATTTTTATCATCGCATTACCTGTGAGACCGATAGCACAGGCAACATGATCTGCAGCTGGGAATTCTATGATGTTGGTGCTGAATTTACATGACCTTGTAGTGAGGATGGAGAAGACTCCACCATATTGAGTGATACCTTGGTGGTCTGGAGATGTATATGTCTATCGAGATGAACAGACATGATCTTTTGAATTTTTGTTCTACATTCTTCACATGTGGTGAGAAACAGAATTTAGATTTCAGGTCCTAAGGGGCAGATGACTTAGCCTGAGAGGTCCAAGTAATACTATGATGCCCTACTAAGAATATTAATACTTTTTTTGTGACGGTTGTCTGGGAAAGTGAGCCATCTTCTGATGAGTAATCTGAAGGTTAAGTTTAATTGTTGTGGATGCATTTATTTCTCTTCCCATGATTTTTTTTTTTTTTGGGGGGGGGGGGGGGGGGGTGGGGGTGCGTACATGACAACATTTCATTGAAACTAGACAAAAAATTATTTCATAGAAGTACATAGTAGTACATACTCCATAGAGATAGATGGGGAAAAAAAAAGGGCCAAACACCACCACCTTCCAAAACATCATAAAAGTTCAGCTTACAATGGATTCTAATTCGCATCGCTTTTAGTTGATGCTGATTGCCGAAAGAAGAATAAGAAAGGCCGTATTTATGGTTTGGTGTTCACCATTGAATCAGTTGTTGACCCAAACCATGCCATGCGATTGGAGTTTTCTGGTTTCCTTAAAACCAGGATCGTGGGGCTAGTTAGGACTCTTATTTCTTTTATTTATTTTTTTATTTTGTTCTTATGTTGTTTGAATGGATGGGACATGTGCAGTTCTATTTCCTTTTAATCACTTTTTTAAATTTCAGTGTTTTAGTTTGTTTAGGACACTCCACATAGCATGCATATGGGGGAGTTCTCTTTTATCAGTTTAGCCTTGTTTTAGGAAGTTTGAGTCGATCAAGGACTCTCTCCACACAGCATGCAGCTGGAGAGTCCTAATGGTCTGTCTATTCCTTTTTCTACTTTTTATTTAATCATGTAAGAGGCAAGACATCACCTACGATTTGAGTTAATGAAATTATGGATTTTGTGCCTGCTGAGGTGATTTAGTAGGTTGGATTGGTGGTGATTCCTGAAATTCATATTGATGCAGGACAATTTTGGACCGGGCCGACCTGACTAGTGTACTACATTGGACCGACCCAAACTCAGTTGAACCGGATCCAGTTTGAGTGTTTGGATCTAGTAGGATTTTAGGAAGTTTATTTTATTTGGGAAATTATTATGTAATCTTTTATTTTAAGGTAGTTATTAGACACAGGGAAATTTCCAATTTGAGTTTTATTGGGGTTCTATTTTAGTTAGCCTGGTTTTAGTAAGTAATTAGGAGTCTTTATATTTTTTTTGGGTTTTATAAATAGATGTGTAACCAACGTATTATGATATGCAAGAATGAATTAAAAAAAAAAGTGAGTTTGTGTGTGTGCACACCCTCCCTCCCCTTTCTTCTTCTTCTCACGGCTTCATCTCCCCCCCCCCCCTCTGATTTCTTCTCAGATTTCCCCTCTCCTATTCTGTCCCCCATTACATATCCCTTCTTATTCTCATCTTTCTTTTTTTTTTTCTGGTTCTTCAGTCAATTCATAGGTCAGTTCTTCTACTCTTCTAGTTCTGGTTTCTAATTTCGATATTCAGTTTCTAGTTTCTATTCAGTTGTTTGCTGATCTATACTACTGTTAGATCATATTCTGGTTCATGTCTTCGGATTAGTACCTTACTGCTTCTAGGATTCTTCTATGTTTGGGCTTCCTTGTTCAAGTAGGTTTCTTCAACGTCTTTTTATTCCAGCCATCAGATTCTCAGAGGCATTCTCCTAGTCTCAAAGAGCCTTCAAACCTATTTTTTTCTATTTCTGGTTTGTGGTTGCTGAGTTATAAAATTTAATGTAGTCCTAGATAGGAATAACTCCCACTAGAAACCAGTAGATCAGGATCTCTAACGATGCTGGCCAATTGGAGTAGGAAGGGGTAATGTAGGGTAAAACTAGGGTTAGGGTGAGGTAATGACAATAAGGTTTATATGGTTTTGTTGGGCAGGTCTAGGGGCTTATTATCATATAAAAATAACAGGGTTTGAATGGGTATGAAAATTCTGCAGAATTAGGATTAGGGTTTCGGGGTTAGAAATTAGGAAAACACTTGAATTTAGGGTTTGTAGTTGGAGATTGGAGTAGGGCTTTTGGTCAAATGTTAGGGACAGGGAGGAGGATGCTCGATTGTAATTTGAAGGTTTTCTGATGGCTGAATTGGGTTTTACAGAAACTAGGGTTTTGGAGTTTTGTGGGAGATGGTAGAACTTAGGGTTTTGATGGAAGGATGGGACTCAAAGCTGGATCGAGTGGAGGGGATGTAACAAGGGGGCTGTAGTTTGATTTTGATGGTAATCTAATGAGGGAACAGGTGTGGACAGAATTAAGACTAGCTAGGGTTTATGGAATTCAAATAGAAATAAAAGGGGATCGGTTGGGGGGAAGGCTATAGAGGATTAGGAGAAGATGAACGGGGATGGGGCTTCAAACTTACTTGCAGTTACAGCCAAGGTTTAAAGTATCAGTATCGGGTATCGTATCAGAAAGGTGATTTTAAGAGACGTATCGTATCGTATCGGAGAGTATTAACCATATCAGGTCACGTATCGACGCTATACAGTTGATACTTTTTAAGTATCGTATCGGTGTTGTATCGTATCGATACCCTAAAAATAAGATTCGTATCAGTTAGTATCAGCGGATACGTTAAGATACGGTCTTCAATGGAGGCAGCAGCTATGTGGTAGAAGGATAAACCCACCATCCAGCAGAAGAAGATCCTCCCAGCAGTCACGGCGTAAGGAGTCAATTGGATTCCTCCAATCCCTTTCCACCTTGATGTCCACAAGGATGCACACACTCACAAGGGAGCAAGGAGCAGCAACAATGGCAGCCAACGAATTGTTTTTTCAAACTTTAACACTTGTGGGGGAGCTTCCCACGATTTAGACTTTTATAATTAAAGGCTAATGCCAAATCCTAGTACAATCTAACCTCTCCCTTGATAAATCATGGAAGGGAAGGAGTATAATTCAAAAGCTAGTAATTAAAACTGTAAAATGTCCTAACCACCCCTACTAACTTAAGTTTAAAAAAAAACACTTAAATAACTAAACTTGACCCAATTGAACCAATTGGATGTAACCAATTTAAACCGGTTCAATTTAACTAAGAAAATAAACTAAGTGTGGAATGGAAATACTAGAATGTAAACCTAAGCTATGGCTCCCTAACTAAGCTCTAATGTCAGGACTTCTTCTTCTTCCTACTTGGTGCTGCATCAAAATTTCTCTTATTCTGGTTTTGCAGTTTTGTTTTGAGTTTCCTTAGTCAAGTGGGATTTGTTCAAATCCTATAATCTGTCCATTGGATTGATTTGATATTGTAATATTATGTTTGTTCTTGTTAAATAAGCCTTCAGGTAGAGTTCTGACCATATCTTTTAATTGATCTGTTGTTATAAAAGTTATCTCTAGTATGGTTTCTTTACCTTCACTGCGATTCTGGTTTTCAAAAGGTTCTGAATTCCTATGTCTTAGGTTATTTAGAACCCCTTCAATTAGTCCCAGAGAGCGCTCCTACTACACTTCCATCCCACAGTTTGATTACACCCTCTGGTTCCCGAAGGCCCCAGATTTCTTACAGAATAACCATCTACTTAAAGGTTTGATTAGGGGAGGGGGGAGAACCTTCCTCTCCTTGGGTCCCTTACAGAGGGCCTCAGTCCCTAAACAGCTGATCTACCTGGATGCCTTTGAAGAGATCACCAACCCATAGCCATTGGGCCACCTCGCACTTAATTTTATCAATAACTTTATAGAAAATTTGTCCTGAAATAGCCTTGCATTGTTCTCTGCGCAGATGCACCAAAAATATTCTAGAAGCATTCATCTCCAAACAAACCTCCCCTTCCTGTCACAGCCATCCAAATAACACCGTCAAATGTGTTTTTTGACATCTTCAGAAAAATCCCAATATATCTGAAACACCTGCAGAGAGTGGTGGCAAACTTGTTTTTCAAAAGAGCAATAAAGAAATAGATGGTCAACAGATTCCATATCTCTCATACCCATCAAGTAAATCACGGTGACCTGTTCTTTCTGATGCAAATCTGAACCAGTTTTCTATGGTTGATTTCTCATCCGATAGCTTTGCATTTCAGTGGTGCTTTCTACTTCCATGACTTATGAGGGAAAGAACCACGGGGGTTCTCCTCATCATCCTCATGAACGATGTTGCAAAAGCAATAAACAAAGATTTGGAAGAGAAAGCTCCCATGACTATTCAAATATAAATATGTTTGTCGTGCAAATTATTAGAAATAGGATGGTTTTGGTGATGTCCAAAAGATTCTGAACCTGCTATCTCTCTTTCTCTAAAGGCCCTTTTAAACCTCAAACTCCAGGTAACACCAAACCCCATAATTTGTGCACACATCATAACTATTTGTATTTTTTATTTTTTCTTTTGCATTGGCCAAAGAATACAGTCTAGGGAGCTGGTCTTAGAGGCATATCCTCACACCACAGATCTTCTCAAAATCTCATCCTAGCTCCATTGTCCACATCATATCTGACCCAGTGGAAGAATATTGGTGTTAGACAATTCATAGTCTTCCATGGGAATCTAAAATTCTGTGTGTGCAATAATGATAGCTCCCATTGCATCTTGATCTGGACCATATCTTGTTTTTATCACTGCATGCCTTAAGGAATGTGGTTTGTTTGGAGATCTATAACCCCTTGGCAAACTGAGAGACATTCCCCAATTGGATATTCTCTATTCTTTGTCCCCCTTCCTCTAAAGGAAGACTCGCTGTCACCCAATGTATCAGATGATTCCTCTTCCTTTCCCCTGGTTCCCACAAAAAAAACTATTCCCTAGTACTTCTTTCTATTTGACTTACAGTCTTCTTAGGGACTGTCGTAGGGAGACTCACTCAAGGCAGGCCTATCACAATTAATGTAGTCCTAGATAGGTAGGAGACCTACTAGGAGCCAAAAAACCAGGATCTGTTGAGTTGCTGGTTTGATGGGGGCAGAATTGAGGTTTTAGGTCAAAATTTAGGGTTAGGGTTAAGGTAATAAGGATATATGTCTTATATGGTAAAGCTAGGCAGGTGTAGGGGAGTCTAATGAACTAGGTTTTAAGGGTTTTGGATGGGTGGAAGTAGGTTAGATGGATCTGGGCAGCAACTAGGATTAAGGTTTTGAGAGGTGGAAGATGATGGGATCTAGGGTTTATAATAACAGGAAATCAGGTGGTTGAATGGGCTTAATATTTAGGTTGAGTGTGGGTAGGGTGGAGGGAATTATATGCTGAAAGCAACAGCTAAATCAGATGGTTAAATCTGGAGTTATGGAGGTTTCCTAGTAGAGATAGGAGAGAGGGGTAAAAGTGTAATTTCATACAATCGGCTGGGTGGATGGTACTGAAATTTGGATTGAGTCTCTATTAGGGTTTGAGGAAGGTTCGATCAAAATTTTAACAGGTTCTAACTGTTAGATTTGGTTGGGCAGAATTCTCACGAAAATCACCTTGCATGTGACCTTCTAGAAGGGAAGAAGAATAGTTGCAGGTTTTAGGATTCTAATGGATCTATGGTATTACTGGTGGATGAGGAAGGTAGTAAGGATTTAGCATTGGCAATGGGGATCGATGGGGGTGGTTTAGAGGATTAAGAGAAGAAGGGTAATGGTTAATAATGTCAAATACTTACTTGGAGTTGCAGGTCTTCAATGGCAGCAGCTTGAAGACTAGAAACGGGTCCTTCCGATCTACAGGATGCAAGGAGTCGATTGGAGGTCCACCAATCCCTTATAACAAATCCTTCCAGTTTACAAGCATAGTACTATATCTCGCGATATATCGGTATCTCGGGCCTACCAAGATATCCGAAATATCCGAGATATCGCGAAATATGACCGAAATATTGCATTTTTTCTGCAATATTTCGGGGGTCCATCTCGGGGGGTATTTGGCCATATCTAGGCCTGAAACTTCATGGACAGCCTTATTTAAGCTTAATAAACACATTTAAACCATAAAATTGTAAAAATGTGAATTCAAATTGGTGTTTTGGGCTTGCACCCTTGATTGACATACGGTCGCCGACCCTAATGTATAAATAGTTAAATACACATAGATTAGGCAGTTAATATTTAATAATAGTATTTAACTTCATCACATATCAAGTTAAAGCCAATACACATTGATGAGTGTCATGATTCTCATAAACTCCATAATATTCAATAACTCGCTTAAAGCCTTAAAGGCAATACACTAAGTGTCAAAGTTAGTAAGTCACAACTCACAAGACTCGCAAGTCACAACTCACAAGTTCATAGATCAATGAAATCACAACTTAAGTTACAAATTACAAGTGCTAAACTGCTAATAGTAGTTGTTGTGCCTCCCTGGATCAATCCCACTCATGCCTCGCTGGAGTCGACGTCCATTGCTCTCTGTTTGAAGGACATATGTGGACCACGGTATAGAATCGGAGAAGAAACGAGTGTAGTCATCCACAAGTGTCACGTAAATGGAATCATCAACATACTGTAGGTAACCTATCCTAGGATATAAACTAGGGTTACCAATCGATCCAGTCCGTGAAGAAGATGATCCACTGTGATATGATGTTGGCGCCAGCGCAAGAGGCGATGGCATTGGCTGCATGTATGGCTGGTGAGGTTGGTAGCTAGGTCCGCTAGGGTATGCAAAGATGTTATCTACAAAAGATGATCCAGTATGTCCCTGGGACTGGGACTGGTAGTCATAGTCCCCTACCCCACTAAACTGCCCATATGATGATAATCCATATCCATATACACCGTAAGGTTGTGATGCACCATAATCCGATGCCAATGGAGTGGTATGTGCGAAAATTAAAATAATTATTTAAGAGCAGAAAAATAAATCCGACACCATGAAGCCGTAGATCGGCCATTGGTGTCTAACATATATTTAATTCATTACCATCTAAGTCATATTACCCCTAATTATTTCCTATTTTAATTGTAGGAAAATGAATTTTTAAAACCAGAAAATTAAAAAAAAAAAATACATATGGAAAAAAAATTTCGACACCGTGAGGCTATAGATCGGCCTCCAGTGTCTAACATATATTAATATCATCACCATCCAACAAAATTTGTACATAGTCTTTTCAAAAAAATAGTTTTAGAGGAATAGAATTTACCTTAAATAGTGGAAAAAGGCTTGGATGATGAGCTTAGATGACCCTCCGATGAGTTTACCGGCGAAAATCCGACAACAATGTGCTTGAACAATGGCTAGAGTGTTGGATGAGAGCTTGGAAGAGTGGAAGAATAGGCAAAAGACTGAAATTCCTTAGCAAATGCAGCTCTCGGTCGAAATATGGACCGAAATCTGCGAAATATTGTATTAAAGCCCCCCTTCACGTGACACTTTAAGCCAAAATACCATATTTCGTCGATATCTCACGAGATATCAAGATATCGTCGATATCTCACGAGATATCTCACGAGATATCAAGATATCGTCGATATCTCACGATATCTCACGAGATATCAATGAAATATGGTATTTTTTCATTTCGACCTGATTTCGCATCTCGGTAAGCTCGAGATATACGAAATTAAGCGATATTTCGGCGAAATATCGCGAGATTTTGAACCATGTCTACAAGACGCAAGGAGTCAACTGGAGATCCAGTAGTCCCTTCACCTTGATATGTCCCCACAAAGCAACACTTAACAAAGCAAGGCAGCAGCAGCAATGACAGCAAACAAAAGCTATTTTTATCAAATTCGTGTTCAATGTTTGCCCCTTCTTACAACCTTATATAAAAGACTCAAAATTAGACTCCTACACTAAAAAAGAAAGGCCTAACCCAATGCTTAAACTATTAGGTAACTTAAATTGACTAGGAAACTGAAATAGACTCAAAATAGAGTCCTAATCCAGCCCAACTAAACAATTAAAAGACGAACTACTAAAATCACTTAAATTGAACCGTTGGTTCAAACCAGCTTTGGATCGGTTCAATTTAAAACATTAAAAACATGAAAATAAACTAAGTATATCCCAACTTTAGGCCCATAAAAGTGGCCTATGACATAGAAAACCCATGGAACCAAAGGCCCAACATGTCTATAACCCAACCCTATACTTATTTCTCGGGAAAGAAGCCCAATTCGGTGATAAACCTGCATCAACAATGGTAGTCTAACCTGATTGAGGAAGCAAATTCTGAGTTGGTTTTAGAGTGGGATGTCCCCAGTTAAAGAGCTCCTACGGAGAATTTCACATCTACTTGTGACGGCAAGGTCCATGTGCAACCAAAGGACATCTCATTCGAATGGAAGCCAAGGACTGCCTTCTTGTTACCAGATCCGCTAGCTTGAGAGGGATGGGGGAGACTGTTATGTAGTGGGACACATTGTCATATTCTATTGAATGAGGTGGTTCCGTTAAGTGGTTTGGAGGTCATAGCCCCGTACAATGCCCTGGTGTATAATGTATATACTGTTTGGCTAAGGCCCCAATAAATATCTGTATCTATCCCAGCAAAAGAGAGATTCTGTTATCTATCCCCACAAAAGAGAGACTGAGTCAATGAGACAGAACTTCTATAAATGGAAATGTTCTCTCTCCAATGTTGTGGAACATTCTTACAGTGGGCCATTTCCAGTCATGTAGATTATGTTTTTCTCTAATCTTTGCTTGCTTCTCTTGTATTAGAGTTGTAGTAGTATGTCTCCTTTTGGGTCTGTGGCCAGTATTGTATTCTGTGATTGTGCCTTTTTAATCAAATAAGTGGTTACGTATCCCTCAAAAAAATCCCGTGACTATAAGAAGGGCTAAATTCTACTTCATCCATGACTTGACCTAAAAGATGGTACAACCTATCAAATAATTGACTCAATCACATGCTTCTTTTTATTTTCTTTTCTTTTACGATGATGTTGTATAAAGAATTAGAATGGGGTGGATGAAGTTGAGGGGTGCGTCTAGAGTGTTGTGTGATTGACATTCTTCTTTAAAACTCAAAGGAAAGTTTATAGGACAATTATACGATCAACAATTATGTATGAAGCTGAATGTTGGGCAGTGAAGAAACAACATAGAAACAAACTTAGTGTAGCTGAAATGAGGATGTTGACGTGGATGAGTGGTAAAATGAGAAAAGATTAGAAAAAAAAAAAAAAAGGAGTGAACGAATTAGAGTTAATTTAGGAGTAGCTCCGATACATGATAAGTTGTGAGAAAGTCCCAGGTGGCATGGACATGTGCAATAGTGGTCTTTGAGTTCTCCAGTACGAAGGGGTGATTTGACTCAGATTGAAGTAACTAAAAGAGCTAGAGGTAGGTTTAAAATGACTCTAGGAGAAGTGGTGAGGAAAGACTTCCATAGCTTATGACTAGTAACAAGTATGGCTTTGAATAGAGCTGATTGGAGAAAAAGGATCCATGTAGCCGACCCCATTCAGTTGGAATACATGAGTTGAGTTGAATTTAGGAGACCCAATTACAGGATCAGTATTTTCTGTCTAGCAGTTAATTTAAGACATAATTATGTGAACTAAGCAACCAAACTGAGAATTAAAACTATGACCACCCCTAATAATTTAAGAAATTAACATAAAAGGAAAAAACTCGACTCAATATATCTTCTTTATTCGCACCCAATACTAACCAATTAAAGGCTTCTTAATCATTATGCTCTTCCTTGGTTGTGGCCTCCAAATTGTCACATTTTTCAAGCCATGTAAGAACTGCTTCATCACACAATTATCCCTTATGCACTTGTTCCCCTCTCTTTGGATAGATAATTAAGTTATCCTATTTGTTAATGGTCAGTATTATATCTTCACTTCTGACAAAGTTATTGTCTTGCCCATAAGAACCTCTGTCAAGGCACATGGAGGAGCAGGGACTTGAGTTCATTCAATTTGCATTCCGCTGGTTTAATTGTCTTCTAATACGTGAGGTTTGCTTCCTTCTGACCATTCTTTATAATTCTCATGTCTTTTACATTTTAGTTCAATTTCATATTTTGATTCAGTTATCCACCAATTTACTGAGACTTCTGTCCAAGTGAACAATGAGAATAAGTACAGTTATCTTTTGGACAGGATCTAATTTGCACTTGAAATTTTTTGCAGATTCCTTTTAATTTAGTAACACGACTGTGGGACACATATCTTGCAGAAGGGGATGCATTGCCTGATTTCCTTGTATACATATCTGCCAGCTTTCTGTTAACGGTGAGATCAGAATGTCTTATTTTTGTAGCCCTTGCCATTTTTAGTTGATAGTTAAAAAGAAGCATGTTCCTTTTATTCTTCTTTTTTTTAATATATATTTTCTGCCTTGGCTGTGCATAATAATAATGATAATGATAATAGTAATAATATAATAATAACAATAATACTGATGATGATGATGATGACGATGATGACAGAAATCATCCAGATGATGTTCCTAACCATCGGATGAGTTAATATCTTTTCTCCTATGATCAGAGAATCATTGGTCCAAAAAGGGACCTATATATCCATTATCAAAGACTGTGCTCTGGTATTTGATGTACTATATCTCCTAACTGTAGATCCTTTTGGTGGTGGTTGAGTCCCGCTCATCTTGCGTGTAAGCCACCTAAACTGGGAATAGGGTAGAAAGCATGCTTGATATATACTCTGCGTTTCTATACTAATATAACTAATTTTTGTATGAGCTTGAAACATCATTGACTCGTAGTTTTGCAAGAGATGTAGTGAAAACAAGAGAGTTTCCTCAGGTGGTTGGTGTTTTTGTTTGCTAAATCTGAGATCATGAAGATTGTAAGCTGGGTGTCTGCCAGGTGGGAATCCAATTGTATCTTATTGTTAGAATAATTTGCTGGTCTATATTTCTTCCCTTTTGGATTCAAAACTTAAATGGACTCTTGGTCCCCACTTATTGGCATCGGATGCCATGATCAATTAATTTGCTTGAGCTGTATCACTGTTAACAGTTTCCCATCAAGGCTTGAAGATCCCAACTGATGCAGTATTCAGCTAGAAGGAAGAAACAGAAAAGAAGTTCCTGCACTTTGAGTTGGTCTGGGTCAACCTTAAACTAGTTTTCTGGTTTGAATCAACCCTACGGTTCAGTTCTGGTTCACCATCATGGACTGGTTTAGAGTCATTATTTCTGTTATTTAGTTGTTAAGTCGTCCAAAAATTCCACGCGCACCCCCTGCCCTTCTGACAATTCCACGCGCACCCCCTGCTTTTCAAATTAATCCATGTTTAAGTCCCTGCCATTAATATTAGGTGTTAGGCGTTGAAATTTTTGTTTATTGACCAAACTACCCTTTCTTCTAACCAACTTTAAAATAAAAAACTGGGGGAAAACAAACCCTTGTGTCTCGACAGACTGTGGGTTGAACGACGGAGGAGACCACCACCATCCTCTCCAACCAACTGTAGGCGACCACGGACCACCATTGTCTCCAACTAGGGGTCCTCCCCCCTCCTCAACTTGAGACTTTTTTGAAATAAGGGGTGGGGGGCTATTTATAGGCAAAAATCCGTCTGGCGGCGCCTCATTTTAGGTACCCTGGCGGCTTCGTGGCCTAGGGCACGGCACTGCTGGGCAGCCCCACGGCTGAGCGCGGTGCTGTCGGGCGGTACAGCGGCCGAGCGCAGTGCTGCCGGGCCGTGCCATAGCCGGGCAGTGCCACGCCTGCGAGCGATGCCACTGGGTCAAGGCTTTAAGCGAGGGCGTCGTGGGGGGTATTCCGAGAATGTGGGGGGACCACGGGTGGAAACAAAATGGAATAAGGGGTGTCCGAGTTACCCCGAAGGAAAAGAGTATTTAAAGGGCATTGCCAGTCTTTCACATCCGGTTGTCGTCATCGCTGGGGGGTGACAAAATTCAGCGTCTACAGTTTCCCCCTCTTTGGCCGAGACCTGTGGCAACAGCCGAAGGGCAAAGACACAAGATCACTTGATTTTGTCACAGCATGCATCACCGCCACTTTGCTCATAGGTGGCGGAGTCTTCTCTCCTTAATGGCTTCAGCTTGAAATGATTTCATCAAAAAAACTAATGATTAGACAAACCGTCATCTTCAACAGAACGATAGTTCTCGAAACAGAGCTGTCGGGACAGGTCGCAGAAGAAGAAGAAGCTTCAACAACTTTCGTCCTTAATATTTAATCAGGAGAAGAAAAATCCGAAAGAAGTTTCACAAATTATGAAAATTCGTCAAAATCTATATCAGTTCCATTTGCAATCACAATCAAATAGAAAAACTGAATCAGTTCCATTTGCAATCACAGTCAAATAGGAAACCCCGAAATTTCAGAACTAGTATATTAAAAACCCACATAGAACGAGATTTAAAACCTGGTCGCTGCTGCTGCTTCTCTGTTTTTTGTTTTCTCGGGGTGTCTTAACAAGGGGGATGAATGAGAGGAGGAAGATGATGATGATGGATGAAGACAACGAGATACTGAAGAAATTGGATGATAGCACCCGCAATGCCCAGCATCTCCAGCTCCAGACTCTCAATCCATCCTTCAACGCAACGCCTGCGTTGGTTACCTTCAACTCCATCTCCAACATCTCCATCCCTCCCAACACCATGATCATGATAATGATCCTCTCCCTCTCCCTCTCCCTCTCGTCCACCCAGACACCTTCTGCTGCCTCGTCCCGCTTTCCTCCTACTACGATTATGCCCCTCTTGTCAATGGCATCGCGGACGGTCTCCACCCTTCTTCCCTCCTCTGTTTCTTCTACAGGTAGACATCTCTATTAACTGATTAGTGACCTTCAGACAAATCCAAATCTTTACTTTTCCTCCTTTTTCAAATTCAATTTATGATTTAGGGTTCTTATGTAGTCCCTTACTTCAACCTGCTCTTGATCTTGATCAGCTCCGGAACGAGTTCTATGAGACCAAAATTGATTCCTTACTTCGAGTCACCACACTCTAAAGCTGCATTGTTTTTAGCTCACCAGGGAAGTGCTGCTATCCTTCGAAGGTTGGTGACTCTAAAGCTGCATCGTTTTTAGTTCACCAGGGAAGTGCTGCTATCCTTCGAAGGTAACCAATCTGCTCCTTCCTTCCCTCCCTCCTCCCTTCTCCATTTTCTTACTCTTTGAGTTCTAATAATTGCCCTTTCTTCATTTTTTTAAGGTTGTTTCCTCCCCAACCCTCTGGAGATAAGATCCTCTGGTTTCTTTACGCTGGTACTGTCACAGAAACCAAAGGCGGCTTCAAAGTTGCAGGTTCTTGGCGGCGGCGGCGTCTCCGGCGAGTTGCAGGGTCGTTTATTGGAGTTGGAGTTGTCGTCTCCGTCTGGACTCCTCTTCCTCGTTCTTCCTTTGCGCAAAAATGGAAGATAATGGGTATATCTACTCATAAGGGCATTGTGGTAATTATGACCTAGGGAGTGTATAATTTTATATGACATTCTTCAATTTCAGGTCCGTTAGCATTTAACGCCTGATATTAACGGCAAGACTTAAATATGGATTAATTTGAAAAGCAGGGGGTGCAAGTGGAATTATCAAGGGGTGAGTGTGGAATTGTCAGAAGAGCAGGGGGTGCATGTGGAATTTTTGAACGACTTAGGGGTCGCATGCGTATTTAACCCTTTTTTTATAAAATTATACTACCATCTTAATAGTATAGGAAAACGATCCCCACAAAGCTGAAGTGCAGATTCCATTTCATACCCTCTCACATAATGAGTCTTCACAACTATTTAAGTAACAAATATAAAACAATTGGCCCTTTTTTTTTATCCCCAATCTACAAACATATTTGATTATTCCCCCCACATTTATTTGAATCTATTTTTGTATCTATTCAATGCTTTGTGATTGGATTTTTAACTAATTCTCAAATTAGGGAATGACCTAACCTCAACCCTTGCTAATTATTCCCTAACCAAATATATCTACTATGCCTCGAACTAATTCCATGTTCACATTTGTATCATGATAGAGTATATGTGTTGTCATCAATGGACCTAAAGACAATTTCATTCACAACTAATTAACCGTAAGGTTATTGTTAAGATATAAATATATATACACGTGTTATCCACAACATGCAAAATGACACAGGTACTCCATAAAGGGAAGTCCCAAGTTGGTAGTCCAATAAGGTCCCAAGTATGTACTCCAAAAAGTTATTAGTGAGCTAGTCCAACTAGATTTCACTCTCCACTAGTGCAATTGCTACATTATGACCAGTTAGTTATTCCAAACATTAATTAATTAACTACTATGAGAAGTCATCAAGTACCAAAAAAAA
Source organism: Telopea speciosissima (assembly GCF_018873765.1). Taxonomy (NCBI): domain Eukaryota; kingdom Viridiplantae; phylum Streptophyta; class Magnoliopsida; order Proteales; family Proteaceae; genus Telopea; species Telopea speciosissima. The sequence goes on from NC_057920.1 coordinate 42,611,090, forward strand.
AAAAAAAGTCATCAAGCACCTACTCCAAGAAATATTTATCTATTTCTTTACGCATTTTCCAAGTGACACATTGAAAGTCCCGTTCCCATCCTAGGAGGAAGGGCAAGAAATGTCTTTGCCTTTTTCTTGTTATCATTGAGGTAGTCATAAACCATGGTTATCTCGTCCTCAGATAATCCCTCAACCTCTTGAACAGTGGCAAAGATTATTGCTGGATCTGCAAAGACCGTTCAAAGGCCTCAGCCATCTGTCCTATGTGCTAGCCCAATATATCTAATTCTGCAAATATACACTCCCTGCCCTACATTGTTTCCTTTCCTTTGGCTGTATATATGAAAATAAACCTCTATATTATGTTGTTCACAATTTGGCACAGGGCTCAACTCAGGTACCCTGTGCTTCACTCACATTGCCATCTAAATCTGCTGGCAACCCATCCAAATCCATGTTTTCTTGAAACAAATCGGTTTATGGAGGTGAATTATTGACTTAAGATTTTTAACCAACACTTTTTTGCTTTTTCTACCTCTTGAAATTTTATGAGATCTAGCCTGCTCTCCTGTTGATCACACCTCCAAAGACCTCACACAGCCCATCAAAAAGCTCAAATCGCTTCTTGTTTAGCTTCTTATCAGTATCTGGACTTTTCTGCAAATAAATAAATAAAGAAAATTATAATTTTTTTAACAACTCATAACAAATGGTGCATATGATATCCACTTATTAAAAAATAAAAGGGAAAATTACTTGTACACCCCCTGTACTATGGCCCGATTGCTTGATACCCCCAACTGTTCAAACTAGTACTTGAACACCCCCTGCATTTTATGATTTCTTGCAGGTGCCACTGCCCATCAGTCATTCACCGTTTAGTGACGATGTCATGGGTTAAAAAAATTCTAAATGCCCAAACTACTCTTTAAGCGGGCTGGGGCAGAATAGCAGAGCCAGTACAAGTATTAGTAGCATAGCAAAAATGCGCTTCTCATCATTAATATGTTTGTTCGTGGTAATTGTGGCCTCTCGGGAGAATCAATGATTGCATCTTTGATGCACTGCTAGTACAAGTACATCGGAGAATTCTTAATTGGCTAGTTGTAGTGAAGTGACTCATTTACCCTTTGGCCATAGTAAAGGGTATCTTCCTTTTCATCGTTGAACAAGCCCTCCACCCTCCACCCTCCACCCACCACTGTGCTGCTGCTGCTGCTGCTGCTGTGGTGATTTGCAGTTGCCGGAGAAGACAAAGCAAGCCTTGAATGGAACCCTCAACCCTTGTGATCCTACCGTCGGCCATTAAAAAACCTCCCAACCGTTCCCACATTTCTTTCCTTCTCTGTTTTTCGACCTGCAACTACTTCGGCCATCATCACTTAAAAACCAGAGAAGCACAGATAGCAGAAGTCCAAGAGTTTGAAAATGACCAATGTAGGGCCCTGATGCTGGTTGCAACTTGCAAGTGAGAGACAATTAATCACAGGTAACTTCGTTATTTAAACAAGAACAAAAAAGATCAATCTGCTTTGTCCCCTACTGGAGATTTGTCTCGGTAGGATTAACAGCAGCAGTGGTGGAATTTCCATTCGGATTAATGTTGCAGCAGCAACAGAAAAATGAGAAGAAACAGGGGTTTATTGATTAATTAGCACAACACAAAAAGATTAATGAAAAGGTGAAGAAAAGGGACGAAGAAGATGATGAAACTCAGATCCAAATAGAAACAACAGAAAAATCCATGATTATTTAGGGAAGGCCAATGGGCTCCGTGAGCATAGGAAAAAGGATGAAGCAAAGAAGCCAATAAGAAAAGAGAGAAACCTTTAGAATGGAGACAGAAAAAGAAGACACAGGATTTAGAATCTTACAAATCTATTACGCACAGCCACTTGATAACAACCACATGCCCACTTTCCAATTTCTTTTCCCCATTTCCACATAAAGCCAACAAACACAGTGAAACCTGTTGTACCTCAGCGAAACAGCCGATAGCATTGGAAAGAACCAACCTTGCACAGGTCCCGTCAATCTGTTGGCGCTGAGTTCCACCGCCTCCAACTGGGGGTGCATGGACTGGTTAGGGAGAGTAAACAGACCTTGAATCAGACCAGACTTTCATTGAGTTTGATCATGGATGCCATTAAGGATGAGAGAAGTGAATCCCATGCTACACACCAGGACGATAGACATGGGTTGAATCGGTGAGCCTTCGTCGGAAATTTCAGTGGTGAGACATACCTTCGTCGGGGAGTTGCAGCGGTGAGCCTTGCCGTAAATTTCAGTCGTCTTCTTCACCTTCACCTTACGCCGGCGATGGATTGAATCGATTTGGATTTTTTTAGGTTAAAACTTTTAAACGGTAAGTTGGTCATTTTAACTTCACAAGTTTGAGTTGAATAACTCATAAGGGTAAAATGGACTTTTCCATTCAACCACTAACAGCAGACTAACACCGTCAGGTTTCATGGGGCTTTAAGTAATGATTTGAAAAGTTGGGTGTATCAAGCATTCGGGCCATAGTACAGGGGATGTACAAGTAATTTTCCCCCAAAAAAAAATCACACATAAATTATGATGGGGGCAGAGTATTAAAAATAGTATCTATGAAGCAGTTGACCAGTACTGCTATAAATTCTTCCATTGCTCTTCACTAGCATCCAACATTTTCCATCCAATTCCACTTTAGCCAATCAAATTCAACACTTTTCTGTGGGTATTCTTTAGAGTTTTTAGATATGTTTCAGGAAACGGTGGGAGGAGAATTGTTGGTTCAAAGCATTGATAGCCGCAGTGTATGTCATTAGTTTAAAGCCATTTGGGCATTTGTTACGTTCACACACTTGGTCGAGTAAGGTTTCAGTGAGACACTGGTCCATTGCAAGTGATCAGTAGATGTTCTTGCCTTCGTTTGGTTCATCAAATTCGTCCATTCCTAATAAAACGTGAAAACTGTTAAATGACTACAAATGGTGCACATATGGGGTAGCTTTTACTTTATCTATTTATCAATATCACTCATTGTAAAATGAAAAAAGAGGGGAAAAAATGTAATACTCGACCAGAAAATAGATAAACAACTTTCTCTTCATGTACCAAATATGTTTTAGCTTAACCACATCTTCATGGACTCTTAATAGGATAGAATAACCTCCCAGGAGTCAGTACACACACACACATACAAATTCCCAATCTTAACATCACAAAATAAGGTAAGAACAAATGTATAAACGTCACACTGCCATCCTTTCTTTCACCAATTTCTTTTGTATAACTTTTAGAACAAAAAGCAAACATAAGAATATTTACATACAATGTTTTGACATGCAACTACGTGCATCCTTGATGATAAAATACAGCTTAGCAACGATTACGTTGTAGCTGATCCTCAAGAGGTTCATAGTTTTTTTCCTTATCCTATTAGCCTCTCGACCCTCATCGACTCTTCTAAGCGGTGCTTCAACATGATCATCAACATCCGGTGTTTCTGTCACCTAATCATCATCCACCTGTTCTATTAGTCCATGATGCAGTAGCGCTTGATTGGTTGGACCAGTATGACAGGCTTTGGAAACCCAAACCTAGACGTAACTGGTCCAACCCGGATTTTTGGTCCACTAAGGGTTGGAAGTAGTTATTTAGTAGTTTACTTATTTTTGAAGTCTTTTATTTGTTTTGAGTTGCATACGTACGACATAAGTTTCAGTTTCATATTCCAAAGAGGACTAAGACTCTTTGATTTGGTTTATGTAAGCAATTAATCCAACATTGGAGACACAATGAATTTGAATAGAAAGTATTGGGTTGCCCCTTGTGCATGTGTGATGAGTTTGTGATCCTCTCTTTCCCCCCTGCAACTGAAATCTCCCCTCAGATTTCTTCCTCCCCCTATTTGGCCCTCCACCAGTCCATCATCTGGCATCCCTCCTAATATAGTTATGCACCGTACAAGTGTACAACAAGCCAGGATGATGTGAATCTGCCTTTCATATGAGTATGTTGGCTTTGAACCTAAGATGCCAAAATGCTTCTTCAAAACACCAAATGTCTGCCATATACTGTTTTGTAGAGATGAGTGCCTGTGGTTGAATAATTCTCTTGGTGGGTACTAGATCTCTAATATCATTTAGATGATAGCATAATACACGATACAAAGTAATGGAATGCATAAGGAGAGGAAAACCTGCATCTTCAAGATGATATCTCCTTACATTACAGTAACAAAAATAAATAAAAAAACCATTATTAGAGATTTTTGCTTATGTTATAAAATTATGTATAATGCAGTTAACTATGTTTCTACCATATTGTATAAGGTTTGAAGCACTGCCTGTTGGGCAAACAATCCCATGAAAAGGGCATACCAAGTGCACGAGGCTCTGGCCACTGCGAGGTCTGGGGAAGGTCATAATGTATGCAGCCTTATCCCCTCTTCATGGAGAGGCTGTTCCTTGACTCATACCCGAGACCATTAGGTCACAATGGAGCAACCTTACTGTTACGTCAAGAAACCTCCGGGTGGGTCCTCCAAAGATTGAACCTACACAGAGGAACAAACAATGTTTAAAATCTCGTTTTGTTTCGTTATTTCGGTCGAAATATTCGGTAGGTCATTTCGGTGGGTTTTAGGCAAAGTTTTTTTTTGATAATAGGTAATACTAATTAGATTAACTTGAAGTCTGAAATACAAACAGCAGTTTTAGTACATCTTGCTTGATTTGCTAACTTATGAGCCAAATACACCAAAGATCTGTCTTTTTTAGATAGCAAAATTACTAAATTCTCCCAAAATATGTCTAATATCCCATAAGATGGTGAAAATCTCCCACGGCCATTGTGTTGTTGGAGGATTCAGCCAATGAACTAGTTCCTCACAGTCAGTCCAGATGTTGAGAGATGCATTTGGAGACCTTTATATTTGCTGCAGCCCGAGTAGCAATCTTTGAGTTTCTGCCTCTTGTGTTGTTCCTGTATAACCGAAATTAGAGTATGCACAAATGAATGAGTTATTGCAGAATAGTATTGCAGCCCAACCTGCTTCTTTAGTTTCTGCCAGAAAACTACCATCACAAATAATAGTTAGGGACTCTTGTGGTAGCGGAAGATTTAGCTCAAATTTACTAGGGTATACAGGTGTTGGGCTTGGGATGATGTCAAGCATACTTAAGGATAAAAGTTTAAATGTTCAAATTGCAAAAATAGTCACCCAAAGTGATGTTTTGAATTTGCACTATTGATTGGCAGTATACGGTCGAATCCTAATGTATAACCTAGTTAATTACACATACATATTGTTTAAGACTTTAAGTACTAGAAGACATAATAACTAATAGGCAATTTAAAATAGTAAATTCACTTCAAAACATAAATTCAATGACTCATAAGTCGTAATATTAAGTACAATAAGTCAATAACATCAATGCTTCCTAAATTCCCAATACAAGTCAAGTAGTCAAGTGACTCAAATGGCTACTAAGAATAATTACTCCGCCATCCAGGATCGACCCCACTCATAGTCTGATGGAGCCGACGTGTATTGCTCTCTGACTGTAGGATATATGAATGCCACATCATAGTCTGGGAGAAGAAACGAGTATAGTCATCCACAGTTACCATGTAAATAGCATCATCAACATGCTGAAGGTAACCTATCTAAGGATATGGGTCACCAAAGTGTGAAGGACCATGACTACCTACTGATCCATTGTAATATGGCGGCTCTAGGAGCATGTACGAGTACGGCTGGTGGATTGGGTAGGACTGTAGGAGAAGATGTCATCCACAAAAGATGATCCACTACGTCCCTAGATGCGGCGAAGATTTGAAGGCCGGTTCAAAAATCACTAAAGAGAAGTGAAGGAGGAAGAAATGGGTGGAAGAAAATGAAAAAGCAAGCCTTGTGAGATCTCGGTCGAAATTTCGACGGAGACTCACGAGATTTTGACATTTTATAAACTTGGGTTTGTAACATCTTGCCAATATTTCGGTGAGATTTTACAAAGTACTGGAATTTCATGAACTGACCAAAATCTCGACCGAGTTATTGTATTTTTTCATTTTGAATTGGTGTTTCGTTTCGGTCACACCGAGATACTCGAGATTCTCGAAATCTCGATCGAGTTTTAATGAGTTTTTGTACTATGGGAACAAACAAACAAGGTAGATGAGGGCTGGTGGGTTCCGGCGAGGGACTCTCTGAGGCCTAAGATCTCTTTAGCAAATAGATGAAACAGTACGAGTTTCAAGAGTGTGATCCCTTTGCATGGGACATTACCTTCCCATTTATAGGAGTGGATTGATGTGGTAACGAGAAGATCCTGATTTGACTGGAGATGAGGCGTTCCTGGATGGCAGGAGATGGAGTTTTCCTAATTATCAGGTAATGGAGAGTCCCTATCTGATAAGGCCTTTCACTTGTCAGGGAGCCTTGTTTGGTGAGCATTCATAAATGCTCATAGAATGTAGTCGTGGCGTAGGATATGGTTTCCTGGTGGGAGAACCTTGCTAGTTGGTGGTGGTATGCTGAGGCATGTACACGCTAATTGACTTAGTCAAAGTGGATTTCCCCATTTGGTTAGCCGGTCGACTAAATCGTACTGGTCCTGTACGTCTTGGATGGAGTCTCAAGCAGGTATAATCCGTGATCTTTACCGATCAAGTTTCTCTTGGATGCCATGTGTCATGCTATCATTGGGTGGCCATTTTATGGTATAACACTTGCCATTGCACTTAGGTCTGCCCTCTGCAGGGCAAACAATCCCCTGGTCCATAGAAATAGCCGATCATGATACCCTAAAATCTGAAGCAAAACCCTCCCATTCAGCTAAAACAAATGTAAGCTGCATATCAAAATTATAAGCAGCCATTACATTTTGTTGTGGCCATGTTTTTGTCCCCTATAGCTACCCTCATATCATATTTAGGTGCAACTGACATTAGGATACGAGTTCTGTCAATAGCCCCAATGCAATCCTGTAAGTTTCAAGGTAAGCATACATATCCATATTTAACTATTCTATATGTGATCTGATTCATGGTTTACCTTGAAGTTAGGCATCCATCTGTTGTTGGTTGCAGTATAGCTTGGTGTTTCCTTCTTGGGTGGCTGAATAATGTAACCCTACCTGTCAAGTGCTGCGTCTAGCACTAAACAGAAATACCAGCTAACTGTCTCACCTAATTGTTCATGGGTGTGTCTAATGGCTCAATTCCTCCCAGTCTGTGCCAAAAGGTGTAAGAACATAGTTGTTCCTTATCCAATTACTTCTCAAAATGTGGCCCCATTGTAGCACTTGTAGAGGTAATAGCCACTATGCTGCCATTGCGTGTCTCACCATCCATTCAACAGGCTTTTTTGTAGGTTGCATCTGTACCATATAGAAAAGGTTGACATTTATTAAAAGGATTAAAAACGATTAGAAAAGTAGGAGGTAAATTAATGTGAAATTAGGAAATAAACTACAAGAATAGGAATATTTTTATAAGAATTGATAGAAAGAAACAATCCTTAATTATCTTAACTTTCACTTTACCAGCAGGCATCCAACTAGAAAACATCACCAATGTTTATATGAATAGAAAACACTATTTAACACACTTAACTCCATTATACCCTTCTACATTTCTTCTCATGCTCTTGTAATGTAGCCAAAAGACTCTGAACAAATAATATCTAAGGCTGAAACTTTGGTTAATGTTTTTCACTTTTATTTCCTAACTAAACATTTTTCTGTACATGATATTTCATAAGACGGTGAAAAATGAAAATACAATTGGGAGGAGACAATCTGGCTTTGAAGAAGGTTTGTAACTGCCAAGCAAGGAGAAATATGAGATCTCTCATGATGGGTATACCTTCCCACCCTCCCTTCCGTTAAAGATTTCTGGTTGTCCCAGGTTGGTTGAATAAAAAAGTACTAACAAGTCTTGTTCCTTTTCTCTTTTCTATTTTCAGAAAAAAGAAAAAAAAGGCTATGGTTTAGTTTCTTGCTTTTTTCAAACCTTATCTCAAGCATTGCCTTGCCTCTCTGATGCAGATAAGTCACTTAGAGGGCTTATTTTATCGGAAATAATCGTCAAACACATGGGCCTTTGATCCCATGTGTTTTCATTGTAATGGTGGCCTAAATTGTGGATAGGAGTTAGGGACACAGGATTTTTAGTTAGTTTGTTCTTTTTAATTTTAAGATGTTTAATAGGCTTTGTGAGGATGGACCTTGGTGCAACGGTAAGGTTTCTCCATTGTGACCAAGTGGTCACAGGTTTGAGTCTCTAGAAACAGCCTCTCTACAAAGCGGGGGATAAGGATGCGTACACTATGACCCTTGCCAGACCCCTTAATGTAGTCTTAGATTATTAGGAGACCAACTAGGAGCCAATCAACCAGGATCTGTTATGAACAGGTGAATCGGCTAGGTCAAAATAGGGTTGTTAGTGAAATTAGGGTTAGGTTTGGTGTTAGAGTTATGTCTGGTTTAGGTAGGGGAGTCTAACGGTGAAGGTCTTGAGATGTTTTAGTTGGAGGGAAGTATGCTGATTTGAATCAACAGCAATATAGGGTTAGGGTTTCGGGTTTTTGAAAAAAGTAAAATAGGGAAATCTAGGGTTTGGAGTGGGAGGACAGGGCTGGGGTTTGGATCGAGTGCTATAGGGGCAGAGAGGGTAACTCGGTTCTGGTTTGGTGAGGTTTTGATGGGTGAATTGATCAGAGAAGAATTTGGGTAATGAGATGATCTCCAGAAATAGGTGGGATGTTGTGGTTTGAATGGGATAATGGGAAAACAGCTTGGTTCGAGTATTCCAATTGGGCAGGAGAGTACTCGATCCAATTATGGGAAGGTGTTGTTAGTTGAATGGTTTGTTAAGAATTATGGGAGATGGGTGGGAAAATTAGGGTTTTGGGATGGTTTGGAGGATTAGGAGAAGAATGAGTATTGATGGGATGGATCAAACTTACTGTCGTTGCAGAGAAATCTTGGCAGCTGCTTGTTTGGTTGATGTTCTTGAATAAAGATTGAATCTTGATCTTGAACTTGAAGGAGATCTTCAAAGAACTCGAAGGAGATCCTCCAAGAATTGAAGGAAAGCTTCAAAGAATCACCCGGGCTTCCCACCGCAAGGTTTCAATCGGATCAGACACCGATTCCGTCAAACGATCCACCCAGGCTTCACACTGCAAGGTGTCAATTGGATCAAACACCAATCCCACCAGCTTTGATCAGACACAAAGCAAATCTTCATAGAAGAAACGAAGTTGCAGAGCAGCACAATAGTAGCTTTTGTTTTTGTTTTGGTTTTTTTTTTTAAATTCAGAGCTCAGAATAATCCCCCACCGAATTGTTTTATTTATAGTGGTCATAGGCCATATTCCTAATCAGCCTAGGAGTGTAAAACCTCCTAGCTGACTCTAATTACACTTCACAACCTCTCTCAAATTCGTACAGAGGTGTGGACCCAACTTATAATGAAAGCAAATAAAAGAAGGGAGATTATCAGCGTCACCCCCAGAGGTATGCTATTATTTTAATGGACCCACACTATGATGCAGATAAGTCGCATAACGGGCTTATTTTTATTGGAAATAAGCCTTCAGTGGGGTTATGTATGCATTGGACCTTTGATTCCATGTGTTTTCTTTGTAATGGGCCACTATAATGGGCCTAAAATGCGGGTCTGCCACCTATATATCTTCATCTTCAACTATCATCGTCCTCATCATCTCCATCATCCATTCCCTACAGCCACCCTCCATCAACCTCCATCATACCTACGCATAACCCACTTAAACCAGATTCAGATCAGAACCCTCTTCCAGATTCGATCTCAACTTGCTTACCCTCTCGGGTTTTCATCACACTAAGTATGCAAATATCAACCTTAACCCAGATTCTAATGGGGTTAACCTTTTAACTGTTAAGTATTGATGTCAGCAGGTTAATTTTTTCTTAAAGACAATACTTCCCTTGTTATGACCATGGTACAAAATTTCGCGATATATCGCCGAAATTTCGGTAATTTCAACACAACCGAGACGAGATGGGCTTCCGAAATGAAAAAAGTTCAAATTTCGGCGATATTTTGGTATATTTCAGTATATTTCGGTATATTTCGTAGAAATACTGTGTATTGAGCAGTATATTTCAATAAATTTCGGTAAATTTCATAGAAATACTTTGTGTATTGAGTATTGAACTATTGACTATTATGAAGTTTATGAGTTATGACTTATGCACTTATGACTTTATGAGTTTTGAGTTTAAACTTTAAACTTTAAACTAAAGGCTACATTTGACTTTAATTTTGTTTCATTACTTTATTTAAATTTCTTATTATGTCTTTTAGTACTTAAACAATATGTATTTAACTATTTTATACAACAAAGTCCGACCGTATATAGTCAATCAAGGGTGCAAACCCAAAACACCACTTTGAGTTCAATTTTTTTTGCAATATGAAGGTTTAAATGTGTTTATTTAGCTTAAATAAGGGTGTCCATGAAGTATCAGGCCTAGATATGGCCAAATACCCACCGAGATGGACTCTAATTTCGCCAAATTTCGGATATCTCGATAGGCCCGAGATACCGATATATCGCGAGATATAGTACTATGGTTATGACATGAAGTACCTATTATACCCTCTCAATTAAAAGAACCAAATACCCGTCCTTCCTCAACCGAATACCTCAACTGAGGAGAACCATGTCTTGAAGCTCCAGTTTCAACTCTCCCCAATGCAACTCCAACACCTCTACCAACAATCCCATCATCTGCTTTCCCAACCCAATCACACTTTTCTTCTTTTCTCTCTACTGTGTATGCCTAATGTCTTCCCAACCCCAATCACTCTCTCCCAATCTCCCAATCATGCCTTGCAGCAAGTAGGCTGACTACAACAACCAAGCTCTAATGACATTGTCCGGTTTCACAGCTCTAACGATGTGATCGACGTCAATGGCGGATGCTTGCGAGATATGTGTCGTTCCGATCAGCCAAATCCCCTCCAGCTCCACAAACTCTGTTCTCCAGATGGGTACAGAACCGAAATTTCTCTTCTCAATGAGGACTAAGCTCCCATTGTCAACCAAATCTAGTAATTGGGGATACATTTTAGCAACTGTGGATCTCGAGTCCTTGAAAAATTCTTCTCTGAAATTGAAATCTAGTGGAGGAAGTTTTGATAGAAACCCTAGGGAGGTAGGGGCTTCATGTTGTTATGGTTCTGAGAAGATTGCATTTGCAGGATTATTGAGATTGGAGGAAGGAGAAACGTAATAGAGGGAAAGGAGGGGTTAGGGTTTCCATGAATGAATGAGATTGAAACTTCTGGTTTGATGAAAAATCGAATTGGAAAGAAGAAATAATGATAGTATTTAAAAGAAGGACGAAAGATACAAGCAGAGAGGAAAAGAACAAAAGGTAGTGCAGAACCCACGAACACCAACACCACAAACCTGAACCAAAATTTGCTTAAAAATGCAGTTGATAAAGATGTATCGGTTGCTGATTATCTGTTGAGACCAGGAGTTGCAAAGTCTTGTGTTAACAGGAATAAAATTAGAGCTGAATGCTTGGATGGTCTAAGGTAGACCCTAAGCCATATATTTATAATAAGGAATGAAAATTACATGGACAGAATTGTCCCTATCATAGCTGACATGGCTGTACATGAAATAAAACAGTAAAAAGTCCAGAATACCCCCCACGGTATTCTGGCCCATACAATCCAACACTCCCCCTCAAGTTGGAGCATATATGTCATGCATGCCCAACTTGACTAAGATAGGAAGAAACACTTTGCCACTTAGCCCCTTGGTGAACACATCGGCTAACTGATCAGCAAACTTCACAAAGGGAACACAGATGAATCCAGCTTTGAGCTTCTCCTTGATGAAATGTTGGTCAACCTCAACATGCTTAGTACGATCATGTTGGACAGGGTTATGAGTAATGTTAATGGATGCTTTATTATCACAATAAAGCATTATGGGAAAATGGACGGCAACACCAATATCCTGCAACAATCCTCGAAGCCACAAAAGTTCACAGATTCCTTGTGCCATTGCACGGAACTCTGCTTCAGCACTAGACCTTACCACAACATTCTGCTTCTTGCTACGCCACATGACAAGGTTTCCACCCACAAAGGAATTGTCACACCCCAACCCCCACCCTAGGGTTTTGGTATGACTAGGATGCTTATCAACATCTTAAATTACCACCAGGATTTCGATGCAGTGGCTCGAATCACAGTCAACTCAATATAACTCATATGTGCATCAGAGTGCGGGAAGAAATACATTTACAATAAAAGCAAATGTAGATACAAAAGTACGGAAGCACTTACAATAATAAAACAGTTCAAAGTCTAAGTGATAGACAATTAATATATTACATCTTTTCTCAAGAGATTAACTAAAACTAAGAACAACAGTAATATTACAGAGTTTGTACCATGCAAATGAGAAAACTTAAAAGGAACAAAAGAAATAAGTGTCTCGATCCAAGTGCCCCATTGGCACAGTCATCAACATCTAATCAACATCATAGACCGAAGTCACCGACTGCACGTCAGCAACATCAAGTAAAACATATCCGAAAGACCATAGGGATTTCCACCAAAACATTTCTTTCAACGAATCTAAAAAGGTTGCGCAAAGAGAGGTAAGCTCCACTGAGCCCAGTGAGGGGATGGGGAACACACAAACAATAATAAATAGTCCATGATGCATGAATTAGTTAGCAATATTAGCCACCTAGCAAGCATGTTTAAGTCACTAGGTTTTTGCTACTGCAACCATAGTACTAAATCTCACGAAATCTCAAATATTTCGAGTATCTCGACTTGACCGAAACGAAACACAAGCTCGAATAAAAAAAATGCAAAAACTCGGTTGAAATTTCGACCATCTCGCGATATCTCGAGACAAAATTAAAATCTCGCGAGATATTGAGATTCTTTTTTCAAAAGTAGCTTTATAAATACCAAAACTCGTTAATTTCGATAGAGACTTAACAAGTTCTGATTTTTTTTGGGTTTTTTTCTCCTCGTTAGTCTCAGTCGTTTCTTCTCCCATACTATGACATGGCATTCATTTATCCTACAGTCAGAGAACAATGCACGACGACTCCATCGGACTATGAGTAGGGTTGATCCTGGGCATCGGAGTAATTATTATTAGAATATTTGTAAACATTTGAGTCACTAGATGACTACTTGACTTGTATTGGACTATTGGGGATATTGTCATATTGATATCATCTTTTTAACTTGTTATTTAATTATTGTACTTAATATTATAACTTAAGTTATGACTTATGGGTCATTCACTTTATGTTTCCTACTTCCAAGTCAATTTACTTGTTTAAATTGCTTATTAATCATTAATTTATTATGTCCTCTAGTACTTAAAGTCTTAAACAATGTGTATGTGTAATTAACTAAGTTATACATTAGGATTCAACCGTACATTGCCAATCAATGGTGTAAATCCAAAACACCACTTTGGGTGACTATTTTTGCAATTCGAACATTTAAATGTGTTTATATAGCCTAAAATAGGGTTTCCATGAAATTTCAAGCCTTAACTTGGCCTAAAACCCGCCGAAATGACCTACCGAAACATAACAGAAAAATGCAAAATTTCAACCATAATATCCGAAATTTCGGATATTTCGGTTAGCCTGAAACACCAAAACCAAACAGAGTTTTCGAACTATGATTGCAACAACTCGGGAAACATCACGGATCACTTATCTTATCACCACGATGTAACCTCAATTGTTACAATGGGCTCGTGTCAATCGAAGCCACTCGCCACCCAGAGGCAAACCCCGATAATCAACGATCATCCCTGACCTGGCCTCACACCTCCTCAGACACACAGGGAGCCTCGGTTACCTAACACCTAAACCCCTGTTGGTAAGGGTCGTAATAAGGGGAACATAACTCTAATCGAATACTATATGAACTATCGTATCGAGAGGTATTCCGGGTGCATCAACGTCCCATACCATCTAGTAGCACGACACGGCACATGACAGGCCAATTATAACAGATAATAACACTAACCACATGATGCAATATGATACTATCAAATCGAGAGGTATTCCGGGTTCATCAATGTCCCACACCATCTATCACCCAGGTACCAGCATGACAGACTAATTATAAACATGACGAAGGCACTAACAAGCTACATTCACAACGTCTACATTCGCAATTTCCACAAACATGGTTATAATAATGCAAGAATGAGTATGCATGAGAAATGACATACAAGCATAATATGATGCAAAACACTCCCCAAAATAAATCAAATCCACACCTACTCACCTATTAGTTCGCAATTCGTTTACTACGGTTCGTCATCGATCAAAGTATGATAAAGTAAGTTAGATAAGGTAGGAGGGGTCCCAAAGGGTCTCCAAAGATTAAGTCTTAAGGAAGGACAACAGAGTCCAGGTGGACTCTTGAGTGGAGGCACAGTGTCTGGGTCCAACCGGGGCAAAATGCCCCAAAAACCTGAACCCAACTCTTGGGTGGATTCTGGCCTGAGTCCACCTCTGGGTCCACCTACAAACAGAAAAGGGGTGGACTCATATGCGGATTCTGGCCTGAGTCCACCTTTGTGTCCACCTGCAAACAAAAAAGGGGTGGACTCATATGCGGATTCTGGCTTGGGTCCATCTCTCTGCTGAACCGAAATTCTTAGGGTTTGAGCTCCCCAACTCAATTCTACTTGGATTTTAAGCCACAAGGACTTGGGGAAAGGGTCTTTAAGTGACTTAGGGTCATAATACCTTACTCTTATCAAGGGGTTGTTGGGTTCAATGAATAAATCACTCAAAATGACCCAAATCTAAGGTTTTTCCATCAAGAAACCCTAGATCCAAGAGAGAGATCCAATTGAAGGTCATGAGAGGTCTTAAAGGTGAGCATTAAGCCCCAAATAAGGTAAGATACCAGATTAAGCATCCTTGGTTTCCAAGTGAAACCCTAGGTCAAAACCCCCAACCTCAACGGCTTCTTCCTCAAGCCCAAAAGAAATAAAGAAGAGAGAGAGAGAGAGAGACTTAAGTGCCTACCTGAGCCAAAATAGCAAGACACACCTAGGGTTGAGCTCCACGAGCCCTGGCCTTCTTCCAAACCTCTTCCTTCTCTTTCCTCCTTTCTCTCCTTTCTTTCCTCTCTTTACTCCCACGATTCTTGGTAGGTTTAGAGAAGTTATGACCATTAAATGGTCATGACTTCTATTTATAGTTGGGTTTAAGTGAGAGCTTGTTTGTCTTGGCCCTTAAGTCTAAAAATCAATTTTTTAGTTTAAGAAGGGTCTTTTGGACTTACTTTTAAGGTCTAACACCAAATGGAGCAGAAGAGGGTGGGGTCCACCATGCCTGGGGACACCACAACGAAATCTGAGATATGGGACAAGTGGGTCCCACGGCACTTTATCCAAAATTAAGTCTTACAGCATGGGTGGATTCACCCCTGTGAGTCCAGTCCAGCCCTGCTGTAAAAGTGTAAACCAAGGGTAATATTCCCCAGGCTTTGTCCCATACTTCGAGGACTACAAAGGGACCATGTACACATGATATTTAAGGATTAAATGCTCACCTTCGTGCGGTCACATCGCCCATCAGACCAAAATTCAACCATTTTATTCCACTTCCCCTTGACTGCCTCGGCCCAGGGTCATAGGTGTTAACCGTTGGCAGCGTCGCAACATCTACCAATGAAAGTTCACTTAGCCCAGAGAATTAGGGTGTATTTTGGGCACAGGTATAACAGGAACAATAGCCTGAAATTGATTTTCTGTCCCTATCATAGCCGACATGGCTGTACATGAAATAAAACAGTAAAACGTTCAGAATACCCCCCACGGTATTCTGGCCCATACAATCCAACATCTTGATATGCTGCACTTCATAGAAACATAAATAACCCAAGTGAATAATGATTTAGCAGACTGAGTGCATTGGAAGAAACTAAAGTGATTGAAGGAGAGGACAGAAGGACCTACAGATTGGAAATTCCTCGTTTTTTAACCATCAAGTCATAGTTTTTTGCTCCTCTGTTCTTGGAAGACATGATTACCCAAAAGCATCAATTTGTGGGTCCTAAACCAAAGTTGATGTTCAAATGCACAGGCTAATTTGGGCACAATTCTTTCTATTGACCAACAGTTTTTGAGAAGCCAAGCCATAGCCTCCCTAAAGCTTGCTGATTCTGTATTTCATTTGGGCAAGTGGGCATATAGGAAGAAGCTGCAGTGCTTGAAGTAGAGGACAGAAAGGTGTGGTCAATGGAAAAATTAAGGTTATTTTGAATGCTTCTTTTGTTCTGGACAAACATAATTTCGGCGCCTTACCGCATCCTAGCACCACCCCTTCCCCTGTGTCTCCCAGCTCCTCCGCTGCTCTCTTGGCCGCCATATCGCGCGGCTCCTCGTTCAGATTGGGGTGAGTGATGTCTTCTCTGTTCCCGGTGACTTCAATCTGATGCTGCTCGACCACCTGATCGCAGAGCCCGGGCTTAAGCTCATAAGGGGCTGCAACGAGCTTAATGCAGGGTATGCCGCAGATGGCTATGCCCGTGCACGTGGCATCAGTGCCTGCATTGTTACTCCTGTAGATCTCAAGATGAAATAGTTTCAGAGTCCACTCCGGGTTTTCAAGTTCAAGAAAGTATTTAAGTCCCTTGTTTGATCCAGAGCTCCGGCTCTGATGAAGGCGCTGACAACCCGACCAGGTGGTCCACCGGCGTTTCAGTTGACTGGAATCGGCCCACCTCAGCCGGACAACAACGACAAGTAGGGTGATTGTGAGCTGGATTTTTTATGTTTTAGTGTAGAGGATAATATTTTTTTTATTTTTTTTTTGGTGCAAAGTGTAAGGGTAATTTAGTAAAATGCATTTCGTAGGTTAACCCCGTTAGAATCTGAGTTAAGGTTGATATTTGCATACTTAGTATGGGAACATTAAAATAATGACATACCTCAGGGGGTGGCACTGATAATTTCCCATAAAAGAAAGGTGACTCAAGTCACTTAAATTGAACCACTGGTTCAAACTAGTTTTGGACCGATTCAATTTAAAACACTAAAACATGAAATAAATTAAGTATAGAAGCTAATCCCGTATGCAATCCATTTAACCCTACTTTAGGTCCATAAAAGTGACCTATTACATTGAAAACCCATGGGACCAAAGGCCCAACATGTATATAACCTAATCCTAGACTTCTTCCCATCAAAATAAGCCTCTTTTGATGATGTATCTGCATTACCCTGCAGTGGCCGGAGCCTCGTGCACTGGGTACGCCCTTTTTTTAATAGGCTTTGAGTCCTCTCCTTGTGTGAGGAGGATTCCTTTTATTAGTATGCTTCTTATTTTTATTGCTTAGCAATAGGATTTTTTTTTTTTAGTTAGATTATGATTCTGAATTAGCTAAATAAAACTTGTAAGAGCCATTGGCTCCTAGGCAATTTATAATAATAAAAGTTGAAGTTTTCTTCATGAGTGCTGCTCGATTCAGTCATGGTGAGAAGCCTTGGATAGTGGGATTCTGATCCAGTTGGTGGGAAGCCATTGTTATCTTTCTTCTCTTTTTCTATACTCTGTTTTATTGCTAACAAGGTACTTATTTGCATCTTCCATCGATTGATCTTGCTGTGTTTCATTTCTTCTCTGGTCTGATTCAAAGTATCACTATTCAATATGATTTTATTCTACATAGTTTGTTCTTGCTGGTTTACATCATTACTCCCTGATTAATCACCTGTGACACCCCTGTTATAGGTCTAATTTCAGTCTCGTTTGTTTGATCACCCAAATCTGATTTACCCATCAGAATCGGATAAATTCCTAATCTTATGTTCATTAACAGTTCCCCCTGGGGAGGGGAGGGAGGCAACCCCCGAAACTTCTACTTTTGCACTCCGTAACTGATGTTTATGTTAAATCATCCTAATTCCTAGACTCTAACCACTTCCTTCCGACACCAGATATGGGCACCCTAGGATTTGTTGAAGTGATGGGATGAAAAGTGCCCCAAGAAGTATCACTTTAGAATTCTATAGCATGAGAACTACATTCCTATCCTAGAGACGTATTTTGCATTCTGAGGAGAGTCTGTGCTCTAGTAATTCTGGTATACTATAACCCTGCAGGATATTTTCATGTCATGATATTTACAGTAGGAAGACACTACCTGATGCTACCCCAGGTTCAAAAACCATGAGTTTGGGTTGCTATGGGCCCACCCCGAAGAATAACACTCAAATTATGAGTAGTGGAAATTTTGTAATTTTGGAACAGTTTAGGCCTCTAGAAATAAGTAAACAAGTGAAAGACTAAACTGTAAATAGAATTGGAAGATATGGGGTTTTCTGGATTTTTTTTTTTAGAAAAGAGGGTTTTAAAGAGAAACAAAATAGAGATAGAAGGACTTTTATGTATTATTTTAGAATAAGGTCTTAGTTCTAAATCTAAAAAGAAGGGTTGTCTTCATCCTATCAAAAGAAGAGGCGGAAGAGTAGATCAGCTTGCGTTGGATGCTGCTCTTCACACAAAACTCCAATCAAGCCAAGGTTTTGAGATTAATTACTTAACCCTAAAGTCTCTTGATTTCAGTCCACGATCTCACAAACTAGCAGCCTGAAAACTGAAATACCCTCTCTGAAACAATGCCATGCAAAACTGTAAGAACCAGATATGCTATGAGTTATGATTTGCAGCAATAAGGGATCTGTAAGGGATGAACTTCTAGCGATCAAATCGCCTAGGGCAGGGCAACTGATGCCTGGAATCTCAGGCTGAAATAGCAGAGATCAGGAGAGATTGATCCAGTCTTGTAGTTCTCATAATCCATATCAGAAGCAGAGTACAGCAAATAAAGGGAAAATAACAGGAAGAAGAAGAAAGGAACAAGCAGAAAAGAAGAGAGAAAATAAAAGGAAAGAGAGAACAAGCACAGCAATTGACTAAGCAACTAAGGTGATAACAAGAAACTGAAACAAAAGAATGTGCAGAGTACTTTCTTGATTTATGGATTAGAAAATAAGAAAGAAGATAATGAGAAGAGGGTACTTCTACCAACCTGGTCGCACATTACTCCACAGCCGTGTGGCTCCCGCCATTCTGGGGTCTGAAGAGGGTCATAATGTACACAGCCTTACCCCCGCTTTGTGGAGAGGCTGTTTCTTGACTCTAACCCGAGACCATTAGGTCACAATGGAACAACCTTACCCTTGCGCCGAGGTCCGCCCTCTAGCCGTGAGGCTAGTCCAACTCAATTTTCATTCCAATATCTCTAATGCCATCGTAGCCTTCGTAGGTTACATGTAGATAAATAAGAAAATAAAATTTCTCCCAAGTAGAAACTACTTTCAAACTAGGTAAGTGACAACTCAATGTAACCCCCTATGTAGCTAATCCCAAAATATAACATAATAATATAAAGTATCACAATGCTATCTCGGACAAACCCTTATTAGATCAAAAGCCTGCTTTGGGCTGGTTTTGCATTGGTCTGGGTTTCTAAATCGGGACAATGCCAATCCAGCCATGATAGCACTATTGCATCACTACCCCTTAGCAAGCAAGGCGGGAATGGGAGAAAAGGAGGGGGTGGGACGGAAAACATGCATGGGAATTAACTGTAAAATGGCATGTTGCTCCAGAATTGTAGTGTCAGAATGTCGCACAGTAAGTAGAGATACTTTTGTGCATTTTTGAGTCCATGCAACATAGGTTCTGGTTATATCTGACGTAGTACAACTAATAAAAGAAAAAATCATATCATACTGATATTAATTGTATGAGCATACCTCGGTAGGTGAACTTTAAGTATTTCCACCCAAGTTTCAAAACCTGCCATGTGGCAGGCATGGATAGATGTGATTGCGTATGATATGATAGAAGACTGCCACATCCATTTAACTGGTCAAGTTTCAACCCCAAACGAGCAAAGTGGCTCACAAGTTGGTGCAAAGTTTAACTGGATTACAAAAAACTACCATAGTGCTATAATGGAATCCATTGACACTAAAAAAGACACTTTTGTAACTCATGTTACTTAGCATTAACTTTTGACACACTTTCCCTACTTGTCTGGGACTGGAATCTAACCATAAGTGCGTGAAGGTCCTGTCCTGACCGTTCAAAAAAAATTGTATTTCTCAAAAACAGAAAAAAAAAAAATCTCTAATTTATGGTGTGTCCGGAATGTGGTTTATTGGGATTTTTGGACCAACTTGTTTTCTGAAAGATTCATATATATGTTTCTTTTTTAACTATGCATGGATGTTGTAGGAAATACAAAAGCTGAAATATCATTCATATCTTAAATCCTTGTTACAGTGGTCAGATAAGCTACAGAAACTTGATTTTCAAGGAATGGTATTGTTCCTTCAACATCTCCCCACCCATAACTGGACTCACCATGAGCTTGAGATGGTTCTTTCAAGGGCATACATGTGGCACACGATGTTCAACAACTCCCCAAGTCACTTATCCAGCTAAGAAAGAAGACAAAGTTATCAATTAGTAATCCCCCATCTCCTGTGTTGTACTAGTAGGCAAGGGGAACCAATATATTTTTTTATATGTACTTGATTGTAAATCTAGTAGTCCATTATTTGTCTGAGGATAATCATTTTCATGAATGCAGAGAATTATTGGAAAAGCATCCCTAAGGTTATTCTACTGCCTGTGAATTTGTGAGATACTCCCTTACTATAGACTCCTATGCCTGAGTTGTTCTACACAGCAGATTGTCTAACATCTTATTTTGGTCCAGGAAAGGAGTCATTGCAAAAGGTTCTGGGCAAAGGCCACAGGCTGTTCCCTTACCAGACTAATCAAAACTTAATGGTTGCTCATGAAAGATTCACCAAGATGTGTTTACTTTTAGTTTTTTATCTGAAGCATTTACCCGATTACCCCGAACGGCAGGTGTGATTTGCATACCCCTTTTTTTTTTAACAAAGTGTGACACTCTTAACTAAATTTAGGCTTTAATATTATCTGAAAGACAGAATTACTCAATACCGTATTAAATTTGCCTTAACTTTTTGTTGATCAAGCAAGGACTTTCAGTGATTACGATTCTCAACTTGTATCCCAGTGAACTGAATGAATCTCGTACTGTGCTGATTCAGTTTGGTTCAACTTTTATCAGAAACTCAGTCGATTGAATGAATCTCTTAAAGGGATTGATTCAGTTCTGACAGTTCCATTTAACTTGGCGACTGAGCCCATTTCCTCAAAATCAATTTCCCTACCTTCAAATGCTCCAAACTTGTCCAATATCTTTCGACGAAAAAAAAAAATTTCTAATCACTTTAATCAAAAAAGCTTTCCCAATCTTGTCTCCTCATCATAGTTTTCTTTTGATTTCGTTTCAGATTGGTAGATTTAGGGTCTTTTTGGTATCATTTTTCATTTTCATTTTTTAGACAATTTTTCATTTTCATTTTTTTTTGTGTTTGGTATCATTTTTGAAACTTGTTTTTGACTTTTTATATAAAATAAATTAAAAACCCTCCTCCAAAATGATAATAGACTCGCAAAATCTTTTTTTCTTTTTTCTTTTTTTTGTCATTTTTGCGCTGAGCTTTAATGAAATGTTTTAATTGGTGAAAACAATAGGTAAATAG
The DNA here is from genome assembly GCF_018873765.1 of Telopea speciosissima. Taxonomy (NCBI): domain Eukaryota; kingdom Viridiplantae; phylum Streptophyta; class Magnoliopsida; order Proteales; family Proteaceae; genus Telopea; species Telopea speciosissima. The sequence goes on from NC_057920.1 coordinate 42,632,742, forward strand.
GTAATTTTAATACTCTTATATAAATCCCTCATTTAACAATTCAAATGGATTTCTTCTCCAACAGAGTCGCAGTTCTAGGGCAAATAATGGACCATAACCCCATCACCCCATCCCTCCATCGCCCTTCCTACAACCCATACCCTTCCCTATCCCCTGCCCAACCCTCCCGTTTTGACCCCAATCGTAACTCCAGTGCCCTAATTTTTTTCCTATGCAGTTCCCTGACCGGTGTAGTTACCTAGTGCCTCTTACAAGAGGAGGGTAGATCCCACCCGAGTAGACTGTTCGATCAAATGCCCCAGGTGGATCCCACCCCCCCCCCCCCCCTCTTATGAGAGGCACTAGAGATTTGCACCGGTCAGGGAACCATAGACGATAAAGATTCCCAGTACCCTCTAATGTCGTTGCTCACCTTCCTGCAAGCCAACCCTCGGCCAGTTCCAATAATGGATCCAATATCAATCTTATGCTGCTACGCAAGCTTCTTTGCACAAGACATCGGAACAATCTTTTTCAGTCCATCAAAAATCGGTGGTAGAGAAGCAACCTTCTAGGGCAAAGTAGATGAAAAGGTAGCAGAAGCTGGAACTAGTTCACTGTTTACACCGTCTCCAGTTTTCCAAGGAAATTGGTTTCGGTACTGCTTTGCTTTGTCCCTCTCCATCTCTGTGGATTCCTAATTCAATTCGGATCTGATTTCTCAAATACTTCCCACAACCAAGTTCAAATACATGATACTGTTTGCAATTTGAAATTTATTTATCCATACCAAGGTTTACCAACATAAATCACCAGCCAAAAAAAAAAAAAAAGTTTACTATGTGGAGTACTAATATGGGTAATCTAACCTAGGCTAGGTAAGGTGATCGGTCGATAAGTGGATCGTATAAACTCTATTTGGTCTTCACAAGGAGGTAGAAATGAAAATGAAATGAAGAAGGGTGGAGGGGGGAAATTTTTTTTCATCAATCAAATATGGGAAGCAGTTTTCTGTCCGGGAGTGTGGCCTACGCCAGCACTCCCATGTGTCTATCTCTCTCTTCCTTAAAATAAGGGGGCAAAGGTGCCTTTTCACATGGAGAGGAAAGAGATAGACTCATGGGAGTGTTGGCGTAGTGGCTTACGCCAACACTCCCAGACAGAGATCTTTTTCCCATATATATATATATATATCCTTTTTGGGCCCATTTCTTTAATTTCAATACTTTTTTGGTGAACAAAGAAAACTTCTAATTAAACATAATATCTACAGCAGTGTTCATGTCATCCGAAGAGGTCTTATGTATCCTAGCATATCTAGCTAGGTTATCCACAGGATATATATAAGTTCTGGTTTTCTTGGTAATAAATACAAACCGAAGGGAGGAAATAGAGTGGGAAACATCAAACAAAATACCAAAAAGTTCCCAAGGCCAAGGAAAACGCACTGGAGTCAGATAGCCAATCTCGCAGCTGCTGTGAATCCGTCCATATAATTACCTCTTGGTAGTCCAGTGAAAGTGTTCTTTCGATCCCTGCTTAGAGTCTTCGGAGTTCCGCTTCTTGTGCTGACCCTACAAAGCCACAATCCATAACCGAAGCAAACACTTTATGGTTATGTATCAACAAATAGCCCCACCCGCCAAAGGAGGAGGAGGTACAATAGCTACCATCCGATACCAGTACACAGGTGTCAGTAGATCCCAGTTCCAAATAGAAAGACAATGGTAACAGGCCCGGGGTTATAGGGGGAGTGGGTGTTAGTGTGTCTTGAGGAGATGGTTGGATTTCCAACGCAGTGAGATTCAGATCATGGATCCATCTATGGATGTTGAACAAAACCACATTTGGATTAAGAGGCTGTTTGTCAAAGATAACCTGGTTACGGTGCAACCAGAGGAAATACAGGGTGATACATATGATGCTTAAAATACGTTCCTGATCCTCTTTACAATTCCCGGCTACAGTTAACAGATTTTGAAAGGCAACCAACAACGATGATCCCCAAATATGTTCAGTGCGGATGCCTAGAGGACCCGCAGCCCAAATTCTTTTTTTATAGATTACAAGATAGGAATAGATGCCAAGGAGTCTCAGGTGCTTCATGACAGAAGGAGCAGCAGATCGAACCAAAATCTTTCCAAAACAACCTTGATTTAGTAGGTACACCATCACTGAAAATTCTCCAAAGAAAGAGCTTAAACTTTGGTGGGATCTTTAATTTCCAGAGACAGTTCCAAAGAGGTGATTGGGAGGGATAGGAAAGGGAGGAGTGGGAGCAGAGTAGAGCAGCAATATTTTTTGTGGAGAGTTGACCTGATTTGGACACCGGGGAGAAAAGGTGATCATTATGGGGATGTATTGATAGGGGAATAGGAAGGATATTTTTACTTATATTAGGTGGGAAAAGAGATGTAATGAGGGGTACATTCCATGTTCTGCCGATTATGAGATTAGAAACAGAATTGAAGAGTGGATTAGGTTGGAACAATTGATTGAGTGATGTAATGGAACTTGTTGATGTAAAGGAACTGGCTGGAATCCAAGGGTCGTTCCAAATGTGGATTCGTGAACCATCCTCTACATGCCATCGTACCAAAGGCCTAAAGCAAGGGAGGACCGATCGAATACTATTCCATGTCCAAGACCCAGTTCTCAGCCTCGCTTGAGGGTTAAGAAGTGAAGAGTTGGGAAAATATTTGGCCTTTAGAATTTTGGCCCAAAGAGAGTTGGGTTGAGTTACCAGGCGCCAGGTTAACTTTAGAATGAGGGCCCGATTATGATCCCAGCTGTGTGAGCATAACCCAAGGCCTCCAAATCTTTTAAGCTTACAAATGGCACTCCAAGAGATAAGAGTGGGGACCTTATGGTTCCCTGAATTACCATTCCAAAAGGCCGAGCATATCGAATCAAGCTTGGAGCAAATAGATTTAGGAAATAGGAAGCAAGACATTTGATATGTGGGAATGGAATAAAGAACTGATTTAATCAGTGTTAACCTGCCAGCTTGAGATAGAAGATTATCAAACAGTTTGGGAACATTTCTTTAAAAATTATTTACATTTAGGTGTTTACCAAACAGTTTCTCATTCCATTCTCTATTATGTCTAGTAGCTACCAAAAAATTTTATTTTTTATCAAAAATTATTTTTATTAATGACTTTTTTTAAATAGACCAAAAAAACAAAATGAAAAATGAAACCAAAAAGACCCCTAATATGTTTTTGAATCAAGTTTTGTCGATTTTAGGGATGCAACAAGGCTGGGATGGGCTTGGTATTTGAAAACCAATGCCCAGCCCGTGGTCAGGCTGGGATATCTCAGATCAGGCCTAAGACGTCTCAGCTGGGCTAGGATTGGAGCTGTTTTTGTCATTTTTATGTTATTTTTAACAAAAAGGACAAAAAAAAAAAAAAATACATTTTAACCAAAATATTTATATATTTAGTATATTGAATAAATGATGTGTACATATATATATGGAAAAAAGGTCTTGAGACAATACATAGAAATAGGTTCTGAATGCATTTCTGAAATCTCACCATCTATTAATAACACTAAATATCAGCCGTTCCCATAATACATGATTCTAGCTGTTACAATGACAGCAGGTTAATGTGATTTTTCGAATAACACACAAACCCATCTAACCAACCTCTGACTCTTATCTTTTTCTCGTTGCGGTTTACCTGGATTCACTTCCTCTATCATCTTCTTCTACTTGAAACCTAGGATTTCTTCGTATATGGCCTCAGTTCGTTAATCTTTCTCTTTGTCGAAATCCTTAATTCACTTCCTCTATCATCTTCATCTACTTGCGAAACCTAGAATCACTTTGTGTATTCTCAGTTCCTTAATCTTTCTCTTTGTCGAAACCCCTGATTCACTTCTTCTATCATCTTCTTTTACTTGCGAGGGAGCTAGAATCACTTTGTGTGTTCTCAGTTTGCTAATCTTTCTCTTTGTCAAAACATTTGATTCAGTTCATCGACCATATGCTTGCTACTCTGGTTCACCAAGCCTGGGAAACGAAACCATGTCTACATTCCTATCTGGACTAAACTAATTCTTATTGTGGTAAAACAAGTGTTGTTTTTAGTTGATTTGTGTATCGATAATCATGGATTGCTGGATCTATTTCTTTCATTTTTTTTTTATTTGAGCTTAGAAGTTATAAATAGGAGGGCCCAGCCCTCTTATCTCATTTACTACCTCTATAGTAAGAGAAAGAAAGAAAGAGAAGGAGCAGGAAGAAGATAGTAAGGGCTGGGTTTGAACTTGGTTTGAGCATCTTTACAAGCTTATAAGTATGTGTTTCAGCCCCTAACACTGTTGTCCATCTAAGTTTGCATTGGTTCATATACATGTTTGGTGTATCTCTAGCCAGTAATGCTTAGAGCGTCACCTGGATGCTTAGTGGGGCTCTAGATCTTGCATGCAAGATCTGGTCATTTGAATTAGGATCTAAAGTTGTTTCAGCAATGGAGATGGATGTCAGTCTCAGAGATGAGCTGAACTACAGAGTTGCACTCTGATTATGCAGTATGGGCATGGATCTTTTCATGCAAATGGTTTTCCTCATGCCTTAGCTTAGAACTAGACCTGTTGTAGGTAAATAATGATGATACACGCCATGCATGCAGCCAAAACCGAAATCCAAAGCTTGAGCTTAGCCATGGCGGCCATTCTCTGTGCTGTCAAAACTCAACCCAGCTTCCAAATGGATAACCAGACTTTGAATCCATTAGAACCAGTTCATTTAGCTCCATTTTAGGACCATAAACCTCCTAGGATCATCCTTGATCGAAATCATGGCCAAGCCTGCAGCCAAAATAAAGATTTGGAGCCAATTCTCGTGTTTAACAGGCACTGGGCATTCACTGGGCGATTGACCCAAATGCCCAGTGTTGCTGTTTGGGCTCAGATGTGATTCCAGCTTTTTGGACCTTCACTAATAGGTCTACAGCAGCATGGGGAGGATGAAAATGACTTAAAAACCCTTCCCCATTTGTCCTTGCTGTCATCCACACCTCAGGTGCTCAAGTGGGACCTATAGAACAAGGAACCCACACACAGGCCTATACTCTCTTGGGCTATGAACCTAGGTATTGATTTATGGGATTGGCAAGGCCATGCATAGGCAGACCTTACTGTAAAAAGGCTTAGAAAGATAAACCTTGCATCTCTGGATGATGCACTGGGAGTTTGACTCGAAAGCCCAGTGCAAGACCCAGAAAATTGTAAATAATACCCATGTATGCAGAGTCGAGCCCAATAAAACCTAGACCAACCCTAGGACACTAATATGATCTTGAACATTGTTTGACATACTTTAATGATCTGGTTAACTAGGTTTTGATCCTGATCTCGAGGTGCAATGTTAGATACCGGTCGGGACCAAGCTGACTACTAAGCAAGCGAGACTAGAACAAGGTAAGTGGAATTACACCACGTGTGTAAATGTAACATGACTAACGAGTCATGACAAATACAACAAAATTATTTACTGTGCTTATTTATTTCAATTGTTTTATATTCTGTCAAATACTGAATTTTTACCTGATGAACAATGAGAATGGACAATGATGTTTGTATGTGGAACTACGAGATTAGATGCCATAGCTAGCTTGGAAGTGAGGCTTGTGGTAGCCTGTAGAAAGGAATGCAGTTGACACCACCCGACTCATATTATGCCATATAGAATGCATTGGGCTAGAGTATCATCACCAGTGCTACGAACCCTTGCCAACAGGGGTTAAGGTGTTGGATGTCTGTGGGAGTACCTATATGAAAGAGAAAAAGGAATAGAATTGTTTTGTACCGAAAAGGTATTTATGTGGCTGAATGCCAGAAAAGGAAAATGTTGTATTGAAATGATGATGGGTGCCTCACAGACTAATCCCAGAGGGCTGGTCGGGCTAACCATGGAGAGCATGCTGGAGCTGATCAGTCATCTCCGTTAACTTAATGAGTGTATCACGGGAAGGAGTTAGAAGCCCGCACCCGGGATACATGTATTGATGATTGTAATAGCACTTCTACTTGCCTTAGTTGCGATGTTAGGTGGCTAATAAATAAAATGGACTGCATTGCGTATAGGACTCATTTGGTAGTGCTTGCATGTGCATGCATGATTATGTTTCATTCACGGGCAGATCAGATTAATGTCCTAGGGTTGGTCTAGGTTGGGTTTGATTCAGGTTTGAGTTCATAATCACTAAGCTGTAATTCTTTGGGACTTGTACTGGGCCTTTGAGTCAAATGCCCAGTGCATCACCCAGAGAATAAAATACAACAACAGAGGGGGTTTCCTTCTGGGTTTCACCTGTTGTAAGTCTCATCAACCTTGGGGAGTGATGGCAAAGGTCCTCCCCATGGTTGGCTTATGTTTTGGGCTCATGACCCCCCTTTAGATCATGGCCATTGGGGCTCATTGGTGCACCCAAAGTGAGGACAGCAAGGTTGCATGGGGTAGGGGTTCATGATAGTTTTTATGTTATAAATACTATTTTGGGGCTGTGAGTGAAGTCTCATAAGGTTTGGATTAGGTTTGGTCACAAATCAGCCACTGGGCCTTTAGGTGCAACTTTGGGCGTTTGGGTGCATCGCCCAATCCATGTTGAACACGGGATTTTGGGTCTGAAACTGATCTTGGCTGCTGGTTTCACTCCTATTTCAACCAGGGATGACCCCCAGTGGTATATAACACATAAAATCAAATGGATGCAATGAATTTATAAGTTCCTAATCATGGTTTGTTAAGTTGGGTATTGGATTAGGTTCTTGTATCAAAGAATCAAGGTTGCAAGGCTGGAACCAGACTTGCAGGCATCATTAAACCACATAACAACATTAATTTATGTTGCATTCACCCATATCAGTAGCCAATCCAAGCTCTAAGGTCAAGAACATGGCATGCATGCAAAATCCTTAGCTCTAATCTAATGTTTATGGGCTACACACATATGTTAGCATATAATTAAGCTATAGACATGGCTGGAGCTTCAATTCTGGGTGTTAACAGATTACAATTAGTTTAAGTAGCAAACAAAACACATGGGATTAAACATGCATGGATGATCCATGCCTTTCCTAGTGTTCTAAGTGATGATTCTATGTCAAGCATACCAAGACATGGCCATATGGCTGTGGTTTTTGGGTTCAAACACAGAGGACAGAAGTACAACATGGTGAGAATTTGGCCAAGCTTCCCAACTCAATCCCTCTTCTCTTCTCCTTCCTTCTCTTCCTTCTCCTTCTTCTGCCTCTCTTTCTCTCTTTGTCTTTTCCTCTCTAATGCTAGGAATAGTAGGGAAAACGAAATAAGGGTTGGGCCCTCCTATTTATAGACTTTAAAGTACTAGGTTTTATTTGGCCCAAGCTGTCCCATATCTAGAATGCATTTTTAACTTGATTCTTCACCATTTTAGCTATATAGGTGTGGTCCACATGGTTCCAAAGGTAGGGAATGGTTCCTAAAATCAATGCACATGTATGAGGTGGTTACACACCAAGAAACTGGTTCCCAAAGTCTTACAATGAAAAACACATGCTTCAGCAACTCTGGGCCTTGCACTGGGCGTTTGGGTCAATCGCCCAGTGCATCGCCCAGAGATTTCATTTGCAGAATTCGTTTGGATTGAAATGAAATTTCAGTTCATTTAGAGGCATAATTGGATAATGATTCCTTCTAAGAAAATACAGATCTATGAGTCTAGTTTCTAGCAAAATTGGAATCAAAGAAAATGAGGTTTGGATTATGGAGTAATGTTATTTTTATTAAATGAAGGTCAATCTATCAAAACAGAAGAATTCGAATTTGACAGCAACTTAAAATGAACTTTTAACTAACTTAGAGACATAACTAGGTAATGGTTTCTTCTAATAAATTTCTTCTAATAAAATGCGGCTCTATAAGTCTAGTTTTTAACAAAATTGGAACCAAGGCAAATGGAGTTCGGATAGTGGAGTTATATCATTTTAACTAAGAGGAGGTCAATCTGCAGAGTAGCAGAGTTTGATATTTATGTTGGGATTTGACATGCATGTATGGAATTGAGTTTTCATCATCAAATCAAACATATAAGTTGATGTTTGGTCTGAAAATGCTTTATCTAAAACATCCAAGGTGATGAGGGTCATCATTAGTTTAACCAAGAACTAGGATTAGGTCCTATGGTTGGGTTCTTTACCTTAGATTTTGGGACCAATCTGATAGAATTCCAAGCTTGGCTTCTTACACTCAAACTAAGTTTACGAGCCTAGGCCTCTCTTTTATTCTTCTTTCTTTCTTACTGAACAGTGCCGAATTACCTCATTGTTAATGTCTTCATGCATTAACCATCCCTAAATATATAAGCCTAATGTATCACGTACTCAAGTAGGGTCTGAGGAATCAAGGGATGGTACCAACCTTAGACTGTACATTTGGTGGTGAGCTGTACAATAGCAAGGGGTTGGCGTTTGCCTTCTTAACGGTATGTAGGTTCTCACCAATGGGCTACCTCATTAAATTCAACCATGGGACTAATGCACCATAGTGTACTGGTAGCTTTGACCTCGGGTTCCGAACCTTCAACCAAAAATTCAAATTAGCCCGCATTTTTGGGCACGAGTTTAACATATTCCCAACCTTATAAAAATTTCATCCTCGAAATTGAACATGTCTGGGGATTCAAGTAGATGAGGATACTTCGACTGCCTTTCATGGCGACCACTCCACAGTACCTTTACAATGAGAAAATCCAATTGCGGAGATTGTGCACCTTACATCCCATAATCTCTTCGGGCTTCTTTTCACAGGTCATAACGGTAACAAGCCCACGTGGTTCATGAGTCAAGACATGAGTCGAGTCCGAGAGGTACTTCTTCAACACCGATGCATGGAATACGTCATGGACTTCTGCCAATCAGTATGCCACTGGTCATGATTCTCGTATTCAACTTCCCTTTCTTATCGAACCGCATTACCCCTTTGGTTGGTGATTCCCAAGGAAATACCTGATCGCCCACGACATACTTGAGGTCCTTCCGTCTTGTATCGGTATCGCTCATTGTTTTTATTAAGTTGTAAAGGTTTGATTCTCAAACATAACTAACTCCCTACAAGTTATCTAAATCACTCCCGAGTTTGGTTGATCTAATGTGCAGCTTGATTATAAGAGCCTAAGGGAAATCGAACTCCCAACATATACCTCAAAAATCAAACAATCCAACTACCTCCGCGTATTTCACCTAATAATCTATACTTCCATGGCTTTGGGTTGTGTGGCATAAGTCTACACCATCTTGCCTACACGGCTTTTCCTATGAATATTTTCACTTCTAGTTTTCCAATACCTAATCTCAACTTTAGGATGAGTTGGAATATTGATGAAATCCCTATTGTTCACTGCCAATAATAGAGGGAAAGAGAAACATGAGTGGGAGAGAGTATCCTTTTTTTTTAATTTTTTCATTTCTCCTCTCCTATCTGTCCTACTATTTCTCATTTCTTTCTTACGCAAATCCCATCTTGGTCGATCCTTGCTTGCAGCCCACTTTCTAGTCAAATTTCTAATTTGAATATGAAATTCTTCCTTTGTACTTGGTTGCTTCAGTGAGAATTATTCCCATCCTACCCTTGGTCACATGTGAACAGGTGTAGGTCCCATATGGCTTTTCTCTCTCCTCCAATAGTGAAAAATGTAAAAAGATGATAAATGCTTGAGAGGATCTCAACCCTTGACCATAATTGTCTTTCTTGATGCTAAATATAACTACCCAAAAATGCAGACTAGCCCGAGCTTGCATTTTAGCTCATTTCTGGCCCATTATTCTTTTACGGCCTGAAAACGATAATTGCTCGTATGATGTCCTAAACGAATGCGTACTTGAATTCCGTCACGTCCATCTAGCCTAAATTTTGGCTCTGAACACAGCCATGCAAAAACATTGGGTAGCTTTACATGTGAATTTGGAGATTCAACTCTCGGTAGCATAAAATGACCAAAATGACCTAAAACCTAAAAAACACAGAAAAATACCCGAGTAGCTTCGTAAAATGTGAGTAAAATGCATGCTTATGACCCTAAGATTTCACACATTAATGTGCTCGTCAACTGGCTTTCAGGAATTTCCAAGGGGAAAAATTTTCTTTTGTTGAGATTTTTTGAAAATCCGTGGAAGTGTACTGGCTCCCAAGAATTTCCAAGGGAAAGACTCTGAGTTCTGAGATTCTCTGAAAATCCATGGAAGTGTGCTTGCTTACAGCAATTTCCAAGGGAAAAAAATTCTTTTGCTGAGATTTTCTGAAAATCGGTGGAAGTGTGCTGGCTTCCAAGAATTTCCAAGGGGAAGATTCCTTTGCTAAGATTCTGAAGATCTGTGAGATGCTAGCTTCACGATTTCCAAGCTTCTAATTCTTTATGCTGACTCTAGGTGCTGACTATGATTCTAGTGTTGATTCTGATGCTGATTTTGGTGTTGATTCTGATGCTGATTCTGGTGTTGATGCTAATTCTGATTCTGGTGCTGATTCTAATTCTGATGCTAATTTTGATTCTGGCATTGATTCTGATTCTGATGTTGATACTAAAGCAACACACTGGCTCCTATCTCTAGGGGAACACTCTGGCTCCTAATTCTGAGGTTCTAATTCTAGACTCTAATTTTGGTTCTAGGTTTAAAGACAAGAACAAATGGCTATATCTCATAGTCATCAATCGACCTCAACAAGGATGAACACTTGGCTTTTCGCTCGAGATGATTTCAACTTCGCAACATTCTAGTCAAAAATCAAAGAGGATTGGTTTATGGCTCTCTGGGTGAGTTGGTGGTGTACAAAAGACCCACAACAACGAACTTTGAAGGTTTTGATGATTGGATGCTATGCATGAATGGGTTTGATAATGAGATGAGGCGAGTGTTTCCTCTCTTCAACAGAATCATCGCAATCCAAACCGAAAACACAAGCATGTTCCTACATTCTCTTGTTGTACCATCCCCGTCAACAAGGATGTCATTCTTCTGCTATCAATGGGTATCTGGATTCATACATGATATTGAACTTTTCGTGAGAGCTCTGCCCCTTGCAACCTTGTTTTTTTTTCTTTCTGCTTTCCTCTTCATTTTTTTTTTATTTTTTTTTTTTTTTTTGCTCTTAACACAAAAAATGGTATTGGAATCATGAGGGAAATGGCCAAAGGTCATGTCTGAACTTGAACTCTGGACGACATGAAAACAAATGACCTGGAGAGAAGACAACGCTATTATTTGAGAATGGCGAACTCACAAGAGAATTCACGCCAATGGAGGATTAGCATAGAAAAGAAGGACTAAGAGGTAAAACTCTTGGGAATCCACCAGAATGATAGACGATAAAAAGAGTTTTCAGTCTGAGCAGACCATCTTCTGATGATAAAAGTAGCGACATTCTGATCCCTTTTGAGAAGGAAAGCTCAAACAATGTTGACCGAGCCTGAAGTTGACTTCTCAGGCTGCCTACGTATCCCGAATAAATCAGGAATCAGGTCGGACGTAGTTCCTGCAGCAGATGATATGCTGGTGTCAAAATTTTGATAGTTAAGTTCCATCATAGTCGGGTGAGCTCGAAGCTACCGAAGGGAATCTCTCTGCATCTAGACTAGGAGGACTTTCTTAGGTTGTAATGGGGCTTAGGACTTGGCTTCAAAAGAAGTAAACGGCTCAAAGTACGCTCCCAGAGTCTATTTGGAATTTTAACGTCTCTTACCACCAAGTATGTTGTTCTTTTTTCTTTTTTTTTCAATCTGTGAGGACTTCCTCTTTCTTCCCCTTGTTTGGGCTCATGAATTGACATTGTTTTTTTTTTCTTCTTCTTCTTTTTTTTTTTATTTTTCTTTTGCTCCCATTTGGGCTCATAGATTGAAATCTTTTTTTTTTTTTTGCCCCATTTTGAACAAGCAAATTGCTTTTCCTTTCTGAAACTCTCGTTCTTGCTCTTTTCTTTTTTCTTTTTTTTAAATGCACTCTTTCTTTCCTATGCCCTTACGCAACTTTGGACTTTGGTATAATATTTCCGAATCAAATCCCCGGGAGTTTATAGGATTAAACAGCTAAAGGGTATTCTAATGGTGAGCTATGGGTAGGCCATGACAAGGCTTTCCAAAGAAGAGGCTAAGGCCCAAAGAGGGTGATTATTGGAATTCAAATGTTTCTGGGATTTATTCAAGATGACAAGCGGCCAAGGAAGGCCTCCCTTAATAGGCTCAATAAGGTAAGATTCTCTTTTAAGCTCATTGCTCTTTTGCAGGGGATCAGAGGTATGGAAAGCTCAAGATCTTTTACTATCAAGAGACTGACACCAAAAATAAACAAACGATCACTGTTGAACTTTTCCTTCCTTTTTATATATGCATTTCTTTTTTTTTTGAACAAGTTAGGCCACAGGCCATCGTAAGATTCATCATCAAAAGATGGGACGAAGGAAGAAGAATCAATATACTCAGAAACACTCATTTCATTGATAAAAGGAGTAATTACATCAGACAGTCCAAACTGGAACCGACTCAACATAAAGCAAAACATTTCCAACAGGGGGAGAATCTAAAGAAAACTTGATAACTAGACTGACTCGAATCCGTAATCACATCAGACTTGGTCCAGACTAGGACCGACTCAACATAAAATGAAACATCTCCAACAGGAGGAGAAACAGAAGAAAACTTGACAACTGGACTGCCTATAACTCTAACAAACTCAAGTCCAAACATGACCATAAAAGCTCTAAATTATTAGCTCTAAACCCCCTCGCATTGTAATTCCTTCTACCTCAAGCTTCAGCTAATACACTGCCTGACTCAATACCATTACGTACAAATGCCAAATGTTTACCTTTGACCAGGATTGAGGCTAGGAATGTGAACCTCAAAGCCAAGTTGATCATGTAATTCATTAGTCTCATTTTTCCTTGCTGCTAGCTTACTTGACATCTTGAGAACTTGGATAGTAGACACCGTCGGAGGCACCATGCCCGCATCACAATTGACTAGTTTCAAAGTAGATAAGCTTGTAATCAAAGAAGTAGGGTTAAACTCTCTTAAATCTCCTTCAATGGCATTGACCATGCGGTGCTCAAATGATTGTGATTGCAAATGCATGAAAAAGAAAATTAATAAGGAAAAATTCATAAACTAGAATTACAAGCCAGCTAAGCAATCAATGGTCAATCAGGAGTCTAACATATCCCCAGCGGAGTCGCCACTGTAAGAACTATGGATTCTGAAAAAATCCAAATCCACAGACAAGGGGTGGTTCTTTCCTCGCGTGAACCGGATCTCGCCGATGAACCCTGAAGCAAGGACCCTGATCCCTCCTAAGAGAGTAAATGGGTAAATACTGAAGCCACCACCTAGATAAGGGTCTAGGACCCGCAAATTTCTCCACTGATGGGGAGAGACTAATGACTCAATGGATAGGCTACGATCTGTCCAGATTACTAGGTAAGTGTCAAGTTACGAACTGGGAAGGTGTTAGGCACCCAGTCCGCCAGACCGAAGCCGGTCATCCTTTCCTAGACCATTGTTATGCCTAAGCTTGCTTGTAAACCCTAAAACTAGTTATTCTAGATCTAAGTCATCCTAAAACTGGACACCTAAGACTAGGCATCTATGTACAAAGATTTACAACCTAAACCAAATTTCTAAATTATTCTAGGCTAAAATGTTGGGCATGAAATATTAAAGAGATCAATCTAATTAAGCATGGCATGGAGAGATCTATACTAAAGATGCAAGATCACACTAAAACATGAAACATGGAACATGAAGCAAATTACTAAACATGCATCAACCGAAGATAAAATATTCTAAACATTCATGGGCTAGATGACGGGCTAGCCCAAGTCCCGTCCTACACATCATGCATCTACGTCCTACAAGTATCCCGATGTGTCACGCATTCCAACTCAGGCCGCTAATGGGCGGATTCCCTCTCACACGTCCTAATCTCAAGGGTAATCAAGAGATTGATTACTTGACTCCCATAGGCCAGCCGAATTCTAAATAGGGTCTCAAGTGATCCGAATTGGGGTGAGGGACCAACATGAGAACTATGTCAAAAGACCGGAATTAACAAATCCCGATAAAAGTCATAGCCTCATTGGTTTTCAAGGCATGATGTCAAGATCACATAAAACCCTACATTCTACCCAAAATCATTTTTTGAAAATCATTTGGAAACTCGCAGCCTCGATTTGAAATTGAATGAATTGGGGAAGTGTAATTTTTTTATCCTAAATTATAAACTAAAATGCACTCATAGGCCCAAACTCTCCACTCAATCCAATCTTGGTTGATGGGTCAATGCCCATACCGAAATCAAAATCACGTGGGCCCAAATTTGAAACGCGGTCCACACCCAAAATCTGAACCAAACCAACCCGTTGTCTTGTGACCTCAAGTCCAAACCCATTCCTCAATTAATTGATTTGTCAATGTTGGAGGCCCAACCCAAACCTAGGCCCAATATTTGATCACACTCAAATTCATCCACTTTGAAAACCATAAGCCCATGGGCCGATAAATAAACAATTTCAAAACAGATTTGATTACAAAATCAAATGATTTAATACCAAAACCTCACTCAAAACCCCAAATTTAGACAAGATCTAAAACAGATTAATACTCATAACCAAAACCAATCTAAAATTAATTATTAAACTGAAATTATGATCTATCCATACGAGACATTCCCTTCCCAAATGATATGAATATCAGAATATGGATTTGAGGACAAAACCAACCCAATAAATATTGACCGAATCAAGCAAAACCAAATCTGGCCATTAAATCCAAGGTCACATTGCTAAACATAAAAGGATGAATCATGTCAGCAACACATCCATAACATAAACAGGGTAGCATCCATTCCAAGAACATAAAAATGAAGAAGAGAAATCATGGAAGAGAATAACTAAATGAAGTGAAACAGAATGGTAATATTCAAGAACAAACCAAAACAAAGCAACAACATTCAATTAGAAACAAACCTAAGGAAATAAAGAAGAATGAAATGGGTTACCTGAAGTGTGGTTGAATCCCGTATCTACAGCGGCAGCTTGAGATGATCACGACCCAGTAGGTAGAACGAGAGGGGGGGATTTATTACAGTCCGAAAAGAAAAACTAGATAAACAAAATAAAAAATATGATGAAGTAAGAATCACAGAAAGACAGGGGACGGCAGTAGCTCCAACAATCTCTCCAACATCGAACTCGATTGCAAACCGTAGATGCTTGGCGCACCGAACAATACTGGTTCCTCCAAATGTCCCAGTGATTGGAATTTGTAGCTGGGATTCTAAAAACAAAATGAGAAGATGAATTGTGGATGGTGTCAGAATAGTGGAAGAAAGTGAATGGGTTTTATGGTTCGATTAGGGTAGAATGGAAGGAATTAGAGAAAGTGGGTTCCAAAGATGGGGTTTTCTTTTGGGATTTTAGAAACGAAAGGAAGAAATGGGATGATTTCAAGAGTATTTTGAGATCGGTGTTGGTGGGATAAAATGATGGAAGTGGTTTGGAAGTGGGTTCTAGAGTGATGGTTTTCAAAATAAAAGATAAATAAGATGAAAGAGATGAGGAGCAGGAGAAGAAGAAAAAGAGACAGAATTGGTACAGCTGAATCGCTACTCTTCTCCGACTCAGGGGAGTCACGGCTTCACTGTCTCAGTGCCATTTTTCCTTTTTCTTAAGTCACTTCTCTCCTTCCACTCTCTCTGTTTCTTTCTTTTTTGAAATCCTCTCTCCTCACTCTTCTCACTCTTTTCTCTCTGTTTCTGTTTTTTATTTTTCACTCTCTCTGGTCTTCTTTCCAGAATGACGACAACCACCCCCCTTTTCTCACTCTCCCTCTTTTTTCTCCGTCTTTTTGCTCTCGGTCCTTTTTGTTTAATCCTCTCTCTTGGTTTTGGAATAACGGCTCCCCCCTTCAATAACTCATCCACTCTTTTTTAATCCCCCCATCCACTTTAGGGTTTAGGTATTTTTCCTATTTTACCCTCTCAAACAATATCTTATTCTTTTTTTAGGGTTTTAGGTATTTCTTTTCTTTCCCATTTTACCCCTTCCCTCTTTTAGGTTTAGAAAATTCTTTTCTTTCTTTTTTATTCTCCTTTTTTACCCTTCTTTTTTATGATTCGCTTTGGATACCATGTGGCACCCCCTTATGGACTTGGCACCAATGAGCTTTTCCATGGGCCAAGTCCACACACATTTTCTTTTTTTTTTTGGTGTGTCTGAGACAGAAGTCGTCGGTCCTTCGTGTATCATCATCGCTAGGGGGTGACAATTTCAGATGTCTACAGTTGGATGAATGTTCAGTCCGTGCATAGCTAATTCTCGGTCAATCCCGGGCAGATCAGTTGTCATGCCCCCAACCCGATGAAAGATATTTTACTACAAAAGGGGGTGACTGGGACAACACGTGTCATCCCAATACCTACCAGAATCACAGATACAGTGTCATGAGTCATAGTCCACCCTGTCATCAATCGTGATAACAACAAGGAACGTACCAAATGGAATAAATTGTTCCAATTACAAAGTTAGCGAAAGAGAAATTTAATTAAATCATGTGAAATTATAGCGCATCGATTCTCTAATGATAACACATAGTACAATTTAAATGTTTGTAACCATTCATTCTCTCCTTATAATTAAGTATAAAGTTTATACATGATTGTGGATGAATACATAAATTAAATAATAAATTACGCCACTAGGGCACCATCCTTGAGTGTACATCTACATCCAAGTCACAGCCACCGGCTCCACTTGATTCGCATCCAACGGTGCTCATCAAGAGTTTACCTGCATATCAACTAAAAAGGGCTGGGTTGCGCAATGGGGTTAGCTACACTAGCTAATGAGGGAGCAAAGGGAAATGCACATATATACACACAAACAATTTCAAGCAGAATGATGCATAATAATGTTAGATTCATTTTTCACCTAATACACAATTCTATAAGTCAAGTGTATGCTATTGTGATAACTCGGGAGACACTGAGGGTCACTTAACTTATCGCCCCAGGGAAACCTCAATTATCACATGGGAGCCTACGTTGGTAGAAACCATCCAGTCACCCAGTGGCAGACCCCGATAGCCATCACTACCCCTAACCTGGCCTCTCCCACCTCCACAGGCAACAGGTGCTCAGACTATCCAACACATAAACCCCTGTTGGCAAGGGTCGTAGCATAAGGGAGCAAGCATCCTAGCCACAGATATACAACATGCAAGTCCTATCATCCCGAGAGGTATTCCAGGTGCATCAACGTCCCATTCCATTTAGTACCCGGGTACTAGCACGGCACGGCACATACAGATCAGGATGACATATAACAGTTTTCATAATTAAAAAAATTGGGACTCCGGTATCGGCACACTCGACACCGTCACCCGATACAATGGTGAGAATAATATCACAGTCATAGCAATTCACATTTGAGGCAAAGAATGTAATGCGCACAATGCTTATATTTATATAATATCATGATCAGGGTTGCTTAATATATATATTTCAGCCCAACAAAATCACCCAAAACCCACTCATCGAACTCGGGTGTCACCCGGTGTGGTTGACATGAATCTCACCGGTACACCAGCTATCCATCGAGTTGGGTAGCCCAAAAATACAAAAGAATCATTAAAAGATGTATGAAGGGGTCCCATGCCTGGCCCCCAAAGTTAAAACTAAGTTTCAACCAAGACAGCACGAGCGGACTCACGGGCAGAAACAACAGGGTGAGTCCGTCCCTAACTCCGTTCAGGCCAAAAGGTCAAAACACAAGGAGCGGATCCACGGACGAAACTTCTTGCTTGGATCCATTCGTGCATCTGTTCGATTTCTGAGGCACACCTGAGAGCGAGCGGATCCACGACGGATGCGCCATCTTAATCCGTTGTTGCATCCGTTCATTTTCTGAGACATTCCCGATTGGGAACAGACCCACGGGTGGAGGCAACAGAGTAAATCCGTTCCTTCGTTCGTTCAGGTCAAGTCACTGAGATTACACTGGATGGACTGACGAACGGTACCACGATTGGTGGATCCGATCGTGCGTCCGTCGAAAATCTTTTTCGAGATTTTAAAGGGCTTTTCCTCCAGCTTGAAGCTTAGAGTACACCCCAATCATAGAGAGGGTGTCTTAGGTCTCCCTAGGGTCATTATAACTTAGGCTTACCTAATGGATTCAAGATTACACAAGGATTTGGTTCCAAAGATAGGGTTTCATGGCTTAGAACCAAAGGTTCAGCAATAATGGTTACAAATGCAGCACATATAGGTCTTTAATAGGGTTTGATTAGCACCATTTGAGCTCCAAAAAGGGCCAAGCTTCACCTTGAGTCCCAAATGGAATCCTAGGTTAGCTCAAGCTCAAGGAATCTATCAAAATGAAAATGGAAAGAGGGGTGTACCAAGGGTTTAGGTCATACCTTGGTGAGAGGAGCTCTAATTCCAGCCCTAGCCAGCCTTGAAGATCCACCTCCTTTTCCTTCCTCCCTTCCTTTCCATCTCTTCTTTTTCTTCTCTTCTTCAAGCCTTATCCGGACAGCAAGAGGAGGAGATGTGGGGCAGCCAGCCATCTTGGCATGGCTTCCATCTTCTTCCCTTCCCCTCTCATTCCTCTCCTCCTTCCACTTCTTCTTCTTCCTTGTCTCTTCTCCTCCACGATTTGCTTGGGAGGGGGAGAGATAAGGGAATAGGAGACTTGTTTTATCTTTTAAGGACCATAGGGGCCTTAGGCCTTGTTTGTTTAGGTGCCCCTAAAACACTTAGTGGTCTCTTGGTTTAAATGGGTTTTAATTTGGGCCTTAGGTCTTGGTTGGTCCATGTCATAACCCATTAGGTCTAGTTAGTTAATTAGGTCATGTTTGGGTTAACCCTAAGTCTTATAAGACCTATTTGTCCTCTAAGGTTTGTTTGGTTTAAGTTAGGGTACAAAACCCATTATTTATTTTAAATTAAGTCTTGTGGGCCCACTTTCATGGCCCAATTAACCAATTAATGGTAAGGGTGGGGGTCCATCTGGTCCGGAGACCTAATTATGGTGTCCAGAACATGGGGATGTGGGTCCCACAGAAAAATAAATCAAAAGGGCAAGTAACAACATGGGCGGATCCACGAGCGGAACCAGTCAAGTGAGTCCGTTCGTGACTCTGTTGCTGCTGTCAGGGCCCAAACTTCAAAGAAAGTTGCGGGGCTTTGACCCATATTCTCAGGACTTCGAGGGGACACTTATAATAAAATATTAGGTTCAAGGTCATAGATGTTGACCATAGCCACCATGGCATTGCCCTTTGGTAAGGTCCAATTTGTCCCAGGGCATTAGGGTATATTTCGGGTGCGGGTGTAACATCAGTGGCTGACCATGCGAAGACATCTGCATTGGCCCTCAGGAACTCCACCATATGCTTCTTTCGCTCTCCCGTCAAACTTGCACCTACTTACATGATGCGGCGATCATCCCCCTCAACAATCTCGATCGAAACTAGATCCTTGGCTGGCTCTGATCTTTCGTGCTCGGTATCATCACGAGCATCTTCGAGTGTAACTTAGAGCATATGTGGCTCCTTTCCTTTTCCTCTCAAATAGCCCTTATATCATTTTCTTGAGGCAATTTGGCTTCCACGACACTCCCCTACTCCTTCCTTAGTGTGGAACTTCATTACAAGGTGGGGAGTGGAGACTACAAGATAAAGGGCATTAAGGCCTAGTCGACTGAGTATTCCATTGAAGGTGGAATTAACCTTTACCTCTAGAAAGTTCATCATCACTGTGGATAGCAAAGGCTCAGTCCCCACAGTTACCAATAGCTCAATATAGCCTTCTACATGCACAAGTGCCCCATTTAATCCTTAAAGTGGAGAATTCACCCTCTTCAGCATCTAGGGTTTTAGTTGCATTTTCTCAAACACGTCATAATAGAGTATATCCACCGAGATCTCATTGTCCACCAATATCCTGGCCACCGAGCAATTGGCGATGGTCATCTTGATAACCAGAGCGTCATCATGTAGTGATTGGATGTCAGAGAGGTCTTCATCCGAGAAGGTTATTTTCTGCTTGGTTCTCCTTTTCTTGTCTAGCATTTCAGCCTGATATACTCACCAAGCATGATGTTTTCTAAAATTCGAGGACTCTCCCCCCAAGCTTGGGCCCCCGAAGATTGTAGCTATCTCTCTAAGGAGTACATTCTCGGATGGCGCTTGCGCCCTGCTGGATCTGTCCTGTTTTCATTGTTGCCTAACCGAACAGGGGACATTGTTCTCTCCTCAGGCTATCAAGTTTGGTTTCCCTGTCTTTTGTCACCGCCTTCTTTATTCACAAATCTGCTCAAGCGGCCCCTCTGGATGAGGGCTTCAATTTCATCCTTCAGTTGCCTACACTCCTCCGTGTCATGGCCATGATCCTGGTGGAATCTACAGTATTTGTTCTTATTGCGCTCATGTGCAGGCTTCATCATCTTTGTCGACCAGCGCGGGGTTACCTGGTCTTTAATCTCATTAAGGATGTACGCTCGGTTGTGTGTGAGGGCAATATACGTGGGCTCTGACTTCAAATCGCTCCTAGGAACCCATGCCCAATCATCTCTCTCCCTCTTCCCGTCTTTCTGGTCTTTGCCAACTTTCTGGCCGTTTCCCCAGGTTGGGAAACTTTTTTTTCCCAAACCTTTCTTCTTGGGCTTTGTCTCTTTCTCTTACTCGGCTGCAAGAACTTCTGCAAGATTGATATGTTTCTCGCGATGCGAGAAAAGTTCATACATATCGACTGGCTCGTCCATGATTAGAGACTTCTTCAGTTCAACATCTCTGATGGCACTGCGCAGGGCTTGGAACTTCACAATTGGGTCCAAATTTCGCACCTCCAGCGCCTCATTGTTGAATCTTGTGAGAAAGTCTCTGGTCGTTTTAGCAGAGCGTTGCTTGATGGCTAAAAGGTTGGCCGCTGTCTTCTTGTGGACTCTGTTACTCATGAAGTTGGCAATAAAGGCTCGTCTGAGCTCCACAAAGTTAGAGAGTGATCGTGGCTTCAAGCGTGCGAACCACTGTCTTGCCGAACCCTTCAAGGTAGAGGAGAATGCTTGACACATAATAGTGTCCGATGCCCCTTGAAAGAACATTAAAGATTTGAAGCTTTCAAGATGGTCCTTTGGATCCGTCGTGCCTCCATACTGCTCAATGGTTGGCATCTTAAAACCCTTAGGTAGGCGCTCCACTCTGATGTCGTCTGTGAAGGCGAGATTGGTGGTGAATTGGAAGTCATGGCTTGGAGCGTGATTCTTTCCCTTCAAAACTTCTTGGATCTGCTCTTGCAGCTCCATCACTTTGTCATTCAAGGCCCATTCTGCCTTGGTCATTTGAGATTCTTGTCTCCTAGAGCTTCTTTACCCTTTCCCCAAACATTGCTTGCATCACTGCGATTTTCACTGTGTTTTGGGTAATAGGTTCTCTCCTTCACCTGAGAGGGATACGGGGGTGGCGGTGGAATTCCTTGTAGGATGTTACGCTACATCTCCATCATCTGGTTCATCTGGTCCTACCATCGATTCTACATCACTTCGAATTGCTCCACAATCACAAACCGCGGTGGATCTCCAAGGAGTCTTGGTTGAGAATCTTCCTTCTAGGAATCATCCTCTTCTACAATTACATCATCTTGTCTGGCATGAGGGTCGGAGGGTCCCTCCGGTGCCTCTTCTTGAGCAGCGGCACGGGCGGCCGCCGCGATGGTAGCCTTTAAGATCTTCGACTGGTTGCGAGTGTTGGTTGTTGTGGAATCTTCGTAGGTTTCTTGCTCTTCATTCCCACAGACGGTGCCAAAATGTTGCGCAAAGAAAGATGCCTGCTACGTGTTTGAGTTAAAATAAAACCGCAAGCATACGAGTCAATCGTAGCTATGGGTTGAACACGAGGAGATATACGCCACTCTATTTAACTAACTTAAAAGTGATGCAAAGTGAACCAAAATTAATTAAAGCACTAAATTAAACTGATGATGATTAAACTAACACGTCCTAACTCACAAGCATCTAACCTATCAACTAACGCAAATTGGAAGGAATAAAGGAATAAAAGAAACCTATCAAACTAATGCAAATTGGAAGTAATAAAAACGCAGCCATACATCCACATCCACATAAACAAAATAACCACATAAAAGAAAAATAAAAGAAATAGAGGGAGAAGAAGAAGAAGAGAGAGAGAATGAGATAGAAGAGAGGGAGAATTAGATTGAGAGTTTAGAGAATGCAAACCTAGATGTGCTTGAACCGGATTAATTGAAGAAGCTTGAATGAATACTAGCATGAACTTACCATGGCTTCCTCTTCTAAATCTCCAAGTCTTGTCATCAACATAGGGGTTTAGATTAGGAGGCTTTAAACTACAACTATTACAACTATATTGAAGACATTAAAACATGAATTAAACCTATTACAACCATTAAACTAGACTTATGAAATCAAAACTAAGAACTAGAAAGAACTAATCTTATGAAATCAAAACTAAGAACTAGAAAGAACTAATCTTATAACATCAAAACTAAAAACTAGAAAGTCAAAAATCACAATTTAGAAGAAAAAGAAGATAAGAAATTTCACTAAAAATTTTAACACCTTTACAAGAGAGGGGCTAGGGGTATTTATAGGGGGAAGAGAGGAGATGAGAGAAGAGGGAAGTGGTAGGAGAAATATTTCCTAAGAAAAGAGAATATTCTCTTCTCATTCCTCCTTTACATAACTTGGTCTCCAAGAAAAATAAAAGAAATAGAAACTAAGATAAATAAAAAATCCTAATTACATAGACCTTTTATTTCTAGAAAAGTAAATTTCCAATTATAACTTGTGCTTCCTTTTCTTTGTAGATATCTTCTCCAAGCAATGAGATCAAAGCATCTTTGACTTTTCAACCTTCCATAGATGAGAAAATATATTTCAAAATAAATCTATCCCAAGTAGACTTCCAAAAGTGCCCTTGAAAAATTGGAGGAGATAGAGAGAGTGATGACTAGGATTCCACTCAACCAAATAAAAAATCCCCAATGTGTCCTCTAACAATCGTGGGGCATTAAATGCAGCCCAGAAAAATCGTGGACACCTTGTGGGCCTTCAAAACTATGGAATCTAGTGGCAGTGTGGGTCCCTCCATGTGGATAGCAGTCCTTCTCTCTCTGCAAGAATGCAAAATTATCAAAACGGCCCTGTACTTGTAGTAGATCTCCATCATTGCTTAGAAATATCTTCTATAATGTAAAAAATGTCCTTGGGCAGTGGTAGAATGACTATGGGCTTGCACTACAGCTCCTTTCTGACCCATTATTTTTTCTTGGGTTGAAAAGAATAATCAACTGCATGGAGGCCTAAATTGATGCGTACTTGCGTTCCGTCACGTCCATCTTGCTCCAAATTTGATCATCTTTACAGCCATATAAAGAAAAATGATAACTTTATGTGTAAATTGGGACATGCAGCTCCTGATAGTCCAGAATAGCCCAAAACCTGAAAAAGCACAAGAAAGCACCAGAGTAACTCTGTCCAATATGGTAAAATATATGCTATATGCCCTAAGATTTCACACATAAATGTGCTTATCACTAGGCTATGAGGTTTCCCTCTTTACAACATTGAAACTAGTAATGGAAAACAAAGAACTCTCTTGAAACTATCTTGATTTCTTAATTGATCGATCTCCCTACTTGGGGCTCAATGACCTCTATTTATACATGTTTCACCCCAATCCCCTTTACAAAGATCTTCCCCGTAGGTTTCCTTCCTCGTCCAGAGAGTGAGTTGTTCTCGGTTAGGAATATTTTCATGCGTGGATTACGGTTACCATTCAGAACGCCTTTAGGACTTTCCTTAACCGCCTATGCTGATGTGGCTATACTGGTTTAACCTCCCTTCACGTGATACACAAATCTTGGATGGAACGTGTTTCTTGGGCTTCAAACTTCTAGGTGTCACCCTGGGATTGGGTGGACAAAATATGATGTATCAATACCCAACAGCTCGATTATGAGTTTATGCTTTGGGAAGGAAGATGGGCAAGGTGGCACCTCTCCACCCACCCACTTCAAAAAACTGTTATGCACCTAGGTACCAAACATATTTCTTTGCATACAATCTATTCTATGTAGTGGTTACCAAATGATTTTTATGTTTTGACCAAAAATGATTTTCACAAATGATTTTTGTTAAATAGATAAAAATAAAAAATAAAAAACATACCAAGGAGAGCATTAATTTTTAAAGAGCGTGTTTTATGTATCCCGTTGATTGGTATTGCCACTTCACAATTAGGGTCGGGTTACACCGGATTCTGTTAACCGCACGCGTTGACCAATTAAAAGATGAACTGCTTGATTAGAGCTACAGAGTGAGAGAGAATAATGGAGAAGCGGGTGGGATATGCTCCAGTGGCCCACACAAAACCCTACTTCTTGGTCTGTCCAACTCTTCTTCCTTCTTTAATTACAGTCTCATCTTCCATGGAAATGCTTTAGCATGCAGGGAAGAAATATTTGGCACCATTTGATGCCAAACTCTCGTATGCTCTCTCGTCTTCGGGTACCCGCTCTGAGCTTTTCATCAGCGGGAGTCTCGTCTTTTTCCCCTCGTTATCTTCTCGAAACACCGCCGTTAGCCAACAAGGGATTTACAGAGGATCGGCGGTTCACGTTTGGCACGTCTTCTTGTTTGAGAGGACGAGGGTTTGGGACCCCTTCAAATGCATTGCGTGATTTTTTGCCTGTAAATTGTTTGAGTGGAGTCAGTTCGTGTGGTTCCTTTTCGTACGATTCTTACTATCGGCATTCATTCTCTCATTGTAAGCTTTAAAATTCTTCTGCATTGCTCTTGGTTGTTATCTTGGATGGATTAACATTGGTAGCTGAAATTTCTTTAATTCTGTTTGTATTGTAGTTTTTTTTACTCGAGCTTCGGAAATTAAGAAGACGGAGATTGATGAGGTTAAGAAGACAGAAATTGATGATCCGAGGTAAGTGTTTTTGGGTCTCATTCTTCAATCTTTTGTTCAGTGATTCTTATATTCTCCTTTTGTTTCTCCTCTTTTGGTCCCCAACTGCTGGTTAAACTGTTCTGCTAATTATCACTGCTATAGACGATAGAGTCATTATGCCTAGAAACAAATCCTACACTTAGATATTTGTTTTTTTGTTTCATCTTCTTGATAAATTTCTGTATACTTCTAACTAGTAATTTGACGGAACTTCCAAACCATGTGAATAGGACTACTTCAGTACATTCAATTGATTTGAATATGAACAAGTAGATCTTATACTGACGTTTTCTGGGGGACTTTTGGTTATGTGCTTGTGCATTCCTTTTCAGCTTGATGTATCGCACAATATTTTGCCATTATTGCAATGCCAAAGGAACAACAGTAAGAGAATTGGACTCATAGACACCTAATGTTCTAAATTTCGATCAAAATGGTCAAAATTTGGTGAAGTATTTTGGTTTCGATGGACTTCAAAATGAAATCTCATCTGAAATACAAAGAATACAATATTTATTGAAATAAGTGAAAATAAATGATTGAAATGTTTGAAATCTTGGTCGAAATTATCGAAATTGCACATTCCTCATATCGAATAACAAATTTCGAGTCGAAATGAGCTTAAATTGTCGAAATTAGGAAATGAGTTGTAATTGCTGGAACACTAAAAATTTGTTAAAAACTTACAAATCTTTGGGGATTCAAACTTCTACCACACTCATCTAACTTCCCATGACAAGATTGCAAAGAGATATTTGGGTTAAAACTTCAAGAAAGAGGTATGTCCCTAAATATCATCATTTTGTTTCAATTTTTTTCCTAGATTTGAGTAATGTTTTAATGCTTATATTAGCAAAATAGGATGCAAAACCAAACTATCACTTTTAGTGTCTTTTTTTTCTTACATCTAATCATCATACATGTGCATGTATGCTTAAATAAAATCCCCTAAAGTTTCATTTCAAAATTTTAGTATTTCCTTTATTTCCCCTCATTTCCCTTCATTTCCCAAAGATTTACCAAATTTTGACATTTTTGACAGATTTCTCCCATTTCGATGAATATTTTGATTTCATCAGGGGTTGAAATAACCTACCCTGTTGAATTCTCAAACTTTGTTGATACCACTGCGTGTTCGAATTACCCCAATGCTATGTATTTGACTAGGTAACAGAGACACCGACAGTTTTCACCATTTGGCATGGGTTCAGATGTCCAAAATGGCACCCACTTTGCAAATTATATAGGTCTATTATAAAATTGAAGTGTCAGTATTGGTGCCTGACCAAGTCAAATTTTGAAAAATGATTTTTTTTTGGCTGTCGTGTCATTGTTTTTACTTTTTCCAATGTAGTGATCCAAGAGAAAGGGTACCAGAGGTAATAGCTAACGTACTGGCAAAAGACTGGTTGGGGGAAATTCAAAATATGGGTAGCGTTGGTGGATATTTGTAATAAACCCAATGACCTATGGAATATAGCCTTCATGGGTGATGCACAAATATGAACAGCCTCATGGGGGCTTGTGAATTTAAGATCTTCAAACAAGCTATGTTCTAGGTACTGGGAAGAAAAAAAAGAGCAACCCAGTGCATGAGGCTCCCACTACTACAAGGCTTGTTGGGCAAATAATGCAGCCGTACCCCCTGCTTCACAAGAGAGGCTGTTTCCAAGTTTTGAACCCGCAACCAATAGGTTGCAATAGCATAACTTAACCGTTGTGCCAAGGATTGCCCTCTGAACCCATCATTGTCTAGGACTGTTTTTGCATGCTTGATCTGATTAATAAATTTCCGGTTCCAAACCCGATGCTTATCTTTTATTGACAGTCAACCAGAGTAACCTTTTCCTTAGGTTTTGCCTAGGAATTTTCAACCTGAATGGTAAGTGCAGTTGGTATAGGTTGGGTTTTTATCATAGTTGTCAAGGCGGCAAGGCGACCCAAGACGCTAGAGGGGTGTCTAAGCGCTTAGGCGACAAGGTGCCCGTCTAGGTGACGCCTAGACGACCAAGGTTCCCCCAAGTGTTATTTTCCCACCCCTTTTCTAATATTATTTAGTATGCTACAATATTTTAGGGCCTCTTTGGTATCACTTTTCATTTTCATTTTCATTTTCTGACACATAAATGTTTTTACAAGTGTTTGGTGCAATTTATGGACCCTATTTCTATTTACAAAACATCAAAATAATAGAAAACATCCCCAAAATGATAATTATGGATTATGGCCAAAATCTGTTTTTCCTTCATTTTTTCGCTCTTTAATGAGCATGTGCTCATATCACCCAAATATGAGGGGTAAAATAGACATTTGGTTTTAATTTTAGAAAGACAAGGCCCCTCCTTCCCTTCTTCTTTTTCTTCTTCTCCGTCGTTCAACCCACGGTGAAGATGCCCGTGTTGAGACAGCCAGCCAGCCAGCCAGGGTTTTCAAGCCCTAAATGTCCTATTTCCCCTCACCCACACCCACATATACCTTCCTCCCTTAATCTCTTTCATTCTCTCTAACTCTCTCTGGTCCTCTCTGTGCTTCGCTGGTATTTGAGCTTAAACAAATCGATCTGGGTCTATCTCTATCTTTTAGTTCTGTTTTTAAATTGAAGAGACACAGTGAACGTTCTTTTCTTTGTCTGGATGCCTCAACTAAACCCCATGCTTGAAGAGGACATGATTGGTTTTCTGGATTTTTTTAATCCATTAAACACCAGAAACAAAAGAAACCAAAGAGAAAGGAAGAACAGCCACCGTCTGTTATTTTTCTCTGAGATTTGAAAATATAAGCTTTGATTTTTGGTTTATATTTCCATGCTTGAAGTACACAAAACAATTCTTCAAGGTATAGTATAGGCTCAGGTTAGTAATACTCCTTTAGTTTTCTTTCTCTCGCAGGAGGAAAAATTAAATAGGCTTTTCCGATACTGCAGCACTCCTGGAGAAAGCTTTTGGTTTTTCTTTTCTGTTTTGAGTTGGACTGTTTGGGGGTTTTTAGGCTCTTTTAGTTGAGAGATGAAGTGGGGAGGAGAAAACAAGGAAGAAGAAGTACAGCAAGCAGAAGCAAAAGTAGTGGATTTTGTTTGTTAATGGGTCACAAAGATGAGAGCCACCCCATGGTGGCAGTCAAGTTGAAAGAGCAGAAGCCAAAGGACTGGATTCAGGCTCACAGAACGTGGCACCCGAAGCTCCTCTTTTTATGGGTGTGTTTGCTAGGTATTATCTGCTATAACATTATTTACAACTATTTGGACCTTAATGCTCTGGCGAGAAGGGAGGAAGTTTTGGTAACAATGGGTGATCAGCGGGCCAGGATGCTTCAGGATCAATTAAATGTTAGTATCAATTGAATCGGCACTGATTGATGTTATATTACAGGAGATTTTTGGTTTAGAGTTGATTTGGGAAAGAAGATGGGTGATGGGAGAATTTCTTCACCTACCACTTAAATATATATGGGCTTTGGGCCAATTTCTCTAAAAAAAAGTCTGATTTGGGCCCATTTGTTCAAAAGTGTTATAAAAATTAGGGCAAATTTCACGGACACCCCCTGTAACTATTCGAAAAGGCAAGTACACCCTAAATTTTGTCAAAATGTCTCAGATTACCCTTTTTTTGATATTTTTCTTTCAACTTAGTCCACTCCGTTGGGTCTGTGCAGTTAAGTGGCTGTTAACTCTTTTATAATGGCGAAATTACCCTTACCATAGGGTGAACTTCCTATTATACCCTTAAGGTTAAATCCCCAATATCCCACTTTTTAAATGACGAAATTACCCTTACTTGTGAAACCCATTTTCTTCCCTTCTTCTTCTCCTTCTTCTCCTTCTGCTGTTTCTTCTGCCGCCGCCACCCCCTCCAGCCCTCCTTCTCTTGCTCCCCTGCAACCCCTCCACCCCCTCCGACCGTCCTTCTCCTTCTTCTCCTTCTGTTGTTCAAGCTTTGTTCTATTCAAAGCTTGAACAGATCGATTTTTCCAAACCCCAACCTCCGCAATAATCCACCGCTGCAATCGCCGCCCAGACGGTTCAGTAAGAGAGAACCCATCAAGTACAACTACTTTAGAGTCACTGGAAGAGCTAAACGGAGAAGGGATTTTGGGATTGGCTTGTTCTGCTCCTCCTCGTGCGCTTCTGTATTGCCCATTTCATTTCAGGACGAGAAAAAATGGTTGGAAAATCTGTGAAATCGGCATTAATCAGGGAGCGCGAGAGATATTGTATAAAACCAGAATAAAATTCTCTTTCTGGCCAAATTAAATTCCAAAGATTTGACAAAAGAAAAAAGCCAACCAGACAGCGCCCAATATGATCGGTAACTGAAGGATTTTGAAGCGCTCTCTTCTGATTTCTGAATACTCGCAGAGAGGCATTTAAATCTTTTTTTTTTTCTCTCTTTCTCTCTCTCTCTCCTTCTGGATAGCTTTCTCTCTCTCTCTCTCTCTCTCTCTCTCTCGCAGCTCTGCAACCCTCGCTCGCCACCACTGCTATCCAATTCCTTGGGTTGCCCCCCAATTCTGACTCCGCACTAGTTGAAACCAACACTGAACCGAGAGGAGGTTCTAGCCTAACCCAAATCAACCCGACCCCAGACCCTATCGCTGTAACCCTATGCCTGCAGTGGCATTCGTGGCAATGACGTTCGTTAAATATCGTCGAAGAAATGGAAGCTCATCGCAATCAGGGTTTTCGAAAGACAAGAAAAACCTTTCTTCTCGTTGACTTGATCGGCCGGAATCGCTTAACCACCATAGTCATCGTTCTTTTTCCCGTCTGAAAACAACCAAGATGCTTCGAGCTTCCTCTCGGCGACAGATACAGAGAGATATGTTCGTCGATGCCTTGACATTTAAAAATTCGTAATTGGATTCAAATAGAAGAAGGTGGCCGGTGATGAGGAAGTTCGATTTGGGAAGATGATGGAATCTTAGTAATTTTTATTTAAATTACTAAGAGGGTAAAATTGACATTTTATCTTTAGGGGGTAACCTTGCTTAACGTTAGGGGGAAGGTTGACATTTTGACAAAATTTAGGGTGTACTTGCCTTTTCGAATAATTACAGGGGGTGTCTGTGAAATTTGCCCTAAAAATTATTTGCACATAGGTAGTTACCAAATTTATTTTTCATTATACAATCTATTATGTTATGTAGTTACCAAACAGTTTTTCATTTTTGATCAAAATCGATTTTAGTAATGATTTTTTTTTTAAATAGGCAAAATGAAAATGAAAAGTGATATCAAAGAGGCCCTTAGTATTTTACAATATATACCTTATATCATAAAAAATCAACATTAAGCCTCCTCCAATCATCAAAAATCACATTAAGCCACATCAAGTCATAAAAATCAATATTAAGTCACATCAAGTCATCAAAAATCAATATTAAGCCACATCAAGTCATCAAAAATCAACATAGAATTAGAAGACAAGA
The DNA here is from genome assembly GCF_018873765.1 of Telopea speciosissima. Classification (NCBI taxonomy): domain Eukaryota; kingdom Viridiplantae; phylum Streptophyta; class Magnoliopsida; order Proteales; family Proteaceae; genus Telopea; species Telopea speciosissima. Next base: position 42,663,185 of record NC_057920.1, read on the forward strand.
GAATTGAAGAAGCAAGCTATTGGAAGTTTGAAACAATCAAACATACATTTGGTTTATACTTTTCTTAGAAAATATGATCTTATCTATAAGTAATTAAATTGCTCTCGATTTAGAGAATTGTTTTTGTTCTCTAAGAAGTTTGACTAGTCAGATGATTTTTTTTTACATGAGACTTTTAGTATTCGGTAGAGCACAAAATCAGCTTTCCAATAAACCCAAAATTACTTACATCTGATTTATATTGAAGAAGTTATGTTCCGGTGAAATGCTGTCAAAATTGCTCTGAATGAAAATATTTTTTTAGATATCAATACAAATGAATATTTTACTGCACTTTTGGTTGTTAGCAATGTTTTACCATATTAAGATTTATAGAATTTTTAGATTTGAGAAAACCCCTGCATTAGAAAGTTGAACGCCTACCCTTGAATTTGGGGGTTGACTTTTTATCCTTTTGGAAATTGATTTTTTAACTATTTTTACAACAAGAACAACATTCAAGCTTTATCCCAACTTAATGGGGTTGGCTACATGGATCCAATAAGAGTTAAATGATTAAAACTTTAACATAGTAAAAAAAAGGGGGGGGGGAAACAACATGGATACAACTACATGGGTGTCGATAGATAAATTAAAGAAGTAAAGGGGGGGGGGGGGAGACATTCCACATCGACACAAACTCTAGGGCAATGACCCTTAGCTATGTACCGCTTCTTAACTGCCCAACATTTTGCTCTAGATCCCGAAGAGGTGTGAATACAAAACAACATCACAACAACAAAGCAGCTAAATGGGGTCAACCGCATGGATCTTTGATCTCCAATCAGCTTTATTTGGGATCTTACTAGGAGTAAGGCCTAAGCTAAGCATGTCTTTCTTTACCACTTCTTCTAAGGTTATCTTAGGCCTGCCCTTGGTTCTTTTGGTTCCCTCAATTGGTATCATGTCGCTCTTTCGGACTGGGGCCTCTGAAGGCCTCCGTTGAATATGACCATACTACCTCAATTGATTCTCTCTAAGTTTTTGTATAGGAGCTACTCCCAACCCAGCTCTAATATGATCATTTCTTACTTTATCCTTCCTAGTTTTCCCACTCATCCATCTCAACATCCTCATCTCTGTAACACCAAGTTTATTTATATGACACTTCTTCACAGCCCAACATTCCGACCCGTACATCATGGCTGGTCTAATGACAGTCCTATAAAATTTTCCTTTCAACTTTAAAGGGATACGCCGATCACACAGAACTCCGGTTGCGCCTCTCTACTTCATCCACCCTATTTTAATCCTTTGGGCAACATCGTCATCTATGTTGCCTTTCTTGTTCACGAATGATCCCAGATATCTAAAGTGATCACGTTGTGGGATCTCCTCCTCAATATTCACCACTTCATTTTCCGACTCAGAGTTGCTAAAGTTACACATCATATATTCGGTCTTAGTTCTACTTATCTTCAGACCTTTTGATTCCGAGATTGTTCTACATAGTTCCACTTTGGTGTTAATCCCTGCTTTTGTCTCATCTACCAAAACAATACCATCTGCAAAGATCATACACCATGGGACCTCCCCTTATATGCTTCTGGTTAGTCTTCTATGATAAGCGCAAACAAATAAGGGTTTAAGGCTGATCTTTGGTGTAGCCCAATTGAGATTGGGAATTCACTACCTTGGTCCCCTGCTGTTCTAATGCTAGTCACCACATTAACATAAATATCTTTAATTATGTCTATGTGAGTATATGACACCCTTTTCTTTTCTAAAATATTCCGGATTAGCTCTCTAGGAACTCTATTATAGGCTCTTACCAGATCTATAAAGATCATATGAAGATCTTTCTTGCCCTCTCTCTATATCTTTCCATGAGTCATCTTAATAAGAAAATTGCCTCCACTGATGATCTTCCTGGCATAAATCCAAATTGGTTTTCCGATATAGTAGTCTCCTTTCTCAAGTGAGCTTCAATAACCCTCTCCCAGAACTTCATCGTATGGCTCATTAACTTTATGCCCCTGTAGTTATTACAATTCTAAATATGTCCTTTGTTTTTATAAACTAGGACCACAAAGCTTCTCCTCCATTCATCTGGCATTCTCCTAGTGGTCATAATCTTGTTAAACAACTTGGTTAACTAGGATACTCTACAAAGTCCTACGTTCTGCCAAACCTCAATTGGGATCTCGTTTGGACTTGGAGCTTTGCCTTCTTTCATCCTTCTTATTGCTTCTTTTACTTCATGCATCCTAATTTTATGTACATATCTATGTGAAGAGGAATCCCTATGATTGACGCTTTCTGCGGCCTTGTCACTCGTGGGGTCTTCATTGAGGAGTCTGTGGAAGTACACTTTCCATCTATCTTCAATGTCCTCATCCTTAATCAAGGTACTAAACCTCGGAACTCGGTACCAACTTGGTCCCTTGAAAAACCGAGTCGAGTCGAGTCGAGATCTCGGCGAGATCTCGCTGAGTTGGTGCATTTTTTTTCCCCTGACTCGAAGCCTCAACTCGGTGGGCTTTAGACCTAGTTTGGGTCTGAAACTTGGTATTCAGCCTATTTTAGGCCATTTAAACACAATGGCACTATTAGATTTTGCTAAAACAAAGTCCAAATAGGAGTTATGTACCGGTCAAACTTAATTTGGTGTACACGAATGCTGTCAAAATTGCTCTGAATGAAAATATTTTATTGGACATCAAAACAAATGAATATTTTACCACACTTTTGGTTTTTAGCAATGTTTTACCATATGATGAAATTTTTAGATTTGAGAAAAACCCCATCATTAGAAAGTTGAAAATTGCACCTACTGCCGAAAATCCAGTTTTGTTCTTGAACTGGGGGGTTGACTTTTTTTCCTTTTGGAATTTTATTTTTTAACTATTTTTATTGGATTCAAATAGGGGGTATTTGCTTATTTATGTATAATATCTTAACTCTTAAGTAAATGAAATACAAATGCAAAAACATTTACTTAAATGGTATCAGGCATAAATAAGTGTCTGTCTTAGTTCCTGGCCTAAATAAGTGTCTGTATACCAAGGTTTGCATAGATAGGTGTTTGTATACCAAGATTTTCCACCAAGATCTCGAGATAAAGGAGTTTGGGTCGAGATTCTCGAGATCTCGTTCAAGTTGTTGCACTTTTGCAACTCGTATGCCAATTCGTCTTGGTTTCTCAAAAAACCAAGAAGTTTGCCGAGATCTCGCGAGTTCTCGAACTATGTCCTTAATAAGAACTCTGCCATCCTCGCTTTTAATACATCGAACATGGCCAAAATCTCTTGACATCCGTTCTCTCAGCAATAATATAAGGATACTAATCTGAAACAGAAAATTAAATCTGATCTTAAAATAGAGTAGAACTAAGAACCCAACTTGTGGTAGGACTCTTAGAAAATGGTTACAAGATCAAATTTTGGAACCGTGGTTGCATTTAGAATATGATCCGATTTCCAAATTTGAAGTCTGATTTGAAATCTCAGATGTAAACATATGGAGAAATTGAAATTCCAGCAAGTAGGATATGCACAATAACAGAACAGAAACCTGAAAATACTGACCTGTTTTGATGATGAACAAGATAAAGAAGGAATGTAAGAGAAATAGAATGATATGGCCAAAGCTTCTCTCCTGGAACTTGATTGGAATCCCACCAACCTAACCTTACCATCTCACCAAGGGTTGTTGCATCACACAACAGAATTCTGCATCTCACAAAACATTGGAGCAAAAACCAAGCTTTATTCCCATGAAAATCATGGGGTAAGGTTTAATCCTTTCATCAATATATAGAGTTGATTGTTAAATCTCAAATTCTAACTAGGAAACTTAACAAAGCTAGAAAACCAAAACTACACCTAATCATGGGTTACTTGGAGTGTTCATCTTGAAATGGAAAACCTTAAGACAAGAAACTTAAAGATAAGACAAGGAAATTAAAAAGGGAAGGACTTATAAATCCTAATCCAATCCAACTATCTTGAATTAAGTATAGAAAATAAATTTTAAAAGGATTTTCATATTGACATCCCTCAAGGTGTCTAATAATTTGTAACCTTACTTTTTCCCCTTTTGGTATGACAATTTTTTTTTTCAATGAAGGTAATAGTGTCATTTTATATGCATACTCGAAAAATGTGCATAACAATGACAACTTTTCATAATGACTTAATGATATGTCACTTTGAAGTTATTTTTGAAAACCCTTTATACCCCTAGTTTAAATACTTTAAAGAATAAGATTAGGGGCAATTAAAAGAAGGTTCAAGTTCAAAATGCACCTATAGAGGTATCATTCAGACACTCCCAATTTTAAAACTCTAATAGACCCCCACGATTCTGGTTTTGGATGAATCAGGAAACATCCAAACTATAAAGTTTATATGAACCAGAACTTGTTAAAAAATGAACAGGTGGACCTTGTTTGGCCTTGGGCTGGTTCCTACACTGGTACTTATGTAACTAGCTCCTCTGATCTGCTGTTAGCCTGACTGGTCAGTCATAAGTTAAAAGATATCTCCATATTCTGGTGTACTTGTTTTCTGCAATCTTGTTGAACTAGTCCACTGCTAGATTATTTTGGTATGGGGATTAGTTTACATTAGTTTATGTGGGTAACAGGTTACTCAAACCAAGTTCCTTTTCCAGTAGCTGATACCACCGGTAGTTGCCATTATTTTTATGTAAAGCCTGTAAAGGTTAATTCCATATAAGACTTATTAAATCTTAACTCCAACTATGAGACTATGAGTCTAACATCCTACCATGTACTTGGACTGTTGAGAGCCTAATTCCCTAAAAAATCAGGGGCCTTAACTTATTGGACTCACTTGACCTTAACAATAATTTTAGGGGCCTTAACTAATTGGACTCACATGACCTTAACAATAATTTTACAAGAAAATACAAATCACGCCAAAATTCTTAGAAATGAATTTGAAGTTTTCAGATGTGGTCCCATTTGAAAGGTAACTTGGTGCCCTTCTTAAGGTGCCAAAGTTAAATGAAAGAAGTTATGGCCCTCGAACAACCTTTTGGACGCCCTTTGTTTTGTTTTGTTTTGCTTTTTTTTTTTTTTGTTTTCGAAAACCAATTTTTAATTATAAAACATGTCATTTTTCTTGCCATCTCCCCCCCCCCCCCCCTCCCCCCTCCCCCCTCCCCCTTGATTTTATGATAAGAAAGGTCATTTTGGTAGGGCAGATTGGGGGAAAGAAGCCAGCCATATGATTTCCTTTATGGGTAGCAATTGTATCATTAACTCAGGTACTACCACTTTTTTTTATTTCCAATATGAAGAAATAAAATTGGAACTTGTTTTATAAATATCTTTGTTACACTTCTGTAAAATAATTTCTTCCCTTTGTATACTTATAAATTTTCTTATCTTTTAAGATCATTCCTTTAAAATATTTCCCATCAAAACAAAATGAGCCCTTTGGCAAAAGTTAAGTTGGGATCTGCAGCTGCAAAATGTATAGAATGTGCTCTTAAACCATCGATCAACAGTTTATCAGCCAAAAAGCCCATAACTATCATTATTTATTTCTAAACCTCTAATTTAATATGCATCTAGCCTTGAATCTACAACTGCCAACCTAGTCTGACCAGCTGATAGAATAAGTTTGAAGTTCATCTGCTGTATTCTCTTTGGTTATTCCTTTCAGTTGAGCGTGTCTTAGATTATTAATGCCTGTTCTGTTATGGTGCTGGAACTTTGTAATGGAAAGAGATGACTTTTCTATTTTAATTGCAAGCCAAACTCGATAGTACATATGTAGTTCAATTTGAAATATTTTTTATCCTTTATGTAGGTTTTAGCTTGCCTCTAGTTTTCTATCGTTGCACGAAAGTTTTAGCTCCCTTCTTCCTAATCTGATCCTTTGTCTTGTTTGTCTCTTAACAATGAATGAAATGCATACTCCAGCCAACGAGCAGTTACCACTGCATTATGGTGCAACTTCCTTGTTTTCTCTCTGAAATTTTCGGTATGGTTGGCAACTTCCAGCCACGTCATGTTAGCTGAAGTTGTGCACTCTCTTGCAGATTTTGCAAACCAGGTACTTGATTATCTTGCACTGAGGGCATCACCATGTTGTCCAAATCTGTCAGCCAACTTTTGTTATTTAATCTCTGTATTTTTGTTCTTTTTAGCATGAACTTTGCTTTTCCATCTGCTTTCATTTCCAACTTCTAAGGATTTGTCATGCTGATTTTGTAGGCCCTTCTTGCTTATGGTCTGAGTAGCTCAAGGCGTGGTCCAGATGCTCTGCACCCGTGAGTTCTATATATGCCATTTGATATCTTATAACACTAGGGTCAATATTCTTTTCTTATTCTCTCTTACTTGAACTGCTAATAACTGTTATTTTGATTTTCTTTTATTGTATTTCTGCCATCTGTTTGCTTGCCATTGTCAGATATAAAATTTTGTAATCCAATGAAGTCTTAAATTTTCAAAACTGAACTTACATAAATCTTTGACCCAAGCTAATTCACTGCATAGCATCTTTTGCTAAGCTGTAAGACTAGGTTTTCTAAACTGAAAACTAGGAAGGGCACAGAAGAAAAACATAACGGGCTTAAATGGGATTAGATGGGATCTGTTAGACCATGACTGATGCTACCAGCTCTGCTTTGAGTATATTTTATAGACATGATTTTTTCAAGCTCCAATAGTATAAGTTAAGTCAAAAGAAGCTCACTGGACTTTAAAAAACTTTCTAAACAACAGAACAAATAATCCTAAATCAACTAAGAATTAAAAAAGGAACTGAAACCAAAAAATGAATCTAGTTTTCAGAAGTTGCCGGAGCTCATAGTTAGACATGGAGTTGATCAAAATCTCTTTGACTTGAATTTTTGAGCTTTGATTCTGATCTGGTATAGTAGAGAAGGAAAAACTGAGCCAAATTCTATTCTCAGAAAACAAAGAAGGGTTCAGAAAGCAAGAAAATGGGATAGGTGCAGAGACTCAATGGAGGCTGTTCTAAAATGACCATGGTTGTGCAGGATTCAGATTAAATAACCATCATTGATGATGAACTAAGTCTGCTATTGTTTGGCTACCTCTATGATGTCTGTAACTAACGACGCTTTCTAACTGCATTGGTTAGATCCCTTGAGTCCAAATAGACTGTTGCTAGTGATGCTACAGCTGAGGGTGTGATTGATTGAGATGGCAAAATGCCCAACTTGAACCTAGCCAGTTTATCGTTCTGTTGAGAAATGAGAAAGTGACTGAAACCTGGCTGGGGCCATCTGATTGTTCAATTTGAGACCAGGTGGTTCAGACTTTGTTAACCTTTCTGCTTTCTGTGGAACACTTGACCTGAAACCATTTATTGATCGGATAGGTTATGGTACTGTGCTCCAAAAGAAAGAACTCATCTGGTTTTGGTGGGTTATGCAGAATGGGCTACTTACTTTGTGCTTGTTACAGTGTAGAACGTGTTTCACTTATTTGTATTTTAATAACATGTATTTAGTTTTCCTTTTGTATTTCTGATTTTTCTTTTTGACAAGTAAAATATTTCTGATGTTTAGTTGGTTTTACTCTCTTTTCTTACAGCTATGGCTACTCAAAGGAGAGATTTGTCTGGTCTTTGATATCTGCAGTTGGTATATTTTGCCTTGGTTCTGGTGCAACAATTGTTCATGGATTTCAGAACTTGTGGACCTCACAGGTAATCGATTATCCAAATTATTAGTTTAATGAATGGTTTAACAAGCTCAATACTATCCTAAAATTTGAAAATTTTTTTCCCACCCTGGTTCTGAATGCGTGCCTTGATGCTTGCAAGTGTTGTCTACTGATTTATAAGCATGTGTTGCTCAGCCCCCTGGAAATATCCACTATGCAGCTTTGGTGATCGGTGGTTCTTTCATTATTGAAGGTATGATGATGTGAATTATGGTTTCTTCTCCGTCCTCCCTCTTTTGGTTTGTTTTTGAATCATGTGCACTGGTTCAATTATTAGTTTAACACTCTCTTGGTTTCCGTAGGTGCTTCTCTCGTTGTTGCTATACATGCTGTTAGGAAAGGTGCAGCTGCTGAGGGGATGAAAGTGTGGGACTATGTATGGCGTGGTCATGATCCCACATCTGTTGCCGTTATGACAGAGGTATTCCTTCTTGCGGCATATTCAGCTCAAGTTTCTGTGGTTAATTGTAATGCTGTTTTGCTGGTTTAATTTATTTACTATTAAGGAGTAGAAAAAGAAGAAGAAGAATCTAACAGGAAATTGATTTTCTTGAGAAAACCTACTGTTTGTACTTCCATCCGCGAACGATAATTACTTACGGTGCATATCATTCCTAATGTTGTGCATATAACAGATTTCACTGAATTTCTTCAATTCTTCTTTTTAAATTGGTAGCAGGCTAAGTGTAATATGTTTATTTTATAGAATGGCAAGAAAAAATAAAGGTATTATTTACAAGACAAGAGGATCCATTTCTTGTTGTAGACAATGAGTAATTATCAGAATCCATTCTGGTTAGCCCTGTTTGCTTTTCTAACTTGATATGAAAAATTCATGGCCATTCAAACCAAAAGCTCATTGAATGTATTCTGAAAAGGTTAGGTTTCGGTCTGAAGTGTTGTAGTAGTATAGTACGATCCCTATCAAAAGAATTAAAAACAGGGGTTGTTGTAGTCTGATAGCTTGCTACTTGTCATTGTCCTTCTCATTGTATGCCACTGGAATTCCAATTTTTCTCTGAATTTCTCTTGGTCTGGCCAAGGTGGGCCATGGTTGGCTGAGCATCTACAGTTTTTGGGTGATATTCTCATCTTTTGCAAAGCTCTCAGCCCCCAACACTATCCTCGGTGAGGCGGTGATATTCAGATATGTTTGGAGTTGGTTTATGGTCATCTCATCTATTTTCAGAAGGTGAGGATTATGGGGTTCTTGATGTTTTCTATGCTGGGGACTTGGCTTGATGTCCTGATTGCCTTTCAGAAGTTCTATGTTTATTTCTGGCTACTTTTAGGAGCAGGTCAGAAAGAATTTTCTACTTTGAATCTAGTGTCAGAGTGTGTTGAGAAACTTCTGGCCTTGTGAAAAAGTGGCTGCCTTTGCCCCCATCCTACTTCTTCCTTTCTGTTGTTCTGTGATTCTGGTGGTTATATCTGAAAGAATGGATGTGGGGTTGGAACTTGGAAGGAGCCTAGATGTTCCTCCTGTTGGAATGGGTTGTGGTGTGTAAGATCAAGTTGGAGGAATTGGACTCAGGACTCACACTTTAATGAATAAGGCATTCTTTTGCAAGTGGTTATGGTTCTGTCCTGTAGAGGAGTGCAGCTTGGGCTAAGTATCCTCTACTTGTATGTATATCTGTATGGGACCTAAAATACATATTATAGAGCACCCAGGTAACTTTTAGCTGGGGAAGGGACTGATGAAAGGGATTGTGAAACAACATGACACTTTGAAGTCAAGATATTTCCCTTGAACTGGGTGATGTTGGCATTTTCATTTTTGATGACAAACAGCATCTCAAGGACCCTAAAATGAAGTGTTCCTAGATATATTCAGTGTGACCCACTCATTGTCATGTTGTTTTATTAGAATCATTGTGTTTTATATAAATATTTTCTGCAGATTATTATTTTTTGGATGAACACAGGTAATAACAGATATGTTTTGATGGATTTAGAATTACGGTGTGACTGCTGGTTCTTAAAAGTCCATCGGGATTGAAACATAGCTCTTTTGTTAATAAGATGGTTCTGGTAGAGGGGTCTGTAAATTTTGGAACAGCAGAACTTTATGGCAAAATCTCTAAACAGCTCTGTTGTTTTTTTTTTTGGCCTCTGAGGTGATTGGTTGTCATTTTGTTGAATGTAAGATCAATATTTCTTGTGGACTGTTTACTGAACAATGACTGACAGTGGAACAACTCAGAATCATGGTCAATTTGATCATCTGCCATCTTCCTTGTATCAGTGTATGTGAAATGTCAAACTGCTTGATCATCTGTTAGTTTGTTACCTTGATGCGGTTGAGGTATGATATGAGCTTATGCGAAGCTTTGACATTAGTTTTATGATGCCCAATAGGGCGTGGTATGTGGTGGCTTCCTGGATAAGTAGAACCTGGAGCAAATGTGGTCATATCCTATGGACAAATCTATAGGGTGCAGTATGCTGGTTTCTTTTGCTGGAGCATTACAATGAAACCGTTATTAATGCTTCTAATTACATAACCATATGGGCTTTTGTTTAGATGCTGGCTTCCTGGATAAGCAGAACCTAGATGTGGTTGTATCCGTTGGAGGATACTGTAGGGAGTGCGGTATGTTTGTTCCATCTGCTGGAGTATAAAAGTAGAACCTTCATAACCTCTGAGCAAGATTATCAAGTGGCTTCTGTGTTTGAGGAACTCCTCTGCTTCTGAGCCAGTGTACAAAAGAGTTGAGGGACATATCTCTTGTAGGTCGTAGGATCATGTTGTTATGTAGTTTGCATTGATTCAGTGCCTTGATTCTTTTGGTTTTGCTGTCTTTTCTTATGGTCCAGCCTTGTGAAATACAAAATGGATGTTCTTTTTTGCTTCAGCCTTGTATCACATGGACAGGCTTATTGTGGGATTTTGCACCACTTTTTAATATGATCTTTAGGCATCAAAGTATAGGGCTTCTCCTTGGTTGTCATTAATATAGGTCTATGATCAGCCCTTCCAAGTAGTGGTAGGAATGGATTCAAGTAAGATAGATTCGTTCTCCATGATACCTTCCCGGTCCTTTCCCGGATTCTACTCCCTCTTGTTGATCAGGTCTCTGAATCTCCGTAATTCAAGTTAGATTATGCTGAGCAGTTCTCTGAATGTAGACATGAGACGATCAGCAGATCTTTGACCGCCCTTTTAACCTTATCTAAGGGAAGAAAAGCTGATGCACGAGGTTCCTAGTTTTGCAACATCAAAGTATGAAATCAGGGGCTAGGATGATATAGGTGAGGAGATTCTCAGTCTTATGAATGGAGAATGATGGTTTTATACTTAATCAAACCAGGGTTGAGAGGGAGGAGGAGGAAGCTCTTGAAAATGCCAGGGTTGAGGGAGGAAACCCGTTGGATTGTGGAGACAGGTGACTAGAAAGTTGGGGGTGTTATTTGAGGGATTTGAAAGGCAAACGAGGGAGCTATTTCTGCAATTGAAGCATGTAGTGGGGCTGGAAGCCCAAGAACTGCAGGAGGGGGATTGGATTGTAGGATGGGTTTGCAGCAAAGAAGGTTATAATGGGGGGGGGGGGGTTTGAAATGAGTCAAGAAGAGTGGAAAATGAAGGGGTTGTTCAGTAGAAGGGGGAGGGGATCTATACTTGTGTGATTTGGAAATTAAAATTTATTTGTGGAATGTAATAGGTTTGAGGGAAGGGGAGGGGAGGAAGGAAGTGGTTAAGATGTTTGAGGTGGTGGAGAGCCAATGTTGTCCTTCAGGAAACTAATTTGGAGATTATTGATGAGGGAGTAATGGCAAGGATTTGGGGGGTGGGACCGTGGGAGATGTTGAGTGGGATTTCTTACTGGCTGCGGGTACAGCTTTTATTTATTTATTTTTTTTGGGGGGGGGGGTGTTGTGGTGATGTGGAGGAGGTTGAGTAAAAAAGCAGTAAGTTCTGTTCGGGAATTATTCAGTGGCAATCTGGTAACTGAATGGTGGAGGATGGGTTTGTGTGGGGGCTGGCTGGAGTATATGGTATTAATGATCCACATTGCCAAGGGGAGTCACGGGGGATACATGAAGAATGGGGATTTTCCTTGGGTATTTCAGGAGATTTCATAATCTAGATCGAAGGAGGTGGAAGAGAAGAAAGAGTCAGCCAGATTTAGGCCCATTACTACACTCTTTCTTTTATTTATTTTTGTTTTTAGATTCTCTTATATGTAGTAATAGTTTCTAATTTCATGACTGTTTCTATTTTGAGATGTATCTAGAATTAGATCTTATACTAGGACTACTTTCTACTTTATATGGTTACTATTGGTGCGGTTTGGGAGGACTAGCACACCAGGATCTGTCATTCAATGAGCATTTGATATAAATCTGATTATTGAGGGCTGAAAGAGGATGGAGAATAGGGGTTATGTTGGCTGAAATGCAGATTAACCAAAGGTATAGTTCAGGTTCTGGTTTAGGAGTAGCAAAGGGAAGATGAAGGGTCAAATGAGGAAAGAGCTGGAGTCCCACCTAGGCCAATCCGCAGGAGTCTCACCTGGGTTGCTGAGTCTCACAGCTCTTGTTTCTCACAAGTGTTCTAGAAAGAAGATTTCACAAAATTCTGGAGGTTATGAGAACCCTCCCTACGTTTTGCATTTATAGAGAAAATGTGGAGGCTAAAGCCTCTAGTTACATTAGAGTACAAAAGGACTTTTGAGCTTCCCCACACCTAGAAAATAAACCCAATAAAACATTAAATAAATGAACTACAACTTTCATACTTCTAACTAGGAAATTTAAAAGGCACCCAGGAAGTTAAAACAATCTCATTAACTCTACCTAGGAATATAAAAAGTCAACTGACTACCTAGATAATTGAAACAAACAAGAAACTAAATAAAAAACTGGGCCACACATTGGCCATTACAAAAGCTGCATGAAGGCTAGGCCTGGCCAGCCCACGCTAGATCTGGGCTTGGCTGGTTGGGCTGGGCTGCAGGCTTAGCCAGGGGGCTGATAAGGCCTGGGCCTAGGCCTAAGCTAGTACCTCGTGGGGTGCTTGACTGGGTCTGGCCTGGGCCTGCCGATGGCCCTGCATCAGAGTTGCTCACACAACTATTCTTGAAAAATTCCAAAGTAATCACTCCAATTTCTAATTCAATGATAGATCAAATTCATGCCTTACATTATTGGGTTACATGGTATTTAAAGAGAAAAAAGGACCCTTGAAGTTGTAACTTCCTTATTAAATAACATAAATACTTAGAACTTCTAAAACTCCAAAACAATAAATGACATAGATATTAACTCCTAGAAACATAAATGCTAAGACTTAACTCTTAGACTATAAAAGGTAGAGAACTCCAGAGACCACATTAAAGACACCTTGGAATATGAAAAGACAAAAGAAGAAAAAGGAAAAGACTATCCAATTTAATATTCTAACGAATTTTAAGGGCCACGTGGGTCCCGCTTCATTCCACTACGCAGGGGGGGTGAACCTGGCAAGCATAGAGGCCATAGAGGGGCTGGGCTGGGGCTCTCTTGGCTTGCCCATGGTTTCTAGTCTTGGGCCGAAAATGCCCTGCATCAATTCTCCCTTTCTTAAAAAAAACTCGACCACGTGTTTTGGTCAAGCGAGAAATCAGCTTGATATGATGGATATCCGTCTTCAGCCCATATTAATGCTCTGGCAACTCTCTAAAGTCGGATATATAGTCGTGCAAGCTTGGTTCACGATCTTCGAAATATTTGGGTGGAAAGATAAAATCAATATGTTCCACCTGATGTAGAATCTGGCCAGCATAAGAGACAAAGGACCAGGCCCCTCTTTGGGCCAATGGACCAACTTGAGCCAGCCCAGCTGGGCCAACCTGAGCCAGCAAAGAAGGAATCTGAGAGGCCCTACTATCTGGATAGAGATTCACCTTGACCAGTCAAAGATGCTCCACGATTCTGGTAGGATACTCTTTGACCAGTCAGCTGGGCCTGAGTGCAATTTAGAAGTTTCTATAATTACTAGTTTCTAATTTGTGGCTGAAGTATAAAGCCAAACAATTTTATTTTAGTCAACTTCTTTTTAGATAGGATTTAGTAGTTTCTATCTTATTAAGTTTCTATTTTAGTTTAGTTTTATTTTTGGAAGTTCTATTGTAAGTTTGCCTATTAAAAGGCATCAGATTTTAATGAAAGTCTGATTATTAAAGAAAAGAATATTTTGGCCACTTTAGCCATCTTGTATGGGAGCTCCTCCTATGCTGCAACAGCTGAGATAGCTGTGGGTGAGAGGCCCATTCCCCCTACCCCCTACCTTCTATTTTCCTATCTTCTCTACCTCCTCTGCCTTTCCATCGATTCTTGAGAGCTGCTGTGTATTGTGATTGCTCCAACCATTGAGAAGACCATCCGAGTGCTACTGCTGTTTCTCCAGATCTGCTGCTGCAGCTGTTCTTCAGTTAAGGATCGAGTCACCTTGTTGCTGCCCAGTTTTCTTCCAGGTTTAGTGCTGGGATTTGTGGAGTCTTATCTCTGCAAACAACCATCAGTTTTAGTCGATCTTTGGAGCACACAACTTCCCTACCATCACCTCCACTCGATCTCGATTTCCATCCTCTTCCACTGCCTGCAACCTCCATAGCCTCCATACTTTCTATTTTCATTCCCAGCCATCCGTCTCTATATCCCACCCTGAGAATTGATCCAAACCTGCAGATCAAGCTCCCTACACCAAGTCCTACACTTGGTCACTGCAGAGAGCACCATCTGCCTATTTTGGAAGGTTTTCCTCTAACCTTCTATTTTGGTGAAACCTTGATAACTTCACATCAAGCCATCAGAAGTGACCCGAATTTTGAAGACATTCTCTCCATATCATTATCTTCCTTAATCCAAAGTAGGTGTCCATCAGTTGGTTGGTTTGACAAAAATCCTAACCTTCTAATTTCTTGTTCTGTTCCTATTTTGAGTTTGTGACTGCTGAGTATTCCTGGGTTATTTGGGGCTAAATCTAAGTATCTAACCTAGATTAGCTCTACATTACCACCTCTGGTTCACGGTCTTCGAAAGATTTGGGTGGAAAGATAAAATCAATATGTTCCGCCTCTGGTTCACTTTCAGTAATGGAGGGAGTAACTGGAGGAGTATCTATAGTGACATCATCAACAATTACAGGCTTTGGGTTGGTTTCAATGGTGGCTTCCACAGTAGAACTCCAAGAGTCTTTTTTTTTTCCTCTTTAAATACCATGTAACCCAATCATAGTTGTCAAGGCGTTGCCTAGGTGCCCAAGCGGGAATCCTTGTGATAAGTGATGGTATGCTTTATGAGAGTCACGAAAGGCGGGAGCCTTGACCAACTAGGCATCGCCAAGGCGGTTAAAGCGACGCCTTGGTGTTCCATGTGGTCAAGTCGGCCGCCTCTCTTTTGTGGTTTTTTTTTTTTTTTTTTCATGCATTGTTCCTTTATTCTGTTTCTTTACTTTCTATTTGTTGATGTACAAGTATTTCGTATAATGCTGCTACATGGGATCATACAAAATTGAAAACTCTAAAAAGCTAAAAACCTAAAACTTCTCAAAAAGTAAAAAACCCTCGACCAATTTTTCTCTATGCGAAGTCTAAGACTCTAAGCAAACGAAGGCGGGAAAGCTTCTTCCTAGTTCCTTTTTTCCGGCACTGCTATTCTGGCAACTAGACTCAGATGAAGTCACAAAGGCCGCAAAGCTTCTTCCTAGTCCTATCTTTCCGTCTCGGGCAAGATAAGTAGTTAGTAGCCCCTACTCCATAGTCGTCGTCTTCTTCTACTCTGTTTTTTTTTCTTTTTTTTGGTATCACCTGCTGCTGCTTCTCTTTTTTCTTTTTTGCTTGGATAGCTGCTTTGCTTCTTCTGCTTCTTCTTCTCTTTAACATACTAACCTGCTGCTGCTTCTCTGGTTTTTTTTTTGCTTGAATGATTGGTTAACTGCTCTACTTCTTCTCTGTAGTTTGTAACGCATGCTGCTGCCGCCTGCTATTTCTCTTTTTCTTTTTTGCTTGAATAGCTGCTCTGCTTCTTCTTCTCTTAAACGCATTAACCTGCTGCTGCTTCTCTGTTTTTTTTTGCTTGCATGCTTGATTTACTGCTGGCTGCTTCTTCTCTGTTTTTTTTAAATTGCTGCTTCTTCTCTGTTCTTTTTTTTTTTTTTTTGCTTGGTTAATGACTTAATGCTGCCTGTTTCTTCTCTGTAACGCATTAAACTGCTGCTTCTTCTCTGTTTGTTTTTTTAACTGCTGCTTCTTCTCTATTATTTTTTTTTAACTTCTTCTTCTTCTTCTTTGCCTGCTGCTGCTGCTGCTGCTGCTTCTTCTCTGTTTTATTTGTAATGGAATAATGGTGAATCAATGAATGAATCACTGAATTATGATCACTAATGGGATTATACATGTGCATCTGTAATCTTTTTATTTTTTATTTTTTGGGTAATGAAATTCTTTATAGTTTATTAGTTTATGTACATTATGATGTCTGATTATTTTGAATTTTTATGTATCATGTATGATTTTTCATTTTGATGACTTGAGGTGGGAAATTTAATTTTTAATGATATAAGGTATGATACTATGATGCATCATGCCATCATGTATTGAGTGTATGGAAGGGGGGGGGGGGGAGGGGGAAAACTAACACTAGACCGCCTTTACTGCTTAGGCGGCCGCTTTACCGCCTAAGCGCTTAGACAGGCCTCCACCGCCTTGGACTGCCATGCCGCCGTGACAACTATGAACCCAATGATGTAAAGCATGAATTTGAGTTATCATTGAAAGTGATTCCTTGGAAATTTTCAAGAATAGTTTTGTGAGCAACCCCCTTTTACTTTGAGTCTCTCCCTCCCCTCTCTCTCACGTTTTGGTGAGTTCTTTCTCTCTCTCCCATATTTTCTTCCCCTTTTCTTCTTTAACTTCAAACTATCTTCTCCTTCTCCTCTTCTTCCACCTGACCTGTCATCTTTCCTCATCCCTGCGGCACCCTTTGCTACCCCTAAACCAGAACCTGAACTATACCTTTGGTTAATCTTCATTTCAGCCAACATAACCCTATTCTCCATCCTCTTTACTGCTTAGGCGGCCGCTTACCGCCTAAGCGCTTAGACAGGCCTCCACCGCCTTGGACTGCCATGCCGCCGTGACAACTATGAACCCAATGATGTAAAGCATGAATTTGAGTTATCATTGAAAGTGATTCCTTGGAAATTTTCAAGAATAGTTGTGTGAGCAACCCCCTTTTACTTTGAGTCTCTCCCTCCCCTCTCTCTCACGTTTTGGTGAGTTCTTTCTCTCTCTCCCATATTTTCTTCCCCTTTTCTTCTTTAACTTCAAACTATCTTCTCCTTCTCCTCTTCTTCCACCTGACCTGTCATCTTTCCTCATCCCTGCGGCACCCCTTTGCTACCCCTAAACCAGAACCTGAACTATACCTTTGGTTAATCTTCATTTCAGCCAACATAACCCCTATTCTCCATCCTCTTTCAGTCCTCAATAATCAGATTTAAATAAGCTTCTTTAAAGTTTCAGAGCTAACTATAGCCATTTGCCCACCAAAACATCAAACCGAAAAAAAAGAAGAAATGGGCTGTCTTGCCTTGATCTCGAGATTTCGGTTGTCTCGACCTGGTTGAGACATCAAGTCGAGACGAGTTTTTGAACTATGTTCTTGCTTAATCGGTTCTTATTACTTATGAGTAGGTTTGTTATCGCACTTGTCAATGAAGATTTGAATCACATAGATGCCGTAAAGATAGAAATAGCCTAACATTGGTTGGATATCATTATTGCTTATATATGGTGCACAATACTTAAAAGCACTTGTTTTGCGTGTATCATAAGCTTGTCAATGAGTATTAAAGCGTATCTTAAGCATATGTAGCGTCTTTTAGATCTATCCGGTACATCTCCAAGATGTCTCTTAAAACCAGCTTTCCGATATGCTGCCCGATACCAATACTTGACACTTTCATCATAAGCATATTCATGCGTATCTTACTTAGCGCCTCTCTGAAACGCCTCCAGAACATTTCGTAAAACCTTTTTTGATACGCTGGTTGATAGCGGTACTTCTTTTTTTGGTAAAGCTTGATAGAGATACTTGACACTTCTCATCGACGTATCTACATTAGTTAGATATGGTTTTTAAATGATTAGTGCTTTTCGGGTTTCATATGGTCTTTGAATTGGATGGGGAAAAGCCAAATACATTTTTCAATCAGCGCCATATCCTTTTCCCTACGATGTTTATCTTTTTTTTTTTGCCCTTTTAAATTTTATGGGTATTTGCTCAAATTTTATTTGCCTATGTTATCTAATTCATAATTAAAATGCAGGATGGCGCTGCAGTTACAGGCCTTCTTATTGCTGCAGCATCACTAGTGGCTGTTAATAAGACAGGAAATGCAATTTATGATCCCATCGGTTCTATTATCGTTGGTAATCTACTTGGAATTGTATGTCATGCTTTTCTCCCTAATTTTTCTTTTTTTGCTTTGAATGTTTATAGATCACATTGTATCATGGTTAGTTTATCGATGCGTATGAGAAAACTGTGGTTTTTGCTTATTTCAAAGTTGTTGCGTTGCCTAGGTGGCAAAGTGTTTTCAAGTCCCTAGGCACTCCCAAATGGAAGTAAGCAGGGACATAATGGAGGGGAAAAGGAGGAAAGGGATGTGGAAATGGGGAGGAAAAGGGGATAAATTGGGGGGAAAGTGGAAAAATAGTGAAGGAGGAGGGAGCCACAATGCCATAGTTGTTAAGGCATCACCTAGGTGGGCGCCTTGGTTGCATAAGCTGGTGTCCTGGTCGCCTTGCATCCAGGCCCCCTACACCACATTGGGTTGCCTAGACGCCATGACAACTATGAACAGTGCTGCCACTGGCCACTACCACCACCACTGCCACAGCAAGAGCAGGAGCAGGAGCAGCAGCAGAGGAAGGAGGGAGAGGGAGAAGAATGAAGGAGAAGATGGAAGAGGAGGTGGAGAAAGAAGAAAATGAAGGAGAAGGAAGAGGAGGTAGAGGAGGAAGTAGTAGGAGGCAGAGGAGAGGAAGGAAGAGGAGGTGGACGAGGTGGAGGAAGAAGAAGAAGAAGAAGAAGCAAGGGGGCGGAGAAGGAGGAAGAGGAGGTGGAGGCAGAAGAAGAAGAAGCAGGGAGGATGCAGAGGCAGAAGAATAAGGAAGAGGGGGCAGAGAAGGAGAAGAAGAGGAAGAAGGAAGTCGATGCCAGAGTCTCTTGTCCCAACTACCAAAGCACGGCAATGAAAGCCTGTTTGGCTCTCTCAAACGTAGTATTAGGGATGATATCTTATTTTACCATTGAATTTTGTTTCATTTACATAACAATCCCTTTCTTTATTGTAATTTATAAATGCCCATATTCTTCAAATAACTACCCCTCTTTAGTAAAATAAAACGCCTGCCTTGCCTGCCTAGCCCCCGTCTAAGTGCACCTTGGCATTCAAGCGGGTTCCCAGTGTGTAGGCTCAACCTAGTCCCCATGATAACTGATAGTCTTATTGTCTACTATTATATGTTGCCAGGGGGGGTACATGACCCATATGTATCGTGGGGTACATATGTGTCATGTACACATATTGTGTAACGCCCTCAAAACAATCCTAGGGTTTAAGGACATTGGTGGTCCACAAGGTCGTTTATGTCAAAGGAGATATGAACCGGAGTAGAACCCAAAACACAAACACTTAAACTGAATGCATAAAATTAAAAGAGCTCTAAAATCTCAAAGTTATGACATCACCAAACTTAGAGTTATAATCTGAATTTAATTACAACCTCCCAAATTAAATAAACCAAGTAACATGTTCTCTAAAATAGTAAAATCTAGGCAAATCTCTAGTAGTAGTTATCCTCATCATATCCATATGCTTTGTCCTCCGGAACCTCCACATTAGTCTCATCACAACCATCGTTGCACTCATAAAGCTGCTCATCTGAAAAGTAATGAGGGTTAAGCTTTGGTAAAAGCTTAGTAAGTAAATCAACACAACAGTACAAGTTTAAAAACACACACATGTGAACAAAAGCGAAAGACATACATATGAGTATAATTTGTATAAGACCACGATGAAAAAAACCTGATCATAACCACATCTGCTAAACATTGCCACCACAAGGAAAAGTTTCTTATGGTAATTCTCAATTTCTCATCAATGAAATAAACAAGTAAAGAATAAAGTAAACTAAGACATCACTCCTTGATAGACTAGTATGAGATAGTACCATACACTGACTGTTACGCCCCCCATCCCGATGAAAGATATTTTACGATAAAGGGGGTGACTGGGACGACAAGTGTCATCCTAATACCTACCAGGATCACAGATACAGTGTCCCGAGCCACAGTCCATCCTGTTATCAAGTCATGATAACATCAGAGAACGTATCCAATGGAATAAATCGTACCAATTACAGAGTTAGTGGAAGCGAAATTCATTTAAATCATGTAAATATAGAGCATCGGTTCTCTAATGATAACACATAATACAGTTGCAATATCCCGTATCTATCCATTTATCTCCGTATATTTACACATGAAGTTCATACATGAATGAAGATGAATACAGAAATAAATAATTAAATCACGCCACTAGGGCACCATTCTTGGGTGTACATCGACATCTAAGTCCCATCCACCGAACTCCGCTTGATTCGCATCTATAGGTTCTCATCAAGAGGTGACCAACATATAAACTAAAAAGGGTTACGCAACGGGGTTAGCTCCACAAGTTAGTGAGAGAGCAAAGGGGAATACACATACACACAAACACGCAATTTCAAACAATTCATGATGCATGTAAATGTTAGATTAATTTTTCACCTAGCACACAAATTCTACGTCAAGTGTATGCTACTGTGATTACTCGGGAGATACTGTGGGTCACTTAACTTATCGCCACAATGAAACCTTAGTTATCACGAGGGAGCCTACGCTGGTAGAAGCCATCAGACCACCCAGTGGCAGACCTCGATAGCCATCACTACCCCTGACCTGGCCTCTCTCCCCCATAGGCAACAGGTGCTCAGACTATCCAATACATAAACCCCTGTTGGTAAGGGTCGTAGCATAAGGGAGCAAGAATCCTAGCCACAGATATACTACATGCAAGTCCTATCGTCCCGAGAGGTATTCCGGGTGCATCATCGTCCCATTCCATCTAGTACCCGGGTACCAGCACGGCACGACGCATATAGATCAAGATGACAGATAGCAAATTTCATAATTAACTCTGGGGTTCCGGTATCAGTACACCCATCATCGTAACCCGATACAATTGTGAGAACATTATCACATCAAATTCATAACAGTTCTCGTTCAAGATAAATAATGCAATGTACAAGCTGCTTATTATTCATATAGTAGCATGATAATGACTGTTTAATATGTATACAAGCCCAAACAAATCATCCAAAACCCACTCACCGAACTCGGGTATTACCCGGCGTGGTTGACATGAATCTCATCGGTGCACCAGCTATCCATCGAGTTGGGTAGCCTAAGAATGCAAAAGCAAACTTCAAAAGATGCATAGAGGGGTCCTATGTTATTCCCCCAAAGTTAAAATTAAGTTTCAACCAAGACAGCACAGACGGACTCACGGACGGAAGAAACAGGGTGAGTCTGTCCCTGACTCCATTCAGGCCAAAAGGTCAAAACACGAGGGACGGATCCAAGGACGGAACTTTCACCTGCATTCGTTCCTGCATCCGTTCGAACCTTGAGACATACCCGAGAGCAAACGGAACCACGAACGGAAGAGCCTTATGAATCCGTCCTTGCATCCGTTCGATCCCTGAGACATTCCCGAGAGGGAACGGATCCGCGGACAGAGGAAACAGAGTAAAACCGTTCCTTCATCCGTTCGAATCCAGTAGCTGGGATGCACTGGACGGACTGACGGATGGAACCATGACGGTGACTCCGTTCGTGCGTCCGTCGGAGTTCTTTCTGAGATTTCCTAGGGTTTTCCCCTCCAGCTTGGAACCTGGAGTTCACATCGCACTCAGGGTCATGGAGGGGTGTCCTAGGTCTCCCTAGGGTCACTAGAACCTAGGCTTACCTCATGGATCCAAGATCACATAAGGGTTTGGCTCCATTTGGTCCAAGGCTAGGGTTTGGTGGTTTAAAACCAAGGAATCAGCAACAATGGCTGCAAATGGCTGGTAGGAGCCTACATTAGGGGTTGGTCGTCACTATTAGAGTCCCATTTAAGGGCTAAGCCTTACCTTGAGTCCCAAATGGAACCCTAGGTTAGCTCAAACTCAAGGAATCTACTTCAAATCAAGAATGGAATGTAAAAGAGGGAGGTACCAAGAGATAGAGCATACCTTGGTGAGTGGAGCTCCAATCCCAGCCCTAGCCAGCCTTGAAGATCCACCTTCTCCTTTCTCCTTCTTCTCTTTGTCTTCTTTGCTTCAAGCCTTGATCAAACAACAGGAGGAGGGAAGGTAGGGCAGCCTCTTTGGCATGCCTTCCATCTTCCTTTCCCCTCCCATTCCTCTTCCTACTTCTTCTTCTTCTTCTTCCTTGTCTCTTCTCCTCCACGGTTTGGCTTGGAGGGAAAGAGATAGGAGAATATGAGGCTATGTCTTATCTTTTAAGGACCAAAAGAGGCCTTAGGACCTGTTTGCCTAAGTGTCTGTAAGACACTAGATAGTCTTTTGGGTTTAATTGAACCTTAGGGCCTTTTTGGCCAAGGTCACCACCTAATTAGTCTAACTAGTTAGGACATGTTTGGGTCTGCCCTAAGTCTTATAAAGGACACATTAGTTCTTAAGGTTTGTTTGGTTCATAATAGGACTCATTATTTATTTAAGTTAAGTCTTGTGGGCCCACTTTCATGGCCCAACTAGCCAATTGAAGGTAAGGGTGGGGGTCCATCTTGTCCGAAGATCTAGTTATGGTGTCCAGGACACGGGGACGTGGGTCCCACACAAAAAATACTTCAAAAGAGCAAGAAACAGTACCAACAGATCCATGAACGGAACCAGTCTGGTGAGTCCGTTCGTGACTCCGTTGCTGCTGTTAGGGCCCAAACCTCAAGGAAAGTTGCGGGGCTTTGACCCGTACTCTCAGGACTTCGAGGGGACACTTATAATAGTAATTTTAAGTTCAAGGTCATAGGTGTTGACCATTGCCACCGTGGCATTACCCGTTGATAAAAGTCAAATTGGATCCGGGGTATTAGGATATATTTTGGGTACGGGTGTAACACTGACCATGGCCCTCATGATAGCAACACTTGATTAGAGCTATGATCCACCACTACACAACATAGTTGTCACAGCTTCTTGGCGACCTAAGGTGGTGGAGAGGGTCCAAATGGCAGGTGCCACCAATTAGGCGAACAAGGCTTCCAAGGCAACCTAGGCGCCCAAGTTGGCCTTGACAACTATGCTACATACTGTCCTCATAAATAGAAATCAATGGAATGCTGGTGATCAAGCTTCCCATTGGATCAAGTCATGCCCCCCAAAGGTTTTACCAGCCATGCTCTTCTGAATGGTATTATTAATCGACATAAAAAAAATAAAGCTAGCAACTATATATTTCCGATAAAGTTAAGCTCGTAGTCTTTAAGAAACAAAACCCGTTGGCATTATCCTTACCCTAGTTTAACCCATGTCGGTGAGGTAAAAGAGGCAATAACAATCATGCTTATGCATAAAGCTATACAACAAGTCCAGAACTTAGGGTTTGCAACTCCCCATATTCCAAACACTAACAATGTTTAATAAAAGAATTGTAAAAGAATAAAGGCTTAGAATTAAATAGAGATAAAGGCTTAGAATTAAATAGAGTTTCATCAACATATCATGACATAGAGTGCAATACATAAATAGAGAAGATTTGGAAAAATCTTCGCACAAAGTTGTCAACAAGCACCACCTTCAATTGCAACAGAATATAAACCGGTAAATCTAGTAGAAATCAGATTTAAATGCATCATAAAAAACAAAACATCATGAAAGTGCTTGAGTAGAGAAGGTCATTCATTGAACTTCATCACATTATCAACACATGTATTAGATTCGTTAATTTATAATCATGATACTTAAAGAAAAATTCTGCACACACATATCTTATATAAATTATGAAAAACACAAAGATTCTTCTCATGCTATCGTGAGCATACATAGATTCAAGTTTAGAACAAGTATTTAGGATGATTTGACATGATAAATCAAGAACTAAATCATGGTTTCAGATTTGAAAAGGATAAAACTAAAACAGTTTTTATATTGGAGAAAATAAGCATGTAAAGTTGTGTAGATTCACTCACTTTCTTCAAGCTATGTAAATCTCCAAAAGTATAATATCAAATCTGAAAAAACCTCCACTTTAATGCTCTAATGGTGATGAACTCCAGCTACTAGGGATTAAAATGCTTCAAAGGAGCTCAAGGGTGCAAGGTAAGTTTCCCGCCTTTTCTGCTTCTTCCTTCTCTTTTCCTTCTCCTTCCTCATCTCTTTCTCCCATGATTTTCCTTTGCTCTCTCTTGGCCCATGATTTTTAAATGTGGGGGAAAAGGGTTTAATATAAGTTTATATATGGTCTTTGGGTGGTGAGGTGTCAATCCTTATCATGGTCTAAGAGTGCTTTAATCATCCTATTGGTTAGAAAGGAATCTTAGAGACGTATGTATAATAGAAAAAGGATTTAAATTCTAGACTTACCAAAAATAAAGCATAAAGCTAAGAAAAGAAATAAGAAATAAAATCTAACTTTTAATAGGGTTTCCTAGTCTAGGCAACTTCTAGCGTAGTTACTTGCTACATCATCCACTTCTCTCTCCTTGTTCAAACTCTAACTCACTCGAACAATCTCACCTTCTAACATTGTGGGCTAGGGATTCTAGCCCAAAAATCCTCAAAAATAAAAATACAAAATAATCCCCCTCTCAAGAATGGAACCCTAGACCTCTAACCACTTGAACTAAGGGTCCAACCACTAGGCTAGGTTACTAGTTATGCATTATTTTCTAAATCAATTTATTTATGTTTTTAACAAACCCTAATTCTACACTTAGGAAAGGAATAAATCAAATTAAGGGTGTTACACTAGGGCACATTACTTACCATGAATGCATGTGTACACCTCCAACTAGTCCAAGCTCCTACACTTCAGCTTGCCCTAATCCTGCATTAGGTAAAAAGCCTAAATTACCCCTAGTCCAAAATCAGGGTATTACAATTCCCCGGATCCCAGTGGGGGCAGCCAGTTGCACAGCAGCTGAGGCCGAGGCCATCAATACCAACACAGCCTCCCCGTCAGCCATATCAGGGGCAACATCCACAACAGACCCAACAAGGACCATTGCCGCCTCAGAAGCAGGCATTCCAAGCATCTCAGGCAGCACCAACAGGTCAGGCACAGAATGCTCAGGCTCGAGTATTCGCTCTATTAGCAAAGGAAGCAGAGGAGTCACCTACAGTTGGGACAGATATTCTTTTATCGAAAGGCTTGAATACTCAACTTATAGCATGCATCTAGGGATAATTAAAAAGAGGAGACTAAGCATCCTCTTGAGATACATGCATAAGAATTAAAGAGACTTTTGAAATTCCAAGACAAGTGCAATTCCAACACTTAGAAACCATACCCCATTACATAGAAACTATCCCTAAGAAAATAGAAAATTGTTCCAAGACTTTGGATCTACAAACAAGACCAAAATAAAACAAAACAATAAACCTACCTAAGAATATGAAAAGGCAATTAACTAGAAACTAGGAAAATTAAAAGACATTTTGTTGGAACTGAGGAGTCACTGCTGGGATTGAAAAGTCACTAGACTGTTGTTGACTTGTGGGGCCAGACTTGGCAGTTCCAAGGGTCCACGATTGGATTGGCTGGACCATAAAAATAAATCAGTCCATGTTTGAACCGTGCTTGAACTTGGGACTGTGGGCTTGGACTGGGCCTTTTTTATGGGCCGGCTGTTGGATCTAAAGGATGCTCTGCATCTACACCTTTCATGGCCTTTGTGCAACAAGAAGCTGTTAACGCTGCTGCAGCTACTGCTGGTGTTCAGTATCCACACCCACAGGCACCACAGGCCCCCCGAAGAGATGACATGGAAAGGTTCAAGAAGCTTGGACCACTAGTTTTCAAGGGGTGAGTACTGATCCACTTTGGTCATCAGTATGGATAGAGGAGATAGAGAAGATCTTCATTGTTTTAGAGTGCACTGACAAGCAGAGAGTGGTTTGCGCTACATTCATGCTACAGGGAGAAGCTCATATGTGGTGGAAGGCCCACAAGCAGATTTCGATAGCTGCTGATCTGGTTATCACTTGGGCACGCTTCGTGTCGGCTTTCTTTGACAGCTACTTCCTAGACAGTGTGAGGGAGGCTAAGGAAGTGGAATATTTTCTAAATTTTCCCAAGGCATTGATTCTGTGATGACCTACAGGAAGAAGTTTGAAGATCTAGCCTACTTTGCACAAGAGAACATAAATACTGATGAGAAGAAGGCTAAGAAATTTGTGAGGGGCTGAAGACCGCTAGATAAACGGGCTAACACGCCCATGCAACCAGGCAACGGCTGATCGTAGACCAGCGTTGCCTTGACTCTGTTAGGGGCGCAGTAGTTTGATTGCTGCGCGAAAGCCAACCATTGGATTTGGAATAGCCATCAACAACTGGACCAATCGATCAAGAAAGCAATAGCAACCTCTCCTTTAACAGGCTCAACGCCTCGCCTCCCCCAGGAAAGAGTCCACGATCTCAATAGTGACTTTCGGAGGATGGAACTAACAATGTTAGAATCTTTATGGAGCAGGAGGAGCCACCCTCTCCTGGTGGTCGAGCAGATAAAAGTAACCCGCTTTGCCCTTAGTGACTTACAACCTAAGTAAACTAATATTGTCACGGGTTCGTGTCAAGGCGCTCAGGTGCACATACAGTCTTATAGACTACACCAATACAGAGGATTTGAGAGAGGAGCGATAAAACCAAAGTGCTCCAGCCAGAACCATGTATCAGCCATAGCACTGAAGGCAGCCATTGTGGTACTGAAGCTCACATCATATGCTGATGTACTATAGAGGGCTCTGATGATAGAAGAGAGCTGGAAGGATACTTCACAGAGCACATCTAGCAAAGTGCAAGGGAAGAGGCCGTTAGACAGTCAGAGCACCAAGGAGGTCCTACTGCAGAAGCAGCATAGGACTCAGGACACCTTTAGTGCATGCAGTAATTGTGGCAGGGTTCATACTGGATCATGCTCAACCAGATCCGTTACCTGTCATTGATGTGGGAAGAAGGGGCACGTAATGAAGGATTGTCGTGTGCAATTACCGGCACAGCAAGTGATGCAGCCGCTTTGCCAGCAACCGGTACGGCGGTACAACCTTTTGGGCAACAAAGGATGCAGCCATTTTACACCACAGTGGGGGCGTTACATATTGTTTATTATTTTTTTCTCTAGATTTAAGGATTATTCTAGCGCTTTCTATTTCCCTTTAGTTTCTATTTTATTAGTTACTAATTCTTTGTACCTAGATTTAGAAAGTTTCCTACTTCTGTTAGGTTGTAATCTCTTTCCATCTTAATTATATATATATATATCTACCGAGAGGGGGAGAGACTATCCAACGTGACTGCTTCTTCTGTTGGCAGTCTCTCCCTTAGTTCTTCTCTTCTTCTTCCTCTTCTTTTTCATTGGTTACTGGTTTTTTTGATATTCAACTTGTTACATGGTATCAGAGCACATCTAAATCAGTAATTGAGTTCCTGTTTTCTGGTGGTTTGAAGGTTCTTGAGATAGTTTTCTTCTCGGTTGCAGCAACTGATATGCTGCCTAATCTACTGTTACAACCCTAGTTTTATGGCATAAATGCAAACTAGGGCCTCTTCTAACTACTGCTTGCTGTTTTATTGGCATCTGGCCTATCTACAGCTATCTTCTACAAGTTTTATGAAGAATTCGCTGCTGCTCCTGTTCTAATTTCGATTTTTTGAAGACTCAAGGTTGATTGGTATCGTTCTATTTTTTTATTGGCTTGCTCTCATATTTTGGGGATTTGTTCTACCCTCATCCAAAGCATCTTCGATCTACCTACTGGAGGATTTGCTGTCATATTTTGCTGATACAACTGCACTCCATATTGCTGGGCGATACTCTGTTTTTTTTTTCAAGTTTTTCTCTCCATCGACTTTGGCTGTACATCTTCATTAAACCTGCTGATCAAGAGATCCTTTGGGTTCTTATTTCTCTACTACAGGGGCTTCTCCAGTATATTTTTCAGGTCCATTCGACCTGCAGAATGGTTCTACTTCAACAGATCAATTTTCCCAGGTTTCAGGAATGTACAGGCTTCTCGGTTTTGGGATTTCTCTCAATCAACCATCTGATCTGCATCAACTTTTGGGGGTTACTTCCTCCTTCCTATTATTAGCATTGGTTGTCTTCTCAGGTCAATCAGACCAGCTACTTATTGTCAATTTCCTGCCGCTGCAACTTATTGTCTGCACCTGCTTCCATGACTGATCCTAAGCCTCCTGCTGATAACGTACAAGTCCAGATTACAACTATTAAGCTTAATGGTGTCTCAAACTACCTGCTATGGGCACAACTGCACAAGCTGTCCAGGCCTACATTCATGCGAAGGGTCAGATGAAGTATCTTACTGATGATCCTCCTACCATTGATCCTAAGGATCTGGCTACCATTATTACTCATGATGATTGCATGCGTGAGAACTCTACTATAAGATCTGGTTATGGAACAGTAGTGAACCTGCCATTGCTGCTAATGTGATGTTTCACACAGTTACTAAGGGTGTTTAGGAAGATCTTCGTGAAAGCTACTCCCAGGAGAAAAATATTTCCTGCACCTATGAGCTTTATAAAAAACTGTTCCACTTCTCTTAGGGTGACAAATCTTTGAATGACTACTTCAGTACATACAAGGGTTATCTTGAAGACCTCCAAATACGTCAGCCTCTCACTACTAATCTGGAGCAATTAAAGCAACAACGGGCTGAGTTCCATGTTGCCAAGTTCAAGGCCGGTCTTCACCCTAAGTATCAGACTATCAAGAGTCAGCTCCTTACTGGAGAGAAGGTGCCCTCTCTCAATGAGGTCTTCTCTCGCTTG
This sequence comes from Telopea speciosissima, assembly GCF_018873765.1. Lineage (NCBI taxonomy): Eukaryota > Viridiplantae > Streptophyta > Magnoliopsida > Proteales > Proteaceae > Telopea > Telopea speciosissima. The sequence goes on from NC_057920.1 coordinate 42,691,998, forward strand.
CATCGTCTTGTTATTACTCCTTCTAGGGTTCCTTCTTCTGCTCCTGCTAAAGACAATTCTGCATTCCTTGCTGATTGCGGCCGAGGTTCTGGTCAGAGCCGTGGTCGTGGTACAGGTGGACAGCCTATTGAAAAATCATCTCGCCAGTGCGCTTATTGTGGGAAGTATTCATACTGTTGACACCTGTTGGAAGAAACATGGTTGACAATACTAGGCTAATGAGTTAGCCAATACTTCCACCACAGATAACATTTGGAATCTGGTTGTGGAGCACAGGGAAAGAAGATTGGGTAGTTGGAGTCATAGGTTCTCATGTAGCTCAGTCGTTGGTGCAATTTCCAGCATCTGTTGGAAAAGAATAGAGGAGCTATTCTGGGATTTCTTATCTGATGGATTTTGAGATGAGAAGAAAGCCAAACAATTCAATCTCTGACACAGAAATGGGTTTTGCTGGCGAAAAAATTTTGATGGGCTGGGAATCATGAACTGGTTAGGCAGTTAAAATTGTAGGTCAGGAAACTTAGCAAAGAATCAATATCACTTGGGAAGTTGGGATACGGTTAAAGGGGTGTACACAGCCTTAACCCTCATTTTGCGGAGAGTCTGTTTCCCAACTTGAACCCTCAACCACTAGGTCACAATGGAGCAACCTTATCATTGTGCCAAGGTCCACCCTCTGGAAGTTGGGATATGGTTATTGCTACTAAATATGAGGTGGGCCTTGGTGGTTGGGGCTGTGGTGAACTTAGGTCTCGTTATGGATTGGTTGTCTGGAAAGGAATAACGAACAACTTATTTAAGTATCTTCAAAGGGTTAAGTTCTATGTAGGGGATGATAAATAGAGTTTGATTCTTGGAGGATAAGTGGTTGGAGGGATGCTAGAAAGATCTTTGCGTAAAGCACTTGACCATAGATAAACAAATACACCATAATTGATCACTTGACTATAGATAAACAAACACACCATAATTGATCAGTTGCTTTTCATCCGAGGGGAGAAACATCGGAAATTCCCTCCTGCAGATTTGTGTGGCTGTTGTGCAATATAAACACCTAGGGTTCTGCCTCCCCTATGAATTAGTTATTCTACATGGGTGGTTGCTCTTGACTTGCTCCCTTCTGTGGAAAAGCTGCAGGATTGAGGCTTTATTCTGGTTGACACTTGACAGGTTGTGCTTTGTAAGAGTGACGAGGAGTCCTCTACATCATTTTATATTCCGTGATGTAGCTTCAGTAATCTGAGCATGTCTATTTTGTCTCTTTGGTGTATACTCAACTATAGATATTTAGATTTTATTTTACTACTAAAATGTAAGTCGATATTTGGTTTTTGGCCTCAAATTAGATTGGAAATAGAACGCCGAACCCTTTGGAGGATATTCTAATGGCCTCCAACCCAAAAGCCCGAGCTTCAGGGTGGAGAGGCCCTTCCAAGGTCATAAGCCAAATTGCCACACATTACCTGACCGATGTGGGACTAAACTCCCCTCCGAGAACTATTTTATGAAAAGAGAGAAGTCCCCACTGGATTTGGCATTTTTATAGGGCAATCTCTTATGTAGTGAGTTGCCACTAAGAAAGAATCATTGGTTTGAAACATGTACAAATTTTCTTTTTTCCTAGTGCGGTTGAACTTATGTCCTAGGTTCCTCATTTTTGACAGAGCTCAGCAGAATAGTCTGTCCAGATGTTGATGCTATATATGCCTGTATAGACTCTTTATTTCAAGTTCGTTTAAGTGGTCTGCTTGATTTTAATGGGAAGGAACTTTTGACTTTATACATGAATATTTGTTCCAGAATATGAGTGAACCGTAATTGTCTTGCAGGTTGCTATTTTTCTCATTCAGAGGAATCGCCATGCTTTGATTGGTAGAGCAATTGATAATAATGATATGGAAAGGGTGCTTCATTTTTTGAAGAATGATCTGGTATATTTCATAAGTATTGTTTTATTGTGATTACTCTTGATATTCATGCCTCTCTGGTTTTATTATCGGCAAGTGTTTTTTACATTTGTAGGTTGTAGATGCTGTATATGATTGCAAAAGTGAGGTGATTGGACCTGGATTCTTTAGATTTAAAGCAGAAATAGGTAACCTTTACACCCTTTCTGTTCTCTTCTTAAGATATGATGCGTGTATTTTAGTAACTAGCATAGTTGTCAAGGCGTCACCTAGGCGTGTAGGTTCTTTCTTGGGTTTAAGGTGATAACGCGCCTTGTTGACACTTCATGCGTCTACATTGCTTTATGTTTATTGTTTTGTTTTTTGATGAATATGCTTATCTTATATTATATGCTTTGTTTATTGTAAGTTGGTTTTCTCATATTAGGTCATTACTACGATAATTATATTATATTGCATTGATATGGCTTCAATTTTATAAAACTATCATTGTTATATTACATATAGTCATATACTGCACACCTAGGGTGCCAAGGTGATGCCTAGGCAGCTGCCTTATCGAATATCGCCTAGGCTTCCTCATCGCCTTGACAACTATGGTAAAAGTCTCCTAAAAGATTGCGACTGGAATAACTATCAAGAGTGCTACTAATTAATACTCAGGTCTCCACAAGAATTACTTGACATCCTAGCCAAGTACTGCTATGGTTTCAACCATCATAGTTAATTCTTGTGAAGAATTTAAGAGCGTTTTAAGTGATTTTCATCTATTAATATTGAGTTGTCCAAAAAAAAAAAAAAGATGTTCTGTTGTGAAGATAATCACTTCATGTATTGCGAGTTGTCAGGTTCAAGCCTCACATACATCATTTTTTTTTTTTGAAATTATTAAAATAATACTTGGGCTACGTTTGGTAAATGTTTGAACAAAGCACGCCCGTTCTTGACTAGAAATGTTCTTTGGCGTTTCTGGTCTGGAACGGTGTTCTGAGACTGAAATTGATCGTTTGGTAACGGTCTCAAGAACACTGTTCAGAACGAAAATGGTGTTTGGTAAAACCTATTCTTCCCTATTTGATATTAATTACAATAATGCCATTTCCTTGTCAATTATACCAAAAAAATACTTGTAAAATCCTTTTCTCTTACCAACCTTAACATAAAATTAAAATTTCTCATTAACATAACCAAAGTAAGTATAAAAATATTTCAAATTTCAAAGATGCCATTAAAATTGGGTTCTTGTGTGGATTAGTGTCATAACTGACTATGCTATGAACAGGTGAATAAAAAGGGCCTTGGTGGATTCGAACCACCATCCCCTTGGAACATGCTCATGTGCCAAATGCTCTACCAATTTGAGCTAAAGACCCATCAAATAGAGATCCAAAACAGAAATATAACAAAAAAAAATTAAAGTAGCATGAATCTCTACATGAGGAATGCAATGAGCAAAGGTCTAAAATAGAAATACATCAAGGTCTAAAACAGAAATACATCATTCCTCCTCCCTTGGCTCGCAACTCAGAACAGATCTTCTTCATCATATCCCTCACTGCTGATACACACCCATGCATCATTCATTCTCTCTCTCTCTCTCTCTCTCTCTCTCTCTGATTCACACTTCACGGTGAGAACTGCTAATGGATGTCAAGAATGGAGAGGGTAGGGTAGGGCATAGTATGCAAGGTACTAAAACTCGGAACTTGGTACCAACTCGGTCCCTTGAAAAACTGAGTCGAGCCGAGATCTCGCCGAGTTGGTGCATTTTTTTTTTTTTTGACTCGAAGCTTCAAGTCGGTGGGTTTTAGACCTAGTTTGGGTCTGAAACTTGGTATTTAGCTTATTTTCGGCCATTTAAACACAATGGCACTATCAGATTGTACAAAAACAAAGTCCAAATAGGAGTTATGTACTGGTCAAACTTAATTTGGTGTGCACGAATGCTGTCAAAATCGCTCTGAATGAAAATATTTTCTTGGACATCAAAACAAATGAATATTTTACTGCACTTTTGGTTTTTAACAATATTTTACCATATTAAGATTTATGGAATTTTTAGATTTGAGAAAAACCCTAGCATTAGAAAGTTGAAAATTGTGCCTACCGCCGAAAATCCAGTTTTTGTTCTTGAACTGGGGGGCTGACTTCTTTTCCTTTTGGAATTTGATATTTTAACTATTTTTATTGGATTCAAATAGGGGGGGTATTTGCTTATTTATGAATAATATCTTAAGTAAATGAAATACAAATACAAAAACATTTACTTAAATGATATTGGGCATAAATAAGTGTCTGTCTTAGTTCCTGGCCTAAATAAGTGTCTGTATACCAAGGTTTGCATAGATAGATGTCTATATATCAAGATTTTCCACCAAGATCTCAAGATCTGGCACTCATATAAAGGAGTTTGAGTCGAGATCTCGAGAACTCGGCGAGATCTCGGTTGAGTTGTTGCACTTTTGCAACTCGTACGCCAACGGTTTCTCAAAAAACCGAGAAACTTGGCGAGATCTCACGAGTTCTCGAACTATAATAGTATGTAATATTGTAATAAAAGGGAGAAGAAGTAGAGAGAATATTGGGAGTTCCAAGAGATTCATTGCCCTAATAGCTTCATTTCCCACCTTTTGTCCCAACTCTTTGAAAGTAAAAAGAAACAAAAGAAGGATATAGATAAACAATAGTGGCCATCATGTCCCCTCTGCTCCAAACCTCTCTGTCCTCCTAAAGTAGGATTAGTTTAAAATATTTTAACGAGGGAGGGGATTGATATTTGATACTTCTCAGAGGCCTTTATCAAGTAGCAATGAAATTTTAAAACATGAATACATGAAAACAACAGAGAACAGTATATTTGTTCTTTATTATCTTCTCTTTCAGACTGAAGTGCTTGATGAACCCTCTATGGCCCTGTTTTTTACCTTTTGGCCTCACAAGTCACACCCAATCAATCTTTTATACAAAGATAGAACAAGAAGTCTGCTAAGCTTTCATAGCGAGAGACCAGTGGGCATAATAGGTACACAAATGCTTGATGTCAGCTAAGCTTTCATGTCCCAGAAAAACAAGTCTTATAGTACACATACTGTGGAAAGATCTCTCTCCGTTAAAATCTTCCGAACTTTTATTAGAATATTACAATTCAAAGGAATAAATTTCACTTTTTATAGCCTATATTTTGCATGATACAATGTGGTTTTTAAAACATTAACAGCTACAATCAATATTACTGCCTTGTTCACTGTTTTCAATTCAAAATTTCAATAAACCTAAATGAAACCCCCAATCAACCTCAGTGTTCCTGATCATCATCTATGTTTGTTTTTTAACTTCTTTGCTTTTTCTTGGTATCTCTTGGTTGGAATCTAGCCTCTGCCTTTTGATTGATTTATTAACATAGCCCAAGCATTGGGTGGTCATATGAACATCCATAGGAGAGATAGAGCAAAGACCAAACAGATTGAACAAATATATACCTAAAACAGAGACAATCATAAAAATCAAATATGCTCGGGCAATCCCTAAAGTCCATACTCTTTCAAAAAATGCAAAATAACATTAAAACTTTATAGTAGCAGATATCACAGTGACTTTTTCACTTGAGAACCTTGCAGATGAGCATAACTTCCGCTTCAAATTAAATAAAATCTAACCCTTACCCACCATTGTGGAAGGACCCAATGCTCCCAGACCATAAGGATCATTAATGGCTTTTCAAGACCTGAAGCCATTTGAAAAATCACACTTCTGTAAAATTGTTATGTGGAAAACTTAAAACTGAACCCAAAGGGGTAGCTGACTAAACTCAGAGCACCCAATAGACTGCTCTGGCGTCATAGAAAAAGTAAATGTAAAGGGTGTTCACAGAACCAACAAGGTTACGCTCCTCAACAATGAAAAATTCTAACAGAAAATAGCCCCGGAACAATAGCAACAGCCCTCTCTGCCCCTTACGATTGCCATGAGGATGCTAAATGATCCTTCAAAGACGACAACAGCGGATTCACCCACCCAATAACGTAACTTTTCGTAACAAAAAAGTATATTTTGGCCCGCCGGATGGAACCCCACTCCATCATCAACATTCGATTGTGAAACAAGAAAACACGAAACCGAATGCTTACCACTCAAAGCCTTATCAGAAAGGGGGGGGGGTTGCAGTAGAAAGTGAGAAATCAGACTGTGAAAGAGAAACACGATCACCAGAGGAATAATATTTACCTCTGAAAGGAGAATGTCAATGAGCCTGAGACTTCCGATGCGAATAATGATGTTCTTTTTGTTCCGACTCAGTAACAGTCCTACACAACTCATGGCGTCCCTTACGGAAACTGGAATCCTTCTTTGATCCCCTAAAAAACCATCTAGAGATTGATGCAACCTATATGAAGAACCCTTGCGAGACAGAGAGAGGAAGCGAGAGAGAGATGAGATCGACCTCGAAGTTCTTTGCCTGCTACTTCTCTTCCCTTTTCTTCCCCAGATCTGTCGCAAGTTTGTCTTCAAGCCCAGCTGCTCACGGGTTTTGATTGTGAATCACGATAAGTCTCGTTCTTGTTCTTTACATCAAATATTCCTCCCCGGTTCGTTCTAAAAGAACAGAAAAACAAACCGTCAAGCCAAACAGAAATTCATGTTTTTTTGTTCTTAAAGAACGAAAAAACAGTTCTGAACTCTGTTCAGACATTTACCAAACGTAGCCTTAGTCGTCTACTGGGTTCCAATCAATCCAAATGGTATAATCATCAAAACTGGAGGTTCAATTGACAAGTGAACAGATTTTAGGAACATCCAACAGATGAAGGGTATGTTGTTCCTCCAAAATGGCTTACGGTCCAAATGGACCAACCACCCAGTCCATAGGTCCTTAAAAGCACTATTCAGAATGTGGGTGGAGGTAAGGGCCAGGTTTCAGAACACTGCTTTATAGTGTTGAACGTTGGGTAGCAAGAAAATAATATATAACAAGTTTCATAAAATGAGTTTAGCTAAGAAGTGGGTGTGGAAACAGATGGGTAGCAAGACTAGGGCAGACCTTGGTGCAACGGTAAGATTTCTCCATTGCAACCGTCTGGCATCTGGAAAATCAATATTTAGATGAGAATTCCCAGTTCTGCTGATCAGGAAAACTCTCCACATTCGGTCAATTATGGCTGCTACTCTTGCTTCTGGAAAGGCAAAGTCCTACTTCTCTTGCTTGATTGGCTGCTTGTTGAGCAAAGAGCTTTCTCTTGTTCTTTTTTTGCTTTGCTAGCAGAATAGCTTTCTTTGTAAGCTTTGACTTTAAACAAACTGAATAGTTCTGGACCCTTATGCAACCGGGTAAACATATCCCTCTCTTGTAGCAGAGGCTACTACTGCCTTAGCTCTTATGTTAGCTAAAGAAGTGGTTCAGACTTCAGAGAGAGTTGATGCAAATGGAGCCACACTTATTTGTATGAAGTGAGGCCAATTTTGCTTATTGTAGGTGGCTCTACTTTGGACAGATTGTATGTGTTTTAATACACATGTACAGCTTGTATAGATATTGTATACTCTTTTTCCCTAATGGCCCATGAAATCTTGTTACTTTATCCCCCCACAACCCCCCCCCCCCCCCCAAAAAAAAGAAGTTGACTGACAGTTATAACTCTACAGATTTCAATGGCGTTATGGTGGTACAGAATTATCTTGAAAGGACTGGACGTGAAGAATGGGCTCGACAGGTAATTCCTTAATCCATAATTAACCAATTTTAGCTGTTTTCTACCATACCAATTATAAGTAACTCATTAATCATAAAAAGAAACCATGAATATGTATTATTATTATTATTATTATTATTATTGTTATTGTTATTATTATTGTTGTGTGTGAAAATCTCTGCCACCTGGTTGGCCCGTGGATGAGCCTGCAAAAACTGAGTTAGCACGAGAGAGCCGGTGTGACTTCGGCCAAAGACTCTCCGACGCCCAAGTCAGGTCTTCAAAATAACAGTGGTTCAACTTAGTGAAAGTGAGATGAGCGTTTGAGCTCTATACCTGGGTATTTATAGACTGAGGCTAGGGCGACGAAGAAGACTCCTAGGTTGGTAGGAGTTTTATTTTTGGTAGGAGTCTGACCAGTAGGGTCGTAGCTGGATGTGGACTATTTACTTGGAAAAGAGTTCTCATTCGAATGTGATACGGTTCCGCTTTTGGAGGGGTGATCCGATCTGGTTGAGCGGGGGTACCACGCGAATGTCGGGATGTTTGACGTGACTTCGTCATCCAAATAACCAGTGTTAGGCTCGGTGTTCAGGCTCGGGAGTTAGTTCCTTCCTAGTCAGTCTCGGCAGATAGGGGGATGTTGACCTCATTGCCTAACTGCGCGGGACTTAGATCCGTTGCCGACCCGGGAGGGCTCGGCCACGATGTTGGCTCTAGGGGATTAGACTGTTGCCGACCCCGGAGGGCTCGCCTAAGTTGTCGACCTTAGAGGGCTCAACCGTGTTGCCAACCCCAGAGGGCTCGGTCAAGTTGTAGGCCTCGGCTTCCCCAATCATGGTGCCGAGCTTGCGGTACTCGGCCTCATCCTCGGTTGCTGAGTACTCGTGGTTCCTGGGACCACCTTTTCCGTGGCCCAATGGTTCGGTTTGGCCTCGACCACACCACGTGTCGGCCGTTGGTTGGCCATAGTTTAGCGACTCATCACTTGGCCCCAACTCATCAAGGCTTGGCTCGACCTTGGTGAGTATGCTTCGATGGTGAGTGTTTTTTCTGGGCTGGCAGAGGCCGAGCTCTCTTGATGTGACATTAAATGTTGTCAGCGACACGTCTGGCGGCGCTTCGTTTTTCATACGACACGTCACTCGACTTCATCATTACACTCGAATCACTTCAATCTGGACCGTTGGTTTTGCGCGGTTTTTTCTAAGCCGTTAGATCTTAACGTTTCGGCTACCTCTCATCACCCACTATAAATAGGGGGTACTGTTCCTCATTTATTCTTGCTTGAATTTTCAGAGCACTCGACTATCTTAGAATTCTCGGTTTTCTCAGCTTCTCGGCTCGTCCTGTGCTTGACGTCATCCACTTTCCTCGTTTTTCGCTTTCTTCGGTGTTGGCGCTCTCCCGTGCCAGGTTTTCTCACATCTCCCACTGACCACTTCCTCCTCAGCCTCGGCTCAAGTAAGTTTTCTTCTCTTCTTAAATTATGTCGACCGGTATTGTGTCCGACGAGGAGGTTCTTGCCGAGCTGCGCAGAGTCGTGAGCCCGAGCAGAGAGTTTTTGGAACTCGCCCCCATTGTTGATCTTTTGGGCTCGGATTTGTATGAGCTCGGGATGGTGGACCCTCGTCCCTCCCGTGGCACCCATCTTCCGCTGCCTCATCAGCCTACCCACTCTGCTCAACCCGCCCCCGAGGACCGCAAAGGGGACGCTAGCTCGTCCTCTAATGAGGATGAGTCTTCAGAAGATGGAGAGGCATCGGTGGAATCGGGTGCCGATGCCCCGACCTCGTCGAAGGCAGTGTTGGAGCCGTGGAGAGTACGGTCTCCGCGTCTGAGCTTGAGGAGCTTCGGGACACTTATGGGATTCCGGACACCATCCGGCTCCGAGCTCCAAGGCCTCGGGAAATGGCATGCTTCATCTGTCCCGACGAGGTGGCCTTCTATGAGATAGCCTTCAAGTACGGCTTTCGCTTCCCGGTCCTTCGTCTGGTGGACGAGTTCTTGGATCACTGGCACCTGTCGTCGGGCCAGCTGACTCCGAATGCGTGGCTGATCATGCTCGGCGTGCACGTGTTCTTTGGCCGACTAGGTCGAGTAGCGTCTGCGGCCCTCTTCTCCCAATTCTATTACCTGAAGCAGTTCTAGGACGGGGGGTGGTATTACTTCTCCTGCCGAACTCAGCGGAACTTGGCGTTGAATGCTTTCAAGTTCTTGGAGCGAGTCCCGACCTCCAATAAGCACTGGAAGCCTCGGTTCTTCTTTGTCTCTATTCCCTTCTTCTTTGTCTCTATTCCCGACACTCCTTTTAGGACCGAGTGGAAGGAGATAAAGTTGAAGTATGTCAACCAAGCGCAGACCATGAACGCGTACGACATGATGTTGACGGGTCGGCCGTTCGATGTCTTACGGCTCAACGAAGCGTTCCTCCGACTCTTGAGGCTGACCCTTGGTAAGTGGTCGAGGCCGAGCTCCTATCTCGGTGATTATCGTTCTCGGTTTTGTGTCTGACTACCCTCTTCTTTTTTGCAGCGGCTGGTGATCTTCCCCAGCTTGACTCCGCTCGGATGAAGGCCGAGCTCATGGAAGAGACGAAGAAGAAGGCCGCGGAGAAGGCCAAATGCAAAGCCGCGGCCGACAAGTCTAAGGGCAAAGGCTTGATGGGGCCGAGCCCGAAAGGCGTGGTGATCGGCATCGGGGGCCGACTTGTCCTAGGCCTCGGTGTCCCTCCCGAAGAAGAGGGATCGGAAGGAGCCCACCTCGTCGCTGGAGAAGCGCCACAAAGGGGGAAAGATCTCGATCAACCTCAAGGGGCACACTTCCCCTGGGGTCCCCCTGGGCGTCACTGGGGGTTCGGTACTCGGGAGGGCCTCGGCCACCAACATTCCCTTTCGCCCCTCCTCACAGCTCTTCTCGGGGGACACAACACTGCAGTTCGAGCCCCACGCTCGGGAGTGGTTGGACGCGGCTTGGCTCCCTGTCGAACGGACCTTCCTCGCCGACCTGAGCAACACCGAGCTCTCGGGTTCGCTATTCCAGGACATGGCCATCATAAGTTACTCATCTCCTAGACTCGGACCTCTTTCGTTTTCATTTTTCTTTTTTTGTATCCTCTGACTTATCAGTTGTTCTTTTCTCTTTGTAGGGTTTCTCCAAGGCTACTGAGGTTGCTCTCCATTTTGCACAATTGTCCACGGACAATGCTTCACTGGAGGAGCAGGCCGAGAATGCTGGAGATGCTGCCGAGCAGGCCATCCGGGAGCGCCGGGAAGAGGGGAAGAGGAAGAGAGTTGAGTTCGACCTGGAGGCGGTGAGGGCCGAGCTGAAGACCTTGAAGGAGAAATCGACCAAGGAAGTCGGAGACCTGAAGGCCGAGCTGAGCGGTTTGAAGGGAAAGGCCGAGGCTGATCTGCAGAATGCTAAGAAGGAGGCCATAGATGCTTATCTTCAGTCAGAGGATTTTCGGGAGGTGCTCCACCAGCTGAGCAAGCCCACCTATGCCTTGGGGTTCAGCGACGGCTGGGTTGAGGTGCTGAACGAGCTGCGGGAGTCGCATCCTAATTTGGATCTATCGCCGTTCGATGAGGACGCCGCTACCGTGGTCGAGACTGCCAAGGCCGAGGACGGGGTCGAGGTGAACCAAACCTCTGATCCTTTCGGACTCGCCCCCGTGATCGTCAACCTTCCTCCTTTCGGACGCCCCCAAGGATGTGATGACCTCTTGAAGTCTGCCTTTTTTTTATATTTTTGTGTTTTTTTATTTTTTTGAATGTATGTTAGACCCGCTGAGATCTCTTTCTTTTATGTGCGCTTCTGCCGATTCTTCGGCTGTTAATTAATGAAAACTTTTCTTCTTTTTTCCTAAGTGTTTGTTGTCGATTTTTTTATCTCGGTATGTAGTATAGGGGGACCCAATCCCCAACATTAATAGGCCAACCCTTCATACTGGCGATTTTCCGCTTTAGAGGTTGTGTTCGGATGTCTAGGTATACAAATGCGCCGGTCCCAAGGCAAGTGGATGAGGCCGACCCGAGGCTGATTCCGAGGCAACAGTGGTGGATGACCCGAGGCCGATCTCTTTGCCTTAGGATTTTTCGTGCTTCCATCCTTAGCCCTTGAGTTCTCGGAATCGGCCAATCTATTTTGATTGGTCTTATGATCTTGGCTCCACCGACCTATGGGGTCGGCCAATCTATAAGGATTGGTCTTATGACCTTGGCTCCACCGACCTACAAGGGTTGGTCTTCGGGGTCGGCCAATCTATGAGAATTGGTGTTATGACCTTGGCTCCGCTGACCTACGAGGGTCGGTCTTCGGGGTCGGCCAATCTATGAGGATTGGTGTTATGACTTTGGCTCCGCCGACCTACGAGGGTCGGTCTTCGGGGTCGGCCAATCTAGGAGGATTGGTCTTATGACCTTAGTTCGCCGACCTATGAGGGTCGGTATTCTGGGTCAACCAATCCATGAGGATTGGTCTTATGACTTCAGCTTTGCCGATCTATGAGGGTCGGTCTTCGGGATTGGCCAATTTATGAGGATTGGTCTTATGACTTCAGCTTTGCCGACCTGTGAGGGTCGATCTTCGGGGTCGGCCAATCTATGAGGATTGGTTTATAACCTTGGCTCCGCCGACCTACGAGGGTCGGTCTTCGGGGTTGGCCAATCTATAAGGATTGGTCTTATGACCTTAGCTTCACTGACCTATGAGGGTTGGTCTTCGAGGTCGGCCAATCCATGAGGATTGGTCTTATGATTTCAGCTTTGCTGACCTATGAGGGTCGGTCTTCAGGGTCGGCCAATTTATGATTGGTCTTATGACTTCAGCTTTGCCGACCTATGAGGGTTGGTCTTCGGGGTCAGCCAATCTATAAGGATTGGTCTTATGACTTCAGCTTTGCCGACCTATGAGGGTCGGTCTTCGGGGTCGGCCAATCTATGGGGTTTGGTCTTATGACCTTGAGATAGCAATTTGAAGTAAGTTAGGAGCTTGGATGAGATCTTCTCTTTATTGTTGTCGAAAATTTTGGAAACAAATTTTGAAACATGAACTCGAACCAAACTCTAACAAAACATGAACTCGAACTAAACTCTAATAATCTTCTATTGGTTAAATTTCTTTAGGTTCTCAGAATTCCAAGGTCGGGGTATCTTCTTGCCCCCTGGAGTCTTTAACCGATACGTCCCTTGTCGGATCTATTTGGAGACTATGTACGGTCCTTCCTAGTTTGGGGCGAGCTTCCCTTTGTCGTGGCTGCGATGCACTAGCCTTCCTAAGGACAAGATCCCCTTGACGAAATAGGCGTTTCTTTACTTTTGAGTTGTAATACTTTGTCGTTGTCTGTTGGTACGCCATGTTTCTTAGTAACGTGTTTTCCCTTACTTCGTCCAGGAAGTCTAGGTTCGCCCTCAGGTCATCCTCATAAGTCTTCTCATTGAAGTTTAGTGTCCTGTACGATGAGGCTTTTGCTTCTATCGGAGTGAGCGCTTCGGTCCTATACACCAATCTAAATGGGCTCTCCCCAGTGGGGGTTCTCACGGTCGTTCTGTACGCCCATAGTATGATCGGCAGCTCTTCTACCCATCTCCCCTTGGCCTCATCCAGCCTTCTCTTTATTCCTGCTAGCAATGTTCTGTTGGACACCTCGACTTGACCATTGGCTTTTGGATTAGCCACTGCTACCGGGCGATAGTCTAAATAGAAGTGCTTGCAAAATTCCCGAAAGTTCGGGTTATCGAACTGCTTGCCGTTGTCGGTGATTAGTACTTTGGGAAGGCCAAACCGGTAGATGACTTTATCTCTGAATTTTTTCTCCATATTTTCTCGTTAATGGTTGCCAATGGCTCGGCCTCAACCCATTTAGTGAAATAGTCAATGGCGACGACCAGATACTTTCTATTCCCCGAGGCCAGGACAAAATCCCCGAGTATGTCCATTCCCCACATGGCGAAGGGGATCGGATTCAGCATAGGTGTCAGATTTGTCACGGCCTTATGTGGTACTAGAGCAAATAATTGGCATTTCTTGCGAGTCTTCACATATTTCATGGCTGCTTCTTGCATTCTCGGCCAATAGAATCCTTTCCGAAGCACCTTGTGTGTTAGTGCTCGGCCTCCCATATGACTACCACATAATCCTTCAGGCACTTCGGCGAAAGCCTACTCGGCACCTTTTGGTCTGAGACATCTAAGCAGTGGAGCTGAGACAGCCCTCTTGTACAGAAATCCGTCGACCATGGTGTACTTTGCGGCTCAGATTTTGACTTTTCTTGCTTCTTCTAGGCTCTTCGAGAGTTGATCATTCTCCAAATAATTGACGATCGGGTCCATCCAGCTTGGACCGTCCTCTTCGATGTGGTTGACCTTCCTGTCGTTTAGCGACGACTCGTCCAAGATTTCAATATAGACCGAATTGTTCAGCCTCGGCCAGCCACGACAGGGAGTCGGCCACGAAATTTTCTTCTCATGGTACTCGTGTCATCTCAAAATGTTCGAACTTGGCAAGTAGTCCTCGGACTCACCCCAGGTAAGCTATCATTCTTTCGTCTTTTGCCTCATACTCATCGTTGACTTGGTTGACCACGAGTTGTGAGTCACTTCTTGCTTTCAATTGTTCAATGCCTATGGCTTTGGTGACCCGGAGCACAGCTAGGAGAGCCTCGTATTTGGCCTCGTTGTTGGAGGCCGAAAATTTGAACCTCAATGCGTATTGGATGCGGAATCCCTCCGGGCTGACCAACATCAGCCCTGCGCTGCTTCCGGCAGCGTTACTCGACCCATCTAACATCCATCACGGTTCTCCATCCTCATAACCACCTATTGTGTATACTTCTTCTGCAGTCTCATCGTCTGAAAAACATCAACTTAAATGGGGTGAGCTTGCACCCAATGAGGTAAACATGTTCCTATACATGCAAGCGTACATGTGAATAATAAACAGAATACTTGCATAATTAATAAACTTGGAAGTTTCTTTTCTTTCCATTTAAATCAAGTTCAGCCATCACCATCATCATTCATGCTCTGATCCTCACCCTAGCTGGTCATTGAAGCGTCAGGGAGAACCGAGTTCCCACCCTAGCCAGACACTAAAGCACCAGAGAGGATTCATTTCTTATAAGTTCGTACTCCCCACCCTGGCCGGTTGTCAAGGCACCGGGGAAGACCTAGTCTCCATCATGGCCGGTTACCTCAACGTCGGCGAGGATCTCATCTCTGTAGATACGTGCTCTCCCCAATTCCCAACTTAGATTTCACCAGCCTAAATCCATTTTAACATATCAACTTAGTATTACCAAACTACAAACACATGCACCATTATCAAATAGAAACCTAAGTTCTTACCTTGGGAAATATCAACTCCATATTTGATTGTAAATCATCAGCTCTCCTTTAATCCCTCCTTCAAATCCTATGATCCAGCACCTCAAATCATCTCCATTTCTATCCTATATCACTCACAAGTTCAACAGAACCTCCTATTTTTCAATTCCTGTCTTAGATTCTCTAATATACCTTTTCAAACTCCAAATCCAGCTACATGCAAGTGCTGAGCTTCTCTCCTCCTTCCTCAGGTTCTCAGCTCAAGAATGCTCTGCAACAATCTCACTAACATGCTGAACTTTTATATACTTGGCTCTAATGTGGGTCAATGGCATTTCTTAAATCTCTGCTGAATTGAGGCCATTACCAACATTGCCCCTCTTTGATTCGTCGTTTCATTCAAAATATGACCACTTAAAACTCATGCAGCCTCACCTAATTTTTTCACTTCCTCAAACATCCTTCATTCTAAACCCAACCACCTTAAAACCCCAAGTGAACCAGGGGCTAACCTTAAACCAAACACATGGGTTGAACCACCCATGAATTAAATCAACCCAAACCAACATTTCGTACCTTATGACATTATAAATATAAAAAAACCATACGTAGTACATACACATGACCGTAGGATATAATACTTCATTAAATTCTTATAAATAATAGGAATTGTATATAAAATAAATAATGGGATAAGGCTGAGTTTTGTTGTTGTTGTATATAAAATAAATAAACGGTATTCTTACATTATTATAATATTAAACACCATGATACCTTATAAAATACTTTAGAAAGAGATTAAAACAGAATATTGAACATCAAATGTCTTACATACTTACACCATAGGCCAAGCTCGAAATTTACAAATCTACCACTGCTCATAGAATTATATAATCACCATAAAATAATAATAAAACAGTAACACACATACAGTACACGTCAAAACATTATTAAAATAATCCCAAAGGCGTTAAAATAATCATGGATATCAAATATAATAATAAAATAATTATGTCAGGCATGCAGGGTGTTGCACCATAAAAAAACGAAAAGAGCGTCCAGTGCATGAGGCTCCCGCTACTGCAGGGTTTGGGAGGGGCAAATGTACGCAACCTTACCCCCTGGTTCACAGGAGAGGTTGTTTCCAAGTTTTGAACCGCAGCCAACAGGTTGCAACAGCTCTATTTAACCCTTGCGCCAAGGCTCACAACAGATTGGGCCTTGGCCCTCCCAAAATATGTGAGCAGATACGAGAAAGAGCCACTTGCAATATCAATGGGATTAGATGGCCCTAGTATAATTTTAGGTTTGATCACCCCGTGTGGCTGTCAAATCTGCCATATCATTTGCAGACTAGAGCTTCCATTGGAATACAGATGCCATGTGTTAAATGTGGTTGATGATATGCAGAAATCTCCAGGGCACATCCTCTTTGTGGTTAATCCATGCTATTTCTGAACAAGATATGAGGCACCGTCTACAATAAAATTTAAGGAATGTTGGAAATTCCTATCTCGAGCCCTAAACTTCAATGTTTCTGTAGGTATCTTGAAATTAGAGGTAGAACGGGAAAATCTTGGGTTTTCACGTCACTGCCTCTTTCTCATTTGCTGTACTCTTTCTAGGTAGAGATGTGGCATTCAAGTGCATAATTAGGGATGTTGAGAAAACCTTACCTCACCACATTTTTCTATGAGATAGTTGGATGGTGAGAAAGGTTTTGTCTTGCAATTGAAGTTGCTAGGGGGGTTTCTGTGTTCCAAACCTATGACAGCTTGGGCCAGTTTTGGATTTGTAGTTAATATCAAGTTATCAGCATAGGATTATACATAAATGTAACCTTAGCCCATCCTGTTACTGTCTCTACTCTTTCCAGATTTTTTCTAGCTTATCGACTGTCGGGCTATATCTTTGGACTGAAACAGTGAAAAGAATTGCTCCTTTTGTGGTCAATAATTAGTTTAAAATCAATGTTTAGATTTATCTGGTCTAATGTTGAAAGTGTTTGAGAACCAAGAGATTTTGTAATTCAATTAGTGCAGAAACCTTGAGTTTTCTGTTTGTGGTGGGTTCCTGGGAGCTGAAAAGGAGGTCTAGTCCCATTAAAAGTTTTGTTACTCTAATTTTCTGTTTATATGAAGTTATTGGCATGCATACAATAAGTAATAGGCATTGATGGTGTGGACAGTTTCGAGAAGCCACAAAGCATAAAGATGACACTATGCTTCTGAAGACCATGTCAAACTATGGTATGTTTGGACTGTGGACTTCGAATATTTACATTTACTAACATTCACATGTAGTTAAATACTAATGACATGGATTCTCCTTATGGCAGGTGAGGAAGTGGTAACAGCTTTAGGAAGTGAAGTTGATAGACTAGAGAAAGAAATCCAGAAGATTGTTCCTGGGATCCGTCATGTTGATATTGAAGCCCACAATCCAATAGGTCCTTCCCCTTAATCATGATTTCTTAGAGTACATCATCTGTGCAGTTCTTTACTTGTTTAACTCAGTGGCAACTTGTATTTTATTTGAAGCCAATGTAGAGTTTTGTATACAAAGATGTAGAGAAACCCCAATTATATTAAGATTGTTGGAAGTTTTTGAATAAAGGTTGCATCTGAAGTTAATGGACTTGTGAGAATTCTATGTTTGATCTGGATAGAGCAGAAATTTAGCATTTGCTCTATCGAATTTTTCGGCTAGGGAGGACCATCCTTACGGATCAACTATGCTTTACTTGGTGAAGCTCGCTCCTTTGGCCTTCTTGTACATCCTTTCCTTTCTGAATCCATTAAGCTTTGCCACGGAGAAAGTTGTATGGGGATGAGTCGCATGTTTTTAAGAATTGCGTGCATGCAGCAAACAGAAACCTCCCTCCAGAATTTGTACTTATTTAAGCAGTAGAGTTTCCAAGGAGCTCATTGTGGTCGGTCTTTCTTTCCAGCCAGTCGGGCTCATTGTGAGTGTTCTTCTCCATCTGTTGTGAAGTCTGACAAAAAGTCATAAAAGGATCCTAATTTTACCTGATTCTGAAAAGGGTGATCCGAGTGTTATCGGTGCTTATACCAATCCAAGACCAATCAGGATCGGCCAGTATCGGTCTGGATACTGGCCGATCTGGATTATCAATTTTACCACTATTTTTTTATTATTAAAATATGAGTTTTTTTACTATTCTACCCTTGATCCGATACCTATACCTGATCCAGGATCGGCTTTGACTGATACTGATACCTCAAGCATGGTTCTAGGTCATTCCTTGATTCAAATTTTAATCGAATTGAAAACGATAAATTAATTGGAAGGAAATTGGAGGAGATAATTTTTTGGTATTTTGCGACACGATTCAAGTCACGTGAACTTCAAATATTTTCATAATCTTTTTTTTTTTGAACAAAGAGTGATTTTATTCAATGAAGCTCAGACAACTACACTACAGTATTCTAAGCACATTTGGCAGGCAGGACCTTTGGGGCTTAGGTCTGAACTCTTTCAAGCTGAATCCATTCTTCAGTTGTGCCGATCGATCACCTCTCACTCCCCATGGCCCTCCTTCGATGTCAAGCTATTTCTCTCCATTTTTGCCACTACTACATAGTTCATATGGTTAGAGCGGAACAAATGTTGGACTAACCATCCCACCCCCAATCCTCTTAGCATTATCCACAATGTGAACCGCTGGATAAATGACTCGTAACTATTAAATTTGTCCCCACCAATGTACTAGCCCACTTTCACTCCAACCCTAAACAACTTTACCATGTCTGATTTGCTCCCTCTTTCTCCGGTTCACTGCCTAACCATTGTGTGTGATGGTAGCTTTCAAGAAGAAACCAATGCAGCAGAATGGTCAGCTATTATTATTCATAACAATCAACTCTTATGTGCATGTTCAAAATTTGGATCTGCAGAGTCGGTACAAGAGGCAGAAGCTCAAGGGGTATTGCTCGGACTACATCAACTAACCGGCTGGCGAGACGTCGATCTTACCATCTGGACTGATTGTCAACAACCATGCCACTGGATAACTCAACCTTCTAAGCAATGGCCATGGGAGTTGTTTTCTATTTTGAGGGATATTAAGTGCCTATTGGGTAACTTTGCTCATTTTGAAATCTGTGAAAAAACAGATCTTTTATTTTCCCTGCTCATGAACTTGCTAATCAAGCCAGATGTAATAGCTCTAGTTTTTGTACCTCAGACATTCACTCTATTTAAGTTATGGGAAGCAGTTTTCTGAACGGAAGTGAGGCCTACGCCAGCAGTCCCATTAGTCTATCTCTCTCCTCCTTAAAACAAGGAGGCAGATGTGTCTTTTCACATGGGGAGGAGAGAGATAGACCCATGGGAGTGCTGGCGTAGGCCACACTCCCAGACATAGAACTTTTTCCCAATATTAACTGTTTCTTTATCCAAAAAAAAAAAAAAAAAAAAAAAAACTACACTACAAAATAACTTGAGGAACTCAAAAGGACATCACACAAATTCGCAGGACTCAATATTATAGTTGGAGAGTGTGCAGTTAGACCTTGGATTCCACTTATCCAGAATCTTTAGCAACTCGTAGCATACCGATTGGCAATGGACTTGGTTCCCAAGTTATGAACTTAGAAACAGGAACGACTGACAAGGACTCACTAGAAGATAGAGAATACTTGATATCTAGGTGTTAAATTGTGTCAATCAAACCCGTTTAATTTGGAATAAATAAATTTAATATTATTTTATTACATGAATTTATTTATAGGCTTAAAAGTTTGTTCCATGGGTTTTCAACCAAAACGGTTCTCGACTAGAGGTAGGATTGGACATCCTATTCATATGGTCGTTATATTGTATGTCACTAGAAAAGTTATTTTCAGAGCATAAATATAAGTACACGTAACGTGTGTATAGAAAAGAATCTGGTACATATTCTCACATTTGTTATTGCTTGTTGTATTATGGAGAGATGCGTACCCATCACCTGTGACCCTTTGACCTGATAGATCCTTATCGTTACAATTACATTGCGGATTTTGATACATTAATGGTTGATGTCACATGGACTAAATATTGATATGTTGGATTCGTGATTGCGCATCGTGAACGAAAGAGATGCTCAACATAGAATCCACTAACCTTGATTGGGGAATATCAAGTAGAGAGAATGCATGTGATTAATCGGACAGAAATCTAGATCCAGTGGCATTTTTGTAAATGGTTTATAAAATTTATTTTTTATTTATTATATATATAATATGTATATTATTTCAAATAATGTCTAATCGCATTTTTTATCGTCCAATTATGATCACATGATCTCTATTTAAAGGCATGTCTAATGGATTGGGGTTTGACAGTATTAAATTACATGTCCTTAGTCTAACATTAGATATTGTATAGTGGAGGGTCCTATATGCAAATTAAAGAGTTTAATTATGCATGCCATTTAATTGAAAAATAAAAAATAGATTGGTGATATTTTATTTATGGTTATTAATTTTATTTGACAAAAATAATAGACTATAATTAAAATATCACAAAGATGGGATCAGTTTCTCGGTTTATACTTAGATTGATAACCGGGATGGTGGTGATAGTACGTGAATGAATGAATGGTGATGTTGTTTGAATCTTAAGCTGGAATTTACAAAAGGAGACCGAGCGAGTAGTGACAATGACATCGTATTTCGGTCAATAGACCGAACTTAAGACTACAAAAGCATATTCACAATCCCATTCAAACTCGTGTGGCCTCGTTCAAATGGGATTGTGAGGGGCATTGTTACACCCCATTTCTGCCTACAAAAGTTGTTTCGGTTATGGATGCCTTAAGACCGTGCATTGCATGTTGCCATCAAAGAGATTCCCTTTTTTTAATGACAAAGTGGGAAGGTGGTACAAGAGATGGAAGGTAGTTACTCAACCACCTGGACACATCATGGAAGTGGCTGGAATTACCACAACCGCCAATGGAGCAATTATAAAAGAAGAGAGTACGAAGAAGAATAGGGGACAATCAACAACACAACACTCTACAACAGAGTTTTTATTTTTTCTTTTTTATCTTTCATGATGTAGATCTCTCATCTTGTCTTGTAATTTTCGCTAGAGTTGGATTCCAGCGACCGATGTCTCATTGGCTCATGTTTCAAGGGGCATTCAAGTAGGTCTTGCTTGGAGAATAGCTCCAGGAGTCTTGTCTTTTGGCTCGTGTTTTAGAAGATAACCATCATCATCAAGTTGAACGCTTCATCAGTCCGTGGTTGGCAGAGTTGTGAAAGCTTCATCAAAACCATTTTTGGGAGATACTTGGAGAATAACTCTAGCAATCTTGTCTTTTGGCCTGTGTTTTAGAAGATGACCATTAACATCAAGTTGCAAGCTCCATCAATCCATGGCTGACAGAGTTGGAAAGCTTCATCAAATCCGTTTTTAGGAGATTATCCGATTTGGTCGTAGAATAGTTGCAGTGTAAATACCAAGTTATAAACCTCATCAATGTCGAATTTCACAAGTTGTACCCACTCCAATCGGATACAGACTGCAAGTAAGCAACTTTGATTTTCAATCTTCTTCCTTTGCTTCGTCCATCGTGATTTTCTTTCGCCCAAAAGACCTTAGAGCTACTCAGGCATGAAAAGATCCCCTTTTCATCCTGATTAGAAGTTAGAACAGGCCATTTCTGGCCTCTTAGAATAGGTTATTTCGTCAGTTAGAACAGGCCATTTCGGCCTAGTTGAAAGTTAGAACAGGCCGTTTCGTCCTGGTCGAAAGTTAGAACAGGCCGATTCGTCAATTAGAGCAAGTCGTTTCGTCCCGATTGGAAGTCAGGACAGGCCATTTCCAGCTCTGTTTGGGCCTGCGTCAAAGGCTCTGGCACGCCTGCGTTACCGCTACGACCTGCATTGTGCCCCTGTGTGTAGGTGTTGGATTTTTCACCAACAGTCTCCAAGAATGTCCATCCCCACATGCGAATGGTATAGGACTAAGGATGGAAATCAATTGTGTTACTGGCTGATGAGGTACCGGGGCGAATAGCTGACATTTCTCGTAGGCCTTAACATAGTTTATGGCCTCTTCTTGCATCTTTGGCCAATAAAATCCTTGACTTAGGATTTTATAGGCTAGGTTTCGCCCTCCCATGTGGCTTCTGCATATTCCTTCATGCACCTTTGCTAAGGCGTACTTAGCTCCCTCGGGTCCTAGGCACCTAAGTAGCGGTGTCGTGACCGCTCTCTTGTATAGCACTCTATCAATCATCGTATACTTGGCTGCCCGGATCTTTACTTTTCTAGCTTCGAGCTTATCCTCTGGCAATGCATCATTCTGTATATAATTGATGATGGGGTCCATCAAGCTTGGCCCTTCTTCGATCTCATTGACTTGTTTCTCCTTGTATGTCGGTTTATGAAGTACTTCGATGTATACCGCGCTGGCTAAGTTTAGGAATTCACTATTTGCTAGCCTTGATAAGGCGTCTGTTGCAGCGTTTTCACTCTGCGGGACTCAAACCATCTCGAACTTCTCGAACTCAGCCACTAAATCATGAGCTCGCGTCAAGTAGGACGCCATGCATTCATCCTTTGCCTCGTACTCTCCGTTTATTTGGTTTACCACGAGTTGGGAATCACTTCGGACGGTTAGATGGGAGATCTGGATTGCTCTTGGGACTCGTAGTCCGACAAGCAATGCCTCGTATTCTGCCTTGTTGTTTGAGGCTTGGAACGTGAACCGAAATACGTATTGAATCCAAAAACCTTCAAGGCTGGTGATCATGAACCCTGCCCCGCTCCCTGTCGCATTACTTGATTGGTCCACGAACATCTCCCATGATCCTCGATCATGCTCCTCATATCCCACCTCTTCCGGCTCGGTCTCTGAGAAAGTGCATTCAACTATAAAGTCCGCCAGTGCTTGACCATTGATTACCGTTTGAGGTTAGAACTTGATGTCATACTTGCTTAACTCCACCGCCTAGGTGATCAGTCTGCCCAATATGTCCAGCTTGTGTAGCACTTTCTTTAATGGTAGGTCTGTGAGTACTACAACCGTATGGGCTTGGAAGTATGACCTTAGCTTCTTTACCGCGATCACGAGTGCATAGGCTATCTTCTCGATCTTGGTGTACCTGGTCTCTGCATCGATCAACGTGGCTGATGTAGTAGATGGGCTTCTGCTGCTTTCCTTCCTCCTTCAGTAACACTACACTTACCGCTACTCGAGTTGCTGCCAAGTAGAGTTGCAATTCTTTGTTAGCTTCTGGTCGCCCCAGCAATGACAGACTTTCCAGGTACTTTTTTAACTCCTCGAAGGCTCTCTGGCATTCTTCTGTCCATGTGAAGTCTTTAGGACTTCTCAGGTTCTTCAATGTTTTGAAGAACGGCAGACACTTGTCCCTAGTTCGCGACATTAACCTTGTCAAGGCCGCTATCCTTCCATTCAATCTTTGCACCTCTCTTACTGTTTGGGGGTGGTGACATCTCTTGGATGGCCTTGATCTTCGCCGGATTAGCTTCTATGCCTCGAGCCGAAACCATGAAGCCTAGAAATTTTTCTCACGTTACGCCGAAGGCGCACTTTCCTGGGTTCAACTTCATCTGGTTCTTTCTCAATATCTTGAGCACTTCCTTGAGATTGGCTAAATGGTTTTTGGCCTTGACGCTTTTCACGAGCATGTCATCCACGTACACTTCTATATTGCACCCGATCTGTGCCTCAAACATCTTGTTGACCATCCTCTGGTAGGTTGCTCCTGCGTTCTTTAGCCCAAACGACATGACGTAATAGCAGTAGTTTTCCTGATCTATTCTGAAGGCAGTGTAGGTCTCATCCTCCTCATTCATAAGGATCTGGTTATAGCCTGAGTATGCGTCCATGAAGCTCAGTATCTCATGACCTACAATCGCGTCGATTAATAGATCAATCCTTGGCAGGGGGTATTCATCCTTCGGGCACGCCTTGTTTAGGTAAGTATAGTCCACGCACATTCTCCACTTTCCGTTTGGTTTAGGAACCATCACGACGTTCGCGAGCCAAGTAGGGAATTTCTCCTCCCTGATGAACCCCAATCGATTTAGCTTCTCAACCTCTTC
This sequence comes from Telopea speciosissima, assembly GCF_018873765.1. Taxonomy (NCBI): domain Eukaryota; kingdom Viridiplantae; phylum Streptophyta; class Magnoliopsida; order Proteales; family Proteaceae; genus Telopea; species Telopea speciosissima. The sequence continues at coordinate 42,716,000 of NC_057920.1, forward strand.
TTTGATTGCCACTTGTCTGTCAATGGCAAAATTACTCCGCTTATGTTGTACTAGCTTCCTAGCTGGATCTACGTGCAACTTGTGTTCGGGAATGTGCCGAGGTATGCCTGGAATGTCTGAGGCCGACCATGCAAAGACATCCGAGTTCTGGAATCGCCCCAGTTTATCTTTCTGTTCTTCGTTTAGCAATGACCCGACCTATATTGTCTTGGTGGGTTCATCCTCGCTAAGAGGGAACGAGATGAGATCTTCTACCGGCTTTCCCCTTCGTTCTATGAGCTCATCTCTCAGGTCGCTAATGAGGTTCTCTACACATAAAGCCATCCCCCTAGTGTTGCCATTATTCTTCTTGACAAACAATGCATAACACTCTCTGGCTTTCTTTTGGTCACCCTTGATCTCGCCAACGCCATTCTCTATTGGGAACTTTATCTTCAGATGTATGGGTGATACTATCCCCTTGAGGGCAGTTAGGGCTGGTCGCCCTAGAATGTCGTTAAAGGATATGATTGACCTTACAACCATAAAGATAACCATGATCGTGGCTTGCCGAGGGTGGTCTTTGAAGGTGATTGGTAATTCGATTGTTCCTCTAATGGAGGAGGAGGCGCCCGAAAACCCGTATAGATAGGTTGCCTCAGGCTTGAGCTTATCATCGCTGAACTCGAACTGTCTGTAGGCTTCTAGTGAGATTACATCCACGCACACTCCAGTGTCAACCAACATCCTATGTACAACTCGATTGGCTATCCCCACTTGCACAACTAGGGCGTCTTCATGTGGTAAGCTTATTCCTTCTGGGTCAGCATCCGAGAAGAAGATTATCATTTTTGTCTTGGCTACTTTGTTTGGCATCTCCATCACCCCAATGAACTGAGCATGGGCTTTTGTCTTTCTTGTGGACTCTTGCCCTGGTCCTCCTAATATAGTAAGGATTGGGGCTCCTCTGGTGTTGCTAAGTCCTAAACCATCCCTTCTTTGTTCTGGGCGGCCTTTATCTCTGTCGCGATATGTTCGCCTTTCTTCGCGCCATAGCTCCTCTCTTCCTCAATCCTGGTCTCTGCCTCCTCAACCCGAACGACCGTCTCGGCCTCCTTTCACGTACCCGTTCAGGTTCCTCGCCCTTATAAGTTGTTCTATTTCTCTCTTTAGTTGGATGCATTCTTTTGTGTTATGCTCTGTGTCTTTGTGGAAGAGACAGAATTTGTTGGGATTTTGCTTCTCGGGTCCCGCAAACATGGGTCGAGGCCAGTGAAGTAAGTCACAATTTTGAATTTGCATGAGGATCTGCGACCTTGTGGTGTTCAAGGGAGTGTAGTCGGGGCTTCCAGCTTGATCAGTCTTCTCTAGGCGACGCCCACTTTTTTTAGATCAACGATCACCTTTCTCCTGTCGGCACTCAGTTTTAGGTCGTTTGCTTTCTCTACGATCATCCTGCGCCAATCTTTTGTTCTCCTGGGGCTTTGCTTCGATCACCTTCTTCCGGGCTTGTAATACTTCTGCCATGTTAGCGAACTCATTGCATCTCTCCAATAGCTCTTTCATTGTCTTGGTCTCATGCCGTGCCAGGTCCTTGATGAGGTCTAGGTCACTGATGCCTCTAGCCAGGGCTGCATGCTGAGTTTAGTCGTCCAGGTCTCTGACCTCCAAGGATTCCTTCATAAATCTGGTGACATACTCCCTGAGGGACTCCCTTGAATTTTGTATCACGTTCAATAAGTTGATCATGATTTTCTTCTGATTGATGCTACTTTGGAAGCAGGCAATAAACTGCTAGCAGAGTTCTGCGAAGGTACTTATAGATCGAGGCTTAAACCTTGAAAACCACGAAGTGGCTACACCCTTGAGGGATGTCGGGAATGCTCGGCATGAGACAATGTCTAATCCCCCGTATAGGGTCATCATCCCGTTGAAGTAGTTGATGTGATCATTGGGGTTTGTGGTACGGTTGTAAAGTTCAAAGGTAGGTAGCCTGAACCGGGAGGGGAGAGATGCACTCATGATTTCTACCAAGAATGGGTGTTAGCCTGGTATGGAGTGTGTTTCACCCTTTATCTGCTTCTTCAATCCTTCCAACTTCTCGTCCAACTCTCAGAGTCTTTTATCTAACTCTTCACCATGTGACCGTCCATCATGCCTGGTCGCACGCTCACTGTGAACCCGTTCTCAACCTCTTCTTGATGTTTCTTCCCATGATGAGTTTTGACGTGATGGTGAGAGTTTACGACGTGATGAGCCTTGATGAGAACGTGAGAGACTCTCTTCCCGATGTGTCTGACTTGGCCTTGGTGTATGACTTCCTCCTAATCGCCCCTGGAATACCGATCTTCTAATCGAACCATCCTGATTAGGTTTCACCGATCTATGCGTCTGTGATGCCCCACCTTCCGATCGGATCGGCAAATCCACAGTTCTCATGGGATGATGTGAAGGATTTCCTTACGAATGGGCCGAACCCGTGCGTCTCACGGGTCTCTCTGATCTTTCACCTTCAGGGAGTGACCTCTTAGGGTTTTACTCCTGCCCAGGGATTGGTTCTGTCCTCGGCAGTGGCACCACCCTCTTGCGGGAAGTGGTCCGCTGCCTCAGATAATCCCGAAAAAGGCTTTGGTCCTAGAGAATTTGTCTCTGCAAGTCATTAATCTAACCCACTATCGCGAGCGCGTTTGGGTTAGCTATTGTTTCCCTGGGTATCTCCTTATTGAGGTTTATCTCTCCTGCGTCAACGTGCTCGTTCTCGAAATTCCCCGTCTCTTGAAGTTCATGATGATCAGCTCTCTGTCGAGAGCTCTCCGGTGATGGTGTCTGGTTCCTCTCCCTCGTAGTATTGGTAGAGGGAGCGACCTTCCATGGTGTCATTGAGCACTTACGGAAGCGAGCTAGTAGATACGTTGGCTAGCGTCATTCCCACAGACGGCGCCAATCTGTTGAGTCAAAAAATCACTGATTGGTCCTTCGGGTGCGGCAACCTACAAAAGGACATCAGTGACAAAGGAAAACCGGTGTGGTTACGGCCTCTCCGATGCCTTAGTTAGATCTCTCTTAGCAACAGATGAATTACTGGAATTCAAGATGAATAATGAGTTAGAATACCTGAGTATTTATAGTTGAGTATGGCGGTGTGTAGAGTCCCTATTGGTGATAAGTATTCTTCATGGAAAGTCTATCACGTAGTAAGGTGTCTCCTTATGAGACATAGAGTCTTGGTAGGGAAGAGGTTCCCTAACAGATAGATATGCGTGTTCTTCACGTGTTGGATAACTATCCTTGATGTATGAGTCCAGATAGGATCACATCTCTTTGGGATAACATCCTTCTAATGATAAGATGACGTAGACTTTGGCGGTGATGTCATGGTTGGACCTCGTTGGCTTGCATGGAAGACTTGGTCTCTGGATGACTTCTTGGGTCTATTCCTCTTGGATTTGCCGAATGGGTTCTGTCATGGTTCGGCTTGAGCCAACCTCTCCTTTGGGTCAGGACACGTGGCATCTCGGGACTGGCCTATGTATTTTTGGTTTATCAGGAGATGAGGTTCAGTTTGAAACCGAAAATCCTAAAGACTTTAACGAAAGGAGAAATTGGAGGTTAGTTACCTCTTTACTATCTAGGTTTTGTTTTAAATCTATTTTTCTTTGATGGGTTCATTAGAACTTTTAAAACTTACAACGTGAGGTGGGAAAATCTGTTTTAGACATTTGACTCTGATCTGGTTTTGCGATGTTTCCTAGACTTGATTTTGGAGAAAATAGAGGGACGACGGAAGAACCCACATTCTTTTTCGTTGTTTTGTTGATTTATCTAATTGGTTTTTTTATTTGCAGGTTCTTGGGTTGTTTGCAAAGTTGCATTTCAGTTTCTCATCTTCCTTAGAGAAAAGCTTCAAGGGACAACTACCATTCTCTTGAAAGAGTTCTTAGCTAAGTAAGTCAGAGGTTCAAGTATTTCGAAGTATGGAAGACCGGAGGAAGTGGGTAGCTTCCAATTACAGCAACAGAAGAGGTATTTGGATGGCAGAAAAAGTTATTCTGCTTAAATCGAGGCCTTCAATGGGTCATCAAAACTTAAAAGTTTAATTTTGATCTTCTGATTCTACTCTGGGGAAAAAAGACCTTTTTTTTTTTTAATAATTCGTGTGATTGGATTGTTCATTGAGGAAATTTAGTTGCTCCCTCCAACTGATTTTAAAGATTACTATTTGCAACAATTCTTCTTATACTCTAGGTGTGCTATGCTTGGATGTTCTCTCTATTAGTTACTTTGTTGATGTTGGTACTTTTTTCTAAAGTTCAATCTAGATTTTTATTGCATGAAAACGGTTTTGAAGGGGAAGATCGTTGTTATTCTGCACAACTTTGGCAAATTTCCTTCCTTTTCTCTTAAATTTTGTAATCTTATCTTATCTTGGAAGAGAAGGGTACCCAAACAGTTTTACAGATGGATTCAGAAGGATTCCATTTGACAGACTCAAGGTAACCAAATAGTTTTTGTTCTCAACTACGAATCCACATGAACCAAATTCGTATGAACCAGATCCAAAATCAAAATCTGACTCCTAAGAAATCTTCAACCAAACACGCCCTAAAAGACATGTCCAGTCAAAAAACCCTGGTTTTCCAACTGTCATCAAAGAACAACTTTCAAAAATATAGAATTTTTTCTTTTCTTTTGTTAGATCATCATTTTTAATTCCTTTCTATCTTGTCTTCACTTTTTTCTGACTTCTAAAATTGCAGAAAGATAAGCACAACCTCAATGACAAATGACAACAGCTTCCAAGTGAATGCAATTAAATTCAACAACTCTCACAATATCAAATTCTCAATTGCAAGAGGCCTTTAGGTAAAATCAAGGAACTAAATGTGGAAATCGGGTCGATTCCAATTCAACTCGGATGATCCAAAGAGGAGAAACAAAATTTCCTTAGATCTAATATTTTTTAAATTGTAAATCCAACTACCAGAGGTAGCTTTCCTCACCTTTCGCACTTTTGGTGAACTTAAAAAAATGAAGGGTTTATTTCACATACCTCCCCTAAGGTTGGCATTAATTATAAAAACATCCCTCAGTTTTGAAAAATTCTACGTGCCCCCAAGTTCTTAAAAGTTAATCTACACACCCATTCTGTTAGTTTAGGTATAACAGTGTTAACAAGAAGGGGCGAACTAATAAAAATGCCCTTATAAAAAAGAAAACAAAAACCTGCAACTCATCTTCCCCAAATCATGGAAGATGACTTGCAAGTTTTGTAGGAAGAGAAAATGTCAAAAGTTGTGAGATTAGATTGAGAAAACGTCGCCACCTCTCTCATCATCTTCTTATCATGTGACTTCTCTGCTACTCTCTTTCTCTGTCCCACTTAGTCTCTTTAAACTTTTCACTTTCACTGCACTTACCTTTTCGCCATCTCTGTTTCTCTCTTCACACGCACACGCTCTCTCTCTCTACTCTTCGCTTACATTGCTTGGCTGAGCTGAGCTGCTATTCGTAGAGGAAGCTAAGTAGAGAAATTCAAGCTTAAGAGAATCGAATCTTAGTTTGGTTTTTTGTTACATAGAGCTTGTAAATCGTTACGTGTGAATGGAAGTTTAGGGTTTTAGGGTGTTTTTTTAGTTTCTATGCAGCTAAAAATGGGTTGCTTTCAGTCCAAGACCACCAATGTTCAATCTCTAGATGAAGAGTCTTTACAAGCTGAGAAGCCAAATCTAGGTTTTTCCTTGTGAAGATTCATTTGTTCTGTTAGAGTTTTGTAGTTGATTTTTGTTAAAAGCTAATGCAGATCAGGTGGACCAAGATCAAGTTCCTGGATTCAAGGAGTACGGCTTGGCTGAGCTTCGGACGGCAACGAATGGTTTCAACAGCCATTTTATCCCTCTTAGCTGATAAGAGGTTTGAGGTTCATGATTCTGATTCCCATGGATAAGTTCATCAGATTGTTTTTTCCTTGCAAAATTGTTGGAATCCAGGCCCAAAACCTCAAGAACCCAATGGTGTTCATACCTACAACTCATCTTCCCCAAATTGTTTGGGGAAGATGAGTTGCAGGTTTTTTATTTTTTATTTTTCTTGTAAGGACATTTTATCAATTCACCCCTTGATTTTAACACTGTTAGACCTAACCAAACGGTATGGGAGTATCTGTTAACTGTTACGAACCTCAGGGGGTACGCAGAATTTTTCAGAACTGCAGGATATTTTCATAATTACGTCAAACCTCAAAGGGTACATGAAAAAAACCTAAAAATAAAAGGAGGGAGGGGGAGATACTGGCCAAGAAATGAGATATATGCATATTTTTGGACGATTCCATTTACCTTGCTGAGAATTGGAAATAATTGCACTTGGGGACCGCCAAGGCCAATTCCTCTGATCTAATCGGTCTTTGAAACCTCGGGTGAATTAATTGCCCAATTCTAAATACTTTTCCAGCCTTAGAATCCACAACATCTCGTTCCAGAGGCCTCGAAAACCTTTGCTGGCTTGCTTGGAAATTCATAACAACCCAGTCTTCCACACACACACACATGGAGCCCATAAAAATCTTGGCATCTACTTTATTGGCTACCCTACTAATTTTCCAGAACCCATTCTTCTGCAAGCTCCCAAGAGCAATTAATTAGGAACAAAACAGGTAGACTGTACCGTTAGATAATTCAGTTTTCAGACATCTATGTTCCATTTCAAAATTTCAAATCACAGATAACAAAACAAACAATCAATTAAGTGAATAGATTTAAGGGGAAAATTCATCAAACACCCAATTAATTGAATGAATAAGAAGTAAAGGTCATGGGAAAGGCAAACTACATATTCAATTCTGAACATACCCATTTGATGGCATAGATTCATATCAATCTCAAAGCTGCCTTTCTGCAGCTTCAGCAACAAAGGGCAAGTAAGGAGTCCTACCCAGAATACAAAAACCTATGCTATACAAGAAGCAAGCCACAATGAACAGAAAGATCGCATTATAACCCATTACCAGAAATCGAAACCCTAGTCCTTTACCCGGATTAATGATTCTTTGGACCAGCAAAGGAAGCACCAAAAGCACATCCAACACGACTGCCTGCATCGAATTGAACCTTACGTAACTGCTAAACCTAGGGTTTCTCACGACCCCCAGGTACAGAGCAAAGAATGCCACAAAGCTCCCGTAAGGGATCGATTTGTAGAAGCTCAACAAAGGCAAGATCGGTTCCAGAAGAAGCCCTAGGTTAGGGTACCTTGCGAAGAGGTAACGTCCGTACTGTAAACCGTTGAAGAACGGGAGAAAGTAAGCGACGACTGAGATTAACCTCTCGGTGGCTGGAACCGTCCGATAGGACATGCAAACAATCTTCGACGGTAGTTTGACACTGCGGGGAGAAATCTTGATTGTTGATCGAAGGGAATGTGGGAATCTGATGGCTAGTGAGGGACATGAGAAATAGGGTTTCTTTAGGGTTTGAGGAGAGGGATGAAGGGAGAGACGAAGCAGAGGAAGAGAAGCCATTTTTCGCTTTCTGTGCCTGCGGGAGTTCGGAATTTATTTAAGTTGAGGTCGAATCTTGTTTAGGCAAAGGTATGTTGTTGTAGACACAGTAAATGGTCTTAATCGGTTCGGTTTAAATAGTTTAACTAAATAGCATCAATTTTGAAATTTAAAGTCGAACCATTTATTAAACAGTTTCGTGGTTTTGGTTTTAAACGGTTTGATTCGGTAAACGGTTTTTATTTGCTTTTGGCATATTTTTGTACATTTAAGAGTGTTAAACGGTTCGGATTTGTTCGGTTCAAACTATTTAACTAAACGGCCTCAATTTTGAAACCATAACAGAACCATATTAAATGTTTTCACAGTTTCGGTAAACGGTTTTGGTTTGATTTTGACACCCTTACTTGTACTACTAGTATAGCTAGAAACGGTAGCGAAGTTCCATCCTTCCTACAGTTAAAAGCAATTATGTATTGACCACCAAAAAAAAAAAAACAGTTATGTATGCCCTAGCAAGTGCAAAGTATATGAATGCTCTCAAATATCTTAACAAAACAAAAAAGAATGCTCTCAAATATTTTTGTGAAAAATGATCATTTTGCCAGCGCAATGGTTCATAGTACTTTACCAAATTACTTACCCAATCTTTTGTTTAATTAAAATTTTAAAATAAAAATAGGAAAAAAAAATACTAACATGTCGCGTGGTTAGCATGATTCCTATGTCTAGACACAAACCAACAATTTTGTACATGAAAAGACCATTCAACACCAATGAAATCGAAATCACACCCAAACCCATGCCTTTATATGCATTTTCATTAGCTGTAAAAGGGCTACACGACCGATTAGCATTCTCTTGCCCATAAAAATATATGTTATTGAAATGCCATAAAGAGGGGTTAATTGTGACCTTGTGGATGTGAGGGCGTCTATTTACTACCAAACAAAGAAAAAAATTGTTGGTAAAGAGCCAATTTATTGGATAGAAAGGCATGAGGAGCTCAAGGCTTCCTGATTACATAAATCCTGAAGCCAGGGAGTGGAAAGAGGCCAGTCTGTCTTACATGCCAGAGACAGTGCCTTCCGAGTTAGGGAATGGGATCCTACGCAGAGGCCAGAATGGTCTACAGGTTTGATTGACTTTGGGTTTGAACCCTAGACCCCTCTCACTTATAGCATCTATGAAATGTGACTTTTAGGATAAATTACACTTGTGATCGGAGCGTATAGGTGCACGGAACTTGAGGATATACAATACGACAATTGTGAGTGGATTGAACATTTGAACTATTTTATGGAATTTCTCTCATTAGGCTTATGACTAGGTTATGCATAATGATGTGGTGTAATTATTATGCATGTTATGTCACCTCCTATTTCTTATTATTTTGGAATAATGCAAAGACGATGAGATGTAACCATGTTGTATGCTAGATGTTCTAGGACTGAAATTCTATTTTGGAATTTATATAATTGTTGGTATGAATGAAATAAAATATGAATATGTGATAAGACTGAGTGATGAAATCCAAGTGCTGTGAGTGGGTGCCGGATTTGTGATTGCCATGAGAGTATTGTGAAAAAGAAGAATGATATGTATAATGAATGATTGTGACGTGTATATGGTGGATTGGACTCAGGTTGTGACCGGCCGATCGATATATAGGTATCACACCCGACGTATTATTATATTACGTATGTGTGTAAGCTAGGGGGCGAGAGGATAGCCGGGCCACTGTGTTTGGCACTATGGACTAGACCTCTAGGCTACACATGCATGTACATTTGCATTATAGTAGTTGTTTGTTGGCTAGGATATGACTTACCTAGTACTACAACCCTTTCCGACAGGGCTTTAGGTGTCTGGCAAGCCAATGGGTCCCGACCGTATTTTTTGGGTAGCTCACCGTGAAGTTCAGGCACCGACAATAGTTCAAGCTGGACACCAGGATGAGGTTTGTATCAGGAGTTTACGGACAACCCGGTGAGGGGGGCTGATGTTGCAAGCTCCCATTGTAGCATGGCTTTGACATTGTCGGAATGTCATCCGGTTTATGGCACTGTTTGCCGATGATGCTACCTATGTTATAGTAATGCTTGACTCGACTTAGAAATTCGCTATTAAGAGGAAAATTAATAAATGCATTCATGCATCATTTGTGATGAGCATACTTTAGCATGCATTATTATTGTATTGGTTGTGTGTTTGATCACTCACTAGGCTTATGGAAGCTCATCCCTCAGGAATATTTTTTTTAAGATATGGATATAGGAGCGACGGATCCAGTGGAGATTGATCCGGTGTGTTATTTTGGAGATGGCTATGAAGCCTGGGGTACCCAGCTTGAGCAAGAGCATGGACCCGACTGTGCCTGCGAGGCGTGTACTTACAGAGCACAATAGATCGGGCTAAAGGCTCGTGTGGTTATGTAATTAAGGATGGATGGTACCTTGTGATTCTCTTTTATATCATATACTTGCTATTATGGTATTATGGAATTTATACACATCATGGATATTTGGAATAAAATGCCGCTTATGCATATTTATATTATATCATTTTAGAATCCTAAACTAGGTACTATTATTATTCTTGAATGTTTTCGTTGTGACTCTGAAATTACGCTTAGTCTTTAATTGTACAAATTGTGGTGAACTTGACACAACAAAGTGTCGATCCTGTGGTTAGGTGTGGAATACATGGGTATTCCTATCACATTACCCTTGTCTTGGGTTTGGGGTATGACAGTCTGCCAATGAATAGTTGATTGAAGAAGCAGGAAGGATGGACTTAGAGTTACTGATTGAGGATGCTACTGTGTCATTTGCAGCCCTATCAGTGCAACCATCTCTTGTTGGGAATATCCAGCTAGCTCAATCATCCAAAGAAGATTTTCAAAAGATCTTTGTCACACCCCGGTCCCTACACCTAGGTACATGTGACTGGAATACCATCATATTCCACACTAACCCCAAGGATCTACACTTTACAATACCAGGATCACCGACTCCACATAACAAATCAAATCAGAGTATGTGCGAAAGCTATATAACATATATAAATTATCAGAATGCGGAAACTACGTAGGTGATGTCATATAGTAAGTGACATCTTATTCCAACATTTCAAGGTTTGTAAAACATTAACTAGCAATATGTATAAACACAAGTAAATAAATTCCAAAAGTTAAAATTGTATTTAATACATCAACCTTCGATAATCATTCCAAAATTCATATGGGCCTCAAGCCTGCACTAAACCACACCATGAGCACTGGCCTCACAATTACACCCCAGTCCATGCTCATCTCCGCCAAGTACCTTAGCCATTAGAGTATTGATACACCGAATTGCCATTGGTTGGTTCCACCAATCCTGTATTCATGTCTTAAAAAAAAGAGGACCCTCGAGGGATGAACTTCCACCAAGCCCATTGAGCAATTAGATCACACAAGCATATGCAGACAATCATGAATGCACAATCCACCAGGATGCAGACCAAAAATGATAAACGAATCCCACAACATCCCATACCACCAGGTCAATTCGTACACCAGATTCAGTTTACAGTCATACAAAGAATGTATAATGAGTTTATTTTATTATTATCTACCTAATAAACAGAATGCCTAAGTCTTTGGGGTAAAGTGCTACTGCAACATCCCTTAGGTAGCATCCCTGGAGAGTCAAACACGGTGACTATCCGACGTAGCAACCCGAGTTGCTGTTGGAAGCTGGCGAGATCAAACCCCCTCATCGGGTTATCCACAAGCCCTAGAGATAACCCTACTCTCACCCAAGTACCAGTGGTCTGTTGAGAATGACACCCCAATCCGTCGGAAGTCACCATCGATTACCCAACACCTTTTCCCATGTTGAAAAGGGGTGTAGCACTGGGGAAATATAATCCGAACCATGCATCTAAAAAAAAGGATGCATACTCACATATAAGCCAGAGATCGAGTCCATACTATCGACTAACGGTCGGCCCGGCTATCCTCTCACCCCCTCTAGCTTACATGTGGCCATGCAAGGGTACGATGGATGTGATACAAAATAATGGTCAGCCCGATCGCAAACTTGTACAACTCATGGAGATCCCAAGTTCGGTGTCCACTCACAGCACTTGGATCCCATCACTCACACTCATCACATAAACATTGCGTATCCAACACATAATCGTTGCATACAAAATGAGCTCTAACGGATCTATTTTTGGTCCATCTGGTCGATCGGATCATAACCATTAGAGAAATAGATCCGTTGGAAACTAGCTGTTGGACCGGACCAAGTCACGGGTACGTTCCCATGATGCTGCTGCAAGCATCCGGATGAAATGGGTTCTGAGATCCGATCGATCGGATCACAGTCCCGTTCCCCTGTATTGCTTGATTCTGACAGTTTTGATTGTGGGGATTCGTGAGATTTTGCTCTAACCTTTTTCTAACATTTCCTAAGTTCATGTGGGTTCAAATGACAACCTCCTAAGGTCTTTATATGATGTAATGCAATTTCATTAATATTATGCAAATGCAAATACAAGTATGCAAGTGTGTGTGTGTATTTGTAAGTGCGCGCACAAGCATCTTCATAAAGGTCTTCATCTTGAATTCTTCAAGTAATGTTCTTCAATCTTCAATTATTCTTTAGTAAGAATAGTGAGGTGTCGTCAAAGCCTTGATCTTTCAACCTTTATCTTGAATATCCTTGTGCTTTATGTCCTTCAATTTCTTGGCTTGATCTTCTTGGTTCCATCATCAAACCTGTTGATATATTTATATACAATAGCTTGTGCCAACACGTTTGTTATCATCAAAACAATCATGGAGCTATGGAAGGTTTTCCCAACACTCCTATGGTGTACCTATGATCTACCATGCTAGGTTGGTGTATGCCATGAGTCCTTGGTGTAGGAGTCTAGATCTTTGCATGCATGAAAGAATCTGCACTTATTCATCTCTGTTCTACCTTCTTATATGTTCAGATTTATTGTGCTACCATTCTAGCCTATAGATGACCTATTGCCATGCCATATAGTATGCCTAGATCATGGATATAGGTGTAGGACATGCTTACCTTAAATGCATGTTGAGTTCATAACCAAAATCTTGCATCAGTATTGATTTAGAGTTAATCAAACTCCTCTTTAACTGAAAATCTGCAGATTCATGTGTATAAAACCATGTATGTTGGCCATGTGAGCCATAGATCCCAAAACCCCATGCATGTTTATTTTTCCTCTTAGATATGTTGGTTATCATGGATGGGACCTACCTATGCTTCCTGGTGATCCATGCTAGTCATAGATCAGTAGAACCAAGCCCAAACAGTGAAGGCGTTTAAGTTTCTCAAGCTGATCATGCACTGGTCGATTGGATGGACCAGTACCAATCGACCACTACCAGAAACCTTGACCAAATACAAACCTGGTCAACCTATGGCCTGTAACATCTTGTTGAAGGCCTTTGTGTTGAAACCCATGCCATCCCAGCCCTATACCTACTAGTTGGAAAACAGTTTGACTCCCTGGAATGGTGATTAGCCAACCAACCCAAGTTGGGGATAATACCCTAGGCCAAAACCTGCTGGAGCCACTGATCTATCACTCTAGAGCCCTATGGTGTGAAACCATGCCCATTCCCCTCAAGCCCTTTCCAGTTTTGCAACTGTAGCCCTACTGGTCGATTGCTACTAGTCTATTGGAAGGACCATTACTAATCGACCACTACCAGAAACTTGAACCAGATCTGAGTCTGATCAGTCCTATGGTTTGAAACACCATATGGGAGGCCATTTATGTGAACCAAATAAGAAACCATGCCCTGATGCTGCCTTTGAGTAATGGGTTGATTCACTCGGGTTGATTGGATCAACCAATCCAATCAACCAGTTCAAATCCTTGATTAAAACTTGACCAAACCATGAGGAATACTTGAAGTATCACCCGAGAAGCCATGCTAGTTTCCTTGGTTTCTTTTCAATTTTGTTGTTGTAAGCCCTACTGGTCGATTGCCACTGGTCTATTGGATGGATCAGTACCAATCGACCATTGCTGATGTCTTTCTAGTTTTGGGTCTGGCCTTGGTTTGGAACCTAAACCAAGGGTACCCCTGGTCTCCTTAAGTAATTTACTACTTACTAATGTGAAATCCTGATTTAATTACCATAGGCTATAGCAACTTATCCAGCGACGCGTGTTGGAGTGCTTTTGTGAGCCTAGAACCTTTCGAGCAAGTAGACCTTAGCTAAGGTGAGTGGATATGAATCATTCTTGTGGGTGTAATGGTGCTAAACACTATAAAGATAATTAAATGCTCTTCTTTTTTTTTTAAATTTCTTGAAATTATGAAATTAATGATGTAAATGTGGAAATGATCGTGTTATGATTAAATTGTTGCATTATGATGAATTGCATGATATTGAACTGCTAGACTAGATGTCGTAGTCGGCTTGAAAATAAATGGTATGGTGAGCCGTAGTATGGGCTACGGGAGCTTTATACACTTCATACTTAGAAATGGGGAGTATGGTAGCCCATAGAATGGGATACGGTTGACACCACTCAACTCATACTTACTATGTACACCATATGGTTAGGTTGAACATACCTTTATGCTACAACCCTTACCAACAAGGGTGCATGTGTCGGGTGATCATGGCCTCTTAAAAATCGAGGAGGGCAGAATCTAGGATAGGTTGTCATGGTTATCTTAGGGTCTACCAAGGGAGAGAGTCGGTGCTCCTGGACCAGTGTGGGTTCCATTCGCAATGATTGAGATCGCAACCAAAGTGATGATAGGAAGAAACGGAGGTTGTTGCCGGAGTCATTGCAAGTAGCATATACCTAGTGACTTAGTTGTGTTGCTAGGTGGACTAGCGTAATAAAATTGAATCCAAGCATATAGACTCATAATGTTGTGTTGCATCTGCATGCATGATTTATTATTTACTTGCTGGGCTCGGTAGAGCTCATCCCTTATGATATATTTCTTTTAGATGATTTTACAGGTGGATGTCTCCCTGAATGGGAGAATCATTTCGGACAGGATGATGTTGGTGATTGTGACTTTTCTATTGTGGATCCCGACGGAGGTGATCCCTCTGATGCGGGTGCACAGATTTAGCTTGGAAGAGTTGATCTGAGGAGCGGGTGTCCTTATTTTGATGTTTCTTGGAGCACTCTTTTTGTGGATAGCCTAATGGCATTTCTTTTTGTAAAGCTTATAGATGCATCTTTTGTTTACTTATAACCTTAATGTAAAGCTTGGTAAATGTCATACATGTATGTAAAGAACTGTGGGTTTGTGGGCCACTTCTGAACAATGTAACTGGTGACTCTATATATATAAATCTTTAGCTTTCCGTTGCACTCTAATTTTACAGTGCTTTATTGTGAATGCTTGTGTGTGTTTGTGAGTGGTGTTTGCTTATAGATCCTGAGGATTTAGTAGATGTGGTTTGACATCCAGGTCACCCGTTCAATCCTCCTAGGGGGTGGTTTTGGGGTGTGACAACAGTCCTTGTTAAATCTATCCTCAACTCCATCCCAACTCACTAGATGTCTTGTTTCCTGTTTCCCAAATCCATTTGTAGCCAACTAGATTCCATTAGTGCTAAATTTTGGAAGGGACATTTGAAGGATAAGAAATACTTCTCCCCCATCTCTTGGAGTAAAGTCTGCAAAAATAAAAAGGAAGGAGAGCTAGGTCTCTGTTCACACTGGTATCACAACCAGGCACTCATGCTCAAGCTGGCCTAGAGACTCACTACTTGTCCTGAAACTACCTGGGCCAAGCTCCATAAGGCAAAGTATTTTGTTTCCACTTCCATATTCAGGATCTTGGACTTGGAATAGCATCAGGGCTATCTTACCTACCTTCTAGAAAATGATAAGATGGAGGGCAAGAACGGGAACCAAAATAACCATTTGGAATGACCCTTGGATACCTCTCCTGGGCTCAAATGAAAACCATCATGCAAATCACATCCCCAACCCAAATTTTTCTGCTGTAAGCAAACTTCTTTGCAACCGCACTTGGAATGTGCCACTCATCCGCTCTCTATTTCCTCAATACACATGCCAGGCCATTCTTTCCATCCCCCTATATCTCCTCCCACATGATGACAAAATCTTTGCACACATCTCCAAATTTGGTTGGTTCGCTTCAAAAATTGCTGCAAACTTTGTTTGCTCTAACACAACTACAAGGAACCCTCTACCCCATTTGGACAAGAATCTGGAAACTCAAAACTCATCCCAAATTTAAACTTTTTATTTGGAAAGTGTTTATGGATGGAGTGACAAGAAGGAACAAACTCAGGTGAGAACATACCTCCTCCTCTTGTCCTCTCTGCAATGGACTTGAAACACCATGGCATATTTTCTTGTCTTGCCCATTGATCAAAAGAATCTAGGCTACAGGACCTTTGGGACTTCGTACTGAGTTCTTACAGAGAAACAATTTCTTGGATGTATTTTCTACACTGATTTCTGATCTTACTGTACCTAAATCTGATGGAGATAGGCTTCCAAGTATTGCCAATAGTACTCTATATTTCATCCGGCAAAGCAGGAATGGGGTAATCTTCCAAGGCAGAAAATTCTATCCCAATCATGTAATGGAGAACATTTGTAACTGGATTGCGGATAATAATCTATTAACCACTGTTGAGAAAGACAAAATGCTGATGGCCATAGGGAGAACCAATCTCTAATGGATATCAACCCCAGCCTTGACTATTACCTAAACCAATGTACAATGGACCATGTCCTAATTATTTCTGATGGTAGCTTTGATACATCCACTAAAAAGGGAGGATGGGGATATTTTATCTTTCACTAAAATAAAATCCTTGCCTCTTGTATGAACTCTGGTTATGCAAGGACAACCCAAGAAAATGAAACAAATGAATCAAAGGTGTAGAAAGGACCCTACCGATGAAGTGCAGGAACATAACAATCTGGACTGATTCAGAGGAGGCGAAAAACTGGTTGACAGATCAGGAAATACATCCATGGTCTTGGGATTTGTTTTATTTGCTTTTTGACATCTATTATCTTCTTATGTCTTTTGGAAATGTACCTATTATTAAACAACCTAGAAGTTTAATACTTCCTGCTCATAGGGCAACACTTTCTAATATGGATGATTGTATGTCAAACTATTTTCAGTAATGCTAAGTAGTATTTTTCATCAAAAAAAACAAAAAAAAAAACCCAAGGATTAGCAGTGTAGAAACTTCAAACTTGAGCTAATTTTCACTACAAAAATCAAATACAAAAAAGTCATCCCCATAGAATTACGGGGCCAGGGAATGATCTAGCTGTAGTTCTCACTGCGAATGCCTCCATTTTGTATCAATTATATGAGAAAGTAACAATTCTACAATCTCGGATTCTCATGTCCCATTAGAGAAAAAAATGTGATAATCTACAAGGTATGTTGCATAACCTGCAAATTAAATATTAAAAGAAAACGAGCGAGAGAGAGAACAGGAGAGGGAATAAAGAGGATTAAGCTAAACTGCTGAGATGATGGATCCTAATCATCCTCCTGTTCGACCTTCCTTCCTCCCACGGAACCTAAGTGGCAGTTTCTGCTGTCCATCAAATCCTCTAGAATCCTGTGCTCGATCTTGCCGAGTCACAATTTTCAGGGGGTGGGCTTCTGTATTGAACACCCACTCATCAAAAGATATAACCGAGTCTGGTGAGAACAGGAGGTAGAGATATTTCAGTGTCTCTGCCAGAAAGAAGCTTTGCATCATATTGTCTTGAACACCGGAATTTACCTGAACATGTCAACAATCAGCAGTAAGCATACGGCAATTTCATCAGAGTATAGAAAATTAAAAAATAAAATTCCACTTTTAATCAACATTGTTAGGATGACTGTAATTTATAGAAATACTAATCTTGGTTCTCCCTTCTCTTTCACGATAAGCTAGGAGAAATAAATTGTACCTCATATCTTGTCTCTAGACTTAATGCCAAAGTTGGGAAAAAACATTACTGTAGGATCAGACCAAGATGGACAGGCTACCATCCAAGTCCATGCAACTGCAGCTCCATTTATATTTCATTTACAACCCTAAAAAGTAATTCATAGAAATCTGGTGTTCCTCTAATGTATTGGAAACTTCAAATTCTGCTTCTAGCTGTACCTTCCTAAGTGACAGATAATACATTTGAAAGAAATCAACAAAATACAGCTAATGACATTTGAATCTGATGATTTTTTATTTTTTATTCAGTAGACTTTAATTGGAGAAATAAAGAAAAAGTTATAGTTACCAGCATGTGCAGGATGTTGAACCCCAATTTAACTGCCATCAAACTAGTAAATACTTTTCCATGTAACCTATGGCTACATAGTGCATAACTAAGAACCTCTAGTATTGGCTAATAAAAATTTAATTTTGGACATTCAATTTTGTAATTAGTTATTACGGTACTACTATATTAAAATTAAAATACGGTACTACTTTCTAAAACAGAATTCCCGTCTTTGATTGACATACTTTTGAAATTTGGTCATAACATTTCAAATATAACTCGACCTTGGTTTTGTTGGTCAGGCAACTCAATTAAGATATTAAATGGCGCCAAAAATCATGGTAAAAGGATTAGATTTTACCTTTCAAAATAAACAAAGAAAAGTGACAGAAATAACCAATTTCCTTTGATCTCTCAACCAGTAAACTGGTATAGTGGTTCGTAAAGCAAATCCAACCCGCTGATGTTCCATTAAAGGGCCCCCACATCACCATCCAATAGTCTGAATGGCAACATGCACTCCATCCAGCCACAATCAAGGCCCATTGCACTAAAGCTTTTGATCAAATGACCTTACTAGCTAACATATATAAATATATATATATATATATAGATGTATATGTTGCGTCAAGAAATCTCCAGTGGGTCCTCCAAGAGTGGGACCTGCACAAAATAACAGACAGACAAGGGAGATAAGTGCTGGTGAGGTGCCGGCCGGCGAGGGACTCTCCGATGCCTAAGTTAAGTCTCTTTAGCAAACAGAAAAAACAATAAGAGTTTCAAGAGTTCAATCCCCTCGCATGGACAACCTTCCCATTTATAGGGTTGATCCCTTTGGGCTGTCGTGATAATGTAGAGGTCCTGATGTGACCAATGATGGAGCCCTCCTCTCAGGAGGAAGTGGAGTGTTTCTCTGTCTTAACTGTCTGTCTTAGATTTGGAGAGTCCCATGTGGAGAATGCTTTATCAAGGACGGCCTCCTACATGCGTAGTGGCTTCTTTCAGTGAGCATCATTAATTGCTCATAAATGCAGTGGAGATGTGGAAAGTGGCTCCCTTCACTGGATTGCCACCTTTTTATGGTCGTTGATGTGCCAAGGCCCACTGTAGAGCGCCCACACCTATTGAGAGGTTATGTGGTAGAGTGTATAGAGTTGCCTTTGATAGGCTACTTGACCTGATGGATGTGTTAGCTTCTTCTTGCTTCTTTGAAGGGACCTCTGGATTTTTGAGCTATGGATCTTGGACAGGTATTTCTTTACCCGATAACTCCAGCTGATGGGCTTTGCTGATACCATGAGGCATGCTATCATTGGGTGGTCATTATATGGTATAACATAAAACCCCCACTCCAACAGATTCCATTTTGGGTGCGTTAGGGTAGAGCAGATTTTGTCAAAATCTTAACCCCCTCCACTCTCGATTGAGCAGTGGGGATGCCTTGGACTCCCAATGCTCGGTTGAGCTTTGGCGTTCTTCAAAATCTTACCCCCTCTACTCTCTACCGAGCGGTGGGGATGCCTTGGACTCCCAACGCTCGGTGGAGCGTTGGCATTCTTCAAAATCTTACCCCCTCCACTCTCGGCCGAGCGGTGGGGATGCCTTGGACTCCCAACGCTCATTTGAGCATTGGCCTTCTTCAAAATCTTACCCCCTCTACTCTCGACCGAGCGACGGGGATGCCTTGGGCTCCCAAAGCTCAGTTGAATGTTGGCTTTCTTCAAAAATCCTATCCCCTCCCCCCTGTTTCATTAACGCTATGTCTGCCAAATTTCTCATCATTACTTCTATTTTCTATGCATTAGGTAAGGGTGGGAGGGTCTTGTACCTATTACTTCATGCGTTGCTTGGTGGGACGTGCCTTTGATGGATTGACAAATGGTCTGATGCCACGTTTGGTCCTTCGCCACGCACAATCGTGGGAGATCCCTAGAATGGCAACCTACTTGCTTACGTCTTTCCAATGCTTGCTGCTATTTTTGAGCATTAAATACCCCTTGATGAGCGTGGCTTGGGGTTTTGCTTAAACCCTTTCTTTATTTTCATGGTTCTATGAGCGTGGCTTGGGATTTTGCTTAAACCCTTTCTTCTTTATTTTCATGGTTCCAGGCTTCTTTTTGTCGTTAGTTTTCTGGAGACATTATTTTCCTTGATCATGTGCTGATACTCTGGTTTCTATCATTTACCTGTCTTCTTCTTTCAAGCGCGCTTTCACCAGTAAGACCTTCTCCTTTCTGGGTTTCTTTTGCAATATCTTTTCGCTGTTTTTCTGTCTTACTACAACTTGTGCGTATGGCATCTTTGGATAAGGGCAAGTCTTCTCCCCGGGGGACTCCCGTTGCAGGGAATACTATCCCGGCATCATGGCAGGCGTGCCCATTGGGGAGAGTTCAAACTTTTGGCTCCTTGCGTGAGGGTTTTACTCCCCGTCATGCTGGCAAAACTTCTACTTCAGGTTCAGCCGGTGCTGCCCCTGGGGGTTCTTTTCACCCTGCGGGAGCGCATGTAGTGCCCCCCATTTCCCAGGGAGCTGGATGATCAGATGGAAGTCCGTCCCTTCTTTGGGTTGCTCGAGGGTATGCTAGTACAATCACCGAGGCAGATTTGGATCGTCTTAGGGAGAGGCTCTAAGTTCCTGATTTTATACCCCTTGAGGAAAGGGAGTTTGCTTATGATCCTGCTGAGGGAGAAATTTTCCTTTTCGAGGACTACTGCACCGGTGGGTTTAGGTTCCCTATCCAGCCATTCCTTGGGGAAGTCTTAGAGTACTACCATCTTTCTCTCTCTCTCCTTGTTTCGAATTCCTATAGGAACGTCCTTGCTTATATGCCATAATGAATAGTCTTGGTTTGCCCTTTCTCTCAGTCTCTTCTTGAACCTCTTTCATATCAATCCCCACTCTGGCTCCCAGGGTTGGTATATCATAAGCCAGTATTCTGAAGCGAAATGTCTTATCGGTTTGCCTTCTTCCAAGAAGGGGTGGAAACACCGATTCTCCTTCGCCCTGGGGGTTAGGGGAGTGTCGTCTAGCAATATTTGGTCCGAGCTTGAGATGTCAACATTGAATGCCAGGCCTCGACTGTATGAATCAGACCTCCGGATCTTTGAGAAGTTGGAGAAAATGGACCCTCCTTTTGATGCTTCTCCTTTGACTGAAGAGGAATTTCTTGTTCGGCATGGTCTCACTACTGGTGAGACTCTGTTTTGTCTTTTTGCTAGCTTCTTAAGTCTGAGTCTTATGCTATTCCTTTATTCATCGTGCAGTGTCTATTGACAATCAATCACTCAGGGCCACTATCAAGCAACGTGCCTCTCGTCCTTCCAAGAGGGGTTTGGAGGAGACGAGTCTGCAACCTTCTTGGGGTGGAGGGAAGACACGCTTGAGGGTGGAGGCATCTTTGACTCCTTGGTGCTCAAATGAGGATGAGCCCTCTTCTTTTGTCTCTTCATGGCGTCTCTCTACTACTTGCTCTGTCCTTGGTGATATGTCAGTGGGTGAATCCTGGGTCCATGAGGGAAGGCTTCCTCAAGACCGTGACCTGGTGGGGAAGTCTTCCACTAAGGATCTTGTGTCGAAGGGTAGGGGCACACTTGCTCAGGTAGGTCCTACTCACGTCGCATGTAGTTCTTTTGGGTTCTTTTTGTACTTCTTCATCTTACCTTTTGTCTTCTACAATACGTTGCTTATGCTAGGGTTGCCTACGACCACTCAATGCTCCTTCAAAAGGAGTCAAAGAAGAAAGATCTCCAAATTTTGGATCTCCAAGAAGAGTTGAAGGGGAGAGATCAGCAAATTCTGGACCTCCAGAATTCGCTCCAGTTGCATGCCGTTGAGTGCGTTAACGCTGAGAGTGTCTTAAAGGCGGCAAGCTCCTGGAATAAGGCGCTTGAGGACCAGATAATATCGGCCGTGGAGAGGCATCATAGCCTGGAGGGTGCTTGGGTCACTGAGAAGAGTGCTCTAGAGAGTGATCTGCAGCAGGCTCTGGTGCATGTGGAGAATTTGGCGGAGGCCAAGGCTTCTGCTGATGCACACGTTCAGGAGCTTGAATCCAAGATGAAGGATGTTGAGGCCAAGCTGGCCAAATTTGAAGAGCGAGTGAAAGTTATCGCCTCTCAGGAATTTGATGAAGCTTTGGTTGAGGCGGGTATTGACTCCTACTTCTTGGTGGTTGGGAAGTTCGAGACTTGGTTTTGAAGTCCATCCCCGATTTTGACTTCTTTGAGTGTTCTCTGCTGTTGGAGAAAACTAGTAAAGACTAAAGAGCTTGCGAAAGAGTCTGGCGAGGACGAAGGCGAGCAAGATGCTCAGGACCAAGGTGGCACCGAGGATTATGTCATTCCTACTACTTTGGTAGGCAAGGGTTAGACTGTAAACCCTCCTTTTAAGTAAAATATTTTCCTTGTCTTTTTCCTTATTTTTGTAACTGTTGCCAGGATGTACTCGGTCTTTATTTGAATGGAACTTCCCTCTTTTTTACCTCGGTATACTTCATTGTTTTGACCTGCTCGTCGTAGGCCCGCCCTGTGATTGATGTCAACAACGCCCAAGTCGCTAAGGCTAAGAGTCCTCCTTCCTCAACAGAACCTTCCCATTCCCAGGTAACGTTTTTGGAAATTGAGCTTGTCGCGTGCCAGGCTAAAGTCCGAGCTTCTGAAGAGGCTGTTGCTGAGCTGAGGAAGGAAAGAGAGTTACAAGAGAATGAAGTTAAGGTGCTCTAGCTTGCTGTGGAGGAGATGAGTATAAGATTGGTCCTCTTATGGATGAGTTGAACTATCTGCGATAGGTCAATGAGTCCTTCCCAGCCTGGGTTCAGAGGCAGAACGATGCTGTGGCTGATGGAGCTGTTCAACAATACCTTCATTCGCAAGAGTTTAGGCGACATGGCCGTCGGTGCTACCAGGATGGTTTCCGGCGTGTCGTGGAAGTTGTTAGAGCTAGATTTCCTGACCTCAACCTGAGTGATATTCACAGTCCTAGCTCCTCGGATGCCCACGGCGGCTCTCGAAGAGATGTAACTTTTCTCCAGCGTTTCTCTTAAGCCTTTTTCTTCTTGAATAGCTAATGAACTTTCTTCCTTCATTGCTTGCTCAAATTTGTAGATCTGCACCATATCTTGCTATTTTTCAGGCTTCTCTTGACTTGACTCTTGAATTGACTGAGGTTTCTGATGAAACCCTCGCTCGGCATCCTCCGGAGTCTGGAGATGTTATACCCTCTCTGGCTGTTGAAGATATGGAGTATGACTTAGATGGTATGCTTCTGCCTTGGAGAGTGCCGAGCGTCGAGCAACTGAGTTGTCCCAAAAGTCAGAATTTTTTCCCGAGTGTTACAAATCTGAGATGGAGTTCGAGCGGATGTAGTACAACTCTGCTCTGGATGACGCTGATTGCCAGATAAGAGGGCTTTCTGATCAGCTGGATTTCGCTCGAGAGTGCAAAGATGTGCTTTCTCGAATAGCCGGTTGGGCTGTTGAACAGTTTAAAGCTTCTTCTGAATATAAGAGGTACGCAACCTCTAGGTATCTTGTTGGCGTCCAGTTCGTACGGGAGGTTGTGATTGCTCGTGCTCCTGACTTTGACTGGCATGGTATCACTGTGAATTTCCAGTGGTGAATGGTCTGGCTTGTATACACTCGGCTTTCGTTTGCTTGACCTTTTGAGCGGTATTCTTTTTCGTCTGCTTTTCCTTTGCTTGGGGTCTTCTGTCTCTTCTTTTTATTATATATATATGTGTGTGTGTGTGTGTGTGTGTGTGTGTGTGTGCATGTTAAGAACTTGGAATATGGCAGATCCAGAGGATCCCTATCCATCCAATTGTCAGAATGTGGGATGCACTCGATAAGCCACTATAATGGTCTATTGCGGCAAAAAGCTTAGCCAAATGACCTCATTACATACTCTACACCCCTTCGATAATGCTTAGAAAAGTATCTTAGATAAATGTCAGTTACCTCATATGACCAGATTTAAACCTTCTTAGCTGTGCATAAATGAATGGACCCAAACAAACTTGATTATTAATCAGCTCCGAAACATTATACACAGACCCCAACAATCAGTGTCATGCATTGATCCTAATCAGGTAATTGGTATCTACTGACACCACATGTCTGTCAAGGAGATGTCTAGGCAACTAGGTGTCCCAGAGGGATAGGGGTCAGTGTGTTAGACACTAGCCTAGGCGAGCTCTCAGATGCTGAGATATCTGCCAAGGCAACCAGGGTTGCATCTAGGTTGCAATTTTGCTAAGCAACCACCAAGCTAATAGATGTCAATATACTCTTATGTGGCATTGTATTTGCTCTGATGTATATATATATCATATGAATGTATAACAGCTATCATTTATTATTTCGCATGCATGAATTATGAATGAAAAGTTCTTATTCCTGTATCAAATATCAAATATGTTAAAAAAAACTTGAAATGAACTACAGAGACAAAAGCTGAAATTATGGGCTACGACAGCCTAGTATTTTATATAGGGCAAGAGATCACTGTCTGGTTGTGTAGTGCCTACACCAGCACGGGGCCAATGAGAATTCACGCAGGGGGATCTGCCTGAATGAGTTTTTTTATTTCAGTGGAGGTTAAATGGTAAATTCAAGTGGTCCTCTGTGTGTGTGTTATACACGGACACACACACAATGCCTTGGGCAAAGGGCTGGGTGCCCTACCTAGGCTGATGTTTTGGCATGTTAGGTACAATGCCTTACCTAGTTGACAGGCTTCATTGCCTTGGGTTGTCTAGGCTTTCAAGAACACTACCATTTTAGAAGCAAATGCTCACAACTATGAATGGTTTATAGCCCATTTTTCAAACCAAGTTGACGTTTGTACTGATCGATGAAAGCTCCGAAGCAACCCCCATCCACAATCAAGGATCACTAACTTAACATATTTTTTCTGGAAACTTAACTCAAGATATATCAATGGGATTGATGAGTGCTTACATCCTTTAGACCAACATATCCAGATTCTATGCGGGAGTTCTTTTCAAATGCTTGGAATATGTTCCAACCCCATTCTTGGTATGTCTTGTTACCAGTGAGACGCCAAAGATAAAAGAGTGATTCCACAGTCTCTGGCCTCAAAATGTTCCAAGATGTACCCACACTCATGTCCTGCAAGCATATAGAATAATTTATTCAAGCTCCATTAAGCCAGTGTCTCATCAAGTTAAAATAAATAAATAAGAAAGCGGAAGTAACTTACATGTCCATCATGAAAGAAATAGTTCTCTCCAGCCAGTTTTGTTGGCGTTGACTGGTAGAAGTTATAGCAAGTCCAAGCAAGCTACAAAAAGAAAAGAAATAAGATGAAAGCAAAAAGAAAGAAGTAAAAGTGAAACCACTAAATGGGTAGAGAAGTGAGGGCAGTGGAATCTGTAAGCCAGATGCTAAAGACAACATCAATGCCTCTGTCCAAGCCATTAACATGAAGAAATGCCATCACACAAGGAAATCAGTAACCAAAATTACAGTTAGGGGTGCAAGTTTGGCCCTGGCCCGCCCTGAGCCCGAACAAGGTCTGGGTTGAGATATTTGGCCCTGAGGGCGGGTTAAGGCTGGAAATCTCTGACCCTGAGTCAAGGTCGGGTCGGGTTAGGGTTGAGGCTTCAGGCTAAGCTTGGCCCGGCCCGGCCCGACCCTGATTTAAGTTATACTATAAAATCTATATTGATATAATATATATATTATAAACTTTAAATGTCACCTACATTTTTTTATATAATATATTATATATGACGACAATAAGTGATAAAATATTTTTTATTATAGTGTTATTTTATGTAAATTTGATAATGTTCTCCCCGGCTCATTCCAACCCATGCATTTCTTTCCCCTTCCCCATGATCAGGGCCAATTAGGGTCAACCCGTCCCGACCCTGAGGGCAGGTCAGGGTTGGATTTTTTTGGCCCTGAGTCAGGGTCAGGTAGGGCCTGGGCCCAGCTAAGGGGACTTAGGGTTGGGCTAGGGTTCTATAAAGCCCGGCCCAACCCGACCCTATTGCAGCCCTAATTACAGTCATGAGGAAAGGTTGAATCGATTGACCAAATAAAATGTTGGTCCTGAAGGAACGTGCCAGAAGCATTTTCAGTCAATAATCAAAAGAAAATATTCAAAACAAGTAGCAAGCTCTTTTTGGCTTTACAATTTACAACAAAGGTTCAAGTCACTCGTAATGACTCCATTTTGACCAAGAAAAAAGGTAGAAAAATAAAGCTTTATACGGACAAGGCATAGTTCTTCCAAATCACACCCTTCAATATGAAACCTTGTCCCACTATTTGTAGCATTAATAAGTTCCCGAAATGCCGTCAGTTGTATAAAAGGTATCATTTGCAAGTCCATAATTGGTTGGTATGTTTGAAACAGAAAATTTTGTCGGTCTCATGGTCAAACCCAAATCATCTCTATCTTTAATAAGAGGGGCGGAAGGACCTTTCTAGCATCCTAGATGGATTCATTCCTGTAAATTTTAAGAGTCTAATAATTTAAGAAAAGTAATACATTGAAAAACAAATATAAAAGTTGAACAACAAATATAAGATTTTAAAAAGAGATACTATTCATTGTCAAATACCATGCACAAAAGTATGTCTTTTGCAAAAACAAAAAATAAAATAATATATCTGCCATTCTAAGCCATGTGCAAAGCCCTGATTTCCAAAGAAACATTGTCAATATGCCATTAGAGGCCAGGTGTGAAGCATGTGCCTCCAACTCCTCCGATATTTAGAAATCACTACCCCACATATAGGTCATTCCATAATCAAAATGTTGTACCATATACCTTAACACCGTTTCTGTCCAAATTGATACAGCTATTAAAAACTGGACTCTTCTCTGAAATATCAACCAATTTCCAATTAAATAACTATTCTAGGCAGAGCTTTCCCCTTTATATACTACCATTTTATATCAGTGCCTATCTATTTATTATTAAATCACCAGTGTCAAGTTGAGACGCAGTAACTAGATGCCCATTATAACCAGGCACTGGATCATTTTTGCCTCGATGCTGCCTTCAAAATGCAACAACTACAACATAGCCTTATCCCAACTAAATGGGGTCAGCCACATGGATCCTTACTCTCCAATCAGCTCTATTCGAAGTTATACATGATACAAGGCCTAAGCTAAGCACGCCTTTCCTCAGCACTTTTCCTATGGTTATTTTAGGCCTGCCCCTGGCTCTTTTAGTTTCCTCTATTTGAATCAAATCACTCCTCCATACTGGGGCATCCCTAGGCCTCCGTTGAACATGGCCATGCCACATCAAACTACTCTCTCGAAGCTTATCACGGATAGGAGCTACTCCCAAGACAGCTCTAAAATGGTCATTCCTTACTTTATCCTTCCTAGATTTACCACACATCCATCTCAACATTCTCATCTCCACTACACTTAGTTTATCTATATTCCAAATGACTTATAGCCGGTCGTATGACAGTCATATAAAATTTCCCTTTAAGCTTTAAAGGAATATGCCAATCACACAGCACTCCGGACACACCACTCCACTTAATCTATCCTATTTTAATCCGCTAGGCAACATCATCCTCTATATCGCCTATAAATCACCTTCTTTATTTATGATTGAGCCCAGATATTTAAAATAATCACTTCGAGGAACCTTCCTTTCATATATATTCACATCTCATTAACCGTCCGTCCTATATAGTTGGCAATACATCGCCTAGAAGTCCAGGCGCTTAGGTAGACTTCGGCGCCTTGTTGGTGTTGCCTTGATTTTGGACCCTGTCCAACGCCTTGGGTCGCCTAGACACTGTGACAACTATGCCGTCCTATTGTGGCTGCAGTTATACACCATATATTTCATTTTAGTTATGTATCTTAAGACCTTCTAATTAATAGGCAAAAAAGTTGCTTCATATTAAGTGCCAAGGCTTCCGATGCAAGATCTCGGATGGTTAGCGAGGTGACAGGGTTTGTGAGGAAGTCACTGCCCATTGTGTATTTGGGAGCACCACTTTACTCGGGCAGACTGAAAATTTCTTATTTTAAGGAAGTGTTGGCAAAGCTCAGTCTCAAAATAGCAAGGTGGAAGGGTAAGTTACTCCCAACTGGTGGCCGACTGACGTTGCTTAGACATTCTTTACCCATTCATATTCTCTCTGTCTTGGATGTCCCTAAAATGGTTTCGCGTAAATTCCATAGCATCTGTGCTGATTTTTTATGTGGATGTTCAGACTATGGAAAACGCAACCATTGGGTAGACTGGAAAAAAATCTGCAGGCCTTTGAAGGAGGGAGGATTGTGCATCAGACGTCTTGAGGATATTAAACTATCTATGAGATTAAAGGGATTATGGTGTATTATATCTGAAACCTCTATATGGGGTAATTTTTTTAAAGCCAAGTTCCTGAAAGGGAACCACCTAACGCTGGCTACTCCTTTGTCTGGGTCAAAATCTTGGAGGAAAGCGTTAGGCCTCAAGGAGACACTTTTGTCTAACTCCAAATTGCTGGTTAGCACGGGCGATGTCTTATTCTGGTTGGATAATTGGACGGGCAAGGGTCCCCTGATTAATTTTGTTGATGGAGCCCTGCAGGTTAACTTGAATACCCATGTCAAGGAGGTGATCAATTTGGAGGGAGAGTAGGACCTTCAGACTTTGCAGCTTATTGACTTAATGGAAATCCAGAAAACAATTATTGACAGTAACATCAAGCTTAGGGAGAGGCAGATAAGCCCATCTAGATGCCTGCTCTGGAAGGATTATTCTCTTTTAAGTCAGTTTGAGATGAAGTGAGATCTCAGGGCGGCGTGGTTCCGTACTCTCAATGGATTTGGAATCGTAGCCTCTAACCCAAAATTGGTTTTTTCAGCTGGAAGATCCTTAATGATCAAATCCCAACAGACGATGCGTTGATGAGGATTGGAATTCCTTTGGTTTCCAAATGTTGTCGTTGTGGGAATCCCTGGTGGGAAACGGCTTATCACTGCTTGTTGGTAGGGGGAACATCTTCTAAGGTATGGGCTTTTTTTGGTCGGTTAATGGATGTGACCATTATTAACTCTCAGGACATTAGAAGCAGGATTTTATTCTGGATTGAGAATGCAAACCACAAGGGGGTGTGCGGATTTATCAAGGGTCTGTTGCCTTCATTTATTCTATGGGAATTATGGCGGGAGAGAAATTTGAGAAGACATGGAGAGGATTCTCGTACGGCTACCACCATTATTAAACATATTTTCAGTTGGATCCGAGAGTGGCAGTATCCACCTAATGTTTGCAAAAGGCCTGGCTTTAAGGAAGATCTGACTTGATCTGAATTTGCAAATTTTAAAGGTAAAAATTCTTTACCCCCCTTTAAAGGTGCCCCGTCCTATTTATTGGTTCCCCCTTCCTCAGTGATTAAACTTAATGTTGATGGGGCGAGTAAAGGAAATCCTGGAATTAGTGATGCAAGAGGAATTATTAGAGATACAGATGGGAATTTTATAGCAGCTTTCTCCAACTTTTACTGAGTTTGCACTAATGTGGCTGAGCTGCGTGCGCTCATGGATGGGCTCCGCTTGTGCGATGTGTTGGGATTCTCCGAGATTGTAGTGAATTCTGATTCTATGTTGATTGTGAATCAAATAAGCAAAAAGCGTTGCAGTCTATGGAATTGTTGGGATTGGTTCCAGGAAGTGTCAGATCTTTGTAACTCCCTCCGTGTCCGAGTTTCTTTTGCTTTCAAGGAAAGCAATCGTGCGGCTGATTGGCTGGCTAATTTAGCCTGCTCAACTAATGGTAACACATCTTTTCAGTCTCTCTCAGCCCTTCCCAGAGAACTCAGAGTTATAGTGAGGCAAGAAAAGGTAGGTTTGCCCTTTTTTCGGTTTAAGGGTCTTGTGGATCTCGGATGGTTTTTTCAGGAGTGTTGCATTGTGTGATTTTTCTATTGGGTTTGGGGTAAAGCGGGAGATGTCCCCCCCTTGTACTGCTTTTATAGTGGTTTGTTTTAATAAAATTCTAGGGGTTTGTTTTAATAAAATTCTAGGGGCCAACCCGGGTCCCAGGTAATATTCGGGTTTTAAAATTAAAAAAAAAACCTTCTAATTCCAAGGCTAATCTCCATAACTCCAACTTGGCGTTAATCCCTTCTTTTGTCTCATCCACCAAAACAGTATCATCTGTAAAAACATACACCAAGGAACCTCATCTTGTATGCCTCTAGTTAAATCATCCATGATATGCGCAAACAAATAAGGGCTCAAGGAATTATCCTTGATATAACCCAATTGTAACTGGGAATTCACTACCTTCACCCCCCCCCCCCATAGTTCTTATGCTAGTCACCACACCATCATAAATATCTTTAATTATGTCCATATATTTACATGATACTCTTCTCTTCTCAATTATTTTTTATATTAATTCTCTAGGGA
This sequence comes from Telopea speciosissima, assembly GCF_018873765.1. Classification (NCBI taxonomy): domain Eukaryota; kingdom Viridiplantae; phylum Streptophyta; class Magnoliopsida; order Proteales; family Proteaceae; genus Telopea; species Telopea speciosissima. The sequence continues at coordinate 42,746,163 of NC_057920.1, forward strand.
CTCTGTCGTAGGATTTTTTTTAGGTCAATAAAGACCATATAGAGATCCTTCTTACCCTCTCTATATCCTTCCACGAGTCTCCCAAGTAAGAAAATAGCTTCCATCATGGATCTTCCTACATAAAAGCAAATTGGTTCTCCAAAATAGTAGTTTCCTTTCTCTGGTGAGTTTCAATAACCCTCCCCCATGACTTCATTGAATGACTCGTTAGTTTTATGCCTCTTTAGTTATTGCAGCTCTGAATATCACTTTTACTTTTGTAAATCGGGACCACAATGATTCTCCTCCATTCATCTAGCATTTTCTTTGTGGTCATAATCTTGTTAAACAGCTTGATTAACCAAGATAAACCACAGATTCCTAAGCACTTCCACACTTTTATAGGGACCCCATCTGGGCCTGGTGCCTTGCTTTCTTCATTCATAAAGCTTCTTTTACTTTAGAGACCCTAATTTTGCGTATATATCTATGCCATGTGGTATCAACTATCAAGATGAGTAATACACCCTTCTAGAACCCTATTATTCGAAAAGTCTTCATTAAGTAGGCCGTAGAAATAGTGTTTCCATCTCTCCTTAATGTCCTCATCCCTTATTAATACTCCACCATTAGCACTTTTAACACCTCAAACACGGTTGAAATCTCTATTCTTCCTTTCTCTCATTTTAGCCATCTTATAGATAGCTTTTTCCCCATTTTTTGTGTTCATATTTTTCCTTCGAAACATAGGCATCAAGGCGGGAAGGCAGCCAAGGCGTTTTAGATGGTAAAAAACCAAGGCGACCAAGGAGTCTGGATGCCATGGTGTCACCTTGGCGACGCCTTGATAACCATGCTTCAAAATGCAAAATAATAGCAATTCCATATTTTCAAAATAGAGCTTTGTGATCAGATCCAAGCATCCGCAACTTTGCGGCCATGCCTGCTGCTGTCTAGCTCCTTTGTGAGTATGCCTTGTGAATAACATCAAGGAGACCTTGTGAGTCATATCAAGGTGGAAGAGATTGGTGGACTCCAATCGACTCCTTGCATCTGTTTAGATCGGGAGGCTCTCTTATCCATCTTCAAGCTGCCGTCTTGCAAATTAAATTCTGCAAATCAGTAAGTGTTTAAAGTTTTCTGCAATTACTTTCTTCTTTTAATCTTCCAGCCTTAACCAACCATCAAAACCCATACATAATTTCATCAGCCTCCCCTCACCCACCCTACACTCAATCCAACTCTCAGCCCCTTTCCTCTTGCAAAACCCTAAAAACTACCATCCCCCACAAGCTGCAGAAACCCTAAAACCTCAGCTGAACCATTCCAGCCATCAGAATCTGTTCATATTTCAGCCACAGCCCTTTACACCATCCCCTACACTCAACCTAGCTTGCAGCCCCCTCCCTCCCATCACAATCCTAATTTCTCTCGTCTCCCATTAAACCCTAAAACCTAAAATCCTAGTTAGCCGATTCCAACCATTAAAACCCACCCATATCTTGGCCGAATATTCAGTCCTATCCTAGGAGAACTTGATCCAAGCCCCTCACCCTAAATCCACATCTAAACCCTAGATCTCATCATCCCCTTCTTTCCCAAAACCCAAAACCTAAAACCCTAGTTTTCTGAATTTTAAAATCTCACTCAAACCTAACCAAACCTGGTTCATTAGACTCCCTTAAACCTTGCAAGCTTTACCATTTAAGATTCAACCCCAATACCCTAAGCCTAACCCTAGTTTTGACAAAGGCCCTCAAATCTGCCCAACTGACCGGCAGTCTCTGATTTACATGGCTCCTAGTAGACCCTTTGTCTATCTAGGACTACATTACTTTGTTATCAAAATCAACTATAAATATGATCTAATAGTTTTGATCCACAAAAAAGGTGCTGGATGCACAGACCAAAGTTTCATAAACAAGCCCACAGAGAGGTTTTGACGCTTACTGTAGGAATTAAAGGAAGCACATGAAGCTGGATTATGGGCCAATGAGTAATGCGACATATGTCCAGCAAGTTAGGGTCCCTAGCACTGTTTGATTCGCCTACAAGTTAAAGAGGTAATGATGCAATGGGGCATTAGCAAAATAATGCAGTGAAACTCATGGGAAGGGTTCTTAAAGGTAAATGAATTGATTAAGCTTACTATGAAAAAATAATAACTTTTGGCTAGTGTGTACAATTAAAAAAATTGTTAATTTAAAAAGTTTGGTTTGATAGAAGGTATTTGGGATGAGGGCACAAATGTAATCAAAATTATTAGAAGAGGGTCTTTCTGTAATTTTGAACAGGGCAAGATTGTAATTAACTGTATTAGATGGGGGTAGTTTTTGTCATTTTCTACAAGGGTATTTTTGTAATTTTACTTTTGTTTGCTCAAGGGTTAAGAAACGTAGAAGAGAAGTTACTTCTTGAGGAAACTAACTTAGCTTCTTGAAGAAGCAACCTTTTAGCTTCTTAAACAAGCAAGTTAACTTACGTATTTAACTAGCTAACAAAGCAAACCCCCCCCCCCCTAGCTTCTTAAACAAGTCATGTATGAGGGGTCCTTATTGACTCAGCTAGTTATTATAGTAAAGATTCCCACACCCCTCAAAATTTTAGGACTAAAAGATCCTCCACCAGCATTCCTAAAGCTTCCCTATTTCAATGTGATAAAATTGATACATGCTACCACCACAATCAATAACATAGTCTATTGTGCCCTTCTTTCTAAGATAATATTCATAAAATTCAGACTAATCCCTAACACATCCCATCATCTATTGCTCAATTTATAGTTTTGATAATTTGATATGCTATCCTCCCTGCCTGTCCCTCTCCTCTCCCTCCGATCCCTTCCATCTCCTTGTTCCAAAATGATGGGCTTCCATTAGTTCATGGGGCCAATGTGAACGTGTTGATCATGAGCACAAACACATTTCAGCATTGCATTAGCCATCCTTATATGCTGTGAAGTCTAGAAGCGGGATCGGAGGTAAATGAAAAACCAATTTAAGTAAAAATAAAGGAACAACTACCTAAAACAAGAATGAGAGCATATGTTGGTTCAAAATGGAACCTGAAAGAATTTGACTTTTGGTATCACAGCTATGATCAAAATGGGAGAAAATTTAGAATGATTAAATTACCAAAGAAAGGGGAAAACTAGACAAAATTCTGTCGAACTAGGGCATTAAGGTGGATTGATCTTATAACACAATCATAACAGCTAGGAAACCCTTGTGGAGGACCTTTTGATTGCAGAAGTTCTGAAGGGTTCGGGAATCTTTACTATAAAAATGATTGGTGCAGTTAAAGGTCTCAAAAAACTTGACAGGTTTTTCTATGATTAAAAAAATTAAGCAAGTCAAATGACATGAGAGAGAATGAGAACATTTGAGGTGTGCTTTTGCTGGGGTGAAAGCATCAAAATTGAAGATCAAGAAGCTTTGAAGAAGCAGCAGCAGTTGATGGCACAAAGATCAGCAACAGTAACCACCTCCGAAGCCTATTCAAACTCTGGTTTCTTGCACCTAATCTAGTTTTGGTCCCTCTAATGTATATCCATCTAAGAGGCCAGTAGTTCATTGGCTAGTAGTCTCATCCATGGTTCGAGAACTTGCAAGATCTCGCCGAGTTTCTCGGTATTTCAAAAAACCGAGTCAATACATGATACGCATTATAAAACTGCAATATCTCGGCGAGATCTCGATCTCAGTTTCGGGTATCGGTTTGGCCCATTTTTTCTAACCCATCATGACCCATCTACCTAAGTTAATACCACCTAACCATGGACAGAACTCACATATCTCGGCGAGTTCTGTCCTAAAAGCCTAAAACTTTGAAAAAACTGCTCCAAACTCCATTTTCTTCTTCTTTGCTTCAAATTTTGTATGGATTGCAAGCTTGGAAATGTGATTCAACTACAAACTTGAAGATTCAACTCCAATATTGCAAGAATCATCACATATTTGAAAGTTTTTCAAAGGTACCCCAAGTTTATTTTTTTCAACAAAAATTGTGCAATCCTTGATAGATTCATGTGATTTTGAGATATGTTAAACAACTTTGGCCGATCTATCACTTGATGGAGTCCTAATTATTTTTCTGTTAATATTTTTTTAATTATAATTTCTGCAAAAATAAATGATTTATTTGAAAAAAATATTGAAAAAAATATGATGAATAGTGATTGTTTGGAAGTGATTTTCATATATGTTGAACAACTTTGGCCGATCTATCACTTGATGGAGTTTGAATTATTTTTCTGTTATTATTTTTATTATTATAATTTCTGTAAAAATAAATGATTTATTTGAAACAAAATTGAAAAAAATAAAATGAATAATGATTGTTTGGAAGTGATTTTCATATATGTTGAACAACTTTGGACGCTCTACAGCCTCATGGATCAGTTTTTTATTTTCACCTATTAAAAAAAATTATTTTATTTTTCAGAATTAATAAAAATATTATTAAAATTAAAACATATATATAATATTAAGGAAAAATACTTGTTGTTTATGAAAAATTATGCACAACATATGTACATAATGTTCAACTCCAAATGGTATCAAATACATCATTACATTATATTTTTCTTATATTTTAAGGTATAAATATTTTTAATAAAAATTCTAAATATTATTTTAAGAAATAAATACTAGGGTTAGGGGATAAATAAGAGATAACTATTTGATTGTTCTAGTAGCTTGACATTATGTTTAACAGTTATGAATAGAATACTTTAAGTCTTGAATACATTACTTTAAGTCTTTAATAGTTGCTAATACCTGTTTTTTTATGTAACAGTGTAAAATATAAGACATTTTGTACACAATGTCTGATATAGCATGGCAACATTGAGTCCCGATGTCCGAAGACAAAAAGAAGTCCAAATGCAATTATTGTAGAAAGTTACTATCTGGAGGAGCAACCAGGTTAAAGCAACATTTGTCTAGTACAGGCAAGGATGTTGCCTCATGCCCAAATGTTCCAACCCAAGTGAAACTGGCTATGGCACAACACTTGAGAGGAGGAAGAATAAAGAAAGCTGAGAGGGAAAGAATCCAACAACAGTTTGGTGAGGCAGTACTAGAGAGGCCTGGTGTAGAGGTCCGTGGAGGAGATGATACTGAATTTAGGCCTCCACCTGGTGAGTTTCAATCAGAGGCTGAATGGAGAATTTACCAGTAAACTTTCACAGAGAGTAAACAAAGTTTGCATTTTGAGAATGTAAGAAGATATGAAGAGGCAAAAGGAGCTGGTGGATCTGGCTCAGCTGCACCAGTGCAAGAAGATGAGCGGAGAAAAAGCACTGAGACAACAAATATACCATGGCCCCCAACCCGACTACGAGCACATTCCCCAGATCCCATTTATTAGCAGGATCCAACAATTTTTAGGCAACAAGATGCCTACCAACCAACCATCCCACAAATGTTTGGTGGTAAACAAGAGGAAGCACGAAAAGCCTTCAGCAAGTTCATGTTATACAATGGCATTCCAACTAATGTAGCCCAAGGAACATACTATAATGCATTCCTTGACGCTACAGGGAGGGCTGGCCCAGGATAGAAGGGGCCTTCACCCCATGAATTATATAATATACATTTGCCTCAAGAGGTACAGGACCTGAAAGAGTACATTGATGGTTTGAAGCCAATGTGGGAGACGTATGGGATTACCCTTATGGCTGATAGTTGGACTAGACCTACTAGACTGTCCATTATAAATTCTATGATGAGTTACAACGGGAAGACAGTATTCTTGAAGTCTGTCGATGCATCAAAGCATGTAAAGGATGCATCATACTTGTATAAGGAGTTGAAGCTAGTGGTGGACGAGGTAGGAGCAAAGAACGTTATCCAAATTGTGACAGATAACGGTTCTAACTTTAAAAAGACTGGAGAAAAGTAGATGAATAAGAAGAGCAAGAGGATCCAGCTCTTTCGGACTCCATGTGCAGCACATTCCACTGATTTAATGCTGAAGGACATGGGGAAAAAAACTTTGGTGATGGGTGTGGTAAATAGGGCAAGACAAGTGACAAATTTTGTAATATAACCATGGTTATGCTTTAGCCATGTTGAGGGAAAAATGCAATGGAGATTTAGTGAGGCCTGGTGTCACTCAATTTGCCACCAATTACATTGCATTGAAGAGCTTTCAGACGAAGGAGATAGGTCTGAGGTCTATGTTTGTAAGTGAACAATGGTTTGGAGGCAGTACTGAGGATGATTGATACAGAGAAAAAGCCTACCTTGGCCTACATTTATGCTGCCATTCAAAAAATGAAGGAAATGGTTAGAGCTGCTATACCTCGAAATGCAAAGTCCAACATTAACATCATTGACGAGTGGTGGGAGAAGCACTTGAGTCATCCATTGCATAAAGTTGGTGAGTTCAACATACTTTACAATTTAAATGTTAAAATTTTTTTACATTTACATATTCAAAACCCAAAGGCATTACGTCATTAACAAATTATATTTGTGGTGCCTACTTTACCAGTATACTATTTGAATCCAAAGTATCAGTACTCCCATGATCTTAGGCTAGACACAGATTTGTTAGTGGGAGTTCAAGTTATTATTGAGAAGTTGGAGCCCAATCCAAAGATACAAGCTACCTGCAATGATAAGGTGAGAGTATGGGACTTTGGTACTTTGAGTTAGTTTATGAATGTAATTACTAAATAGTAATACTAATGCCTCTAACAATGTTTGAAATTTAAAATGAAAATAGATCAAATATTTTAGAGAGGCCTCAGAAAGTTTCGGTCGCCAAGCTGCAGTGGAGGGTAGACAAAAGTCAGACCTTGGTAGGAGGCATGATATTACATTTATGAATTATAATTTTATCCCTTTAGAATGTACATATTCCTAATATTCTATATCTTGTAATGCAGCCGACTGGTGGGTGTTTTATGGTATAAGTTCACCTAACCTAAGGAAGGTAGCAGTGAGAGTACTCTCACAAATTTGTTCATTTTCCGAATGCGAGCGCAACTGGAGTACATTCTCATTGATACATTCAAAGTACATTCTCCGAATGTGGCCAAACTCGAGCAGCAAAATAAAAAATCAGCAAAGAGAACAATAAAATATCTAGCAGGATCCCAAAGAAAGACTCAGCCCACACCTACACCTACACATTACACACATAGGACACACCATTCAACAAACAAAAAGTAAACCTTGGGAGTTAAAACTCATTGATCCATACCCTCCTCTTAGAACGAGCAGAATTCACCTTTGACTTCGCAGTTAAAAAGTATAGAAATTTTGACCAAAATCTTTCAAGTTCAATCGAAACCCCGCATGTTTCGTCTGGTTGATTAGATAGGGCATTTCTGTGTCAAATGGCCATATTTTGGCTCAAACTTTAGAGAAACCCTAATTAAGCATCTCAAAACATAATGGAACCTTAGATTGTTAAAAAACATACCCAAAATGCTAGTTTGGTTTAGTCTCCTAGGTCGGTAGTGTACGGTGTACCTTGTTATATACTTTCTCAAATATAACCTATGCTACATATAATTTAGTGCTAAAACACATAAAATTCAATGATAACAACTAAAATATGCATTACAAAGGAAGAAAGACCATTTAATATTATAAAATTTCAAAGTATTATAAGTATACATACAAGTGTAAAAGTGTTACAACTATAAGTGCACAACCAAGGTGAAAAAGAATTTACGAAGCCATTCCTCCAACTCTATGTAAATGCCACATAGAGTTTTGAAATGGCTCAAACGATGAAGATTGTTGCGCGTACCAAGAAACCATTCTTCCGACTCTATGACAAAAGAAGGCCATGACATGCCTCGCCCGAAGAAACTCTCAAAGTCCATCACAACCATAGTTCGAGAACTCGTTTCGCTTTTGGTATTCGAGCCGACTCAAATATCCGAAATATTCGAAATTTCGGATATTTCGGTCGAAATATTGTATTTTTTCTGGTATGTTTCGATAGGTCATTTCGGTGGGTTTTAGGCCAAGTTAAGGCACGAAACTTCATGGAAACCCTATTTTAGGCTATATAAACACATTTAAATGTTCAAATTGCAAAAATAGTCACCCAAAATGGTGTTTTGGATGTGCACCATTGATTGGCAATGTACGGTCGAACCCTAATGTATAAGTGTATAACTTAGTTAATTACACATTTACACATACACATTATACATTAAACAAGTAAATTGACTTGGAACTAAGTTGGAAACATAATGACTCATAAGTTAAGTCATAAATCATAATATTAAGTACATAAGACATCAAGTCAATAACAAGTTAACAAATAACAACTTAAGAGTTAAGATTTAAGAAGATGATATCAAACATTCCAAATCACAATATGTCAATATCCCTAATTGTCCCCTACAAGGCTACAAGTCAAGTAGTCAACTAGTCATCATTCATCTCAAATGTTTACAAATTTGCTAATAATAACTACTCCGCCGTCCAGGATCAACCCCACTCATGGTCTACTGGAGCCGACGTGTATTGCTCTCCGACTGTAGGACAAATGCATGCCACGTCATAGTCTGGGAGAAGAAGCGAGTGTAGTCATCCACAGTGGCCATGTAAACTGCATCATCAACATGCTGAAGGTAACCTATCCTAGGATATAGGTCACCAAATGTGAAGAAGTACTACCCATCGATCCACTATGATATGAGTCATATGACGGCTCGGGAGCATGTACGGGTTTGCAGTGCGTTGGTGGGTTGGGTAGCCGATATAGGAAAAGAAGTCATGCACAAAATACGATCCACTATATCCTTGTGAGTGGGAGTCATACTCAAAACTGGGAATGGATGGAGAAGATATAGGCCTGCCGCCCCAAGGGTACTGCCGAATGCCCTTCGCCACATGGATGTGAATGAGATGAACCATGCTCACGATTGTCTTTGGAGATGGATCTTGTCTACATGAAAAGATGGGGCACGGAAATGCCCACTCGATCTACTGTCTCTATCGCCAATACTCAGTCCACCAATAGAGCCAAATAGGGCATCAATGTCCATAAGCTCAGCCTGCCTACTAGTACCACTACCACGACCACCAGGACGGGACACCCACGCTGCTTTCTCGAGTAGGTCGAGGTGGACGATGTGGGCCGTGTGGCTGGTGTGGGGCCGGTGGGGGCACGGATTGCCTCTTGCTGCTCTTGTACCACAAACGGGACTCGAGTTCCCTCATATGCTTGACCACCATCACCATCATCATCACGTCCATCATTACCTTCATCACCATCTCCACCATCACCATCTCCACCAGGACCACCACCACCATCTCCACCATCACCATCTCCACCACCACCATCTCCACCAGATGACATAGACCAATCTTCATCCTCCCCTCATCAACACCACCAGTGAGATCGGAACGGTATGGGTGACGCGTCCCGTGCATGTACCTCACCCCTCTGCGGCCGTGAAGTCATCCACATCGGCTTGTATGTGTTCGGCTATCATGGGGTCAGGTCTACCTCCAGGCGATCTAACACTCGGCTCACCTCTATCCCTCACCCAATCAACAATAGGATCTTCATCATCTGACTCCACCTGGAAAATGTCGGCGAGATCGATATTTTCCCTGATACCCTCTTGTCCCATGCGTATGTGTTGCATCTTCAACCTCAAATTATAATGCACATACACTAAGTCAGAGAGACGTTCAGAACCCAATCTATTTCTCCTCTTGGAGTGGATGAGAGAAAATGTACTCAATTTCGTTCACGACTAGATTTGAACATGTCCGGGAGAGAACCTTGATTGCTATTTTTCTTAAATTGTTTGCGAACCCCATACAACACCCACCATTCAATTGCATTACAACAAAAGAAACATGTCACCTTCATTTCAAAAGAATAAGATATTGAATTGAGTAATGACTAATGAAGTAATGACTAATGAGTACCGACATCACCGCGTGTCCGGCCTTGCTGTGCAACTTCGGTTCCAAAACTTCCCAATGCATCCCTAAAAGTCTTCAACTATAATCATTTGGAAAATATTTAAAATTAGTAATGACTCGTTACTATTTAGTATTGAATTGAGTAATTCCAAATGAATTATAACTTATAAGACTCACCTCATTGTTGCATATTGCCTGTAATTTACTATTCGGCTCCAACTTGGCAACTACTTCTTTGACTGTGTCAATAAGACTATTATTCAACCCAAGCCTATGACTGTATTGGTACTTGGGGTTCAAATAATATGCTGAAATTGACATTACATATTCACTAGTTAGTAATATATCCTTCAAATTAACTTTAAAAGATGTAATTGCATAAAAAACAAAGTGTACACTCACCAGCCTTATGCAGTGGATGCATAAGTTGATTTTCCGAGCGCTCCTTGATAATTTTGAGAAAGTGTTTGCAACCTCGTGGATTTGCATTGTAAACACCTTCATTCATCAAGTCTATGGCAACATATAGATGTGGCATGGTTGGTCCCTTGACAAAGATAATCAACTATATGCAAAACCTTGACCACTTGGGTCGAAGTTGTACCACTTTATGCAACTTAGACCAAAAGTCATCGATGAAATTGTAGCTTGTGCTTCCCTACCACCATGGGTATTGGACCCATTCCGGTTGAACCAGTCTTGAGCAAACATTGATCTCGGTCCAGGACTTCTTGGTTTCTATACTCTTGAGTGCAATGTAGTTGGTGGCGAATCTAGTTATGCCTGGCCTCACTAAGTCACCCCCACACTTCTCCCTCAAGAGGTTTAGTGCAAACCCATGGTTGTAGACAAAGTTGGTCATTTGCCTTGCCTTTTCCACGACATGTTGTACCAATTTGATCTTTCCCATGTCCTTCAACATGAGGTCTATACAATGGGCAGCACATGGAGTCCAAAACAACCGGTACTTATTGTTTTGCATCAACCTCTCACCGTCACTCTTGTAGTTGCTTCCGTTGTCCGTTACAATTTGGACAACGTTCCCCACTCCTACATCTTCTACCACTTCCTTCAGCAATTTGTAGATATACTTTGCATCCTTTTTCTCCTTGGATGCATCAACAGACTTTAGAAAGACTGTCCTCCCATCACAATACACCATAAAGTTGATGATGGACTTTCTTGTAGGACCAGTCCAACCATCACACATTATGGTCACCCCATAGTTCTCCCACAACCCCCTCATTTCATTGATGTAGTCTTCAAGCTCTCTCTTCTGTTGGGGCAAATACACATTCATAATCTCATATGGGGTGGGCCCCTTATACCTGGGCCAGCCAGCAATGGAATCTATCATAGTCCGATAAAAGGGGCCTTTGCTGTGTTTGCTGGGATGGTATGGTATAACATCCACTTAGCTATAGATTCCTTCACCATCCCCTTCAGATTTTTCCATGCTCCCTTGATTTTTGGTTGTTTGTTGCCTTTCTTTCTATAAACACCAGGTGCTTGGTGAAGTGCTGGGTCATCTTGTGGTGGTGGAGGCGGAGGGGAGCGCCTCGTACTCTGTGATCTCCTAAAGGGATTAGGCAACCCACCTCCTCCACTTGTACTGCTCCTCCACTACCACTAGCACCAGCTCTAGAGGTACTAGCTCCTCCACTACCACCTACTCTATGTCTCTCGACTCTCTCCTGATCCTCATGATAAGCGCTCTGCTCATCATCGTGCTCGTCTCCAATCCCTAGCCTCTTGCTCGGTCTCTATATCATCAGGAACATAGACATCATCATGTCATCATCATCATCATCACGATGGCTTGATTGGCCTCCATTGTACACTCTCAGCTGCTTCCTCAAGATCTACTTTTGCCTTCTCCCTCCGAGCCTTCCTCTTACTCCCTCCCTTCATGTAATCAATGACATGACCCTAGATACCTCCACAGGGACCATATGACATGCGACCACTTCAGGAGAATTCCCGACTAGATGTTGTTTGAGTCTAGTGGCACCACCTCCCAAAAGCTGCATGTGACAATAGTTGCATTGGGATTTTCTTTTATCCCCATCAATTGGAGTGCCATTCAACCATGCAATGTCACCTAGTGCGCTTGGGTGTGCTCCTCCTCCCGGGCGGGCCGGCTGCCTCTGCCCCTCTTGCCTCGGCTGCTGTCGTTTACCACGGTTCGTCATAATCGGACTAGTTTCTTGTTGCATGAATAAAAGACAATTCATTAATCATGAAGCACATCAATTCTTTTAGTTTAAAATTTTAAATGTTTAAGAATTAAGATTTAAGAGCACTAACACAAGTATATAAGTATATAACTAGTTAGTATTTTTCCCCTAACCCTCATACTTTTCTCATATTTAAAAACAATTTTTAAAAATATTTTTCAAATAAATATTGGCCTAGCACAACAAAATCGAATAGATATGTAAATGGGCAGCAAATAAGAAGTATGTACAATTTACTTTTATATTTTTCAGTAATTTTAAAACAAAAACCTCATTATTTCTTATTTTTTGCTATTTTTTTGAATTTTTTAAATATTTTTTATAATTTTCAAAAATTAAAATAATTAATTATTGGCAGAAAAATATTTTTGACACCATGAGGCCATAGATCGGCCAATGGTGTCTAACATATATTTAATTCATCACCATACAATATACATAACCCCTATTATTTTTTGATTTTTGTTGTAAATAAATCCAATTTTTGAAGTAGAAAAATAAATAAATAATATATATACCAAAAAAATTTCGACACCGTGAAGTCGTAGATCGGCTTCCGGTGTCTAACATATATTTATTTCATCACAAACAAACATGTTGATCAAGCATTTCCCTAAAAAATCAATTTTGAGAATATGGTTTTACTTGAAATAGTGGAAAGGCTTCACAGATGTGCTAAGAAGTTTGTTCTCCAAGTGATTCCGGCGTAGATGTGACAAGGATTCAAGTGGGAAGTGGAAGATTGAAGAAGAAATAAGCAAAAACCTTCAAAAACCAAGCAAAAGAGGAAAAATGCTCTGTTTCTTAGTCTCGGTCGAAATTTCGACCGAGATTATCGAAACATGGTATTTTATATAAAGCATTTTCTCGAGATTTTTGAAATCTCGCGAGATTTTGAAAATGTCTCGAAATATCTCGAAATCTCGAGAATTTCGATTGAAATTTAGTATTTTTTTTATTCGAGGGGTCATTTCGTTTCGAGGGGGTCGAAATTCTCGAAATCTCGATCCGCGAAATTTTGAACTATGATCACAACAGCCTAATAGGTCTCATCATCAACATCCTCTAGGTACCCCCAACCACGGATATAGACAACCGGGCCAGGAAGATGATGCAAATGTGGATCTATTGTAGTGGCTTGATGGACCAGGCTGATATGGTTTTTGGGGACCTAGATATGAGAAGATGCTATCTACTAAAGATAACACATCCTATGACTGACCATCATGAGCACTGGGGAATGAAGAGGAATACTGATCAAACCCACCATGCCCACTATACCCGACATGAGATGTATCTATAGCAAATGAGGATGCATGCCACTGGTTTATGTCCATAGCCACCATATCCACTACTTCCCTCTAAACTGAGGCCTCCAAAAGTGTCACACAAGGAAGAAACATATATCTCCATGTCAATGTTGCCATCCTTATCTAGTCTGCACCTGCGGCGTAGGCCTTTAGAATAACATGTACATGTGGGAGAACATGCACCATGGTTGGCATCCTATGTAGCATAATCAAATTGAGTCTCTCCTGTGAATTAGATAGGCTCTGGCTCCACAATCTCATGGTCATACTATCGAAAGGATGCAAATCTATTGCCATCACCTCCACTAGACAGCGATGGTGTGAGTGTGGGAAGTGGAATACGACCAATCGACATACTCCTCATCATCTTCGCCAAGCGAGGACTAGAAAGGTTGAGGTTTTTGTGTGTGAACTTGACCCTATTGAGAAGCCATGAACACACTAACATTGCCACCCATTTGACTAAAGATCTCGAGGTGGGGCCTACCACTAGTTTGATCCGTCATGAGGTCACCTCAATCCCTCACCTACTCGTACAGGGGATCCTCCTCATCTGAGTTCACTTGGAAGATATTGAGCCTGATTGGGTCTTTGTCATTGTCTATGCCCATGCGTATGTGCTATATCTACAATCTCATGTTATAGTGCACATACACCGACTACTCCAACCGTTTATGACCCACTCAGTTCCACCTCTTGGAGTATATAACTGAAAATGTACTCCAATTGCGCTTGGATCTAAAGGCGAAACATGTCCTGGGAGAGCACCTTAATCGCTATCTTCCTTAGGTTAGGCGCATATCTCCGACATAGAACCCACCATTCACCTACATTAGAATATTTTTGGTAAGTGGTTGTACTTGGTAGATACTTATATCTAAGAAACTAAGTTAATGGATCTACAAGGAATGGTTTTATCCCCATTGGACTTTGCCGCTACATGGCCGAAAGTCCCAAGTGCACCCTTGAAGGTCTTCATCTATGTACATTTCAAACATTGGTAGGTTAACAATAATACCAATTCAAATAGTTGCATTGATTTACTACTTAAGAAATTCTAAGTTCACCTCACTATTATAGGCTTACTACTTAAGAAATTCCAAGTTCACCTCATTATTAGGGGGACTATATATCTAGGTTAGGCTCCACCTTGGCCACCACATCTTGCACTGCATCTATCAATTCTTGACTCATCCAAAGTCTATGCTTGTATTGGTACTTGGGATTGAGATAGTAGGCTGGAAATCACCAGGAAGAACTTGTCAATGATTATGAAGTTGTAAATGGATAGTAATTTGTCTTCGGTAGTATAAAAGAAAAATCCACCAGTATTATGCAGTGGATGCACAAGTTCTCTCCCAGCAATGTTGCACTATCTGAATGTAGCTCCTGGCACCACATCGTATCGTTGTTGCCATGTGGTCCTTCATCATCTCCATTGCAGCATACAAATGTGGTCGGGTAGGCTTCTTCCCAGAGTTGACCACCCTCAAGTCCTTCACTAGCTCAAGTAATATAACAACCATTAATGCAAAATCATCACCAAACTGGGCTTCTTTGCTTAGGAATAATGGGTTATATACATGTTGAGCCTTTGATCCCATGGGTTTTCTATGTAAGAGGCCATTTTTATGGGCCTAAAATATGGATAATTAGGTTGCATATGGGATTAGTTGTTTTAGTTCCATACTTGATTTTATTTTGGTGTTTTTGTTCATAAATTGAACAGGTTCAACCAATGGTTCAGTTTAAGTGATTTTAGTAATTTCTTTTAAGTGTTTAGCGGGGCTGAATTAGGACTCTGTTTGTGTCTATTTCAGTTTCATAGTCAGTTTCAGTTTAAGTTACCTAATAGGTTAAGGATTGGGTTTGGCCTTTCCTTTTTAGTGTAGGTGCCTATTTTTGAGTTTTGAGTCTTTTATAAAGTTGTAAGGGGGCAAGTATTGAACACAAATTTTGATATTAATGAAAAGCTTTTGCTGCTCTTCTTCTCCATTGAAGATTTTTGTCTTGTGTTTCATCAAGGCTGGTGGGATCAGTGTTTGATCCGATTGACATCTTGCGGTGGGAAGCCCGGGCGGTTCTTTGGTGGGATTGGTGTTTGATCCAATTGACACCTGGCGGTGTAAAGCCCGGGTGGTTCATGAGCCCAAGTGATTCATTCAAGCTCTCTTTGTTCATGTTCTGATTTTTATTCAAGTTTACAATCAAACAAGCTGCTGCCAAGAAAATTCTGCAACAACAGTGAGTTTGAATCATCTCCATCCCCTGCAATTCTTCTTCTAATCCTCTCACAGCCTAAATCCTAAATTCCCCTTTTTTGTTTTCAACTTTCCCAAGACCTAAATTCTGGCCAGACCTAACCAACCAGCCAAATCACACCAAACTTTGATCGAATTCTCCTCTCATACTAGGGAAATCTCGATCCAAGTTGCTCCCTCATTTGACCATCATAAACCCTAAAAATCCATCTTTTCCTCTTTTCAAAAACCTAAAACCCTAACCTTAACATTGCTGCCGATTCTAATTAAAAGGCCTAGACTAGTTAAAAATTAACAGGAACTTCACTAAAAACTCCCCTACATCAACTTAGCATAACCCTACCATCAAACCCTAGGTCTCATTAAGCCTAACCCTAATTCCACAATTTTCACCTATTTTGACCTGTTTGAACTACCTTGTTCCTGGCAGATCCTGGTTATTGGCTTCTAGTTGATTTCTTACCAATCTAGAACTACATTAAACATCTTTAGGTCGTGCCGGAATTGCACACTAGATATCGTCAACTGGGCTGTTCGACCGCCTGGAGCTCAACTCCCCCTAACTAAACCACTCCTATGAAGCAAACATAGACCTGAGTCCAACCTTCTTTGCCTCAAAGCTCGAGGCAAATTGTGCAATGTTGGACCTCACCAAATCTCCACCACACTTGCTCCTCAACAATTTTAGTGCACGTCCATGGTTGCCCTCTTGACCACACTTTGTACCAAGGACTTCTTCCCAATGTCCCTCAGCATGAGGTCAATGCAGTAGGTTGCACACGGGATCCAAAACAGGCAGTACCTATTATTGGTCATCAGCCTCTCTCCTACTTCTTGAAGTTAATACCATTGTTCGTCACCACTTAGAAGATGTTATCTATCCCCACCTCTTGGACCACCTCCTCTAACAACTCGTATAAATATTTTGCATCCTTCCTTTCCTTGGATGCATCCATTGACTTAAGAAACAGAGTCTTACTATCACAATATACCATGAAGTTGATGATAGACTGTCTAGTGAGTCCAGTCCAACCATCACACATAATATCGACACCATAATCTTACCATGTCCCCTTAAGGGTCTTTATATACTCCTCTAGCTCCTTTCTCTGTTGGGGCAAATACACATTCATAAGCTCGTAAGCACTACCTCTTCACTCCTTCCCCAGCCTAGCCTACAATGTCTATCATATTCTGATAGTATGGTTCCTCAATAGTATATGTTAAGGTGTTGTGGTAAAAGAACCACTTCGACATGGTGCCACCCACTTTACCCTTCCAATCAAACCACACATGCTTTAACTATCTTTGTCTACTGCTCTGAGTCCTGAAAAGTGCAAGATCCTGCTCAAGTATGTCAACAACATCCTCACCTACTAGGGATGGGGCTCCCCTCAAACAATGTGTTCTCCAATAGGGCAACTCCATCTGCTTTTGTTTCTTCCTACCCTGTATAGAAGAAACACTACCACTAGCCTTTGGCTCTCTAAAACTACCCTGCTCCTGGCTGTCTCTCCAACATTGCCTCATCAAACTCTTAAAACCTTGCTTTCTACTTATCTAACCCTCCTCTATATTCCTCCCATGAGGGCAGCCATGGCCTTTTGCACCTCACTAGGGATCCAAGGGCATTTGGCCACATCTCTGTACCCACCTCCCAAATGCCATTTCAATCTAGTGGCCCCACCTCCAATAATCTTCCCACAATAGTTGCATTGTGACCTTTTTATCATTTTCAATGGATACACCATGCCTCCATGCTTTGTCTCCTCCCCAATCTCCCTGAGCACCCACAATGTAATCCTCTTACACTGTTCTAACAAAAAATGCCACAATATTAACTTTTCTACATCAACTGAAATTCTTCTGACAACAATAAAGCTATTTCCTAATTTCAACTTAATTTTTATATTTTTTTCTAATTAAAACTACTCTTTATAATTTTTTAAAAATAATAATACCGTAATTAACTAAAATTTAAGTACGGAACAACACATTAATCACTAGTTTCAGTTGAAAAGGCAAAAACAATACTGAAAAAAAATTTCATTAATTTTCAAACTAAAACAGAATATTTTAACTTATTTTTTCGTAAATTTTTTTAATTTTCTAAATTATTTTTCTAATTTCAAAAAATAATTTTCAGGCAAGACAAAAAGATACAGTTTTTTAAAGAATAAAATCTAAAAAAAAAAAATTTAACAAAAAAATTAAATCTGACTACGTGAAGTCATAGATCGGCCTATGATATATTAAATATTAAAAATTGAAACCCAACCACTAAATATTTACCCTATTTTTTGTAAAATTAACTTTAGGGGACAATAGTATAACTCAAAGTTTGAATCTTCAACAAACCTCACTTAAATGCAGCAAATTGTTGTTGCAGATGTGTTGTAGTAGTCTCCAACATGTTCCATCAAGGTTTGTAGGTGATTTAGCCAAAAAAAACATAAAAACTAGGGTTTCTAGCAAAATCCCCTTCTCCTTATCGAAACCACCAACACCAGTGAAATGAGACGAAATTTCAACCCATTCGATCAACTTTTGGATTTTAAACATCGTTGTATCGTTTCGACATGAAACATCCCTCCGAAACCGAAATTTCTACCATAATATCAAAATTTAATTTCCATAATATCAAAATTTCAGTCAGAACGTTGTATGCCTGCAAGGTCAACACAGGTTTGAAACCGAAAAATTCACAAAATCTCGGTCGTCTTCGAACTATGGTCGAAACCAAAAAAAATTCCAAAATCTCTGTTGAAAAGCAATCTGAGCACTTCCATATGATAGGTATATTAATTAAGTTATAGGATTCCAAGGAAGAATAAGCCCCTCTCAAAATTAACTAATGCAATCAAATACTAATTTTTCCATTCAAAATGGCCCAACTTGAAGAAAGCAGAGGTATTACAAACCAAATCTATTCAGAATATGTTACTAAATAGAACGAGAAGAGTACCTCTTCTGCAAGTGTGAGAAGTTTTTGAGCTTCTCCCGGGCCATACCCAGATGATCCCAAAGCAAGCATTCCTGGAGCAAAGCATGCTAATTCATCCATCTGCAAGCATATGTTAAAAGGCACTCAAAAGTCAAAAGACTGAATAATCAAATTCAGGAAAAAACCATATAATATGCTTTTTCAGCATTATACAACAAACACTACCTTGGGACTCACAGACTCCCCAGTCTTCTCACATATGTACGTGAAGGATGATGGTGTCGTTTTCCGGGTTAAGCTCACCAGACCTTTCATTGATGTCTCCCACATTTCTCTGTTTCCAGAAATGATAGTCACAAATATTGTTAGGAGGAAACTTTTGGCAAACCGAACCCTTGAAAGATGTTACATCCTTTTTTTATAGGATTAACGATAATAGTTGCTCCACCCCCCCCCCCCTTTTTCTTTGAGTCTGAATGAGAAAATTTAATAAAGAAAATACGAATTTTTACAGTAAATATAAACAATATGCTGAAATAAATTAAGTAATTTGTAAGGATCAAACTTAGGAAAAGCATATCAGTGCTTCTTTAAATACGAAATACAAGAAAAAAAAATTTACATATAATCGCATTACAAAGAAAATTTTGGGGGACTACTAAGCCTGTTCACATTGTACAATGAAAATTAAAACATCATGGTACATATCAAGAAAAAAAATTAAAGCATGAAGACTGTGTTGGTGAAGAACAAGTAATCAGAATTACAGAAGCTCCAATCAATCACAATACCTCCACCAAAGAGCAGGATAAATTCAAAGTCCAAAAGAATGCTAAACCTACTTACCTATAATGACTTACAGCTTCAGTTTTGTTTCCTTGTATCCAGGCTTTGAGTAGGTACTCATAGAAGCTGCAACAATCAAGTTTACATGTTAACAGAATCTTAAATAAGTGAAGCAATTTTCCACACTAGATGTACACATAATTATCTTCTTATAGTAACAAGACATCATAAATCACAAAGAATCTATGCAAAAAAACTGACATTAACGGAAAAATCCCCTTACAAAGCGACAATAAGGATGAATCAAGTAGTAATTGATTCAGAAATAGCCAAAACATGCATGCATGTCCATGCCAGACAGAAAGAAAAGGTTTTAAACACTGACCACAACAGACCTAAATATCCAACACATCAGGACAGTTTATTTCGCATCTCATATAACATGCTTCTGAACTCAGTTCGATTAGATAAGCTGATATTTTGCCAAGGTGAACTATCTGTAGTAATCGGAAGGTTTACTTTCTGTGGCCAGTCCTAAGAAGCTATACATTACTCTCTTTCTTTTGCCGCCTTTTTTTTTTTTTTTTTTTTGGGGGGGGGGGGGGTTGGGGGGAGTGTCTACTTTCCAATTCGGACACCTTGTAACTTCGGATGACAAGGCAAAGAAACATGTCTCCAATCAAGCCCAATGAGGGACACACATGACACATGAGCTCTAAGCATGTGCAGGCATGCCCCATTTTATATGATGTAAAAGTTCAGTCCTCCATCATATTGGGTAATGCAGGCATGCCTCCTCACGTACTCATATATCCTCATTTCTTCTCCAGAAACCCATCCAACAACAGTAAAAAAAAATTCATGATCAACATGAAAAATTGCATAGACCGCAATAATTAATCCAAAAAAATAAATAAAAAAAATGTCAAAACAAAAGGGTAGCAGCATGTCCAATATTTGAATATGCCTGTTAATTATCAGACATCAATAACTAACTCTTTGTTAAATAATAAATAAATTGCTAAAGATAAAGATATTAAGGACACGTAAACAATAAATCCTGCAAGATGAGCAAAGTTTTAGTGGAAGTCATAACCATACATCAGCAAACACAGGTACCAAATGAAATGTATAAGTAGGATTGAAGAAAAAAGACATGTACAAGTACCACTTCATACCTCAACAGACCATGCATTAACAAAGAAATTATGGGCATGTACGAATGCACAACCAAACTTCATATCCCCATGTATAAATAAAGCAATTATGCTGATGTACTACACTCAAAACTTGCACCGAAATGAGAATCCATCATACTGAACTGATTTGAACACGTAATTTTATGTTCAGACTTTTTGATGATTGAATGAATCTTAGCAGATAACATGGCATACTGACATACAGTAACTCATGAAAACAAAACATAAAGGGAGCAGTAACACTAATTCATGACATTAGAGTAAAATCTATAATTAAACAAATAATATTTGGCCTCGTAAAAATATGATGGTGGAAGGAAACTTCAAAGGAAAGGAATATTTTATTTGTGCATTCCAGCTTATTTGCACAAACTTCAATAGCATCAATAGACTAGTATAAAATCACTAGGGAGATCAGCTTGCAACTAAAGAACCAATGAGAGAACCAAAATAAGGACCAATTGGTGGGGTTAGGATATGGAGTTTTGAGTCTTCTTACTTGGGATGCTATGTAATAGGTCTTTTGGGCCTGGCCTGGGGTTTGTGCAGTTTTGTTCGGACTCTTTTAGCTGGCTAGTAGGAAGATACGATGGGTTAGGAATCTAGTTTCTAATGTATGGGTTTTTAGTTTTAGGTACATTTCTTATTTATTTCACTAGTATGAGTCTATATATTTGTATCTACCCAATAGATTTTATGGTATGGTTATGGTTTTCTCTAACTGAGAATGATTCTCTGGTTATGAAGGCTGACAGGCAACCTTTCCAAGGTTTACCCATCAAACCCTTCTCTGTGTTTTATTGCTCCTCAAGTCGGCTCCACCCCTTGGGGCCTTGGTGGAGATTTTAATGTTGTTCGTTATGAATATGAAAAAATGGGCAGCCATCCTATTGACACCTCTGCAGTCGAAGCATTCAATGATTGCATTGATAGTCTCAGCATGAATGACCTTCGATGGTCGGGTATGGATTTCTCTTGGCATAACAGAAGAAATGGAGAGTCCAGAATTGCTTGTAAATTGGACCGCATCCTAGTTAACGAAGCCTGGTTATCCATCTTCCCCTCCTCCCATGCTACCTTTGATCCGCCTGGTATTTTGCATCAGTCTCCCATTTCCCTCCTCATCCAGCCTTATGTCTCCTTTGGCCCAAAACCTATCAAATTTTTCGATATGTGGTCCTCTCATCTGGACTTCATCACTACTGTCCACTCATCCGGACTTCATCACTACTGTCCAATCGACTTCAGAAAAACCTGTCCATGCTTTTTCCACCCTCCTAATTGCCTTTGCTAGGAAGCTGCACAATATCAAGAGCGCCCTTAAAGCTTGGAATGCAAACTCTTTTGGAAATATCTCTGATTCTCTTGCTGCCTGTAGACTTAAACTTGGTGATATTCAGACCAGGCTTCAAGATGACATCCTTAAAGTTCAGTTGGTTGATGAAGAAAAAAAAACAGCTCATGAACTCTCAAAACTGGTGGCTCAAGAAGAGGGCTTTGCAAGGCAAAAAGCCAGGGTCAAAAGACTCTAGCTTGGTGATACTAATTCTGCTTATTTCCACAGGTCTCTGAAAGCTAGAACTAATTTCAACTCCATCCCCTTGCTGATTGCTCCAGATGGTTCCACTCTTTCATCAGTTGTGGCATTCGTTCGGAAGCAGTCCGATTCTTTAAAGAGTTGTTCTGCCCCACCTCTGCAACTCCATCAACTCCCATCCCCAATGTGCTCATCAAGTTCATCCCCAGCTACCTTATCAGCTCTCCTCATGCTATCCCAACTGAAGATGAGATCCTCAAGGCTGTTCTCTCCCACAAGCCTAACAGAGCCCCTGGCCCAGATGGGTTCAGTATGGGGTTCTTTTCCTCCTGCTGGGATATTGTTAAGGTAGATCTCATCAAGGCCATACAAAACTGGACAAGCACTTTACCAACATAATTACCCATCCCTGGTGATGACTATACTCAAACCAGAAAATATTAGTTTATTGGAACCTATAGTTGGTGAGATTGATCAGCAACTGAATATTTCGAGAAATCGAGCAGTGCTTTTTAAGATCAGAAATTCATAGATATTATCAACAGTACGTTAACTACCAAGTTGAATGGAAATTAAGCAACATGAAAGAAGATAAGAAATGAAATATAAAGGAGAAAATGATCTAAAAACAGGGTATCCACTCAGGTGATATAGAAGAAGATGGTGTACCCAGTGCACGAGGCTCCTGCCACTGCAGGGTCTGGGGAAAGACATAATCTACACACACCCCCCCCCAACTTTCGTGGTGAGGCTGTTTTCTGACTCAAACCCACGACCACTTGGTCACAATGGAGCAACCTTACCGTTGCGCCAAGGTCCCCCCTCAGGTGATATAGAAGAAGAATAGAGACGAAACAGGGAAGAAATAAAAGAACTTAGAAAAGAAGATTATCAGAGGAGCTTGGAGAGAGAACACACTTGATAGAAATACTCAGATTGGCAAAGTAGAAAGAGAGAAAAACAGTCACACAGCCAGCAGTTCAGCCGCATAAAAAATACAAAAAACATCTATTCAGCACTGTAATCAATAGGGGGGGGGGGGGGGTTAGGTATGTACTTATATCTGTTTCATAATTGTCATGGTGCCTCCATGGTGTCATATCGCTGGAATAATGGGCATATCGACCAACGACATGGGATATGTAAGAATATCGACTGATATGGCCTCCATGGCGGTGCCATAGCGCCGACATGGACGCCATATGGCCCATAACACGATATATGGCCATATTGGCCGATATTCATGTTCAAGTGCATAAAACTTAAGTTTTTAATAATTATTAATTTTTTTAACCTTTTAAAGATAATGCTTATATCTTAATGTGGATTGGAGGTGTAACTTTTTAAGTTACACCTGTAATACACATTAACATAAAAAAAAGTTAAAAAAACTTAAAACAATACACTGTACCCTAACTCTCGTCTCTTGGGAGAAATAGAAATCGAAAAAGAGAACAGAGGAGAGAGTCGTAAGATAGAGAGACGCAGTTCTTCACTTCTTCGAATGGCTGTTGACCTCCTTCCTTGGCTCCGGCGAGTGCTCCCAGCTCCGGCAACCTCTTCAAGCAGGTAAGTAATTAGTGTAATTGTTTTTTTTTTTTTTTTATATGGTGGTTCTTCTTCTTCTTCTTCTTCTTCTCCTCCCAGTCCTCCAGCAACTCTCTCGTTCAGTTCTTCTTCTTCTTCTGTTCAGTTCTTCTTCTTATTCTTCTTCTTCTTCTTCAGTTCTTCTTCTCACTCATTCACGCACAGTCACAACTACAGCAAGACTGCCAGAGACAAAGGGGGGGTTTCATGTTACACTTTCATGAATTAAACCATAGTAGATTAGTAGTACACTTTCCTGTTGATTTTTTTAAATTATAGGGTATACATTATAGCATACTAAATGACATTAAAAATAGAGAAAATAAAAAATAAAACATGGTCGACATGATCGCCATGGCGGGCGACATGTCGATATATCGATTAGATACCCCTCCACCGACTTGGATCGCCGTGACAATGTGACAACTAAGATCTGTTTGCTAAACAAAATTCAACTCAGACTAGGATTCCTAATCACAATCAAAAACTAACTGAAAACTGACTGAACTAAAATTCCTAATCAGCAACTATCAATAGCAAAAGTTCCCCTAAAATAATAATTTTTTTTAATTCACAAACATATCCGCAATAAAATAAATACCTAACTACCCCCTACTGGAATATTTAGGCCTGGTTCTCTTTGGCCTGGGCTTCCAAACTAGATCTTGCTAGTCCAGCCAGACTAGTGCATCTGAATCATCTTCCTATTATGAAATCTGAGTTTTGTGTTGCTCTTATTATTACTCAGTTTTCAACGCTATATCTTGACAGAGATAAGAGAAGATCAACTCATACCAAATTTTAGAATTTGAGCCTGATATTTTGGGGGGATTGCTCCACTACTAAAGGCAACTCACCTGTTGACTTTGGGGCTGAAAATTTGCAAGGCTGCGAGATCTCAACTATAATTCAGACCTGGTTGCTACAGTACTGCTAAAGTGTCAGGGATTTTCCTTACTTTCTATTGACCCCTTTGACCCTTTGATTTAATCAATATTTTAATCCAAGAGGGACAAAATTGCCTACTACATCCTAAAGTTTCAGTGTTTCAAGCTTCCAAGGAATCCCTAGAATTCTCGAAGTGAGATCAGGTCTGCTATCGTTACCATTCACAGACCCTGTTCTAGTCGTGAGGGTGAAGAAGAAAAACTCTTTTATTTTTACATACAAGGACAGATTCTGCGTTCAATTGTTTGAAAGACCTTTCCTTCAAATTCTTTCCCGAATTAAACCCATTCTGAATTCTAATTTCCATGAAAAGGCCTTCTCTTCAAAGTTACGTACCTAGTCACCCTATTTTGTTTGTTTGAAAATTTTATTATTTAGATAGGGCCCTATGCGACCTAATTGCGGTTTTCAAACCCTAGGTTGCATCACCCAGAAGTTCTAAATTAATGAGTCTCAAAGAGGGGGTTTAACAGGATAATTTTGGGATATTAGATTGCGTAATACTTAAAAACCAAGCAACATATAATAAAAACTTCTCAAAAGATACTAGGAAAATGACATTACCGTCATCAGCTATGGCTTTCTGGAACTCATTGACAGTATATCATATCAAAAAAAAATCAGAAGTACCTATCACCCATGGCACCAAATGTAATGGTCGAATATGATGTTCTCCCTGTATGAGGATTAATATAAATAGGAAGCAGACCATCGGCTGGGAAGTTTTTGTTAAGCTCTGTGATAACATTCTCCACCTGAAACAACAGATTCAAACGATACAACTTAAAACAAGAAAATGAATGAATCTATTATGTTCTCAAAAAATGGAAAACAAATAAAATATTTTTCCTTCCAAAAAACTCCATTATCACCTAAATGAATGAACAGCATATTTAGGCACCCCCAAAAAAAATATCACAACATATTTCGCCAAAACATCACAAGAAGAAGAGAAAATAACAGTGTTGCATTACAAAAGAAGCTACAAACATAATCAAAGATACCTTCTGCTGGTACTTGGGGTCACCTGTCCTTTGAGATAGAGCAATAAATTCTAGCTGCTCTGTGCCAGAATCCGCCAGGATGCTCTCACCCTATGAACAAGGAAAGCTTAATACATATAAAGTAAACAGATAAGTACAATATGCACGGACTTTATATTCCTAACATAGAGCCAACTCATAGAGGATTATGTTTGAGATGAGTCACCAGATTTGTAGTGACAAGGCTTCGAGTAAAGATCAGTTGAGAATAAATGTATCTAGGTTTGTATCCAATTGTCTGAACTGAGCACTCTTTTTGTTTTGGATCTATGAATATGTCCATGTATCGTGCGGTGACTTCTAAGGGATATATGTATACATGTATAGATATATACCTTTGCTATTTCGGACTTTGGCCCAATTATTTTTGTTATTACATCAAGAAAGAAAGCAATAATCCTAACATAGATTCCAAAAACAAACATCCATTCAACTTAATCAATAACACTACAACAACAACAAGAAGCTCAGCCTTATCCCAACTTAATGGGGTCGGCTACATGGATCCAAACAAACAAAGTAGGTAAAACTGAGGATTAGACAAAATAAGTATTAAAAAAAGGGAAATGAGATGAGTAGTGGAAAATAAGAAATGGCAAATGAATGAAGTAAAAACAAAAGAAAATTGAAAGATAAACGTAAGAGGAAAGAGGCACAGCCCAGCAAGTCAGGAGAATCTCAGCTAAATAGGGTCTGCTACATAGATCCTTGCCCTCTAATAGGCTCTATCCGAGGTCATACCTGGTACAACACCTAGACTATGCATGACCTTCCTCAACTTCTCCGATGGTCAATTTAGGCATGCCCCTTGCTCTTTTAACTCCTTCTATTGGGATCAAATCACTACTCCTAACTGTAGCGTCCCTAGGCCTCCATTGAACATGACCATACCACCTCAAACGACTCTCTCGTAGCTTGTCATTGATCGGAGCAACTCCCAAGTCAGCTCTAATATGATCATTCCGTACTTTATCCTTCCTTGTTTTACCACACATCCATCTTAACATCCTCATCTCTACCACACATAGCTTCACAATATTACACTTCTTAACATCCCAACATTCAGTCCCGTACATCATAGCTGGTCGTACGATAGTCCTATAGAACTTTCCTTTAAGCTTTAAAGTAATACGTCAGTCACACAACAGTCCGGATCATGGTTTGTAATCTCGGATCGAATCGGCCGATATCAGCCGGATCGGATAGGTATTGGTCGAGGCCGATGCTGAGATTAGACCGATATGGCAAGGTTGTACCAGATTGGCCCCTGGATCGGCCGATCCAATCCGATACTTGTCATTTTTTGGGGGTTTAAAACCCATATTTTTTCTTCATCCCAAGCCTTTCAAACTGTGATTCATGGATTTGAAACTTCAAATCCGCTAGAAAAAAAGGGGGATCTTACTGTTTTTTACCAAGAATTGATTAAGGAATATTTCATTCTATATAAAAATTGATCTCACCGTTATTTAGAGATTTACCTCAAATCGCCTAAAATTGAGGGGGGGATCTTACCGTTTTGACTGGGGAATTGATTAAGGGAATATTTTATTCCATTTAAACATTTATCTTCTTAAGGTGGTTAAGGTTTTAAAACACAGATTTTCCAATTTAGAGCCTTAAATCCATTGGATTAAAAGTTAATAGCGCCATAGCGGTAGTGGATGAGGTTGAGGAGGCGGACAAGGTAAGGTCAACATAAAAATAGGGATTTGACAAGCTCAAATTAAGGATTAGGCGTGATTACCATTTTTTCACATTTTATTTTATTTTCTTAATATTTTAATATTTTTCTGACTGATGCTGACCGATTGTAGGACCTTTCCAACAAAAACGAGTTTTTTGCAAATTTTAAACGATCCGGACCTATTTTGACCGATCCGGATCGGTATCGGATTGGTTTCGGCCTTAACCGATCCCGGGATTAAGAACCTTAGTCCGGATGCACCTCTCCACTTCATCCATCCCACTTTAATTATGTGTGAAACATCATCTTCTATGTCCCTTCTTTATGAATGATTGACCTCAAATATCTAAAATAGTCACTTTGCAATATCTCTCTTTCCTTGATTCACACCATGTCAGTATCCATCATAGTGTGACTAAAATTACACATCATATGCCCCGTCTTTGTTCTACTAATCTTAAAACCTCTAGTTTCCAAGGTTGATCTCTATAGCTCTAATTTAGCGTTAATCCCTGCTTTTGTATCATCTACCAAAATGATATCATCGACAAAAAGCATGCACCATGGGACCTCATCTTGAATGCTCTTGGTTAGGTCGTCTATGATAAGCGCAAAAAGATAAGAGCTTAAAGCTGATCCTTGGTGTAGCCCAATCGTAATTGGGAATTCCTTGCCCCGACCTCCTACAATTCTCACACTAGTCATCACGTCCTCGTACATATCCTTTATTACATGCACATATTTACTCGAAACCCCTCTCTTCACTAGAACATACCGGATTAAATCTCTAGAGACTCAGTCATAGGCTTTTTCCAAATCAATGAAGACCATATGGAGATCCTTCTTGCTATCTCTATATCTTTCCATAAGCCTCCTCAATAGGTAAATAGCTTCTGTCGTGGATCTACCTGGCATAAAGCCAAATTAGTTCACCAAAATATGGGTCTCCCTTCTCAAACGGGCTTCAATAACCTGTTCCCAAAGTTTCACTGTGACTCATAAGCTTTATGCTTCTATAGTTATTGCAGCTTTGGATATCACCCTTATTTTTGTAGATCGGGACTACGATGCTTCTCCCCCACTCATCTGGCATCTTTAACTTGGTTAACCAATAAACCCCAAGGTTTTTCCATGCTATCAAACAGAATTCAATGAAAGTATCATGATTAGCTTACACTGCATGCCAAAAACAAAACTAAACATAATCTTCAAGGTGCTCAGAAGAAGAAAAGTTTTTAAAATTCTAGGGACCAGAACATTTTAAGAAAGTTCTATTAAAGAGTACAACCCTGCTATCAGCAATTATGAAAAAGTAAAGCTATAAGCAACAAAGACATAACTAAATCCACAACTTAACCCTAGACATAGAGACACAGATTTGATGCAGAATAGAAGCATGGAGTCAGTAGCTGACTATCACTCTTATTCTTCTTTGTCACCATAGTTATGGTCATTGTCTTCTTTTTTTTTTTGTGTGTGAGCATTTTTTTTGGGGGGGTGGGGGCATTATATATTTCAGAAGTAGCCCCTTCTGTAGTTTATAGTTGTCAAGGCGGCGCCTTGGCCGACTTGGTCGCCTTAGCCCCCTTGCCCACCTTGTTGGTGTCGCCATACTTTTGGACCCTCTCCAGCGCCTTAGTTCGCCTAGACGCTGTGACAACTATGATGTAGTTGCAACTAGATATGATAAAATTGCATGTAGGGACCTTGCAAAGTAATTGAAAGAACAGAAAAACCAAATTTGTTGGCCTGAATTTCAGAATCAAATAAGTAATGACAAAGCCTTATCCAACTATTTCGTACCAGCAATAAAAATCTTATGCTGTCACCCTGGTCAATCCACTCCATATTCTCTGTCAAAGCCATCTCGTCATATCTTTCATGTTTTAATGTAGATCGCCAAAATCAAATCCTTTTTTTTTTTTTTTTTTTTGGGGGGGGGACTTGCTGGAATATACTTGACAGATATGAAACTTAAAAGAGAATAACAAGTTTCAATAGGAAATGATATATGCAAAAACAGTGAAGAAAATCAGACGCTGAAATTGTGAATAAACAGAATTTAGATGTGGATTTAAAAGAGAAATTGATATATTTAATTAATGGGCAGAAAAATAGAATAAGATAATCGAAAACAATATTCCAAATTTTACACTTAAAGGACAAATTTGAAAACTCAAAATATAGATCAGAAAACCCATAAAATTTGGTTAGAGACTTAAGAGTACCTATTAGTTCTGGTCTATCTGATAATTTAAATAAAAAATCTCCAATAAAATATGAGGTGTGACTCGACTGGTTTAAGGAAAATATGGAAACAGGGCAAGGAGTATTGAGGGTGATATTAGAAGCGATCAAAGCTAAGGTTAATGGTCAGACTCGATGAATAACAGTATCAGGAACTTAGTAATGAAGTAGTAGACCAAAGAGAACTAGAACGGCAATACCAAAATCCGACAGAACAAAAATAAGGGGGAAAACAAAGTATAGATTATGGAGGAAGAAGCAGTGGGAACATCTTGAATCCTCCAGGCCCGTAATGTTTGTCCAACGGAGTTACAGCCCCCCCTGCATAATGTTTCCTCAATATAAGCATCCAAGCTATCCTCCTTTAAGGTCAACCAAATCACCCTCACTGGTGTTCTTAGGGTTTTATCACAAATGAGCAACGATACTCTTTTTTATTAACACATATACGCAATCATTTCTGCCAGACTTTTGCTCATCTTGCGAATTGCAACCTTTCCAAGATAAACTTAAGTTCCTTCTGATGCATTGAGTCCTAAGGTGTAAATTTTTCTTAACTTTTCTTCAAAAAAATAATTAAAGATTATCTATTAAAATGTCACCACTCATTAATTATGAAATACCCATCTAATTCACTGATTGTGCAAATTATTTGAAAATGTTTCCTTATTGCTGATAAAATTGCCTTCCTCTCCCCCTCCTCACACTTTTGGTAGAGACTAAGAGTTATGAGCAACTCGAAGGCATAGCACAGCTGTACATACAAAGCGAGCATATTGTCACAGTCCACCCCGACTCTGACAATATGCTACAAAATCGCAAAAGCAAAAAACCAAAGGCCTCCACCAAGGCCCATAACAAAGTAAAAGTCTTGCAGGAAGGTGGATTGGGGTTGGTCCTAAAGTGGCTGCCCTCAAACTCAAACCTGCACCTTCACGCTGTCAGAATGATATTTTACCAATGCACTGAGCTAAAATTAATCCACTCCCGCCATCCCTCCCCCCATTTCTCCCCTACCTCTACCTCTACCTGTACCTTGTGCAGCAAAACCACCTATAGAAGTGCTGATTTCCAGAGCCTGACTGCTTCCTGGCCCTAAAAATTCAAAATAATGACCTCTATTTTTTTCAATAAACTGATTTTCCTGAATTTGAAATAATAGCAGAACTCTTGGAATTCGATAGAAAAGCAGTGTTCTGTTCCCGAAATACAACCTACGCATTTGGGGGCATGGACCTACTGACGCATGCATCAGTTCGGAAACACTGCCATCAACTTGATTGCCTAGTTGTAGTTGAAAAGTTTAATTGCTACCTGGACAAAGCAGCCATATCTGGCACTTCATGTAAGCCACGGAAAATGCCAGAGATGAAAACTTTACCGCACCCAAGTTATACCCTTTTCAGTATCAACATAGGCTTGGTACAACCAGTAAACAACCTTTAGGGGTCCATTGAAGCTGCTGCATTTGTTCTAGGACATTGTATCTTTTTTATGTCGGTCATTCAGCCACCAGAACATGGTTACAGTTGTCCATTTCTTCATGGACTTTGAATCTTCAAATGAGCTGCTTTCCTTTTTCTGTTGTAGTGTTTGAGGTCTTATGCAACATGTCCATGTTTCTATTATATATGTGTGGCCTTTAGTATTGTCAATATGTAGTAAAGAGCACATGATACCCACCACTCTTTTTTAAAACAAAAGAAATCATCACTTTTGTTTCTTTTGTTTCGTTTTTTTTTTTTTAACTTCTTTTCTTCTTCGAGTTATTATTATCACCTACAAGAACTAGTTGATGCTTTACCTTGAGATGCCTTTATGCCTTTATGCCTACATAGCAACTCACCAAGTTGAATACCTTGCTCAAAACTAGCCTAAACTACTCGGCAAAAATATCACTAGAGATCACAATTTTAACTTCTACATAAGATTCTGAACTCAACTTAAATTGAGCTGCAAGGCAACTAGAGGGAGTCACATGGCAGGACAGTGTTGGCTGATGTGGACATAGTTGTCAAAGGCGTTCAAGGTCCTCCCTAAGCGCTTAGGCACTTAGGCGGCACCTAGGCGACCTAAATCGCATTCCAGTATTATTTTTTTAATATATCAGTTATGTGTGAAACAATCAAAACACACATTTGGTTTATATGTTCTTGGAATTGGCCATTTTCAGGTATACCTACTCTCACATTTTATTAATATTGTTCTTACAAAATATGATGTTATCAATAAGTAATTAACCTGCTCTCGATTTAGAGAAATGTTCTTGTTCTCATAAGAAATTTGATTGATCAAATGATATTATTTTTACATGAGACTTTTTATATTAGGTAGAGCACAAAACCAGCTTTCCAACAAATCCAAGATTGCTTAAATCTGATTTATACTGAGGGAGTTATGCTCCGGTCAAACCTTATTTGGTGTACGCGAATGCTGTAAAAAATTAAAAATCACTCTAATGAAAATATTTTTTTAGATATCAACACAAATGATATTTTACCACATTTTTTGTTTTTAGTAATGTTTTACCATATTAAGATTTATGGAATTTTTAGATTTGAGACAAAACCCAGCATTCGAAAGTTGAACATTCACCTAACGCTAAAAATCCAGTTTTTGTTCTTGAACTAGGGGGTTGACTTTTTATCCTTTTGGAATTTTATTTTTTAACTATTTTTATTAGATTCAAAATAGGGGGTATTTGCTTATTTATGAATAATATCTTAAGTAAATGAAATAATAAATGATATTTGGCATAAATAACTACCAGAACTTGGTTCGATACCAATTAAACCAATTGAAGGCGTCCTACATTAAGGCGGCAGCCTCGTAGGCACCTAGAAATCCGCCTAGACGCCTTGACAACTATGGATGTGGATCCTCTCAGATATACTAGTCGAATAAGACCTAGTTGCTAGATGACAGGATAGCCAGATGGGGCCACCCGGAGCCCAATTGAAGGCAAAAATTCAGGCCAACTAAAGGGTTGGAACCTAAGAATTGATAAGGACTATGGACCATTATAAAATATCCCAAACAGAGTAATAGAATACTGAAATACAAGGAAGAGGAATTTGAACTAGAATTATACCAAAGAAGTTCATAACTTACCCCCGTCCATCCAGGGTTATGTGGATTTCCTTGTAACAAATTAATCCTGTTATAAGGGATCCCAGAAGGTGTATCCCATGCAGGCAACAATCTATCTGCAATATCTCTAGCCTTTTCAAGGAAAACTCTGTCCTCGGAGAGATCGTAAGCACTAAGAAGTCCTCCAACAATTCTGGAATTCAACAAACATAGAAGAGTTATTTAAGTAGATGCAACAATAGGCAAACTTTGATGTCTCTCATCCTACATTGGCATGTAAAGAAGAAAACTTTCTTCATCCTTTACAGGACTTCATTAAGGATCATTAGTCTCACGCAATATTTTTTGGATCAGACAATCCAAAAATAGGATCAACCTCAGGGAGCTAAAACGATGTATGCAGCAGAATGGCTGATCAACCATACACGATAGATCAGAACGGTCCATCCAATACAGAACAAGATCAGACAATACAAAATATCTGATATCAATCTTTACAACCATCTTTCCAGAATGAGAGAGGACAAATTAGAAAATAACAATAAGATTAAACCTTATAATGCAACCTTATGGTTGTCTCGAAAACACTAGCCTCATAATCTTTGTTAAAATCCAATGAATTTGTGACCCACCTGCCACAAAGCAAGAAAAGCATTTAAAGATCAAAAAAAGTGCCAACTGTGATAAAACCAATTTATGACATCAGAGACTAAATATAGAAGCATTCCGCATCAGAACCTTAGAAATAGAACTGCATTCTTTTATTTTGAGAGAAAGAATGGTACAGTTAGTTGAAAAAGAAGAAAATTGGCACTTCTTTTTAAATCAAAAGATGTTGAAGAATGACACTCACTCTTTAGCTTTCTGAAACTGCTCCTTCAGACCCATTATGAATAATGTGTCAAGGGAGTCAACTATAGTTGCACCAAGACCACCAAAACTATTGACACCATTCTTTGTTTGTGGCTGGCAAAGATAAAGATTGAACATAACAGTTGTCAGAGTTATCATCGTGATGGTATCAGAAAATGTCAAGTGAAATTGACGAAAGTAATTAGAACAACCATATTTCACCCACCAAACTAAAATATCAAAAAGAAATAACGAATGATAAAATAAGTTCTACGGTGGATCAGTTGACAACAATGGAAAAAGTTGGAAGAAGATGTTGTTTTTCTTCCCAGTTTTGGTTGGCCACCAGAGGTGGTGCTTGATATCTGAAAGAAAAAGCCTCATGGTAATGTTGATTAGGGTGAAGGTGATGTAGATCACAAGTCCATATGTACCCGCAAGAGACAAGCCCCAACACCAGCCCAGCAAGGTTGTGGATTAGACTGCTGTGAGAGGCAGCATGGTCTGTTGATGTGGCAAGTTTCTGTTGGTTCAATGGAGCATCACCCATAGTTATCAAGACGTCACCATGGCGTCCAGGCTCCTTGGTCACCTTGGACGCCATGGCGGTGTCACCTTGAATTTTGACCATCTAAAACGCCATGGCCGCCTTCCCGCCTTGATAACTATGACATCACCTAAGGTAGCCCCAGCCCAGAGAGAAGCATGGAGAAGAAAAGAGACCAAGACAAATTTTTTTTTTATTGTTCAGTTGTTCACATGAACAGTACCCGAGTTACTGTTCACATGAACACTGATTTGGGGGCTGATATGGACAAACTGGTGGAGATTAAATGCAACTTGAGGACTTTATTTAGTTTCTATTTTTATTAGGCCTAGTTTCTAATTCACTCATTATTGTGTTTCTAATTTTATAGTTTCTATTTTAGAATACTAGTTGAGTTGGAAATTCTATCCCAGTTACTTTCTAATTTTATGAATCCTAGTTTCTATTTCGTAGTTTCTAAGTTTAGAACATGTCAATTTAAGTTTCTAATTTTTATAACTTGAGGAGCAAGTTATTGTTGCCCATTTATATGTAAGGCTTTTAGAAGCCAAAGGGACGATTTATTGAATGAATGAAGATTGCTTTGGCAAATTTGTTTCCTTTCTCAAGTGTTAAACATGACTTGAAGGGCTGAGAAGCCTGGCTGGTGAGAGCCAAAACCCCTAGTGCTGAGAGAGCCGAACCTCCTTATCCCTTCTTCTATCTACTTCTCCTATCCTCAATTGATTTCCAACCTGCTGCTGCTACCATACGACTGCATCAAGCAACAACACAAGCATCCATTGAAGGCCTGGAGCATCTTCTAATCAGCAACAAGACCTGCTGCTGTTGCACACTGGTTTAGGACTGTTACACCTCTGCGACCCTGTTTTCTTTCCCAGATCTGCTGAGACTACAGCCAACAATATCTCCACAACCGGCCACTTAGCAGTTTTTAATTTGTTCTTTCATTGTATCGATCCTGCTGCAATCGATCTCCCGCTAGTTTCCCAGGTTCAAGATCGCTTTTGCATTAGAAGGCTACCCCACAATCTCAACAAAGGCTTTTAGGGTATTAGAGTTTATTCTAAAAGAATATTCAACTGAAAGGTTTAGCAAGTAAGGTGTTGATTATGGTTTGGGGTTGCTATTTCAAGTGAAATTTGAAGAAATATAGACTAATAATTTTAATATCAAATGACTTTTAAAGAAAGATTAGAAGATTCTATCGAGATGGCATGCTCAGGTAGATAAGTTTTCTCGAGTGTTTTGAAGAAGGCCACCAGCTCTACATGGGTTTTGTGAAGGATCCTGAAACATTTCACAGGGATCTTGATCATATTCTGCAATCAGTGATGCAATTACAAGTCAGCAGTGGCTGTTTTGATACTACATGGGGTGGTCTTGCTATTTTTGTGGGATTATTTGTAATTGGCCAAAATATAAAGTCTTAGGCATTAGTGGCACTACAAATTTAGTTCACTTTTCTAAGTCTTAGGGGCCTTGATATGTTTACTAGAAATTGCATTTTCTATTCTAATTATCTAAATCAGTCTGGCAATCTAAAAATTCCTTTTTCCTTGGGAGTCTCATTTTTTTTTTTTTCTATTTCATTTAGAAAGGGAGTCAGGTTACTTATACTTACCTTTAGGGGGATGGAGGGAAGAAAGGGTGCAAGTTAGGAGTCCTGCAGCAGCTAAGAAGCTCTTGTTTCCGTAATTTCAAATTTTCTTGCACGAGTCTATATAAAGAATGTAACTAAGAACTGAAATAAAATTTTGGCATTTTGTGTGTGAGGTGCTCTCTCTCTCTCCAAGCAGCAAGTAAATGATAGCTGCACAGAAATCCAAAATTAAAAAAATGGAAAAAATAAATAAAGAAAACGATAGAAAGCACAAAAAAACCCTAAGCACAGCCAACAGGTGGCAGACCATAGCCAACCATAAAGAATACCAGGAAGCTTCTTAAACAAAATACAAATCCAACTGTCTTTTCATTCCTCTTTTCTTTCTTCCTTAATGATTTTTCCTAAATCCCAGTTTTGATAACCTTAACTTGGCACAATAACTGTCTTTTCACCCCATATGCTGGACTTTTTGTAGAGTTTACAAAATCCCTAGAAGGAAACGGGAAAATTTTAAGAAAGAGCTCTTCCAAACCCAGCTTTCCAAGGCTAACAAGACTCACATTTTGAAATAGATCTGAAACTTCTAAGAGCCTAACTCAAATGTGTATGATGGCCCATTACATAGTTAAACTCATGTCTTCAAAAAACCCAGGCTGCCCAGCTGTCGCTTAAGCCCACAGAAACTCAAAATAAGTTGCTAAAGCCCAAACAACTAAAAGAAACACCTCTTCTGACACAATCCAAAATATTCCAATGAGGCCAATGATCAAAACATAATTGGTTGTGATCTTTTAAAAATCAAACAACATAAATCTTATGCCAGTAATGCTTGCATCTAGTTATCTTTTCACTGCACATGTTTTGCAGGATTTCTCAAATAGATCAGTAGGGGAACTTGAAGCATGATCTTACAGTTCCGGAGATCTCCTGACAGATCTGTTGCTAACCAAGATGTGTGTTGATGTGGGAACAGCTTTCAAGTAATGACGTTCTTCCTCAGAAAGTCAATACCCAACAAAAAGGACTAGGAGTCACAGTAGGAACTGAAATTGCTGGGAGCCACTGTAAATTCGATGTTTTGGTTATGTAATAAAAAGATTGTCATCTTTTCTTTGGGAATTTCTTCAAGCTTTGTCTGCTGCTTTAGCTATTTCATGCTACTGATTATATTCTTGCTACAGTCCATAGAATAGTAAAGCGTTCTTGGTGAGTTTGTCCCATAATTTTTTGCATTTTGATATTATTTCCTCTTAGAGCACGTTTGGTAACGGTCTCAAGAACGTTCTTTGGCGTTTTTTCGTTCTTTGAGAACAAAAAAAAAGGGAAAATCATGTTTGGCATTTCATTTCATTCTTTTGGTCTTTAAGAACGAACCGGATGGATTTTTGGTGAAAAGAACATTCTTTACAGACCATCTCAGACATCGTCTCATGTTCTTGAGACTAACTAAAACTCACAAATGAGAACTTAAAACTGGAGAAAATCGCGATAGAACCCGAGCTCAATCTCGACGAAGGCAGACTGGAGAAGAGCTGAAGTTCGTCGTAGCAGGAAGCCTATGTGAGTTTTCTCTCACCAAATTGCTTTTTCTGCAACACTCTGTGTCGCTCTCTGTTTTTGAAGAGATGTAAAATCTCGTTTTGGTTTTGGTTTATCTCACCTTTCAAACTCTTTTCTCCCATTTTGTCTCAGATATTGGTAGAATCACCCTGCTGTAAGCCCTGAAGGTGGTAGATCGAAGAAATCTGAAATGGGAAGGTATGGATTTTATAGGGTTTTTGATGAAATTTGCTAGGGCTTTTGAAATCTCTGTTATGTTTCAACTATATGATGTATCTTCTTGAAATCTCTATCTGTTTCAACTATATGATGTATGCTCTGTGACTTCTTGGGTTTCCTGAATCTTTCTTTTCCAAGCTTTCAATGTCGTGTTGTTCTTGTTGCTGATCAATGGCAGAGGTAGATTCCAAACGACGACGGGGTTTCTATCGTTCTCTAGCCTTATGGTTTTGAAACCAGTAGAATACATTATAGCCTTATGAACTCTCGCTTGCTTTGCTCTGTAATGGATGCTGCAACAGAATATTATTAATTAGAAACATAATCCAGAACCCTGGTTGAGAAAAAATGAAAAAGAAAATTACCTAAATATGGGAAAAGATCAGAGCCATGGTTGGAGGGGAGTCTGAGTGGGAAGGCCTTGGCATGAGAGGACGAAGTCTCGGGCCGTTTAACGAGTCAAACATGTTGAATCCATTACCATCATTGGAACCCATCATCCACATTTTGGCTGCTGTAACAGTTAGTGTGAGTGTAGTAATAGATTCAGTGTAGTTGGCTGAAAAGAGGGTATTTGAGATGCAGAGGGAATAAAACAATTAGGGAGAGAGTGTGTTTAGAGTTGCAGACATGGAGAAGGAACAAGAGAGGTAGATCGATGGATTGTTATTTAAAATGAAAAAAGTGGAGGAGAGGAGAGGTTGACTGGGTTACATAGAAGGAGAGATGGATGGATAGATTAGAGAGAATGGAGAGGGCTTACAACAATCTCTGCAATCTAAAAATACAGCATCTTTTTTCTCATGACTAAAGGATAGTGGCTGAAGTTAGTAGCTTAGATGTGGAAAATGGGCTTGCATCTTGTTCTCAAGCAATCGACTTCACCTTTATGATGATGCTCCAATAGTTTTATTGCATAAATTAGCAATATTTCCTAATTGCATCAATCTTTTTTCTTTCATTCTGGTGCTTGTAAAGATTGATTGTGCTTGTCTAAGATTAAATCTGGTAGATCTTTTGTTTCTCTAATTCTTGTTATTGAAATTTCTCAAATGGTCTCTGTTACAAAAATTGGTGGAAGATAACAATGAAATGAAGGTGTATAAATATAGTAGGAGAAAGGTTTGGCAGGACATATATACCTTACCAACCAACCTTCACCCATGACCAGACCATATTGTTCTGAATTCAAGCAGTTTATGAAGTAATTCACTACTTCTACCTGATTATCTATGGTGCATCATGATTATCAAAACTTAATTCTGAATTCAAGGCTTGGGTTTTCCATACTGGCTAATGCTCATTCTCTCTCATAGTGAGAGACCTTCAAATCAGATCTGTTGCAACAATCACTAGGACTTACTTTATTCTACTAATTAACATTGACAAAAGATGCCATTAATGTGTGGAGCTCCTGCACACGTAGCTGGATCTCTTGGCTTTTTAGAACCTAGGAGTAGGACTTACTTTATCAAGTGTGTCTCTTGTGCTGTTTCTCTGCTGGTCTTAAAGATCTGTTTTTTTTTTCTGTCCACAGTTGTCAACATAGTTTGAGAACTCGCGAGATCTCGGCGAGTTTCTCGGTTTTTTGAGAAACCGAGACGAGATGGGATACGATACAAAATAATACAAGATCTCAGCGAGATCTCGGATCTCGGGTCAAGATCTAGGGTTGACCCATGGAAATGACCCACCTACTATGTATTTACTTACCTAACTCGACAGAACTCAACATATCTCGGCGAGATCTCGGATCTCGGGTTGACCCATGGAAATGACCCATCTACTATGTATTTACTTACCTAACTCAACAGAACTCTTATATGCTTGCTGTAGAGCACTATATGCAACATTACAGCAACATTATGTTATGGGAAGACTATGTGACACTAATGGGGACTGAATACTTGATTCAAAGTCATTTTATGTGATGATAGTTGTAACTTGTAACACTGTTAAACAGTTTGATGTATCACTTTAACATTTCTAATTCTTATTTAAGTTGTTTAGCTATTAATTGAATGTTTTGCTCATAGTTGTCATGGCGTCGCCATATCGACACCATGGCATCATATCGCTGGAGAAGTGGACATATCGACCACCGATATGGATGATGTAAGAATATCGACCGATATGGCCTCCATGTCGTCACCATGGACGCCATACCACGACATATGGCCATATTTGGCGACATGGTTGTTTCAAATTATAAAACTTGATTTTTTAACAATAATTTTTTTTAACCATTTTTTATTCTAATGCTTTTTCCTTAACATAAAAAAAAAAATAAAAAAACATCAAACAGAAAACACTAATACACTATTGACTAATACACAATCACATATTCACATCAGCAATTTTTATTTTTATTTTTATTTAGATGGGTTGTTTATTAGCTTTATTCACTCAATATAAATTACGTTCATGTAATTGTTTTTTTGCTTTGTTACTTTTGTAGTCACTTTCATATGAATCATATCTCAACTCTCATGATTTTTCAACTTGATTATCAGCAAGACTATTGCTATCAATTATTTGATAATCCATGATTTCATATACACTAATGAATATTACACTTTCATGAATTAAACCATAGTAGATTAGTAGTACACTTTCATGTTAATTTTTTATGTTATAGGGTATATATTATAGCATACTAAATGACATTAAAAATAGAGAAAATAAAAAATAAAATATGGTCGATATGATCGCCATGACGGGCGACATGTCGATATATCGACATAACGGGCGACATGTCGATATATCGACATGACACCCCTCCACCGACTTGGATCGCCGTGACAACGTGACAACTATGGTTTTGTTTGCTTTCTATTACTAAATTATGTGTAGAGTAGGGTATTTTAGTATGTCATCGCCTACCAACCTATGGTCCAAATTAAAACTCATATTTAGAATTTGTTTTTGCAAAATCTGATAGTGCCATTGTGTTTAAATGGCCTAAAATAGGCTGAATACCAAGTTTCAGACCCAAACTAGGTCTAAAACCCACCGAGTTGAGGCTTCAAGTCGGAAAAAAAATGCACCAACTCGGCGAGATCTCGACTCGACTCGGTTTGTCCAAGGGCCGAGTTGGTACCGAGACCCGAGTTTTAGTACCTTGGTTGTCAAGGCGCCTAGGCAAACCAAGGCGAGTGAGGGCATCAGAAACCAAGGCGATGCCTTGACAACTATGAATTTGTCTCTTGTTATATATACCTTCTTGTTGTTGAGAAATTATTTGATTGATGAAATGTGGTTTTAGTGTGTTGATATACCTTCTTGTTATTGCCATCACTTTTGGACTGCACCTTCAAAACATCATGAATGTCAAGGTTTGTCGCAAGGTCTCATGGTTAATTGTAAATTGACTAAATTCCAAGCTCTACTTGATGGATCTTTGGTTCAAATTGGTAGAGCACTTGGAACATAAGCATGTTCCAAGGGGATGGTGGTTCGAATCCACCAAGGCCTTTTTATTCAACTGTTCATAGCATAGTCAATTATGGCACTAATCCACACAAGAACCCAATTTTAATGGCATCTTTGAAATTTGACATATTTTTTATAATTACTTTGGTTATGTTAATGAGATATTTTAATTTTATGCTAAGATTGGTAAGAGAGGGATTTTACAAGTTTTTTTTGGTATAATTTAGAAGGAAATGGCATTATTGTAATTAAAATCAAAATTGGAAAAACAGGTTTTACCAAACGACATTTTTGTTCTATTATTGTCCCGAAAACGTTCTTGAGACCATTACCAAACAGCCTTATTCATACACAGAACACCGTTCCAGACCAGAAACGCCAAAGAACATTTCTGGTCAAGAATGGGTGTTCTTTATGAAGACCGTTACCAAACGTAGCCTTAGTAATACAAGCTCTGTAGTATTGCTTTCTTCTAAACCCTAAAAATTATCCTCTAGGCCTATTACCCCTCTAAACCCTTTTAGCAACCTGAAACTTTACTTTAGAATTACATTTTGGGAACACTGCCAACAGGGTAACATAAGTTGATAAACCTAGCATTCATCCCCCTATTTCTTGAAGAGCTTTATGGGAACCCGGACATGCATCGGACTCCAACTCCATTTCTAAGTCCATGCAATAATGGAATAAAGGGCAATAATGACAATAAGCAGTCATATAAATCCAATAATGTGAAGAAAACATATATAGCCAGAATACATATCCAATAAATTATCAGACAAGAAGCAAACCTGAAGTTCATCTTGGCCCCATGCATATTTCTCATAAGATGCCCATGCATGAAGCATGGCTTCTTTAACTTTTTCTCTTCTTTGAACATCCAGAGGATCATCCTCAGCAGCCATCTTCCACTTGGTATCGCTTTTGGCATTTTCACTCACATCTCCTCCATAGTTCTTCAAATCCTGCAGCTGCAATTAATTTACAAATTCAGTCTACATGTAACATGGGATCCAATGACCTTACGGATACGGTTTAGAATTCCAGCATGAAAACCAGAATCACAGTGCTAGTTAGAAACCAGAATTGAGAGAAAATTCATTTCAGAAAAGCAAAGAATCAGATGAGACCAATATTCTGGTCAAAAGTCAAAGATGGACTAAGGATCAGTCCTGTGAAGTTTGGTTCAAATCCAACAGCTGGATTAGTAGATAATCAGTTTTCCTACTTGAGCAAGTAATCTCAAATAGAACAAAAATTGATAAATAAAGATGAGAACTATCAGAAATACTGATCAATACACAACCAGAACACTTGACTGAAACCAGATATCAGTAATCAACCTATTAATGGGTGCAATACTGTACTGTGGGGGTACAGATTATGTGTACAACGATAGAGAGACTGTCCCTATCGTGGCTGGTTAATCTTATTAGATTAGCTTTGTTAGTTTCCTAGTTAGATTAGATTAGTCTTTCCTTTTGTAGCTAAGGATCATATATTGTGTTTTATCCAGGATTCCTTTTCCTTGCCTAATAAGGAAATCTAGGTTGTAACCAAGGTTCTAAAACTCGGTCTGGACCAGGTTGAGTTTACCGAGATCTCAGCGAGAGTGTATTTTTTTTTTTTAATGTTTCAGAATAATGTTTCGGGGAGCATATGGCCATAGTTGGCTCCGAAACTTTAAGGTAAGCTTGTTTTAGGCTTAATAAACATATTTAAATGTTCAAATTAAAGAAAAAAAAACACCCAATTTGGTGTTTTGGATTTGCACCCTTGGTTGGCAGTAAAGGCCAAACCCTTAATGT
Organism: Telopea speciosissima; assembly: GCF_018873765.1. Lineage (NCBI taxonomy): Eukaryota > Viridiplantae > Streptophyta > Magnoliopsida > Proteales > Proteaceae > Telopea > Telopea speciosissima. The sequence goes on from NC_057920.1 coordinate 42,788,953, forward strand.
AATATTGCCTATTCTACACATTGTTTGAATGATATGAGACATAATTGGCAAGTAAAAGAAGTAAATTATGAACATAATATTGGATAATTATTTAAGAAATAGTTAAAGACTTAAGAGTTTCTACTACAAACCACAAGAAACAATGAAGTGTTCACAATGCAAATTACATAGACACCCAACCTAAGTACAATGAGTAATACATAAGTCATAGCCACCTTACTACCCTAGTCTTCCACGTCTTAACTCCCAAGTCCCAACAATACAATACTATGACTCTATGAATACTGAGGAGGTCAAGATTCTCGAAATATTCCAGATTTCACCGAGATTCTCAAAATATTCGAAATCTCGATAGAGTTTTTCGAGATTTGACATTTCGTTGTTTTGTATCATATCTCGTCTCGACTAGCTCAAGTTTACCGAGATTTCCGAGATCTCGGTGAGATTTTGAACTATGGTTGTAAGTTGTAACGACTGATTATAAATACATACAGTTGGGGAAATGTTGGGAATCGACTGCAGCATTATCAGCAGTCTCTTCTTCCTCACTTCTTCTCTCCCACACTCTCTTCTAGTGTGATTACTGGCTGTTATACTTCTGATATTGTCACATGGTATCAGAGCTTTAATAACCAATAATCTTCCTCTTTCGATTTCTAGTTTGATTGCCCATTAAAGGACTGATTTTTCTCTGGTTGTAGCAACCTATGCTGCCTATCTACTGGTTTTTGCCCTAGTTAATGATGATACGAAGCTAAACTAGGGCATTCTACTAGTCCTACTTTGGTGCACGTGAAGTTATTTAGATACAAAGGTCAGATTTTATCCATATGATGGTTGCGGTACCAGTTTCTGGAAATTTTCTTTAAGGTTTTGAGATCTGAAATTACTTCCTATTCTCCCAGCTGATATTGCTGATATTTTGAGAGTTATTTGCACAATACTGGAGGTACACTCGATCCAAATATTGGGATCAACTGGTGGTTTGATTCTCTACAATTTGATTTCTCATTTCTACCTGTGGATGCTCTGATTTTTAGGTCAAATATCAGACCTTTTGTTCCTTAAATTACTTCTGATCCAACCACCTGATCAGACTAAGCTTTTGGGATATTACTACCCTATATTAATACCTCCTTCGATTTCAATTTCAGGTCTTTCTGACCTACTGGTTCTCTGTATCTTGAAATCACCCAAATATGGGTGTGTTGCTCTGTTTTGGGGCGTGCTTGCTGCCGGCTACTGTTTTCATCACAATATACTGCTACTGCCTCTCGGTTGTTTTACTACTTTATTAGCGATTGGGTGACGTACTTGTGATCTATGCAACTTGGTACTATCTATTGTCTGATGGCTGACCCTAAACCACCTGCCAACAATGTCCAGATTCAGATTACAACTATTAAACTCAATGGAGTTTCCAACGACTTGTTATGGGCCCAACCTGTGCAGGCATATCCATGCCAAAGGCAAGATGAAATACCTTCTGACCTACTGGTTCTCTGTATCTTGAAATCACACAAATATGGGTGTGTTGCTCTGTTTTGGGACATGCTTGCTGCCGGCTACTGTTTTCATCACAATATACTGCTACTGCCTCTCGGTTGTGTTACTACTTTATTAGCGATTGGGCGATGTACTTGTGATCTCTGCAACTTGGTACTATGTATTGTCTGATGGCTGACCCTAAACCACCTGCCAACAATGTCCAGATTCAGATTACAACTATTAAACTCAATGGAGTTTCTAACAACTTGTTATGGGCCCAAGCTGTGCAGGCATATCCATGCCAAAGGCAAGATGAAATACCTTACAGATGACCCTCCCTCTGCTGATTATAAAGACCCAGCCGCAATTACTATACATGAAGAGGGGACCCGAGAGAATTCCACTCTCAAAATATGGTTGTGGAACAGTATAGAACCATCTGTTGCTGCCAATGCCATGTTCCACACCACTACAAAGGGTGCTTGGGATGATTTACGAGAAAGCTTCTCTCAAGAGAAGAATATTTCCCGGATTAATGAGTTTTATGAGACTATGCTTAATTTTAAACAGGGGGATAAATCATTGAATGAATACACCAGTGTTTATAAAGGAATCATTGAAGAACTCCAAATTCATCAACCTCTTACTACTAATCTGGAGCAGTTGAAGCTTCAAAGGGTTAAAATTCATGTTGCAAAGTTTATGGCTGGCCTCCCATCCTGATTACCAATCTATTAAAAGCCAACTTCTTACTGGGGAAAAGGTGCCTTCACTTAATGAAGTTCTGTTGTATTCATCGTCTGCTTACCCCCTCCAGAGTTCATTATTCTCCTTCTCCTAAGGATAGTTCGCCTTTTATTGCTGGCCATAGAAGAGGTTCAAATTTTTCAGGGAGGGGTCGTGGGCCTCGTGGCCAATGGAGACGACACGGTCATAGACCAAGTGGTCGTGGTACAGGTTGTCAGCCAATTGACAGGACTTCTAGCCAATTCACTTATTGTGGCAAGTCAAATGATACCATTGACACATGTTGAGCTAAACATAGTCGACCCGACTGGGCAAATGAGTTAGCCAATACTGTCATGATTGATACTTTTATTAATTGAGCTACTTATGGTGACACCACACATAATTCTGCATCTGGAGCAGCTTCCACTGTTTATGTACCTTGAGATGATTATAATCAGATACTTAAGCATCTCCAACAGCTCAAGTCTACATCTACCTCCAATTGTAAAACCACTTTAGCCCACACAAGTAACTCGGCTCTTCTTACCCACCTCATCTACTTCGTGGAACATTGAGTTGTTTTCTTTTATGTCCAAAGTTCAAACTTCCTTTCCCGTCATTCTTCCTGATGGTTCATCTACCAAGGTAACCAGTCATTGTATGGTTTGATTGGTTTCACCCACTTCATCCATGACCTTATCCTCAGTACTTCATGTTCCACAATTACCATTAAGTCTTTTGGTTGTCCCACGATCCATTTTTATATATGGTTAAACAATCCTGAGATGGGCCAGATTATGGGAGCGAACTAAGCAAATTCGCCTTCAAGTTAAGAAGATTCAAAAGTATGGAATTGTTGTTGGCAGCAGGTACGCGAAAGTTGCTGATCTACAACCACCCTAGGTAAGGCTTTTCTTGCTAGGTCAAAACATTTTTCGTGGCCCGCAGCCCGGACTCTTATTCTTCTTTAAATTTGACATGTTAGCATAGTTGTCAAGCCATCGCCTAGGCATCCAGGTGCCTTGGACGCCTTCCTCGCCTAATTGGTGTCGCTTTAATTTTGGACCCTCTCCGGCGCCTTGGGTGGCCTAGACGCCGTGACAACTATGCATGTTGGTCAGCTTACTAAAACACTTAACTGTTCTGTTACTTTCTATCTTTCTTAGTGTGTTTTTCAGGACCTTCAAACAAGGAGGACGATTGGTGGAGGGCTTGAGCAGGCTGAACTATATTATCTGGATGGCTCTGGACCGTCGACCGCTGCTGCTACAACCACTGGTGGATCTTCTCCTCTTCAATGGCATCTCTGCCTTGGCCATCCCTCTTTATCCAAGCTTCAATTGATGGTTCCGAGTTGCAAATCAGTTTATCGTCTTGAATTTGAAGCCTATGAACTCAAGAAGCACCATCACACATCTTTTCCTGCTCAGTGTGTGTGTAGGAGTTCGTCTTCATTTTCTTTAACTCATTTTGATACTTGGGGATCCTTGTCGAGTATGTAATAGATTAGGATTTTCTTATTTTGTCAGTTTTGTGGACGATCATTTCTACCTGACTTGGGTTTATTTGTTGAAGAATTGTTCTCAATTTCTCAGTGTTTCAAAACTTTATCAAGAAATAACAACTCAGTTTAATGCTTCTATTAAAATTTTTCAATTTGATAATGCTCTTGAATATACTCCCCGTGAGATATCTGAGTTTTGCTTGGCCAATGGGATGATCATCAAACAAGTTGTTTGTACACCTCTCAACAAAATGGGGTAGCCGAACAGAAAAATAGACACTTGTTGGAAATTGCTCGATCCATTATGATTCATATGCATGTTCCCTAAAAAATAATTTGGTGTGATGTTATTCTTACTGCGTGTTTTCTTATTAACAAGATGCCCTCTGTTGTTCTAGATAACCAAACTCTTTTTTTTTATATCCCAATGTTTGTTTAATCTGCCGCCACAAGTTTTTGGGTATCTGCTTTGTTCATATTTTGCACCATGCTATGATCCTCTTACTCATAGGCAGTTTATCAGTGTTGATGTCACTTTTTTTGAGAATACGCCTTTTATACTTCTTCTACTTCCAAACTACCATCTCATGCAGATACTAATTATGGACCACCTCTTCGGTTCTTGTGCCTCTTGATGCTGCTTCTTCTCCCCTACAAGTATACCAGCGGCACAAAAATACCATGCCACCATCCTCCACTCCAGCTCCTGCTCAACCCACCATACAGTCCAATCCTGGTACTGAAGTTCTTCCTGCCTTACCAGTTACTCTTAGAAAAGGTACTTACTTTTGTACTTAGAAATCCACGACTGTCTATCCAATAGAACATTATGTGTCTATTTCTCATCTTCCATCTCTTTTTCATAATCTTGCCTTTTTCTTATCTATTAACTCTGTTCTGAAAACCCATCATGAGGCTCTATCTCATCTTGGCTGGAAAGTGTCTATGGAAACAGAAATGGATGCTTTATTATCTCAATAGACATGGACTCTTGTTGATTTGCCTCTCGGTAAAGATCTTGTGTGATCTCGTTGGGTGTACACCATCAAGTACAATCCCAATGATTCTATTGAACGTCTTATGGCATGGTTGGTAGCTAAAGGGTATCAGATGTATGGTGTGTATTATTTTGAAACAACCTCTCCTGTAGCACATTTAAATTTTGTTCATGTATTGATCTGTTTGGCTGTCAATTTATACCGGCCATAGTACAAAAATTCGTTAAAACTCGATCGCGAGTATCTCGGTCTGACCGAAACGAAACACCACTTCGAAATGAAAAAAATACAATAACTCGGTCAAGATTTCAGCCATTTCATGAAATTTCGGTACTTTGTTAGGTCTTGCCGATATTTCGGCAAGATGTTACAAACCCAAGTTATAAAATGTCAAAATCTCATGAATCTCGGTCGAAATTTCGACCTAGAGCTCACAAGGCTTGCTTTTTTCATTTTCTTCCACCCATTTCTCCCTCCTTCGCTTCTCTTTGGTGATTTTTGAACCGGCCCTCGAATCTTTGCCGAATCTAGGGACGTAGTGGATCGTCTTTTGTTGATGACATCTTCTCCTACCCAACCCACCAGCCGTACTCGTACATTCTTCCAGAGCCATCATATCAAAGTGGATCAGTGGGTAGTCGTGGTTCTCCACACTTTGGTGACCCATATCCTAGGATAGGTTACCTTCAGCATGTTGATGATGCTATTGACATGGTAAATATGGATGACTACACTCATTTCTTCTCCCAGACTATGACGTGGCACTCATATGTCCTACAGTCAAAGAATAATGCACGACGGCTCCATCGGACTATGAGTAGGGTCGATCTGGATGGCGGAGTAATTATTATTAGTAGAAATTTGAGTCACTTGACGACTACTTGACTTGTATTGGGAATTTGGGATATTGATGTTATTGACTTATTGTACTTAATATTATGACTTATGAGCATGGTACTAAATCTCGTTTCGTTTCGGTGTTTCGGTCTGACCGAAATTTCCGAGATACCGAAATTTCGTCGAAATCTCGGTCGAAATATGGTATTTTTCTGTGGGTGTAAAATGCCAAAAATGTCCAAGATTTCCGAAATTTTCGAAACGAGATGACCGAAATTACCGAAATTTCCGAAACGAGATGACCAAAATTTCCGAAATTTCATCGAAATATTCGAAATATTGCATTTTTTCATTTCGGACTTGCGTTTCGTTTCGGACAGGTCGAGATACTCGAAATATTCGATATCTCGACCGAAATTTCGCGAGTTTTAGTACTATGCTTATGAGTCATTGAATTTATGTTTCCAAGTGAATTTACTTGTTTAAAATGCGTATTAGTTATTATGTCCTCTAGTACTTAAAAGTCTTAAACAATGTATGTGTAATGTATGTGTAATTAACTAAGTTATACATTAGGATTTTACCGTATATTGCCAAACAATGGTGCAAATCCAAAACACCACTTTGGGTGACTATTTTTGCAATTTGAACATTTACATGTGTTTATATAGCCTAAAATAGGGTTTCCATGAAGTTTCAGGCCTTAACTTAGCCTAAAACCCACCGAAATGACCTATCGAAACCTTGCAGAAAAATACAATATTTCGACCGAAATATCCGATATTTCGACCGAAATATCCGATATTTCGGATATTTCAATCAGACTGAAATGCCGAAACGAAACGAGATTTTAAATATTGATACCGGCCTCTGTATTAGATGGACATCAAGAATGTCTTTCTCTTGGTGATATTCAGTAGGAGGTTTATATGGAGCAACCTCCAGGGTATGTTGCTCAGGGGTAGAATTCTGCCAAAGTATGTAATTCACAAGGTCATTTATGGGTTAAAACAGTCACCGAGAGCATGCTTCAACAAGTTCAGCTCCATTGTTACTCGTTGTGGGTTCTCACAATGCTATTCTGATCATTCTGTGTTTCTTCGGCACTGGAACTCTGAAGTGATTGCGTTAGTTGTCTATGTGGATGACATCATTATATCTGGAAACCATGCATCTGGAATTGCAAAGGTGAAATCGTATCTCCATTAGTATTTTTCAGATAAAAGACTTGATGGTATTTTCTAGGTATTGAAGTCCTACGGAGTAAGAAAGGAAATAGTCTATCACAAAGGAAATATGTGTTAGACCTCTTATCTGAGGTTGGTATGCTTGCTTCTAAAACCGTTGATGTTCCCATGGATCCTCATCAGAAGTTTGGTTCCGGTGATAGTGAAGATTTTGAAGACAAGCACAGATTTAGGAGACTAGTGGGAAAACTTACCTAACTAACTATTACTCATGGAATCAAAACTCGGTCGAAACCTGTCGAAACCGCCGAGACAACTCGGTTTCGACAGGTTCCAAGACGAGTTGGGCCTATACTTTTAAAAATCCCCGGTTTCGACTGGTTTCGACTGTTTCGACATGGTTTCAGTCGAAACCATTGGGAAACCGACGAAACCATGGCTGTCATTTCATTTTTCAATGGTTTTTCAATAGTTTTTGAAGAATAATAGTACACAGACATCTGTGTAGGCTCCATCTTCTTACACTCTCGGTGAACTCTTCTCTAGATTGGGATATCTTGGACAAGTTGATGATGGGGCTTATCATTGGGCAGTAATGGACTATCAGACCAATTGGTCCCATAACATGTCATGGGATACGTATCTTGTGCATTCGGAAGAACGGCTTCGCAATCTTAAATGGTACGCTGCTCGTGGACTAGACCCACTAAGAAACTCCGCATGGAATTGAAGAGGGGCATTTTAATGTTTTATTTGGATTCAATGTATTATTCAGGGTTCAAGTACTTTATAATTATGTGAACTAATTATAAATTTATAATACCACTGTACTGACTGTATCGTATCAGCACGTACATTAGTAAACTTGGGTCAATAACCACAAGTATTATTTTCAATGATTTTTTTGTCAATGTAATTCATGGATTGTGTTTAAAATGTGAAAAATAGGCAACCTGCAAAAAATCAGGCCTAAAAAACCTTGTTTTAGGGTCAAAACCTTGGTTTCCCCATCAATGGGAAAAAATCCCAGGTTTCGACCGAGATATGGTCGAAACCGAGACGAACTCAATTTCTGGCTAGTCGAAACCTTGTCGAAACCCGAGTTTTAGAACCTTGCTATTACTAGACCGGAAATATCCTTTGTTGTTGTCGCCATCAGTCAGTTCATGCAATCTCCAAAAAATGTTCACTTGCATGGTTCAAGAACTCGGTTTCGCACCTAGTTTCGCCTAGCTAAAACACGAGTTGGGCCTAGATCTTGGAGAGTTGATGCATTTATTTATTTATTTATTTATTTATTTTTAACTCAAAGGCTGGTTTCGATGGGTTTTAGACCTAGTTTGGGCCTGAAACTTGGTACTCAACTTATGTTCGGTCATTTAAACACAATGGCACTATCAAAGTTTGCAAAAACAAAGTTCAAATAGGAATTTCACTTCGGACACTAGGTTGGTAGGCAACGACGTACTAAAATACCCTACTATACACATAATTTAGTAATAGAAAGCAATTAAAGCATTCAATTAATGTAAAACAACTTAAATAAGCATCAGAAATGTATAGCAGGGTATTTTACATCAAACTTAACATATATGACATACCTCTATCCTTCCAAGCCATGTTTCCGAAGCCCGTAAGGCCCAAACTGTGCCACATAGGATTCCCATGTCAAAGTGTTGCTAAAGAAATGTGTATAGTCTACCACACAACCTAGATAATTGTTGTCATCTGCTATCCAAAGGTACCCTATCCTAGGGTATAGAAGAGGCGGTTGTGATGAAAAAAATTGGATCGGTCCACTGCTACCGCCATCAGGCATGTATGACTGGGTTGGGACTGTGCATAGGTCGTCGACAAACCCTGACCCAGTGCTCCAAATGTCGAAGTCATGGCCATAGTATATTGATAGCGGCTGCCTATAGCTACTATATCTGGAATCGGTGCTCTCTTGGCCATAATCATAGTCATACTGAGGCTGAGATGCATGCCACGACTGACACTCACTAGTAGTATCTATACTCATACTTCCGAAACTTCCAACCATGGTCTTCATACTCATGTCCTCATCATGAGCTTGTGACTGTGTACGACGTGGACGTCTCTTGTACGTAGCGGGGGCACCATGGTCCTGATCCTGTGTGGCATGAGTATACTGAGTCTCACCCAAGGTTCTAAAACTCAGATTTCGACCAGCCAAAAACCAAGACATGGTCGAAACTTGTGCTTTTTTCCCAGCCAACTCGAGTTGGAGGTTTCAAGGCCCAGAAATGCTTTTTTTTATCTGATTTTTTGTAATGAGCCTATTGTCGACATTCTAAACACAATGCATGAACTATTTTCTCAAAAAAAAATAACACTCAAAATGGTAATTGTGGTTTAAATAAATGTTTTTATATTAGTATTTCATTTACTCAAGATATTATTCATAAATAAGCAAATACCCCCTATATGAATCCAATAAAAATAGTTAAAAAACAAATTCCAAAAGGATAAAAAGTCAACCCCCATTTCAAGAACAAATACTGGATTTTCGGTGATAGGTGAAGTTTTCACTTTCTAATGCTGGGGGTTTTCTCAAATCTAAAAAATTTCATAAATCTTAATATTATAAAATATTGCTAAAAGCCAAAAGTGAAGTAAAATATTCATTTGTTTAGATGTCTAAATAAATATTTTCATTCAGACCGACTTTGACAGCATTCAGACATACCAAATTAGGTTTGACCGGAACACAAGTCCTTCAATATAAATCAGATTTAAGCAATTGTTTAAATCTGATTTATATTGAAGGAGTTATGTTCCGGTCAAACTTAATTTGGTGTGCATGAATGTTGTTTAAAATCGTTCTAAATCAAAAATATTTTTTTAGACATCAAAACAAATGAATATTTAACCGCACCTTTGGTTTTTAGCAATGTTTTATCATATTAAGATTTATGAAATTTTTAGATTTGAGAAACCCCCCAGCATTAGAAAGTTGAAATTTTCACCTACCGCCGAAAATCCAATATTTGTTCTTGAACTGGGGGTTGACTTTTTATCCTTTTGGAATCTGATATTTTAACTATTTTTATTGGATTCAAATGAGGGGTATTTGCGTATTTATGAATAATATCTTGAGTAAATGTTTTTATATTAAATGATATTAAGCATAAATAAGTGTCTAGCCTGATTTCTGGCATAAATAAGTGTTTATCCTAGTTTCCAGTCAGGTCTCCAATATTAGGCATACATAAGTGCCTGGTCTGGTTTCTGGCATAAATAAGTGCTTGTCCTAGTTTCCAACCAGGTTTCCTCAAGTTTCGATGGGGTTAAGTGACACTTATATAGGTATTCAAGTCGAAACTAGCAAAATATAGTCGAAACATGTCAAAACCAACCCAAACCCTATACTTTTTAAACTCCCACCTTAACTCATCACGGTTTCTTGCAAAACTAAGACACCTCGGTGGTTTCGATTGGTTTCAACCGAGATCTCTTTCCATGGTCACACCTGTGAATTGTATTGACTTCGACTCCGTCTACTGCTCGTACTGGTATGATTTGTAACAAATCTTGCAAGTTTGATGCAAGTAGGATATTAATTGATGTCTTCGACAAGTTTTCCAACGAAACAAGGTGGTAAAAGCTCAAAAATCAGCACACCACTGGTTTTTTTGTCGAGTTCACCGAGACAGTCAAATTTCTGTCGAGATCTCGACTGTCTCGATCGAGATCTTTCCCCTTTTAAACATGGGTTTGATCCACATCTCAGTCGACCCGAGATCTCGACAGAGTCCGTGTAACTTTGTATTTCTCCTCCTATCTCGACTCGCTAATTGAAAAAAACGAATTTTAAGCGAGATCTCGCCGAGTTCTTGAACTATGTTCACTCGAAGGCAGCCTATCATATCTTGAAGTACCTAAAGGGGGCTCCAGGGAAGGGCCTCATTTATTTCCTCGTCTAAGTGTTAATCTGGTGGGGGTTTCTGATGCTGACTAGGCTAGTGCCGATGGTGACAGAAGATCAACCACAAGGTATTGCACATGTATGGGTGGTAACCTAATTACTTGGAGGAGCAAGAAGCAGACAACAGTGGCTAGATCTAGTGCTGAGGCCGAGTATCGAGCTATGGCCATACTGCAGCCTAGTTGATGTGGTTGTAGTTAGGTTTTCCAATCACACAACCCATGAGGATGTTTTGTGATAATCAAGCAGAGCTATCTACACTGCAAGCAATCCAGTGTTTCATGAGATATTAAGACATATTGAAGTTTATTGCCATTTTGTGAGAGATGGCGTCATGAAGAAATTTATTGCTACCCTGTTTGTATCTTCCGTTGATCAGCTTCGCGATGTGTTTACCAAGCCTCTATTTGGTCCTGCTTTCAGAAAAGGTTGTTCCAAGCTGGGCACGGGTGACTTGTATGCTCCAGCTTTGAGAGGGAGTGTTAATGGGTGCAATACTGTACCGTGGGGGTACAAAATATGTGTACCACAGTAGGGGGAATGTCCCAATCATGGCTGGTTAATCTTATTAGATTAGTTTTGTTAGTTTCCTAGTTAGATTAGATTATTCTTTCCGTTTGCAGCTAAGAATCTTATGTTGTTTCTCATCTAAGATTCCTTTTAATTGTCTAAGAAGGCAATCTAGGTTGTAAATACTGATTATAAATACATGCAGTGGGGGGGGGGGGGGGGACTGCTGGGTATCGACTTCAGTATTCTCAGCAGTCACTTCTTTCTCACTTCTCTCTCTCACTCTCTTTGTGCGTGATTACTGGTTGTCATATTTGCGTGATTACTGGTTGTCATACTTCTGATATTGTCATACAACGAAACAGCATAATTCGAGAAACCAAAATTTTAGGAAAAATTCAACAACTTGAAGAAAACAAATCTGATCATGAGATCAGATGCGCTGTTTAGTTGGATGAAGGTGACTGCAAAGTATGAAACAGATCCAATGATCAGATTTGAAGTTCTAGAGTTTTCCTATTGGAGCAAGGAAAACTGGAAAACAGAGAAATCAATGGAGTTTTAAGATCAGATTCTGAAACAGAACTTCAGAATGATACACTCCATTGAATCCTTGATAAGATGGAAATTAAAGAAAAAATGTAGAAAGAAGAAGGGAAGGGAGATATGATCTTGGAATCACCATCAAGGCCTCAATTGGAATCATCACCAATCAATTTACTGAATCACCACAGAACCAAAGGCAACAAGACAAATTTATCACTCAAATTCATGTACAAAGCTGTAGTCCCTTACAAACTTACATAGAAGACTCGTGATGTGATCCAGGGTTCCAAAAACCCAATTCGGACCACTAATAGGCCCACCCAAATAAAGAAACTTAAATAAGATGGTCAGTGGTAGTTCAATTTCACAGCACAATATAAGAACATTTCATGCAGATCTAGGGTTCCGAAACCCGACTTGGATCGCTTATGGGTCCACCCGAATAATACAAAAACTCAAATTGTCAAAGTGGATGGCAGAATTGTAAATATGGGAATCAAGCTAACAAGGAAAACAAACTAAAGTGAACTAGTGCGTATGATGGGAAAAGGGTAAACTTGAGGCAAAATAAAAGTATGGGACATGACGGAATAAAAGGTAAAAGAAAGGGTTTATTTGGTAGTAAAGCAATAAATACCAAGTAAGTTAAGGGAGGAGGAATCATGAGGAAGGAAGAGTCGCTTCTTCCTTGACACTTCTTCTCCAACGGTAAACCAGAAAAGGAAGAAAGAGAGTGAATATAATGAAGGAGAAGAAGTAAAGAAAGGGATGAGAGAGGTTTAGAGGGAAGATCAGAAACGAGAGAGAGAGAGCACACTCACAATGGTAACCCGCAGGAAACCCCATTCTTCAAATTCAATTCAATTCAATTCAATCCAATCCAAAATCTAACTATTGCGTAGGTTATAACTTGTATTTAAAGAGAAAATAAAGACTCCTAAGTAAACTTTAAAACTGAAATTAGATCTTAAATCAACTCTATCTTTATTTAGCTTATTAAAACATAGAAGGACCCTACCACCAATAAGTAGCCTATTCAAAGTAAAAGATTACTAGAGAGAATCCCAATAATAAAACCAAATAAATAAATAACTAAATATCCTACTAAACCCAATTAGACCCGGTTCGTCTTCATATGGGTCCCCCCAAGGGGTTTGGGCTGGTCCAAAGGATTGCTCCTGCATCCCCATTTGGGACAGGAAAGAAGACTTTACGACATGGGTAAATAAGTTTAAAGAAGACTGACAAATCTGAAATTTAAAAAAAAAGAAGAGAGGATCAACACCACTTAAGAAATAAGGGTAAACTTGTTAATCATGGCAACTTTGGGTTTTAATTACAGCTTTCTTCGAACTATCAATTCACGATAGAGCACCAAACCAGCAGCAACCTGCGATGGTTCCAGACGAGAAAACCCTCTCAAACAAAATCAACCTAGGGGAGGTCGATAGTTCAAGGGCCCAATGATTTCAACCAATGGTACTCAATACGGAACATAAGGAAGATATCAGGAGGCTGCAACTAAGATTTCAAAGAAGAACAAATTCAGAACTGAGTTTTGATTTGAAACTCTCAAATCAAGCTGATTTTTGAGAATGGGACTTTGCAGGAAGGGACGCTCAAGGGTGAGAGTTATGTGTATGAAATTTCAGAGAGGAAGGTTGGGGACTAAGGGAGTTCAATCCAATTGTTGAGGGCTGTAAACATTGCCAAAAAAACAGGGGTATACCAAAGGTATTGACGAACCAGGTAAACAGAAAACAAAAAATAATAAAAGAGAATAGATGCACAGTGTGTAGGGAGGGGAGAGTGATGAATGGGTAATGAACAGTAAAGAGGCAGAGAGAAAGGAAGAAAAAGACACCAGCCTCGGACCATGCTCACTTCCATGAGACAATCCCAAACTCAAATTTCTATTCTTCAAATTTGTTCAATGCGTTTGGTTACAAAGCATATTTAAAGAAATAGAGATTCTGACATATAGAAACTACTATAAAGCTAGGAAACTAAACAAGAAAACTAGGAAACTTGAAATAAAAAAATATCTTCTACGTATCCAACTCTAATTAAAACTCCAATAGAAAAGATAGTTAAAAATTACATAGAATCCCAAAATAGAAACTAATAAAATCCTAAGATATCCTACTACACCAAAAACCCATATTTGGGCCCGGTTCTCAGTCTGGTTTCTCAAACAGGTTCAGCCCAATCCAAGGAAGAGCTCTTACATCAACTAAAAAAAAAAAATACTCAAATTCAAAAAATGAAAGGCCTAAATCAATCCTGAACTTTAAGGTAACTTAAACTAATAGGATAAAGTGAAAGCCGATGAAAATCATAATAAATTATTGGCAAGCGACAGCAAAATGAACATAAGCCTTTCAAATATCTTACGTTATTACCTGATTTCGCAATTTGGTAAGTTCTTCATTTAATTTGGAAACCTCCATCTGCAAAGAAAAAAAACAGTACGTGGTATGTTAAGTAATGCAATAAAATGAAGACTTTTCTCATACTTTTGTAAACTTGGGTTCAGACTTTGATAGAAGAAAATTCTTTCTTTTCGTATGACTATTCTATAAAAATACAACTCAATTCAACTCGATTATGTTTCGTCATTTCACTGTATTTACAACCAGAACAACACATTTTCAATATCAATGTTTAATAGATCCGGCTAAAGGTTTTCAAATGCCAATTGCCAGCATCGCACATCTCAATAGAAATGGTTATCAACAAAAGAAATTGGATAACATAAACAGACAGAAAGAAGTCCCACCAATCTTCAAAGGTCTGAAAATTATTAAAAGCAGCAATTCTGGAAAGGAAATTCCACAGATATAAAGCAAACAATCTCACAAAATAACTGAATAATAATAAATCCTCCCAGAGTTTGAAATTTGAGTACCCATACAAACCAAATGTTTCCATCCAATATAATATGAAAATGGATTTTCAATAATTATATAATATGTTTTAGCAGCAGTGTGGAAGTGTGAAGTAATCAAGGGGAAAGGGGGAAGAGTTCTCTTTCTGCTTGCAGGAATATTATGTTCAACAACAGGAAACCATCTCTTTACATAAATGAGAGCTCTCAAAAATTCTACATCGCCTAGGGCAACACCGCTATACAGAAAACCTATTAAAACAAAAACTTCATTAATCCAGACTGCAAGCCACACCACTCCATAGGAATTTCGTCTTATATTTCTCTACCAAGGCATCTTCCCAATTCAAACCAACAATCCTCATAGATCAAACCCAGGAGACACTAATAAGAAACCCTTTGCAAATTCAAGCATCAAATCCCTGTACAGTAACTTCTAAGGAACAACCACAACCAGAAACATACCTGAGAAGCACCTAATAGGAAGAACTATTAGAAGATGAAGAAAATAAGTACCTCGTGCTCTCTGGTTAGGGTTTGACGATCCCAGAAAACTAAGGTGACACAGACGAAGGCAATGAAGAGTAACGCTAGACGCGTTGGTCGCTTCAGATAATACGATGGGTGAAGATATCTCCATCGACTGCTTGAAGATCTGGCCCGTGCCATTAAAATCTAAAGTTCCTTTCAGACTCTTGTGGCTCCAAAATATGTAATAAGTAGATTCGACTTGGAAGGAAAACTCTCTCTCTTACGGTATTGTTTTGGCCACAGATTGGATCGAGAGAGGAGTGGCGTAAGGAGGGCGTGATCAAATTTTTCTCTCTCTCGCTTGCTGTGTTTGTCTCTTCAAAATCTCTACAGGTCTTCGAAGTCTTCTCTTTGGAGAGAGAATTTTCATTCTCTGACGCGACGATCGTCTGGTCTCCCCAAGAAAATGCAGACTGAAAGCGACAAGCAGAACATTCAGAACCAAAACCGCACCAAAATAATGAAGAAAAAGGAAGGTTAAAGCCTAAAAAGAAGTCGGGAAGACCAAGTTTTTCTTCACAGAAGGTGTACACACATGGTTATTGTAACGGACTTTAATCCACAGCAGTCCACATGACACACATGGCATCAGCAGCGCCGCATGATGAGTATAGCCGCGTTGTAGTTACAACAACAGATAAAAATCCTATTGTAATCATCATATGATCAAAGGAAAAGATATTTTCGAATTACTTAGGAGGTGAGAGTTATTGATGGAGCAATAGTCTCATCTTATGATTGGGCACCGTGGTTCTAGGAAAAAGGTTTATTTACCGTATGCAAGATGATTTTGCAATGTTGAATATGTAAGAAATGGTTTGGATAGATCACTGTGTTTTTGGGAAAATTTCGTAGACACCCCCCGTAAGATATATGTTGAACATATTATTAATATGTAAGAAATGGTTTGGATAGATCACTGTGTTTTTGGGAAAATTTCATAGACACCCCCTGTAAGTATATGAAATATCATGGACATGTCAAACTATGTTCAAATGTCAATCTTCCCCTGACGTTAAGCACTGTCAACACCCAAAGTTGAAATGTCCATTTTAACCCCCAAGTAGTTATTTAAAGGGTAATTTACACATACCACCTCTAAGATTTGACGAAAGGATGATTTTACCCTCTAGTTTTGGAAAATTCTACGTACCCCCCTGAGGTTTACAAATGGTAACAAATAAACCCATTCCGTCAGTTTATGACTAACACTGTTAAAATCAAAAGGTAAAATGACAAAAATGCCCCTTCAAGAAGAAAAAAAAACATGCAACTCATCTTCCCCAAATCAATTTGGGGAAGAAGATTAGTTACAGGTATCTCCATATATCTTTTTCCCTTTCTTCTTCCTCTTCTTCTTCTTCCTCCTGCAAGCCTACTTGCTCCCACCCCTCTGCAACCCCATCCACACAGGTCACAATTCCCACTCTCCTCCACCTGAGAAACTTATGCGGAGAACCCATTGATCAAGCAGTACAGTGCGGAGTACTGGATCTTGGGTGATCTGATGACCACCGAGGAATTTAGAGAACATTCTTTTGCGAGGAGGGTTTTTAATGTTGAGGAAGCTGATGTTATGTTTGTGCCGTTCTTTGCGACCCTTAGTGCAGAAATGCAATTGGGTATGGCGAAGGGGGCGTTCAGAAAGAAAATTGGCAATGACGATTATGAGAGGCAAAAGCACGTGGTGGACTTGATTCATGGTACTGATGCGTGGAAACAGTCTGGTGGCAGGGAATCCGTCTAGAAACATGATTTTGTTTGTTCATTTTGCTTTCATTTGTTAGTGATCTAGGATTTGGGTTCAGTTAGGGTTTTCTCTGGTGATCTGGGAGTGCAATTTGATAAGATCGTGGGTTTTTTTTTTCAGATCAAGGAAGGGCAGCAATAGCTCCCCAAGGAGATTTATTATGAAAACAAAGAGGGGGAGAGTGCAATTTGATAAGATCATGGATTTGTTGCCCTAGATTTGTTTTGTAAGTGAATCTAGTTCGCCCTAGATCGTGGATTCATTTGAAGTTCTGTGCAGTAAAAACTGCTCCAATAATCGTACTTAGCTTCCCTTTCGAAGAAAGCTCAGAGTGTAGTTCATTGTCGACATCGCTGCCGAGTCTGGAATCACCTTTCATGGTCCAATATTCATCTAACAAATCATAATTGAGTGATCTGGGGAGCTCTGCAACGTAGACTCTGATGCATTGGTTGGGATTTTGGGGGATTTTGCTAGAGGAAATGAGAGGTGAAGGGGGAGTAAAGTATTGTTTATGTGTTGTGAAGAAGAGGAAGAAGAGAGAGACTGATAGAACACAGAGAATGGAGAACGAGAGTAAGAGAGAAGGTATAGCACAGGGAGAGTGTTGCTCTTTGAAGCCATGGTTCTCTGTATGCCTTCAATGGCAGATGTTGGAACTAGAAGTATCAGGTCGAATGCAAGGGTTTTGAAACCTGCAATTCATCTTCCCCAATCGATTTAGGGAAGATGAGTTGCAGGTTTTTTTCTTTCTTTCTTTTTTTGTAAGGGTAATTTTATCACTTCACCTCTTATTTTTAACACTGTTAGTCATGAACTGATGGAATGGGCTTATTTGTTAATGTTTGAAAACCTCAGGGGGGTACACAAAATTTTTCAAAACTAGGGGTTAAAATTATCCTTTTGTCAAACCTCAGGGGTGGTATGTGTAAATTACCCTTATTTAAATAAATAAAAGGAAAAATACCATCCCTTCCCCTGTAAGTATCCATAATATCAACCTAATACCCAAGTTTTGAATAATGATAATGCCCTCCCCTACTTTTGAAAGATTCTATCAACCGTACCTTAAGTGACTAACGGTGTTAAAATAGCAGTTCAAAAGACGATATTACCCTTTAATTGGAGTTAAAAAAGATTTCTGAAGTGGGACCCACCCCTTCTTCATTCTTCTTCTTCTTCACCTTAAACCCCATAATACCCTTCATGTAATTTTATTTCAATTTTACCCTCTACAACCCCAAAACCCCTTTTGCGTCTTCTTCCCCAAAAAACCCTCTGTGTTATTCTTCTTCTTCAACCCCAAAACAAGAACCTTGAGTGTATGAATTCATTGAGCGTGCAACCTTCCCCACTGCATGTACCCTTGAGATGGTACCGCTCTTAATCGAATTCAAACCCCTAATCTACAATGTTTTTTTAACTATAAACTAGGTTTTCCTAACTGAATCTGAATCTCTTAATCAATTCGTATTCGTTTTGTTTCAAAAAATCCCCAATGCGTGGCTCTTTTTTCCACCAAATCACCAAACCTAATTTCTTCTTTGTGACGGGTTGACACAAAGTTCAGAAATTTAAAAACCATTCAACGAAGCTTAGGAGTGCAATTTTGAATCAGTTCCCTTGTTACAGGCAGTTCCATTATCCAATTTGGACTTTTGGAACTGCTTAGGGGCTATTCGGAAGAATGGATTACGCGAGTCATGCATCCTACCACTGGACCTCGCATCCACCGCTGGAGAACAAAATCCTTTTTCTTGAATTTCCATTTTTCCTTCTTTTTTTTTTAATATTAGCGAGCTTCTTTGGTTTCTGGTTCTAAGCTCCTGTTCGGACTTCCTTCCTTCCCTCTTTCTTAGAATCTCATTGGGTAGCAAATTCCTAAATGCATCCGTGTGATGGGTTGTCCAAGTCTGCCTTCAAGAATTGTTGGGTGATTTCTGAAAGGCTTGAAGTTTGAAGTAATATATAGTCTAGGTGTTTCATGAAGATTTTTGAACTGGGTTTTTTTCTCAAACTTGCAGTGTTTGTGGTCGTGAATGACTCTTTCTATTTTCAGAGAGGTAGAGGCATTGTAGATGTGGAGGGTGTTCTTTCCAAAATAGAAATAATTGTGGTCGTGAATGACTTTCATGGATCGACTTCCTTTGATATTTAGCTTCTTTTGTACAGATCCAACGGTTGGTTCAAACTTGCTCTTGGAAATAGTTCTTGTCAAGAACAGAAAGGAGTTGCAGAGCAAAGTTTTGAGTATTATTTGAAAGCAGAGAAATACCCAGGATAGTTAGAAGATTAGAGGAAGATGCCAATGCTTCACTCTCCATCTCCCATCCCTCTCCTTCGACCCCACTGAAACCCCAAACCCACCTTCCCTTTCCCTTCTATCTCACTATATAGTAGCAAAAAAAAAAAAAGTTGAAACCCTTCTACACACCAATCGAACCACCCCTTCTTCTCATTTTTTTCCCAGAACCAACCCCACCCTTTTCCTTTTCCAAAAACCCCAACCCAACACTCCTTGGTTCCGCCAGAACCAGAAAAAAAAAGAGCAAGAAGAAAGAAGAGCAGAGAGGGTCAAAGACAGCGTACAAAACCAAAAATAGAAAACCCTTTTTCTATCTTCTTCCCCTCAAAAACCCCTCCGTTTTCAACCAACAAATCTTCTTAGATTTGTGACCGGAGCACTGCTACTCTCCCATCGGCTCGCTCGACTTCATCACTTTCGGTAGGTCCAACAAAATCTCTGCAAATGAGCGACATCATCATGAACATTGAAGGCTCTGATTTACAATGGAGGGATCTCTTCAGAGAAGACCAGAGTGCTGGGATTGAAGAGGGCAAAATTGGAATAATATTACATTAAGGGTATTATGGGGTTTTAAAATTTTTGTAAATGACCACGTCATCACTTAATGATTTTTTTTAATGATCAGGGTACGGTTGATTGATAGAATCTTTCAAAAGTAAGGGGAGGCTTTTATCATTATTCAAAAATTGGGTATTGGGTTGATATTATGGATACTTAGAGGGGAGGGGGATGATATTTTCCCTAAATAAAATAAAGAATGGAATCCCATCCTCCCATCTTCTTCAACTTTCCTTCTTTTTTTTTTAATTCTTAAAATATCAACTTCAGATTTTGCAGGTCACCGCCGATTGCAAATAGCAAAAAAACTGAATCGCCCTTGGCCGATTGTCAAGCAACCGCAGGCTAGCAGCCCTCTCGGCTGCGGGTTGTGATGGGTTTAATTGCCACTGCCATGGGTTGGGCTGCTAGTATGGGGTATGCGAGGGGTAAGAGAAAAAAACAGCTGCCGACCAAATGACCAAACAGCCATAGACTGTAAGGCTTCTCGAGGCCAGCCATGCAGCAAGGGTTCCTAGTTCCTATAGACATATCATTGCTACAACAGAGGTTAGCGTAATATTTAGAGGGCTGGATGCCTGGATCTGGGCTGATTACATGGTGATGCACAATCCTGAATATGAAATAATTTGCTTATTGTTGCGTCAAGAAATCGTCGGGTGGTCCTTCGATTTCCACAACCTATAAAAGGACGTCAGGGACAAGGGAGAACCGGTGTGGTTCCGGCCTAGGACTCTCCGATGCCTAAGTTAGATCTCTCTGAGCAACAGATGAATTATTGGAATTCAAGATGGGTTAATGGGGGGAGAATATCTGAGTATTTATAGCAGAGTATGGCGATGTGGAGAGTCCAAGTAGTTAGTGATAGGCCTCCTTGGTAGTAGAGTCCATCACGTAGTAAATCACCTCCTCTTGGGAGGTAAAGTCCGGATAAGGAAGGTGTTCCCTAGCAGACGGACATGTGCTTCCCTCGCGTATTGGATAAGATCCTTGAGGGTCGTGCATAGATAAGGTTCATCTCCTTTGGGATAGATCCCTTTACTGGTAGGATGACGTTGATATGGGTGGTGATGCCCTTGCCGATTTGTGTAATGTCCTTGGTCCTTGAGTGACCTATTGGGTCTCTTCCTCTTAAGTCTAGCGGATGAGTCTTGAGGTAGCCGAGTCTGGGTCGTCCTCTCTTCATGCCATGCCACGTGATGGATAGGGGTTGGCCCCGAGTATTTATGGTTTATCACATGCCCCCCACTCTCTTGGAATGAAATGCTCAAGGGAGTAGTTTCTTAGTGTGGGAGGGGCTCATTACAAATAAGTCTACTCTGGGGAGCTCCATGCTAAATCTTTCTGGGCCGTCCGATTAGTCTTGATCTTCATGGTGGGTGCCTTGTAGTTCTTCTAGTGAGTGGGGCAGGTGAAGGGTTCAAATCTTCCCCACGACACTTTTTTCTTTCTTTTTTGGTCTCTCCCATTTCCTTTTACTTTTTTGGTCTCTCCCATCCCTTTTTGGTCTCTCCCATCTCTTTTTTTTGTCTCTCCCATCTTTTTTCCTTCTTTGGTCTCTCCCATCTTAGGTCCAGCAGATGGGTCTCTTCCTCTTAGGTCCAGTAGATGGGCCTTCATATCTCTTCTCTCTCTCTCTCTTTTTTTTTTTTTGCTCACCCATAGTTCGTCACCCTTCGCTCACTCACCCATGGGTCCGTCGCCCTTCGCCCGCAGCCTCATGGTCGTGACCAAAAAAAATTTTTTTTTTGCTCGCCCATGGTCCGTCGTCCTTCGCTCACTCAACCATGGTCTGTCGCCCTTCGCCCACGGCCTCATGGTCGTGGCCAATTTTTTTTTTTTTTTGGGTACTGCCACAGACACATCTTTACTCAAACCTTGGCCTCGACCCATCGCAAACTTCGACCTCAGACTTCGGACCTCAACCTCGACCTCGAACCTCAACCTTAGACCTCGACCTTCTTGTACACTTTCCTTGTGTTGTTGTCATCGTCCATTGTGAGTACCTTTGCCATTTGGTCTCTAAGATACTTCCTCGGTTCTGTGTTTATGTATGTGGCCGTACACTGCTAGGGTGTTTAGCCTGGAGGCCGAGGAGCGTTGCCCAAATAAGTCCCCTTTCTCCACGATTAAGTCCAGTGATTCTGATCCTGACACCTCTCACGAGGGTTGTGCCTTTAATGGGCCAACCTCTGGCTCGTCCATGCCCTCATCTGCGTCGGGCGTGGACACTCTCCCTCCTTTGCCTTCTCCTAGGCCTATTTCTAGTGACAAGGAGGATGCCATTGATAGTCCTACCCAGATGGTAGTCCTCCTAGAGATGATGCTAGGGTGGTACCCCCGGCCAATAGTAGGATGGGACGGTTCTCGAGCATCTTTACCGCATCGAACTTGGTGTCTTTTCGTCGATCATACCACATACCTTTTGAGATTGTTCTTCGTGCTCCTGGGGGAGACAATCGTGCCTTCTCCCACCGTAGCTCTGGCCATGGGCGCCAAGAGGAAGGTGTGTCCCAACCCTCCTTGCACCAGGAGGGGCTCTCTGGTGTTCAAGCTTCCTCGGCTGACTCCTGCTACTTCTCCTGCACCTGGTGCTTCTGTTCCCTCTGAGGAGGGTGTGGCTCCTCCCCCGGAGTAGGATGTGGCTTCCCCTTGACTTCTTGTATCGTACTCTTTCCTTCTTTTTGTTTCTCTGAACATCGGATATGGGTCTTGTAATTATTTTTGGCATCTTCTATGTTATCTTGTTCTTTTTTAGTCTCTGTGGTTGGATCCTCACTCCTTTGTACGTTGCTTTTCATTATCTAGTGGCCAGCATGCCTTTGTGGCATTCTGCCTCGTGGCCGATGGCCTTGGTTGGCAAAGAGCCTCGTGGTCCCTTGGTTGGCATAGAGCCTCGTGGTCCCTTGGTTGGCATAGAGCCTCGTGGTCCCTTGGTTGGCATAGAGCCTCGTGGTTAATGGCCTTGGTTGGCATATAGCCTCATGGCCAATGGCCTTGGTGGCATTTCGCCTCGTGGCCAATGGCCTTGGTATTGGAGGAAGCTTGACCAGTGATGGAGAGATACATAGATGTAGCCAAGAACAAACTTCTATTACTTCAAAATCTTCAAAATTTTAAAAAAGAACATTAAACGATTATTGTAGCTGTAAGTGTTTGCAGCTGAAAGCCATATGTCCTACTGGTAGTACTTCTTCAGGTGCTCTGAGTTCCATGCTCGATCTATCTTCTTGCCCCCCGGAGTTTTTAAGCAATATGTCCCTGGTCGTATCTGCTTGGAAGCTATGTAGGGTCCTCCCAATTTGTCGATAGCTTTCATTAGAACTAGGTCTCCCTGGTGGAACCATCTCAAACCATCTCGATCTTTTTGAACTTCTCGAACTCTGCTAGTAAATCTCTACGGGACTCGAACCATCTCGAACTCTGCCACTAAACCTCGAGCTTGCATCATCATGCGTTCATCCTTTGCCTCATACTCCCCTTTTATTTGGTTTACCACGGGCTAGGAGTCACTTCGTACGACTAGGTGGGTGACCTGGATGGCTTTTGCAACTCGTAGTCTAGCAAGTAATGCCTCATACTCTGCCTCATTGTTAGGTGCATGGAAACCTTTAGGGCTGGTGGTCATGAATCCAGCCCTGCTCCTTGCCGCATTACTCGATCCGTCCACAAATATCTCCCACGATCCCTGATCATGCTCCTCACTCGATCCATCCACGAACATCTCCCACGATCCTCGATCATGCTCCTCATTTAACCCGTCTACTAACATCTCCCATGATCCTTGATCTGTGCCTCGAATATCTTATTGACCATCCTCTGGTAGGTTGCTCTTGCGTTCTTTAGCCCGAATGGCATGACGAGATAATCATAGTTCTCCTGATCCGTCTTGAAGGCAATGTAGGTCTTATCCTCCTCCTTTATGAGGATCTGATTGTGGCCTGAGTATGCATCCATGAAGCTCAACACCTCATGACATGTGGTCTCATTGATTAATAGGTCGATCCTCGGCAAGGGGTATTCATCCTTGGGACACGCCTTGTTTGGATCACACATCCCCCACTTGCCATTGGGTTTAGGAACTATCACAACATTTGTCAGCCAAGTAGGGAATTTTTCCCTCCTGATGAACCCCGAACAAGTCAGCTTCTCGACCTCTTCTTTGATTGTAGCTTGTTGGTCAAGGGCAAATTTCTTCAGCTTTTGTTGTACCAACTTCTTGGATGGATCCACATGCAGTCTGTGCTCGGCTATATGCCGAGGTATGTCTAGCATTCTGAGATCGACCATGCAAAGACATCTAAGTTCTCTTTGAGGACTCGCCCAAGCCTATTTTTTTGTTCTTCGCCTAGCAGCGATCCAACCTGCACTACCCTAGTGGGGTCATCCTCGCTAAGACGATAAGGGACAAAGTCCTCCCCCGTCCTTCCCCTTTGTTCCGTTAGCTCGTCTCTCTGGTCATTGATGAGGTTCTCTACACACAGCGCCATTCCACGGGCGTTGCCATTGTTCTTCTTGACAAACATCGCATAACTCCCTGGCCTTCTTCTGGTCTCCTCTGATCTCACCTACTCCATTCTCTGTTGGGAACTTCACCTTTAGGTGGGTTGGTAAGACTATTCCCTTAAGAGCGACTAGGGATGGTTGTCCTAGAACGCCGTTGAAGGACACTATGGACCTCACAACCATGAAGTTAACCATGATCGTGATTTGCAGAGGGTGTTCTCCGATGGTGACGAGCAGTTCCATTGTTCCTCTGATGGACGCGGTGGTGCCTGAGAACCCATGGAGATGGATTAGTTCTGGCTTGAGTTAGTCATCGTTGAATCCAAACTGCCTGTAGGCTTCCAGTGAGAGCACGTCCACTAATGCTTCAGTGTCCACCAGCATCCTATGCACAGCTCGATTAGCAATGTCCACCTGCACTACTAGGGCATCTTCATGTGGCAAGCTTAGTCCTTCTAGGTCGACGTTCTAGAAGGAGATGATTGTCTCAGTCTTGGCTACTTTGCTTGGCATCTCTGCTACTCCCACAAACCTAGCATGGGCTTTGGGCTTTCTTATGGACTCCTCCCCTGTCCTCCCAGTATGGTGAGGATTTGGGCTCCTCTGGTGTTGCTTGGTCCTAGGGCATCCCCTTTTTCTTCGTGATGGCTTCTATCCTCGTCACGATCCGCTCTTCTTTCCTCTCGTCGTGGCTCCTCTCTTCCCGGATCACGATCTTTTCCTCCTTGGCCAGAACGGCCCTCTCGTCCTCCTCTCACGAATCTGTTTAGGCTCCCCGCCTTTACCAATTGCTCTATGGCCCTCTTTAGTTGGATGCAGTCTTTCGTGTCATGTCCTGTGTCCTTGTGGAAGAGACAGTACCTGTTACGATTTTGCTTCTCAGGTCCTGTAAGCATGGGCCACGACCAATTGAGCAAGCCATGGTCTTGGATCTGCATGAGGATCTGTGACCTTGTGGTGTTCAGGGGAGTGTATACGGGACTACTTGCTCGGTCATTCCTCTCTGGGCGACGTTCAGCCTCTTTTGGCTGGCGATCACCTTTCTCCTATCGGTGCTCAGTCCTTGATCTCTTACCCTCTTTACGATCTTCGGACGCCGATCTCTTGTTATCCTGAGGTTTGGCCTCGACCACCTTCTTTCGAGCTTGTAGTACCTCGGCCATGTTGGCAAACTCATTGCACCACTCCAGAAGTTCTCTCATCGTCCTAGTCTCATGTCGTGCCAGGTCCTTGATCAAGTCCAGGTCTCTGATGCCCCCAGCCAAGGCTGCATGCTGGGTATGATCGTCTAGGTCTCGAACCTCCAGGGACTCCTTCGTGAACCTGGTGACATATTCCTTGACGGACTGCTTAGGGTTTTATACCACGTTCAGCAAATTGACCGTGGTCTTTTTCTGCTTGACGCTACTTTGGAAGCGGGTGACAAACTGCTCACAGAGTTCCATGAATGAACTTATTGATCGAGGCCTAAGCCTTGAAAACAATGAGGTGGCCACACCCTTGAGTGATGTGAGGAATGCTCAACAGGAGACCATGTCCAATCCCCCATATAGGGTCGTCATCCCATTGAAGTAGTTGATGTGGTCATTGGGATCCATGGTACCGCTGTAGAGCTCGAAGATAAGTAACCTGAATTTGGAAGGGAGAGATGCGCTCATTATTTCTGCCGAGAATGGGTGTTGGCATGGTATGGAGTGTGTTTTGCCTTTTGTCTGCTTCTTCAGTCCTTCCAACTTCTTATCCAATTCTCAAAGTCTTTTATCTAGCTCCTCATCACGTGACTGTCCGCCATGCCTGGTTGTGTGTTCACTATGAACCCGCTCTCGACCCCACCTTAATGTTTCCTCCCGCCATGAGTTTTGACGTGATGGCGAGTGGTCACGACGTGATGAGTCTTGACGTGAACGTGAGGGAGTTTCTTCATGATAGGTCCGACTCGATCTTAGTGTGTGACTTCCTCCTAGTCGTCCTTGGAACACTGACCTTCTGATCGAACCATCCAAATTAGGTTCCACCGACTGGTGTGTCAGTGACACCCCACGGATCGGCAGATCTGCCGTTCTCCTAGGATGATGCGAAGCATCTCCTCGTTGGTGAGTTGAACTTGCGCGCCTTGTGGGTCTCTCTGATCTTTCATCCCCAAAGGGTGACCTCCGAGAGTTTGGCTCTTGTCGAGGGATTGGCTCTGTCCTTGGTGGTGGTAACGTCCTACGGTTACGGGACGTCACCCGCTGCCTCAAATAGTTTCGAAAGTGTCTTTGGTCCTGGAGGATCTGTCGCTGCAAGTCATTGATCTGACCTACAGTTGCTGGCGTATTAGGGTCAGGTACTGCCTCCACGGCTACTTCGTTATTGAGGTCGACTACGTCGACATGCTCATTCTTTGGGTTCTCCATCTCCTAGAATTTATGATCATTGACTCTTCGACGAGAGCTCTCTGGTGGAGGTGACCCATTCCTCTCCCTCGCAGCGTTAGTGGGGGGAGCGACCTTCTTACCCCGTGGTGCCATTGAATGCTTGAGGAAGCAAGCTAGTAGATATGTTTGGCTAGCGTCGTTCCTACAGACGGCACCAATCTATTGTGTCAAGAAATCGCTGGGTGGTCCTTCGGGTGCCGCAACCAGCAAAAGGATGTCAGGGACAAGGGAGAACCAGTGTGGTTCCGGCCTAGGACTCTCCGATGCCTAAGTTAGATCTCTCTGAGCAATAGATGAATTGTTGGAATTCAAGATGGGTTAATGGAGGGAGAATACCTGAGTATTTATAGCGAAGTATGGCGGTGTGGAAAGTCCAAGTAGTTAGTGATAGGCCTCCTTGGCAGTAGAGTCCATCACATAGTAAATCACCTCCTCCTGGGAGGTAGAGTCCGGATAGGGAAGGTGTTCCCTAGCAGACGGACATGTGCTTCCCTTGCATATTGGATAAGATCCTTGAGGGTCGTGCGTAGATAAGGTTCATCTCCTTTCGGATAGATCCTTTTACTGGTAGGATGACGTTGATCTGGGTGGTGATGCCCTTGTCGATTTGTGTAGTATCATTGGTCCTTGAGTGACCTATTGGGTCTCTTCCTCTTAAGTCTAGCGGATGAGTCTTGAGGTAGCCGAGTCTGGGTCATCCTCTCTTCATGCCATACCATGTGGCGGATCGGGGTTGGCCCCGAGTATTTATGGTTTATCACTTATGATTGGGAGTGAATAACTTCAATAATTTGATCAAACTCCAAACCTCTCTGCATCAATTTATAATAAAGCCATTAGTGATCAGAGACTAGTGGGAAAGATCAAGCCGGTTGAAAACTAAATTTTATTTTAAGATAAAAGAAGACTTCCACCCAGATTTGGGAAAGATTTCACCACGCTCAAAGTTGTGAAGTTGTTGCAATGTTATGATTTCACCCATATTGAAAACTTATTTTATTTTATTTTTTTTTAAGATAAAGAAGACTTCTACCCAGATTTGGGAAAGATCAAGCCGGTTAGGCAGACATGGAGAAGGATTTGCATAGCTGGAGGATCTGCAACTTCTTGGCCTCAGGCCATCAAGCCCAGATCTGGATTTTTGTTTTGTGTGCAAAATAATAAGATATAGATGACGATCTCCAGGCAGAAAATAGATTTTACTTTACTCGTTCAAACTTAAATACAATATCTCCTTTTTTTCTCTGGTTCATCTAAATTTCCCAGTTCTTGCTTCTTCTACCTTAGACCCAATGAATTGAAGACAATGAAAAGAACGGTTTGTAAGGTATTATGGGAAGTTCACCCAATGGTAAGGGTAATTTCATCATTATAAAAGAACTAACAACAACTTAACTGCACAGACCTAACAGGGTGGACGAAGTTGAAATAAAAACATAAAGTAAGGGTAGTTTGTGATATTTTGCCAAAGTTTGGCATGTCCTTGATATATTGAATACTTACAGGGGGTGTCCTTGAAATTAACCCCTTTTTTGATTATATAAACTAAAGGGGAAAGTCTTCATCCACGGCTATGTAAGCCGTGCATGTGAAAGGGTGGGAGTTTCAAGACATTAATTAATGGGTGGGGGTTTATGACTTTTCCAACTCTTTGTGAGAGGGGACACGACCGTGCATGCGTATATGGCCGTGTACGAAATCTTTGGCCTAAACTAAAAAAAGAGAGTACGGTGGGGATGCACAGGTTCCGACCTTGTCTTTTTTATTTTTTGGTAAGGGTTCCTACCTTGTCTTTACAGTGGTGGAAAGTAATATTATCAAAGTTGTCAGTTTTTCCGGCTAAATAAAAAAAAAAAAAAAAGATATATAAGGTTCCAGGGTATAGGGTACTTTTGAGGAAAAATAAAAAGATGAAAGAGTTCTTTGTTGCATAGCCATATATGGTGAATTGAAACCTTTTCTTGTTTTGCTCTGTCTCATCCTTGAAGAAGACCGAAGAGTGATGCTTCCTTTGAATCTTGCGCTCAGACGCTACTTGAATCTGTTAAAAAACTCTATCCATCTATTAAAATATTAAAATTCCACTTGGCTAATTTAAGTTAGGGTTCAAAAATTCATGCGACTATTAAACCAACCAAATTCATCATGGTGTTAGTAGGGTTAGATGTAAGAAATTCATAAGGTAGTGATGAGATCAAAGATGGATTCAAAGTAGGGGGAGTGATTTTATGATCCGTAGTCCATTTCAAAACATTTTTAATGGCCTTCATAGGGTCAACTTTAGCAGCATGCATTATAACATTGTTTCTTACAAGCCATATAAAATAATAAGTTATAATAATAATAGAGAACATCCAAATGAGAGATTGTGTCATGCACCCATCCCGATGAAGATATTTTACATTAAATAGGGGGTGACTGGGACAACCAGTGTCATCCCAATACCTACCATGATCACAGATACAATGTCCCAAGCCACAGTCCCCCCTATCATCAATCGTGATAACAGTAAGGAACGTACCAAATGGAATAAATCGTTCCAATCACAGAGTTAGCGGAAGTGAAATTTAATTAAATCATGTGAAATTATAGAGCATCGATTTTCTAATGATAACACATAGTACAATCTCAATATTTGTAACCATTCATTCCTCTCATTATTAAACATATAGTTTATACATGATTATGGATAAATACATAAATTAAATAATAAATTACGCCACTAGGACACCATTCTTGGGTGTACATCTACATCCAAGTCACAGCCACCGGCTCTATTTGATTCGCATCCAACGGTGCTCATCAAGAGTTTATCTGTATATCAACTAAAAGGGGTTGCGCATTGGGGTTAACTACACTAGCTAGTGAGGGAGCAAAGGGGAATGTACATACATACACACAAACAATTACAAGCAAAATGATGCATGCTAATGTTAGATTCATTTTCCACCTAACACATAAATTCTATAAATCAAGTGTATGCTACTATGATAACTCGGGAGACACTGAGAGTCACTTTAACTTATCGGCCCAGGAAAACCTCAATTATCACATGGGAGCCTACGCTGGTAGAAACCATCCGGTCACCCAGTGGCAGCCCCCGATAGCCATCACTACCCCTGACCTGGCCTCTCCCACCTCCATAGGTAACAGGTGCTTAGACTATCCAACACATAAACCCCTGTTGGCAAGGGTTGTAGCATAAGGGAGCAAGCATCTTAGCCACAGATATACTACATGCAAGTCCTATCGTCCCGAGAGATATTCTGGATGCATCAACATCCCATTCCATCTAGTACCTGTGTTACGTCTGTGCCCGGACCTTGACCTGAACTCCGAATGTAGGTCTAGAACCCGATGGATCCTGGGTCCTACCCACTAGCAACCTGTGGTGCGTTGACCCGGTGCCCATTTTTTAAGGGGAATCTCCGGTGATGTCATACCTATCGATCCAAAGGCAGCTACCAGACCTATGTTGTTGTTCCATACACAAATTGATGGACAACCTAAGGTACAACCCCTACTTAACTAAAACAAGAATAAATTCATGTTTAAATAGGGTTTAAGGCCACACATTATATGAGGGCAATGCCCTAGGCATGGCACAGGCTTCCGTGGGACTCAGATGCAAAAATAACAGGGTTTTACCTACTGTTCCATCCCTACTGGTCTATTGGATCAACCAGTTGGATCGACCAGTACTGCTGTACCGCACAGAATGCATCTCAGATCCGTGGGGCCCAGTGTTTCGCACCCTGGATCACCTCCCCGTATTTAGAATGACCCGTGGAAACTTTACCCTAACACTATGATTATATGGGGCCCACTTTGAAGCCATTTGCATTGAATAATGGGTTTCTAAAATGCATTTTTCATAAAACATCATTGGGCAAACAGGCCTTAAGGCAAGCCTGTATAAATAAGGTAACACAAGTAGAAACCCCTCCCATTCCTTTCGTTGGAGAGAAGGAAGAGAGAAAGAGAGAGAAAGAGGAAGAAGAAGAAGGAGGAAAGGCTCTTGGACCCTCTCTGAGCTTGGAATTAGTAAGGTAATCCCAGTCTCTATGACATTTCTCTGTTTCCTAACTAGTTCTAAGGCTATAACCATAGTTCAGCCCCTGATTTCTAGCTGAATCACCATGTCTTCATATGTTCTACAACAATAAACATATCTTGATGCATGTGTAAATCTGCCATGTTGGGCTTGTTGTCTACAATTTTTCTTAATGTACATATGCTATACCTGCAAATCTCAGTCTTTGATTATCAGTTGCCATGCCATATTGCATGCTTAGATCATGAAATTAAGTGTAGGACATGCTTGCCTTAGATGCATGTTAGATGCTTGGCTCTATTCTCTAAAACATAACTATTTTATCACAGTTATAACCTATTCATATGTGTTTTCTGTTGTTTCTTGCATGCAAAGCCATCCATGCTGTCCATATGAGCCAAAAGCTCCAAACCCTTATGCATGTTGGTATTTTCCTTAAAACCATGTTGATTACCTTCACTGTAACCTGCTGATACCTTCTGATCATCCATGCAACCCACTGATCTGAAGATCCAAGCCAAAACAGCAATGGCTTTTAAAAATCTCGAGCTGCTCATGCACTGGTCGATTGGATCAACCACTACAAGAAATTGAAACTTGTTTTACCCCTAGCCTATCTTTAGGTCTGTGATGCCCTGCATGAAGTCCTACATGTAATCCCAATTGAAAACAATGCATTGTACCTCTGTTTAGAGCCAATCTGACATCCCGAGATAGGTTTCGGGCAACCAAACTCATATTTGGCATGGAACCATGACCCAAATCACTGATAGGACTACTGTAATGCCATCTAAAACCCTTGGTGTGAACCCTTTCCAGTTTTGTGACTGTGACCCCACTGGTCCATTGCTAATGGTGGACCAGTACCAATCAACCACTGCAGAAAACCTAACACTGGTTGTCTCAAACCTACCCCAAGGTCTGAAACACCCTTTTTAGAGCCATTGGTATAAACCCCAATACAAAACACATCATTCCAGCCCTGTTCCTACACTTGGAGCAATGGGTTGATTGCCACTAGTCCATTGGATAGACCAGTCCAATCAACCAGTGCAAACCATAAATGAAGAACATGACCCTAACCCCTGAAATTACTTAAGCTAGTACCTAGCACCCATGTGGGTCTGAACACACAAATCCTTTCTTATTTTGGCCACAACAGCCTACTAGTCCATTGCCACAGGTCCATTGGATGGACCAGTGCCAATCGACCACTACTGCTATCCCATCTGTTTTGAGTCTGGCTTTGGTTTAGGACTTGAACCAAGGATACCCCCAGACTCCATTACTCATTTAACACTCATTGACGTATACTGTTGAATTAATAAACCTAGGCTTTGATTGTCTGCCTGGTGGTGCATATCTATGCACTTTTGCAGATCAGCAGTCTTTGGATCCGACAGAGTATAGTCAAGGTGAGTGGATATGAATCATCATTGTAGGTGTAACCTTGTGAACATATCAAAGATAACAAAATTACTTTTCATTATTGATATCTGTGCTATATTATTATTTATTTGCTTTTTGGATATTAGAATTACAGATGTTACTATGGACTATGGTTATGAACATGTTGATAAAATAATTGATGAATCAAATGCATGCTATGTGAATTGTTAGATTAGATGTCGTAATAGACGGCTTGGAAATGAAAGGAATAGTGAGCAGTAGTATGGGCTGTGGGAGCACCATACATTTCATACTTGAAAATGAGGTTTGTGGTAGCCCCTAGAATGGGATACGGTTGACACCACTCAACTTATACTTATCATGTAGATCATTAGGCTAGGTGAACATACCCTTATGCTACAACCCTTCCCAACAGGGGTGCATGTGTTGGGTTAACTTGGGGTCTGCCAAGGGAGGGAGTCGATGCTCTCGGACCAGTGCAGGTTTCACCCGCAATGATTGAGGTGGCAACTGAAGATCGATAAGGGAGCGACTGAGGTTGTTGCCCGAGTCACTGCAAGTAGCATATACCTAGTGACTTAGTCGTGTTGTTAGGTAGACTAGAGTAATAAAGATTGAACCCAGCATGTAGATTGATGATGATGATGGTCGTACCTGCTTGTATAATTTATTATTCATTTGCTAGGCTCGGTGGAGCTCATCCCTCGTGGATTGTTTCTTTTTAGATGATTTTGCAGGTACCCATTCACTTGCCAATGTGTGACGAAGCTGTTGATGAAGCTGTAGAACTTCTGTACTTTGCTGCCCTGTGAAGATCTTGTAGTTTTATTGCTTCCATCCTTTCAGAAGCGCAATCTTCTTGTGTACTGTACTTTTGAACATAAATGGATATGTATATGATATAACATAGGTACTTGGGATTTTATTGTAATTAATATAATCTATCTTTCGGGTAGTTTTCCTTTTATCTTCCATTGCACTCTGATATTCATTTATTATCTTTTACCCTCATTGTGTGGTTTGTGACATGTAAATACTGCTTCTAGATCTTTGGGGATTAGCGGATGTGGTTTGACATCCGGGTCACCCGCCCGACCTACCTAGGGGGTGGTTTGGGGTGTGACAATCAGAGTACCAACACTGCCTGACACATACAGATCAGGATGACATATAACATTTTTCATAATTAAATAAATTGAGGTTCTGGTACCGGCACACCTGACACTGTCACCCGATACAATGGTGAGGATAATATCACATTCATAATAGTTCACATTTAAGGTCAATAATGCAATGCGTACAATGCTTATATTTATATAATAGCATGATCATGGTTGCTTAATATGCATATTCAAGCCCAATAAAGTCACCCAAAACCCACTCACGGAACTCGGGTGTCACCCGACGTAGTTGACATGAATCTTACCGATGTACCAGCTATCCATTAAGTTGGGTAGCCTAAAAATACAAAAGTAAGCATTAAAAGATGTATAGAGGGGTCCCATGCTAGGGCTCTAAGGTTAAAACTAAGTTTCAACCGATACAACACGAGCGGACTCACGGATGGAAGCAACAGGGTGAGTCTGTCCCTGACTCTGTTCAGGCCAAAAGGTCAAAACACAAGGAGCGGATCCACGGATGGAACTTCTTACTTGGATCCGTTCGTCCATTCGTTCGATTTTTTAGACACACCCGAGAGCAAGCGGATCCACGGGTGGATGCGCCATCTTAATCCGCCCCTGCATCCGTTCGATCCCTGAGACATACCCGAGAGGGAATTGACCCACGGGCGGAGGCAATAAAATGAATTTGTTCCTTCATCCATTCAGGTCAAGTCACTGGGATTGCACTGGGTGGACAGACGGACGGTACCACGATTAGTGGATCCGGTCGTGCGTCCACCGAAAATGTTTTTTGAGATTTCAAAGGGCTTCTCCTCCAGCTTGAAGCTTGGAGTACCCCTTGCACTTAGGGACATGGAGAGGGTGTCTTAGGTGTCCCTAGGGTCATTAGAACCTAGGCTTACCCCATGGATCCAAGATCACACAAGGGTTTAGTCTCAAGGATAGGGTTTCATGGCTTAGAACCAAAGGTTCAGTAGCAATGGCTGCAAAGCAGCTCACATAGGTCTTTAGTAGGGTTTGGACTTTGCCATTTGAGCTCCATTAAGGATCGAGCTCCACCTTGAGTCCCAAATGGAACCCTAGGTTAGCTCAAGCTCAAGGAATCTATAAAAATGGAAATGGAAAGAGGAGTATCAAGGGTTTAGGTCATACCTTGGTGAGAGGAGCTTCAATTCTAGCCCTAGCCAGCCTTAAAGATCCACCTCCTTTTCCTTCCTCCCTTCCTTTCCATCTCTTCTTCTTCCATCCTTGTTTAGACAGCAAGAGGAAGAGATGTGGGGTAGCCAACCATCTTGGCATGGCTTCCATCCTCTTCCCTTCCCCTCCTATTCCTCTCCTACTTTCACTTCTTCTCCTTCTTTCCTTGTCTCTTCTCCTCCACGGTTTGCTTGGGAGGGGGAGAGATAAGGGAATAAGAGTTTAGGTTTATCTTTTAAGGGTCTAAAGGGTCTTAGGTCTTGTTTGTTTAGGTACCCCCAAACACTAGTTAGTCTTTTGGGTTTAATTAGGTCTTAGGTCTTGTTTGGCCTAAGTCTTAGCCCATTAGGTCTATTTAGTTTGTTAGGTTATGTTTGGGTTCACCCTAAGTCCCATAAGGCCTATTTATCCTCTAAGGTTTGTTTGGTTTAAGTTAGATTATAAAAGTCATTATTTATTTTCAATTAAGTCTTGTGGGCCCACTTTCATGGCCCAATTAACCAATTGATGGTAAGGGTGAGGGTCTATCTGGTCCGAGGGTCTAATTATGGTGTCCGGGACACGGGGATGTGGGTCCCATAAAAAAATAAATCAAAAGGATAAGTAACAACACGGGCGGATCCGTAAGCGGAACCAGTCAAGTGGGTCCGTTCGTGAATCCGTTGCTGCTGTCAGGGCCCAAATTTCAAGAAAAGTTGTGAGGCTTTGACCCGTACTCTCAAGACTTCGAGGGGACACTTATAACAAAATATTAGGTTCAAGGCCATAAGTGTTGACCATTGGCACCATGGCACTTCCCTTTGGTAAAGTCTAATTTACCCCGGGGTAGTAGGGTATATTTTGGGTGCGGGTGTAACAGATTGTTTATCAACATCATGAGATGCAAGAAGAGAAGCACAAAGGTTGATGAAGGAAGGGCCAGAGATATGCTCAGTTCTTAGTCCAAGAGGACCAGAAGCCCAGATACGCTTAGTCCAATCACATGATAGGAATAAATGCCAAATCGATTCATCACAATTGCCAAAGAAAACACTGAAGGGTTGACTAGTAGTCATTTTGAAATAGAGGCCCTGACTGGGAGTCCTACATGCAAGAGACGGCAAAAGAAAATTTTAAACCGAGGATGTAGATTAAGTTTCCAAAAAAATTTCCACCATTTCGATAAAAGAGGATTCGGATGGTCAAAATTGGAAATGTAAATGGCTGCCAATTTTGCTGAAAATTTGTCATTCTTTGTTAAAGAACATCTCCAAGAATCATCAGATGAAGAGATATTAATCCTAAGAATGTTTTTCACAGAATTAGCATAGAAGCACTCATGTAATTTAACCCAATCCAAAGTATTACTTGGTAGAAAATCAGCAACATGAATATGATTGGAATTTAAAGACAAAGATTGAAGTGAGACATGACCTGAAGCTGATGGGATCCAAGGATCATACCAACAATAAGTAGATAGCCCATTACCAATAGGTTTGAAGACCATGTTCTTTAAAGTTGGTAGGACCCTAACAATACTATTCTAGGTCCAGGATCCCCTATTTGTAATGGTTTTAGTATAAAAAATAGAGGATTAAGGGAAGTATTTAGCTTTAAGCACCTTGGCCCAAGCAGACTGAGGGTCAGATATAAACCTCCACCCTAGCTTCAATATTAAAGCCCGCTATACTCGCGTGTAGTATGACCTCCCGTGGTCTCCTGATTTCCACTATACTTGCGTGTAGTCCGACCTCCAGTGGTCTCCTAATTTCTACTATACTCGCGTATAGCTCGACCTCCCATTGTCTCCTGATTTCCACGATACTCGCATATAGTCCAACCTCCCGTGGTCTCTTGATTTTCGCTATACTCGTGTATAGCCCGACCTCCCACGGTCTTCCGATCTCCACTATATTCGCGTGTAGTCCAACCGCCCATGGTCTTTTGATCCCCGCTATACTCGTGTATGGTTTGACCTCCCATGGTCCTCTGATCTCCTTTATACTCACGTATAGTCCTCTAATCTCTGATATACTCGCGTATGGCTTGATCACTCGTTGACCCCATCCTTCTGGTTGAGTGATGCCACCTCATCCTCAAAATCTAAATCTTGTCGAGCATTGCTCAAACTCAAAACCCTGCCGAGCGTTGCTCAAAATCAAATTCCAGCTGAGCGTTGCTCAAAATCAAAACTTTGTTGAGCATTGCTCATAATAAAAAATTGCTGAGCATCGCTCAAAATCTAAATCCCAGTTGAGCATTGCTCAAACCAAAAACCCTGCTGAACATTGCTCAAAATTAGATTCCCACCGAGTGAAGCTCAAAACCAGATCTCTGTCGAGCATTGCTCAAAATCAGACTCCTGCTGAGCATTGCTCAAAATCAAAACCCTGTTGAGCGTTGCTCGAAATCAAAATCCAACAGAGCGTCACTCAAAACCATTACCCTTTTTGATCCGTTGATCACCGTTGTCATCCGATCCTTGGATCACCTATTGCCATTTAATCTATTGATCACCCATTGTAATCCAATTCTTGGATCGCCCATTGCCATTTAATCTTTGATCTCCCGTTTACACTTGATTCTCTAGATCGACTGATTGAGCCCCCATTGCTACCGAACCATTTGTCGAGATAGGTTTTATCGTTCAAAATAAAAGATTTCTTCGGATGGTTTGCCGAAATAGGTTTTATCGTTCCAAATTCGAAAAGTTTTGCCAAATGATTCACCAAGTGATTTGCCAAATTAGGTTTTATCATTCAAAACGTCGTCACCTATGAGCAAAGTGGCGATAGTAGTTGCTCAACCCAAGGAAGTTTACTGAAAGGTTTACTAAGGGATTTCCATTACCTTTGAGCAAAGTAATGGAGCAGTTGTTCAACCCGAGGAGGCTTACTGAAAATTTTGCCGAGGAAATACCATCGCCTATGAGCAAAATAATGGTAGTAGTTGCTCAAACAATTTATCGAATGGTTTACTGAGACGTGGTTTTATCGTTCAACTCCACCACCTATGAGCAAAGTAGCGGTGATGCATGCTCCTAGTGATAAAATCAAGCGGTCTTTTGTCTTTGCCCTTCGGATGTTGGCACAAACCTTGGACAAGGAGGGGCAAAATGTAGACGCTGAATTTTATCATCACCCCCTGCAATGATGACAATCGAACATGAACGACTGACGACGTCCCCCAAAGGACTTTTTCCTCCGTACACGAGCTGTTATACCCCAAACCATCCCCTAGGTGGGTCGGGCGAGTGACCCAGATGTCAAATCACATCCGCCAAATCTCTAGGATCCAGAAGCAAACACCACTCAAGAGACACACCGCATTTACAATATAATATTGGAAACAATGTGCAACAGAAACTAAAGTGATATATATACATGAAAGAGCTACCATAAGTACATTGTTCAACAGTAGCCCACAACCCATAGTACACCTAGACATACATACATACATGGGCTTTTCATAGCCCATCATCATGTTACAAAATATACAAAAGCTGCATCTGTAAGCTATACAAAAGAAAAATGCCTTTCGGCTATCCACAAAAAGAATGTTCTATGAACATAAAAAAGAGAAGACAACCGCCATCAGATCAGCTCCTCCAACCTAACTCTATGCACCCTCATCAGAGGGATCACCTCCGTTGGGGTCCACATCAGAAGGACCACGATCACCATCACCAAACTATCCGTAATGATCCTCCCACTCAGGGAGATATCCACCTGCAAAATAATCTAAAAGAAACAATCCACGAGGGATGAACTCCATCGAGCCCAGCAAATGAATAGGAAATCATACAAGCAGGTATAACCATCACCATCATCAATCTACATGCTGGGTTCAATTTTATTACTCTAGTCCACCTAATATCACAACTAAGTTACTAGGTATATGCTACTTGTAATGACTAGGGCGATAACCTCAGTCGCTTCTCCTCCATTTTTTGATTTCCACTTCAATCACTGTGGGTGGAACCCGCATTGGGCAGTGAGCACCAACTCCTCCCTTGGCAGATCCCCAGATAACCATGACAACCTGACCTGACTTATACTTTCCTTGGTATTTAGGAGGCCATGATCACCTAACACATGCACCCCTGTTGGGAAGGGCTGTAGCATAAAGGTATGTTCACCTAGCCCAATGATCTACATGATAAGTATGAGTTGAGTGGTGTTAACCGTATTCCATTCTACGGGCTACCACAAACCTCATTTCCAAGTATGAAATGTACGGTGCTCCTGCAGCCCATACTACGGCTCACCATACCTTTCATTTCCAAGCCGTCTATTACGACATCTAATCTAGCAGTTCACATAGCATGCATTTGATTTATCAATTATTTTATCAACATGTTCATAACCACAGTCCACAGTTATATCTGTAATTCCAATATCCAAAAGCAAATAAATAATAATATAACATAGATATCAATAATGAAAAGTAATTTTGTTGTCTTTGACATGTTCACAAGGTTACAACTATAAGGATGATCTAATATCCACTCACCTTGACTATACTCCGTAAGCTCTGAAGACTGTCGGTCCGCAAAAGTGCTCAGATACGCGTCACCGGCAAGTAGTCAAAGCTGAGGTAAATGAATTAGAAAAATCATATTAATACACACCAAATTACCTTAAGAGACTAGGGGTGACTTTGGTCTAGCCTCCAGACCAAAGCAGGACACAAAACTGGCATGACAGCAGCTGTCACGCCCCCATCCTTATGTAATATATACTGTCACATAAGGGGCGACTAGGACAACCTGTGTCCTTATGTAATATATACTGTCACATAAGGGGTGACTAGGACAACCTGTGTCATCCCACTACCTACCAGGATCACAGATACAGTATCTCGAGCCATAGTCTACTCTGTCATCACATATTGATAACAGAAAGGAACATACCAAAATGGAATAAGTCGCTCCAAATACAGAGTTAGCGGAAGCAAAATTTAATTAAATCATGTGAAATTATAGAGCATCGATTCTCTAATGATAACACATAGTACACCTATTCATAAATGTAACCATTCAATCTCTCCTAAAATTAAATACATAGTTTATACATGAGTGTAGAATGAAGACAGAAAATTAAATGATAAAAAATTGCCACAAGGGCACCAATCTTGGGTGTACATCTACATCCAAGTCACAACCATCGGCTCCACTTGATTTGCATCCAACGGTGCTCATCTAAGTAGTACCTCCTGTATAACAACTAAAAAGGGGTTGCGCAACGGGGTTAGCTACACTAGCTAGTGAGGGAGCAAATGAAAATGCACCCAATCAATATCAAGCAGAATGATGCATGCTAATATTAGATTCATTTTCCACCTAGCATACAATTCTATCAGTCAAGTGTTTGCTACTGTGATAACTCGGCAGACACTGAGGGTCACTTATCCTATCGCCCCAGTGAAACCTCAATTATCACAAGGGGACCTACACCTGTAGAAGCCATCATGATCACCCAGTGGCAGACCCCGATAGCCATCACTACCCTTGTCCTGGCCTCTACCACCTCCACACCATAGATACTCAGACTATCCAATACATAAACCCCTGTTGGCAAGGGTCGTAGTATAAGGGAACAAGCATCTTAGTCGCAGATATACTATATGCAAGTCCTATTGTCTCGAGAGGTATTCCGGGTGCATCAACGTCCCGTTCCAACTAGTACCTGGGTACTAGCATGACATGGCACATACAGATCAGGATGACATAAAACAATTTTCATAATTTAAATAAATTGGGGTTCCGGTACCGGCACACCCCGCACCGTAGCCCGATACAAGGGTGAGCATATTATCACATTTGAATAATAATGCAATGCGCACAATGCTTATAGATATATAATAACATGCTTAAGATTTCATATTAAATATATATTCAAGCCCAATAAATCACCCAGAACCCACTCAGCTAACATGGCCATCGTGAGTGGTTGACATGAATCTCACCTGGGCTCCCCGCTATCCATCGAGTTAGGTAGCCTAGGAATACAAAAATAATCATTAAAGCATGCATAGAAGGGTCCCATGTTAGGCCCTCGAGGTTAAAACTAGATTTCAGCCAAGACAGCACGAGCGGACTCACGAACGGTTTTAGCAGAGGTGAGTCCATCACTGACTTCGTTCAGGCCAAAAAGTAAAACAGAGCGAGCGGACCCAAGAGTGGAACATTTCACTTGAATCCGGTTGTGCATCCGTTCGACACCTGAGACACACCTAAAAGGAAGCGGATTAACGGGCAGATGTGCTTCTTAGGTCCCCCCTGCATCCGTTCAATTCCTGAGACATACATGAGAGCAACTGGCCCCAGGCGGATGCAACAGACTTGAGTCCATTCCTTCATTCGGGCAGTCCAACACACAGGAGTTATACTGGATGGACTGACGGACGATACCACGATTGGTGGATCTGGTCATTCGTTCGCCGGCAGTCTCGTCCAAGATTTTAGAGGGCTTTTGCTCCAGCTTGAAGCTTGGAGTGCCCTAAGTTCTCAGGGACGAGGGAGAGGTGTCTAAGCCTTTCTAGGGTCACTAAGTCCTAGCCTTACCTCAAGGATCCAAGATCTTACAAGGTTTGGTCTCCAATTAGTCCAAGGGTTGGGTTTCATGGCTTAGGTCCAAGGGTTCACCAACAATGGCTGCAATTGCAGCACTTGGAGGTCCAGATTAGCCCCATTAGAGCTCCCAATTTGGCCAAACATCATCTTGAGTCCCAAATGGAACCCTAGGTTAGCTCAAGCTCAAGAACTTCTACCAAAATATAAGCTAGAAATGAAGAGAGAGAGATTCCAAGCTTGGAGTCTTACCTTGGTGAGATTCTCCTTCCAACCATCCTCTCCATCTCTTCTCCTCCTCTTTCTCTTCTCTTTTGGGTCCGGCCAGCTTGGGGAGGAGATGTGGGGCAGCCAGCCATCTTGGCATGGCTTCCACCTTCTTCCCTTCCCCTCCTATTCCTCTCCTACTTCTACTTCTTCTTCTTTCCTTCTTCTCCTTCTTCTCTTGTCTCTTCTCCTCCACGGTTTACTTGGGAGGGGGAGAGATAAGAGAATAAGGATTCTCTTATCTTTTTAAGGGTCAAATGGGCCTTAGGCCATGTTTGGTTTAGGCACCCCCAAACACTTAGTGGCCCTTAGGTCTTTCGATGGGTTTTGGTTAGGTATTAGGGCTTGTTTGGCCTTCATCATAACCAGTTGGTCCATTAGGTCATGTTTGGGGTGCACCCTAAGTCCCTAGGACTTAATTGTCTACTAAGGTCTGTTTTGTTTAGGTTAGGGTATATAAAACCCATTATTCATCAAAGTTATGCTTTGTGGGCCCATTCTCATGATTCAACTAACCATCTAATGGCAAGGGTAGGGGTCCATATGGTCCACAGGTCTAATTATAGTGTTCGGGATATAAGGTATGGGTCCCACGAAAAAAGGAACGAAAAATACAGATGACAGCATGGGTGGATCCTCAGGCAGATTTAGTACGAGTGAGTCCGTTCGTGACTTCAGTGCTGCTGTCAGGGCCCAAACTTCAAGGAAAGTTATGGGATTTTGGCCTACACTTCCAAGTGTTCGAGGGGATACTTTTAGTAATATTTTAAGTCCAAGGTTACAGGTGTTGGCCAGTGCCACCGTGGCATTGCCCCTTAGGTAAATGTCTAAACTGCCCCGAGGTAGAGGGGTATATTTGGGGTGTGGGTGTGACTGCAGCAGTGGTCGATTGGCACTGATCTATCTAATGGATCAGTAGGCTGCTGTGGCCCAAAATCAAAAGGGGTCTGCGGATTTAAATAAAAAAGGTGCCTAGGTACTATTTTCGCTAATTACAGGGGTTAGGGTCATGTTACTCAACCCTGAACTATACTGGTTGATCGGTACTGATCTATCCAATGGACCAGTGACAATCAACCCATTGCTCAAAGTGTAAGAATAGGGCTGAATTAATGAGTCTATATTAGGGTTTATACCAAAGGCTCTGAAAAGGGTGTTTTAGACCTTGGGGTAGGTCTGAGATAGCACAACTTTAGGTTTTCTGCAGTGGTCGATTGGTACAGGTCCATCCAATGGACCAGTAGGGTCCCAGATGCCAAAAGTGCAGGGTTTCCAGGGTAATGGTTATGGCTTCATAAAAGAGGTCCCTAGGTGTCATTTTAGTGGTACCAACATAGGTCCTTGGCCTTGGTTCCATTTATAAGAGGCTTAGTTGCCCGATACCTGTCTCGGCATGTCAGATTGGCTCCAAACAAAGGTACAGTGCATGGATTTCATTTGGAATTGCATGCAGGGCTTCCTACAGTGCATCACAGACCCAAAGGTAGGCTAGGGGTAACACAGGTTTCAGTTTCTTGCAGTGGTCGATTCACAGTGGTTGATCCAATCGACCAGTGTATGAGCAGTTCAAAAATTTAAAAGTTAAAGTTGTTTTGGCTTGGATCTTCAGATCAGTGGTTTGCATGAATGATCAGAAGGTACTAGCAGGTTATAGTAGAGGTAATCAACATGATTCGAAGGAAAATATCAACATGCATGAGGGTTTGGAGCTTTTGGCTAATATGGACAGCATGCATGGCTTTGCATGCAAGAAACAACAGAAATCCTATATGAGCAGGTTATAATTGTGGCATAACAGTTCTGTTTCAGAGAACAGACCCCAGCATTTAACATGCATCTAAAGCAAGCATGGCCTACACTTAATTTCATGGTCTAAACATGCAATATGGCAATTGATCAACTAAGACTGAGATTTATAGGTACAACATATATTCATCATGAAAAAGTGTAGACAATAAGCCCAACATGGTGGATTTACACATGCATGCAAGATCCAAGCATCAAGATATGTTTATTATTGTAGAACATATAAGAACATAGTGATTTAGCTAGAAATCAAGGGCTGAACTATGGTTACAACCATGGAACTAGTTAGGAAACAGAGAAACGTCATAGGGCCTGGGATTACCTTACTAAATCCAAGCTTAGAGAGGGTCCAAAGCCTTTCCTCCTTCTCCTTCTTCTTCTTCCTCTTTCTCCTTCTCTTTCTCTCTTCCTTCTCTCCAACGAAAGGAATAGGAGGGGTTTCTATTTGTGTTGGCTTACATATACCGGCTTGCCTTAAGGCCTGTTTGCCCAATGTTGTTTTATGAAAAATGCATTCTAGAAACCTATTCTGCAATGCAAATGGCGTCAGAGTGGGCCCCACATAATCACAGTGTTAGGGTAATATTTCCACAGGTCATTCTAAGTATGGGGAGGTGATCCGAGGTGCAAAACACTGGGCCCCACGCATCTGAGATGCATTCTGTGCAGTACAGCAGTACTGGTCAATCCAACTGGTTGATCCAATAGACCAGTAGGGATGGACTAGTAGGTAAAACTCTGCTCTTTTTGCATCTGAGTCCCACGGAGGCCTGTGCCATGCCTAGGGCATTGCCCTCATATAATTTGTGGCCATTAAACCCTATTTAAACATTTAAACATGAATTTATTCCTGTTTTAGTTAAGCAGGGGCTGTACCATAGGTAGTCCATCAATTTATGTATGGAACAGCAACATAGGTCTGGTAGCTGCCTCCGGATCGGTAAGTATGACATCACCGGAGATTCCCCTTAAAAAATGGGCACTGGGTCGGTGCACCACAGGTTGCTAGTGGGTAAGACCCAAGATCCATCGGGTTTCGGACCTACATTCAAAGTTCGGGTCAGGGTTCAGGCACAGATGTAACACGAGCCATATCACCCCCTCCATATCCCTAAAAATAATTTACAAGACCCTTTTACTTAGTGCTGAAGGAGTTACCGCTCACCTTCCTTGACCGCTGTAGGGGGTGGAGGACCCCCGACAGAAAATGTTATGAAGGGTCAAAAGCGACAAAAATCCTAAAAAACATCCCCTGAACAACCCCACATGACACCCTACTTTGAAGTCTGACCTAGCGACACCATGCACGGCCACTAAGACAGCGTGAAGCGACAAGCGCTACCAGTGTGGCACTGTGACGGCAGACCGCACTGGCGTGGCTATGTGCGGCAAAGCACCGCAACCACCAAACTTCCCCTTGCGGCGTCGCACCACAAGCTGCGGTACCCAAAATTTAATTTTTTATTTTCGGCAGTGCCGCGGGGAAGACTAAAATTTTGCCTATAAATACCCCCACCCCTCATTTCAACAAGTCCAAGTTGAGGCGAGGGGGGACCTCCAGAGCTCCAATTTTTTGGTTTTTTTTTTCTTTTTTTTTTTTTTTAGTTTCGGGCCCTGCCCCAGTCCGATTTCGACCTTTCGAGCCTTGTCCCTCTATCTGGAGTCTGGGTCCCCCGGAGTCGCCTTTCCTAACCTGTTTTTGCCCAAATCGTAGAAAAGTCCTTATAGCATAGCTAT
This sequence comes from Telopea speciosissima, assembly GCF_018873765.1. Taxonomy (NCBI): domain Eukaryota; kingdom Viridiplantae; phylum Streptophyta; class Magnoliopsida; order Proteales; family Proteaceae; genus Telopea; species Telopea speciosissima. The sequence goes on from NC_057920.1 coordinate 42,833,803, forward strand.
TCTGCCCAAGAGCCATCCCACTCCCATAATTACCCGACGTCGTTACTCTGTCGAAGTAGTTTCCCATTTCAATACCTGAATCCGCTACTCTATCCGATAATGTCAACCTTAATACCCGACGTCGTTACTCTGTCCAATAGAGTTCAACTCAATCATCGTAAGCTGTTACTCTGTCCGGTAAAGGATAAAGTCAATCGTTTCTCTCCACCTGAGCTGGGGGATGCCGCCTATACTGTACTTTTCATAATTGTATTGTTTTAAAGTATACAGGTATACATTTCTTTCATTGCATTTTAATTTTGTAACAATGTAGACTTTTAGACTTTGAAATTACTCTTGTGTAGTGTACAGTAGTGAATTTAAAGTAGTTTAACTTTAAGTAGTTTGTGCATCATTTTAGCTATACACGTGGGAATAGGACATTTATAAAGGGAGAATATTCGAAAACCAGCGTCTAGTAGAAAGACCGGTTTAACCGGGTGAGGTGGGTGCCTAACACCTTCCCACTCTCGTAACCTGATCACTTACCCTGAATCTCTGACCAGACCAAACGAAGTCTTGTAGCCCTTCATAGGGCTACACCAATGTGTCCTAGGCCCTAATCCTAGGTGGCGACTCCATTTCATTTGATTGTATGACCCCCCCATCCCTCGACAAATCATAACCTTTGAGAAGACGCATTCCTTCTCTCTCCAATCGAGGAGCATAGCCCAACCCCATTTGAACCAAGCACCCAACAGGGAACGCAGACGCAGTTCTGGGAATGGATCCTCATACCTAGTCGGCCACCGACATAACTGGGGTGCCGAGAGATATAGCTGAGCACTGACTGCACATTTATCCGACCCAAAAACCGATTCTACAAAAAAGGAGGAACTACACCCTTGATCAGCAGACCGCAATCAAAGAAGAGGTGAATAAGCTCCGGCAATCCGGCTTCATCAGGGAAGAGAAGTTCCCAACGTGGTTAGCGAACGTTGTCATGGTTCCCAAATCAAACAGAAAGTGGAGACTATGCATTGATTACACCGATCTCAATAAGGCGTGTCCAAAAGATGAGTACCCCTACCTCGAATTGACTTATTGATCGATGCCACTGTTGGTCATGAGATTTTCAGCTTCATGGATGCGTACTTCGGCTACAATCAGATCCTCATGCATGAAGAAGATTAGGCATACGAGGCCTTCCGAACAGATTAAGAGAACTTTTACTACAAAGTAATACCCTTCGGGTTGAAGAATGCAGGGGCTACGTACCAAAGGATGGTCAACCATATGTTCCAAGATCAGATCGGCAGAAATATGGAAGTATACATAGATGATTTGCTAGTTAAGAGCCTGAAGGCTTAATACCATCTAACTGACCTAGAAGAAGCATTCGGAGTGTTGAGGAAAAATTGGATGAAGCTGAACCCCGCAAAGTGCGCCTTCGGGGTGACCTCGAGAAAGTTCCTCAGCTTTATGGTCTCCATTCGAGGCATAGAGGCTAACCCGACAAAGATCAGAGCCATCCAAGAGATGACCCCTCCCAAGACGGTTCGGGAGGTGCAAAGGCTGAGTGGAAGAGTGGCGGCATTGACGAGGTTTATGTTAAGGTCGGGCGACAAATGTCTACCTTTCTTCAACACATTAAAGAACCTTCGGAACCCGAAGGATTTTGTGTGGATGAGCGAGTGCCAATAAGCTTTTGAGGAGCTAAAATGGTATTTGGAGAATCCACTGCTCCTCTCTCGATCCAAGCCGAAAGAAGAGCTCCAACTCTACTTAGACTCAACGCTTGTGGTCATCAGCGCCGTACTATTGAAAGAAGAGGACAAGGTCCAAAAGCCAATATACTATGTCAGTCATGTGCTAATTGATGTGGAAATGCGATACTCCAAGTTTGAGAAGGTTACATTTGCACTTGTAACGATGGCAAGAACGCTGAGGTCATACTTCCAAGCCCACCCGATCGTAGTTCTGACCGGCCAACCCCTAAAGAAGATATTACATAAGCCAGACGTGTCAGGATGGCTGATCACATGGGTGGTGGAGCTGAGCGAATACAACATTGACTATCGACCCCGCATGGCAGTAAAAGGGCAAGCCCTAGCAGACTTCATCACTGAATGTATCAGGGCCGACTTCGAGGTCCGAGGAGGCGAGAGGTCGACCACTAAAGATGAGACGGAACATGCCTAGATTATGAATGTTGATGGTTCGAGTAACATGGTCGAAAGTGGTTCAAGGCTAATGTTGGTCAGTCTGAAGGGATTTCGCATCCAATACACATTAAGGTTCAGATTCACAGCCTTCAATAATGAGACTGAGTACGAGGCTTTACTAGCCAGGCTTCGGGTCGCCAGGGCCATAGGCATTGAACGATTGAAAGCAAGAAGTTACTCGTAACTCGTGGTCAATCAGGTTAACGACGAATATGAGGCAAAAGACAAAAGAATGATCGCTTACCTAGGACGAGCCCGAGGACTGATTGTCGAGTTTGAACATTTTGAGATGACCCGAGTACCACGAGAAGAAAATTCCTTAGCCTACTCCCTATCGCGGCTGGCCGAGGCCAAAGTGCCAAGCCTAAATAGTTCAGTTTATATCAAAATTCTGGATGAGCCGTCGCTAAATGACAAGAAGGTCATCAACCACATCGAAGAAGACGGTTCAAGTTGGATGGATCCGATCGTCTATTATTTGGAGAATGATCAACTCCCAGAAAGTTGAGAGGAAGCAAGGAATTCGAGCCGTAAAGTACACCATGGTCGATGGAGTTTTGTACAAGAGGGCTGTCTCACCTCTGCTACTTAGATGTCTTGGACCAAAAGGTGCCGAGTATGCTTTAGCCGAAGTACATGGAGGAATATGCGAAAGTCATATGAGGGCCCGAGCACAAGCATATAAGGTGCTTCGATAAGGGTTCTATTGGTCGAGAATGCAAGAAGAGGCCTTGAAATATGTGAGGACTTACGAGAAATGCCAATTATTTGCCTCGGTATCACATAAGCCCATGACAAACCTGACCCCTATGCTGAGTTTGATCCCCTTCGCCATGTGGGGGATGGAGATACTTGGAGATTTTATCCTGGCCTGGGGAATAGAAAGTACCTGGTCGTCACCATTGACTATTTCACTAAGTGGATTGAAGCTGAGCCATTGGCAACCATCACCGAGAAAAATACGGAGAAATTTTTCTGAGATAAAGTCATCTACCAGTTTGGTCTTCCCATGGTACTAATCACTGACAACGGAAAGCAGTTCGATAACCCAAATTTTTGGGGATTTTGCAAGTACTTCTATATAGACTTTCGCCCTGTGGCAGTGGCTCATCCAAAAGCCAATAGTCAAGTCAAGCTGTCTAACCGAATGTTGCTAGCAGGAGTAAAGAGAAGGCTGGATGAGGCTAAGGAGAGCTGGGTAGAAGAGCTACCAAGTGTACTATGGGCGTATAGAATGACCGTAAGAGCCCCTACCGGGGAGAGCCCATTTAGATTGGCGTATGGGACCGAAGCACTCACTTTGGTAGAGGTGAAGGCCTCATCGTACAAGATGCTCGACTTTAATGAGAAGACATATGAAGATGGCTTGAGGGCAAACCTAGACTTCCTTGACGAAGTAAGGGAAGATTCATTACTAAGAAACATGGCGTACTAGTAGAGAACGACAAAGTATTACAACTCAAAAGTAAAGGAACGCCTATTTCATCAAAGGGATCTGGTCTTTAGGAAGGCTAGTGCATCTCAGTCGTGACAAGAAGGGAAGCTCGCCCTAAATTGGGAAGGACCGTACATAGTCTCCAAACAGATCCGACTGAGAACGTATTGATTGAAGACTCCGGGGGGGGCAAGAAGATACCCGGACCTTGGAATTCTTAGAACCTAAAGAAATTATATCAATAGAAGATTTTTAGAGGTTGGCTCGAGTTCATTTTAGTAAAATTTGTTGTTCTCATTTCCAAAAATTCTGACATCGATAAAGAGAAGATCTCATTCAAGCTCCTAGTTTACTCCAAAATGTTGTTTCTCAAGTCATAAGACCAATCCTCATAGATTGGATAACCCCGAAGATCAACCCTCCTAGATCGGCTATGAGTCATAAGACCAATCCTCATAGATTGGCCGACCCCAAAGACTGACCCTCCTAGGTCGGCAATGAGTCATAAGACCAATCCTTATAGATTGGCCCACTCCGAAGATCGACCCTCCTAGGTCGGCAATGAGTCATAAGACTAATCCTCATAGATTGGCTGATCCTGAAGACCGACCTTCATAGGTCGGCAATGCTAAAGTCATAAGACCAATCCTTATAGATTGGCCGACCCTAAAGACCGACCCTCATAGGTCGGCAAGTCATAAGACCAATCCTCATAGATTGGCCGACCACGAGAACTTAAGGACCAAGAAAGAAATTATGGAAAAATCCCAAGGCAAAAGGATCGGCCACAGGTCGCCCTCAACGGTGGGGCTCAAGGTCAAGCTCGGGTCGACCTCAACGATCGGCCCCTGGGTCGGCACATTTGTATACCTAAATGTTCGAGTGCAATCTCTAATAGAAAATCATCAAGTACGAAGGCTCAGCCTAGTAATGTTGGGGATTTAGTCCCCCTATACTACCTACCGAGAATGAAAACTGACAGCAAACACTTAGAAAAAGAAAAAAAATTCATTAATAAAAAGCCGATGAATCAACAGAAATGTACAAAAAAGAAGAAGAAGAAGAGACCTTGGTGGGTCCACCATACATTCATAAACATAAAAAGTACAAAGGGGGTAGCCTTCAGGAAGTCGGCACGTCCTTGGGGAGGTCCTCGGCAAGAAGGTTGGAGATCCCTGGGGCAGGTTCGGCAGGATCCAAGGTTGTTTGCTCCACCTCGACCCCGTCCTCGGCCTCGGTGGTCTCGACCACTTTGGTGGCGTCCTCGTCAAACTATGAGAGATCCAAATTAGGATGAGACTCCCATAGCTCGTTCAGCACCTTAGCCCCGCCATGCTGAACCCCGAGGCATAGGTGGGCTTACTCAGTTGGTGGAGCACCTCCCGGAAGTCCTCCAACTGTAGATAGTTGTCCACGACTTCCTTCCTGGCCTTCTGTGGCCCTCTCCTTCAAACCACCCAAGCTCGGCCTTCAGGTCTCTGACCTCCTTGGCCGACCTCTCCTTTAGGGCCTTCAGCTCGGCCCTCATTGCCTCCAGGTCGGACTCGACTTTCTTCCTCTTCCCCTCCTCCTACTGGCGCTCTCGGATGGTACTCTTGGCAGCCTCTCCAGCCTTCTCGGCCTACTCCTCCAGTGAGGCCTTGTCCGTGGATAGTGGGGCAAAACAAAGAGCGGACTCAATGGCCTTGGAGAAACCCTACAAAAAGAAAAGAATAACTAGTAAATCAGAGGACACAAAAAAAAAAAAAAAAAAGAGAGGACAGAAGAAGTCCGAGTTTGAGGGATGAGCTACTTATGATGGCCATGTCCTGGAACAACGAACCTGAGAGCTCTGCGTTGCTGAGGTCGGTGAGGAAAGTCTGGTCGACTTGAAGCCGAGCCGCGTCCAACCACTCTTGAGCATGGGTCTCGAACTGCAATACTGTGTCCCCCGGAAACAGCTGTTAAGAGGGAAAGAAGGGGACGTTGGTGGCCGAGGCCCTGCTGAGAGCGGGGCCCCTAGAAACACTGAGGGGAACCCTGGGGGGAGTTTGTCCCTTAAGGTTGACCGAGATCTTCCCACCTTTGTGTTGCTTCTCTAGCGACAAGGAGGGCTCCTCTAGATCCTGCTTCTTCGGGAGGCATACCGAAGCCTTGGGGAGGTTGGCCTCAATGCCGATCACTACGTTCTTTTGGCTTGGTCCCACCAATCCCTTACCTTAGACTTATCGGCTGCGGCCTTGCGTTTAACCTTCTCCGTCGCTTTCTTCTTCTTTTCCTCCATGAGCTCAGCCTTCATCCGAGTGGCGTCGAGCTAAGGAAGATCACCAACCACTGGAAAAAGAGAGAGAGGGTGGTCAGACACACGAATGAGAACAATAATTACCGAGACGAGAGCTTGGCCTCGACTACTTACCGAGGGTCAGCTTCCAGAGTCGGCAGAACTTCTCGTCAAGAAGCTGCAAAACGTTGAATGGTTGACCCTTAAGAATCATGTTGTACGATTCCTGGTCATAGTCATTCAGAGTCGGCGCTTGGTTGACATACTTCAGCTTCATCTCCTTTCAGTCGGTCCTAAATGGAGTGTCGGGGATAAAGGCAAAGAAGAACCGAGGCTTCTAGTGCTTGTTGGAGGTTGGGACTCACTCCAAGAACTTGAAAGCATGCACCGTCGAGTTCTACTGGGTTCGACGGGAGAAGTAGTACCACCCCCGGTCCTGGAACTGCTTTAGGTAGTAGAGCTGGGAGAAGAGGGCCGTAGTCACCACATGACCCAGTCTGCCGAAGAACACGTGGACGTTGTACATAATCAGCCATGAGTTCAGAGTTAGCTGGCCCGATGACATGTGCCAGTGATCCAAGATCTCGCCACCAGATGGAGGACTGGGAAATGGAAGCCATACCTGAAGGCTATCTTGTAGAGGGTCACCTCGTTGGGGCGGATGAAACATGCCATTTCCCTAGGCCTTGGAGCTCGGAGCCAAATGGTATCTGGAATCCTATAGTTGACCCAAAGCTCCTCAAGCTCAGACTCGATGACTGTACTCTCCACAGCTCCAGCACTGCCATCGACGGGGTCCGGGGCCTCGACCGTCGATTCCGTCAACCCCTCTCCATCTTCTGAAGACTCATCCTCATCGTGGATGAGCCGACAAACCCCTCTGGGTACCTCAGGGGCAGGTTGAGCCGAATGAGTAGGTTGGTGAGGTAGTGAAAGCCGGGCATCACCGGAGGGACGAGGATCCACCGCCTCGGGCTCATCCAAAAATTGTGCCCAAAACGTCCACAATAGGGGACAGTTCTGAGAACTCTAGGCTCGGGCTCACGACATTACGTAGCTCGGTGAGAACCTTCTCACTATCGACCGACATAATTAAGAAGACTAGGGAACTTACTGGAGCCGAGGCTGAGGACGAACTTGTGGTGGGCAGGGAGATGTAGGAAAGACCCTCCAAAAGCGGACAAGCACCGACGCTGACGAGAGCAAAAAATATGTTGATGATGCCGAGAACAAGATGAACTGAAAAGCTGGGGAGACCGAGAACTCTAAGATAGCTGAGTGCTCTAAAAATTCAAGCAAGAGCAAATGAGGAACAGTGCCCCCCTATTTATAGTGGTTGAGGGGTAGCCGAAACATCAGGATCCAACGGCCCGGGAAAAACCACGTAGATCCAACTACCCAGATCAACTTGTTTCGAGTGCAATGATGATGCCAAGCAACGTGTCACACGGGAAACGAAGCACCACCTGACATGGCATTGACAACATTTAATGTCACGTCAGAAGACCTCGACCTCGGCCAGCACGAACAAAACTCATTACTCGTTGAAGCATACTCACCAAGGCCGAGCCGAGCCTTGATGAGTGGGGGGGCAAGTGATAAGTCAAAAATGGCGACCAACCAGCGGCTGACTCATGGCGTGATCAAGGCTGAACTGAACTGAACCGAATCGCTGTGCCCTGGGAAATGGTGGTCACAGAACCCGCGAGTCCTCAGTACCCGAGGATGAGGCCGAGTACCACGAGCTCGATGCCATAGTTGAGGTCGCCGAGGCTGACAACTTGGCCGAGCCCCACAAGGTCGGTGACAGAGTCAAGTCCCCCAGGGCTGACAACATGGCCGAGCCCTCCCGAGTCGACAGTGAGTTGGAACCCCACGCGGTCGGGCGACGAGGTCAACGTCCCTGTTTGCTCAAATAGATCGAGTAGGAGTCGACACCCGAGCTCGAGCCCCAAGCTGAGCTCCGATTAATTGGATCACGAAGCCACGTCAGACATCCCGATATTTGCGGGATATGCCCACTCAACCGGATCAGATCACCCTCCAAAAGCGGAACCATATGACGTTCAGATGAGGACTCTTACCAAGTAAAAAGTACGCGCTCAATTGCGACTCTGCCAGACTGACTCCTACCAAAAATAAAAGTCTTACCATTCAAGGTTCTCCTTCGTCGCCTTATTCTCATCCTATAAATACTCAGGTATGGAGCTCAAATGCTCAACTCACTTTTCACTACGGTGAATCGCTGTTGTTTTGGAGACCTGACTTGAGCATCGGAGAGTCCTTAGCCGGAGTCACACCAGCTCTCTTGCGCTAACTCAATTTTTGTAGGCTCATTTGCAGACGAACCGAGTGGTAGAGATTTTCACACGCAACACATATATATCCTTTTCTTTTGAAAGAATAAATAATCCATAGAATATGAACATCAAAAGAATCATTTAGGAGATACAAGTATGCAGAGCCATCATGCTTGTGTTGTAAGAAAAAGAGTCCTAGATGGATCTCAAACAAGGAATCATATAGTTCCAATCCATGAAGAGCAAAATCCTAAATAAGATTTATTTATCTATAGATTTTTTCAATAAAAGTAAAAAAAAAAGACATGCCCCTTTGAAGATGTGAATCTAAATTACTTTGTTGAATGAGTTGAAGAAGAAGACTTAAACCTCTCTTAGTAATTTTAGAAGAAAGATTGTAGATGATCACAATTTAATGAAGCCACTAGAATTTCCAAGGATCTCACAAGCAATCAGGGTGCTCACCCCAGCTGGATAGGTATACCACAACCCGGTATTTTGAGCTTCCAAAAGATCCCCTTGCCTGTGTGACTTTGAGATATTTATATCTCTAGGTTGGAGAAGAGCAGCCATAATGTCCAACCCTAAGTGAGATGCTAGCCACCTAATATCCATATCTAGAATGCCTTTTGGGTTTATCTTGACATTACAAAAAATGCCCCAAACAAAAATGGGGACCAAAATTATAAAACTGCCTTTACTAAAAACAAATAAAAAATGGTTTTGCAAGGATAGAAAATAAATAAAAATTTTATATCAATAAATAAAGACATTTTCACAAAACCATTTTGACGATAAAACCTTTTAAATTAGTAGTTTGTAGGTATGCGTACACTTTCAAGTCACTGGCAATGGATTATTAGTCACTAAGATCTACTCTTACGTACATGAGGTCTTTCCATAGATGGACTCCACAAACCTTATGTGTACTAACCATCAAGAGACTAGTCCTCATGTCTCCCATAGTCTGAGTAATTTTGACTTGCACCCCTCAAACCTATCACAGTCCAACAATGCATACATAAACATATAATACATCATGATAGATGCGGTCAAGCTGAGAACTACAAAGTGGCTCATCAAGATGATCATCTAAAACACCGGTCCACTGGCCAAGTAGACCAAGAACTATGGTACAAATTTAATTAATTTTATAAACCACAAAATATAAATGCCACATGACACATGTCTCAAAATGAGAATATAGAAATGTCCAATAATATGCAAAAATTACACAAAAATAAATTTGTATTAGGCCACACAATTTTAATAGTTGATACTATATGCTTTTAAAGGTGTCCAATACTGATACCTGGCAGATGTGAAACAGTATAGATAGAGGATAAAATAATAAAAAACATTTTCTTGTAAGAAGTTTTAAAGATAAACATGTCCAATAAGACCGATCCGCACTAATACTACTATACTAATATCAGTATCGTATCGATTTTGAAGATGACCAATTCCCAATCCCATACCATGCACCAAAGCCATGGTAGGGATCCTTGACTACACATCTGCAAAACCTGAACACTTAAACTGCTATTTATGGTCTGACTTGTCGGTGGATCCCTCGTGCTAACAACAGACCGAAAAATTGGCCAGATCACTTTAAACCAGATTTAATGGTCTACTTCAAAGTGGATCTGAAACAATGAATCAGACACACTAGGCACTAGGGGAAGCTAAAGTCTATGATTCTCCTTTTATAGCTTCACTACACCAACGTTTTTTTTTTGGGAATTGAGAGCTCTATATATATATTTTGTGGGAGAATGTTCTCTGTGCCGGGGCGCAGGTTGCGCCCAAACACATGACGGTGGATGCAATGACCACCCTGTCCCTTTGAGTGGCAAGCCCATGTGTCTAGGTGCAACGTGCGTTGCGGCACAAAGAACATGAGCCCATATTTTGTATAGAGGGGGGGGGGATCGAACCGGGGAGGGGAGAAGATACCAGCCAGGAGACTCGAACTCTAGACCTCCTGGTGCGCATGGGCATGAAGCGCACCATAGCTCACAAACTGAGCTAGACAATTGTTGTTTCCACTACACCAATGTTTCACATGGCAAAAATCATAAACCATCTGCACCCCATCTAGCGGCGAAAAAATCCTCTACAGCTCGCATCGGACGGTTGGAGGAGTTCGTCTAGTGGATCTCACGGAATATGACACGTGGTGCAATCACGTAAGGTGGCATACGTTTTGGTATATAGACCCGGTTGTACAGACTACAGACGACTTCTCACTTCTATTCCGGGTAGAGCCCTCCCTCCCCAAGTGAAGCTCTCGTCGGCCGGAATGACCAAATCTCTCCGATCAGTCTTTTGTTTCCCGTTCCATCCATCGACGTTCTTAATCTCTCGAATCTGGATTGGCCAAGGACCGTAGAAAATTCCGGTAATGCTTTTCGCCTTTTAAGAATTATAATATATATATATATATATATATATATATATATATATATTTTTTTTCCTTTCTTGCAAACGAAGATGGAACTGAAATTTGTATTTGAAACCCTTCCACCATTAAACAGCACTGACTACAATAGAATTATTTTTGGTGATTTTTTTTTTTTAAATTAGTCTTTATTGCATCTGTTTTTGTATGTTTATTATTGTTTTTGGAACTTATTTCTATAGATTTTGGGGCTTTCAGGGTTAATTTCTGGTTTGAACATTGAAATGCCGAGATGGGATGCTGTTGAAATTCTCCCGGAATAATCATTCTTTTTAGTAAACCAACAGTTCATCTGGAACAATGGATCGTTCTAATTTGTAGAAATATTTTGTGGGTATGGAAGATAACAGCATACACTGTGACGTCGCAGTGGGTTTTGGTCTTAATAGGAAGGAGTTGATCAATCTCATAGATATGGAAGTTCCAGCGGGTCCAGACAACGAAACAATTGAAAGTTCTGTTGAAGGGGAGGTTCACCAGGCTGAGGAGGTTGGTAAGAGCACTGAGAGTACCTCAGGAAGGGAATTAGTTACAATTGAAGGGGACCCAAATGAACCACGAGTGGGTATGGAGTTTGATTCGGAAACAGCAGTGCATGCCTTCTATTCTGCATATGCTGATCGCGTTGGATTTGTCATCCGGTGGAGCAGACTTGGTCGCTCCAGGCGTGACCGTGCTGTTATTGCTCGGGAATTTGTGTGTAACAAAGAGGGTTTCCGAGTAGCTGATAAGCGTAATAAGGCTGGATCGAAGCCACGGGCAACCACGAGGGTAGGTTGCAAGGCAATGATGGCTGCAAAGAAACTAAATTCTGGAAAGTGGTTTATTTCAAAATTTGTGAGGGAGCACAGTCATCCACTGATTATTCTTGGTTATCGGAAGACTTCGATCTGTGGTCCATTTCCGGTTAGTCTATAGCTTTTCTGCAATATATTGTCAAATTATGATTGCATACTCATTCTAAGTTAATTATTGTCAGTCAGCTATCAATCATTATCAATGTCTGGGCAGTCTATACTGTTGCCTCTCTGTTCCACATTTGATTGCTGTGCTATGTATGACCTTTTTCTGTGTTCTTCCTGTTAATACTCTATGCTCAGATTGGTTGTAATTGCACCTCCAAAAAAAAAAAAGATTGCTTGTTATTTAGATCTGGAGCCTCAGGTGTTATTTGTAGACCTAAGTTAATAAATATAGAATGCAGCTAACTAGCTCAAATTAATTGAGGACCCAAACTGCAAGATTTTGAAGAGGAATCCGATGACAATTATGTTGTTTTAATCAGGAGATTGTAAATATCACAAGAAGTCAATGTTTAAGTAGATATCTGATGTAGGACAGCGTAGTTTTTCAAAATCTAGGGCTGAACTACAATAGAAGGGTGGTGTGGAAAGGAGGATAAAAGAGAAATATGGAAAGCGTGAGTGAAAGTTACTGTTTTGGGATTGTGAATATTCCCAAACAGTAGCTTAGAACAAAAAGAGACGAGAGGAGGGAGAATAGAGATCATAGTTTTCAAAGCGCCTAGGTGGACCAAGGCGAACAAGGGGGTAAAAAAAGGCAACACCAACGAGGCGACAAGGCGTTGTGTAGGTGGCAAAAAAAATTCAAGGTGAGAGAAAGGCCCCTGGACATCTAGGATATGTATGGCAACCATTCTGTTTCAAAAAAATGATTTTGAGTCAGAATTGATTTTTTCTATTTCTGGATTTTTGGAGTAATTCTGTACCAACAAATGTTGTATGGTAACAAATTGATTATGCTATTACAGAGAAACAGAAACATGTATGGATTGTCATTTTAACAGAAACAGTTTTCTCTTCTAATTCTATCAAATTACATAAAAATCTCATCCCTTAGGCATAATTTTCATAACACAATGAATGAAAATTGTTTATTGATTTCACTTGCAGCACAAGGGATTATAGATTTATAGTTGGATTTCAGACAATTGAGAGGGCCACCACCAATTCGGAGCCAATAATGCTAAACCCAAGAACCAACCAAGCTAAAGCTTTCAACCCAGATCGTAATGAAAAGTAATCACCAATTGTATGGTATTGAATGAGATTGGGCTGTAGAAGTAGAACTTCCTGTAAGAATGAAGCTAAGTTGAGCCCACCCAAAAGATATATAAATGAGCTATAACTACTAGCAAGGCTTGGTATGATTCATATATTAATTGTTCCCTGTAGGAATTAATTTGGGTAAACAAAAAAGAACTATACACTTCCTATTTCATTTATAACAAGAATGAAGCCAAATTATATCCAATTGAATGAACAAAGCCTAACTGCCCAAGAGAGCTAAAACAACCGAGACAACTCTCAAATTACAAAACAATCTTCTAGAACCCACAAGGGCAAGTATACACAGAGAACCAAATTTCAGAATAGACCTTCAGGCATGTCACCAATACCTCCTCCTCCCTGGTACATTTTTGCAATAATTGGACTGAAGAGACCCTCCAATTCCTTCATTTTGTCCTCCAATTCCTCCATTTCAGCCAATTGGTTCCTATCCAACCTTTCAATCGTCTCATTGATTGCCTTCTCAATCTTTTGCTTGTCTGCATGATCCAATTTCCCACTAAACCTCTCGTCCTTAATGGTATTCCTCATGTTATAAGCGAAGTTCTCAAGCAATCCAATGGTTGTTGAATCTGAGTTCACATAACACAAAAAACAGAACTTGTTCAGTAGCAGGTTCTTTTTCAGATACAATGTAGATTTTAGAAAAAAGGGATAGGAATTCTAACCTCTTGGGCATGCTAGATATGGCAAACGATCCCAAGGCAACCATACTCAACACAAATTAAATCCAATAACAAGGGTCAGAGTTCAATAAAAGTAGCTGAGGTATTTACCAAGAGAGGAGGGGGGGGAATGGAATAAGAAACTATAAACTGTTGAAGGGATGAAGATTGCCTTTTGTCCCTTTTTTGATGAAGATTGTAAATGCTATTGAAGAGATTTCTATATCTCAATCCAGGATGCTGCTATTTTAAAGCTTGCTAACTCCCTAACTTAATTACCAGGCTTTGGATATAAGCTTTTCAAATCCAGGATGCTGCTATTGTAAATGCTATTTCAAGTTTTCTATAATAAACCAGCAGCCATGTCTCTAACAAAAATAATAATAAAAAAAAAAACCAGCAGCCATGCTTAATGATGATCCCAAACATTGTCTTAATCCCTACAGCTAGTTTAGTCAATGTTACAAAACCTCGATCCTGCTTAATAAAACTGAAGGAAAACAGGAATCAGAGAGAGAGAGAGAGAGAGAGAGAGAGAGAGAGAGAGGTGCACCTATTTAACTTCTTCCTGCACTTCTTCAATGAATCAAAAAAATTTCCCCTGCACCTCAGCTTAGATGAGTTGTTCGTGAGCAGAAAGAGCAGGCCCAGCCGGTCCCTGCTGCTGGCTGCACCTGCTGTTCGCACCAACAGCAGGTGCAGCCTGCTCCATGCCAGCCCTCATCAATCAATCTCTCCTCCAATTCCCTTCTATATTTCCTCTTCCTACTACTACTTGAATTTCTCAGCAAAACCCCATTTTGAAATCGAAAAATTCTTTTCATTTAAAACCCTAAACCCAACTAATATTGTGCCTTGGAGATGAATGCAGCTCCCTATTACCTTAGACAACCTAATCCTATAATCCAACAAAGACAAAAGCAAAGAAGAAGATAATAACCCAACAATCCATGCATTCACAGTTACAAAATCCTACACTTTTGCTAAGGAAATCATATTAATTCATCAAAGGAAGACTAGACAAATGAAGCAACAACACCCAATAATTTCACATTTCCCATAACTATCTGAACTATTAAGAATCCTACCCATCAATACAAGCTAACCAATTTAGATGTAAGAAATGTGATTTGAGAATATCCTCCAAAATCAAAGAATTCAGCTAACTAAATTCAACACTTTCATCATACAAGCTTAATCAAAAGCCCAATTAGAATTTAAAAAAAAAGAAAAAAAAAGAAAAAAAAAGAAAAAAAAAAAAAGAGAACAAGCAAAAACAAAAGAAAACATCCAATGCCCATGATTACTAAAGAAGAAACTCGAGCAACAGAAGGGGTGGGGGAGACAAAGTAACAAACCCAATACTTTGAAGGAAAAACTTCAAATCTGTAAACCATAGAACCACAGAATGCCAACAAAAAATGAAGAAAAGGGTAGATACTTTCCAGAATAAGCTACAGAAAGACAGAATTTCTTCTTAACGAGGGGGGATAGATTGGTTACCTCATCGTACATGGACCGCACGAAACTCTTAAGCACTTGTAGAGAGTAACTACGAATGCCCCTGCAATTGAGACTATGGTTCCTATGGACCTTGCCGTACATATCGGTCAGTGGGGGAGACACGGTGAAGGACATCGAGAAGGAGTCTGACGGCAAAATCGGCAGCTTCTTCAGTGAAGGCAGGCCCAACATTGGTGACTGCTATCCCCCTCTGGCGGCACTCGGCCACTTCGATTTGGTCAGCCCCGATGCTGGTGGCAACAACACACTGCAAGGAGGGAAGACATCGGAAGATTTCAGAATCGATGGGGTGGAGACCTAAGCAGGCCAAAGCCTGACGGACTGGGCATGAGTGGTCAAGAATTGTTGGGTGGACATGGATTCCTCTTCCTAAGGCTTCAGAAGTCTGAACCTTTTGGCCAATGGGGCAAGAAACTGAATAGGGGGATAGTCAAAAATCAGAAGCTTGAGGTTGGAGGAGATGCAGAGGTCAACCTTGTGAGGTTCCTCCGTTTCTCTTAGGTTTTGTTATGTTTTGATGGCAAATTCCATCAATACCCTTGCGCTACTTAAGTTGGACGGTGTTTCCCGATTTTTGGCAGAATGGATTCTACAATGTGAGAAGCACCATTTTGGTGTTTCTCAAAAGCTTGCCAGAATCAATTATATCACCCGGTTCATTTCAAAAAATCACAGAAATGGACCGGACAATCCATACATAATCTATTTCAATTCTGCCCCCAGAATCAGAAAAAACATCAGAATCCATTTTTTGGAAGGTTACCATACATATTCCTAGGCGACGTCTGATTCTTGGGGAACAAAGGGGTTTGCCTCATGTTTTCATATAATTTATTATTTCAATGCCATTTATGGATTTCAATTCACATTGTCCATAACTTATCGAGCAATCTATGGTTTTTCTCAGCCCACTTAGGTAGTCCCTCTTTTTGGCCCTAATATCTACCGTGTGGTAGATCAGGAGGGCCTGGAATTTTGCGGATAGGTAGGTTCCAGTTCTCCTGTTCACATGGCAAGTTTCAGCCTTAATGGAGTTGCGGATAGGTAGGTCCCAGTTCTCCTGTTCACATGGCAAGTTTCAGCCTTAATGGAGTTGGCCGCATGGCTAAAAGGAGCCAACTTTTTGAAAAATGGTTAAAAAACAAATGGACAGATGAAAATACAAGGGAAAATATCAGTATAGAGGAGGGTTGTCTATGAATTTGTCTGTGAAATTTGACAAAGCTTCCATCTAGACTATACCCTATGTATCCAGTGGCAGAAATTGCGACAAACTTTTCCATGTGCTACAACTAGGTGGTTTATTACGGAAGCGTTTTCTCAACAGGCCATGCAAAGAAACCTTTTGGCATATAAAAACTGGAAGGGGAATTTAATAGCTTATATGTCTTGTGTGGTCAGATCATTGTCTCGGTTTCACAGCCTACCGAGACGAAATATGGGTCGACTTTAAATTCGACCTGGTTTGACATGGTTTCGACTCTGTTTGGGCCATAGTTCGGTAATTTCTAGTTTCGACCTGAAAACCTATATAAATTCATTTATCCCCATCAAAACTTGAGGAAATTGTTTCAAAACCAGGACAAGCATTTATTTATGCTAAATATATTTATCCCCATCGAAAATTGAGGAAACCTAGACAAGCACTTATTTATGCCAAGTAACGTTTAAGTAAATGTTTGTATATATTTTTTATTTATTTAAGATATTATTCATAAATAAGAAAATATCCCCTATTTGAATCCAATAAAAATAGTTAAAAAAATAAAATTCTAAAAGGATAAAAGTCAACCCCCGCAAGAACAAAAACTAGATTTCCTGCAGCAGGTGCAATTTTCATTTTTTAAATGTTGAGGTTTTTCTCAAATCTAAAAATTCCATGAATCTTAATATGATAAAACATTGCTAAAAACCAAAAGTGCGGTAAAATATTCATTTATTTTGATGTCTAAAAATTTATTTCCATTCATAACGATTTTAAACATCATTCACGCACACTAGATTAAGTTTGACCGGAACATAACTCATTCAATATAAATCAGATTTAAGTAATCTTGAATTGTTGTGAAGCTTTCCAACAAAGCTTTCAAACAAATCCAATATTGCTTAAATCTGATTTATATTGAAGGAGTTATGTTCCGGTCAAACCTTATTCGATACTATGTCTAAGAACAATATACACCAGCAAAATTGGGTCAAAAGCACGTATTATTTTTAGTGTTCTCTATGTGAAACTAATGCATGGATTGGGTTCAAAATGTCAAAAATAGGCAGCACAATAAGAATCAGGGCAAAAAATCAACTTTTGGGCCTCGAAACCAAGGTTTCAAGTTGGCTTGGAGAAAGTACCAAGTTTCGACCAAGATATGGTTGAAACGTAGGAAATCTCGGTTTCTGGCTGGTCGATATATTAATATGTACCCAGCATATAGGTTTCTATTTTCATGCAAGAATGCATCAATGGAACCCCATAATAGACAAGGGGTTGTTGGCAAAATGAGCAAATTGTAAGGAACATTGGGATGTGATACCCTAAATTTGATATTGAACCAGGGTCGCAATAACAATAGTAGTCTTCAAAGATTGAAATCAAGAAGGGGCAATCCAAACAAAGTGGTTGACCCAGTCGAAATAAAGAAAATAGATGCTGTTTGCCCCCAAAGAGTCCTGGTAGTGTTAAAATCATTGTTGTCAAGGTCGTTGCCTTGGTGCTAGCTTGTGTTGTCAAGGTGCCCAGGTCACAAAATCCATGATGAAAGGGAGGGAAAAGGTAGGAAAAGGGAAAAAAATGAAGTATGAAGAAAAAGGAGGAGACAAAGCAGTAGCAGCTGCTGCTGTTGCCACCAACGGAGAAGTTGCAGTGGCGGAAACTTCCCAGAAGAGGTCAAAAGCAGCAGCAACAGTTGGTTCCAGAGATGGAGCTGCAGTTGCCGCTACAATCATCTCTGCCGTCTCTATAGGAACAAATTTGAAGGATAAGCTTGGGTTCATAGCTGCCACCCAGGTGCCTGGCCAATGCCTAGGCTTGCCTTGGTGATGTAGATCGAAATATTCAGAAAAAAAGACCAAAACACTATTCATGTGAACAATGTCACAACCAATATTTAATGCAAAAGTCGACCTCAAACCAGGGAAACCAGCGGGAGATCGATTGCAACAGGATCAATAAAATAAAAGAAAAAGCTAAATAACTAAAACTGAATTTTTTTATTGCTATTTTCTGTTTACATACGAAAGAAGAACATCAAAGTATTGCAAAGAAGAAGAAAGGGATATAGAAGGGGGGATAGGATCAGCTATCTCAGCCCATCATCCTCTCACCCAAGGCTTTTCACCCACAGTATCTCACCGTTGCTGCATCTCACAGCTTCATCAATAACTCTTTTTCTTCAACCTCTGTCCCTTTTTTGCTCCGCCACATACTGGTGCAAACCCGAGTGATGTAGATCCAAGCCTCCTCGAGTTGAAGAAGCCACCCTAAGCATAGGGTCATAGTAGGAGTGATGCAGATTCATCACCAAATAGGGCTTGTTTCATTGGGAATAAGTCTAGGGTTGGGTTACATATATGTTGGGTCTTTGATCCCATGGGTTTCTAATGTAATAGGCCACTTTTATGGGACTAAAATATGGGTAGGGGTGTAAATGAATAGCCAAAATCCGTTTCCGTATCCGTGTTCGTATCCGTTTAGCACTATTTGAATCCGTCCGAAAGCTAAACGGATGCGGATACGGATAGGCTATAGCTATCCGAAAAGCTATATTTACATGTAAACGGATAAAATATCCGATCCGTATCCTTGTCCGTATCAGTTTAGCACTATCCGAATCCGTCCAATAGCTAATCGGATGCGGATGCGGATATAGCACTATCCGAGCTGAATCCGATCCGTTTACAACCCTAAATATGGGTAAATAGGTTGCATACGGGATTAGCTCCCATATTTAGTTTTATTTCTATACTTAGCTTTTTATTTGGTGTTTTAAATTGACCGGTTCAACCAATGGTTCAATTTAAGTGATTTTATTAGTTTTTCTTTTAGTTGTTTAGTTAGTCTGGATCAGGACTCTATTTTGAGTCTATTTCAGTTTCCTAGTCAGTTTAAGCTAGCTAATAGGTTAGGGATAGGATTAGGCCTTTCCTTTTTAGTGTCTAAGTCTATTTTTGAGTCTTCTATATAAGTTTGTAAGGGAGGCCAACATTGAAGACAAATTTTGATTAATAAAAATTCAGCTTTATGCTTGCTGCCTTTGTTGCTGCTATTCTCTCCTATGAGATCCAGTCTTGTGAGTTATATCAAGACCCCCCTTGTGAGTCATATAAAGGATTATTGAAGGACTGGAATTCCCAGTGACTCCTTGCATCTTGTAGATCGGGAGGTCCTCTCTTAGCTCTTCTTCAATCTGCTACTGTTGGAGATTAGTGTTATTCAAGTAAGTAGTTTATTTAATTCTACAATTACCTTCTTCTTCTAATCCTCCAACCCTAGCCTTCACAATCTGCCCAACATTCCCTCCATTTAAACCTACTCCATTTCCCTCTCCATCCATCAAACCTAGCCCTCCATTAAACCTGCAACTTCCACCTTCGAATCATAGCTTAGTTTCTAAGCAACCATCATCCCACCATCAGATCTGTCCCAAACTTTCCGCATACATCCACCACACTCCCCTCTATACTCAATCCTACTTTCAGCTCAATCAGACCACTCAAACCCTAATCCCCCTCTTCTCCCATAAAACCCTAACCCTAAAACTATACATGCAGACTCCACCTGGCTTCAAGTTTCCCTCAACTGAAGGGAAAGTTTGCTTGCTCAAGAAGGCACTAGATGGTCTTAAACAATCCCCGAAGGCTTGGTTTGAGAGGTTTAGACAAGCCATTTTGAAGAATGGTTATTCCCAGAGCCAAGCTGACCACACTTTATTTACCCGGCGAGGTAATGGTACCATCACAACCCTTATTGTCTATGTTGATGACATTGTAGTGACTGAAGATGACAGGGTTGAGATAGCTAGGCTGAAGACCTACTTAGCTCAACAGTTTGAGATTATAGATTTGGGTCTCATAAAGTACTTCTTGGGGATTGAAGTGTCAAGGTCTAAGAAGGGAATAAATATATGTCAAAGGAAGTTTATCCTAGACTTGTTGAAAGAGATAGGTATGTTAGGTTGCAAACTTGCAAACTCTCCTATTGATTATAATCATAAGCTAGGAGAAGACTTTGGACCTTCCCTTGTTGATGCCTGGAAACACCAGAGGCTTGTAGGGAAGTTGATTTATCGCTCTTTGACTCACCCAGATATCACCTATGCAGTTGGGGTGATGAGTCAGTTTATGCATGCCCCCAAGAGTGGGCACTTGGATGCTATTTATCGGATTCTCAGATACTTGAAGTCCTCTCCAGGAAAGGGTCTCCTATATGCCAAGTACAACCATTTGAGAATTAAAGGCTACACTGATGCTGATTGGGCTGATTCAGTTTCTGATAGACGATCTACATCTGGCTATTGTACTTTTGTGGGTGGTAATATGGTCACATGGAGGAGTAAAAAGCAACCAGTTGTGGCTCGATCAAGTGCAGAGGCAGAATTTAGAGCTATGGCTCATGGAGTATGTGAACTCCTATGGTTGAGACGGTTGGTTTTAGAGTTGGGATTTGATGAGGCACCCATGAGACTCTATTGTGATAACAAGGCTGACATTAGTATAGCATACAACCCTGTGCAACATGACAAAACAAAGCACATTGAAGTTGACAGACACTTCATCAAAGAAAAGATTCTCTGGGTACATTTGTACTCCCTTTGTGAAGACCGGTGATCAATTGGCAGACAACTTCACCAAAGGACTCATTCCTCACCAGTTCAGTGCTCTTTTATGCAAGTTGGGTATGTACAACATTTATTCTCCAGCTTGAGGGGGAGTGTTAGAGTTTATGTTTTAGGGGTATTTCTGTAACTGGTTATTGTATTGTGCCTTAAGTTGTATTTTGTCTCTTGTTTTTTCTTTTTCCTTTTACCTCCCTAGGGAGCTGTTTATAATTCCAGCAGTTGATTAATGAAGAATACAGGGGAGAGAAATCGATTCTCTCCCATTCTCTTCTCTTACTTCTTGTCTTGAATCAATCCTAGCTCATTTCTAACTAGTAGATCAGAATCGTCCACCTCCGGTGCATTATCAACTTCAGCAACAGCGTTTACTTTTTGGTGGAGTGGACAATACTTAGCATAATGCCCAGTTTCTTGACAATGGAAACATTGTGCCTTGTCGCCACTAGTCATAGGAGCCTTACCTTTGTCTTGTTGGGTAAAGGTTGTGGGTCGATTAGGGGCTGTTGTAGCAGGTTTTTTGTGCTGGAAAATTCTTCTTATTCTCCCCAGTCTGATAACCTAACCTCTTGTTATTGGAAGCCAATAACTCTTTAGCACGTAGGGCCTTCTCAAAACAGTCTCTAACATTCACCACATCAACAACGCCAATGGCCCTATTAATTTCAGGCTGGAGACCCAATCTGAATCGTGACAAGACTTGTATATCTCTCTCCCTAATCCATGTACGAGAAGATAGAGAATCGAACTGCTTCATATACTCCACAACTGTTAAATTACTTTGGCGAAGAGAATTTAATGTGTCTTGTAGTTGTGCTCTAAAAGTGGGTGGCAAATACTTGTCCTGCAACTCCTCTTTCATCTCCTCCCATGTGGCAGGTGCTCTACCAAGATCCTCCAACTCATTCTCATTAGTTCTCCACCACTCAAGTGCAACTCCAACTAGCTTTGTTCGTGCTAGCTTCATTTTTCGTGCCATTGACAGTTCATAACAATCAAAGTAGTCGTCCAACGCTGCCAACCAGTCATAGAACACTTGGGGATCATGTTTTCCTGAGTATTCCTTGAGTTCAAGCTTAACCTTTTGAGAATCACCAGTGTGCCTATGAAGTGTGGGCCGATCACCGTAAAATAACTCCGTAGATGCTCTTCAAAGGTCGGCTGTACTGCTGGAACCCTTTGTGGGCCTCTTCCTACACCCTTCAGGTTAGGAAAGTTGGCTGCAGAGTGAGCTGGTTGGATGTCTTCATCTAATGGAAGGTGGGTGGCATTATTAGGGGCAGCAACTCTAGCTGCCATTGCTGAGGGTCTCTCATCCATAAGCTTCTGGTTCTCAGTGATCTGGTTATTCAGTTTTTTAAACATCTCCAGCAAAGCTGCCATGGGATCAGGTGGACCAGAAGGTCCAGCATTATTGTTCCCTGGCATGGTCTTTGATACCACTTAATGTAGGACAGGATTGAAGGTTCAACCAGTCCCAAAACAGGATCAGAAATCAGGGAAAAATTGGTTCAGTTTGATGTTTTAAGGCTGGGTTGATTTGGTGGGTTAATGGGTAGGTCTAAGGTCAGGGTTAAGATGAGGGAATAGGTCTGATCGATAGGGAATAAAAAAAGGCTAAGGGAAAATCGGCAGCAGGGCAGTTGTCTCTGCCGATTGGTTCTGCAGACTGGGAAAACAGGGTTTAATGGGATTTTGGAGATTTATTGTGGAAGGTGGTCTGCAGGCCAGGTGGGA
Source organism: Telopea speciosissima (assembly GCF_018873765.1). Classification (NCBI taxonomy): domain Eukaryota; kingdom Viridiplantae; phylum Streptophyta; class Magnoliopsida; order Proteales; family Proteaceae; genus Telopea; species Telopea speciosissima. The sequence continues at coordinate 42,856,310 of NC_057920.1, forward strand.
CTAAGGGTAGGATCGAGTGGAGGTCTTAGAGGGGGGAAGATTTGCTGAAAAGCTTGAAGAAAACTAATGGCTGGATAGGGCAGGAGAGAGAGGGAATGGAATTAGAAGGTTAGCCAAAAATAGAAGGTAACCTGGGAATGAAGGTCTGGGCAGCAGCAATGGAGTTCGGTTGAAGGGGAGAGACTTCTGAAGGCTTGAAGACTTGTAGGGAATGAAACTCAGCAACAAGAAAGGACCTCCTGGGCTTCCCACCGTAAGGAGTCAGCAAGATCCAACACCAGCTCCTCCCTCCAAGGATCAAACACCAAGGAACAGCTTCATGGAAGCAAAAACTTGCATACAGTAGACATATATTTTTGAATCAAATTGTGGAGCTCTTAGGCCCCTCCTTGGGTTGTATTTATAATCCTTGAATGAGGTTACATAGCACTATCAACTACTAAGTTGATGTGAAGACTTTCTAATTTAAAAAATAGAAACTAACTACTAAATACAAAATGCACCAAAAAAAACTACTAAATACAAAAATAGAAAGTACAAACTTCTAATTATGAAAATAGAAACTAAACTGAAAATAGAAACTAACTTAAGCAACTAAGTTTCTAAAATATAAAGGCATCTTGACTGGTCAAAGGCCAGCTGGCTCCACTAAGGGCTGTGACACTGTTCACGTGAACAGTGTTTCCTGGTCCAAAACTGGCCCAATATTTGGGCTGGTTCAAGTCTGGCTCAATGGAGGAACAACCTTCTTCTTCTTTTTCCTTGAACACACCCTTGGTTCTACATCACAATAACCCAGCGACAACCAATAGCTGATTTACCAAGGGTAACGGAACAAGATCCCATGTCCGATTTTTCTCCAACGCCGACATTTCCTCGGTCATAGCAGCCCTCCAACCAGGACTAGCTAATGCCTCTACAACAAACTTAGGAATAGGTAGACTCTCAATAGTATTCAAACAGGAATGGGAGGTAGAGGATAAACCAGAGTGGGACACAAAGTTAGAAAGAGGATGTTGGGTACAACTCGAACACCCTTCGAATAGCAATAAGAACATCAATATCTGAAGAAACATCAAGAGAAGAAGGATTGCCTAGGATAGGATCAGCCGGCGAAGAAGAGGAGGCAAAGGTTGATGAAAGGGGTGGGGCCAAACATTCCGAAGATGGCACTGGTACGTGGTGTTGGAGAAACCTGTCAAACTTGTCATGCAGGAGATTGGACAATATATAAAGGGAGATCATCATCTAACTCAGAAACAACAAAAGAGGAATCAACATAAGGGGTAGACTAAAGTTCAAGAACTCGGTTTCGGTACGGGTTTCACCCAGCCAAAAAACCGAGTTGGGCCGAGTTCTCGGCGAGTTGGTGCATTTTTTTGAACTCGAAGGCTGGTTTCGGTGGGTTTGAGACCTAGTTTGAGCCTGAAACTTGGTACTCGGCCTATTTTAGGCAATTTAAACACAGTGGTACTATCAGATTTTGCAAAACAAACAAATCCCAGGAGTTTGACTTAGTGGGAAACCAGGACATACACTTATTTATGCCAGATACCAGGATATGTACTTATTTATGCCTAATATCATTTAAGTAAATGATTATTCATTTACTTAAGATATTATTCATAAATAAGCAAATACCCCCCTATTTGAATCCAATAAAAATAGTTTAAAAAAATCGAATTCCAAAATGATAAAAAGTCAACCCCCAGGTCAAGAACAAAAACTAGATTTTCGGCAATAGGTGCAATTTTCAACTGTTAAATGTTGAGGTTTTTCTCAAATAAAAAAATTCCATAAATCTTAATATAGTAAAGCATTTCTAAAAGCCAAAAGTGCAGTAAAATATTCATTTGTTTTGATGTCTAAAAAAATATTTCTTTCAAAATGACTTTGACAACATTTGCGCACACCAAATAAGGTTTGATCGAAACATAACTCCTACAATTTAAATTAGATTTAAGCAAAGCAAATCCAAGATTGAGGTATATTACCATGTAAAATAGAGGAAAGCACGCGGTTAATGAGATAACACGCAGTCAAAACAACATCAGCCCAAAAAGGTTTGGTCACCTTCATCTCAAATAAAAGAGATCGTGTGACCTCCAGACGATTCTTTCTTTTTGCCACACTGTTTTGTTGTGGGGTGTCGGCACAGGAGGATTGATAAAGAATGGCATGCTGAATCATAATAATAGTAAAGGGATCATAAAAGAATGCTTTAGCATTATCCCTACGAAGAATATGCAAAGGAGTACTAAACTGTATTTTAACCTCATTCACGAAAGCACAAAAAATAGAGAATAGCTCTGAACGATGTTTCATTAAATAAAGCCAAGTAACTCTTGAAAGTGATCCACAAAAGTAACAATATAACAAAAGCCCAACTTAGAAACAACTGGACAAGGACCCCATACATCTGAATGAACTAAAGAAAAAGGTTGGTTAAACCGTTGATTGACTCTAGGGGGATAGCTTACATGGTGAAGCTTCCCAAACTGATAGGACTCACAATTTAAGCTGGGAATAGACCAAAACGAGAATCTAAAAGCCTTAAACTAAGAAACGATGGATGACCCAAACGACAATGGACTTGGTTAAGTGATGCCACACTTGAACACGCCATAGATTAAGTGTCCTCGAGTAGGTACCCCACCCCCCCAATTCACGACCTCTACCAATCATCTTCTTCGTCGTAAGGTCCTGAAAGACATGGGAATCAAAGAAAAAGGTGACAGAACAATTATAAGTTTCGGTAAACTTGTTAACAGACAAAAGATTAAACGGAAACTCAGGCAAATAAAGAACAAAAGACAACGATAAAGGAGTGGCATGAACAATGCCTATACCAATTACTTTAGAAGAACCATAAGCTAAGGTTGCGTTTGGTAACGGTCTGAACAAAGAATGCCTGTTCTTGACTAGAAATGTTCTTTTGCGTTCTTGGTCTAGAACGGCGTTCTGAGACCGAAAATGACCGTTTGGTAACGGTCTCAAGAACGTGTTCAGAACAAAAATGGTGTTTGGTAAAACCGGTTCTTTCAAATTTGATATTAATTACAATAATGCCATTTCCTTCTAAATTATTCCAAAAAATACTTGTAAAATCATTTTCTCTCTTACCAACCTTAGCATAAAATTAAAATATCTCATTAACATAACCAAAATAATTATAAAAATATGTCAAATTTCAAAAATACCATTAATATTGGGTTCTTGTGTGGAACTGTGGATTAGTGCCATAACTGACTATACTATGAACACTTGAATAAAAAAGTCTTGGTGGATTATCCCCTTGGAACATGAGCATGTTCCAAGTGCTCTACCAATTTGAGCTAAAGACCCATTAAGTAGAGATCCAAAACAGAAATACAACAAAAAAAGTCACAGTAGCATGAATCTTCACATGAGGAATGAAATGAGCAAAGGTCTAAAACAGAAATACAGCAAGAGAGTCGCAATGAAATGAATATTTGCATGAGAAAGTTAACAAGCAAGATTTCCAAATTGGAATTCAGCAGGTGAGTTATGATCTCATCAAAATGGGAAATAAATAGAGTCAACATGAATGCATCTAACTTGAAAAAAAAAAAAGGAAAATGAAAATTCAGGAGGGAAGTTATGAATACATCCATTCACAAGAAGGAAAAGAGATCTCATCTTCCATATCTTTCCCAAAGCTATGCAGGTTTAAAGGCAGCAATTGTTCAAAGGGAAAGACCCTTGATTGATCTGTTATCATATAGATCTAACAAGGTCTATGCAGGTATGGAAGAATGAATAATCCATTTTGATCATGAGCACTAAACCACTCTTTTTGGTGTTCATTTGCAAAAATTCAGGAGAGGCATATACATTCATTATGCAGCAACCATGTACATCATTTACCAAACAGATTAATAGCATATAGAATATATAAATTTATCAAAAGAAGTCCCTAATTTAGACTGTAAATCAGTTTTTGCACCAGTGGACTTATAAAGTTATGTTTTGCCACTTGGACAGCTCTAACTGGGTTTTAAGACTTGACAGGTGGGCAAAGAACTTTATTGGCCTCATCTAACATGCTACTTGGCATATTTATGAGCCAACCAAAGACCAATCAGATAAACTTTACACTATTTATTTATTTCATCATCTGAAATGGGGAAATTGGAGATGATATCTCTCCAGTCAAAAGTTGGCTCTGTGAAAGGTATCCAAAGCAAATCATGTCTCTAAGTTTGCTTTTCAAAAAGAAGCAAGAGGTTAAGGCTGAGGAGGAGCCCTTTGGCCTTCTTTATAACCAAGAAAGATATCTCCACTTGAACCACCTCCATGTGGGTCTTCTCTTCCACCTGAGAGGAATCCATTGGAAAATTAGAAATTGGCCATTGTGATTTTTCTTTTCTATAAATTGCCTATTGTGAGAACCTTCTATCTCTTCATACAATTTCCCAATATTTAATTTCTTCTAGTCCTCAGTCTCTCACAATTGTCTTCCCCAGGAGCTCTTTGGCCTTCCTAATTAACCAAGAAATTAAGGATGGCAGAAGCAATACTTTCTGATCTTGCAACCAAAATCTTAGAGGATTTGGACTCTCTCCTCATCCAAGAGATTGGACTAGAATCTGGAGAACTAAAACAGGAATTGAGTAAGCTCAAGGACTGTTTATCCACAACCAATGCCATATTATTGGATGCAGAGAAGAAAGGTGCACTGAACGATGTGTTAAAGAAATATTCAACAAATATAAGAAAAAAACTCTTTCACTCTCTCACTCTTTCACTCACTTTCACTCCAAAATGCAAAGCCACCCCAAGGCTGAAAAAGGCTAAACAGATCAACCCTCCCTTTTAAACCCATTTAAACATTATTAGGAAACTTAGGAAGAACAGACTAAGATTTAATTAGAAGAAGTAATCAATAAAAATCTGAAAATTAGGGCTGAATAGAGAAAACGTTTGATACCCACAGGGGAATAACAGAAGTAGCAGCAGCAGTGGGCAAAAGGAGCCAAGACTGAGTTCGAGCAGCCCTCTTAGAGGGTGGAATAAAACCCTAAAATCCTGTAGAGAACAGAACTTAGGAGAGACACCAATAGAGGATCGATTTCTGCAAAGAAACCCCAGGTTACAGCAGGGCTCGAGTGGACTGAAAGCTGGAGTTTGGAGCTTGAACTTCAGCAGCACAGATGGAGGTCTTCTTGCATAATAGCAGGGGTTTGGCAGTAGTTAACTTGATGGGGAAACACCCTTCAATTAACAGCAACAGAGAACACAGCACAAGAAAGAACTACTAGCTTGAGAATTTATGCAACCAAATTTTCCTCCAAAATCTACTGAAACAGTCTCCACTCGCTACCATGAGTTCATTGAAAAAAAAAATAAGAAACACATTCGAGCAATTTATGCAACCAAACTGCATACAGAAGAGCACTTGCCGTTTTGAGTTTTAGATCTGAGATATAATATTAACCTAAGACAAAAGATGTATCAAAGGGGTGCTGATCCATACCTTTTCGGCTGTAGGGTGCTGATTAAAGGGGTGCTGATTCACTTCCTGAGACAAAATGGGAAACAAATTGGATCAATCTTCACAGAAATATCCACATAGAGACAGTGAGAGGGAGAGTATGAGAGGGAGAGAGAGAGACAGAGAGAGGAAAAGAGCCAAAAAACGACACAGAGACAGTGAGGGAGAGTATGAGAAGGAGAGAGAAACAGAGAGAGGGAAAGAGCGAGAGAGAGGTGCAGAGAGTCCGAGAGATAGAGAGGGAGAGAGAGAAACAGAGAGAGGGAAACAACGCGCGAGGGAGGAAGAGCATGCGAGAAATAGAGAGGGAGAGAGAGTGAGAGATCTCACCTAGGGTTGGAGATCGAGGAGTCCTCCCTTCGTCGTCTCCAAACTTGGTGCTAGCAGAGCGAGAGATGAGTTTCGTGATTTGTCTCAAAAAATCACGGGTTTTGTCCGTTGCGAGTCGTTCTTGTTCTTTTGGTGCTCAAAACCTCCGGTTCGTTCTAAAAGAACGAAAAAACGAACCGCACAGCTAAACGCTTTTTGATGTTTTTTTGTTCTTTTAGAACAAAAGAACTGTTCTAAACGCCGTTCTGAACGTTACCAAACGCGCCCTAAGGTAACACTAGAGGACGATGTACGAAAGGAGGAAAGTATACGTGATACCCAGTAATATGGTCCGATGCACCTGAATCAATGATCCAGGGGTGGGAAGCAGTGGAAAGACATGTAGTGGCATTACCTGTCTGAACAAATGTAACAGTAGGTGGTTGGGAAGACTGAGAAATCTGAAACTGGGTAAAGCGTGCACAGTCCTCATCAAACATCTTCACCGTCTTACCCTTAGATTGTGGAGATGATGTAGCAGCAGAATCAAATTCCTTCCCAAGACGACCCAAAAATCCATAACATCAAGTTGCTCTTGTTGATTTTGCATCTGTTGTACATCAGAAGTGATAGGAAGTAGGTAATTCAGCTCTTAATACATCCTCTTAAAATCAGCAAAGTACTAGGTCAAGGGATGACCCTTTCGATCAGCCTTGTAAAACTCTTGAGACAACTCATAGATACAAGACAAGTTGTTCTGTCCAGAGTACATAATATTCAGATATTCCCATAACTCCTTAACAGTATCAGTATGGGTTCCAAGTCAACAATCTGATTTTCCATGGAATTCAGCAGTTGTCCCATCATACGTGCATCAATGTGTCCCACGATGCAGCATTAGCAGGTTTAGTCTTCGTCAAATGGCCCTGTTGGTCATGACCAATCAACACCAACTTAACAATTTTCATCCATTGTTGAAAGTTGGTGATTCCTTCCAACTTCTTTTCAGTAATACGGTTGGACGACGAAGACACAACCTCAGTAATTACATTCTTTGATGGTTCAGACATCTTCCAAAATCACAAAAAATGGAATGAAGTTGCAATATGTACCAATGATTCAGAGATAAAGTCAAAACCCCGAAAAAGTCGATCTCAAGCCAAAACCCAGAAAAGTTGATCTCCAAAATCCTGATGGATTCTTGATCTCTAAACTCTGAAGAAGAATGATCTCCAACCTCTTACTTAATGAAGAATTAATCTCCAAAAACCTTGCTGAAAAAGTTGATCTCCAAAAACCCTGTTAAAATTGATCTCAAAAACCCTGCTGCAAAAGTCGATCCAAAACCCTGGTAAAACTAGATCTCCAATCTGCTGCAAAAATCGATCTCAAATCTCTGAATCTGGACCTTGAATGTATTCTTCACTCCGTAAATCAATCACCACCACCAAGAGAGACCTAGTTCTCAATCTTCAAACATGAACTAGTCTCCAAGCAGTCCCAAAATACAGCATAGAGTGTTGCATCCCTTTCAAACAAAAACCAAAGGAACTCTTAAAACTCGAACTGATATGAATTAGTCAATGATGATTGAAACCTTGAAAAGGAGACAAGGTAGTAGGAAAGTTGTAGCAGTCCCTAGAGATCTTGCTCTGATACCATGTAAAGAATAATAGAAGGGAAAAGAAGAAAAGGAGAGAACAATGAGAATTGATATGCATGTGTAACCTTGGGAGTTTCAACTTAATGTTTGAGCTCCCACTCCATTCAATATATATTCACTCAAAGGAACCAAGGGACACAATAGGAAAATAAAAAAAGGATAAAATAAAGCATAATACCTAAACTATCCCTAACTAATACCGAGACTTTATATAGTCTCTACTAACAAGGATGATGGGGTGAGAGAGCCTGGCTGAGAGAGCTGATCCCCTTCTATACCCCCTTTTTCTTCTTCTTATCCTTTTGTGTTTCTTCTTTCATATGTAAACAAAATAAAAAAAATGCAATAAAGTTTCAGTTATATTCAATTTGTTCTTCCTTATTGTGTTGACCTTTATACTCACATCTGCCACTGACTCGTGGACAATAAGCAATACACATGCACTGTGTTGACAACAATGACAACCATGGACCAACACATGACTCTAACAAGGATTCGTAATTTGACTCTCAACTTGAAATTAACTTTCAGACTCAAAACAGAACACTGAACTTAACCTGCCGCCAGCTTTAAAGTATCATAAACAAAGACTCTAATGAATGACTCAAACTAGAACTCTATCAAGTACACGTTGACAGCTAAAGAACCCACAGCTAAAGAACGCCATATAGTTTATTTCCCAGATTACAATAATATCTCCAAATAGCTAACCTAACGACCCTTCTACCTCTTGCTGGACTCGATTGCCTATGGCCTAGACTTCCAAGCTGGATATTGTTGGTCCAGCCATATGAGGGCCTCAGCCTATTATTCGTCTACGTGAACTAATTATATATCAAGCTGGAAATATGGACCAGAGTGTGTTACTAGATTCTAAGAATTGGCATTGGGTACCTTAGGATACTTTTCTTCCTAGGCCATTGCTAGGTGATTTTGGCATTGCTATTGCTTCGCCTTTGCTCACCTATTGCTTATTAGCTACTGTTCATGCATTATTCATCAATAATTATGATGGATATTGGAGTTTGGAACATAAACTGAGGGCAATGTGATGCTGCAGCCATTCGGTGGCTTGAGAAACTTGATAGAGTTTGGAACCCAGGTGCCAAAAGAGGCTTTATAAGCCCAAGTAAGTTTTGGTTTTGGGTTATATAGGAGTTGGGCTTTTGTTTTAACTTTTAAAGGGTAACAGTTGATGGGTTCAGTTATTGGGCCCAAGTGTATGGTCTGCATTGAGGCACATGAAGTTTACTTAAGCTTTAAGTGATGGGGTTATATTTGTAATTTGGAATCTATTTTTAAAGAGGTCATAGGTTATGGATGTATTGGTTTTGTGATGGGTTAATTTTTGTCAACAACTACAACAACAACAAACTCAGCCTTATCCCAACTTAATGGGGTCGGCTACATGGATCCAAACAAAACAAAGTAGGGAAAACTGAGGTCTAATACAAAAAAAGGGGAATGAGGAGATGGGAAATGAGATGTATTTTACCATATAATGGCCACCCAACGATAGCATGACACATGGTATCAACAAGGCTAGTCAACTGGGGTTATCAAGTAAAGAAATACCTGCCCAAGATCCGTAGCTGAGAAATCCAGAAGTCCCCTCAAAGAAGCAAGAAGAAGTTGGCACATCCATCACGTCAAGTAGCCTATCAAAGGAAACTCTATATGCCTTAACACATCACCTCTCAATAGGTGTGGGTGCTCTTTAGGGGGCCTCAGCACATCAACGAGCATCAAAAGGTGGTGATCCAGTGATGGAAGCCACTCTCCATATCTCCACTGCATTTATGAGCATTTAATGATGCCCACCAAAAGAAGCTCTTACGCATGTCGCATGTAGGAGGCCTTCCCCAATAAAGAATTCTCCACATGGGACTCTCCACATCTAAGATAGAGAAACACTCCACTTCCTCCCCAAAGGACTCCATCATTGCCTCATTGGTCACATTAGGACCTGTACATTATCACGATAGCCCAAAGGGATCAACCCTATAAATGGGAAGGTAACACCCCTTGCAAGGGGATCAAACTCTTGAAACTCTTACTGTTTCATCTGTTTGCTAAAGAGACCTAACTTAGTCATCGGAGAGTCCCTCGCTGGCACCCCACCGACCCTCATCTCCCTTGTCTGTTTGCTATTCTGTGTAGGTCCCACTCTTGGAGGACCCCCCGGAGGTTTCTTGATGCAACAAGATGTGCAATGAAAAATGAAAAATTGACAAACGAGAGGTAGAGAATAAAAGGAAAAGTGAAAGATGGAAGATAGAAGATAAAAGATAAACGTAAGAGGAAAGAGGTACAACCCAAAAAGTCAGGAAAATCTCACCTAAATGGGGTCTGCTACGTGGATCCTTGCCCTTCAATAGGCTCTATCCGAGGTCATACTTGGTACAAGACCTAGACTATGCATGACTTTCCTCACAACTTCTCCTATAGTCATTTTAGGACTGCCCCTAGCCCTCTTAGCTCCTTCAATGGGGATCATATCACTCCTCCTTACTGGGGGCGTTCCTAGGCCTCTGTTGAACATGACAATACCACCTCAAATGACTCTGTTGGAGCTTGTCATTGATGGGTTAATTTTTGTCATTTGAGATATATTTTTTAAAGAGGTCATAGGTTGGATGTATTAGTTTTATTTTCTATCGGGGAGGAGTATTTTGTTTGTTTAGTTCTAAAGTCCAAGTGATGCAGATCCTCAAACGACTCTGTATTAGGCCTCCGTTAAACATGACAATACCACCTCAAACGACTCTGTTGGAGCTTGTCATTGATGGGTTAATTTTTGTCATTTGAGATATATTTTTTAAAGAGGTCATAGGTTGGATGTATTAGTTTTATTTTCTATCGAGGAGGAGTATTTTGTTTGTTTAGTTCTAAAGTCCAAGTGATGCAGATCCTAGCCTCCTCGAATTGAAGAAGCCACCCTAAGCCTGGGGTTTTAGTAGGAGCCTTAGTTTAGTTTATTTTAGTTCTATACTTAGTTTTTATTTTGTGTTTTTAATTGAATCGGTTTAAATTGGTTGCATCCAATTGGTTCAATTGCTCTAATTTAAGTGAAGTGATCCTATTGGCTAAGAGGTTCTTATATCCTATTGGCTAGTAGGGAATCTTCTTTTATTTTAAGTAGTTTAAGTTGTTTTTAAGTCATTAGGACTCTATTTTGAGTCTATTTCAGTTTCCTAGTCAGTTTAAGTTAGCTAATAGGTTAAGGATTGGGTTAGGCCATTCCTTTTTAGTGTCTATGTCTAATTTTGAGTCTTTTATATAAGGTTCTAAGGGGGCCAAGTATTGAACACGAATTTTAATTAATAAAAACTCAGCTTTATGCTTACTGCCTTTGCTCCAACGTGAGTGTGCCTTGTGAGTAATATCAAGGTGAAGGGTGAGTGGACTCTCACGACTCCTTGCGTCTGTCCAGTACTGGGAGGTTCTTCTTCTTCTTCATTCGAGCTTCTTCAAGCTGCTGCTGCTGCCTTTGAAGGAGATCAAACTAGTTAGTAATCTTAGTTTCCTACATATATCCTTCCCCTCTTCATCCTCTAACCTAATCCACACCCCCCTCCATCCATCAAACCCTAACCTCCATTAAACCTGCAACTCAATTCTGCACTAAATTGCAGAATTTCGTAACTCATCCAAACCCTAACTTCTTTATACCAAAATAACCCCCTAGACCTGCCCATTAATACCCTATAAACCCCTTTCCCAAAATCCACCCCTAAACCCTAGATCCTGAAAACACTTCATTTTTACAAGGCCTCTAACCCGAAACCCTAGATTTCCAACTTCATCCAAATCAATCCAAACCTGCACATTATTACCAAATAAAACCCTAGCTCGAAACCCTAACCTTAACCCTAACCCTAATTCTACCCTAATTAGCCTCCTTTGCCCCTATCGGCTGGTCAATTTCAACACCTGGCCTCTAGTAGGACTGCCTCCTATCTAGAGCTACATTACCAAGTTTAGTAAGGAGTTCCAAATTTATTTTCCAATTTTTTAGAATTACAGTCCACTATGATTTTTTTTTTTGCCCCCAATGTCTTGTATGGAAATCTTCGATGAGTGTCTCTTCTCTCTTGTTGAGGCGATGAATTCCATTATTCTCTCCCATCATTTATATCTCCTCTCTTTATCTTTTTTTTTCTTATTTTCTTTCCAAAATCTCTTTACCCTGGTTAACCATGCTGTTTTACAAGATTATGGACACAGAAAATGCTAGATGAATGGAGGAGAAGCATTGTGGTCCCAATTTACAAAAATAAAGGGGATATTCAGAGCTGCCATAACTATAGAGGCATAAAATTACTGTCTCATACAATGAAGTTATGGGAGAGGGCATAGTTGTCAGGCAACAAGGCAGTGGAGGGGTGTCTAAGCGCTATTGTGCTAAGGTGACAAGGTACCTAAGTGTTATTTTTTTTTATTTCCCCTCTTTTCTGACATTATTTAGTATGCTACAATATATTACTTTATATAATCAAAAATCAACATTAAGCCACATCAAGTCATCAAAAATCAACATTAAGTTACATCAAGTCATAAAAAATCAACATTAAGCCACATCAAGTCATAAAAAATCAACATAGAACTAGAATATGGTAGAACTGAAGAAGCAAGCTATTGAAAGTTTGAAACAACCAAAAAATACATTTGGTTTATACTTTATACTGTTCTTGGAAATGCTAATTGACTTGGTATACCTAGTCTCACATTTGGTTTATACTGTTCTTGGAAATGATAATTGTCTTGGTATACGTAGTCTCACATTTGGTTCATATTGTTCTTGGAAAATATGTTTTTATCTATAAGCAATTAAACTGCTCTCAATTTAGAGAAATGTTCATGTTCTCTAATAGGTTTGACTGGTCAAACGATTTTATTTTTAGATGAGACTTTTTGTATTGGATATTTCCAACAAATCAAAGATTGCTTAAATTTGATTTATATTGAAGGAATTATGTTCCAGTTAAATCTTATTTGGTGTGCACGAATGTTGTTTAAATATCCCTAAATCGAAATAAATTTCTAGACATCAAAAAGATTATTTTACCGCTCTTTAGGTTTTTAATGATGTTTTGGTATAATAAGATTTATAAACTTTTTAGATTTGAGAAAAATCCCAATAGTTGAAAGTTGAAAATTCTATCTACCGCCGAAAATCCAGTTTTTTGTTTGGGTGGATAGATATTCATTACCAAAAGAGAAAGACATGAAAAACCCCCCTAAGGAGAAATAATGAAAGAATTCAAGGGAGGCCTTAGGAGACAACAATATGCTTGTTCCTTGCGGAGGCGCCATCAACAATAGTAGAGATAATGCTTCCATAGGCTGAATGTCTGAGGGAGAGGATCTTTCTCCAAACCCAAGAGGCATTTGGAGAAGTGGCAGCAGTCCAGAATATAACTAATCCACCCAAATACTTTTCTTCTTTGCAGCAATCTTCCAAATCAACTTGATAATGCCTGCCGAGTTGACCTCATTAATTCTTCTCAACCCAAAACCTCCCTCCTTTAGGGGAAACAAACTGAGGCCCAACTAATAGGGTGAAGGAATCGAGAAGAATCTGATCCTTTCCAAAAAAAAGAGCACATGGAGAGATTCAAGCTCTTTGATAGAAGACTGAGGTAACCCAAATACCAGACCAATAAATGTACGTCGACTGAAGCACAGATCTAATCAACTCAAGACGACCGGCATAAGAGAGAAGCTTGCCTTTCCAAAGTTGAAGTCTCTTGCGTATAAGATCAAGGATTGAAGTGTAATGGTGTGCAGACAGCCTTGCAGGAATGAGGGGCAGCCCTAAATATTTCACAAGAAGACTACCAAGGGGAAAGGCAGTCCTGGCTTGGAGAGTACACTTATCTACATTTGAGAGACCTGCCAGGAACAAGAGGGATTTATTTGGATTGATTCTAAGGCCAGTTAAGCTTTCAAAATGATTCAGACAATCCATTATGGTTTCAATGGATAGGAGATTGGCTTTGGAGAAGATCATTAGATCGTCAACAAAGGCTAGGTGAGTAAGCATAAGCTTCTTGCATTTGGGCAAGGGGGAAATGAACTGCAGATCTGTCTTGCACTGTATTCCTCTCGAAAGCACTTCCAAGGCTATAGTGAAAATAAAGGGAGAAAGAGGGCATCCTTGCCTAATCCCAACCATCGAGGAGAAGAAACCAGCTGGACTACCATTAACAAGCATTGAGAATTGGGGAGTTGAGATGCAATGGTAGACCCAATTAACAAAAGCTGGAGGGAACCCCATCTTGTTCAGGACACTGACAACATAGTCCTATCTTAAAGAATTGAAAGCTTTGTGGATATCAATCTTCATCAATGCAGCAGGAGAGTGCCCTTTTCTCTCAAAACCATGAACCAGCTCATAACAAAGAAGAATATTATCTGAAATACTTTGGCCTGCAATAAAAGCTGATTGATTTTCTCTGACAAGAGAGCCAACAACCAGCTTAAGTCTGTTGGCGAGCACGTTGGCATTGAATTTGTAGATGGTTGCAAAGGGAAATAGGCCTGAAATCTGACATAGCAGAAGCTCCTTCTTTCTTAGGGATAAGTTGTAAATAAGTCACTTAGAGGGCTTATTTTATTGAAAATAAGCATTGGGTTGGGTTATATAGGTGTTGGGATTTTGATCCCATGGGTTTACTTTGTAATTGGCCAATTTATTGGGCCTAAAATATGGGCAGAAAGTAGGAAAACGGGATTTACTTCATTAGTTTAGTTAGAGTCGTGTTTTGAGTATACTTTCTTTATTATTTCACTTTCCTTGTCAATTTAGGTTACCTTATTAGTTAAGGATAGGATTAGGCCTTTCCTTTTTAGTGTCTAAGTCTATTTTTCAGTCTTCTGTATAAGTTTGTAAGGGAGGCCAGCATTGCACACGAATTTGATTAATGAAATATTGGCTTTAGCCTTTGTGAAAATCCTGAGATAGGTTGGGTGAGATGCCCAGGTTGAGTTAGCCATCCCCTTCCCCAACTACATTCCATTGATCTCCATTCGTGCTCCAGTTCTGCCCTAGCTGATCTCTTGAAGAAACGTATTCAGTTGTTGGAAATTCTTTGCGAGGTTCATGATATTTTCAAACAAAAAGCCTGAAATTGAAATTCTGCAATTATTCTTCTTCCCTTCTAGAAGGTCACATGCGATTTTCGCGAGAATTCTACCCAGTCAAATCTAACCATTAGAACCTGCTGAAATTATGATCGAATCTTATCTTCCTCAAACCCTAAGAGAGACTTGATTCAAATTTCATTACCATCCACCCAGCCGATTGTCTGAAATTACCCTGTTACCCCTCAATCCTATTTCTACTAGGATTCCTTAATAATTTCAGATGTAGTCATCTGATTTAACGATAACTTTCAGCTTCTCTTCTCTCCCATGTAACCCTCACTCTCCTTACTTAACCCTAACATCTAACCCTAGGTCCCGTCACACCCTAACCCTAATTTTACAATTTTCACATATTTGACCTAGCCGAATTACCCATTCAAGAACAGATCCTGGTTATTGGCTTCTAGTTAGTCTTCTACCAATCTAGAACTACATTAATATGACAGAGGAAAGTTTGGTTTATACTTTGATTCCCAACAAGATGAGAAGAAGCCCATGCTGAATCCATCCAGACCCGGAGATCGGTTTACCTTGTGAGAATGAACAGCCTGAAGGAGTCTGGAATGAATTTATTAAGGAGACCCTCTGGGAAAGGATCAGATGCATCATTGGTAATGGGGCAAAACAACTGCTTGAAGCATAGTTCGAGAACTCGCGAGATCTTGCCGAGTTTCTCGGTTTTTCAAAATCCCGAGACGAGACTGCCTACGAGTCTCAAAATGTCAATATCTCTCCGAGATCTCGGTTTGACATAGGAAAATGCCCATCTAGGTCCTTTATATGAGTGCTAGATCTCGAGATCTTGTTGGAAATTCTTGGTATACAGACACCTATCTATGCCAGGAACCAAGATAGACAAGACAGACATTTATGCCTAATATCATGTAAGTAAATGCTTTTGTATTTGTATTTCATTTATTTCAGATATTATTCATAAATAAGCAAATACCCCCTATTTGAATCCAATAAAAATAGTTAAAAAATCAAATTCCAAAAGAAAAAAAAGTCAACCCCCCAGTTCAAGAACAAAAACTGGATTTTCGACGGTAGGTGCAATTTTCAACTTTCTAATGCTAGGGTTTTTCTCAAATCTAAAAATTCCATAAATCTTATTATGGTAAAACATTGTTAAAAACCAAAAGTTCGGTAAAATATTCATTTGTTTTGATGTCCAAAAAATTATTTTCATTCAGAGCGATTTTGACAGCATTTGCGCACACCTAATTAAGTTTGACTGGGACATAACTTTTATAATATAAATAAGATTTTAGCAATCTTGGACTTGTTGGAAAGCTTTGTTTTGAAAGCTTTCCAACAAGTCCAAGATTGCTTAAATCGATTTGTATTGAAGGAGTTATGTACGGTCAAACTTAATCGGTAATCTGAATGTCCAAAATCGCTCAATGAAAAATATTTTTGGACATCAAAACAAATGAATATTTTACCGCACTTTTGTTTTTTAGCAATGTTTTACCATAGTAAGATTTATGGAATTTTTAGATTTGAGAAAACCCCAGATTAGAAAGTTGAAAATTGCACCTACGCCGAAAATCCAGCTTTTGTTCTTGAACCTGGGGTTGACTTTTTTCCTTTTGGAATTTGATTTTTAACTATTTTTATTGATTCAAATAGGGGGTATTTGCTTATTTCTGAATAATATCTTAAGTAAATAAGCATTTACTTAAATGATATTAGGTATAAATAAGTGTGTTTGTCCTGTGTCTGTCCTGGTTTCTAGCATAAGTGTCTGTCCTGCTTAGCATAAGTAAGTGTCTGTCCTGCTTTCCTACTAATTGAAACTCCTATTTGGACTTTGTTTTTGCAAAATCTGATAGTGCCATTGTCATAGTTGTCATGGCGCTGGAGAGGGCTGCATGGCGACCTACGCCATGGCGACCCTCTTTGATTTCTTCTTCCGACTCTCTTTCCCTCTTCGATTTCTTCTTCCTGTCTTCGATTTCTTCTTCCCTCTTCGATTTCTTCTTTCCCTCTTCAATTTCTTTCGATTTCTTCTTCCTGTCTTCTTTCCCTCTTCGATTTCTTTCGATTTCTTCTTTCCCTCTTCGATTTCTTCTTCGATTTCTGAATTTTCTTCTTAAAACTTGAGAAACAATAGAGAAAAAATAAAACATGGCTTGAGTATACATCTATTAACACATTAAAAATAGAGAAAATAAAAAATAAAACATGGTCGACATGCTCGCCATGTCGATATATCGACGTGACACCCCTCCACCGACTTGGATCGCCGTGACGCCGTGACAACTATGGCCATTGTGCTTAAATGGCCTAAAATAGGCTGAATATCAAGTTTCAGACCCAAACTAGGTCTAAAACCCACCGAGATGAGGCTTTGAGTCGAGAAAAAAAAAAGTGCACCAACTCGGCGAGATCTCGAGTTCTTGACTCGACTCGGTTTTTCAAGGGTCCGAGTTGGCACCGAGACCTGAGTTTTTGAACCTTGGCTTGAAGTACCGGACAGCCTCGGCCTTAATACCATCCATAGAAGTGAGGGAGGAGGCATTAGGAGCTAAGAGCAAGGGAATGAAGTTGACATTGATTCTAGCCTTCATGGATCTATGGAAATAAGAAGTTTTAGCGTCTCCAAGCTTTAACCACTTCACCCTTGCTTTTTGTCTTAGGAAACTCTCCTCTTGGGCTATACTATTCGACAGATCCAAAGTGGCTTGCTTTTCTTCCTCAGTCAGAATAGCGTTGGGAGTGTCATTTTGAACCCTTAATTGAATAGTAGTGAGCTTTGATCTGCAATTGGCAACCAGGGAGGTAACATTACTAAAGGACTCAGAATTCCATCTTTTAAGGGCACCCTTCACATTATGAAGCTTTTTGCCTAAGGCTAAGAGAGGGGTAGAATAAGCATGAACAGGTTTATCCCAGGTAGATTGGACAACACAGAGAAAGTTCGAATGGGAGGTCCACATATAAAAAAATTTGAAGGCCTTTGGTCCAAAGGATATGTAAGGCGGGATGAGGAGAGATATAGGGCTATGGTTAGAGATGCCAGTTTTTGTTCTTGAACTGGGGGTTGACTTTTTATCCTTATCGAATTTTATTTTTTACTATTTTTATTGAATTCAAATAAGGTGTATTTGCTTATTTATGAATAATATCTTAACTAAATGAAATAAAAAAGGGCATACCCAGTGCATAAGGCTCCCGCCATTGCGGGGTCTAGGGAGGGTTATATTGTACGCAGCCTTATCCCTGCTTTCGCAAAGAGGCTGTTTCCAAACTCAAACCCGTGATTACTTGGTTACAATGGAGCAACCTTTACGCCCGCCGTCCTTAACTAAATGAAATGACAAATATAAAAACATTTACTCAAATAAGTGCCAAACCTGGTTCGATACCAATAAAACTAGCACCTTGTAATAAGGTGACAGTCGTTTAGACCAAAAAAAACCGTTTGCACTCTAAGGCGCGACACTCAGGCGATGCCTTGGCAACTATGGAAGAGGGTTATTAAAACCCATTTGAAAGAGGAAATTACTATAATGGAGAACCAATTTGGTTTTATACCAGGAAGATCCACTAAGGAAGCTATCTTCTTACCTAGGAGACTCATGGAAAGATATAGAGAGGGCAAGAGAGATCTCCATATGGTATTTATTGACCTAGAAAAGGCCTACGACAGATTCCGTAGAAAGTTAATCTGGAATATACTAGAGAAGATAATGATGTTGTGTAAATATGTGGACATAATTAAAGATTTGCATTATGGTGTGGTGATTGACCTCAGGATAGTGGTGGGTCAAGGCAGCGAATTCCCAATTGCAATTGGATTACATCAAGGATCAACTTTAAGCCCTTATTTATTGCCGCTTATCATGGATTACCTAATCAGAGGCATACAAGATGAGATTCCTTGGTGAATTCTTTTTGCAAATGGCATTATTTTGGCAAATGAGACAAAAGCAGGGATTAATGCCAAGTTGGAGCTATGGAGATCAACTTCGGAATCAAAAAGTCTGAAGATATCTAGGCTCAATCATAAATAGAGAAGGTGAAATAGAAAAATGATGTTGCTGAAAGGATTAAAATGGGGTGGATGAAGTGGAGAGGTGCGTCCGGAGTGCTGTGTGGTCAGCGTGTTCCTTTGAAGCTTAAAGGAAAATTTTATAGGACAGTCATTCGACTAGTTATGATGTATGGTGTGGAATGTTGGGTAGTAAAGAAGTGTCATAAATAAACTGTGTAGTGGAGATGAGGATGTTGAGGTAGATGTATGGGAAAACTAAGAAGGATAAAGTAAGGAATGGCCATAATAGAACTAGGTTGGTAGTGGCTCAAATTCATGATAAGCTTTGAGAGAGTCGTTTAAGGTGGCATGGCCATTTCCAACAGAGGCCTTGAGATGCCTCAATACGAAGGAGTGATTTGATTTAGATTGAGGGAACTGAAAGAGCCAGGGGCAGGCTTAAAGTAATTATAGGAGAACGTGGTGAGAAAAGGCATGCTTAGTTTAGGCCTCATTTCATATATGACTCGAATAGAGCTGATAGGAGAGCAAGGATCCATGTGGCCAACCCCATTTAGTTGGCATAAGTTGTTGTAGTTGTTTTTCTGGTGATGAGGTTTCCCATACATCATGTGAGGGCATGCATATACTTTTATTAATTTTCTAGGGGAAATATCATTCCCCTCCCCTCTAAGTATCCATAATATCAAACCCCACCCCCAAGTTTTGAATAATGATAATGCCCTCTCCTGCTTTTGAAAGATTCTATCAACCGTACCCTAATCGTTAAAAAACGTCATTAAGTGATGACTTGGGCATTTATAAATTTTCTAAAACCCCATAATACCCTTAATGCAACCTTGAACTCAGATTTCTGTATGGCTCTGTAACCAATCCAGCTCTGAGAACTTCTGTCCATCTCTCTCTCTTTCTCTTCTTTTGTCCTGTGTTCTACTGTGTGCAAGAGATTCCTTGCTCTGTAACCAATCAAGCTCTTTCCCTGCATTTTTAGTTAGGATTTTTTCTTGTTTCAGAGACGGCAAGATTTTTATCATGTTCCATTGATCGAAATACTCTGTTCTCCTTTGTTTTTTAGGTTTTAATATTCTTCCAAAGCACAATCCATTCATCAAGAGAAGCCATGTACTTTTCAGATTTTAGGTATAAAATAACCAAGCATAATCCATTCATCAAGTCATGTTAGACTATCATCACTCTATGAAATTTGTACAAGAACACTCGGGCAGCGAGAGAGTGGAGTGAGAGAGGAGAGGAGAGGAGAGAAGAGCGAAGGGAGGGGTGTCAAAGGATTTGGCTTGGGTTGGGTTTGGTTACAAACCAAAACCGGGAGGGTTTTTGGTCGATTTTGGTTTTTCCCTTGGTTCTTTTAAAGGGTAATATCGTCTTTTGAACTGCTGTTTTAACACCGTTAGCCACTTAGTGTACGGTTGATAGAATCTTTCAAAAGTAGGGGAGGGCATTATCATTATTCAAAACTTGGGAGGGGGATGATATTTCCCCAATTTTCTATCAACAAGTTCTTTGGTTATCGATAATTCCTCCCTCCCCCCACCCCCCCCAAGAAAAGCAAAGTGAAAAAGAAATTTTTTTACTATGGACCACAATTGAAAACCCATATTCATTTGTTAGGCCAAAAGCTGCAACTTCACTCAGCAGCTGACAAAAGAAATTAAGGTAACTAATAGAATTCAATACAAAGTTAAAAAATGGGCAATAGCTTTGACTTTTCAATCCATCCCCACCTGCAAACTCCAGACGCAGTCATGTTCTACAAATGGTGGTTCTTATCTGTTGACATGGTGTTTATGCCATTCATTTGTTGTTTACCTCTTACACTCTATACCATAGGCATACTGTAGATTCTACTATGAAATTGATATAATATCTGCCTCAGCTGAGTTTTAAATTAGAAAAAAAATTATGTTTTCTGGTTATGGTAACAAATTACAACAGATTCAATGGAGGGCATTCTTTTCTGGTGTTTAACATTTGTGGTTTTTTTTGGCAGTCAGCTCAAAACTAGCCCTTGTCATTAATTCTTGTAATGTACAACTATCATAAATTCTTGGAATGTACAATCATTTTTTTCCCCTCCCAATTTTCATTTCTTCCCCTTTTATGCATTTGCAGAGTGACGATGAGAGGATCCGGGAACTTTCCCAACAGCTATTTCTTGAGAAACGAAGATCTACAACGTACAAAAAGTATCTTGAACTGCTCTTCAATCACATTGAAGAACACACAGAGAGCCTGTCAAAAAAGATCCAATATATAGTTGATGCGGTAAATGAGGTTGAATCCGAAAGAGCATCAAAGACCTAGATAGGATTGGCATTATTTTAGAGTGCATCGCTACATTTTTTCCTCTTGTCGACGTTTAGTTGTGCTTTGTTTGTCATTCATCAAAGGTAACACTAGTTGGGATTCCTTGAAGTATCTGTTCTAGCCTCTTTTGCTGCAGAAAGTCAAAGTTTGGGTTTCTGTTTTATACACTTACACCACATCTATGTGGTGCATATGCAGTTGGATCAGTACTTGTTACGGTTGTTTAGATATTTCTTCCGCCTGTATAAATGGAGTTGGTTCTACTCTTTGAGATGATCCATCGATTGCTTTCTAGTTTTTACACTTGGTTGGCATCATGTAGTTATCTTTATAGAACATTCTTTATTCGGCATTATGTGGTGTGTTCTATTTGGGCTGTCTGTTTCTAAGTAAAGTGTGCAGAAATAATACAAGTTAAGGGAAGTATATGTATATATGAATGTTTAACTTTCTGTGATTCATAGTCTTTGGCATAAAACAGTTCCCCCCTCCCCCCTCCTCTCTTGTAGACTTTTATGGGCCTTTATGGTTCTTTTTTAATTCCTCATGTTCAGTTGCTATCAACCCTTTCACCAGTTGGATGGGATTCAAGAGGCATTTATGCCCATAACTAGTATGAATGGGTTTAAGTTCAGTTTCACTCTGAGAGTTCACAACTGGATGCGAATCTGCTCATTTCCATTTTAAATAATTTCCCTTTCCTAATTCTTTTTATGAAAATTTTAAATCATAGTGTTGGTTTGATAAGAGTAATACCTGCACATCAATTTGCAGTCATCTCAACCATATTGCTGTCTATGTATTGGATTTTCCTCGGTATGTTCAGTCATGGAAAACTGTTTTTCCTCTTTTGTTATACGCTTTCCTTCTTAGGGACCTTTATCCGCTGCTGTTATACGATGCGCATAGCAGCGCTGCAGTTACAGCAGCGGATAAAAATTCCTTCTTAGGGACAGGTTTTTATTATATTCTACTACGTGCCCTGAACGTGAAGCCTATTAGGTTTGTAATGTTACTGCATGAATGAGGAGAATGGGCCTCTTTGGATCTGCATGATAATATTTCTGTTTCTCAATTTCTGTTTTTATGTTTTTGTTCTTGAAAGCAAAAAGAATAGAAATTTGTTTACACTGGTTTATTTGTTTGTTCCTGAGAATGAACAGGAACAAAAAAAGATGTTGAGAAGTTCCAATTTGAAGTTTCTCTGTTCCAGAAATAGAAGGAAGAAATAGGGGAAGTGGGGAGGTGCTCTTTAATGAGCACATGGTTAATTTGATGGGCCGAGCTAAAACACCATCTCCAGAGCTGTTTCAACTACCACCAAAATAAAACACCACCTCCACCATGGCCACCACCACCACTATGACATCCACCGTTACAATTTCTGCCCTTTGCACTAGAAAAACAATTGCCCACATGGTTTTATATGATCAAACTTAAATAATCCAGATAGGCCCATTTTAAGTATATAATGAACAACAACTGGGTTGGCTTCCCCGGGCGTACGTCGTCTGAATGGAGAACACCCAAAATGATACACATTGAACCATAGTCTCTCTGTGATGTGAATTTTATTTCTATTAATGTGATGTATTTTTATTTTTGCATGTGTTTGATATGATTTCTGACAATTATTTAGATGTTAAAATTCATAAACATCTTAGCAGATGTTTATGATTTATTGCCACAAATTTATGAGAAAAACCTTTAATGAGCACGTGGTGATATCCCTTCGTATTGAAGGATAATATTATCATTTTAATATGTTTTGAATCCAACTCCTGGCGATCTTTCTTCCTCTATTGAAATGATTCTTCATATAAGTAGGGTTTAGAGCGTTAGATCTCTGTTTTTTTCTCTCACTTTCTCATTTTATGATTTATAAATCTTAAGTTGAACAATCGCCCCTCTCGCCGCCGCGTGCCTCCCATTTCGGGAGATCCCTTGAAAGCTGATGTTTCTACTACCCCTGATGTTCTGCCAACCGTCTGTGCTGCTGATGCTCCTGCTAGTCTGGCCCCTGCGAAGGAAAGCGAAACAGCGACCTTCCCTCTGGAGCATACTTCTGGTCAACCTGAAAATCCTGGCGACATTGAAGCCCTGCAACCTGCCAGCCTTGAAAAGTTGCTGTCGCCGCCTCCTCTTTCACGTTTTGGAGATATGCCGGAGTCTGGCATGCCCATCGATGCTCCTCCCCTTCCTGATATGGGTTGCTGCGTCTCTGATTTGGTCACTGCTTCCTCCCTGCAACGGAGCATTTGCCATTCGCGTGATTTAGCTTTGATCCCTGCGCAAAGGTATAAACCCCACCCCCCCTTTGTCGGTTTTTAAGTCCCCACCCTTAGCTCCATCTTTAATTACAAATTTGCCACCTCTACTACCTACCGCCCCCTCCACGTGGTCTCCAACACGTGATTCATCCCCCCCCCCCCTTCAATCCCTTGGTTTTAACCTCCTCAGCCCACCCACCCCCTCTTATTGGTCCATCTTCACGGCCCATCTCCGCTTCCTTCTCTTTTAACTCCTATCAGCCCACTACCTTAGCCCACCTGAACCCTTCCATCCCTCTAACCACCCCTCTTATTGGCGCATCCTTTTTTTCTTACAACCTACCCATCTTCCAACCCCCAGCCCATCTCTACCAAAAATCATACCCCTACCCTCTTCCCTCTCCCTTCCCCTCCAACCTTACCCTCTCCCGCTCCACCTCGGAACCCCTTATCTCTCCTCTTGATCCCACCCACCACCACCCCCTTCTGACCCCACCCATGTCCCCCCCCCCTCTCCTACCCAGCTCGCCTTATCCGCTAAATTCCACCCCTTCCTTCCTGGGGTGGTGTTACCCCTCCCCTCTCGTAGGCCCTTAGTTTGCAGTCCGGTGGTCGCCTATGCCCGCAGGTGTCAAAAAGCACACCTCCTAGGATTGAGTAGCCTCCTTCTCTTTAGTCTCCCATGTTGTCTGGTTTTATTTGGAGTGTTCGTGGCCTCAACTCCTTGGCCAAGCATCTTGAGATCCGTTCCTTCATCAAATCCTCCAGTTCCTCTTTCTGTGGTCTCCTTGAAACTCGTGTCCTCTAGGAAAACGTTTTCCGCATTGCTGCCTCCATCATCCCCTCCTGGTCCTTCCTATTCAATTACACCCACTCGCCCTCTGGTCGGATTTGGATTCTTTGGGACCCATCCAAACTCCACATCTCTCTCTTACTCTCCTCTTCCCAATTTGTTCACCTTCACCTTTCGTTTCACAATTCCCCCTCTCCCTTCTTTATCAGTGTGGTCTATGCTTTCAACCAGGCTATTGACCATCTCCCCCTCTGGGCCGACCTCTCCCTTCTTAAGCCCGGTCTGGACTCTCTCCCTTGGGGAATCGGAGGGAACTTCAATGTTGTTTGCTCTCAACTTGAAAAACTAGGTGGTAGGCCCATTGATCTCTCGGCGGTTGACCCATTCAATGACTGCATAGAGGATCTTGGCCTAGAGGATCTTAGGTGGTCAGGTTCCCCCCTCACTTGGCATAATCGTCGTGGCGGCCCTGACCGCATTGCCTACAAGCTTGACCGCTTTCTAGTAAATGAAGTTTGGCTTTCTTCTCTTCCCCACTCCCATGCATCCTTTCTTGTCCAAGGTCTTTCTGACCACTGTCCCTGCCTCATATCCCTCAAGCCTTACTCCTCTTTTGGCCCCAAAACTTTCAAGTTCTTTGACATGTGGACTTCCCATCCCCTCTATCTTCCTACTGTCAAGAAAGCTTGGTGTCTTCTGGTCTCTTCTCACTCTCTCCCTCTGGTCGCCCTAGCTCGCAAGCTTTGAAATACCAAATCTGCCCTCCGTAGGTGGAACCTCTCCACCTTTGGAAATGTCCCCTCCAGGCTCTCCTCCTACCATTCTGATCTCTCTCTGATCCAATTCAAGCTTCAGTCTGACCCTCTTAATCTGGCTCTAGCCGCAGATGAGAAGCGTCTCTCCGAAGAGCTATCCTCCCTCGCCCTCTCTGAGGAAAGCTTCCTTCGTCAGAAATCTCGTTCCAAATGGCTGGAACTTGGTGACTCGAATTCTGCTTACTTCCACCGCTCCCTTAAAGCTAGGCAGAATTCGAACTCCATCACCCTCCTCCTCGCCTCTGATGGGACTTCTCTCTCCTCTCCCTTCGTCATCAAAGAAGCTGCCTCCTCTTTCTCCACCCTCTTCAATCCCTCCCTCCCTCCCCCCTCCCCTATTCCCCTGGCTCTCATCGTTAAGTCTATCCCCCCCTCCCTCTCCAACTCCCTCATTGCCATCCCTTCTGATGACAAAATTTCCCAGGCTATCCTTTCCCATAAGTCCAACAAGGCCCGGGCCTTGATGGCTTTAGTATGGGCTTCTTCCTCAGCTGCTGGGACTCCTTTAAAGGAGAGGTCTTCAAAGCCATCTGCTGCTTTTTTTTCAAGCCTGGTCAGCTAGCTTAGATCAACCAAACCTTCATCTGCCTCATCCCCAAAAAGGAAGGGGCTACTTCCCTGTCTGACTTTCGGCCCATCTCCCTTTGCAATCTCATCTATAAATTTATTGCCAAGATTCTTGCCAATCGGATTAAGGTAGTCATCCCCTCCCTTGTTAGTCCTAACTAGTCGGCCTTCATCTCCGGCCGGAGCATTGCAGACAATATCATCCTCTGCTCTGAGATCGTCAGAGGCTTTGATTGCAAATCTCACTCCCCGGTGGCTCTTTTAAAAATCGATCTCCACAAAGCTTTCGACTCCATCCGTTGGGACTTTATCTGTGATGTCCTCTCCCTCATGGGCTTCCCTCCTATCTTTATTCGTTGGATTTCTGCCTGCATCTCCTCCCCCTCCTTCTCTGTCCTTGTTAATGGCTCTCCCGCTGGCTTTTTCAGTTCTAAAGTCGGTATTCGCCAAGGCTGCCCCCTCTCCCCCTTCCTCTTCTCCCTTGCCCTGGAAGTCCTCTCCAGAAGCCTCCAAACCAAAATCGATCTCTACCTCATTTCCCCTCTCCCTAAATGTAAGCACATTAATCTTTCCCATCTGGCCTTTGCTGATGATCTGATGATTTTCTCTAAGGTGTCTCATTCCTCCATCTCGACAATTATGGGCTCACTCCACCTCTTTGAGTCTCTCTCCGGCCTCAGTGTCAATCTCCTCAAATCTAAAATCTTTCTCTCTGGTATCTCGAACTCTTCTAAAGAATCCCTCCGCCTCTTAACCGGTTTCTCCATCGGCGCTCTTCTGGTCATCTACCTTGGTCTTCCCCTTATTCCAGCCAAACTCTCGAGCCATCATTGCACTCCTATGCTTGACAACATTCGCAAGCATCTCTAGCTTTGGAAAGGCAAGCTTCTTTCTTACGCTGGCAGACTTGAATGTATCCGTTCGGTCCTCCAAGCTACCTACATCTACTGGACCGACATCTTCCACATCCCTAATTCCACCATCAAGGCAATTGAGCGCATCTTTTGCTCTTTCCTTTGGAAGGGCAGTGACACTCCTAGATTTCTCCACCTCGTTAGCTGGAAGTCTATCTGCCTCCCCAAATCTGAGGGTGGTCTTGGCATACGCCACATTAGTGACTCCAACACAGCGGGTATCCTTAAGCTTCTCTGGAGAATCTCTTCCCGCCAGGATTCTATCTGAGTGTCCTGGGTCTACTCTCACCTCCTCAAATCTGACTCCATCTGGACTGTCCCTATCCATGCCAATTCCTCTTGGATTTGGCGCAAGATCCTCTCCCTCCGCCCGCTGGCCCTCCGAGGCATCTCCTCCTCCATCGCTGATGGTAACTCCACCTCTCTATTGCTCGATCCTTGGCACCCTTTAGGGATTCTCTATAATCTTCTTGGCCCTAGAGCCATCTACTCCTCTGGCCTCCCCAAGGCCGCCCCGGTCTCTTCCCTCATTTCCTCTGGTTCTTGGTCCCCCAACCCCTCCCTTAACCCAGACATCATCTCTCAAATTTGGGTAACCCTTCCCCCGTTGTTGCAAAATTCCCCCCCGTGCGGATAAGGTCATCTGGCTTTCCTCCCCCTCTAGTATTTTCTCATCCTCTTCAGCTTGGAACTTCTCCAGAGACCCTAGCCCCTCTGTCCCCTGGCACAACCTAGTCTGGTTCAAAGGTCACATTCCCCGTCACAGCCTAATTGTTTGGAGAGCCCTCAGACTTTGCCTGCCTACCCAAACCTTCCTTATTCACCGCACCATCCCTGTTCCCCCTTCTTGCAACCTTTGTTGGATTGGCCGTGAAGATATCCCTCACCTCTTCTTTGACTGCCCCTTTACTTCCACCATTTGCAAAAAGGCCCTATCCTCCATTTGGCCGTGTAGCAGAAGGATCAGGTGCTTTGACCGGGAATGGCTTTGGCTCCTCAAAAGCTTTGCGGGGAACTCCATTTGTGACATTATAGGGAAGCTAGTCTTTATCGTCGCTATTCACCATATCTAGATGGAGAGAAATCTCAGGAGATGGACTTCCAAATCTAGATCCTTTGATGTGATTTGGAAAGCCATCTCCTTCGATGCATCCTCCAAGCTCAGCTGTATCCGTCAGAGGCCCATCTCGGACACCCCGAGGAACAGACATATTTTGACTTTTTGGGGTCTTGATAGTGCCCTGTTGTTGTCCTCCTCCTCTACGTAGGCTGGAGGATCGCCCCCCCCCCCCTTTTTTTTTCTTTGTTTCATTTTATCTTTCTCTCCTCCCCCCTTTTTTCTTCCCCCTCTTGTATATTGGTTCTTTGGTTCTTTCCTTGCCCCCTCTTAGGGTTCGGTAATATAATTATTTACCAAAAAAAAATCTTAAGTTGAACAGTTGGATATGTTTAGGAGTTGATCCACTTATGAATTTTTATCTTCATATAAAAGGTGAGAGTACCTAGGATTAGGGATTAATCAGCATATGTTGAAGATTTTGCCTTTGTCGAAACCCTAGATTTGCATTCCCCCAAACTCTGAGTGCACATTTTTTGTGTACTGGATTTCTGTTCCTATGCACTAACCACCTTTTCCCTGATTTGAACATGGAAGCTTGTTAATGGGGAAGTAACCCATGGCCAGAACTGGAGATGCCTGAGAATCAGACACATGCTCTAAGTTCTACAAATTGGAATACATCAGTAGTTGCAAAAATAAATAAGAGAAGTTGTGTTGTCAGTAAGACAAATATATTGGACATCAGGTGATGGTTAGGAGTCATTCACTTTTGATGGATTACTATACTTAGAAGCAGTCAGAGGTTTCAAAGATGGAGCTATCTCTGGCCAAAGAAATTATGTTTGGAGTCATGTATTAGTAGAAATCCACCATAGCCATTGCCATTAGTCTCATCCTCAACTACAACTAAAGGATTCCAGAGGTATGAGGGCACAACTTCTGATCCATAAGAAAGTGGAGTAGGGAAATATGCAGGGGCAATAATGGGTTGTGGAAAGATGGGGATTGGGAAGTATGGTTTTTGAACAAAATACTGTCCATTAAATGCCAATTGTAGCTCCAGGGAAATGTGGGTTGTAATGAAGGTAAACAGGTTGAAACCCTGGCATGCAGTAGAGAAGAGATCCAATGTTAAAACTGCCCAACTGCAGATTGAACTGTAGGTTCAGTTGGAGCAAAACTGTTGGCAACGATTTCACTTGGGAAGTAGTTAGGAACAGAACTGTTGGTTCAATTGGCGCTTTTATAATGCCATATACAGATTTAGTTGCTAATCCTACTACAACTCAAACTCAAGATTATTCATTTTTAGATATGTATATCAGTATGAAGAAACAATTGTAAACAAAAAAAACTGAAATTTGCCCTGTATTCATCTGCACATAACTCAATGTTATTAGTTGAAATTGATGTTTTGAGTATAGTACATAATTGCTGACTCTCTACGTTGACCCAATCAGATGTTTTAACATAGACAGAACCATATAGAAGTTTGCTTAACATTGTCATCCCTGAGTGATCATGAAGAGGTAATGCACCTCCCTTATACAGTTCTTTCAAATTCCATTAGCTAATCCCCCAAACAACCGAGAGCTGCAAACATCATCAGTTCCCATGGATAATTCCACCCATTAAGGCTTAATCCAGCCCAGATTTGATTTCTGCATTTATTTGTTGTGTAATATAATTGGTATTGAGAAGCTGAAAGTTTTATGGGAAAATTATGACTTACAAATTCTAATTATGGCTTACAGATTCTAATTATGGAATCAATGCATCTTATTTCTATTATGCTTCTACTTAAGATTTTTTGTTTGGTAATGCTTAAGAAGTTGTATTTCGAAAATTTCTCCATATGGCCTGAGCTATGCTGACATTTCGTAGATAGTATATTTGCTGATACGAAGTTGTTTTGATGGAATAAATGCTAATTTTTCAGTATAATGCCAATTGTTCTGTATCTCCTTTATATAGAATGATAAATTTAATTTTTTAGTATAATGGTTGTTATATGTCTCCTTTACATAGAGTGATGAATTTTATCTAGACTTGACATTGTGCATATGTAATGTATCAATTTATGCTCAGCAAGGAATTTGATCCTTCATCCATTTTGTATGTGTTCTGGAAATATATTAAAGAAAGCACAAAATAGGTAAAGAGGTTTTTCTATCTGGAACAGCTTGTTTTGATTAAAATTAAATATTGAATCTCATTGATTTTGTTTGAAATAATTCATCTTTTGTTTTAATCAATTCACCAGATGGCTTCTACTAATACTATGAATTACGTTGGTACTTGTGAATCATGTGGTAGGAGTTGTAAGACTGAAGTTTGTAGGTCAGGAAAAAATAGAGGTAGAGAATTTTACAAATGTACACAAGGATGCCAATTCTTATTGTGTTTAGATCAATTTAAATTATGTGAATGTGAAAATGGACAATGTGAGGTTAGAACTTAAAAAACTGAAAGAAGCAAAGGTCGGGTGTTGCCCCAAATCAAAATCGGTATGAGTACTATACCAACTTATGCATTTGTATGTCCTTTATAACAAATAAAGTTGGTTTTAAGTTATTTTGTTTTTTTTTTTTTCTAACATTATTTGGATTAAACCACAGGTTGTGGATAATGGGTGTGGAATGTTCGCTTGGATAGAAGATGAAACCTCCAAGTATGAAGCTTCTTCTATCCAACGTAAGTGTAGTTCAGTTGATTGTGCGGAGACATGCACGTCTGAAGGTCCTTCGACTTCAAATGAGTTTATGAAAGGATATTTTAAAGCAACGATTAATGGTTCGGAAAATCAAACAAGAATATTAAAAGAAGTGTTTGATGCCTTCAGTGCAGTTGAGCTGAATAACAAGAATTGAGTCATGTTGCAGAGGTAGTAGAGAAGATTGAGAGATGTTGTTGATATATTTGTTGATTCATGTATTGACATTATAATGGGGTGGTAACACAAAATATTGTATATTGTTTAATTTAATGTGTCTGGAACACTAACTTGTATTGTATTTGATGGATTTGAATTGGAACAATTTGATGTTTAGGTTGGGTGTTTCATCAAATGATCTATTGATATGGAAGTTGATGTATATTTAATATCAGTACATGATGTTGGATTTTTTGTAATTATGTTTGGATTCGTTTAAGAGTATGGTTGTCTTATGTACAGGTTTGCAATATTGTCTTTTATGTATTGAAATGCTGTCCATTTGACAGTGGAATGACGTTGGATTCGGGTTTGCATTTTGAGAATTACAGGGTTTTATGAACAGACCTGTAATATTGATCAATAATAATAATCTGTTAGGTTTCAATGCAGTTGTTTAGACCAAATTAATATGAATTACTTTGATTGATTCAAATAAAGTAAAAAATTGAATTACAACATTCGAATTTATTTGCATATAATCCGATTGACTCGTCAACAATCGAGTCTATCACCCTCACATCATTAATAATGATATTATTTAAGAAGCTATTTTGTACGAGAAAATTATGTATAGCCTTGTGTACCAATGTTGTGAAAATATATTTATTGGGTTTTAGGGTTTAATGTGTTTTAGGGTTTATTGGGTTTCAGGGTTTATGGTTTAATGTGTTTTAAGGTTTTAGGGTTTATTGGATTTATTGGGTCTCACTATCTATGGTTTATTGGGATTTAGGGTTTATGGTTTACTGGGTTTTAGGGTTTATTGGGTTTTAGGGATTTGAAGGTTTATGGTTTAATGTGTTTTAGTGTTTATGGGTTTATCGGTTTCAGAGTAGATGGTATATTAGGTATATTGGGTCAATATGTGTTTCATGGTTTATGGTTTATTGGGTTTCAGTATCTATACTTTATTGGGTTTCAGGGTTTATAGTTTAAGGGGTTTTAAGGTTTATTAGGTTTCAGGGTTTTATGTTTATTGGGATTTAGGGTTTATTGGGTTTATGGGTTACAGGGTTTATTGGGTTTAAGGGTTTATTGGGTTTAGGGTTTATAGGGTTTATTGGGTTTAGTGTTTTATGGTTTATTAGGTTTCTGTGTTTATTGGCTTTATTGGATTTATGGTTTAATGTTTTACTCAGGGTTTTAGGGTTGATTGGGTTTTAAGGTTTATGGTTTAATGTGTTTTAGGATTTTAGGATTTATTGGATTTATTGGGTTTGAGGGTTTATTGGGTTTTAGTGTTTATGGTCTATTGGGTTCATTAGGTTTATTTGGTTTATGGTTTAATGTGTTTTAGTATTTATGGATTTATTGATTTCAGAGTTAATGGTTTATTGGGTTTTAGGGTTAGTGGTTTATTGAGTTTTTAGGGTATTCTGGGTTATAGGGTTAATGGTTTATTGGATTTTAGGGTTTATTGGGTTTTAGGGTTAGTGATTTATTGGGTTTTTAGGTTTTTCTAGGATTTAGGGTTAATGGTTTATTGGGTTTAGGGTTTATTGGGTTTATTGGATTTTAAAGATTATAGGATTTATGGTTTATTGGGTTTCAGGGTTTAGTGGGTTTATTGGGTGTAGGGTCTCAGGGTTTATAGTTTATTCGGATTATTGGGTTTATTGAATTTTCGGGTTTATGGTTTATTGGATTTTATGGTATTATGATTTATTGGGTTTATTGAGTTTCAGGGTTTATGGTTTAATAGGGTTATTAGGTTTTAGGAGTTTATTGGATTTATTGATTTTATGGTTTATTGGATTTATTGATTTTCAAGATTTAATGGGTTTATTGGGTTTAGAGTATTAGGGTTTATTGTTTATTAGGTTTATTAGATTTCAGGGTTTATGGTTTAGGATTTCAGGGTTTATGGTTTATTGAGTTTTATGGTATTGTGGTTTATTAGGTTTATAGGGTTTTGGGGTTTATTGAGTTTCAGGGTTTATAGTTTAGTGGGTTTATTGGGTTTTAGCGTTTATTGAGTTTCAGGGTTTATGGTTTAGTGGGTTTAGTGGATTTATTGGGTTTGAGGGTTTATTGAGTTTCAGGGTTTATGGTTTAGTGAGTTTATTGGGTTTTAGGATTAAACTAGGATTTATGGTTTATTGGGTTTATTGGGTTTCAGGGTTAAGTGGGTTTGTTGGGTGTTGGGTTTTGGGTTTAGGGTTTATGGTTTACAAAATTTAATTGGGTTTATTGGGTTTTAGGGTTTATTTGATTTTTTTGGGTTTTCAGGTTTTGATTTATTAGATTTATTCCATATTAGGGCTGTTACACCCGCACCCGAAATATATCCTAATAACCCGGGTCAAATTCGACTTTACCAAAGGGTAATGCCACGGTGGCAATGGTCAACACCTATGACCTTAAACTTAAATTACTATTATAAGTGTCCCCTCGAAGTCCTAGAAGTACGGATCAAAGCCCCATAACTTTCCTCGAGGTTTGGGCCTTGACAGCAGCAACGTCGGTCCCATAACTCACTTGATTGGTTCCGTTCGTGGATCGGTCTGTACTATTTCTTGCCCTTTTGAAATGTTTTAGTGTGGGACCGACGTCCCGGTGATCCGGATACCATAACTAGATCTTCGGACAAGATGAACTCCCACCCTCATCTTCAATTAGTTAGTTGGGCCATGAAAGTAGGCCCACAAGACTTAACTTAAATAAATAATGAGTTTTTCTATTTTAGCTTGAACCAAACAAATCTTAAGAACTAATATGTCTTATAGGACTTAGGGTAGACCCAAACATGTCCTAACTAAATAGACTTAATAGGTTATGAACTTGGCCAAACAGGCCTTAAAGCCCATTTAAACCGAAAGGACTATCTTGTGTCTTAAAGACACTTAGGCAAACAGGCCCTAAGGCCTCTTTTATCCTTAAAAGGTAAGGCATAAGTCTCATATTCTCCTATCTCTCTCCCTCCAAGCCAAACCGTGGAGGAGAAGAGACAAGGAAGAAGAAGAAGAAAAAGTAGGAAGAGGAATGAGAGGGGAAGGGAAGAAGATGGAAGGCATGCCAAAGAGGTTGGCTACCCTACCTTCCCTCCTGTTGTTTGACCAAGGTTTGAAGAAAAGAAGAAAAAGGGAAGAAGGAGAAGAAGAGAAGGAAGGAAGGGAAGAGAAGGAGGAAGAGGAGGTGGATCTTCAAGGCTGGCTAGGGCTGGGATTGGAGCTCCACTCACCAAGGTATGACATAACTCTTGGTACATCCCTCTTTTCCATTCCCATTCTTGATTTGAAGTAGATTCCTTGAGCTTGAGCTAACCTAGGGTTCCATTTGGGACTCAAGGTGAGGCTTAGTCCTTAAATGGAGCTCTAATAGTGTAAACCAACCCCTAATGTGGACTCTTATCAACCATTGCAGCCACTGTTGTTGATCCCTTGGTGTTAAACCATCAAACCCTACCCTTGGACCCAATGGAGCTAAACCCTTATGTGATCTTGGATCCAT
This sequence comes from Telopea speciosissima, assembly GCF_018873765.1. Classification (NCBI taxonomy): domain Eukaryota; kingdom Viridiplantae; phylum Streptophyta; class Magnoliopsida; order Proteales; family Proteaceae; genus Telopea; species Telopea speciosissima. The sequence goes on from NC_057920.1 coordinate 42,890,075, forward strand.
GAGGTAAGCCTAGGTTCTAGTGACCCTAGGGAGACCTAAGACACCCCTCCATGACCCTGAGTGCCATGTGAACTCCAGGTTCCAAGCTGGAGGGAAGACCCTAAGAAGTCTCGGAAAAGAATTCAGACGGACGCACGAACGGAGTCACAGTCGTGGTTCCATTCGTCAGTCCGTCCAGTGTAATCCCAGTGATTGGATTCAAACGGATGAAGGAACGGATTACTCTGTTGCCTCCGTTCGCGGGTCTGCTCGCTCTCGGTAATGTCTTAGGGATCGAACAGATGCAGGGACGGATTCAGAAAGCGCTTCTGTCTGTGGTTCCGCTCACTTTTGGGTGTGTCTCAGAATTCGAACAGATCCAAGTCGAAGTTCCGTCCGTGGATCCGTCCCTCGTGTTTTGACCTTTTGGCCTGAACAGAGTCAGGGACGGACTCACCTTGTTTCTTCCGTCCATGAGTCCATCTGTGTTTTCTTGGTTGAAACTTAAGTTTAACTTTGTGGGCATAACATGGACCCCTCTATACATCTTTTAATGTTTGCTTTTGTATTCTTAGGCTAACCAACTCGATGGATAGCTGGTACACCGGTGCGATTCATGTCAATTACATCGGGTGACACCTGAGTTCAATGAGTGGGTTTAGGTGACTTGTTTGGGTTTGAATATATATATTAAGCAATCATTATCATGTTATTATATGAAATATAAGCATTTTGCGCATCGCATTATTTATCTCAAATGTGTAATGCTATGAATGTGATGTGATGATGTTCTCACTATTGTATCGGATTACGGTACTGGGTGTACTGGTACAGGAACCCCATAATTTAATTATGAAAATTGTTAATTGTCATTCTGATCTGTATGCGTCGTGCCGTGCTAGTACCCGGGTACTGGATGGAATGAGACGTTGATGCACCCGGAATATCTCTCGGGACGATAGGACTTACATATAGTATATCTGTGGCTAGGACTCTTGCTCCCTTATGCTACGACCCTTACCAACAAGGATTTATGTGTTGGATAGTCTGAGCACTTGTTGCCTGTGGGGGAGAGAGGCCAGGTCAAGGGTAGTGATGGCTATCAGGGTCTGCCACTGGGTGGTCTGATGGCTTCTACCGGCATAGGCTCCCTCGTGATAACTGAGGTTTCATTAGGGCGATAAGTTAAGTGACCATCAGTGTCTCCCGAGTTATCACAGTAGCATACACTTGACTTAGAATTTGTGTGCTAGGTGAAAAATGCATCTAACATTAGTATGCATCATGAATTGCTTGAAATTGCGTGTTTGTGTGTATGTGCATTCCCCTTTGCTATCTCACTAGCTTGTGGAGCTAATCCCATTGCGTAACCCCTCTTTAGTTGATATGCAAGTAACCTCTTGATGAGTACCTATGGGTGCGAATCAAAAGGAACCGGTGGATGGGACTTGGATGTCGATGCACACCCAAGAATGGTGCCCTAGTGGCGTGAATTATTTATTTATTTCTGTATTCATTTTTGTACATGTATAAACTTTATGTTTAAATATATAAAGATAAATGAATGGTTAAGAATATTGCAACTGTACTAAGTGTTATTATTAGAGAACCGATGTTCTATATTCACATGATTTAAATGAATTTTTCTCTCGCTAACTCTGTAATTAGAATGATTTATTCCATTGGGTACGTTCCCTGTTGTTATTATGACTTGATAATAGGGTGGACTATGGCTCGGGACACTATATCTGTGATCCTGGTAGGTATTGGGATGACACTTGTCGTCCCAATCACCACCTTTATTGTAAAAAATCTTTCATCGAGATGGGGGCATGACATTTCGTGTTATGTCCTGTGTCCTTGTGGAAGAGATAGTACTTGTGTGGGTTTCGCTTCTCGGGTCCTACAAGCATAGGTCGTGGCCAATTGAGCAAGCCACGATCTTGGATATGCATGAGGATCTGTGACCTTGTGGTGTTCAGGGGAGTGTAGTCGGGGCTTCCAGCTCGATCAGTCCTCTTTGGGCGGCGCTCAGTCTTGTCTGGTTGGCAATCACCTTTCTCCTGTCGGCGCTCGGTCCTCAATCTCTTGCCCTCTTGATGATCTTCCGGGGCCGATCTCTTATTATCCTGCGGTTTGGCCTCGATCATCTTCTTCCGAGCTTGTAGTACCTCAGCCACGTTGGCAAACTCATTGCACCGCTTAAGAAGCTCTTTCATCGTCCTAGTCTCATGTCGTGCCAGGTCCTTGATCAAATCTAGGTCCCTGATGCCCCCAGCCAAAGCTGCATGCTGGGTCTGGTTGTCTAGGTCTTGGACCTCCAAGGACTCCTTAGTGAACCTGGTGATGTATTCCTTGAGGGACTCCCCAGGGTTCTGTATCACGTTCAACAAATTGACTGTGGTCTTCTTCTGCTTGACGCTACTCTGGAAGTGGGTGATAAATTGCTCGTAGAGTTTCACGAACGAACTTATCGATCTAGGTCGGAGCCTTAAAAACCATGAAGTGGCTCCACCCTTGAGAGATGTAGGGAATGCTCGGCAGGAGACCATGTCCGATCCCCCGTAGAGGGTCATCATCCCATTGAAGTAGTTGATATGATCATTAGGGTCCGTGGTACCACTATAGAGTTCAAAGGTGGGTAGCTTGAACCGGGAGGGGAGTGTGGCTGCCATGATCTCTGCCGAGAATGGTTGTTGTCTCGGTATCGAACGTGTTTCACCCTTTGTCTGCTTCTTCAGCCCTTCCAGCATCTCATCCAAATCTCGGAGCCTTTTGTCTAGCTCCTCTTCTCGTGATTGTCCGTCACGCCTGGTGGGATGTTCGTTGCGAACTCGCTCTCGACCCCTCCTTGATGTTCTCTCCGGCCGTGAGTTTTGACGTGATGGTGAGTGGTTACGACGTGATGAACCTTGACGCAAACGCGAGGGACTTTGGTGTGGTGACTTCCTCCTAGTCGCCCTTGGAATACTGACCTTCTAATCGAACCGTCCGGACTAGGTACCACCGACCTGTGTGTCAGTGACGCCCCATGTCCCTACCGGATTGGCAGATCCGCCGTTCTCCTGGGATGATGCGAAGGATTCCCTTACTGGTGAGTTGGACTTGCACGCCTCATGAGTCTTTCCGATCTTTCACCCCCAGGGGAGACCTCCTAGGGTTTGGCTCTTGTCGAGGGATGGACTCTATCCTTGGTGGTGGGACGTCGCCCGCTGCCGCAGGTAGTCTCGAAAGAGTCTTTGGTCCTAGAGGATCTGTCGCTGTAAGTCATTGATCTGACCTACAGTTGCTGATGCGTTGGGGTCAGGTACTGCCTCCACGGCTATGTCGTTGTTGAGGTCGACTACGTCGACATGGTGGTTCTCAGGGTTCTCCCTCTCCTGGGAGTCATGGTCATTGGCTCTCCGACGAGAGCTCTCTGGTGGAGGTGACCCATTCCTCTACCTCGCAGCATTGGTAGAGGGAGTGGTCTTCTTACCTCGTGGTGTCATTAAGTAGTTGAGGAATTGAGCTAGTAGATATAGTTGGTTAATGTCATTCCCACAGACGGCGCCAATCTGTTGCGTCAAGAAATCGTCGATGGTTCCTTTGGGTGCTGTAACCTGCAAAAGGATCTTAGTGGCAAGGGAGAACCGATGTGGTTCCGGCCTAGGACTCTCCGATGCCTAAGTTAGATCTCTCTGAGCAACAGATGAATAGTTAAAATTCAAGATGGGTTGATGGAGTAGAGTACCTTGGAATTTATAGTAAAATGTGGTGGTGTGGAGAGTCCCAGTTAATAAGGAGTAGTCCTCGTAGTAGATAGACGTTCCTTGTTGGTAGGATTTATCACTTAGTCGGTTGCTCCCTCATAGGAGGTAGAGTCCCAGTAGGGAAGATGTTCTCGGTAGATAGACATGCATGCGCCTTGTATATTGGATAAGATCCTTGGTGCATGAGTCCGTCTGGAATTATGCCTCTTGTAGATGGTATCTTCAATTGGTGAGGTAATGTATATCTCGGCTATAACACTAGTGACTTGCGTGTAGTACTTGGTCTTGGACCTTGGATGACCTTATTGGTTCTTTGCGCTCTGGGCTAATCAGGTGAGATATAAAGTGGCCGGGCCTGGGGTCTTCCCTCTTGGGCCAGGACAGATGACGGCTTACTATTCGCCTGTATAATTTTGGTTTATCACTGTGTAATTTTCCCGGCTTTTAAGTTATTCCAACTGTTTTCATAAAAAAAAAAACACCACGCCCAAGTTCCGGTCCAAAACTAATCGTCTTCCCAACGTACGGCTGGATTTTACGGGTAATGTGCCAAAGGTTTGGCTTTACCTGTTTAGAGTTCCGAGTTCAGACTTCAGACTCCAGACTGTCGTCACTCTCCGGTCGCTGGTGCATCTCTCGTCTCCCTCTCTCGCATTCCAGTGCTCTAGCCAGCGACTCCAGCTAGCCATTTTTGGTGACTCAGGTAGTCAGGTAAGGCCCTGCTCTCTCTCTCGGCTTCTCCTTGATTTCTAACCCTCGGTCTCTCTCTCTCTCCCACCCCCCGCCCCCTTTTGTTTCCTCAGACTTCATTTGCGGTCTATCCTATGACAATATTTGATTTTTCGTAGCTCATTTTAGTTCTATTTCAATTCTATTAGGTAAGTAACACGGAAAGAAATATTTAATGCAGCCATGGACGCAGCTAATCATTGGGGGGGGGGGGAGATATAGCTTTTCTTATCAAATGTCAAAGGTCAAGTTCCATGGCGGTGGTCTCATCTTATAAGGAGAGCTAGGATTTGTGTGACCAGGGGGAAAGACCGGTCAAGTCCCTTGTACATTTGGTTGCAAAATCTGGGGTAGATAGGCATGATTTGTATATAGGGCAGTATCAAGTTATATCAACTGAGCTCAATTTTGGTTCCTTTTTGGTTTGCTTTTGCAATGGCTCCACCAAGGGTGCATATTTGTATAGATGGATACCCTGCTATACTGTTCGATGGCCCAATAAATTGGTTATTTCATAAAATAAAAAGAAAAACTTTCATTTTATGCTGGAGATTACTGACAGTTAAATATTTTTAACTGTTTCAGGGCTACAAACAATTGATGGGAACCTCTTGGACTACTGCGTACTTTGTCAGCTTTGACCTTAAAACAGTGCTGCTTCTTTTGCATCTGGTGAATTTCTATTAAATCACTCTCTTCTTCTTGTCTGCTATCTCTTTCTTTTTCTTCAGTTTACTGCAGTGTGTGTTATTTAAAGCATGGGAATTTAAGATTGTGAAGGCAAAAGCCAGTTTGCCTTTCAATGGGTCATGTGTTAGTTCAACCCCAGAAAAATTTGGTTCTTTTTTGAAGGGTTAGATGTGGTAGAATTGATCCTTCATGTGTCCAAGGTATTGCACTGCTCTACCTGATACTCTCTGAACTACTGATAGAGATTGAGTTTTATCTGAGGTTGCAATTCAGTAACAAATGCTTTTAAATTAGTTATCTGTAAATAAGATAACCTATTCGGTTATAAAAATCCACTTGAATAGTTTAATTACCAAATTTGGTTAGTGTTAAAATGTTGGTCCGGTTCTTAACTGGTTCTCTTCTTTTTGGTTCTTTTCTATGTAATGTCTAGATTCAATGTATCTGCATGCTAGATAAGGCCTATGAGTCAGCCCTAGCTAGCATGCCTTATTTATAATTCCGTTTCTTTATTATAAATAAAGTGGTGGCCTTTGTCACTTTGACAAGCCAATATTCTCTCAACTCTCTTCTCTTCTTCTCTAAATTCTTCTTGGTATCATAGCAAATTCTTTTGGGATTTTTTTCCTTTTCTCAATCTCCTGCGAAGGTCAGCCCCATAGTAGAGGATCGGCCTCCCAAGGTTGAGCATGGTGACCTAAATGTCATGCCGCCTTCTTTGCTGACAACTACACCACCACTATCATGTTCTCTGTTGCCGCCACCACCATTAGGGCTTCCTGCCCATAAGACCAGGGGCCTCCTCCGCCCCTCTGATTGACCCTGGTAGGTACCACCAGGGGCCTTTGCCACTTCATTTGAAGCTGCTAGGCTCTGCCAGGGCCTTCGCCTCCTGTTTTCAGCTACTCCTAGCCCCACCAGGGCCACCGCTCCCTGCTCTGCCACTGCTAGGGGCCTCCACCCCTGTTCTGTCGCCATCCAGCACTGCCAGGGGCTTCCATCTCCTTCCTGCTGCACTTGGGGCTCTCTTGCCCCCTTATCCATCACTGTCAGGGGCTCTCTTACCCCCTCCTTCCTTTCGGTTGTTTTTCTATAGGAGCTGCTGCACTCTTACTCCACTTTGCCATTGGACTGCTTATGGCAGGTTCTTTTTTGCTGCTCGTTGATTGATTATTGCGCTTCTATGCCGCTATATGTAAGTTGATTGCTGTCTTCATGTTAGTGAGTACCTTTTGGCCCCATCTATTATTATTTCTCTCTAAATGGAGGATAGTTCAACTGCATCTACATGGGGAGTTGAGGTTAGTGTGGTCGGTCGTCTTGGAACCCATGGTCATAACCCCTACTCTCCCAATTGGACCTACTAAGTTGAATGGGGCCAACTACCTGACTTTGTCACGGGCTTGTATGCTCACGATACGTGCTAATAATCTCTTGAGATATGTAACTGGTGACACTCCCGAACCCTTGGACACTGTGGCTGCTAATACCTAGTTGGCAAATGACGCCCTTGTCATGTCTTTGTTGCTGAACTCTATGGAAGCCACCATCAACTCTAGTTTTGTTCTATTGAACTCAGCCAAGGAATTATGGGAGGCTATGAAGCACACATATGCTTTGTCTAACAACTATGCTCAAATTTATGAGTTGCGGTAGCAAGTTTGGGCTACCACTCAGAAGGAGTTATCACACCCTGCCTATTACTTTGCCCTGAACAATTTGTGGCTAGCACATCTTCACTAGAACTCTCCCCCTGAAGAGGTGGTGAAGAATAATAGGAAAGGGTCTCATGAAAGACAACATCGATACTAACCAAAGTACGGCGGGAAGGGGGATGGTAACACTTATAACCTTTATGGGTTGGAGAATAACCCAAGAAAATACAACGCAACCCCCTAGGTTCAAGTTTGCCTGGAGATTTTGTATCTCTAGCATAACACACACAACCAAACACTTTGGGAGACACAATAAAGGAGGAATTCCCCAGTAAAGCATCAGATGGGCTACGGGAGTCAAGGACCCGAGTAGGTAATCTATTGATGAGATAGGCAGCAGTGAGAACCGTATCTCCCCAATATTGAGATGGGACATTCCTAGTAAACATCAAAGCCCTGACCATCTCTAACAAGTGGCGGTTTTTCTGTTCTACCACGCCATTCTGGGCTGGGGTATCAACACAACTAGTCTGGTGAATAATGCCATGATCAGCCAAATATTTTTTAAATTGAGATTCTGTATACTCGGTTCCATTATCGCTTCTCAATATTTTGAGAGTAGCCTGGTATTGAGTTTGGACCATTTTATGAAAATGCTGAAAACATGAAAAAACCTGATTTTTTGTGTGCAAAAGATATACCCATGTGTTCCTAGAATGACAATCAATAAAAGAGACAAACCAACGATGACCAGAAATAGATGTTTTATGACTAGGGCCCCCAACATCAGAATGTACCAGTTGAAAACAAGAACTCCTTTTATTAGAAATTGGATAATTTGAACGTGTTTGTTTTGCCAGAATACAAGCCTCACAAAAAAAGTCATCCTTAGTATGTTGGGTGACCAAACTAGGAAATAAATATACTAAAATTCCTAATGGGGGGTGACCTAACCTAGAGTGCCATTGGTAAAGTTCAGAAGATGCCAAGGAGTTCTGGTGTAGCGGAGAAGGTAATGGTGGTGGAGTGAAGCGACCATTATCAAGTAGGTACAATCCACCATGTACTTTACCCAATCCAATCGTCTTCCCAGAGCCCAGATCCTGAAAGACACAATGACAAGGAAAAAAAGTTACTTTACAATTAAGATCACGAGTAATACTACTAATCATAGTTGTCACGTTGTCACGGCGATCCAAGTCGGTGGAGGGGTGTCATGTCGATATATCAACATGTCGTCCGCCATGGCGTTGCCATGACGATCATATCGACCATGTTTTATTTTTTATTTTCTCTATTTTTTAATGTCATTTAGTATGCTATAATATATACCTTATAACATAAAAAATTAACATGAAAGTGTACTACTAATCTACTATGGTTTAATTCATGAAAGTGTAATATCCATTAGTGTAAATGAAATCATGGATTATCAAATAATTGATAGCAATAGTCTTGCTGATAATAAGGTTGAAAAATCATGAGAGTTGAGATATGATTCATATGTAAGTGACTATAAAAGTATCAAAATAAAAAAACAATTACAAGAACGTAATTTATATTGAGTGAATAAAGCTAATAAACACCCCATCTAAATTAAAAAAAAAATAAAAATTGCTGATGTGAATATGTGATTGTGTATTAGTGTTTTCTGTTTGATGTTTTTTTAATTTTTGTCATGTTAAGGAAAAAGCATTAAAATAAAAAATGGTTAAAAAAACTTATTGTTAAAAAATTAAGTTTTATAATTTGAAACAACCATGTCGCCCGATATGGCCATATGTCGTGGTATGGCGTCCATGGCGGCGCCATGGCGATGACATGGAGGCAATATTGGTCGATATTCTTACATCATCCATATCGGTGGTTGATATGCCCACTTCTCCAGCGATATGATGCCATGACAACTATGCTACTAATAGAAAAAATGTTAGTAGTAAAATTAGGAATATGTAACACAAAGGACAACGGAAGAGAGTAAGGGCAGTTAATGATTCCTTTTCCAGATATAGAGGAAAGGGAACCATCAGCTACTTTGATCTTATCCTTCCCTGAAGTGGGAGAATAACGATGAAACAGGCTAGAGGAACCGGTCATGTGGTCTATAGCTTTAGAATCTATGATCCAAGGATGGGAAGCTACAGAAGCACAGTGACTACCAAATGGAATACCTGACTGGGCAAAGTGTGAACCTGAAGGAGAAGAAGAGTTGGCAGTAGCAGCGGATGTAGTAGAGGCAGCAGCAGCGGAGGAATGCCTGTAAATTGTCCTGGGATAGACCAGTGTCAGTAGCAGGGGCTGTGGTAACAGACTCAGTATGGTTGGCTTTGTTCTTTGACTTTTTCTTGGCAGCCCTCTTAGCTTCAAAGTCATCCGGCTTCCCATGAAGTTTCCAGCACTTGTCTTTGGTGTGGTACGGCTTGTGACAGTGCTCACAAACAATAGTACCAGTAGTAGAATCAGTAGAAGTAGTGCCTGTTGGTGCAAGAGCATCCGGGGCAGTAGTCTGAAGGGCTGACCTGTCAGTAATAGGAGGGTGCAACATGGCAGCCCTACAGTTTTCTTCAGAGGAGACCAGTGTATAGTACTGTACAAGTGTGGGAAAAGGTTTGTGACCCAACACTTGAACCCGAATCTGATCATACTCTACATTTAACCCAGCCAAAAAATCATAAACTCTGATCTTGTCCATATGTTTCTTATATGAGGTAATGTCAGTAGTTGTACTTGGGTGAATATCAGAAAAGTGGTCCAATTGCTGCCAAAGGCTGCGCAAAGTAACATAGTATTTGGAGATTGTCAATTCTCCCTGAGTAGCGTAAAGGACCTTCTTCCTGAGTTCATATACCTGGGCATCATTGCCAAGCTGCCCGTAGGTTTCCTTGCAAGCAGCCCAAATCTCCGAGGCTGTGTTAAGGAGAAGAAAATTATGCTGCAGATCGGTAGTCATAGAACCAATTAGATAGGACATGAAAACTCCATTGTTGGCAAGCCACCTGTCTTGAGCAGCTCCAATCTCAGTTGGCATAACACTGGTGCCATTAACATGGCCAGTAAAGCCACATCCAGCAATGGCAAAGGAAGCAGACCTAGACCAAAGCAAGTAATTAGTGCCATCCAACTTGATTGGATTAGGAGGAAATGTATGATAATCTGATTTGCTTTGTCCATCACCAACAGAAGTAGCAGTCAAATCCATTGAGTCACCCATAAGGATAGTAGAGAAGCCCAAATCGCAGAGAGGGGCTGTTGTGAAGAGAAACCCAAGAAATCCTTCAAGTTAAGGGCTGAAAATTGGATGAGAACTCTCTGGTAATGGTAGAATAAAGGTCTCCAAAAATCAGCAGCAACAACAAAGGGAATCCCTCAGATCGATTTTTTCAGGGTTTTGGAAAAAACCCTGAATATGGTGAGATCGATGTGGGGAAAAATACAGACCAAACCTCAGTGGAATGAGCTGAAACTTGGAACGATTAGTCTCCTAGTAGTGCTGAATCACTCCTCCAAAAATCAGCATCAACAGAGAACAGAAACTCTAAGATCGATTTTTGCAGGGTTTTGGAAAAAAACCCAAATGGCAGCAAAATCGATAGGGGCAGCAAGATGATCTTCAGTAGGGCAAGAGATAGAACCTTGGTTACAAAATAATGCTGCAGTTCTTGACCCTCAATAGTATGGAGAGATCCCTTAGAAGAAGAGGTTGAATCAGTCCAAAAATTTGAAGAATTCAAATTTCGCAGGTATAGAACAAGCTTCTCTCGATCTGAATTTTCATAACATGGAATGAGGTAATGGAGGGCAGCAACTGGATCTATAGATCACCTCATCAGTGCTGCCCTAATATGGGAGAATGAAGAACAAGGGGAGAGGAGAGGGAAGAACTGGAGAATGAAAGAAAGAAAGAGGAAGCTGAAATCGAGAATGGAAGAGTGGGGGTGTCCCTAATTCGAAATCTGCTCTGATACCATGTAGACAGATTTAAAATTAGAGAATAAGGCTTGGATGATTATGATCACCCCAAGCACATCTATTTATAATAATGAAAACATAGGACAGAATTACAATAAGCAATGTGGGACTAAAACCCACTTACAAAAGAAACATAATAAAAGAAGAAAATGTCCAGAATACCCCCACGGTATTCTGGCCCATACAATCCAACAATACTACACTGCCAATTGCCTTTGTCTTGAACCTTTTGAATCTCTGCCATGCTGTTGCATGCCCTACTAACTGCCAAGCAATTGTCTGCCACTGCCAATTCTGATAGAACACCTGTGATTTTGTCATATCACTTGTGATCTCATGCCATACCAGTACATTGCATGTACACTTCTGTACTCAAAGCTGCCATGTGTACTGCTACTCTGTTGATTGTACTGCACCAAGATGCATTGGGTTGACAATAATGACAACCATACTCTACCAAAGTCATAAAAAACCAATATCGAAGCTACATCAATGTCATATGATCAAATAACTCAGTAGAAACAAATTCAGTAAATGAAAGTGAGTAATAATTTAGTAGTCCTATTGTTCCTCAATCCTACTTGGGGAGATTTGATTAATTTTGAAAACATTTAATAAAATTATTAGGGGAAAGGTTTCGTACACGGTCGTGTAAACCGTGTACGAAACTTTTCCCCCCTTTACTCTTTTTTTTTTTTATGAAAACCCCCCCTCCTCTTTCCTCTCCGTTTCCTTCTACCATTCTTCTCCGTCACCGGCTCCCATAATTCCTCCTCACCTTTCCTTTCTCGAGCTTCTTCCTCACTTTGACACCTTTCCTTTCGCTCACTCAAATTAAAAAATTCTCTCACTCTGATTCTTTCTTCTCCGATTTCTTCTCTTCCTTCCCATTTTGATTAATTTCTGTAGTTTTTTTTCTTCTTAAACATACAAATCAATGTCGGAGTCTATGAGCTGCTGCAAGTGTTGCCTGGGCTTCATTTTCTCAGTGGGACTCAGCGCTCTCTTCTTGTGGCTCAGCTTGCGTCCTTCCCCACCCAACTTCTCCATCCAAAATTTCTATGTCCCTGCCCTAAACACCACCCCCACCATCACCGGCAGCGGCACCACCGTAGCCATCGATTTCATAATCGACAACTCCAACAAGTTCAAGGGAATTTACTACGATGACCTCAACATCACTCTTTATTACGCCCCAAACCTGAACTGCTTCCCCGTTGGAAACGGTTCCATGCCTGGGTTCTATCAGGGACATAAGAAGAAGGCCACCAAGAAGACAACCCTTCAGGAGGTGAAGATTCCTAGGGCGGCGGCGGTGAAGACGGTTTCGTCGAACGGAACGGTGAGTTTCAGGGTGGATTTGGCGACGAAAGTGAGGTATAAGATCGTTGGCCGGAAGACCAGACGACACAAGAATAAGGTACAGGGTGATGTCAGTGTCGACAAACAGGGAAAGAAAATCCACAAGAAATCGATTAAGCTGAAATCCGCCGCGCACGGCGGCGGCGGCTGCAACTGGCACTACTTCTATAGGGTTATGGCTTCTCTCTTTATTTTGTTTATTTCGGATTCTTTTGGTGTACGATAGTATTTACCACTCTCCATGGACACTGTTTGGTTTTCATTTCTTATTTATATATTTAATTTCATTTTTTTAATTAAAAAAAGAAAGTTCCATTAAGAAGATGGTAAGTTCTTCCTCTAATCATGGAGTTTTAACAAAGCTGCAAGCCTGCAACAATGGATGGTGGGGAAATGACTCACTCAACACACAGAATTTTTTTTTTTTAAAACTTACGTTGCAGAGTAAGATGGACATGGATTTTGGTTGGTTTGTGTTCTCTTGTAATCTTCAGCTATAGAGTAATAAGATTTCGGATTTCAGATTTCAGATTTCAGATTTCAGATTTGAGGGGAAAACATTTCCATGGTAGTAACTACTAATTTAACAAATTTGATTCACCAAACCCAAAATAAAAAAAAATAGGGAGAAATAATAGAGTTGAAAAGAGAGATTTTATAAAGAAGAACATGAATCTGACAACTTTAATAATTGTTGGGGAAAGGTTTTGTACAGAATGGTAGAAGGAAACGGAGAGGAAAGAGGAGGGGGGTTTTCATAAAAAAAAGAAAAGTAAAGGGGGAAAAAGTTTCGTACACGGTTTACACGACCGTGTACGAAACCTTTCCCCTAATTATTATTTATAAAAACATAAAATCAACCCAAAATGAAAAATCTTAAGTAATCTTCAAAGTTTAAACAGTAAAATACTCAAGAGTCAAGTGAAGTGTCAACAAATCCATATATATATATATATATACTAGCAAACTACACATGCAAATGCACGTCTGGCCTTTTGTGGAGAAAGAGAGAGAGAGAGAGAGAGGACAAATTGTAGGGATTTGTTAGAGGGAAAGGTGGACGAGAGAGATGTAAGAGAGGGAGGTAATGTTTCATTGAGGGGCTTGTGAGGATTGTGACCAATTAGGGGGAGGGAGGTAACTTGTCACTGATTGGTTTTGATGTCTTTTACTCGTCTATTATTAGTCCCATCTCGATTTTCCATGTATAATTAGGTAGAAGTGTAAAATTCTGGCTGTGTTGAAATGGTCAATTTCAATTGGTGTTATCAATAGGTTCAATCAGTATCAGTCTTTTAATGATTTCTAAAATTAAAGTCTATGCCGAAGTAAGGAGTTCAATCTCTTAAATCCGATTCATTCCTGTCCATCTTGATCAGTTCGATTTGGTTGGTCTGATTTGTGGCACCCCTAATGACGTGATTAATAGGTTGGTTAGGCTTCCATTGTTTTTGTAGTTTCAACCAAACCCGATTGTCACTTTTACAAGTCCAGCTAAAATTTAGAGCTACTTTTGTAATTCCATGAAATGCATGCAATGTGTTTAATGAGTCACTTACCAGGAATATAAAATGGTGGGGGTGTTCAGAAGAAGAGTTTGACCCTTTCATCTCATTGACTGGTATTGTTGCCTCATGGCTCAAAGACCAAACCAACGACAGATAGTTAATCAGTTACTATATATCTCATCCCAAACAGAGAGAAAAAAAATTATTTATAAAGGGGTGAGTATCAAGTATCAACTGCATGTACATGCAGCGTAATAACTCTTCATGTACACTGGGTAGTTATTTCAGAACTTCATAATCTTCTGTCTAAAGAAGAATGTCTGAATTATGAAAGATATTTTTATAAGATTTCAGCTCAACAAAACAGAGAATTAGTTTGCCAATTTTCTACATCACAGAGTGGGTAATCTTTTGAAATGTTTATGAAGATCTCTGTGTTGCCCAAGACTTTGTACAACTTGTTGGTATTATCGTTGTAATGATAACTCATTGTATCTTTTAGTGCATTATACACAGGTAAAACCCTCACATGCCTTGTCTTTATACACTTCCCAAAATTTCAAATTGTCTATGAGTCTTGTTCTGTGATCCATTTATGACCAAACAACTAACAACTGTTCCAGAAATAAAACATCCTAATTCTTCCAGATTTCCTATATCTTCACCAAAAAGTGCCACACAAGAAAAATATATAAAACATAAAATCTAGGAAAAGACATGAACCAACCAGACTTATAGATATCTAAGGCTGAGGAAGAACGAACAATTTAAAGTTTCAAATGAAATCCTAGGAACCTTTGAGAATTTTTGAGGTCATATTTGAAATCTCAAATTCTCAATCAGACTCCTAGTTAAGCTTGACATTGAGATTACCAGTGCTGCTTTGCCTGCTTAATCCACTCTCACTGTTTGAAGTCATTCCCATTCCTCCCAATATTCATGGCAACTGTTGAAACATGCAAAACAAAGAAAAAAAACCACATAATAAATCTTATTGGAAGAAATAGGATGTAACTTAACCACAATGCACATAATCTCTTGTTGTCGTTCAGCAATGCTGCCTAAACATTTAATATTTTGACTGTTATGAATGGAGGCATCTTGAGATGACAACACATGTCAGTAAAGATACCGCTGTGTGGAATTCAGTGTCTGTCAAAAATATACTTCAACTTACTACAATGGCAAGCTCCTCCATTGGTAAAGCACGCTCAAAAACTCCTGCCTGAATTCTATTCACAAGATACTTAACAAAACACGAACATCCTTCCTACGAGACGCTTAGGATTTGAAAGATATCCAAAATGAGATCCACTTACCAGTCATTCCTGAGTTTGCATTTGCATCATGAGGATAAGGAAGATAGTTTCTATTGCTTAGACACAAGGATTAGAAAAACTTAAAACATACGACAGATAGTAACCTTTCAACAAAGAGGGCATTTTGCTTTAGGATTCAGTGCCTTTAGTCCATCCATAATGGTCACTAATGCCGCAGAGAATGCACACATGCAGCACAAGATATTGCCGCATTTGAGAGAGACCAGATCAAACATTGTGTCTGTTTAATGTTAGGAACAATAGAAGAATCAAGAGATCTAAAAAGGAAAGAGTAGTTAATATACAACCTTCAATTATGTCCTTACAATTTTCTAAGTCAGAACAAGGTAACAATTGTCTATAAAACTTAAATGGCAGGCCAAAACATGGTTTCATGGACCTCAAATTTACAGTTCTTATCTAGGAGGTCCCTTAATGGTGTACTAAATTTGATCAAAAGATAGTTAAATGCTCAGAACAAGTGATTAAGAAAAAACTGATAATTGATTTGGGGCAATTGGAGTAGAGTGATACGATAATTGAGATTAGAGATGAAGGCAGTCAACAGATTATACTTCAGTTACAATGAACCACTCATGTTAAACTCATTTTTCATGTCTCATATACTTGGAGTGAATCAAGATGATTAGAGATTCAGTTCCAATGAAGTACTACTAAAGTCAGTATTGAAGTTCTTGTATCCATCAGAGCAACGCATAAAAAGTGCAGGCCAATGGAAAAATTTTAGTTGTGATGTGAAAGGGGTATCAGAACCAACTACACCTAGCATCATAACAAGTTAGAAAAGTCTATTCGGAGTTAAATCAGTAAACAAACAAGATGCATAAATCGAATAAAACAGAGTTGCAAGAAGCACAAGCCAATAGCAATGGTGAGTGCCCTATACAATAGGGGAATAAAAATTTAAAGAAGAGAAATTATTCAAAAAGAACCATGTGTAACTCTATGCCATTAAGTCTAAGTTCGCTGCATGGATAACTACTCAATCAAAAATTTTCAGACCAATTTATAGAAAGAGAAGAATATCCATTAGTCATTTCTTTAATTCGCTGTATGGAAAACTATTCAATCAAAAATTTTCAGACCAATTTATAGAAAGAAAGAAGAATATCCATTAATCATTTCTTCATATCCCCACCTTTCACACGCTCAGGGCTCCAGACATCATTAAGTTCCAGGAGACCCTCATCGAACATTTTCCATCTGAATCCCCTGTTTTAAAATACCCAGACAAAAGTGAATTCCACGAAACGGCATTTATCTGAAATTTCACAAACATTCTATTTGCAGCAAGAGAAAATAGCATGCAGATCAAATTCTCAGGCATTTCATTGAACATTCTCTGTTCGGTGATTCCTTGCAACAGTTTTGGTTGTGGAAAATATAAGAGAAAATAACATGTACACACACACAGAGAGGGAGACGGAGGGTCATTACTTTCTTGATCTGGTTAGGTTCGCATCAATTTTGTGAATCTCCACTCTGGTAAGGCCGTTGAAATCTGTAGCCGGAAGAAGAAATTTGTCTCGATCAATTACAACAACCCATGAGACAGAGAAATCATTCAACTGGAATCAGTGAAAACAAGTAGAATATTTACCTCATACCTCCCTCTCCTGCTGCAGTGCCTTATGCCATAACAAAACAGATTTATCCACAGAATTTATTTCTGAAATTACTGGTGAGAGAGACACAGAGACAGACGGATGAGGGAGTGCGAGGTGGTCCTTAAGGCGGTTCAGATTTTGCAGTGACATCCCCGCTGCCTTCATCTCCGGCCAAATACTTGACAACCCACCCTTTGTGAAGTGGCCTTGTGTCATGTTGCAGGTGGTGGGGTTGCATCTGGAATGTATTATAACCAAGGAACTTTTTAATAGTTTCTTAGAGAGAAGGCCGCAGAGAGGATCTACCCTAGCGAGAATATAGTTACAGGAGGTCGCAATTCTCTGCAACCGTAAAGCCATTCAAATCTGTAGACTGGAGGATAAATATGTCTCCGTTGTGCGGTGAAAACAAATGGGTTGAGAAAGAGAGGGTTGGGTAGAGGTTGATATATCTCCTTCATCTGATGTATCTTCAATAATAACCCCCCCTCTACCACGACCTATGTTTAGCAGACATTGGCTCCAGAGGTTGATGCTTGAGCTGTGGTCGGTTGTAGTCCTCAACCGATGTAGATGCTCCAATTGCTCTATCAACATCGGCCCTCGTGAGATCATCCTTGGGATGGACTAAATCTTCCTATTGGCTGTCCAAACATCCACTCACTGTATGAGTCCAACTCATCAAGCACTAGTGGATCAAAATTTCTGTTCTCTTTGCGCCTTTCTTGAAACCTTTCTTCAAGACAGCAATTGTATTGAACATAGACTAAATCATTCAAACGTTGATTTTCCAATCTATTCCTCTTGGTGTGAATCTAAATTCATAAGCAATACGAGATCCTCTCCAAGTCATTCTTCCATTATTTCATAAAGCGAATTTTAGAGTGGTTCGGCCAACTTTATCTATTTCTACAACCAGGAGATCCCATTCTTCGACTTTCACTATCCCAATCAGTTTCAATTTCGAGTCCTAGTATTGTGTCTACAATTACCGCATGATGTGCATCAGACAGATAAAGATCTGTATTATTGAAGATATTTTTACTGTATCTGACACATATCACTATTCATTTACTTTTTACTGTACATTTTTTGTTATTATTGTAATCCCTTGGTCTATAAAAAGGCGTTAGTTTCATTTGCAAGACATCGATTCATCCATTTCCTACTAGAGTCTTGTATAGTGGTTAGCTAGTGTTATCTCTTCTCCTTCCATTTCTTCCACTTTGTCTTCCACTTCCGCCATTCTCTTTAGGTTACTTGTGTAGTGCTCTACTTCTCTCTTTTTTCCTTCTCTTATCTTTTTATAAAAATTCTCCTATAGAAGAGTATTTGGTGAGTTTTAAGTTTTATATAAGTTTTCTTTCCAATTGTTAGTCTCTTAGTAAGTTTCTTTCTTATGCTATTGTATAGTCTGAAGAAACAGATTTGAATTAGGTTAATGCTTGGATGATTAGTTCATCCCAAGCACATTGTATTTATAATTATAATGAAATAGTAAAAATAATTACATAAGCAATGTGGGATTAAACCACATAAGAAACTAACAAATAATAAAGGAAAAAAGTCCAGAATGCCCCCACGGTATTCTGGCCCAATATAACTAACACTCCCCCTCAAGTTGGAGCATATATATCATGCATGCCCAACTTGACTATGATAGGATGAAACAGCTTGCTACTCAATCCCTTAGTGAACACATCGCCTAGCCGATCGAAGACTTCACAAAGGGAACACAAATGAGGCCAGCTTCAAGCTTCTCCTTGATGAAATGTCGGTCAACCTCCACATGTTTCGTGCGATCATGCTGGACAGGGTTATGAGCAATACTAATATCCTGCAATAACCCTCTAAGCCACAGAAGTTCACAAATTCCTTGTGCCATTGCATGGAATTCGGCTTCAGCACTAGACCTTGCCACAACATTCTGCTTTTTGCTCCGCCAAGTGACAAGGTTTCCACCCACAAAGGAACAGTTGCCAGAGATAGATTTCCTGTCAGGAGAACCAGCCCAATCGGCATCAGTATAGGCTTCAACCTTCAAGTGACCATTGGCAGATAGAAGAATTCCCTTTCCTGGAGCAGACTTCAAGTACCTCAAAATACGACGGACCGCATCCATATAAGAGGAATATGGATCGTGCATGAACTGACTCACCAAACTCACAAAGAATGCAATATCGGGCGTGTGTGGGAAAGGTAGATTAGTTTGCCGCTAACCGATAGGCACCCTTATCAACGGCTCACCCTCTTTCTCCCTAAGTTTCGTAGTAGCTTCCATAGGAGTATCCGAAGGATGACGACCAAGTAGCCCTGTCTCGTCAATAGATCAAGGACATATTTTCTTTGAGAAAGAAAGATGCCCTTTCAAGATCGAGCAACTTCTATCCCTAGAAAATATTTTAGGGGACCAAGATCTTTGACCTCAAACTCACGGCCAAGAAGAATTTTCAAATCCCTAATTGCAGCATCATCATTACCAGTGATCACAATATCATCCACATAGACTACAAGAAGAGTAACCTTGTCACCAAGTCGTCTGATAAACAAAGTGTGATCAGCATTGCTCTGCGTGTAACCTGCTGAAATCATAGCCTTATGAAATCTGCCAAACCAGGCCCTGGGTGACTGCTTCAAGCCATAAAGGGCACGCTTCAATTTACAAACCTTGCCCTTAGTCCTGTCATCAGAGAAACCAGGTGGAATGTCCATATATACCTCCTCCTCAAGCTCCCCATGGAGAAAGGCATTTTTGACATCTAACTGCCAAGACCCCACCCAAGATTTGCAAAGACAAGATAATAACACCGACAGTGTTGAGCTTTGCCATCTGGTGCAAAGGTCTCCGATAGTCAACTCCATAAGTCCGAGTAAACCCCTTTGCAACCAAAGCGTGCCTTGCACTGCCCACCGAACCATCCGCCTTCTGTTTAACTACGAAGACCCATCTACAGCCCACTGGTTTTTTCCCTGGAGGAAGAGCCACAAGATCCCACGTATTATTTTTGTGTAGTGCTCTCATTTCTTCCAACATTGCTGTTTTCCACTTTTCATCTGTAGATGCTTCCTGCCAATTTCTAGGAACCGAAACAGAGGAAAGAGAAGATACAAATGCACGAAAAGAGGGAGAAAGAGAGTTATACGAAACAAAATGAGATATGGGATGTAAAGTGCAAGTCCTAGTACCTTTGCGAAGTGCAATCGGTAGGTCGGAAGGATTACCAGGAGATGTAGGATCTGTGTCTGGAGCCGGCAATTGGATGGGTACTAGTACTATAGTGGGATGCAACTGCCCTCTTGTGGACCTTCCCCTTGTATAGGTGATCATGTTGGAGTTGTCAATTCTCTTATGAAATTCACCAATAGTTCTCTGGACCGGAGTCTGCTCCCTCTGAGTAGGAATATTAACAACACTATTTTCTATGGTCTCCCCTTGTAAAGGATTCCCATTAGGTGAGGGAGGAACAGCCAGAGGTTGTTGGGAGGTCTCCAAAGTAGGATGGGCAGCATCCAAGGGTGGATGGGAAGCATCCAAAAAGGGCTGGACAGCAGCCGTGGGTGGTAAAGAGGGCTGGGCAGCCAAAGGCTCCTCAAGTAGAGGAATCTCGAAAGCCACATCTTCACCAGCACTCTCCCCCTGAAGAGGTGGCGAAGAATAATAAGAAAGGGACTCATGGAAAACAACATCCATGCTAACCATGGTACGGCGGGAAGGGGGATGGTAACATTTATATCCTTTCTGGGTTGGAGAATAACCCAAGAAAATACAACGGAGTCCTCGAGGTTCAAGTTTGCTGGGAGATTTAGTGTCTCGAGCATAACACACACAACCAAACACCTTGGGAGGTACAATAAAGGAGGAATTACCAATTAAAACATCAGAGGGGCTACGGGAGTAAAGTACCCGAGATGGCAGCCTATTGATGAGATAGGCTGCCGTGATAACCGCATCCCCCCAATATTGAGACGGGACATTCCTCGCAAACATTAAGGCTCTGGCCATTTCTAACAAGTGGCGGTTTTTCCTTTCTGCCACACCATTCTGGGTAGGGGTATCAACACAACTAGTCTGATGAATGATGCCATGGTCAGCCAAATATTTTTGAAATTGTGATTCTTTATTCTTTGTTCCATTATCACTTCTCAATATTTTGAGAGTAGCCTGGAACTGAGTTTGGACCATTTTATGAAAGTATTGAAAGCATGAAAAAACTTGATTTTTGGTGTGCAAGAGATAAACCCATGTGTTCCTAGAATGACAATCAATGAAAGATACAAACCACCGATGGCCAGAAATAGAGGGTTTCCGATTAGGGCCCCAAACATCAGAATGCACTAACTCAAAACAATAAGAACTTCTTTTATTTGAAATAGGATAATTTGAACGTGTCTGTTTGGCCAGAACACACGCCTCACAAAAAAAGTCATCCTTAGTATTTAGGGTGACCAAACTAGGAAATAAATGTGCTAAAATTCCTAAAGGGGGGTGACCTAACCGAGAGTGCCACTGGTAGAGTTCAGAAGAGACCATGGAGTTCTGGTGCAATGGAGAAGGTAATGGTGGTGGAGAGAAGCGACCATCATCAAGCAGGTACAGCCCACCGTGCACTTTACCCAATCCAATCGTCTTCCCAGAGGCTAGATCCTGAAACACACAATGAGAAGGAAAGAAAGTAACTTTGCAGTTAAGATCACGAGTAATACTACTAATGGAAAGAAGGTTAGTAGTAAAATTAGGAATGTGCAAAACAAAAGTTAAGGGAAGGGAGGAGGTGCAGTTGATGATTCCCTTTCCAGAGATAGATGAAAGAGAACCATCAGCTACCTTGACCTTGTCCTTCCCAGAAGTAGGAGAGTATCGATGAAACAAACTAGAGGAACCGGTCATATGATCTGTAGCCCCAGAATCTATGATCCAAGGATGGGAGGCTACAGAAGCACAATGACCGCCAAAAGGAATACCTGACCGGGCAAAGTGTGAACCTGAATGAGCGGAAGAATTGGCAGTAGCTGATGTAGTAGAGGCAGCAGCAGCGGAAGACCTCAGCATACGTCGGAATGCCTGTAGCTCATCCTGGGATAGACCAGGGTCAGTAGTAGGGTCTGTAGTAATAGTCTCAGTCTGATGGGCCTTGGGCTTTGTCTTTGTCTTGGTCTTGGCAGCCCGTTTTGCTTCAAAGTCAGCTGGTTTCCCATGAAGTTTTCAGCACCTCTCCTTGGTGTGATATGGTTTGTGACAGTGTTCACAAACAACAGTCCCTGTAGTAGAATCACCAAGAGAAGCAGTGCCAATGGGTGTAGGAGTAATGGGGGCAGCAGCCTTGAGAGCAGATCTGTCAGTAATAGGAGGATGTAACATGGCAGCCCTACGGTTCTCCTCAGAAGAAACCAATGCATAAGATTGTTCAAGTGTGGGAAAAGGTATATGGCCCAACACATGAACACGAATGGGATCATACTCCATATTCAAACCAGCTAAAAAATCGTAGACTCTGATCTTGTCCACATGTTTCTTATAAGAGGCAATATCAGCAACTGTAGAGGGGTGAAAATCAGAGTAATGATCCAACTGTTGCCACAGGCTGCGGAGAGAAGCATAGTAGTCCGAAACAGAAAGGTCTCCCTGAGTAGTGTGAAGGACCTTCTTTCGAATTTCATAAACTTGGGCATCATTGCCAAGCTGTCCGTAGGTCTCCTTGCAAGCAGCCCAAATCTGGTCGACAGTGTCCAGAAGAAAAAAATTATGCTGCAAGGCTGAAGTCATAGAGCCTATGAGGTAGGACATGAGAACACCATTATTGGCCAGCCACTTAGTCTGATCAGGGCCTTTATCACTAGGCTTAACAATAGTGCCATCAATATGGTCAGTGAGGCCACGGCCAGCAATGGCAAAGGAGGCTGATCTAGACCACAGAAGGTAATTTGAGCCATCCAGTTTGATGGGGTTAGGTGGAAAGCTGTGATAATCTGTCTTGTGATAATCGATCAAGGTTCTCTTTGGCTGCTGGTTCTATTTGTTTGGGACTTTACTTGAAGCTTGTTTGGCCTTCTCTGCTGCCGGTATGGGTGACTCTACCAACTCTACTGCTACTTCTGTTCATGATGGCAGTAGATAAAGTGATGGAATCGATGGAGGAGCCTAGGCTGCAATAAATAATACCAAAGTGGCTGAAAGACTGAGGTAGAGAAGTCCTTAATACGAGAAACACATCTGCAGAAAAGTTCAGATCCAAAAAACAGGTGCAGCAGCCCAATATCGATAGAGTTAGGGTTAAAAAACCCTGTAATGATGAGATCGATCTCAAGGTCTTCACACACCAAAAACAGATCTGTAGAAGCTGATATAACTGTCGAAGAAGCCCTTATAAGTGAAGAAAAAACCTGCAACAAAATCAGCAACAGTGGGCAGCAATAACCCTAAGATCGATAGATGTCAGGGTTTTTTCAAAACCCTGATAATGGAGGAATCGATCTTAAGGAAGTCTTCAATCTTGAGGAATAATTTCTGAACCAATAAAACAACAATTCTGCAGCAGCTTCTGGTCTTCAAAGAAAGGAGAGGAGCCCTTGTATCTGATGTAGAAGCAATCTCCAAGAAGGAACTGAAGAACCAATATCGCAGCAGTGTTGATTGGAGTCTATCGGACAGAATTACAAGTCATAAATGAGGTAATGGGGGCAGCAACTGGATCGCATGATTACCTCATCAGTGCTGCCCTATATGGGAATGAAGAACAAGGGAGAAGAAGGAGAGAACTAGAAGAGAAGAAGATCGAGAGAGAGAAGAAGAACAAAAATCGAGAAAAATTGGTGTCCCTAGTTCGAAATCTGCTTTGATACCATGAAGAAACAGATTTGAATTAGGTTAATGCTTGGATGATTAGTTCATCCCAAGCACATTGTATTTATAACTATAATGAAATAGTAAAAATAATTACATAAGCAATGTGGGATTAAACCACATAAGAAACTAACAAATAATAAAGGAAAAAAGTCCAGAATACCCCCACGGTATTCTGGCCCAATATAACTAACATAGTCTTTTTGAATTCATTTAATTTTTCTCTTCTCTTCCCTCTCATTCTCTCTTGCTCAAATCACCCCTCCATATTGAAGCACTCAAAGGCCTCCACTGCACATGTCCATGCCACCTCAAGCAATTTTCTCACAACTTATCATGTATCGGAGCTACTCCTAAATTAGCTCTAATTTATTCATTCTTTTTTTTTTTTTTTTTAAAAATCTTTTCTAGTTTTCCACTCATGCATTTCAACATCATTTCAGCTACACTAACATGTAACTCCATACATCATTCCTGGCCGTATAACTATCCTATAAAATTTTCCTCTAAGTTTTAAAGGAATATGTCTATCACACCACACTCCAGACACACCCCTCCAATTCATTCACCCTATCTAATTCTTTTTGCAGCACTACCCTCTAGTTCTCCTTCTATATTTATGATTGAGTCTTGGTACCTAAAATTTTCACTTTGCAGTTTCTCTCTGTCATCAGTTTTCACCGCCCCACTTCTCTGCTATTGTTACTAAAGTTGCACAACATACGCTCTTTTTGTTCTACTTATCTTAAAACCCTTTTCATTTCAAGGTTGATGTCCATATTCCAACTTTGCATTTATCCCTACTTTTGTTCATCCTCCAGAATAATAGCATCAACAAAAAACATACATCAAGGGATCTGATCTTGAATGTCTCTAGTCAGTCATCTATGATTATTGCAAACAAAAATGGTATTAGAGTTGTTCCTTGATGTAATCCAATTGTAATTGGGAATTTACTACCTTGACCCCTTACAGTTCTTATACACTACACTATTATACATATTTTTAACTATATCTACATATTTATTAGAACACTTCTATTCTTTGACACTTGCCAAATTAACTTTCTAGGGACTATCATATGTTTTTTCTAAGTCAATAAAGACCATGTAAAGATCCTTCTTACATTCTCTAATCTTTCCTTCAGTTTCCTAAGCAAATAATAGCCTATGTAGTTGATTTTCCAAAATCTCATTTTGCTAGGCCATTTCGGTGAGACCGAAATGGGCAACATAACGAAGTTTTGCCGAACCAGTGTTTTTTTCCTGTGAGTTTTGCTGGCCATTTTCGGGAGTCAAACAGCCGAAATGACTGAAGTGTCGATGAAATATTGCATTGTTTTGTGACCGAAATGAATGAAATTCCAGCAAAACAGTGCTGATTCTGGGTTTCGCCTACTGTTTCGTCTCGGACATGTCGAAATTAGCAAAATTTCGTGAATTTTGGCGAGTTTTTGAACTATGCCTGGCATTTATCCGAAATAATTGTTTCTTGTCTCAGGTGGGTTTCAACTAATCTATTCCATAATTTCATAGTACGGGTTTCAATAAAATGTGAGAGCTCTCACATCAGTTGGACCAAAGACTCAACTGATGTGAGAGCAAGAGAGACTCTCAAACCTGCAAGAGAGAGAGAGAGAGCCCTAATACACGTGAAAGTACGAAACTGTCCCTAGTATTCATTACAAAAAAATTCGGGCTGGTGGTGTTATTAACAAGGACTTTGACACATTGCAACTCAAAGGCAGGGGGAAGACTAGAAAGAAATTCAAGCATACGTTGCTGCTCCTTTCTGTTTCTGAGAACCTCTGGATCAGTGGCGAGAGGTTGGTAGTGATCCAACTCTTCCCACTTCTGTGTGAGATGGCTGACATAGTCTTCAATAAACAAACTCTCTGGATCCATAATTACCTGTTCTCATTGAAGATGATAAATCTGAGCATTGTTATGCCTTTGGGAATAGGTTTTCTGAACCGACTCCCAAATATCCTTGGCTGTCTACGTGAACAAATAATTTCGATTGATAGAACATTCCATGGAATGAATTAAACATCCCATCACTTTGAGATTAAGACCCTTCCACTCATCATCAGAAGAATCCCCTTCTTCTTTTGGCTCCATCACCTTGCCATTGATATAGTCCATCAACCTTCTACTCCCAATAAAAACATCTTAGCAGACTGAGCCCACTCAAGATAATTTCTCCCATTAAGCTTCACTGTAGTAATCATCATCATAGGATTGTATTTTTCGGAACTTACTGTATTCTGACTTTGATTTTCATTCCGACCACCATCCATTGTTATAGATTTAGTCTTCATTCTTCATCTTCAAGGCTTCAATCACAAAACATCACAGATCTGATCATAGTCTTCAGAAGAAAATCGTAGGCATTGTAGAAGGGAAATCACAGGCTTCAACAAGTGCTGCATTCAAGAGCCAGGTCAAGCTTGCTCTGATACCATGATGTGAGAACAAGAGAGAGAAGAGAGATTGTGAGAAAGGGAGATTCATGATTAGTTCAAGTAGACAACCGAGCCTCCTACTTATACATTTCATATAGAGAAGCCCTAACACACGAAAGTATGAAACTGCCCCTAGTATACATTACAAAATATTTGGGTTGTTAGTGTTATTAGCAAGGACTTGAACCAAAGGCAGAGGGATGACCCAAAAGAAATTTGAACACACGTTGCTGCTCCTTTCTGTTTCTGAGAACCTCCGGATCAGTGGCTAGAGGTTGATAATGATCCAACTCCCTCCCAGTTCCCACTTCTGTGTGAGACAGCTGAAGTGTAGAGAGAACTCATCCCTTCGTTTAGAATCTAACTCAAGGGTTTTTTTTCACTAGAGCACACTTAACATGTCAGAATTTTGTCACTTCAATCGCTATTCATGTTTTTTTTTTTTTTTTTTTTGGTTTAGAGTTTGGGGGGTTGGGGCACACATCTCTTTCTGTAGGACTCTTAAGGACGGAATAAAAACTTTATTTCATAGAAACTACTACTACTGTAAGCCTTGAACAAGACACGCCCCCCCCCCCCCCCCAAATAAATAAAAAAACCTTATTTGGCCAGTTAAACAGGCCCAAAAGTGAATCAAAAGGCTTTTTCCCTGGACTAGCTTCTTGGGCTGGACATGGATGGGCTTGGGTATCAAAATCTTGTTAAATTTCTCTAGTCATTGAATAGCTGCTGCATCAGGCTGAGAATGTATTGACTATTTGATGATAAAGGGGATATGCAGTAATTGGAGAGATAGCAGGCCCTGATTACAGGCCACTGTCATGGGGATCTTTTTCTCATATTTTATGACCAAAAAAAAAAAAAAAAAAGAGGGCAGGCCTTGTTGTAAGGTTGCTCCATTGTGACCAAATGGTCACGGGTTTGAGTCTGGAAACAGCCTCTCTGCAAAAGCAGGGGTAAGGCTGCGTATGTTATGAACCTCCCAGACCCCGCGGTGGCGGGCCCCAAATTTCAATATATATACCAACTCTGATTTTGCTTTGCTTTTTGGGTAAAGAAATATCTCTTCTCCAGGTATTGTAGATTTTACTATTTGGTACTACGGGTACAAATGAATCGTCATAAAATGGAAGTGACGTGAAAAGACATCAGTAGCTGAAGACTGGTTCAGAATGCCAATATAGTTTGAAATTATTTCGACTTTGCTCGTACTTTTCATTTTTGTTATTAAGTTAATACATAGTTAGATACTTAATTTTTTGGTTAGATTATGAATTAAAATCATCATAATCATACTGTTAGTATGCTTATTTTAGTTGTGATTATATGATAAACCTTGTACTTCATACCCATATAGTGCATGTTACAATTTGATCTAATGAGATGGTGCAAGTTAGCAGTATGAAAATTAAGTTTTTATTTTTATTTTTTATTATTTCCTTTTGTTAATGATTTAAAATGGTTGAGCAGTATTTGACTTTAAGCTTTTATTTGATGTCTTAATTTCAGAAGTATAGCCACCACATTGAAAAGTCTTCATCGCTTTAAGACATTATTGATGGTGAGAAGATTCCGTATGTGACTTATGTGACTCTGGGAAACTGCACATCATTCCTTGAGTCTGGCTGTTATATCAAATATTATTTGCTCCCATTATTGTTATCTTGAATGCTCGATGCAAAGCTGTGCTGCCAGTTTCGGTTTTGTATGCCAGCACTAGAAGTTTCCCACCATCAGGCAACAAGTTTTCAGAATCAGAGATGTTATACTTTAATACAAAGATCCGACTTTATATATCACATCCTTTCTCCATTAACTGGTGTTAATCTCTCTCTCTCTCTCTCTCTATACACCTGTGCACACATTATTGTTTGCTCATTCTGCAACTTCTGTATCTTATCTCTTCTCCTCATTCTCTATGGAGAGAAGCAAAGAGAAGGAGAATACCCACACAAAGATCTTATTAACCTCACTGTCCGCTATGGTTGCTGAGACGACTACCTTCCCCATAGATATCACAAAGACGAGGCTCCAGCTTCATGGTGCATCACTCTCTTCAACTAGCCCGACTAATGCATTCCAAGTGGCATTTGAGACCGTTCAGCGTGAAGGCACTCTAGGTCTTTATAAGGGCCTCTCCCCTGCAATCCTCCGACATCTCTTCTATACACCACTCCGAATTGTTGGGTATGAACACTTAAGAGAGGCCTTTCCAATTGTTTCTTTTTCCCTCATTGGCAAGGCTTTCATTGGAGGGCTTTCTGGCATGATTGCTCAGGTTGTGGCTAGCCCCGCTGACCTTGTAAAGGTCAGAATGCAAGCAGATGGTCTGCTGGTGAGCCAGGGTCTGCAACCAAGGTATACTGGTCCATTTGATGCCATAAACAAGATTGTGCACACAGAAGGTATTTGGGGGCTTTGGAGAGGGGTTCTTCCAAATGTGCAGAGAGCTTTCTTAGTCAACATGGGAGAGTTAGCTTGCTATGATCATGCAAAGCGTTTTATAATCCAGAATCAGATTTGCGAGGACGGTGTTTATGCTCACACCTTTGCTTCTATCATGTCAGGTCTTTCAGCTACCACTTTAAGCTGTCCTGCAGATGTTGTGAAGACAAGAATGATGAACCAAGCTTCAAGTAAGGAAGCTAAGGTCATGTATAAGAGCTCTTATGATTGTTTGGTGAAGACCCTGAGAATTGAAGGTTTACGTGCGCTGTGGAAAGGGTTCTTTCCCACATGGGCAAGGCTTGGTCCTTGGCAGTTTGTATTTTGGGTTTCTTATGAGAAGTTCAGGTACATAGCGGGGCTTTCTTCTTTTTGATAGAGTTTCTTTCTATACGTCTGCTAGAAGTTAAATATCATTCAAATTGCCTTTGCTGATTTACTAATAAAAATTCTCTCCCTCTGTGCTCCTATATCTAATCTTTACTTTGAATTCTCGTTGTGTTCATGGGTTACGGTGTTACCATTGAAAATCATATTCTGGTTTGTTATGAATGATGAGTTTTTCACCTATACTTATGAAATGTAATCTTTTTAACAAATTTTTGTTTGGCTTATTCTTGTTGATGAAGACTTGCAATTAAATGCAGTTCTCCAATTTGTTTCTCCTATGGTGCATGAATAAATATTCCTTGAGATATAAAAATAAAAAAATGTTCTGCTTGAATCATGATAAGATGCCCTGATGGTTTGATATTTTTTACATTTAGTATTCTTAAATAAATATAGAAGGGATATCGGATCGTTACCTTCGTAGCGAGATATCCACGACGCAACGGAAGAGGATAGAGATAGCCCTTGGTTGACAGCCGCACGAACAGCGTAGCGTCTCCCTTGCAGCGGTGCACTCGATAGGTAATCGACCGCAATCAATAGTTCACACTCCAAGTCCCTAGGCAATGATGGATGCCTCTAGGAACACACACACACACGATAGGGAGAGAGCAAGACGAGAGAGGGAGAGAGAACGTGGGATTAAGGAGGCTGTAGTTATGACTTCACTTGTGTAACGCAGCCTCTCTCAATCTCTCTTTTTATATATGAAAAGGGGAGAACCATCTTATGGGCCCCTTCTCCAAACCCTATCCCTAGCCGGGTCCTTTTGACCCACATCTACGCCACATGGGTGCTGGTACAGGCCTCGGGTCCCAATCCGATTTGGTTACATCTCCCACTCGCCCACACAGGGCGGATATACTCAGTCGCTCATCTAAGTCTCTCCCCTACATGTATTCCTTCATATAGGAAATGGAGCGTGCGACCTAACGAGATAGAAGAAAGGTAGGAGTGCTATATCAAGCTTCCATCTAATCAACATAGCACATCATTCAAACTATCTAGGGTACCCCAAACAATCCAATCACACCAAGTTCAGCACTCTCGATCCCTCATGATGAGCAGTGTTGAACCCAAAACATGTAATATGCTCATGACTAAGTCGAAACACAAATATGACAAGTTGCCCGGGCAATGAGTCACACAACAGGGGTGTAATTCTGAATAGTTTTCCCTGAGCCCCACATGTCAATCCGACTATTCCCAATAGCTTTCCCGATCGTGTCCCGTTGGACCGCATCATCCATGGTCCTAAGGAGCACGCCAAAGTAGCGTCATTGGTTGTCCTCTTCATGACATGGTCTCAGGTAGAAGGCATCCATAGGATCAACTCAATTTGATCCATGTGGCTCACACAGTGACGAAGCAGGGATCCATTCAGTCACTCTCACAAATGGTCGAAATGAAGCACATATAGTATGAAATGTATGCTATGGTGCTTCTCCCACTAAGGTGGGTATGTCACTCATAAGATATAAAAGAACACCATACGAGTCTAGGTCCAGTCGCACTGTCAAGCGCCTGACCTGAGTCTTTTAGTCCAGTCGCCTCCATGGCGCCTCCCAGAAGTCTCACACTCAGCTATAAACAGGCTACACTGAGATGTGGAAAACTCTGTGTTCGACCATATAAAGGTCTCATCTTAGCTCTAACTAAGGCGCCACTTAGCGTAAAAGCTGTTTGTTCATCTTGCTTGCTATCTCTAAGCGCCAAAGTGAATTTGGCTCATCTTGCTCGCTATCTCAAGCGCCAAGGTGAATCACCCGTGTGATTGGATCGATTAAAGCCTGGTGACATATTTATTGAATGGATGTATACATAATCAATTACTTAAAGCATAACATGAAGGAAAAATAAGCAAGTAATTTATTTTATTAATGTCCAAATAAAGTGTCCATACAGATAGCAATAACTCAAACGCGACGGAGTCCCAAGTTCCTAATGTGAACAAGGAAGACATCCCTAGCAATAGGCTTGGTAAGAGGATCAGCCACCATGTTGCTATTAGAGATATGCTTCAGGATACACCTCACCTTGCGTAACCATGTCCCGAATGTAGTGATAATGGATATCAATATGTTTGGCCTTCCCATGATATTTGGGGTCTTTAGCATATGCCAAGGCGGTTGTACTGTCACTGTGTACAACTATAGCTTCATCCAAATGCGCTGAAACGCCTAGGCGCCTCAAGAACCTCCTGAGCCAAATGGCCTCCTGAACTGCTGCTGAACAAGCAATGTACTCTGACTCCATTGTAGACAAGGCAATACAGGTCTGCTTCTTGCTACACCAAGATACAACCCCTCCACCAAGGACAAATGCATATCCTGAAGTGGATTTATGCTCGTCCTTATCACTTGCCCAATCCGCATCGCTATAGCCTCTTAGCTTTAAATCCGAGCCGCTATAGCTGAGGACGAAGTCAGCGGTACCACGTAGGTACCTAAAGATTCGTTTCACTGCCTACCAATGACCTGGACCAGGGTTACTCTGATAGTGACTGACCATACCAACTGCAAAGCATATGTCTGGACGCGTGCACATCATTGCGTACATCAGACTACCCACTGCAGCTGCATAGGGTACGTTGGACATTTGATTCTTCTCTTGATCAGTTTTTGGACACTGATCAGTGCTCAAGACACAAGCCTTGTCCATGGGAGTTTCAACAGGCTTTGAGTTATGCATGTGGAACCGTTCAAGGATTTTCTTGATATAAGTCTCTTGAGACAAACCAAGAAAGTTCCTAGATCGGTCTCTCACAATTTTAACTCCCAACACAAAGTTGGCTTCACCCATGTCCTTCATCTCAAATGTGGAGGACAATCACTCTTTAGTGGCGACAATCATCCCAAGGTCATTCCCAGCCAATAGTATGTCATCTACATACAAAGAAAGAATGAGGAAGTTCTTCTTGGATCGTTTGACATACACACAATGGTCTTCTTCAATCATCTTCTTCAATCATCTCAAACCCAAAAGATGTAACGGCGTGATGAAATCTGAAGTACCACTGCCTAGATGATTGCTTGAGTCCATAAATGGATCTTTTTAAGCGGCAGACTTTGCGCTCTTGACCTTTGACTTCAAAACCCTCTGGTTGAGTCATAAAGATCTCTTCATCTAGTTCTCCATTGAGAAATGTAGTTTTAACATCCATTTGGAAGAGTTCCAAATTCATTTTAGCGACAATGGCTAGAATGAGGCGAATAGAGGCAATTCTCACCACAGGGGAGAAAGTCTCTTCATAGTCAATACCCTCCCCTTGGGTATAACCTTTTGCCACAAGGCGTGCCTTATACTTATCGATTGAACCATCCGCTTTGTGCTTAATTTTTAAGACCCATTTGTTTCCAATGGCCTTGCGCCCTGGCGGAAGATCAACCAACTCCCATACTTGGTTCTGGCTCATAGAGGTCAACTCTTCCTCTACTGCAGCTAGGCACAAATCCTTGGCGGGTGAGGAGAGCGCTTCTCGTATAGTAGGCTCATCCTTATCATTTGGTGCACCAATGGCAACGTTCCCCTCGATCGGGTGACGACGATGAGGTACGTGTCCACGTGCACTCTTGCGTGTAAGGGATTCCTGATCATCTAGTGGTACACTCCCACTAGTTGGTACACTCCCACTAGGCTGATGATCAATCTCACTATCTCCGACGATTACAGGATGAGTTAATTCCCCACCCTCGCCGAGAGTAGGTGAGATGTTAACGTCGTCCTCTAACTCAAAGAGGTTGAGATCCCTACTCGCATCACTAATCCTAGGAAAATCTGTTCAATAAAGGCAACATAGCGAGACTTGACCTCAGTCAGTCCTCCATCAGGGTGTTCACTGTACATCACGTAGCCCTTTGAGCTATCGGAATATCTTATAAAGATGTGTTTCCTAGCTCTAGGGCCTAGCTTCCCAAACTTGTGGGAGGCGTTGTGAACATAACTAGCACTTCCCCAAGGTCGCATATGCCCTAGAGTGGGCTTTGCGCCTTTCCATAGTTCATAGGGGGTGGAAGAAACTGATTGTGAAAGCACCCTGTTAAGGATGTAGGCTGCAGTCAAGAGAGCATCCCCCCAAAAGGATATTGGGAGGTTGGCCTGCGCCATCATCGACCTAACCATGTCTAAGAGGGTCCTATTTCTCCTTTCCGCTACACCCATTTTGCTGCGGAGTGTGAGGAATAGTCAATTGCCTACGTATCCCCTTTGCCTCACACAATTCCTTAAACTGATCAGAGAGATACTCGCGTCCTTGGTCAGTGTGCAGAGTCTTTAAATTCTTGCTTAACTGATTCTCAACCTCTGCTACGAAGTGTTTGAAGCAGTCTAATGCTTCGTAGCGGTGAGCGATCAAATACACATAACCGTATTGCGAATAATCATCAATGAATGTGAGAAAATATGAGGCGCCATGGCGTGCCTTCACATTCATAGGTCCGCATATGTCTGAGTGGACTAGCTCTAAGGGAGAAGTCGCACGGACTGCCTTACCAAAAGGCTTTCGATGAGCTTTGCCTGCTAGACAGGGCTCACAAGTTGGTAAGGTGACTTTAGCGAGTGGTCCTAATAGGCCTTCTAGAGCTAGCCTAGTCATCCTATCCCTCCCTATGTGTCCTAGTCTAGCATGCCAAGTAGTGGATTCAGAACACGCATTCACATCAATCACAAAGACAGAATTAGAAGGTGAAGAATCAATAAGATCTAATTTAATAAAACCATCATAAATCAAACCATGTCCAACAACGTCATTATCCAAAATCAAAGTAAAACCCTCTGCATCAATAGTAAATGAATATCCTAAAGTTAACATAGCTGTAACTGAAAGTAGATTATGCTGGATGCTAGGTGCATAAAGCACATCATGGAGTAGGATGGTGCGCCCAGTGCGCAGTTGGAGTTGGTAGACTCCAACACCTTTAACGTCCTCGCTTGTTCCATTCCCCATAAAGATGCTCTGTGAACCAGCCGAAATCCTTCTATAATCTACAAACCCTGCTCGATCTCTGGCTATGTGTCTTGTCGCTCCTGTATCCACAATCCAATTAGACTGTGTGTTAGCAACAAAGACATGTGTTCACACAAAGGTACATAGAGAGCTAGGATGATACGGTACCTTCTTCGGCTCAGTGCAGTCACGAGCCAAGTGTCCCTTTTTCTGGCAGTTATAGCAAGTCATCTTATTGATATCCCTTTTGCTACCACGTTTACCCTTTTTACGCTTGGCGACCTTTCCTTCCTTTGGCGCATCGTTCTTAGCCCCACCTTGACCTCCTGGTTTCCCTTGTCTAGCGCGCTTCTTGTTATTGCGCTTGCCACCTTGGGCGACTAGGGCAGTAGCGCGGTTCGCCTCTTGGCGCTCCGCTTCCAGTTCCACATGTTGAGCAATATCAGAAAAATTCTTGATATTGTCATTATGTGTAAGAACAATTTTCATCTGGTTCCAGGAGTCTGGGAGTGTTCGAATAACGGCTTGAACTTGCTGCTCATCTGTTAGGGTATTCCCAACTTCTTTCAGTTTCCTGATCATTTCTTTGACCACCCTAAGGTGTTCAGTAATGGTGTGCTTGGGATCCTTCCTATACATTTCAAATTTCAAGGTGAGGCCCCTCAACCTAGTGGTGGATGTACCACCAAAAGCTGTTTTCAGCGCATCCCACATGGATTTCGCTGTGGTGTATGTCTCAAATTCACCAAGTAGATCGTCATGCATGCTGCTCAACAAAATGTAGCGCACGCTACGATCCTTCTTAAACCAGGTTTCGTAAGCCTCAAGGTCCCTACGAGCCTGGGTCGTAGTGCCCTCAGGGGGCTTTTGCATCTCTGTGGTGATAAAGTCCAGATATTCTTGCTCATTGAGCAGGAAACAAACCTTCTTGGCCCATAGGTCATAGTTGGGGCTTTCTAATTTTCCACCTTTGTTCAAGTCAGCAATCACATTTTTGGAGGCTGCCATTGTTCTACAAACAACAATAGCGCGACATTAATTACACATCCATTAACGAATTCACTCCAAAAATCCTATCAAAATTATGGGTTCCAAGTACTAGAGAGTGAGACCAAAAATTTTGCCATGGCTCATAATCAAATCTCACATTAGTGGTAGTGGGACCTATAATTTTGATTGATTTTGAGTGAATCAAACATAAAAGGAGGAATGGGCATCTCGAATCCACAAATTGCGTCATACATAAGTGTGCGCATGAATCCTACAATGGAACCCGATTAGTATTTAAAGTGGCATGTCGAGGTAGTATAAGCATGTGATATGCAGTGTGGGGCGCTAACCCTTTACAAGGCTTCTCAAAAATTATAATTACATTGTCCCAAAAATTACAACTTGCAAATCCTACTACATCAATCTACTGAGTAGGGAGCGCCGCACTTTGCACCACACACGAATACTAACTCTAACGCACATACATAGTAACATGTCCACTTACATAGAATACCAATCATGACCTCCAACCCAAAAACATGCATAATCATATATAGGCTGATGGGTGGAGGTCGACCACGCATTCCAAACAAAATGGAGCGGGTCATGAGTCAATAACCGCCATGGGAGGGTAAATTGCCAACATATAAATTGCTTAATTAATTTAAAGCAAAATATAAAATGTGCAATATACACTCAAGCATGCAAAAAAAAACATTAAAGCATTCACATAAGCAATAATGCTAATTAAGCAAGTCATTATTAACTGTTTCTGGAATTATAAATCAATAGGCCCTTATGGTCTTTGTTCCAGAAATAACATGCAATAACCATAAAAAAAAGTTACTAAACAGCATTCTCAAAAAAATAAATAAACAAAAAAAATTTCAAAAGTTCAAAACACACTACGGTTTACCAAAACCGTTTTGGTTTTATCCACTTGTTTTTTTTTTTTTGTTTTTAAACATGGTTCAGCACGTAGTTGAAGGAAACTTTAAGAAAAAAAACAGGAATCCAATTCGGTTACCAAAACCGTTTTGGTTTTTATCCATTTTTTTTTAAAGAAGGTGGGTGCAACACATGGGTTGAGGGGACTTTTGAAAAGAGTCCAATTCCCTCTTCCTTCCCCAACCCACCAACTATTCCAACAAAAACGCAGAACCAGCAAAAACATCGCCATGGCTGCCGCGGCAGTGGTTGGCGGACTCGCTGCCCCAGCTTGCAACGGCTTTGGTCACTGCCAATTTCAGCGGGTTCCGGCCACTATCCGGTATGCCATGGTTATTAATCTTCCCCTTTTTTTAAAAAAAAAATTGCAGCTATAGCAGCGACAAAGCCACACACTCAGCCGACATTGGTCTTGCGACTCGAGCGCATGAGACCAAGACTTATGGTAGCGACCAAACAGCGCTCAAGCCACATAGGCCGACAGCCTGTGGTAAAAGAGGAGCAACATTCTCAAGCCGTGCTCAGCAATCTACTGTAGCTATAAGGCTGCGCAAGCCTCAAGCTGTGCGTAGCAACCTTAGTTTTTAAATATGCAGAATCATGAATAAAATAAAAAAAAAACTACAACCAGACCTACTGCTAGAGTCACACAGACTCGCAGAGATGGCCCCAAATCGGCTTGCATTTGCTCGGTGCGGACCACGAAGGCCATGAGAGCAGTTGCGCAGAGAGCCGCGGCCAAAAAACAAAGGTAAAAGACAATAAAAAAAAACTAAGTTTCACTTCGCGGCTTAGCCGCAGCCAAACACGATGTGGCGCGGTGATTTAGGACAGTATACGGCACAATCAAGAACATTACAAGCTCTGATACCAATCTTAAATAAATATAGAAGGGATATCGGATCGTTACCTTCGTAGCGAGATATCCACGACGCAACGGAAGAGGATAGAGATAGCCCTTGGTTGACACGAACAGCGTAGCGTCTCCCTTGTAGGGGTGCACTCGATAGGTAATCAACCGCAATCAATAGTTCACACTCCAAGTCCCTAGGCAATGATGGATGCCTCTAGGAACACACACACACGGTAGGGAGAGAGCAAGACGAGAGAGGGAGAGAGAACGTGGGATTAAGGAGGCTGCAGTTATGACTTCACTTGTGTAACGCAGCCTCTCTCAATCTCTCTTTTTATATATGAAAAGGGGAGAACCACCTTATGGGCCCTTCTCCAAACCCTATCCCTAGCTAGGTCCTTTTGACCCACATCTACCCCACATGGGCGCGGGTACAGGCCTCGGGTCCAAACCCGATTTGGTTACAAGTATCAAGTAAATACAATGCAATGTTATATTAATTGACTGAGCTCTGGGTCTAAATGAGTAAAGAAACTCCCAAGTGTAGAAAAAACATCCATCCATCGATCGGGACTTGTCGTTGTGCTAAGGCTGAACCCGTAGCAATGCCATCCACGCAACACCTTCAAAGGAAGGTCTTGATCTTCGGTAAGGTGGAGCATCGCCAGATTGATTTCCACACTTTTGATGGCACACTCAGCCAACGATGAGGTGCTGCAGTTGAAGGTCAACCAAGCTTTTGTGCCTTTATCCACTGATTACTGAGAAGATGATACACTCTTCTAACTAAGAAATGCCCATCCTTCATTGCCCCCCATACCTGATGATCATCGACAGGAAATAGGCTCAACTGTATTCGGTAGATGGCATGACGGTCCTTACGGTCCACAGGGTGGAAATAGCTGTCAATAACACTTCTATTCCAACAACCGTTGGCTGGATCGATGAGCTCATGAATCTTCTCCAACAGCCAGTCCTCTAGCGGTGGGTATTGATTGCAGCTTAAAATTAGGCAGATTAGGAAGCCATCTATCATCCCAAATCCTTATATGTTCCCCGGTTCCCACCCGCCAAACAAACCCATTTCCAGCACCTTCCTTCCTTCCAAAATGCTCTGCCATGCCCATGAAGGCCCAACACCCACTGAAGCACTCATAAACTCGCGACCCGGAAAATAAATAGATTTCATGAATCTTACCCATGGCAATTCTAGTTCACTCCAGATTTTTCAGGCCACCTTCGCTAGTAGTGCTTTGTTGTGAAGAGTAGGATCACGAAAGCCTAACCCTCCCTTCTCTTTAGATTAACACAGACGCATCCATGAAATCCAATGAATTCTCCTTCGATTAGAACCATCACCCCAAAAGAAGTTTGTAGTAGCTTTCCATAGTTGAGAGTGATGTGTAGCTGGTAACTTGAAATGTGAACCAGCATAGTTAGGCATAGAGAACGCTACTGATTTCATCATAATCTCCTTCCCCGCATGTGACAAGAGCCGCTACTTCCACCCACTAAATCACTACTCCGTCTTCACAGTAAGATCATGGAATAAATCTTTTTTGGACATGTCAAAAATAGTAGGGAGGCCTAAGTACTTACTTGGACCTCTGCCGCATGGTACCTTAAGGAATTTTGAGAACCATCTTCTAAACCGTCCCGGTACATTGGGGCTAAATGACATTGAAGATTTCTTAAAATTGATGGACTGGCTGCTTGCTTTACAGTATGGATCTAGACATTGTTGTAAGTACCCAACCTCCTCCAGCTTCATTTTTGAAAAAATTAAACAGTCATCGGCGAATAATAGGTGTGTCACCGATGGAGATCTATTCTGAATGCGAATCCCCTTGATCAACCTGGACTCCTCAAAATTGGAGATGATACTGCTTAAAGCTTAGGAGCATAGAATGAAGAGTGTAGGTGAAAGGGGGTCCCCCTGTCGAATTCCTCTAGTAGAGGTAACGCTTCCCCAAATCCCACCGTTGATCACCAATTTGTAGGAGATTGACTGCAAGTAGGACATCACCAGGAAACCCAATGAGGAGGGAACCCATACCGCAACAAAACCTGGTGGAGAAACTCCCATTCAATTCCGTCATATGCCTTCCGCATATCTAATTTCAAAGCCATAAGCTTTTGCTTGCCTTTCTTTTTATGGTTGATGTAGTGGAAGACTTCATGGGCTGTGTATACATTATCCGAAGTGGACCGGTTAGGGATGAACGCTACTTGTGCTGGTGAGATTAGCAGATCCATGACCTCCTTCAACCTGTTCGCCATGATTTTAGTGATAATCTTGACTGCTACTGCATATAGGCTAATCGGCCTGTACTGTTCTGCAAACTCTGGATTAGTACATTTAGGGACCAAACACAACAAGGTCTCATTACATGAAGCTGAAAGAATTCCAGGCATAAAAAAATTACAAACAAAGGTATAGAGATCACTCTGTGCAATAATGACCCTATTTTTATTTATGGAAATGCTGTAAGTCCCGCTTTCACAACGTCCCGGGGGGGGGGTGTTGGATTGGAGACAATCCAAAGATTTGGTGTTTTTGCTTGGAGTGGCTTATCTCATACTAGAAGCAGCTAGCAGCACTAAGCAATGGCCCCTATATGGTAATCCTCGTAGTTTGTGTTTTATTTTACACAACACTGCACATTGGTATTATATTTGTGCTCTAAGTAGCTTATAAATATAATCCATCTGCTTGGTGGTTCAGATATTAGAGCTATTTGACTTGCAAAAAAAAAAAAAACAAAAAAACAAAAAAGAGGTGATACAATTATCTTGATAATCAAATTGATACCATATTATAAAAGTTAGTGTCACAACCCTAAACACCTGGACCTAGTTGGGCCCATGACACCAGATCTAGAATAGCACATGAATAACGTAATTATTCAATCATATATGATTTACATTGGAGCAGACATGCTTAGAATCCTTACAAATTAAAACCTTTTCTTTTCACATAAAAATCATCATCAACAAAAGACTTTAATGATTAAAGTGGGGAATTCAAAAGCTTAAGTATCATAATTAATATTCCATCAAAAAAAAGTATCATAATTAATAAAACATCTTCCCACAATAATCCTCACGAACCAAAAGTGTTCCACATCCTATTTGCTCAGATGGCGCAGGGGGAAGCCTTCAAAGAGTTGTTTTAGTCAGGTGTTTTTAGCCCCTCCATTCGCTTATAAAATAATCTTCAAGGTGGATTGTCTCTCTAGGAGTTGGCAGGGAGAAGAGCATCGTGTAAGGCCCTCCAATGTTGAATGTGAAGGAGATCCGCCACATCTTATCTTGCTGCGGAATGGGGGTTTCCATCACATCCTCTCCTGATTTGAACGATGACCGATGGATATGTTAAGATGAAAACAAGGAGTTTTAGGATGGCATCGAATCCTCGTCTAGATAATCGAAGCACTGATGTAACGCGACTTTAGGGAGAGCTAAGCAAGTAGGGTCCCCTTTTTTAGGGCAACCTTCCTTCCCCAACCCTCTCAACTGATTATGAACCATCAGGAGCTCGTATGAGAGTTGGTTTGACTGCTCTAATTATGGCTATGAGGATCCGTTCCTAGAACCACACGTTTCCTAGCGCTTGGTTCGGATGGGGTTGGGTTATGCCCCTCTGTTGGAGAGAAAGAAGGAATGTGTCTTCTCAATGGTTATGATTTATTGGGGGATTGGGGTCATACAATTAAATGAAACGGAGTCGCCACCTAGGATTAGGACCTAGGACCCATTGGTGTAGCCCAGTGAAGGGCTACGAGACTTCGCTTGGTCTGGTCAGAGATTCGGGGTAAGTGATTAGGTTACGAGAGTGGGAAGGTGTTAGGCACCCACCTCGCCCGGGTAAACCAATCTTTCTACTAGATGTTGATTTTCGAATATTCTCCCTTCATAAATGTTCTATTTCCATAGGTATAGCTAAAATGATGCACGAACTGTTTAAAGTTAAACTAATTTAAATTAACTACTATACACTACACAAGAGTAATTTAAAAGTCTACATTGTTACAAAATTAAAGTGTGATGAAAGAATTAAATACTTGTATGCTTTAAACCAATGCAATTATAAGGGACGGATCGCGTCCCCCAGCTCAGGTGGAGGCAAAAGACTGGCTTCGCCCTTCGTCGAATAGAGTAACGACTTACGGATATCGGGTAATAGGGCCTTAGATAGAGTAACGACGTTAGAAAGCTTGGGAAAGTAATCACCCAAATGTTGGGCAGAGTAATGGCTCACAAGTGTCGGGTACTAGGACCTTGGACAGAGTAACAGCGTTAGAAAGCTTTGGAAAGTAATCATCCAGATGTCGGGCAAAGTAATGACTCACAAGTGTCGGGCACTAGGACCTCGGACAGAATAACGACGTCGAAAAGCTTCGGAAACTAGGCATTAGTACGTCGGACAGGGTGACTACGCCATGAGAGATTTCGGGGGTTTGGATGGAAATGGGTTAGGGAAGGTGGATTCTGGGGACCCAGACTTCGGATAGAGGGACAAGGCTCGAAGGCTTGAAATCGGACTTGGGAAAGGCCCCGCAACAAGGAAACTAGGCTTTGGAAGGGACACGGGCAAAGGTTCAGAGTCTAGGAGCTCCCCCTCCCCCCTCTTGGAAACTTTGAATTTGTTGAAATGAGGGGTGGGGGTATTTATAGGCAAAATTTTTGTCTGGAGGCGCCGCGGGGTCAGGGTTTGTTTGGAGCGACGCTATCGCTATCAGGTGCAGTGCTGCCGTGCAGTGCCATCGTTGGGTGCGGTGCTGTCGTGCAGCACCGCAGCTAGGCGTAGTGATGTCGTGCAACGCTGTAACCACGTGTGGTGCCCCCGGGAGCGTTGTGTGGGGTCGTTTCGGGGATGCGGGGGACCGGGGTGGAAACGAGGTGGGACAGAGGGTGTTCAAGTCACTCCGAAGGAAAAGAGTTTTTAAAGGGCACTGCCAGTCTTTCGCATCCGGTTGTCGTCATCGCTGGGGGGTGGCAAAATCCAGCGTCTACAGTTTGCCCCTCTTTGGCCAAGACCTTTGCCAACAGCCAAAGGGCAAAGACAAAAGACCGCTTGATTTTGTCACCAGGAGCATGCATCACCGCTACTTTTCTCATAGGTGGCGGAGTTGAACGATAAAACCGTGTCTCGGTAAACCATTCAACAAATATTTTAAGCAACTACTACTGTCACTTTGCTCATAGGCGACGGTGTTCCCTCGGCCAACTTTTCAGTGAGCCTCCTTAGGTCGAGCAACTACTCCATTACTTTGCTAAAAGGTAATGGAGGTCCCTTAGTAAACCTTTCGATAAACTTCCTCGGGTTGAGCAACTACTATCGCCACTTTGCTCATAGGTGACGATGTTTTGAACGATCAAACCTAATTCGGCAAATCGCTCGGTGAAATCTTTTATTTTGAACGATAAAACCTATCTTGGCAAATCGTCCAATGAAATCTTTTATTTTGAACGATAAAACCTATCTCGGTAAACTGTCCAATGAAATCTTTTGTTTTGAACGATAAAACCTATCTCGGCAAACTGTCCAATGAAATCTTTTGTTTTGAACGATAAAGGATTGGGTGTCAACGGGAGATCGAAGATCTGATGGCAGTGGGCGATCAACATATCAGATGACATCAGATAATCATAGAGTCAAATGGCAATGAGCGATCTAGGGATTGGATGACAACGGTTGATTCAAGGATCGGATGACAATGGGTGATCAGCAGATCAAATGGCAACGGATGATCAAAAAATCAAATGGCAATGGGCGATCAACAGATCAAATGGCAACAGACGATCAAAAAGTCAAATGGCAATAGACGATTCAAGGATCGGATGACAATGGGTGATCAACAGATCAAATGGCAATGAGCGAT
This sequence comes from Telopea speciosissima, assembly GCF_018873765.1. NCBI lineage: Eukaryota > Viridiplantae > Streptophyta > Magnoliopsida > Proteales > Proteaceae > Telopea > Telopea speciosissima. Next base: position 42,932,427 of record NC_057920.1, read on the forward strand.
TGAAAGATTGGATGACAATGGGTGATCAATAGATCAAATGGCAACGGACGATTCAAGGATCGAATGACAATGGGTGATCAACAGATCAAATGGCAATGGGCGATCGAAAGATTGGATGACAATGGGTGATCAACAGATCAAATGGCAACGGGCGATCAAAAGATCAGATGACAATGGGCGATCAATAGATCAACAAGGGGAATGGTTTTGAGCGACGCTCCATTGGATTCTGATTTATGAGCGACGCTCGGTAGGAAATCTGACTTTGAGCAACGCTCGGCAGGGATTTTTGGTTTTCAGCAACGCTCAACAAAGTTTTGAGTTTTAGCATTGCTCGATCGAAAATCTGATTTTGAGCAATGCTCGATTGGAATTTTTGATTTTGAGCATTGCTCAGCAAAGTTTTGAGTTTGAGCATTGCTCGATCGGAAATCTGAATTTGAGCAACGCTCGGCAGGAATTTTTGGTTTTGAGCATCGCTCAGCAAAGTTTAGAGTTTGAGCATTGCTCGATTGGAAAGGCATCATGACCAAATTTTAGAAATGTACGATGAGACGACATCGTGACCGATTTTTTGGAATGTACGATAAGATGGCATTGTGAACAATTTTTGGAGAATGTATAATGAGGTGGTATCATGATCAATTCTTGGAAAACGTACGATGAGATGGCATCGCGACCAACTTCTTTTTTTGGAAAATGTACGATGAGATGTCATCGCGACCAATTTTTGAAAAATGTATGATGAGATGGCATCGCGACAAATTTTTGGAAAACGTACGATGAGATGGCATCACGATCAATTTTGGAAAACGCACGATGAGATGGCATCGTGACCAATTTTTTGTAAATGTATGATGAGATGGCATTGTGACCAATTTTTTTTGAAAATGTATGATGAGACGGCATCGTAACCGAAAAGATGGGGTCACCGAGTGATCGAGCCATGCGAGTATAGTAGAGATCGAAAAACCACAAGAGATCGGACTATACGTGAGTATAGAGGAGATTAGAGGACCACAGAAGGTTGATCTATACACAAGTATAGCGGAAATCAAGAGACTACTGGAGGTCGGACTACACACGAGTATAGTGGAAATCGGGAGACCATGGGAGGTCGGTCTATACGCGAGTATAGCGGAAATCAAGAGACCATAGGAGGTCGGACTACACGCGGGTATAGTGCAGATCGGGAGACCATAGGAGGTCAGACTATACGTGAGTATAGCGAAAATCAGGAGACCACAGGAGGTCGGGCTATACGCGAGTATAGTGGAAATTAAGAGACCATGGGAGGTCGGACTTCACGCAAATATAGTGGAAATTGGGAGACCACGGGAGGTCGGCCTATACGCGAGTATAGTAGAAATTAAGAGACCATGGGAGGACAGACTACACGCGAGTATAGTGGAAATCAGGAGACCACGGGAGGTCGGTTTATACGTGAGTATAGTAGAAATCAAGAGACCATAGGAGGTCGGTCTATACACGAGTATAGCAGAAATCAAGAGACCACAGGAGGTCGGTCTATACGCGAGTATAGCGAGGATCAGAAAGGTCAATGATTAACTTGTACATGAGTACAAGGGGATCAAATTTGTAGGGCAGTCAAATTATACATGAGTAAAGCGGGTTTAATGAATGATCAGGCTATACACGAGTATAGTAGAGATTAATAGGATCAAGTTGCACAAGAGTGCGAAATTTTTAAAGGTCATTGATGAATTCAGAGTGGTCGAATAATCAAATTGCATGAGAGTGCAGAAGAGATCGAAGGTTTGATCAAGCCAAACATGAGTGTGTTGGGAGTTAAATAATATGAGATCTAGTTGTACACGAGTTCAATGGTGATCAAATGAGTAGGTTGCATGTGAGCATAATAGAAATCAAAGCACTGGATGATACATATGATAATGCAATCCTTATGCATGATGAAAATTGAAAAGCAATCCAATATATATACCATGAGAAGTCAAGTAGTGGCGAGTACTACAATGACAAAATATAATTTAAATTGCAAAAGTGAAAATAATCCTATGTAAAAAAAACATTTTATGTAAAGAGAAAACAATCAATCCTATGCAAATATTTATAATGTGATCATGGAAAAATGAAACACAATCACATACAATTAGAGATACTTACCAAATATCCTTCATTTTTGTACTGCACAATACTTGTTCTTCACAAAAGGTTAGTGAACAATTGTGATGGCATCATTAAAAACCTAGGCAATCTGGGAGTCACTCAAGCATTTTCCATGATTGCAATTCACACTTTTTTATTTTTATTTTTTTTTCTCTTTTCCTCTTTTTTTTTTTCTTGAAAGAAAATTTTATTTTGCAAAAGTATTTATTTTGAAACCCTATTACATAATTCCACACAGGCATATTATTCACATCCCTGTTACATGCATATAGGCTCGTCAAACATTGAGGGGCCAAGGTCGAATGGGTAGAATTTTGCCCCAGTAGGTCAGAATGGATGCGACCAAGATGGGTGGATAGGTCATTCTTCCCTTCCTCCATGGGTAGCATTGTCTTTCTTTTTCATTTGGTCATTGAGGTTATTCAATGATTAGGAACTAATCTCCATGGACAAAATGCCCCTCTTATTTCAGATGCTCTTTTTAGGTAGACTGCCCCAGGGAAATAAACTTTCTTCCTCATGCCCCATCATCTCCGATAGAAATTACCCCAGTGACAACTTGATTCCTCTTTTGATATTCCCCTAGTCGCCTTGCTGGTTAAAAGGATGAGTACACTGCTGCTGACACTCCGATCCTTAGGATTTTGTAAACCATAAATTCCCTTGATCTTGGTAGACAAGCTGTCTTTTTTTTTTTTTTTAAATCTATCATTGGGTCGCATCAAAGAGAGAGATACAGACGAATGAGGGAATATAGTGGAAATATGGAGAGTAGAAGAGATAAGAAGCAAATGGATGAACGGAGTATTGTATATGTGGGAGGACCGAACTTGATTCTTCTTTTTTTCAAGTTGCCTACGTACCCTAAGTAGGGATCAGGTCGAACATAGTTCAAGATAAAGATGTCCCAACGTCAAAGCCTTGATAATTAAGTTCCGTCATAGCTGGGTGAGCTCAAAGCTGCAGAGGAGAATCTCATCATCGTTTAGCCCGAGAGGACTTTACTAGGTTGTAATGGGGCTTAGGACTGGGTTCCAAAGGATGGTAGAGGCTCAAATGTGCACCTAAAATCCAACTATGGCATGACACTTCTGCTCCAAAAATTCTACCAGGAATCTGGTAATTGAATTCTTTTTTTTTTTTTGGGATTTTGACAATTTTTCTTTCCAGAAGTGCAATCGAGAAGTTAGGCAATCCTTCTCATTTTAACTGAGGGCTTTACCCTCGAAGATTGACTAACAATTTTGACAATATTATCTCCCAAGGAAAAGTGGCAATTTTTGCCCCATGGTCTAATTGCTCCTATGTGTTTGCAAGATTTGAGCTAATGCATCCTCTCTCTTTTTCAAAAAAAAATTTTTTTACTCTCATTTATTTTTGCTCTCTTTGTTTTTTTTTTTCTGAACTATTCATCCTGTTTTTTTTTTTTTTTTTTGGACTCTTTCACCATCTCCCTTTTTTTTTTTTTTTTTTTTTTATTGGCTCAACTTTGGTTTTGGAGATGGAGCTTTTCTATTCTTTTTATCCTTCGGAAACGTATTACTCTTGTGACATCTTCCTTCAACACGGAGACTCCTTCCGATCAGACCCTAGAAGCTAGTGGGATATTTGATAAGCAGGAGGATGTATGGATAATGGGGTGTAGGTGGGCAAAGACGAGTTTTTATTTTTATTTTTTAGAAAAGGTTAAGGCATAACTGGGGGACTTGCGGGTTGCTGTCTTAGGATTTATCTAGGATAACTAGCGGCCAAAAGGGAGCCTCTTTTAACAGGCTTTATGAGATGGAATCTTCATCTAAGCTTTCGGGTCGTTTGAAGGGGATCAGATGTATGGAAAGCTTAAGATCTTTGACCGATTAAGACTTTGACCTTGGGGAATAGGGTAATGATTTTTTTTACTAACAATTAGGAGATTGTCCTAAACTATCATTCGAACGAAAGTAAAAAGAAAGAGATTGCATAGATGGAAAGGAAAACATGTTTATTGACAGCTAATGGACAATACACTGTAGATGAAATTACAGAAGGAAATTTGACTGAATGAAAAGACCTAAAGACCTAAGGGACACGGATCCAATGATGTCTTCAGTGCGATCCTGTCTACACAAGAGTGAAGTACTGTCACTGCTTTGTCACGGGACTGTGCAGTTTATACCATCAAAAGTTCCCTTCTAACCAGAGCTAGGTACTTGATCCATTTTAAGTTGGCCAGCGGGACTGATGCTCATCAAGTTAATGACCGTAGTTTAACGCCTTCGGGTGATAGTGATATCCTTAATCAGTGTCCGCCCTCGGTTTAAACTTTCCTGCTTCTAGTAGGTCTTGGATAGCATGCCCGAGTGCAATGCATTCATCAGTAGGGTGCCCCTTTTGGGTGTGATAGTCACAATAGTGACCCAGATCATACCAAGAAGGACCGGTCATGGTTGGACCGTGCCCAAAAGTCCTAATTTCTTCAATTCGGTGTATGCCATAGACCTAGTCATGCCCAAATCAGTGAACTCACACGGACTTGAATTTATCATGTTCACCTCCGAGTTTTGGTTTTGATTTTGCATCATGTGATTGTCTTGGCCGTTCGCATCTCTGAACAATTTGTCTTCAATGCGCTTTCTTGTGGCTATGAGCACTTCAACAGTTGTGAGGTGTTGACAGTAGAGACAATCATGATATTCTCCATACAGATTCTCTAAGATCATCTCCACCTGTTCTGCTTCCGTTGGGTAGCTCCATATCTTTGTAGCCTTCTCTCTAAACCTCATGATGAAATTGGAGAACCCTTCATTCGGCCCTTGCCTTAGTGTCTCCAACTCTCGTCATGTGATATCCAATTTAGTGTTGTAAGAATATTGCTTTGTGAATGCGTTCACATCTTTCGACCAGGTTTGAGTTTGAGTCTGGTCCAACTGGGTGAGCCACCTCAGAGCTGATCTAGCTATTGAGTAAAGGAAGGCCTGACCCATCTGGTTTTCTGTGTGTTCCCATGACTTGGCCATAGTGATGAAGATTTTTAAGTGGGCTTTGGGGTCTCCAATTCCATCGAACTTATCTAGCTTCCATTTGAAATCTTCGGGTATTCTTCCTATCGGAAAGAAGACCAAATCATCTTCTGGCTTCGTAACTATTTTACCTTTCACGGCGATCTCCAGTTTCTCAACCTTTTCCCTCATTTGTTTTTCCCTTTCAGTGTCAAGCGGATTCTGTAGGGTGTTGACAACCACAACCTCCTCTTCTTCTATCAAGACTTTGGGATGCACCCTAGGTACCATCGGTGTCATCCTAGGTTCTTCGGAGCTTTGCGCATTATCTCCTCCAAATTGGCCTTGCATTGCCTGAACCATCTGCGTGACCAACTGTTTCATCTCTGTCATTTTTTTTCGCATACTGACCATTTCTTGATTCAGTACTTCAATTGTGGGCTGACATTTGACGGATCCATGGTACCCACACTGGGTGATGACCTTACTAGACTCTGCCTATGTAGGGGAATGGAAGTACTTAAGACCTCCGAGGATCAAATTGGACCAACTGGGTTAGCTCATTATCATGACGGGCCCACATGAGTAACATGAATATTTCTTGTCGTGGATTGTGCTTTACAAAACTAATTTTAGGACTTGAAAAGATTTTTTTATGATTTTATATTTTTTATTTGTACTAGAAGATATACACAAGCAAAGTTAGTCTAGGTAACAATTTGCCTTTGACCTCTTGGTTCCATATTATTTAGGTAATTAATGGTGTAATTACGTCAACACCCTGGATTAATCAGGGAAGGCCCTTATAATCTTAGAATTGATGTAGCGACACCATAAATCCTTTGTTGTTCGATGGTTTAGGTCAAATTAGAATCGTTACACAACAGCAAATAAAACGGCTTAATTGAGAATCTCTCAACGGTCTATCCTTTGCTAATACGGGATGCCTTATATCACGGGACGCTCAGAGCTCTATCATTAACGTACCATACTGGATAGCGTATCATTCTCTGAGAGACAATTGAGGCAACATTTTTTTTCCGATACACTAGTCCAGACGTATATATCATTTTTTACGAGGGACTATCGAGGGACGGATAGAGGCCCTTCTTATGACAGACAATCCATATTAAGAAAGGTAGACCACCAAGAATCTCGCTTTCAGCCCTACTATGTTAGTTTATGGCGTATCCTAATCGTATATGGTCTAATTTCCTATATGATGCATGCAATAGGTAGGCTGATAGGATAGAATAAGGTTACCCTTGACAGAACCGATATACCTATCACTCGTGGTCGTGGATTATAGATACGTGGTTCTTTTAATATACCTCGGGAATAGGTCACGCGATCTCAGAGTATCAAGATAGTGCCCTTTTTGGGTAACGAAGTACCCCACAACACACTAGTGAATACCCTCACCGGTGATTCTAGACCCGTATAGTAAATATCAAGGGCTATGGCTTCACTGTGAATTACCCATGACTACACATGGGGTCCAACAACTAACCACGGGGCTATGTGTTTCCATGACGTGCGTGTGTGCATGATAGTGGTGCAAGAAGCGACTATCATCTGATCTCAAAGAACTTAGTATGATGTGCCCCACCTCCCTAGGGGTAAAGGCACAATAGGGAGCACCCTCATCATTTGATTTCACTTCGAACACGATGCATGATGCAGTTAGTACAACAAAAGGGGTTAGCCAAACATGTTATCAATCAAACAATGTGGAAGGGAGAATATTCTTATGTTCAACGGTAACAGCTAGTATTGAAAGCTTGACCATCAATCCTCAGTAGAGTCGCTACTGTGAGGATCTGTTCTCAAAACTGTGTGTTTCCTGGCGCTTGGTTCGGATGGGGATGGGTTATGTCCCTCTGTTGGAGAGAGGGAAGGAATGCATCTTCTTAATGGTTATAATTTATTGGGGGATTGGGGTCATACAATTAAATGAAATGGAGTCGCCACTTAGGATTAGGGCCTAGGACCCATTGGTGTGGGCTACGAGACTTCGCTTGGTCTGGTCAGAGATTCGGGGTAAGTGGTCAGCTTACAAGAGTGGGAAGGTGTTAGGCACCCACCTCGCCCGGATAAATCACTCTTTCTACTAGATGCTGGTTTTCGAATATTCTCCCTTCATAAATGTCCTATTTTCACACATATAGCTAAAATGATGCATAAACTGCTTAAAGTTAAACTAATTTAAATTAACTACTGTACACTTCACAAGAGTAATTTAAAAGTCTACATTGTTACGAAATTAAAGTGTGATGAAAGAATTAAATACCTATATGCTTTAAACCAATGCAATTATATGGGACGGATTGTGTCCCCCAGCTGAGGTGGAGGCAAAAGACTGGCTTCACCCTTCGTCGGACAGAGTAATGGCATCAGAAAGCTTTGGAAAGTAATCACCTGGATGTCGGGCAGAGTAACGGCTCACAAGTGTCGGGCACTAGGACTTCGGACAGAGTAACGACATCGGAAAGCTTTGGAAAGTAATCACCTGGATGTCGGGCAAAGTAACGGCTCACAAGTGTCGGGCACTAGGACCTCAGACAAAATAATAGTGTTGAAAAGCCTAAAAAACTAGGCATTAGTACGTCGGACAGGGTGACTATGCCATGAGAGACTTCGGGGGTTTGGATGGAAATGGATTAGGGAAGGTGGATTCTGGGGACCCAGACTTCGGATAGAGGGACAAGGCTCGAAGGCTTAAAATCAGACTAGGAAAAGGCCCCGAAACAAGGAAACTAGGCTTTGGAAGGGAAACAGGTAGAGGTTCGGAGTCTAGGAGCTCCCCCCCTCTTGGAAACTTGGAATTTGTTGAAAAGAGGGGTGGGGGTATTTATAGGCAAAATTTTCATCTGGTGGCACCGCGGTGAAACCTGCGGTGCCGCCGGACCAAAAAAATTTCACTTCGGGTCCCCCATGGCGCCACAGCCGGTGGGGCGCCCAACCACAATGTTGCCGCGCAGTGCCGCAATGGCGCGGCGCCGCTGCCGGGTGCGGTGCTGCCATGCAATGCCACGACCGCGCGTGGTGCTATCGGGGGCATTGTGTGGGGTTGTTCTGAGGATGCGGGGGGCCATGGGTGGAAACGAGGTGGGACAGGGGGTGTCCGAGTCACTTCGAAGGAAAAGAGTTTTTAAAGGGCATTGCCAATCTTTTGCGTCCGATTGTCATCATCGCTAGGGGGTGGCAAAATCCAAAGTCTACAATGGCAAAGTATTTCTTGGATGTTAATGAACAAGACGTACTTCTATTTATCGACAATATCTTCCGTTTCGTCCAAGCAGGATCCGGACTATCCACTTTATTAGGCGGAATGCTTTCTGCTGTGGGTAGCTAAAAAGTAGTGAACTTACTAGGTAGATTGATCTCCTAGGTCTATATAATCTTTTTTTGATTGAAGATCTCCTTTGAGCTCTACTTCACTTTGATCCGCTTCTCTAGCTATTTCCTGAAATGATAGTCATCCATGGTGTTCTAGTTGGGAATGGTTCCATGGGCCAGATGAATCAGTACCTATGGGTTCATGATAAAAAGCTTAACACCTCTCATTCTTATTACTTATTCAATATGAAAAAAATGAGAAATGAAAAGGATGTTTTATTCAGAACCCCCTGGAGAAATCTGGATCTTTCCCACTTCACACAACATTTGTGATTCTGTTGGCATTCTATCTACAGTCCTAAACCTTAATAGTCCATCATGAAATTTAATGATATTAAAACTTGATCTTAAGTACACAAAAGATATCAAAAAATTAGCTCCTACTATCAGTCCTTATACTATTCAGTTACCCCTTTTCCTTTGTCTTTTGCTCCTTGATTTGATATAAGCATTCCATGATATATGAGGTGAGCTAACAGCCTAATGAGCAAGACACACAACTATGCAGTGAATTACATACATATTAACATAATAAACATATGTACTTGGAGTGTAAGAAACAAATTCTTGCGTTCGATCATAACATTCAATCATCATTTGTCAAGTTTAACTTATGAATTTTCATTCATTTATTTATGATCATGGTGAACATTGTTCATTCATCTTTCAATCAGTTCATAAGTTACTTTATTTTAATAGTCATAGCTTCAACACCTTATATGATTTGGTATACCCTTTGCTGGGATAGTATCTTGGCTAAAGCCTAAACGCCACAAAATGGCTCATGGTGCTTAAAAAGGCCAGTTGGGTGCATATAAAGGCATGTGGGATACCAATTAAGGCTTGGTATACCTCACCGAGTCGTATTTTGGCATCAACCATTACATAATTTGTCTTTCATTCACTTCGTCCTATAGCATGATACACTCATATATCAAATATGTTTTCATGATACGTAGTAAAATTTACAAGACTACATAATACATAAACATGAACAATTAACAATATTAACAAAATAAAAAAACCAACCTATTCGTTCTCAATCAAGTACTTAATTCATCATTGTGGGACATATACATAATCAAATCTTGAAATAAATAGCACCAATTGAGTAATCGCACTCACCTTCAATTACCAATAGTTCAATTAACTTCCAATTTAATCAATACTTATACTTGGGAGGTGTCATAAAATAGCCAAACAACAACATATAATCCATATAAACATTAGTAGTTCCCGTGCCTATGCCTCTTGAGCACTACCTGCATACTTATAATCCATATAAGCATTAATAATATTTTTTATTGGTGTAAAACAATATGGGGCCACGGGCCTGGTCCAGACTGCCCACAAGGGGCAGACCGGCCAAACCCGCATAGGGGAGAGGGAGGTGGTCACTTAAGTGACCAACTCCTCTCCCCCCTCTCTGTTAGAGTGCCAATGGGGATCTAAAAGGGGTGGTCCAGGGTTTTGACTTTATAAATCTAAGATAGCCCAAAACCCTAGGGCAGTTCATAAGAAATTATTATCTCCCTCTCTTCAAGTTCTGTGTTTTTCTTTTGGGTTTCCATCCCTACTGCCTAGGGATTTGCGGTGTGGATTTCTCTAGGGAGAAACCTGTAGAGATTGTGGAGCCTTATTCGTGTGCTCGTAACCATAAGCTTGGCTATTGATCCTTCTTTCGTTGTGCTTCTGTACACATTCAGGTATGATCCAAATCCTAATTTATTTGGATCTTGATGTATGTGATCTAACAATGGTATCCAAGCCAATTTGGTTTATGGTTCGCCTATATGGGAAAGAGATTATTATTTTTTGGATTTTGGAATTAGGGTTTTCAATTTTGGAAGGAGCATGAGTGCTACCCTGGAGCGTAGCTCATACTTCTCCCCTATTTCTCTCTCTTTCCCCTCTTTTTTCTTTTTTTTTTTCTTTCTTCCCCATGCCATGCTGTCCTTGGCGCACGCCCACAGCAGCAGCAGGCCACGGCCAGCGGCTTCGCGGGTGTGTGAATGGCATGCATGCGTTGGCCGTGCATAGGTATATTTCTTTCCTCCTAGGCTTGTGGTTTAGATAGGTCCAAATAAGTTAAGGTGGAGTAGTTTCAAAGGCCTTGAAGTAGAAACTAAGTTTATGGCCTTGTGAGAAACTTTTGTTAATTTACTCCTTTGACATGCACCATACACATGATGTTTATCAAAGCTTAACTTAGGGAGATTTCTCATCAAATTCTTTGTAGAGAGGGATTTAATTTACTTAGAGTTTATATGCCCTAACATTCTATGTCATAAGATAGCATCATCAACTTTAGATATAAGGCATGCATTATGAGAATCTAAGTTAAATAAGTAAATATAACATTGTTTTTCCTACATCTTTCAAGGATCACATGATTTTCATGATCTTTAACTACACATTTAGAGACATCAAAATTAACAAATTATCCAATGTTGCAGAATTGACTTACACTAAGTAGATTATACTTTAGGTTATCAACCAAGCTAACATTAGAGATTACTGTACCTCTAAATTTGATTGAGTCATTTTCAATGATTCTTCCTTTGCTGTTGTCTCCAAAAGATACCCATCCTCCTTTTTGCTTCTTGAGCTCGAAGAATAGCTTTGGGTTGGATGTCATGTGCTTTGAGCAACCACTATCACTGTAACATTCCATGTTGCTCTTATGCACTTACAAAACAATAATGCTCAATAAAATTTTTGATCCCCATTTCATGTTGGGTCCATCAAGGTTAGTATCATACATTTCTCTTGGTCTCCAATTTTGGTTGCCATACCAATTGTTGTATGATTGGGGGTTCCAAGGTCTTTGATTTTGGGTTACCTTATGTGGTTTTTGCATTTGAGAGGGTTCCTTGGTCATTGCACCTTTGGAGGATCTCTCCAATATTGACTATAATAAGGTCTTCTAGGTTTGCAATATGCTTGATTCGTATTCTTTGATCCCATGTACTGATTTCTCCATCGAGTATTATGGTAATCCCAAATGGAATGTCCCTTTCTGTTGCAGTTATTACGTACAACACTCTGGGAAGTTTCTGATATTTGAATCTTACTTTTGGGATTGAGTTTCTTTACTTGAGGACTATTATTCTTGGAATAACATTCCTCAAGAGAGTGTCCTTTCTTTCTACAATAGTTACAATATTTATTTTTCTTTGCTCCCTTGCTTGCTATCTTACTTGAACTTGGCTTTTGGGTTTGTTTGAATTGTTATCCAAACCATACCCTAATCCTTTCTTGTTGAAAGATACTTTTGATAAGTTCCAAGTAAGATTTCAAGGTTCTTTTTGCCATTTGTGAATGATTCTAAGGCTTTAGATAGATTTTCTTTTTCTTCCTCCAAGTTATCAGTTATCTACTTGCGAGGATAAGGTTATGATTTGGTCTTTGAGAGAATCAATCTCTTTTAAGAGATGTCTCTTGGTGGTTGCCAATTCTATGTTATTTTCATAGAGTTCCTCAAAAGCTTCTGCTAATTCTGAATTATTATTAAGAGATGGAGGTGTGGGAGTTACCTCTACTTGGTCTTCCTCATCTTTAAGAGCTATGAGAGCTAGATTAATTTGCTCTGTTTCTTGAGATTCCTCATCTTCTTCCTGTTCATCACTTGAATCAAATGTGTGTTCGGCTTTGTATGCATTTTTATATTTCTTCATCATTGGACAATCTCCCTTGAAGTGTCCTAGTTTCCTACACTCAAGATAAACAATATTTCTTGAAGAAGAATCAGTATTATCTTTGGAAACACTCTTATCTTTTTTGTCTTTAGAGAATCTCGTCTTGTTGAATGAGGTTTTGCCCTTGTTCTTCAGAAACCTTGAAAACTTCTTTGAGAGATATGCAATCTCATCATCAGAGAGTTCTTCTTCATCATTATTTATTTTGTAGCATGATTTGAAAGCCACGACTTTCTTCTTAGACTCTTTTGGTTCATCTTCTTTGGCATCTTGTTTGAGTTCCATTTCATGAGTTTGAAGGGATCCTAATAATTCATCAAGACCTAATTTCTCTATATACTTTGACTCCTTGATGGTCGTTGATTTGGGTCTCCATTCCTTTGAAAGGGATCTCAAGATCTTTCTTACATTTTCTCTATTTGTATAAACTTTACCTAATCTTTTCAACTTATTGACAATGTTAGTGAATCTAGTGAACATAGTATATATATCTTCATCATTTTTTATTTTAAACAATTCATATTCATTCACTAACATATCAATCTTAGACTGTTTGACTTCAGTAGTTCCTTCATAAGTAACAATAAGTTTGTCAAACATTTTTTTTGTAGAATCACACATACAAGTTCTATTATTTTTTTCTCTCCCAAAGCACATTGAATATAGCTAATTGCTACATAGTTAAGTTGGACTTTTGCTTTTTTAGCGATAGTCCATTCTTCTTTGGGTTTGTGTATGACATTCGGTCCATTTTTAATTAACCTCTCATACATCAATATTATTAGCATACACAGTTTTTGAAGTAATTTTTCCAATAGAAAAATCATTCTCCTTCAAAGAAAGGTGGTCTAGTAATGTTATATCCTTCAATCTTTCGCTTGGCAGAGGATCCCATGGATTTTTTACTCTTAATAAGATTAATATAATAATCAAGGTCTTGAGCTTCCGCTCTGATACCAAATGTAAAATCACCTAGAGATGATGAATAGGTGATGCTAGTATAAAATAAAATCTTTTGCGAAAATATTGAGTTATTAACAAAACTTAAAGTATTTACACAAATAACACACAAATTTTATAATGGTTCGGTCAAAACTTGCTTACATCCACTCCTTTCACCTTAGAGAGAATTCCACTAAAAATAATCTTGAGAAAGAGCAAGAGAACTCGTATAAATTTTGATTCCGAGCAAGAGGACTCAACACTACTCTTGATTCTGAGCAAGAGGACTCAACCAATCTTGATTCCGAGCAAGATGACTCAATTAAAACATAAAGTAAAAACTACTAGGAAAAGGGTTACATCAACCTTAGTAGGAGTGTATGCTACCTTCCACCCTTGGATCTTGAAGCTAGATGAGGTAGAGGAGCTTGAGTGTATGAGCTTGTGATATTAGATGCTTGAAATCTATGAATGCTCACTTGAGGCTATTGCAATTAGAGCTTGTAGAGAAGTCTCTTGGTGATGGTGATTAGTATTAATTAGAGCTTAAACAAGTGCCTATCTATAGGCTAGGTAGCTCAAATTAATTAGGAATCTGTCTTAAGATCGGATTCATAAGACAGAGCTAATCCTTTATACCGTTTCCCAATCCGGTATGCTGGATCACCAAATTCTTATAATATAGCCTTTGACTTAACAGTCAAGTCCCAACGGTCATAAATGAATTCGGTATGCTGGATCAAGCTCTGTAGAGACATTTTTTATCCGGTATGCCAGATTCAAATCTGGAGCATTCCGTTTGCTCTTTGTGACTTATGTCTATGGGATTAATATGATTCGATATGGCGTTTTTAGATCCGGTATACCGAATCAGCAGTTTTGTTGGAATATTGTAAGTCCTTTAAAGGACTGATATGGGGTAACTTCCAATTGGCATGGGCACATTGGGGGGCTTGCACTCCCAGGTTATCATAGTACCAACACTGCAATCAAGACAACAGACATCAGTACAAGCAACTACAATTTAAAGCAAAGTACAAGAAAGGAACAACGGATTACCTCTGGTATAAACCAAGTGCCACTGACGCACTAGGTGCGCCGCACGGCCAAGGAATCCAGCATCCTCAGTATATGAGCGTAGCCCGCTCTAGCCCAGTCGAATTCTTTACCTTCGATAGATCCCTAAGGTACCACACCATGGAGATGTGGATCCTCATACCATTGGTACTAAACAAGGTGTTCCCCAAGAGATAGAGGATGAAACACCTAGCCTGCTGATCCAACTCCTCATGGCTGGACGAATCGGTAACCATTTTCTTATCCCATTCCCGACGGAACCATTGTACCCCCACGTTGGACTCAGAGGGGAGGGATCCCAAAAGCCTCATCAGCTCCTCATCTTCAAGCACCCAACCACCAGGGTGCCCAACCACTGCTTCACCACTAAAAGAGAGCCCCGTGTACAAGAAATAGCACAGGGGCGTGATCGCTATCTCACCCACAGGCAGATGGAATGTATGGGTAGTGGGCCACCACCTCTCCACCAAGGCCTACGCCAAGGATGTATTGAAGGACCTAGTCTGGAGAAGAGCTAGATCCTTGAAGTCGGCTATCACAATCCGCTGACAGACAGCACCGTATAGCTGATTGTACCAGCTCAAAACATTCGATCATGACCCATATTTGTGATAGGTCACCAGTTCCTGTAAAATAAGGCTACGATTCCAAGATCACTTCAAAATCCCCAGTGGGTCGAACCAATCAGTGATGGTAAAATATAACACAGGGATCCATATGATAACCCTAAGACAAGGGCGACATCCCTCAGTGGTTACCAAAACCCCCCCAAAAAGCAGGGCATCTCAGGCAAGCATCAAAAGGCATCAAGAGCATCTAACCCCAATCGCACCCAATTCCAAATATGGTCAATCTCGAATAATATGGATTCTATCATGATCACATTGGGCAATACAACCACAATAGAGACTGTGAGATAACCTAGAGGGGGGTGAATAGGTTATCATTAGTGAATTTTTTACTCTTTTTCGATTTGTCTCCCAATTAAGTGTTTAAAATAAAATAGTAAACAAAAATAATGCAAAAATAGGAAGACACAAGATTTATAGTGGTTCGGCTAAACCAAGCCTACATCCACTCCTCTCAACCTTGAGAGAATTCCACTAGTAGCTTCCTTTCAGTACAGTAGGTGGGAAGAACACCTTTACAATCTTTTTCACAGGATAAGAGGATCCTAACACTTTTTCACAGGATAAGAGGATCCCACACACTAATCTAAGTACAGTCTAGATTAATGTAAAAATACTTTCTTAACTCAAAAACATAAATAATTGAAAAATAAAAAGTAAGGATTACCTAAGCAAGGAATGTGACATGTATTCCTTACGAGTGAGGAATGATGTGTACATGAATGCTCAATGTAGTGCCTTCAAGATGATAATGCTTGAAACATAAATGTTGAGAAGGTCTTTGATGGGTTGAAGTTCTCTTTGAATAGATTTTTAAGAGATGGGTTAACTTCAACAAAGAGAGCTTGAGATTGATGCTTGAATATAGCTCTCACTTGATTTAAAACTCACACAAACAAGTTTTTAATTGCTAGTACTTGAGGGGTTTCAAGTGTTGTATTTAGAGCTAAGAAGATGCTCTATTTATACAAAAAATCTGGGTTAAGTTTGAGTCACAACGGATAAAAAACGGCTAGTTTTTAGTCAAACCGATCGACCACTTTGTGTGCCGGTCGACTTCTTTAAGAGAGCCATTGAAAAATATAGCCATTGCAGTCAAATTGCACCAACCGATCCATCGGTTAGTGTTGGGCGACCGGTTCCTCAACTGGTTCATCCCACTTCAATCTCTGTGACTGGTGGTCGATCTATGTAAAGATCAACTGGTCAACCGATTCTGAAACCGGTTCACAGACTAGTTATTTTAAGTGATTTTTTTTAGTGGGTGTATACACATATTAAACCCTATTAATACTAAGGTCATTATAGTATATAATCTAGCCTCCTAAGGTCTCTAAAAATGCATGATGTATGCAATGCAATTTTCATTAAAATATATCATGCAGTACATTGTGTAAGTAGTGTGTGTCTAAAGGTTTGAGTCTTCGGTCTTGAGCTTCATATTGACATCTTCAAGGATGTTTTTCAATCTTCAAAAGATCTTTGTTTAGATCTTTCTATTGTCGAAGCTTCTCATGACTTTTCAGCATCCTTGATCATCCACATTCTTGATTCTTGACTTCTTGGCTTGATGTCTATTTTCAATCATGTCTGTTTGTTATCATCAAAATCAATGTTTGGGGAGGGAAGTGATTACCCAACAGAGACTAAGAACAATCAATAGAGATCAACATATGGCATTACAAGCATACAAGGATTCATATACAAAGGAAGCAACACAACGTCCGAAACAAAGAAATTCAAAATCTTACCTTGGGCGGCTTCCACGCATTATTATAGATATGCATGGGTGTCTCTCTGAGCAGACGGCCTTCATACCATGGAGCCCTCGATGACTTCTCACAATCGCTCAAGACATCCTCATCACGAATCACGACACCCGAACTCCTTGGCCTCTTGGGAAGAGGAGGTGCACCATCAGACCCCATTGGTCTCTTGCCCTTGTCTCTCCCAGACATGGTGAAGAACACAAGGAGAACAAAGAAGAACAGAGAAATCGAAGGAAACCTTGGGCTTTTCTAAAAAATCCACACGGATGGAAATAAAGAGGAAGGAAGCATGATCGATTCAAGCCCTAATATGCGTGGTCTGATTCATAATAGGTCACACATGACCTAAATTGGTGCAAAATCTACTCTAGAGCCCCAAAAATTCGAAAAGACAAGAGTTTGAAATGGAAACGAAGAGTGACTCTTCGTCTTCATAAATAGAAATGCAAAATCCACTCTAGAGCCCTGAAAATCTAAAAAGACAAGAGTTTGAAATGGAAATGAAGAGGTCTTCATAAACAGAATTTTTACCTAGAATTGACATCAAACAACCCCTCCTTGGACATCAACGCCTTGTCGAAAAAAGAATCTCGATGTCGACGCAGGCTCTCACTGTCGAAGAATCCTTTCTCAATGTCGAATTATGCATTTTACCGTCAATTCTCAAGTTTGGAGCAAGTGGGTCCACCCCCATGGTGACTTGGCACCCCTAGCATGCCAATGCTCACCTTACACATGTCCCGCGCCAAGAATCAGGCAAGATTCCCAATCTCCAATCACGCCCACACAATCGGTGATTACCAACTTGAGATTACAATCAGCATATCATGCACGCCCCTATATTAGAAAAATTACCAGACTACCCTCACCATGGTCAGAGCTGTGCAACCATCTGCGATAAAATTATAAAATTACCCCTATAACATGCCCTATCAACGGCGAATTAATCACCAGAAGTGCCCAAACTATCGGCAATTCTCTACAAGTGCACCGTGCCCTATCAATGGTGATTACTCTCCAAAGTGCCTGTACCATTGGCGATTCTCACATGCACTTTTACCTTATCAACGACAATATTTCCTAGTATGCCTGTACCAATGGCGAACACTGTCTACAACCCCAATGAAAGAGCCCGCACTATTGACCAGTCACCCCAGCCAACGAAGCCCATACTATTAGCAGCCCAAGCATTACTACAGTTCAACCGATGGAGCCACCTGCGCAGGTATGGCTTTATCTCCCACACTCCAATGTCCCTGAGCAAGACACTGGCGAGTTATTGCTCAATCTGACGAGGTAAAGTATTCGCAAAATCACTTCTTTGACTTATAACTATGCATAATCTCAGTCAAAGAGGGGCATTCTGTAGACACCTCATTTTGTCTTTTCCCCTGAAGGTTTCTTGTAACAATGATGAGCACCCTCTAAGGCCTAGAGTTGGTGTATCTGTGGATGTAGGTGCACTGCCCGAATCCATCTAATGATAAAGCCATACCTGCGCTTGCGGTATTATTTTAACTCAAACAAGTTTTTGGCGCCGTTGCCGAGGAGATTATTAACCACTTTATTTTTTTTATTTTTAAGTAATTTGAAGTGCTTTAGTTTCTTCTCTTTCTCCTCTTTCTTTTAAAAAAAAAAAAAAAAAATTTGAAAACCTCCTCTTGTTTCTCTTCTATTTCAAATAGTGTGCGCCCAATCTAAAGTCCTTCATATGCCCAAACCCAGCTAATCTTGGTGCCCCTTGATTCATTTGGTGGTTTGGATTGGCATGTGACTTATCTTTGGAGGTGACCACTCTTGATAACAGGAACGCGACATAGTGAGAGTATTGGAAACATAAACGTATAGTAGTCCTCCACCCTACATCAGAATCCATTTGGAGTCGCCCGTAGGTGGCTCGTGAAGACTATACGGGTTCCCTTGCTGTCAACCTATATGGCAATCTTACAGCTTTGGAACCATTGTTTCGGTTTCTGAGGGATAGATGCACTATCTACCTTGGGCTCCCTCTTGTTTTTAGTATTTTTTTTTCTAGTTTTTTATTTTTCTTTAAACTTTTTTTTATGGGAGACCTCAATTTGGGATAGGTGGTTAACTTAGAATAATGGGAGATACACTTCCTTGTAAGACTTTGGGGGAAAGATGGACCTATGCTAAGGCAACCATTATTTTGGAGGAAATGTTTAAACAGGTTAGGGAAGCCAAAAGTAGTGAGATAGAGAACAATTTTGCACCACCCCAGTACAATTTTGCTCCCCAACCCAACTATGGGCTTTCGGGAAATTTTGATTGGTCACATCCCCAGACTATCCATGTTATGGAAGGATGCCCTAATCTTTATGGGGGTAGCAATGGTGATGAGAATGTGAGTCCTCAATTTCAATATAATTCTTTTGGCACTTACAATCACGGGTGGAGTGATCATCCCTATTTCTCGTGGGATCAATGAAATAACCAAGCTGGACCACCCAATTTCCAATATCAAGGTCAGTATGGTCCTCCAATGCCCAACCCTCCATTGAATCTCAATGGGCCACCTCTCCTTGAACCATACCACCAACCCCCTGAATTTCAGAATATGGGTGAGGAGGCCAGACTGAGTGAGCTTGAAAAATACATAGACCTTCTCACAACAAGCCAAAATACCTTGGAGAAGCAACTCTCTCAACTGATAACCATGGTGCAAGAGGAGGAAACGGGTACATTACCTAGTCAGCTTGAACCGCCCCATCCCCAGTTTAATGATATTGAAAGTCCACCATCCCAATTTGAGGTTAATGAGAGTCACTCCCAACAAGATGCTCTTCATGATAATTTATTTGTTGAGATTGAGTCTCCTAAAGATATTAGTGAAGCGAGGTTTGATGAGCTACCTTGGGAAGTTCACCTTTTGCCTGAAATTTCTGATTTTAGTGAACCTAGTGAATTTATTGATTTAGAATCAGATTTTCATGATAACATAGAAAGCCAGGAAATTCGATCTCCCCCTCTCTCTTTGGAAAACTTAGATAATTATCTTTTTGAGGATTTCATTATCTCACATGTTGATTTGTCCAAACCTCCTAGGTTTGACGATTTTATTGAGGAGGATAATGTTAGTCATAATGCCTTTAAAGCATATTTCCATGATCCTTATTTGGCAAACCAAGTTATGCAAAGAGCGGATAGTTGTATTGCTAGGATTGATTTGAGTAAACCTCCAATTTTTTATGATTATTTAGATGAGGTTATTCATGATCCTTTTTATGCTTATTGTGATCCATTTTTTATTGGTTTTTTAAAGAATGATAGGTATTCTACATTGCAAACGGGAGAGGAGGGACGGATTTATGGCCTGAGTTTTAATGCCTTCATTTTCCACTATCCTTTGAGGATAGATTTTTCTATTGGATATTTCTCAGTTGTGCTTAACTTCCATATTATTTCTTGCTTTACTAAAATTCATGGTCGAGTGTTTTCTGGGTCTGAAGCTATTTCTCCATTTACTGGCCATGGATTGAGATTTCTGTTACTGCTCCTAGCACTTTTTGTAGAACTCATGACCTTTTATGATCCTCTTTGTTGATTATATCCGGTAAGCCCCTTCATCTCCTTCCTTGTCCTTATTCTTTCTTTTATGCATGCATTGAGGACACTGCATGAATTAAGTGTGGGGGGGATGTTGGGCTTAATTGGTGAATTTTGATTGTGACAATAGTTTGGTTTTGTGCATATGTCTCTTTGATTGCAAAGCGAGAGAAAGAGGGAATTAGGTGTCCTAGCATGCGAAATAATAAAAAATCCCTTTTCAAGGACGGTGGTTGGTTTGTATCCGGTGAGAGTGATTGAATTGGAAAATACGAGCATTATTTCATTTGATGGTTAGATTTTTCTATGTACTTTATGGACCCTTTGATCTTTTGGCTAGTAGTTGAGACCAATTTGTTTGTGGTAAGGCAAGGCATGAAAGTGAACGAAAGAAAAAAAAAAAAAAAAAAAAAAAAAAAAAAAAAGAAAGGAAGGTGGAATTCCTTGGGACTAGACAGGGCACTGTGCCTCATGAAGCAGGGTGACTTGATCGAAATTCCTTGGAAGGAAACTCAAAAAACTCTTGCATTAATGTCTCATTATCTTATGGATATATGCAAAAAGTGAAACTACCAAGTATTTGGGTGTCTGATGTATGCTCCATCATGTCATTCAGAGAACAGTAGTGGAGTAGGAATAGAGTTTGTGGTTGAGAAAGAAAAAACTTTTGCCTTAATGCCTAAAAAAAAAAGAAAGTATGGTCAACAATACTCAAGCCTAAGTCTTTGGTTCCATCGATGCTATGGGGGGTTTACTTGAAGGTGAGTAGTATTCAGAAAATATGAGGAGATCCCTTGAACTTGATGCATGCTTGTTACTTGAATTGATGTGGGGTGATAAAATTCAAGTGTGGGGGAACCTTTGGCTCCTTGATCTTTAGTTGAACACTTTTTGGGATTATATGTACTGTCCTACTTATGCCATGATTAAAATTTGCAGCATTTATTTACAATTGAATTTTGGGTGTATATTCACTGCAAACACCCACGAGACACAACTTGTCCACTAGGGGTAACCTAGGGGTTTAAAGGCTTGTTTCACATGCTAAGTGCAATCATGATTCCTACGAAAGTGAGTTAGGATTTTCTGCATTCTAGGTTAGTTTTTCTTTTGCTTTACTTGAGGACAAGTAACGTTCAAGTGTGGGGGAATCTGATGAGCACATTTATGTGTGAAATCTTAGGGCATAAAGCATATATTTTACCACATTGGACAGAGTTGCTCGGTGCTTTCTTGTGCTTTTCAGGGTTTAGGTGAATTCTTGTGAAATGGAGGAGATGATGCTAAGGAAATGTTTTTAAGCTGTTTAGAGGTGTTAATGGCTTGGATGGGTAGCCCATCGAGTCAGCTTCGCAACGGTTCAAACTGCACATGATTCCGAGTTGAAACGAAGAAGTTACGGCTATTTCCATAACAAAGCACGAAAATGGTCTGCAGGGGTTTATTTGTAATTATTGATAGTCATCCGGGGATAAAGTGAAGTGAAAGTTTGGATTCTAGGGGCCTTAATACAATAACCAGAAGTTATATTTCTTGTACCCGAAAGATTCCATTTGGAGGGCTCTGGACAGTCCAACTTCAACTTGAGATATCTTGGGCTCCCGAACTCCAAATTGGACGAAATTTGGGTCTATTTTGGGTGATTTTTGCAAGGAACACAATGGTGAGGCCTATATAAGCACCCCATGCGCCATGTTTTCTGAAGGACAGAATGGGTATTTTATTTATTCTTGAAGGAATCCTAGTCATCACCCTTACTCTCTCTCTCCTCCAACTTCTCAAGGGCACTTCTGAAATTCTACTTGGGATAGATTTATTTTGAAAGATATTCTCTCACCTATGGAAGGTTGAAAAGTCAAAAATGCTTTGATTTTATTGCTTGGAGAAGATATCTACAAAGAAAAGGAAGCACTTGTTAGAATTGAAAGTTTACTTTTCTAGAAATAGAAGGTCTATGTAAACAATCTTCTCTTCTTCTTCTTTCTATTTTTTTCTTTTTTTTTCTTAGGATTCAAGGCATTGTAAAAGAGGAAGGAGAAGAGAATATTCTCTTTTCTTAGGGAATATTTCTCCTACACTTCCCTCTTCTCTCTTCTCCTCTCTTCCCCCTATAAATACCCCTTGCCCTTTGGCTTGTAACAAGTTAGTTTTTTAGTTAGTTTCTAGTTCAATTTTAATTCAGTTTTTTAGTGTAATTTTTACTTCATTCACTTCGTGAAATTTTCTCTTCTTTTCCTATTTTTGGCTTAAGTTCTTAGTTTTGATTTCAAGTTCTTAGTTTTGATTTCATAAATCTAGTTTAATGGTTGTAATAGTTTTAGTTTAAAGCTTCCTAGTCTAAGTTCCTATGTTGATGACAAGACATGGAGATTTAGAAGAGGAAGCCATGGTGAGTTTATTCAAGTATTCAAGCACATCAAGGTATCTCATTCTCTAAACCCTTAATCTCATTCTCCCTTTCCTCTATCTCTCTCTATCTTCTTCTTCTTCTTCTCCCTCTATTTCTTTTATTTTATTTATATAGTTGTGGTATGTGGATGCACTTTTATTCCCTTATTTCTTTTTATGTGATTATGAAGTGTGGCTGCGTTTTTGTTATTCCTTTCAATTCGCTTCAGTTTGATAGGTTAGATGCTCATGTGTTAGGACGCCAATTTAATCTCTTAATTTTGTTAGATGCTTATGAGTTAGGATGCATTAATTTTTATTAGTTTAATTTAACACTTTAATTTGGTTCACTTTGCATTAATTTTAAGTTAGTTAAATAGAGTGGCGTATATCTCCTCGTGTTCGACCCGTAGCTACGATTGACCCATACGCTTGTGGTATTATTTTAACTCAAACACCCGTATTATGGGATACGGTTTACACCGCCTGACTCATACGATGCCATATAGACATGAGGCTAGGGTTTCATCACCCGTGCTATGCACCCTTGCCAACAGGGGTTAAGGTGTTGGATGCCTGTGGGAGCCACAATTAATGTCAGGAACTATATGTCGGGCTTTATGCCACAATTAATGTCAGGAGCTATATGCCGAGCTTTACGCCACAATTAATGTCAGGAGCTATATGCCGGGCTTTATGCCATAATTAAAAAGGAAAAAGAATTGAGCTAAATACTAATGGTTACCCCACAGGTTAATCACAGAGGACTGGTCGGGCTGACCAACCGCTAGGGTTTGCCCAGAAGAGCTCCAGATCTGCCATGCAAGCCTTGAGCATGGGAGATCTGTGATTTTTATTTAATTTTATAATTCTGATTTGCTGTTCTTGAGAGCCGAAT
The DNA here is from genome assembly GCF_018873765.1 of Telopea speciosissima. Taxonomy (NCBI): domain Eukaryota; kingdom Viridiplantae; phylum Streptophyta; class Magnoliopsida; order Proteales; family Proteaceae; genus Telopea; species Telopea speciosissima. The sequence continues at coordinate 42,955,920 of NC_057920.1, forward strand.
CTAGCTGTGCATGACTGCACTGCCCAGATTCACTTCTGGCTGACAGTTTGGAACCCTGGATGTAAACCATGGCTATACAGACCTAACCCTAGATGACTCTAGCCATGGAACATCAAATTCCATCTGATTCCAGACCTGCATGTGGCTGAAATTGAATTCCAAGCTTAGAGAAAACCCTATGATACTATTCACTGGGTTGTCTAGGCAGCCATTGGCAGCCAAATGGTGACCCTGATGGATGATCCATTTGGACCAATAGGTAGATCATCCCAGGGGCTACCTGACCCCCCTAATATGCAAAGGATCAAAATTGAGCATAGCCTAAAAAGCCCAGCCTTGGGAACTCAGCCCATTGTTGATTTGAGGGCACTGGGCGATGCACCCAATGCCCAAAGCCATCGCCCAGTGAAGGAAATGTTGCTGTTTTTGCAATCGAATCTGGGGAATCTCACCCAATGGCTGTGGGACAGTGTAAAAAGGTGGGAAATGACATAAATGCCCTTCCCCACATCTGTCCATATTAATAGAATATTTTGAAACCCTAGTGGGCCCCATAGGTGAAGGAAACCCTAGTGTGCTTAGTCCTACAGCACAGGCAAGCTATAGACAGCACTGTGGACCTGATCTGACCTAGGGTCAGGTACAGTCACTGTTAATGATCATTTTACCCTTGTGCCACTGACTCTGGCGAATGCACCGAGATATGAGCCTAAGGCCCAGTGCAAGGTCCAGTGATTCCAAATGAGAACCAACTGAACACTGGGTCAACCTAGTAAGTTTAGGTTAACTCTAGGGGTACTAGTGGTAGAGTGAAAACTTAATAAGATATTATCTGATTTGTATTTAAGATTTGATCCCGTGCTCGAGGTCAACAACCAGACTGCTTTTGAAACTGAGTTTGCAACCGAGGTCTTAGAACCCAACTCAGGTGAGTGAATAATATTATCATATGTGCAAGTGTAATTATAATATTGTGCGCTATTAAGAATTGTGAACATAAATGTTGTGTTATTTACTTCTGTTTCAAACTACTCAAATCACTGCATAATGACTGTCTGTTGATCAACACTGTGAATTCTTATATGATGATTGTGAATGATAGACTAGATGCCGTAGTCGGCTTGGAAATGAGGTCTGTGGTAGCCCGTAGTATGGGATGCGGTTGACACCACTTGACTCATACGATGCCATATAGACATGGGATTAGAGTTTCATCACCCGTGCTACGCACCCTTGCCAACAGGGATTTAGGTGTTGGATGCCTGTGGAGGCGACCATATGTATATGTGAAAAGAGAAAAGAAATGAAAAGAACACTGGAATGGTGAATGAATGAAAGAACATCGGAATGGTGATTATGAGCTATATGCCGGACTGTAAGCCAGAAAAGAAAAGAAAAAGAGAAAGGAAATGGATTGTCCCATGGGTTAATCACAGAGGGCTGGTCAGGCTGACCTTGGTGATTGATGCGGGAGCTGATTGGTCCTCTCCGACAACTCAATGGGTGTATCATGGGAAGGGGTTAGAAGCCCGCACTAGGGATACATGTATTGGGGATTATAGTAGCACAGACCTGACTTAGTTGTATTGTTAGGTGGCTAATAAATAATCTGGACTTGCATATCATGTAGGATTATGTGGATTGTGATTGCACGTGCAGGCATGATGATATATTTGCTCACGAGCTCAGTGGGGCTCACACTCTGTTATATATGTTTTTCTTTAGATGATTTTGCAGATCGATGCCGCTGTGGCATGGAGGCTCATCTCAAGGAGGAGAGTGCTGGTTGTTACAATGATCTTGGTGTGGACCCCGACGGAGGTCATACCGATCCTGCGTACATTCTCGGTGGTCGTTTATGAAGAACGTTGAGGAGTGCATGTGATACTTTTTGTCTTGGGGACTCCTTTTTTTTTGTTTGTTAGGAGTTTATCCCCGTTCGGTTTGAGCTTTGATTGTAGTTTCTTTTCTTTCTTTTTTTTGGGGTTGAGTTATCTCACCCTATATATATACATGTATATGGTAGTTCTAGCTTTATTTCTATCAGTTTTACTCTTAAGTTGTGGGTTGTGGGAAATGTATAAGAACAAATGAATCTATGTATATATATCATCACAATTTCCCGTATTGCTATGCTTCCTATTTTGTTATTGGAATTAAAGTTTATCTGCAACACGCTGATCTTGCTTATGGTAAAGTGATGAATGTGGTTTCATGAATGTAAGCACTGCTTCTAGATCCGTGGGATTTGACGGATTGTCATTGCGCAATTCGGGTCACCTACCTAATCCTCCCAGGGGGTGGTTTGGGGTGTGACAGACTATGTGTGATTGCGTGTTTGTGCATTCCCCTTTCCCCTCATTGGCTCAGTGGAGCTAACCCCCTGTGAACACAATTTTTTAGATTTTGATGCAGATGGTGGCTATTTGGCTGGCCTAGAAGCTCAGCCGACAGATTATGATAGTATTGGCGCAGAGGAACTTGAGTATGTGTCAGAAGAACGCGACGGCGACTGCCCCTGTGATGACTGTGCCTACAAGCATTGATGTTGTTGGGGATTGTCCCCACTTTTGATTCTTTTGGGGCTTTATGCCCATTATGAACATTTTCTGTAATAACTTATTATTCTTTTGATGTAGTTATGTCATGGTCAGTTGGTAGCCAGTGTTAAATTATTATTGTATCACCTAGCCAGGTGAACATATAGTAACTGCTATATATATATGTGGTCGTGGGCCCAGAGTCTTGACTTTGGAGGCAGGGGCGCCGAAAGTAGTCTTGGTCCGTAGTGCTACAGTAAAAAGTCATTTTTACTATTCACCACTTTGTTGGTAGAACTTGGAATCTTTGAGAAGATACTTCAAAAACCGCACCGAGGCATTCCACGTGTCGAGACACTGTTTTCCTCATTGGTTTGGTTTAGATGGTTCACTGTATTTGAATGGGCCCAGTGGTGGCTTGACTATCTAGGACCAGAGATAGTAACTGGGACACGACTTTTGATACAGCCACGTGTCAGTTGCTGAGCCATTTTTATGATGTCGTCATGGCTGACGATTCTCCAAAATCAGGGTTTGGATATATATATGCTTCCGCTTGTATTAACTCTGATGTTAAATGGAATATTCCTTCCTTTTTTTGCATTATAATTATTTGGGTGGGTCCTTGGTTGTTGACTATGGATTGGGACACTGTGTCATTGATCCTGGTAGGAAATGAGATGATGTATGTCATCCTAATCACCCTCTTGACTGTGCTTATTCCTAAGCTTGGGATAGGGGCGTGACAGCGTGGTATTAGAGCGCGATGCTCTGTTCCAAACATGGTCTACTAGGGACTCTTGATTTACTCTACACAATAGGGTCTAAATTAAGAGCTTTCGACTGACATAATTAGAATGTGTGTAAAACATAGGGAGAAGACTAGTTAGGGAGGAATCCGAGAACCATAGCAAGATAATAGGGACAACATTAAAGTAGAAAGTTAATATATTTTCTTATACGTCCAACATACATCCAGCTGTTAAGTTTACTCAACCTCCCTTAGAGGCGAGCAAACCACATACAATCCAAAAAGAGAATTCCCAAAATTACAACTGAAAAACCATAATTACATGTTTGGACAACAAAAAAAGAAAAGATAAAGGAAAAGCTAAAATTAAAAATATTGTTCTGAGAATATCCATCCAAACCACAAAAACACCAAACAGAGAAAATCTAAAGTAACTCCAATAGCCCCGGGGTTTCGTCCCTCATCTCATCATTGCTGCCCTCATCCTCTTCATCGTTGCCTTCATAGTATAGATAGGCATTGATGTCGTGGATGTCTTTCTCCACCCTCTCGAAGCGACGATCATATGAAACAAACTATCCATAAATGCCTGCAAATCCCTGCCCCATGTCTGAATTAAGCTTGGCCATGTTGGTGTTCAATTGACCAAGGGAATCTAGGACAGTGCCCATATCAGAGGGCCCAAAACTAGAGGCTCCAGCAGAAAACTGCACTAGTGCTCCTCCCTCCTCATCATCATCACTCCCCTCTGCACCCTCACCACCCTTTGGGTCCACTGACTCCCCATCACTAAATTTATCACATCTGATCTACATCCAGGCCAGGGAATTTTGCCCAAAAGGTTCCTTGAAGTTCTCTGAGGGTGGCTCATCCTCCGGGTTATCCTAGAAGTACTCGACGATGCGGGTGAGAAGCCTTCCATAGGGCAGAGTTTTCTTCATCCTTGATTTGAACAGAACCTGCTCCATATGTTTAACCAAGATGTAGGGCAGACACACCTGAACACCTTGATGCAGACAGTAGCCTAGGGTTGCAGCCATGAGTGAGGGCTCGATGTTGTGACCCTTGATAGGAACAAGGTTGGTCTTGGCTAGTATAGTCAAAATCCGCTGTGACTTGCCAAACACAGTTAAATTCATCTGGTAATTGTACTTGTCATTGGTCAAGATGGAATATAGATGTTGGTACTCTGGCCTGGACACATAAGTAAGAGGATCCCTCCTTGGTGGATGGTAAACACGGTCTCCAATGGAGCTGGCCCTAAGAATAACCCCTAGCTCCACTTCATTGAAGGAAACCCTTACTCCCTTCATAAAGGAATTAATTCGGAGCCTCCTTGCATCCTCCTGAATGACTGTTAGGTTGGAGTAGAAGTGCCCAATCAACTTGGGGTAATAGTACTTGGGCAGAGACAGCATGTTGAACCACCCCAAATTTTCAAACCTTTGCCCTACTTTGAAGGCAATCAACTCTTACGTGATAACATCCCTTCCCACCTCGATCTTCCTGTCGTGAAGTTTCTGAGTGTATAGTCTTTCCGCCTCTACAGATACAAACAAGTTGGCATCATCGCGGGCTGGTGCTACTGCTGTTGCAGGAGCCCTGTTTCCCTTGGTTTTGGGGGCCATTTCACTCTAAGTTGCCTACACACAAAAAAAAAAAAAAGGGGACAATATGAGTTTGGTCACTCCAACTCTAAAAAGAATATAGAGGTTTAAAAGTAAAACACAACAAACAGATGATCCACATTCATTGGGACATTAGAAAAGAATTGTTAGGAAAATAATCCCCCTTGAACTTGGGTTCAAGGAAAGAAATCCCAATAAACCCTCCTTAAAATTCAAACACAACAATAAAGATCAAACACAAATGTACAAATAATATGTTTGTAGGGGAAATTAAAAGAGAGAATAGTACATCCAAAATATAAAATAAACTCCCTCTCAAAAATGGCAAGAATTTGGGGATTTTCTTCTAATTCCCATTGAGGCATTGACAGTGATGCTAAACAAGTAAGAATACACATAAATTACAACATACTCATGGAATGTATGGAGAATGAAAATGCATATCCTAGTATAAAATATTTTTGGGAAGGGTTTAACCAACCCTAGCCCTAATGGATGGGTGTAAACATGGCAAGACATGTTCACAAATAGATTGGAAGTTAAGGAAACAAAGAAAAACAACATTCCAACATCTTTCAAGCAATTTAACACCATACAATGGAAAAGAGAAGAAAATTTATCCAAAAACACTAGAAAAAGGCTAAGAACAAACCTAAGAAGCCAAAATGGGGAGAGGATCTCTTACCTTGAACAAGAAAGCTTGAACTCTAGTGAAGAAGTCCAAATCCACCAATCTAGGGCTAGAAACTTCGAACGGATGGAGTGAAGGTCTCCCCTGCACTGTGCCTCCGCCTCCTCCACACAAGCCAAAGTGAAAATGAAATGCACGGTTCGTATTCTTATCAAAATTTTTCGAATGAACGAACAATCGGACTCATTATCGTGATTCCACCCGTGAGTCCATTGAGTATAAAAACCTGGCTTTTCATTTGTTGAACTGCACAGACGCACGAACGAAACCACGATCCAAGGATCCGTTTATAGTTCCATTCAGCTCAGTCTTTTGGGCCCCAAAATGGACACCCTGAGAATGAACGAACGAACGGATTCACGTTCCACATCCATCCATTAGTCCGTTCAACCTAATTTGGTAATGGAGTCACGAACAGACTCAGAGGACTAGTTCCATCAGTGAATCCGCCCGTGTTCTAAAGGGCTATTGGCCTATATTTTGGCTCAACCTCACTTTTAGGGCCTTAGTTTCTCTTGTGTGTTGTTACACACACTTTGTATAAAGATTCGTACTTGTTCCCTTGAGGCCCCTTACCTTGCATTTATTACCCCTTGTTCTTGTGTTAACATGTGAAGCATCTTATATATATCAGGTGCTAAATCATGGTCAATACCTGCAACCAGAATCATTCCCCTCCTAGGGATGACGCCGATGACGTCTCTGAGGAAGGTTGGCCTGTACCGCCCCCAGTTAACACTAATGTGGATGTTGCCGCACTCTTGGGGAACATTTTATGAGATATGCAAAGGGAACATCAGGAATCCCAAGATGAGCAGCGCACTTTCATGCAGAATGTGACTGCCCAGCTTCAGAATGTTGGATGGGAAGGACCAAGAGTGCCACCCCCGGTGCACATAGTCCCTAATCCCACAACTAATACCACTGCTATCATTCCTCCCCCTGGGATAGCTGCAGTTGAAGTCCCTGCAGTGCAAGTGTTTCAAAATCCACCTCCTCCTGCTCTAGCTGCCCTACTAGTTCGAAATGTGGCGCAGAGTGGGCCGATGCCTCTAAACTTTCTAAGAAGTTCCAAAAGCATCGTCCTCCTACTTTCTACAAGTTGATTCACGACTCTATCTTTCCAGCTACATGGATACGGGATCTAGAAAGGATCTTTGAGGTACTACCGTTTAGTGACATTGAGAAGATTTTATGTGCCACTTTCCAACTTCAAGGTGACGCTGATGCATGGTGGCGTTCCTCAAAGGAACATTTCTGGGCCAAATACCCAAATACAACCTGGGCTCAGTTTATAGAGGCTTTTTCTCGAGAATTACTTCCCAAGGAATTTTTGAGAGAAGAAGGAAAGCGAATTCGTGAGCCTCAGCCAGGGATCTAAGTCGGTCCTTAAATATCAATAGGTTTTTGAAGAGTATTTCTATTTTACTCCGGCACACTTGAAGACTGAGGAAGTGAAAGCAAGAAGATCTAAAAGAGGGCTGAAACCCAACTTGAATACTTCTGTGGTACTACACAAGTACCCTACCTATGCGGAAGTGGTTCAAGTCGCTAAGTTGATAGAGGATCAGCAGAGAGAGCACTACAGGGCCATACAAGCTGGCAAGAATGTCATCTCATGACTTAAGGGACCTAATAAGTTCTAGAGGAGAGGGGCCTACACGAATGTAGCTCCAATTCAGTCCCATAGACCTGATGTGGCCCAGGTACCCAAAGCTACATCTGCTCCTTACTATGGGACCCAGACTCTGGTATGTTACAATTGCAAGGAGTCCGGTCATATGGTCAAGGATTTCCCACATCCTTGACAACCAGGTTTATAGCCAGTTGTGACTGCCAAGGCACCCCAAGCAAAGGCTGTTGTTTGCCCACTTATTTCTCCTCCAGCAAGCAAGACTCAAGGGCGAGTTTATTCTGTCACTCATGAAGAAGCCCAGCCTGACCCAGGTGTCATCATAGGTATTGTACCCAACCACCTTAGTAAAATTCCTTATGTTGAGTTTATCATGTTTGGCTATTCGGTGTTTGTCAAGCATGATTTCTGTGTGCTCCTTACCTGCATATGTGTTATTTAACTCGGGAGCATCGCACTCCGTTATATCACCTTCGTTTGCCAAAAAATTACCGATTAAACCAGCCAGTATGGAACAGAAGCTGATAGTTTATATACCGACTGGAAGCAAGGTCGAGCTTGACCAAGCCTTTAACTCTTGCCCTGTTCGAGTGAGCGACCATGGGCTTGAGGCCAGTTTGATAATCCTAGACATGAGAGACTTTGATATCATTCTAGGAATGGATTGGTTGTCCACTATGGAGCAAGCTTGATCCGCCCAAAGAGGAAGATACTCTTCAAGTCAGAGGAAGGCAATGAATTTGTGTTTAAGGGAAACAAAAGTAAAAATCCTAAAAAGACAATCATTTTGGCTCTCCAAGTTCAGAAGCTCTTAGCGCAAGGTTGTCAATGCTACTTAGCCTCTGTGCTGGACGCTGACACCAAGATTACACCTATGGAAGAGATAAGTGTAGTAAGAGATTTTTCTGACGTCTTTTTGGAAGACCTCACATGGTTACCACTGGACCGAGAGACAAAATTTATGATTGACCTGGTGCCCGGTGCTGCTCCAGTGTCTAAGGCACCATACAGAATGGCCCCATCAGAATTGAAAGAACTTCAAGAGCAACTCAATGACCTATTGAAGAAGGGTTTCATCAGGCCAAGTGTTGGGGTGCACCTATTTTATTTGTAAAGAAGAAGGATGGTAGTATGTATATGTGCATTGATTATTGTGAACTCAACAAGCTTACGATCAATATTCGGTACCCGCTGCCTAGGATCGATGATTTATTTGACCAATTGCACGGCACAAGGGTATTCTCCAAGATTGATCTCCACTCGGGGTATCATCAATTGAAGATCAGAGGTGGTGACATCAGTAAGACCGCGTTCAGATCGCGATATGGATAATACGAGTTTCTGGTTATGTCCTTCGGGCTGACCAATGCCTCGATAGCCTTTATCGAGTTAATAAAAAGAGTGTTTCATGACGTGCTGGATAAGTACGCCATCATGTTTATTGATGACATCCTAGTCTACTCCAAGAGTGAAGAAGAGCACACTGACCACCTTCGCTTTGTGTTGCAGCGCTTGAGAGAAAAGCAATTGTATGCTAAGTTCAGCAAGTGTGAGTTCTGGTTATACCAAGTGGCTTTCTTAGGTCATTTGGTTTTAGCGAAGGGTATTAAAGTTGACCCCGGCAAGGTACAGTCCATAGTTGACTGGGAGATACCCGAGAATGTAGCAAATATTCATAGTTTCCTTGGTCTAGCCAGCTATTATAGGAGATTTATCGAGAATTTTTTAAAGATCTTCGCTCCTATGACTCGACTGACCCGGAAGGGAGTGAAGTTCGAGTGGTCAGATGACTACGAGAGGAACTTCCAGGAATTGAAGCAGCGACTAATTTTGGCTCTGGTACTTACCATTCCAAATGGCACCGGAGGGATGGGAGTTTATTGTGATGATTCAAAAATGGGCCTCGGCTGTGTTTTGATGCAAAATGAAAAAGTGGTAGCCTATGCTTCTCGTCAGCTGAAGGATTATGACAGGAATTACCCAACTCATGACTTAGAGTTGGCGACTGTGGTCTTTGCCCTGAAGATCTGGAGATACTACCTGTATGGAGAGAAGAGTGAGATCTACAGTGACCATAAAAGCCTCAAATATTTCTTCACTCAGAAGGAACTCAACATAAGACAAAGGTGTTGGTTGAAACTCATGAAGGACTATGATTGCACCATCCATTATCATCTTGGTAAGGTAAACGTTGTGGCGAATGCTCTTAGTCGAAAGTCCCAGACCTTATCCATCGCATCCTTGGCCGTCAGTAAAGAACTTGTTGAAGAAGCTAGAAGGATGGATTTGGAGTTACTGGTATCTGTGCAATCAACCTTGGTGGAAAGGATTCAGTCAGCTCAGGCCTCAGATGAACGCTATTAGGAGATCATTGAAGCTATCCAAGGTGACACACAGCGAGATCTGGATTTCACATTGACAGATAGTACGTTCTCATGTTTAGAGATCGGCTATGTGTTCCTATAGACGATCAGCTGAGGAAGGAAGTGTTATCAGAAGCACATGAGTCTCCCTACTTTATTCACCCAGGTAGTACTAAAATGTACAAGGACCTGAAAGGACACTACTGGTGGAGTGGAATGAAGAGGGATGTAGCTGAATTTGTGGCCTGGTGCCTCACTGGTCAGCAAGTGAAGGCAGATAGACAATGGCCCCATAGCCTTCTAGAGTCATTGCCCGTGCCAGAATGGAAGTGGGAACATGTTACCATGGACTTCATCGCTGGACTGCCTCGTACACCCAAAGGTGTTGATGCTCTATGGGTTATTGTGGATTGATTGACGAAGACAACTCATTTCATCCCAATCAAGGTCACCTATTCTATGGACAAGCTGGCCTGTTTGTACATTGATAACGTGGTTCGCCTGCACGGAGTTCTAGTTAGCATTGTCTCATATTAGGACCCTAGGTTCACATCCAAGTTTGGAACAGAATCTAGAGAGCTATGGGCACCGTATTGAGTTTTAGCACTGCCTTCCACCCGCAGACTGACGAACAGTCGAAGAGGACTATATAGACATTGGAAGACATGCTCTAAGCCTGTGCAATTGATATGCAGGGTAATTGGGATGAGCACATCTCGCTTATCGAATTTGCCTACAATAACAATTATCAAGCTACTATTGGGATGGTACCATTTGAAGCTCAGTATGGGAAGAAGTGTTGGACTCCATTGTACTGGGATGAAGTAGGTGAACGACGCATCCTTGGACTGGAATTGATCCTAGTAACTTGTGAGGAAGTGGACTTGATCCGTGATCGAATCAAGGCTGTCCAGTCTAGACAAAAAGGTTGTGCAGACCAAAGGCGGAAGGATCTGGAGTTTTTTTATCGGTGACAAAGTATTCCTCAAGGTGTTGCCCACTAAGGGCGTGATGCGATTCAGCAAGAAGAGCAAGCTAAGCCCGAGATACATTGGGCCCTATAAAATTCTTACGAAGATTGGACCGATGGCTTATCGGTTAGCGATCCCACCATCTTTGGATGGCATGTACAACGCCTTCCACGTGTCTATGTTGCAAAAGTATGTATATGACCCAACTCATGTTCTATCTCAAGAACCACCAGAGCTGGCAGCGGATATGTCTTATAAGGAATAGCCCGAGAAGATTCTGGATAGCAAAGTGGTGAATCTCCGCAATAGACCTATTCACTATGTGAAAGTGAAGTGGTGCAACCACCCAGAAGAAGAAGCATCCTGGGAAGCCAAGGTGGAGATGTGAGCAAAGTATCCTTCCCTTAGATTCTTACAAGGTAACATTAATTTCGAGGAGGAAATTTTTGTAAGGTGGGGAAGATGTTACATCCGCGCCCGGATTTGTTATTAATTATAATTTCTCTCTCTTGTGACGTGTAGATTCTGCTGCTGTGTACGCTGGTGAGATATTTTCACTTATGGTCAAACCTAGCCACAAGATTGTTGACCAATTCACGGGCCTGCCTATGGAAGAGAGATTCCTTAACCGGCAATGGGGGAGATTTATTGATGGTGATTTCATCGACTATCCTCCTAGCATGAGTCCCCGGAGTGAAGAGTACCGGAAGGCATTTCCTGTGTCCCCATACTTAAATACCTTTTTGGATGATGAACTTAGAATCGCGGTTGGGAAACTCTTTGGAATCACGAAGGACACGTTGTGACGGTCGAGGGGTAAGATACTGCCCCTATGAATGTTAGTATACCCTCCCCTTGTTGGCCTTGAAGTGGGGGCCAAAGCCCAATCAATTTCTTTAGGGTTCTGCCCTTTACAGCAACAACGGACGCATGAACGGACTCACAAGACTGCTTCCATTCGTTAGTCCATCCGTACTATTTTAGGCTTTTGGGTGTTTTCCTTGTGTGGGACCCACACCCCGTGCCCTGGGCATCCTACCTAGGCACCTAGACAAGGTGGACCCCACCCTTGGTCTCCTTGAATTGTGTGTGTGCTATCTAGGTGGACCCACTTACCTAAGTTGGCATTTAAACGACTTTTAACTCTTAAAGCCCAAGCCAAACAGGCCCTAAGTAGGGACTAACTATAAAAGCAAAGCTCAGCCTTTAAAGCTTATCTACTTCTCCTACCTACCCAAAACGTTGGAGACTTCAAAAGCTTTGAAAGCTTTGAAGAGGAGATTGGGGGGAGCTGTGGAGGTGGAAGCCTTCTATTGGTTCATATTTGAGGTGAATGTTCTCACCCTTCTCCCTCTCTTTTCCATTTTCAAGTTTGGGGATCCCTTGGGATTGATTCCCAACTTAGGGTTTCTCTTAAGAACCCAATAATCTCTAATGAATACTCAATTTGAGACTCACTCTCCTCCCTTGCTGCCTTCATGGCTTTGTTGGCATGAGTTACTGTTCAAAGCATTGAAGACCTAGAACTAAGTTTGGGAAAAACCTTGGAGATGGATCCAATCCCTTGAATCTTCTGAGTCCTATGAAGGGCTAGGTGTTTAGGACCCCAACGAAGGAATGGACTCACCTCCCTAACCCTAAGGACCCTATGGTCTCAAGAATGAAAGGCTAGAGAAGGAATTCTTCCCAAATCTCAAAGAGAGATTCGGCGGATCCACAAATGGATTCATTGTCGTGATTCTGCCCGTTGGTCAATCCAGTATAGTCTAGCAGCTTGGCCTGGGCGGAGCCACTAGTGGATTCACTTGGTAACTCCGCCCAAAGCTCAGTTCGCTCTCAGGAATGTCTCAGGGTTTGGACGGATGCACGAACGGATTCACTTAGAAGTTCCGCCCGTGAATCCGTTCCATCTATTTTCAGTGATTGGCTTGGATAGATCCAGGAATGGACTCACCTGGCTGCCTCCGTCCCTGCATCTACCCTTGCTGTCTTGACCCAAACTTCAAATAAATTATTGGGACCCACCTATACACTTCTAACTATGTTCTCACACATCCTCAGACTTCGTAACTTGTATGGGAGTGCGTGCACCAAGGTAAATCTTATCGAACACACTGAACAACAAGCAAGCAAGCAAACTGTGAGTGGGTTTTGGGTGATGTTTGGGCTTGATAGATAATATACATATAGCTATATAGATTATATGATGGTTTTTATGCTTGTATTCATTCTTATCATGTTGCATCTTTGCATATAAAACCATGTTGGATACGAACTGATGAAATGTGGATATGTTTACTTTACTTCATTGTATCGGGTTACGGTGTCGAGTATGCTGGTGCCGGAACCCTAGAAATGTGTATAATATTTTTGGTTGTCATCCTGATCTGTATGCATCGTGCCGTGCTGGTACCCAAGTACTAGATGGAATGGGATGTTGATGCACCCGAAATACCTCTCGGAACGATAGGACTTGCATGTAGTATATCTGTGGCAAGGATTTTTATTCCCTTATGCTAGGACCCTTGCCAATAGTGGTTTATATGTTGGATAGTCTGAGCACCTGCTGCCTGTGGAGGTGAGAGAGGCTAGGTCAGGGGTAGTGATGGCTATCGGGGTGGCCTGATGGTTTCTATCGGCGTAGGCTCCCTGGTGATAATTGAGGTTTCATTGTGGTGATAAATGAAGTGACCCACAGTGTCTCCCGAGTTATCATAGTAGCATATACCATGACTTAGACTGTTTGTTAGGTGGAAAATCTATTTAACATTACATGCATCATGGACTATGTGCGATTGTGTGTTTGTGCATTCTCCTTTCCCCTCACTGGCTCAGTGGAGCTAACCCCCTATGTATACAACTTTTTAGATTTTGATGCAGATGGTGGCTATTTGGTTGGCCTAAAAGCTCAGCTGACAGATTATGACAGCATTAGCGTAGCAGAACTTGAGTATGTGTCAGAAGAACACGGCGGCGACTACCCCTGTGATGACTGTGCCTACAAGCATTGATGTTGTTGGGGATTGTCCCCACTTTTGATTCTTTTGGGGCTTTGTGCCCATTATGAATATTTTTTGTAATAACATATTATTCTTTTGATGTAGTTATGTCATGGTCAGTTGGTAGCCAATGTTAAACTATTATTGTATCACCTAGCCAGCTGAACATATAGTAACTGCTATATATATATATATATATATATATATATATATATATATATATATATATACATATATAGGACATGACTTTGATACCACTAGGTTTAGCCAGGATCCTCAATAAAATTATGCAGGAATGAAATAGTGTAAAGTTGTCTAGTGTGCGAACCAAGTGCTGATGATCCAGAGATGGACCCTTTTTCATACTCAGAGGGGGTTACCCTCAACGATCTACCGTTTTGTAGGTAGTCTTCTGCTGTGATTTGAATAGGCGGCTGAGCCGCCAAGTAGATATGAAATATTTGAAATTTAAAACAAGAAAAACTTGATATATTATATTAAAGGAGATCTTGAATTACAAACATGAAATAAAGAGAACTTGATACAAGCAAAGGACTTGAAACCTGGAAGGATACCAAAGGGGTAACTTACAAGTATGAGGACGAACACTTGAAAGCTTGAGATAAAAGCTTATTGAACTTGGGGCGAACACTTGAAAGACTTTGAAATAATATTACATATACTTGATTCTTGATGCAGGCATTCGAGAACTTGGGTTACAAATTAAAAATTAAATTTTGCAGAGGATTTACTTAAATCCTTTTGATGTTTGAAGAACTTCGAAGAGATGAGTTGCAGAGGATCTGCCTTCGTTTCTCTTCCGAATTTCCCCCCTAGTATGAGGACAAAAATCTCTTCATATAGAGAACTTACTGCTTCTCCATAAAAAATGAAACCTTATCTGAAAGGAATCTTGAACAGAGAGCATATGGGCTTGTCGGCAGCTTTTGACTTTGGAGGCCAGTGGAGCCTACACGCCGAAAGAAGAGAAAAACTTTTGACTTTCGAGGCAAAAGGCACCGAAAGTAATTTTGGACTGGAGTGCTACAGTAAAATTAACTTTTTTACTATTCATCATTGTGTCGGTGGAGATTTGAGCCGTGGATCTTGGAGAATGTTCTTCAAAAACTGCACCGAGGCATTCCATGTGTAAAAACACTGTTTTCCTCATTGGTTTGGTTTAGAATGGTCACTGTATTATAATGGGCCCAGTGGTGGCTTGGCTATCTATGATCAGAGATAGTGGCTGAGACACGACTTTAGAAATCAGCCGCGTGTCAATTGCTGAGCCATTTGTTTGGTGTCGTCATGGCTGACGATTTTCCAAAATCAGGGCTTGGAAACTAGCCCTTGGGTTGATGACTTCTTGGATGTTTGGCCCATTTGGTCCATGGACCTTCTAGTGGATCTTGCAGAAGAGGAGGAAAATTGTTGGCTTATAAAGTCTAGCCCTTCATCAGGATCTTGGGAAAATTGCCCTTCATGGAGGTGAGGTGTGATGGACCCAATGCTGGATCTTGCATCATCTTCATCATCCTCTTCAGTGTCCAGTGCTGCAAGCTGGACCTCAATCTTAGCCTGTTTGGCCTTAAGTTGAAGGCGCTTACTGTCGCTAGATTTGTCGGATAAAGTAATTTGGGGTTTAGGTTTGATTGTGGTTAAGGCTTTGATAAGAGCCTCTTTGGAACACTTGTTGAGGTCACATTTGTCCCACCATTTTACTTTGAATCCTCTGATAAGTATAGGGATAGAGTATTCAGGAGTTTCGACCTGTTCAATGGCATACTCCCAATACATGATCCATGCCAGACGACATTGGATAAAGAAATGGAGGAGGTCTAGCTGTTCAGGGATCTGTTCAGTATGTTGGCAAAAATGTGAAAGGCTTCAAAAACTGGATCTGGAAGGATATCTATAATTGGGCCAAAGCCGGCCCACCATCTGGGGAACCAATGGGGAATTGGACTAGAAAACTTATAGTCAAAACAAAAGAACCAGGAATGTTGGTTCTTACTACTTTGGTAGAAAAATGCATGGTGCCAAGCATCCATGTAGTCAAAATAGTGATAGTCTTGGGGTTGGTAATTTTGTGAGAATCTTTTTGTAGTGAGAGGGTGAGTACCCCAATCTTTTGGGCTAAGGATTTGAAGGATTGTTACGGAAGTATGGGAGACTAAATGGGGGTCATTTTTATCAAAGTTCTGTTTTATACGAACAGAGTCTGTATCAACAAGGATTAATTCATAGAACTCTTGGGTTTTGGTGTTATTTGGGGAATAGAAATGCCAGCCTTGGTAGAAAACTCGTTGGGCAACTTCAAGAGGAGATTTGCATCCTTTGGTGAATTGTTCATCAAAGGTAAAAAGGTCTTGGTAAAAGGATTTTTGGACATATTGGTTTCGAGGAATATTTTGAGAGGGGGCTGGTTTGAAAATTGTAGTGGAAGAACTTGGTCGAGTAATGGATTGTGAGGATCTGGTAGTTGGGACTAGTTGGGTAGAACTGGTTGCTACAATTTGGCTGAAAGGAATATGTGGGGTGACTTGTTTGGAAGGAAAGACTTTGATCAATTAGTTAGAAGGGGCAGACTTTGCAAAGGAATCTTTGGATTTGACTGTGGGTTTAGGAGGCTCCTTAGGAGCCATAATGACAGAAATGGTTTTTGGGCCCTATAGGAATTCACGAGTGAGGAAATCAGGAATGGAATTCATATCTCCTTTTATATAAGTTATGTCAAAATCAAAACTGGATAAAAGTGCTTGCCAACAAGCAAAAATCTGTTTGGAAGCAATGTTCTGAACATCATTTTTTAAAACTTGTTTTGCTGCACTACAATCAACTCGAACAAGAAATTTTTTATTTAATAAATCTCCTTGAAATTTTTTGATACAAAGAACGACGGATAAACTTCCTTTTTAATAGCACTGTAATTTTCTTGAGAATGGTTCCATAAATCGGAAGTGTACTGGACAAGTTGTTCTTTATCATCCTGGACCTGTTTAAGTATATCCCCATAGCCTAATTCTGAAGCATCAGTTTCGACTATTTTGAATAAGGTAGGATCAGCAAGATGGAGACAGGGGATTTCTTTGACAAGTTTTTTTATATTTTGAACGGCAGTAGTTTGGTCAGTTGTCCAAGGAGTAGGCTTTTTCTTAAGTCTATAATATAAATTTTTACAGATATGACTGATTTGGGGAATGAAATCTCGTACATAGTTGAGACTTTCCAAAAATCTTTGGAGCTATTTTTTGTCAAGAATTTGATCAGGGAATTTGTCTGCAAAAGCAATTGATCTTTCAATCGAAATAATTTGGCCCTGAAAGATATAATGTCCTAAAAAGCGGATCTTTGTTTGGAACAATTCCATTTTTTTTTGAGAGAGGACTAAGCCACTAATTTTCATAGTGTGAAAGAAGCTCTTTAAATGTTTGAAGTGTTGTTCAATAGATGTGGAAAATATTAGGACATCATCGATGTAGACTATTATAAAATTGCCAAACGGATTTAGGATGTCATTCATAATGTTTTGGAATTCGCTGGGAGCATTTTTTAGGCCGAATGGCATGACATTCCATTCATACTGGCCAAATGGTGTAGTAAAAGTTGTTTTATACCGGTCGTCTTTGTGGATTTGGACTTGCCAGAATCCGGATTCATGTCAAATTTGAAAAATATAGTAGCTTGGTAAAGTTTTTGGAGCAGGTCTTTCTTATTAGGTATAGGATATCGAATCCATTGTAGAGCATCATTTAGGGGTTTATAATTGATGACTAACCTAGGAGTTCCTCTTTCAATTTCAGCATTTTTATTGACATAAAAGGCTGCACAACTCCAGGGAGATTTGCTTTTACTGATTAATTTTTTGTCAAGGAGGTCTTGTATTTCTTTTTTACAAGTTTCTTGAAGTTCTTGGTTCATTTGAATAGGCCTTGCTTTGGTAGGGATATTTTTCTCAATGAAATCTGGTTCATAAGGCAACCTAACAATATGTTTTTGTCGAAACCAAAAGCATCAGGAAATTCGGAACAATGGTCTTTTTCAAATCGTTTTTTGATAATAGATATTTGTTTTTGTATGTCTTTGTCGCAGAGTTTTTGTTCAACGTATCTATGTGCTACTTCTTGTTTTAGGTAATGCTTTTGTTTGCTATTGATTAAATTAACAATTGGTTGTGTAGAAAGAGCAACAGATTTGAGAAGGACAATTTGTTTTGTTTGGGCTGGTGCTAAGAATTCAAAATTAACTTGTCTTCCTAAGATTTGGGTTGAAATACCTTGGTTGGTTACTGTAAAAGGCTTAATGAGTTCGAGGAATGGTTGTCCTAAGATTATTTCAGTATTTAGATCTTTTACTAAGATAAAGACCTGTTTAAGACAGGTTCCTTGGTTACAGATGTGGACATCAGAGAGTTTATAATTGACATTAAGTCTAGATCCATTTGCTCCTGTAAGTTTTTGTGTTGATTTTTCAAAATATTGTGTAGGGACTAATCCTTCTTGTATATAGTTTAATTGGGCTCCTGAATCTATTAATGCAACAGTGCTTAGTTTATCGGAAGAAGATATTACAAGTGTTATATTTACATACCATTGTTGACATGAAGCTTTGTTGATAATATCAATGAATTCCTTTTCATTGTTTGTTTCATTGTTCGTTTGTGGTTCTTCTTCTTCTATCTCAATGGATTGTTGAATTTTCTTTAGTTTTGCTATGTCAGCTTTGATATTTTTAATTTCAGTTTTAAGATCATTAGTGGTTGCTTCAAGGTTTGTGATTCGTGTATGATCAGAAGTTTGCGACGTAATGGGAGTTTTTCCAAATCTCTTATAAATTTGTTTGATATCATAAGAAGTAGCTTTAGTTTGGGTATTAATTGTTGATAATTGCTGTACAAGTTCTTGGGCATGTTGAAGATATAGTTTTTTGGTATTCTTATCTTTGATTTGATCAACAAAATTAAGAAATTCTTTTGGCTTGTCAAAAGTCTTCATTCCTGGACTTGTGTGGATCATGTTAATAGATTTGGAATCGTCGGAATCGTTACAATTATCACAAAATATTCCTTGGCTACAGGTGCAAGGGGAGATTTGTTCTTCATTGTCTGATTCTAGTTGATTAATTTCATTGTCTTCAGACTCAGTTTCTGAGTCAGATCTGATTTCTGCTAAATCAGCTAAAAGTTGGATTTTAGTTTCATCAGGCATAATTAGAGAATTTATCTTTTTGGCAAGCCTGCAGTATTTGGCAATGTGTCCTGGTTTACCACAATTGTAACATCCAGGTTTTTGAGTGGGTTTTGGTTTTTGGAATGATTTTTTAGAAGGTTGCCATGGTTTGTTCTTATTATCGGAATCTTTCTTTGGCGTTTGCTCTTTATTGTAAAACCTATGTCTAGATTTTCTAATATGGCGATGGGTTTTATGCCTTTTATGTGAGGTTTCTTTGGATGCAAACCCAAATTGTTCACAAAATCCTCCGAGCTCTTTTTTGTAAGATTTAGATTCTTTTTTGATTTATTTTCTGAGTCTAATGTCTGTACACAAGGCTAGTCCTTCTTTGTGAACTAGACTTATAAGATCTCCATATGTAAGGTTTTGATAAGGAATATCGCCATTGTTTTCGTCTCTCAGTTTTTGTTTTAATTTTTCAGAAAATAGACTAGGAAGTCCTGTGATAAATTTTTCTTTCCAACATGGAAGATTTACATCTTCTCTGGTTAAGACTTTTGTCATAAGCGTGTCTTTATACCATTTGTAATCATGGAGTTTTTTACATTTGAGATTTGATAATTGTTCGGAAGACCTATCCTTGAGTCTAATAGGATCTTCTAGGAAATACTTAGTGATACTGAAAATAAGAGTATTAACAGCATCTCCTATTGGTTAATTATTGACTATGATGGGAAGGCCTATTTCAGTAATTTGTATTGCATAAGTATTTCTACAATGGCTTGGTCAGGTATTTCTTTGATACGATGGGCATTGCTGACCATGGTCATTTTTTGAAGTTTATTGGCTAAATTGTAATCAGACATTCCATCTATGTTCCATTCATAGATGATGCCGCTTTGATAATTTGCTTGGGAGAAGTCTTTCCTATTTTCGAGTTGGAGATCTAGGTAAGTAGGTCTCGGATAGTAGTTTGGGGAAATGTAGGATCTGGTTATGGCATTAACATGTTCCTCATCATCACTGAAAGTTTCAGAGGAAGATTGTTGTTGTATGGTGGCAACAGTGCTGCCCTGTGATTCCTTTTGGGGTGTATCAGGAATAACCAAAGAAGCTAATCTTCCTTCCATGGTGTTGAGATTTTTTAGACTTTTATTTGATATGGTAAAAGGTTTGAACAGTGTAATTGTTGAGGAGTTTTTATTCGTATCAGACGGGGACTTAGTATGTAAATCTCTCTGAACAAGATTTTCTATTCGAACTAGTTAGTTTCCAATAGTTTGTAGATATTGGTTTGTATAATTGACTTGTTCAATAACCTTTTTTGATCCGTCATTTACTCCTTCAATAGACCTGAAAGGTGTTGCAAGGATTTCACCATTGTTGACCTTCAGTTTTATGTTTGAGGTTGGAGGGTGGATTGATTCAATGGTCTTATCTTCTGCCGTAGTATAAGTACGAAAAACTTTTTTATTCACACTAATGTTTGTAAAAGGATAATTAATATTTCTATTACTTGTATAAATGTCTAGATATGTGAAAAACATGATATTGGTTTTAATAGTATTCATTTTCTCATACCAAAGATTTTTAATCTGTTGTTGCTGTTCTACAGAGAAATAAATAAAAAATCAATCTCTTTTTTCTTTGTTTTTGGGGAGAAGGAAATCTTGCCGGAGTTTTGGTTTGTCTATTTGGAAGTCTTCCAGAGAAATGACCCTAGCTTGTGCATCATGTTGCATATCAATTTGTGTTGGTGAGGTTGGGTTATTTGTGGGAGAAGAATGAGGGCTAGATTGATTTTCATAAAATCCTTGGCCAACATTACTATGTGTCTGTAATCCTAATAGTTTGAAAGTCTTCAATTGTTCATGTAACCTTTGATTTTCCAGATGTAGACTGGCTAAGGTAGAAGCAGACGCATTGGATGTTGAAGCTCGGCTAGGTACTTGGCTGAGGTTTTCAAATTCCTCAAGGTTAGGTTTTGCTTTGTCTTTGTTTCGTTGGAAAGTGATTGTAACAGTTCCATCATGGCTTTGGTTTATAGACTCGACTTCAGAATGAGGTTCAATGGGTGGTTCAGAACAAGGACACTGAAGACACCATTTGGGTGGAAACTTAACATCTTTCCAACTGATGGTTTTTGGTGGGATGGTTCGAGAATGAACGAAGTCAGTCTCTATAAATGTAGTCTGGCCTTTAGTGGTTCTCTTAAGGGCTCTGGATCGTATAGTCTTCATGGCTTTATACTGGATGCGGTGAACTATTGCAATGGGGATAGATTCCTTCTTCATTTTGTAACCACTTGTGTTAATATTAACTTTTAAGGCGTCAAGTAAGTTGGCATCACTAAGAGGGAGATTGCTATCAGGGTAACAGTTAAAGTAAACTGGTCCTTTGCATAGACTGGTTTCTAGCATTCCTAAAAGAGAGTCTTCAAAATCTATGAATCTTTGGTCTCTGAGTGCGAGAAGGAGAGAGATATTGAGTCCTTCTCTGTGGAGAGGTTTAATGGCCACTTGGATGAGTCCTATATGGATATAGTTGAAATCTTTTTTAAGTTTGTTAAGATTTAATGGCTCTAGAAGTTGGATCTCTTCCATATTAGGAGAATAATTAATAGTTTGTTCAATGGTCTTGATAGTTTCACATAAACTATACCAATCTTGTTTGTAGACTTCTTTGGTAGGGACTTTAGGCATTGTCCAATTTTGAAGGGACTGGTAAGATCACCTATGAAAAGTTCATTACTGATGATGTTATTGTACGAACTAGGTTCGCCTACAAATTTCGAAGACATTGACCTATTAAGTTGACTCATGGTTATCGGTATTATCCCCCCATACAGAAACACACTTTCATCCACCAAAGGGTGAAGGGTGATTCAGTGCTAACAACCGATAGCGGGACTTACACTCATCTACCTTACACGGCTCCAGAAAGCAACAGAAACCCCCGACGCAACTCCCAGAGGATGGTAAAAAGAGGACGGAAAAAAAGGAATAGTATAAATAATCAATCGACGGCTAAATAGGACATGGCTCTGATACCAGTAGGTTTTTGTGTTGATTTTTCAAAATATTGTGTAGGGACTAATCCTTCTTGTATACAGTTTAATTGGGCTCCTGAAACTATTAATGCAATAGTGCTTATTTTATGGGAAGAAGATATTACAAGTGTTATATTTACATACCATTGTTGACATGAAACCTTGTTGATAATATCAATGAATTCCTTTCCATTGTTTGTTTCATTGTTCGTTTGTGGTTCTTCTTCTTCTATCTCAATGGATTGTTCAATTTTCTTCAGTTTTGCTATGTCGGCTTTGATATTTTTAATTTCAGTTTTAAGATCATTAGTGGTTACTTCAAGGTTTGTGATTCATGTATGATCAGAAGTTTGCGAGGTAATGGCTTTGATATATATATATATATATATATATATATATATATATATATATATATGCTTCTGCTTGTATTAACTCTGATGTTAAATGGAATATTCCTTCCTTTTTTTGCATTGTAATTATTTGGGTGGGTCCTTGGTTGTTGACTATGGATTGGGACACTGTGTCATTGATCCTGGTAGGAATTGGGATGATGTATGTCATCCAAATCACCCTCTTGACTGTGCTTATTCCTAAGCTTGGGATAGGGGCGTGACACCTTCACTGAGGCTGTCAAACAGCCCCACTAGCGTGCTGCCATGGAGACAGAAATTACTACTTTAGAACAGAATGACACTTGGTCTTTGCAGCCTCTCCCTGAAGGTAAAACACCCATTGGTTGCAAATGGGTCTACAAGGTCAAGCATCGGGCTGATGGTACCATTGAACAACACAAGGCACGTCTGGTCGCCAAAGGGTACACTCAACAAGAAGGATTGGACTACACTGAGACTTTTGCTCATGTCGCCAAATTCACTACTGTTCGTACTCTTTTGGTTGTTGCTGTTCAGGGTTGGCATTGCCATCAATTGGATGCCAACAATGCCTTTCTTCGTGGCAATCTCCACGAGGATGTTTATATGCGCCTTCCGCCGGGTTATTCAAAACAGGGGGAGACTCGTTATTGCAAGTTTCACAAGTCTTTGTATGGTTTGAAATAGGCCTCCCGTCATTGGTTCGCCACTCTTACTTGCTCCCTTTTAGATGCGGGTTTCACATAGTCCTTGGCCAATTACTCGCTTCTTACTCGGCAATCTGGTACTTCTTATTTGGCTCTTAGTATATGTGGACGATCTGGTCCTTGCTAGGGATGACATGGCTGCCATACAGGAGATGGTCACATTCTTACATAATCGGTTTCAGCTCAAGGATTTAGGAACCTTGAAATATTTCCTAGGCCTTGAAGTGGCTCGTAGTCCGGATGGTATTTTTCTCAACCAACGCAAGTACGTTCTTGACATTCTCTCTAAGTCTAGTTTACTTGCTGCAAAGCCTGCTACTTTTCCTATGGAGCAAAATCTTTGTTTAACTACTAAGGATGGTCCTCCCCTTCCAGACCCGTCTCTTTATCAGCATCTGATCGGGCACCTTATTTATCTCACCATTACTTGTCTGGATATTACATTTGCAGTTAATCCTCTCAGCCAGTTCATGCACTAGCCACGTCAACCACATTTGGATAATGCCTTTCAGGTTCTATGCCACCTCAAAGGCTCTCCAGGCACTGGCATATTTTTCTCGGTGCATAGCTCCCTACGGCTCATCGGACTCCGAATGGGCTGCCTGCCCTACAATGCGTCACTCAATCACTGGTTACATCACCTTCTTGGGTGATAGTCCTCTCTCTTGGAAGTCCAAGAAGCAGAGCACCATCTCTCGTTCTTCTGCTGAAGCAGAGTACCGTTCTATGGCCGTTACTACTTGTGAATTATTATGGCTTCGTGCTCTCCTCCAAGACTTTGGGGTATCTCTTCCCAGTCCCATGCGCGTATTTTGTAATAGCCAGGCTGCGCTCCATATTGCTGCCAATCTCGTTTATCATGAATGAACCATGCACATCGAGATTGATTGTCATATTGTGCGCGAGTTTCTCCAATCCGGCTTCTTGACTACTGCCCATGTTCCCTCTCGCATGCAGCTGGCCGACATCTTCACCAAAGCGCTAGGTCATGATACGTTCCTTGTTTTACTCTCCAAGTTGGGTGTTTGTGATCTACACGCTCCAACTTAAGGGGGAGTATTATCGGTTATCATCCATTGTACATTTCTCATCTTTATCACATGTGATATAGAATCCTTTTCATATGGAAACTCTATATCACATGTGATCTCTTTCCTCTTTTATCTCCTTGTATCTCTACTTCTATCTCTTTGTATATATATTCCTCAATAGTGAATGAAATACACACCGTAGAATTACAATCCAGAATTCCAATTTTATGTGTAATGAATGTTCATCAATGTAGCGGGGTATACTTGGCATGTCTAACGCTGACCAAGTGAACACATCAATGTTGTTTCGCAAGGACGAAACCATTTGCTCCTTTCGTTCTCCCATGAACAACACCCCAATCTGCATCGTCGGTAGGAATTGGTGCCACTTAGTGGGACTTTTACTAGATCCTCGACCGGTTCCCCCTACCGTGCTTTTGTTTTGTCCCAGTTGTCACTGATTTCTATGGCTAAGGCCATACCCCTGCAGTTTTCCTTCGTCTGCTTCATGAACGCGGCATAACACTCACTGGATTTCATTCGCCAATCCCGTTCATTGTTGGGAACTTGATCTTGAGGTGCTTTGTCGATACTACGACTTCCATTTTTTTTTTAGGCTGGGCTGACCCAGGATGACGATGAAGGCGGAGTTGATTTTGACCACCATGAAGTTGATCATAATGGTGAGATCTTTGGGGGCCTCCCACACAGTGATGGGCAACTCGATTAAACCTTCAATGTTAGCAGCAGAACCAGAAAAACCATATAACGACATACCTTCGTGCTGGAACTTTTCATCCCTAAATCCAAATTGATTGTAGGCGTCATATGATAGGATGTCGACGGATACTCCAGTGTCGACCAGTACTTGATGTACGATCTGATTTGCGATTACTACCTGTATGATTACCGCATCATCATGCAGAAGGTTTAGGCCCTCCAAATCCCCATCTGTGAATGTGATGGTAGGGTTCGGCTTTGCTCTCTTATTCTGTATCTCTGCCACACCAATAAACCTGATGTGGGCTTTTGCTTTTCTGATCGATTCTTCTCCAAGTCCACCCAAGATGGTGAGAATATCGGCTCTCGCTGGTCGGTTGACTTCGGCATCCAAATAACGCTCTTCAATCCTCCTTTTAGGGCTCTACCGATCAGCCCTATGGTCTCTCGGCTCTTCCTTTTGGGATTGATTTCTTCCTCCATCTCCCGTCTGAGCGGCTTACTTGTCATCTTTCACGTATCGATGAAGGTGGCCAACTTGAATCAACTCCTCAATCTCCTTTTTCAACTACCAGCAGTCATTTGTGTCATGTCCGTGGTCCTTATGGAAACGACAATACTTTTTTGAGTTCCTCTCTCTGGGCTTTGAGTACATTGGCCTGGGTCTCTGAAGGAGGCCCTCGTTATGGATCTGCATCAAGATCTCTATTCGGGAAGCGTTTAGTGGAGTGTAATCAGGGCTTCTTGCCCTTCCCCTGTCACTTGTCCGCTTAGACCTTCGCCTCTTCTCTCCATTCTTGCGATCATCTTTTTCATGTGATGATCTCTTCTTCTCATGGATCCCCTGATCCAGCATTTTTCGTGCCTTCCGGACATCTTCCATGTTCACAAACTGGTAACACCTTTCTAGTAACTCAGTCATGCTAGGGACTGGACAAGCTCCTTCTTCGTAATGCCAATGTACAGATCATTGTACGCCATGGCGTCATCTAGGTCCTTGATGTCTAAAGACTCCTGGGTAAACCAAGTGACATAGTCACAATTCGGCTCATCATCTCTCTGTGTTATCGCCAAGAGGTTTATGATAGTCTTCTTCTATTTGATGCTGCTTTTAAAATACAAGATGAAGGCTTTTCCGAGCTCCATGAAACTCTTAATGTAGCTTGACTTCAGGTGCAAAAACCAAGTGGTAGCTGCTCCCTTCTATGATCTGGGGAAAGCCCTGTAAGAACCAGCATCACCACGGCCATAAATGGTCATCATATCATTGAAATAGTTGACGAGGTCATTTGAATTTGTCATCCCATCGTACAACACAAAGTTTGGTGGCTTGAACTCACACAACAACTTAACGTTAATGATATTTGCCAAAAATGGATGATCTCCTGGCAAGAAATGCCCAGGTAACAGTGATGGTTTGTCAAGGCTTTTGAGCCTCGCATCAAGTTCTTGTATTCTCCGTTTGAGGTCCAGATTCGTCAATTTACTAGACACTGAAATTTGTTGACTTGGCCTGTAACTCTGACCATTCGGTGGGTCATGCAGGGCGGGGTCTCTGTTGCGCTCTCCAAGTTGTATCTTGTTCGTCTATTTGGGTTGACTCTTTATGTGTTGCTCTCTAAACAAGGACCTCTCAGTCCAGGGCGACGCCAAGGCTCTCATTGTCCCACATGCCCTATGATGGGCTCGCACAGATGGGGAGTGCATAGGGAGTGCTCTCGTTCGAGTAGTGGGAGCTGC
Organism: Telopea speciosissima; assembly: GCF_018873765.1. NCBI lineage: Eukaryota > Viridiplantae > Streptophyta > Magnoliopsida > Proteales > Proteaceae > Telopea > Telopea speciosissima. The sequence continues at coordinate 42,982,285 of NC_057920.1, forward strand.
CGTTTCATGGTGGGATAGTTGTGACGATCCCGCACGGCTTTTAGATCTTTGGCCCGCAAGGTTGTCCACGCAGAGGTACTTGTGGATTTTGGACCAAAGATGGTATCTGCTGTGAGGGTGCCATTGAAGGTGGCACAAGAAGTCTGGTAGGGTTAACTTGCCAGATAAAGTCCCTGAGAAAGGCGTTGGTCTGTATGACCTGAAGTTGTAGATCCTGGACTTGCACATTAGTTGTCGATGCATTGGGATCAAGTGTTTCTGGTATCATCATGGCTGAGATAGTTGGTGGTGGTGGAAGCTCTTCCACCGTTGGCTCGACATGTCCATATATGAGGTTGTCAGGAGTTGACACTGCTGGCTCCGTGGCCGGATTCTCCTAGTTCACCTATCACTCCACTTGTGAAGCTAACCTCCTGGAGCGACTAGTCTTGCCAGCGTTTCCCTAGGGAGGACTTCCACCTCTTCCGTTGGAGGAGCTGGGTTGCAAGTTTAGAGTTGTCCTAGTCATTGGTAGAGGGTACTCAAGTGGGTTAGATTATAAGAACCGTTCCCACAGACGACGCCAATCTATTATGTCGAGAAACCTTCGGTGGGCCCTCCAAGGATAAAACCTGCACAGATGGACAAATAGATACGGGAGATGAGTGCCGGTGGGGTACCGGCGAAGGGCTCTCTGATGCCTAAGTTAGGTCTCTCTTGGAAACAAATGAAACAATAAGAGTTTCAAGAGTGTGATCCCTTGCATGGGGTCCTACCTTCCAATTTATAGGGTTGATTCCCTTTAATTGACGTGGTAACGAGAAGATCTTGATTTGATAGATGGTGGAGCCCTCCTGATTTTCAGGAGGTGGAGTGTTCTTGTCTATCAGGTCATGAAAGTCCCTATTTGATAAGGCATGTCTAGGAGCCTTATCTGGTGCGCATCATTAAATGCTCATTAATGTCGTTATGGCGTGGGAGGTGGTTTCCTTGGTTGGATAATCATATGTAGTGGGTGATGATGTGCCAAGGCCTTTGTTGAGTAACCATACTTAGTGGGTGATGATGTTCCAAGGCATGGAGGCTTACTTTGACCTGGGTTGATGATCTAACAAGTGAGCCAACTGCTTCTTGCTACCCCGAGTGGGTCTTGGACCCTTAGGATGGGTCCCGTGCGGGTATGATTCTTCCAGTTCTTCTGTTTGGACGTCTCTGTTGATGCCACATGTCTCATTATTATTGGGTAACTATTATAGGGTATAACAACACCCAAAGCATTTCATAGTAGCCCCATGATTTGGCATCTGCCTACCTATTCCTTTGTTGTGGTCACTTGTAGTGCATCCCCCGATCATTGTCCATTGATCGACTTCATTTCAGGGTTGTCATACGATCTTTTTCTTTCGGTTACCTTTCAAAATAGAGGGGTAGTATAGAGATTAAAAAACATCAACAAAGAAAGAAAGGTAGATTTTTGACTTCTATGGAGAATTAGAAATAACCTTTTGATAAGAGCCTTCAAAAAAAAAAGTTTTGATAGGAGAGTTCGAGTACTTATAGGATAAGCAAGGGGGACTCAAAGAAATTTTGACAATAAATAAATAAAGAAATGACATAATTACTTGGACACCCCCTAGACTATTGCCCGTTTTCTTACAATATCAAACTTTTCAAATAATTACTTGACATCCCCTAAACCTGACGGTGTTAGTCTGTTGTTAGTGGTTAAATGAAAATACCCATTTTACCCTTGTCATCTTTTCAATTGAAACTTGAACTTACCCTTTCAATGTTTTAACCTTAAAAGTCCCTAAAAAACCCAAATCGATTCTTAGCATCGTTGGAGAAGAACTGATATTTCCGGCAAGGTTCACTGCTGCAACTCCCGGCGAAGGTATGTCTCTTCTTTTCCTCTCTTATAAATCTTCAGATCATGACGATTTTGTCTTTATTTGCTTGGAATGCTTATGGGTGTTAATGTTACCATTCATCGGTTCTCTTTATACGCTCCAGATGGGATCCAGAGATGCTGTTGTGGAAATCGATCAACCTATTACCCCCCACGTTCTTCTGTAATTTTCTCCGAGGAGAGATCACTTAAAAAATGCCATGTAAAGGTATTAATGTTTTTGCTGGCCCAAATGCTAATGCTGCATAGAAACCTCTCTGATTTATCTTGTTAATACCTTTACTTGCTATAGTTCTTATTTCTTAGATAGATCCCACTTTCTGGACTCTTCACAATCTATAAACTGAATATAAAAAAGATAAGAGTGAGAAAGAAGTGGGAATTCAACGAATTTGTAGGAGGTATGTTGGATCTTAATCTTTTTTCGGCTGATTCCACCTGCTATGAAAATGAGATGATGATGGACAAGCTTCCTGATAGTTCCGGAGGCCGAGTGGACGATTCCAGAACTTCAAATTCATTAGTCGTTAATGCTGAAGCCTCCAGCAATGGAGGCGATGAGGACTCTTGCTCCACTCACTTTGCCTTGCAACTCTTCCCTGTGAGTGGAGAAGCTGGGCCTCCAGGTGATTCTGTGCTTTTCTCTGGGTTGTCTTCCTCTTCTTTGTTTGGAACACATTGGGTCGATCTCTCGTTTGTTAGAATAAATCGATCCGAATAGGGACAAAATCCCAAAAGCCAGGATCTCCATAGGGCGTTCAAGAACACAATCAAATAAATAATAGAAAATAGGGATAGAACCACCAACTTTATTTCGCATCCATAGTGATGATGATTGCAGTGGAAAATAAAGAACAAAGATCTAGGTGCTTCCCCTCTATTCCCAAAGTAACTGGCCTGATGAGAATACCGAATGCGCAAGGACGACGAACACTGAATATCTCCCTCTCTTTCAAGAATGCACTCCTCAATAGCAATTGAGAATAATAAGTTGTGATGGGTAGAGGGGGGACCTAGCTCTCCTTATATAGTAATCCCTATAGGGTCCGACTCATCACAGTCCCAATGGGAATCTATCTGGCCCACACTAAGCCAGTCCACATTAGACTTCTAATATAACTTAATGACCCCACTTTATTAAACCAAAACCCTAATTAGCCTGGTTTAGGGATTTAATTATGTCCATATAGAATTTTATTAGAACTAAAATTCTAACATTCTCCCACTTGGACTTACATTAAATTCTTTATTTTTAAAAGGATTTAAAAACAGTTTTGACCAAAACAAATCACATGCTACAACTCTTTAAGAAAACTTTATGTGCACAATTTTTAAAATAAATTGGTCTAGAGGTCATATTAGAAAGTCAATCCTATCCCATGGAGTTTTAGACACCGAATCATGCCGGTAACTGCATCTATGATCAAGCGACACAGAGCCTTCCATGGTCACGAGAGCCCTCAACTCTACTAACATGGATGCAATGTGGTAGTGTGGCAACGAGATAATACTCACGTAGTGATTCCTTATGTATTATTCGTTTATCAGTCCAAAATTTCTCTTCTTTAAGTGGCTCACTAGAGAAATAAACTTTGTGATTCTAACGAATCTGTATGTCTTATCAGAAATAACTCGAGTTATACTTTATGTGTTACAAGACATACCTTTAGGCTAACAACTTAATGCCCCAGCCTTGCTTAAGGTTAACACATTCCTTAAGACTTTAAAATCAGAAATATATACATCATGTCAATAAATAAAACACTCATGTGTTTAAAAGAAACTGCATGCAATGACACCTGATATATATATAAATCAAAGTTTACCATAAGGTAAAAATACAGATGAAAAGAAACTTTAAATTACAATGAAACAAAATAAAACAAACTCCCACTAACTAACCACATCCCATGATGCAACTAAGCCCATGCTCATGACATGTCTCTCAAAAACACAAGGGCGAAGACCTTTGGTTAGGGGATCTGCAACCATATCATTTGTACTAATATGCTCCACTGTAATGTCACCTTCCTTTATTCTCTCCTTTATGGTCAAATACTTGACCTCCATATGTTTAGACCCTCTAAGTCCTTTATTGTTGTTTATAACCAACACAGCAGAGCTGTTATCACAGTATATCTGGATGGGTCTATCCACAAAATCTACAATAGTCAACTCCTTTATGAGATTTCTGAGCCAAATAGCCTGAGTAGCAGTCCCATAGCATGCTACAAACTCTGCCTGCATAGTCGAAGTGGTCACCAATGTCTACTTTTTACTCTTCCATGATACTGCCCCTCCTGCCATCAAGAAAACATAACCTGATGTGGATTTTCTGTCATCCTCACAGCCAGCAAAGTCAGAGTCTGTATACCCCACTAGCTTGAGTTCAGGAACGTGTCTGTAAGTCAGCATATAATCTCTTGTCCCTTTCAAGTACGTCAATACTTTCTTGGCAGCAACCCAGTGACTAAGACCAGGATCTGACTGATACCTGCCAAGAAGTCCCGTCACAAAAGCAATATCCGGTCTGGTACAGACCTGAGCATATATGATACTACCAAGTGCGCTAGCATAAGGCACCTTCTTCATTTCATCCCTCTCAGCTTTATTTTTCAGGCACTGTGTCGAACTCAGTTTGTCACCCTTGAGAATAGGAACATTCCCAGATTTGCAATCCAGCATACTGAACCTCTCCAGAACACGATCAACATAAGCCCTCTGAGAAAGACTTAATAAACGGCAAGAACGATCCCTATGGATCTCAATCCCAAGAACAAAAGAGGCCTCACCAAGGTCCTTCATGTCAAATTCCCTAGATAAAAGTTGCTTTGTATTATGCAACATCCCTAGGTCACTGCTTGCAAGCAGGATGTCATCCACATACAGAATGAGAAAACAAAATTTGCTCCCACTGACCTTGTGATATATACACTGATCCACTTTATTTTCCATAACACCAAACGAAGTCACAACACTGTCAAATTTCAGATACCACTGCCTAGAAGCTTGTTTGAGACCGTAGATAGACTTCTTGAGTTTACACACAAGATGATCTGAATCATCTACTGCAAAACCCTCAGGCTGAACCATATAGACTTCTTTATCAAGATTGCCATTGAGAAAAGCTGTTTTAACATCCATCCGATGCAGCTCCATATCAAAATGAGCTACCAATGCCATGATTACCCTGAAAGAATCCTTCGAGGAGACTGGAGAAAAGGTCCCATTGTAGTCTACTCCCTCTCTCTAAGTGAATCCCTTGGCTACCAGTCTGACTTTAAACCTCTCAACTTTTCCTTTGGAATCTCTTTTGGTTTTATACACCCATTTGCAACCAATGGGCTTACAATCTTTAGGTAAATCAATAAGCTCCCAAACATCATTATGTTTCATCTCTCATCGCATCTATCCACAAATCTGACTGAGGACTAGAAACAGCGCCCGAATAAGTAACCGGATCGACCACACAACCAATGTCATAGTCATGTTCTCCCAAATAGACCTCATAGATAAGTGATATAGCTGACCTTCTCTCCCTGGTGGATCTCCGTAATGGTGCCACTACTGCCTCAACCTGAATCTGAGGAATCCCAGCTGGAACTGCATCAATGATGGGATCCTCAACCGCATCCTGAATAAGGGGAATCTCATCAGGTGCTACATGAATGTCGGGGACGGTATCAATATCAGGCTCCTAAACTCCAGCATGTGTAACCAATGGCACAGTATGCCCCACATCAGTCTGAATAGGTAGAAGAATAGGTATTGATGTACCAACCATGTGACTATCTTGAACAGTCTGAGAACAATCATTCTTTTTGGCCACATCAAATTCCAAAAACTTCGCTGTCTGTGACTCCACAATCCTAGTGCCTCCGCAGGGATTATAAAATTTATATCCCTTCGAATGATCTAGGTAGCTGACAAAGTAGCAACAAGTAGTCTTGGGATCCAACTTGTTTAAAGTTGGATTATACAACTTTACTTCTACAGGGCACCCCCAAACTCTAAGATGGTTTAAACTGGGTTTACGGTCAGTCCACAACTCAAAAGGTGTAAGAGGAGCGGCTTTAGTAGGTACACGGTTAAGGATATAAAGAGCAGTTTTCAAGGCTTCACCCCATAAGAACTTAGGTAAATTTGTCCTACTAACCATACTCCTCACCATGTCCATAAGGGTACGGTTACGCCTTTCGGCGACCCCATTTTGTTCAGGACTTCCTGGTATAGTAAACTAACTAACTATTCCAGAATCCTCAAGGTATTTGACAAACGAGCCCTTAAGCTGTCCAGCATCGCCATGTCTGCTATAATACTCACCCCCACGATCAGATCTAACAATTTTAATAACTTTCCCTAACTGTTTCTCAACTTCAGTCCTAAAAATCTTGAACTTGTCAAGAGATTCAGACTTTTCTTTAATTAAGTACAGGTATCCATATTGGGAATAGTCGTCTGTAAAAGTGATGAAGTAAAAATTTTTACACAATGTGGCTGAATAGGGACCACTGATGTCAGTGTGAATGACCTCTAACAGGTCAGAACTACGGACTGCAGTTTTCTTCTTTATTTTGGTCATCTTTTCCTTACAACAGTCTACACAAGTTTCTAGATCACTTTCGAGAGTAGGCAGGATGTCAGACTTTATCAGCCTTTCCACTCTTGCCTTAGAAATATGACCTAGCCTCTTATGCCACAATGTGAAAGACCGTTCTTTAGGTAAGGGTCTTTTAGAAACAATGCTTTCAACATTACAGGAGACGTAGATATTAGTGGGAGACAAACACAATCTGTACAATCCGTTGGACATAAAGCATGAACCAACTTTAGTTGAATTAAAAAATAAATTAACCATAGTATTCTTTATTTCAAAATAGAAACCACTAATGTCCAAAATTGAAACCGAAATTAAATTCCGCCTAAAGGACGGTACATAAAAAGTGTTCTTTAAAGTCAACTTAAAACCAGAATCTAATAATAAAATGACATCTCCCACGAACTCTACGTCAGAATGTCCATCATTTCCTACGACCAGCCTTGATTCATCCTTGTTTGGCCTCCTCCGATTTATGAACCCCTGTATGGTAAAAGCAACATGGTTAGTTGCACCGCTATCTAGCCACCAAGAACTGGATGGGGCTTCTGATAGATTGGATTCATAAACAAAAGCCAAAGAATCATTACCTGATGGCTGCTTGGGCTTGAGTAACCAAGCCTTGTATTTGTCGCAGTCCTTCTTCATGTGACCCTTCTTCTTGCAAAAGAAGCAACGATCACTCTCTTTCTTCAAAGAGTCTTTCTTGGATCCCAAATTATTAGTCTGATCGGACTGTTTATTGGCAGACTTATGAGTATGGTTTTTAGACTTTTTACTCTTACGGGCTTTGGAAGTAAACATGGCAGTAGGCTTTTTCTCTTTCTTCAGTTTCTCTTCCTCAGACACAACCCTAGAAATTAGGTCATTAATGCTCCAGACTCCATCTTGGGAAATGTAGTTGGTTTTTATGATGCCAAATTCAGAAGGTAGGGTATTTAAAGCTTGATGGACAATTAGGGCATCTGGAAGAGGAATGTCTAAGGCCTTGAGTTTAGTTTGGTAATCAACCATCCTAATAATGTAATCCCTAACACCCCCAGAACCATCATATTCCATATTAAATAACTCTTGCAGAAGTGTCCCAATCTCAGCATTCGATGAAACTTTGTATCTCTTGGAAATTGCATCTAGCAATTCCCTGGCAGTACATTTCTCAGGCAGACCACTTTTTAGGTGTTCCGGTATCGACCTCTTTATGGACAGTATACTGAGTCGATTACTCTTTTTCTATGCAGCATGCACAGACTTTTCATCCTTAGTACTATCAGCAGTTAGTTCTATTGGTGTATCCATAATAAGGGACGTGTACACATCTGCCATTTCCATAGCAAACGTAATGTCCTCTTTCCACTTCTTAAAGTTTGACCCAGTGAGGAGCTCAATAGTAACCATGTTATTATTGACAGAGAAGGTGTCTGAAAATTTAAACAATGAACAGTATAATAATTAAAATGATGCAAGTACAGCTTGAAAACTTTATAAGCTAATGAGAATTTTACACACATCATTGTGAAAACACCTTTGGGTTGAATTCTCAATATGCAATTGTAAAAATCCCTACATACCAGTGGCCATGGGAATACAACTCAACTTTCAAAATCCACCACCTTTGGGTGTGCAGAATTCTAGGGTCAACCTATTCACATGCATACTGTATATGTACCCCTTCAAGTACCAATACATGACCACCACCTTTGGGTGTATGACCACACATCAGAGTTGAAGGACATCCCACAACTGTATAAGACCGGTGTTTCACAAATCCAACAAGGAAGGTCGCTTTGGCGGCTGCATCCTGTCAAAAACATGAAACCCTCTTTCGGGATTTTCCAAAATTACTTACATCCTTAAACAATGTGTTATTTTATAATTTATGACAAGGGGCTTTAAATGTCTTAAAATTAACACAAAATAATAATAATTCTGTTCATCAAGGTAGGTATTCCAGCAATTCAGAAATTGGTTCGGTTCCCAATAGAACGAACCGATAAATTACATAAAGGGCATGCATCAAAAGAATATCAAAAATATTTAAAGTATTCATATCTGATCAAAACAGAGGGCACCACTATGTAGAGCACAGAAAAACAGAGCCAACGCAAAAAACGGGACCCCAAACGGAGTCTCGTAGCCCCCAGAAAGTCCAGTCAAAGTTCAGGTCCAAATCCGGTTAACTGTACTGGTCAAACCGGTCCAAAAAGTCAAACCAAATCAATTTGGCTCAACCCCGGTTCGAGTGAACCAGTTCAGACCCGGTCCAATCGGGTTCGGGTCAACCCAAAATGGGTCACCGGTCGGGTCAATGGGTCGGGTTTTCGGGTCAGAAACCTGGTCGACCCGACCCCGGGTGGAGCACGTTAGCGTCGTCCAGAAATACTATCAGGCGCACGATAGCAAAACCCAGTTGATTCCATTCTTTTTTTTTTTTTTTTTCTTTTTCTTTTTAACTTTCCGCGAGTGAAGATCGGCACGAGAGCGTCCGCGGCCATGCCTGCAGCGTCGGAGCGTGAGAGCCAGCGCAGCGTCAGCGTGTGATCCACCCATCGAAAATTCTAATTTTCGAGCTCTATGCCCCCATGTGATCAGATTCTGTTTTCACTGGCTAAAAAAATCAACAGAATGCCAGTGTTTGTACGGGTTTTTGGAAAACTGAAAAAAACCCTAAAAACCTTGATTCGAATCGAAAAATTTTCGATTCCCTTATTATGTTCTATTATTTTGAATCCATATAGGTTCAAGAACGGATCTATGAAGGCTCTGATACCACATGTTAGAATAAATCGATCCGAATAGGGACAAAATCCCAAAAGCCATGATCTCCATAGGGCGTTCAAGAACACAATCAAATAAATAATAGAAAATAGGGATAGAACCACCAACCTTGTTTCACATCCATAGTGATGATGATTGCAGCGGAAAATAAAGAACAAAGATCTAGGTGCTTCCCCTCTATTCCCAAAGTAACTGGCCTGATGAGAATACCGAATGCGCAGGGACGACGAACACTGAATATCTCCCTCTCTTTCAAAAATGCACTCCTCAATAGCAATTGAGAATAATAAGTTGTGATGGGTAGAGGGGGGACCTAGCTCTCCTTATATAGTAATCCCTATGGGGTCTGACTCATCACAGTCCCAATAGGAATCTATCTGGCCCACACTAAGCCAGTCCACATTAGACTTCTAATATAACTTAATGACCCCACTTTATTAGACCAAAACCCTAATTAGCCTGGTTTAGGGATTTAATTATGTCCATATAGAATTTTATTAGAACTAAAATTCTAACATCGTTCTCCCAGGGCGACATGGTGAATCAACCAGAACTGAAGGTTTTAACCCCTTAGCAACAACACCTAACATGGTAGTTTCCCATTATAGAGCTTTCTATCTATAGATTGAACCATTACCAAGGAGCTAATTCGTTCAAAACTCAGTTGACTGCTTCTATAGATAAGGCAGAGCGCCCTTGGCTCAACATTATAGCTTTTAGGGCTTCGGCGGGGTGAAGAAGAGCCGGCGGGGAACATGGAACTCTTAGGGTTATTTCGTTTTTTTTTCCATTCCACTGGCACTGAACAATCGTGTTGCAGATGCGATGCAGTAGGGGATAGGGGCGGTGGGGTTGCAGGAAGAAGAAGAAGAAGAAGAAGGACGAGGAGGGGGAGGGGGGTAAAAGGGTCACTTCATTACCTTTAAAGGGTAGTTTAGGTATTTAATAATTTTCTAATCCATGACGTCATCACTAAACAGTGAGTGAGTGAGTAATGGATAAGACCCCCTTGAAAGAAATGGTAAAATGTAGGGGGTGTTCAAGTAATTATTTGAAAAAATAATAAGAGAAGGGGCAATAGTCTAGGGGTGTCCAAGTAATTTTCTCTAAATAAATCGATATATGGACGATGTGGATTGCCAACTCACTGGTTTGCGTGGCTGAACAAGAAAATATGTAAATTCGACTTCGAATATGATTATGATTCACGCACCAGAGTCCTGTTTTTATTTCGGATAACAGAACAGAAGAGAACAGATTTTTTTGGTAAAGAGAAGAGAACAGATTTACTGTTTACAGAAGAGGAAAGGAAGCTTACCAAAAAAACAAAAAAGAAAAAAAAAAAAAATGGAAAAGGAAAGGAGAGAGAGTTAGGAAAGGTTACAAATTATATTATTTTATCAAATTACTCATCGAAATTTCGGTGGGAAAAAACGAGAGAGAATCAATATCGAAGAACAACGACTGATCTGATCCGATCGTGAACACGAGAAAACCTATCAACCATTGAACGTTACGCCGAAAAATCCTTTATTATGGGAACGAAGCTTGAACCTTCCCTTCTCATGGCGATTTATCAGGCTGCCTATGTTTAAATTATAGCTCTGATCGTCCAAACATGTGGTTTTCTTTCTGGCGATCGAGGAATCGATTCTCCTTGGAAGAACTCAGGTTTGTTCTCTTCTCTCTCTCTCTCAAGCACATATTCCCTAAGAATTCTGGTTCGGATTATCTCAGGTTGAGCTTTGGTCTGTTTGGGAATTCAAATTTTAGGTTTACAATTGGTTTTAGTTGTATCTTTTTTCCTTCTTTTTCTTTCATGAGGGTCGTGATCATACTCGTGATCATCCTTTTTTAAACTTAATGAGGTTTGGGATTTAACCAGTAACTTGCATTTCGATTGAGATTGTAATGCATCTGTTTGCGGAATCACATTTATGAATAACCCAGAGTTTCAATTGAAGTATTTTATTTTACAAATTGAAAGATTTTTTTTTTTTTCAGTTGAAAATATTTGGCAATACTGCAATACGTAAGAGTTTCTTGTCAAATTTTATAAATTTTGTTTATTTTCTGTCATGTGGGTAGACATCCGTAGCTCTTTGACAGGAAAGCCCTAATATTTAAATTGTTGTACTCGGCACGGTATGGTGCCTAAAGTCTTGGTAGTGCTGGCTATTGTTTAGAATATGTAAGGAAGTGACTTATATTCTCAAATTGGAGATGGGAGCTGAAAAAGAACTTCCAATAGGTAAATCATGTAATCAGGAAGTTTATGGTATATTGTAAGAACTATAATACACACCAGGCCAACTGCATTATCCAGTTTTTATCAGTGGTATTTGGACAGGATTCCACAATTTGTCCGTAGCTTTAAGTAAGATCATTTTGGGTCTCACTGGAGGATTGCTTCCATTTCAGAAAAAGTCCTTGAGCTGCAAGCTGACGTAGTGTAGGAATGCGCAGTATTACTTGGAAGAGGTCAATGGTATGTAAGGTTTGGAAGGATAAACTGTATCCATTGAGATCTTCTACAGCACAGGCCCATTTTAAGAAGGGTTTATGTGAATTTTTATTGGTACAGGACCAAGTTGTTATTGAATCTAGTGAACCCAAAATATAGTAGTGCAGGAACTAGACTAAAATGCGGAGCTAGGTCTGGAACTCTGTCAAGTTAATTAAGGCTGAAAAGTCTGAGGTAAAGTTTCTAGGAACAAAAGAGTAAGATTTTACTATCTTCCATGGATTCTGACTGACAAGGATTCTTCATGGTGCTGTTGTTGTAATTTGAACTTGTACTTGTCTCCTTTTAGGGCAAGGGGTTCGAGTATGTACATATAAAGCACAGTTCAAGTAGTTCGATTAGCTCCGTATCATCCATACTACAGGAGATAGAACTATACTAGCTGCCAGACTATTTGAGGGGAAGGCTAAGGCAGGTAGGCACCACCCAAAAAAGTCCCAAGTATGGAATACTGACTTACTAATTAGCTACCGGAACAAATAGAAAGAAGGAAAGATTCAATGAATACCACAAAACTACTACTACTACTACTAGGTGCCCATTGGTCATCAATGGTACATCTAACAAGCTGCCTACACAAGGAAAGTGAGAAGCATTATAGGCAGACATGTGGCACGGAACATGTATCCACCGTTCATGACTGAACGTTGTTTCGAGATCAAAGAAGGAACAAACCTCTAGCCTTTTGAGTGCTAGAACGGAGGACCCTGTTAGTCTTTTTCATATGTTCCCTTATTGTGATGTCCTTTCTTCTTTTTGCATGAGCGAAGAAGAAACTCCTAAGCGCTACTAAGCCCCAGCGAGAAAAAGCCTACCAATATATAAACGGGCTAACGCCCATGCTACGAAGCAACAATTAGCTGATTGTAGAACACTGTTGTGCTAACGCAGCATGAAAAGAGCTAATGCTCCTTATATAAGGGGCATCCAAACACATCAAATCATGCTAACATGTCTTAGTAATAGGTTTGTGAGCTGATCTATGAGCACCCTTGCTTCTTTGGTCGTAGATCAGCTAGCATTCAGGTGTAGCGAAGGTTCACCCCTCCAAAAAAAAAAAAAAAAAAAAAAAAAGAAGAAGAAAAGCACCACAAAACACCTTCTGGGATCATCCTCATGGCTTTCCTGTAACTCTGTTTGCTGTCTTCTCCTGCATTTCATAAATGCATGCATCCCTTTCACTGCGTACAGATCGATAAGCTGCAAGTTGGATCTTCCTCAAGATTGCTGACCTTCCCTCCACTGGGCCTCCCATTCCACCATAATAGATAAGAAAGGAGCTGCCCCAAAATTTAACATCATTCTCTTGCTCACAGTTGCGTGACACATTTCTCAACCTTCATCCTCTTCTAATATGATTGTCCTTTAGTAGAACGTTTACCAACATTGCTGTTCGCATGAAACAGGAAATACACAGAGGGACCTACATGTTCCAAATAGCTCTATAGAGAGAGGCACTACCACCGTTTTTAAAGTAAATCTTCCCATTCCTTAATGTCTGCTACATAGTTCTCAAGGCGTCACCTAGGTCCCCAAGGTCCTTAGATTGGGCAATGCTTGCACTGACCTAGTCTTTTACAACTTTGCTCTCGCCTTGGTCACGTTAGCCAGATTTGACCTAGGCCGGCACCACTTTGGGCCTTTTCTTGAAAAGAAAAGGAAAAAACAATTGTGCAAAAGTTAAATTGCTGCCCTAATACAAAAAAAAGGGTGCAAAAATGTGTTCCATTATCTCAATAGAAGGATACCACCTTCTGTCCATTAATTCGAGACGCACTGGATGCTAGTACTTTTTTCACAAAATTCCCTTTCAATCATTTTATATTGTTTGCTCTATGACTGCTATGGTATAAAATTCCAAAGAAAAAAAGGGCAAAAAAGAGAGATTTCTTGGATGTCTTTGGTGGATGTCTTTGGTGATGAATATATCTTGCTGCTGTGTGTTTCTGAGATTTTACTTTCTGCCACTTTCTTCTTTCTAAGGGTAACAGAATGTGCTATTCTTTTTGGTGTTGATACTACGGATGACCAGGGATGTGATCTCAGGTTTTAACATTTTACAACATATTGACTGAGGTTAATGGTTACTTAAATGTGACATCAACTGATCAAAGTAACCACTACCAAAGGCATGAAGGGAAGAAAAAAAAAGAAGAAAGAAGGATGAACACTTAAAGGGAACATAGATTGAGGTTAATCCCTTATGTTTTTCCTTCACCATGATCCATCCAGACTTGGATACTGCCCTTTCTAGGGAGGCTCCAGCTGAACAACTCAACTGGACAACCTCATATGACTGTTTTCCCCTATTCTGTGATGACAATAAGTACTTAAGACTTGCTAAAAACTACAAAATTGAATTCAGAAAGCAGTTTAAGTTACTAGAAACCAATTTTAAGATTCACTTTCCAATTTTGAATCTTTATTACAATAATTATTCTTTTGAGGTCAACTAAAATTACCAATACTTCAACTAAAATTAGCAACATACTAACTTCTTAGCCCCATTATCCAAACAAATTACATTAGAATTTAAAAATTAGTTTCTAAGTTAGACTTTGCAATTTCCAAAAATCAACTCAAAGAGAAGTGATGAAAATAACTAAAACATAATATGTTGTTACTTGGAGATATAGAACTATGCTTCCATGCTTTAATTCTTTCCTCCATTCTTATGAATTTTCACATCCATTGAGAAAAAATACCATCATTACTGTTGTGATCTCAATTCTAATTGAGAAAGTAACAAGGATGCATAAATATATATATATATATATATATATATATTTATTTATTTATTTATATATTTTGTAGTTTATCAGTTGGTGACTTTATATCTTGAATTTGGCTGGAAAATTTTGAGTAAATTTGGTAGATACTTTGAGATGCTTCTTTTAACACGTATTTCACTGGATGCAGATATTTAACTGACCAGCTGGAAAAAGTTCAAATTGTTAATGAAAGTAACAAGGTAATTTATTGATCTGCCTTCACAGATCAATGTTCTTACTTTATTCTTGTTGCATCTTAGTTTTCAGAGTCAGGCAGACTCATCTGGTCAGAGTGGTTGACCCAGGACTCTAGTGGATTGGGTTGGTTTGAGAATCAGAGAATTTAATCTAAATCATTCAAAACCACTTGACTCATCCAGCTCTATGTTGAAATCCTTTGATGTATGATATGAGGTGGAATGACCATCCAAATTTATTGTAGGCAAAAGTAACAGTAAAGAAAATCTTCAAACTTCTAGGTTTTGTTGTCCCCCGATTTTTTTTGTATATAAGATTCCTATTTCCCAAAGCCCTCAAAATTATGGGACCAAAAGGATCCTCCACATATGACTTCTTAGTCTCACCAAAAGTTTAAATGATTGGTATCACGTATCGTATTAGTGGGGGTGATTTTAAGAGACGTAACATATCGGAGATACATATCGCACGCTACAGATATGCCTGAAAATGGTCAAGAGACATATAGAAATACACTTTTGGAGCAAAAAACAATATAAATAAGCAATATTGCAGTTTGTTTCCTTGATTTGATTCGTTTTTCAGCAAGGAATCAAAGCCCCAAGCATGAAATTTGAAAGACGTCCCGAAATTGAAATTTTGGTTGAAAACTTGTCAGTCCAGGTGTTGTTGATGCTTTCTGGTTTCTAGAATCACGATTCTGAAGTCACATGTCCCTTTTAATGTGCGTATCGCAATGTATTGCATTGTATCGTATCGATACCTTGCGATACCGATACATATTGGCCGAGATGAGACGAGATAAGACGGTGCGATACTTTAAATCATGGTCTCACCATTTCCATGCCATCATATTGTTCTTTGTTGGCACCGCAAGTGAACATTTGCACCTATTTTGCTTCACCCACCCACCCACCCACCCACCCACACACACACACAGAGTGAGAGTGTGCACACGTAAGTTAGGTATTCAATATCAATACAAGGCTCGAAACAAAACAGGTCGGTACGATACATAAGAAAAAAATATTAGGTATCACCCTGTGTTGGTCGATACTACCTGATATTGTGCGAGACAGATGGTAAGAGCAGCTGCTGCCGCCACCACAACTGCCTAGCAGCTGTAGCAGCAACAGCAGTAGGAAGAGGAGGAGAAGAAGAGGGAAGAGTGTACCTGGCGGCAGCGACAGTGATGGCAGCAGAGCAGAATGCTACCTCTGTTACTCTCCCCCCTAACGGCAGCAGTGACAGAGCGTTACCTTTGTTACTCCCCCCTTTTTCTGCTTTTGTATTTAGGTTATGTGATTGGTCCACCCATGGAAGCTTTCCATGCATTGACCTCCTAATGTCCCACATGGATCAACCGAAGACAAAAATCAATTTCCATTCATCAAATTCATGTGCTGCTGGATAATGAATTTTCTCTACCCAACCTAATCTGATGAGCTTCCCTACCCCACCCCCCCTCTCTGGCCTCCCATCACTCCCCTGCCCCGGCCGGACCAAAACATTGGTCGTCTCTTGTCTTCATCATCTTCTCCTTTGAGTTCTGGTCTCCCTCTTCACTTCATCAAACCATCTACCAATGGCAGTTCTAAGTTTGCTCTCGCTCTCAGAATCTCCTCTCTTTTTTTTTTTTTTGGGGATAGGTAGGGCCCCAAGGGGAGTTGAACTCGTGACCTCTTAATGGTGAGGTGTTGATCTTTGCCAACTGAGCTAACCCCTTGGGGTTCTCTCCTCTCTTTAGAAATCAACAAATGGAAATCTTGCCTTGTTGGCCATTTCCTAGGCTCCAGACCCTCTTTTAATATTGTCAAGTCTTCTCTAACCAAGCAATGGAATGCTCAAGGATGTATGGATACATACCTTCTGGATAAAGTAGTGTTCAGCTTCAAGTTTTCCTCTGATGTTTCCAAAGTTCATGCTCTCAATGGGGCTCCCTTGCTTGTTGGTACTAAGCCCATCTTCCTTCGCCAATGGGATCCCTACTTGCAACTCCACAAGGTAGATTTCAGCTCTATCCTCCTTTGGGTTACTCTGCGTGGCCTCCCACTCCATTACTGGAGCCCAGATTGCCTTAGCATCATCGGCTCTGTCATTGGATTCCCCCTTCACTCTAATGCTCGCACAAAAAGGATCGATAGGCTCACTTATACTAGAATCTGTATCAATGTTTCAGCAGACTCTCCCCCCCTCGTCCATCTCCATCGTGGAAGATGATGGGTTCAGCTTCAAACAACCCATCTGCTATGATTGGCTTCCGCCGCATTGTATTCACTGCAAGATTTTCTGTCACCAGTCCAAGATTTGCTCTGGTAAGGCTCCCCTATCCTCCACACCTCTTGCTGAAGTCCCGGAGGTCTGCGCAGCTGTTCTAGTGGTATCGTCTTCCGAGCTGGTTCCTTATGGATTAGTGTATTCGACAACTCCAACTCCCTCCTCCACCATTGATCATAGCAAAGACTTAAACACCTCCACCCTGTCTCACCTCCTGGATATTGGTCGTTATCTGGCACATCGCTCCCTTCTGGCTCCTCCAGAGATCCAGCTTGTGGTCGTTTGAAGTCTCGCTGCAGTAACTGACCTCTCCGGGAACAACCTGATGTAGATCCCACAACTGACCAGAAGAAGAAGAACCAAGGCCCATCGAACCAGCTCCAGATGGACCAGAACTGGAACAGATCGAGCCAGCCCAGCAGGTCTTCTAGAAGGGCCATGAAAAAGAGGCCATAACACTGTTCACGTGAACAGCCCTTATTTTCCTTGTGTGGAGATATTTTTTTGAAGATTTTGTGGACCCATCAAGTGGAGAAAACTTCTATCCCATTGTTTAGTTTCTATTTTCGTTTTATATTAGGTAGTTTCTAATTTATGTTAGTATCTAATATGGTTATCTTTGCATGTTTAGAAGGCTGAGTTATAAAGCCTTTAGTAGTTTCTATTTTCATTAAGTTTCTAATTTCCATTAGTTGCTAAGTTTGTCAAGTTGCTATTTTTTTTATGTTTCTAATTTTGTAAGCTAGCCTACTTCATTAAATAGGCAGCCCCTTATTGTAATAGTTAGACAGAATTTGAGTAAAGAATTTTCTGGCCAATTTAACCACCAAATTATGGGCTGCCAAGTATGCCCTTTACCTCCTCTATTTGGAAAAAAGCCCTTGACTCTTTTTGGGCCCGTTGTAGGAGATCCCTATCCTTCGCTTGGAATGGCTTTGGTTGGATATGACTTTTTCTAGTAATTCTATCTGTGATACAGTTGGCAAGCTTGTGTTTGGGGCCGCTATCTCTCACATTTGGATGGAGCAGAATCTTAGAAGATGGACCTCCAACTCTCGTTTTGATTTGGAAAGCCATCTTCTTTGATGTCAGCTCTAGACTTCATATGCTCCCCCATGGTTCCCTCTCCGATTCCCCAAGGAACAAGCACATTGTTGTATCCTGGGGTTTAGATGCATCTCTTTTTCAGTCTCCTAGCCCTCTTCCTAGGGCTTGAAGCTTGTAATCTTGTATAGCTCTCCCCCCCCCCCCCCTTTTCCCCCTGTGTATTCCCCCCTTCTCTCGCTTTCTCTCCCCTTTGGGGTTTTGCTAATAAGTTTTTTTTATTCACCAAAAAAAAAAAAAAAAAAAAAACTGTCCCACATGGAATGAGGATTTGGCAAATCCAACCATTGAATAGGAAGGGCATGTTCTATATTGGTTATGCGACAATTTTCACAGCGAAACTCAATCATTTACCATCCATGTATGGACATCTTTCCCTTGGGTTTTAAGCCATCTATTTTTTGTCCCAAAATGTAATGAATCTTCCAACTGTTATACTGCCACATGGCCATTTCTAATTGAGTTCAAAATTAACTGTTAATCAGGATTTCATGGGGCATACTTGTACACAAAATATGGGTCCTAGCTGATTCTGAGGCGTGGCGGATATTGGGTCTGACTACCTAACATCCTCTGGTTGCACCTAATTATTATTTGTTTATGGTGCATTATACTTGAAAATAGTAGTGTTTATGTATGAGAGAGAGTTGTGGTTGGGGTAATTGTAATTATAGAAAGCAAAGGGGTAAATTGGGCGATATTTCCACTTGGGGGCCAGTGGTGGGGTAAATTAGGTAATATAATTTCCACTTGGGGCCAGTCGAATGATATAATATGGAAATAGAAATCCTATGTGGAGGACATTTTGGTTAAGGGTTTCGGAATCCAGAATACAAAATGTATTGGGAGCTGAAGGTCCAAAAGTTTGACAGATCTTTTTATTGGTACTTTTTTGTCCCTCCCAGACCCTGCAGTAGCGGGAGTCTCGTGCACTGGGATGCTCTTTTATTTTAATTTTCTTCTCAATATAGTTGTCAACATGTCATTGGTTGGCCAAGTTGACCAGCTTATTGAATGGTTGACCTCGAGCTTGGGGCATGGTACAAAATTTCACGATATATCGCCGAAATTTCGGTAATTTCGACACTACCGAGATGAGATGGGCTTCCGAAATGAAAAAAGTTCAAATTTCGGCGAAATTTTGGTATATTTCGTAGAAATACTGTGTATTGAGCAGTATATTTCGGTAAATTTCGTAGAAATACTGTGTATTGAGTATTAAACTATTGACTATTATGAAGTTTATGAGTTATGACTTATGCACTTATGACTTTATGAGTTTAAACTTTAAAGTTTAAACTAAAGGCTACCTTTGACTTTATTTTTGTTTCATTACTTTGTTTAAATTTCTTATTATGTTTTTTAGTACATAAACAATATGTATTTAACTATTTTATACAACAGGGTCCGACAGTATACAGTCAATCAGGGGTGCAAACCCAAAACACCACTTTGAGTTCGTTTTTTTTGCAATATGAAGGTTTAAATATGTTTATTTAGCTTAAATAAGGGTGTCCAT
Organism: Telopea speciosissima; assembly: GCF_018873765.1. Lineage (NCBI taxonomy): Eukaryota > Viridiplantae > Streptophyta > Magnoliopsida > Proteales > Proteaceae > Telopea > Telopea speciosissima. The sequence continues at coordinate 43,001,938 of NC_057920.1, forward strand.
GAAGTATCAGGCCTAGATAAGGCCAAATACCCACCGAAATGGACTCCCGAAATATTGCAGAAAAAATGCAATATATAATTATTTAATGATTCCTTTCTCCTTCCAGCTAGCCAAGGAAGGGATTAAGAGGGATAGTCTTTTCTAGGTTTACAAGCATTTATGTAATCTTCCCTTTTATTTTCTTCTTTTCTGCCCCGGGCCTTCCTTACGTTTGTTAGGGAGCACTGGTCTTTCCTTCTTAATAAAATTCCCTTTTTTTATTTATAAAAAATGGGATTCATTTTTTTATTGTTCTTTGAGTTTATTTGGATTAAATTTTTTCGTGCTCTGTAATGAAGGAGTTTGTTATTGAGGCTCTGAGGTCAATTGCTGAGTTAGTGACATATGGTGATCAGAACGATCCGGCCTTTTTTGAGTGAGACTTCCAATTCCTAGCCTTTATGTTTCTTTTTTTGAGGCTCAGAACAAGCTTCATGTTTTCTGCCTTTTTTTGCAGGTTTTTCATGGAGAAGCAGGTCATGGGGCAGTTTGTACGTATATTAAATGTTAGTAGAACTTCGAGTGTTCCTCTTCAGTTGTTACAGACAATGAGCATTATGATACAGAACTTAAAAAGTGAACATTCTATCTGTAAGTCAATCTGAGAGCTTAGCCAGTTTAAGCAGATCCTTTTATCTGCTTTTTATTTTTTATTTGGTTCTAAGTTTTATCTTGGCTGTTCTCTTTGAAAATTTTGCAGATTACATTTTCAGTAACGAACATATAAACTCCCTTATAACATATTCTTTTGACTTCCGTAATGAAGAGCTGCTGTCGTACTACGTATCCTTTTTAAGGTTTGTGGAGTAATTAGTTCCTTGGTTAACTTTATAATTTTTTTTCTTTCTTTCTTAATTTAGTTTAACTGCTCTTTCTGCAAATGTTCACTAATTTCATGAATTTCTGCCATTTGATGACTGAAGGGCAATAAGTGGGAAGCTGAACAAAAGTACCATTTCTCTGCTTGTGAAGACCCAAAATGTATGCTAATTGCAATATAAAACTTATGCATAATAGTTCAATTCTGCATTTCTGTACTTTGTTATCAGATCTTTCCCTTCCCAGCGACAACTCTCTGTCTATATTTTTTTTCACGTAGCTGTCCTGTTTTGGTGTTACCTGATTACAACTGTATTTAGTCTTTATCCTTTTTCACTAATATCGAGATTAGCCATGCCGATATGATACAGAATCTATACATAAACAAAATATGTACAGAACTGATACGGTATCTATACGGGCCTATATGGTACCGAATATGGACTGATACAGACTGATACAGACCAATACACTCAATACACTGGCTGCCAACTAAAGAATCCCAGTTTTTGGAAAAGCTTATTCCAATTCTAATTTTTTGGCTAAAATCCAAGTGGATCCCATCTACACTAAAAACCGACATAGAAGGAATGATTCATCAAGAAATTATTATTTTTTATTAAATTTCATAAAGTAGAGATCAAACATCAACGTCCTCCTTGTTTGAAGGCCCTGAAAGATACAGTAAGAACTAACAAGGATAAAAAGTAACAAAACGGTATGTGTCTTAGTAAGCTGGCTAACAGAAAACAAGCATAATGGTAATCGAGGAACATGAAGAACCAAGGTTCGAGAACTCGCGAGATCTCGCGAGAAGTTCGTTTTGAAATCTCGAGCGAGATTGTTGAGTCTCAAAGTGCAATCTCGCGAGATCTGCGAGATCTGCCAGATCTCGATCTCGTTGATCTCGTTGATCTCGGTTTCAACCCATTATTTTAACCTACCTACCCTTAAATACCTTACCTAATTGACAAAACTCATCGCAGAGATCTCGGTCCAAATCTTGTGAAGTTGAGGGAGTTGAAAAAATGCACAACTCGCGAGAACTGCTCGGGTGCAAGACCCATGACCTGCCATGACCTGTGTGGAGGAGCCATCTGCAAGGATGACCAGGGAGGACTACTGAAGTTTAGAAATAGAGGAGAACAGATTAAGCTCACTAGTCATGAGAGAAGAAGCGCCAGAATCAATGATCCATGGAGTAGTTGTAGTAAGTAGGGTGGAGTTACCTGTGTGAGCTAAGGTGGCTGTGGAAGCAGTAGTAGATGCCTCAAGTGGTTGAAGACACTTGAGAATCTGATCATAATCATCACGAGGGACAGACACAGTGGAAGAAGCTCCAGATGCAAATATACTCTCTCAGTAGAACTATCAGTCATGGCAGTATTGACCAACTCATTGGTCCACTCAGGTTGGCCATGCTTAGCCCAACAAGTATTAATAATATGATTTTGCTTACTACAGTAGGTTTAATGATGAGAAGATTTGTCAAACTGCTGTCCACCTGTACCACGACCACCTGATACACGGCCGCAGCTTCGTCCAGAGAAAAATGAACCACGTCCTCTACCAGCAATAAAGGCTGATCTTTCCTTTAGAGAAGGGGAAGAATCAACCTTGAAAGACTGGTCGTCAGGATGAAGACCCACAAGAAATTTGGCAGCTTGAAACTCAGCCCGTAGAAGCTTCAACTTATCTAGATCAGTGGTGAGAGGTTGGTGAATCTGAAGTTCTTCAATAATGCCGTTGTAACTGCTGAAGATTTTATTCAATGACTTATCACCTTGCTTGAAATTAAATAATTTCTCATACTGCTCATAACTCCGAAAAATACTTTTCCTAAGAGAAACTTTCTTTCAAATCATTCCACACCCCTTTTGCAGTAGTATGAAACATAACATTAGAAGCAATGATAGGTTTAATAGTCTTCCATAACCATATCTTGAGTGTGGAATCCTCACGCATCTAGTCTTCATATGCGGTAAGAGAAGCAGAATTTTTAGAATCAACAGCAAGAGGATCATCAGTAAGGTACTTCATCTTCCCTTTAGCATGAGTATAAAAAAGAACAGCTTGAGACCAGAACATGTAGTTACTACTTACTAGTTAGAGACACCATTCAACTTGATTTTGGTGATCTGTCTGTGGACATTATCCACTGGAGCTATAGGATCTGTCATCATGCAAACTGGCAGAAAAGGAATACTGAAGCATTTAACCCAAGGAGCAGCAGCAGTAGTGACACAGGCTGGCAGCAATAGAGTCCTGAAACCGAGAATTTGATACCAAGGTTGCAGAAATCAGATGCACAACTCTGATATCACCAGTCTAATAATGCAGTAATACCCAGAAGCAATAACAGTTTATAGTTCTGATATGTTGTAGCCGACAGCAAGAGAAGTCACACAACCCAGATATGGGCGATTTTAGGCTAACAATAATCTGCAGGTCAAACAGATCTAAACCTAAATCGAAGAAGGTACTAGGGTAGGAGAATATATTCCCAAAATCTTAGTCTGATCAGATGATTATAGTGGAATCAATTTAATGAACAATAGATCTGGTTTTTGACCTAAAAACAGAGGATCCGCAGGGAGAAGGAGAAATCAATTTCCATAAGATCAAACCACTGAAAGATCCCAATAGTTGGATCGAGTGTACCTCATAACATGTATAATCAACTCTCAAAAACTTACTCCCATCAGATGGTTGAATAGAAAGTAATTGCAGAACTCAAAATACCACAGAATCAGCAGTTGAGGCTTCATAAACACAGATTTTGATGTCTGAAATCCAGAATTTTCATAACCAGTAGTATGTATATTGCAAGGTGCCCTAGTTTAATTCCATATCATCCAAAAACTAAGGCAATCTTCTGTAGATAGGCAGCATATGGTTGCTGCAATCATAATCGAGCATAGTTCGAGAACTCACGAGATCTTGATTAGTTTCTCGGTTTTTTGAGAAACCGAGACAAGTTGGTATACGAGTTGCAAAAGTGCAACAACTCGACCGAGATCTCACCGAGTTCTTGAGATCTCGAGAATCTCGACCCAAACTCCTTTATATGAGTGCCAGATCTCGAGATCTTGGTGGAAAATCTTGGTATACAGACACCTATCTATGTAAACCTTGGTATACAGACACTTATTTAGGCCAGGAACTAAGATATACACTTATTTATGCCTAATATCATTTAAGTAAATGAAATAGTTAATTTTACTTAAGATATTATTCATAAATAAGCAAATACCCCCTATTTGAATCTAATAAAAATAGTTAAAAAATCAAATTCCAAAAGGAAAAAAAGTCAACCCCCCAGTTCAAGAACAAAAACTGGATTTTCGACGGTAGGTGCAATTTTCAATTTTCTAATGCTAGGGTTTTTCTCAAATCTAAAAATTCCATAAATCTTAATATGGTCAAACATTGCTAAAACCAAAAGTGCGGTAAAATATTCATTTGTTTTGATTTCCAAGAAAATATTTTCATTTAGAGCGATTTTGACAGCATTCGTGCACACCAAATTATGTTTGACCGGTATATAACTCCTATTTGGACTTTGTTTTTGCAAAATCTGATAGTGCCATTGTGTTTAAATGGCATAAAATAGGCTGAATACAAAGTTTCAGACCCAAACTAGGTCTAAAACCCACCGAGTTAAAGGCTTCGAGTCGAAAAAAAAAAATGCACCAACTCGGCGAGATCTCGACTCGACTCAGTTTTTCAAGGGACCAAGTTGGTACCCGAGTTTTAGTACCTTGTACCCGAGAGGAATCTGTGAAGAGACTATCAAAAAAACTTGAGAACGAAAGAAATTGCTAGTTATATTGCTCTGATACCATGTGACAATATCACTGTATAAAACCAGCGAAAAGAATGAAAAAGATAGAGAAGGAAGACTTCTAGGAAGGCTAAAACCGATAGATAGCCTCCCCCTTTATCAGTTCTATTTATAGAGATGCTGATTACAATAATAGTTTCCTACTCTAACTAGGAAACCAACAAAACGAAGTAAACAATATACTAGGAATTGAAGAAGCCTAAATAGAATGGGAGTAAGAACAAATAAACAATAAGGTAACCCACGCTAGGGGGGGCTCCCCCTATCGTGGTATACATAAAACTTATCCCACGGTTTAACAATAGTGATAAATGCCCCTTTATATGTTTAAAGGTCTTTGATTGATGTTGTTGTTGCACTTTGCTATGTTGATCCAACTTGCGTTCCATAGTAGCTGACAAGATGAAATAATGAGTGTTTGCCTCTTTTCTTTGCTTGGCTATTGGATACATCATTTTTCTTTTCTGTCTTCCATTTCCTTTTTGTCTTGTATCAATAACCACCATTTTGTACATCTAGGATGAGGTAGTTTCTTTCCCACTGTACAATGAGGCAATAAGGTTTGCTTTTCATGAAGAGAACATGGTCCGCATTGCTGTACGTGCTTTGACACTGAATGTCTATCATGGTAAGTTCCCGTTTTTGTTTACTATCTTTTCCCTTGCTTATTGAACTGCAGTTATGTTGCAGTGGCACCTGATCTTTATTCCATGTTTACTTTTCAGTTGGAGATGAATCTGTGAACAAATATGTCAATAGTCCGCCTTTAGCAGATTATTTTTCGAATTTGATTTCATACTTCCGGGAGCAGTGCATCAGCTTGGATAGATGGGTATCTGAAGCTTCAAAGTATGTGTTGGGGTGTTGATGGATAGTGATGTGAACAGTTGCATCATTCTTCTTTATATATGGTTGGATTAAACTTATGATTTATATATTTGTTTTTTCCCCTAGTTATCCCCTAATAAGTATTATTTGGCTACTGTGACAGGAATCCTGGCCCAGAATCAACCTCTTGCATTCTTGCTGCTGTAGAAGAAATTGAAGATTATTTGTATTATTTTAGTGATGTCATTTCTGCTGGGATTCCTGATCTTGGAAGATTAATAACAGAAAATATTTCGCAGATTCTAATATTTCCTTTGCTTCTTACTTCTCTGAATATGGAGCATACTGATGTATGCATCTTTGCCTTCTGTCTCTACTTAGAAACAGTTCTATTGTTTCTTATTTCTTTTATGGGAATTGTTTTTTCCTCGTATGACTGTTATAATAAATTGTGGCTATGTGTTTCTTCTCACTTTTTGTTGCTTGCATCTACAGGAAACACACATTAGTGGCACTACATCTCGTTATCTACTTTGTTGCATCTTGCGCATTGTTAAAACCAAGGATTTGGCAAATAGTATTGCGGCTGCTCTATTCTGCCCCCCGGATGCGTTTTCTCCAATTTCTGAAACTAAACCCAATGGCTGTATGTCGGGTCATGTTTCTTCACATGAAAACCAACAGCTGGATAATGATGCTAGTCACTCAGAGGCAGATACTCAACATTTAAGAGTTGTTGTAGCAAATTCATCTAGTTCTCCTCAAATTCATCCTGGAGAAGATTTTGTCTTGCAGCATGGTTGTGATAGTCCACGTTTGACTTTGAGGTAGGTTAATTCTAGTTGTCTCTGGAAGTTGAATTTTATTTTTCCTTTGTTCTATATATCTTGATCCATATTTGATAGCTGCTTTTATTTCCTGTGTCAATTGGTGCAGACACTTCTATGGTATAACTGAATATTTACCTCATATTGTTATTTGCTTACGACTGCCAAAAAATGAGAATCATGGGAAGCTTGTTAATGTAGAAAGGGTTCAACTAAGAACCACTCTACAGTCTACAGTAGCATCATTAATAGTTGCAGCCGATCAGCAATAATAGAAGCAAATCAGAATTAGAAGTTAAACACCAAAATAGAAGGTAACAAATACTAGGTAACCAGCAGTGAGAATGGGCTCTAAGGCTGATCAAGTGGAGTAGGCAATGAGGAGAATCTTTGCTGAAAATTTCAGCCAATTTCAATGGTTAACTTGTGAGATATGGCCCCAACACCAAATTAGAAGGTTTATAGAAAACTTGCCAAATTAGCACTGCACTTGGCCTCCAAGAAGGATCGAGTGTTGAACTTGTAGAGGTGATGCTATGCTGCAATTTTGGTTCAGTTATGATGTTTATAAGTGGAGATGGGAGTTGGGGATGAAAATAGAATAGTGTACAGGACAAATTCTTTGCTAATAAGGTAGTGCCTCCAACGACGCAAAACCTGAACAACTGCATATAGTTCAATGTCATAAGAACTTCTCACTGTAGAATATCTGGTTTTGGCATCATTGAACTTCTCACTGTAGAAGGCAATAGGGTGCCCATTCTACATAAGAACTCCTCCTAGACCAACATGCGAAGCATCAGTGCAAATTCGAATATTTGGTCAAAGTTTGGTAGGCGTAACGCTGGAGCTTCAATCATCTTTTTCTTGATCACTTGGAAAGCTTTATGGGCTGCTGCTGTCTATTCGAACTTTCCTTTGTTTTGTTTGGTGCACTCAATGATGGGTGCTATGATGGCACTAAAATTGCAAACAAATCGCCTGTAGAATGATGCTAAATCATGGAAGCTTCTTTACTTCAGTGAATGACTTCGGAGTGGGATTAGCAATGTTTCTGACCTTTCCCGGATCAGCTTCAACACTCTTTGAAGATGTAATAAAACCAAGGAAAACAACCTTGGGTAGCAGGAAGTAGCACTTCTTCAAGTTGATGTATAACTTCTCTTGCCTGAGTACTCTAAAAACTTGCTTCAAGTGGTCAATATGGTCATATGGATGCTTACTGTAAGCCAAAATGTCATCAAAGTAAACAACAAGAAATTTACCAATAAAAGGACAAAGTACCTGTGTCATAACTCTCATGAATGTGCTAGGTGCATTCGTCAGACCAAAGGGCATAACCTTCCATTCGAACAGTCCATCTTTAGTCTTGAAAGTTGTCTTCCATTCGTCTCCAGGCCGGATGCGAATCTGATTATAACCACTTCGAAGATTAATCTTAGAAAAGTTTAGAGAGCCGGATAGCATGTCCAACATATCATCAAGCCTTGGAATTGGAAACCTATACTTGATGGTAATTTTGTTAATGGCTATGCTGTCCACACACATACGCCACAAACCATCTCTCGTTGGAGTCAATAAGGCTGGAACAGCACAAGGGCTAAGACTCTCTTCAATGAACCCCTTTTGGATCAGCTCTCCAACTTGTTTCCAGAGCTCATCATGCTCTGTAGGGTTGAGTCTATAGGCAGGCAGATTAGGTAGCACCGAGCCTGGTATCAAGTTAATAGCATGCTGGATGTCTCTCAATGGGGGCAGTTCATTAGGCAGTTCCTTTGGCGCCACATCAGAGAAATCGTGCAATAAGTCCTTAATAGCGTGTGCTAGCTTTACTTCTGGCTGGGCAGCAACTTCTTGAGTAACCACAACTAAGATCAGGTCTGAATCATGGTTGGTTTGCTCAAACTCCTTCTGTGGAACAGCTAGTACCTAATTCTCACAATCTGTCCCCTTTTGGTTGGTACGCATTGAGTGGCATTTGCGCATCTCTAAGGGTAGATTAAGAGGTTTAAAAATAACTTGCTGTCCCTTGTGTTGGAACACATACTGGTTCTTCCTTCCAAGGATGGCAACATCATTATCATATAACCAAAGCCTTCCCAATAAAACATCAGTCATCTTCATTGGGATGATGTCGCACCATACCTCTTCTGAGTAGGCTTGAAGCTGTAAATGAATGTTGCATCTCTTGTTCGCCTCCAATTTATTACCGTTCAGCAAAGAGACTTTGTAAGGTGATGGGTGCTTCTGAAGTTTCAGATTAGCCTTCTTCACAAAGCCTTCGGAAATTACATTAACACAACTACCACTATTAACAATAACCTGGATAGTGCGTTCTCTAGTGCGCATACGAGTGCAGAAAATGCAGCTACACCGCCAATCCTCGCCTTTGGTTTCAGCCATTAATATACGTGCTACAACATGAACACCTCGGGTATCTTCATAATCATCACCCAAGTCCTCATAGTTATCAGCCCCGTCATCACAATCATCTGGGGGATAAGTAGAGATGCAACGTTCCTTTACAGCTTCAAGCCTACTCAAAAGAGGTATGGTGCGACATCATGCCAATGAAGATGACTGATGTTTTATTGGGAAGGTTTGGTTATATGATAATGATGTTGCCATCCCTGGAAGGAAGAACCAGTGTGTGTTCCAACACAAGGGACAACAAGTTATTTTTAAACCTCTTAATCTACCCTTAGAGATGCGCAAACGCCATTCAATGCGTACCAACCAAAAGGGGACAAATTGTGAGAATAAAGTACTAGCTGTTCCACAGAAGGAGTTTGAGCAAACCAGCCATGATTCAGGCCTGATCTTAGCTTTGGTTACTCAAGAAGTTGTTGCCTAGCCAGAAGTGAAGCTAGCACAGCCCATTAAGGACTTATTGCACGATTTCTCTGATGTGGTGCCAGAGGAACTGCCTAATGAACTATCCCCATTGAGAGACATCCAACATGCTATTGACTTGATACCAGGCTCGGTGCTGCGTAATCTGCTTACCTACAGACTCAACCCTACAGAGCATGATGAGCTCCGGAAACAAGTTGGAGAGCTGCTCCAAAAGGGGTTCATTGAAGAGAGTCTCAGCCCTTGTGCTGTTCCAGCCTTATTGACTCCAAAGAGAGATGGTTTGTGGCGTATGTATATGGACAGCAGAGCCATTAACAAAATTACCATCAAGTACAGGTTTCCAATTCCAAGGCTTGATGATATGTTGGCATGCTGTCTGGCTCTATGATCTTTTCTAAGATTGATCTTCGAAGTGGTTATAATCAGATTCGTATCCGACCTAGAGATGAATGGAAGACAACTGTCAAGACTAAAGATGGACTGTTCGAATGGAAGGTTATGCCCTTTAGTCTGACGAATGCACCTAGCACATTCATGAGAGTTATGACACAAGTACTTCGTCATTTTATTGGTAAATTTCTTGTTGTTTACTTTGATGACATTTTGGTGTCATCCATATGACCATATTGATCACTTGAAGCAAGTCCTCAGAGTACTCAGGCAGGAGAAGTTATACATCAACTTGAAGAAGTGCTACTTCATGCTGCCTAAGGTTATTTTCCTTGGTTTTATTATATCTTCAAAGGGTGATGAAGCTGATCCGGAAAAGGTCAAGCATTGTTGATCCCACTCCGAAGACATTCACTGAAGTAAAGAAGCTTCCACGGTTTGGCATCATTCTACAGGCGATTTGTTCGCAATTTTAGTCCCATCATGGCACCCATTATTGAGTGCACCAAACAAAACAAAGGAAAGTTCGAATGGACAGCAGCAGCCCTTAAAGCTTTCCAAGTGATCAAGAGGAAGATGATTGAAGCTCCAGTGTTACCCCTACCAAACTTTGACTAAATATTTGAAGTTGTACTGATGCTTCGCATGTTGGTCTAGGAGTTCTTATGCAAAATGGGCACCCTATTGCATTCTACAGGGATGCAGTTGTTCAGGTGTTGCGTCATTGGAGGCACTATCTTATTGGCAAAGAATTTGTCTTGTACACAGATCATGAAGCACTCAAGCACCTCCACTCTCAGAAGTCCATTAGCACCCGGCATGCTAAATGGGTTTCTTATCTACAGGAGTTTAATTTTGCCCTCAAGTACAAGTCAGGAAAGGAGAACACAGTGGCTGATGCACTGAGCAGAAAAGTCCTGACTTTGAACACATTTTCAGCCCATGCACTTAGCATCGAGCAGATCAGAGATGAGTATGCTAGTGACAAGGACTTTCATGTCCTATATGCTGATTTGAAGCAGGGTGGACAACACCTTAAGTATTCATTACATGATGGTTATTTGTTTTTAGGAACACATCTCTGTATTCCTGAATCTTCCTTACGCCATTACATTATTAGGGAGTTACATGGAGGAGGCTTGGGAGGACACTTTGGGAAAGACAAAACCATCATATAGGTGACTGATCAGTACTATTGGGCTCACTTGGCCAAGGGTGTAGAGCATGTAATCAGGAGATGCCGAGTTTTCCAGTGAACTATGCCAAGCAGAACACGAGTCTCTATTCACCCCCGAATTCCTCATCAGCCTTGGGTTGACATCAGTATGGATTTTGTACTTGGGCTGCCCCCTACTGGAGAGAGATTTGACTCCATCATTGTTGTAGTGGACAGATTCACCAAGATGGCTCACTTTATCCTCTGCCGAAAAATACTTGATGCTTCCCACATTGCCAAGTTGTTTTTCAAGGAGATAGTTCGCATCCATGGGCTGTCGAGTACTATAGTCTCTGATAGAGATGTGAAGTTTATGAGCTACTTCTAGAAGACTTTATGGCTGAAGACAAACACCAAGCTTCTGTTCTCTACTGCATTCCACCCACAGACTGATGGGCAAACAGAAGTGGTAAACAGGAGCCTTGGTAACCTATTGAGATGTTTGGTGAGAGATTATGAGAAGACATGGCCCTCCATCCTTGACATTGCTAAGTTTGCATACAACAACTCTTATGAACAGGGCCACTGGACGTACCCCTTTTCGAGATTCTCCTAGGAATACAGCCTAAACGTCTCAGTGGTCTTGTTTCTTTACCTCCTCAAGCTAGGGTAAGTGTGGAAGCAGATGAGTTCCTCCGCCACATCACCGAGGTGTACGCTGATGTTCGAAGGAAGATAGCACTCAATACTGATCATTACAAGGCTATTGCTGATAAACATTGCCGATTTGTTGAATTCAAGCCTGGAGACATGGTCATGGTCAGGGTTAACCCAGAGAGACACCAACCAGGTGTCAACAACAAGCTCCATCCAAAGAAGATGGGTCCATACAAGGTGCTGAAACGTATTGGACCCAATGCTTATGTTCTCGAGTTGCCTGCTGATATGGGCATAAGCAATGTGTTTAATGTGGCAGATCTCTACTTGTACATAGGACATCACTTAGATGATGGTGATTCGGAGCACATGCTGAGGCTGCCCCAACTCAAACCACCTTCTGCAGATGTGATCGAGGAGGTTCTAGATGACATGTACAAGACCACTCGACATGGCACTGGTTACAATTCTTTCCTTGTCAAATGGAAAACTCGCCCACACCAAGACAGTACTTGGATCCATGTAGATGACTTAAAGAAGCTTGATCCCGAGTTATATGATCGATATATGGCCTTCACCCATTCATTGAAGATGAATGTTTCTAAACCGGGGAGAGCTGATGTAGGTCCAATCACAAGGAAGAAGAAGAAACAACCCTGATTGGCTGCATTCGTTGGAACCTAGTTTTTTCTATACTTAATTTTTTTTTCAGCCTTTAAGAACTAATTCTGATTGGGTGGATTTGTTTTAATTTGATTGGTTCATTAGGAATCTTTTAAGTCATTGTTTTAAACTATGTTTTATTCCCCCCTCCGCGATTTTAAGAGGGCAGGAATTGTTTTTGTAATAGGAATCAGATCTGGGATTCCAAATCCAGATATGAATAAGTGTAGGCCTTTGGCCCTTTTGATTATAAATAAAATAAATTGTGGGCAAGCTCCTCCACTATTCTGAATTCAAAAAAACTTCTCTTTAGCTTTTGCTACTTGTGGCCTTGCTGCTGTTGCTCCTTTGTGAGTACTTGCATCCTTGTGGATCTCAAGGTGGACAGGGTGGGTGGATCTCCCACGACTCCTTGCATCGTGAAGATCAGGAGGCCCTTCTCTGGATTGTTTGAGCTGCTGCCATTGGTGATACATCAAACCAGTAAGTTACTTTTAAGTTTCTGCAATCACGCTTCTCCTTTCTCATCCTCTAACCTAAGCCTCCACTCCCAATTGATCCCCTAAACCCTAGCTCCATCTACCATCCATAAACCCTAATTACCCCTCATCTCTGTGAAACCTAAAAACTCCTAAATTCTGTCCAGCCCTATTCAACCATCCAAATCTCACCATACTTCAACCGAATCATCCCCTCCATACCTACAACACTCGACCAGCACCCCTTGACCTAATTCCCCCTCTAAACCCTAGATCTCATCATCCCCTTATTCCTAAAACCCAAAACCCGAAACCCTAATTTCCTAAAATTCAAATCTTCACTTAAACCCTACAAATCCTACCCCATTAAACTCTCATAGGCTTGCCTAGCTTTACCCACTAAATTCCCACTTCATTATCCAAACCCTAACCCTAATTTTGACCTAAAACTCTCAATTCTGCCCCATTCGGCCAGCACCTTTGTGAGGGTTTGATCTATTTGGCTCCTAGTAGGTTTCCTACCTATCTAGGACTACATTAGTTAGTGGTGTAGAGCAATCCAGCCAGCAGAATAGGCCAAGAGTTGGATCGAGTGGGGTGGTTGATGGTGTGATTCTGTGCTCCAAATCTCCACAGGTTCTGATGGAGGGGTGGGAAGTTATGGGACTCAGAAGTTGTAGCAGTAATTCATCTTGCAGGAACAGCATCAGTCTTCAAACGATGGCAGCAACAGCAGCAACAGTCTTGAAGTGTTTGGGGATTGATTACAGCCTTCGAAGGATTCTTCACAGCACTTGTATTGTTAACAGAGGAAACAGTAACACAAAGGGTTCGATTGATATAGAAGATAAGAGAAGAAGGGGAAAGGGATAAGGAGATTCGGCTCTCACGAGCCAGGTTCTCTCAGCCCTTCATGGATTTCGGCTCTCACCAGTCAGCCTCTTTGCCATTCATCCTCACAATGGGATAAGAAACTTGCTCAAAGCAATACTCAATCATTCACTAAATCGTTGGTGGGGAGGGGGGGGGGGGCTCTAAGGACATTACATATTTATGAGCAGCTATGCTTGCCTTATAAGTAGAAGAAAATTAGAAATTTGCAAGAAAAGGACGCAAACTAAAAATAAAAACTTAAGGAAAATATAAATTTCTAATTAAAAGCAAAGCCTACTTTCTAAATCTGGAATTAGAAATTAAAGAGCTAAGGTTGCTTAATAGACAACTACAAAATATCTTAGAGAATAATTCTAAAAATAGAAACTAAACTAAACTCCTAATTCCTCACGCATAGACAAAATTGACCCTTCAAAAAGTCTTAATACGATTTGGTCTTGGGCCCCATAGAATCTTCTAATAATATATATTCTCACCAAGGCAAAATAAGGTGCTGTGACATTGTTTACGTGAACAGTGTTTTGGCCTCTTTTTTTTCATGTTTTGATCTACGTCACTTGTTTTCTTCACTTCCATTAAGGCATAACATTGGTGATATCAATATAATATTACATAACCCTATGAGGAGTGAATACAGTTTGCATCACTTGATGGCAAGGTTCAGAATTCCACTGCAAAGAGCGATTTTCAGCACGAGGTGAAATCAAAATGTTTTGGCAAAGTCACCAAAATCTGGGTGGAATTTGATATAGAAAAAGAGAAAATGGTTAATCCACAGGAGTTCCTCAAAACCTTTTAATAGAACAGTATGGGATTCTAATTTAAGCATAACTGCATATATTGGACTATCTTTTTTGGGGTATACATCATAGTTGGCAAGGCATCGCCTAGGCGGGCGCCTTAGACGCGATGCCGCCTTAGACGCCTTGGCCGCCTAGTTGGTGTCGCCTTGATTTTTTACTGCACTTTTGGTTTTTAGCAATGTTTTACCATATTAAGATTTATGGAATTTTTAGATTTGAGAAAAACCCAGCATTAGAAAGTTGAAAATTGCACCTACCACCACAAATCAAGTTTTTGTTCTTGAACTAGGGTGTAGACATTTTATCCTACCGCATTTTGGTTTTTAGCAATGTTTTACCATATTAAGATTTATTGAATTTTTAGATTTGAGAAAAACCTCAGCATTAGAAAATTGAAAATTGCACCTACCGCCGCAAATCAAGTTTTTGTTCTTGAACTAGGGGGTAGACATTTAATCCTTTTGGAATTTTATTTTTTAACTATTTTATTGGATTCAAATAGGGGGTATTTGCTTATTTATAAATACAAAAACATTTACTTAAATGATGTTAGGCATAAATAAGTGTCTGTCCTGGTTTCTGGCATAAATAAGTGTCTGTATACCAAGGTTTGCATAAATAGGTGTCTTTATACCAAGATTTCCCATCGAGATGACCAAAACCTGAGATCTCGGCCGAGACATTGTAACTTTCCATTTCGCCCTTCATCTCGTCTCGAGCCTTCGTAAAAGCGAGATTTTCGTTGAGACCTCGCGAGTTTTAGTTCTATGCTAATAACCAATTGTCATTCAAGGGAAACTAAAAAAGAATTGAGAGGAGGAAAATGTAGAAATGAGATAAGAGAAGAGAGCAAAAATTAGAAAGAAAAACAAGGGAATTCAATCATAGTAAAATGGTGGAACAACAGAATAGAATAGAAGTAGGTAGAAATATAATCAACCAATAGATACTGCCATGTATATGCAGAACTATGTTCTTATTAGCACTAATGAGGAGTTTGGTAACCAAGGTTATTAAAGTCGCACTCTGGTCGATTGGTGCCAACAACAACAAAATCAGGTCTGCGAATGTTGATAATTGTGGACAAATAGATCTCTGCATACCTTTTTTATTTTTTTGATGATTAAATAATTCAATTACCAAAGGAAGAAGGGGGAGGGGAAGGATACAAGAAAAAGCCAACAGTAAGCCCTGCCAAAAAGCAGGGACAAGAAAAGGGCCAAAGCTCAACCCAAAAACACACAAAAAGAAAAGCCAGGCAATCTAAGGAACCAAGCCTGGCTCGAAGAATGCCAACTAACCCGGGTCAATAGGCTTACCACTTAGAGCATCATTTTTGATATCCAAATTGGAAGGTGAATTCAACTCCGGGGTGGTCAGGGCGTAAGAAAGAGAGGGACGCTTTTTAGGGAAAGGAGGGGAGTTGGGGTTATGGCGACGGAAAACGTGAAGAGACGGGGAGGCGGAAGGGTAGGAAAGCCGGGTAGAGTTAAGGGTTGAGAGAGAAGAGGGAACTGACCCATTAGAACTAAATGGGCCAGCCAAAGAGGAACAATAGGTGGGTTGGGCTAGAGAGGAAAAGGATAAAGGAGAGGGAACTGGCCCATTAGAACCAGATTGGCCAGCCAAAGAAGGACAGGAGTTAGGCTGGGCTACAGAGTGAATGGATAAAGGAGAGGGAAGGGATAAAGGGGGGACCACTGTTAGGAAAACTCTTCCCTCCTTCCATGAATTTTTTTGATGATAACAAACGCATTGATATAAGCTAATATGTACTTAAGAAGGTTTTAAGTTGACAGGAATACTAAAGCTCCAAAGAAGGACAAGAATTGAAGGAAGAATGAAAAGAATGCAAAATTAAGCCTTGAAAGACCCAGAGATTTGAAGGTCATACCTATTAGAGAACTCAAACAACCAACACCGGAAGCAAAGAAGGCTTGAAGTCCTCTTGAAGTCGCTCGTGTGCACATAAAAACACATTGCATATACACATAATGGAAAAATCATATGCATCATGTAGAGACTTTAGGAGGCTTTTTATATAACCTCTTAACCTCAGTATAGGATGGTAAACAGTTGGAACAAAACCCCAAAAGTCGGACTATCAAAAAAATAGTCAAGACAATCACATGGCCATTTTCAACCGGGACTGGCAGAAGTCTGCCGGTACGTACCAATAGGTCTGCCCGGTCGACCAGATCGTGCCGGATGATCTGTCGGTCGACCAGACATCGACCGGATGGTCCAGCTCATGCCTCAACGGTTATATTGCCCGGTCGACCGGTAAGGTCTTCAGGTCTACCAGATGGATAAAAATAGATCCGTTAGAGTTATTTCTACACATGCTTTTAGGGCATTAAATGAGCTCTATAAATAGTAAGTGTGTCAGACCTTTTCACCATCTACTACAGTCCAAAAGACAACTTTATTGAGAGGTGAAAAGTCTTTCAAAGCTCTATTGTGTTGAAGTCAAGAAGTTCTTATCAAGGCCATTCAAGATTGACTTCATTCATGTTCTAAGGAAGGTCAAGCTCATGTGCATTCATTTTCATATCATTCAACACTTGCAAGGAGTTCATGTCACACTCCTTGCCTAGGTAATTCTTATCTTATTTTAATTGTATTTTGTTCTTGTTGTTGAGTTGGGTAACTCTAGATGAGCAAGGTGTACTTGGATTAACCTAAACTAGACTTAAGAGTGCAAGGAATTCTCTTATCCTCAAAAGATAAGGATCCTCTTATCTTGGTAAAAAGATTATAAAGGTGTTTTTCCCACCTATTGTATTGAAAGGAAGAGATTAGTGAAATTCTCTCAAGGTTGAGAGGAGTGGATGTAGGCTGGTTTGGCTAAACCACTATAAAATCTTGTGTCATCCTCCTTTAAGCATTTATCTTTATTCACTTTGTTTAAATTTAAATCAAATTGAAAGAATTATAAAAAGATTCATATTTCACTAGTGATAACCTATTCACCCCCCTCTAGGTTATTCCACAACCACGACATTGGAAGGGGGAATTGAGGAGAGAGAAGGTCTAGGGGATAAAAAGCCCTTAGTCTTAGATTTGAGAAAGGAGGAGATACCAAGGTGTAAATGGAGAGACTTTGGGGAGGTTTGCAGAGGGACGACAAGCTTCATGTGGTCAATAGGTTCCATATGGTCAGTAGGCTCAACAAGCTCGTCAGGCACAACAAGCATAGGATCAGTGGAGACTGGCTTAGGAAGAAGACATGACTTATGGTTAAGTAGGGAAGAGGCCAGCTCATCGGGGGAGAGGAAAGCTGCATCATCGTAGAGGGAGGCAGCCTGGAGGAGAGAGAAGCGGTTTGAACCTACGGTAGCAGGGGGGACCATTTGCTCAGTGGGAATTGGACGATGGGTAGAGATTGAAGCCGAGAGATCCTTCTGGCGAGTTTTTCGATGGCGACTTCTTCTTTGGCCACGACTAGGGTTGTGATGCTCAGAAGCTGCCAGAAGAGAAGCAGAGAATCGACTGGAGGTCTTCTTAGCTCCATGGCAAGATTAGGACCTTCGATAGAAGAAAGCAAAGCAGAAAAAGCTTCAGCGGTGGCTTCACTCCCAGCATCAGGATTTTTTCCAGTCAAATGACCTAAGTACTTGCAAGATAAGCACTGCGGGGGGAGGGGGGGTTCTCCAGTCATAGTGAACAGCCTGGTTGAAGGAGCCTTCATCATCAACTACGAGGATGGAAGCTGGTAGGGGAGAATCCGCCGGAACTTCTACATAGATTTTGGCGAAGGCGAGGCGATCTTGGAGTTTTGTTTTGCCATCGGAATAGAGAGGATTTCCAAGGACCGAGCCAATCACATATTCACATTAAGACCCACCTCACACCAGAAATGCAAAGGGAGCCCGGGGAGAGAGATCTAGAGAGGAAGAGAACTGAGATTGAGACGATGCAGCTGAAGATAGCGGTTCCATTGCCGGAGAAAGAGGGGTTTTCTTCCCACGTTCTAGGGACCTCCAGCCAAAACTCTACTTTGTCTTCATCTTCAGCAAACTTGAAGATAAAGAAACCATTGTCTAGCAGGTATGTTTCAAAACGGCCCTTTGTTTTCCATTGCTTCGAAAGAGGAGCTTTTACAAAGGGGAAAGGGGGTCAGGTTCCCATAAAGTGCCCCACTAGGCAATTATCCCATTCTTAGCTTCATGAAGGAGGAGATCAGCTTCGTAATGGGCTGCCTTGGAGCCACTGATGAAGGTGGGAGGGACAAAGTGAGGGGGGAGCCATCACGGGAGGAGGGGTTTTGGGATGAGAAGAGGGAGGACCAAGGTCTAGGTTCAGGGGTACGGAGAGGGGAGGCCCTGGGTGGTGGCGGCACCACCCCAGGGTGATCGAACATTCAGGAAAGGGTTCAGGCCATCACTGTGGCTGCCTTTCCGATTGTCTAGCAGGTATGTTTTGTCTGTGCATAACTTAATTAAGCATAGTAGATCAGGAAGAGAATATAAAGAAGACTGTAGAAATAGATAACAAAAAACAAATAAAGAATAAGGGAGGAGAAGAGATGAAAACCTGAAATAGAGAGGCGAATGATGAATACCTGTAATAGAGAAGATTCAATGGAAAGAGTTTGAGAGAGGTGCAGTACCTAGGCAGATCCTAGGGTTGCGAAGAGAAACTCTTACTCCCAAATACAATCTGCATTCAATTATCATAAACTTCCGTAAACATTTGAGAATATGACTCTTTACACTAAGCAAGGAATTGACTACTTACTTAAGAAGCAATTGATTTCTTCTACAAGAAGCCAATATGTAGCTTCTTTCTCTTTTAAGTTTCTTAATCCCAAAGAAAGCATGATCAGAATGACAAAAGTATCATCATTCAATACCATTACCATTAAATACAATCCTGCTCCTACTTAACAGAAAAACTCTTGTCTATTTCTCTTCTTGATCCCTTATATGGTCCTAAAATTGAAAGCCTTGAGGCTTGAGCTTGGTTGTAGAATTTGTGCTTTGGCCTCAAAATGGGTTCTTGTTTCCCAAGCCAATTAAGGTGAATAAGTGAATTGCATCAGTAGGTCATTCTTTGCAAATATAAGATGCATGCTAAACATTCGCGAAGTGCTATCTATTCTCATGTACATGTGGAGGTGAATGGTCAAGACTAGTTCTGGTCACCTTCTAAAGTGTGTAGATGTGGTCTTGTCTTGGGACAATGAGACCTTGTACCCCCCTGAGTCGCATGGAGATGAACCATGATTTCTCTTTGAAGAGGATGTCTCTGCATCATCAACAGTAGTGGTACTTTTCTATAGCAACAAAACAAGGTTATCATGTCTTCGAAAATTGTGGAATCTGTTGGGTCCCTCACTTTCCAGGTGAGGCCATGTGGATACCCCTCTTAAACCCCTCTTTTTGTAATTCAAATTTATCTGTAGGTTTTTACATTGTATTAACTGTGAATGGATGCATAATGACCCAGGACAAAAAAAAAAAAAAAAAAAAAAAAAACAGAGAACATAGGTCAACTTTCTTCCCCAAATGATCAACACAAGGCTCTAGGAATATCTACTGGCAGCAACCTATGGCAATGAGAGCAAAGGCCAAACCGCTGGCATGTCCTTGACATTAACTTTACATGCTGAGAGATTCGAATCCTCCCTGATTTTATTCCATTTACTCTGAGCTGATTTGTCCAGTTCATGGTTCAAAAACTTGTCTCGAGGAGGTGTCTCGACCAGGTCGAGATCTTGAGATCTCGGCGTGACTGCATTTTTTTTTTGGGTTTCGGTTTGATGTTTAGGTGGGAAAATGGCCATAGTTGACTCTGAAACTTTAAGAGAAGCTTGTTTTAGGCTTAATAAACATATTTAAATCTTCAAATTGTAAAAAAAAAGCACCCAATTTTGTGCTTTAGATTTGCACCCTTAGTTGGCAATAAATGTCGAATCCTTATGTAATATTTGCCTATACGCATTGTTGTTTGAGTGCTATGAGACATAATGGGCAAATAAAAAAAGTAAATTATGCAATAATGGATGAAGATTAGTAATATTGAATAATTATTTAAGAAATAGTTAAGGACTTAAAGTAAAAACTACAAAGTACAGTGAACAATATATATGTCATAGACACCATAGTCTTCCATGTCCCAATGTTGAATTGTATGGTGTATACCATGGGGTTATACATGGGATTTTACTATGTAATTTTTTCCTTTTTATCTTTCCTTTTTCCCTATCTAATAACTCTCTTATGTGGGAAGGTTGGTGTTCATCAAATCAGTTCTACAAGCTTCTTATATTTACTGGTCAGGAATTTATGGGTTACCTCACTCCACCATCAAGTCTTTGGAATCCCTTATGACTTCTTTTGTCTGGAAAGGCTCTGACTCCTCAACATTTCTTCACCCCATTAGTTGGGCTTTAGTTTGCCTCCCTTTGGAGGAAGGAGGCCTGGGCATTAGAAGAATCAAGGAAGTGAACTCAGCTGGTATCATCAAGTTGATTTGGAAGATTGCCTCTAGAAAGAGGAGTATTTGGGTTGATTGGATTTATTTTGGGCTTCTAAAATCAGATTCTATTTGGACTGTCTCTATCACATCTGATGCTACTTGGGTTTGGCATAAAATCCTTGCCACTCGACTGTCTGTTCTTGGATCTATCCAATCCCGTATAGGTGATGGGACCTCCACCTCCCTTTGGCTTGACCATTGGCACCCTATGGGAATCCTTCTCCATCAGGTTAGCCCTAGAAGTATCTATGGTTCTGGATTGGCTCGAAATGCTTTGGTGGCGGATATTCTTGATTTGAATGGCTAGGCCCCCCCGGAATCTTCTAACCCGGTGCTTAACAATATTTGGGGTATCTTACCTTCCATTACTAGAAGACCCCACTATCGAGGTGACTGTGTTACTTGGCTGCAAAGTTCCTCGGGTTCCTTCAGTTCCAAAGCGGCTTGGGATCTCATTCGTGCTCGTGGTTCGTTAGCTCCTTGGAGGAAGCTTGTTTGGTTCAAGCACCATATTCCTCGTCATTGCTTTACGGCTTGGAGAGTCTTTTCCAACTGCCTTCCAACGCAGTCCTTTCTTCGCCATCGGCATATCTCGGTTCCCCCTAGTTGTGGTCTTTGCTGGGATTCGATTGAGGATTCCAACCATCTTTTCTTTGCATGCCCTTTCTCCTCTTCCATTTGGAAAGGCATCCTTGCAAAATGTTGGCCAAGCAATCGTAGGATTCTTCCTTTTGACAGAGAATGGATATGGATTGATATGACTTTTGGTGGCTCTACCTTGTGCAACGTGATTGGAAAGCTGGCTTTTTGTGCGGTCATCAATCACATTTGGATGGAACGTAATATTTAGAAATAGACCACCAAATCTCGATCTCATTAGCAGATTTGGGATTCCATTTCTTTTGAAATTAAAGCCAAACTTAGTTCAGCTGTTCCCTCTATTTGTGTTGACTCCCCAAGGAATAGGCTCATTGTTGTATCCTGGGGTCTAGCTTCTATTTTTCTTCGAGCCTCAGACTCTCCTGTTTGAGTCTTTGGCTGTTTGTTATTCTCTTCTTCTCCCTCCTATTTGAGGGTAGTTGTACTGTTTTCTTTCTTTCCTCTTTGGTAATGAATTATTTTATTCACCCAAAAAAAAAAACTCTAAATAGTAGTTAGTTAGAGTAAGGGTAGCAGTAATTTTCCCTTTAAAACTTCTTTATAAATAGAAGCTTGGCTGATTCTAATGAATCATTCAAGCATTACTACCTAAAGGATTGTTCTTCTTTCTTCTAACTTGGTATCAGAGCATCTTTGATCTAGGGATTAGAACAATCCTATTTGCTATCGTTTCTCTCTCCTTCGATCCCCTTCCTCATCCCTCCTTCTC
Source organism: Telopea speciosissima (assembly GCF_018873765.1). NCBI lineage: Eukaryota > Viridiplantae > Streptophyta > Magnoliopsida > Proteales > Proteaceae > Telopea > Telopea speciosissima. The sequence goes on from NC_057920.1 coordinate 43,024,045, forward strand.
CTTCTTCTCTTCTTTCTCTTCTTGGTTCGAAACCTGCACAAGGAGCAGCATCCATGAGGTGATCATTCGATTGTATGCTGCTCTCTATTCACCTCAAATATCTCATGTTTTAGAAGACTCATAGATTTGTAGTTGCTGTCCACCAAGTCTACAATGTTTGGTTCTTTCCCCTTTTTTGAAGGTTGATCGATTTCCACTCAAAGGATCAAGCTTTTCATCTTTGGAAGGCCATACCCGCAGCAATAGGTCAACTCGTATCATCCTTCCTACACCAGAAAGAAACCTGTTGTAGAAATCGATCTCAACTTGTGGTATTTAAGGTTTTTCAGAACCCTATCTCCCAAATCTATTCAGGTTCTCTTTATCTGCTGCTGCTGAGTTTTTGGGAGGAGTTCTTCACTTATTTATCTGGGCCTCCTTCACGTATTTCTACAGATTTCAGCATCTGACATCTCAACTATCGAGTGCTCAACAGGTGTTTGATGAATTGCCTATTATAGTTCTCCTTCTTAGATTGGTGTGAAATTTTGAGGATTTTTCCATCATCATCGAAGAGTACTCAATCAAGTTTTCAGCCTATTTCATTGGAGATTTCTTGGGGTTATTGCTGTTGCCATTTTAAGCAATCAATTTCTTGTGTTGCTGCCTTTTTTGGAGCATTTCTTTGGATCATCATGACTGGTTCTGGTTCTGACCTTACCTCTGCTACCTCTGGGTCTGATGGATAACCTCGGAGTGTGATTATCTTCCTCATGCAGCTGAGATTAAGCTCGACGGTACCAACTACTTGATGTGGTCCAGATCTACCTACGTGACTTTTGCAGGTCGAGATCTCATTGGACACATTATTGGCACCACTGTTCAACCAACTAAGGAAGGTCCTACCAAGAAAAGATGGATTGCAAATGATTCCATGGTGATGTCCTTCTTACCCAACTCTATGCAATCTGACATCTCTAGTGGGTACTTGTTACTTGATATTGTAGCCCAGATTTAGGCTGGTGCAAAGGAGATATAGGGTCAAGTTGGGAATGATGCCCAGGTGTATGAACTCCGTAAGAAGGTTCATGACACCACCCAGAAGGAACTATCTGTCTCTCAATACTGGGCAGCCCTCCGAAGCTTATGGCAGAAACTTGATCAGTATTCCGACTACCAGCCTACCATGTGGAGAAGATTCGAGTGTATGATTTCCTTGCTGGTTTGAATGTCAAGTATGATCAGATTCAGATTCAAATTTTGAGCAGGGTCCCTTTTCCTTCCTTGGAGTAGTCCTATGCATTGGTTCTTACAGAGGAGAGTCGCCGAGCTGCTATGTTGCACATTCCTACTATTGACCGATCGGCCCTCCTAGTTGAGGCCAGCCCTTGCCCTACTCCCACTGCCGATAGTTCCACTCATTTGGGTGCTTCTTCAAAAGAGGCTGTTCCATGTGAGCATTGCAACAAACCATTCCATACGAAGGCTACTTATTGGAAGCTCCATGGGAAGCCTGCTGACTTCGAAGCCAAACGTGCAGCCAAGGGTAAACCCAAGACCAAGGCCTTCCGTCGCATGTTGAAGGCCTCATCTACTTCTGCTGCATCCTCCACTGCCTTTGCACCAGCCACTTTAGGTTCCCATTTTGCCCAGTCAGGTATTCCTTTCGGTGGTCATTGTGCATCGATTGTTCCACTCCATGGAGTATCGACTCCGGTGCCACTTACCACATGACAGGTTCTTCCAATTTATTTCATAAGTATTTCCTTTCATCTAGTAAAGAAAAAGTTTGAGTAGCAGATGGTACCCTCTCTTCCGTATCTGGGAAGGGTTCCATAAGTTGCTCTCCCTCTTTTACCTTGTCTTCAGTCCTACATATTCCTAACTTTACTACTAATCTTCTTTCTATTAGTAGTTTGACCCGAGATTTGAACTGTAAAGTAACCTTTTATCTTGATCATTGTGTTTTCCAGGATCTAGTGCATGGTAGAACGATTGGATTGGGTAGGGTGCATGGTGGTCTCTACATGCTTGAGGGCGCTTCTACACCAACGGCCTTGCCTTTTCAGCTTCATTCAGTTCATCCTCAGCTTCACTCTGCATTTTCTACTACTTTGTATCAATGGCCCTGTCGTTTAGGTCATCCCCCCTTAGGGATTTTATCTCTTTTGTTCCTAAACTAGTTCAGAATGTAATTGAATTTAGTTTTTTTGTGAGGCCTATGTTATGGCCAAACAAACTCATTCTACTTATTCTCCTATTAATCAAAGAAACAGTGCTGTTTTTAACTTGGTTCATTTGATGTGTGGGGTCCCTCTCTTCGCACTTCCATTTCTGGTCATCGTTGGTTTGTTACTTTTATAGATTGCCATTCTCGTCTTACTTGGGTTTATATGATGCAACATAAGAGTGAAGTATTTCGTTGTTTTCAGCTATTTCATAAAATGGTTAGACCCAATACTAAGCTACCATTAAAATTCTTAGGAGTGATAATGGTACTGAGTACACAGAGGGCCAGTTCCAACAATACCTAGCTGATCATGGCATTGTTCACCAAACCAGTTGTGTTGACACCCCTACCCAAAACGGGGTGGCCGAAAGAAAGAACCGCCTCCTCTTAGAAGTAGCCTGTGTTCTCATGTTTGCTCGTCATGTCCCTTCCCAATATTGGATTAATGTTGTTCTTACTGTTGCTTATCTCATCAACCGCATGCCTACTCGTTTCTTGGGTACTCGATCTCCTATTGAGATACTGGAGGGGTCTTCCTCTTTTATTGTCCCCCCTGCACTTTTGGCTGTCTGTTATGTCCGTGACACTCATTCTCTTAGCAAGTTTGAACCACGTGGGCTGCGGTGTATTTTCCTTAGGTATTTTTTCGATACAGAAGGGCTATAGGTGTTACTTTCCTCCTACTCGCCGTACTATGGTAAGTATGGATGTTATCTTTCATGAGTCAGTTTCTTACTATTCCCCGCCTCCTCTTCAGGGGGTGAGTACTAGTCAAGATGTGGCCGTCCAGGATCATTTTCTTCCTTTTCTTGCTATCGATGTTGTGGACACTAAGATTCCAACACAGGGGGAGCCTATTTCTCAGGTTAGAAAGAAGTTGATAGATGATCCCAACCTCAAAACCTTTTGTCGAAAGCGGTCAAAGAACAAGCAAGTTGAAATCACTACCACAACAACACTTGAACCTGTTCAATTGGAGCCCCCTAAGCAAGAACCAGGCGCTACTGGTAATCCCTCTTCTCCTTAACCTTCTCTTGATCTTGATTTACCTATTTCCCATCGTAAAGGCACTAGGTCTTGCACTCAGCACCCCATATCTCATGTTGTTTCTTATGATGCATTATCTACTTCCTACCGTACATTTATTTCTTCTCTTTCCTTTGTTGGCATTCCACACAATTGGCAGGAGGCTCTTGCAGATTCGAAGTGGAAAGCAGCCGTGGTAGAAGAAATGAATGCCCTAAAGAAAAACTACAAATGGGACATTGTAGCTCTTCCTCCAGGAAAGAAACCAGTTGGGTGCAAGTGATGGTTGTGGTCAAGCAGAAAGTTGATGGCAGTGTGGACAAATATAAGGCAAGACTTGTGGCTAAAGGGTTCACTCAATCCTATGGGATTGATTACCAGGATACCTTTGCCCCAGTTGCTAAGCTGAATACAGTTAGAGTTTTATTGTTATGTGCTGTGAATCTAGGGTGGGATCTACAACAACTTGATGTGAAAAATGCTTTCCTTTATGGAGAGCTTGATGAGGAAGTGTACATGGAAGTTCCTCCTAGTTTTTCATCTGACACTACCAGTGACCAAGTTTGCAAGTTGAAGCGTGCCCTATATGGCCTCAAACAGTCTCCTAGAGCTTGGTTTGGCAGATTTCATAAGGCCATGACTTCTGTGGGGTTCAAATAGAGCAATGCTGATCATACCTTGTTCATCAAGCGTCATGGTGACAGGGTCACAATCCTTATTGTATATGTAGATGATATAGTTTTGACTGGAAATGATAGTGAGGAGATAAATCACCTTAAGGAGTTTCTCAGAAGTGAGCTTGAGATCAAGGATCTTGGAAAGCTCAGGTATTTTCTTGGCATTGAAGTTGCCAGATCATCAAAAGGCATCTATCTTTCCTGGAGGAAATACATCCTAGACCTTTTATCGAAGACAGGACTGTTGGGTTGTCATCCAAGTGATACCCCTCTAGAAGCTAACACCAGACTGAAGGAAGGTGATGGAGAACCAGTTGAAAAAGGTCGTTATCAGAGGTTGGTGGGAAAACTGATTTACTTATCTCTTATACGACCCGCCATTGCTTTTGCTGTGGGCCTGGTAAACCAATTCATGCATGATCCCTATTCCACTCATATGGAGGCTGTTCTTCGCATTCTTCATTACTTGAAGGCAGCTCCAGGAAAGGGAATTCTCTTATCTCCACATGATCACTTGAGGGTTGAAGCCTATATAGATGCAAATTGGGGTGGCTCTTCAGACCATAAGTCTGTTACAGGGTATTGCACTTTTGTTGGAGGTAACCTAGTTACTTGGCGTAGCAAGAAGCAAAATGTGGTGGCTAGATCAAGTGCCGAAGCTGAATTTTGTGCAATTGCCCAAGGCATTTGTGAATTGTTATGGCTTCAAGGCTTACATCAAGACATTGGTGTTCCTACTCCTCTTTTTATGATGCTATATTGTGACAACAAGGCTGCAATTAGCATAGCTCACAACCTTGTTCAGCATGACCGTACTAAACATGTGGAGATTGACAGACATTTTATTAAGGAAAAGCTTGAGAGTGGTCTTGTTTGTGTTCCCTTCATGAAGTTTGAAGATCAACTCACTGATGTATTCACTAAGGGACTGAATGAAAAGTTATTTCAACCTCTTGTATCCAAGTTGGGCATGATTGATATCTATGCTCCAACTTGGAAGGGAGTGTTGAATTGTATGGTGTATACCGTGGGGGTATACATGGGATTTTACTATGTAATATTTCTCTTTTTATCTTTCCTTTTTCCCTATCTAATAACTCTAAATAGTAGAGTTAGTTAGAGTAAGGCTAGCAGTGTAATTTTTCCTTTAAAGCTTCTTTATAAAGTAATTGGAATGTAGCCTAATTACTAATTTTCTAAAGATCTCGAATGCTAAACAAGAGGAGTTCTTGGTCCTAATTGAATTCCATTACTGAGATTAAGGTTTCTAAAAACTAATTTGGGTTGGGTAAAATAGGAATAAGACGTGATCGGTACGCTTTGTCTTTGTACCTAGACTATTTTGCCAATGATCTCATAAGTTTTCCATCACTTTGACATGTATAAAAAAAATATTGTGACATTTCATTTCTTATAGCATTTTTCAATTGAATGTTTCTTAGGTATATATATCTCAATGGTAAATAGAAGCTTGGTTGATTCTAATGAATTATTCAAGCATTAGAACCTAACGGATTGTTCTTCTTTCTTCTAACACCCAACAATACAATATTGTGAGTATGTAGACTGTCTATTGATATGAACTATGACATGCTGGTCAATTCCACTCATGGTCCGATGGAACAGACATGCATTGTCTTCCGTCTGCATGGCATATGAATGCCACACATAGTTTTCGAGGAAAAACAAGAGTAGTTTCTTCTTAAGCGGGTCGAGATATTCAAGATTTTCGAGATTTCATTGAAATTTCGGTCGAGTTTACCAAAACCATGCAGATTTGGGTCTTGTAAGAGAACTCGTCTTGACCAGGTTGAGATTCTCGAGTTTTCCGAGATCTCGGCGAGTTTTAGAACTATGGTCCAGTAGTTGCTAGGGATGCAATTCAGGCTGGGTTTGGCTGTGTTCTGTTAACCATAACCCTCCCAGCATGAGGGGCCAAAGTTCCATATTTAACCAGGACAGTCCAAAGTCAGTTTGAGTCTTGCTGGTTTCTCAATCCTAGTCCAGTATGATCAGCGTTTTAGGTAGTAAATTCATGTATAATTCTTGAACGGCCGAATTAGTCAACAATAGGGATGGCACTGGGGTGGGACAGGCGGAGTTTAGCCAAACCTGGATGTGCCCCATTCAAGACATAGCTCTCTATCCAGGCCCCCTCCATCCAATGGAATGTGTGTAGAACTTGTACATTTTACAAGGCACAACCGAGGCAGGGACCAACAGGTTTTTTAAAACCTGCATCAGCTCCGTGCTTGATAATGGTCATATTAAATCTGCCCCATGAGGGGTGGGTCAGGGAGGGTGTGTCCCATTTAACCCACTCCATTCCCATTCTTAGCCGGAAAAAAAGATTCAGAATTTTCTTGTCAAGTTCAAATTCTGGGGAGAGAATGTAATTATTTTAGACATGATATATAATTTTTTATGTACATGCTTAAAATCGGTTCCCACTTAAGTTAATTTACTTGTTGGGGTTGGGGCTGAAGCTACATTTTATTTCACATATCTACAGTGGAATTTATAAAATTTACTATAGATACAACTTGTATTCCAAAACTTTGCGGGAATGAGTCCCTCCCTCAATCCACCGCTGGTTCTAAGCCAGTTTGAAACACACGAGATTTCATTCTGTCTGGTATCCTGTTTCTCTCTCTAACAATGATGCATGATTCAGTGTTTGGTGATCTTAAGCACTTCGTTGCACTCACTTTTTCAGTTATACCATACTTTAGAGATGTTTATGTTGATTTAAACTTGACTGTTTTGATTGGAAATTCCTTTCACCATACCATTCTTCAACCTGTACCTCTTAGGTTCATATCTAATCAGCATTGTAACCCCTCTTCTCTAGTAGGTTCTTCATTTCGTCCTCTCTGAATATTCACACCTCCTTTATGTAGGGAGTTGTTGCTATCATATGTTGTTAGTGGAAATGACATACAAGTTTTGAGTTCTTTGAGTGTGTTGGCTACATTGTTGCAAACAAAAGGTAATATTACTCAAAGTTAATGAATTTAGTACTGTGCTGTTTGTCTTTCGTATTTTAGAAGTTTCTATTTCTTTTTGTAGAACTTGATGAATCGATGCTGGATGCACTTGGAATTCTTCCACAAAGAAAACAACATAAAAAACTCTTACTGGTAGGTGGTAGTGACTGTTATCCATCTCAGTTTCCCAGTTGTTTGTTTTCATATACAGGGTTTATTGACATCTCATGAATATTAATTGTTCTGTGATTGGAGTTTGCAGGTGTTTTTTTGAATCACTGTAGAATTTAATTTGAACACAGCTGAATCTTGTGAATCTTTTTGTGGTTTTATAACAGCGGACCTTCGCAGTATTTGGCTTTTGTTACTTTGTTAGAAAATGGTCAAGAACACACATATATGCCTCAAAGTAGGTGAATTGTATTACTTCTACAAGTTAAAAGTCCAAGATTCCCTGATTAAACTTACTCAACACGAATTTACTTTGTTGCCACTCATTAATGTTTTTAAAATAAGTAGTATTTTTACCACTCCCGAAATCCATGATTAGTTTCTTCAATGGAACTATAGTCCATTCTCTTCTTCCACTACATCAAATGCTGATCGCCTTTCTGTCAACAGAGATTCAAGACAAACAATGAAGCAAGTGATATCTTGGTTAATCTTTTCTTCAATGTAGTCATTATATATTAGCATCGGTTATTTGGTTTCCTGATTAGATTATCCAGGTGATGTTTTCTCTTAGTACAGCAAGCTAACATTACATAGCTATGAGATCATGTAACTGGAATGCAGAGCATGTTCTTGATGCTGTACTTTGACCACCTACTTGTTCATCATGCAATATCTGCTTTGGTAAAACTGGAAGTTGAGTAATGAGATGACCTTTTACCATTTCAGATTTGACCTGAAAATGTAGATATAGAAACTCCAAGCTGCATTTAGGAGGTTGGGAGCTCTTCTTTCCATCTTCTCTTATTAGTGATGATAGTTATACCAATCCAGGCCTGATAGCTACATTTCAGATGCTGAGTTATCAGATAACCCTCATTCCTTTGGTGTCGGATTGCATTCTTAAACTCAAAGAAGTCATCAGCTTTTTTGTATGATGTCAGAGTCTCACCCCTGGAAGGAGAGGTTCTGGGGTTTGTGAAGGCATTATCACTGCCTTAGGCCATGGGACTCACATTTTCTAGATATAGTGATTTCAAGTACCTAATTGATGTTCTCCGTGCTATTCTATGTCTGAAGAAGTGTCGTAAAATTAGGAGGCTAGCAATGCAGTTTCAGTCAGTTCTTTGAGTGGGATCTGGATCTTGCAATGGATGTGCCCATGATGGAGCTGAGTGGGCTACTTTGCTAGAGGTGGCTTCTATATACACCTTCCCTTTTCCTTCTCTCATTTTTAAATTTTTTTAACTCTTCTGCTGGAGAACCTTTGGATTCTGATTCCTGACAATATTTTACTCTTACACCAAGAGGGGGGGGGGGAGGAAGAAAATAGAGAGAAGGTTTAATAATATCTATTATCTGGGTCATTTGGGCTTTGTACATTCTTTGGAAATTAAAAAAAAAAATTTGCTGATGCAGCAAGCCTTAGATCCCAAATTAGAATTAGCGTATCGAGTGGTGCAACACAGCCCAGATCTAAGGTGCTTTGTGATAATCCAAGTGCTGAAAAGCTTGCTGGTTCTCTGTTTCAACTGCCTGAGATAGGAAGAAGATATAAAAATAAAGAGGATAAGGGATAGAAAAGTTAGGGAAGAAGGGGACTCTATAGGGGGGGAGGGAGAGAGAGGGATCGATCTGATTAGGGGAGGGGATAAATATACCTGCCTTCACTCAGGCAGGTATTTCTCACACAAATTTCTTCTAGGGATAATTTCTTAGATCCACTAGATAAGAACGGAAATTACAAGATAAGTAGGTTTTAAATTTGTTTTACATTCATTAGTTTTAATTTTGAAAAGATTTACTTGATCTTCATAGTTAGTTATTGGGCATGCCACCTAAGAAGAAAATAAAAGTGAACGTCTGAAAACACCCCTTCACTTCTTGTTTAATAATTATTCGATCTTTCTTCTACGTGTGGTGATAAAAATTGGTGAAGTTTCCTATTAGATCTCATAGAAAAGTTTCCTATTAGGTCTTCTACGTGTTGGGATAAAAAATTGAAAAAGTTCCCTATTGTATCTCAATCTCCACGTGTTGGGAATAAAATTGGAGAAATTTCCTATTAGATCTCAATCTTCTACATGGTAGGTAAAAATTGGAGAAGTTTCCTATTAGTTCTCAGTCTACTATGGATAACAAAATTTGTTTTACATTCAATGTTGGAAATAATGTGTGCCACACAGGGTTGGTAATATTGGTGTCGGATTAATGAATTCGGTATCGGCCGAGATGATCCCAATCTGATACAGATCCATTGATACAGCCAAGGATAACAAGACAATACAAAGTTTTCCTCCACCCATAGAAGACGGTTCACCCACCATCCTACGGTTCACAAACCCCAATAGGATTTTAGTATTTTCCCAAAAGACCCTTGTGATGCCTTCTGCCGCCCTCTCCTGCCCCAAGGTGAATGGGATCCTGTTGAATAATGTAACCAGAATATTCTTTTTTGTGTTTTTATTTTCTGTTTTTTCCCCCTTATACGATTCCTAGTTCTAGTGGGAATTCCTAGTAGGAATAGGATTGGGGGGATTTGTATCTCTTATGTAACTAGATTTTATTATAAATAAAGGGCTGGGGTGATCGATCAGATCATTCAAGCTATTCTCAATTCTGGAATTCTAGTTTTGAACATGGTATCAGAGCTAGGGTTTTGAGCCTTTCTCGATTTTCAAAAAAAAAACCCTTCCCCCCTTCCATCGATTCCCTCTTCTTCTCCCTTCTTCGATCTTTTCTCTCTCTTCTTTCTCTTTCTTTGGTCCCCTAAACCCTTCTAGGGCAGCATCTATGAGGTGATCCAAGAATGGTTCAAGTGCTGCCCTCTATCCCACCTCAATTTTAAAACCCTAAATCAGATCGATAGCTGCTGCCATTGTTCATCTCTGCGATTTGGGACTGCTTCAACTCTTGTGGAAATTGATCTCATAACAGTGGGAGATCGATTGGTTTTCTGTTGGAGCATCATTGCAGGCCTATCGACAGCAACTATCATATCTGCATTCCAATTGGTTGAAGACCTCAAAGCTGCAGCTTACTTCCTCTCTTATCGATCTCAACTGTCAGGGTTTTTCAAAACCCTGACTCCTTATCGATTTGGCTATTTTAGGCTGCTGTTTGGGAAGTTTTTTTTGAGGGATTATTCCTTGATTCAATTACTGCAATCGACACTGTTTCAACACCACAGTACTGCTGTTTTTTGAAGATAAGAATTCTGCCCAATTCAAGATCGATTTCTGCAGTTTTTTGGAAACTCTGTTTTTTTTGCAATCTGCATTGCTGCCTTATATCTTATGGGTGACTCAGAGGTTACCTCGGCTGCTTCTGGAGGAGATCAGACCAGGAATGATTTCCTGTCCTATGCTGCTGCCATCAAACTTGATGGTACCAATTATCTGATTTGGGCTAGATCGTTATCCCTGACTGTTGCTGGCAGGGGACTCATTGGCCACCTTACTGGTACCACCAAGCAACCCACTGAAGAAGGGGCTGCCCGCACTAAATGGGCTGCCAATGATGCAATGGTGATGTCTTTTGTTCTGAATTCCATGACCACTGACCTCTCTAGTCAGTACCTTCTCCTTGACACTGCCACTCAGATATGGACTGCTGTCAAGGATACTTATGGCCGTTTAGGGAATGGTGCTCAGGTTTATGAGATCAGGAAGACTCTTCAAAACACTACTCAGAAGGAGATGACAGTCACTAAGTACTATGCTGCCCTCAAGTGCCTATGGCAGCAACTGGATCACTATGCTCGATTCCAGCCTACCACTGTTGCAGATATTATTGCCTACCATACCTTTGTGGATCAGTTTCGGGTATATGATTTTCTTGCTGGACTTAATGATGATTATGACCCTATTCGGGTACAGGTTCTTGGTCGAGTTCCATTCCCCACTTTGGAGGAAACCTTTTCATATGTACACAGTGAAGAGACAAGGAGGGCTGCTATGATGATTACTCCTAAGGTCGCTAGATCAGCTTTACAGACTACTACTGACACTTCTGCTGATAATGTTGTTGCTACCAAGGATTTAAGTCTCGGTATCGGGTATCGTATCGGTTAGGCGGTTTTAAGAGACGTATCGTATCGTATCGTATCGTATCGGAGATACGTATCGATCGGTGCAGAAATGCATGAAAATGATCAAAATACACATGAAAATACACTTTTGGACACAAAAAACAATATAAACAAGCAATTTGTGTCATATATCATGCATATATACTAAGAATTGTGAATAATCAATAACCAGACAAGTGCAGCACTTTGAAATTGTTATAAAAGATTAAATGATGAAATTCTTTATATATAGAGTCACTCTATTGCCATGAAGAATGTCGGGGTGGATCAAAGTCATGTCCGTAAGGGTCTTTAACAATAGGAGCGACTAGGATGATGTTGTGTCTTGTCCGAACATAAGCACAATCATCGAGCCGTCAAAATATCGATGGTAGTGACTCTCCCACTCATAGTAGAATCGTGTGTCTGCTCGGAGTGGCTAATGTCACTGACAAAGACTAGGTTGTGCTTGTGCTTGATTCTCTCCGTATCCATAACTTCCATACCCTACGAAGCCCCATGTCCATAGCCGAAGAAGAACCGATGCATAATGCCCATGGCCGATGAAGCACCAAGATAATCGAACAAATGCTAAGTGACTCCATGCCACTCATAAGCACATCACTATCATATGGATTGTGGGAGCGCTTGGCAGACTTGCCCTTATGCGGCTTCCGCGAGTAAGTCTTATGGCCAGCAGGCTCAGCACCATGATCCATATCTTGGGTAGTATGTGTGTATCCTGCCTCACATGTGAACTGAACCCCAGCACGATGTTGTGAAGCCTCATGGCCACCACCACTACCTCCAGCACCACCACTACCTCCAGCACCATGGCCACCACCACCACCACCACCACCACTACCATCATCATCATTGTCATCATCATCATCATCATCATCATCATCATCATCATCAGCAGCAGCAGCAACAGAACCACCACCACCATCACCATCACCATCACCATCACCATCACCATCGTCGTCTTCATCCTCATCATCAACATGTTGTTGAGTTCCTCCATACGGATGACCGACCTCGCCCTCCCGACTAAACCTTCTTGAGCTACTTTCATTTTCTTCAACATTAGGACAAGGATCTTGTGATGGTGGTGTGTTGCATCCTCATCCATCTGTTGAATGATGCTCTCTATCACTGGATCAGGTTTGGTTGTCTGGCGATCCTTACTTAATTGATCCATCACCAATACCTTATCGGTATCTTCTATCCATGCTCTAACTAGATCTTCATCGTCAAGTAGGTGGTTGATGTCGATTGGGTTGACATCTACATCATCTCCTTCTCTTTCCAACTCTAAATATTTAAGCTTCAGCTTCATGTTGTAATGGACATACACTAGCTTCTCCAACTTTGAATAACTGAGACGATTCCGGGGTTTGGTGTGTATCAACCCGAATGTACTCCAGTTACGTTCGCAGCCACTAGAGGATGCCGTCAGGGATAATACTCGAATTGCAATTCGGGTTAAGTGTGGAGCACTAGTACCCCCATAATTGAGCCACCAATCAGCTGCACAATAATAAATGAAATATTAAAAGACAAAACCTTAAAACAAATTTTAAATGATATAATAAATTAGGTAAACCTAACTTACCTGGATGTTGTGTGCTCCTAGCATGGATAGCCATTCTATCAGCAAAACCACGAGTGGCCTCCCAAAAATACTTAGCCTAGAGAGGTATTAAAAAAATATATATATTAGTTCCACTTCCACCAATCACTCTATTCTTGGTTTCAATCATTTATACAACTAATTTAGTTCTAACCTCATCCATGGCAAGTGTGGCCTTCGCTACATCTGGCTCCATTCTGTTCACAACATTCCTTAGGGCACGCAATAGATCCGGTCTACACCCTATATCATTGGAGTATTGGATATCCGGACTCAAATAATATGCTGCACATGGTTTGTAATGGATGGTTAGAAACCTAGAAATTCTAATAATAAATAAATAAATAGTAACTTACTAACTACTAAGTGTTTAAAATGAAACCAAAGTCATATACTTATAAGATTACCTGCCCAATGAACATCTTGAACCAACATATTTTCCCATCGATCGGATATAATCTTCAAATACTTCTTGTTTGATGTTGGATTATTCTCATGTATTTTTCTCTTCACACATCCCATGGCATCTACCATCTTACCCATGGTCCGCTCTTTATCCCCATCAACCTCTCAAGCGCATAAAAGAGTGGCATCATAACATTATAAAGTCGGCCCATTGCAGCCCAAAAATTTGAGGAGGTAACAAGATCTTGAACAAATCTCCCAATTTCAGACCTTGCATAATTGCTAGTCAACCACTCAGTAGAGGTGAACATCTGTAGCAGCCCATGCTTTCGGGAAATGAGGCTATCAATTGCAATGTAATTTGTTGCAAATCTTGTTGTTGCAGGCCTCACTAAATCCCCTTGTGTATAACTCCTCATCAATGCCAAAACCCAACTATGGTTGTAAATAAAGTTGGTGATTTTCCTTGCATTACCAACCAACTTTTGGACCTTGGGCAATTCTCCTATGTCCTTAAACATCAAATCTATGCAATGAGCTGCACATGGTGTCCAAAATAAATGTTGCCTCTTTAACATAAGCAATCGACCAGCTTTCTTGAAATTTGCTGCATTGTCGGTTACTACTTGGACAACATTTTCTTCTCCTATGTCCTCCACAACTTCATCCATTAACTTGTACAAGTAGTTGGCATCTTTGATTTCACTAGATGCATTGACCGACTTGTGGAAGATCGTCCTTCCATCACAGTAGATAAGAAAATTGATGATGGATAATCTTGTTGGTCCACTCCATCCATCACACATGATGGTCACTCCATATAGTGGCCACTTCTCCTTGAACCTCTCTACATACTCATGCACCTCTTGGACAATATCATCCAAGTAAGGCCCAGCAATCTCATGAGGTGTGGGTGGCTTAACATTTTTCCCACACCGCTGAATCTCCTTTACCATGGCCTTGAAGTGGGGATCTTTGGCCTTAGTGGTGGAATCATAGAAGCGTGGAACCATCCGGAGATTGCTCGCCTATCCTTTTACTAAGTGTTTTGGGTTGAAAGCTTTCTTCAATCCTCTGTTGGCTAGCATCCCTTGCTCTATAGACATTAGGATCCATGTCTCTGATATCTGGGCTCTTCTTTCTCTTACCCTTACCACTCTTTGTAAACCGGTCAAACATCCCCTTCACACTGGTTGCTCTACTAAGGCCAACAGGCTGCTTACCCTTACTTAGAGATGGACGACAAGAGGAGCCAACACCAATATCTACAGGGCCCTGGCTGGGTCGAGTTGATTAACTTCTAATCAATTGCTCAGCTCTCCATTGTTGCTCTTTTGCTTCATGTCTTGATTGTTTCATCGCCAATGCCAACTCTGGGTCCTCCTCTGCTTCCATATCCGATCCTTCATAATCTTCAAAATCTTCCATCAAATTTTTCACCAATGCATCAACATCATCATGTGCTTGCTTGGATTTTTTTTGGAATCTCTAAGGTGTTTTTGCATTGCCCTGCTTAACTCTACAGGGCACTGTGTACACTTGGAAACATTTCCATATCCTCCTGCCATGTGCTCTTTTTGCCGAGTTACCCCACCTCCAAGATGTTGGGTGTCACAGAAGTTGCACTGTGTATGCAATCTATTATTGTTTATTTTGGTACAATAAGACCACCCAATGTCTTTTTGTCGCGGCATCGTCCTAAATACCAAACAAAAGTAGATAACTATATAAGATATATATTAAACAATTTCAAATCTACACATCAATAATTTATTATTTATACAACTATACAAGTATAGACACACATTATGATGCATGTCATGCATTGCATCATCTTCTTTTATTTACTACCTAGCAAAGTTGCCATAAACAATATTTAAATATTTTTATATTTTCTACAACTAGTTACACATTATTTAATTTTTTAAATAATTAAAAAAAATGACATAATGTACTACATATATGAATCTAAGTCTTTGATTCTATTTCAGCCAATTATACATTTTATCAAACTATAATGAAAGAGTATAGATGGAAAAATCAGATTTTTTACATTTTTTTAAGTATTTTATAAATTCAGAAAATACCCCAAAAAAAAAAAAAAAATACAGATTTTAGGGTAAATGTATAATCTTCTTGGGATGTCATACATCTATACATAATGTACTCCATATCTTATAAACATTACCATTTGTTTTAAAGTTAAGAAGAAAAAAAAAAAAAAATCATTTTAAAGAAGGAATTTTCGGTTTTGGGTAAAAATGGTCAAAGAAACATGGATTTGAAACCAAATCTTTGTAAATGCATACAAAGAATGCAATTTCTATGTTTGTTTAACATATTCTCTTTGATTCATACCAAAAAACATACCAATAATCAAAGATTAAAGCAAAAGATTCAAGTTTTTTTCAAAAAACTTACCTAACCCTTCAAGAACAGCTTTTGAATTCGAATGTAGGCTGTTAGATCCACCAAATGATGTGATTTCAGCTCCTCTAAGTTCGTTTTTGGCAAAGAATTGAAAGCCCTCAAGAAATCTTACCCAAAAATCAAGTTTAAATGTGTTTTTGGAAGGGTTTCTCAAAGTGGGAAGACCTTTTTTACTGGACTGCTAGAAATCGAGTTTTGGGTGAAAATGATGAAATGGCCATGTGTTTTTTAAGTTAACGATACATACTGAGACGTATCGAGTCGTCTCGATATGTATCGGTATGTATCGGTCGATACATATCGATACATATCGAGACGTATGGATACGTCTCGATACATATCGTTTTTTAAATATAAAAAATAATTTTTTTTAAAAACTCTCGGCTGTATCGATACGTATCGTATCGTATCGGTACGTCTCGGTCCATACGTCTCGATACAGTCGAGACATTTACATTTTTAAAAAAAAAAGATACGTCTCGGCCTGTATCGTATCGACCACGACCGATACCGAGACGTATCTGCCGAGACGGTACGATACGCACCGAGACTTAAATCCTTGGTTGCTACTGCTACTACTAAAGAGCCTGTGAAGTGTGATCATTGCCACAAACCATATCACACTAAGGCTCAGTGTTGGAAACTTCATGGGAAGCCTGCTGATTTTGAGAGCAAATGTGGTCGTGCTAAATCTAAAAACAAGGCCAATCACACTGAAAGTGTAACTTCAGCTCCCACTATTGACATCGGTTTCTCTCAGGACGAACTTCAAGCTCTCCGCCGTCTATTGAACACATCTGCTGCCCCCACTACATCTGCTGCCAATTCAGGTTCCTGTTTTGCTCGTACAGGTATTACCTTTGGTGGTCATTGTGCATCAGTAGTTTCCACTCCTTGGATTATAGATTCTGGAGCTACTGATCACATGATAGGTTCCTCCAACCTTTTTAACACATTTTCCAGCTTCTGGTAAGGACAAAGTGAAAATTGCTGATGGATCCCTCTCCTCCATATCAGGGAAAGGATCCATTGGCTGTTCCCCTTCTCTGACTTTATCTTCGGTGCTACATATTCCCAAGTTCACCACTAATCTTCTCTCCATTAGCAGTATCACCAAATCCTTAAACTGTAAAGTGACTTTCTTTCCTACTCATTGTGTTTTTCAGGAACTGGACTCGGGGAAGACGATTGGATCGGGTAAAGTGCATGGCGGATTGTACCTGCTTGATGGAGACCCTGCATCAACACAGGCTTTAACTTATCGGCTTTGTTCCCCAGTATCTTTCTCTTCTGAATTACACATATGGTACTCTAGACTAGGACATCCACCTTTAGGTACTTTATCTACTTCATTTCCAGCATTAGGTAATTCTTGTCATAAAGAAGACTTCTTTTGTGAGCCTTGTGTCTTGGCCAAACAGACACGTTCAACTTATCCCATTTCCAATAAAAGATCAGCTTCTTTATTTCATATTGTTCATTCTGATGTGTGGGGTCCTAGTAGGAAAATTTCACTTTCGCGGCATCGGTGGTATGTTACTTTTATTGACTGCTATTCTAGGTTTACTTGGGTCTATCTTATGCACAATAAGAGTGAGGTTTCCTCATGTTTTCAACACTTTCACCAGATGGTTAAAACTCAATTTCAGACCACTATTCAAATTTTACGGAGTGATAATGGGCGCGAGTAGATGGAAGGTCAGTTCCAAAAATACCTGGTTGCCCATGGGATCCTCCATCAAACCAGCTGTGTTGATACTCCAGCCCAAAATGGTGTGGCTGAGAGGAAGAACTGCCACCTCTTGGAGGTCGCTAGTGCACTCTTGTTTGCCCGGAACGTCCCTTCCGTTTATTGGGGGGATGCTGTCTTCACTGCAGCCTATTTGATTAATAGGCTACCCAGTAGGGTCCTTAACTCTAGACCCCCTGTTGGGCTATTACTTGGCTCTTCCTCATTTGTTGTTCCACCCAAAGTGTTTGGTTGCGTCTGCTATGCCAGGGATACCAGGTCCCCGGGCAAACTTGATCTACGTAGTCTTAGGTGCATTTTCTTGGGATACTCAGCTACACAGAAGGGGTATAAGTGCTATCATCCCCCATCCCGCCGGACTTTTGTCAGCATGGATGTCGTGTTTCATGAGAGTGTCTCCTACTATGTGTCCCCACATCTTCAGGGGGAGAGTGTAAGTGAAGATGTGTTGACTGTAGACTCTCCACCTCCACTCCAGCCTGTTTATCTTGAGTCTGTTCAACCCACTTCTAGTCCTCCCCTTGAGTCAAGGGGAGAGGTTGTTTAGCCTACTTCTAGTCCTCCCCCCGAGTCTGGGGGAGAGGTTCCTATACAGGGGGAGCAGCCCACTCCAGCCTAAACTCTTGTCCAGAGGACTATTAGTGAATTTCAGAAGAGGATTGATGCTAGCAATATGAAGAGCTATGGAAGGAAACATAAGCAGGTTCAATCAACCGTTGCTCCAGTACCCATCCAATTGCCAAATCTGGATCCAGGACCTGCCTCTCCACCCGGTAATATTTCTTCTCCTGAGTTACCTATTGCCCTTCGCAAAGGTGTCAGGACTTGCACTCAGCATCTTATATCTCATTTTGTTTCTTATGACTCCCTTTCCCCATCATTTCGTGCTTTTATTTCTTCCCTTTCTTCTGTTCGTGTTCCTAATACTTGACAGGAAGCTCTATCAGATGGAAAGTGGAAGGCAGCCATGATGGAAAAAATGGAGGCTTTGAAGAAAAATAACACATGGGAGCTTGTGGTTCTTCCACCTTGGAAGAAAACCGTTGGATGTAAATGGGTGTTTGTGGAGAAACAGAAGGTGGATGGCACCGTGGATAGATATAAGGCATGACTCGTGGCCAAGGGTTTTACTCAGACATACGGCATTGACTACCAGGACCTGTGCACCTGTTGCAAAGCTGAATACAGTTCGGGTATTGTTGTCATGTGCAGTCAACCTTGGTTGGGATTTGCAACAGCTAGATGTTAAAAATGCCTTCCTAAATGGGGCACTGGAAGAGGAGGTATACATGGACATTCCACCAAGGTTTTCTTGTGACAAAAATAAAGGAAAAGTGTGTAGACTGAAGCGTGCATTGTATGGGCTGAAACAGTCACCCCGGGCTTGGTTTGGTCGATTCCACAAGGCCATGATTTCTGTGGGCTATAAGCAGAGTAATGCTGATCACACACTCTTTATCAAGAGGGTTGGTGAAAAACTCACTGTTCTTATAGTCTACGTTGATGATATAGTGGTTACTGGCAATGATAGTGATGAGATCAGACAGTTGAAGACCTTCCTTGGCCAGGAATTTGAGGTTAAAGATCTAAGTAAATTACGATACTTTCTTGGGATTGAAGTGGCCAGATCTTCAAAAGGCATATTTCTCTCCCAAAGAAAGTATGTCCTAGACTTGTTGGCCGAAACAGGTTTGCTTGGCTGCCACCCTGCGGATACTCCTATGGATCCTACTGTTCGGCTCAAGGAAAATGATGGTGAGCCTGTTGATAAAGGCCGGTACCAAAGACTTGTAGGGAAGTTGATTTACCTTTCACACACTCGTCCAGACATTGCTGTTGCTGTGAGTGCTGTGAGTCAATTTATGCATGATCCCTACATTTCTCATATGGAGGCTGTTCTTCGTATTCTACGCTATTTGAAGTCGGCTCCTGGAAAAGGCATTCTTTTGTCTTCACATGGTCACCTACGGATAGAAGGATACACTGATGCTGATTGGGCTGGTTCTGCAGATCGGAAGTCTATTTCGGGATATTGTTCCTTTGTGGTGGAAATCTTGTCTCCTGGCGTAGCAAGAAACAAAATGTAGTAGCTCGTTCTAGTGCCGAAGCTGAATTTCGAGCTATGGCACAGGGAATTTGTGAGTTACTTTGGCTTAAAGGACTGCTACAAGATCTGGGTATTCCTATTCGCCTTCCTATGATGTTGTACTGTGATAACAAGGCTGCAATCAGTATAGCGCACAACCCAGTACAGCATGATCGTACCAAGCATGTTGAGGTGGATAGGCATTTTATCAAGGAGAAATTAGAAGGTGGGCAGATTTGTATTCCCTTTGTGACTTCTTCGGATCAACTTGCTGATGTCTTCACCAAGGGACTGCCTGGAAAGTTGTTTCATCCTAATCTAGTCAAGTTGGGCATGATCGACATCTTTGCTCCAACTTGAGGGGGAGTGTTGAATAATGTAACCAGAATATTCTTTTTTGTGTTTTTATTTTCTGTTTTTTCCCCCTTATACGATTCCTATTGGGGATTCCTAGTTCTAGTGGGAATTCCTAGTAGGAATAGGAATGGGGGGATTTGTATCTCTTATATAACTAGATTTTATTATAAATAAAGGGCTGGGGTGATCGATCAGATCATTCAAGCTATTCTCAATTCTGGAATTCTAGTTCTGAACAGACCCCATTCATCGTGGGTGGAGGAAAACTCCGTCCAAGAAATTTTTTATTAAAAAAAGGGGCAAATGCGTGATTTGTGAAACACGATATTAATGTGAGACTCCAACTCAGCAGTTATAAACCAGAAGCGAGGATCTGCGAAAAAAAAAAAAGAAGTGAAGTTAGGTGTTTTCGGAAGTTCACTTTTATTTTCTTCTTAGGTGGCATGCCCAATAACTAACTATGGGGATTAAGTAAATCTTTTCAAAATTAATACTAGTGAATGTAAAACAAATTTAAAACCTGCATAACATGTAATTTCCGTTCTTATCCACTAGATCTAAGAAATTATCCCTTTTTTATTTTAATTACTAATTGTTGGGGGTAGGGGTGGGTTTGCAAGTATTTTAAGACTAAAAAGAAGAAAGAAACTTAGACTAGGACTCCTCACTTTCTAAATCAGACCCAAAAATAGAAACTACTAGAACTAAGAGGCTAAATCTAATTGGATTCTTTACGTTCTACTCAAGACACTTCAAAAGATCTAGAAACTAAGCTATGGAAGCTAACAAAGAGAGCCCACAAGATCCCCACTATACTGATAACACTAACTATTTTAAAATAAAATGTCTCCTTAACTAATGGCCCCCTCCATAAAATATTGACACTAATTAAAGACTACTGATAATTTAAATACTATCTTACGGACAAGGTTTTAGGTCTCGATTTCGCCCCTGGTTTCGCTAGGCCACGAAACCGATATATACCGAGATCTCGGTGAGATGATTAATTTTTTCGCGTCTCAACTCAGTGGTGGGTTTCGGTAGCCATATGGCCAAGATAGGTCTTGAAACTTGGCATCCACCCTATTTTAGGCATTCAAACCCAAAATGGTACTTTGACTTTGGACCTAGGTTGGTCCTCTACGGTGTAAGTGAGGTCTACCCTAGGCTATTCGACACAATATTTAGAACTCATATAATTAAAGTAGAGGTGTAAAACAACTTAAATAAGCATTAGGAATTAAAATACATCAAACCATAAACCATTTAAGCATTAGGTATCATATTCATAATTCATACATGGTGATGGTTCGGTGGTTTGTTAATAATTGTTAGAAACTTGGAAAGAGATAGATTAAACAAATACAAGTGTAAGTGTGTAACAAGTCCTACCATTTGAGAGAAGCTAGTACTGAAACAAGTGTCGGGCCGGATCATTATAATGACCACGTTGTTGTCAAATCAAGCTCTACTCTGATTGAATCACAAAGGCTGGCCATGACATAGTGTGCTGGAAGTAACGCTCGAAGTCGTCTATAACTGCCCTATAAACTGAATCATCAGCATACTGGAGGTACCCTAACCTAGGTTATATATCTTTGAAACGTAAGGAACTCGATTGAGGCCACCGCTAGTAGATGGTGCCCGTGGAACCCGAACCGGCATCGACATGTATGGCTGGGGGGCAGGACCCCAAAGATGCTTTCCACAAAACCTGACTCAGTGTGTGACTGACCCTCATACGCATAGGCAGAGAGGGTAATGATGATGAAGAGCCGGCCTGCCCAAAGGCCTCAAACTGACCATACCCAGTATAGTGACTATAGTCGGAACCAGTACTCCCTATGCCATATATAGATGATGATGTACACCACTGCTCCCCATGATGAATACCACTCTCCATACTTATGCCTTCAATACTTGTCAATCAAGCTCTTGATCGTGCCATCCATGCTATCTTGCTGCTCCCCAGTTAATGGTGCAAATCGATGATGTCAACCTCTCCTATAAGCAAGTGCATCATGGTCCTCATCTTGTTTGGTATGAGTGTAGTGAGTCTCTCTCGTGAAGCGCACTAGCTCAGACTCAGTCTCACGCTTTGGCTCCTAATAATGATCCCTCTCATGAATACCCCATCACCCCCATCATCCCATCATCCCCATCACCATCACCATGATCACCATCACCACAATCAGCATCACCATTGCTAGTACCCAAACCGGACAACTTAAGGTTCTCCTCATCAACCCCACAAGCCTGAGACTCAAAAGGTCGGGGTGTCTGTGAATGCACACAGCCCTCGTGAGATGATATATACTCGTCCACGTCAGTATCCATCTGAGCAGCTATCTCCAGGTCGGGCCTACCCCCAGCTTGCCTCCATCCGTCACCCATTGGTATAGGGGATCCTTCTCATCATCTGAGTCAATCTGGAAAACATTGGCAAGCTTGATTGGTACGTTATCACCCTCTATGACTTGGCATATGTGTTGCATTTTCAATCTCATGTTGTAATGCACAAACTCCAATTGCTCCAATTGTTTGTGACCCAGTCGGTTCCGCCTCTTCCTGTGGATGAGTGAGAATGTACTCCAGTTGCGCTCGCCTCCAGAGGCGGAACAAGTTTGAGATTACACCTTGATTGCTACCATTCTTAACTGAGGTGCATCTTTCACATAATGGACTCACCATTCACCTACATTAGAAGTATAGAATATTAGGATTATTTATAGGTACATGATTTAAATGGAGACAAGATGACATCATAACAAATAATGCAGTGGACCTACCCAAGGTTCTAAAACTCAGGTTTCGACCATCCAGAAACCGAGATACAGACGAAACTGGTTGAAACCTTTGTGTTTTTTTCCCAGCCAACTTGAGTTAGTGGTTTGGAGGCCCAGAAATGTTTTTTTTTTCTGATTTTTTGTATACAACCTATTTTTGACATTTTAAATACAATGCATGAACTATTTTCACAAAAAAAACACTCAAAATGGTAGTTGTGGTTTTTTACCCAAGTTTACTAGTGTACGTTGAAGGATCGGGTACAAGAACATAGTATAAATAATTAGTTTACATGTAGTTAAAGTACACAAACACTAAATAATTCATGTTAACCAGATAAAACATTAAGGGCTCAACACTTGCTCAGTTCCATGCGGAGTTTCTTGGTGGGTCCAATCCACAAGCTGCGTACCACTGAATATTTCAGAGTCGTTCCTTTGAATGTACCACATATGTATCCCCTGACTTGCTTTGGGCCCAATTGTTCTGATAGTCGATAATTGCCCATCTATAAAGCCCTATCATCAACTTGTCTAAGATATCCCAATCTAGGGAAAGGCTCACCGAGATTGTAAGAAGTTGGAGCCGACACACATGGCTGGGATGGATACCCAAAGATACTATCGACAAAGGATGACCCAACACCTGACCCATCCCCATATCCATATGTAGCAGCAAATGTATCATGACTACTCCCATATCCAAATGAACTAGTGGTCTCGAAGGATGGTCCACCAGCATATCTACCATACGGTCCATACCCAACATATAATGCTGATTCGACGCTCTCGAAGCCACTATCATGATGTTGTGCTGGACTAGGGGTCTCTGCTATGAAGGATGGCGCACGTCAATGCCGAGATCCTCTAGTCTCCCCCAAACTCATAGCTTCCATAGTTCTAGACAAGCTAGATATATCCATCCCAGATGCCTCATCAGTAGGTCCAAGTCCATGCTTGCGAGGACGTCGACTGTAGTTACGTACACCATGATTCTCATCTTGTGTTGCATGAGTAAACTGACTCTCCCCTGTGTATCTCTTTGGATCTGGCTCTGGCACTGCTCTTGCTGTTGAAACATTTGATCCCCCTCATTGCGTAATCTGGGATTGTCATTATAATATCTACCAATCCTCATACCACCAGCACCATCACCACCACCATCATCGTCATCATCATCACCACCGACACCACCATGGCCCTGAGTTTGGGTAGGTAGTTGAGTGGCATCAGAGGAATGAGACCAGTCATCATCATCAGCTCCACTACTACCAGGGTGTGGCTCAAATGGACGTGAGTTTTTCGAATGAACTTTGCCCTCTGTTGCTATATAATCATCAACATTAACACGCATCTATGAAGTAATATGGTTGTTGGGTTGACCCCCATCCTCAACTAATAAAGGCTCACCTCAATCCCTAACCCACTCTATAAAGGGGATTCTCATCATCTTCATCTACTTTGAATATTTTTCGCCAACTCAATTGGGCTTGTATCATGTTCCATGCCAAATCGTATGTGCTCCTCTCTCAATCTCATATTATAGTGCACATAAACTAAGTCTTCTAATCTCTTAACACCCAATTGGTTCCGTCTCTTGGAGTGAATGAGATTGAACGTACTCCAATTACGCTTGCATCCAACGGCAGAACATATCTGGGATAGCACATTGTGTGCTATCTTGGATAGATTGGGTGAATCGCTGCCATATTGCAACCATCATTCTGCTGCAAGAGAGCATTAAAAATTATTGTTAGGTAATAGTAAATAAGGGTATATAGTTATATACTTAAGTATAAATGGAAAGACTAATTCATTGGACTAACTAGCAGCAATGCCTTCCCGAGCCGCTATTGCCACTGATCGGCCAAAACTCCCAGTGGCATCCCGAAAAGCTTTCCATCTAATATTGTCATTTTAATTAGCACCAATACCGACAAATATAAATTTTTACCTACTAAACAATGACTGGTTCTCATCTTAGCATTGATGATGGACTGGCTATTTGAATTTGGCTCAACCCTTTCCACCACTCTGTGAACTGCATATATCAAATCTTGCTGCATCCTAAGTCGATGCTTGTGGTGGTACTTAGGATTTAGATAGTATGTTGAACACAACAAAGTTCTACAATAAGAGACCAAATGACAATGACACATTGATTATTTGAATTTAAGTTAATAAACTAATAACTCACAAGCCTTATGTAGTGGATGCATGTGCTCCCTCTCCCATCGATCCTTGATAATCTCAAGAAACTCCCGATTACCCCTTCTGTAAATTGCTTCAACCTGCATCTTTATCATATCAATTGCTACCCACAAGAGTGGTAAGGTAGGCTTCCTCTGTTGATGCACCATTTTCAACACCATAACAACTGGGTATAAAATATTTACAACCTTCTTCAGATCATCCCAGGACTTACCACTAGAAATGGAGGCTTGGACTGTCCTACCTCCATTAGTTAAAGACCCCTCCCAGTTAAACCACTCTTCAAAAGCAAACATCGATCTAAGACCAGCCTTCTTCAACTCGAAGCTTTGAAGTGCAATCCAATTAGTTGCAAACTGTGTAATCCCTGGCTGAACTAGGTCACCACCACACCTGGCCTCACCAAATACAGAGTAAATCCATGATTATAAATGAAGGTGCTCACTTATCTTGTCTTCTCCACCACTCCTTTCACAAGTTTCAAGTGCCCCATGTCCTTCAACATGGGATCGATGTAGTGAGCGACATATGGTGTCCAGAAGAGTTTCTATCTGGGATTGTTCATCAGTTTTTCCCCAGCTTTCTTAAAGATGCTACCATTGTCAGTAATAACTTGCACCATATTGTCTACTCCCACATCCTTCACTACTTCTTTCAACAAAACAATTTCCATTTTGGGAGATTTGAAAAAGCACTATCTCGTTGAAAGGTTCTATTCATCTGTCGTTTCTCAATGCATTTCTTTAGACAAAGACTCCATTTTTTCCTCTTTTCGGATGGTAAATATTTCTCAAAACATAGAGTGTGAATCAAACGCATGTTTGAATTGAAATTGAGATACTGATGCAAATTCTTCCCTTTTGAATCAGATAGATTCATATCTGAAAGAGGTTGACAATAAGTTCTTTCAAAATTGACTATTTACCCCTCTGTTAGGGGTGTTCCAAAAATGTCTACGATCAGAAAAATGGAATATTGAATAAGGATTGGATTTCTTTTTTAAAAAAAATTTCCAAATGATAACGGGTTACCCAGGATTCGAACCCGGAACTTGTCGGATGGAGTAGATAATTTCCTTGTTGAAATAAGAAAAAAAATCCCTCCCCAAACCGTGCTTGCATTTTTCATTGCACATGACTTTCTCTATGTATACATTTTACACTCAGTTCCCTAGACGAGACTGTAAAAATCCTTATTTTTTTAGATGCATCAACAAACTTGAGGAACACAGTCCTCCCATCACAATTCAACATGAAGTTGATGATGGACTATCTAGTGGGTCTAGTCCAACCATCACATATCACAGTCACTCCATAATGCTCGCACATAGGCTTCAACCATCAATATTCTCCATCAAGTCTTCCTTGTGGTAGGTTGGCCCCTTCACTCCAGAGCCAGCCTTACCTATCTCATCTAACATATGCTGATAGTATGGCCCTTGGGTGACATTGGCTGGAATGTTGTGGTAGAAAGCCCACTTGGAGAAGGCAATCCCCACTTTCTCCTTTACATTAGTCCACATCTGTTTCAATTACTTTTGTATAAACTCTGGTCTTGGAAAGACTGCAGGATCTATCTGGAGTACCTCAACATCTGGGTTACGGACTGGGGGTGGGGGTGGAGCCCTTAGGGTTTGGGCCTGTCAGGCTGGGGGCCGTGGGGCTGGGACTGGGTCTAGTTTTGGGGCCCTCACAATCTGGGTCTTCTTAAGTGGAATCTCTGGCTCTCTATGTCTCAACCTCCTCCTATGGGGTTGCTCTGGCTCTGGCTCTGGCTCATCTCTGGCCTGTCTAGATGAACTAGCTCCCTTGGCCATCTATAACCTTATCTCATCATCAATCTCTTGTTGTTCTTTGCTCGCCACCTTTGCCCTCCTCAATTGTGTAGCCTCTGCCGGAGTTTCTACATTATCATACTCATCTAGCTCCTCATCATCATAATCTTCATCCCCTAACTCAGGATACTGATGTAGACATGCCTCTTCAAACTCCTCCTTGATTGCCTCTTCTCCCTCCTAGCTGCTACTCCGCCCCTCAGATGTTGTGCCAGAGCTAACTTTATCTGAGCCGGCACATTAGGGCAACCTGTCACATTCCTATCTCCACCAGCAAGTTGCCCCTTCAATCTAGTGGCTCCACCTCCCATTATTTGCTTCTTACAATAATTATACTCTGACTTCCTCTTGTCAGCTGAAAGAGGTCTCCCATGCAGCCGTGCAATGTCCCCCATATTTCAGTACTTAGGATTTACCAATCTGTTGCAACAAGAACACAAATTATTAACAAGAATACTACAAATATAACTCCTAAACAACAACAAAACATATTCTAAATATCTTCCAAAGTATGCAATTTTTTGCCTTTTTAAAACTATTTTTTAAAATTATTTTAATAATTATTAGTTAATTAATTAAAGAACATAACATTACTAATCAAATACAAATGAAAACATATTCTGCAATCTTTAACTATTTTTCTACTTTTTTTAAACTAAAACAGAATATTTTTCTATTTATTTTCATTTTTTTAAATTTCAGCGATTATTTTTCATAAATCAGAAAAATTAAATAAATAATTAAAAACAGGAAAAAAAAAATTTCCACTTCATCATGCCATACATCGGCAAACAGTATCTAACATATATAAAATTGGTGTCCATCCATCATATATAAATCATATTTTTTTCAAAAATATGTTGCATGGAAATGGTTTTTTTATATCAGAAAATAAAAAAACAATAATTGTCCTACCAAAAAAATTTCACTATGTAGAGTCGTAGATCGGGCCATTGTTGCTAACATATATAAATTTCAACAAATTCTACCATGTATTTAATTGTGTTGTACAAATAATTTGATTTTTGGGTAGAGTGCACTATTTCCTTTGAGCTTGAAGGTTCAAACATTGGATTAATCAACTTGATAGATGCACCAAACGAAGAAACAATGCGAAGAAATCCCGAGTTTTGAGCAAAAATGTCTCCTAGAATTGAAACCAGCAAAACAGAGGGGTTTTCGATCGAAACAGGTAACTTATATAGGCCGGTTGGGTTGGTTCAAGTATGTTTCGACGAGTTTCGACCAAAACTGAGATAACTCGGTTGAAACATGTCGAAACCCATTGAAACCTATTACTTTTTAAACTCCATCCTTATCTTGTGCAAAACCGAGATATCTCGATCGAAACTGCTGGTTTGGATTGAGATTTAGATCCATGGACCTACCATGGTCTGCGGTTTGTCTACTATTCACTGCGGCTTCATGACTGAAACTACCACATGCATCCCTAAAGGTCGTTATTTTTGTTCATTTCGAGTATGCCTCGGATTAGTACACAATATAGATGTAAATTACTATTAATAAGTAAGTACCAAGTAGCAACTCCAACCTCATTGTTGCATTTTGCTCACTCCTTAGCTTTAGGGACCAACTTTGCCACCACTAACTCCACTGCTTCTATCAGTGTATCATCAATCCAAAGGTTATACTTGTACTGATACCTTGGATTAAGATAGTATGCTGAAAATTCCATAAATAATTTGTCACTGTTTATAAATATGTAAAATTGTAAATCGAATGTAAATTAAATATCTTGGACTAAACATATAAAAGTATACAAATAAAACTCACCAGCTTTATGTAGTGGATGAGACAAGTGCTTCTCCCATCGGTCCTCAATGATTTTGATATACCCCTTCCACCTCTAGGTATTGGTGCTCTCACTCTTTCTTTCATTAGTTCCATGGCAGCATACACATGTGGCAAGGTTGGCTTCTTCTCTATGTCTGCCATCCACAGGACCCTTACCACTGGATCCAATATAAGAAGGACCCTCTTCAAATTATGCTAGAATTGGCCACTAGAG
The DNA here is from genome assembly GCF_018873765.1 of Telopea speciosissima. Classification (NCBI taxonomy): domain Eukaryota; kingdom Viridiplantae; phylum Streptophyta; class Magnoliopsida; order Proteales; family Proteaceae; genus Telopea; species Telopea speciosissima. The sequence goes on from NC_057920.1 coordinate 43,052,705, forward strand.
ATGGTAGTTTGTGTTGCCTTACCCCCCACTCTCTCCAACCAAACCACTCCTTGCTAGCAAACATAGATTTTAGGCCAACCATCTTATCCTAAAAGCTTTGCAATGCAATGAAGTTGGTGGCAAATTAAGTACTGCCAGGCCTCACCAAATCCCCTCTGTATTTACCCCTCAATAATTGTAAAGAATATCCATGGTTATACACAAATGTGGTCACATGTCTCTCCCGCTTTCTTAAAATTACTCCCGTTGTCTATCACTACTTGAACAATGTTCTCTGACACTACTTCTTCCACAACTTTTTTCAATAACTTGTATATGTACATTGCATCCTTTTTCTCCTTGAATGCATCCATTAACTTTAAGAAGATAGTCTTGCCATCACAATTGACTATAAAGTTGATGATGAACTGTATAGTGGGTCCAGTCCAACCATCACAAATAATAGTGACTCCACTGCTCTCATTTTGGCTTTAATGAGTTGATGTAAATTTCAAGCTCCTGCTTTTGCTTGGGCAAATAAACATTCACCAATTCCCATGGAGCGGGCCCCTTCACTCCTATGCTAGCCCTCCCAACAGTGTCAATCATAGCCTGGTAATATGTCCCCTAAGCAACATTAGCTAAGATGCTATGATAGGTGAAGAGCTTGGACATTGCATAACCAACTTTCGCTTTCCAACCACCCCATGTTTGTTTTATAGTTCTTTGTTTGGTGTCCTGCTGACTGTATATAGGGGGATCCTATGAAAGAATCTCAATGGGATCATCAGGACTGAAGAGTGGGGGTGGGGATGAGGGTGCAATTTCCCTCACACTCTGGGTTCTCCTAAAAGGCAAATCTCCCCGTCTCTACTTCTTCCTCCTCTCCCTTGTCGGTCGTGTATCTGAAACAGCTGGTCTAGAATCAGAGCCACCTGCTCCTCTGTAAATCTCTGTAGCCCCAACCCTTTCCATCTTGGCTGTCATCCAACTCTCAATCGAGGCTCTCTAGTACTGTCTCCACTCTGCCTGTGACTCAAAATCCTCCCGCCTGGCCATGTACTCATTGTCTTGTGGTTGTGGGTGTCTCTCTTAGACTGCCTCATGAAACTCTTCCCCCACCCTTTGCTCTTCTGCCTTCTTTAATCTTCCTCCCTTCAAGTGTTTAGCCCCTCCAGAATTTAGGATTTTCTACAATAGTCACATCTTGACTTTTTCTTGTCATTTGACATTGGCTTTCCATGCCAGCCATGCTATATCTCCACCTCCACCTCCACCTCCACCTCCACCTTCAGCCATTGTGCAACAATTTTAAACCTTGGCACTCTGTTACATCAACAAATGCTTGCATTATTAACTATTCAACATCGTTTCAAAGTCCTACATATATCATATAGCTATTTCCTATTTTATCCTTACCTCTTGTATTTTCTTCTTAATTAAAAAAAAATCTATAATGTTTTTCATAGATAATCATATCAAAAGTAATACAAAATTATAATGGATGAAACAAGAATAATCATTTTCCATATTAAAATGCATTAACAATGTTTTCATTAATTTTAAATAATTTTCAAAACAAAACAGATATTTTTCACTAATTTTTGGATTTTTCTGAAAATTTTAAAAATATATTTTAAATTTTAGAAATTAAAAGAAATAATTTACTAACTAAAAAAAAACAACACCGTGAGGCTGTAGATCGGCCAACGGTGTCTAACATATATTTAATTGAGTTCTAAACAATGTGTATAAACCATTTTTTTTTTGCAAGAAAATCATTTTATATTACAAAAAATAAATAAATAATTTAAAAAGAGAAAAATAATTTTTCCTTTGTCAATCCATAGAGCGGTGGACATTGTATCACATATAATAAGTACCAAGGTTCGAGAACTCGGGTCTCGGTGGCATCTCGGCCAGGCCAGAAACCGAGTCGAGTCGAGATCTCGCCGAGATCTCGGCAAGTTGGTGCAATGTTTTTTTTTTTGGACTCGGACCCCCAACTCGGTGGGTTGTACACATATTTTGGGTCTGAAACTTGGTATCCGGCATATTTCAGGCCATTTAAACACAATGGCATGCCCAGATTTGCCAAAAAACAAGTCCAAATATGAGTTTCACTTTGGACCATAGGTTGGTAGGCGACGAGTCGTACTAAAACAACCTAATCTATATATAATTTAGTAAAACATAGCAAATTAGCAATCAAAACATTCTAATTAGTACACATCAATCAAAACATTGAAATAAAATGTACATTACATCAATGTTCACTTAATTTGTTACATAAAATGAGATTGAACAAGAAATTCATCCCCATATCGATCCACATAGAATTCCCATATCATGGAATTGTTATAGTGTTGCAAATAGTGTGACACAGTTTCCATATAAGTCTTTTGATCAACATATACCAATTTCTCTATCTTAGGGTACATGGGAGGTTGTTGGTATGAGGTGTAAGATCCACTGCTACTGTCATATTGAGTTTGAGGCATGTATGGCTGGTTTGGGACTAGAAATGTGTACCCAACACCTGACGCAGAGCTTTGACTGTCATACTTAGCTGCTGACGGCCCATACTAACCATAGGTACTATAATCAGAACCGATGCTCTGCTGGCCATAGTCATAACCATGATGATGCTGAGATGATTGCCATGACTGATGCTCACTAGTAGTACATAATTTTCCATAAGCAATAAGTATTTTTCCTTAATATTATATATATATTTTTAATTTTTATAATATATTTATTAAATCTGAAAAATAAAATAATTTTTTTAATGGGTGAAAATAAAAAATTAATCCATGGGGCTGTAGAGCATCCCAAGTAGTTTAACATACATCAAAATCATTTTCAAACAATCACTATTCATCCTATTTTTTTCATTTTCTTTTTTCAAATAAATCATTTATTTTTCCAGAAATTATAATAAATAATTTATTAACTGAAAAAAAAATCTGACTCCATCAAGTGATAGATCGGGCAAAGATGTTCAACATATATTAAATCCACATGAATCTAACAAGGATTACAAAATTTTTTTTTGGAAAAAATAGATTTGGGAAAGAAATAGAAAACACCTTTGAAATCTTGCAAATAGGTGATGATGCTCCAAATTGGCACTTGAATCTTCACTTTGGCACTTCAATCTAACTCCAAACAGTGCATTCCAGCCAACAATCGAAAGAAAGAAGAAGAAATTTGAAGGAGAGGTGTTTTTTCCCTTGGTTTAGAGCCTATCGAGTTCTGTCCTTGCTCTCTCTTATGTTGGAAATGGGTTTTTGGGTGAAAATTGGGCTGAATACAAGTAAATAACACTTTTGGGCCCAACCGAGATATCGCCGAGATCTCGGCGAGATATTGTTTTTTTTGCATTGAAAATATCTTGTTTTTGAGCTTTGAGATATCACCGAGATCTCGGCCGAGAAATTGTACTCCTAGGAACCGACTAGTAACTCGACTCGGTATTGCCCAAAACCGAGAAACTCAGCTGAGATCTCGCGAGTTCTCGAACCTTGATAAGTACATAATCAACGCACAAGTATTGATCATGCTTCTATGTAAAAAATTGTTTTTGAGATAAATAGTTACCTAACAATGTTCTTGAGATGCAATGCAACTACCAAGAGAGATGTTGAAGCTTCAATGTTGCATCTACAACCTTTAATCTGGAGGTGAGATTTGCCAAAAAAGTAGACCAAATAGGTGTTTTCCCTTCACAAGACACCGAGAGAGGTGAGAGAGAGAGCAAGATTTTGACATTGGGTAGAAATCTCGTCGAGAGGATGTATTAAGTGACTTAAAGTTGGTCTGGTTTGACCGAGTCGAACCGAGACCGAGATAATAAATGAGAACTTGGTCAAGTTTTTGCTGTCCTTTTGTATCGTTTGTGATGTCCTGTCGAGATCTGGCGATACTGAGTTATTTCCGAGATCTCGGTGAAATCTCGCCAAGATCTTGAACCATGCTTACGGATCTGGCCCATATTACAATAGTAACTCCCAAATTATGAAATACAGATCTTTCGCCAAAATGTGGGATCAGCCACATCCACGGGTGGAGATTATGCCTCTGCAGTAGCCACACACTGGGCCATTTTCCAACTTTGAGATGGGTAGAAGGAAAAATATTTGAGACCAGGAAGGCCATGACCATTTTCCATTTTTCACTGAAATATTGAATGCTGGGTGTAGTCTCTAAATATTAAATGATAAAACTAGTCATGCTTTCTCTGGTTGTTTAGTTGTAAGAAACTTTTTACTTTTAGCATGTTTAGACATGCTACAATTAGTAACTTGTAGGAATTTTACTATTGTTAGAATTTAGGTCTTGATGGTTGAATTTATAGGCAATATTGAAGAAACGTAGAACCCCTTTGATGCAGATACAACTTGGGATGGAGCTCCAATCCGTTATGTTTTTTTAGCCCATAGTCTGGGTTTAATTAAATCCATCGAACAAGCCTAGTTTGGTTCAACTTCTGACCCAGTCGATCAGTCCTTTTTTTTGGGGAGAAATTCTAGCTATCAGCCAGCCTGCTACGTGGAAGATATTTCCCAGAATTGGTGGACATTGAACAGCTGTATTCCCCCTATCGATCCAGCAAATATTGTGGGAGATTTTTCATATTTATTAGTTATTAATTTGCTGATTTATATGGGAATTAACAGATTTCATGGGAGCTAGGAGGACAGTGATCAATCTGCACTGGAGGGGATAATGATCAAGATTGTGTGGGCCCCATGGCCAATATGAAGAGAATAATCTTTGGAAATATTCCCCAGATCTTGTGGGACCCATGCCAGTTTGCGTTAGAGAAGGATGCTGCCAAGGAGCCATATTTCATGAGAGATTTTCTGGTGGGGCCCAGCTGCTTTATGATGTGTTAGTTTCCTATAATATAGGATTCTCTCTAGTCCTTGTGTGGGGGCCTTAGTAGCTTTAAGGTTGTTTCATTTTTTTATTAGATTAATTTATCTAATGGGTAGTTTCTATTTTTAGGACTCTTTCTTCCTTAGATTAGGTTGGGCTGCTTTATTATAAATACATATATGGCTGAGCAGAAGAGGACAGAGATTGAAGAGAAAAGAGTTATGATTGAAGCTGTGAGATGCGGCAATGGTGAGAGACTGTGGGTGAGAGGATGATGGGCTGGTGAGAGCCTGGCTGAGAAAGCTGATCCTATCCCCCCTTCTATATTCCTTTATTCTTTTTCCTTTATCCTTTATGTTCTCCATTAATATGTAATAGAAAAAACAGCAATTAAAAAAAAGAGCTTTAGTTATTTAGTTATTCCTTATTGTGTTAATCCTGGCTGCAATCGATCTCTCACTGGTTTCTCCCTGGTTCGAGGTCGATTTTGCATTACCCTTAGCCTAAAGTAGACAATGGAACTAAATTCAAATGTCCCAACTGATTACCTATGAAAGCTAGTACAATAAGTTGAGCTTCAAAGAAAACAGAATGCACAGTTCTGTTGACGTAGAATTTGGCTTTTTAAGGGATTGGCTAAGGTTTCTGGGCTTAGACAGGGTAGCTCAATGAAAAGATTTATGAATTAGGTTTAGGGGTTAGTGTTGGTTAGAGATTTAGTCCATTGTTGAGTGGAGTTGTTAATGTAGGCACTGAATTTTCGAAGGGACTAGGGAATTTTCTTAATGAATAAGATTTCAATTGTTAGACCAAGATCTAAATATCGAAAGGGAGCTTTATGAGAACCGAAATTCTAATGGCAAATTATTATACTAACTTTCATGTTGAAAACTCAGGTTGATCCATGTCTACATCTGTCTAAGGGTGTACGGTGTACGAAGTGCATGAGGTTCCCGCCATTGCAGGGTCTGGGGAGGGTCATAATATATGCAGCTTTACCCCTGCTTTTGCAAAGAGGCTGTTTCCAGACTCGAACCCATGAGCACTTGGTCACAATGGAGCAATCTTTATCGTTGCACCAATGCCCGCCCTCCATATCTACATCTGTCTGCATCTAATAATTGCTTTTATGAGATCGAATGCCTTGGCCACGGTTACAACTTTCTTTCTAATGAAACGATATGCATGCCATGTTCTATTTCTTAGTTTTGTTATATATAATTGCAGGGGTCATTTGTTGGTGGCTTGGGCCATCTATAATGAAACTTTATATCATGGGTTTCCTATTTGATTAGTTGCTGTTCTTCTGAACAATATGTATTCTATGATGCTGTGTTGTTTGGCTCAAGTATGATATCTATTTTGTACATGCAGCAAGCTTTGGTTGGTGAGGGCTCAGGTGAGGAGCAGCTTTTTTCCTCTGAAACTAGCTCATTGAAAGATGGTGTTCATAGTGAGGTTGATAGCTATCTCCAAAAACTGAAGGTATTCACACCACCTCTATCTTTCTCAGTATTTATTTGTGTGTGTGTGTGTGTGTGACTGTATTTAGTTATGTGCTAAAGTGGGCTTAATCCATGGTTAATTCTATTCATCTGAACTCAATTAAATCCTTATCCCAACTACAACATGGGTTTGCTAGATGAATCTTTTTCTATCTATTACACTCTATCCAGGGCCATTTCTTCTATTTAATCCCAACTTCTCTGGCCATTTATCACTATGTCAGAGTAAAAAAACCTTTTTGTCTATTCTTCAATCAAATAGAGCCTTCTATTTGTACCATATCAGTTATTGGTGTGGTTCTCGGTATTATTTGAGTATGCCTACATATGAGAGGTTACGCTGAATCTCGGTCTGAAATTTGACATGTGGCCACTTGTGGGTGATCTTCCAAAATCACACCTGGCAGAAAATTCCTCTACTTTCTGCTTGATGTTGGAACTTCTGACCGTTGGATAGACAGGTCAAGGTCCGGATTGGTCATGTGTCAAATTTCAGCATCAAATCCAGTCATGCACCCTCCCATGTAATGGCATACTCCCCCTTGTATGTCCATGTAACCCCTTGGAGTTCTGTGCACCCTCTTCGTAGTCTTGGATTTTTTAAAGGTTTGATTTGCCACCTAACCAACTTGGTTTGGGCTGAAACTTGGCTTGTGGGCAAGGGACTGTGGGGTCAATCTGTCCACAAAATTTGGACCACATTGGAGCTACCATGTGGCAGATACTTGATGCCAGGTGAAATTTCGTCAATATCCTCTTGTGGGTGTCCCAGTCCCATAACATCCGTAGTACTTGCAGTTGAAGAAAGCCATATTAAACAATTTGTAACTTGCAGAACTGAACTCAGTATCTAGGATGTCTTTTGGAATCAACAACAGATTTCTCCAACAATTCAAAGAGACTATTTTTTAGGTTTGGAGATGAATCTCCATTCCATGGATGTTAATAATGTCATCAAAGTTATCCTGGTAGTCAATGCCATAGGTTTGAGCAAAGCCCTCGGCGACTAATCTGGCCTTGTACCTCTCAATGGAGCCATTTGCCTTGTGTTTGATAGTGAACATCCACTTGCATTCAACTGGCTTTTCCCTTCTAGACCGGGAACAAGCTCCCAAGTGCCATTATTTTGCAAGGCCTGCATTGCTTCCATCATAGCACCCTTCCATTTAGGATCAGCTATAGCTTCTTTCCAACCCTGTGGAGTAGAAACAGAAGACAAAGAGGAAACAAAAGCTTTATAGGACGGGGAAGGATTCATAGGAGACAAATTTTGAAATGGGATGTTTAGTACAAGTTTTAACACCTTTCCTAACAACGATAGGAGGATTATTGTAATCAACTTCAGTGAGAGGAGAATCCTTATTACCTGTTTGTGACGAAGGAGGATCAGGAAGCTCTGATGGACATGGCGGGTCAGTCATAGGCTGTTTTGTCTGGTGAGAGTATGTAAGCAAATCCTTCTTATGAGCATTCTTCCTCTTCAAAATGAATATTGCCAATAACAAATGGAGCAGAAGGAAGCTTTGGTAATATATTCTACCTCTCAAGAGAAGACTGGTAATAAGATGCTGACTTCCTTCCCCTCCTCTCATGCCTATTTTGACAACCCAGGCCTCTCTGACCACTCTCCTATCTCCCTAACCGTCCGGCCTTTCTCCTCTTTTGGTCCTAAGCCCTTCAAGTACTTTGACATGTGGTCCTCTCATCCTACCTTCTTTCCCTTGGTCCTTGAAGCTTGGCACAAACCTGTTTTCTCCTTCTCCAATCCCCTCCTTGCTTTTTCCAAAAGACTCAAGAATGTCAAAACTGCTCTCAAGGCTTGGAACCTTAATACCTTTGGAAACATTTCTCTCCAGGTGGCTGACTGCAAAGACAAGCTGGCTGCTATCCAACTTCGGCTTCAATCTGATCTTCACAATGGCCCTCTTGCTGTTGAAGAAAAAGAAACCTCTACTGAGCTCACTACCTTGCTTGCTAGAGAAAGCTTTCTCAGGCAAAAGTCTAGAATCAAGTGGTTAGATTTGGGGGACTCGAACACAGCCTACTTCCATCGTTCTGTGAAAGCAAGAGCCAATGCCAATTCTATTTCTCAGCTCTCCAGGCCGGATGGCTCTCTTGTCACTTCTGTGGAGGGTATCAAAGGTTTGGCTGTCCAGCATTTTAAAGATCTCTTCAACAACCATTTGGTGAACCATTCCCCTTTTCCTGATAACCTGCTGAACAAGTTTGTTGCAGCTGAGCAGCAAGACTCCCTGTGTGCCATTCCCAATGAAGAGGAAATTCTAGCAGCAGTTCACTCCATTAAGGTTAATGGGGCCCTGGGCCCTGATGGTTTTAGTATGGGCTTCTTCCTTGACTGCTGGGACATCATTAAATCTGATCTCATTGCAGCCATTAGAAGCTTCTTCTTCAACCCCAGTCAGATCAAGAGCATCAATCATACCTTCCTCTGTCTCATCCCCAAAAAGGAAGGGGCAAATGCCATGAATGACTACAGGCCCATAGCTCTTTGCAACTTGCTAAACAAGTTCATAGCCAAGATTCTTGCTCGTCGCTTAAAAGGTGTTGTGGACCCGCTTGTCAGCAACAATCAGTCTGCCTTTATCCCTGGTAGAAATATTGCGGACAACATCCTTTTATGCCATGACATTGTGAGAGGATTTGACAAGAAGAACCATGCTCCCTCTATCCTTATGAAGATCGACATCCATAAGGCTTTTGATACTCTCAGATGGGATTTTATAGCTCAAGTTTTGACCAAGATGAGGTTTCCATTAGTCTTTGTTAATTGGATCTCTTCTTGCATCACCACTCCCATGTTCTCAGTTCTGGTCAATGGCAGCCCGGCAGGGTGCTTCGGAGCTTCGGCGGGTATTCGCCAAGGCTGCCCACTCTCCCCTTATTTATTTACTTTGACCTTGGAAGTTCTCTCTAGAGATATCCAGATTTGCACTGACCAGTTGCTTATCTCTCCGATGCCCAAGTGCAAAGCCCTTAAGCTTACTCACCTGGCCTTTGCTGATGACTTGATGTTCTTCTCCAAGGCCTCGATCAGCTCGCTTGAGTCTATTCTGCTTTGCCTTCAGCACTTCCATGAGCTTTCAGGTTTGCGCATCAATCCGGCCAAGTCTCTGATGTTCTTTGCAGGGGTGCCCGAGTCAGACAAAGCTGCCTTCTTAGAGAAATCAGGTTTTCTTGAAGGTCACCTTCCAGTCAAATACCTGGGGCTTCCTCTGATTCCGGCAAGACTTTCAGCCCACCACTGTACCCCTATGCTTGATCTCATTAGGAAGAGACTCCAACTTTGGAAGAGTAAGCTCTTATCCTATGCTGGGAGAGCGGTTCTCATCAAATCAGTCCTAGAATCTTCCTATATATTCTGGTCTGGTATTTTTGGTCTCCCACAATCGGTTATAAAATCCCTGGAGGCTCTCTTGGCTGCTTTTCTTTGGAAGGGCAAGGATTCTTCTAGATTCCTTCGTCCAATTAGTTGGGCGGCTGTGTGTCTTCCAAAAAAAGAAGGTGGTCTTGGTATTCGTAGAATAAAAGAAGTGAACTCTGCAGGTATTATCAAGCTCATTTGGAAGATTGCCTCCAAGCAGAAAAGTATTTGGGTTGACTGGTTATACTCTGGCTTGCTTCGCCAAGACTCTATCTGGACTGCTTCAGCCTCTCCCGATGCTTCTTGGGTTTGGCGTAAGGTCCTTGCCAGTCGTCATCTGGTTCTACATACCATCCGCTCCAGCATTGGCGATGGCCTCTCCTCTTACTTGTGGTTGGACCACTGGCACCCCATGGGAATCCTCTTACACATGGTCACCCCGAGATCCATTTATGCTTTAGGTCTCAACAGACTGTCTTTAGTGGCTGATATCATTGATCAAGATGGTTGGGCTCCTCCTCCTACCTCCTCTACCACTCTTGGCCTTCTCTAGAATGAGCTCCATTCTATTTCCAGAAGGCTTGCCCCTAGAGGTGACTATGTTACTTGGAAGACAAACAACTCTTGCTCTTTCTCTTCCAAGGCTGCCTGGAATCTTATTAGGATGCATGGACAGCTGGTCCTGTGGCGCAAGCTTCTTTGGTTCAAGCATCACATCCCTCGTCATTGCTTCACAGCTTGGAGAATTTTTAACAATTGTTTGCCTACCCAGTCTTTCCTTCGTGCTAGATAGATCCCAGTCTCTACGGCCTGTTGCCTTTGCTGGAATGGTATTGAAGACTTGGATCACCTCTTCTTTGAGTGCCCTACTGCCTCTGCCATCTGGAAAGGAGTCTTGTCTAAGTGTTGGCCTGCTCGTAGAAGGATCCTCCCTTTCTCAAGGGAATGGATTTGGATTGACATGACCTTCGCCGGCCATTCGATTTGCGACTCCGCTGGCAAATTAGCTTTTTGTGTAGCCCTCAACCACATTTGGATGGAGCGTAACATCAGGAAATGGACCTCCAACTCTCGCTCCTTTCAGAAGATTTGGGATTCCATTTCCTTTGAAATCAAAGCTAAGCTCTCGCTAGCTCCTCCATCTTGCTGTACTGACACCCCAAGGAACAGACTCATTGTTGGTTCCTGGGGTCTCTCAAATGTTTCTTTTGTTGTTGCAGCCGGCCGCTAGCTTTGCTACAGCCTGGTTTTTATTTTTCTTTCTTCCCCTCGGGGCCTCTTGTTCTCCTTCTCTTTTGGTAATGAAATTCTTATTCATCCAAAAAAAAAAGATGCCGACTCATGGAAAGTGACATCCATGGTAACATACAATCATCGAGAGGGAGGATTGTTGCACTTATGACCCTTTTGCGAGGACAAATAGCCAAGAAAAATGCAATGAAAGGCACAAGGGTCAAGTTTATACTGGGAAGGATCAGAGCTGTGAGCATAACATAAACAACCAAAAACCCATGGGTGAAGATGGGAAGCAAGGGAGGGATCAGGGAGACGGCTACTGGGAGTTTGAAAGTCCATAACACTTGAGGGAACCCTATTGATGAGATAGGTTGTAGTGAGGACAACATCCCTCCTGTAGGATTTAGGGACATTCATAGGAAGTAGAAGAGAGCGAGCAACCTCGAGAAGACAACGGTTCTTGAGCTCAGGAATGCCATTTTAAAACAAAAGAAACATACACTGCATCTTAACAAAATCTTGGGTTTAGGATAACTCTTACATAGAAATTGCAGCTGTAAAACTTCAATCCTTGTTCTAAATTCATTCTCTGCAAAACCCTGATTTCCAGTGAGAGTTACACTCTTGAAATCCTCTAGAACTTCTTAATATTTGTGGGCAACTTCAAATAATCTCCTTCCTTTTCTCTCTTCTCTTCTTCTCTAATCCTAGAATTTCCAACAAATGAATCAATCACACTCTAATAACCCAATACTCAGCCATTTTATAAGTCCATGGCAAGGTTGTAATATTTCTTATTTTCTCATGATCTTCCCATTTATACCCTTTGAAGATTTTGTAGCACTAACTTAAACCATCCAATGGAGAATAGAGATACATGCAAGTCCCACCTAACTCTTTTCTTTTCCATTATGCCCTTCATTTAAACCAACCCCAAACATTGGGTGAACCAACTCTTCAATAAGAACACTTTCAATTGAGCAAGCCCAAGAAATCAAACCCAATCAAACCATTAATTCCATATTAAATCAAGCCATAGTACAAGCCATATAAACATAGTGAAATGAATTAATACCTTAATAAAACAAATAGCACCACTACAATAAAATAAGGCCAAATAATAAAGTACTTAACAACATTAAAATATACCAGACGTCAATATAATATTATTAAAATATTACCATATATCAAATAATGGCTAGAATAGCCCAGTAACCATATAAATCATTATTTTTTTTGGGTGAATAAATAATGAATTACCAAAACCCCGAAAAGTGGGGGGGGGGGAGATACAAAGACTCAAGCCGTAGGGAGAAGGGACATGAGACTGAAAAAGAGAGACATATAAGCCCCAAGAGACAATAATACGTTTGTTCCTTAGGGAATCAATAAGAGAATTATGAAGCAACATGTGGAGCTTGGAGTGGACATCAAAATAGATGGCTTTCCAAATCATATCAAGAGAATGGGAGTTGGATGTCCATCTAAGATTCAGCTCCATCCAAATGTGGGAGATAACAGCACCAAACACAAGCTTGCCTACAGTATCACAAATAGTATTGCCAGAGAAGGACATATCCAACCAAAACCACTCCCTTAAGAAGGGTAAGGGTCTTCTTCCACGGGGCCAGCAGGATTCAAGGGTTTTTTTTTTTTTCCAAATAGAAGAGGCAAAGGGGCAAGAGAAGAAAAGGTGATTGATGTCCTCAAGACCATTCCAATAGAGGATACAGGAGGGGAAACAGGCAGCTTCCGGTGGAGGAGAAAGGATTGGGTGGGGAGGCAGTGGGTGAAGGCTCTCCAGATAGTAAAATTATGGCCGGCCACACAAGGTTGTGCCAAGAGACGGAAGGGGCTTGAAGTCTGGCAAATTCCCAAGCTGAGCGGGAGCTAAAAAGGCCCGAAGGGTAGGGGACCTAGGAGACCATATCCATTGAGGAAGGGATGGGGGGAAGGGGGGAAAGAGGCCCAGACCTGCGAGAGAATGGGGGGAGGGGGAGGGAGGGAACCAGGACTCACCAGGTACCATGGGAGATGATGGCGGAAACCGGGGCGTGTTTAGGAGTACCAAAGGAGTATACCAAATGAGCACCTATAGTGGAAAAGAGGACTCAAAAACATACATACATCCTCCGAACCGGCTTCCTCTTCCATATCGGGATCAACCTACCGGCTCCAAGATTAAAATAATATTTAAGCATGGATTCAAGATGTGGGGGTATTACATTCTCTCCTCATAAAAATTCCATCCTCGAAATTAGTCATACCTTAATCCCCAAACAAATGGGAATATCTCGCCCTCATATTAGCCTCAAGCTTCCATGACTCTTCTTGACTCGAATGTTTCTTCCATATCACTTTCACCAAAGGTACAGCTCGATTCCGCAACACTTCCTTCAGATCATGATACATCTTAGTATCACCTGGGTGAACAGTATATTGGTTGTGGTGCGCTTCTTTCAATAGAATATGTTTCAGCTTTTCATTATTAGGCACACACAACCTGGTCCTAAATTTCTAGGACCCAAGAAAATTACTCGGTCGGCCAAAAACCTCCCATTTCTTAAATTTAGCATAAAAATTTTCTTTCCTCAACGTCTGAAAGAACGCCTTCAAGTGTTCCTCGTGCTCTTCTTCACTTATTGAATATACTAGGATATCTTCAATGAATACTATCACATACTGATCCAAAACATCATGGAACACTCATAAGGATGAAGTAATGTAGGGAACTTATCAAGATTGAAGATCTGAATACAAATTTGGTCATATTCCGGATGAATACCACTAAGGATGTCATACACATTCCATTGCCCATTTCTTCTAAAAGGCGGGAGTTTCAGCAGTGCAGGCCATCGGTACAGGATGATAAAAGTTTAGCTGCTTCCAGAGAGCAGTTAATGTAGCATAATAGGCAGTCAACGAGAGTTCTTTCTGAGAGGTGTTGTGAACCTAGTGGCGAAGCTCATATATCTGGGCATAAGTCTGCTTCACAACATCCCAGAGTTCCTTGGTAGAGTTCATCAATATAAAGCTGGAACTGATGGCAGGTTCCATAGAGTTGAGAAGAAAAGACATGACAAGGGCATCGTGTGCCAACCAGGTGTTCTTGGCAGCAGTCTCACAAGGCATGGATGTATCACCAGTCAAATAGCCCGAAAAATGATTACCCTAGATTGTTAAGAGGCATGCACGTGACCATGCCAGATAATTAGTGCAATTCAGCTTTATTGGTCTCGGATGGAGACATAGTTGTCAAGGCGTTGCCTAGGCATCCAGGCGGATTTTTAGGTGCCTAGGCTGCTGCCGCCTTATTGTAGGGCGCCTTGCACTGGTTTAATTGGTATCGAGCCAAGTTCTGGTACTTATTTATGCTAAATATCATTTAAGTAAATCATTTACTTAATATATTAACCATAAATAAGCAAATACCCTATTTCAATCCAATAAAAATAGTTAAAAAATAAAATTCCAAAAGGATAAAAAGTCAACCCCTAGTTCAAGAACAAAAATTGGATTTTTAGCGATAGGTGAAAATTTGAACTTTCTAATGTTGTGATTTTTCTCAATTCTAAAAATTCCATAAATCTTAATATGGTAAAACATTGCTAAAAAACAAAAAGTGTGGTAAAATATTCATTTGTTTTGATATCGAAAAAAATATTTCATTTAGAGTGATTTTGACAGCATTCGCGCACACGAAATAAGGTTTGACCGGAACATAACTCAATATAAATCAGATTTAAGCAATCTTGGATTTGTTGGAAAGCTGGTTTTATGCTCTATTTAATACAAAAAGTCTCATGTAAAAATAAAATCATTTGATTAATCAAATTTCTTAGAGAACAAGAACATTCCTCTAAATCGAGAGTAGGTTAATTACTTATTGATAAGATCATATTTTCTAAGAACAGTATAAACCAAATGTGTGACTAGGTATACCTGAAAATGACCAATTCCAAGAACATATAAACCAAATGTATGTTTTGATTGTTTTTTCTAATAGCTTGCTTCAGTTCTGCTGTCTTATATTTCTATGTTGATTTTTGATGACTTGATGTAGCTCAATGTTGATTTTGATGAGTTGATGCGACTTGGTGTTTATTTTTTATGACTTGATGTGCCTTAATGTTGATTTTTTATGACTTGATGTGGCTTGATTTTTTATGATATAAGGTACATATTGTAGCATACTAAATAATTCTAGAAAAGAGGGGAAATAAAAAATAACACTTGCTTCTTCTTTGCAGCCTCCTCTCCTCCATTAAGCTTGAGGCTCGAGGTTCTGTTTCTCTCCCCACCCTTCTCCTTTCCTGCCTTTGTATATTCCCCCCACTCTCTCGTTCCCACCCCCTCTTGGGGTTTGGTGATAGATTTTTATTCACCTGAGAAAAAAAAAAAAAAACCACTTGGGCGCGTTGCTCGCCTAGGCATGCATCTTGTTGCCTAGCTGCTTAGACACCCCTTCACCGCCTTGACAACTATGGATGGAGAGTAGGGTGATGGCCATGAGTTCCAATACGACTCACCTGACCATCCACAAGATCTCTTAAGGAGTCAGTAGCTCTCCGTCATAGAGCCAAAATCTCAACCAAAATGAAGGAAAGGTAAAGGCCAGGTGGCCCTTTGTAGCATAGTTGCCAAGGCGTCGCCTTGGCATCCAGGCGCCTTGCCCTCGCCTTGATCGCCTTGTTTTTTCAACCCCTTCGGCCACCTGGATTCACCTAGGCGCCTTAATAACTATGCTTTGTAGTGGCGGTAGGGCCTGCGGGTCCTTTGGAGCAACGATAGAGGGGCTAGGGGGACCTGGGAGGTGGCAACAGAGGGCCTGGGTGGCCCTAGGGTGCAGCGGTAGGGTCTGGGGGCCTTGGGAGGCTGGTGGTGAGAGCGACAGGGGTTGGGAGGGGCCCTGGAAGGCCGGTGGTTATAGTGGTAGGGGCTAGGAAGCCTACGGTGAGGCTTAGAAGCTAGGCAGTAAGGGCGGCGCTGCCATAGGGGCGGGAAGTGGCGGTGGAAATATTTTGTAATGGACGTCGGTCAATGATGGAAGCTATTTTCTTACTTAGTAGACTCATAGAAATATACGTGATTTATATCATGAACCATGTACCAATGACGTTGCTTGCGGTAATTGAAAAAAAAAAACAACAAACTCAGCCTTATCCCAACTTAATGGGGTCAGCTACATGGATCCAATCAAACATAGTAGGTAAAAACTGCGAAGTTAAAGACAAGAATGGGAAAATGAGACGAGAAGTGAAAATACGAAAAAATGGCAAAGGAACAAAGGAAAATACAAGAAAAGTGAAGGAGGAATGAGGCACAGCCCAGCAAGTCAGGAGAGTCTCGGCTAAATAGGGTCTGCTACATGGATCATTTCCCTCCAATAGGCTCTATGAGATCATATATGGCACCAGACCTAGACTATTCATGTCCTTTCACACAACTTCCCCTATGGTCATTTTAGGCCTACCCCTCGCTCTTTTAGCTCCATCAATCGGAATCATATCACTCCTCCCTATTGGGGCGTCCCTAAGGCTCCGTTGAACCTGACCAAACCACCTCAAAGGAAAGGACTCTCTTGGAGCTTGTCATTGATCGGATCAACTCTCAAGTCAGCTCTGATACGATCATTCCTTACATTATCCTTGTTTTTTCCACTCATCCATCTTAACATCCTCATCTCTACCATATAAAGCTTCTCAATATGACACATCTTAACTGCCCAACATTCTACCCCATACATCGTAGTAGGTCGAACAATGGTCCTATAGAATTTTCCTTTAAGCTTTAAAGGAATACGTCGATCACATAGCACTCTGGACGCACCTCTCCACTTCAACCATCCCACTTTAATTCTCTGTGAGACATCATCTTCTATGTCACCTTCCTTATTAATGATTGACCCCAAATATCTAAAATAGTCACTTTGTGGTATCTCTCTTTCCTCAATTTGCACCGTGATAGTATCCATCATATTGTGACTAAAATTACACATCAAATACTCCGTCTTCGTTTTACTAATCTTAAAACCTCTTGTTTCCAAGGTTTATCTCCATAGCTCTAACTTAGCGTTAATCCCTACTTTTGTCTCATCCACCAAAACGATATCATCGGCGAAGAGCATACACCATGGGACCTCGTCTTAAATGCTTTTGGTTAGGTTGTCCATGATAAGCGCAAAAAGTTATGGGCTTAAGGCTGATACCTGATGGAGCCCAATCGTAATTGAGAATTCCTTGCCCTAACCTCCCACAGATCTCACACTAGTCACAATGTCCTCATACATATCCTTTATTATATCCATATATTTACCCCTCTTTACTAGAACCTGACGGATTAAGTCTCTAGGGACTCGGTCATAGGCTTTTTCCAAGTCAATAAAGACCATATGGAGGTCCTTCGTGCTATCTGTATGTCTTTCCATGAGCCTCCTCAATAAGTACATAGCTTTAGTTGTGGATCTACTTGGCATGAAGCCAAATTGGTTCACCGACATATGGGTCTCTCTTCTCAAGCAAGCTTCAATAAACTTTTCCCAAAGTTTCGTAGTGTGGCTCATAAGCTTAATGCTTTCTATAGTTATTGTAGCTTTGGATATAACCTTTATTCTTGTAGATCAGGATTACAATGCTTCTCCTCCATTCATTTGGCATCTTCCTTGTGTTCATAATCCTATTAAACAAATTTATTAACCAATAAACCCCACAACTTCTAAGGGTTTTCCACACTGCTATCGGAATCTCATTTGGGCCAGGTGTCTTGCCTGTTTTCATCTTTTTTAAGGCTTCTTTAACCTCTGCCATACTAATCTTTCTTACTTATCTATGGCGTGTGATGTCTTGAGAGGATCACTTGGGGTTTTGAGCTCTGATACCAATTTGAAATAAGAGGATCACTTGGCTTGTCAATAATGACAGAGGCCACCACTTTATTTATAGATAAAGAAGGGATTACAGATATAAAATGTTAGCTAAGGATGACTCACAATCCTTATCTAACATATGGAACATGTGCACAATGTCCTAGGCACTAGACACATACGATGAACCTAGACACTTTGACACACTTTAACATTGATCCCCTCCATCATACATATCTTTAATTATGTCCACATATTTACAGGACACCCTTCTCTTCCCTAGTATATGCCAGATTAACTCTCTTAGGACTTTGTCGTAGGCTTTTTCTAGGTCAATAAAGACCATATGGATATCCTTCTTGCCCTCTCTATATATTTCCACGAGTCTCGTAAGTAAGAAAATAGCATCATTGATCTTCCTGGCATAAAGTCAAATTGGTTCTCCAAAATAGTAGTTTTCTTTCGCAGGTGGGTTGACTACTATTCCAGAAAATAACTTCATCCCCACTTTATGGGCTTATAAATTGGGCCCATTAATGAACCCGAGAAAATAAAAGACCGAACATATAATATAACTACTCAAAGCTTGTTTTCAGCTCATTGGACTGCCACTAGCACATTGTGGGCCTCCATACGGGATGATGTTTATTCAACCAGTATAATGCAACTGCATCAGAATGTTGACCTAAAAAGGGTTTAAATGTTAAGTAGTTCATAATCATCTACATGTTATGTTTTGAGCTTCATTTACTTCAATAGATTTTCCTGAGTCCTGTAACCTTTAACATCATTCTTATTTTAATGTATTTATATCATTCAACCACATAACTTCCTTAACTAATTTTTGGTTGACTTATTGTTGTTCCTTTTTTGCTTTTTGCAGGATCAATATGGATTGCTGTGTTCTTGCAGTGAAATTGGAGCTAGCCCTCGTGGAAATAGATTTCAGGTCCTTACTTCAGTGTAGTTTGTAGCAGTCTTTCTTTACTGATGATCCATGAACTTCACAAAGTTGATTGTGTGTGCTATAATTCTTTTAGACACCCCTTAGTAGGATCTCTGAGATAGCATAGAATCTCATGGAACTATGATCAATGAAATTTTTGGAATGTTTAGGATCATGTTACGTAGGAATCCTTCAATATTTGGCACCTATATGCACTTTTAGGCATGATGGCTGTTTTTGCATGAACATAAACTTGAGGCTTACAATTATAAAATTGTAACAATGTTCTTTTGTAGGTGCTCGATTCATTGGTGAGCCTCTTTTGCCGGTCAAATATTTCTGCAGAGACATTGTGGTGTGGTGGTTGGCTGTTACGTCAGCTTCTTCCTTACAGTGAGGCAGAGTTCAACAGTCATCATCTTAAACTGCTGAAAGTAAGATGCTCATGGCAATGATATTGATAAGAATACGTCCTTTGTGTGTTTATCATGGAACTAAATCTCGGTCGAAACTGACCAAAATCTCCGAGTTTTCTCAATTTCGAGCCTGGCCGAAATGAAACCCAGGGAAGCGCAGTGTTGAAACCTCGAAATGAGACCTGGCATGTCTCAGTTTCGGGCCTTACTGAAACCGGATCCGAATCCGAGATCTCGATCCTTAATTCCAAAAGCCATCCATAGATAGCCAACAATAACTGAATACAACCTAACTTGGCATTGTTCTCATGATAGCAGTGCCTCTTTCTTCATCAATATTTGATGCCCTGTTATTGACACATGCAAATATATTTTGTTTAGCCCTTGAGATATGTCAATAATAAAGGATTCAAACTGATTACATTCTATGAATGGTGCACTTTTATCAGTATTTATAGTACATGTCTTAGGCAACAAGAGAGATATTGGAGGGACCAAAATGGCATTTATTGCAAGTAGAATCTAATTCACTTCTAACATAACCAAAATGTGTCTACTTACATCACAGTATCATTTCAACATTGTAAGTACAAATATTTGGAACAACTCAACTCAAGTCTTATCCCAACTAAATGGGGTCGGCTACATGGACTTTTTCTCCTATCAGCTTTATTCAAAGCCATACTTGTTTTTAGTCCTAAGCTATCTACGTCTTTCCTCACCACTTTTCCTAGAGTTATTTTAGCTTTCCTCACCACTTCTCCTAGAGTCATTTTAGGCCTACCTTTAGCTCTTTTAGCTCCTTCAATCTGAATCAAATAACCCCTCTGTGTTGGATCATTCAAAGTTCTCTACTGCGCATGTCCATGCCACCTCAAACAATTTGCCCACAACTTATCATGTATTGGAGCTTCTGGAAACGGCCTCTCTGTGAAAGCAGGGGTAAGGCTGCATACATTATGACCCTCCCCAGACCCTGCAGTGGCGGGAGCCTCGTGCACTGTGTGTGCCCTTTTTTTTTTTTTATCATGTATTGGAGCTACTCCTAATTAGCTTTAATTTGTTCACTCCTTATTTTATCTTTTCTAGTTTTACCACATATCCATCTCAACATCCTCATTGCTGCAACACTATATTTATATCTTGTTTCTTCACTGCCCCACATTTAGTATTTTAGCTCCATACATCATTGCTTGTCGTATCACTGTCTCATATAATTTTTCTTTTTCTAAATGAATACGTCGATCATACAATACTCTAGATGCACCCCTCCACTTCATCTATCCTATTATTTTTCTCTGTGCAACATCATTCTCTATTTTTTCTTTTTTTTTTTAATGATTTACCTAGGTACCTATATTTTTCACTTAGCGGTATCTCCCCATCATCAAGTTTCACCACCTCATTTTCGGTCATGTTGTTACTCAAGTTATACACCATATATAGATAGACTTTGTTTTTGTTGTACTTATCTTAAAACCTTTTGACTCTAAGGTTGATTTTCATAATTCGAACTTTGTATTTATCACTGCTTTTGTTTCATCTACCAAAACAATATCATCAGCAGAAAGAAAATACCATGGGATCTGATCTTGAATGTCTAGTCAGCTTGTCTATGATTAGCGCAAACAAATATTTGCTTAAAGTTGATCCTTGATCTAATGTAATTGGGAATTTACTATCCAGCCCCTTACAGTCTTACACTAGTCACTACACCATTATACATTTCTTTAACTGTTAACGGTTGACACAGTGACCCGGACCTAGATACACTAGAGTGTCTAGGAGTTGGAATATGTAATCCAGAATACTGTAGGGGTATTCTGGTCCTTTTGGGGGTAGATTTATTCTTATGATATTAGGATTAAGTTGCTGCTCTTATAAAGTCAGCTAGTTAGGGTAATTATGTCTATAACTCTATATCAGTCCCTTTGTAACTTTCCCTATAATAGAGGGGCTTACCTATCAATGAATTCAATACATTCTATTATCTAATTCTCTCTTTCTAACCCACGGTTTGCTAACATGGTATCAGAGCCAAGTCTGATCTGGGTTAGAAAGAAAGAAAGAAAAAACCCTCCTTTTCTTCTTCAATCGACATCTCCCTCCTTTCTCTCTTTCTCGGATTCACCTTCTTCTGGTTTTCTTCTCATCCTTGTAAAGGGGGAAGCACTAATGAGGTAAAAACCTAAACCAATGATTTTGTTGCTGCCCTCCTCCATCCTATCTACTTTTTTTCTATTAAAATTCTACTGGAACCATACCTGCAACCTGAAGGTTTCCAGAAATTTCTTGAAGATCAGATTTCTATCACTAAAGAAGGTTGATCCTCTATTGTTGGAGCCTCCCATGCACCCTTTTCCAGCACCTTTCTACCCTATTCCACTATCCCCTTTCCCCTTTTTTTCTGTCTCCAGCTTTCATTAACCATTCCAGCCCCCATACCCAGTCGATCTCAACTTGTCAGGGTTTTTTTCAAAACCCCGACTCCAATAGATTTTTGGGTTTCTCCTTTCAGATGCAGCTGATTATTGGGGGGTGATTCTCTACTACTATAAGCCCCACTCGACCTAAGTTTGGACCTTTTCTGATGGCTGGATTAGTTTTTACAGCAAAGCTTCCTTAACCTTCTAATTTGGTTACCTACTAAAATCCCTAACAAAACCCTAACTCTAATCGAATTTAGGGTTACAGGTCTTAGCTTTTGCTGATTTTTAGGGCTGATTACTTCCATTACTAGGACCAACCAACCTCAATCTTGCACCTATCCAAGTTTTCTAGAAGACCCCTACCCCCAATCGATCTCTATCTAGACATTAATCGATTTTTTGGGTTAGGGTTACCTGCTACTTCTGGAGTTTTTTGGAGATGTTTCTACCATCAAGAGAGGCAATCTACTTCAAATTTTTTTTTTTGGGTGAATAAGAAATTCATTACCAAAAAGGAAAAAAGAATTATAGGGCCCTCAAAGAGGAGCAACAAAACAAAAAATATGAAAGACCCCTAGCCTTAGCTTGGCGGGCCAGGGGGAACAAGGGAGACAGAAGAGAGACCCCAGGAGACAACAATAAGTCTGTTCCTTGGGGTGTCAGTACAAAAAGGAGGGGCTGACGATAACTTCGCCTTAATATCAAAGGAAATGGAATCCCAAATCTGCTGGTAAGATCTAGAGTTGGAGGTCCATTTCCTAATATTGCGCTCCATCCAAATCTACTTCAATTATTCATGGCTTGAAGAAGAATTTTACCTAAGATAGCTGCTGCCCTATTTTTTCTGCACTTTTGGGTGTTTCTCCTTCTTGAAGATCAAGTCTCAAACACTATAAGAGATTGGTTGTTCATATTGGAGATCCATTCAAGCAGCTGAAGACAGCATCTATTACCTGAACTCATCATTCTTTGACGAGTCATCATCAGTTTTTTGAAGCCCCCTACCCTCCAATCGATCTCAAGTTTCAGATTTTTTACAAAACCCTGACTATAATCGATCTAAGGGTTAGGGCAGTCCTCTCTTGCTGATTTTTTGAGGAGAGTGTTATCACCATCAGAGGAGTACTCGACCCAAGTTTCAGCATCATTCATGGAGTTGTTTAAAAAAACTCAGGTTTCATCCTTATTGTCACCTTCTATATCAATCAACCTATTTATTTTCTAGTTCCTATAAGGCTGGCTGCATCATTTACTATTGGATCTGCTGAGTTATTTATCTTATACTTACTGGTTCTATTGAGTTTTACTACGTACCTTGCTGGTTCTATTGATTGGCTTCTGTAAACATGATTGGTTGACATGTTACTGCTGCGTTTATGAGGACTGCTGCTGCCCTTCTTGAGACTGAATATCCTACTATTGGAGATCGAATTTCTTTCATTGTTGAAGACTCGAATCTACTACCCTGGAGATCAATTTATTTGGGATCACAACAGTGTGTTCCATAGTTATTGGTTGCAACTACGAACCTATTTAGTTGTGTGAAGTTTTTTCTACTGATTCAAATCCAGCTTACTTTGAGAGCTTGATCCTAGCATTGTTCACTAATTCAGATCTGATCCAAGTTTTTTTTTAAGTTTATTACATCAATTCTGGCCAGATATCTTCGTCAGTTCTATTTAGTATGTGAGAGTTTCCAAATTGGAGTTTTGCACACTGGTTCTTCCGTGTTTGAAGATTGATCAAGCCTTGAAGATTGGAGTCTTTCCTTACGTCAAATCAGATCTGTTTACTTATCAGATTTGAATATTGGATCCCCTGCAAGAGTTTCCATCTAAGGAGTTTGTTTGATCGTTTGAAGATGGTTGACAATTTATTTGTTGCATTGTTTTTCTCCGTGATTCATTGCCCCACTGGTTTTTTTTCACTTCACCACTCCCATACCATACCTTTGGCATATACCCATAACCACTTTGGAAGTTTATGAAATTCTTTAAATTGTCATTTCTTCATTTTCCATTACCCTTAGCACCTTTTTGAAAATTTTGGAATATTATACTTTTGCACTATTTCTTCCATCATCTCCGTTATTTGTCCACATGCACTACTACACGTAAGGGGGGGGGGATTGTGTATAATACACCTGCAGCTATTGCAGAAAGCAGAACTTGCAGGAACATTGGTGCAAAATATAGAAGATTAGTCTTCTCCACCATTGCTATTCGGTATCCTTCATTATTGGGTTGAGCTTGCCGTAAGGGGGAGATGAAGAATATTGAAGATGGTTGGTTATTGCCTGCCTATTTAAGGATTTACAGTACCTTTACAGTGCCTATATGAGGATCTACAGTTAGGTTGACCATTTTCGCTGCCTGATTCATTTGTTTCCGCTGCTTGCTGCCCTAGTTGCTTATCTTCAAGATTATCAGTCAGAGATTCATCACTGGACAGCTATAGAAGATTGGTGAAAGCTGCCTTTTTTAGAAGACATTCTAGTCCCGGTTTGCTGATCAAGTCTGCCTAGGTTTTGAAGATCTATTTTTCAAGTTCTTGAAGGTTTATTTAGGAGCTGCATTCATTTGTAAAGCTGGACACTGATGCAACTTTGTTTCTTCCCGTTTTGTTCAAGTTGGGCATTAGTGCCTTGTATGCGCTAACTTGAGGGGGAGTGTTAGCATTATTATGGAGTTATTTTTTCTTATTAGTTCAAGCTGGATCCTCCTTTACTTATATGTATAATCTAGCTTGAGGGGGAGTGTTGGAATATGTAATCCAAAATACCGTGGGGGTATTCTGGTCCTTTTGGGGTAGATTTATTCTTATGATATTAGGATTAAGTTGCTGCTCTTATAGAGTCAGCTAGTTAGGGTAATTATGTCTATTTCAGTCCCTTTATAACTTTCCCTTCTATTATAAATAGAGGGGCTTACCTATCAATGAATCTAACACATTCTATTCTCTAATTCTCTCTCTCTAACCCACGGTTTGCTAACACTAGGTTTATTATGCACATGTTGCACATGTTGATTATGTTAGGATTTGTTTCCAGATTTTTAATGATCTTTGATTATAAATAAAGCGGCGGCCTCTGTCTCATTGATAAGCCTAATCGTTCTCTCTTTTCTCTCAACTTGGTATCAGAGCTCAATCCCCTTAGGGATTTTTTAGAATCCGCCGCCGCTGCCACTACCACGTCGAGGCTTCGGCCTTTTGGTTCAGCATGGTTGATTGAACATGTGCTAATGCATGTCACACCACGCTAACCATTGCTGACCACTAACCACCACCATGCTACCTACTGCTGCCGCCACTACCGCCGCCGTCACCGTCACAGCCAACCCCGTGGCCCCTTTTGCCCTCCTTTAGGGCTTCTTTTTTTCGCCGATCACCTTAGGCCTACCACTGCCGCTGCCTACCGGCCCTGCCTGCTTGCGCCAGGCCTTCCAACCCCTGCCGGTGCCTCTGCCTGGATCTGCCCAGGCCTGCCAACCTATCTGCTGCCTCTTCTAGACCCTCTGTCGATCTCTTTAGGCCTTGCTGGCCCTTCTGCCAACCTGCCCAAGTGCCGCTAGCTGCTGCCTTGCGACTTTTTTTTGAAGTATTTCCCATCCAACTTCTTGTGCTTATTTTTTTTGGCGCTATGATGGAAGAATCTATTAGTTCCCTTGGTACTGGGAGTGGCCCCTTGAATCGCCTT
This sequence comes from Telopea speciosissima, assembly GCF_018873765.1. NCBI lineage: Eukaryota > Viridiplantae > Streptophyta > Magnoliopsida > Proteales > Proteaceae > Telopea > Telopea speciosissima. The sequence continues at coordinate 43,078,038 of NC_057920.1, forward strand.
GGCACTCCACACCATTCTCTTCAACCAAGACTCACCAAGTTGAATGGACTTAATTATCTCACGTGGTCACGTGCTTGTCTCCTTACCATTCGTGGTAATCATTTCGCGGGGTACATAACTGATGACATCCCTTTACCTGTAAAGGCTTTTGCCAAGGAAAATTGGTTAGCAAATGATGCCTTGATTATGTCCTTGTTGAATTCTATGGAACCAGCCATCAATCAGGGCTTTGTTCTATTGAATTCTGTGAAAGAAATATGGGGAGCTGTTAAATACACTTATGGACAGGCCAGTAATTATGCTCAGATCTATGAGCTTCGTTGCCAGGTTCGTGACACCACATAGAAAGAATTGTCAATGCCTGCATATTATTCTACCCTCACTACTTTATGGCTGCAACTGGACTTCTATCACCCCTTTGCATGACAAGCCCTACTGATGCAGCCACGTTTGCTAAAGAATGTGAAATGGAACAGGTGTATGATTTCCTTATTGGTCCCAACCCAGAATACAATCCGATTAGGCTTCAAATCTTGAGCAGAAGCTACTTCCCTTCACTTCTTGAGACTTACAATATGATTTAGCATGACGATCGTCATCGTTCTATTATGATGCCTCTTGCTGTTCCCACTCGGTAAGCCCTTGTCACTACTCCACAACCCTCTTTATATGTAGATACTATTGGTACAATTAGCATGTCCGATACTACTCGTGAACCTGTGAAATGCGACTATTATGGTCGTCCTCGTTACACTCGGGAGACCTTTTGGAAACTCCATGGCTGTCCTATAGGAGGTGGGAAAGGAGGAAAATCTGGTTCGACACGTCCCTAGGCTCACTTGATCGACTCTACTAAGGCTTGTACTGGCTCCTCCTCTATGTCTGTCGAACAGCTTGTGACCTATCTCCAGCCATAGTTATCAAGGCGTTGCCAGCTACGCCATGGCGTCCAGACTCCTTGGTTGCCTTGGACGCCTTGGGCGCCATGGCGGGCGCCTTGCTGCCATGGCGGTGTCGCCTTGCTTTTTTTCTCTCTAAAACGCCATGGTCGCCTTCTTGCCTTGATAACTATGTCTCCAGCGTATGATGACTCAACTTGGTCCTACATCTTCTACCACGACACCCCTTACCCCGTCTACCTCTCATTTATCCCAGTCAGGTATGTTTCTTGCTTCATCTGGGACTAGCCCATATTGGCTTCCTTGATTCTCGGGCATTGGATCACATGATCAGCACTTCGGATCTTTTTCATACCTATTTTCCTTGTTCTGGTAAGGACAAGGTCCAAGTTGTTGATGGCAATCTTTCCTTTTATTTCTGGTTAAGGCACTATATTACCTATACTCCTACCATTTATTTATCCTTTGTCCTCCATGTCCCTAGTTTATGTGCTAATTTGCTTTCTATTTCTCGTCTCACTAGTAAACTAAATTGTAGTGTTCACTTTTATTCTACTCACTGTGTTTTTCAGGATTTAACGACAGGGGGCAAGGCTCTCCACCGATCTCTGCTAATACTCTTACCCGAGCAAAGAGCGCTCTTACTCAGCTCTAGTAGTGGCATCGTTGTCTTGGACATCCCTCTTATCATGTTATACGTTATTTATTTCCTTAGTATATTTACATTGTGATTTTGTGAGTTTGCCAAACATACAAGGTCTTATTATTTTCCTAGTGACAATAAAAGTTTGATTCCTTTTTCTGTCATACATTCAGACTTATGGGGCCCTTCTAAGGTTGTTGCTAGGGGTGGGTTTAAATGGTTTATTCCTTTATTGATAATTGTACTCGCTTGACCTGAGTTTATCTTCTTCAAACTAATCCAAGACTTTTTCTTGTTTTCAATCATTTCACAATATGATTCGCAATGTGTTTAATGCCAAAGTCCAAGTCTTATGCAGTGATAATGGCACTGAATACGTTGATGGATCATTCCTTTACAATACCTTGATTTTCATGGCATTATTTCTCAAACTTCTTGTGTTTGGACCCCAGAACAAAATGGCATCCCAGAGCGAAAAAATCTCACCTTCTTGATGTTACTAGGGTTCTAATGTTTAAAAATCATGTCCCTAAGTTTTATTGGGGAGATGCGGTTCTTACTGCTGCCTTTCTTATAAATCGGGTTTCCTTCTAGTGTCCTCCACTTCAAAACTCCAGTTAGCCAGCTTCCAGATCTGACCCCTTGCCTCTCACCTTCCCCCCAAGGTATTCGATTGTGTTTGTTTTGTGCACAACTCTTCCCCTTCTCATTCCAAGCTGGATCCTCGGGCAATTCGTTGCATCTTCTTAGGGTACTCCGCCTCCCAAAAGGGGTACCAGTGCTATCATCCTCCCACTTGGAAGCTGACTGAACCCTATTATCAGTCATCTCTTCATGGGGAGCATCAACTGGAGGAAGAGATTCTGATACCCAGTAAGCCATTAGGTTGATATTGGCCACTGAATTGACATGTGGCAGATTAAGAGGATACCATGTCTATACAATTGTCAGATCGACCAAATCTGCCACCTCTTAGGCAGAAATGGATGCCATTTTCTGTGTCCGCTGGACAGGACAAGAAAGAAAAATAGACCCTAATTATTACATCTTATTACTGAACATATTAAAAATGAGCTCCATGTTTTGGCTTAAATGCTATGCTTTTTAGTTTTAAAACACATTTGCTTCTGATTCTCTGGTTATATAATGTTTTGGCCCTCATCACTGCAAAGTTAATGGTCATGTGGTATAGACAAAATTTTATGTACAAGCAAACATGTGGATGATTCTTATTGTATAATTAAATATGAATAACATATTGGTCAAAAAGTAGTTTTCATCCATATCGATTCTCAAAACATATTCTTGTTGATGTGATATATATGGTGGAATGGAATGACAAGGATGTTTCCTACTGGACAGGACACGTACAAGAATTGCATCAGTGGTCTTCTCCAGGAGGTTAGGGGGACATGGCCTGATTTACTTATAACAGTCCTTATTGATGAGTGGAAGAAGTGCAAAAAAGGTACGTAACTAAATTTCGATGGTTATGGTGGATTCAAACACATTTTTCGGTGTGCTTTGTTTGCGTGCTTATTGGTTTGCCTATCTTCTAATTGTAGCAATAGAGGCCTCATCCCCACAGAAAGAGCCCAGGCACATCCTCTTGCCATCACAAAGGAGTGATATAGAAGGTTCTATCAGCAATTTTATATTTGTAAAATTTTCTTTGAATTAAATATTTCTGGAAAATTAATAAGGTTATGTCTAATAAGAGAGGTTTATGTTCAGGTGAATCATCTTTTACTGCAGGAGAAAGAATGTGCGAAATGGTGAAGGTGACTTTCAGACTCACTTCAGTTAATTCTTGGTTGAAATGTGTGAAACTACTTCCTTGATGTAGTAACAGTATCCTACAAAGCCCAGCGAGTTTTGTCGTTAGCACAACGAGCCCACTAGGAGTGTGGCTGTTGCTCTTTTATTGCTACGTTTAGTAGATCCCTAACCCATATGCTCCATGAACTCCCTTGAATTGATTGATCAATGAAACCTTGAGAAATTGGCCCAGCGAGAGAAGTGCATAAGCACTGAGCAAGCCAAAGACTGGACTGCAGTCACTCTTTCCTCTTTGCCTTGTTTAGCCACTTTGTCCTTTAATTTCCATTAGCAAATCTGCACTTGCTTACAAATATCCTACTCATAAGACAACAGATAGAGGAGTCTCTCTCCTTAATAAAGTACACCCTATATAGAAACTAGAAAGTACACAAGGAATGAGATTCCCGACCAACAACCAGAACTGATTCTCTAGATAGGCAGAGAACCCTTGTACTCAATGCTCTCCTACTGTATGCAATAGATAGTTTAGTTTGGAGTCAAGGGAGGACCAGCTGCCTCGCTCCATCTCCCAAGGAGGTGAGACTGAGAATTATAGCTTATACAAAGGTGAAGGTAGTGGATGGTCTCACTTAAATTAAGTACTTGCGGGCATCGTGAAGGCCTCCCAATTCCATATATAAAGTGAACAATGGGGAAGCTGGGTTTGCCACTCCTATTTGATATACTCTTGTGAATGAATCTCAGTGGAGGATTTATGAATGTAATATATCATTCTGCTTACATACGCATTATGTCTGTACCTCCAATTAGTGGATATTCAACTTTTTGTTTCCGTAGGTCTGTAGCTAACATTTTTTGTTATCTTCTTTCATATTCAGGTCTTCGTGCTTCTTCATCAACTTCAAGTCTTCTCCCTTGGAAGGACTTTACCTGATCAGCCCCCTATTCTTTCTCCAACTGATCTCCCAATAAACTCTCGAGCTAAAACTGCTGGACTAGATGTCTTGGGTCCAAAACCTGGCACTGAAATAAAACTGGGTCAGTTTTTGTTTTAATTGCTTATTCAAATTACTATAAAATGAATTAATAACAAAATAATTTATTCCTTGAAAGATGTCTTATTTTTGCGATGGGCCTTTTATTAAGGTCTTTCACTTATAAATCATGGTGCTGGATGCCATATGCAGTAGATGCAGTGCCATGTAGAATTGCATTTGAGAGGGGAAAAGAACGTCATTTTTGCTTTTTAGCAACATCGAGAGGAACACTTGGGTGGGTTTTACTTGCAGAAGAATTACCCCTCAAGCAGAATTTTGGAATTATCCGGGTTGCTGCACCCTTGGCTGGCTCTATGGTATGTATGTCTTTCATTCTGAGTTTCTATCTTCAGTGTGTTTCTCCCTGGTGCTTGTTCAACCACATTTTCCCCTGTTCCATTTTAATAGCCACAGGGAGCACAGACAGAAACTTAGTAAAACTGCCATTTTCATCTTCCTTTCTGGGAATTGTAGGTGATTATGTTTATAGATCCTTTTCAATTTATGGTATATAGTGCAGAAGATGGTAAACTCCAAAGCATCTGACCTTTCCCACTAGAAGGATATACTGTCAAGCATTTATAAGTGCTATAGGGCCAGAAGATGCTAGCAGCGAGTTCTGTAGACAAGATCATCTTTGTGAATCCAACAGAAAGTATTCATGAATGCATTTCTTCCAATGCTTAAAAAACTGAACTCAACTCATCCTTATGCCTTTAGTGATAGAGGAAGAACAACTCTTGCAAGAATCCTCTAAACTCTGACATCCTTCTAAATGATCAATACACAAAATGACAGCATGAGTATGGAGAAATGACATGGTATAAGTTGAAAGCTCTTAATGTAAAATGGAGAAGGGTAAAAAGGGGTTTTCCATGTTAGTGGAACCTGATGAATACTGATATGGTCTTAGATACAGCAGATTAAAATTTTGTGGAACTGTAACAAAATAAAAAAGAGAAAACTGCTAGAGAAAGCAAGAAGAAGAGAGAGAAGGGAATCGATGTAAGAAGGAGGAATGGAGGATAAGATTATTGAATGAGAGAAAGAGTCTGTGAACTCTCCCACCGGTAGCCACTTTATTTATAATCACTTAAGTACTACTGAGATTAAAAATGTACCCTTGGTCTATGTATAGCTTCATATAAACCTAAAACAGTAATGTATAAAGACTAAAATACCCCTATGGTAGGCAATAACTATAAACAACAACTAAAACTAACAAACACTAACATCCAGAAACTTAACACAATACTCTTAACAACAAGATTGTAACCTTACTCTTTGCCCTTTTAGTATAACACACTTCTTTTTTCTGAGGGTAAATAAATTCATTTCACACAGACAATAACAACTATTGAAAATGACAAAAAAAATAAGTCACTTTCAACTTATTTTGAAAATAGCTTGTTGTTGTTTGTTGTGTGTGTGTATATATATATATATATATGGGTAAAAAGTCGCAGTACGTACGAGAGAATAATTTTTGCAGAGCATTCTTCATAGATAGCCGTGGATATAACCATATATAATCTGAATCGTTGAAACACTTTTCTCATTCTAACTGAGACCGATTTTGACGGTGACAGCCCAGTTTTGACAGTGATAACAGGTCATCTCCGTGAAACCACATCCCAACTCCGATACCCATCCGGCCATCCCATCTCGATTCTTTTTTTTTTTTTTTCTTTCTTTATGGTAAACATCCATACCAACTCATCCCTTGGGTTTCTGACGGGTTTAGGGATTTGTTGATCACAATATGCGGATTCAAATTATGAATCCTTTAATAACTTCTGTTTCTTGTCATCTTCTGAAACTTAATTCAGAAGTGGAAGTTGTTTAAGAAGATTTATAGTGGAGAATTCCATTGACTGTAGACCAAAGGAAACATAGCCTGAAACTGTGACTCAAGAATAGCTCTCTAGAAAGGAACATTCAGTCGATTCTAAAGTTCATTTCCAGAGTAAGGAAGATGCATGTCGGTACAGAAGCTGAGTTCCTGGATGAAAAAGATTTATTTTCTTTAGATTCAGACCTAGAATCAATCGGTTCATGTGATGATTTTCTCATTAGAATTTTTTGCTCCATCCAGTGGATGGGTTTTTATCAGTTAGAAATTTTGAGAAACCGTCTCAAACTGAAATTGTACTGGACTTCGATGAAGATAACGTAGAAATGATTGTTGATATCCAAAGAACCTAAGAGACCCTTTTGCAGATTTCAAAATATGGTGAGCACCAAAACCATAGACATCAGCGACTAGTCTTTTTCGTTTATTAACCCAATTAGATTTAGGGATGAGACAGAAATTTTCTAAATAGAGGAAAGGGAAACAGGAACATTGAGGTTGATCTTTGAGGGCAATTAAGCAAACACGTCCTCAGTTCACAATTCCAGGTGAGGTGCTCAACCATGACGACCTCAATTACCCCTTGATACTAGTTAACCTCCTCAATCATTACCTCTAAATCTTCCACTTGACGGCCCTAATCCCACTTCTACCAGTGCCAACACTGGTCAGGCCAACAAGGACCGTAAAAATGTCATCCAAGCAATTTGTATTCGAACTCAGTAAACCTGATCTCGGTGAAAATGCCTTCTTCCTCGCTCGAAAATAAGCATTAACGGGTAAAAATGAACTTAGCTTTTGGTTCATCCTCTGTATTTCTTTTCTCCATCGGTCTTCTGAAGCACATTGTTGATGGAGATGACCTAAAATCGATTGTCACCGTAACAGCAAGTAACCAGTAATCTAGGTTCATCATTCAGCGGTTGAGATTAATTTCACTGTAAATGTGCGGTTAGTATTAAAGAACGGAAGAATAAGTTCACAGGACGGACGTTCCGCTACCACTCACCCTATATATATATATATAAAATGGAAACAAATTAGAATTCTCAATTCTCTATGACGTCTAGGCGATGAAATATTTTCTAGAAAAAGCAAATCATAATGATTTTTACCTCCATTCCCAACCATATTTATCATTCTTATCAACATCCACACCCCCGAGAGAGGGGATAGATTGGAAAACACATCTTGCTTTCCCACACCCGCATTGAGGAGAGGGTTGATCATGCATGAAGCACCATACTGATTCCCATGTTGAGCCCTTACCATGCCATGAAGCACTTTGGGGCAGGTTAGACCTCTGTGGGTGTACTTTCTTTTGTACTTTCTCAGGTCTAACCTTCGCCACTTCAAACGGGCCTTCGCTACTAATATCTCATTATTATAAATAAAGGTGGCTGTGTCTCATAGACACAAGTAACAATTCCCAAAATCATCACCAACAATAGCCACGGAGGCCCTCCAAGGCAAAAACTCAAGCAAAATAAATTAGACGAAGGGTTGAAGGGGCTACATAAGGGGAGGGAGGGTTGAAGGGGCGGGCAAGGAATGAATTGAATGGGCACATCCCAAGAAACAGCATGAGTCTATTCCTTTTAGACTTTCTACAAGTAGAAAAGATAGCAAGAGCCTTTTGGTGGACTTCAAAGCTGAAAATATTCCAAAACTGATTATAGGTACAAGAAGAATTCAACAACCTTCTCAAATTCCTCTCCCACCTAATGTGATGGATCACGGCATAGAAAGCAGTTCTACTGATAGGATCACAGACAGTCGACCCCTTGAAATGGGAAAGCATCCAAGCCCATTCCCTAGAGAAGGATCGAATTGGCCTAATAGAAGGCCAACACTTGGCGATAATGTGCCCCCATAGGGATTCAGAGATAGCAACTAAAGAAGAGATGGTTTGTCTTCTTGGGCATTCCAACAGAGGCAACTAATGCAGACCAAGGGGGTGATCTGCTATGGTGGGCTTCATTGGGAGATCAATAGAAGAATTAGAAGGAGGGGAAAGAGGGAACTCACGTTCACACACACTCACGCATAGCTTCACTAATAAAATCTCATTAATCAAATCTGAGTTCTTATAGCATGGTTATATCTATTTAAATAAAAGAAAACCAATAAGAAAGGAAACTTACTCTAACTTGGAAACTCAAATGAATAAGGAAACTAAATCCTAGTAGCTTTCTAAAACTGAAATAAAATCTTACGTAGCTGACCCAAACAATTAAAAGACATAAAATAACTAACTAATTCCAACCCTTGTTGGACCAAAAACCCTTGGACCGGTTTTGTTTGGGTTTGGGTCTCCAGAGCCTATCATGTTTGTCCAACCAGCCAAGTGATATTGCATTAATTCTCCTCCTCTGAAAAAAACCGTCGAGTTTGGAACAGGACCAAAGAGGCCGTCTAAGGAACACGCTAGAGGAGGAACGATCCCACTACTTTCTTGAGTTTAATTTCAGGGAGATCCTTTGTGGGAAGAAGCTTCAAGGTTTTGTTGCAGTGCATGAAGGAGTAAGTATTCGCATACCCGCAATGTTGTGCCTTCTTATCAAACAACCACGGTCGACCAAGAAGAATATGACAGACCTTGAGGAGGAGGACGTCACACTGTACTGTATCCACAAATTCACCAATAGAGTAGGTGAGTAAACACCACTCTGTAACCTTGAGATTAGTGTTGTTCACCCGTGCAACTTTGTAAGCAGTTGGGTGTGGCTCTGTCTGCAATCCTAATATACGAATAGCTTCTTCAACGACGATATTAGTGCAACTACCTCCATCAATCACTAGACTACATAATTGGTCGTTGCACTTCACACGGGTCTAAAAGATACTGCTGCGGCGCCAATCTTCAGCCTCAGTGACTTTGTGAGTAGTCAAAACATAACGAAGAACATAAGAAGGATATCGCTCCTCAACATTGTCATTGGTGTTGACTTTAACTAGTCCAAGTTCTGGTGGTAATTCAACTGTCTCAACACCAAGGTGCTCTTCTAGAACATAAGGGATAAAATGATCCTTATCAATATAAGCCACCAAACGGTTGGGGCACTGAGCAGTGACATGTCCGTATCCTTTGCATGTATAACACTTAATGGCAGCCTTTGGCATTATAGAAGAGTTGTCGAAACCAAACTGAGGCAGAGAATATGGTCGGGGAAGGTGTGAAGATGCCCTGTCAGAATCACGCCGAGGTGGAGAATAAGGTCGATTAGGCCGTGATGCCATAGATGAACCAATAGCCTGTGGTTTGCTAAATGACTTTTCTTGGGGGAAAGACTGCTGCTAATTTTTTTATTGTTACCCCCTAGGAAAAGTGTCTAGAAAATTCCTTCGATTGTATGGTTGTTTCAGATTTTCTTCTACCCAATATGCACCCTGTACAGTATCTTCCATTGTAGGAAGGCGACTGGATGCGAGTGCAACACTGATCTGAGGGTGCAAACCATTACGGAATTGTGCCACTAATACTTCTTCATCCCACTCAAAATCAGATCGAGTGGCATAATAATAGAATCTAGCAACAAACTCCTCAACTGTTAGGTTATCCTGTTTCAATTGTGCAAACCTGAGGTGCATCCGTTGTTTGTAGTCAGTAAGCAGGAACCTTTTGTTCGTGACTTCATGCATTTCAGCCCAAGTAGTAACTAAACTAATGCCACGGGTCCGATTTTGTTGTTGTTGCTTGATTCACCAGACTCGAGTTGTACCTTTAAGCAAGGTTCTAACACTCGGGTCTCGGTGGCATCTCGGCCAAGCTAGAAACCGAGTCGGGTCGAGATCTTGCCGAGATCTCGGCGAGTTGCTGCATTTATTTTTTTTTGACTTGGACCCCCAACTCGGTGGGTTTTACACATATTTTGGGTCTGAAACTTGGTATCCAGCCTATTTCAGGCCATTTAAACACAATGGCATGCCCAGATTTGCCAAAAAACAAGTCCAAATATAAGTTTTACTTTGGAATCCTACAAATAGGTGATGATTCTTAGACTGTTGGAGTTGAATCTTCATTTTAGCACTTGAATCTCACTTCAAACAATGCAATCCACCCAAGATTTGAAAGAAAGAGGAAGAAATTTGAGGGAGAGAGTTGTTTGAGTGTTTTCCCCTTTGTTTAGAGAGCTATGGACAGAACTATTGACATTTTCGAGTTCTGTCCATTGCCCTCTTTTAATAAAAATGGGCACATGGGTCAAATGGGCAATTAAAATGGGTAAAAACCATGTTCTAACCCGATAGATCTCGAGATCTCGGCGAGATATTGAACTTTTAAAACTAAAAAAAAAACTGGAAAAAATGTGTACCGAGACAATACCGAGATCTCACCGAGAAAGTGTAATTTTAGAATGCGTATGGCATCTCGTCTCGGGATCTCACGAAACCGAGAAACTCGGCGAGATCTCGCGAGTTCTCGAACCATGCCTTTAAGTTTAGCCTCTGCAAATAAAACTTTCCTGGCCTCAGTCAAATCATACCATCTAAAAAAGGTCTCCAAACTGTGAATCCAGTCAATGTACTGTTCTGGATCATCATCCCAATAAAAATCAAGGACATCCAACTTTGCTGCTCTTTCAGCTCCATAATCATTAGAATGAGCAACTCCACAAAGTCGGGGTGGTGGCGGTGGTGGTGGTAGTGTACACCACGAAATGGGTCCTGTGCGACAGAGTTGGAAGAATCCCCAACTAGCATAGGGCTCTTTTCTTTATCTGAAGCTTTCAGTTGATCAATAGAAGCTTGCATAGATTCCATCATTGTCTTAATGGAATTGACAGCGGCAGTGAGAGTATCTGCATCGGTTTCAGCCTTACAAGAATTGAACTGTTGGTTACCATGGTTATACACTTGTACTAAAGAAGAAACACTCAAAGACAGGTTGGATGGCAAAATAGTAAATAAATCAAAGGTTATAAGAGTAATGGCAATTCTGTAATTAAGTTGAACTCTATGAGAGGATGGCAACATGGGAGTTCAAATGGAAACACAAGAAGGATTTAACGCATACAGCAGGGAGGGTAATCTTGAAAAATGAAAAGGAGAAATTAGAATATGTATAGAGAGGGGTAATTCTGGAAAAAAAAGGTAAAGTTAAAAGTAAAGTATGGGGGGTAATATGGGAAGAATGGGAATTCAAAAGAACTTATCGTACACTTGGAGAGTTCGTCTGGAGGGTGAGAAAGGCGCTGGAACCAAAGTAGTTCGACTTCTACAAGGAGAGAAAGCCGATCGCTGGTTGCAGAGTTCGAATCGGACTCGGCAAAAGACTGCGACTTCGACGGAAGGGAACGACTCTCGGTGGACAGCTGCAAACCAGGGATGTCTTCTTCTTTTGGTTCAATTATCTGCTTCTCTCTTCTTTTGTTTTTTAAGTTCTCTGATTCTCGCTCTCTCTTCTTTCTGCACTTTTTTTTTCGGTTCTGGCGGAACCAAGAAGGGGATGGTGGGTTGGGATCTGGGGTTTTGGTAAGGGAATCAAAAGAGATGGGAGGGGTTGGTCGGTGGGAATCGCAGGGGTGGGATGGGTTGCTGGAATCGACTGAAAGAGTGGGTCTGATTCTCTTTTTTTTTGCCCGCTGTTACAGCGATGAAGAAAGGGAAACGGAAGGGAGTTGGGTTTTGCTATGAGGATGGAGACAAAGGGAAGATGTGGTTGCCTGGAATCAAAGGGGGTAGTTGGGTTTTTTTGTTTCTTTTTCACTGCTGCTGCGGGTATAGCAGAACAGTAACAGAAGAGAGGGTATAGAGAAGAAGAAGAAGAATGGGTTGAGAGAGAATGATTGGGAAGGAGATGGGATCCTTTGGTCTGATACCAAATAATGCAGACCAAGGGGGTGATCTGCTATGGTGGGCTTCACAGGGAGAACAATAGAACTAGAAGGAGGGGAAAGAGGGAATTCACGTTCACACACACTCACGCAGAGCTTCACTAATAAAATCTCATTAATCAAATTGAATTCTCATAGCATGGTTACATCTATTTAAATAAAAGAAAACCAATAAGAAAGGAAACTAACTTTAACTTGGAAACTCAAATGAATAAGGAAACTAAATCCTAGTAGCTTTCTAAAACTGAAATAAAATCTTACGTAGCTGACCCAAACAATTAAAATACATAAAATAAATAACTAATTCCAACTCTTGTTGGACCAAAAACCCTTGGACCGGTTCTGTTTGGGTTTGGGTCTACAGGTCCTATCATGCTGGTCCAACCAGCCATAGTTATCAAGGCGGGAAAGCATCCATGGCGTTTTAGAGGGTTAAAATTCAAGACGACCCTCTCTGGGCCCCACCCTTCCCTCTCGCCCAACTCTTCACCTATTCCTGCCAGGTTGGGTAACTGTTTACCTGACCTAGATCCTGTTGCAAACTCTCTCTCTCCTCCTTCGTCCCAACCCGAGCACATTCTTAGCTCTAACTCCTGCATCTCCCCTGCTCCTTTGATCCCAGCTAATCCTTTACCCCCTGCTCCTTCGATCTCTGCAAAAACAAAACCCCCTGCATCCTCTTATAATCGAAGGCATCGCAGCTCCTCTGCTTCTCGCAGCGCTAGTGTTTTATCCCGTTTCTCTGGGACTGAGTTGCAATCCTCAAATTCTCCTCAATGAATCTTGGCATTTTGTGGAATACTCGGGGTCTCAATTCCCCTTCTAAACACGCTGCTGTTCGCTCCCACATTAGACATCTCCATGCTACTTTTTGCTGCTTACTTGAGACTCATGTCAAAGAACCAAATGCTGCTCGAATCTCAAATTCCATAGTCCCTGGTTGGTCCTTCCTTTCCAACTACCACCATCCTGATGGCCGTATTTGGATCATCTGGGATCCCTCTAAAATCAAAATTTCTCTGATCTCCTCTTCAGCCCAATTCCTCCATCTAAGCTTCTCTGATAGCTTAAACCAATTCTCCTTTTTCTTCACTGTTACCTGTGCCTTCAACTGCCCTGTGCTGAGACAAGATCTTTGGACAGACCTCCATAACCTTGCAGGTTCCATAGATTCTCTCCCTTGGGGTATTGGTGGTGACTTTAATGTCATCAGATATGGCTATGAAAAACAGGGGGGTGACCACCTGGATCTTGAATCAATGGCTGCTTTCAATGATTGTATCGAGGACTTGAGCTTGGATGATCTCAGATGGACAGGTCCCCCCTTCTCCTGGAGCAATAAAAGGGCTGGTCCTGCAAGAATAGCCTACAAATTGGATCGGATTTTAGTAAATGAATCTTGGCTGACTTCCTTTCCTTCCTCCTCTGCAAATTTTGACCCCCCTGGTATATCTGATCACAGCCCCATAGCTTTACCCATCCAGCCTTATAACTCCTTTGGCCCAAAACCTTTTAAATACTTTGATATGTGGTCCAAACACCCCTCTTTCCTGTCCACAGTCAAGGATGCTTGGGACAAGCCTGTGCAAGCTTTCTCCTCCCCTCTTTTAGCCTTGGCTAGGAAGCTCATGAATGTAAAAAATACTCTCAAATCCTGGAACCTCAGCACCTTTGGAAATGTCTCCCAAAATGTCAAGGACTGCCAGGATAAGCTTGCAAATATTCAGAATCAAATTCAGATGGACAACTTCAATGATCAATTGGCTACCGATGAGAAAGCTACTGCCCTTGAATTATCTTTGCTCCTCAATCATGAAGAAAGCTTCCTGAAGCAAAAATCCAGGATTAAGTGGCTTGAACTTGGGGATTCCAATTCAGCTTATTTTCATCGTTCTCTGAAATCAAGAACCAATCATAACTCCATAATTCAGCTAGCTGCTCCTGATGGATCTCCAGAGATCATAACTCCATAATTCAGCTAGCTGCTCCTGATGGATCTCCAGTTACCACTGTGAATGGTATCAAAGATATGGCTGTGAATTACTTCAAGAATCTCTTCTCGGGTCCTTTGGATGAGACGGAACATGTCCCTGATAATGTGCTCAACAAGTTCATCCCAAATGAACTCATTGAGTCTTTTAATGCCATCCAAATGAGGAGGAAATTATTGCTGCAATTCATTCCACCAAGCTGAATTGAGCTCCCGGGCCAGATGGATTCAGCATGGGGTTTTTCTTAGCTGCTTGGGATATCATCAAGGATGATCTTATCAAAGCAATCACTAGTTTTTTCCTCAACCCTAGCCAGATCAACGAGATGAATCACACTTTTCTTTGCCTCATTCCTAAGAAGGAAGGAGCCTCAGTGATGACCGATTTCAGGCACATAGCCCTCTGCAACCTGATCTACAAATTTATAGCTAAGATCCTTACTTCCAGGCTCAAGAAAGTGGTGGATCTGCTAGTCAATGAGAACCAGTCAGCCTTCATCCCCGGTAGAAGTATTTGTGATAACATCCTTCTTTGCAATGAGATTGTCAGAGGATTTGACAGGAAAAACCATTCCCCGGCTGCTCTTATGAAGATTGATATTCACAAAGCCTTTGACTCTCTGAGATGGGATTTTATAGCAAATGTCATGAACAAAATGAGATTTCCAGCAGTCTTCATTCATTGAATCCAGTGCTGCATCTCCACTCCAAAGTTCTCAATTCTTATTAATGGCAGCCCAGCAGGCTATTTTGGCTCCATTGTAGGGATTCGACAAGGCTGTCCTCTTTCTCCCTACCTCTTCACCTTAGCCCTAGAATTCCTATCCAGGGAAATTCAGCTTTGCATTGACCAGAATCTCATCTCTCCCATTCCCAAATGCAAAACCCTCAAACTCTCACATTTGGCTTTTGCTGATGATCTCATGATCTTCTCCAAGGCCTCCATCACCTCTTTTGAGTCCATCATGAACTGTTTGCAGCACTTTAAAGCTTTATCAGGGCTCCGCATCAACCTCCATAAGTCCCTTCTCTTCGTAGCTGGTGTCCCTGATGATTTCAAGGTTGCTTTGAAGGATATTTGTGGCTTCAGTATTGGTCATCTCCCAGTGAAGTACTTGGGCCTGCCTATGATTCCAGCAAGACTTTCGCCCCATCACTGCACTCCTATGCTGGATCTTATCAGGAAGCGTCTACAACTCTGGAAGGGCAAGCTCTCTCCTATGCGAGCCGATTGGTTCTTATCAAGTCGTTCTCCAAGCCTCCTACATCTACTCGGTCGGGTATCTATGGCTTGCCTCGGTCCACCATTCAGTCTTTCGAGACCCTCATGGCTTCTTTCCTTTGGAAAGGCATCGATGCCACTAGATTCCTCCGCCTATCAGTGGAACTTGATTTGTCATCCTTTAGAGGAAGGAGGTTTGGGAATTAGAAGGATCAAAGATGTGAATTCGGTGGCATTATCAAGCTTCTTTGGAAGATTGTTTCTAGGGCCAAAAGTATTTGGGTGGATTGGATAAACTCAGGTCTTCTCCGTTCAGACTCTATTTGGTCAGTCCAAATACATTCAGATGCTTCTTGGACCTGGCGCAAGATTCTTGAGAATAGAGTTCTGACTCTTGGATCTATATGTTCTCACATTGGTAATGGGAATACCACCTTGCTCTGGCTGGACCACTGGCATCCTATGGGCATTCTGCTTCACCAGGTTACCCCTAGAATGATTTATGACTCGGGGCTTCCTAGAAATGCTTTGGTGGTTGATATTCTAAATGAAGATGGATGGGACCCCCCTGACTCCACTTCCCCTACTCTTACTTCTATTTGGACTCTCCTTCCTACAATCTCCAAAAGACCTTTCAACAGGGAAGACTGTGTCTCTTGGATGCCTTGCACTTCGGGAAAGTTCAGCACTAAATCAGCTTGGGACCTTGTCAGATCTAGCCTTCCGCTTGTCCCTTGGAGGAAACTTGTCTGGTACAAGCACCACATTCCAAGACACAGCTTCACGGTCTGGAGAGTCTTATCCAACTGCCTCCCAACGCAAGCTTTCCTCAGACACCGGCACATTATGGTCTCTCCCAACTATGGCCTTTGTTGGAATGGGACTGAAGATACAAATCACCTCTTCTTTGGCTGCCCCTTCACTCGCTCTATCTGGAAGGGCATCCTTTCCAAATGCTGGCCGTCAAACAGGAGGATTCTTCCTTTTGATCGTGAGTGGATTTGGGTTGATATGACTTTTGGTGGCTCTACTATCTGTGATATGATTGGGAGATCGGCTTTCTCGGCGGCTATCAACCACATTTGGATGGAGAGAAATCTTAGGAAATGGACTTCCAAATCGAGATCTACCAACCAGATTTGGGATTCCATCTCTTTTGAAATCAAAACTAAAATTAGTTTAGCTGCTCCCTCTACTTGTATTGACACCCCAAGGAGCAGATTCATTGTTGTATCCTGGGGCCTTTCTTCTATCACCCTTACGCCAGCGGGCTCCGCTGTTTGAGCCTTTTCTGCTGGTCCTTGTCTCTTGTTTCTTCCCTCCTTTTTGAGGGCTGCTTTTAGTAATGAATTTTTTATTCACCCAAAAAAAAAATTCAAGACGACACAGCCATGGCGCCAAAGGCGTCCAAGGCGACCAAGGAGCCTGGACACCTTGGCGACGCCTTGATAATTATGCAACCAGCCAAGTGATATTGCATCAGCAACAACTTGATATATTGATTGATCTATGACGGAGGAACTTTGGGTAGGAAGGATGGAATGGATGGCCCACCAAACAATGAAACCATGCCTAGGGATGTTGCCTTTGGCCCAGATCAATTTGTGCCAAATAACAGTGGGCTTAGTGGATCTCACAAGATTCCAGGCAGAAGCAGAACAAAACCTTCCAGAAGGAGAGTACATCCACTGAGGGAGGTCACCACTGCCCCTCGGGGAATATGTTATTAAATCATATTGTAACATTTTCTAATTTAGAAACTTCTACAAAAGAACAAGGTTATCAATTTATAAAAGTCATCACAATGCAAAATTAGAGACGAGCAAAATTACTAGACTTTTTTTTTTGGATGAATAAAAATTTAATTACGAAGAAAAAAGAAGGAATATACAAGCCCAAAGGCAAACAAAGCCAAAGCTAGGAACTAGCTAGGGCGCAAAATGGATAGAGGGAGACCCTAGGATACAAGACTTAAACTGATACAACTTAAACTTGCAAAACAAAATTTAAGTTTTTGAAACTACAAACTTAACCATTCACTGAACTGTGATGTTTAGGTGACCTATTGGTCCCCCACATGTTGAAGTTTTGCTTGAAAGCCTGGTTAGCATCCCTTCTTCTCCGGGAGCATTTTCTTGGTCTCCAAGGAAACATTTTCTCTTCCCATGCTAAAAAGTGGCATAATTGGGTTTCCTTGTTGAATGAGATTATTAATACCTATGTCTAGGGAAGGAAAATAGCTTTGTAGCTGCTTCTTTTTTTCATGTATATTTGTCCATTTTTCTTCTCTTTTCATTAGAGACTACAAGGAACTTTATTTTTTCACAACATACAGATTGTTGCTTTTGGTAGTGGCAGTTTCCTTCTCTACAAATGAATGGGTAATTTAATTACATTATGGTTTACACGTTGAATCCATCAACTTAGACCTTTCTGTGAACTATTTCCATAGTGTACATTTGCAATGCATATTTATTCCTTTTATAAGTGTCTGTTTAAGAACCAGTTCTACATTTGAAGTTGCACACTCCTACTTCACTCATACCATTATCCATCTTTTTGCTTCAGCCCAGAATAGATGATAAGCATTCAAAATGGTTACACTTACGCATCCGTCCATCTACTTTGGCCTTCATGGAACCCTCCAAGTCTGAAGCCCTTGGAAAAGCAAAGACAAAAGCTTTAATTGATGGGAGGTGGATCCTTGCATTCAGGGATGAGGAAGCTTGCAAGTCTGCCTTGTCTATGATACTTGAGGAGATGGATTTGCAAAGTAATGAAGTGGAGAGAAGATTAAAGCCTTTGCTTAACCTGGACAGACCTCTAGATGTCCTATAGATTTTTTTGGAAGCTTCATCAACAATACATACACATACTCCATAGCTTATTTCGAATGCTAGTTTGCTTCATGGGTGGAATGGGGATTGCGTGCTACCTTTTGTATAATAGTAGTTTCCGAAAGGCGGTCTTAGAAAAACAGAGATATAGAGTAGCACTTCAGCCATTGAATCATGGATGATCCAATGCCATTCTTTGTACACTAGCCCTTTTTTCCCCCTGTCCTAATTTTTTTTTTTTTCATTCTTTAACAGTCCCTGGCACAGGGTTTTTCTTTGGATTTTCCTAATGTAATTTCTGTAACATTAATGTATATTTGAGATTATCCGAGTAAAATTGCAATCTTTTTGTGTATTTGTCCAAACAGTGTATCCCTATGATTTTGTGAATTTGTGCACTAAATGTGCTTCGGAGTTTTTGTACATGAAGCCTGCCTTCTTTTCCTGTCTTATACTGCTTTATCAAAAAAAAAAATTTGGGAAACCTGAAACATTCTGCTGCTTGCCTATAACATTCCCCTTTTATCTTTCCTGATCCTCTATTCATTCTATTGTTCTTTCATTGCAGAAAAATCCTTTTCGCTTTGAACGGTGATTAGATCACTAGACTTGAGTCACTCTGTGGAATTTGATTGGTTTAAACCTCTATTTGAAGGGGAGGGGAGGGAATCAATGTGGATTCTCGACATTTAATTCTAATTACTTATGGTTGATACCTTCTCCGTTCTGGTTTCATGAACAAGGGAAAATTTTTCAGTAGTTTCAATTAGGAGATTTGCTTAATGAATTGAAATTGGATAGCGCGATCTAGGCTCTGTGACTGGTGGATATAAATATCATCAGCACATATGTTATAACTGGCAAAACTTGTTCGCTTCCTCAGCTGCAGCGATTCATTGTCAAAATGGTTATGTACCATCAGTTCACAGTGGCATTGATACTGATTTCCGAGGCCAAGCTGACAACAAAGGTTGGTGCGGGGCCTTAGGAGACCTAATGTTCAAATCTTCTGCCCTCTCTGTTTTGTTTTGTTTTTCTTTCTTAGAAAAAAGTATATGGACTCTTATGTTGTCTTTGGTATGCATTCTTGGAATGCATTCTAGGTCGATTTTATATTTTCGGATGATAAAGTAGAGCTGTAAACGGATCGGATTCGGCTTGGATAGTGCTATATCCACATTCGCATCCGATTAGCTATCGGACGGATTCGGATTGTGTTAAACAAATACGGACACGGATACGGATCGGATATTTTATCCGTTTACATGTAAATATAGCTTTTTGGATAGCTATAGCTTATCCGTATCTGCATCCATTTAGCTTTCGAACGGATTCGGATAGTTCTAAACGGATACGGACACGGATACGGAAATGGATTTCGGCTATTCATATATACCCCTACGATAAAGTAGTTGTTTTTATCATCTTAGAATGCAAAAATTCGACTTAGAATGCATTCCAACAATGCTTACCAAACACAGTTTTGGTCTTGGTCTTGGATTGCCTTTTTAACTCTTTATTCTCCTAGATCCCTATAACCATTTTCTAATCCCTGTTGTTCTACAGCAAGTTTAAGCACTTCCACCTCAGTCTCAGCCGTCCATAAAGGCGAAAATCATTCTCTTATTGTCAAATTGTCTACATTCCTCATTATTGCTCTCCTATTATTCTTGTTTTACAATTGACAACTTTGATACTCTCATCCACACCAGGGAACATAACAGCCCCATATGACATCTCTTTTGTAGTTTTATTATACCAATGGGTCTTTTCTAAATTATTGAAGCATTAATAAGTATTAAGGTTTTCCATGTCAACCCCTAAGGCTACTTAAAAGGGGAAAAAATGCATAGGCTTTCTTTTCAACCATCCTAATAGAGGTAACACTTCAATGATTTTAATTTTCTTATTTCTTGTGGGATATAGGAGAATGATTACCGTAACAAGTAGTATTAATTCCAGAAGGGGGGGGGGGGGGGGTTGCTATTTCTATGGAATGAGGGTGATTAGCATGAAAACTTAGTCTGGTCAAACTAATGTTCTTTTTGTTTACTTCTGGAATTAAAATTATGTTTATTTTTAACTTATTTATACCATTAATCTGTCATCACCATGGTTTTGCAAGTTGGTGACATTTGTTTCTGTCGCAATAAATTATTGTTGTCACCAAATAAGTGAGTTAAGAAGTTGTAACCTGACTTGCTCGCCTGTTGTCTTATTTTCAAAGTTATTTAATATAAAGGTAATCTTGGCATTTCATACGGACAATGATAATTTTTTAAAATGATATAATGATAATTCACTTTCAACTTATTTTAAAATTTTTTTTTTACCCATTACTAAAATTAATTTTTGAGAATAAGACAAAAGGCAAAAAAGTAAATTTACAATCTTATTGTACAACTAGATTGTATCCTTACTTTTTTACCCCTTGTCTTATTTTATAAAGCCATTTAATGTTGCATTTATTGCACGGGTAAAAAGGGTATTTCAAATAAGACTTGTATTAAATGTTGCAGTAAATGACTTTTACCTTTGGGTTATGCACTCCTTAAGTCGTCCAAAAAATCCACTTGCACCCGCTGCTCTTCTGACAATTCCACATACACCCCTTGGTTTTTAAATTAATCCATGTTTTAGTCCTTGCCGTTAATACTAGGTGTTAGAAGTTAAATATTTTGTTTATTGGCCAAACTACCCTTTCTTCTAACTACCCCTATAATTTGAAAAGACATTTTTCCCTTCCCTTTCTACTTTCGATTCAGATCTATGGATGATTCTCTTCTTTTTCATTGTTTCTTTTGTGGACAAGTTCTTAATGAACCCTCCAAAACTCCAGCCAGAAACATGGTAATGGTAGGATGGGGCTTCATGGCAGTGGTGGTGATGGTGGTGGCTATGGCAATGGTGGTATTGGGTATTGTTGCATCAAGAACTGTGCCGAAGCGATCTGTTCTTGCAATACAGAATTAGCAAGAGAGGGTCGGGTTGTGCCTGCGTCTCCACTTCGATGCCTAAGTTAGAACTCTTAGCAACAGATAATGATAATTGAAGTCAGATGATTGTGGAAGGAGTTTACCCTGTTATTTATAGGCGATGGTGGGCAGAATCGTGCCCTAATAGGAAAGTAGAGTCCCCGGCGTGGAGTGAGAAATTTTAGGGGAGATTTTAGGGATAGCGTTGATCCCTTTGCACCTTATTAGGGGCCATATGGGCAATAATCTCTGGCCATGGTAGTTCATGGCAGGATTTGCATTAACAGAGTGTAGTGCTCAGGTCGTCTCCTCCCACTATGGGTCCAGTCACCCTCATAAGGGGGTCAGTCTGGCGATTCTTCGTAATGACACGAGGTCTGGCCTTGCGCGTGCGCCCTGTGAGGTATGGTGTTCACCCAAACCTCGCTCTTTATGAATCTGGTCAGCTCGTGCTTACCCTACGTGACCTCAGCTCGTCCATGATACACGTGTCAGGCTCTCATTGGCGGCTGACGTCTCCTGACATATCACGAGCCCCCCACTCCTCTAGGCATTCTCGGTCAGGGGAGTTGGATCGATTCCCGGCTTTAATGTCTGTCTTCACGCTTGGGGATCCGACGGTTGGCAATTGAGAGGGCACGTGATGGTCCACCCGTTGATTGATGCGTGGCAAGGGTGATGATGGTGCCTCGGGTATCACTACAGTCGTTCGGGCTCAATGAAGCTTGGCATTCCAATGGTGGAGCGCCACGTGGAACACCATTATGATGTCTCGGGCAGAGCTACGGTCCTCCATTCTCGACCCTTGATGGTTTTTTATTTCAGCCGTTGGATCTGGACGATTTCCCTCCTTGCCAAGGCCTATAAATTTGGAGCCTTTGCTTACCATTTCTCCTATTGTTGCCTTGCGTCCCCTGTGTTCATTTCTCGCTGCTGCTTCTTTTTCTTGCTTGCTTGCTTGCACATTGTCATACTGGTGTCCTGAACCTCATAGCTGCTCCAGCCTTCTTTGGTCGCGTCGTTCTCGTTCTCAAGCGCTTCAACTTTGTTCCTCTCTTCAAACTTCAACTCTTTCCTAGAAATTTTACTCAGTCTCTATGTCTTCTTCATCTTCTCAGCAGCAGCCCAGTAGGGGCTTCGGCAATATTCTTGGCATGAGTGGGGGTTCTGACCCCGAGATGAGTTCTGAAAGAACTCACGATGACCAGTTTGTACTCTTCGGGTCCAAGCATTTCGCTGCCCGCTATGGCCACTTGGCGGTCTCTTCCTCAGACCCCCCGAGGAGTGACCTAGCCCCTGCTCAAGTTTTGGAGGAGCGGGTGGCCGAAGGTGGTGAGCCCCTGGACTAGGAGGAGGGGGCGACTCTGCTTCTGAGGCACCTGAAGAGGATGTTAGGGGGGTAGACTCTTATGAGAGTGTTCTGACTGAGCGATCTCTAATCGCTTTGAGGGACCAGTTCGGGTTCCCCAAAGAAGTGTGTGCCTGGGCTCCAAAACTAGAGGAGAGGGCAAATGCCCCGCGCCAGGGGACTGTGTGTCTGTATGAGGTCGCGTTCACTTGCGGCCTCTGTCTGCCAGTTCGATCTTTCATGGTGGACATCTTTCGCCACTACACCCTCTCTCCGAGCCAGCTGGTGGCGAATTCGTAGAGGCAGATCTTCGACTTCTATCTCTTTTTGCTCAGCTCGGCCGTGATCGTCCTGGGCCCTTTTTGCCCATTTCTTCATGTTGAAGAGGGCATCGGGCGAGTGGTACTATTTGGCGTTGTGCGGCTAGAAGGGGTCGTTGAAGGTCGTGCATTTTATAAGCCACATGCCCCAGTCTGCCAAGAAGTGGAAGGACCGCTTTTTCTTCGTGCGGATACCTGAGGATCCCTTCAAAGCAGAATGGGAGAAGATCCGGTTGAGGACTGTGAACCTTGTCCCTGAGCTAAGCCGATACGATTAAGAGTCTCTCAGTTTGTGCTTGAATAGCGTGACCTTCGACATGCATGAGCTGAAGAACGAGGATTAGCTGGTCCACTATGGCCTGAGCTCGGCCTAGGGTGAGCGCCTTTGGTCCTCACTGTTGGTTCTTCCTTCAATATATATATATATCCTTGACTGCTCTTTATTTCTCTGATAGTGGACTTCCAGGTGGATGTGAGGTCACTCCAATCGTCTGCTTCGGAGCAGAAGAAGAAGGCGACCGAGGAGCAAGCTCAGCACTCCAAGGTCCCAGCTACTAGCGGCCCCTCCAAGGTCCCTTCGAAGGGTAAGGTTGCTCCTCCACCCCCAAAGGTCCCTCCTAAGGACCAGCATCCTCCTCTCAAGAGAACTCAGGACAATGTCGTTGATCTTGAGAAGGGGGAGCCATTAAAGAAGACCACCCTCGAGAAGACCCCCTTACCGCCACCCAGGGTGCCAGCGCTAGCAGCTCGCCCTAGGCTTCTGGGAAGGGGGCGTGACACCGGATAAACTTTCAGTGGAACATTTCCGAGGGTGACTCGACCTTCCAGGTCCCGAAGGTCGCCAAAGAGTGGATGGACCACGGCCTTCCTTCGGATCTAGAGGTCATCCGAGGGTTGACGAACGAGGACCTGGTCAACTCATTCGCCGCTGATTTTGCTCAGGTAAGCTTTGTTGCTTTCTGTATTGTCTATTTTTTTCCTGTAGTATATGTGTTTTCTGATTTAGGGTTGTCTTTTCAGGTCTCCAACAGGCTAGCGAGATCCAACAGAGGATGGAGTTCCTCGTTGACCTTTACGAGGAGGAGAAGAAGAAATGTAAGGCTGCGGAGGAGCAGTCGTTGGATGTCGGGACCCAGGTCTCGACCTTTGACTTTAAGGTCAAGGATATGGAGGGGATGCCCAAGACGCTGACCAAGCGCAAAGATGAGCTGGAGCAGGAGGTCCTCGCGGGCCAAAAGAAGATCCAGGGTCTTCAGAAGGCTTTGGTTGACCAGAAGGCGAGGGAGAGTGCAGCCTGTCTGGAGGCTGTTGAAGCGTTCAAGAAGTCGAAGGAGCAGAATGACTTCCTCACGTTGAAGGCTAAACAGGCCTACAACTTCGGCATTGGCAACACAGTCGGCTACGTCCTGGAGGAGAGCCCGGGCTTCAACTTCACTAAGTTCGAATACTACGTCCCTCCTCCGCCGAAGTCTCCAGATCAGGTCATTGCTGCCGACGCTGCTTCTCCATCTCTGGAAGAGCTTGTGCCTCCAGCTCCGGTTAACGCTCCAACTCCTGTCGATCTTCCCAGCCATGATTCTGCTCCTCCTTTAGATGCTGTTGTTCCTACAGACCCACCACCAGTCAAGAACTGATGATTTTTTTTTTTTTTTTTTTTTGTACTGCCCTTTTTTTTTAATGTAAATATCAAGACATCTAAATGAAGTATGTTTTCTCACTGTCTTCATACGTGAGTGTCTTCTTATTTTTCCAACTCTTTGGGTCATTTTTCTTCATGCATTCGCAGGGTCGAGTAGGTCTTTTGGTGCCAACTGCTAGAGTTGGCCTTTGTGTCCAATGGATTTTTTGTGCTGATCTCAGAGATCGGTTTTTTGGTGCCAACCTTTGGGGTAGGTCTTTCGGTGCCAATACTCGAGGTCGGTCTTTAGTGCCCGGTAAGGTCTTTCGTGCCGATCTTAGAGATCGGTCTTTGATGCCAACCTTTGTGGTGGTCTTTTGGTGCCGATACTCGAGGTCGGTCTTTAGTGCCCAGCAGGGTCTTTCATGCCGACCTCAGAGATCGGTCTTTGGTGCCAACCTTTGTGGTTGGTCTTTTAGTGTAGAGACTCAAACTTGGACAGAGGTTTTGCTCAAACCATAACCTTTTATTGAAGGGGGTCGTTATTACAAAGCCTAACTGAAAAAAATTTCTCAAATTCTCTGAGTTCCAAGGTCGGGGTATTTTGTTACCCCCTGGGGTCTTTAAGCAATATGTGCCTGGCCTTATTTGCTTGGAGACCGCATATGGACCTTCCCAATTCGGGTCCAATTTTCCTTGGCTTTGAGGTTGTGAGGCATTAGTTTTCCTTAACACCAAGTCTTCAGCTCTGAACACCCTTTCCTTCACTTTCGAGTTGTAGAAACGAGCCGTCCTTTGTTGGTAAGCTATGTTTCGCTTCAAGGCATCCTCTCTTACCTTGTCCAGGAAATCTAGGTTCGCCCTTAGCGCATCCTTATATGTTCTCTCATTGAAGTTGAGGCTTCTCAACGACCCTGCTAGTATTTCGATTGGTGCTAGGGCTTCTGTTCCATATGTTAGCCGAAATGGGCTCTCCCCCATTGGCGTTCGAACAGTAGTTTGATAGGACCACAAGACACTCAGCAGTTCGTCCACCCATTTTGCTTTTTCGGTCAACCTTCTTTTTATTCCTCCCAACAGTGTCCGGTTGGTGACCTCCACCTGAACATTTGCATGTGGGTACGATATTGATGCTGTCCTTAAGTCTATATGGTAGCGCACACAGAATCCTCAAAATTCTGGGTTGTGGAATTGAAGCCCATTATCTGTTACCAATACCTTAGGTAGCCCAAACCGATAGATGACTTTGTCTCTAAAGAGTTTGTCCATTTGTTGTCGCGTGATCTTTGCAAGTGGTTCTGCTTCTACCCATTTGGTGAAGTAATCTATCGCAACAACTAGGTATTTCCTTCCTCCAGAGGTCGGAGTGAAATTCCCTAGGATGTCCATTCCCCACATGGCAAACGGGGATGGGGCTGAGTACTGAGGTTAGCTTGGTAGCTAGTTGATGAGGTATGGGCACGAACTTCTAGCATTGTTTGCATGTCTTTACGTACTGGATTGTGTCCTTCTACATATTTGGCCAATAGAAGCCCAACCGGAGTACTTTGTAGGCTAGGTTGCGACTTTCCATGTGACTGCCACATATTTCTCTATGTATTTCCGCTAGAGTGTACTGGGCTCGACCAGGTGTTAAACATTTGAGTAATGGGGACGACATCGACCTCTTATATAGTTCCCCTTTGATCAGGGTATATCTCACTGCTCATCCTCGTATCTTTCGTGCTTCGACCTTATCCTCGAGCAAGCTGTCGTCCCTTAGGCAGGCGACGATCGGATCCATCCAGTTTGGTTCCATCTCGATCGACGTGACCTCTTTCGTCTGATGGGATGGCTCGGGCAGGTTTTCAATGTATACCGACCCATCTAAGGGTGTCAATTTGGGATCGGAACCAGGAACCGTCCCAATACCGTCCCGCTAAAACCCAGCACCGGACCGTCCCATTAGTAAATGGGATGGTACTGGTATCCGATTTTGGTACCGAATGATAAATGGAACGGGACGGTTCTGGGGCAGGATTCCCAACGGTACCAGTACCGAAATACCAATTAGGTACCGGATGGTACTGAAACTACTAGTACCATTTAAAAAGAAAGAGTATATAAGATCTTTTTTAAAAAAAAGGGTATAAGAATTACGACTCGTTAGGGTTTCACTAATTGCCTTTTGAATACGAAGAGGAAGAACAAGTCAATAGCCGTAGCTTGAAGTCTCTCCTCACAGAATTTGTTATAGTGCTACTCCCTCCTCCCTCGACCAACTACATCTACCAGGTTCTTTCTTTTTGCACTTCGTACTTCGTACCATACTACCATGTGACATGTGTGATAAATAAAGTTTTGTTTGGGAAAATAAAAAAAGGAAACACAACGGGATTCTTCCATTTTGTAAGACTTCTCTAGATTTAAAAAAATGAGAAGCTTATTATATGTGATCTTAGGAAGTTTGAAGAAGTAAAACTATGATTTCATAATTTAAGTTGCTTTACAAAAAGCAGTAAACAACTTAGATTTCATGATAGTGAAAAAATTCCACAACACTAATAAACCCGCCTTGTTAGAAAAAATTAAACTTCTCCCTTTTTCTACAGTGCCTAGAACCATTTAAGAACCGGTACCGTCCCATCCCGCTAGTAATCAGGACTGGGATCTAGGTTTGGTCCCGTTAACTAAATGGGACGGTATTGGGATTGGCACTTTTGGTACCGGTACCGGTACCGTCCCATCCCAAATACCAGGAACCGTCCCAATTGACACCCTTAGACCCATCCAATTGTGCTAACTCCTCGCTGGAGAGGCGTGAGAGCGCGTCGGCTGTGGTGTTCTTGTCCCTCAGTACTCTATGCATATAGAATGCGTCAAACGAACTGGCTAGTTCTTTTGCTTTGGATAGGTATACCGCCATCCGGTCGTCCTTTGCTTCATAATCACCATTCATCTGGTTCACGACCAGCTAAGAGTCACTTTTCACTACCAATCTCTTGACCTGGATGGCCTTGGCTGTTTTTAGTCCTACTATCAGCGCTTCGTACTTGACCTCATTATTGGATGTTGGGAACCCGAAACGTAGTGCGAACTGTATTTTAAAGCCTTCTGGACTCGTTAGTATAAGTCCTGCTCCGCTTCCCCCTGAGTTACTCGAGCCATCGACGAACATGGTCCAGGACGGTTCGAACTTGATCTATTCTTCAACTTGTTCCACTAGGTCTGGCTTGGTCTCACCTTGCGTACACTCAAGTACGAAATCGGCCAGGGCTTGGCCCTTTATGGTTGTCCGAGGCTTGTACTCGATCTAATACTCGCTCAGCTCTACTGCCTAGGCTACAAGTCTTGCTGATATGTTCGGCTTGTGTAGTACCTTTTTCAAGGGCTGGTCTGTCACTATTGAGATGGGGTAGGCTTGGAAGTAGGGTCTTAGCTTTCTCGCTACTTTAACTAGTGCAAACGCGAGCTTCTCGATCTTCGGGTAGCGACTTTCTGCTTCCAAGACATAGTAGACCGGTTTTTGTGATCCATTCTCTTCCTTTACTAGGGTCGCGCTCACTACTACGGGCGACGTTGCCCGGTATATCAGCAGCTCTCCTTTCGGGTCAGGTCGTGCCAACA
This sequence comes from Telopea speciosissima, assembly GCF_018873765.1. NCBI lineage: Eukaryota > Viridiplantae > Streptophyta > Magnoliopsida > Proteales > Proteaceae > Telopea > Telopea speciosissima. Next base: position 43,106,004 of record NC_057920.1, read on the forward strand.
GGGGTGGGTTGGCCAAGTATGCCTTCAAGTCTTCAAATGCCCTCTGGCAGTCCTCAGTCCAGATGAAATCTTTCACCTCTCTTAGATTTTTTAGTGTTTTGAAGAAGGGTAAACACTTATCTCCAAATTGTGACATGAATCTGGCTAGGGCTGCTATTCTTCCATTCAGCCTCTGTATTTCACGGACTGTCCTTGGTGGGCTCATCTCCTAGATGGCTTGTATCTTGGGGGGGCTGGCCTCGATCCCCCTTTGGGATACCATGTACCCAAGGAACTTACCCAAGCTTACTCCAAAGGCATACTTTGATGGGTTCAGCTTCATTTGGTGGGCGCGCAATACTTGAAATACTTCTTTCAGGTCGGCTAGGTGGTCTTTGGCCTGTACACTCTTTACCAGCATATCGTCCACGTACACCTCCATATTTCTGTCGACCTGGGCTTTGAACATCTTGTTGACCATTCTCTGATAGGTCGTCCCTACATTATTCAAGCCAAAGGGCATGACCTGATAGCAAAAATTTTCTTGGTCAGACTAGAACGCCATGTATTTCTCGTCCCCTTCCTTCATCAGGATTTGATTGTATCCTGAGTACGCGTCCATGAAGCTCAGCCTTTCATGTCCTGCCATTGCGTCTATTAGGAGATCTATTCTAGGGAGAGGGTACTCATCTTTGGGGTAGGCTTTGTTGAGGTCAGTATAGTCTACACACATCCTCCACTTCCCGTTTGGCTTCGGTACCATCACTACATTGGCCAGCCAGGTTGGGAACTATTCTTCTCGGATAAAGCCCAATGCTCTCAGCTTCTTTACCTCTTCTTTCATCGTTGCCTGTCACTCTGGGGCAAAGCTCCTTTTTTGTTAGACCAGCTTTCGGGTGGGGTCCACGTGCAGGGCGTGCTCTGCTATATGACGTGGGATGCCTGGCATGTTAGTAGCTGTCCAGGTGAATACATCCGCATTCTCTCGAAGGAAAGACCCGAGCTCTCTCGCTTCTTCTTTTATCAGGGCCCCAATTTTCATGGTCTTCATACTTGACGAGTTCCTTGACCAGTTTGCCCCACTGATAGCGCTGGTCCCCTTCACGGTTGTCGCAGTTGTCGCAGACTTCAACTGCGAAGGTCATTCCTCTGCAGTTGCCTTTAATCTGCTTTAAGAAGGCAGCATGGTATTCCTGTGGTTTCTTCTGCTCGGTTCGGCACTCTCCTACGCCGTATGGGGTAGAGAATTTGACCTTTAGATGCTTGGTGGAGACCATGGCCCCCAACTCGTTCAAGTTCAGCCTCCCCAGTATGACATTGTAGGCTGTCGCAACCCGAACTACTATAAAGTTGACCTTTACGGTTTTTTGGCATGGGGCAGCCCCCACTGTCATTAAGAGTTTGACTGACCCCTTGATAGGGTGGGTGCTCCTAAGAACCCGTACAAGGGCACGATCTCAGGATTTAGTGTACCTGACTCGAACCTGAACTGTAGGTAGGCATCGTACGACAACATGTCTATCGATGCTCCGGTGTCCACTAGTATCCTGTGTACTATTTTGTTGGCTATAACTACTTGAACCACGACAACATCGTCGTGTGGCCAGCTTAGCCCTTTAGAGTCTTCATCTGAGAAGATAATTGTAGGCTCAATTCGTGCTTTTTTCTCGGGTACCTCTGCTACCGCCACGAACCGTGCTTTGGACTTCGCTTTTTAGGATGACTCCTGTCTCAGGCCTCCCAAAATGGTGAGGATGGCTGGGGTGTTGGAGGTGTTGGCCTCGGTTATCTCTCTGGTCCTCTGGCCGATCGTCCCGACGATCTCGTTCATCTCTTCCTCGGGGTCGGTCGTCCCTCTTAGGGTCGCTCTCTGCACCATCTCGACCCCGAGGATTATCTTTTCTATCCTCCTTGACATATCACTGTAAGTGCCCCTTCTGGATCACGTCCTTGATCTCTCTCTTCAGTTGCCGGCAGTCTTAAGTGTCATGATCTACGTTTGGGACTTGCAATATTTCTTCTTATTCCTTTCTTTGGGCTTTGAGAATATGGGTTTGGGCCATTGCAGCAGGCCCCGATCATAGACCTCCATCAGGAACTTAGTCTTGGTGGTATTCAAGGGCATGTAGTTCGGGCTTTGATCTCAGTCTGAGTACCGATCCGACCTCGGATTCTTAGTATCTTTCTTTTCTTCTTTCTCGCTCGTCCTTTTTTTCTTTGCCACTTTGGGGTTTGCTGTTCTTCGCGCCTTCATGATGTCAAACATGTTGTCATACTGATAACACCAATTAAGAAGTTGGGACATGGTAGTGACCGGCTCGAGGGCAAGTGATTTCATAAGGTCATGGTTGGTTACCCCATTGTGCAGGGCATTGAAGGACATGCCATCATCTAGGTTCTTAATCTCCAGAGCTTCTCCATTAAAGTGAGTGATATAGTCCCGTATGGACTCATCGGGCCATTGCTTTACTGCTAACAAGTTCACGGCCGTCTTCTTTTGCTTGACACTACTTTGGAAACGGCTCAAGAATGCTCTGGCCAGCTCCGCGAAGCTTCTTATGGAGTTAGGCTTTAGTTTGGTGAACCAGAGCGCTGCCGGTCCCTTCAGGGAGGTTGGGAAAGAGTGACATGACAAGACGTCAAACCCGCCATAGACCATCATCATCGCGTCGAAGTAACTAATATGGTCGTTGGGGTCGGTCTTCCCATCATAGGCCTCAAAGGAAGGTGGTTTGAAGCGTCGGGGGAGCTCGGCCCTTATGATCTCGATCGTGAAGGGGTGTTGGCCAGGCCTAAAATTCTCTTCGGGGGTGCTCCCCTTCTCCAGGGCAGATCTCCTTGAGCTTATGGTCAAGCTCGCTTTCCACGACCCGATTTACCATTGGCTCGACCCGTCCATTGCGCCCGTTCATTTCTTGTTGGTTCTCTTGCCTGACCGACCTTTGTAGACTGACCCGCGCAGTGTGCGCGTCTGAGTTCTTGGTACGACTTTGCTCAGTTCTGCTGTGGGTCTCTCTGGGTGTTGAGACCGATGGCTCCAATATGAGAGAAGGGTTGACCCGAGCAGGCAGGTCTCCGGTGCAAATGATCCCTGGAGGGGGAATGTTCCTCCGGGAGGGATGAGATGACCCGGTCCGACTTCTGGTCCTACATACCTCCTCTCGTGGGGCTCTCTCATCTTCTAGCACTGGCCTTGGGAGGACTGGTAGTGGAGGTGGGACCTGCGCCACAACGGGTGTAGGATTGGCCGTTCTTACTGCTTGCAATTCTTTGACTACTTCGCTGAGGAAGTCATTCTGTTGAAGAACCTGCCGCTACAAGTCGTGGATCTGGCCCATTGTGGCCAGTGCATCTGGGTTCATGCTTACTGGGATAAACCGGCCATTGTTTTCGATTGGCTTGTAGAGCTTTGGAAGGCTTGTGATCATCGTTCCCATAGATGACACCAATCTGTTGCTTCAAGAACTATGTCGGAGCCCTGTTCCTACAATACAAAAAGCAAGAGAGGGCCGGGTTGTGCTGGTGTCTCCACTCCGATGTCTAAGTTAGAATTCTTTGCAACAGATAATGATAATTGAAGTCAAATGATTGTGGAAAGAGTTTACTCTGTTATTTATAGGCGATGGTGGGTAGAATCGTGCCCTAATAGGAAAGTAGAGTCCTCGACATGGAGTGAGAGATTTTAGGAGTGATTTTAGGGATAGCGTTGATCCCTTTGCGCCTTATTAGGCGCCATATGGGCGATAATCTCGGGCCGTGGTAGTTCATGGCAGGATTTGCGTTAACACTCAGGTCGTCCCCTCCCACTATGGGTTAGGTCACCCTCATAAGGGGGTCAGCCTGGCGATTCTTCGTAATGACACGAGGTCTGGCCTCACGCGTGCGCCTTGTGAGGTCTGGTGTTCACCCAGACCTCGCTCTTTATGAATCTGGTCAGCTTGTGCTTACCCTACGTGACCTTAGCTCGTCCATGATACACATGTCGGGCTCTCATTGGTAGCTAACGTCTCCTGACATATCAGGTATCTACATTTTATCCTGGGAATCATATCGGCCCAGTAGTTTAGGGTTTTCTCTGCAATTTCAGATTAGTTTTTATGAAAAGCAAAAGAAATAGGGTTTCGATCCTTTGCTACAATCGGTGGAGATGGGAAGAAGAAGGGAAAGAGATGGTGTGGAATGGTTTTGACTATTGGCAAATTGAAGATGGGTTAGGTTTTGGGGACTTCGATCATGGGAAAAGAAAGGGTGGAGAAGCACAAGAAATATTTTCTTTCACCAAATACTTGAACTTGGGAATCATATTATTCCCGATACTGTACCCAAAAACCGTAGGTAGACAAGAGCAGGCCCTAGCAAATCCCTCTTGGGAAAACCCTAAACTCTGCAAAAACCTAATCTTCACTTCAAGTTTATATAAGTCAATGTGTGGGAGGAGGATTCCAGGGCACCAGAGAACCAGAGCACAAGATTCGGCAGGAGACACTACGACTTCGGTGGCTAAAAACTCAAAGACGGGAGAGAAATCGGTGGGATCGACGCTGCGGGAGAAGAGTTGAGGGCAGATGAAGTAGAGTCTGCGGAAATCAGGTTCAGAGATGCCCTTGGATTTGAAGAAGCTGAGGATGGAGAGAATGCTCTGAGAGTTTCAGGGGAGGGGACCTCGCTATTGGAGAAGATAGATATCGCAAATTTTCTCGGTAGGAAATATAGAAGTGAAGGAGTGGAGAATGCCGACTAGAAGTTAAAGAAAGAGAAGGAGAATGGGAGGGAGAAGAAGGGAGGAGCATTGGAGGAGTGTAAGAAGATGATGATGGGTTGGAAGAAGACGAGCAGACCATTGGGAAGCTGGAGGGAGTAAACTTGGGGTAGAAACCCTAAACTATTTAGGGAAGATGAGGGCAATTTGGTCAACTAAAACATATATGAAAGGAAAAAATGTCTTTTCAAATAGGTAATTTTACCCTAGTGAGGGTATAATTGTACATTACATTCTTGAATTCCAGATCCGTGAGCATTTAACGCCTAATATTAATGGTAGGGACTTAAATATGGATTAGTTTGAAAAGTAGGGGGGGCACGTAGAATTATCAATGGGTGCGTATGGCATTGTCAGAAAAGTAGATGGTGTAGATGGAATTTTTGGATCACTTAGGGGGTGCATGCATATTTAACCCTTTACCCTTATAAAACCCTTTTTTATCGCTACATTAAATATGCATTAAATGACTTTTAGGAAGTTCACAAAAAATAAAAATAAAAATTTCAGGAATAAGGCTAGGGATAAAAAAAATACGGTTATAACTTGTTAGTTCATCAACCTAGTGACAAAAAGATGTATATATATATATATATAGCATGTTGGGGGGTTTGGCATAAATATTGGTGGATTTTTTTTATTTCATCGGAACGAGCCATCATTTTTCCCCTTCTATGTCTGGGTGTAGCCATCACATGACCAAGCAGGATCTTTTGCCTATATATAGCAAATTTTTGTTTTAACTAAGGTTGGTCACAACAAAATTGTTTTGCCCATTGTCATTATGCCATTTTCAGTAGTTGTCATTTTTTATACTAAATGACATGATTACTTGTGCATGAAATAACTATTCGAAATAAGGCAAGTGTTATGTGTCTACACGGTTCTTGCTTAGGTGCATGGATATTTGTGATTGTGGTTAATTATTGTTAATTATATATGTGTATAAAATTGTGGTCAGTTATTGTTAATTATATGTAGTTATTAGAAGTGGAATGAGTTGCAAGAAGAAATTATAGTAGAGGGAAGTGAGTAGTTAGGATAATCCGTGTATTTATTGATGAATGAAGAAGTAGAAAGATGATCGAAAAAATGTTAATTTAATTCTTGAGAGAGGATTGACAGCCCCCCAATTGCGTGAGGACGTGGTAAAGCCAAATATCTATTTCTCTCCCATCTTTTCTCTTATTCTTCTAATTTTTTTTCTTCTACTTTCTCTCCAAGATCTGCACACGGCAAGGGACAAAAAAAGTGAGCTTGGGGCAGTGTATGGTATGCATTCTAAGTTGATTTCACATTCTCGAATGATAAAAATAGTTTTTTTTTTATCATCCGAGAATGCAAAATTGGCCTAGAATATATTCCAAGAATGCATACCAAACACAGCTTAGAACTTCTTAGTTCAGCTAATTGGTGACGACAATATACATATAAGATTTTGTTATACATGAAATTTTATGAAAACTTAAAAATTTACTTTGTGCCTTCCTTTCTTGGTTGCTGTTTGAAGCTGAAATTTGAGTTAGTGAGACAGGTATTGGTGTTGGATCCTACATCACATCTTATACCACATCGTCATGTTATATTTTAGGATGATGAGTCTGGTGACATTGGGTTTAGGGATTAGAATCCCATTAAAGTTCAAAAGCAATGTGTGGCAGTGGAGATACTATTGAGATATTGATGAGCCACACTCCATAATGTAATCCCAATCCTATGGTATGCCATCAGTGTAAGATTATACCATATCAATGCATATTGATCAACAACACACCACATCTTTATTTGTCCACCACATGTTTCTGTGTCTCTAGATTAGATGATGGTACAAAGTGCATCATTATCCTTATGGGTTCCATGGGCTTTCTTGTTTCCTAGGAACCTGATGATGGGCTGGCTTTTATAGCAATTCAAGACTGTCACTCAATCTCATCTTCATTTTCAGTTTAATCAAAAACTCAAAAAAAAAAAGAGAGTATACTTATAAACAAATTAACAGTCATGTAGTAGTGCATGGCCGCTCATATTTTAAAAATTATAGGACGAAAGGTCCCACAATCGCCGTTTGATGTCATGATTACCTAATGTCTTGATGGGCCTTCTGGGTCAAAGTAATGATATATAGTTTTTAAAAAGAGTATTTTGATTGAACCAAAAAGTGGCATTAATTGGCTTGTAGTGGGAGTAGTAGAGGGATATAGGGATTAATTGTGTTTGTGTGTGGAAGCTCTATGATTGTTCCTTTCTTTGTTATAATTAATGCCCCTCTCATATAATAAATTTATTATATATATATGAAGGGAATGGCTATTGACTGCAGTCAAAAGGGAGAATGGAGAAGGTTAATAATGATGAAAAGGAGATTTTAGAAAAAAAAGAGGAACCATATTATAGGTCTTTGCTTGTGCTGAGTGAATTCAACCCCCCCCCAACGTCCTTATTAAGACCAAAAGTGGATTCATGGAGTAATTAAATGTTTAGTTTATCCCAAAGGAGGAGTCCTATTTTTTTTTTTTGGATACAGAAATACAAACTTTATTAAGTTAAGATGTATTACACATGAAGATTCCGTTTGGTTGCAAAGGGAATTAAAGGGAAGGGAAGTGAAATTTTTTTCATATTTAAAAAAAGAACTTTTTTAATCATTACCTCATGTGACACCATGTGACAATATATCTAACTCCAAATCGTTCCATATTTGGTTATTAAATTTTACTTTATTTTACTTTCATTTTTCTTTGGTTTAAAATGTAAAATAAATATTACATGTAAAATATATCTTTACTAGATATGATAGGAAATTTAAGTAGTTTACACAATCACATGGGGTAATGATTACAAAAATTTCCTTTTTAGGTTTGAAAAATTTTCCCTTCCCTTCCCTTTAATTCCCCTTGCAACCAAACGGAGCCCGAAAGAAATTCTATTTGATTGATCAAATTTAGGGAGAGGGATGGGTTTGCTAGCAGTATATCGTATGCTAGCACCCTATATATCTATCTCTCTCTTCCTTCCGTTGAAGAGAGACTGACATATAGTATATCTCTAGCATACCCAACCTTTACCCTAATATGTATTATAAAAGCGAGTTGATTTCCTTGATGCCTTTATACATGGGACCCAAAGTTGGTGGACATTGTTCGATGTCTTTAAATAACTATGGTTAAAATTTCAGACCAAATTAACATTTTAAGTGTTAGAAAGTGCTTGCCAAACAAGCACTTTATCCCTCTAGATTGGAGTCTCTTTTTGCCCTCTATTGGTGAAGCCTGATCTTAGTCCAGGCTGTGTTGTGGTGATTCTTCAGCAGGCTATTTTGCCTTTGAATCGCACCAGAATGGCCAAAAAGTGCATGCATACAACATTAATTCTTGTAGAGTTCGTTGAGATCTTCGATTTGATATATATTTCGACATATGTTGGATCAGATCCGAATTAGATCGGATGGGTCTCTAGGGTTTTCTTATATAATGTTAGGGAAAAAGTTCTCTGTTCAGGAGTGTGGCCTATGCCAACACTCCCATGAGTCTATCTCTCTCCTTCCCATGTGAAAAGACACTCTACCCCCTTGTTTTAATGAAGAGAGAGATAGACACATGGGAGTGCTAGCATAGGCCACACTCCCATTAAGAAAACTGCTTCCCATAATGTTATTATCTCTTTGAGAGAGGTGAGTGTGAGGATTTGTATTAGCTTCACAGAAATAGTGGAATCGTTCTATCGCTCGACCGTGAATATAACCTTCCTTCTTAGGGTTGAACCACGTAAATCTTGTCTTGTGTGCTTGTTCTTCTTTTTCTCTTCGCTTTTCTTCCACAAAATCGCCATTCTGGGCGTTCTTTTTCAACACTCTCATCCCCCTCTTCTCTACAATTCTATATCCCTCGGTCACACTCTGTAGTCTTGTTACTCTTTGTAGTATAATGTACTTCTTATCTCATGTCCAAAAACAAAAAAAAAGATCAAAATTTTAACGGTTGAGAGTTGCAATCAAATTTTCCAAAAGACATATCTAGATCAAAATCCTACTAATTCATCTAACGGCTAGAATTCCAAATCATCAGTCCACGTTGTCGGAAAGTGTAGGGCATGATGGAAGCCTTTCACCCTTTACCAAAAAATAAAAACTAAAAAAAGCTGTAGAGGCCTTATTTTGACCATTAACTTTGTCCAAGTTGAATTTGGAGAAATAATTAAACTGAATTCACAGGGAAAGCAAATTTTAGATTGATCATAGATTAATTGTCTCTACTGGGGTAGGTGTTACTAGTTGTACTTGAGTAAAACAAAATCCTTGTTTCAGTTTATTCCTCTGCTTTTGGAAGCTTTTTAGCACATTGATGTTCATCAAGAGAATTTTCTTTCCCTCAATTAGGTTGGATGTGTACTCTTAACAATTGTAATGTTTAACTATCAGTTGTTAAAGAAGAAGATTCTTATTGGTAGCTTAAGATCGGTCCCTAGACTTGAGAAGTCCTTATCGTTAAAATTATACGTTCTACTAACATGTTAGGTAATAGTAAATTGGCCTGTTTTTACAAAATCTATAAGGGTATTGATGTAATATCCCTTCATATGTTATAATATAATCCTATTTGTATTAAAGCTTAGGCTGTGAGGGACAATCTAATAATTAGTCTATCTGACCTAAACCGTAGTTTCTCTATATATACTAGCTGAAAGCAGCAGCTGGGGTATTTCAAACTCGATACTCAGGATGTAATGCTTTAAGTAACCTTATGCTTAAACCCTAAACCCTAATACAACCCACAGATTATTTCTACAAGCTCAGGGGCTCGTCCAGAATATAAACTAAAAAACACACACACACTCACTCGACCTTAGTAAAACCCACTAATAGAGATTTAGCAAAGAAACAAGAAGAGTGAGGAAAGAAGTACAAAAGGACTTTTTAATTCAAAAAGAGAAAATGGGAAAAATATTACATGAAAGGTAGTTTGATAGCTTTACTCTCTGTAGTTTTACATAGAAAACCCCGTGGCCAAATCCTTGAAGACAACTTGGACTGTCTTGGGAAGACTCGACCCCTTGAACCCACCATAATCCAAAATATTCTCCTCTTTAGCCCCAAGAAGCGAGAGCTTAATGTTTCCCTCTTTCCCTCTCTCTTTAACAACCTTTTCTAAGCTCGTTTGAAAAATGTCTTTCAGCCAAATTTCAAACAAGCTATCAAGGAAAGAACCACACCCAGCTACCATTTCATCTAACACAACCTTATCAACTGACAATGACATCTTCATCTCACTCCTACACACTTCATGGAAAGACCCTTTGATCTTTGACAAGAAAGTCTCACCCATTTCATCGAAAAGTTTCGGATTTTGATCGAAAAGAAAGCTCTTCTCGATTGATCCAAGAAAATACCCATGTGGGCTGTGGAGATCTGTTGCAGTTTCTTGAGTGAGATCACTAGGGATGGGGTTGGAGTTGTCATCAGGCTTGTTTTCGTCTTCATCTTCATCTTCTTCTTCTTCTTCTTCCTCCTCTTCCTCAGCTCGGATGTTCAAATCAAAGGTGTTACTGCTTGACTGTCTTGAGATAACCCCCTTGTCACCACCATTAATATCTTCCACAGATGAAGAGGAGTGTTCTTTCTCTTCTTTCCTTGGATGCTTATTGTTCTTATTAAATGGCAAGTCCCACTCCGCCTTCCTCTTATGATCAGAATTGAAAATTTCAAATGCAGGATTTGTAGTAGTGTCTTCTTCAAACTGCAACTTCATCTGGATTGCTACCTCATCTTCCTTGCTGTTTATGAAACTTGAAGAACCACTACTACCACTACCACCTATTGTTGCAATGAATGTAGCCTGATCAAAACAAACCTCTCCCCCTTCCATGTCTTTGAAATTTTTGGTTTTCAGGCCATCAGCTAGGAACTTTATGAAGTTTGAATCGGCATAGTCGATATCTTCCAATAGAACAACACATTTTGGGTTCTCTTTCAAGGCTTCTATGAGGATTTCAGACAATTGGGGGTCCTTGTTCTCTCTTCTCTTGTTCAAGTGGACAAGGTGATCAGTAGACCCACAAATTGACTCAGCAGTTGCAAGTGCCAGTCTTCTCTTTCCTATACAATCCATTCCTCGAATTAGAAACCAATTCCCATTCTTCTCTGACAATTTGGAGGAACCTATTAAAGCTTCTGCGATGGAAGGGATTATCGCAGATTGCCAAGGGATATTCTCTTGCAATAGCTTACAGAGATCTCTTTTTGGGTCCATCTTTCCTTCCCTTTTTTGAACCTTGGATGCCATGGAATCTGAGAAAAGAGGATTACCAAGAGCAAGAGTGGTTTTCACTTCCTGGCTTTCCATGTTTTTCAGAAAATCCGAGCTCAATTCCGACTGCCGGTGTTCCCATGCCTCTTCATTAGTGAAACCAAATTCAATTGTACGTGACTGGTGACTTCTCAATTGAGATGCAATGCTTGTGACATGGTTGGTCTCCGTTATCGACTCGGTGAAGGAAATCGAAGTCGATTCAGGGAAAATGCTGGTTTGATTGTACTGAGATGAGGAAGGCCACCAAGGGTAAGATTTTGAATAGGTATAGCTCTTGCCACTTGAGTTTTGGTTGTTGAATAAGGAAGAGCCTTTCTGGTGGAGGATCTGATTAGGCCTTGGATGGTGTAGGCTGTGGCATAACCTGTTCCATCTTTTCTTCAATTCAACCAAATCATCCTGAAAAAAAATAAAAATATTAATAAAGGAGACAGGTTGTAAGAACAGAGGAAGAGATAAATAGTGAGATGAAGAGAACTTTAATTGAAAGTTGTTTAAAACATCATCAACATCTCTTTACCTTGTGATGGGTGTCAGCTTTATATGGCTGCAACCAGTAAGGCAAGTTGGTTGGACCCTTGACCATGTCTTTGGAATTGCAAGAGCTAAGAAGATAGGAGGATGGATTTTGCTGGCCTGATGTGAATATGGCTGCCTCTTTTTCAAAATTGGAGATACAATCAGCACAACAGGTGAGACTGTCTGGTTCTTCGTTAGGAGTGAAAGGTTTTGTTTCTGGCATTAGAGATGTGTTTGGAGAGAGAGATACCTTTGAGTCAAGGGCACTACAAGAATGAAAAAAAAAGAGGAAAGATTAAATCTAATGCAAAAAAGGAATTAAAAAAAAAAAAAAAAAAAAGAATCTCTAAATTTTCCATTCAATACCAGATATGGTAAATGAATTTCATATATAGTAACTAATGCTCTGTTTTTATTTTTCTATTTATTGTGGGTACACGATTTTATTCACATTGGTGATTATCAAAAGAAATTACTGATAATTTCGTCCAGATTTATTCTAAAGAAGGGAAAGTGCACACTCAAATGGTAAATAAACAAATAGAATGCATAAATAAAAAGATAAAATAAAGAAACCAGATAGAATTTAATAAGTGGACCCTCTTTGAGAAGGTAAAATTAGAAGATATTTGAAAAAAATAAAAAATAAAAAATAAAAACAATGATTACTTCTGTATTTGTTTCTAAGACTCAATCATGAATATTAGAAACACAAATCCAAGCAATAATTCAAGGATTTTATTATAAATCTAAAACTTGATGCATTTGAGTGAAGCAATTGATGGTTGGCTTACTTGGAAGCATGGAGGCTCAAACCCAATCCACCTGAAGGAACAGAGACAGCTTGAAGAGTCCATTGAGTCTCAAGAGAGGGTTGCTTCGTCTGGCACCTCATGTAAGTCTGGTAATTTGCAATGGCCATTAACCATACCTTACTGTTTGAGCAGCTATAGTCAGAGAGCAACCTTCCTATCTCTGCAACCAGATGATCAGTAGCATTATAACTACATACTTCTGCTGAGAATCCTCCCTCTTTCTCACCAACACCACCTTCAACTACCCATTTGAGATCTCCAGCATAGATGATTGCTCCCTCACCTCCTGTTACAAGAGAACCCACCTTCCTTCTCAAGTCTGCAACCTTCAGCTCCATATCCTCTCTCTTCATGAACCTCAAAGAGACAGAGGATAACTGAAATTTAATAAAGTGGGCCGATCTCAATTCATCAGGTATCTCGCCTCTTTCCACTTTCCCCATAAGCTCTGCAACCAGGCCTTCAGTAGTTGAAACAGAGTCCCCAACAATCACTGTATTCCTTCTTTTCGTCCTCATCAGAACCTCCAAAACCAACCTGAAATCCTCCTTTTCAGTGGCTGAATCAGTGAAGATGGAACTTAAAGGCTTCTTTGGAGTAGAAAAGGGAAGTGGGTTTTGCTCAGAATAGCAGTTCAACAAATGGGTCTGCCAGAAACTGCTGTGGTTGCTAATCTCTCTATGAGTTTCAATAGGAGGAGAACAAGTAGAAGAGAGAATCCCACCAGAGCTGCTATAGCACTGAAAAACAGAAGAAGCTGAAACGTCCTCTAGGTTGTTCTTAACAGAGGTGCTGGAGAACCCAGCTTCTCTCATTACCCTACTAACACTAGGGTCATCTAAAATGGATATAATGAGCTGCTCTAGTGCTACCTTAATGGCAAGGAGAGGTTGTTGTTGCTGCTGTTCTATGCAACCCCTCCTCTGGTGTGCTTGAGCTCTCTTCAGTGCTGCAATGAGAGCATTTGAGAGAGAAGGTTGACCATGGAGGAAAGGACCAGGTGTTGTTGGGAGTCTATTGAGAGCCACATTGAAGCAAAGTTCAAGAGCTCTGCATTGCAGTGGATGAGAAGTTGAATGTGGATGAGACTTGAGACAAGCCCTCCTCAAGAGACTGCACCTTGGACTCAGTAAGGTGGCAGCCACATGGAGTGGGGTGACCTGGGCATGGCCCCTCCTCTTGGCCAAGCCAAGGGAGTGCCTAAGCACCGAAGCAGCCTCCGATGTGAGGGTCTGCTGGACTGTACAGGCTCCTGCACGCATTACTTGGCTACACACCACCCCCTAACCCCCCCTTGTAAGAAAACACTTGTGCTCCAGAGGACCTAATTAGCTGCTGCTTCTTGGCTTCTGTTTCTTATCCCTCTCTTCTCTCCTATACCCCCAGCCACCACCACCGAATTGTTATGAACCTTCACTTGTTGCAAAGACCTTCACTTCTCTTTCTTCTGCACTTACCACCACAAAAATGTTCCAGAAGTTGGCTCACAGCTCAGTTCTCTCTTCTTGTTTCCACACAAGCAACACAGTTACCCTTAGTCTAAGAGAACTTGGCTGGCGATTACACTCGCTTAAATGGAGAGAGAGGAGTGAGATTGAAAAAGAGAGCCTTGGCAGATGAATAGAGCTTTAGAAAAGAGAAATGCAGAGCAGACCACCTTTAGACCTTCTTGTTATGCTTGTTTGTGTTGGGAGTAGCTGATGTTATTGCTTTTTATTTCCACTTCATAGGTTCCTCTTTCCATGCTGCACCATTCCTTTATTACCAGAGTCACAAAGTACGGTCCTCCTAAAGTGTTGTATCTCATATCACGAGATTTTGATTTCGAAGATAATTAGGAAAAAGGAATATTTGTTAAAGAAAGATCAAAGATCACTTTTTAAAATCGGTTTATTTTGATGGGAGTGGAGAAGATTAACATTAAGTAATGACTGACACTGATTTGTTTATGAGATCTTATCTCCTCCTGGATGATGAAAAGCTTCCAAGAAGGTTTCAATCCATGCTTTTACCGGCACCACCAACATATATCTCTACATATATTATTGGGAAAAAAGAATGTTGCCTGGTCATGTGGCCCCTGCGCCCAGACATAGATGCATGTGAAATTACCATAGTATCCCTGTGAAATAAAAATTCGCATTCATGTTGATGCTCTTGCGTGCATTCTCATTGCTTCTTGGCACTAGTGCCAGGGCCACTTGACTAGGCAACGATCTCTTGCTCGTTTTTTTATTTTTTTTTATAAGAGAAGGTTTTCTAGTTTGACAAATCACATAACCTAGTCATGGTCGGGTGCATACTTCTGCCATGTGATGGATCAGATTAAGCTTAAAGTTTGTGGATAGATAGAACCCAAGATCCCTTGCTCTTGTATCAATTTCAGCCGGCTAACCAGAGTTTGTCATGTGGCTAAATAGATCATGGAAAAAGCTCGCAATTTGACATGGGTGTGAAAGACTAAGTGGTGCCTGAACATACATGGGAGGGTATGATATTATATGGGATAGATGATTGAATTTTGGAATGAAATTTGGCATGTAGTGTATCCGAACAATCTCCTAGATATCCAACGGTCGGATATACCATTTGATCCTTACCCATGATGGAAGTAGGTGTTCCTCCATCTATGGCTTCCCCTCTCCCTCTCCTGCCTAGACATTTCCCTCCCTCTCTGCCCACCGCATCTTGCTCCCTGACCCCTCTACCCGCCCACCCGCCCCCCTCCCCCCTCTCACACCTCCCATGTTGATCTTGTAAGCTGTCTCCAAAGCCACATGGTCTAGAATATCCACCGTAGGGCCTGTAAAATGATATGGGCCACGAGCTTGGTCCAGACCGCCCACAAGGGGCAAACCAACCAAACCCGCGCAAGGGAGAGGGAGGCGGTCACTTAAGTGACCAACTCCTCTCCCCCCTCTCAGATAGATCCCAATGGGGATCTAAAAGGGGCAGCCTAGGCCATAGAGCAATAGATAAGAAACTTATTCTCTCCCTCTCTTCAAGTTCTGTGTTTGTCTTTTGGGTTTTCCATCCCTGCTGCCCAAGGATTTGTGGTGTGGATTTCTCTAAGGAGAAACCTGTAGAGATCGTGGAGCTTTGTACGTGTGCTCGTAACCATAAGCTTGGCTTCAGAACCTTCTTCCGTTGCACTTCCATACACATTCAGGTATGATCCAAACCCTCGTTTGTATGTGTATGGAGCATGTAATCTAACAGTGGCATCAAAGCTACTGGTTTATGGTTCGCATGTTTGGGAAGAGTTTTTCTTTAGAAGTGTTTTTGTTTTCTGGTTTGAAGGGAACTGATGAGGCATAAAACATCCCACCTATCGGAGGCTGCCACGTGGCCGACCCCATCTCTGATAAGTCACCTGACAAAGCCTGAGTGGAGCGAGCTAGCCGGTGGCTGAGGCCGAGATTGTACGGGTCAGCCATAGACTCCTAGTCGAGCTCATGGCCGAGACCAACCTCCCGGGCCGACCTCCATTGCCGACCCCATGGGCCGACCTCGTAGGCCGACCCCTCCTCCATTGCAGCTCCCATAGCACCCCACCGGGGATCTCCGGGCCACGTCAGCACATCCCGAGAATCACGGGATAAGGACCGAGCCACGATCCTAGCGCATCACGGAATCACACTCTACATGGACTCTTACCTTAATAAGAGTCCGACCCCGAAAATAACTCTCCACTCTGCTCTACACGAGAGAACCTTCCGAAAGAAGGACTCCTACCATACTAGGACTCTTCCAACCGTCTCATCTCCTCCTTACTCTATAAATACCCAGGTATGGAGCACTATTCCTCATATGGTTTTTTATTACGCAGTTACGCTGTCGCGTTGGAGACCTGACTTGAGCATCGGAGAGTCCTAGGTCGGAGCCACACCGGCCCTCTTGTGCTCATTGCTTGGTTTTTGCAGGTTCATCCACGGGCGAGCCAAGCACCGAAGGTTTTCACACGCAACAGATTTGGCGCCGTCTGTGGGAACGACATCAGCAAGCATCGTCGTTTCTATCAATTCCCAGAGCAATAATAATGGTGCACACGAGGTCAGGGCAGCATGGCTCTACTTCCCGCACGGAGGAGCCGCAACCCGTTGTGCAGACGAGGCGATCACCGCCCCCTGAAGCCTCTCGGCAGGGGATAAACAGAAGACCCCCTAGGGCAGGTGGTGCGCAGCCCATCACGGGCACCATTCCCCCTCCAGAGAGTGGGAATGGGGGAGGTGCGCTAACCACGGCAGCGGCTAGCCGGGTACAGGCCGAGCCAAGTTTGGACGGGAACGGCCTACCAGCACCGCCACCCTTGCCGGAGAGTTTGGACCCAGAAGCCCCGACAAATAATCGACAGGTTATGGATTTGCAGCTGCAGATGCTCCACACCAACGAGATGCTGCGCACCTTCATGAACCAGATGGCCCGAGGAGGGCTGATGGGCCAGCCGCTGGCCGCGGCCCCTCCAGCACCGGTGCGCGCTGAAAGAAACTTGCAGCAAAATGGTGGCCGGCGTAGAGCCGAGCCGAGTCGGGCCGCGTCCTCGCACCCGTCTCGTCAGAAGACTACACCTCCGCGCCCCACGAGGCGCTGCGGGTGAACAAGAACATCGCCAAAGCCCGCAACAGGCGGGAAATCGAACCGGCCGGCTCTGTAGCTAGGAGGTCGGTATTTTCTGGACGGATCGGAGAGGACGAACAGCCGAGGAGATTCCGAGAACAAAGGAAAGACCCGATTGAAAGGCGCGCGCCGAGACAAGGAGAAGGATCGCGTCATACTCCCCGGCGTCAGAACTCACCTCCCCGAGAAGAACAACAGGGGAGCCCCCGAGGGTCCAACTTCCAAGAAGAAAAAAGAACAAGGAAGGATGGTGAGGACCGAGCTGACCAGAATGGCCGACTACAACGGGACGACCGACCCTATCGACCCCGGGCCGAGGAGCCGGTTGGCCGAGCACTTGAGACTGAGCTGGAGAAGCGGCTACGAGACTTGGCCGAGCAAGTGGAGGGGTTGAAGAAACAGGCGACCCCGGACGCCTACTCTTTGGTCGGGCGTCACCCTTATCCTCCCGAGATCATGACCGCGCCGCTACCAAATGGTTTCAAACCTCCCCCGTTCGACCGATATGACGGGACGACCGACCCGACAGATCACATCAACTACTTTAATGCGATGATGACCATGTACGGGGGAACCGAGCCTTCCCTGCATCCCTCAAGGGTGCGGCGACCTCATGGTTCTCCTGGTTGTCGCCGAATTCCATAAAAAGCTCTGGTCAACTCTGTCGAGCCTTTGTCACGCGCTTCCAGAGTAGTATGAAACATAAGAAGACAACGGTCAACCTCCTTAGTGTGAAGCAAAGGCCCGACGAGTCGATCCGAGCATTCGTCTCCCGCTTCAACAAGGAATCCTTAGATATCAAGGATTTGGATGAGGCCACGGCCCATACGGCTATGAGCAACGGTTTGGCCGACATGGACCTTATCAAGGACTTGGCCCGGAAGCCGACAAGAAACCTGGCCGAGCTCTTAGAGAGGTGCAACGAGTTCGCAAATATGGCCGAGGTCCTCCAAGCCCGGAAGGGCAACGAAGGTCGTACCGACAAGAAAAGGCCGACAACAGACGACCGAAGGGAAGACAAAAGGCCAAGGACGGATCGCCGAGCTGACAGGTCGGATCGAGCTCGGAGCCCCGACTACACACCATTGAATGCGTCTCACAAGGAGATCCTGATGCAAATACAAGATGGGGGGTACATCCGCCGACCCCGACCGATGCAAGCGGGGTCATCTCGGAATCCCAACAAATATTGCCAGTTCCACAAGGACACCGGTCACGACACCGAAGATTGTTATCAGCTGAAAAGAGAAATCGAAGAGCTGATAAAAGCGGGCCACTTGAAGCGATATGTCAAAGGAGGCCGAGAAGATTGTGGAGGTCGGCGGCCTGATGACCAAGATCAAAGAAGAGCCGAGCCTAGGGCCGAAAACAGGCGAGTTGAAAGAGACGATGACAAGGTCCGAGCCGATAAGAAGGAGGACGGATCCGGGCCGAGCAATGACAAGGGAGCCCCCATATACACTATCCTCGGAGGGCCCGGGCAAGAGACTACTCGAAAGGCTAAGGCAAACGCGCGCTTTGTCTGAGTGGCCGAGATGCCCGCCAAGAAACTCAAGCCGGCGGTGACGATCTCCTTCACCGAAGCCGACCTTGAAGGTATAAGTTTACCTCATGACGATGCTTTAGTGGTGCAGGTAGAAATTGCGAACAGACCCGTCCACCGTGTATTGGTCGATACCGGCGCATCCGTGGACCTTATGTCACTAGAAGCGTACCGACAATTTGGCTTCGGCGACGAAGCGCTCAAGCCCGAAGGCACCTCGCTTCACGGGTTCTCGGGAGCGGTCACGACCATCAAGGGCTCGATCGACCTACTAGTCACAATTGGGCAAGCTCCATGCCAGGCGACGATCCAAGTCAAATTCATGGTCGTAAGGTCGGTAGTGGCTTTCAACGCCATACTCGGCCGTCCTTTATTGACCGCCCTCCAAGCCATCATCTCCCCGACACACTTGAAGATGAAGTTCCCTACCGAGAACGGTGTCGGCGAGGTCCGAGGCGATCGAAGAAGGCACGAGAGTGCTACGCTACTTTCGGCCAAGCAAAACAAGGGTAATGTGCGAGGAATGGCCATGTGCGCCGAGCATCTCCCGAAGATCAGCGGGATGAGCTGATCGAGAGAAGAGGACGACCGGGAAGACCTCACCCCACTTCATCTCAAATAAGATGACCCAACCAAGGTGGTCCAGCCGGATCACTACTAAATGAAGATCAAAGAAGGCGGCTCGGAGTTTTCTTAAAAGCGAACGCCGATGTCTTCACCTGGTCGGCGCCGACATGTCGGGCATACCGGACATATAGCGAGCACCGACTCCATGTGGATCCGGTCGAAAACCAATCCGGCGAAGAGAAGGAACTACGCACTTGATCGACAAACCGCAATCAAAGAAGAGGTGGAGAAGCTTCACGATCGGGATTCATCCGAGAAGAGAAATTCCCGACCTGGTTGGCTAACGTCGTCATGGTCCCTAAACCGAACGGGAAGTGGAGAATGTGTCGACTACACCGATCTCAACAAGGCTTGCCCAAAGATGAATACCCACTACCTCGGATCGACCTCTTGATCGACGCCACGGCAGTCACGAGATGCCGAGCTTAATGGACGCGTACTCGGCTACAACCAAATCATGATGCATGAGGAGGACGAGTCGTACACGGCCTTCCGAACCGACCAAGAGAATTTTCGCTACAAGGTCATGCCGTTCGGATTGAAGAACGCCGGAGCGACATACTAGCGCCTCATGAACTATATATTCTGCGGGCAGATCGGAAAGAACGTGGAAGTCTACTTGGACGACATGTTGGTGAAAAGTTTGAAGGCCGAGCACCACTTGGCCGACCTGAAAGAAGCCTTCGGCGTATTGAGGAAGAACCAGATGAAGCTGAATCCCGCCAAGTGTGCATTCGGCGTAACCTCAGGAAAGTTCCTCGGCTTCATGGTCTCTATCAGAGGCATCGAAGCCAATCCGGCAAAAATCAGAGCCATCCAAGAGATGAGTCCTCCAAGGATGATCCGAGAAGTACAGAGGCTAAACGGACATGTGGCGGCGTTGGTGCGATTCATGTCGAGATCGGGCGACAAGTGCCTACCATTTTTTAAGGCCCTAAAGAATATCCGGAACCCAAAAGACTTTATCTGGTCGTCCGAATGTCAGGAAGCTTTTGAAGAGCTGAAGAAATATTTGGAGAACCCGCCTCTTCTCAGCCGACCTGAACCAAAAGAGGAGCTTCAAGTCTACTTGGCCGCCACTCCCGTAGCGGTCAGTGCGGTGTTGATCAGGGAAGAGAGTCGAACTCAAAGGCCGATATACTATATCAGCCACGTTCTTGTTGATGCCGAGACCAGGTACTCTGGGTTCGAGAAAGTAGCATTCGCTCTAGTCACGG
Source organism: Telopea speciosissima (assembly GCF_018873765.1). NCBI lineage: Eukaryota > Viridiplantae > Streptophyta > Magnoliopsida > Proteales > Proteaceae > Telopea > Telopea speciosissima. The sequence continues at coordinate 43,126,385 of NC_057920.1, forward strand.
CTGCAAGGAAACTAAGGCCATACTTCCAAGCTCATCCGATCGCGGTACTGACCAACCAGCCACTCAAGAAGATATTGCACAAACCCGACGTTTCGGGAAGGCTGATTTCCTGGGCGGTTGAGCTGAGTGAATACGATATAAGCTATCGACCGAGGACGGCGATAAAAGGACAAGCCCTTGCCGACTTCATTTCCGAATGCATGGGGCCCGAACATGAGGTCGAAGAAGAAAAGACAGTCGAAGAGGTCGGGGCTACTGCCGACCCAATTTGGACCATGAATGTCGACGGCTCAAGCAACTCCGGAGGAAGCGGGGCCGGCCTAATACTTGTAAGCCCCGAAGGGTTTCTGGTCCAATATGCCCTAAGGTTCAAGTTTCCCGCCTCGAACAACGAGGCTGAGTATGAAGCCCTTCTAGATGGACTTCGAGTCAGCAAAGCTATGGGCATAAAGCGGTTGAAGGTGCGAGGAGACTCCCAACTAGTGGTCAACCAGGTCAACGGAGACTACGAGGCGAAAGACGAAAGGATGATAGCATACCTGGGCCGAGCCCGAGATCTGATCTCCGAGCTCGAGCACTTTGAGATGACTAGAATACCGAGAAAAGAGAATGCCGCGGCTGACTCCTTATCCAGGTTGGCCGAGGCCGACCTCCAATACCTGAGCCGGTCAGTATACATAGAAATATTGGAGAAGCCCTCCTTACAAGAAGAAAGCGTAAAGCACATTGAAGAGGACGGGCCGACCTGGTTGGACCCCATTGTCAACTACTTGGAGAATGACCTGCTCCCGGGGAACCGAGACGAAGCAAGGAAGGTCAAGATCCGAGCCTCCAAGTACTCGATGATCGACGGAGTACTCTACAAAAGAGCAATCTTAGCCCCTCTTCTCCGATGTCTGGGACCGAAGGGGGCCGAGTATGCATTAGCCGAGGTGCATGAGGGAATATGTGGGAATCACATGGGCGGCCGAGCTCTTGCATACAAGATACTTCGGCAAGGATTCTATTGGCCAAGAATGCAAAAAGAGGCCATGAGATACGTGAAGACGTGTGAGAAGTGCCAACTGTTCGTGCCAATCCCAAGCCAACCAAAGAACGGTTAACCTCAATGCCGAGCCCAATCCCATTCGCTATGTGGGGAATGGACATTCTCGAGATTTCACCCCGCATCGGAAACGAGAAAATACGTAGTAGTAGCGATCGATTACTTCACCAAGTGGGTCGAGGCCGAGCCCCTTGCCACCATCACTCGAGAAGAACATGGAGAAATTTTTCCGAGATAAGGTCATCTACCGGTTCGGGCTACCAAAAGTTCTCATCACTGATAATGGCGCGTAATTCAACAACCCGGCCTTCCGAGAGTTCTACGAGCACTTCCACATTGACTTCCGACCCATCTTGGTAGCTCATCCACAAGCAAATGGACAAGTAGAAGTGTCCAACCGAACATTACTCGCCGGCATTAAGAGAAGGTTGGATGAGGCCAAGGGGAGATGGGTGGAAGAACTCCCAAGCGTCCTATGGGCATATCGGACGACTATAAGAACTCCAACCGGGGAGAGTCCATTTTGCCTCGCTTATGGGACCGAAGCCCTCGCACCGGTTGAAGTTATGGCCTCATCGTACCGAGTGCTCAACTTCGATGAGAAAACCTATGAAGATGGGCTGAGAGCCAATCTTGACTTCCTCGATGAAGTCCGAGAAAATGCCCTACTCCGAACGCGGCGTACCAACAAGACGGCGAGCTACTATGATTCAAGAGTCAAAGAGCGGCATTTGGTCAAGGGGACCTTGTTCTCGAAAACTCAGCGCATCCCACCGAGGCAACAAGGAAAATTAGCACCAAATTGGGAAGGCCCGTACATAGTCTCCAAGCAAATTTGCCCTGGCACATATCGCTGCAGACTCGGGCAAGAAGGTACCGAGACCTTGTAACTCGGAAAATTTGAAGAAGTTTTTTCAATAATTGAGCATGCTTGTATTCGCTTCGCTTCGACATTCGATTCAATAAAGTCTTTTCTCCACCACTTAACGTATTGGCAAGCTCCCAAGTCGAAGTCGTAAGACCGGTCCTCATAGACCAGGCCGACATCAAAGACCGACCCTCGTAGGTCGGCAGCCAAGTCGTAAGATCGGTCCTCATAGACCAGGCCGACATCAAAGACCGATCCTCATAGGTCGGCAGCCAAGTTGTAAGACCGGTCCTCATAGACCAGGCCGACATCAAAGACCGATCCTCATAGGTCGGCAGCCAAGTCGTAAGACCGGTCCTCATAGACCAGGCCGACATCAAAGACCGACCCTCGTAGGTCGGCAGCCAAGTCGTAAGACCGGTCCTCATAGACCTGGCCGACCTCAAAGACTGACCCTCGTAGGTCGGCAGCCAAGTCGTAAGACCTGTCCTCATAGACCTGGCCGACCTCTCAAGGGCCGACATCCCTATTTGGCCGAGCCTAACAAAGTACAAAACTAAGCTAAGGCATTAGGCTCGGCCAGGAAGGATATTCGGCCACGCGTCCGCTTATATGATAGCCTCTCCAATCGGACCGAAGGAAGCGGCGAATTAACCAACCAAAACGAGGATCACATTGACCTCGGGCGTGGCATGGCCGAAACCGCCGACCACATGAGGCATCGATGAAAAAGAGACGAGTTCCTAAGCTCGGCTAGTGAAACGACTCGGCAACTTGGCCACAAACAAAACAGAATACGCAAGGAAAAGAATGCCGAGGGCGCCGAGTTAAAATACTTAGACAAATTCTCGCAAAAATAAGTTGTTTTATTCATTGTAAGCCGACGATCGGCACGGTTACAAAATGGGCAGTTCGCCCCAAAAGAAAAAGAAAAAGAAAATTTTTACATCTCCGTCTCCTCGGCGTGGGACTTGGAGGCGACCTCGGAAGCGTCCACGGTGCGGGCTCGCGGCAGGCAGGTCTTGGGGTCCGGCTCCCGGAGGGAAGACGTCGGCCGGAGCAGGGGCCTCGAGGGGCAGAGCTTGGGTGACCTCGGGTCCCTCCTCATCCCCCATCTCCCCTGCGAAGGTAGTTGCATCATCATCAAAACGGGAGAGATTGAGATCAGGGTACGCCGCCTTGATCTCGGCCAAAAGTTCAGCTCGGCCTGCCTCAAAACCCTCGGCGAAGGGTGGCTTCCTGATCTCATGGCAGATATCGGCGTACTCCTCCGATTGAAGATAGTCGCTGACTGCCGCGCTCCGAGCTGTGACCAGATCTTCCTTGGCCTTCTCCTTCACCTCGGCGAGCCGAGCCTGCAGAGCCCGGACCTTCTCTCTCTGTCTGGCCACCTCGGCCTGAGAGCTCTCCACTTCGGCCTCAGCAGCGGTGAGCTTCTCTTGGGTCTCCCGACGCCTCTGAACGGCATCCTGGGCATCCTCGATAAGCCTTCTTGCACTGGACGCCCAAGGAATAGTTCTCGGTCGGGAGCCGCTCGAAGCGGAGCATGGTCTCCACCGCTTGGCGAACCCCTACAAAAAAGCATGAGAACAAAAATCAAGACAAATTACCCAGATCATATCTAATTACGAAAGCCGACAAGAAAACTTACCATGTTAAAATCTTGGAATAAGGTGGAGAGGAGCTCTGGTCGGACGCCTCGAAGTTTCTCCCTGTACGGCCTGAAGCCGACCCGCATCAAGCCATTCTTGGCGTGAGCGGCCGACGCCAAGGCCGAGTCCCCGGGAAGAGGCGCCAGGTCGGCCTCACGGGGACATTGTTGGTCGAAGCCCTCCCAGGATGTATCGGGACATGTTGGTGGAGAAGCCACGGGCGGAAGGCTGCCACTCGTCAAGTTCTACCGAGAGCTTTTGACGCTTGATATCTCTCGGCGGGCTCCTCTCGCCTTTTCGGCCTTTACCCTTCCTCGGAGACCCGGCTGGACCCGTGTTCTTCTCGACCTCCAGACCGACCACCGCGTCCGACGGTCCCGGCATTACGGCCTTGCCCTTGGAGGCCTTGGAGGACTCGCCCGGGTTTCTTCTCTCGAATTCTTCTTCTTCCTATCTCTGCGATGGTCTCGGCCCTTAGCCGATTGTGTCCATAGGAGGAATATGGCCGACCACTGCAAGAGAAACCGAAAACATAAAAAACAAGTCAGAAAAGGAAAAGAAAACTAAAGTAAAGGGGTCAGCTCGGACTACAGAGACAAGCTCGGTAAGGGTTCCTACCAGGGGTCATATGCCAACTCAAGAAACCCCTCGTCCAAGCCGGAGGACATCGAAGGGCGGACGCCGGGGATCAGGTCGAGCGAGGTCATCTCATTCTCGGTCAGGGGTAGTACCCTATTGACATAGTTGAGGTTCATCTCCTTCCACTCGGTTCGGAGAGGGCTGTTGGGAATAGAAGCAAAGAAAAAACGGGGCTTCCAATACTTGTTGAAGGTCGGCGCGCCGACCAGAAATTTGTGGCCGCCTAGAGCCGCACTCTTCCCCGATCGGCGGCAGAAGTAGTACCACCCCTTCTCGGGAGACTTCTTCAGGAAGAAGAGCCGAGAAAAGAGCGCCACGCTCGCACCTCGGCCCATCTCGCAGAACAAAGCGTAGAAGCCATACACGGCCAGCCAAGAGTTCGGCACCAGCTGACCAGGAGACAGGTGGAAGTGGTCCAAGATCTGGTCCACCAGGCTGAGAACGGGGAGTCGGAACGCATACTTGAAGGGTGTCTCGTACAGAGCCACCTCGCCGGGCCTGATGAAGCAGGCCATCTCCCCGGGATTAGGAACTCGGAGCTGAATGTCCTCGGGGATGGCATAGGTCGTCCTCGGGATAGTCGAGGTCGGCCTCCGAGATCGTGCTTGGAACAAGGCCGCATCGCCTTCCTGGGCTCGGGCGCCAGAGACGAGCTGACCGAGCCAACCCCCACCTCGGACGAATCTCCTCACTTGATTCCTCATCGGATGACGACGACCCGGAGTTCTCGGCCCGGTCTGCGGCTGTGGATTGGGCCGCGTGGTCAAACTCCATGGGTAACGGGGGCTCGACCACCTCGGCCTGACGAAGCTCCACTACATCGGGCTCGTCTGAAGTCGAGCCCAACAGGTCTATGGTGGGAGAGCGAGTGGGGAGTTCTCGGCTCAAACTCTCGCCCTTTGTCGCCCTGGCGAGCAGTTCGCCCATAGGACTACTACCAACTGACATACGAGGTGGAGAAGACTTACTGGTTGAAGAAGAGCTGAGCGGGAACGAAACGACGGCCGAGTCGATCACGAGCAAGCAAACGACGAGATCTACCGAGTTGACGGATCCAAACTTGCCGAGAAGTCAATAACTTAAAGCAGTGAAGAATGAATAGTTAGGAGTCGCCTATTTATAATCCTTGGGTTTTACTGATCCAACGGCCGACCAGAGCTCAACATGATCCAATGGCCCAGATCAAAGGACGTTTCGAATTCCCGAGCCCGCCATAATGACTTTGCTGACGTGGTACAGACACCCAACCGTCAGATCGTGCAATGTCAAATCCGCAGCAGTAAATAATCTCGGCTCAACCGCAAGAATCTTCCAGACAAGCGACCAGGAAACTTCACTCATCAACGTCGAGCCGACCTCTGATGAGTGGGGGGGCCTGTGATGAGGCATAAAACATCCCACCTATCAGAGGCTGCCACGTGGCCGACCCCATCTCCGATAAGTCACCTGACAAAGCCTGAGTGGAGCGAGCTAGCCGGTGGCTGAGGCCGAGATTGTACGGGTCAGCCATAGACTCCTAGCCGAGCTCATGGCCGAGACCAACCTCCCGGGCCGACCTCCATTGCCGACCCCATGGGCCGACCTCGTAGGCCGAGCCCTCCTCCATTGAAGCTCCCATAGCACCCCACCGGGGATCTCCGGGCCATGTCAGCACATCCCGAGAATCACGGGATAAGGATCGAGCCACGATCCTAGAGCATCACGGAATCGCACTCTACATGGACTCTTACCTTAATAAGAGTTCGACCCCGAAAATAACTCTCCACTCTGCTCTACGCGAGAGAACCTTCCGAAAGAAGGACTCCTACCATACTAGGACTCTTCCAACCGTCTCATCTCCTCCTTACTCTATAAATACCTGTGCATGGAGCACTATTCCTCATCCGGTTTTTTATTACGCAGCGATACGCTGGCCGCGTTGGAGACCCGACTTGAGCATCGGAGAGTCCTAGGTCGGAGCCACACCGGCCCTCTTGCGCTCATTGCTTGGTTTTTGCAGGTTCATCCACGGGCGAGCCAAGCACCGGAGGTTTTCACACACAACAGGAACATGAGCACTGCCCATCGCGCATGGCTCATGCTCCCTCTCCCCTTGATCCTCCGTCGTCCCATCTTTCTTCTTCTTTTCTCCTTCTTCGTTTCCCCTAGCTGCGGGGCCCTAGGCACATGCCCATAGCAGCAGTAGGCCACGGCCAGCCACTGCTGCAGGTGTGTGCAGAGCGCGTGCGCCAGCTGCGTACAGCAGCAGCAGTAGCGGGCCTTGGCCTGCGACTGCCGCGCCTCTGTGCAGCTAGGCCGCATGACCCTGGCATGGTGCAGTAGCCGCTGGCCAACCAAACAAACAAAAGGGAAAAAGGAAAAAAGAAAAGAGAAGAAAGAAAAAGAAAAAAAAGGAAAAGAAAGAAAAAAAAAAAAACAGGAGAAGAAAAAAAAGTTTAGACATGCATCCGTTTTTTTGGTTTTTGAAAACCTGGTTTTAAAAGGGATGTGCAGTAAAGGCTGTTTTATATAAAAAAGGGGGGGGGGTTAAATGTCAGATTCGTTTTTTTTAGGATTTTTTGGGATGGAGATGGGTGAAGTGGGAATTCCTTCACCCACCCCTTTCTTTTTCCCTAATTGGATTGCCATTGTGGTTGCGCGCCTAATAGGTTTTTATTGCCTTTATTTTTTTATTTTTGCTATTATGTGCTTGCAAATTTAAATTGGTAATTTTACCCTCCCGAGGCGGTATGATTTTGTTTGACTCGCACCATATGGGTAAGAGGTAAAACCCCATCCCATGCAACCCTAAATTTTATATTTTATGGGATGAATTATTGGTGTTTGTTGTAAGGGATATGTTTTGATGTATGTACGATAGAGTTGGTACCTAGACATGATTCAAAGTGCGGTGCTCCCCAGTAGTGATGTAGTAAGCTTCTTGAATGTAAAGAGCTGGTTGTAATATTTTAATATTTTAATTTGAGAAGCCATGCAAAGGGAGGCTACTGCACTTCGTATCATGACTTTGTATCGACTCGGCATATGACTTCAAGTACCAATTTGGGTCTCTTGTATGAGTCTCTTGCGCACCCAATATATGGTGTATTAAATTGTGGTTTAGAGATGTTCTTTCCTCTAACCTTTTTTTGCTCGAAATCAATTAAAATTATATGTTTCCATACCCACACACTGTGAAATTTGATTATGACCCTAGCAAAATTTTTTGTCTCACCGTGTGGAAGAGGGAACTATTAATTTTAATTAGGGTTTCTTGAACAGAAATTAATTTTTGTGTGGATGCATACTAAATGTCCTCCCTTGCACATTGTAGTGATGGCCACCAAGAACGTTGTTGCGGACCTTAACCAAGGCAACAAGTTGGATGGAACCAACTATGACATGTGGCATCGTAAGATGTAGTTCTTACTTAATGAACAAGATTAACTTGAACACCTGACCACTGAGATGGCTAAACCCGATGAGGGTACTACCGCCCGTCACCGTCAAGAAAAGGAAGCCTATGAGGCTTGGTTTAAGAGAGACTATAGTGCTTGCTTTATCATGTTAAGCTCGATGCACGATGATCTCATCGGCCAGTATGAGAAATGTGAGACTGCCAAGTCCATGTGGGACCAGGTTAAGTTAGAGAGTGACAGTACATTAACTACAAGGCTTCGGGTCATGTCCTTGAAGTTTGAGATGTACCGCAAGGACCCAAGCACAACATAGTTGAACACCTTAGGGTTGTGAAAGACATGATCCAGAAATTAGGTGATGCTAGGGTACACCTTACCGGTGAGTAGCAGGTTCAAGCTGTCATAAGGACGTTACATGATTCCTGGGCCCAAATGAAAGTGGTTCTCACACATAACGACAGTGTCAAAACATTCAATGACATTGACGCTCATGTGCAGTTAGAGGCGGAGTGCCTAGAGGCAACCCAATCACATGCCCTTATCACCTAAGCGGGGCAGCACAAGACTTCTGGGTCTAAACGTAAGAGACAAAGGAACACAGGGAATCAGGAACAGGCTCAGAACGCTGCACCAAGTGGAGGTAAATCCACCAAGCGCAAACGTGACAAGCGAGATGGAAAGAGAGACATCACCAAGATCAAGTGCTATAACTACCAGAAGATGGGGCAATTCGGTCGTGATTGCACTGAAGTGAAGAAGGTACCATTTTTATCCCTCTCTCCCTGTACTTTTATGTGTACGCATGTTTTGGTTGCCTAAACCCAATCTGCCTAGATTGTGGATACAGGAGCAACAAGACACATTGCGCATGATCGAGGGGGATTTATAGATTATAGAAAGATTTCAGATGGCACCCAAAATACCTACATGGGAAATGGCAAGAGTGAAGCAGTTTGAGGAGTTGGTACCTATCAGCTCACATTGTGTACTGAGCGCATCATGCTTCTTCATGATGTGCTATATGCACCGAAAATCCAACATAATCTACTTTCTGTTACTGCACTTTTGACTTTAGGTTATTTATTTATTTATTTATTTTTGATGGTGATACTTTCGAGATACGTTTGGATGGTAGTTATTTTGGATAATTTTTTTTAGAATGATTTTATTAAAGTAGATTTGATAACTCCTGTGGTTGCTTCTTCGTCTTTTGTAATTAATATTGATATTAGTTCGGAATCAATTGCATGGATTGCTAGACTGGGACACATAGGTCGAGATAGGATGGGACGGTTAGCTAGAGAAGGTCTTATTGGCCCCCTCGCTAAAATCAACCTACCGACATGTGAGTCATGTTTAGCAGGTAAGGCCCACCGAAAACCTTTTGGAAATGCAATCCGACAACCTAGACCCTAGAGCTTGTCCATTCGGACATCTGCGGACCAATGAATGTGAAGGCATGTTATGGTGCTTTTTATTTCCTTACCTTCATAGATGATTATTCATGACATGGCTATGTCCCCTTGATCACTCATCATTACGAAGCATTAGATTGTTTCAAACGCTTTATAGCAGAGGTTAAGACTCAACAAGGCAGGAGTTTAAGAACTCAACACACTGATCGAGGACACGAATATTTGTTAGACCAATTCAAAGAACTGTGTGAGAAAAAAAGAATCACCAGATAGGTAACTATTCCTTACACCCCGCAACAAAATGGCGTAGCGAAACGATGGAATAGGACACTATTGGATATGGTTAGATCGATGATGGCGTAGACCAACCTCCCAATATCTTTTTAGGGGGATGCTCTTTTGACCATTGCCTACATCCTTTACCGCATGCCATCATAGTCAGTTCCTTCCACTCCTTATGAATTGTGTAAAGGCGCAAAGCCCACTTTGGGGCATATACAACCATGGGGGTGTGTAGGATATGTTCATACTACATCCCATATGTTTGGGAAATTTGGCTCTAGAGCTAAAAAAAATATCTTTATAAGATATTTTGATACCTCGAAAGGCTATGTAATGTATGATGAACATCAAGACGGAGGAATGACAGAGACTGAGTCCCGCGATATTAATTTTCTTGAGATCGATTTCCCTAGTATTAGTGGCACTGACAAAGATCTTGATCTCTTTCAGAGAGAGACTGATGAAAACGTTTCACCTACTCTTGGCAAGAGTGAGGAATCAGTAACTCATTAAGAGATCGCCAATGAGGGTGAGAGTGATCATTAACCCAGTGGGAGTGCGCCACTTAGTGAAAGCGCACAACCCGGTCAAGATCCGTTTATGCGTAGGATCGCATGTGGACACGTTCCCCATCATCCCTTTGAGATTGAAGGGGATGCCCTTGTTTGTGTTCTAAGGGATGAGGATGAGTCAGCCTCAATATGTGAGGTATCCTCCTCTCCAGCTAAGGATAAGCTGCTATGGAAGATGAGTTGAGTTCTATGAGTAAGAACCAAGTTTGGGAGTTAGTTGACCTTCTACCTGGACGCAAAGCCATTGGGAACAAATGGGTCCTGAAGGTCAAGCGCAGGGTAGATGGTTCAATTGACAAGTATAAAGCACGCCTTGTGGCAAAAGGTATACCCAAAGAGAAGGTGTAGACTACGATGAGACGTTCTCCCCTATGGTGAGAATGGCCTCTATACCCCTCATTCTAGCCATTATCGCAAAGTTAGATTTGGAACTCTACCGAATGGACGTTAAAACTGCTTTTTCTCAATGGAGAACTAAATGAGGAGATCTTTATGGCTCAACCCGTGGGTTTGGAGAAGGAGGGACAAGAGCGCAAAGTACGCTATCTCAAACATTCCATTTATGGCCTTAAGCAATCGTCCAGATAGTGGTATACTAGATTTCATCATGCTATTACCTCTATAGGTTTTGACATGATTGAAGAGGACCACTGTGTGTATGTTAAACGGTCTAAGGAAGGATTCCTTATTCTATTCTTATATGTTGATGACATACTGTTGACTAGGAATGACATTGAGTTGATTGTCACCACTAAAGAGTAGCTGTCCTCTACTTTTGAGATGAAGGACATGGGTGAGGCCAACTTTGTGTTGGGCGTGAAGATTGTGAGGGACCGCCCTAGGAGACTTCTTAGTCTGTTTCAAGTGACTTACATAAAGAAAATCCTGGAGCAGTCCATATGAACAACTCGAAACCCATTGACACTCCAATGGACAAGGCATGCATTTTGAGCCTAGACCAGTGCCCTAAGACTGATGAAGAAAGAAACCAAATGTCCAAAATACCCTATGCGACAGCAGTAGGTAGTCTAATGTACATGATGAAATGCACGCGTCCAGATATATGCTTTGCTATTGGCATGGTTAGTCATTACTAGAGCAACCCAAGACCAGTTCATTGGCAGGCAGTGAAGAGAATCCTCTGATACCTACGTGGGATTACAGACCTCTCGCTCACCTTTAGCGGTTCAGACTTGAGACTAAGAGGCTATAATTATGCTAATTGGGCTAGTGATAGAGATGAATGCAAGTCCACTTCGGGGTGTGCGTTTGTCCTTGGAGGCGGAGCTAGTACTCGGAGTAGCAAGAAACAGGCCTGCATCGCCCTATCCACGATGGAGTCGGAGTACGTTGTATGTTTAGCAGTAGTTCAAGACGCCGTTTGGCTCAGAAGGTTCTTGCAGAGACTTAGTGTTTCTGCTCACTCAGACGATGTTGTGCTTATACATTGTGACAGCACGACAGCGCTTGCATTTGCGAAGGACCCCAAGTTTCATGGTAAAGCCAAACACATTGACATATGGTACCACTATATTCGAGACATGGTTGCGCAAGGTGAAGTTGTTCTGTAGTATATCTCCACTGGCAATACGTTGGCTGATCCTTTAACTAAGCCCATTGCCAGAGATGTTTTTCTAGTTCATGTTAGGAACCTGGGACTCAGGCGGATTTGATGTGTAATTTACAGAACATTTTTTTTATGGATGGACATTTATTTGCATTTTCCTTACACTTATTAATGAGTATATATTTGCTTGAGTAATCTTATGTGTATACATTCATTATTATAAAGATGTCACCAGGCACAGAATCGACCTACTCATACGGGTGATTCGCCTTGGAGCTTGAGGATAGAGAGCGAGATGAGCCCATGAGCATGTTGTTGGATTTATGTGTCCATCAAACCCGGTTCAGTCCGGTTCAATCCAATTTTACTTTGTATTGAACCTTTATACATTTTGGTTTAATATTATCATATGCGATATAAAAAATTTGAGCATTATGTTTCCGTAAGTATTACTTAAAATGGTAGTCACGACTATGGTTTGGGCTGGGCACCCTTATCATATGGTCGTCGCATTGGGTATGCCTAGACATTTAATCTCAGGGTACGAATGTGAGTACTCACATGATTGATGTGTGTATTGGCGAAGAATCTATTTTGTCGATTCTCTCATGTATTACTGCCAGATGTAGGAAGGGATAGACATGTGTCACCAAGGGCATGTACCTGAGGGAACCCTGTCACTGCAAAGTGTGATAGCATTCTTTGGTTCATCAATGTCTGAGACTCAAGTGAGTCAAAGCCGGTGTTCTGGGAATGTACGAACACTTTGTGAGTGAAGGAGTTACTCAACATGGTCACCACTGCTTGATTGGGGAACACCGAGATTGAGGTTGTCTGTGTATGGTCGGATCGAAATCTGGATCCAATGCCGTTTTGGAAATGGTTTTTGTAAAACTTATTTTACATAAAATAATAGATTATATATAATTATTTTATTAAAATGTTTTATCAAGTTTTGCGGGATCCGATCAGATACACAAACACTCTTGTATGGACATGTACTATGGAATGGGGTTTGGCAGTACAAGTGTACATACCCTAGATTCCATAATGAAGGTGTTGATTAGTGGGGGGGGGGTTGTGCATGATAATTTATTATCATGTAGGGAGTTATTTGGAATTTACTAAAATAATTGATTATTTATTTAATTAATGGATATGGTGCTAATTATAATTATCCATGAATTAAAATAATTAATTAATTATATCATTCCCTATTAGATTCTGCTTCTTCACCAATTAGAAGCACTTTGAGTTTAAACAGGAAAGCCAACATGGAGAGAGAGAGTTAGACTCTCACTGGGATTTTTCTGATCTAGGGTTTTAGAAACCCTAGCATTATAAAACACCCAAAAATGCAGAAGGGGAGCAGAGCTCCACATTTTTGGCTGCCCCCCCTTCTGGATGATTTTTGGGTCTCCTCCTCTTTCTCTTGTGATCTCTTCTTATCCTTCTTCTTGCTTTCTATTATTTGAAAGTTACAGTTTTGGAAACCCAGATCTATGCTTGAAGAACTGAAGAGCATCTAGGATTAGCTTGAAGAACATTGGCTGCACCATTGGAGGTTCATATCTGTTTACTTGGAGTGCTCGTTGGAGGAAGAACCATTGTCTATTGGAGGAGCAACACTTGAGACTCATCATGTTAGCAATTTTATGTTAATTTCTGCTGATTTAATTGTATTGATTATTCATGGGATGTGAAAGTAACCCAAATCGATTATTTTCCACTGGGCATTCGGGTATGGTATGGATTCCTTTATCCATTGGATGGAATAGAGATGACTTTTGAGTCATCTCTATGACATGGATCCCAATAATTTTATGGGACGCCAAAGAGATGGACTGGGCATTGGTTTGTCATACCAAACCCTAACAGGGTTCCATTAGGGCACCATGGGCGACCATGGAAAACCTTAAAATTGAAAATAGGATGCCCAAGCCTAATTAGGGTGCCCTAGGGCAATCCTAGGGTTCCTTAGGGACAACCCTGGAGATCTCAAGAGTTAGGAACTCATAGTATATTGTTTATTGATTTCCCATGGTGAACCATCAGGATCCCATGGACTGTAGCACCAACCTACACATGTATGCTTGGCGGCGCCTTAGCCGGAGCTAAGATGAGACCTTTACTTGGTCCAACATGGAGGATACCAAACTTCTAAGTAGCCTATTAAATGGCTGGATGTGAGATTCTAGACAAAAATCATGAGGGTGACTTTGCTAGAAACTCAAGTTAGGCGCTTGCAGTGACGACTAGACTAAGATCCATATGGCATTTATATTTTCGTGAGTGACATGCCCACCTTAGTGGGAGTTGCACCATAGCATGCATATCATACTGCATGTGCTTATATCGACCAATAGTGAGAGTGAATGGATCCCTACTTTGTCACTATGTGAGCCACATGGATTATATTAATCCCATAATACCCTTATCACTTGAGACAATGTCATGAAGAGGACATCCAATGACTCTACTTTGACGTTCTCCTTAGGATCATGGATGATGCGGTCCAGCAGGAAACGATTGGGAAAACTGTTGGAGATAATTGGATTGACATGAAGGGCTCAGGGAAAACCATCTGAGATTACACCTTTGTTTTGTGACTCATTGCTCGGGCGACATGTCATAGTTGTGATCGATGTAGTCATGAGTATATTACATACAAAGGGTTAGCACTGTTCATCATGAGGGATCAAGAGTGCTAGATCTGATGTAATTGGATTGTTTGGGGTATTTCGAGATTATTCGTGAGTGATGTACTATGGTGGCTAGATGGAAGTTTGATATAGTACTCCTACCTTGTATTATCTCGTTAGGTTGCACGCCCCATTTCCTGTATGAAGGATAAACACGGAATAAGAGAAACTTGAAGGCATACTTAAACTTATGCGCCCTATGTTGGCGAGTGAGAGATGTAAAATGATATGGGCCACGGGCCCAGTCCAGACTGCCCACAAGGGGCAAACCGACCAAACCCGCACAAGGGAGAGGGAGGCAGTCACTTAAGTGACAAACTCCTCTCCCTCCTCTCAAATAGAATCCCAGTGGGGATCTAAAAGGGGCAGCCTAGGGTTTTTGGCTATATATATTATAGATAGCCTAAAACCCTAGAGTAACAGATAAGAAACTTATTCTCTCCCTCTCTTCAAGTTTTGTGTTTTTCTTTTGGGTTTTCCATCCCTACTGCCCAGGGATTTATGGTGTGGATTTCTCTAAGGAGAAACTTGTAGAGATCGTGGAGCTTTGTACACGTGCTCGTAACCATAAGCTTGGCTTCAGATCCTTCTTCTGCCGCACTTCCATACACGTTTAGGTATGACCCAAACCCTCATTTGTATGTGTATGGAGCATGTGATCTAATAGGGCCAATCAGAATGGGGATGGCATTGGAAGAGAGAAAGAAATGAAGGAGTTTTTGGTAATCTATAGTTTCTTTGATGGGTCTCTTGGTCTTCTCCCAGGGAATCCTCCATTCCTTGTTCCCATCAGAATGCTTTGCCCTTCTGAAGATCCTAACTCATATCTTCCAATGGTTTTCCTCTTATTGTTACTTTGACATCACAAAGATCGATGGTGTCAACACAAACGAGTTGTACAATGCAATTCAGCTCTATCTCAGCAGCTATGTTTCACTTACAAGAAACCGTGTGAGCCTTACTCGATCTAGGAATTCAAGTGCCTTCACATTTGGGATATGAAACAAGATTGTTTGGTCAATAATTTTAATGGCATCACAACATGTGGGAGCATGTCGTGGGTTGGGCTGGTAGGAAACCCAAGAGGGGGTGAATTGGGTATGGGGGAATATAAATGACAATTTACAATTTTACTACCCAATCAAATGGATGAATGCAATATTGTAAAGAATGCAATTGACAAAAGTGAGAAAGGGGGAAGAAACAAGGATAGAAACAAAAATATTTAGACTGGTTTCGACAACCATGCCTACATCCATTACCAAGTGATACTCACACACTTGGACTTCCCAGTATGTGATCAATTTCCAAATGTCATTGATCAAGCCTTCTCACAATTGTTTCCCAAATTCACAATCAAATCCAAGTAGTTTTTCGGGTCACTACTCACAATCCTTACAGGTTCACAGATTCCCCAATCTCCCACAACAATTTCTCTTTGAAGAGACTTGGGTATTTCCATTCAAAATAATAAGTGGCTTAATAGCTAAATATATAAGTGAAAGCACAAAACCTGACGTTATAGTATGGGAGCTAAATCTTGTTCTAGCACTCACAACCCTCGAATCCTCAAGGGCATGAAAACCCTAATCCAAAGATTAAGAAGAGTAAAAAAAAGCTATTTGATTCATAAACTCAAGATGATCTTATATCGTCCAAAACGACCTTAATATAAGAAGGTCGGATCACAAAGGAAAAAAGAAACCTAAATAAATAGGAAATGAAATAATATAGGTAAATAAATAGGAAACTAATATTTTTAAATCGTGCACAATACTTCAGAGGCTGCTTACACCCCCTTAAACATGTGGATTTGGCTCCAAAATCTCAACCCAATAAATGAATTTATTGGATATCTGGTAGAGCATTGGCTGCCATTTCTAAAAAGGTGTTATGGCTCATGTAACTCCTCCCTAGAGAAAAGTTTTGACCCTTGAAAGTTGAGCTTGAAAATTAATATTTACGACCTAATTGGGTGGACTTTTGACGGTCCAATTGATCCAGGGATTCTTTGGAAATCTTCTCTACATCAAAACCTCAAAAGGTAAAATATGCAAGTTATAAAGCTCAATAGAATGATTTTCATTAACCCACTAAACCAAGACTAAAGATGTTTAAAATTTTGCAAGAGTCTTAGATGAAACTCCCTTAAATCTCCCTTAAATAGAGACGGGAATGCCCAAAAATTGTGACAAAAAAGAGTCATAAATGACAATATCTTATAGGAACTGGTCCACCGCTTTAGCAATTGATCGAATGCTTAAGAAATAGCAATATAATTTTCCTGTTTATAGCCGTTACATGGACATTATGACCAAGCATCTGATAATCGGTTGATTGGTAGCCCGACCGTTGATAGGCCACGAGTTATATATGGCCTGCATGATAATACTTCTTTTTCTCTGTTTCTCTATTTTTTTGTTCCTAGGGACAAAAAATTAAGAGAAATCCCTATGTTAGCACTGGTTCATTTTTTTGTTCTACGGAATGAACCGGGACAAAAAAGTTGCTGAGAAATAGAAAAAAAGAAATTTCAATTTGAAGCTTCTCTGTCCTAGAAATAAAAGAAAGAAATAAGGGGGGGGGGGGGAGTTTCTCTTTAATTAGCACATGCCTAATTTGATGGGCAAAGCAGTATTTTCATGTTCAAAATAAACCACCACCTTCAATGCAACTTCAACTACGACCACCATCGACGCTGCCACCACCTCCACCACTACTACCACCTCTACCACCACCACCACCACCTCCACCACCTCCATAGTCACTGTCACCTCTACTACCGCCACCACTACTGCCTCCTCTACCACCATCACCAACACTGCCCCCACCACTGCCACTACCTCCACCACCGCCACCGCCACCACTACCACCACCTCCACCATCACCGCCACCTCTGCTACCGCCACCACTACCACCATCGCCTCCACCACCATCACCACCACCTCCACCACTATTGCCACCTCTACCACCACCACCACTAATACTACCACCACCACCACCACCACCACCACCTCCTCCACCACAGCCACCACCACCACCTCCACCACCACCATTGCCATCACCACCTCCACTTCCATGACCATCACCTTCACCACCACCGTGACCACCTCCACCACCACCTCCACCACCACCTCTGCCACAACCACCACCACCACCACCTCCACCGACATCGCCACTATGTCCATCTCCACCAAATTTTTTGGTATTTAATGGCATTTTTGAAAATTTATAGAAGTTCAAGAAGCAGAAATGATTGTGCATAACAAATGCGCTTCTGTTTCTTTTCTGGCAAAGAAATAGAAATTATTATGCATTACCAAACGTGTTTTTTGGCCCAGAAAATGGCCAAGTAATAGAAATACAAAAGGTCATTTCTAGAATAGAATCATGTCCCAGAAACAAAAGTGCTATCATGCAGGCCTGTACAATCTGACTGTCTGACAATCTGTTCCAACCACCGTTAGGTAAAATAGACATAAATTACTCTCTAGAGCTTATATTGACATGATTCTTTTCCATATCAAAACTAGACTCAAGGAGATAAAATTTCATGTTTTGACCTAAGTCCAATTCCAACTTTAGGACCATGTGATGGAGACACATATATTTAAATATATATTCAACAAGTTCCTACAAGAAAATGAAGCAATTAACTCAAATCCACTCTCAAACCATCCCTCTTGGCGTCCTTTACAATAATTTGTTGCTTCCCGCATTCTACCATTGTTGCTCTCTCCTCACGGGACAACCCTTCCCCATCTTATGATTACAGTATCATCCTCCTCTCCGAAGTTGTCATTCACTTTGTCCTCCCACTAGAATTTGAGTCAGTTCTGTAATCCTTCTTGAATCAAAGAATGGAGAGTGTCACACAAGAAAGCTATAACAATCTTCACAAACATCATCACTGCCAATGCAGGTCCTCACCCTCTGTTGAAAATTACATAATTTACCCTCTTTTTATGTTACCACATCAGTGTATGGAGGGAAAAAAAGTCCAGCTGTTTGTAATCAACAAACGTACCCTTGAGGTAAAACCTAAAAAAGAAAAGCATTAGTTCTCTCTCTCATTTTACCTTTTGTTTTCTTTTATACATAGGATAATGTTCTCTATGTGTGAGGGGTGTAGGCCATACCCAGACATAGTGGGGGAAAAATGACTGCCCTGCCCCATGAAAGGCAAAATTCCTTCCCCCATAAATGCCATAACATGTGCATGGTGGCTACGGTCCCCCAAAGAGAATGCTCCCTTGCTTGGTCGTGCTGTCCCTATACTAGCGCAGGAGCCAATGAGAGCGCACACAAGGGTATCAACACAGATGAAATTTTTTATTTCAGTTGGGTCTGGGCATTAATTTTGCACACCCCTGTGTATGGGGGCAGGAACCATGCGACCAAACTTTTGAGTTTGGTGGCTTTTATCTAGACTGGTTAAAGGTTTGGTTCAATGGTCTAGATGGACTATTGGAGGAGTTAGAGTCTTCCAAGAGGGTGGAAGAGGTAGAGTTTTCCAAGGAGGTGTAGTCCTCAAGAAGGTGGAATCTTCCAAGTAAGTGGAAGGGTGGACTCTTCAACAAGATTGGGTCTTCCAAGGGAGTAGAAGTGAGTTGGTGGTTGAAGAGATTAAGCAATGAGGAGAGAGAGTTGGTGGGCTTTCGTCAATGAGAGAGAAACTAAAACCTTGCCCAACAAGGAGGAGGAAAGAGAAAGTTAGTGGGTTTTCTCTACGGAGAGAAAAAATAACAAGGTAGAGGAGTCTTATAAAAGAAGAGAGGTGTCTACCAAAGGGACTAGTATTGATCCAAGTGTTGAGCCAAGATGTGAGAATCCAAGTGAGAGTCCAAGAGGTACAATGTTGGTGCAACATGTGTACAAAGTGAATGCGAAATGAGAGAATGATATACATGGATGCTTGGGTTTGGGTATCAAATCATAATAGTTGTACTATTTTCTCTTCTCTTGATTCATAAAGGAAGTTGGATCTCACTTTGTAGATGTAAGCGGTTTTGCTAAACTATGTAAATCTCTTGCCTTTTATTTGTGTATGTGAATTTTCTTTTATTTTCTTTTGTGTATATTTGATATTGCACATACTGTTTTTGTGCATTGCTCACATTGCAAAGAGAAAGTTGGAAATTTTGGTTTTCAACTCCAACAAGTGATATCAAAGTCGATGGTTGGCGATCGAGTTTGAGGTTGATGGAGTGGGTCAATTGTGAGAAAGCACGATATTGTTGAGAGTGGCGGAGGAGATTTTTTGAAAAAAAATGGAGGGAGTCACCTTGGATCGCCAAGTGAGGGTTGCATGTTGTAGGATAGGAAAGCTGCGGTGGACATTTCTACAACATGGTTTGAGAAAAGATGATGCCTCCTTAGGGTGAAGACAGAGATCGAGGGACTAGAGGGGCATGTATGATGAAGGTTTACCCATTCAAGATACTAACACTAGAGATGTGTAGGGTGATGAATGAGCCGAAACAATGAGGGTTTTGTATTCAAGGTACTAGCACTAAAGATGTGCAGGGTGAAGAATGAGACCAAAATGATAAGTGTTTAACTATTCAAGGTACTAGCACTAGTGATGTGTAGGGTGAAGAATGGGCCGAAGCAATGAGGGTTCTCTATTCAAGGTACTAGCACTACAGATGTGCATGGTGAAGAATGAGACCAAAATGATTAGTATGTTGGCTAACCTAGAGGGGGGTGAATAGGTTATCACTAGTGGGTTTTGTCTATTTTTCAATTAGTAATGCATTTTGATAAATTATAAATTAATTGATTTACAAATAAAAAGCATAAGTAAATGAGGCACAAGGTTTATAGTGCTTTGACTCCAAGAGTCTACATCCACACCTCTCAATAATTGAGAGAATTCGACTAGTATTTCCCTTTCAATACAATTGATGGGGAAATAACACATTTTCAACTCTTTTTTAAGGATAAAAGGATCCTTACAATCTCTTAACGATGAGAGTCCTTGTACTAATCTAAGTTCAATCTAGATTAAGAACAACAATGGATGCTATCTAGAGTTACCTAATTCACAAGCATAATAATGTTAAATACAATAGAGTTGGTGGTATAAAACTATAAATACCTATCAAAGGATAGTGACACTTTGATGCGCAATGATATGAATACAAGTGATGCACCTTGAATATCCTAGATCACTCCTCTTGATGATATGAGTTAGAGAGAGTGTAGAGACTTGAGAGATTGAGTTCTCTTGATGAAGACCTTGAATTAAAAGCTTGAACTCAAGTACAAATTGCACTTAAAAACACTTTGTAGCTAGTTACTTCAGAAGTACTCTTGATTGAATGATAGTTGAGGATTGTAAAGGTTATCTTTTTGTGTCCTCAAAGTATTCATTTTATAACCAAAAGATTGGTAGAGAAAAAGTTCCAACGAATATATTGTTAGACATCCGGCTTACCGTTTTAGGAACTGGTCTCACTAGATCTTTCAATATAGCCGTTGGGAAAGTATCCATTAAACAATATAGATCATCTAGTCTTGTTGGACACCATTCGGCCTAGCCGTTTCAGGAATCTGGCGAGCCATTTGAAAAATGTAGTCCACTGTTTCTCTCGGGTGTGAATCCGGCGATCTAGTTCTTAGGAAACCAGATCCAGTTGTCCTGAAATGGATTTGTTTCACTTTATTTTTCTCTACTTTTTTGTCTAAGACCTCCTATGCTATCTGGGTCAATTTTAGGGTATTTTTTGGAATCACCTAGGATATATCTAGGTTGTGTGTGCATATTATATGCAAATGCAAATTTACAAGATTAGAATACGTATTCTAACTTAAGATGAGTGCACACGAACAATCTTCTCATTCTTCTTTTGGTTGGGGTTCCTTGATCTTGATTTTTCAAATGATGTTCATCAATCTTCAATCTTCATTTATATCTGGTCAAGATTCTTCGTGCTTTTCTTGAGCTTCATTGGCTTTTGAGTCTTGTCTTCTTCTTATGATCACTTAAACATAACATTAGTATTTTCATATGTTTGTTATCATCAAAATCATTATACAGAGAGGGGCATTTCTCAATAATCTCCCATGTCATATCATTTTTTGAACAAAATTACTGACAAAAACAATGAAGAAGTAGATACTTTACATTACATCACTTTTCCTTTCTACTTACATGCACGTGGAGAATCATAATTATTCCCCCCCTTTTGTCATCAACAAAAGGCGAACCCATAAGGGCTCTCCCTAAGATTATTCTAGGAAAGTTCAAGAGTGGCAATGAAAAAATTATAGGAGTTGCTCCCCCTAAACAGAAGCATAGTAGAATTATTGATTTGTGCGAGACAATATCACTCAACCAAGATAATTTATCAACCAAGCATAATTAACTATTAAAATATCCAAGCTTTCAAATGCCAATATCATGGAGTATGGAAAGGTTACAATATGTAAGCTTAATGTTTGACTGCATTGAAAGCTAAATATTACAAGCTCGCGAATACTGAAGGAAAATGCTTATGCATAAAAGAAAGAAATTCTATTCATCCATCTACTGGTGGGAGTCCGACATGGAGAGCGAGGGCCTTCATGTACTTTAGGAGCACCTCGTTTTGCTTTTCGATATTCTCAAGGCGCATAGAGTTTTCAGCCCGAAACTGTTGAAATTCAGCACGAGAGATGGAAGGCTCATCATCGCTTTCAAATGACCCTTCATTAGGTGGATTTACATTTCCACTAGATAGGTCAAGTGACTGAAAGAGGGATGCAGTAATAGCACTTTTAGGTCCAACCAGTTCTTCATTCTTCATTGATACTTTGAAGTAGCGAAAGATGGAGCTCAAAAGCCTTCCATATGGGAGGTTGGTGTTGTGAGATTTTCGACTAAGCCATTTCCTTATATCTCATAAAGAATCAATGGAAGGTGATTTGAGTGAGTGTGCAGTCACAATAGTTAATGTAGCTTAGCACCTCATCCTTGTGTCCACTAAGGGGAATGATGTTGTGCTGCAAAATATGGCTCACAATTTTGATTAGGGATTTCAGTTCTCTGGTTTTGATATAGATGGATTTTTGTACTCAATCATAATTTTTGGGTAAACTTCAAAAACATTAAAGAGTCTGTTCACTTTGGTTGTTCCCAATATTTCATAGGTCCAGAGGAAGGAATTTTGAGAATATAGCCTAGGTCTAAAAGGGAAAATTTAAGGAACACCCTTCACATGAGATGTAATGGTTAGAGTGTCTTCAGACCCACTGACTGATATGTTACAGTAAAACATCCTAAAAAGTTTAGGAAAGCAAGAATGCTTAAAAGAAAGCATGGGAGTCCATCCCATGCGGAGAAAGAGTTCAGGCAAACCTACAGAGATGAAGGAGTCAAAATTAACCTCTCTTCCTTGTTCCACTAGACGTTCCTCAAAGAGATTCCAATCTTCTTGTGCTTGAGTTGAAGCAAACCATTGAATGGGGGAGGAAACCAGTTGTTTGCATTTGCCCTGGAAGGCATATGATTTCTTGGTTCATTTTGAGGGATTTGGACTGTCCATAAGGTAAGAGATGGGTCTAGTTGTGAGAGATTGAGGGTAGGCTAGGGTTTTGAGAAAAAAGAGTGGATTTGAGATGAGAAAGTGTAAAATAGGGCAAAGATTTGAGGTTGGAGTGTTTGGAGATGAAAAAACTAGGTTTGGGAAGGAGAAGTGCCGAATGAAAGGGAAAAATGGGTTAGAAAAATGAAATCCCGACTGTAGCTGTCTATTTAAGTTCTGGCGGAACCGGCAAGCCAGTTGGGACTGTGCTGCACAATCCAGAGAGCCATTTTACCCTATTTTGCAAAGCAAAATTGGGCTTTGTTTAGGGGCCAGATTTTGGTGATTTTCGCACTATTAAGCTCCATTTTCACTTTAATAGATTACATAATCCCAATTCATACCGCCAATTACAAAACCTTTCCTCACTTAACGGTTTTGTGAAAATATCCACTAATTGCTTGTCCTTTTCGATGTATTCTAGGACAATTTCACTTCTTTGAACTGTATCTCTAAGAAAATGATGTCGAATATCAATATGTTTGGCTCTTGAATGAAGAATTGGATTTTTACTTAAATTGATTGCACTTATATTGTCACAATAAATAGGTGAGGAATTGAAATGAATCTCATAGTCCATGAGAGTTTGTCTCATCCATAGGACTTGGGTATAACACCTATCGGCCACAATGTATTCAGCTTGTTTAGTAGAAAGAGCAATAGAATTTTGTTTCTTACTATACCAAGAAACCAAACAAGATCCTAAGAAGTGGCATGTATCACTAGTGCTCTTGCGATCTATGTGGCAACCCGCAAAGTTGGCATCCAAAAAACTTATCAAGTCAAATTCTTGATTCATTGGATACCACAATGCTACATTAGTAGTGCCTTTGAGGTATTTAAAAATTCTTTTAACGACACTAAAGTGGGATTTCATGGGGTTCGGTTGGAATCTAGCACATGCACACACGCTAAACATGATATCTAGTTTGCTAGACGTGAGGTAGAGAAGATTACCTATCATGCCTCTATAATGTGTGAAGTCCATTGGAGTACCTTCCTCGCCCTTAGATAGTTTTAGGGAGGTGTTCATAGGAGTACTAGATGAATTTTGCACATCAAAGTCAAACTTTTGAGGAGTTATTTAGTATATTTAATTCGAATTATGAAGATTCTATTAGAAGTTTGCTTAATTTGAAGTCCTAAAAGAAATTTAATTCACTCATTAAGCTCATTTTAAATTCATCACTCATGCATTTGCTGAATTCAAGGAAAAAGTTTTTATTAGTGAATCCAAAAATAACATCATCAACATAAATTTTCACAATGATAGTGTCTTTACCTATATGTTTTATAAACAAGGTGGAATCTACCTTACCTATTTTAAAATCATTTTGGATTAAAAATTCACTTAGCCTTTCATACCAAGCTCTAGGAGCTTGTTTGAGGCCATATAAAACTTTCTTAAGTTTGAAACCAACATTTTGAATTTTTGTATCCTCAAAACTGGGAGGTTTTGCTACATAAACTTTCTCAATGATGAAACCATTTAAAAAAGATACTTCTAACATCAATTTGGTAGAGTTTAAAATTTTTATGACATGCAAAAGCAAGTAGCATCATAATGGATTCTAGTATTGCCACTGGTCCATAAGTTTCATCGAAATCTATGCCCTCTTGTTGGTTATACCCTTTGGCAACCAACCTAACTTTATTTCTAATGATTGAGCCATCTTCATCAAGTTTGTTCTTAAAAATCCATTTAGCTCCAATAATGGTATGATTTTTGGGTTTTGGAACTAGCTCCTACACATTGTTTCTTTCAAATTGGTGTAGCTCTTCTTACATGGCTACAATCCAATCACTATCATTCAAAGCTTCTTTTATATTTTTAGGTTCAATTTTAGACATGAAGGAAACATTGTTACAAAAGTCTTGGGTCTTAGATCTAGTTTGGACACCTTTGTCTAGGTCTCCAATGAAGTGATCTAATGGATGATATTTCTAAGATCTAACCTCCTTAGGTAGAACCTTTGGTTGGTTATTGGGTTCAGTCAAGAAAAAGTTTTCAATTCTTTTCTTGATTTCAACAAATGTATCTTCATCATTGTTCACCAAGGGTTTGTGTCATTCCTTGGTAGAGATTCATCAAACGTAACATTCATTGCCTCTTCAATTACTAAGTTTTTCTTGTTAAATACTCTAAAAGCACAACTATTTGAAGATTACCCAAAAAAAATGCCATCATCGGCTTTGGCATCAAATTTTTCTAAGTTATCCTTATGGTTCAAAATATAGTATGTACATCCAAAACTTTAAAGTAGTCAACTTTAAGCATTTTATTGTGATAAAGTTCAGAGGATGTTTTGAATAAGATAGGTTCAATCAATATACGATTTAGTACATAACAAGCCTTATTGAGTGCTTCGACCTAAAAATATTTTGGTAAAGAATATTCATTAATCATTGCCTTAGCGTTCTCTTGTTGTGATCTATTATTCCTTTCAATACCTCATTGGATTGAGATGTTATAGGAACGGAGAAATTATGAGTTATGCCTTGCTCATTGCAATAACTCTTATATTGCTTGAGGTTATCAAATTCTCTTCTATGATTACTTCTAATGGTTGTTATAAAGTATCTCTTTTGATTTTGTATTCTCTTACATAGAAAAACAAATTCATCAAAGACTTCATCTTTGTGCTTTAGAAATAAAGTCCAAGTGAAATGAGAAAAATCATCAACAATTATAAAGGTGTAACGTGCACCACCTAGGCTTGGTTTAGGGATAGGTCCAAACAAATCCAAATGTATTAATTCAAGAGGTCTAGTAGAAGACACTTCATTCTTGGATTTATGAGATGCTTTGGTTTGTTTACCTCTTTGGCAAGCATCGCATATGTGATCCTTGTCAAATTTGAGATTGGGTAAATTCCTAACCAAATTCTTATATCCAATGATCTTAATTACTTTCATATTAACATGTCCTAGATTTCTTAACGTCATTTGATATAAGACATGCATTACTAGAAATAGCTTCATCCAACAAGCAGATATAAATATTATTTTTGTAATTCCTTTCAAGATGCTATTTTTATCTGAATCTTTAACTAGGTAATAGGAGGTTTTGAAATTAATACTATATCTCTTATTACATAATTAACTTACACTAAGCAGGTTACACTTTAAATTGTCAACTAGGCATATATTGGATATAGATGTACCTTAAATGGTGATTTCACCAATGCCGATTATCTTTCCTTTACTATTATCTCCAAAGGTTACCCATCCTCGACTGTGCTTGTTCAATTTGGAGAAGAGATTTGGGTTGGCCATTGTAAGTACCGTGGTCCTTGGGACGAGGGTTCCTTAACCTTATGGCGACAAAGATTAGATGTCGATGAATAACTGCATATTGTTTCGACATATCATTATGGGGATTGGGATCATATTTCATAAAGAAATGGAGTCATCACCTAGGATTAGGGCCTAGGACCCGATGGGTCTAGCCCCATCCGGGATTAATGGAAAGGGCTACGTGATTCCATATGGTCTGATCAAAGATTCAGGGTAAGTAGTCAGGTTACGAGAGTGAAAAGGTGTTAGGCACCCACTTCGTCCGGATAAACCGATCTTTCTACTAGATGTTTGTTTTCGAATATTCTCCCTTAATAATATATCCTATACTAATATGCAAGGTTAAGTTATGATGCACTAATCATGACAAAGTAAGAAAAATCATTTACTATGTACACTAAAGCAAGTTACTTTAATTGTCTACATTATACAAAAAATAATAATAAGAAAAAAGATAATACCTGTCAAGAATACAAGATATAAATGAAAATGTGTCAAATACGAAATATGTGATGTCCCACGGCTCAGGTGGAGACGGACGATCGGCTTGCCTCTCTCTTGTCGGACAGAGTAAGGACTATATGAGATGGGTTTCGTTACTCAGACTTCGGGCAGAGCAACGACTGTATAAGGGATTCTCGTTATCTGTATATGGACAGAATAATGGCTATAAAAGGAGGCTTTTATTATCTGTATATGAATGAAATAACATCTTGACTAGGAGGTGAGCGCTCTTCACTCATCGTCACCCCCCCGACGATGTTGACAACATGGTTAGAGGATAGTTCTAAGTTTGGTTAGGTTACCTTAGGGCTGTGGAAGGTCTGGCCAATCTACAAAGGATCCAATCTTTCCTTCTCCTTCTCCGTCTTCTTCTCCTTCTTCTTCTCTTTCTCTCTTATTTTCCTTCTCTCCACGGTTTTGAACAATAGGAATGTCTTAAAATGGGCTGGGTCCCTATTTATAATTTCTATAAAACTAAGGTCTATTTGGCAGGGCAACCCCTTAGTGAAAATGCACTTTTAAGGTAATTTTGGCCTAGTTTAGTTACATAGGTGGAGCCCACACGGATTCCAAGAGGGGGATTTGGTTCCTAAAATTCCCAAGTACTTATTGGAGCTGTTTGAAGGCAGTAGGTACAGCTCCCACAATCTTGGAATGGAAAAAATGCAGGTTTTGGCATCATTGGACGATTCACTAGAGCTTTGGGCCAATCGTCCAGTGCATCATCCAGAGAATGCAACACTGCTTTGTTTTGCCTGTGGTTTCTACAGAGGATTGTCTTTCCACATGGCACTTTCCCAACACCCCACCACACATACAAGGAACATATATTTAAGGGCATAACCCTCCAAATACTCAGGAGAAAGAATAACCTGTGCTCTGTGTTGTATTATAGGTAATGGACTGAGCAGCTGCATGGTGTTGCTACCCATCTTCTCACAAGTATGGTGGATGTCATCAGTGGGGGCTCCCTGTTGATTGTAACCACTGGGGTGATACACGATAGGTCATTGGTGTGGGTGGTTACTGGTCGTTACTCTTTAAGCAAAATCTAAGTCAGACTGGGGCAGGTTTGACATTTCTCCCCACCTAATAGAAATTTCGTCCTCAAAATTGTCATACCTTGTGGTTAAAAAAGTTGAGGATATTTAGTACGCATTTCCTCCTCACGCTCCCATAAAGCTTCCTCTAGTGGGGCAGTTTCCCCATTGAACCTTTACGAATGCGACTATGCGGTTACGGAGGTTATGTTCCTTTCTCTCTAGTATATCCGTCGGCTATTCCTTATAGGTCATATAAGTATCCAGCTGCTCTGGTTCGGCCGAGAGTACATGTGTCAGGTTGTTGATATACTTCCTTATCATCGACACATGGAAAACATCATGGACGCCTTCTAAAGATGGCGGTAGGGCCAATCGATATGCTACTGGTCCAATCCTCTTCAGGATTTCATAAGGGCCGATGTATCTCCGGCTCAGTTTACCCTTCTTGCCGAAACGTAGCAATCCCTTTGTTGGAGAAACTCGGAGAAACACTTTCTCATCAACTCCAAATTCAATGTCCTTCCTCCAGTTGTTGGCGTAGCTCTTTTGTCTGGACTGGGCCGCTCTGATCTTTTCCCTAATCACATCTACTTTTTCACAAGTTGCTTATATCATCTCAGGACCTAGATACTTCTGTTCCCCGACTTCGTCCTAGTATAAAGGTGTTCAACATTTTTTGCCATACAGGGCTTCATATGGTGCCATGCCAATGGTGGAGTGGTAACTATTATTGTAGGTAAATTCCACCAAGGGAATGTAGGCGTCCTAACTGTCCCTCATTTCTAATATGCAAACTCTGAGCATATCCTCTAGAGTCTGAATGGTCCTTTCGGATTGTCCATTTTTCTAGGGATGGAAAGTTGTGCTAAGATTCAGCTGGGAACCCAAGGCTCATTGTAAGCTTTTCCAAAATCTTGATGTGAATCGGGGGTCCTGATCAGATACGATTCTGACAGGCATGCCATGCCGTCCGACCACATTTTTAATAGAGCTAAGCGAGCTTTTCCATGGAGTAAGTTGTCTTGATGGGAACAAAGTGGGCTGTCTTGGTTAGTCCATTGACTATTACCCAGATTGCATTCATTCCCTTTCTTGTGTTGGGCAGATTTGTCACAAAATCCATGGTAATCCTTTCCCACTTCTACTCTGGAATTGGAAGCGATTGTAGCAGTCCGTAAGGTTTGTGTCTCTCTACTTTTATCAGTTGAAAAGTGAGGCATTCCAACACATACAAAGCTATGGTCTGTTTCATTCCAATCTACTAATAATATCTCTTCAGATCCTTATACATTTTTGTGCTACCCGGGTGTATTGAGTAGAGTGAGTTGTGCGCTTCCTTGAGAATCAGGTCTTGTACAAAAAATTAGATGGCATGCACAGCCTATTCCTGAATCTCAATGCCCCATCGTTGGCTATCAAGAAATCGAGGTCTTTATGAACCCCTTGCTTTATCTCCCAGATAATCTTTGCCAGTTCGGGGTCTTTGGGCTGCTTCTCAATTATCTCTTCTCGGATCGACAAGTGTATGTCCATAGCTACCAGTTGTATAGCCATCCCCTCGATCATGAGTTCCAAATTGAACTCCCGAGCTTCTTTTAATAACTGTAGACCAAGGAAGCGAGGGATGTAGTTTGGGATTTTTTGTTTAGTGCATCCGCCACTACGTTGTCCTTGCCATGGTGGTATTGAATATCATAGTCATAGTCATTTACTAATTCTAACCACCACCTCTGTCTCATGTTTAGTTCTTTCTCGGTGAAGAAATACTTAAGGCTCTTGTGGTCGCTAAAGATTTCGCTCTTCTCACCATAAAGGTAGTGCCACCAAAATTTTAAAGTAAAAACTACCGTAGCCAGCTCTAAGTCATGAGTGGGGTAGTTCTTATGTTCCTTCAACTACCTTGAGGCGTAGGCAACAACCTTTCCTTTCTATATTAGTACACCGCCCAATCCTGTTAGAGACGCGTATACGTACACAACCATGCCACCGGTGCCATCTGGAAAGGTTAGCACGGGTGCCGTCACCAATCGATTTCTTAGTTCTTGGAAACTTTTCTCACAGGTGTTAGTCCATTCAAACTTCACACCCTTCTTTGTTAGCTTTGTTATGGGTGCCAAGATGCGTGAGAAATTTTTGATGAATCGATGGTAATAACCAGCTAATCCTAGGAAGTTACGAATCTCTATGGCCTTCTTTGGAGTCTCCTACTTGAGAACCGACTTTACCTTATTTGGGTCTACTTTGATACTTTCCTTGGTGACGATATGTCCCAAGAATCCAATTTGGTGAAGCCAAAATTCACACTTGATGAATTTGATGAACAGCAGGGGCTCCCTTAATCGCTGCAACACGAATCTAAGATGTTGTGCATGCTCTTCACTTTTGGAGTAGACCAGGATATCGTCGATAAATATAATGACTTACTTCTCTAGTACATCATGGAATACCCTGTTCATTGTGTCCATAAATGCAGCTGGGGCGTTGGTTAATCCAAATGACAACACCAAAAATTCGTAGTGTCCGTATCGGGTTCTAAATGCCATCTTGTGAATGTCGCTACCCTTGATCTTCAATTGATGGTACCCAGACCTAAGATCAATCTTAAAGAAAACCCTTGCACCTTGTAATTGATCGAATAGGTCGTCGATGCGTGGCAATGGGTATCGGTTTTTGATTATGAGTTTGTTCAATTCTCGATAGTCGATGGACATTTGCATGCTTCCATCCTTCTTCTTCACGAATAACACAGGTGCTCCCCAAGGAGACACACTTGGTCGAATAAGTCCTTTCTTTAGTAAATCTTGCAACTGAATCTGCAGCTCTCTCAACTCCACAGGCGCCATTCTGTAATGTGCCTTGGATACAGGTGTTGTACCAGGAACCAAGTTGATCACAAATTCTGTTTCTCGATCAGGTGGTAGCTGAGTCAGATCCTCTGAAAAAACATCAGGAAACTCCCTAACAACATCGAGTTCCTCTAAAGGCCTGACCTTTACCTCGGTGTCCATCACTGTAGTCAAATAGCCCTGACATCCTCCGTCCAACAACTTTCGTGCTTGGAGGGCAGATAAGGTTATCCTCTTGGGCTTCCTTATCGGTTCACTTTGATAGATGAAAACCGAGCCATCCTTCATCTTAAGTAAAATCTTCTTCTATGACGTTTGCCCCATAAGCGGACAGCCAATCATGCCTAGTATTACATCAAAATCCTTCATACCAAACTTGATCAGGCGGGCTATCAGGTTCTTTCCACAGATTTCCACTAAGCAGGGTCATAAACTTCTTTTAGACTCACGATGCTTCCAGTTGAAGTGCTAACTACCAAATCATGCCCTATGTCCTTCGGTTGGATGGTCATCCTATCCATAAAGGCAACAGATACGAAAGAGTGGGATGCGCCCGAGTCGAATAACACTCGTGCGGGAGATAATCAAGGTACCCAGGGTTTGTATAAAGATAACAATGCAATCAAATTCTCCGCACCAATTGGTTTGTTTCCTACAATTTAGTAGTGTTATGAGCACATACCTATCATTACTTCTAGGTTCGCCTTCGCTTCTTCATTAGTTAGTGCGAACACCTTTCCTTGCATCCGTTTGTCCCGAGGTTGAAAGGGTAGAGCAAAAGACTGGATCAATGGGTAAGAGTTGTATCCAAGGCTCACACAATCTCTAGCCAAGTGCCCAGCTTTGTGGCATACAAAGCATTTGTTGGATAGTACAGAGGAAGAAGAGGCCTGGCTCGCTTGGCTCGTTTCTTACTGTCGGTACTGTATCGGATTAGGGCTCGAGCTAGTCCCCCAAAATGCCTTGTTTGGCTACCCAAAATTTTGATAGTTACTTGGCCTTTTGCCCAATCCAAGCGACGCAGTGGTCTTCTCCATTAGTCTATCCTCTAGGGTCTTTGCCTTATGACCATCTATGCATAATCTCGAATGTCTAGTATTGACAGAGTAGATCCAATCTCCGGCTTGAGTCCTTTCTCAAACTTCTTCGTCTTGCTAGCTTCCCCCTTCATGTGCTTCGGTGCGAAATGGAACAAATCCTCAAATTGCAGCTGGTAATCCAACACAGTCTTCGATCCTTGTACAAGGGCAAAGAATTCAGCTTCCTTCTTGTCTCTGAAACTCTCCAGGAAATAATTCTTGAAGAATACTTCCTTAAACTGATCCCAAGTAGGGTTGGGATGAACTGCTTCCAAGTTAGGTCTCGTTTCCTTCTACTATGCTTCTGTCTCATTTTGCAATTGATACCTGACGCATATCAATTTTTGAGCATCGGTACACTCAAGTACGTCGAATGCTTTCTCTAAGGCGCTAATCCACCTCTCCGGTTACATCGCCTCCGAATTTAGCTTAGAGAACATAGGCGGAGGGAGTTTCTTGAATCTCTCCATCACTTTAGCTATGGAGCTTTCTGCCGCATGTTAAGGCACAGGTGGTGGAAATTGCAGGGGCTGATTGGGTGGTGGGGGTGCCACTCACTGCTGCATTATAGTCATAAATTGAGCAGTCATTTGGCCCAACAACTCTTGTTGTTGCTGTATAGTGTGCATCATGGTTGCCATGACGGTATTTACTTCGCCAGTAGCCATACCTGGAGGGGGTACAGTTGCAACAGCTGGGGCAGCTACTGGCACCGGATTTGGGATAACTCGGGGTACTCTTGGCGAAGTAACCGATACTTCGAAATTCTGAGCTTCGGCTCTATCCAGTAGCTCAACTTCCAAAACGAATTGAGGGCCTCTTCCACGACGACCATCCCGGTTTGATCTTGTGTAGACCATGTTTGATTGCTGAAAGGAATTTTGCCAATGAATAACTCTTATTCTTATCTTTACTAGTGAAAGTTCTAATTTGATCTATATTAGACAGGATAGTATTCTTCCTAGGTCGCAGTTTGATAACATTTCCATATAACAAGGAGAGTTTTATGTAAAAAAATATATATATGACATAAGACAATGGGATTAATTTCTATAATAGTTAAGCATCTTTTGGTTTATACCTATATTTAGCAAGCAAGGCAATCTCACCTTCTCCCTGTCATAAAAGCCTGTAGGTCCAAGTACACAAGGTCACTCCTAACCTCATCAACTAGAGCAAAATAAATATTGCGGTCCTCCTCCATGGCGGTGTCAAGAAGTGCTAAGTATACTACTAGGTACTTCTCTGCTTGGGTTATAATCCTCTGGATTCGAGCTAGCCTCTTTCTTAGTCGGCTAATGTAGTGTATGTCGCTGGGGTTTATCGGGCTGAAAACACAACCAACCCTGCTATGGAGAGATTTTTTTGAACATTAGGTTCCTATGGTTCCCTATCTTGGATGGATGTACTTAAGGCTGCATGAACTCAGGTAATACAGTCAAGAATCTTAAATGAGGTAACTCAAGGGTATAAGCAAAACAACAATATATAAAAAAAAATTTAACACATCAACCGGTCACAAGCACATTAGAACTTAAAGGATGATGCTAATTATAATTCTCTATTTCTTTTTATATATATTTTTTATCCCTATCTATCTATGTTCGGATTTCTACTCTCAATATCCACACACAAGTTCTTACATCCAAATTTATGCATACTTATGTACATATATGCACATATACATGCCACGGGTTTCGCTTTACAAAAATCTCTTTTTTTTTGTTTTCTTTCTTTCTTGTATTGCTTATATGTCTTATATTTTACATAGGCATTATATTATTTTATTTATTTATTTATTTTTGAATTTACCTCTAATGTCATCATGGCCAACTACATGGTTTTAAAATGTCCAAAATGCCCATATATACCATGTGAATTCAAGCAAAAAATTAGAAGTTTCATTACTGCTGTCAACCATTCTCTGGACGTTTGACTAGACGATTGGGTCAAACGTCTAGTGCCATCATCTAGAGAATCGGGGACTGTTTTAAACACAGTCTGAGACCTATTGTTTTCATTTCTTTTTCCCCTCTTGAGAGCTTTGGACTTCCCACATTGTGCCCCAAGGGTTTTGCAGGTTATCTTCCACCACTCCAAGGCGTCACATCGACATTCCTTCGTGTCTACGCTACCCTAGGTAAGTTTGGTAGATTTCTCTCTTTCTTTTTTTTTTTTTTTTTTTTGTCTATTTTATTTGTATAAACCCTAACTTCCCTCTTGGCTGTATTGCAGCTATGTCTGCAAGCAAATCGCATAGCATAGCAAGGAAGGTAGCAATCTCCAAGCGGCCACGGTTTGATCCTTCGCCACCACCATCATCGGCCGTGCCATCACCCACATCTGGGGGTGATTCTTCATTCGAAGAACCTGAATTTGACCGATTCTGGTTTGTTCGATTTGAGTATGAGCAAGTATGGGAGAAGTTCCAAGACAAAAGCATCATGAATGGAAGGGTGGTGCAAGTAGAGGACTTCTAATAATTTAAGCTTTTTGAGAGATTTAATGCTTTGGGTTGGGCACCTATGCTATCTCCTACCCTTCAATGCTACCCAAATTTGGTTCGACATTTTATTGCAATCTTGGTCAGAGTAGGGTGAAAGGAGTGGACATGACCTTCACCTCAGCTATTTTGGCTGAGATCTTACAGATACCCAACAGGGGTATTAGATGTTTTTACAAGCCCAGGGTGGATATCTCATATTAGTTTTCCTTAGAGACTAGGGCTCAAGTTTTTAAAGCCCTTACTGGTTCAGAGAGGGTTCCGAAGTCTGAGGGGAGCTTCAGGCCTACTGCCAGGTGTATCTCTTGCAACATCTACCCCAAGGGGGGGTAATAGAGTTAGTATTTCCATGATTCGTGCCTACATCACATATTTCCTGTTGAGGGCTAGGAAGGGAAGTCCCGAGATCAACCAACCCTACTTACTTATGCAGGTCAGAACCCAGCTAATGGGAATCTGCCTTATGGGAGGTTCCTTACTCGAGTCTTTATGCACTTTGGAGTTTCCCATCTTGAAGAGTTTGAGGGAGGTGATGGGCTGAACTCCATTAGTAAGACTTTTATGAAGAAAATGAGGTTGTTAGGTGATCCAGAGAGTCCTTTTGAGGAGGTTGATGAAGAGATGGAGGAATTTGAGGATGAGGATGTAGGTGCTGAAGGTGTAGGGGGAGTAGGTGAGACTGGGGAGATGCATCGGAGAGAGGATGATCCCATAGATCCAGGCACGCAATTTGGAGATCTTCTCGTGCATGGTCTTGCAGAGGCTTCTGGTTCGCAGGTACCTCCTCCAGTATCCGAGACTTATGGTTGGGAGAATATGGTGGCACAGTTCAGAGGCATCCATACCCAACTTGCCCAGATGTCGTCAAGGATGGACCGTGGTTTTACTTCCTTGGAGGGGAGAGTGAATTCTATTGAGCAGCGACTGGACTTCTAGGACTCCCATTATTAGGTCAACTCACGCAGTCTCAGCCTCCGTGGAGCGATGATCAAGCTCAGCAGTAGTTTACTAGTCCTTATATCTCTAGGTTTTTTTTTAAAGCCTCTATTTTATTTTCCAGTTATGTTTTATGCATTTCCTATTATCAGCTATACTTTTTTTTTTATATTTTCCTTCTAAGCTGTAGTTGGGTGTAGTACTTTCAACCCACTCCTGATGTAACGGCTCATGCCAAATTTCAATCTATGAATCATATATTTTTTTTTACTATGTCAGTTCCTATGATGTGTTATTCACGGGTACTCTTATGTTTGCTAGATTTTTTCTATGTTCACTTTTTGTTAAAAGTTGTCCTATCTCCGCTGTTTGTGAATGTAGAAAGATCTTCTTGCTCTGATACCAAGCTCTGTCACACCCCAAACCACTCCCTGGGAGGATTAGGTAAGTGACCCGAATTGCACGGTAGCAATCTGGCAAACCCCAAGGATCCAGAAGCTGTTAATACCATTCACAAACACACGCACCCATAATGATGGATAAAACATAATTACATAGTGCAGTGGAAACTAATATTTACATAAATTTTCAAGTTTAAATTACAAGCCATACAGTCATTATTTCTCTACTCCACCATCCGGATAGTCACCACACCTCTAACCAATAGCTCACGAAATAACAAAAGAGACAGACAACAGAAGCCCCACTTATGCTATACAAAAAGGGAAAGTCAGTAGACAAGTATCTACATCAAAAAGAATTCCCTAGGTTAGGAGAGGTAAACTGCTCATCCTTCCTAAGCCATTTTCAATAGTCATTGAGATCACCCATACTAGAGGGATAGCCTTCGTCCAGGTCCACACCCACACAGTCATAATCAAAATCACCTTCCTGCTCGTGATAAGACTCCCAGCCAACATTATGTCCACTGTAAGATCATCTAAAGAAGAAGAGATACAAGAGTGTGAGCTCCACCGAGCCCGTGAATGAAATATAACCATGCATGCACATGCAAACACAACCAAATGAGTCCTACATGAGATGAGGTTCTTTTATTATTAAGCCAGCCATCTAGCATCACAACTAAGGCAGGTAAAAGTGGTACTACAATCCCCAATACATGTATTGCTGGTGCGGGCTTCTAACCCCTTCCCGTGATACACCCATTGAGTTGTCGAGAGGACCAGTAGGCTCCAGCATGTTCTCCATGGTTAGGCCGATCAGCCCTCTTGGATTAGTCTGTGAAATCACCTTTCACCATTTCGGTATAACATTTTTCTTTCTCTGGCATTCAGCTAAGTAAATCACCTTTTCGGCGCAACATAATTCTTTTCCTTTTTCTCTTTGATATAGGTTCTCCCATTGACATCCAACACCTTAACCCCTGTTGGCAAGGGTTCATAGCACGGGTGATGCTACTCTAGCCCAATGCATTCTATATGACATAGTATGAGTCAGATGGTGTCAACCGCATCCCATTCTACGGGCTACCACAGGCCTCATTTCCAAGCCCGCTAAGGCATCTAATCTAGCATTTCCGTAAGTATAACATTAACATTCAATTCCAATAGCCATTAGATACAAATCAGAAACAAATAGGAATATAAAGCAATTTAATAAATAAAATAGTAAATATTGCTATTGCTATTGTCATGACTCATCAGTCATGTAACACCGACACCCATGGTGTAATTCCACTCTCCTTGTGTTAATCCTGCTTGTCCTTCAGTCGGCTCTGTCCTAGTCGATGTCTGACACAGCACCTCATGTGCGGGGTTATAACCTAAGTTGACTGGACCATTAGAACACATTAAATATTATCTAAAAAGGGTCTTAGAGTTCTAGATTTGGCTTAGGTTTGCTCAACACTGTATAGCAATTATAGGAACAGTAGCATGGTTCTGTTCTAGGTCTGGCTTGGTTTACAGTGCGGGTTTTGACCCCCTTTTTGGGTCCACTGGCACCCCCAAGACATGGTTACAACAAGGATGGTTAGGGTATGATTTCAGGGTAATTTTTTTGCCCCCAACACAGTCCAAGGCCTGCGGGTGTAGATCAAATAGGCTAGAAACAAATCAGACATCAAACAGCAACACTAGATGATTCACTGGCGCATGCTCCAGTGCCTGTAGAGCACGAGTTTCTTGCTCAAATCTTGTTTTCAGCAATAGATTTCCTCTCTAATTCAATTTGGGATGAGTTTTGGGGGTAGCATAGCCTAGGGTTAAGCTTATGCAAGGGTCTTAGGGATTTCCAAATTGGGTTTACAAATTGGTTGATGGATTGGGTTTTGACATCAAGTAATTCAAGCCAGGAAGGCTAAGATTGAACAAGCAGCCATTCAAACCTTATCTACACACATAACAACAAGTATGGATATGCATTTTAGCTACAATCTCAAGCCTTAGAATGCAAATCAGCTCATGCATGCAAGGATCTATGCATTCAGCTCACTGTCAATAGTTTGCATGCATGATTAGGTATGAAGTCAAGCTAAATGCATGGCTGGAACTTAGAATGCTTGTGACAGTAAGCTTAGGTAGTATAATCACATATAAAACCCCTAGAACTAACCATGCATGTAAGATCTAAGCATTCCTGAAGCTCCAAGCAGTGATCTCATAGGAGTTCCTACAGAGACAGCCATGTATGCTCTGGTCTTGGGTTCAAAATCAGAGAACCAGATTTGAAACATGGTTAGAGGATAGTTCTAAGCTTGGTTGGGTTACCTTAGGGCTGTGAAAGGTCTGGCCAATCTGCAAAGGATCCAGTCTTTCCTTCTCCTTCTCCTTCTTCTTCTCCTTCTTCTTCTTCTCTTTCTCTCTTATTTTCCTTCTCTCCACGGTTTTGAACAGTAGGAATGCCTTAAAATGGGCTCTTTCTCTCTTATTTTCCATCTCTCCACGGTTTTGAATAGTAGGAATGTCTTAAAATGGGCTGGGTCCCTATTTATAATTTCTATAAAACTAAGGCCTGTTTGGCAAGGTAGCCCCTTAGTGAAAATGCATTTTTAAGGTAATTTTGACCTAGTTTAGCTACATAGGTGGGGCCCATATGGATTCCAAGAGGGGGGTTTGGTTCCTAAAATTCCCAAGTACTTATTAGAGGTGTTTGAAGGTAGTAGGTGCAGCTCCCACAATCTTGGAATGGAAAAATGCAGGTATTGGCATCACTGGACGATTCACTAGAGCTTAGGGCCAATCGTCCAGTGCATCGTCTAAAAAATACAGCACTACTATGTTTTGCCTGTGGTTTCTACAGAGGATTATCTTTCCACATGACACTTTCCCAACACCCCACCACACATATAAGGAACATATATTCAAGGGCATAACCCTCCAAATACTCATGAGAGAGAATTACCTATGCTCTGTGTTGTACTATGGGCGATGGACTGAGCAGCTGCAGGTGTTTCTACCCATCTTCTCATAGGCATGGTGGATGTCATCAGTGGGGGGTCCCTATTGATTGTAACCACTGGGGTGATACACCACAAGTCATTGGTGTGGGTTGTTGCTGATCCCTGCTCTTTAAGCAAAATCTAAGCCAAACTGGGGCAGGTTTGATAGGCGATGTTATTTCTTGTAGAGCTTTCCCTGATCTTTGTAAGGGGCAACAACTACATGGTTCTCCCTTCTGAAGTTAAGCTCCATCAAAAGCTTTATGGAGCTTGGAAATATG
This sequence comes from Telopea speciosissima, assembly GCF_018873765.1. Taxonomy (NCBI): domain Eukaryota; kingdom Viridiplantae; phylum Streptophyta; class Magnoliopsida; order Proteales; family Proteaceae; genus Telopea; species Telopea speciosissima. Next base: position 43,164,981 of record NC_057920.1, read on the forward strand.
GGATAACCTAGAGGGGGGTTATAGGTTACCACTAGTGAAATATTGTCCTTTTAAAACTTTCTTGAAATTAAAACAAGATAGAGACAGAAATTGCACAAATAGAGGACACACAGAATTTATAGTGGTTCGGCTAACCTAGCCTACGTCCACTCCTCTCAATCTTGAGAGAATTTCACTAGTTACTTCCTTTTAGTACAGTAGGTGGGAAGAACACCTTTACAATCTTTTTCCATGGGGTAAAAGGATCCCAATCTTTTAAGGATAAGAGAATCCTTGCAAAGCTTAAGTACAGTCTAGGCCAATACAACAATGCTTTATAAACTTAAAAGCATAAACTAATACAAAGAGAATAAAGATAAGAATTACCTAGGCAAAGAGTGTGATGTGTACTCCTTGTAAGTGTCAAAATGATGCAAGAATGAATGCTTGTAATGATGACCTTCTTCAAGGCTATTCTTTAGAGTGCAAGCATATGAAGGTCTTTAAAGCTTTGAAGTCAACCTTGGAATAGACTTGATGAGGACAAGAAGACTTCAATAAATGAGAGCTTGAATTGACTTTTCACCTTTCATAAAAGTGCTAATTTGGACTATAGTGGATAGGTGAAAAAGTCTGACATGTTCTCTATTTATAGGCTCATTAATGGCCTTTAGAACATGTACAAAATGTGCTCTAACGGATCTATTTTTTACCAATCCGGTCGACCTGAAGATTGATCCGGTCGACCGGATCCTAGCCGTTGGAAAAACTAGCCGTTTGAAGGCAATATGGACATCCGATCTATGTCCGATTGATCGAATCATCGTCCCACTTGATCCGATCGATCGGATCACTTATGGGAACGTACCCGAAAGCCTACTGTGAGATCTGATCGATGTGTACCTTGAGATCCGATCGATCGGATTCTTAGACCGGATCTCAGTCAAGGCATGATTTCAGCAGTTTGACTGCAGGAATTGGTCTGGGACTTTCTCCAACAATTTTTACTAAATTCTAAGGTCATCGGGGGTTCATTTATAACCTCCTAAGGTCCCTAAATGATGCATATGCATATTTCATTAATTTTTATGCAAATGCAATTACAAGTACGCAGTTTGGTGTCTAAGCGTGTGCACACGAACATCTTGTGCATCTTGTCTTTCTTTCTCCATATGACGTTCTTCAATCTTTAAAAGATCCTTTTGAGATCTTCTTTACTTGATGTGTCCTCAAGGTCTCGAACTTCAATGGTTTGTTCTTGAATGACTTTTACTTTGTGTCTTCTTATTTTTGTGACTTATCGCCTTGTTGACACAAAGACACACACAATACCATTTCTAACTTGTTTGTTATCATCAAAACACTTATGGAGGTGGGAATAGAATTTCCCAGCAATCTCCCCCTTTTTGATGATGACAAACATATGATTTGATAGCAATGTATAGCATAGTATCCAAAACTTTAAAGCGGGCAAGTCATAGCAGTCAAGTCATGCATCATACATTATAATCATATAATCATAAGTCAAATGCATCCAAACCACATCCAAATCATTAAATGCATCCAAACCACATCCAAATCATTATATCCTCTCCCCCTTTGTCAACAACAAAAAGGAGTAGAGAAGGCTCCCCCTACAATATAGACTTCTATGCAGACAAAATATTTCAACTAAGATTTAAATTGGAGCATCCATAAAGATGTAAGAGTCTAAAACAAGTCAACCACATTATCTAAGTCAAAAGCACTCTCCCCCTAGAGAAGTGCAGTAGTTAAGAGTCATAATTAAAGGAAAGCAGTTGTTTAAAATATTACAAACCAAAGTGTCTTTTAAACTAAACATAAGTAAAAAGCACTAATTATCTGCAGGAGGTGTAGAGATCTGGAAATGCTGAGTGATCATTCGAAGCTGTGCCATGATCTCCTTATTGTCTCCACATAGTGCAGTGAACTGATCATCAAAATCCTGGAGGCGAGTGTCAAGCTTCTCTTGGTACGTTGCAAACTTAGCCCTTGTCACATATTCTTCATCCTCACTATCGTCCTCATCAGAACCATCACTGTCAACAATGGATGAAGAGGCTTGGTTGCGCCTAACTTGACGGCCAGGAGGAGGAGGAGGAGCATCAGATGCACTAGTAGGAATGGCCATCTTCTTCAAAGTAGAAGTGTCAATGGTAGAAGGATTTGTAGAGGGAATCTCATCAGTGAGATCTACTTCAAAATGCTTGAAAATTATAGTCAAGAGACGACTATAGGGGAGGCTAGCCTTGGAATCTCTTTCAGCAACCAATTCCATGGTTTTCATAATGACATAGGGAAAGCAAATTTGATGGGTATTGGCAATGCACCAAATGAGATATGCTTGAAAATGGATAACAACATCTCTATGCCCACCAAGAGGAAGGATATTGTAAGTGAGGATCAGATTTACCACCCTAGGGATATCTCCAAGATGGATGGCGGTAAGACCCTTTGTTTCACCCAAATAATTTTTAATAATTGCTCCATAAACTTCATCAACATTCATGAAACCTTGTGGCGAGGTTTCAACCATCCGGTCGACCGGATGACTAAAAATATATTTTAAAAGCCAGTCATCCCAGAATTTTGATCGTAATGCCTATGGGGGCAGGCTCAAGGGAAGAAACTCAATCAAAAAGGTTACACATACCTAATTCACATCGAAGATCGTAAAAACGTTCTTTGGACAGCAGTTTGGTGAAGATGTCAACAACTTGCTTCGCAGTTTCAATATGTTCGAGGACTACTTCACCCTTTAGGACAGTGTCTTGAAGGAAATGATGGTGAACATCGATATGCTTTGCTCTTGAATGAAGAATAGGGTTTTTACTCAGATTGATGGCGCTAGTACTGTCGTAGAGAATTTTGGAAGGGTTGAATTGAAGTCCATAGTCTTGAAGAGTCTAACGCATCCAAAGGATTTGGGCACAACACTTGCCGGCTGCAATGTATTTAGCTTCGGTAGTTGAGAGTGCCACATAGTTTTACTTCTTGCTGAACCAAGAAACGAGGTAAGATCCAAGAAAGTGGCAAGTACCACTCGTGCTCTTGCGATCAATATGACAACCAACAAAATCAGCGTCAGAAAAGCTAAGTAATTCAAAATCATTGTGCATTGGAAACCACAACCCTATATTAATAGTCCCTTTTAAATATTTAAAGATTCTTTTAACTGCACTTAAATGTGATTGCATAGGACTTGCCTGAAATCTAGCACATGCACAAACACTAAACATGATATCTGGTCTACTAGCAATTAAGTATAAGACTTTCAATCGTACCTCAATAACGAGTAGGATCAACTGGGGTTCCATTCTCATCTTTTGAGAGAGTTATTGAGGTACTCATGGGAGTGTTAGAGGCCTTTTGAGAATTAATATCAAATTTCTTTAATAGTTCTTTGATATATTTTGATTGATTGATAAAAATTCCATTTTCAGTTTGTTTGATTTGAAGACCTAAAAAGAAGTTGAGTTCACCCATTAAACTCATTTCAAACTCACTTTTCATGCAATGACTAAATTCAATACATAAAGATTCATCAGTAGCGCCAAATATAATATCATCTACATATATTTGTACTATAATTAAATTTGAGCCATTACGTTTAACAAACAATGTATCTATCTTACCAATGGTATAAGCATTTTCAATCAGAAATATCTTCAATCTGTCATACCATGATCTTGGTGCCTGTTTAAGTCCATACAAAACTTTCTTTAATCTAAAGACATGATCAGGGTGAGAAGAGTTTTCAAAACCTGGAGGTTGAGAGATATACACTTCTTCTTCAATAAACCCATTTAAGAAAGCACTTTTCACATCCATTTGAAGGAGTTTAAAGTTTTTATGACAGGTAAATGCTAGGAGCATTCTAATGGCTTCTAACCTAGCAACAGGAGCATAAGTTTCATCAAAATCGATTCCCTCTTGCTGATTATATCCTTGAGCCACTAGTCTAGCCTTATTTCTAACTACAATACCATTTTCATCTAATTTATTTCTGAACACCCATTTTGTTCCAATTATGGATTTATTTTTAGGTTTTAGCACAAGCTCCCAAACATCATTTCTATCAAATTGATGCAGTTCTTCTTGCATGGCCAAAATCCAATCACTATCCAATAGAGCTTCTTTTATGTTCTTAGGTTCTATCATAGATAGGAATGCAGAAAAATTGCAAGTATTTTGAGGTTTAAACCTAATTTGAACACCTGATTCTAAGTCACCAATGACTTGTACTAATGGGTGATTTCTTAATGGTCTAACTTCTTTAGGAAGCTCCAAAGAGTTTTCTTTAGATGTTTCTATAGGGGAATCTTCATTTAAAGAAGTGGTCTTTACCCTTTTAGAGATTTCAGAAATAACATCCTCATCCTCATCCTCATCAACTAGAGGTTTATACTTTTCTTTTGGAGGAGAAATATCAAATCTAATATTGATAGATTCCTCTACAACTAAGGTATTTTTGTTGAATACTCTATAGGCACGGCTATTGCTAGAGTACCCAAGAAAAATGCCTTCATCTGATTTTTCATCAAATTTACCTTTGGAGTCTTTAGTATTCAAAATGAAACATTTACAATAAAAAATCTGAAAATAATCAACTTTGGGCGTCTTTTCAAAATATAACTCATAAAATGTTTTGGATAGGATTTTTCTAATCAAAATACGGTTTAAAACATAACATGCAGTATTCACAGCCTCAGCCCAAAAATATTTAGGTAGAGAATATTCATTAAGCATAGTTCGGGCAGTCTCTTGAAGAGATCTATTCTTCCTTTCAATAACCCCATTAGATTGAGGAGTTCTAGGAGCGAAAAAATTATGAGTGATACCTTCATCATCATAATATTTTTCAAATTGGTTTGAGTTGTCAAACTCACCACCATGATCACTTCTTATTGTAGTGACCAAATAGTCCTTTTGGTTTTGGATTTTCTTACACAGTTTTGAAAATTCATCAAAAGCCTCATTTTTATGTCTAAGAAAACAAGTCCAAGTATATCTAGAATAATCATCAACAATGACAAAAGTGTATACTTTTCCACTCAAACTTGGAGTAGGGATAGAGCCAAAAAGATCTAAATGGAGAAGTTCAAGTGGTCTAGTAGTTGAAACAATGTTCTTAGATTTGTGAGAAACTTTAACTTGTTTACCCTTTTGGCATGCATCACAAAAATGATTCTTGTCAAATTTTAGTTTAGGTAAGTTTCGGACAAGGTCCTTCGAAACTATTGATTGAATCAACTTGATATTTATATGTCTAAGTTTTCTGTGCCAAACACTTGAATCTTCATAGGAAACTAAGCAAGTATTGCTAGAACTAGCTTCATCAATGATGCAAGTATATATATTATTATTTCTAGTTCCTTTAAATACTACTTTGTTATTTGTATCCATAACTAAGCAATGTGAAACATCAAAACTTATTTTACATCCAACACTACATAGTTGCCTTACACTAAGTAGGTTATAGGCAAGTTTGTTTACCAGATAGACGTTTGAGATGGTGGTACCTCCTATATTGATGTTTTCAATACCAATTATCTTTCGTTTGCCATTATTTCCAAAGGTCACCCATCCTCCATCATACTTTCTCAACTTTGTGAATAAGTTTGTATTTTCCGTCATATGCTTAGAGTATCCACTGTCGATATACTATTCTACTTGGCCTTTGCTCTTCAAGCATACCTATAAAACAAAGTTTACATATGTATTGGTCCTCATAATCTCATGGGTCCATTGTTGTTAGAGTTGAGAGACTCCTTAGGTACCCAAACTTTCTTATATTTATGGTCATTATTTGAACCATAGTTTGTGTCCGGAACATAGTTCTTGGGTCGTTGGTACCTAGGGTCACAAATATCAAATGAAGATGGTGTCCTTTTCTGCCTTTGTGATCTTTGCCAATCAAAGGAGTTTTGAGTCCTTCTACCTGTTTGGAATCTTTGATGGTCATAAGGTCTATATGAGTTATACTTCATATATGGCCTATGGTTTGGTTTAGGTCTATAGCTTCTTTCCATTGTGTATGGAGCTTGAGGTCTATGAAATTGTCTTTGGGGTCTTTGAGGTCTTTGGGGTTTTTGAGGTCTTTGGGGTATATATTCCCTTTGAGGCCTATTCCTTTTTTGAGAAGTATATTGAAATGCATGATACCATTGATTTCTATATTTTTGGTTTTTGTACCCTTGATTTCTTGAAGAGTGAGCATGAGAAATTGATGTTTGACCTTGATGTGTTCTTCCCTCTTCTATGTACACCATTTTCTCTTTACCTTTGGCATGATATGGGATTCTCCCATTATAGCCTAGTCCTTCCTTGTCTTGTGGTGGTTTTTGAGGTGTACCAAGAAGAGTGTCTAGGGATTTTTGTCCCTTGGTGAAGGTAAGCAAGGCAAATGTCAATTCCTCCTTTTCTCTTTCAAGTTGGGCAATGTAGATACGTAGATCATCTATTTTATTATACAATTCTATCACTTGTTTTTCTAAAAAGGAGTTTGAAGCTTCAAGTTTGCGGCTTGTCTCATAAAGAGCTTCAAATCCCTTTTCAATATCGTTTTCATCAATTTCATCCGTATCTATTTCTTCAATTGAATCACTATATTTAGAATTAGAAGTGAGATAGGCTGAACTTATCTCTATGCCATCTTCTGTTGCCATGAGAGCTAGATTTGTGACTTCTTCATCAGAATCTCCCACTTCTTCTTCTTCACTTGAGTCCCATGAAATTTTAGCGGCATATACTTTCTTCTTATCTTGTCCTTTTGGGCACTCAGTTCTGAAGTGGCCAGGCTTTCTGCACTCATAGCAGACAATATCTTTCTTAAAAGGAAGAGTTTTGTCTTTGGATAAATTCTTACCTTTGCTTGCTTATCCCTTGTTGAAATATTTTCCTCCTTTCTTTTGGAGGAATTTTTAAAATTTCTTGATAATAAGAGACATTTCCTTTTCTGAAAGATTGATGTCCTTTTCTTCATTACTCTCTTCATCAGATCGATTAGTGGTCTTGAGAGCTATGGTTTTCTTCTTTGTTTCTTTTATTTTTGACCATCTTTCATCTTCATTCAATTCAACTTCGTGAATGAGAGGAGCTCCAAGCAATTCGTCTAGGCTCACTTTGTCGAGGTCTTTTGGTCCCTTTATGGCCGTTACTTTTGGTCTCCACTTGGGGAGAAGTGACTTGAGAATTTTTCTTACATTTTCAAACTTGGTATATGTTTTCCTTAAGCCCTTCAACTTGTTGGTGATGTTAGTAAAACGCAAAAATATATTTGAAATATTCTCATTTTCTAACATCTTAAACAATTCTTATTCATGTACTAGTTTATCAATTTTGGATTCTGTTTGAGTTAAAATAAAACCGCAAGCGTACGGGTCAATCGTAGCTACGGGTCGAACACGAGGAGATATACGCCACTCTATTTAACTAACTTAAAAGTAATGCAAAGTGAACCAAATTAAAGTGTTAACTTAAACTAATTAAATTAATGAAAATTAATGCATCCTAACTCATAAGGATCTAACAAAATTAAGGGATTAAATTGGCGTCCTAACACATGAGCATCTAACCTATCAAACTAACGCAAATTGAAAGGAATAAAAATACAGCCACACATTATAACCACATAAAAAGGAATAAGGGAATAAAAGTGCATCCACAAATCACAACCATATAAAAAAAATAAAAGAAATAGAGGGAGAAGAAGAAGAAGATAGAGAGAGATAGAGGAGAGGGAGAATGAGATACCTTGATGTGCTTGAATACTTAAATAAACTCACCATGGCTTCCTCTTCTAAATCTCCATGTCTTGTCATCAACATAGGAACTTAGACTAGGAAGCTTTAAACTAAAACTATTACAACCATTAAACTAGACTTATGAAATCAAAATTAAGAACTTGAAATCAAAACTAAGAACTTAAGCCAAAAATAGGAAAAGAAGAGAAAATTTCACTAAGTGAATGAAATAAAAATTACACTAAAAAAACTGAATTAAAATTGAACTAGAAACTGAACTAAAAAACTAACTTACTACAACCCAAAGGGCAAGGGGTATTTATAAGAGGAAGAGAGGAGAAGAGAGAAGAGGGAAGTGTAGGAGAAATATTCCCTAAGAAAAGAGAATATTCTCTTCTCCTTCCTCTTTTACAATGCCTTGAATCCTAAGAAAAAGAAAAAATAGAAAGAAGAAGAAGAGAAGATTGTTTACATAGACCTTCTATTTCTAGAAAAGTAAACTTCCAATTCTAACAAGTGCTTCCTTTTCTTTGTAGATATCTTTCTCCAAGCAATAAAATCAAAGCATCTTTGATTTTTCAACTTTCCATAGGTGAGAGAATATCTTTCAAAATAAATCTATCCCAAATAGAATTCCAGAAGTGCCCTTGAGAAGTTGGAGGAGAGAGAGAGTAAGGGTGATGACTAGGATTCCTTCAAGAATAAATAAAATACCCATTCTGTCCTTCAGAAAACGTAGAGCATGGGGTGCTTATATAGGCCTCACCATTGTGTTCCTTACGAAAAATCACCCAAAATAGACCCAAATTTCGTCCAATTTGGAGTTCGGGAGCCCAAGATATCTCAAGTTGAAGTTGGACTGTCCAGAGCCCTCCAAATGGAATCTTTCGGGTACAATAAATGTAACTTCTAATAATTCTATTAAGGCCCCTGTAATCTGAACTTTCGCTTCACTTTGTCTCCGGCCGACTGTCAATAATTTCAAATAAACCCCTACAGACCATTTTCGCGCTTCGTTACGGAAACGGCCGTAACTTCTTCGTTTCAACTCGGAATCAAGTGCCGTTTAAACCGTTGCGAAGCTGACTCGATGGGCTACGCATCCAAGCCATTAACACCTTTAAACACCTTAAAAACATTTCCTTAGCATCATCTCATCCATTTTCACAAGAATTCACCTAAAACCTGAAAAGCATAAGAAAGCACCGAGTAACTCTGTCCAATATGGTAAAATGTATGCTTTATGCTCTAAGATTTCACACATAAATGTGCTCATCAGATTCCCCACACTTGAACGTTACTTGTCCTCAAGTAAAGCAAAAGAAAAACTAATCTAGAATGCGAAAATCCTAACTCACTTTCGTAGGAATCACGGTTGCACTTAGCATGTGCAACAAGCCTTTGAACCCTAGGTTACCCCTAGTGGACGAGTTGTGTCTCGTGGGTGTTTGCAGTGAATATACACCCAAAATTCAATTGTAAATGAATGCTGCAAATTTTAATCATAGCATAAGTAGGACAAGTGTACATAATCCCAAAAAGTGTTCAACTAAAGATCAAGGAGCCAAAGGTTCCCCCACACTTGAATTTTATCATCCCACATCAATTTAAGTAACAAGTATGCATCAAGTTCAAGGGATCTCCTTATATTTTCTGAACACTACTCACCTTCAAGTAAACCCCCATAGCATCGATGGAACCAAAGACTTAGGCATTGAGTATTGTTGACCATACTTTTTTTTTTTTTTTTTTAGGCATTAAGGCAAAAGTTTTTTCTTTCTCAACCACAAACTCTATTTCTACTCCACTATCGTTCTCCGAATGACATGGTGGAGCATACACGTACACCCAAATACTTGGTAGCTTCGATTTTTGCATATATCCATAAGACATTGAGACATTGATGCAAGAGTTTTTTTGAGTTTCCTTCCAAGGAATTTCGATCAAGTCACCCCGCTTCATGAGGCACATGCCCTGTCTAGTCCCAAGGAATTCCACTTTCTTTTCTGTTCCTTGTTTTTTTCTTTTTCTTTTTTTCATTCACTTCCACTTTCATGCCTTGCCTTGCCACAAACAAATTGGTCTCAACTACTAGCCAAAAGATCAAAGGGTCCATAAAACCACAGAGAGGAATCTAGCCATCAAATGAAATAACGCTTATATTTTCCAATTCAATCCCTCTCACCGGATACAAACCAATTACCGTCCTTGAAAAGGGATTTTTATTATTTCGCATGCTAGGACACCTAATTCCCTCTTTCTCTCGTTTTGCAATCAAAGAGACATATGCACAAAATCAAACTATTGTCACAATCAAAATTCACCAATTAAGCCCAACATCCCCCCACACTTAATTCATGCAAGTGTCCTCAATGCATGCATAAAAGAAAAATAAGCACAAGGGAGGAGATGAAGGGGCTTACCGGATATAATCAACAAAGAGGATCATGAAGAGTCATGAGCTCTACAAAAAGTGTTAGAGCAAAGAACGAAATCTCAATCCATGGCGATAAATGGAGAAATAGCTTGGACCGTAAAACACTCGACCATGAATTTTAGTAAAGCGAGAAATAATATGGAAGTTAAGCACAACTCGAGAAATATCCAATAGAAAAATCTATCATCATGGGACAGTGGAAAATGAAGGCATTAAAACTCAGACCATAAATTCTTCCCTTCTCTCCCATTTGCAATGTAGAACACCTATCATTCTTTGAAAAATCAATAAAAAACGGATCACAATAAGCATAAAAAGGATTATGAATAACCTCATCTAAATAATCATAAAAAATTGGAGGCTTACTCAAATCAATCCTAGCAATACAACTATCCGCTCTTTGCATAACTTGGTTTGCCAAATAAGAATCATGGAAATATGCTTGAAAGACATTATGACTAACATTGTCCTCCTCAATAAAATCGTCAAACCTAGGAGGTTTGGACAAATCAACATGTGAGACAATGGAATCCTCAAAATGACAATTATCTAAGTTTTCCAAAGAGAGAGGGGGAGATCGAATTTCCTTGGTTTCTATGTTATCATGAAAATCTGATTCTAAATCAATAAATTCACTAGGCTTACTAAAATCAGAAATTTCAGGCAAAAAGTGGACTTCCCCAGGTAGCTCATCAAACCTCACTTCACTAATATCTTTAGGAGACTCAATCTCAACAAATAAATTTTCGTCAAAAGCATCTTGTTGGGAGTGACTCTCATTAACCTCAAATTGGGGTGGTGGACTTTCAATATCATTAAACTGGGGATGGGGCGGTTCAGCCGACTAGGTAATGTACCGTTTCCTCCTCTTGCACCATGGTTATCGTTGAGAGAGTTGTTTCTCCATGGTATTTTGGCTTGTTGTGAGAAGGTCTATGTATTTCTCAAGCTCATTCAGTCTGGCCTCCTCACCCATGTTTTGAAACTCAAGGGGTTGGTGATATGGTTTAAGGAGAGGTGGCCCATTGAGATTTAATGGAGGGTTGGGCATTGGAGGACTAAACTGACCATGATATTGGAAATTGGGTGGTCCAGCTTGGTTATTCCATTGATCCCACAAAAAATCGGGATGATCACTCCACCCCTGATTGTAAGTGCCAAAAGAATTGTATTGAAATTGAGGACTCACATTCTCATCACCATAGCTACCCCCATAAAGATTAGGGCATCCTTCCATAACATAGATTGTCTGGGGAAGTGACCAATCAAAATTTCCCAAAAGCCCATAGTTGGGTTGGGGAGCAAAATTGTATTGGGGTGGTGCAAAATTGTTCTTTATCTCACCACTTTTGGCTTCCCTAACCAGTTTAAACATTTCCTCCAAAATCATGGTTGCCTTAGCATAGGTCCATCTTTCTCCCAAAGTCTTATATGGAAGTGTATCTCCCATTATTCTAAATTAACCACCTATCCCAAATTGAGGTCTCCCATAAAAAAAAGTTTAAAGAAAAATAAAAGACTAGAAAAAAATACTAAAAAAAGAGGGAGCCCAAGGTAGGTAATGCATCTATCCCTCGAAATCGAAACAATGGTTCCAAAGCTGCAAGGTTGCCATATAGGTTGACAGAAGGGAACCCGTATAGTCTTCACGAGCCACCTACGGGCGACTCCAAATGGATTCGATGTAGGGTGGAGGACTACTATACGTTTATGTTTCCAAAACTCTCACTATGTTGCTTTCCTGTTATCAAGAGTGGTCACCTCCAAAGATAAGTCACATGCCAATCCAAACCACCCAACGAATCAAGGGGCACCAAGATTGGTGGGTTTGGGCATATGAAGGACTTTAGATTGGCGCACACTATTTGAAACAGAAGAGTAACAAGAAAAGGTTTTCAAAAACTTTTTTTTTTTTTTTTAAAAGAAAGAGGAGAAAGAGGAGAAAGAGAAGAAACTAAAGCACTTGAATTACTTAAAAATCAAAAAATAAAGTGGTCAATAATCTCCCCGCAACGGCGCCAAAAACTTGTTTGAGTTAAAATAAAACCGCAAGCGTACGGGTCAATCGTAGCTACGGGTCGAACACGAGGAGATATACGCCACTCTATTTAACTAACTTAAAAGTAATGCAAAGTGAACCAAATTAAAGTGTTAACTTAAACTAATTAAATTAATGAAAATTAATGCATCCTAACTCATAAGCATCTAACAAAATTAAGGGATTAAATTGGCGTCCTAACACATGAGCATCTAACCTATCAAACTAACGCAAATTGAAAGGAATAAAAATACAGCCACACATTATAACCACATAAAAAGGAATAAGGGAATAAAAGTGCATCCACAAATCACAACCATATAAAAAAAATAAAAGAAATAGAGGGAGAAGAAGAAGAAGATAGAGAGAGATAGAGGAGAGGGAGAATGAGATACCTTGATGTGCTTGAATACTTAAATAAACTCACCATGGCTTCCTCTTCTAAATCTCCATGTCTTGTCATCAACATAGGAACTTAGACTAGGAAGCTTTAAACTAAAACTATTACAACCATTAAACTAGACTTATGAAATCAAAATTAAGAACTTGAAATCAAAACTAAGAACTTAAGCCAAAAATAGGAAAAGAAGAGAAAATTTCACTAAGTGAATGAAATAAAAATTACACTAAAAAAACTGAATTAAAATTGAACTAGAAACTGAACTAAAAAACTGAACTAAAAAACTAACTTACTACAACCCAAAGGGCAAGGGGTATTTATAAGAGGAAGAGAGGAGAAGAGAGAAGAGGGAAGTGTAGGAGAAATATTCCCTAAGAAAAGAGAATATTCTCTTCTCCTTCCTCTTTTACAATGCCTTGAATCCTAAGAAAAAGAAAAAAATAGAAAGAAGAAGAAGAAGATTGTTTACACGTAGACCTTCTATTTCTAGAAAAGTAAACTTCCAATTCTAACAAGTGCTTCCTTTTCTTTGTAGATATCTTCTCCAAGCAATAAAATCAAAGCATCTTTGATTTTCAACTTTCCATAGGTGAGAGAATATCTTTCAAAATAAATCTATCCCAAATAGAATTCCGAGTGCCCTTGAGAAGTTGGAGGAGAGAGAGAGTAAGGGTGATGACTAGGATTCCTTCAAGAATAAATAAAATACCCATTCTGTCCTTCAGAAAACGTAGAGCATGGGGTGCTTATATAGGCCTCACCATTGTGTTCCTTACGAAAAATCACCCAAAATAGACCCAAATTTCGTCCAATTTGGAGTTCGGGAGCCCAAGATATCTCAAGTTGAAGTTGGACTGTCCAGAGCCCTCCAAATGGAATCTTTCGGGTACAATAAATGTAACTTCTAATAATTCTATTAAGGCCCCTGTAATCTGAACTTTCGCTTCACTTTGTCTCCGGCCGACTGTCAATAATTTCAAATAAACCCCTACAGACCATTTTCGCTTCGTTCATTAAACGGCCGTAACTTCTTCGCTTCAACTTCGGAATCAAGTGCCGTTTAAACCGTTGCGAAGCTGACTCGATGGGCTACGCATCCAAGCCATTAACACCTTTAAACACCTTAAAAACATTTCCTTAGCATCATCTCATCCATTTTCACAAGAATTCACCTAAAACCTGAAAAGCATAAGAAAGCACCGAGTAACTCTGTCCAATATGGTAAAATGTATGCTTTATGCTCTAAGATTTCACACATAAATGTGCTCATCAGATTCCTTCACTTGTGAAGTCCCTTCATATGAAATCACAAGTGTATCCCAAATCTCTTTAGCCGTTTCACACAGAGCTATTTTATTAAATTCTAAATCAGTCAAGGCATATTATAGGAATGTGATAGCCTTGAAATTATATTGAATTTTCTCCTTTCCAGCAGGAGTTAATTCAGAGGTTTCCTTGGGAACACTTTCACCTTCTACAATCTTTGTAAAGAAATAAGGTCCATGTTCAATTACATGCCAAACCTCCAGATTATGGGCACATATAAAGTTCCTGAATCTAATATTCCAATATGAAAAATTATCTCCGTTGAACAAGGGAGGTCTAGAGACATTCAGTCCCTCAAGAGGATTAGTGTAATGCGATCTCATAGATCTCTAAGTCTCAAGTAAAATGAGCTCCTGCTCTGATACCAAATGTGGGATAACTTAGAGGGTGGTGAATAGGTTACCACTAGTGAAATGTTGTTCTTTTAAAATTTTCTTAAAATTAAAACAAGCTAGAGAGAGAAATTGCACAAATAGAAGATACACATAATTTATAGTGGTTCGGCTAACCTAGCCTACGTCCACTCCTCTCAACCTTGAGAAAATTTCACTAGTTACTTCCTTTCAGTACAGTAGGTGGGAAGAACACCTTTACAATATTTTTCCACGGAATAAGAGGATCCCAATCTTTTAAGGATAAGAGAATCCTTGCAAAGCCTAAGTAGAGTCTAGGCCAATGCAACAATGCTTTATAAACTTAAAAGCATAAACTAATACAAAAAGAATAAAGGTAAGAATTACCTATGCAAAGAGTGTGATGTGTACTCCTTGCAAGTGTCAAAATGATGTAAGAATGAATGCTTGTAACGATGACCTTCTTCAAGACTATTCTTTAGAGTGCAAGCATATGAAGGTCATTAAAGCTTTGAAGTCAACCTTGGAATAGACTTGATGAGGACAAAAAGACTTCAATAAATGAGAGCTTGAATTGACTTTTCACCTTTCACAAAAGTGCTAATTTGGACTGTAGTGGATAAGTGAAAAGGTCTGACATGTTCACTATTTATAGGCTCATTAATGGCCTTAGAACATGTGCAAAATGTGCTCTAATGGATCTATTTTTTATCAATCCGATTGACCTGAAGATTGATCCGGTCTACCGGATCCTAGCCGTTGGAAAAACTAGCCATTTGAAGGCAATATGGGCATCCGATCAATGTCCGATCGACCGGATCACTTATGGGAATGTACCCAAAAGCCCACTGTGAGATCCGATCGACGTGTACCCTGAGATCCAATCAATCGGATTCTCAGACCGGATCCCAGTCAAGGTATGATTTCAACAGTTTGACTGCAGGGATTGGTCCAGGACTTTCTCCAACAATTTTTACCAAATTCTAAGGTCATCGGGGGTTCATTTATAACCTCCTAAGGTCCCTAAATGATGCACATGCATATTTCATTAATTTTTATGCAAATGCAATTACAAGTATGCAGTTTGGTGTCTAAGTGTGTGCACACGAGCATCTTGTCTTTCTTTCTCCACATGACGTTCTTTAATCTTTAAAAGATCCTTTTGAGATCTTCTTTACTTGATGTGTCCTCAAGGTCTCGAACTTCAATGGTTTGTTCTTAAATGACTTTTACTTTGTGCCTTCTTACTTTTGTGATTTATCGCCCTGTTGACACAAAGACCATTTCTAACATGTTTGTTATCATCAAAACACTTATGGAGGTGGGAATATAATTCCCCAACAGGAAAGGCCTTTGTCCTTCGCTTCTAGAGCAGTGTCAAGAAAAAGAAGACTGCCGTAAACCTCTTAGCGGTCAGGCAGGGAGACGATGAGCCCATTCATCATTCCATCACAAGATTCACTCAAGAAGCCTAGGACATCAAAGATCTAGACGATGCCATGGCGTACAACACACTCTACACAGGTGTAGACGTTGAATTTTACCACCCCCCAGATATGACGACGACTGGACACGAAAGATTAGCACTCGGTTGGGTGCCATGTGGCAGCGCCACAATCAGGGATTTTTCCCCCTCTGTAGTGCCATGCAGTGGCGCCATGCCCCAAGCCACGGCACCACCAGGGTACTCAAAATGAAATTTTTTATCTGACGGTACTGCCAAATCTCCCGCGGTGTCGCCAGATGGATTTTTACCTATAAATAGCCCCCCACCCCTAATTTCAAACAAGTCTTAAGTTCAGGAGAGTGGGGGGGGGGGGTACCCCTAGAACTCCAGTTTTTCAATTTTTTCCTTTTTTCCTAGTTTCGGGGCCCTGCCCCTATCCGATTTTGAGCCTTTGAGCCTAGTCCCTCTATCTAGAATCCGGGTCTTCCTGACCCACCTTTCCTAACCCGATTTTGTCCAAATCCCCAAGCCTCCCATGGCCTAGTCACCTTGCTTGATGTCCTAATCCCCAGTTTCTGAAGCATTTTTTGACTCCGTTATTCTGTCCGAGGTCCTAGTATCTAACGCCCATGCACCGTTGCTCTGCCTGATAATTGAAGAAGCTTAGTTTCCGAAGCTCTCCGATGCCATTGCTCTATCAAAGGTCTCAGCACTCAATACCTGTACATCGTTACATTTCCCGATATTTGGGTAAGTACTCCCCAAATATTTTTTCGACACCGTTATTCTGCCTGATAATCTAGGTAACTACTTTTTGACATAGTTACTCTGTTCAATGAAGGACAAAGCCAGTCTTTTGCCTCCACCTAAGCTGGGGGACGCGATTCATCTACATAACTTCATTGATTTAAACGCATACAAGTATTTAATTCTTTCATCGCACTTTAATTCCATAGCAATGTAGACTTTTAAATTATGACCGTGTAGTGTATAGTAGTAAATTTAATTAAGCAGTTTGCGCATCATTTTAGTTATACATGTGGAAATAGGACATTATGAAGGAAGAATATTCGAAAACCAACATCTAGTAGAAAGAGCGGTTTTACAGGGCGAGGTGGGTGCCTAACACCTTCCCACTCTCGTAACCTGACCACTTACCCCGAATCTCTGACCAGACCAAACGAAGTCCCTTAGCCCTTCATAGGGCTACACCAATGGGTTCTAGGCCCTAATCCTAGGTAGTGACTCCATTTCATTTAATTGTATGACCCCCATCCCCTGATAAATCATAACCATCTAAGAAGATGCATTCCTTCTCTCTCTAGCCGAGGAGCATAACCCTGAAAAACCCCCCATCGAGCCATGTGTGGGGGAAGCCAAAACCACCCTCACTGTGTGGTTCTGGGAATGGATCCTCACGATTGGCGTCATGAAGAAAGAGCTCGTACGGTCTATAGCTTTGGATTACCCTTAGACCATGATGGAGCTGCTGCAAAGGTACTATCAGTACGCCAACATGGCTGACGTCCTAGAGGTGCGGAAGACGGTGGAGCGAGGAGTCCAAGAAAAGAGGAGACCATCCCTTGAGAAGGACGATCAAAGAAGCAGAGAGAAGAAACGAAGATTTACCAGTAACAGACCGTCCGGTAACAACCAAAGGGTGAAAGAACTATTATTTCAGCCTAGAGATCTAGTCCTACGAAAGGCTAGCGCCTCATAGCCACGGCAACCCGAGAAGTTCTCTCCAAACTGGGAAGGTTCCTACATAGTTTCCAAGCAAATTCATCCAGATACTTATCACTTGAAAACTCCGGAGGGCAACAAGGTGCCACACCCTTGGTACTCAGAGAATCTCAGAAAATTCTATCAGTGAACAGTCGCACCATGCTCGTCCAACCAACAAAAAAATATTTGTAAGAATTTCATTTCCAAATCATTTCCTTTAGTATATTTTGTTTGTATTTCACTTTTTTTTATAGAAAATTAAGTTGAAATTATGAAAGACGATTCACCAAAAAAGAAAAGCCCTCTACGTGAGGGAGAAAAGTCCTCTACGTGAGACAGAAAAGCCCTCTACATAAGGCACAAAAGCCCTCTACGTGAGGCATGAAAGGCCTCTATATGAGGAAGAAAAGCCCTCTACGTGAGGCAGAAGAGTCATTCATGTAAGGCACGAAAGGCCTTTATATGAGGAAGAAAAGCCCTTTATGTGAGGCATGAAAGGCCTCTATATGAGGAAGAAAAGCCCTCTACATGAGGTAGAAAAGTCCTTCACATGAGGCAGAAAAGTCCTCTACGTGAGCCATAAAAGCCCTCTACGTGAGGCACGAAAGGCCTCTATATGAGGAAGAAAAGCCTTCTACGTGAAGCAGAAAAGTCTTCTACGTCAGGCATGAAAGGCCTCTATATGAGGAAGAAACGCCCTCTATGTGAGGCAGAAAAGTCCTCTATATGAGGTAGAAAAGCTCTGTACGTGAGGCACGAAAGGCCTCTATATGAGGAAAAAAAGACCTCTACATGAGGCATGAAAGGCCTTTATATGAGGAAGAAAAGCCATCTACGTGAGGCACAATAGTCCTCTACATGAAGCACGAAAGGCCCTCTATAGGAGGAAGAAAAACCCTCTACATGAGGCAGAAAAACTCCACGCAAGATAAAGGCAGAAAAACTCCACGCAAGACAAAGGCAGAAAAACTCCATACAAGACAAAGAAAGATAGACTCCATACAAGAAAAGCTCCATGCAAGAAAAAGAGATACAGACCAAGAAGAGTATTACTCAAAGATCAAATAG
Source organism: Telopea speciosissima (assembly GCF_018873765.1). Classification (NCBI taxonomy): domain Eukaryota; kingdom Viridiplantae; phylum Streptophyta; class Magnoliopsida; order Proteales; family Proteaceae; genus Telopea; species Telopea speciosissima. The sequence goes on from NC_057920.1 coordinate 43,183,520, forward strand.
AAATATACAATCCAAGACAATTCACCATTGGAAAGTCACGGTGATACCGCTCCAGTAAAAATCAGGCGCTCGAGCAATCACAGCATCTCGTACAAGCTTAATACCGGTAAGGTACCTAGAGTTACCATTCCCCTTGTACTCAGAGGAGGCCTTAAACTGCTCCACAATCCACTTGACAAATTGACGAAGTGCCTCTCTGCACTTCTGAGCAAGATCTAGTTGGGCAGAAAGCTCCCGTAATTGACGATCGACATCATTCAGAGCAGCTTCATACCATACTTGGTCATGCTTTGCTTCAGCCACAGTGCTCCTCAACTTCTCAATGTAAGCTATAAATGATCTATTAGCTTCGAGAGCTCGATTCAGGTCATCTACAAGGGAAGCATTGGTAAGCTGATTATCTTCCATGATAACCCGGAATGTATCAAGGTTAACCTCCTGGTCATCTATCTTCTTTGTCAACTCAAAAATAACTTTCTCAGAAGCCTGAAGCTCAGCACAACACTCTACGAGTTGAGCCTCCAAAGATGCCACTAAAGCTGAGGATGAAACTCCCATTCCAGCAATAGACGATGTACTAATGTCAACTATAGAAGGGGCCTACATTAAGTAAGCTGAGTCAGAGGAAGAGATAAAGGAAAGACAAAGAGAGTTCCATTCCAATTAAAGTCGAGGTACATTCAATGAAGAGTACAAAAGGAGGGAGAGAGAGAGAGAGAGACGTAATAAAGTATTTCATTCAAAAGGAACATCTACATTGTGACCATCCCCTGCAAGTGCTGAGGGTTCAGTGTTATCTATGATAATCCCCACCTCTACAGTAGCATCCTCCTGACCAAGGTCTTGAAAAACTTCCAGTTCCACGGCAACACTTGCTCCCACCTTGGCTAGCTCTGCTAAATAGTCTTTGCTAGTCTTCTCCAATAGCAACGAACAAGCAGAGAAATCAAAATCAGGAGTAGACTCTAGGACAAAATTCTGAATTCTCGAGCGCCTCGATCAAGCCATCATTAAATTCTTTGGAAGCCTTAAACTTGGCAACTGCCTGGGCAGCAACAAGTTTCTCCCGCTCAGCAAAATCAGCTAACTTGGCCTCATCATCCTTCAACATGGAGTCAAGCTCCTGAACACAAGCATCAGCAGCAACTTTAGCCTCCACCAAACTCTCCACACGCCCTTGAGCCCACTGCAGGTTACCTTTTAAAGCCTCCTTCTCATTGACCCAAGAGCTCTCCAAGTTGTGTTGTCTCACTATGGCCGAGATTATCTGACCCTTGAGCTCCTTGTGCGAGAGTTCGCCACCTCTAGGGCACTCTCAGTACTGGCAGCTTGCAATCTAAGCTCTTCCTAGAGGTCCAAAATCTATTGATCCTTCTTCCTCAATTCCTTAATGAGGAACATCAGATGGTCATAGGCACCACCTACATAGGCAACACACTGAAGATATACAAGGAGTTAGACAAAGCAACGTGGAATAAATCTAAGAAGTTACATATAAGGCAAAAAGAACCAACCTGAGCGAGTGTACTCGCACCCCCCAACACTAGATCCTCGGTGGATAATTTCCCCACTAGGTCATGGTCATGAGGAAGCCTACCCCCCTGAACCTAAGGAATGCCCGCTGACATGTCGCCAAGGACAAAGCAAGCAGTCGAAAGACACCATGAAGGGGCAAAAGGAGAAGAAGTGCCCTCATTAGGGTGTGAAGGGGGCAAGCTTGGAGAAATCTGGTTGTCCTACCTTTCCCCCTCGTCCTCAATCAACGTCCTCGGTAGAGAAAAGGAACCAATCTCTAATGGCACTCGACCTTGGTTTGGCTCAAGGGATAGCCCTGTAACTTTAGCCCCAGGAGTGACGAGGGCATCACCTGGATGATCGCTGGTGTCAGCTAGAATATCAAAATATGACAAGCCCTGGAGCTCTCGACAATCGGAAGAATAGTGGTCAGAGCCATAACATGCTCTGAGGAGGGTCCCACTCTCAGACTTTTCTTCCCTCCTTCCTTAGAGGGCTGCAGACTCACCTCCTCCGGGCCCCTTTTGGAATTACGAAAGCCTCATAGCTTAATAGCTGCCCTAAGTGATTGGTTGTTGATGGGCACTACATGATAAAGAAGAAGGTCAATACACAACTCAAATATATGAAATACATAAAGAGGATAAGGAGAGCCTCACTAGAATTGACACCATGTCGAACGAGGAAATCCTCCTTAATTAGAGGAGAGGCATCAAAGGGAGGATCCAATTTCTCCAACCTCTTAAAAACCCGGAGCTCAGAGTCACTCTAGTGAGGACTGGCATTCAGCACTAAAATGTCAGGTTCAAACCACACATTGTTGGTTAGCACTTCGGCAACCCCTAGAGCAAAAAGGAAGCGGTGTTTCCACCTATTATTTGAAGTAGGGAAAACAACAAGACGCTTCACCTCAGAACGCTGGCTAAGGATGTAGTGACCGAGGGAACCAAAATGGGGATTGATATGAAAAAGATTCAAGAAAATATTTAGAGAGAGGGGCAGACTGAGACTATTCATCATGACAATGTAGGCAAGGATGACTCTACAAGAGTTAGGGACAAGCTAAGGAAGAGAAAGGTGATAGTACCCCAGAAGCTCGCTAAGGAATGGCTGAAGAGGGAATCTAAAACCACCGGTAAAGTGGTCCTTGATAAAGAAAATCTCTCCCTTAGAAGGGTCACAAGCGAATTCCCTTTCTCCAGGAAGCCTGAAGGCTATCGAGTTGGGAACCTGATATCTCACCCTAAGACGGTTCAAATCGGCCATGGTAATTGTGATGCCATACCCACGGGCATCCCAAGGATGGGAGGGTCTTATTTTTGACCGTTCATGTCCCTGAGGAGTATGGGGCACTACATGTACCCCCATAGGATGAAGAGAACCACCTTCAAGGGTAGCATGGGTAGGGCCGGAGGTAGAAGCCTCACCACCACGATAAGAAGAAGACCCCTCACGAAAGGATTCAGAGTTGAAACGCCACCCAATAAGCGCACTCACCGAGATAAAGGGGAACCCTTCCCCGTCCCAGTCCTCTCCTGAAGTGAGGATATACCCTTACCAGGAAACATCAAAACTGAAAGATTAAGAGAAAGGGAAAATAAAGAAGAGAAGAAAAAAAGAGAAGAAAGCCTTACTGGTAGAAGCACACTTGAAAGAAGAAGAAAGGAAAACCAGACTAAATCACCACCTGATCAAAGAGAATAAAGCCTACAGAAAATTGAAAGACAAAAAGGAGCCTAGAAGGGTGAAGATATAAGACAAAAGGGTTTTTAAGCAAAACCCAAGACCGCACTCATCAAGGGGTATTTAATGCTCCTCAAAAAGCACGACAAGAAATCGAAAAGGTGCAAACACGTAAGCTACCTTTTGGGGATCTGCCACGATTTTGTGTGGTGAAAAAGTAAACGTGGCATTACATTAGCCGCCAATCCATCAAAAGGCACATCATACCAAATGACGCACGAAATGATAGGTACAAATCCCGCCCTCCTTAAACCCCATGACTTTTACATAAAAACTTAATGGATATCACATGGGAGGGGACAAGATTTTGAAAGAAGACCAACACGCAGCCAAGCATTGGAAGACCAAGGCATCCCTTCCTCTAGGCAAGGACTAGAGGGGGTAAGATTTTGGAGAAAACCAATGCTCAGCCAATGCATTGGATGTCCAAGGCATTCCTTCTGCTCGACAAAGAGTGGAAGGACTAAGATTTTGAAGAAAACCAACGCTCAACCAAATGTTGGAAGTCCAAGGCATTCCTTCCGCTAGACAAAGAGTGGAAGGGGTCAGATTTTGAAGAAAACCAACGCTCAACCAAACGTTGGAACTCCAAGGTATCCCTTCTACTCGGCAGAGAGTGGAGGGGGTAAAATTTTGAAGAAAACCAATGCTCGGCCAAGTGTTGGAACTCTAAGGCATCCCTTTCGCTTGGCAGAGAGTGAAGGGGGTAAGATTTTGAAGAAAACCAATACTCAGCCAACGCATTGGATGTCCAAGGCATCCCTTCCACTTAATAGAGAGTGAAGGAGGTAAGATTTTGAAGCCAGGCAATGCTCAGCCAAGAGTTGGATGACCAAGGAATCCCTTCCGCTCGGCAGAGAGTGGAGGGGATAAGATTTTAAAGAAGACCAACGCTCAGCCAATGCGTTGGATGTCCAAGGCATCCCTTCCACACGGTAGAGAGTAGAGGGGGTAAGATTTTGAAGAACGACAACACTCAGCCAAGCATTGGATAATCCACGGTATAGTTTGTGCTCACCTTCTGCAACCAAAAATCGTTCGCTTGGGACTGAGGGGTAGAAGCGTGATAAAGTGTTAGAAGAATCTAAGCACATCACATTCAGCAAGCAGTAAACCTGAAGGTAACAAACAAAGTAACTCATCTCCAACAAAATACTCGGGCATTGATGTCAGACTCAGCTACCAGAAGGGGAAAAGAGGTTACTACCACCAAATCGGCAAAACATCTAAAAAGAAAGAAGAAGATCTAGAAGGAATCTGAAGATAGTCCCAATCAATGGCAGGAAGTAGTAAGGCAATAAAACAAAACAAGCATCACCAACAAAGAAGCCATATGATGAAAGAGACATTTTATTAAGCCCTACGCCAATAACAAAGAGGCTCGAGGCCATACAACATTATAAAGAGGCTCGAGGCTATACAACATTACAAAGGGGCACGAAGCATGATAAAGAACAGAAGTTGCTCACCCACTAGGGAAGATAAAGTGCAAAATCCAGTGGCTCCCACCAATCCACTGGCGGCCGCAACGTTGAGATTTAGAACCCCAAAACCCAAGCAAACTCCATAAATCCTTCGGTAACAATCCTGGAGAGAGAGAGTTGAGCTAAACAGAAAGATGGGCCATCATGCATCATGAACATAGTTACAGTCATCCTCATGGGCAATGCTCCTCAACGTGTGCTCACATTTAATACAACACTCCAAGGAGCTCGCCACTCAAAGTGGGCAAGATTAAACCTTCCCTTAGAAGAAGCATCTGCTTGTTAGCTGACCCAACACCTATGGGAATCGAAAACCCTTGGCCAGCTGACCCCACCATGTGTCCAGGCCCAACCCCTTAAGAGAAACACCATCCAGGGTAGCTCCTCAAGAGTTCCCATCAGAGCCTATAAACCCCTAGAGTAGCTACGATCACTAGGGAGTACACCTGAGATGAAGAACCTAGACACATGGTCCCTCCCCCACCAAAAAGGTGATCCATGGATGCCACCACGAAACAACCAGAGGAGGATACAAGCCTGGGCATACCAACAGATTGTGGCACTATATGCCATGTGAAGATAAAGTCCATGGCTACTATGCCATAGAAAGATAAAGTCTTAAAGAAAAGTCCTAGAGGTACAACCCTCAAATGAAGAAGGGAAGGTATGCATTGACCGCATAGCGCCTTGCCCCAGGCAACAAATGTCTCAAATGATGCCACATCAAAACATGAAGCTCCAAGCTAGAACAATGAGCACCATAGCCCGACACAGAGATAGAAGAAGCAGGATTCATGGCATCTATAGAAACAGGAAGGCACAGAAACACAAGACTCGGCAACGAAGAGACCCTTATAAAGAAAAAAGGATGACTAAGATGGAAAGAACAGGTGACAACCCACATAGGAGAACAAGACCCACACCTAAGAAAATAATAAAAGGAATCACTCAATTAAGACGTAATGATTCCTCATCAATGGCCTCTGAGAACGACACCTCGAATATCACAAACGGCAACATTTCCCAAAAAAGGCATTGATGAGGATTGACTAAAGAGGGTGGCTACTCTATGTGAAACCACCAGGCCTCCCTGATGATTCAAATGATTGAATAGTTGCAAGAGTAAAGAGGAAGACCATCATTCCCCACCTTAATGACGTGAGTGGTTATGTTTTGAAATACGAGGCGAGTACAATCTACGCTGCTCCAAATCAGCCCCCAATTGAAGAAGTAGCACAAGAGAGATGCGCAACTCAGAGAGAAGTTCAAAAGGGGGCATCCAATTACAAAATAGGTTAAAAAAAAGAACCTAGGGCCAGCACTTACTGCAAGATAGCAAAGCGCCAAATCATAAAAGGCACGCCACAAAATATTCTACTGCAAAACACCCCATAACAAAATCTGTTGGAGTGGGGGGCTTTATGGTATACCATATAATGGCCACCCAATAGACCTATGACACATGGCACTAAGGAGGACAACTAAAGAGAGTCAATGGGAAAGAACTATCTACCCAAAGATCCATGACAGATATGATGGGTAAGAACCATCCACCCAAAGATCTAAGATGAACATGTCGGGTAAAAGCTACTCGCCCAAAGATCCATATATAAAACATCCACGGGTCTCCCCATGGAAGCAAGAAGAAGTTGGCACGCCTATTAGGTTAATCAACCTATCAGCGCCAACCCTATACACCCCAAGATATCACCTCTCACTAAGGGCAGCCGTATTGCAGAAAGTCTAATCATATCGATGGCCACCAAGAACTGTAATCCAATGGGCAATACCACTCTCCAAAAGAAGATACCACTCTCCAATAGAAGAAACAACTCTCCAACTCTCCATCGCATTTATGAGCCTCCCATAATGCTCATAAGAAAAGGGAACTCTACGTTCTATAGGGGACCTCACCCCAATGAAAACTCTCCATACGGAACTCTCCACGTCAGAAATAGAAAAACACTCTGCCTCCTAATCAGAGGAAGGCTTTTCCATTTGTCACTTTAGGACCTCTCCATTGACATAATGCCCCAAGGAGATTGAGCCCTAAAAATGGAATGTAACACCCCTTACGACGGATAGACAACAAAAAAGATAAGAAATACTATTGAACTCTTGAAACTCTCTGTTACACCCGCGCACGAAATACATCCTAATACCCCAGGTCAAATTAGACTTTTACTAACGAGTAATGCCATGATGGCAATGGTTAACACTTGTGACCTTGAACCTTACATTCTATTATAAGTGTCCCCTCGAAGGCTAGAAAGTACGGGTCAAAGCCCCGTTACTTTCCTTAAGGTTGAGCCCTGACAACAACAACGGAGTCACGAATAGACTCACTAGACTGGTTCCGTTCGTGGATCCGTCCATAGTATTTCGTATCATGTTGAAGTATTTTCTCGTGGGACCCACGTCCTCGTGTCCCAGATACCATAACTAGACCCTCGGACAAGATGGGCTCTCACCCTTACCTTCTATTAGCTGGTTAGGCCATGAAGGTGGGCCCATAAGACTTAATTTAAATAAATAATGGATTCTTCTACTTAGCTTGAACCAAACAAGCCCTAGAATTAATATGCCCTTGTAGGATTTTAGGCTAAGCCAAAGGTGACCTAATCAGACTTAATAGGTTGTGACCTTAGCCAAACAGGCCCTAAGGCCCATTTAAACTTAAAGGACTATCCTTAGTCTTAGGGATACTTAGGCAAACAAGACCTAAGGCCTCTTTTGGTCTTAAAACATAGGGCTTAGCCCCATATTCTCCCATCTCTTCCCCTCCAAGCCAAACATTGGAGGAGAAGAGGTAAGGAAGAAGAAGTAGGAAGAGGAAAGGGAGGGGAAAGGAAGAAGATGGAAGGCATGCCAAATGGGTTTGGCTGCCCTACCTTCCCTCCTCTTGCTGCTTAGGTAAGGATTGAAGAAAAGAAAAAAAAGGGAAGAAGGAGAAGGAGGATGTGGGTCTTCAAGGCTGGCTAGGGCTGGGATTGGAGCTCCACTCACCAAGGTATGTCCTACCTCTTGGTACCTCCCTCTTCTCCATTTACACTCTTGATTTGAGAAGTTTTGTTGAGTTTGAGCTAACTTAGGGTTCCATTTAGGACTCAAGGTGAGGCTTACCCCTTGAATGGGGCTCTAATAGTGAAGATCAAGCTCTATTGAAGGCTCCTATCAGCCACTTTGTAACCATTGTTGTTGATTCTCTGGTTTTTAAACCCCAAACCCTATGTTGGACCGAAATAGGATTAGATGCTTATGTGAACTTAGATCTATGAGGTAGGCCTAGGTTCTAGTAACCCTAGGGAGACCTAGGACACCCCTCCATGACCTTGAGTGCCATGTGAACTCCAGGTTCCAAGATGGAGGAGAAAACCTTAAGAAATCTCAGAAAGAACTCCGACGGACGCACAAATGGAGTCACCGTCATGGTTTCATCCGTAAGTCCATCTAATGTGTCCTAGTAACTGGTTCAAAGAGATGCAGAAATGGATTTACTCTGTTGCCTCTGTCTGCGGTTCCATACCCTCTCGGGAATGTCTCAGCGACCGAACGAATGCAGGGACAGATTTATAAAGAGGTTCCGTCCGTGGTTCTGTTCACTCTCGGGTAGGTCTCAGGGTTTAAACGGATGCAGGAATGAATCCAGGTGGAAGTTTTGTCTATGGATCCGTCCCTCATGTTCTGACCTATTGGCTTGAACGGAGTCAGGGACGAACTCATCCTGTTGCTTCCGTCCGTGCTGTCTTGCTTGAAACTCAATTTTAATTTTGGGGGCATAACATGAGACCCCTCTATACATCTTTTGATGTTTGGTTTTGCATTCTTAGGCTACCCAACTTGATGGATAGAAGGTGTACCGGTGAGATTCATGTCAACCACGCCGAGTGATACCTGAGTTAGGTGAGTGGGTTTTGGGTGATTTGTTTGGGCTTGAATATCTAATAAACAATCATTACCATGCTATTATATGAGTATAAGCATCTTTTGCATTGCATTATTGATCTTGATTGTGAACGGTTACTAATGTGATGTGATAATATTCTCATTATGGTATCAGGTCATGGTGCCGGGTGTACCGGTACTAGAACCCCAGAATTAATCATGAAACTTGTTAACTATCATCCTGGTTTGTATGCGTCATGTCGTGCTGGTACCTGGGTACTAGATGGAATGGGACATTGATGAATCCAAAATATCTCTCGGGATGATAGGACTTGCATGTAGTATATCTATGGTTAAGATTCTTGTTCCCTTATGCTATGACCCTTACCAACAGGGGTTTATGTGTTGGATAGTCTGAGCACCTGTTGCCTGTGGGGGAGAGAGGCCTGGTCAGGGGTAGTGATGGCTATCGGGGTCTGGGTGGTCTAATGGTTTCTACCAGCATAGGCTCCCTCGTGATAACTGAGGTTTCATTGTGATGATAAGTTAAGTGACCCACAGTGTCTCTCGAGTTATCACAGCCACATATACTTGACTTAGAATTTGTGTGCTAGGTGAAAAATGAATCTAACATTAGCATGCATCATGAACTGTTGAAATTATATGTTTGCGTGTATGTGCATTCCCCTTTGCTCTCTCATTAGCTTATGGAGCTAACCCCATTGCGCAACCTCTTTTTAGTTCATATGCAAGTAATCTCTTGATGAGCACCTATGGATGCGAATTAAGTGGAGTCAATGGCTGGGACTTGGATGTCGATGTACACCCAAGAATGGTGCCCTTGTGGCGTGATTTAATTATTTATTTTTGTATTCATCTTCAATCATGTATAAACTTTATGTGTAAATATATGAAATGTACCGGATAGATATGGGGTATTATAACTATATTATGTGTTATCATTAGAGAACCGATGCTCTATATTTATATGATTTAAATAAATTTTACTTCTGCTAACTTTGTAATTGGAATGATTTATTCCATTGGATACGTCCTCTGATGTTATCATGAATTAATAATTGGGTGGACTGTGGCTCGGGACACTGTATCTATGATCCTGGTAGTATTAGGATGACACCTGTCGTCCCAATCACCCCCTCTTCTTGTAAAATATCCTTTATTAGGATGGGGACGTGATAGAGTGGTATCAGAGTGAGATGCTCTGCACCGACCACAGTCTAGTGTAATCTCTTGATTTACTCTCAACAATAAGGACTCTAATTAAAAGCCTCATGAGCATAAATAAGTGTATGCAGACCTAGGTGGAAACAGATTGTGGTACAATTGGGAACCTAAAAGATAATAGGCAAGTATGGAATTTAGGACTTGAAACACATGTTATTGAGCGATAACTATGATACTGCTTTGTTAAGCCCCAAGAGAGTAACATATGGGCAATTGCAATAACAACCCACAATAATAAAAAATGATCCAAGTAAGGGAAATAGGTATATATATATATATATATATATATATATAACCAAATCCAACTATCAGATTGTTCAGATCCCTCCCTTGGAGGTAATTGTGTCCTACCCAATTCAAATTACACATCCCCATCACCACCAAACCTTTCAAGCCAAATTGATCAAAACAAAAAGAGAGAAGAAAACAGAGCAATGAAAGTAAAAAAGAAGAAAAGGAGTAAAATAGTTCCAAAATCAACCAACTCAAGACAAGTAAAGAAAGGTTCAAATCAAAGACAATTGTAATTCTGAGAGAGAAGCGGGCTAGTCCTCCATGCCATTATGATCATCAATCCTCTCGCTACCACCATAGTAAAGGAAGGTGTTGATGTTGTTCAATTCTTTCTCCATTCTCTCAAGACGCTGATCCTAAGAAGAGAACCGCTTCTTGACTTCTTCAAAACCCTCTGTCATCTTCAGGTTCATCCGTTGGATGGCCAAAAGAACATCACCTCCACCTTCCTCTTTGGCACTAGAAGCCCCTGGAGAATTCGGTCTGGATCCTATGAACTCTATATCCTCATCATCATCATCAATCTCTTGGGGTTCCCCTCCCTCCCCATATTTGACCGACTCCCCACAGCTATAATAATCACAATACAACCCCAACCTCTATATGGCATTAAACCCAAAAGGCCCCTTGGAGCTTGTCTCTTTGGTTCATGATCGAAGTCTATCCCAAAGTACAAGAAAATTCGGGTGAGCAGTCTACCGTATAGCAAGGTATTCTTGCGATGAGGATTGGCCACCGCATGGGCCATGTGCTGAACAATCACATATAGAAGGCATGTCTGCTAACCAATATAGAGAGAGTATGCCAATGCTGCTGCCATTAAAGGGGGTTGGGTGTTGTGTCCTTTAGAGGGAGCCAAGTTGGTCTTGGCAATAAACGTAAGAACCCGCTGAGAGGGGGGAAACCTTAAAAGATCTTCAGTTTCATCGGACTTGTTATTGGTGAGTGCCCTGTACAACTTCTGACTGTCTGCAGGGGACAGACATCTGTTAGGGTCACTACCTAGGGCATAAAAGACCCTATCCCCTTCTGCAGAAATATCCAAAAGTATCCCTAACTCCACTGTTGGGTAACCTAGAGGGGGGTGAATAGGTTACCACTAGTGGATTTTGCCTCTTTTTCGATTGGTTGCACACTTATATTAAATATAAAAAGCAGTAAATGAGGCACAAGATTTATAGTGGTTCGGCTAACTTAGCCTACATCCACTCCTCTCAACCTTGAGAGAATTCCACTAGTATTTCCCTTTCAATACAATAGGTGGGGAAATGACACCTTTACAACTCTTTTTAACAGGATAAGAGGATCCTTACAATCTTAGTTCCAGGACAAGAGTATCCTTTCAATCTCTTAAGGATGAGAGGGTCCTTGTACTAATCTAAGTACAGTCTAGATTAATACAACAATGCTTTATCAAATTAAAAGCATAAACAAGTAAATACAATAGAGGTTTGGTATAAATACCTATCAAAGAGTAGTGACACTTTTACCCTTTGAGTGATGGTGCTCAATGATATGAATGAGAGTGATGCACCTTGAGTCTCCTAGATAACTCTCATTGATGGCATGAGTTGGAGAGAGTGGAGAGTTAAGAGCTTGGTAATATCTCTTTGAAGAGCTTGAATTGAATAACTTAGCTCAATGACAAATTCTCACTTTTGTACTTTCTCAAATGTACAATGCACTTTTTCTATCAAAGGATGTGTTTTGTTCCTTGTTTGGATGGGTTTTATAAAGCCAAAAGTTGGAGTTTGTTTGTTCTCCAACGGATATAAACGGCCATATTTTTTTACGTCATTCCGACCTATAAAAGTTGTCGGTCGACCATCAAAGAACTAGCCGTTGAAAACTAGCCGTTAAGCCCAAGTTTGGGACTGTCGGTCGATTGTCGGTCGACCGATGGATCGACCTACAAGTGTCGGTCGACCGATAGATCTGTCGGTTGCAACCGCGGACTCGAAACAGTCTCGTATCTTTTATATTACGTAGGTCGACCGACAGTCCGTAGGTCGACCGACGACATTTATCCTATTTTTGATTGTCTGTCAAGGGGATTTTGGTCCAGCTTGCTTGGGGACTTCATAGGTTTTTGTCTAACACTTTAATGGCCATGTTTCTTGAGTCTAGGCCATGGGAATGAGTTCCTCCTAGGGTCTCTTACATGTGAATGCAATGTGTGTGTAATGTGATATGTACATGTAATGAAATGTGTTCTAATGCACTTGAATCTTCTTGGAGAGTCTTTGTCTTGGCTTCCTTTAGAAGATGTTCCTCAATCTTCAAATTTCTTCTTTTCCTTAACTCTTCGTTGTGAGCTCGTTGATCAAGTCTTTCCTGGATGCTTGATGCTCCCAACGCCCGACTATGAAGTTTGCTTAAAGATTGGAATATTAGTATTAATCTTAATGTTTGTTATCATCAAAATTAGTTTATGGAGGAATGTGTTTTCCAACAATCTCCCCCTTTTTGATGATGACAAACATGTGATTCAAAATATGCAATTTAAGATAAATATATGCATTATTCATGTGGGCATGTAACTCAAGATGAATTTGTATTATCATACATCATGATTCAAGGTATGCATTATCACATAATATGAATATTTGAATCATAATAACTTCTCCCCCTTTTGTCAACACAAAAGGAGGTGTAGAGCATGAACAAGCACAAACAATCTTAGGGTGGCTCCCCTAAGCCGATCGTAACCATGAGCAAACAAAAACAATCTTAGGGTGGCTCCCCTAAGAAAATGACGTCCGCATGGTTAGAAGAACAGAGAGCAAATAATATGAAGCCCAATAAAGTGTTAATTGTAAAAGCATCACATACTTCAAAATAGAAGTTCCATGGTTTAAAAGTATGCCATAAAAGTACATATCAAAAGTTCTAATAGAAAGTCAACTATCTCTACTCGGGAGGAGGAGGAAAGAAATGCGATTGAGACGCTGTAAGATCACTTGGTTCTCTGTTGGATGCGAAGAATCTCGCTTGATCTTTGTGGAGAGAGGTGAAGTGATCATCAAAGCCCTTCAGGCGGGTGTCAAGTTGTTGGCGAAAACTTGAAAATTCTTCTCCGGTGACATAGTCCCTCGAGGGTTCACCAAGATAGTCTTCATCCTCACCGTCGTCCTCTTCTTGTGACTCGCTCGTCACCGTGACATGTTGGGTAGCTCGCTTCCTTCGGGCTTGGTGTGAGGGAGGAGCCGCAACAAATCCCAGCTTCATCTTCTTGATGGTGGATGAGTCGATGTCAATCATCTTTGGGTCAATGAATTCCCCGAGAGATCCACTTCATGGAACTTAAGGATGGCGATTATGAGTCCGCCATATGGAAGGTTTCCCCTATAATGAGGTTGCACAGTATTCCATGGTCTTCATAATCACATATGGAAGATTGATAGGATTGGCAGTGACAAGACACCAAGTAATGTAGGCTTGAAAGGGATTGACTTGGTCTCTATGGCCTCCTTTGGGCAAGATGTTGTAGCCGACAATGAAGCTGATCATCCTGGGTAGTTCATGAAGTTTTATAGCTTTACATTGGTTCAAACCCAACATAGTCTTTCATGATGGCACCATAAACTTCATCAACATTCATAAAGGTTTTGGCATCCCCTTTGGGAGGAAGATAGCTCATATCTCCTACAGTGGGAATTCCCATGATCTCTCCTAGATCTTCATAAGTGAACATGATGGGAACACCCTTTACTAGGGATGTGATGGCAAGCCTATCATCCACCATTTGGGTTCTCGACTGATGAAAAGTGTCTAGCAAGGTCGGGATAGCAGGGATCAACATAAACTAAAGTATTTTCCCAACCCAAATAGTTGAAATATTCTTCAATGTCATATTCAAGAAATTGAGAAACTCTTATCTGTTCTTTCCTTGTCAACCTTTCTCTTCTCAAATCTTCCCAGAGAATGGAAGCTTCTTCCGAGATGAAGAGAGACTTGTCATATGCCGCGAGCTCTCTCCAACTTTGGCTTTCTTCTTTGGTTGCTTGCCCTTGCTTTGTTTTGGAGCCATTTGAAACCTAGGGCTTTAGAGAATAGAGAGAAATGGAGATTTTTGGGTTGGAAGTGGGTAGATTGTGTAGGAAGAGTGATTTGGGGCTTGGATTTGGTGAAATCTCAAGGGTTTTTGCGGGGTTTTGCCTTGGAGTTCGAGAGAAAAGGGTTTTGGAGAGGAGAGGTCTCGAACATAAGAGGAGAGAAATGAAAAAGTCCTCTCGGTTCATGTTTAAAAACGAAATTTTTTCCTTGTCGGTCGACCTACACGAGTCTGTCGGTCGACCGATAGGTCAAAAACAGGATTAATGGGATTTTAGCCGGAATTCTCTAACAACCTGATTTTTGGGCTTTTTGAGGATTTCACTTTACTCAAAAGGGTTGCAAATCCCGAGTTCTCTCCTCAAATAGCAGAATCTCTCTTCACTTAATGGCTTGGTGAGTATGTCCGCAAGTTGTTTTTCGGTTTCAATGTATTTTAGAACAATTTCCCTTTTTGAACTGTGTCTCTAAGAAAGTGATGCCTAATATCAATATGTTTGGCTCTTGAATGGAGAATGGGATTTTGCTTAAATTGATTGCACTTGTATTGTCGCAATTAATTGGAGATGAACTAAAATGTATCCCATAGTCCATGAGAGTTTGCCTCATCCAAAGGACTTGGGCACAACACCTACCGGCCGCAATGTACTCGGCCCGTAGTGGAAAGAGCAACGAGTTTTGTTTCTTGCTAAACCATGAAACTAAGAAAGATCCTAAGAAGTGACATGTGCCACTTGTACTCTTGCGATCAAGATGGCACCCTGTAAAGTCGGCATCCGAAAAGCTTATTAAATCAAAATTTTGGTTCATTGGGTACCATAATCCTACATTTGTAGTACCTTTAAGATATTTAAAGATCCTTTTAACGGCACTAAAGTGGGATTGCATTGGGTTGGCTTGGAATCTAGCACAAGCACACACGCTAAACATGATGTCTGGCCTACTAGCGGTGAGATATAGAAGGCTGCCAATCATGCCTCTATAGCGTGTAGGGTCTATGGGAGTACCTTCCTCATCTTTAGATAGCTTTAGAGAGGTGCTCATGGGGGTGCTAGATGACTTTTGACCATCAAAATCAAATTTCTTGAGAAGTTCTTTAGTGTATTTAGTTTGACATATAAAGATTCCATTTTTGGTTTGCTTAATTTGAAGTCCTAAGAAAAAATTAAGTTCACCCATCAAACTCATTTCAAATTCATCACTCATGCATTTGCTAAATTCAACACAAAGATTTTCATTTGTGGATCCAAATATAATATCATCAACATATATTTGCACGATAATAGAGTCTTTTCCTTTATGTTTCACAAACAAGGTTGTATTAACCTTACCCATTTGAAATCCACTTTGGATTAGGAATTCACTCAATCTCTCATACCAAGCTCTAGGAGCTTGTTTGAGTCCATAGAGAGCTTT
Organism: Telopea speciosissima; assembly: GCF_018873765.1. Taxonomy (NCBI): domain Eukaryota; kingdom Viridiplantae; phylum Streptophyta; class Magnoliopsida; order Proteales; family Proteaceae; genus Telopea; species Telopea speciosissima. The sequence goes on from NC_057920.1 coordinate 43,199,155, forward strand.
GTTAAGTTTGAAGACATGATCAGGATATTGTGTATCCTCAAATCCAGGAGGTTGTACAACATATACTTCCTCCATGATAAAGCCATTTAAAAAAGCACTTTTGACATCCATTTGACATAGCTTAAAATTTTTATGACATGCAAAAGCAAGTAGCATTCTAATAGATTCCAGTCTTGCTACCGGTGCATAAGTTTCATCAAAATCTATCCCTTCTTGTTGATTATATCCTTTGGCAACTAATCTAGCCTTGTTTCTAATGATTGATCCATCTTCATCAAGTTTGTTTCTAAACACCCATTTGGCTCCTATAATAGAATGATTCTTGGGTTTTGGGACAAGCTCCCAAACATTGTTTCTTTCAAATTGATGGAGCTCTTCTTGCATAGCTACTATCCAATCACTATCTTCCAATGCTTCTTTTATATTTTTAGGTTCAATTTTGGATATGAAAGCAACATTGTTGCAAATGTCTTGAGTTTTAGATCTAGTTTGGATTCCTTTGTTTAAGTCTCCAATGACATGATCCAAGGGATGGTCTTTCCAAGGTCTAACCTCTTTGGGTAGATCCTTTGGTTGGTTTTCGGTTCTCTTAGAGAGAGATTTTCTATGTTCTCCCTAATCTCAACAAGTGTATCATCATCATCAACCAATGGCTTGTTTCTATCTTTAGGAAGAGATTCATCAAATTTTATATTCATTGATTCTTCAATAATCAAGCTTTTCTTATTGAAGACTCTATAGGCTCGACTATTTGAAGAGTATCCAAGGAAAATGCCATCATCGGCTTTAGCATCAAATTTTCCTAAGTTATCCTTAGTATTCAATATATAGCATATACACCCAAACACTTTAAAGTAATCAACTTTAGGTAGTTTATTATGATAGAGTTCATAGGGTGTTTTGAGTAATATAGGTCTAATTAATACACGATTTAACACATAGCAAGCCGTATTGACCGCTTTCGCCCAAAAATATTTTGGAAGAGAGTATTCATTTATCATTGTTCTAGCGGTCTCTTGGAGTGATCTATTCTTTCTTTCAACCACCCCATTGGATTGAGGTGTTCTAGGAGCGGAGAAGTTGTGGGTTATGCCTTGTTTACTGCAATAACTCCCAAATTGATTGAGATTGTCAAATTCTCCTCCATGATCACTTCTAATGGTTGTTATGAGATATCCCTTTTGGTTTTGTATTCTCTTACATAGAGATGCAAATTCATCAAAGGCTTCATTTTTTATGTTTTAAAAATAGAGTCCATGTGAAGCGAGAGAAATCATCAACTATTACAAAGGTGTATCTTGAACCGCCTAGGCTAGGTGTAGTAATAGGTCCAAACAAGTCCAAGTGTAGTAGTTCTAAGGGTCTAGTGGTAGACACTTCATTTTTTGATTTATGAGATACCTTGGTTTGTTTTCCTCTTTGACAAGCATCACATACATGGTCTTTTCCAAATTTGAGTTTGGGTAAGTTTCTAACTAAATTCTTAGATGCAATGGTCTTAATCACTTTTACATTCACATGTCCTAGTTTCCTATGCCATAGGTAGGGATCAGCATCATTTGTCACAAGACATGTATTACTAGAGTTTGCTTCATCCAATAAGCAGATATAGATATTATGTTTCCTAATTCCCTTCAAGATAGTCTTATCATTTGAATTTTTACTAAGCAATGAGAGGTTTTGAAAATGACACTATATCCTATATTACAGTTGACTCACACTAAGCAAATTATACTTTAAATTGTCAACTAGGCATACATTGGATATGATTGTACCTCCAATGGTGATTTCACCGATGCCAATGATTTTTCCTTTGCTATTGTCCCCAAATGTCACCATTCCTCCATTGTACTTGTTTAGCTTGGTGAATAGATTGGGGTTGGCCGTCATATGCTTGGAGCATCCACTATCAATATACCATTCAATTGCTTCACCGCTCTTCAAGCATACCTACAAAAGCAATCAATTATATGTTGGTCCCCATAATCTCATGGGTCCATTGAGGTTAGGATCGATCATACCCTTAGGTATCCAAGCTCTTCTGAAATTTTGACTTTGTATTGTAGGTGTGATAGATGTAGGTTTTCGATGTCCATATGATCTTTGGGTTCTTCTTGGCCCTTGAAATTCATAGTGTCTATATGGAATATAGTAATTTTGTGATGTGTAAGACTTATTGTTGATGTAGGCCCTTTGGTGATCATAGGGCCTATGGTATGTGTTTGGTCTATAGTGATTTTGAGGTCTTTGGGGTGCATATGGCATATATGAAGCATTTTGCCTATATGGTTGAAATGGCTTAGGCTTGGGATATTGTCTTTGTGGCCGTTGGGCCACAAATTCTCTTTGAGGTTTGTTGGTCCTCTTTTGAGAAGTATAGTAGAATGCATGATGCTTCCTTTTTGTATCCGGTTCTTTATATATCACCTTACCATCAATATAAGCACCGATGCAAGTTTCATGTCCGGGTAAATGACATTTTCACATACAATGGGATGTGAGGTTTGGCCTTGGTTTGATTTTCTCCATCTTGGAGTTCTCATCTTTCCCTTTCCTTTGGCTTGATGTGGTCTTTTACCATCATAGCCTAGACCTTCTTTATTATGAGGTCCCTTTTGTGGATTTCCTAATAATGTATCTAAGGTCTTTTGGCCCTTAGTAAAGGTGTGCAATGTGGAAGTTAGATTCTTATTTTCTTCTTCTAGGTTGTGTGCATGTGACGTCAACTCATCAATTTTGTGTAGAAGATTGGCTACTTCTTTTCTAAGGCCTTTTTAGAAGCTTCCTCTTGGAGACTTACATTATAAAGTTCTTCAAAGGCCTCTTGAAGTTCTTCATATTCTAAATCATCATTGCAAATTGACAATGAGCTATGATAGGGAGAGTTTACCTCGTCATCATCATTGTTGTGAGCCATTAGTGCCAAGTTGACGGTCTCTTCATCGGATTCATTATTTTCTTCTTCACTATCACTTGAATCCCATGATATCTCGGCGGTGCAAGCCTTTTTCTTTCTGCTTTCCTTTCCTTTTAGCTTAGGGCACTCGGTTTTGAAGTGTCCAGGCTTTCTACATTCATAACACACAATGTCCTTGTTAGTATTGAAGGGTTTTGTGTATGTTTTACCTTTGTTTTCTTTTGATGGTTGTCCTTTGTAGAATCTTCCTCCTCTCTTTCTTAGGAATTTTTGGAACTTCCTTGTGATTAGAGAGATTTCTTTCTCTATATCCTCTTCATCGCTTTCTTCTTCTTCGGATTCGCAAGAGGTCTTGAGTGCGATGGGCTTTCTCCTTGGTTCTTTTACTTCTATGACTTTATCATCTTCAAGGAGTTCAACTTCATGGGTTTGTAGAGTTCCCATCAATTCATCCATGTGTAGAGCCTCTAGATCTTTTGCTTGTTTGATGGCGGTCACCATTGGTCTCCACTTGGAGGGTAGTGATCTCAAGATCTTCCTTACATTCTCCGCTTTGGTGTATTCCTTTCCTAAGCTTTTCAACTTGTTAACAATGTTAGTAAATCTAGTAAACATGTTAGAAATACTTTCATCATCAAGCATTTTAAACAATTCATATTCATGAACAAGTTTGTCAATCTTGAGTTGTTTAACTTGTGATGTTCCTTCATAGGTAACCACAAGAGTATCAAACATCTCCTTAGCGGTGTATACATACTAGTTCTATTGAACTCTTTTTCACTAAGGGCACATTGTAGAAATGCAATAGCTTTGTAGTTTTGTTGTATGTGTGTTTTATCCGATGGTGTCCATTCGGATTTCTCCTTAGGTATAATTCTTCCTCCTACTTCTTTTGTGATTTGGAAGGGACCTTCCTCAATCACATCCACACATCAATATCATGAGCACACACATAATTTTTGAACCTACACTTCCAGTAGGCAAATCCTTCACCATCAAAGTATGGTGGCCTAGAAGTGTTGAGCCCCTCAATTTGGTGTGTAGATGATGATGATGCCATGGATCGTTTTTAGCACAATATAAAGACAATATGGTCTTAGTTTTGAGCTCCCTCTCTGATACCAATTGTTGGGTAACCTAGAGGGGGATGAATAGGTTACCACTAGTGGATTTTGCCTCTTTTTCGATTGGTTGCACACTTATATTAAATATAAAAAGCAGAGTAAATGAGGCACAAGATTTATAGTGGTTCGGCTAACTTAGCCTACATCCACTCCTCTCAACCTTGAGAGAATTCCACTAGTATTTCCCTTTCAATACAATAGGTGGGGAAATGACACCTTTACAACTCTTTTTAACAGGATAAGAGGATCCTTACAATCTTAGTTCCGGACAAGAGTATCCTTTCAATCTCTTAAGGATGAGAGGTCCTTGTACTAATCTAAGTACAGTCTAGATTAATACAACAATGCTTTATCAAATCAAAAGCATAAACAAGTAAATACAATAGAGGTTTGGTATAAATACCTATCAAAGAGTAGTGACACTTTTACCCTTTGAGTGATGGTGCTCAATGATATGAATGAGAGTGATGCACCTTGAGTCTCCTAGATAACTCTCATTGATGGCATGAGTTGGAGAGAGTGGAGAGTTAAGAGCTTGGTAATATCTCTTTGAAGAGCTTGAATTGAATAACTTAGCTCAATGACAAATTCTCACTTTTGTACTTTCTCAAATGTACAATGCACTTTTTCTATCAAAGGATGTGTTTTGTTCCTTGTTTGGATGGGTTTTATAAAGCCAAAAGTTGGAGTTTGTTTGTTCTCCAACGGATATAAACGGCCATATTTTTAGTCCGTCGGTCGACCTATAAAAGTTGTCGGTCGACCATCAAAGAACTAGCCATTGAAAACTAGCCGTTAAGCCCAAGTTTGGGACTGTTCGGTCGATTGTTGTCGATCGATGTATCGACCTACAAGTGTCGGTCGACCGATAGATCGTCGGTTGCAACCGATGACCACTCGGAAACAGTCTGTATCTTTTATATTTCAGTAGGTCGACCGGATGAGTCCAGAGGTCGACCGACGGACATTTATCCTATTTTTTGATTTGTCTGTCAAGGGGATTTTTGGTCCACTTGCTTGGGGACTTCATAGGTTTTTGTCTAACACTTTAATGGCCATGTTTCTTGAGTCTAGGCCATGGGAATGAGTTCCTCCTAGGGTCTCTTACATGTGAATGCAATGTGTGTGTAATGTGATATGTACATGTAATGAAATGTGTTCTAATGCACTTGAATCTTCTTGGAGAGTCTTTGTCTTGGCTTCCTTTAGAAGATGTTCCTCAATCTTCAAATTTCTTCTTTTCCTTAACTCTTCTGTTGTGAGCTCCGTTGATCAAGTCTTTCCTGGATGCTTGATGCTCCCAACGTCTGACTATGAAGTTTGCTTAAAGATTGGAATATTAGTATTAATCTTAATGTTTGTTATCATCAAAATTAGTTTATGGAGGAATGGGTTTTCCAACATCCACTTCATTGAAGGCAATGGTGACCCCCTTCACAAATGAGGTCAACCTAACACCTTCTCCATCTTCCTTGACTAGCACCAAGTTGGAATAAAACTCCCTAACCAATGTGGGATAGTAGAAGTCTGGATGAATCAGCATGCTGCTCCACTTCAGCTTGCTAAATCTGATGCCCACCTTGAAGGCAATCAATTCCTCCTCTACCATATCCCTCTCTACCAAGATTTTTCTGTTATGGAGATGCTCTCGGTAAATTCCCTCGGTCTCTGCTGATATAAACCTCCCCACATTGAAGGCAAGAGGGGGAGCTTGCACGATGGCTAAATCACTATGCCTTTGAGGAGCCATAGATAATTCCTACACACAAGACACCACCAAAAAGACAACAATAATTGAGCTAAACTGGAATGAATAAGATAAGAATAGCGAGTATTATTATAGATACAAATGCCTATGACATGTAGGAGAATTGTGGATGAGAAGGGTTACACAATAATAAGATAAGACGTGATTACCATTTGGAAGTATAATTAACTTGGGGAAAAGAGATAAGATATATATATATAATCCATATATAGTCCCTAGGGCATAGCCATGAAGGGCTAAAAAGGATAGAAATAACCTATGCTCTTGGCTACCCTACATCCCCAATCAAATATCAAACAAGTAATTTGATTAAATGGAAAACCCCAACAAGAGACAAAGATTGATTATGATAGAGTAAAAGGGAAGGGGATAGATTTTAAAACTCATACTAACAACCACACGAACAAGTGAACATGCTTGAGGATGTGTCAATGGGATTATTTCTATGAAATTTTAGGGCATATAATGGATTAGTCATGCCTTCGAGGTTTTTCCAAAGTAGTGAGGATTTGAGAATTTTATTCCAACCAATACCTAGAAAGAATTGAAGCAATTAAACTAAATATGGCAAACTTGACAAATAATCTCAAAAAAAAAATTCCTTGATAAGAATTTTAAAGTTCAATCAAAACGCATTATGCACACAATACTTAATAAAAAGAAAAAAAAAATAGTAGCATCAAATGATTAGGGCTTAATTCGACTAGAAACCCTAGCCTCAATCAATTTCGGCATGATTCCAGTGTTTACATGGTTATGAGGATGCAATCTAACTCAACATATACACAAAAATTTGAAATAGATATCCCTTATCGATGGGAAGAGGAAGAAAATGAAAGGGCATAACTAAAAAACCCTAGAAATGGAGGAGAAGAGCATAAGAAAGGGAGAAGCAGGGAGAGAGCCTTCCTTCGAGACAATGGAGATGAGCTTTGGTGCCTTGAGTCTCAAAATCACCAAGGAAGGGCAAGGAATGCTCGAACGAAGGTCTCTTGGGGACCCGTTGCCCTACTATTCTATTCTTCCCTCTTGGAGCCAAAATGAGTTTGAAAAACTAGTGGCTCTGTTTTTTATAAAATATTACGAACAAACGCACAAATGGATCCACCATCGTGATTCCGTCCATGAATCCGCCCAGTGCAAAATTGAAAATTTTCATTCCTAGAATTGCATGGAACATCGAACTGATCCACCATCGTGAGTCCATCCGTAGTTCCGTTTGTCTCAATAGTTTTACCAAACCCAGCTTTCTGAGAATGGACGAACGAATGGATCCATGTTACATAATCTGTCTGTTAATCTGTCTTACCTATTTTGCGATGGAGCTACGAATGGACTCACAGCATTGATTCCATCCGTGAGTCAGTCCATTTTCTTTTAGGAATTTGAGCCCAAATTTTTTAGACCTTGTGGCCACACCTATATGTGATGATTATGTGCCTATACCCTAGTTTTACACCCATGTTGTTTGGCCCATTCGTGATTATTGTTTAATCTAATTGGATGTTATAAGGTCAAAATATTACGGCCTACACTAGCCGGGCCAGCCGGTAAGAAATGGCAGGCATTAGTATATACTATAGCTCTCCTCTTAGGTGAGAGAAGAAGAGTTACCCTTGAGAATGAAGATCCTTAAGCCCCGTGGTTGATTGAACCTAAAGTAGTTAGCAGGATCAAACCCATATGGAGTGGAAACCTTAATAAGAGTACCAAAGGTAAATTTGTGTCCAAACAGAGCAAGAATGGTAACGACTTAATGTCGAACTTGTATTTTAAATAACTTAGTCTAAACGACTAATGGAGACCCTATGCAAGTAAAATTCATTCACGACATCTCACAGGCTAGTGACAACCCAAATTGTAAGTTTTGCCTAATTTATCCAACCCTTTTGTTTAGATCCATAGATGGGGTTCCAAGTTGTATTTAGAACTCCTAAATAGCCTAGTATACCGTACCTAAGAAATTCTTACTCTTATGAATTTACCTGGGTAACAGATACATTCTTAGGGATATGAATGTAATTATTGAGCTCATACTTATGTATATGTGTGAAATTTAAAATAAAATAAGTATCTCCCCTAAAACCTTAAAATGTGTGACTAGGGTAGTTCTCCTGCACTGCTAATGTGACCTTGTCTCGATCGTACTATGTTGGAACTAGATTGAGCCTTGACCTTAATCGAGTTAACTGTGGGTTAGTGGTCAATGAATTTGACTGACTGGATAGATCATGGGTAGGTTAATTATTAGGACCTGCTTAAAAGAAATGGCTTAGACTGAAACTGGTAAAAGATTATTTAGTTCTCAAAAGAGGACTAGTGTGGACTTACTTCTGTGGGAAGGATAGATTGAGGACTTATGAGGTTGTGAAGGCTGAAACTAAAGGATGTAACAGTACCTTCTCCAACAATAGATATGAATGGGGTAATGGGTCACCAAATATGTTCCATTTGTACTGGGAGTGACCAATAGGAGATTCCATCAATATTTCAAATCATTCTAAAGTTGGGTTAGGTAATGAGATAACCCGAAGTGAAAGCACTCAGAATATGAACCTTGTGTTAAGGACTAGATGAAGTTAGACCCCGTAACTCAAGGATGACCAAAGTGTAATACCGACCTGATATAGAAGATCAAAGGTACCTATTATTCTTTATAACTTAACCTAGTGTTTGAAGCCCTATGTTTTCTGGGATATTGTAATCATCGACTCTTAACCCAATGGAGCCCAAGGTTACTCTGAACAGCACCCCCTGTGGTGATGTAACCTTATAAGGAAGAGAATTTGTAAGTCCTGACTTGCTATGCCATGTAGGCATTGCCCCACCTTGATCGGACCCCTGACATAGTCCGTGTGGTGGGTGAGTAGAGGTGTTGTTATTTAACAGTCCTCATCCATTAAGACCTTTAGACGTGTCAACTTTCGAGGATGAAATTTTTATAAGGTTGGGGGAATGTTACACCCACACCCGAAATACATCCTAATACCCCGGGTCAAATTAGACTTTTACTAACGGGTAATGCCAAGATGGCAATGGTCAATACATGTGACCTTGAACCTTAAATTATATTATAAGTGGCCCCTCGAAGCCCTGAAAGTACGGGTCAAAGCCCCAAATCTTTCCTTGAGGTTGGGCCCTGACAGCAGCAACGGAGTCACGAATGGACTCACTAAACTAGTTCAGTTCGTGGATCCGTCCATACTGTTTCTTGCCCTTTTGATGTATTTTCCTGTGGGACCCACGTCCCCGTGTCCCGAACACCATAACTAGACCCTCGAACAAGATGGACTCTCACCCTTACCTTCTATTGGTTGGTTGGGTCATGAAGGTGGGCCCACAAGACTTAATTTAAATAAATAATGGATTCTTCTACTTAGCTTGAACCAAACAAGCCCAATAACTAATATGCCCTTGTAGGATTTTAGGCTAAACCAAAGGTGACCTAATAAATTAGACTTAATAAGTTGTGACCTTGGCCAAACAAGCCCTAAGGCCCATTTAAACCTAATGGGTTATCCTTAGTCTTAGGGACACTTAGGCAAACAAGACCTAAGGCCACTTTTAGTCCTTAAAAGATAGGGCTTAGCCCCATATTCTCCCATCTCTTTCCCTCCAAGCCAAACCGTGGAGGAGAAGAGGTAAGGAAGAAGAAGTAGGAAGAGGAATGGGAGGGGAAAGGAAGAAGATGGAAGGCATGCCAAAGGGGTTTGGCTGCCCTACCTTCCCTCCTCTTGTTGTCCAAGCAAGGATTGAAGAAAATAAGAAAAAGGGAAGAAGGAGAAAGGAGGAGGTGGGTCTTCAAGGCTTGCTAGGGCTGGGATTGGAGCTCCACTCACCAAAGTATGTCCTACCTCTTGGTACCTCCCTCTTCTCCATTTACACTCTTTATTTGAGAAGTTTTGTTAAGTTTGAGCCAACTTAGGGTTCCATTGGGGACTCAAAGTGAGGCTTAGCCCTTGAATGGGGCTCTAATAGTGAAGACCAAGCTCTATTGAAGGCTCCTATCAGCCACTTTGCAGCCTTTGTTACTGATTCCCTGATTTTTAAACCCCAAACCCTGTTGGACCGAAATAGGATTTGATCCTTATGTGAACTTGGATCCATGAGGTAGGCCTAGGTTCTAGTAACCCTAGGGAGACCTAGGACACCCCTCCATGACCCTGAGTGCCATGTGAACTCCAGGTTCCAAGATGGAGGAGAAAACCTTAAGAAATCTTAGAAAGAACTCCGACAGACGGACAAACGGAGTCACTGTCGTGGTTTCTTCCATAAGTCCGTCCAGTGTATCCTAGTAACTGGTTCGAACGGATGCAGGAATGGATTTACTCTGTTGCCTTCATCCGTGGTTCTGTTCCCTCTTAGGAATGTCTTAGGGACCGAACGGATGCAGGGACGAATTCATAAAGAGGTTCCATCCATGGTTCCATTCGCTCTCGGGTAGGTCTCAATAACGGATGCAGGAACGGATCCAGGTGGAAGTTTCATTCGTGGATCCGACCCTCGTGTTTTGACCTATTGGCTTGAACGGAGTTAGGGACGGACTCACCTTGTTGCTTCTGTCCGTGAGTCCGTCCGTGCTATCTTGGTTGAAACTCAATTTTAACTTTGGGGGCATAACATGGGAACCCTCTATACATCTTTTGACATTTGCTTCTGCATTCTTAGGCTACCTAACTCGATGGATAGAAGGTGCACCGGTGAGATTCATGGCCGGGTGATACCCGAGTTAGGTGAGTGGGTTTTGGGTAATTTGTTTAGGCTTGAATATCTAATAAACAATCATTATTATGCTATTATATGAGTATAAGCATCTTGTGCATTGCATTATTGATCTTGATTGTGAACGGTTACTAATGTGATGTGATAATATTCTCAGTATGGTATCGGGTCACGGTGTCGGGTGTACCGGTACTAGAACCCCATAATTAATCATGAAACTTGTTAATTGTCATCCTGATCTGTATGCGCCATGCCGTGCTGGTACGTAGGTACTAGTTGGAATGGGATGTTGATGCACCCGAAATACCTCCGAGATGATAGGACTTACATGTAGTATATCTGTGGCTATGATTCTTGTTCCCTTATGCTACGACCCTTACCAATAGGGGTTTATGTGTTGGATAGTCTGAGCACCTATTGCCTGTGGGGGAGAGAGGCCAGGTCAGGGGTAGTGATGGCTATTGGGGTCTGCCACTGGGTGGTCTGATGGCTTCTACCGGCGTAGGCTCCCTTGTGATAACTAAGGTTTTATTGTGGCGATAAGTTAAGGGACCCACAGTGCCTCCCGAGTTATCACAGTAGCATACACTTGACTTAGAATTTGTGTGTTTAGTGGAAAATGAATCTAACATTAGCATGCATCAGAAACTGTTGAAATTGTATGTTTGTGTGTATGTGCATTCCCCTTTGCTCTCTCACTAGCTTGTGGAGCAAACCCCGTTGCGCAACCGTTTTGTAGCTGATATGCAGGTAATCTCTTGATGAGCACCTATGGATGCGAATCAAGTGGAGCCGATGGTTGGGACTTGGATGTCGATGTACACCCAAAAATGGTGCCCTTATGGCGTGATTTAATTATTTATTTCAGTATTCATCTTCATTCATGTATAAACTTTGTGTGTAAATATATGAAATATACCGGATGGATATGGGGTATTATAACTGTATTATGTGTTATCATTAGAGAATCGATGCTCTATATTTATTTGATTTAAATGAATTTCACTTCTACTAACTCTATAATTTGAACAATTTATTCCATTGGATACGTCCTCTGATGTTATCAAGAATTGATAATTGGGTGGACTGTGGCTTGGGACACTGTATCTGTGATCCTTGTAGTATTGGGATGACACCTGTCATCCCAGCCACCCCCTCTTTTTGTAAAATATCTTTTATCGGGATGGGGGCATGACACTCTCACTCGTTTCATCTGTTTGCTAGAGAGACCTACCTAACTTAGGCATCGGAGAGTCCCTCGTCGGGCCCCCCATGGGCCCGGTGCTCATCTCCCTTTTCTTGTTTGTTGTGCTGTGCAGATCTTTACCCTTGGTGGACCCACTGGAGGTTTCTTGACGCAACACATTCCATTCTGTTTAAGAAAAAATAACCTTTTGTATTCTCACTTAGTCAATCATAACATGGCCTACATTCATTTAATAACATGCATTTCATTCATATAGCATTTTTTTTGCTAAGGATCAACAAGAATATATTAAAAAAGGGAAAAAAGAATATAAGAATTTAACATCCAGGCATACCCAGACAAATACAGAAACACCACGCTAAGGCCAAAAGCCGACTGTCAAAATAGAACACAGAACCATGCTAAGGCCAAAAGCTGATGGCCAAAAAAACACAAAACCACACTAGTCAAATCTGAATCTAGGTGTAGTACAAGCACAAATCATAAGCACTGTTATTATCTCTTACATTCATTCCTATCCTTTAAAAACAAACACTATATATCCCAGCATCATGTCTTGTATCATATAATAAAATACAACATAACACATTGTATTTAAACATGTCTCCTCTCCTTAACATCTTTAATGCTTGACCCAACTAAATACCAAATTATATGTGTATTCTCCAATAATTTCAGCACCCAAACGATCAACCAATACCTATAGAAAGAATGTAACAACTAATTTTAATGGGCTTTCAAAATTACATAGAGTCTATACAAGTTCCCCCAAGAGAAATCTAAAGAAAAGTCCTTAAAATGTCATGTTTTAGTCTGCCAGTCGAAGCTACCAGTCAACCTAAACCTACAGTTGTGTGACCAACACTCACAAAGCTCTGCACCATAGCTCAACTTGCAAGATCCGGTCAATCGGATTCCTGGGTTTCAGCCCAGGTCTGAGCTCAGTTGCTTCCCCTGTTTTAGTAGGGCGTATTTGGGTTTTGACCCCTCATTCAATTAGTACTTTTGATAGGTTTTAACCCTTTGCATACACTTGAATAGTCCTAATCAAATCATATAAATTCATCATTAAACATTACCCTAATGTACCAAATCTATTATGAACTTATTGCAACCGTGATTCCTACGAAAGTGAGTTAGGATTTTTTCCTTTTAGATTAGTTTTTGTTTTGTTTACTTGAGGACAAGCAAAGTTCAAGTGTGGGGGAATCTGATGAGCACATTTATGTGTGAAATCTTAGGGCCATAAAGCGTGCATTTTTATACTTGGAACGGAGCTACTCGAGGTTTTTGTTTGTGTTTTCAAGTTTTATGTGAATTCTTATGAAAATGGAGCAAATGATGCTAAAAAACCATTTTTAAGCTGTTTAGTGGTGTTTGACAGTAGTCGAAAGCGCTCAAGAGTCGAGAAAATCAAGTTTGGATTGAGCATTGAAAGAATCAAGCCAATTAGTCAAATTTGGATGTGAGTACAGTGATCCCCTTAGCATAATTTTGAGATGTTAATAGTATAGATGCGTAGCCCGTCGAGTCAGCTTCTCAACGGTTCAAACGGCACTTGATTCTGAGTTGAAACGAAGAAGTTACGGCCGTTTTCGTAACGACGCGCGACAATGGCATGCAGGGGTTTATTTGGAAGGCTCTAGAGCAGTCCAACTTCAACTTGAGATATCTTGGGCTCCCGAACTCCAAATTGGATGAAATTTGGGTTTATTTTGGGTAACTTTTTGCAAGGAATGCAAAAGTGAGGCCTATATAAGCACCCCATGCTCTACGTTTTTTGAAGGACAGAATGGATATTTTATTTATTCTTGAGTAGAATCCTAGTCATCACTCTCTCTCTCCTCCAATTTTTCAAGGGTACTTTAGGGATTTTACTTTGGATAGATTTCTTTAGAGATTCTAAAGATTCTCTCATCCTTTGAAGGTTGAAAAATTAAAAATGCCTCGATCTCATTGCTTGGAGAAGACACCTACAAAGAAAATGAACCACAAGAATAGAATTAGAAAGTTATTTTTTGAAAAATAGAAGGTTTATGTAGCTAGGATTCTTATCCCTCTTAGTTTCTATTTTTTTTCTGTTTTTCTAGGGATTCAAGCTTTTTGTAAAGGAAGGAGAAAAGAATATTTCTCCTACCTCTTCTCTCTTCTCCCTTCTCCTCTCCTTCTCCCTATAAATACCCCTTGCCCTTTGGGTTGTAACTAGTTAATTTTTAGTTAGTTCTAGCTCAGTTTTAGTTCAATTTTTATGCAATTTTTAGTTCAATTCATTAGTGAAATTTCTTCTTCTCTTCTTCTAGTTTTTGGCTTTCTAAGTTCTAATTTGATTTTATGATTTCAATTTCATGCTTGTAATGCTTTTGATTCATGTTTTAATTTTATGTCTTCAATATGGTTGTAATAATTTAATTCTAGTTTAGTTTTAAAGCTTTGTAGTCTAGGCTTCTAATTCTAGTGAGAAGATTTAGAAGACTTGGAAGAGGAAGCCATGCAAGGATTAATCAAGTGTTCAAGCTTCATCAAATTACATTCATGCAAGGCCTAGTTAATTCATGCACTTTCAACTTTGGTAGAAGGGAGTACTAGTTCTTAGTTTCATTTTTATTTTCTTCTTCTTCCTAACCTCTTAATTCTTCTAGTTTCTAATTTCTTCTTCTTATTCTCTACCTCTTTCTTCTTCTATTAGTTTTATTATATTAGTATTCTCATCTCCATTAATCCCTCCATTCTATTAAGAATTTTCATTCTCCATTATTTTTATTTTCATTCTCATTCTCTATCTTTCTAATTCAATCATGCTTTTAAGACTTTATTTTTTTAGTTACTATTATCATCATGCATTATGGTAGGATTTTAATTTAATTATTTTTGTTTTAATTTCAAATTTAGTAGCGCCATTTCAAGTGTGAGAAGAAAACAATTTCAATCCGGTTCAAGCCCCTTCGAGTTTTACATCTCTAATCTCTTAGTCTCATTCTCCCTCTCTATTCTCTTCTTTGTTCTTTTTATGTGGTTGTGATGTGTGGCTGCAATTTATTCCTTCGAATCCGTTAGTATTGATAGGTTAGATGCTTGTGTGTTAGGACGCCAATTCAATTTGATAGATGCTTGTGAGTATTTCCGCCTGTAGATGCTTGTGAGTATTTTGTTGTAGTATAGTGGTAAGTATTCCCGCCTGTCACGCGGGTGACCCAGGTTTGATCCTCGACAATGGCGCCAAAAACTTGTTTATAAGAAATAATAACCGCAAGCGTACGGATCAATGGTAGCTACGGGTCGAACTCAAGGAGATATACGCCACCCTATTTTACTCACTTTAAAACAATGCAAAGTGAACCAAATTAAAGTGTTAAATTAAACTAATTAAACTAACGAAAATTAACGCATCCTAACTCATAAGCATCTAGCGAATTAAATTGGCATCCTAACACACAAGCATCTAACCTATCAATACTAACGGATTCGAAGGAATAAATTGCAACCACATATCACAACCACATAAAAAGAACAAAGAAGAGATTAGAGAGGGAGAATGAGACTAAGAGTGCGTTTGGTAAATGTCTGAACAGCGTTCAGAACAGGTTTTTCGTTCTTTAAGAACAAAAAAACGTGAAATTGCGTTTGGCTTGACGGTTCATTTTTTTGTTCTTTAAGAACGAACCAGAAAAATCTTTAAGGTAAAGAATGTTCTTTACAGACCGTCTCCAAGACGGTCTACAAAGAACAAAGAACGAAAGGCTCGGGATTGACGATCAAAATCTTGAGCAACCCTCGAAGACAACCAAAAATGCAGAAAACCCAAATCTGGGGAAAGGAAGAAAGAGGAGGAGGCGAACCAGCAAAAGGGTGATCTCTTGTCTCTCTCTCACTCTCTATCCCTCTCTCTCTCGCTTCATCTCTCTGCTCTCTCTACCTTTCACACTCTCCCTGTCTCGTTCTCTCTCTCTCTCTCTCGGTCGTTTGTTGGGATGGATATCTAACTTTGCTGGTTTCTCCTTTGTCTCAGGATTTGGAGTAACATCCCACGCATTTGAAGGTTTCTTCTACAATGGACCTCTCTAGCACGACCTTCTCTGCAACTGAAAATCACAACAACGAAGGTGACTCTCTCTCTCTCTCGCTCCCTCTCTTTGTAATCAGGTCTCTGTTCTTCGTTTTTCTCTGTAATTGCTGGCCCATTTTTTCCTGAAATTTGTAAAGTTTATCAGAAGTTCTTCTCCATATTTTTATTTTATGGAGATTTTCTACTGGCCGATTGTTGTGAGATATTCATCTCTGTCAACAGATCTGGTTACCAAACTTCGTCTCTATATTTTTATTTTATTTTTGATATGTATTTATTCTCCATTTCCAATTTGTGTACATATCCATCTATTGTTTTCATACCTAGAGATCCATTGCTCTTGGAGACAATAGCCCTGTTGGTTGCTGGGTTAGTTTGGGCTCTTGTTATTCTGCCAAAGAGAAACATGAAGATTGATGGCTTGTTGGGAGCAGGGCTTTTAGCAATATACTTGTTATCTATTTCTTTGAGAGTTATCCAATCCATTGGATCTACCTAGTTTCATAATGTTGTACAGTTAACCATACGATATGTGAAATCAATGGATCAATTGTAGTTGATAGCCTAGGATTGTGAACAATGTGATGATTGACAATGAGATCTACTTCTGGTTTCTTTGTCTTCAAATCAGTTTTTTTTTCCCCCGTAGAAAGATGGGTTTGGCTGCTCTATTACCTTTGCTTGATTGATGCTCATCCAGGGCTGTAGTATTTTATTTTCTTGTTTAGCAGGTAGCCTTTTCTAAGAGGTAAATTAAAAAATAGTTTAAGGAAATATTTAGCTGTTAAATATAATGTAAGTTACAGTAAGAATTGCAAAGAGCCGCTGTACATGGTGCTGAATGATTGTGGTCCATACCATTCTTGAAGAATCTATATCTTCTTACTTTTTCTTTTCTTTTTCCTTTTGTCCCCTTTAGCTATATAACCATGGTGCTGAATGATAACTTGTCTCAGTCGTATGTTTTATTATGTATTGATTTATCTAGTCATTTCAATGATTCTTTTTGAGTCCATGAGTTCTTATTGAGTAAATAGGAGGGCTTTAGGTGTTGGTGTGAGAAAACTCCACTGTCCATACTTCAATTATGGAAATCTTGCTTGTTAACTTTCTCATGCAAAGATTCATTTCATTGCAACTCTCTTGATTTATTTCTGTTTTAGACCTTTGGTCATTGCATTCCTCATATAGAGATTCATGCCACTTTAATTTTTTTGTTATATTTCTGTTTTGCTTTCATACATCCCTTCCTTTGTTAGTCAGCCTTGATGTTGGTAATGGATCAGTAGAGCCTTGTGCATAGCATGTGTATGTCATCTTCTTTTAATATTGTTTGTTACCTATATTCAGATTTTATGGCTACTGCATCAAAATCAAAAGGAAAAGCAAAAGTAGGGCCTGTCTCTTGGTCCAACAATGAGACTGCTATACTAGTTAGGTTCATGGTAAAAAATGTAAGGTTTGGCAACAAGAGTGGGGCAACCTTTAATAGGAATGGGTGGGAGGACATTCATACTCGGTTAGAAACCACGCTTGGTAGG
This sequence comes from Telopea speciosissima, assembly GCF_018873765.1. NCBI lineage: Eukaryota > Viridiplantae > Streptophyta > Magnoliopsida > Proteales > Proteaceae > Telopea > Telopea speciosissima. The sequence goes on from NC_057920.1 coordinate 43,216,497, forward strand.
ACTTTTGATAAGGAACAGATAAGGAACAAGTTCAACAAGATGAGGATAGAATACGGAAGTTTTAAATCATTGCTCCAACTGACAGGCTTTGGATGGAACACAGTTACCAACACAGTTACCGTTGATGATGACAGCGTTTGGGATAGAGCTATAGTGATAAATACTGTATACTACTATTTTTCCTCGGTTGAATAAAGACTATTATATTTGTATCACATAATTCTAATATATTATTTTATATCGTTTATAGGTCAATCCTGCATGAAAAAAATTTAGGCATCCAGGATTGTCACATTGGCATGATCTCCAAATTATATTTGGAGATTCTTATGCCCGTGGAGATGGTGGAGTAGATCACAAGCAAGATTTGGTGACAACTGGACTTAAAGATCTAGAGGTTGAAGAGAAAATTACTACACCACTCCACAACACTCCAACCAATGTAGATACTTTGAGAGACGATGAGGTTGAGGAAAGGATCCATACTTCTACCCATAACCAAGATAGGACTCCAATAGCGAAACGAAGGCGCAGTGTCAGCAACAATTTCTCAACTGCTTTGGGATATGTGGGAAAATTGTGTCAAATGAAGATAGAAAAGGCAGCTGCAAGTACTGAAGTTACTTCTGCAGTTTCAGGCTTTGCAACATCAGCTTCCATTGACACTAGTATATTGGCATGCACTCATGTCCTTGACGAAATTCCTGATATAGGCAAGGACATGTATCTGAAGGCCTCACAGCAAATTAGGGAGTCACCTGCGTGGAGGGAGTCATTCATTGGTTGTAGGCCCGATAGGAGGATGTGGTTGTTAGAGGAGTTAGAATAGTGTGGTGTTTTGATTGAACTTTAAACAATTATGTTTATTTTGAATTTGTGGTTGTTATGATGCTATAACTTATATGTTATTTGAGTCTGTTTGGTTTAATTTGGGTGGTATGTTGTTAGAACTTGTGCTTTATTTCTATGAATTCTTGATTGTGGAACAATTTGTTGCTACAATATGGTAGAATCTGTTATTTAAAGTATTTTATACTGTTGTGCTGTTGTAGTAGTTATGGAACAAATACACCAATTCATTTATGACCCATCAAGTGATGAGGATGATTTGATTATCATATCTACAACTTTAATTGTGGCACAATCTTTATACACGAGAGAACCTTGTAGAGATGATAGACATCCAGGATCCATAAAGGTCCACGAGGTTCTGACTGGTCATGCAAATCGCTGCTATGAAGAGTATTGCATGGAAAGACATGTGTTTCAGAATCTATGTACACTGATGGTACATCGAAAGTGGTTGAAAGACACTCGGTTTTTAAGGGTGGATGAACAAATAGCCATGTTTATGCTAATAGTGGGTAAGGGTTTATCTAATCGAAAAATTCAAAAGGATTTTCAACATTCTGGGGAGACCATTAGTCGTACATTCAAGAGAGTGTTAAGAGCTATGGAAAAAGAAAGGATCAGACCACCAGATGTCAAAAAAATTGAGCAGGATATGCGTGTAAAACCTAAGTACTATCCTTTCTTTAAGGTAATATGCAATAAATACAAAAATTGCAAATTAATTAATTATATTTATAGTATTCAAGTATGACAAGTTTTGGTGATTCTTCTAATTATTTTTAGGATTGTATTGGAGCAATTGATGGTAGTCATATTAGTGCCATAGTCCCAAAGGAAGACGCTACTCGTTATAGAAACCGCAAGGGCATTATCACACAAAACGTGATGTGTATCTGTGATTTTGATAAGCGATTCACGTACGTTTATGCGGGTTGGGAAGGCAGCGCTAATGATTGTCGTATATTTGAACAAGCAAGGAGGGATCCCGCGTTAGAGTTCCCACACCCGCCTGAAGGTAAAACCCATTGAATCGTACTGATAAAATAAATCAGTTCGTATGAAATATTTCAATTACTAACTTGGGTTTTTCCTTACAATGGTTTGTATGTAGGAAAATATTATATTGTGGACTCTGGGTATGCAAATCAACTTGGATACCTAACTCCATTCCGTGGTGAGAGGTACCATATTCCCGACTACCAGGGAGCTGAGAGAACCCCAAAGACTGCTAAAGAGTTGTTCAACTATAAACATTCCTCACTTAGTAATGTAATTGAGCGTACATTTGGGGTTTTGAAAAATAGATTCAAAATATTGAGAAATATGCCAGCTTATGCAGTCAAACTCCAGACCTATATTGTGATTGCATGTTGTGGATTGCATAATTATATCCGTCATGAATAAAGGGCAGACGCTGAATTTACTGCCTTAAGTGAGGACGACACAGTAGTCACAGATCCATTAAATCCTGACCCGGAGGCGTATGAAGGATCTATGCCTACCCTCAGTCAGAGAGACAGTGCAAGAATAATGAGTAATGTGTGGATACACATTGCACGTCGTTTGGCTAGAAGGTGTAGGATGGCAGAAATCGGACTTACATGAGTTTCTTTATGTGTTTGTGACCAAACTATGAAACTATTTATGTAACTTATGTTGAATTTGGTATGACAAATTTATAGACGTTCATGAGTTATATGCAGAATATTTATTTTGAATCTGTTATTATGATGTTAAATATAACTATCCTATTAAGTGACAATTTGCAGCAAGTCATTGCAATTTAAGAATATTCATATTCAATGTGCAGATGTCTACTAATGTGAATTTGCATTCTGTCGCAAAATACGAGAAATGTGGAAGAGAATGCATGATATAGACATCTAGTTCTAAAAATAATAGAGGAAGAGATTATTTTCGATGTCACATAGGATGTTCATTTTTTCTTTGGGTGAATCAATTGAAATGGTGTGCATGTGCACAAGGACAATGTAAAGTTAGGACAGCGAAAACAGAAAAAAATTGTGGTCGCTCATTTTGGTGTTGCCCAAATTCTACTGGGGTACGATCACCATGCAACCATTTTGTTTCGTTTATTTTACATTATTTACCATTAATTTACATAATTATAATTATTTCACCAATTCATAACATATATGAATTTACAGAATGATAATCGAGGCTGTGGGTATTTCAAATGGATAGAAGAAGATACGACCTCATCATCTAGTCAACAAACTAATGTCTCAAGGGTTTGTCCCTCAGGGTCAACAGTTGTATCAGCTACACCTTCATCAGAATTTCTGAAAGGTTATTGCAAGAGTGCAATTACATCGGCGGAGAATCAAGCCAAGATGTTCAAAGACATCCTTGAAGGTCTTACCAAGCTAGACTTAAAGAAAGAAGAAGATTAATACAAGTTTTAAGTGTTAAAGTTGTTATAATTATTTTAATTAACTATGACATACTATATTTTAATTTATGGTAAGGTTGGTTATGTATTTTATATTTAAAATTATGTTAATATGTTTTTATAAGATATTTTTTAATTTAAGTTTGTTATGTAAAACACATTTTATTTTATTTCCTTGTATGGATGGTATTATTGTAATTAATATCAAACATTGTTCAGAACAGGTTTTACCAAACACTATTTCCGTTCTGAACGACGTTCTTGAGACCGTTACCAAACAGTCATATTTGGTCTGAGAACGCCGTTCTAAACAAAGAACGCAAAAGAACGTTCTAAACAAAGAACGTTTGTTCTTTGTTCAGACATTTACCAAACGCAGCCTAGGAGATTAGAGATGTAAAACCCGAAGGAACTTGAACCGGATTGAAATTGCTTGTTTCTCACATTTGAAATGACGCTACCAAATCTGAAATTAAAATAAAAATAATTAAATTAAAATCCTACCACAATACATGATGATAATAGTAACCAAAAAAATAAAGTCTTAAAAGCATGATTGAATTAATGAGATAGAGAATGAGAATGAAAATAAAAATAATGGAGAATGAAAATTCCTAATAGAATGGAAGGATTAATGGAGATGAGAATACTAATAAAATAAAACTAATAGAAGAAGAAAGAGGTAGAGAATAAGAAGAAGAAATTAGAAACTAGAAGAATTAAGAGGTTAGGAAGAAGAAGAAAATAAAAATAAAACTAAGAATTAATACTCCCTTCTACCAAAGTTGAAAGTGCATGAATTAACTAGGCCTAGCATGAATGTAATTTGATGAAGCTTGAACACTTGATTAATCCTTGCATGGCTTCTTCTTCCAAGTCTTCTAAATCTTCTCACTAGAATTAGAAGCCTAGACTAGAAAGCTTTAAAACTAAACTAGAATTAAATTATTACAACCATATTGAAAACATAAAATTAAAATATGAATCAAAAGCATTACAACCATGGAATTGAAATCATAAAATCACACTAGAACTTAGAAAGTCAAAAACTAGAAGAAGAGAAGAAGAAATTTCACTAATGAATTGAACTAAAAATTGCATAAAAATTAAACTAAAACTGAACTAGAACTAACTAAAAATTAACTAGTTACAACCCAAAGGGCAAGGGGTATTTATAGGGAGAAGGAGAGGAGAAGGGAGAAGAGAGAAAAGGTAGGAGAAATATTCCCTTCTCCTTCCTTTACAAAAAGCTTGAATCCCAAGAAAAAAAGAAAAAAAAAAAAGAAACTAAGAGAGATAAGAATCCTAGCTACATAAACCTTCTATTTTTCAAAAAGTCACTTTCTAATTCTATTCTTGTACTTCCTTTTTTTTGTAGGTGTCTTCTCCAAGCAATGAGATCAATGCATCTTTAACTTTTCAACCTTTCAAGGATGAGAGAATCTTCTCCAAAGAAATCTATCCAAAGTAAAATCCCTAAAGTATCCTTCGAATATTGGAGGACAGAGAGAGTGATGACTAGGATTCCACTCAAGAATAAATAAAATATCCATTCTGTCCTTCAAAAAATGTGGAGCATGGGGTGCTTATATAGGCCTCATTTTTGTATTCCTTGTGAAAAATCACCCAAAATAGACCCAAATTTCATCCAATTTGGAATTCGGGAGCCTAAAATATCTCAAGTTGAAGTTGGACTGCTCCAGAGCCTTCCAAATGAAATCTTTCGGCTAATAGAAAAGATAAATTTTGATAATTATGCTAAAGCCCCTCGAATCCGAACTTTTGTTTTACTTTGTCCCTGGCTAATTTTTGATAATTATAAATAAACCACTATGCCATTTTCGCGCATCATTACGGAAACGGTCGTAACTTTTTCGTTTCAACTCGGAATCAAGTGTCGTTTGAACCATTACGAAACTGACTTGACGGGCTACGTATCCATACTATTAACACCTCAAAATTATACTAAGGGGTACACTGTACTCACATTCAAATTTGACTAATTGGCGTGATTCTTTCAATGCTCAATTAAAACTTGATTTTCTCGACTCCTGGGCGCTTCCAACTACTGTCAAACACCACTAAACAGCTTAAAAACGGCTCCTTAGCATCATTTGCTCCATTTTCACAAGAATTCACCTAAAACCTGAAAACACAAATGAAAACCTCGAGTAGCTCCGTTCCAAGTATAAAAATGCATGCTTTATGGCGCTAAGATTTCACACATAAATGTGCTCATCACATATTAATAGAACAAACATTTACTTAAAAGAATCATAGTTACACGATCCTATTATTGGATGTGACATTTATGTGTCCATCAAACACAATTTAATTTGATAAAATTAATTAATTTAGTTTTATTTAATTATGTGTTTGTCATAATTGTATATTGCATCTGCCCAAATCAAACCGTTTTGTTCACAACTACGGATAGATTTGGGCAATCTGTTCTATGGTTGCTGTCACACCCCAAACCACCCCCTAGGAGGATTAGGTAGGTGATCGGAATTGTAAAACGATAATCCGCCAAATCCCACGGATCTAGAAGCGGTTAATACACTCACAGACACACATCCATAGCATTACCACAAGTAAAATCAGAGTGTTGCAGACAATCTATATTTGCAAAGGAAGAAAGAAGAAGCGTAGCGATATAGGAAATGACTATTGTATATAAATAAGTAAGATTGTTCATTTCCCCATACAAACCCACAAACAGAACAGTAGGATCTAACATATACATCGACTAAAGTAAAAGTAAATATATATACAGGGTGAGATAACTTAACCCCAAAAAGAAAGACTAAAAACTAGAAGCAAGAATGGGGATAAACTCTTGACAAAGTCAAAAAGGAGTCCCCAAGACAAAAAGCATCAAGAGCACCCTTCACGGGTCATCTTCAGTAACCATTGAGAATGCTCGCATCAATGTCACGACCTCCGTCGGGGTCCATACCAATATCATCATAACCACCATGGCTCTCTTTTGGGAAATAAGCCTCCCCGCCACAGTGACATCGACCTGCAGAATCATCTAATAGAAAAAAAAACATATATAACAGAGTGTTAGCCCCCACTAAGCCCGTGAGTAAAACATATCATCATGCATGCATATGCAATCACAATCATATGGATCCTACATGAATATGCAGTCCACTTATTTATTAGCCACCTAACATCACAATTAGGGCAGTTTAGTGCTACTACAATCCCCAATACATGTATCCTTAGTGCGGGCTTTAAACCCCTTCCTACGATACACCCATTGAGTTGTCAGAGAGGACCAGTCAGCTCCCGCATTCATACCCTGGGTCAGCCTGACCAGCCCTCTGTGATTATCCTGTGAGGTAACCCTTCTTTTTTTTTTTTTTTTCCTTCCTTTATTTGGCTTTTAGCCATAATTCACCTTTTCGGTGTTATAATATTTCTTTTCTTTTCTCTTTTTTTTTTTTTTTTATAAATATGCTCGCTCTCACAGGCATCCAAAACCTTAACCCCTGTTGGTAAGGGCGCGTAGCATAGGTGATGAAACTCTAACCCCATGTCTATATGGCATCGTATGAGTCGGGCGGTGTCAACCGTATCCTATTCTATGGGCTACTACAGGCCTCATTTCCAAGCCGGCAACGACATCTAATCTAGTATTCACATTCATCATGAAGTATTCGAGCAAAATTGATCAACAGTCACACAGTATGTAATAGTTATAAGATTTGAATTTGATCATGTAACACAGTGTCATCATTATAAGAATTTAAATTTTAGCATATCATTATGTTACACATACATACATGTTAACATTTCACTCACCTGGGTCTGGTTCTATGAGAACAGTTGTTGTTTCAGTTCCGACTGCAGTCTGGCAGTGTACCTCGAGCGCGGGATCAAACCCTAAAGTATAAATCAGAAATATGTCATTTAATATTCCAAACTATTTTTGGGTGTCCTAGTGTTGATCTGGACTCAATGATCTGACTTGGTGGTCAATCTGAGATCACTTGGAATTCTCTGGGCCTTGCACTAGGCTTTATGCCTATGTCCCAGTGCATCATCCGGAGAATGTGGTCTAGGATCAGAATGGTAATTCACCACTATAGTACATGGTTATAGGTCACAATAGTCTTACAGCACAGTCCCCAAGTCAACAGTGCTGCAGGACCAAAACAGACAGAGTTTCCAAGCCCTACGGGGCCCACTCGAGTACCCAAGGTGTTCATAATTATGGATAGATTTGAGGAGGGGTATTTTGGTTATTTACCACCTCCTTACAGTATTTACAGTCCATATGTGCAGGTCCCAAACTTAGATATGCAATATCAACCATTTTAATTCTCTGGGTGATGTGTGCATCGCCTAGTGCATCACCCAGAGCTTGTTTAGAACGAGAACAGGCTCCAATTCCAAGGTTTTGCACCATAGGCAGTGCCTTGATCGACCCTACATGCATGTTAGGTCATGGTGGACCTCATGGGGTGTGGTTTGCAGTGGTCCACACAGATCTTGACCTGGGTCCACCACTTGGTTGCCAGGAGCTACCCAGACAAACCATTGAATAGTAACCCAGCTAAGTTCCAGCTGCTAGTCATGATTTGGGTTGCATGCAAGGCTGTTCCTATGTGGAGTAGGGTAGTCTAGGGTTGCTACAACACACGGCTAGGCTGGGAGCAGCCCGTGTGCACAGATCCAAGCCCAGACTGCCTGTTCTTGGTGCAACAGTGCAGTGCAGTCTGGCACAGAGATGGATTTCGGTCTCAGGTGTACAACAACAATCAAAATCATCTCACAAGGCTCATATCTTCCATGCAACATGTTTCCATGTTGGATCTGAAGCAATACATGGCAGCCCCCAGCTGTTCTGGGCTGCCAATGGCCAAAAATGCTACCTAAGCACTGAGATCCATGAAGATAAACAGAGAACAGCAGCAAAGCAGTAGGTATAGGTAGTGTTTTTATACCTGAACTGAGCTAGATGGCTACTGGAGCTGATTTGATGCACAAGTAAGCTCTTCCCTTCTTCCTCTCCTTCCTTCCTTCTCCTTCTCCTTCTCTTTCTCTCTTTTCTCTCTTCTTTTCTCTCCCACGGTTTCAGCAGGAGACTAAAGCTTTAAAATGAGCTAGGGTCCTCTATTTATAGGACTACCCACTTCTGAGGCCTGTTTGGCTGCTTAGGTCCCTTTTCAAAATGCATTTTTAGACTGATTCTCAGTCATTCTGGGCATCTGGTGGGGTCCACAGGGGTCCAAGGGTATGAGGTGGTTCCCAAGACTCCCATCATCCTATGGAGGGTGCCCTTAGCCAGTAGGGGTGGTCCCCACACAAGTGCTGATTAAAATATCCATTTTCCCACTCTGGGTAATGCCTCTGGGTGATATGTGCATCGTTTAGTGCATCACTCAGAGAATACAGCAAGGCTGTATCACTTTGGGCTTCCATAGGGGTTTGGCCCAAGGTGTTGACCTTACACCCACACCTCACCTAGGGTCAAATGCACCTATTTTTAGGTGTGGGCCCAACATTTATGGAGAGGAGAGAGAATACCTGGAGTCCATGCAGCACATTATGCTGTGGGTAGTGCAACTGCAAGGGTCTGCAATCCATCTTCTGACAGGTATGTAAGAGGACATCCTCAGGGGTTCTCCATTAAATTCAGTCACTGGAGTGATACTTCACAGTGTGCTTGGATGCCATGTCAAGGGTTCATGTCCTTCATTCAAATTCCTAGCCAGTTAGGGGTAGGTTTGACATTTCTCCCCACCTTACAAAAATTTCATCATTGATATTTACTCACCTTGTAGCTCGAAGAGTTGGGGATACTTTTCCTGCATTTCCTCTTCTCGTTCCTACGATGCTTCCTCTATGGGTCTATTTCCCCATCGAACCTTGACGAATGCGACTGTGTGGTTACAGAGGTTATGTTCTTTTCTATCCAATATCTCCGTAGGCTATTCTTTATAGGTCATACCCACATCTAACTGTTCAAGTTTGGCTAAGAGTACATGTGCCGGGTTGTTGATGTACTTTCTTAACATCGACACATAGAAAACATCATGGACGCCTTCCAAGGATGGTGGTAATGCCAGCCGGTATGCTACAGGCCCCACTCTATTGAGGATCTCATAGAGACCAATGAATCTTGGGCTTAGCTTGCCCTGCTTATTAAAACATAGCAATCCCTTTGTTGGAGACACTCGGAGGAATACCTTCTCTTCGACTCTAAATTCAATATTCTTCCTTCGATTATTGACATAACTCTTCTGTCTTGATTGGGACACTTTAATCTTCTCTCTAACGATATCCACCTTCTCATAGGTTGCCTGTATCATCTTGAGCCCAAGATACTTCCGTTCTCCAACTTTCAACCATAAAGTGCTTCATACGGTGCCATGCCAATGGTGGAGTGGTAGCTATTTTTGTATACAAATTCCACCAAAGGTATCTGGGCATCCCAACTGTCATTCATTTTCAATATACAGGCTCTGAGCATGTCCTCCAAAGTCTGGATTGTTCTTTCGGACTGTCTGCTCATTTGTGGATGAAAAGCCGTACTGAGATTTAGTTGAGATCCCAATGCCTTCTGTAGACTTCTCCAAAACCTTGAGGTAAATCAAGGATCCCTATAAGAAACAATGCTGACAGGCACGCCATGTAAGAGGACTATATTCTCAATATATAGTAGGGCGAGCTTCTCCATCAAATAGTTTATTCTAATGGGGATGAAGTGAGCTGCTTTCGTCAGTCCGTCTACAATCACCCAGATTGCATTCATCCCTTTCCTGGTGTTGGGTAGATTTGTCACAAAATCCATGGTAATTCTTTCCCATTTCCATTCAAGTGTAGGGAGTGGCTGCAACAATTCATACGGTCGGTGTCTCTCCACATTTATTTGTTGGCAGGTGCGGCATTCGGACACGTATATTGCTATGGTCTCCTTCATCCCAATCCACCAATAGTACTTCTTTAGATCTTTGTACATCTTCGTGCTTCCAGGGTAGATTAAATAGGGTGAGTTGTGTGCCTCTCTAAGGATTTGGTCTTGTACCTCGTAATCATCAGGCACGCACAATCTATCTCTGAACTTTAATGCCCCGTCATGGGCCAGCAAAAAGTCTGGGTCCTTGTGGACACCATGCTGCACTTCCCAAATTATCTTGGCCAATTCAGGGTCAAGAGGCTACTTCTCAATTATCACTTCTCATATCACCGACTGTATATCCATGGCTGGTAGCTGCATAGCCATTCTTTCAATCATGAGCTCTAGGTCAAACTTTCGCGCTTCTTCTAATAATTGCTTACTTACAACCAAGGAAGCGACGGATGCAGTCTGAGATTTCTTGCTTAATGCATCCACTGCAACATTTGCCTTGCCAGGATGATACTGGATCTCGCAATCATAATCTTTCACCAATTCTAACCACCGTCTTTGTCTCATATTCAGCTCCTTTTGGGTGAAGAAATACTTTAAATTCTTGTGATCGCTGAAGATTTCTCTCTTTTCACCATATAGGTAATGTCGCCATATCTTGAACACAAAGACTACCGCCGCCAACTCTAAGTCAAGAGTGGGATAGTTCTTTTCGTGTTCCTTTAGCTATCTTGAGGCATAGGCGACCACTTTACCTCTCTGTATTAGGACGCCACCTGATCCCGTTCTGGATGGATCGGTGTATACCACCATTCCTCCAGTGCCATCTAGAATGGTCAAAACTGGTGCCGTCACCAATCGGTTTCTCAACTCCTGGAAACTTTTCTCATAAGCCTCATTCCATTCAAACTTTGTGCCCTTCTTCATTAGCTTTGACATGGGCACTGAGATGCATGAGAAATTCTCAATAAATCGGCTATAATATCCGGCCAAACCCAAGAAACTTTGGATCTCAGTGGCATTCTTCGTGGTCTCCCACTCGAGAACCGCCTTTACTTTATCTGGGTCTACCTTGATGCCGTCCTTGTTGACGATATGACCCAGGAATCCAATTTGGTGAAGCCAAAATTCACACTTGCTGAACTTGGCATACAACTGGTGTTCCCGTAACCGTTGCAACACGAAGGTAAGGTGTCGAGCGTGCTCTTCTTCACTCTTGGAGTACACCAGAATGTCATCGTCAATAAATACGATGACGAACTTGTCCAACACATTATGGAATACTCCATTCATCATGTCCATAAATGCTGCCGGGGTGTTAATAAAGAATTCATAATGTCCGTATCGAGTTTTAAATGCCGTTTTATGAATATTGCCACTCTTGATCTTCAACTGGTGGTATCTAGACCTAAGATCGATCTTGGAGAAAACTCTTGCTCCTTGTAGTTGATCAAATAGGTCATCAATGCATGGTAATGGGTATCGATTCTTAATTGTCAGCTCATTTAATTCACGATAGTCGATACACAGCCGCATGCTACCATCCTTCTTCTTCACGAATAGCACGAGTGCTCCCCAAGGAGACACGCTAGGTCGTATAAAACCTTTCTTTAACAAGTCTTGTAGTTGGACCTGCAGTTCTTTCAACTCGATAGGTGCCATTCGATATGGTGCCTTAGATACCGATGCTACACCAGGGGTTAGATCAATTGCAAACTCTGTCTCACGGTCGGGCAGTAGCTGAATCAGATCTTCTGGAAAAACATCAAGAAAGTCTCTGACGATGTCAAGCTCCTCCAAGGGCTTTATCTTTACCTTGGTGTCCATTACAGTGGCCAAAAAGCCTTGACATCCTTCATCCAGCAATTTTCGCGCCTGGAGGGCGGATATGGCTATTCTTCTATGCTTCCTCATCGGTTCACTTTGGTAGGTGAAAACTGACCCATCATCTAACCTGAAAATAATCTTCTTCTCCGCACACATGACATTTGCCCCATAGGCGGATAGCCAATCCATGCCTAGTATTACATTAAAGTCCTTCATATCAAACTTAATCAGACGTGCAGTCAGGTTCTTCCCATAAATTTTTGCCTGACAGGGGTCGTAAACTTCCTTCAGGCTCACAACACTACCTATCGGCGTGCTGACTACTAAATCGTGCCCGATGTCCCTTGGTTGGTCAGTCAACCTACTCACGAAGGTAGTAGAGACGAAGGAATGTGATGCGCCCGAGTCAAATAGTACTCGTTCAATGATCCATTACTTCTTACCGTGGTCAACAAACAGATCGTAGTTAACACATATACATTCCTATTCCACAATCCCAGTGAAATCATGGAGTCATCCCAGTAAGGTGTATTTTATTTGTTTATTATTCTGTTCATGTTCTTTTTATTTATTTTATGTCAGTGGGGTGGTTTATGCCATGTTTCGCATGATGTTACCTTGAATTTTAAAATTTTTCATTTTTTTCAAATAATAATCTTCCTAATTATGTACCTGTGTCTAGCAGGCAGGTCTCTGTAACTGCCAACTGGTGATAACAGTCTGCACATAAAGATAGGCATGTCACTTCTAACCTCATCTGCTAGGGATAGGTAAACGGCTCGACCCACGGGTTTACTAGTGTCTGCAAGAGATAAGTAAACTACCAACTGGTTCTCAGCATGGACTTGTGTTTCAAGTATCCGGATTAGTTTCCTTCTTAGTCGCCTAATGTATCGCATGTTGCTGGGGTCTCCAAGCCCGAACAACACAGCAGGGTCCTGCCATGAAGAAGTTCTAAGTATCAGGCCACTATGGTTACTTAATTAGAAGAATTAAGTACAGCACTATAAGAAATTAAGTAATCATGAGCAGGAGAAATAAATGGGTTGGCTCGAGGTATCTTAGTACCTACGGGATTCAATTTTGACTCGGTAGCCTAATAGGTTCTTGTTCCTAGTTGAACTAGGTTATAGGTATGGTGGGACCTACACTCCCTAAGATTCTATAAATACATAATACAACATACCTGCATACCTATGTTCAAGTTTGCAAAGCATCACTCGACCAAGGTTCGTACACATGACAATTAGGCACATAATATTTAATATTAAGGCACACACTGTCATTACTATATATACATACATGTTTGTTTAAATAAAAATTTTACTTACCACATGTCTTACCTCTTACCCCCATCAGTTTGCATCTATTGTCTTGGTGAACCAAAATGTGTGTTATTATATATTTTATTATATAAATTTTTTTTTTTATATCTATTTTTTTTTGGGAAGCAGTTTTCTATATGGGAGTGTGGCCTACACCAACACTCTCATGTGTCTATCTCTCTCCTCCTTAAAACAAGGGGGCAGAGATGCCTTTTCACATGGGGAGGAGGGAGATAGACTCATGGGAGTGCTGGCGTAGGCCACACTCCCGGACAGAGAACTTTTTCCCTTTTTTTTTAAACTTACATATTTACTTAATTTATGTTTTTAGGTCTATTATGATGTTTCTAGGTGAAACCCACACGTCCATGTGTTTCTATGTAAAAACAGCAAAAACCTACAGAAAATTAATCTCTGGGCTATATCTCTGGGTGTTAGGCACATCGCCCAGTGCAATCGCCCAGAGAATCGGGGCCCAGTCTATATCAGTCCGAGACATGTCCTTTTCACTCCATTTGCTCTCCATAGCCTTCCAAACACCTAGGGCAGTGCTCCAAAGCCTAGTGTGACTTCTTCCGCACCAAATCCACCCATTTTCATAAGTCCCCCGTGATCCTACGCAATCTAGGGTAAGTTTCTTTAGATTTTTCTCTCCTTTTAGGTTGCTATCCACAATTTCCTTTCTTGGCTTGGATTTTGCAGATTTTTTCTTGCCCTAACTTCTTTTTATCTTTCCTTTTTACAGCACCATGTCCATGAGACATAGCACGGCGAGGAAATCCATGGCGCGCAAGAGGCTGCGGTTCGATCCTGAGCCTTCTTCGTCCTCTTCTATGCCACCTACCTCACCAAGAGAGGATTCTTCCTCCGAGGAGCCAGAGTTTGATCGGTTCTTATTTTCTAGGTATGAGCACTTTAAGGACTGGGTCAAGTTTAGTTCCAAAAGCAGAGTGAACGGAAGATTGGTACAGGTGGATGACTTCCACCAATACAGTTTGTATTCTAGGTTTAACACCCTAGGTTGGGCATCCATGTTGTCACCCATCGAGCCACGTTACCCAAACTTGGTTCAGTACTTCTACTGTAATCTAGTGCCATCTGGGGCACGAGAGTTTGGTTTAGAGAGTAGAGTGAAGGGAATATTAGACTTACTACTGCTACCTTGGCAGAGATCCTTAGGCTGCCTGACACAGGCGACAGATGTTACTGTAGGCCCAGGGTAGATATCTCAGATATGTTTTCCTTGGAGACCAGGGGGAGGGTCTTCAAGGCCTTGACTGGTTCGAAGAGGGTCCCTAAGTCTGAGGTTGACTATAAGCCTAGTGCGAGGATCATCAGTAGGTGTATTTCATATAACATCTACCCGAAGGGCGGGAATAGGAGGAGTATTTCTATGTTGAGGGCTTACATCACCTACTGCCTACTAGGAGCCGGCAAGGGGGGTCCAGTGATCAACCTCCCATATCTACTGCTACAGGCTATGTTACACCATGCACAGAACCCTTTTGATGGGAACCTACCGCATGGGAAGTTCCTAACCTTGGTGTTTCAACATTTTGATGTTCCCCTGGATGGAGAGTACATGGATAGGGACAGGTCTAGACCTATCAGTAAGACCTCGATCCTGAAGATGAAGGTGCCTAGGAAGCCAGAGAGTGATCCAGAGGAGGGAGATCAGATGGAGCAGGGAGTTGACCTAGAGGATTAGGGTGACTTAGAGGGGATTGGAGCACAGTTCACTGACTTGCCCTCATATGAGGCGACTGGTGCTACTAGCTCACAGGTGCCAGAGTCCTACGGGTGTTCGGATATGATGTCACAGTTCCAGGGCCTCCGCACACAGCTCACATATATGACTACTAGAATGGATCAGGGCTTCTCATCCCTGGAGGGGAGAGTAGGATAAGTAGAACGACGCTTGGACTTCTGGGATACTTACTATCGCGTCGACTCACGATAAACTCAGCCTCCATCGAGTGATCTTCCCCCTCAGGAGTAGCTTTCTAGCTCGAGCTTTCTATGTTCAGTCTGACTTGCTGATGTAGTTCCGACTTCTCACTTTTTTTTTTTTATCATAGCTTATGTACTAGTTTTTTTTTTTGTTAGCTTATGAATTTTGGAAGTAGTACTTCCAGTTTAAACTCTATGTAGTGGCTCCGACCACAGTTAACCTTTTTATTAATGTAAATATGCATTCTGTCCCTTTATTTATAGGTACCCCCCTGTAGCTTTGAATTTATAGCATGTTTTATTATTGATAATTTATTATTTTCTATTCTACCAGCTGTGAATATAAAAAGAGTCTCACGCTCTGATACCAAGCTCTGTCACACCCCAAACCACCCCTGGGAGGATTAGGTAGGTGACCCGAATTACATAACGACAATCCACCAAATCCCACGGATCTAGAAGCGGTTAATACACTTACAAACACACATCCATAGTATTATCACAGGTAAAATCAGAGTGCTACAGATAATCTATATTTGCAAAGGAAGAAAGAAGAAGCGTAGCAATAAAGGAAATGATTGTTGTATATACATAAGTAAGATTGTTCATTTCCCCATACAAACCCACAAACAGAATAGTATGATCTAACATATACATCGACTGAAGTAAAAGTAAATATATATACAGGGTGAGATAACTCAACCCCAAAAAGAAAGACTAAAAACTAAAAGCAAGAATGGGGATAAACTCCTGACAAAGTCAAAAAGGAGTCCCCAAGACAAAAAGCATCAAGAGCACCCTCCACGGGTCATCTTCAGTAACTACTGAGAACGTTCGAATCAACGGTACGACCTCCGTCGGGATCCATACCAATATCATCATGACCACCATTGCTCTCCTCTGGGAAATAAGCCTCCCCGCCACAGTGACATCGACCTGCAGAATCATCTAATAGAAAAAAAACATATATAACAGAGTGCGAGCCCCACTGAGCCTGTGAGTAAAACATATCATCATGCATGCATATGCAATCACAATCATATGGATCCTACATGAATATGCAGTCCAGTTATTTATTAGCCACCTAACATCGCAACTAGGGCAGGTTAGTGCTACTACAATCCTCAATACATGTATCCCTGGTGCGGGCTTTTAACCCCTTTATGCGATACACCCATTAAGTTGTCAGAGAGCACCAATCAGCTCCCGCATTCATACCCTGGGTCAGCCCGACCATCCCTCTGTGATTATCCTGTGAGGTAACTATCCTTTTTTTTTTCTTCCTTTGTTTGGCTTATAGCCATAATTCACCTTTTCGGTGTTATAATATTTCTTTTCTTTTCTCTTTTTTTTTTTTTTAATATAAATACGGTCGCTCTCACAGGCATCCAACACCTTAACCCTTGTTGGTAAGGGCGCATAGCACGGATGATGAAACTCTAACCCCATGTCTATATCGCATCGTATGAGTCGGGCGGTGTCAGCCGTATCCCATTCTACGGGCTACCACCGACCTTATTTCCAAGTCGGCTACGGCATCTAGTCTACCATTCACATTCATCATGAAGTATTCAAGCAGAATTGATCAACAGTCACACAGTGTGTAATAGTTATAAGATTTGAATTTGATCATGTAACACAATATCATCACTATAAGAATTTAAATTTCAGCATATCATTATGTTACACATACATACATGTTAACATTTCACTCACCAGTGCGGTTCTATAAGATCGATTCTTGTTTCGATTAATGTGTCGATCCGCGAGTGTACCTCAAGCGCGAGGATCAAACCCTAAAGTATAAATAAAAAATATGTCATTTAATATTCCAAACTATTTTTGGATGTCCTAGTGTTGATCTGGACTCACTGATCTGACTCGGTGCTCAGTCTGAGATCACTTGGAATTCTCTAGGCCTTGCACTGGGCTTTAGGCCTATGTCCCGGTGCATCATCCGAAGAATGTGGTCTAGGATCAGAATGATAATTCACCACTATAGTACATGGTTCTAGGTCACAACAGTCTTACAACACAGTCCCCAAGTCAACAGTGTTGCAGGACCAACATAGACAGGGTTTTCAAGCCCTGCGGGGCCCACTCGAGTACCCAAGGTGTTCATAATTATGGATAGATGTGAGGAGGGGTATTTTGGTCATTTAACACCTCCTTACACTATTTACAATCCATATGTGGAGGTCCCAAACTCAGATATGCAATATCAACCATTTTAATTCTCTGGGTGATGTCTCTGGGTGATGTGTGCATCGCCTAGTGCCTCACCCAGAGCTTGTTTAGAACGTGAACAGGCTCCAATTCCAAGGTTTTGCACCATACGCAGTGCCTTGATCGACTCTACATGCATGTTAGGTCATGGTGGACCTAATGGGGTGTGGTATGCAGTGGTCCACACAGATCTTGACCTGGGCCCACCACTTGGCTACCAAGAGCTGCCCAGACAGCCCAGTGAATAGTAACCCAGCTGAGTTCCAGCTGCTGGTCATGATTTGGGTTGCATGCAAGGCTGTTCCTACGTGGAATAGGGTGGTCTAGGGCTTTTGCAACACACGGCTAGGCTGGGAGCAGCCCGTGTGCACAGATCCAAGCCCAGACTGCTTGTTCTTGGTGCAACAGTGCAGTGCAGTCTAGCACAGAGATGGATTTTGGTCTCAGGTGTACAACAACAACCAAAATCATCTCACAAGGCTCATTTCTTCCGTACAACATGTTTGCATGTTGGATCTGAAGCAATACATGGCAGCCCTCAGCTGTTCTGGGCTACCAATTGCCAAAAATGCTACATAAGCACTGAGATCCATGAAGATAGACAGAGAACAGCAGCAAAGCAGCAGGTATAGGTAGTTTTTTTATACCTGAATTGAGCTAGATGGCTGCTAGAGCTTATTTGATGCACAGGTAAGCTCTTCCCTTTTTCCTCTCCTTCTTTCTCCTTCTCCTTCTCTTTCTCTCTTTTCTCTCTTCTTTTCTCTCCCACGGTTTCAGTAGGAAACTAGAGCTTCAAAATGAGCTGGGGTCCTCTATTTATACGACAGCCCACTATTGAGGCCTGTTTGGCTGCTTAAGTCCCTTTTCAAAATGTGGAGGGTGCCCATAGCCAGTAGGGGTGGCCCCCACACAACTACTGATTAAAATATCCATTTTCCCACTCTGGGTGATGTCTCTGGGTGATGTGTGCATCGCCCAATGCATCACCCAGAGAATACAACAAGGTTGTATCACTTTGGGCTTGCACAGGGGTTTGGCTCAGGGTGTTGGCCTTACACCCACACCTCACCTAGGGTCAAATGCACCTATTTTTAGGTGTGGGCCCCACATTTATGGAGAGGAGAGAGAATACCTGGAGTCCATGCAGCACATTATGCTGTGGGCAGTGCAACTGCAAGGGTCTGCAATCCATCTTCTGACAGGTATGTAGAAAGACATCCTTAGGGATTCTCCATTAAATTCAGTCACTGGAGTGATACTCCACAGTGTGCTTGGATGCCATGTCAGGGGTTCCTGTCCTTCATTCAAATTCCCAGCCAGTTAGGGGCAGTTCTGGCAGTTGCTATATTTTACATTCGTACAATAGTGATTGGACTAAAATATAATTATAGGCAAATTTCATGTTGAACATGATCCACGGGGATTCTCAAATTATTCACCGTCAAGTTGTAGTTGCAACGGGTATCTCCGGTAGTTATTTTCTTTGTACTTAAGAGACACTTGCCATTTTCTTTATGTTCTGTACATTTGTGGTGTGTCAATGGTTGATGTCTACCGAAAGGACTGACTAAATATTATCCACTCGGTGTGCACAATGTAAATAGTTATGGATGTGATGCTCAATAAAGTTTCCACTGCATGTAAAGGGAGAACACCAAAAAAAGAGTGAACGGATTTGATTGTGCCAAATCCAAGGCCTTGGTATTTTGTAAAGTGTTTGTAAAGAGTATTTTATTTGATTAATATTAAATTAAATGTATTTTGGAAAAGAGTTTTCAAAGAGTTTTATGGCCAATCAAAGTCCTCCATACTCTCGTGATAAATTATAATGGACTGGAATTGTGGCGGTGACATTTATTCTATGGTTGCAATGGTCCATCATAGGTGTTAGTAGTATGGGGAGAAAATATAATAAAATTACCTGTCGCAAGGGGTTTTTCAGGTTACGCCCTACTAGGATTGTCCTTTACTATGATTTTAGATAAGTTTTATCCTTATGTGCAATTTAAGATAATTTTATAGGCTACCCTTTAAGATCACACCACTTGGTTAGATCTGGACCGTAGGTTTGCCACCTCCTCAATTAGGTCTCTTTATATATAAAGAGACCTAAGGCCAAAGATGATGATGATGATAGAGCCAAAATCATTAGAACAATTTGCATAAAATTGTGAGAGAGCTTAGAGAGAGAAAAAGAGAGTCTTCTTCTTCCTCAAGCACTATTGGCCATTGGAGATGGAGTAAGTTTGGGAGATCTTCTTCAAGTGTTGCGTTCCTTTAGGGGAACACACCATTTGAGCGTTCTAGGTGACCTTGCTCTCCCCTTGAGGTTAGTACATTAATGTGTTTATTGAGATTCTTTCATGCTCATAAAATTTTGTGATTACATGAGAATCCCATCGCTTCTGCCGCCACTAACAATTGACATCAGAGCGTAGGTTCTTCATTAAAAATATGTCAAAATCAACTTGCAATCTTCTTCTTCCTCCATTATTGTGTTTTGAGTTTATTGAATTATATGTATTGTACACAAAATTCGAAGTTGACAATATATGAAACGAAGGAGAAGAGGCCACACCAGCCGAAACTGCCGGCCGGCAGCCACGACAAGCAGGCACGGCCTGCTAGCCACACCTGCTGACCAACTTGTTAGCAGGTGTGGGGTGGGCGGTCATGCGCAGATACAGCCTTGCGTGCCATGCGGCTGTAGGCCGCGGCCAGCGGGCACGCAGGTAGCGGCCTGCTATCGTGCACCGCGTGGGCAGTGGCCTTTGCATCTCAAAAAAATAAAAAAGGGGTTCTTGGGGGTTGGGGAAGATGACGATTTTTGAAATTTTTTATGTGTGTATGTGATGTAGATTTAAAAATTTCATCTTCTTTATGTCAAATTTCATTTTATAAGCTCCATTAATGGAGTTCTAGTTAAAGCTATTTTAATGGAGATTGCTTGAAGATGCTCTAATTGTGTTTTGAACACAATAGGACTTTTAGTAAAGTTTCCTAATTAGATTAGGAAAGTTGGATTTGTGAGCAAGATTGCCTAATTAGATTAGAAAACTTGTATTTGAATTAATTTTCTATTTTGAATAGGAATCTAAATCTAATTAAGTTGCTCACTAATGAGAATTCAAAAGGAGTGGGATTCTGATTTCCTGTTTGGAATCAAACTCTAACTATTTTCTCTCATGAGTGGAAATTGATTTTAAATAGGAATCCTAACTTGATTAGGAAAGTCCAAATTAAAATAGGATTCTATTTAATTACAAATTGACTCATGGGACCCACACGGTTCGGCCTTGAACCGAACCAAGGGCCGACCCATATAGGTTTGACCCATGGGCCGGTCCATGTGGATCAGACCACTTGGGTCGGCCCATGAATTGTAAATCAAAAAATATATATGTTTTGAATGAAATATTATATGCAAATTTTATTTTTTAATTTAAGGTTCCACTTGGTGTGATTGATTGAGAATTGATTGGACATCGAGTTTTATGAGAACCGAAATGCATTTTCGTTCTAACATCGTTTAGTTAAAGAAATTTCAGAATAGTTCTTGAAATTGTGTACTTAAACAAGTATGCGTGAAATTATAATTTTGCCTTTATTGCATTTTATTATGAATTAATATAGAGAATGCAATGCTTTTTTGAGTATATGCCTACCTATCATGTATAGATTGCATATCCAACTGTTGGGTATTAAAGTTGATACTGTTGGATGTAACGTTTATTTGTCCATCAAACCTAATTTAATTTGATTAAATTAATTAATTTAGTTTTATTTAATTATGTGCTTGTCATAATTGTATATTGTATCTACCCAATTCAAATCGTTTTGTTCACAACTACGGACAGATTTGGGCAATCTGTTCTATGGATGCTATATTTTACATTCGTACAATAGTGATTGGACCAAAATATAAATATAGACACATTTCGTGTTGAACATGATCCACGGGGATTCCCAAATTATTGACCGTCAAGTTGTAGTTGCAACGAGAATCTCTGGTAGTTATTTTTTCTGTGCTTGAGAGACACTTGTCATTTTATTTATGTTCTGTACATTTGTGGTGTGTCAATGATTGATGTCTACCAAAAGGACTAACTAAATATCAGCCACTCGGTGTGCACAATGTAAATAGTTATGGAGGTGATGCTCAATAAAGTTTCCACTACCTGTAAAGGGAGAATACCAAAAAGAGAGTGAACGGATTTTATTGTGCCAAATCCAAGGCCTTGGTATTTTGCGAAGTGTTTGCAAAGAGTATTTTATTTTATTAATATTAAATTAAATGTATTTTGAAAAAGAGTTTTCAAAGAGTTTTATGGCCAATCAAAGTCCTCCATACTCTCGTGATAAATTATAATGGACCGGAATTGTGGCGGTGACATTTATTCAATGGTTGCAATGGCCCATTATAGGTGTTAGTAGTGTGGGGAAAAAATATAATAAAATTACCTACCATAAGGGATTTTCCGCTTACACCCTGGTAGGATTGTCTTTTACTGTGATTTTGGATAAATTTTATCCTTATGTATAATAGGATAATCTTATAGGCTACCCTTTAGGATCACACCACTTGGTTAGATCTGGACCGTAGGTTTACCACCTCCTCAATTAGGTCTCTATATATATAAAGAGACCTAAGGCCAAAGATGATTGATGATGATAGAGCAAAAATCATTAGAATCATTTGTACAAAATTGTGAGAGAGCTTAGAAAGAGAAAAAGAGAGTCTTCTTCTTCTTCACGCACTATTGGCCACTGGAGGTGAAGCAAGCTTGGGAGATCTTCTTCAAGTGTTGCATTCCTTTGGAGGAACACACCATTTGAGTGTTCTAGGTGACCTTGCTCTCCCCTTGAGGTTAGTATATTAATGTGTTTATTGAGATCATTGATGCTCATAAAATTTTGTGATTACATGAGAATCCCATTGCTTTCGCCGCCACTAACAGATACTTGAATCATTGTTAAAGAGTTAAAAGTGGGATTATGAGATTCATGTGGTACTAGCACTTTGATTTTGAGTAATTGATCTAACCATTTGTTTTGTAGCATGGAATGGTCATGGGATTAAGTATGTGCTGGTTGTTTTTTATTTATGTCACTTCTTAATTTCCCCCCTCTCTTCTTACCCATTCTAAATGGTTGTATCCCCCTTGGGTAGCCCTATAATTGGAGGGTTGGTTTCCCAAGGTTTTCTAAATGGTTGTAAAATTTTAATCTTTATTTTAAATTCATGAGATGTAATTTAATTTTAAAGTCCAATGGATGTAACCGCTTGAAGACATAAGCTAATCTTTGAGATGAAAGAAGAGGAACGTGACTTTAAGGAAGACAAATTTTTGAGTGGGAGCTTCTCAAGTTTCAAGGAGTTGAAGACCTTCAAGAATCCCATTACCATACCATATTATTGCTTACTTTATTTGCTTTATATGGTTTGCTACATGTTAGTACATAGGATAATATTTGCTTGTGCGCGTTATTAGATGCATGTGATGTATGATGGTTAGGTGTAACATGGTTAATGCATAGTAATGTTAAAATTACCTTATTGCCCTCGACTAAGTAAAGCAAGTCATAGTCTTGGAATCTTTAACGGCTAGAATCTCGTGGCCTCCTATCTCGATAAGAGAATGGACTATCCATAGACCACTTTGGGAACTCCAAAAGGCTAACCTTAGTGATCAGTGGATTAGTAGCATCCTCCCATCTCTGGCGTGATAAAAACAATCACAGTAAATAGGTATAGTCTAAATGTCAGCATTACCTAAGAGCCATGAATTGTTTTGAGGAGATATGTACCTACTTGACTTGAGTGTGCAGTAAACTCCGAAAGGCTAAGCTGTCACTCAGGTGGCCAAAGTATATTGGAGGTCAACCCTTATATTAGGGTATTGACAGCAAAGTATATACATAGTGAACTCTGAAAGGCTATGCTATGCATATTAAAGGCTTAGAAGACTCCAATTCACATTTTCAACTGAGAGGGATGTTGATTTTGTGAGTTGCCATTGGAATGTGATGCATGTTTCCTTAATTATTTTGATGGTATGGTTGCTAATTAATTGCTTGTACGTTATTTGTAGATCCTAATTGCCATCAATATGACCAACAACGCCGCCCTCAATTCCCTACTTAATGACAATACACTGACTGGGACTAATTACCCTGAGTGGAAGCGAAAGCTTATACTTGTATTGAAGGCAGAGAAGATCCACCATGTCATTTCTACTGATGGACCTCCCTTACCCCCACACCACTGAAGGTGACGACTATGTGGCTTGGGAGACCTTTAAAGAGAAGGACACTCTGGCCACCACCTATATTCTTAGCTCCATTGATAAGAACCTCTAGAGCTCATGTGATGACCTGGAATCGGCTAAGTATGTGATGGAACACTTAGAGCAGACTTTTGGCAAGCAAGATCGTCTTGCATGCCAACAAATCTCCTCAGCACTGTTCTCTGCAAAGATGTATGGTAGTACAACAATCCAGGATCATATGATGAAGCTTACCAAGCTCTTCTCTGGATTGGAGAATAAGGGTACTCTATTTGAGTTGGACTTCAAGATAGAGATTATCTTTGCCTCACTTCCAGATGCCTATAGCTCCTTTATCATGAACTTCCACATGAATAAAGTAGTGGTTAACAACATCTCTGAGCTTACTAACATACTTATAGAAGTAGAAAGTACACTTAAGAAAAATAAGGTTATTTCTCTTGTTACTGAGAAGAGTTCTCAGGGTTCAAAGAACATGAAAAAGAAGAGGACTAAGAAAAACAAGAAAGGCATGTCAACCAGTGTGAAAGAGGAAGGAGTGCAGAAGAAAAAGGCCAAAGCTGATAAAGGAAAGTGTTTCCATTGTGGCAAGATTGGACACTGGAAGAGAAACTACCAAGAGTACGTAGCTTCCTTGAATAAGGACAAGTCAAAGACAGGTATTTTTGATTCTTTTGTTGTTTAATGAATCTCTTATGTTGGTTGGACCAACTAACATGTGGTGTGTGGACTTTAGATCCACCGCACACATTTGTAATAAGTTATAGGGGTTTCAGGAGAGCAGAAGGACAAGAAGGAATGAGATTACCCTCAAAGTTGGACTTGGTGATGAAGTTGAAGTAGTAGCTGTAGAAACTTTTTTCATTTGCAATTGTTATTACATACCTAGATTTAGTAGGAATTTGATTTCAGTTTCAAGACTTATTGATGATGGTTATAAGGTTTCATTTGATAATGATATGATCACTACTCTTCAGGGTAAGTTTATTGCCTCTGGTTTTAAATTGAATGGCCTTTACTTTCTCAATTCTATCTTGAATGAATCCGGTGATTCCAACATGAATGTTAATGTAATGAAAAAAAAGTACTCTCTAGATAATCAAACGTATTTATGGCATCTTAGACTAGGCCACATAGGGATAGATAGGATAAACAGGTTAGTTAAGGATGGACCACTTGAAAGTCTAGAGGTTCTGCCATTTCCAACCTATGAATCATGTCTACAAGGTAAAATGGCCAAGTTACCCTTTCCTAAGAAAGGAGGAAGAGCCAACGGAATGTTAGATTTAATCCACTCGACGTTTGTGGACCATCAATATCATCGCTAGGCGGGGATATCGATTCGTCACTTTCACCGATGACTATTCACGTTATGGTTATGTTTATCTAATGCATCGCAAATTGGAAAACCTTTGAAAAGTTCAAAGAGTTTCAAGCCGAGGTTGAGAACCAATTAGGTAGGTGTATTAAATGCCTCAGATCCGATCGAGGAGGTGAATACTTATCCAACGATTTCTTAGACCACTTACGAGATAAGGGGATCTTATCACAACTGATGGCACCAGGCACACCACAACAAAATGGTGTCTCAAAGCGTAGAAACAGAACTCTGTTAAACATGGTTTGATCCATGCTCACCTATTCTTAGTTGCACTTGTCATTTTGGGGATATGCATTAGAAACAGCTATATGCATTCTAAACAGGGTTCTAAGTAAGTCTGTGCCCAAGACACCATATGAGTTATGGATAGGGCACAAGCCTAGTCTACAACACCTTAAGGTATGGGGTTGTGTTTCAGATGTGAAACGACAGCATGCAGACAAGCTTGAACCCAGGACTAATAGATGCCATTTCCTAGGCTACCCCAAAGGCACTGTGGGTTACTATTTCTATAACCCAACAGAGAAAAAGGTGTTTATAAGTAAACACACCATGTTTCTCAAGAATGACCAAATTACACCCAGAATTGAGCCGGTTGTAATTCAAGGGGATAACATGGATAATCAGATGGTCCCTACACCACCACCCATTGAAACTTCACCACCAATGATGAATCCTATAGAACCTAGGCACAGTGGGAGAACAATCAGGGCTCCTGACCATTTGGTTTTCTTTAGCGAGGAATCAAACAAAGAAGAAGAGTTCTACATGATCGCCGATACGTCGAATATGGATCCCTGCACCTACCAAGAGGCTATAGGAGATGTGGATGCAACTAGATGGTTAGATGCTATAAAACCCGAAATGGACTCCATTTACTCCAATGGCATTTGGACTCTAGTGGATCCACCTGAAGGCATTAAGCCTAAAGGATGCAAATAGATCTACAAGAAGAAGAAAGGCACTGATGGAAGCATGGAGAGATATAAGGCAAGGCTGGTAGCCAAGGGCTATACCCAAAGAGAAGGCATAGACTATAAGGAGACCTTCTCGCCAGTCGCAATGTTAAAATCCATTCACATTTTACTTGCCATAGCGGCACACTTCGATTATGAAATCTGGCAGATGGATGTCCAGGTAGCCTTCCTGAATGGACATCTTGATGAGGACATTTACATGTCTCAGCCAGAGGGGTTCATTTCCCATGGGGAAGAGAACAAAGTGTGCAAATTGTTGAAGTCAATCTATGGACTTAAACAAGCATCTAGAAGCTGAAACATCAGGTTTGATCAAACGATCAAAGAGTTTGGTTTTGATCAGAACGTTGATGAGCCATGTGTCTACAAGAAATTCAGTGGGAGTCCGGTCTGTTTCCTTGTCCTGTATGCAGATGACATACTTCTCATTGGGAATGATGTTGGAATGCTCACTTCTGTTAAGAAATGGCTTTCCACCAACTTCTCGATGAAAGACCTGGGTGATGCCACATATATACTAGGCATCAAGATAGTCACAGATAGGAAACACAAAATTTTAGGTCTGTCCCAAGCTAATTACATAGATAAAGTTCTGGAGAGGTTTAGAATGAAATATTCTAAAAGAGGAAACGTTCCCTTTAGACATGGCATAGCACTTTCTAAGTCATAATGTCCACAAACCCATGAGAACATAAAAACTATGAAAGGGGTTCCATATGCTTCGGCCATTGGAAGCCTCATGTATGCAATGCTATGCACCAGACCAGATTGTCATGCAGTTGTTATGGTTAGTCGATTCCAATCAAACCCTGGATAGGAACATTGGACAGCTGTTAAGTGCATCAAGAAGTACTTGAGAAGAACAAAGGATTATTTCCTTATTTATGGTGTAGATAACTTATCATTAGTAGGGTACACAGACTCAAATTTCCAGTCAGATAAAGATGACTGGAAATCTACATCTAGCATGATATTTATGCTAGGAGGAGAGGCTGTCATATGGAAGAGCGCAAAGTAGAAGTCAACGGCGGATTCCACAACTGAGGTTGAATACCTAGTAGCTTGTGAAGTAGCTAAGGAAGGGGTATGGCTAAGAAAATTTCTTGCCGACATGGAGGTAGTACCTGACCTCGTTAAAGACCCCATGACTTTGTTATGTGATAACAAAGGAGGAACCAAGAGCAAATCAGAAGAACAAGCACGTGGAGCGCAAGTATCATCTCATACGAGAGATAATACAAAGAGGGGATGTATCGATTGTCAAAGTTGATTCTACAGATAATTTGTCCGACCCCTTAACCAAGGGACTTACTCCAGTAGTATTTAATAGACATGTTGAGAACATGGGGATAAAACTTGTTGGACATTGGGTTTAATGTACAAGTGAGAGATTGTTGGATGTAACATTTATGTGTCCATCAAATCCAATTTAATTTGAATAAATTAATTAATTTAGTTTTATTTATTTATGTGCTTGTCATAATTGTATATTGCATCTGCCCAATTCAAACCATTTTGTTCACAACTACGGATACATTTGGACAATCTATTCTATGGTTGCTATATTTTACATTTGTACAATAGTGATTGGACCAAAATGTAAATATTGGCACATTTTGTGTTGAACATGATCCATAGGGATTCTCGAATTATTCACCGTCAAGTTGTAGTTGTAACGGGTATCTCCGGTAGTTATTTTCTCTGTACTTGAGAGACACTTGTCATTTTATTTATATTATGTACATTTGTGGTGTGTTAATGGTTGATGTCTACCGAAAGGACTAACTAAATATTGGCTGCTCGGAGTGCACAATATAAATAGTTATGGATGTGATGCTCAATAAAGTTTCCACTGCCCGTAAAGGGAGAACACCAAAAAGAGAGTGAACGGATTTGATTATGCCAAATCCAAGGCCTTGGTATTTTGTAAAGTGTTTGCAAAGAGTATTTTATTTTATTAATATTAAATTAAATGTATTTTGGAAAAGAGTTTTCAAAGAGTTTTATGGCCAATCAAAGTCCTTCATACTCTCACGATAAATTATAATGGATCGGAATTGTGGCGGTGACATTTATTCCGTAGTTGCAATGGCCCATTATAGGTGTTAGTAGTGTGGGGAGAAAATATAATAAAATTACCTGCCACAAAGGGTTTTTTAGGTTACGCCCTGGTAGGATTGTCCTTTACTACAATTTTGGATAAGTTTTTTCCTTATGTCCAATTTAGGATTATCTTATGGGCTACCCTTTAGGATCACACCACTTGGTTAGATTTGGACCGTAGGTTTGCCACCTCCTTAATTAGGTCTCCATATATAAAGAGACCTAAGGCCAAAGATGATGATGATGATGATAGAGAAAAAATCATTAGAATAATTTGCACAAAATTGTGAGAGAGCTTAGAGAGAGAAAAAGAGTCTTCTTCTTCCTCAAGCACTATTGGCCACTAGAGGTGAAGCAAGCTTAGGAGATCTTCTTCAAGTGTTGCATTCCTTTGGAAGAACACACCATTTGAGTGTTCTAGGTGACCTTGCTCTCCCCTTAGGGTTAGTACATTAATGTGTTTATTGAGATCTTTGTATAATTATGTGATTACATGAGAATCCTATCGCTTCCGCCGCCACTAACACCTTTAAGTTTCAAGAATCTTTTGCCATCTTGCGAAGGTCATTCAACGAGATCAATCGAAAGTTCGCATGCCCAATAAAAGCGAAGTGAAACTTTAACAAATTTTTTTCATAATCTTTCTATTGGATCGCAATCCTGGTTATACCAGTTATACCACCAAAGAGTATTGGATCCGGTAAGCCTTTAATACTCGGAAGGTTAGACCCCTCAAGTGTTACCGCATAAGATCTCCTTGGCCAAGGACCGTTCCCACCATCACCTCCACTACTCGTTGCTTGAACCACCACTGGAGAAGGACCTTCAACTGTATCAACTCCTCCTCCCTCAGCCTCCCTGCACCTGTCATCATTGTCTCCCTAAGTCATTGCTCACTAACAAACAATAACATAATATAAAAATCATATTAAATAATTTAAATGTCACGAGAACTCTCCCATCATAATGGAAATAAAACTAAAATATTCATATGAATATTAAAATATCCATAACTATCCAAAATAATATTAAATAAATCATGCCTCATATGTGGGGTGTTACAACTAAAAACATCTAATGAGTTGTAGTATAGCCAAAAGGCTAGCCTATGACATGTTAGGGTGTGGAATGGCATTGTATTTGTAACGCCCCTAAAATCACCCTAGCGGTTTAGGGACATTGACGGTCCACAAGATCGCTTATGTCAAGGAGATATGAACCAGAGTAGGACTAAAACACAAACACATGTCTACCATATATAGATTAAGACTTCAACTAAAATAGGACAGTTAAACTAAGCTATTACAATTTCTAAATTAAACTTAAAATTCTGAAATAAATGTTACAATCCCCAAAATTAAATTAAACTTAAACAAATAATAAATTCTTCTAAAATTGAAAGAAAGTGTAAAGTTTCTAATAGTAGTTGTCCTCTTCTAATCTAAATGTTTCATCCTCTTGGACCTCCTCCTCTAGTACATCCTCACATCCAGGTTTGCATTCATAAAGTTGTTCATCTGAAAAATGGTGAGGGTAAGCTTCGGGAAAAGCTTAGCAAGTAAATCCACAACAACTATACAGGTGTGAAAACATGCACAAGCAATTCAAAATGTAAAGACATACAATAATATGTATATATAAATCCAAAAAAACCAAAACAAAATGATCATAACCATATTTACTTATCACCACTACTGTAATGAAAAGTATATATGACAACAATCAACGAAAGATATATCGAAAGAACGTAAAATAACAAACACATCACTTCCTAATGGACTAGTGTGAACTAGTTACCATACACTGGTCAAGGCCCTCATGATAGCGGCGTATGAACTCCAACTATGATCAACTACAACACCACTGTCCCCTCTCAACATCAAGAAACTAATGGAGAAACTAGTGACCAAACTTGCCCCAGCCCTCTTTGAGAGTTTTTGATCATCACCTCTCTTTCTAGTAGTCCATATAGCTCCAATAAGGGTGAGTCCGTAGCTCAAAAACTTGCCAACTTATCCTTATCCCAACATATTCACCAATGTCGGTAAGGTAAATGACAAAAATAACAATCAAGGGTTTGCTTATAATTTAAAGCTATACATCTAAGTTCAGAACTTAGGGGTCATGACTCCCCAATTCTACCCTAACACATGCTATTGAAAAGAATAAAAATAAAATTTGAAAACAGTACCTTTCATCAACATATCAATGCATAAAGTGAAGAACAATAATAGGGAAGATTGGGCAAAATCTTCGCAATCACTTATCCAACAATAACATCAATGAAAGTAAAAGGTAAATCCTAAACAAAATCAAATTTTTATGCATCATCCAAAAACATCATGCATTAGGTTATAATCATGAAAAATCATTCATAGACCTTCATCATACTATCAAAAAATAAGCATTGAATTCATTAGTCTATAAACATGACATTATTAAAATTCTGCACACACATATGTGAATTAAATCATAAGGAAATCACCATCCTTGCAAACAATCATGTGTGAACAATTTAATTGAGTAAAAACATGAATGAAATATGTTTTTGGCATGATAAATCTCAATCTAAAACTAAATTCCAGATTTAAAACAATATTTTAAAATAAATTTTATATGTAGAAAAAATATCAAGTATAATGGTTGAAGATCTACTCACCTTGTGTGAAGGGACTAGGGTTTCTATAAGTGATCGCAAATCAATGCTTCAATGATGTTGGTATATCTCTTTCCAATTCAGAATCACTTTAATGGAGCCCTATGATTAAGGTAATGATGAAATCAGCATCAAGGTATTGCTTAAACTCAAATTTAGGAAACATAGATTTTTGACAGAATGACATACCTTCAGTAAATCAGAAATATCTCTTTACTCAAATATCCATTTGGGTTGATTCAAGTTGGGTTGACAAGATAAGAGATGAGGCTATATTTTATCGTGAAATAATATTTTTCCAATTCGGCTTAAAAAAGGATCAAAATTGGATGCCAAGTTGCTGGTTCTGCACAATCCGAATCTCCTTCTTCTCCTTCCTTCTTCTTCTTCTCGCTTCTATAGTCCACGAATTTTCCTTTCTCCCTTTGTCTCTCTCTCTCAAATTTATGATAAAGGGAATGAGGATTGGGATTTAGTTATGGGGATTTAATCCTAACAAGAAAGAAGGTGGGAAGAATCCAATTTTGTCTCTAACTACATCTATTTACTTGTCCTCCAATGAAAATATTTTAAAAGGAATCTTGACTTAAGATTTTTAAATTAAAATTTTAGATTAGGTAATTTAATTTTAGCTAAAATTCCTTTTTTGTTGGGGTTTTATTTTATGAAGACTTTTTTTCTCTAAGTTTGAGTTTCCAACCAATTGGAGATTGCCACCTCACTTTTCCTTATCAATTCATAATACTTTCCTAGCTAAAATCTAAGACCTCCCAAGTTAGAATCGTGGAAGCTCTTTCTAAGCCCTATAGAATTATAAAAAAGATAAATATTTAACTGCTCCTCTAAAGAATAGAACCTTAGACCTCTAATAAATTGAATTAAATGTCTAAGCATTAGGCTAGGTTACTAACTATGAATTCTTTTCCAAATCAAATTATATATGTTATAAATAAAACCCTAATTCTACACTCAGGCAAGGAAGAATTCAAATTAAGGGTGTTACACTAGGGCGCACTACTTACCATCATATGTACACCCCAACAAGTCCAAGATCCTATACTTTAAGTTGCGCCAATCCTGTATTAGGTAAAAAGACCTAATTACCCCTAGTCCAAAATCAGGGTATTACAATTCTCCACCCCTTAACAAGATTTCGTCGTCGAAATTTACATATTTAGATCTCCCCATTATGTCGTGATATTACAGTATTTGTTTGTAAGAAGCAGACAAATAAATTGGAATCCCAAACAATCAAATGCTTTTTCTTAGGATTCCCCTATAGGGTGCCACTTCTGTGACCCTATAGAACAAAAGATAATTGCTAATAAACATGACATTTCTTGAAGAAGATTTTATCACTAGATGGTTTGTTAGTGTGGTCAGAAAAGAAGTTTCTAATGATTGAGTATCAATTATACCAATTGAAACTTCTACCATAGACAAAACATCCTCAGGAGCCTCGACATAGTGGAAGGACTACCAGACCTCCTAAACATTTTACCATTCTTATAGAGGATGAAGAGAAAGATGAAAACTTCCACATGGTGTCTGATTCTTCGGAGTTAGATCTACATACATATTCTTAAGACTTAAAGGATACAAACATAGATAAATGGATAAAATCCATGCTTTTTGATATGGATTCCGTATATTCTCACCTCATCTAAACTCTAGTCGATCCACCTCATGATGTAAAGCCCATTAGATGCAAGTGGATCTATAAGAGGAAGAAAAGTGTGGATGGGAAAATAGAGAAATTTAAAGTAAGATCGGTTGCAAAAAAGTTACATCCAAGAAGGAGTGGGTTACGATGAAAATTTTTCACCATTGGTAATTATTAAATCCATGTGGAATTTGTTATCAATTGTTGCACATTATGACTATGAGATTTAGTATATGGACATATAGATTGCCTTCCTCAATGGATACCTTGATGAAGATATCAGTATACAACACTAGCTAGAAGAGTTCTCTACTTCGGTAGAAGAAACTAAGGTGTGCAGACTACTAAGATGCATATATAGTCTAGAGCAAGTTTCTAGGAGCTAGAAAGCCCTTTTCATCAGACCATCAAAACTTTTTGGTTTAAACAAAACATTAATAAGCCATGCGTTTACAAAAAGATTAGTGGAAGTGCAATTTCTTTTCTACTTTTATATGTGTATGATATATGGTTCATTGGAAATGATGTGGACATACTAACATCTGTAAAGGTACGACTGTCAATAAATTTCTAAATGAAAAATCTTGGAGAAGCCAGTGACATCGTAGGTGTAAGACTTGTGAGGAATCGCAAGGGTAGGATGTTAGGTTTACACAATCCAACTATATAAATAAAATCCATGTATGGTTTAACATGCAGGATTTCAATAAATGAAACATTTCTTTCAAGTATAGAATAACTCTTTCTGAGGATATTACAACTATAAAGAGAATTCCTTATGCATAGTTAGTGAGAAGTCTCATGTACACTATATTGTGCATCAAGCCAGATACTTGTTATGCAGGAGGGATTATAAGCCGCTAACAGTCCAAACCTAGATAGAAACAGGATTGCTATTAAGAATAACCTCAAGTATATGGGGAGGAATAAGGAATACATTCTGGTCTATTTCTTTGACTAATTTTTAGTCAACGGTTTAATCGATTCAAATTTTTAGATTGGCAAAGATGATAGAAAATCCACGTGTGAGATTGTGTTTACTTTAGGTGGTAGTTTAGGTGGTAGGGCCATCACATGGAAGACTGTCAAGTGAAAGTCAATGACTGACTCTAATACTGAGGCTGAGTATCTAACAGCTGAAAAAGCAGACAATAAAGGTGTTTGGTTGAGAAAAATCTTGACTGAACTAGAAATTGCACCTGAGCTCATCCAACACACCATTTTATTATAGTGTGATCAGAGAGGGAGTTATCACACAGGAGAAGAAACCCAAGGCACATCAGAAGAACAAGAACATGGAGTTAAAGTACCATCTCATTTGAGAAATTATTTAGTGTGATGATGTGGTTATTGCTTAAGTCTGACTCTTTAGATAATTTATTTGATCCCTCAACAAAAGGGTTTTTCTAAACATGTATTTGAAAAACATGTTGACAACATGAGAATAAAATATATGGGAAATTGGTTTTGGAAGTGTGTCCATCAAATCCAATGATTAAATATTTAATCAATATCATTATGAATGATATTACCAGGTTATGGTTGTCTTTAGGTTTTCTCTTAAAAGTGTTCACAGCTAGGGATGGAACTGAGAATTCAATTTATATGGTCATCACATTATGTGATCTCTGAAATGAAAAATCCAAGACACAAGTGTGAGTGTACATATGCATGTATATTGGAATGGATTATTTGAGAATCTTAAATGAAATACTCTCAGATGTTTAAGAAACAAGATTCTTATTGGTAGCTTATGATTGGTCTATTAACCTAAGAGGTCCTTATCATAGCAGGTTAGGCATTATGGGTTTTGGTGTATCAATAGTTGATATCTCCGAAACTATAATTGGTGCACTGGATAATGGTGTGAAGCTATGTATGAAAAAGATGCTCAATAAAGAATCCACTTCTTGTAATGGAGAGAGAGCCCTCCCTCTCTCTCTCTCTCTCTCTCTCTCATTATTGTGATTAGGTTTACCTCCTAATTATTGAGTTCTTCACCTCTTCATTCTCCTGTTGCATTCGTCAAACAAGTGTTGCAAAAGAGTTTGATATAGAGAATTGCTTGGGTTACTATATGAAGGAAGAGCTAAGTTCCTTAGTCGATACTACACATTGCTATATAAAGGAAGAGCTAAGTTCTCTCTTCCAATGGTTGAAAGTTTTTTATTGTACCCTATACCTACACGAGTTTTGATCATAGAGGATTAGTTACATTAAATTTAATTTTCCGCTGTATTCTTGAATAAAATCCATCACTATTAACCATGAAGATCCAAATTCATATATATTGGAGTCAATCTTCTCTAGATTAAACCATAACCATATCCCACCTTAAAATGACCATCAGGAAGGGGAGATTCCAATGTGATGGTAGCAAAAACGGACCAGCTTAGGTACAAGCTGATTTATAATTAATTATCTTTCCTTAAGAAATTTAAGGTTAGTACCCCTTGAATTGACTGGATGATAATTCCATGTGGCAATAAATGATTGGTGAACGACTAGTTCTCCAAAGTTATTGTGGGAACATGAAAGGGTGACTGTGAAGGGACTGCAATAATCATTAAAAAGCTTTGGCCATGAAGACAGAAGCAACAACAGGGGAGACTTGAAAATGGAAGCAATACGCGTGCTTGTCAAGAATAGCATCTATCTATAGCTCTAACGGGTTTGCTTCTACAAAGGCACAGGTTTTAATTGCATTAAGAGGAGCCACAAGAAATTGAAAAAGAGAAGAAAAAAAAGACTACTTGGGAATCTTGGTAAAAGAACATTCAAATCCTGAAACACCTGGGGCTTGTAAGTCGGAAAAAGCTTAGCCATTAAGACCCTTTTTCTACTTCAATTAAAGTTCATTACTTCAAATGTTTCTACTTTCTACTCAATAAACTTTAAGTGCCTCTCTCTCTCTCTGGATTCTGGAGTGGTACTTGAGAGTTGAGAGCAATGGTAAAAGCACATTCAAATCTTGAAAGTAGCTATGGTAAGTAGGAAAAGTTCACCAGTCTTCTTTATGCATCAGCACATTATTTCAAATTTCACACTTACCAGGGTTTAGGGGACTGTTTGGAAGAACTTTTGATACACTAGATTATTCTTTTCTCTTTGTTTTTTTAGGTTGTTTTTTTACCTTTGACTACCCTTTTGACTCAGTTTTAAGATAAAAGTGCGAACGCTTCAATAAATGTTCTTTTTTGTATTTTATGCTTATGCTTTCATATAATGGTTGGTCATAAACATGTGAAAAAACTACTCCCTTTGATGCAATTTGAGTTCCAACATACCTAAAACTAGAACACATTCATTGTATCACACCTTTGTGTTGGAAGCCATGGGAAATCAATCATAGAAAATTTGTGGTTCAATAAAAATTTATCAAACCAATATTTTTCTTTTCATTCCATGAATATCTAATAAATTAAAACCTCAATGCATAATAATAAAACATTAAGATTCTCTAACCTGGAGAGTCTCAAGTATTGCTTCTCCTCTAGATAATGGTTCTTCCTCTAACGAGTACACCAGGTAAGACATTCTTTATTATACCCGCACCCGAGATCCTTTTTATTTTTATCCTAGTGACGTGTAGATGGTGCTACCATGTATGACAGTGAGCTGTTCACGATGGTTGTTAAGCCCAGTCACAAGATCATTGGCTATAGCACGGGTTTTTCCGTCGAGGAAAGATTCCTCAATCGAGAGTGGGGAAAATTCGTCGATGATGACTTCACCGACTATCCTCCTAGCACAAGTCCCAAGAGCGAAGAGTACCAGAGAGCACATCCTGTGTAGTGTCATATCGACGTTTCGTCTCATGATGAGGTTAGCATTGAAGTGAGGAAACTCTTCGGAATCACGAAGGACACATCGTGACGGTCAAGGGGCAAGTTACCAACCTTGTTTACACTTATGTATCCTCCCCCTATGACCTTAGAGTACGGGCCAAAGCCCAGTGACTTTTTCTTGGTTATTCAGCTTTTTAGCAAGAACGATCCACTAACGGACCCACTGCTGTTGAGTCCGTCCGAGAATCCATTCGTGCTATTTTATGCTAGTGTGTGTGTTTTTTAATGTGGGACCCACATACCAGTGTCCCAGACACGATACTGTTCCCCGGACATGGTGGACCCCACTCCTAACCTCCCTTGCAATTGTTGGACCTTATATGTGGACCTGCAAGACCCAAACCTATTTGAAATAAAAACATGTTTAGAAGGGACCAACAAAACAGGCCTTAAGTGGCCACTTACTATAAATAGGGACCCATGACCATTTGTTGCCCATTAATACCTCTACCAACCGAACCATCGAAGCAAGGAGGAGAAGAGAAGAAGCAAAGAAAGGAAGATAGTGGAGGAAGAGGGAGCTTGCCACTTGGAGGGTTCATTTTGGGCATCATCCATCAAGGTAAGTTCACCCTACTCATGACCTTCATGGAAGTGAAGTAATTTTTCTAAGCACCAAAAGGATAAGAATCCAACAGAAATGAATCGGAGAAGCTCAAACCTTCAAAAAATTGGGTATTACCCTGAACGAATCACCAACGAACCTAGGCATCGGGCCTCCGTTCGAGAATCCGTTCAGCCTTCTATGGTTTAAAATTTGAATTGTTTCTTGAACGGATTCACCAGCGGACCCAGGGTCCTACCTCTGTTTGAGAAACCATTCAGCCCATTTTACCCTTTTCTTTCGGTTTTATTTTTTTTGAGAATGGATTCACCAATGGATCCAAACTGGGAGTGCCTCTGTTCGAGAATCTGTTCGAGTTCGTTTGTGTTGTTCTGAGTAACAGTTCTTGGGGACTCTTTATGGGACCCACCTACACTTTCTAACACTATATTCACGTAACCCTATGCTACCTAAACATTACGGGGGAACGTGTACTAAGGCGATCCTTATCAAATTCTACGAACGATACATGAATCATTGTGAGTAGGTTCGGGTGACTGTTTGGGTTTATTTACTATTGTTTATTCATATAGATCATGCTACTTACAGTATCATTCAAGCATGATTGCATATTTGCATTTTGTTCTTATTTGATGATGATGATGTGAAGTGTGTTGGGTTACGGTACCAAGAAGTACCGTTATCGAAACCCCAAAATTATGTGAGCTTGAAGTTGCATGTCATTCTTGCCTGTATGCATTGTGTTGTGCTGGTACCCGGGTGTTAGTTGGAATGGGACGTTGATACACTCGGAATACCTCTCGACACGATAAGATTCATATAGTATATATGTTGTTAGGTTCAACACCCTATGCTACGACCCTTACCAACAAGGGTTTAGGTGTTGGGTAGCCAAGACACCTGCTGCCTGTGGAGAGTTTGAGAGGCCAGCCTAGGGCACTCATTGATTATTAGGGTCTTCCTCTAGGTGGTCTGAAGCTACAACTAGCACGGGCCTCAAGGTAATAACTGAGGTTTCCATGTGGCGAGAATGGAAGGACCCACAGTGTCTCCCGAGTTATTGCAGTAGCATATACCCTTGACTTAGACTTGTGTGCTAGGTGGCAAATTGATAATAATTACATGCACCATGGACTATCTGTGATTTACGTGTATTTATGCATTCCCATCCCCTCACTGGCTCAGTGAAGCTAACTCCCTTTGTGTACACTCTTTTAAATGTTGCTACAGGTGATCTCTATCTTGCTAGACTCGAGGTTCAAGCCTCAGAGTATGATGATATCAGTTCCGAGGACCCAGAGGTTGTGACTGAGGAGCAATACAATGGGTGTCCTTGTGACGACTGTGCCAACGGGATGTATTGATATTGGGATTTGTTCCCTCCTTTTGATTTTTTTGGGGCTTTGAGCCCGTGTATAAACATTGTTTGTCATATCCTAATCTGACATATAAATCCAACACTTTGATGAATCCCATATTACAATTTGGAAGGAGTCTAAATTCGATGTATATAATTCCAAATAACCATGGGGATTGAGTTCCTTGTCTGATTGTATTGCGTACACTAGTGCCTCTTTGTGTCTCACTCTCCTCACATAATATCATACACTAGTGCCTTCTAGTTTTATAGCTGAAACTAGAACCCAGTCATTCCATCACACCTTTGATAAATCCCATATTACAATTTGGGTGGAGTCTAAATTCAACGTATATGATGTCCAAATCACCTTGGTGTCTCCTTGTGTCTCACTCTCCTCCCACAATAAGGGATAGATATGTCATTTCATAGGAGGGAGAAGGGAGATAGACACAAGGAGCTGCTAGCATAGCGTACGCAGCCTGACATAGTTCTTTTCCCCTTATACATATTTAGAATTTCAAAATAAAGAGTAACAACAACAATATTAGCAAACTCAGTCTTATCCCAACTTAATGGGGTCAGGTATATGGATCCAAACAAAACAAAAGTAGGAAAAACTGCGGTGTAAACAAGAAAAAAAAAGGTGTTAAATAATTAAGGAAAAAAGAATGTTGCTTGATCGCGTGGATCTTGCATCCAGATACAGGAGGGCGAGAAATTATCATCTCTCTCCAAATAAAAATCTCATCCATGTTGATGTCTCTATACACATTATCATTGCCCCCCCCCCACCCCCAAGTTGGTGTAGGAGCAATGCGACCAGGCAGCTATATCTCTTGCCGAATATGGTGTCTCAATCCAACTGAAATAAAGTCTAGCAAGCACTTTTTGGTGGCTTTTTCTGATCAAGTAGAAAATACCCATAATAGAAAGTTTAATAGGGAGGGATTGTGGAGAATCTATAATGAAGCTAGCTTAAAACAAATGAGTGTGATATGTCAGCTCAGCTGTTTGAGATAGGGAATGAAGAAGTGGGATTCCTCAACTTACAAGAAAGGAATCCCCCCAATTCCCTTTTAGATATCAATGAAGAATTGGATATTTGTATTCTTCTACATGAATGTGTATATTATTATGGCACTACTGAAGACATTTAGCATGTCTATTATGTGGAAAGATAAGAACATAAGAACCGGGACTTGAAAGGACCAGACCCAGCTGGTCTGACCCAAGACAAGCTCTTAACATTATAACATCCAATAATCACACACGTGGGAAAACTTAGATAGAGGGAGGGAGCCAAGGAGGCCAGGGAGCTCACTAGGGACAGTAGGAAATTAGATAGCGGATTATGGTGGAGTGGGTCCCACATAAAGATGATGATGATGATGGCTTTGAAGTTTTGGATGGGGGCCACCTCTCTCT
Organism: Telopea speciosissima; assembly: GCF_018873765.1. Taxonomy (NCBI): domain Eukaryota; kingdom Viridiplantae; phylum Streptophyta; class Magnoliopsida; order Proteales; family Proteaceae; genus Telopea; species Telopea speciosissima. Next base: position 43,256,220 of record NC_057920.1, read on the forward strand.
TACAAAAACATCCATTGGGGGTGGGAATGGGACAGACAGTGGTCAGCAAAGGCAAAAAAGGTCATGGTAGTAGAGTCCAAAGTTGTAAGCAGCAACTAAGTCTGTAGTAGTAGTACACTGGAAAGAACAAACACAGTTTGAATATGTCAAAAAGGAAAGAATGGGGAATTGGGTGAAGAGAAGGCGTGCAACTTTTTACAATAAATGCTTCCGACATTATATGATTCGCTTCTCATCGTTCGCTTTTTCATGCTTTTTATCTTCATTCATTCGTCGCCCTTTTCCTCCTTTTTACATTCCCCCCCTCCCTTCCTCGGCACTCGATACGAGAGAGAGAGAGAGAGCATACGGCTCCCGCGGGAGAAAATGCCAAATCCCCAAAACAGATGGCTCTTACGTTCTTTCCACAAAAAGCTGACTTTGGTCCCTCAGATCCACACAGTCACAAAACTTTTACATATAAGTATAGCTGGACAAATTTCTCTCTATTGTTTATCTCTTTCCTTTTTCTCGCAATGTCTTCAATTACTAATTTTTTAATCTTTTTTGTAATTTTTTTTTTGGATCGGTGTTCTCTCTAGAGGGTGGGGTGAGGTGAATGTGCCCCTGCAGAATATCAAGGTTTTAAAACTCGAATCGGTAAGAGAAGATTTTGATCCCAATCGGATTGAAAATCGGTCTAATTCAAGATGGATTATAAAGAAAATGACTAAGAACCGATTGATTCAGATCCAATTCAAACAATCCGATTCCTATTCAAGAAGCAACGAGTAGGAATGGTTAAAATCAAGATCAATGTTAGCCAATCCTGATCCGAATCGATTGATTCACAGACCTGATTCCCCATTTTTAAAATAGTGCCCCTACTTGTTGGGGGAGTCAATGAGAGCACGAGCATTGACATCATGGGAAGAATCGGGATTTTCATCTTTCATGGGATGTGGTGGTCATTTCACACCCTCTGTGTCAAGGCGTGGGTTATACATTCTCTCAAAGAGAATTTTTTTTCCGATTTATTAAATGTAAGAATCAACATTTTTTTTTGCGGTAATGATGGATCAACTTCACAAGGTAAATTGATTGGTGTCTTTGCGAGGTGGTAGCACCTAGGGGTGCAAGTTTGGCCCTGTCGACCTGAACCCACCCTGAGCCCAATAGAGACTGGGCTGAGTTATCTTGGCCCTGAGGGGGCCGGTCAAGGCTAGAAATTTCTAACCCTGAGTCAGGGTTAGGTCGGACCAGGGTTGAGGCCTCGAGCTAAGCCTGGCCCAGCCCGACCCGATCTTGTTTTATATATTGATATAATATATACATCATAAACTTTAAATATCACCCACATTTTGTTATATAATATATTATATATGAAGATAATAAGTACTATATACATTTTATTATAGTGTTATTTAACCTAAAATTGATAATTTTCTCCCCGGCCCAGTCCAGCCCATGCATATCCCTTACCCCTCCCCATGATCAGGGCCAATCATGGTCAACTGACCTTGAGGGCAGGTTAGGGTTGAATTTTTCAGGCCTTGAGTCAGGGCCAGGTAGGGCCTAAGCCCAGCTATGGGGACTCAAGGTTGGGCTAGGGTTTTATAAAACCCGACCCAACCCGACCCAGTTGCAGTCCTAGTAGCACCATGGTTTGAGCCTTTGAGGCATTCGTGTATAGGTGATCCGTAGCCATCCGTTTTTTTCCAATCTAGATTCATCCATCAATATCGTATTGGTTTATGAAATAACCAATACCCAATCCGATACAGTGCACTAAATCCATGGGTCGAACGTTAGTGGGGATTTGAAGTTTGTTTACCAAAATTATGAGGGCATGCAATTTTGTTGACGTGCTATGTTTATCACCATGGATATAGTGGTGACTATTTTTTTTTGGTTAAGTGATTTAGTGCTGCGTTGATCTTAAGGTCATATAATTTGTAAAGTAATGTAATTTTTTTTATGTGGGTAATATTTTTTTTGGGAAACAGGAAATTTATTGATGAGAGGGGTGGGTACAAGCAGCAGCATCAGTCACACAGAGATCCTGAAGCCACCGAATGGAGTTTGGTCAATCTGTCACCATGGTTTGAGCCTTTGAGGCATTCGTGTATAGGTGATCCGTAGCCATCCGTTTTTTTCCAATCTAGATTCATCCATCAATATCGTATTGGTTTATGAAATAACCAATACCCAATCCGATACAGTGCACTAAATCCATGGGTCGAACGTTAGTGGGGATTTGAAGTTTGTTTACCAAAATTATGAGGGCATGCAATTTTGTTGACGTGCTATGTTTATCACCATGGATATAGTGGTGACTATTTTTTTTTGGTTAAGTGATTTAGTGCTGCGTTGATCTTAAGGTCACATAATTTGTAAAGTAATGTAATTTTTTTATGTGGGTAATATTTTTTTTGGGAAACAGGAAATTTATTGATGAGAGGGGTGGGTACAAGCAGCAGCATCAGTCACACAGAGATCCTGAAGCCATCGAATGGAGTTTGGCCAATCTGTCACCATGGTTTGAGCCTTTGAGGCATTCGTGTATAGGTGATCCGTAGCCATCCATTTTTTTCCAATCTAGATTCATCCATCAATATCGTATTGGTTTATGAAATAACCAATACCCAATCCGATACAGTGCACTAAATCCATGGGTCGAACGTTAGTGGGGATTTGAAGTTTGTTTACCAAAATTATGAGGGCATGCAATTTTGTTGACGTGCTATGTTTATCACCATGGATATAGTGGTGACTATTTTTTTTTGGTTAAGTGATTTAGTGCTGCGTTGATCTTAAGGTCACATAATTTGTAAAGTAATGTAATTTTTTTTATGTGGGTAATATTTTTTTTGGGAAACAGGAAATTTATTGATGAGAGGGGTGGGTACAAGCAGCAGCATCAGTCACACAGAGATCCTGAAGCCACCGAATGGAGTTTGGCCAATCTGTCACCCACCCAAGTGACAGGGCCTTCCTAGCCAGGGCATCTGAGGCACTATTCATAGCCCTAGGAGCAAAAGAAAAGACAATGTTGGAGAAAGAAGAAGCAAGCCTAGACACATTAGCAACAAGATCCTCCACCTTTCACAGGCTTGCTTCATCAATAAAGATGCATCTTTACTATCGATTCTACAATAATGTTGTCAACCCCAATTCCAAGATCCTAATGGCCACCTCTCCTTGGATGATCATTGGAGCCCTTAAGAAATGATCTCTAAAGATCACACCCAATCCACCTTCTGGAGCAGCGCCGCATCAGTTCACCTTTGTAATACCCACCGGAGGGGGGTTCCAATGGAGACAATAGTGGGGATTGACACTAGCATTAGAAGGAGAGTGACTACCCGGCTTTTGGATAGCATTAGAAAATTCCAGGTAAGCCTTATCTGCCATTTGAAGAACATCAGTAGGAGTCCACGCCTTACCGTTGAAGGCCAGCTCATTTCGAGCACTCCAGAGATACCAACAGAGAAAGATCACGGGCTATCTTTTTATCCTGCTTGAACCAAACATCCCAACTCTGAATCCAGTTTGCTAATCGTGGCGTTTCATCTGGGGGGGGGAGAACTGCAAGGGGCTCCCAAACCAGACATTACGCGCAAAAGGGCAATCGAAAAGAATATGATCACCGGTTTCAAGGGAAGTACCGCATCTCATGCAGCTCAAATCTAAATTAATCTGCCTCGAGTGCAAACCAGCACCAGTAGCCACTACTTCATTGCACACTCTCCACAGGAATGCTTTGACATTTGGAAGGGTTTGAATGGACCAGATACGATTCCATACCACATCTAGAATTTGCTCCCACTGCCTTGACCTAGACGTTGAAGCCCTGGTGTAGCCTTCATCCTCCTCCTTTCTAGCAAGGAAGCGATAGGCAGACTTAACTGAAAACCGGCCATCTCTAGAAGCCCCCCAATACCTCTTATCCTCTCCAGGGAAGATACTAAGGGGAATTTTGAGGATAGCATCAACTTCATTCGGGTGGAAAGTAGATTGAAGCAAACTACAATTCCACATACGAGTAGACTGGTCAATGAGATCGGCGACCACCGAAAGAACACACCCTTCCGGCTGAGAGGACTACAACATGTAGTTCGGCAGGGAAGGGACCCACCTATCCTCCCAGATCCTAATATTTGAACCATCACCAACCTTCCAAACTAGCCCCTCTTGGAGAACATCCCTTCCCAACAAGAGGCTCCTCCATCCCCAAGAGGGGCAATTTCCAATCTTAGCCTGCATAAAATCACAGCGGGGGAAGTAGATGGACTTTAGGAATTTTGCCCAATGAGAATTAGGGGTAGTCCATAATCTCCAAGCAACTTTCACGAGAAGAGCTCAATTTTGAAGTCTAGAATCCTTGAAGCCAAGACCCCCCTCTCGATTTAGGCCTACAGAGACACTGCCAAGACATCCAGTGTATCTTCTGTCTATCTTCAGAGTCACCCCAATAAAACCTGGCAGACGCTTTTCTAACTGAGTCATGAAAAAATGAGGGGGCCTTGAAATGAGAGCTAGCATAGTTTTCCATGGGGGCCACCGCTGCTTTTAAAAGAACCTTCTTCCCTGCATGCGACAGCAGTTTCTCCTTCCAACCTTGAAGCTTGTTTAGAGTCTTTTCCTTGATGTCATTGAAGACATCCTTCTTAGAAACACCAAAGTGGGTTGGTAAGCCCAAGTACTTTGTTGGGCCCTCTCCTTGCCAGACTTTGAGAACTTTAGCAAACCATCTCTTAATTCTTTCATGGGTGTTAGGACTAAAAGTGAGGCTAGATTTTTGCAGATTTATTGCCTAACCAGTTGCTTTGCAGTAGAGATCTAGGCAATCTTTCAAAGAGTGTATCTCCTGCAGAACGACTCTAGCAAATAACAAACAATCATCTACAAACAACAAGTGAGTAATAGGCTCACCTCTGTGACGAACTTTAACTCCTCTGAGAGTGCCTGCCAACTCGGCCTATCTGATAACTGCTGTGAGGGCCTGAGAACAAAGAATAAAAATCACAGGCGAAATAGGGTCTCCCTGTCGAATCCTCCTCGAAGGGGTAATGGCACCCTTTATGCAGCCATTAACAAGTAAATTATAGGACACAGAGGTAATATAGGCCATCACCAACCAAACCCAGCTCTCCCTGAAGCCCAACTTAAGAAGCATACCTTCAATAAAGTTCCACTCCAGCCTGTCATACGCCTTTCGCATGTCTAATTTTAGGGCCAAAAATTTCCCTTTGCCTTTCTTCTGCTTCTTGATGTAGTGAAACATCTCATGGGCCACCAAAATATTATCAGAAATAAGTCTATCAGGGATGAAAGCTGACTGAGTAGGTGAGACAATCTGGTCCAAGGCCCCATTAAGACAGTCTGCGATCAGCTTTGTGATAATCTTGAATGCAATGTTACCCAAGCTAATAGGCCTAAACTAGCCAGCACTCTCAGGGGCAGCCACCTTTGGTATAAGGCAACTATAAGTCTTGTTTAAATCTCTAGGGATCTGCCCCAATCTAAAAAACTCCTCCACGAGGGCCACCAAGTCATCTTTAACAATTTCCTAGTACTTCTGAAAGAAGAAAGGTGGTAAACCATCAGGACCAAGGGATTTCAAAGGCACCATTCTAAAAAGAGCATCGTGGACCTCCTCCACACTGGGCACAACGCACAACACATTATTTAACTCATCTATAACTACAGGTTGCACCGCTTCCAAGACCAAAATCAAGGCACTATTATTAATAGGCTCAGAGGAGTACAAGGTTTGAAAATGATTACATAAAATGTTAGATACCTCATTGGCTGAAGAAGACCAAACACTTGTAGGAGTTTTTAGCTTTAAGATTTTATTGCAGTGTCTTCTCCTCAAGGTGGTCACATGAAAAAAAGAGGTGTTTTTATCCCCTCCTTTAAGCCAATCCACCCTGGATTTTTGGTGCCACATATCTTCCTCCTTCAGCAATTCCTTATCCAAACGCTTCTGAAGCTCAGATTCTTTTTCCTGAGAATAAAGAGAACTTGGCAGGCTTTGAATATGACTCAGCTCAACTTTTAGGGCTTTGATATTCTCACTGATAATACCAAAAACCTCCACATTCCATTTCTTGAAGACTTCACGACAGTGGGAGATCTTCCTTAGAGTTTTTTTCATTGCCGGACCCGTAACTGGGACAGACCATGCTCTCCAAGTAGCATTTCTACAATCATCGTGGAGAGTCCACATTGACTCAAATCTGAAAGGCCTTTTCCCCCTAAGCTTTCCTCCTTCAGTGTCAATGATGATGGGGCAGTGGTCAGAACCAATAGCCGGCATAATGAACACTGATGCATTCTCAAAAACTTGTCTCCATGCAGGGTTGCAAAGGGCCCGGTCGAGTCTAATTCTTATATTAGCACCATGTTGCCTCTTATTATTCCAAGTGAAAATCGATCTATTGAACCCCATGTCAATAAAATCACAGTTTTGGAGAAAATCTCCGAAAACCTCACCATCATGGGAAGAATTCTTTGAACCCCCCTCTTTCTCCTGCCAAGAGAGGTACGAATTAAAATTTCCGAAGCATACCCAGTTGCTATCTTGATGGTTGAGCACCGAAATACGGTCCCAAACCAACTTTCTCCTATGTCTGATCGGGTCGCCATACACACAAGTAAGGTGAAAAGGTGGTACATTCTCCATGCTGACCTCCACATTAAAGAAGTTAAAATCGATATCGTATTGAATCGATTTGGTACAGGTATCTCATATCGATACCATATCAAATCGATTTGGTATTATTTGGTGTAGGTATTTGGTATAGTATGGTGTATTTTTAGTAATATGTCCATACCTATACCGTACCTAATACCAACTCGGTATAGGTATCTCATACCAATACCATACCGATTTTATTTGGTAAGGAAATGGTTTTGGTATTTAGTACTTGGTACATATTGACACCCTTAAATGTATGAACTAAAAAACATAAAAGACAGTCACAACTTCTAATAATGACATAATGGTAAGTTACTCTCAAATTATTTTTGAAAACCCTTTTATGCACCTAGGTTAAATAACTCTTAGGGATAAGGCATTAATGAGCAATCATAAGATTTCATTTAAACATGTGTAAAAATCCTCTCCAGCGCCAGTGCATCCAACGCGCATCAGACGACTGGGCACTAGCCGTGGGGTACGGGCCAGCTTGCCTAGCCGTTCGATGCGCATTTGATGCACGGACATGCTGGAGAGTATCCATTCTCTTTAGACAATCTCAAAAGGATTCTCTAAGTTGTCAAGGAATCTCTCTCTCTCTCTCTCTTTCATGAAATGACCTTGTTGCCTTCCTTTGTACGAAACGTACTGATTCACCCAAAAGTAACCAGCCGGTAAGCAATGGACATGTGGCAGGATCCTAGTAGATAGACTTTTAGAAGGGCATGGCGACCAGACTTGCCATGGGGGGCAAATGTTGACACCTCTTTTTGTCTTTCCCCTCGGAGGTTTCTCGTAACGATGATGAGCACCCTCCAAGGCTTAGAGCTAGTGTATCTGTGGGATGTAGCATCAGTGTGCACTACCCAAATCCGTTTATCGGTCGTCGATTTCCCTTGTCGGAGCCCAAACTAGACCCCTTGGAGCCTCCTTGGCCCAGCACGGATCTTGGCCCAAACAGCCCATTCCATCCTTGTTGACTCCAAAACCTAGGTCAACACTTAAAGAACCCGATTCGACATGGACCCTACCTTCCATTGACATCGAGCCATCCATCTCACTGTCGGACAGAGCATCCCTACTATCTAACTTGCTTCAACATTCAGAAAATAACCATCGACAGCCGAGCACTTTCCCTCGATGTCGAGTGATGTTCATCGACAGCCACTCGATGTCAACCTCACCCCTCCTCGATGTTGACTCGACCCTAGTTCATTATCAAATCTGTGCAAATCTAAGAAGCCAAAACTTGCCATTTTTAACTCCGTTCTCTATTCCTTTCATGACCAATCCCATATTTGGCAACTTGAATCTCAATCTTGGCTTCCTTAGGTCCCAAAAAACACTCCCTAAGACAACTAAATACTTGTCGACACCCCATTGGCTCTTACCTTGACTTTATACCCACAGTCGATGCAAAAACACCTCTTTTGAACGATCTGGATCAAACCTAGTGTCCATACAGGAATTTAGGAGTGCACACACCCCTCTACAGCTATAAATACACCCTCTCTCATGTTGAGGAGGATCCCTAGAGGAATTACACATTCAGTCCTTGGATTTTTCCCATGCTAATTAGTTCTTGCATGCTCTAAGTTTAGCTCCTCATTCAAGAACCTTGAGTCCTTAGTCTTTTCCCCACTTGGCCTTAGTCTGTTGCCTCTCCCACCTCTTGAGTGTTGCAATTCCACTTGAAACTTCGAAATCAAGGCTTAGAGACATCAATCCACTGAGCTTAGTGCCTAGACAACAAAATGTATGCTTATAAAGAGACAAGAGAAGCTCCCTTACGAACAGCGAAACTTGCTCGACGTACAAATCTCTTGAGTTACAAAAGAGAAGCCTCCACATCTCCGATTTTGATATTCTTCTAACTAGGTATGAGATCCTTTCTCTTTATACTTTGATTAACTTTTTTCTTATTTATCGCTTAATCTACGTTTTGCATCTGTTAGAGAAGTGTGATCCCATCTTTCTAAATGGTGATCACACCCCTTCCATTTTTACTTATACATCTTCTTTAAAATGTTGTATTTCACTCGCATACATGCAATAATTCATGATCCTCATCCCCCGTAGTCTAAGACTCCCTCACGTTTGCATCCATATTATCGTTTTTATGTCTTTTCATATGCCATATGCATGTTTTCTACGCTTCTCCAATCCTAATTTCTCATGTTTATTTCTACGCCTACCATACTTAGTTAGGGTCGATCATGCTTAGGTTGTCTAGGTTTCAAGACCGTTCTTTACTTTCCTATATATTAACCCTTACAATGCAGCCAAAATTTTAGGTATGTCTCTTTACCCCTTCTTATATTTATTATTATTATTTATTTTCTCGTACCTTATTTCTTCCAAAAAAGCATGTTCTGACCTTACCTTACCTAAAAATAGAAATGTCGGCAAGTCCAGGCGGATTGGAGTGCCTAATATCTTCCTCGGACCATAACTTGACCCGTACCTAGACCAATAGACCATTTGTCCCCAAAAGAGCGTAGCATGAGAGTCATTACAGTACAATTTTTGGGTCCTAGACCCTCCTCTAGGTGGTAACTCCTGACACTCCTTGCACCATCTCTCTTTCTCCCAAAGAGGAATGAGTTGGAGGACACGTGGCAATCCCTCGCCATGTCATTGTCCTCACAGTGGCGACTCCACTGGGGATTACCTTTACTTGTGTATTTTAGGTCAGACTTGTGATGTGCTTGGCATATATATTGTACTGTTATAACATGCTTTTGGATGCTAACTTCTATGCACTAACTTGCATCATGATTCGCATACACTATCACACACCGTTGGTCATCCAACAATGCATGGTTTAACCCCGTTATATACACCTCGTAGCGTAACCCTATGCCCAGTGTAGACACGCGACTTACCCTTAGTGAAACTACAATTTTTAGCACCGTACCGTTTGGTATATCAAAGAGGCTTGCACCGCTGTACCACTTGATCATCTTACTCGTAGGAGTGGTGAGAAGTATATAGGAGCACCTTATTAAGGAAACTATTTTTTTGGTCCTATTATCTTTTAACCAGCATGCATCATGTAGGGATCTAGAGCCCAACGCTTAGGTCATGACACACTAACTATAATATTGTTTGAACGAATTGACATTTTGTTGACCTTGTTCTTAATCGGCTTGATTAATCATGATCTCGTCTTGGGCCCACTTCGCCAATATGAGGTCCTTGACATGTGGGCCAGCCTAGAACTTGATCAACTTAATGCCCACACTTACTAACCCTTGTTTTGGATTGGTGTGCTTGTTGTGAACTTGTTTGCGCATCATGTTGCATATCATGTCTTTCCTAGGGTAACACACTTGGGATATGAGGTTTATCATAGGCCTAGGTTCTTCTCAAATCCCTTTTTGGTCTAATCATGATCCAATCTAACTAGGACCATTACTTCGGGACAATAGGATACCGGTTCTACGACTAATTGAGCTAAGATTGGAAGAAAACTAGTTCATGTTTTGAGTCCCCCTAAACCAGAGATGGGTGATGAAAACAAACGTACGGACATAGAGGAGCTGAAGGCTCAGATGCAGCTCCTAGTAAGCTTAGTGACCTAGATGGCGACAAGTGTCACTACTCCTGCACTGCCACAAGCCAATTTAGACCAGAGTCGCACACGACTCTATGGAGGTTCTTCACTTAACCCTAATCTAGCCTTAGAGGATGAGGTTATTACATCTGAATTACAACCCACCGTTGATTCAATTGAGACCCAACTCCTGAAGCAAAAGGTTGAGAAATTGGAACATGCTATGAAGAATGTGAAAGGGGTAGAGAACCAGATGATTGACTCTGAGGGACTTTGTTTCTTCCCTGAAGCACGCTTACCCGAGGGTTTTAAGTGGAAATCTAAAAAATTCAATGGAACCAGTGACCCACGAGCCCACCTTAGGGTATATATAGGCCAGATGAGAATCAGGATCTTTTCTGAATAGCAAATGGGCCAGGCATTCCAAATGTCTTTGATTAGGCCCGCCTTGAGATGGCTCATATCCTTAGATTCTTCCCAAACCTGCACCTGGGATGACATGGTGAAGGCCTTTAAGAACAAATACTCATACAACACTGAGATGAAGTTGACTCGTCAAGACCTAGAGACCACTAAGAAAGAGGCTAATAAAGGGTTTACTCAATACTTGATGAGGTTCAGGTCAAAATCTACACTGATGTGGGACCGGGCCATAGAGAAAGACCAAGTCAAGATGATCATTAAGAACCTCCAAATGTCCTATAAAACTCATTTGTTTGCCCAACCCTTGACTACCTTTGAAGCTTTGTTTGAAGTGGGCCAGCAAGTTGAAGATTTCTTGAACCCTCCTGACTTGATCCAGGGTAATCCTAAGCAAGGAGTAACATTGAATAACCAGCGAACTAGGGCTGGTATAAAGACCATTCCAAGGAAGAACACTGAGGCAAATGTGGTGGCACCAACCATAGAGGCCCCACTTCTGATTGAGAGAAATGCCCCAAGAGGAGGGGCGAATCGACAAAAAAGACAGTTCATAGATGTAGGCATGCTTCTAAGCTTAGTGCTTAAGAAGTTGATCCAAAAAGGACCCCTAACCAAGTTCCAGCCCGCTAACTTGCCGAACCCATTACCAAAATGGTACACGCCCAATCTCTATTGTGAGTACCATCAACAAATGGGCATGCGACTGATGACTGTTACCAACTGAAGCATGTGGTTCAAGACTTACTTGATGAGGGAGAGTTTACGATTTAGTCAAGCTAACCTAATGTACAAACCAACCCCTTTCCGCTACATGATGGAAACTCTAAGACCATTAACAACCTTGAAGAGGAGGATCGACCCGTTAACTTGCAGGCCTTGATCAAATCGGTTGAGAACCAGTAAGATATTCCTGCCATAGAATGGACTGAAGAGTTGGTCCAGGCCCTAACTGCCATCACTCTGGTGGAAGCACTGCCTAATGATGCTATTATGATAAACATAGGGGTTGATGAGGATGAAGACTCTCAAGGCTTTGACGGTGATCATTCCGATTAGGAGGATGAGATTCCAATCGAGTCTATACCTGAAGATCTACAAGGAGAAGAGGACCTTGGCGATAGCTTCGTTGACATACTTGTTGATGAATAAAGCAGTGATTGACCTGATAGTCTAGCTGACAGCATGTTTGGAAATGATCAACCACTTGGTCCAGCCCAAGAAAGGGACAAGCTTGCTTCAACTGTCCAACAATTAAGATATGCCATTATAGCACTTGGGCATGATCACCAAGATCAAGATGAATGCTTGTACACCAGCTTAGAAGAAACTTACCAAATCATAAAAAAAGCTAATATTACTTCCATCCGGACTTATGTTATGAGAGGTCCCAACCCGTTTGGAACCCATAGTCGAGGAGCATACTGGAAATAAGAGAGGGTTGAATACATAAGATCATAACCAGGAATAGCACAAGAACTCAAAAACCTAGCTCAGTTCATCAAGGGGCATGCCAGGGTCATGGTAAATTGACGGCAACATATGCAAGCATTTCTCAGAGAATGTCAAAACTAAGACAGGGATTGGAACCTCATGAGCTGGAACATAATAGCAGCCCAGAAGGAGAAGATCGAGACTTTACGAAACAAGAACTAGAGAATGGATGAGCGATCTTGACGACTATGGGATAGGCACACAGACCTTTGGAACAGTGTCCAAGACCAAGTTGATTCCATCAATGAATTAGTCCAATGGTCCAATGCATACATTCGCAGAAATGTGCTTGGAAGATTGAACTTAAGCATAAGGCAACAAACTAGCCTGCCATTCCCTAGTCACGAAGATGAGATCTTTGACCACCTCCATGACCTGGATGAGGAGACCTAAACAATCGAGGCCATAGTGTGAGTACTTTGCGACAAGCTTTAAGAACTAAACGTGATTGCTGGTGATACCGAAGCCAACATGATTGTCATAAGTGATGGGGAATCGGACTAGTTAGATCAGGATGTTGATCACCTCCTAGCACAGTTCAATTCTAAGCTTTACTTCCCTTCTAATAAAGATTGTATCAATGCAAACACTAGAAGCGGGAAGAATTTCAAGCCAGCCTGGCTTAATGTTGACTACTTGGCAGAGTTGGCTAGGAACCAGAACCAAAACCAGATCGAATCACACTGCAATTGAACTGGAAAATGAAGTTCTAAAGTAACTCAATAAGACTCAAGCCAACATCTCAATTTGGGGTCTGCTAACCGGTTTTCAAACCCATAGGGAGGCAGTCCTAAAAGCATTGGCTAGCGTACATGTGCGAATTGAAACTGAACCAACACAACTAGCCAACATAGTAGGGCACTCTATGCGGTCAAAGCGGTCATGTTCTCAGACAGGACCTTCTACCTGAAGGGTCTAACCATACAAAGGCACTCTATGTCACTATCAACTACAATGGAAGTCGAATCCCTCAAGTCTTAGTGGACAACGGCTCAACCCTAAATGTCTTCCCACTGTGAACCATCCAACATATAGGGATCAACCCAGGAAAGTTACAACTCTCCACATAAGGAGTAAGAGCTTAAGACAATACCAGAAGGAATGTCATTGGGATTCTGAGCATCGAAATCACCATGGGCCTGACCAAGTTCTAGGCCGAATTTCAAGTTATTGACATCCCTTAATCTTACAATATGCTCCCTCAGAAAGCTAGGGCTTTATGCAGCCAGGGCAGTACCATCTTCTCTCCATCAGAAGCTCAAACTTATAGTTGATGATAAGGTTATTACCATCTTGGCCGACCCTGAGGTGATAAACATGCTAGCCAACATGGAGGCCAGCAAGGAAATAGATTCTTAGTTAGCCGATTTTCAGTTTGACACAGTATGCGCTACATACCCGGCACAACTCCATAAAGAAAAACTTCCTCTCTCTCACCTAAACAATCATAATGTAGCAGTACCTAACATGCTCAAGAAAATGGGTTACTTTTCGGGTATGGACCTTGGAAAATCTTACCAAGGAATGTCAAAGCTCATACTACCCTCTCCCAACAAAGAGTACCAGAAGGAGAAATAAAAGAAATATGAGGCTTACATGAAGAAGCTGCACAAAAAAGACCTCAAGAAATACAAGAGGATAAAGAAGTCAAAGAACACAAAAGCCTAGATCAAATGGACTGGTTGGAGATCCTTCAAGAAGATCGTGTGGACTCCAACAAAGACTAGCAGGATGAAGAGGCTTCATTCCACACCAAAGACCTGTTCGAAGGAGTGATCGCTGCACTAGATGACACCGAAGATTGGAATCCCAACCCGTAAGCAATGATCTACCTAGTTGAAGGAGCTAAACCCAATTGAACCCAATTTTTGTAGTACTGCTTCTATGAAGGTGTTGATAGTTCTAGTCCTAGTACTGGTTTTCATTTCAGCTCTTCTAGTTCTAGTTCTGAGTCCGAGTCCGAGTCCAATTCTTCTTTTAGTTGTTCCGAGTCCATGTCTAAGTTTGATGTAGACGTTGAGTTTGATTTCAATAAATTACTTTCTTCTAGTTAGATTGTGACTCTTCTTGCTTACATCAATGAGGATAAAATGTTCAATGATCCTCCACCTAATCTCCTAAAAATAATACAACAAAATGAAGAAAAAAGAGCTCAACCAATCCCTGAGAGCTTTAAAATCATCAACTTAGGATTATTAGAATTGCCAAGAGAAATAAAGATAGGCTCAACTTTGAATGAACAAGAGGTCCTACCTCTGATTGAACTTTTGAAAGAATTCATAGAAGTGTTCGTATGGTCATACAATGACATGCCCAGAATTGACACCAACATTGTCACATACTGTCTACCTTTATACCTTGGGATGAAACCACTAAAGCAAAAACTTAGACGGATGAGACTGGAATGGATCTTGAAGATCAAAGAGGAAGCCACGAAACAACTTGAAGTAAGATTTCTGGAAGTGATGGAATACTCTGAATGGTTGGCCAACATTGTGCCGGTACCTAAGAAAGACAGACGAGTATGAGTGTGTGCAGACTTTAGGGACCTGAATAAAGCAAGTCAAAAAGATGACTTTCCCCTACCCCATATTGATATACTCATAGACAATACGACCAAGCACGCCCCTTCTATCTTTTATGGTTGGGTCCTCAAGGTACAACCAAATCAAAATGGTAGCAGAGGGCATACAAAAGACATCCTTTATTACTCAATGAGGAACATATTGTTACAAAGTTATGCCATTTGGGCTCAAGAATGCTAGGGCGACCTATCAGAGGGCGGCAACCACCATTTTACATGACATAATGCACAAGGAGGTTGAGGTTTATGTTGATGATATGATCGTTAAGTCAAAAGAACGAGGACACACTGAACCCTTAAGAAAATTCTTCGAAAGAATTAGGACATACAAACTAAGGCTAAACCCCCAGAAGTGTGTATGTGGAACCATAGTTGGAAAACTCTTAGGGTTCATATTCAGCCACAGAGGAATCAAGGTTGATCCTACAAAGATTAAGGCAATCATGAATATGCTACTACCCAAAACCGAAAAGGAAATTAGGGGTTTTCTTGGGAGAATTCAATACATCACTCGGTTCATTTCTCGATTAACCTTGGTGTGCGAACCAATCTTCAAGATACTCAAGAAGAATGAGCAAAAAGAATGGAATGAAAAATGTCAGGATGCATTCAATACAATCAAAGAATATTCGGCCAACCCACTAGTATTGGCACCTCCGATACTTGGAAAACCTTCATTGTTATATCTGTCTGTAATCGAGACACGGCCATGGGAGAAATGTTAGCAGAACATCAGGAAGATGACAGGATAGAACAAGCCATTTACTACCTGAGTAAGAAGTTTGGGGACTATGAGACTAGATATATGTCACTAGAAAAAGTCTACACGGCTCCGATCTGGGCCACAAGGCAGTTGAGGCATTACATCATAGCCCACCATGTATTCATGATCTGGAGGATGGATCTAATCAAGTGCCTATTCAAGAAATCCCCCTTAACAGGAAGGCTAGCACGATGGTTGTTCTTGTTATCAGAATTTAATGTCAAACATGTGACACAAAAATCAATTAAAGGATGAGCGATTGTTGATCACTTATCGGCTCATCTAACCCTTGAAACAAGACCGTTAAAAGATGTATTTCCTGGCGAAGATATTACATAATTGAAACCAGAAGAAATTGATATGGTCTAGAAATTATTATTTGATGGAGCAGCCAATCACAAGGGTTGTGGAGCCGACATATTACTAATCACTTCTGACAGAACCCATATGCCCTGGGCGTTTAAGCTAAACTTTGAATGCACTAATAACATGGTTGAATACGAAGCCTGCATCATAGGACTTGAGGCCGCCTTATCAATAGGACTCAAGAGACTTGAAGTCTATGGGGACCCTTCCTTGGTCATATGCCAAATGCAAGGGAAATGGAAAACTAAGGACAAAAAGTTGATACCCTATTAAGAACATATGAAAATCTTATCTAGAGGATTTGAAGAGATCACTTTCTCCTATTTACCAAAAGACAACAATCAGTTTGCCAATGTACTAGCAACTTTGGCATCCATGGCTGAGAAGGAATCCGAAACAAAGGAACACCCATTCTCGATTAAACTGAGACATCAACCGGCATATGCCAATCACATTTATACCTTGACAGTTGATGGAAGACCATGGTAATGGAAGACAATGGTATGCAAACATTGTGGATTTTATCAGGGAAGGACGATACCCCAAAGATGCTACAATAAAGGAAAAACGTTTCATGAGGAGATACGCTACAAAGTTCATCCTGTTGGAGGATATTCTATACAAGAGGTTGTATGATGGAGTATAACTATTATGCGTCGACGAAGAATGGATAAAGATGGTCATGGATCAAATCCTCCAAGACATGTGCGGGCCTCATATGAATGCAAGAATGATGGCAAAAAAGATCCTTAGACTAGGGTAGTATTGAAACACCATGGAAGCCGATTGTGTGCAATACGTGAAGAAGTGTCACAAGTGTCAGATATTTGGCAACATCATACATACACCACCCTCAGAGTTGCACACTCTGAGTTCTCCTTGGTCATTTGCCATTTGGGGCATTGGCGTCATTGACCAAATGGTTCCTAAGTCTTCTAATGGTCATGAGTACATTCTTGTAGCCATCAATTACTTTACCAAGTGGGTGGAAGCCCAGTCTTATGCCAAGCTAACGGCAGCCAAGGTGGCCAATTTCATAAGCAACAATATTATGTGCCGATATGGAGTTGCCTATGAGCTCATATCAGATCAAGGATCCCATTTCAGAGGAGAAGTGAAGAAGTTGTGTGACAAGATTAATATTCAAAGACATACATCTTCCTTCACCTTATACATCTCAAACTAATGGTGCAGTGGAGGCCGCTAACAAGAACATCAAGAGGATAATACAAAAAATGGCTGACAAACACAATGATTGGGCCAACAAGTTGCTCTATGCACTTTGGGCGTACCGAACATCCATCCAAACTTTGACTAGGGTAACACCTCACTTATTGGTCTATGGAATGGAAGCAGTCCTTCCAGTCGGATTAGAAATACCCTCTCTTTGGGTCATGATGGATAGCAACATTCCAAAAGCAGAATGGATCAAAATAAGATTCTAGGAACTAAACCTCATTGATGAGAAAAGGATGCGTGCCATCAACAACATGAAGAAGTACCAACAAAGGATGATACAAACATTTAACAAGAAAGTTGTACCATGCCAACTATTCGTTGGTGATTTGGTGCTTAAAGAGCAAAGAGCACCCATACATGATCCAGGAGGCAAATTTCGGCCCAATTGGAGTAGCCCTTCCATGATCAAGAAAATACTATCTAGCCAAGCGGTTCGAGTAGTGGATCTTGATGGGATCGAGCTCCCTTACCTAACAAACATGGACCAGCACAAGAAGGACTATGTCTAAAGTTTTCTAAACAAAGAAACTATGTTCGACCTAATCCCTTAAAAACCTAAAAGTACATAGGCATCTTGGTGAAATAACATCAAGTTCGGTCACTTAAAAAAAAAAAAATTCAAATCCATAAAGTTATTTGTCAAGAAATAATACCGCAAACGTACGGGTCAATCGTACCTGCGAGTCGAACACAAGGAGATAAGCCACTCTATCTAACTTATTTAAAGTAACGCTAGAGTGAACCAAATTAAGATGATTAAACTAAACTAACGGTCCTAACACATGCATCTAATGATTCCAACGGCCTAACTATTCATCATCTAACCTACCAAAATCTAACATGGAATACAAGATTGACGGATTGAAATTACCACATCCACACACATACAAAGAACATAAATCCAAGAGCAAAGCGATAAAACCCAAAAACTGCTTGAACTGAACTTGATAAGGCTTCCTCTACCAAACTTGAATTCGCATCTACATCTACCAAATCTGAAAATCAAAATAAAAATCTAATCATAAGACATGAGGATGAGAGTAAACAAAAATAAAATCCCAATAGAAGTACTTGAAATAAAGAGAATGAGAATGAGAATGAAAGAAAGAAAAAAAAATAGGATCGACTACTCCCTTCTACCAAGCTTGCAATTGTTGATGATGATTGTGTTGATTGATCATTGAATGAATGTTGTTGATGAAGCCTACGTTGCTTGAATTAACTTGTATACCTTCCTTCTCTCAATCTCTAAATTCCTCTCACAAGAACTAGAAACCTAGAACTAGAAGGCTTGAAAAAAAAACTACACCTAGAGATTGAAGAACTTACAACCAAAATTGAAGAACAATCTTTGAATTAAAATTACAACCATTAAAATAAAGATTCAAAAAATTAGAACTAGAAAACTAAAAGCCAAAAAATATGAAAAAAAGACTAGAATTCTCAATACCCTCTAACATCCATACCCCACAAGTATTTATAGGGAGAGGAAGGAAAAGAGGAGAGGAGAGAGAGGCCCCCACGTTTTTGAGTGGGCCCCACCTCCAAAATTCGTTGGAGGTGGTGTTGCTCACTCAATCTTTGATTTTTATCCCTTCTTCCTTTTACATCAAAATTTGATTCCCAAGAAAAAAGAAGAAAATAGAAAGTAAAATATATAAGTTTCGAGTTTAATGCACCTTCTATTTTCTAATTTGAAAGCTTTGTAATGTGACTCTTGAGCATAGATTCCACTCTCATGTGTTTTCTTTTTCTTTTAGGTGTCTTCTCCAAGTAATGTGAATAAGGCTCCCTCAATCTTTGACTCTTTAACTTTCCAAGTATAAGAGAATATTCCCCAGAAAATACCCACCACTTATTAAATCCCCATAGTGCCCTTGGAAATTCAGTGGAGAGAGAGAGAGTGTATGCCATGTGGTCTTCCTTCTTCAAGAATTAAATTGATGCCCATTCTACCCCGTAAAAAATCGTGGACCATGGGGTCCTCTTTGAAAAACATGGAGCATAGTGAGGGAGTCCCAAAAAAATGTAGAAAGGGGATCTTTTGCATGAGAGAATCTCAACCCTTGATCATGATTGTCTTCTTTGATGCCAAATATATCCCTGGGAAATTACAGACTGGCCCGGGCTTGCATTCCAACTCATATCTGGCCCATTATTCTTTTCTGGCCAAAAAAAAAAAAATCGCATGTATGGATGTCAAAACTAATGCGTACTTTTAATGCATCACGTCCATCCTGCTCAGAATTCAGCCCTCTTCATAGCCATGGAAAGAAACATGGCAATTTTATGTGTAGATTAGGAGATACAGCTCCCGATAGCCCAGAATAGCATAAAATGACCTCAAAGTACCTAAAACCTGAAAAACACAGAAAAAATACCGAGTAACTCTGTTCAATGTGGTAAAATGCATGCTTTATGCCCTAAGATTTCACACATAAATGTGCTCATCAGATTTCCCCATACTTGAACTTTGCTTGTCCTCAAGTAAACAAAACAAAAACTATCCTAGAATGCAGAAATCCTAACTCACTTTCACAGAAATCACGGTTGTACTTAGCACGTGCAACAAGCCTTTAAACCCCTAGGTTACCCCTAGTGGACGAGTTTTGTCTCGTGGGTGTTTGCAGTGAATGTACTGTGAGATAACCTAGAGGGGGGTGAATAGGTTATCACTAGTGAAATAATGTCCTTTTTAAAATTTTCTTGAACTAAGATAAGATAGAGAAAGATAAATTGCGCAAATAGAGGACACACAAGATTTATAGTGGTTCGACTAAGCCAGCCTTCGTCCACTCCTCTCAACCTTGAGAGAATTTTACTAGTTTCTTTATTTCAGTACAGTAGGTGAAAAGAATACCTTTACAATCTTTTTCTCGGGATTAGAGGATCCCAATCTTTTAAGGATAAGAGAATCTGAATCTTTTGAGGATTAGAGGATCCATGCAATGCCTAAGTATATTCTAGGCTAATGCAACAATACTTTGTAAACTCAAAAGCATAAACAAATACAAAAGAGAAAAGATAAGGATTACCTAGGCAAGGAGTGTGATGTGTACTCCTTGCAAGTGTCAAATGATGCAAAATGAATGCTTATAATGATGACCTTCTTTAAGACTTCTCTTTAGAGTACAACCAAGTGAAGGTCTTTGAGCTTTGAAGTCAACCTTTGAATGATCTTGATGTGGACAAGAAGACTTCAATGATGAAAGCATGAATTGACTTTTCACCTTTCACAAAAGTTATATTTTGTACTGTAGTGGATAAGTAAAAAGGTCTGACATGTTCTCTATTTTTAGGCTCATTATTGGCCTTTAGAACATATGTGAAATGTACTCTAATGAATCTATTTTTATCCCATCCGGTCGGCCGGATCATAGCCGTTGGAGAAACTAACCATTACAAACTAGCCATTGGAGGGAAAAATTGACATCTGGTTAGAGTCTGATTGACCAGATCATTTTTGGGAATGTACCAGTGAAGCCATAGTTTCACCCGGTAGAAGCATACCCTGTGATCCGATCGACCGGATCACAGTCCGGATCCCTATCTTGGCTTGATTTTGACAATTTGACTATGGGGATTTTGTCCGGGACTTTCTCCAACTAATTCCTACATATTGTAAGGTCAAAGGGAGTTTAATTATATCCTCCTAAGGTCTCTAAATGATGCATATGCTTTTTCATTTATTTTACGTAAATGCAATTACAAGTATGCGGTATGTGTGTCTAGTATGTGCACACGCGCATCTTGATGAAGGTCTTGATTTCTCTTCCTCAAATGATGTTCTTCAATCTTCAAAATATCTTTCAAGATCTTCTTTACTTGAAAAGCTTCGCATGCCTTTGAGATCTTGATCTTCAAGGCTTTGTCCTGAATATCTTTACTTTGTGCTTTATGTCTTCTAATTCTTTGACTTATTAGCCCTGTTGATGTCAAACCCCTGACTGACTGAAATCTTGACTGAAGGACAGGAACCCCTGACATGACATCCAAGCACACTGTGGAGTATCACTCCAGTGATTGAATTTGATGAAGAAACCCTGTGCATGTCTTCCTACATACCTGTTAGAAGATGGACAGCTGATCCCTACAACTGCGCAGCTCACAGCATAATGTATTGCTTGGACTCCAGGTATTCTCTCTCCTCTCCATAACTGTGGGATCCACACTTGAAAATGAGTGCAAAAGACCCTAAATAGGGTACAAGGCCCTGACCTTGGGTCAAACCCCTGTGCAAGCCCATAGAGAATCAGCCTTGCTGAAAGCTCTGGGCGATGCAAACATCACCCAGAGACATCGCCCAGAGTGGGAAATTGCTGTTTTTTTGTGATATGATCTATGGGAACCACCCATATTGGACATGGGCACCCTCCATAGGTTGAGGGGAGTCTGAGGGACCACCTCATACCCTTGGATCACTGTGGACCCCACCTGAGTGCCCAGAATGGTTAAAAATGCAGTCAAAATGCATTTTGAAAGTAGGCCTTCGCAGCCAAACAGGCCCTAGTCATGGGTTGGGTTATAAATACCAGTGCCTTAGGTTTATTTTAGACCCTTGGCTACTGTTCAAATCGTGGGGGAAGGGAGAGGAAAAAAAAGAGAGAAAAGAGAAGAAGAAGAAGAGAAAGGAAAGAAGGGAGAAGAAGGAGGAGCAACCCTGCCTTCAAGGTCTGATTCGAGCAAGCCCTTGTGTATTCAGGTATAAAATCTTGCCTCTGATATGATGCTCCTTGCTGCTACTGTTCATCCTCATATATCTCTGTGATTTTGAATGCTATCTGGCCATTGGCAGCCTAGAACAGCTGGGGACTGCCATGGACTACCCCAGATCTGCCATGCCAGCATGATGCATGGAAGATCTGAGGTTTATATGATGTTTTATAGATCTATTTTATAGTCTGGAACCGAAACCCAGACTGTGCTTGGCTGCACTGCTATGTTACACTGAAAATAGGCTATTTGGAGTCCTGATTGCATGCCCTGGCTGCATGGGACCTTGCCCTAGGTGGTAGCAGACTTGGATCATTGTAATAAACATAAATTCAGCTTTGCATGCAGTGAAAATAGTGATTTGTGACTGAAGATACCCTGTGTTACTATTCACTGGGTTGTCTAGGCAGCCTCTGGCAGCCAAGTGGTGGGCCCAATTGAAAATCCACAAGGACCAGTGCAAAGTGTGCCCTTGGGGGTCCAAGATGACCTAACATGCAAGGGGAGAAGGTCCATGCACTGCCCCTGGTTCAAAACCTTGGAATCTTAGCCTGATTCCGGTTTTGCAATCTCTGGGCGATGCAGACATCACCCAGAGACATTGCCTAAAGAATGAAACTTCGCTGTTTTGCTGATCTGTCTTGGGGGACTTCACCCATAGGCCATAATACAGTGTAGGGAGGTGGAAAATGACTAAAATGCCCCTCCCCACCTATCCATGAGAAGGAATGCTTTGGGAACCCAAGTGGGCCCCGCAGGACTTAAAAACCCTAACTGTGATGGCCCTGTAGCACTGTCAAGTTCGGGATAGTACTGTGAAGCTAGTATGACCTAGGGACATGTACTAATGTGATAAATGACCATTTAGCCCTAGGCCACTATCTCTGGATGATGCACCGGGACATAGGACTAAGACCTAGTGCAAGGCCTAGAGAATTCCAAGAAATGATCAATTGTACACTAAGTCAACCCAGTGAGCTTAGATCAACCCTGGGACATCCAAAAATAGTTTGGAATATTAAATGATAAATTTCTGATTTATATCTGGGATTTGATCCCACGCTCGAGGCCTACAGCCAGACTACAGTCGGAACTGAAACTACAACTGAATTTCTAAAACCAAACCCATGTGAGTGAAATATTATCGTGTATGTATGTGTAACTGTAATATTATTATGCCGGCAATTAAATTCTTAAATTATAAATGCTGTGTTATTTAAATTCTGTTCAATTACTCAAAATTATTACACACTGATTGTCTGTTGATCAACACTGTGATTTTTACATGATGATTGTAAATGTTAGACTAGATGCCGTAGTCGGCTTGTAAATGAGGTCGGTGGTAGCCTGTAGTATGGGATATGGTTGACACCGCCTGACTCATACGATGCCATATAGACATGGGGCTAGAGTTTCATCACCCGTGCTACGCACCCTTGCCAACAGGGGTTAAGGTGTTGGATGACTATGAGGAATACCAAAAAACCTCGGGCGTTTACGCCAGGAAGCCTTAGCACAGCTGGGATGCCCCAGGGAAAATTTTTCGGGAAGCCTTGGGCTACAACCTTGGAAAGCACTAAAAGGTAAATTATGGCTATATGCCAAAGAAAGTTTATGTACCGGTAAGGTGGAATGATATTGAGTCGGTTACCTCCCTAGTTCAATCCAGAGGGCCTGTCAGGTTGACCTGGGTAGGGAGATGCTGGAGCCGGCTGGTCCTCTCCGACAACTCAATGGGTGCATCGTAGGAAAGGGTAACCAAGCCCACACCAGGGATACATGTATTGGGGATTGTAGTAGCACTAACCTGACTTAGTTGTATTGTTAGGTGGCTAATAAATAATCTGGATTTGCATATCATGTAGGATCATGTCGAATGTGGTTGCATGTGCATGCATGATGATATGTTTTACTCATGAGCTCGGTGGGGCTCACACTCTGTTATACATGTTTTTCTTCTAGATGATTCTATAGGTGGATGCCGTTGTGGCATGGCGGCTCATTATGAGGAGGAGAGCCCTGGTTATTATGGTGGTATTGGTGTGGACCCTGATAGAGGTCATACCGATGATGCAAGCATTCTCAGTGGTTATTGATGAAGACCAGTGAGGGGCACTTCTGATGCTTTTTATCTTGGGGACTCCTTTTTATTTTTGATAGGAGTTTATCCCCGTCCTTGGTGCTATCTTAGTCTTTTCCTTTCTTTTTGGGGTTGAGTTATTTCGCCCTGTATATATATGTACTTTTCTTTTGCTTATATATATGTCAGTCTTACTTTTCAGATGTGGGTTGTACTAGGGAGTGTTTCAGAACATATGTATATATATATATATCACCATCATTCCCGTATCGCTACGCTTTTCCTTTGTCATTATAAATGTAGTTTATCTGTAGCACTCTGATCTTACTTGTAGTAATGTGATGAATGTGGGACAGTGAATGTATTAATAGCTTCTAGATCCGTGGGGTTTGGCAGATTGCCATTATGCAATTCGGGTCACCTACCTAATCCTCCCAAGGGGTGGTTTGGGGTGTGACAGTTGACATATTGACACATACAAGATCTTGACCAATATGTTTGTTATCATCAAAATACTTTTGGAGATAGGGTAGAATTCCCCAACATGTACACCCAAAATTCATGATTCCAAAAATGTTGCAAATTCTAATTCTGGCATAAAATAGGATAGTGCAAACAATATCTAAAAATGCTCAACTAAAGATTAAGGAGCTAAAGATTCCCCACACTTGAATTTTATTACCCAACATCAAATCAAGCAACAAGCATGTATTAAGATTAAGGGATCTCCTCATATCTTCTGAACACTACTCACCTTCAGGTAAACTACTCATAGCATCGATGGAACCAAAGACTTAGGCTTTAAGCATTTTTTACCGTACTTTTCCTTTCAACCATTGAGGCAATAACTTTTTCTTCCTCTTCTTTTTTTTTTTTTTCAAATAGTGAACTATATTTCTACTCCACTGCTGTTTCCTAAATGACATGGTGGAGCATACACCAAACACCCAAGTACTTGGTAACTTTGCTTTTTGCATACATCTATAAAGACGTTGATTCTAGAGTTTTTTCTTTCAGAAGTTTCCTTCCAAGGAATTTCGAACAAGTCACCCCGCTTGTTGAGGCACTAGTGACCTGTCTAGTTCCAAGGAATTCCAGTTTCCTTTCTTTTTATATATTTTTTTTCACTTTAATGCCTTGCCACAAATTGGTCTCAGCTTCTAGCCAAAAGATCAAAGGGTCCATAAAACACACAGAGGAATCTAGCCATCAAATGAAATGGTGCTCATATTTTCTAACTCAGTCCCCATCACTGGATAGGTACTAATTACCGTCCTTGAAAAGGGATTTTTTATTATTTTGCATGCTAGTGCACCTAAGTCTCTCTTTCTCTCATTTCGCAATCAAAGAAACATATGCACAAAACTACCACCACAATCAAAATTCACCAATTAAGTTCACACCCCCCCACACTTAAATCAGGCAGTGTCCACAATGCATGCAGAAAATAAAGATCAAGGAAAAGGGAGGGGTCATACCTGATAATGTTAATCATCAAGATAAAGAGGTTCATGGAGATTCATGACCTCTTCCGTTGGAGCAGACGGGAGTTCCAAAAAGGGCTTCAGTCTTTGACCATTTACCTTAAATGTTTCACTTGTACTTGGTTTCATGCACCGACCGCAGTCTGGCGTAACCATTGATTTACTCCCGACAATTAGGTTTCAATTAAAAGTCTCAAGATCATAAATAAGTGTATGCAGACTTAGGAAGAAGACTAGCTGGGGGGCCAACTGAGAACAACCTAGAAACTATTAGACAATTAAGAAATTTAGGATTTGAAATGCATGTTTGTCTGGATGTTAGCTGCTAGGTTGCATCATTATATCCCTAACGGAATATTATATGGACATTGTGAGAATGCCCATCATAAACCATAATAATCCCAAAATCCAAAATTTAAAGGAAAAATGTAAATGTATATATATATATTGAGTTAAACTTCAACCTTCCATATGTTCAAACCCTCCCTTGGAGGTAATTACATTTCTTTCAGCCAAAATATACACTTAAAACCACCACCAAAGCCTTTAAAGTTTAACTGATAAAAAAAAAAAGAGAGAAGAAAATAGAGAAAAATTCAGAAGGGAAAAGAGTTCCAACAAGTCCATGACAAGTAAGGAAGAGCCTGGATTAAACAACTTTGATTCTAAAATGAATGACTGGGCTAGCTCTCCATGCCATCACAATCATCTGTCCTCTCGCTTCTGCCATAGTAGAGGAAAGTGTTGATGTCATTCAGTTGTTTTTCAATCCTCTCGAGGCGTTGACCATAAGAAGAGAACTGCCCCTTGATTTCTTCAAATCCCTCTGTCATCCTCAGATTCGTATGCCTTATGGCCAGGAGAACAACATTTACACATGCATCCCCTGCACTGAAAGCCCCTGTGGTGTGCTGTCTAGACCCCACTACCTATACATCGTCACCCTCAATCCCTCGGACCCCTCCACCCTCTCCATAGTCGACCAGCTCCCCGGAGCTGTATGATTCACATGGTATGCCCATTCACTGCAATGCATTAAACCCAAATTGTCCTTCTTCTTTGGGTTCATCGTTGAGGTCTGTTCCAAAATGGAGAAAGATCCGGGTGAGCAGCCTACCATAGGGCAAGGTATTCTTGCAGTGAGGATTGGCCACTGCATGTGCCATATGCTGGATGATAACATAAGGGAGACATGTTTGCTGGCTAGTATAGAGGGAGTATGCCAATGATGTTGCCATCAAAGGAGGCTGGGAGCTATGTCCTTTAGAAGGGGCCAAGTTTGTCTTGGCAATGTAAGTAAGGACCCACCGAGGAGGATCAAATCTCAAGAGGTCATCACTATCATCGATCACATTATTCGTGTTAGATACAGCAGCTAACGATCAGTAGGGGACAAACACCTGTTGGGGTCGCTCCTAGGAGAATAATACACCCTATTCCCTTTTGCAGAGATGTTCAGAAGTATTTCCAACTCCACCTCATTGAAAGCAATAGGCACCCCCTTTATAAAAGAAGTCAATCTAATGCTTTCCGCATCCTCATGGACTAGTACCAGATTGGAGTAAAACTCTCTAAATAGTGTGGGGTAGTAGAATTTGGGGTTGGTCAGCATGCTACTCCACTTTAAATTGCTGAATCTGATATCCACTTTAAAGGCAATCAGTTCCTCAATCACGAAGTCCCTCTCCACTAAAATCTTCCTATCGTAGAGATGCTCTTGATAAATACCCTCGGTCTCTGCAGATATAAATCTCTCGGCTTTGAAGGCCGGGGGAGGAAGTGGCAAAATGGCTAGAGCGTTCCTCCTATGTGGGGCCATGGATTTATCCCTATACACAAGAGACCAATAAAGAACAACCATGATTGAACCAAACTCATATAAATAAGATAAAACTTATATGTACATATATAGATGCAAACACATGTAGTTATGAAGGAATTGATCGAACAAGAGAAATTACACAACAATTAGACAAGCCATAACTACCAATAGGGAGTATGATTATCTTGGAGAAAAAGAAATAAATTCCCTAGGGCATAGACATGGAAGGAGGTGATTTTGTAGAAACAAACCAATGCCCTTGGTTACCCCATGTTCCCAATCAAAATACTAAACCCGTGATTTGATTAAATGAAAATTTTAACAAGCAACAATATTTTAATGAGAAAGAATCAATGCAAAAGGGAAATGGACTTCGAATTTCTACCCTAGAACTCACACAAACAAATAAATGTGCTTGAAAAGGGTGCTAATGAGTTAATATCCATGGAATTTATAGGGCATACAATGAAATTAGTCACGCCTTGGATGTCCTCTCCCAAAACAATAAGAATTTGGGAGTTTATCCCAACCTATTCATAGAGTTTATAGGGCATACAATGAAATTAGTCATGCCTTAGATGTCCTCTCCCAAAACAGTAAGAATTTGGGAGTTTATCCCAACCATTACCTATTAATGGAAAAACTCAACTAAGCATAGGTACACTTAACTAATAAGCATATGTCCTCCCTTGAAAGGAAATCGTAGCATATTGAAGACACAATTAAGCATACAGTAGTAACCCAAAACAATGGCATTATACGGTTGGGGCTTGATTCCACCAAACCCTAGCCTTAATCGAAATTTTGGCATGGTTTTGGTATTTACATGGCTATGCTAGTGCAAATAAAAACAAAAAATTATTTACAAACTCACTATAAAGGAGTGGAAAGGCAACCGAGAAACCCTAGAAAGGAAGAAAAAGGAATTTGGAAGAGAGAAATAGGGAAGGAACCCTTACCTTGAGGCAATAGAATTGAACCTTGAGGTCTTGAGTCTCCAAAACCACCAAAAGAAGACAAAGGACGCACAAACGGAAGGCCCTTGGAGATCCCCTGGTCTACGGTTTGATCCTCACCCTTTGGAGCCAAAATGAGTTTGAAAAACTCGTGGCTGTGTTTTTATAAAATTTGGCGAACGGAGCCACCATCATGATTCCGTCTGTAAATCCGTCCAGCGTAAAATTTTAATTTTTCATTCCTGGAACTGCACGGAACATTGAAAGGAACCACGACTAAGGATCCGTCTGTAGTTCCGTTCATTTCGATAGTTTTACCAAACCATGCTCTCTCAGAATGGATGAACAAACTGATTCACGTTACACAATCTGTCCGTTAATCTGTCCTGCCTATTTTGCTACGGAGCGACGAATGAACTCACTGCATTGATTTTGTCTGTGAGTCTGTCCTATGTTCTTTTGGGAATTTGAGCCCAATCTTTTGTGACCTTATGGTCATGCTTGCGTGTGATGATTATATGACTATATCTTGTGTCTACGCCCATGTTGTGTGATCTATCCATGTTAACTTTGTGATCTTAATTTATGCCTTAAGGTTGAAATGATAGGACCTACACCAGCGTGGAAAGTCCGTAGGGGATAACAGTCATTAGTATATACTGTGGCTTCCATTTATATGAAATGGAGCGATTTACCTTATGAATGAAACTCTAAACCCAATGAGCCCCCTCTCCCTTAGAAGACAAGTGAATGGAATAAAACACCGGGGTTGGATATATCATGTTTCCTAGACAAAGTGAAGAAGGGTAGAAAGAGAAATAGATTTCATTAATAATATTAAATTAGTAATCTTAAATAAAAAGGGGATTTAGAGCACAAGGAGAGGTAATGACCTAATAACAGGCTTGTTGTTTTAAATAACTTAGTTTAATCAATTAATGGAGACATTGTATAAGTGAAAGCCCACTTATGTAATTCCCTAAGTCAATGACAGTCCCATTTTGATTTTTATCTTAGTTCATCCAAACCTTAATTAGATCTATGGATGGAGTGCCAAATTGTATTTAGAATTTCCAAATGGCCTTGATTATGAAAATAGTGAGGTTTATAATGTTGGATAAGCCCCAAAATATGAATGGAGAACTAATTACGGGTTTCTTCGTTTTTATGAAGTCTATCAGACCCACACCTAAGTTATGACCTATGCTTATATCCGATCCATCTATGTTTAATGTCTTCTGGCCCGAATCCTCTAGTATGTCGTACTTGAGGTTGACCTTCCTTCATGGATTAGCCTTATTTGGCGGGTGCATCCTTGGGGAGATGAGTATATTTATTTAGAGTTATTTTGTACTTAAATGTATGTGTGGAGTTTGAGACCAAATAGGTACTTTCCCTAAACATATAAATGCTTGATTTGGATGGTTTCCCTGTACTGCTGGTATGACTTGAGCCTCGATCTTACTATGATTGGCTAATTCAAGCCCTGACCTTGGTCAGACTATTTGTAGGTAAATAGTTAACAAATTTGATGTTGGCCCTGGGTAAGCCACGGGTAGGCTAATTAGCAAAGCTTGCCTAACCTGAGGCATCATTTAGAAGAGTTAACTTACATCGAGACTAAGAGGTGATTGATTAGTTAGCAAAAGGGGACTAATACAGACTTGACTTACCTTCTGTTAGATGGTTGAAATGTAGACTTATGAGGTTGTGAAGGCTGGAATTGAAGGATGTAACAGGGCCTTTTCCAACAACAGATATGTATGGAGTAATGGGTCACCAAATGCGTTCCCTCTGTACTGGGAGTGAACAATAGGAGATTCCATAAATATTCCAAATCATTCTAAAGTTGGGTTAGATAATGGAAGGACCCGAAATGAAAGCATTCAGAATGTGAATCCTATGTGAAGGATTGTATAAAGTTTAACCTTGTAACTCAAAGATGACCAAAGTTTAATACCGACCTGATCTGGAAGATCAAAGGGACCTTTTGTTCTTTATGGCTTAACCTAGTGTCTGAGGCCCTATATTTCCTTGGATATTTTGAAGCTTCGACTTTTAACCCAATTGAGCCCGGGTTACCGTGAACCACACCCCCTGTGGTGATGCGATTCTGTAGGGGAGAGGAATTGTTAGTCCCCGACCGATGGTGTATAATGTTGGCACTACCCCACTTATGGCTGGACCCCTGACTTACTCTTGGTAGTGGTTGAGTAGGAAGCGTTGTCATTTAAAGCACTTAGACACATCAAATTTTGAGGATGAAATTTTAATAAGGTTGGGGGAATGTTACACTCGTACCCAAAATACACCCTAATACCACGGGTCAAATTAAACTTTTACAGATGGGTGATGCCACGATGCCAATGGTCAACACCTGTGACCTTGGACTGTAACAGTCAAGAGGAGGAAAGCTCGAACTCGAGGGTTGCATTCACACCTTGATGGGCGATTGGACCCCACCATGGGTAAAACTTGAACCCTGAATTTTATTATACATATCCCCTTCAGAGTCCTGGAAGTGTGGATCAAAGCCCCAAAAATTTTCTTGTGGTTTAGGCCCTCATAGAAGCAACGGAGTCACAAACGGACTCACCAGACTGGTTCTGTTCTTGGATCCGTACGTGCTGTTTCTTGCCCTTTTGTTGTATTTTCATGTGGGGCCTACATCCCCATGTTTCGAACACAATAACTAGGACCTCAGACAAGATGGACTCCCACCCTTACCTTCTCTTGGTTTGTTGGGCCATAAAAGTGGACCCACAAGACCTAACTAAAATGATTAATGGTTTGTCTTACTTAACTTGGGCCAAATAAGCCCCAAAACTAAATTATCTTTTTGGACCTTAGGTTAAGCCAAACGTGCTCTAACTAATTGAACCTAATAGAGTTTGTAACCTTAGCCAAACAAGCCTTAAAGCCTAACTTGAAATAAGGAATTTTTAGCCTTGGGGGACCAAGGCAAACAAGCCCTAAGGCCCATTTCTTTTATAAAAGGAGGGTTCAACTCAAATTTCTCCCATTTCTCCCCCTCCAAGCCAAACTGTGGAGGAGAAGAAGAAAGGAAAAAGAATGGGAAGGGAAGGAAGAAAAAGGAAGGGGAAGCAGGAGGAGTCTTGCTGCCCTACCTCCTCTCCTCTTGTTGTCCGAACAAGGATTGAAGAAAGAAGAAAAAGGGAAGAAGGAGAGGAGACGTGGATCTTCAAGGCTGAGATTTGAGCTCCACTCACCTAGGTATGCCTCCATCCTATTACATCTCCCTCTTCTCCATTTATTCTTGGGTTTAGATGAATTTTGCTAAGGAGCAAGTGACCTAAGGTTCCATTTGGGACTCAAGGTGGAGCTTAGCCCTTAATGGGGTTCCATTAATGAAGACCAATCCCTAATGTTAGCGCCACTCAGCCTATGGGCAACCATTTCTGCTGTTCTATGATTTTCAAACCCTAAACCCTACATTGGACCAAAAGGAGTTAGATCCTTGTGTGAATTTGGACCCATGAGGTAGGACTAGGTTCTAGTGACCTGAGGAAGGCCTACGACTCCCCTCCATGACCATGAGGGCCATGTGAACCCCAGGTTCCAAGATGGGGAAGAAAATCCTAAGAAATCTCGAAAAGAACTTTGACGGATGCATGAATGGATCCAGTGTCGTGGTTCCATCCGTGAATCTATCCAATGTATTCTGCTGACTGGTTTGAGCAGACCCAGGAACGGATTCACCTACTGATTCACCCATGGTTCTGTTTCATCTCGGGAATGTCTCAGGGACCGAACAGATTCATAGAGAGGTTCCATCCATGAATCTATCCCTCTTATTTTGACTTGTTGGCCTGAACGGAGCCAGGGACAGACTCACCCTATTGTTTTCGTCCGTGAGTCCATCCATGCTGTCTTGTTTAAAACCAAACTTTAACCTCGGGGGCATAACATAGGACCCCTTTATACATCTTTTAACACTTGCTTTCACGTCTTTAAGCTACCCAACTCGTTGGAAAGAACGCGCACCGATGAGATTCATGTCAACCACGTCGGGTGATACCCGAATTAAGTGAGTGGGTTTTTAGTGATTGTTTGGGTTTGCTAGGCATTAAATATTCATTATCATGTTATTGTATGATTAATAAGCATCTTGCACATTTGCATTATTTATCTTGATTGTGAACTGATTCGAATGTGGATATGTTAATTGTTTCATTATTGTATCGGGTTACAGTGCCGGGTGTACCGGTACCGGAACCCCAGGAATGTTTATAAAAATTCATTGATTGTCATCCTACTCTGTATGCGCTGTGCCGTTCTGGTACCTGGGTACTAGATGGAATGGGACATTGATACACTCGGAATACCTCTCGGGATGATAGGACTTGCATATAGTATATTTGTGGTTAGGATTCTAGTTCCCTTATGCTACGACCCTTACCAACAGGGGTTTATGTGTTGGATAGTCAGAGCATCTTTTACTTGTGGGGGTAGAGAGGCCAGGTCAGAGGTAGTGATGGCTATCGGGGTCTGCCACTGGGTGGTCTGGTGGCTTCGACAAGCGTAGGATCCCTTGTGATAACTGAGGCTTCATTGTGGCGATAAGTTAAGTGACCCACAGTGTCTCCCGAGTTATCATAGTAGCATATGCTTGACTTAGAATTTTGTGCTAGGTGGAAAATAAATCTAACATGTGCATGCATCATGGATTGATTTCAAATTGTGTGTTCGTGTGTATGTGCATTCCTCTTTGCTCTCTCACTAGCTTGTGGAGCTAACTCCATTGCGAAACCTCTTTTAGTTGATATGCAGGTAATCTTTTGATGAGCTCCTATGGATACGAACCGAGTGGAGCCAGTGAGTTGGACTTGGATGTCGATATACATGTTTGAGTTTAAAATAATAACCGCAAGCGTACGGGTCAATCGTAGCTACGGGTCAAACACGAGGAGGTCAACCTTGAATAAATTTCCACTTTTAATTAATGCGAAGTGTACAACTTACCAAATATGGAAACAACCTATATATAGAAACTACCAATTATGGAAACTAGCAAATATAGAAGCAACTAAATTACCAAAGATAACAAATTAAAAATAGAAATTAGGGAAACCACTAAGGTAATGGATGAATTAAAATAAGAAAGTCACTTGGGAATGAGTTCCACCATGAGAATTAGGGCAGATCAATGACTAACATATTAGGGCAAAGCATGCATACAGCCTAAATCTATAAGATATGTGGCATGGCTCATATACGGCTAACATATCCTATGAAAACAGTGCTCATACAACATACAATGTACACAAAAAAAAAATACACGAACATAATGGTATCACAATGGATGCGGCTAACGAACATGTATATAGTTCCCCTTGGAATGACATACAAGTTGTGGGCGGTCATCCATCGTAAGTCCAATATTGATCATGTCCATTAATCACATAGACAATGCTAGCCATCAATTCTTCCTTCTCTCATGGTTTCACCCACTCCCAAAAGGAGAGGTTTAGCTAGCCATGAAAGCAATGAAGAGGGAAGGAAGGATTGATGGAGAAAAAGACATAGAAATTAATAAAACTAAAATTTATAAGAAGAAGAACTTAGCTGATTCGAATAACTCCAATGAAGATGATTCCGTCACTTGAATCCCATCACTTGAAGCCGCATCTAATATTGAAGAACAAATTTCCAAAGTGTATAATGAAGATTACACATATGATCGAAGGGATGGGGAAATAAAATTTATCCTAACGATGATTCTAAAAAAAAATCAAATTACATATGAAAACCTAATTACATAAGATCTAAAAACTAAAAATAAAAAGAAGAGGATGAGAGATCGGGTATAATGAAGAGGAATGGCACTACTGCTGCTATTATCATTCTAGAATAGAAATTAAAACTGAAAAAGAAAAAACGAAGGACTGAAGGGAGAGAGCGGCTGGAGTGCGATAAAGATGGGTTTTATATGGGGGAAGAGAGAGCTTGTGAAAGGAAGATGGGAAGGAGATAGGAGAGATGAGGGAAATTAAGAGGAAGTGGGAGAGAGAAGATATAGAAACCGAATTTACCAAAATAAAAGAGATACAATCCGAGAGAGAATCCGAGAGAGTTAGGAGAGAGATTAGAGAGAAAAGATATTTTTCTCATTTTTTAATCCTAAATTCCAACTTCACTAAGAATCGTTTTTGGGCTATATCTTTTTATCCTAGGTCCAGATGGAACTAACCCGAGAATTAAAGTTACACCATTTT
This sequence comes from Telopea speciosissima, assembly GCF_018873765.1. Taxonomy (NCBI): domain Eukaryota; kingdom Viridiplantae; phylum Streptophyta; class Magnoliopsida; order Proteales; family Proteaceae; genus Telopea; species Telopea speciosissima. The sequence continues at coordinate 43,290,618 of NC_057920.1, forward strand.
AAATTCCAGACAATAAGAGCCCAATATCCGATATCTTTTGAAAGATTCTTGATTCTTCAAAATTACCATTATGCCCTTATGCTTGATTTTTCTCTCTTCTTCTTCTTCTAAACTCGAATCGGCTCTAATCAAGTGACTTCCGATGTTGCGCATTGGATAGCTAACCCGATTGAAGTCTTCAACCTTGTAACCTGGCGTTTGGCGGTCCAATTAGACATGTATTCTCCACTTTGACCAAAATGCCCCTAAACCTGAAAAATGACAAAAAGTACCCGAATAGCATTGTTCAATGTGGTAAAATGAATGCTTTATACCCTAAGATTTCACACATAAATGTGCTCATCAGTACACCCAAGAATGGTGCCCGTGTGGCGTGATTTAAATATTTTATTTTGTATTCATCTTTGGTCATGTATGGACTCCATGTATAAATTGATGGAATTTACTTGATGGTTACGGGAGATAGTAGGTACAATACATATCATCATTAGTGGACAAACATCTTTTGTCATTCGATTTTAAAATGATTTACGCTTCTATTGATTTTGATCTCTTTTTGGAATGAGTGATTCAATTGGTTTACGCACTTGACCCTATCATGTTTTGATATTGGCCATACACTATGGATCAGGACACTGTATCTGTGATCCTGGTAGTATTGAGATGACACTTGTCATCCTAGTCACCCTTTTTTCGTGTAATATATCTTTTATTAGGATGGGGGCGTGACATTCCTTCTCCGAATCTCTAAATTCCTCTGACAAGAACTAGAAACCTAGAACTAGAAGGATTGGAACATAAACTACACTTAGAGATTGAAGAACTTACAACCAAAATTGAAGAACAATCTTTGAATTAAAATTGCATTAAAGAAATTACAACCATTGAAATAAAAATTCAGAAAAGTAGAACTAGAAAACTAGAAGCCAAAAAATATGAAAAAAAGACTAGAATTCTCAATACCCTCTAACACCCACACCCCATAAGTATTTATAGGGAGAGGGGAAGGAAGAGAGGGGAGGAGAGAGAGGCCTCCACATTTTTGAGTGGGCCCCACCCCCAAAATTCGTTGGATGTGGTGTTGCTCACTCAATCTTTGATTTTTATCCCTTCTTCCTTTTACATCAAAACTTGATTCCCAAGAAAAAAAGAAGAAAATAGAAAGTAAAATGTACAAGTTCCGAGTTTAATACACCTTTATTTTCTAATTTGACTCTTTAGCATAGATCCCACTCTCATGTGTTTCCTTATTCTTGTTGGTGTCTTCTCCAAGTAATGTGAATAAGGCTCCCTCAATCTTTGACTCTTCAACTTCCCAAGTATAAGAGAATATTTTCCAAAAAATATGCACTAGTTGTTAAATCCCCATAGTGCCCTTGGAAATGTGTGGAGAGAGAGAGTGTGTGCCATGTGGTCTTCCTTCTTCAAGAATTAAATTGATGGCCATTCTACCTCTTCAAAAATCGTGGACCATGGGTTCCTCTTTGAAAAATGTGGTGCATAGTGAGGGGGTCCCAAAATAACATAGAAAGGGGATCTTTCGCATGAGTGAATATCAACCCTTGATCATGATTGTCTTCTTTGATGCCAAATATATCCATGGGAAATCACAGACTAGCCCGGGCTTGCATTCTAGCTAATTTCTGTCCCAAAAAGAATAATCGCATGTATGGATGTCAAAACTAATGCGTACTTTTAATGCATCACATCCATCTTGCTTAGAATTCAGCCCTCTTCATAGCCATGGAAAGAAACATGGTGACTTTATGTGTAGATTAGGAGATACAGCTCCTGATAGCCCCGAATAGCATATAATGACCTCAAAGTACTTAAAACCTGAAAAACACAGAAAAAAATACCTAAGTAACTTTGTTCAATTTGGTAAATGCATGCTTTATGCCCTAAGATTTCACACATAAATGTGCTCATAAAAAGTCCAATCACTAAATTCAAAGTTCAGCAAGAAAAACAACAAATAAACAAACTTGTTCTAAACAAAAAAAATAATAACATGAAGGAAAGCTTGGCAATCAAAACATCCTAATAGCTCAAGTTTTTCACCTTTTTCTGCAACTTTGCAATCCTTGCCTTCAAAACAATTGGGTCATTCGTGTCCTCACCACCATCTTCCTGCACTTCCCTAGAACACTTGGAACTTGAAGAGCTTGACGCATCCTTCCGCTCCTATGTCAATCTCCTCCTTACATTCTTCTCCTTTCCCTTTTCCTGAGTCTTCACCCATTCTTCATACTCCATAGTCATCCCACCATCATCAACAGCTCCCACATTCTTCAAGATCATCTTTGATCGCCACAAACTTGCAATCCTTGCCACCATCTATTTGTCTAGCTGTTCTGGGGGATAGAATTTCACCAACTCCTCAGGCACATCCTGAGTTAGTCCGTACTGTCAATGCAGTCGATTGGGTATGTAGAAAGAGGTGTGAACTAATCTTATCAAGAGGACGTAGTTGCACCAAGATGAATTCAACACTGGTGCATCTATGGGCCACCAAAAGCATCACCAACGAATATCATCAGAAGAGATAAGGGAAAGAGCATGCTCCCAAGTGTCCCAACAGTGATACTCCATCACTACCGAGCAGAGATAGTAATGCTCAATTTTGAAATCTCCTCTCATAGGCTTCACGAATTACAGCCTTCCGCAAAGCTAAATCTACCATAAAAATAGAACGAGGGTAGTTCTAGAAACATAGTAAAAAGAAAGGGAGACATCACAAAAAGGGAGAATAGAACGAGGGTAGTTCTACACAAAACAAGAAGGCTCTCTTCCTACACTCCATGAAACCATGGTTACCCCTACGTTGACCCACAAAGAGGCGAATAATCGCTAAGACATCGATATGATGATAATACATAAAGTGGGGAAGACTTCCCCTTTCCAAGCAAAGAAGGACATGATGTCCTTGGAATAGTCATCCTTTAAGACGGGACGTATCATAGTACCATGATGAGGAGAGAGAAAACATGCATGAAATTCCTCATAAGTAGGACATACCTCAGGAGAGTTAAACCAAAACACATGAACCTCAGGGACCCAATTACGGGAGATGCCTCGAAGCAAGTCCCATGCAAGCACCATGTTCTTCATACCCACCAAAGGCTAGAGATGCACCCTTCCCAAGGCTTCCTGATTGTCTCTTAACATGGAATCGATCCAAGAACTCAAAGCCTTGTCCAGTGCTTGAAGAAAATAAAGAAATAGCAAGTAAGAAGAAGAGTGGATTCCCAAGAGAACACCCGAAGAACAAGAGAATAGAAGAATGAGAGCTTTCTTCACCTCCTAGGCTCCTTAATAAAGTCCTAAGGACGAGCAAAGGCTCAAGAAGGGAAGAAAAACCAAAGAATCCCGTATCTAGGCTTTTCAAAAAGGAAATAATTTAGAATTGGAAACATGGGATCGATAGTGAAAGACCTCGAATCGACAATGAACCATGGTCCCATTGACATCGACACATTGTCAAAGGCTCAATCTCGATATCGATTCAAGATGGCTCACTGTCGGGCAGAACCTTTCTACTGTCTAAGTTCATCCAACAGTCAGAATTTAAATTTCGATGTCGAATACACGTAATCTCGATGTCAAATCAAACAATTCAACTATCGATCAACAACAGCTCAATGTCGATACTGTAATTTCATAACCAAGTTAATTTCACACATCTTTGGGCAGTCCGCTCTGCACCAGTGGGTACCTGCCATCCCGATACATCAACCAACCTACTAGGGTCTGATGGACCATTCCACATAACTCACACATGCATTCACCACATTTCAGCCATTCAACACATTCAATTGATAAAAAATCCTAAAAATGGATTAAACATCACTGAATCAAAATTATTCAAAAATATTTACCAGGCTCAAAGGCCCAAAACTATTTGTCATTCCATAGATTTTCAAAAAACAAAAAAACCACTACTCTCCACCTTCCTTGTCCTCTCTAGACCCCTCTTTGCCCTCTTCATCATCGTCCTCCTCCTCATCATCATCCTCACCATCCTCATCACTCCCGATCCCACTCTTTTCTCGCTCCTCATTGACCCTCGCATCCTGCCATTGACGGGATCATCGATTTGGAACGTTAGGGACTGTGGCACCAGAATCTTGGCAGCTGGGGTAGGTTGGGCAGCAGCCAAAGCCTCATCTCTTTCCTTATGGAGTCGGTTGACAGTCGCCTTGTACCCTGGGATGTCACCCTCCTGCATTGCATGACAAACATTAACATCCATGTTCTTTCCCTATACTAACAATGCAGGAAACTCTACAAAACTCAAGAACAACTCACCAACTAGAGAAGCCGCTCGCTCTGAGAGGCTGCAAACTCTTCTAGTCTGGCAACCATTCCCGAATAGGTCATCATACCTATAGCCAATATGGTTAGCCAATAAGCCAAGAAAAGCAAATTGGAAACAAGGTCAAGCTACTTACGAAGTCATAGCCACACAGATATTCGGCCACGGATGAAGTGGGTTGAGGGATGGGCACCTCCTTGATCTGGCACACGAAGGGCCAGCCTGGCACCAAAAAAAATACATCTGACACCTTATGCAAACACAAAAGTGCCACAGACGATCTAGCCCCAGTCTCACCAAATGGAGGGGGTGTCATCATAGGAGCATACTCGAATGAGGTGGCCTCACGAGTCAAGGCACCAGTAGCAGCAACAGACGTGCCCCCAGCCTTTTAGGGCTCAACACCAGTCGAGGCCTATACACACAAAGGACAAGTTAGCAACCAAGATAAAAATTGGGAACTAAAAGGACATAAGAAGCAAGGACTTACCGCGTACCGGAAGGAGTGAATCGAACAAACATAGGCTCCTTTGTCTTATACTCACGGTAACGTCCCCACGAGTTCATCTCGATGAAGGGCCATGCGTTAACTCCCTTTATAAACCGATTCATCTCCCTCTTCGAGAATCTCCCTGGCTCCAGCATGAAGTGAGGAGGCCACATAGGAATGCAAGGCCTCTCAACACCTAGCCATTGCCTATTGGCTCTATCACCCAGGTACCAAGTGTACACAGAAGGCCCGATAAAAACCATACGCCAAGGCACAAGTCTCCTAGCAGCCTCCAGCCGAGCCTGCACACCCAAAAAAGGACTCAACGGGTTGCCACACAATCTGATAAGCAAACACCTTAAAGTTAGAATCAAGAGAAAGACAAGCAAAGACCAAAAAGCCAAACCAAAAAGAATTTTACCTCCTGTGGGGAGAGCTGATCCAACATCTCCCTGACAACTGACACCGGGATAGTCCTCTCCTTGGGACGGGTGTTATCTACCAACCACATCCCCGCCCTCAAAAAGTAAGTCTCATCCCGAGTCCTCAACCTAGGAGCCCGTACCCCCAAGTGATCATAGCACCAACAATGCAACCAGAATAAAAGAACATCAATACAAGCAATAGATCAACTCAAATATAGGTCAAATAAAAGGAAATACAAACAACATAATACTTTGGTACACGCCAAGTTCCGCCGACACACTGGGTGCACCGCATGGCCAAGGAATCCAATGTCTCAGCTTATGGGTGTAACCCACCCCAGCCCAGTCGAAGGTCTTCACCTTCGACAGATCTTTGAGGTACAACACCATGAAGATGTGGATCTTCATACCACTACTGCTAAATAAGGTGTTCCCCAAGAGATAGAGGATGAAACACCTCGCCATTGATCCATCCCTTAGCGGATGGAGGAGTCAGTCACCGTCTTCCCTTCCTACTCACGACGGAACCACAACACTACCACATTCAAATCTGGAGGAAGAGATCCGAGCTGCTTCTTTAAATCCTCCTCCGACTACTCCCGTGCACCAAGGAGCCCAGTCACTGCCTCACCAATGAATGAGAGGCCAATGTATAGAAAATAGCAAAGAGGCATAATGGTCATCTCATCCACGGGCAGATGGAAGGTATGAATGGTAGGCCAACACCTCTCAACTAGGTCCTATGCCAGGGCATCCAATCTAAGTCAACACAATAAGTACGGGTGTCAAAATGGGTCACCCCACACATGAACATAAGCTAGGGACAAATGAATCCCCAAGAACCAACAAAGCAAAGAACTCACAAAAGAAGACCTCTTTCAAAATTCTACCCGGATAAGAATGAAGAGGAAGAGAGCATGATCACTCCAAGTCTAAGGATGAAGGATTTCTCATTTTTAACTTGATTTTCTCCAAGCTCCAAGTCTAAGAATGAAGGATCTCACCCACAAATGACTTCACATGGCCTCAAATGCCCAAAAACCCTCTTGGAACCCTTGGAGCTCGGAGAAAATTAAGTTAGAAATGAAAAGGGAAAGTGACTCTTCGTATTCATAACATCAAAATCTTCCCAGAATCGACATCAAACTAGGTACCCCTTGAGGCTCTCACTATCGAAGAAGCCTTTTTCACTGTCGAATTATACACTTTGCTGCCAAATTCAATTTGATCAAGTAGATACACCCCATGGTGACTTTGCACCCCTAGCACGCTAATGCACACCTTAAACATAGCCCATGCCCGTAAATCAAGCAAGATTCCAATCTCTAATCATGCCTGCACAATCGGCGATTACCAACTTGGGATCCCAATCAGCCTATCCCACACACCCTTACATTGATAAAATTCCTAGACTGTCCTTACTAGCCAGAGTTGTACATCCATCTGCGGTAAATTTATGAAACTACCCCTGTACCACGCCCTTTCAATGGTGAATGTATCCCTAGGATCGCCCGTACTATTGGCAATTTTCACATGCACCATGCCCTATCAACGGTAATCTATTCCTAGTATACCCGTACCCTGGCAGATACTATTTGAAACCCTGACAAAAGAGCCCATACTATCGGCCAATCTCATCACCCTAGCCAACGCAACCCATACTATTGGCCAACCAATGGAGCCACCTGCGTAGGTACACCTCTATCCCCCACACTCCAGTGTCCCTGACCAAGGCACTGAGGAGTTTTTGCTCAATCCAAGGAAGCGAAGTGTTCGCAAAATCACTTCTTTATCCTACAACTATTGCACAGTCTTAGCCAAAGAGGGGAATTCTATAGACACCTCATTTTATCTTTCCCCCTAGAGGTTTCCTATAACAATGATGAACACCTTCCAAAGCCTAGAGCCGGTGTATCTGTGGATGTAGCGCTAGTGTGTGCTACCTGAATCCATTTATCGATCGTCGATTCCCCATGTCGGAGCCCAAACCAGAGCCTCCAAGCCCTCCATGACCCCCTGGAAAGGCTAGCCCTGACTTAGACCCCTTAGAGCCACCCTGGCTTAGCATAGACCTCGGCCCAAACATTCCATTCCATCCTTGTCGACACCGAAACCTAGGTCAACACTCAAAGACATCGACCCTACCTTCCATCGACATCAAGCCATCCCATCTCACTGTCAAGAAGAACATCCCTACTATCTAACTTGCTTCGACATTCAAAAACTAACCATTGACAGCTGAGTACTTTCCCTCCATGTCCAGTGATGTTCATCGACAGCCACTCGATGTCGACCTCACTCCTCCTATATGTCGACTCGACCCCAGTTCACTATCGAATCTGTGCAAATACGAGAAGCCAAAACTTACCATTTATGACTCCAATCTCGATCCCTTTCATGACCAAGCCCATATTTGGTAACTTGGATCTTAATCTTTGCTCTCTTAAGCCCCATAAAACACTCCCTAAGGAAAATAAATAGTTGCCCACACCCTATTGGCTCTTACCTTGACTTTACACCCGTTGTCGATGCGAAGACACCTCTTTTGAACGATCTGGATCAAACCCAAGGTCCCTACATGAATTTGGGAGTTCCCACACTCCTCTACATCTATAAATACATCACCTCTCATGTTGAGGAGGGTCCCTAGAGGAATTACACATGCAGTCCTCAGGGTTTTCCCATGCTAATTAGTGCTTGCATCCTCTAAGTTTAGCTCCCCCTTTCCAGAACCTTGAGTTCTTAGTCTTTGCCCCACTTGGCCTTAGTCTATTGCCTCTCCCACCTCTTGAGTGTTTTTTCGGGTCCTAGACCCTCTTCTAGGTGACGACTCCTTACACTCCTTGCACCTTTTCTCTTGCCCCCCTAAAAAGGGATGAGGTAGAGGACAGGTTGCAATCCCCTGCCATGTCACTGTCCTCATAGCAAGCAATTGGTGTAAGACACGACCCAAGAGACAGTTAGAACTAGCATCAAGTAGGAGAAGATTCTGCGTCCATTAGGGGACATTGTCCATCATTGGGGTAGATAACTGTCCCATCATAGCTTCGTGTTTGAAGATAGAAGGCAGTAAGATTCTTGACTACCTCGATAACCGTGCCAGGTATAATAGGGAAAGGAGGGACCCAAGTACAGGATTCAAAACTTTAATCACTTACTCCTCTTCGTACCCCCTCTTCGACAATTCATTTGTGCGCCAAACTGAATTTGGAATCAGAGAGTCCCCCTTGGTGTCTGCTCCAGGCCTCTTCTTTGTCATTTCTCCCTTTGCAGGTAGCACATGTCATCAAGAGGGTTTTTGGCAGCAACATATTGGCACCCACCATGGGGCCTTGAGAGAGAGTCAGATGAAAACTAATCACAATGGTGAACACAAGGAATAATAAAGGAAAATTCAACCCTGATAAGGACCCGGCTGAGCTAAGCTACCACAGTCCTAGCTATGGGCCGAATGTTCACAACTTACTCGTTGCCCACCACACGGTTCTGGCTTTTCCAGAGGGTCACGAAGTTGAGCCTCAACGTGGTTAGGCAGGCAAAGGGGCCGACTAAGACATCAAAAGAACTTTCCTGACCCCAAGCTCCCGTCACCCAAGGGCAATTCCTGTCCCTCCACGAAGAAGTTAGGAAAATTGCCCAGGCTATCTAATAAGTAGCCCCGGTTAATACTCAACAACAAAACCTCGGTGCCATCCTACCACCTAAAGCACAGGATGACGCCAATAAGTATAGTAGCTTGGGGTCCAGCGATTCGGAGCAAGACTTGTGCGATTGGTGAGGGCACAAATGCCAAAAGCAGGATGAGGTCAACTAGGAGGCACATTCAAAGTTGGTTCCTGTCGATCCCCACGGTAAAACTCTGATGGAGGACGATCTGGCAAACAAATGAAGGAACTGCGAGAATAATTTAACAAGGTCTTGCTGAAGCATAATGAAGCCGAGAAATTGGTCTTCTCAGGCATTACGGCGCTCACCGATGAGATCATGAACGTGCGGTTCCCTAAAGAGTCCAAGATGCCGATGTTGGAACACTACAACGGTACCATAGATCAAGTACAACACTTGTAAGGGTTCAACTCCCTCATGGCCTTCTGCAAAGCTTCAGACCCCATCATGTGCAGGGCCTTCCCCACGAGCCTCAGGAAGGCAGCCAGAACATGGTTCAATCACTTTGAGTCAAGGTCGATAAAGTCTTTCGGGAGCTTAGTATAGCATTTGTGGTAGCTTTTGCCAGTAGTCGAAGCTTCAAAAAAATTCCAATAAGCCTAACCACAATGAAGCAAAGGTCCGATGAGTCCCTTAGGTCGTACCTCACCAGATTCAATTAGGTCAGGCTAGAGATCAAAGATTTAGACCTAACAGTTGAGTTCACCGTCCTTCTATCTGAGATCACTGACAAGGATCTCAATTGGGAGCTCCACAAGAAGCATCCTGGCAATCTTGCTAAGCTACAAGCACGTTGTGAGGAGTACATAAATGCTCTAGAGAACCTAAAATGGAGACCCGAGAGAGCTGAAGCGAGAAGAAAAGGATGGACAGAGAGGGGGATTCATGAAGGGAAGATAGAAAAAGTTAAAGGTGTAGGACCAAAAGCCCGCCTAAAGAGTTCGAACGCTACACCCCCCTCAACCGACCTCATTCTGAAATCCTAATGCAAATCCTAGACGAGAAGTTCATCAAGTGGCCACAAAGATAGGAAATCACCCAAGAAGAAGGAATGGGGACAAATTCTACCGCTTCCACAACGACACCGGGCATGATATTGACGAGTGCCAGTACCAAAAAGGCGAGACTAAAAACCTCATGCAGAGAGCATACTTTGGTTAGTATGCGCACGATCGAAGAGATAGGGAGTCCCGGGACGGTCGGGATGCCCAATTGCCTAGAAGAGAAGATCGCAGTTGCGGCAAAGGGAGAGGTCGACCGAAGACGGGTTAGAACCTCAAACCGCAACCAGCAGGAGAATCATGGGGGCAGGATGCCCCCGCTGGAGTGATCTCCACCATATATGGCAGACCAGCAGTAGGAGAAAGCTCGACCTCGTCTTGAAAAGCTAAGGCGTATGCAAGAAGAGTCAACATGGCCCAAGTTCCAAACAAAAAAAATAAAAATTGGCCAGACCATCTCTTTCTCTGACGAAGATTAGGAGGGAGTGCAATTACCGTATGACGATGCCCTAGTCGTAACAATGAAGATTGTAAATTTTGAGGTCAAATGGATACTTATTGATAAAGGTAGCTCGGCAGATATTCTGTTCATGGAAGACTACGACAGGATGAAGCTGGACAGAGAGGGATTGAAGAAAGTAAACTACCCCTTATAGGGGTTCACCGATGCTACGGTCAAGGTAGAAGGCTCAATCGACCTATCAGTGATTGCCAGAATGGGAGATAAGCAGACCATAGTGATGGTCACCTTCCTCATGGTAGACAACTCGTCCATTTACAATGACATCCTAGGGCGAGTGGGGGCTCAACACGCTGAAAGCCATTGTGTTAACGCCCCACCTAAAGATTAAATTTCCCTGAGTAGAGGAATAGGTGAATACAAAGGTGACTAGTAGACGTCTTGGAGCTGATATGCAACCGCCCTCAGGGGAAAGAACAAGGCTTACAAAGTGCTCCCGATCACGATAGAACATCTACGAGACGAAGCCACTTAGAGCAAGCTGACAGAGGACTTGGTCCTAATTGACGTCTAGGAAGGGGACAACAGTCGGTAATTTCAAACTGGGAGTCATCTACAGGGTGCTTGCTCGGATGAAATGGTGGCCTTCCTGAGGGCCAATTTGGATGTCTTTGCCTGGTCAACCTTGGAAATGCCCGGGACACTGCGTAGTATTATAGAACGTAGGTTGAGCGTGGACCCCACAAGGAAGCCAATGCAACAAAAGAGCAAGAACTTCACCCCTGAAAGGCAAGGTGAATAGGTGAATGCAAAGGTGACCAATAGACGTCCCAGAGCTGCTATACAACTGCCCTTAGGGGAAAGAACAAGGCGGACGAAGCGCTCCCGATCGCGATAGAGGATCTATGGGATGAAGCCACTCAGAGCAAGTCGGTAGAAGACTTGGTCCTAGTTGACGTCCAGGAAGGGGACAGCAGTTAGCAATTTCAGCTCGGGAGTCATCTATAGGGTGCTCGCCAAGATGAAATGGTGGCCTTCCTAAGGGCCAATTTAGATGTCTTTTGCCTTATTAGCCTCGGATATGCCCGGGATACCACGTAGTATTATAGAACATAGGTTGAGCATGGACCCCACAAGGAAGTTAGTGCGACAAAAGAGTAAGAACTTCACCCTCGAAAGGTAAGAGAAAATCCAAGAAGAGGTAGACAAGCTCCTTAACGCAGGGTTCATCAAGGAGATCTCATACCCCAAGTGGTTAGCTAATGTTGTGATGGTGTCAAAGGCGAATGGCAAGTGGAAGATATGCATAGACTACACCGACTTGAACAAGGCTTGCCTGAAGGACACGTACTCATTGTCGAGGATGGATCGACTGATTGACGTGACCGTCAGCCATGCCATACTTACTTTCATGGATGCTTATTCATGCTACAACCAGGTAAAGATGCATGAGCCGGATATGCCGAAGATAGCTTTCCACACAAATGACAACTAGTACTACTATAGGGTTATGCCCTTTGGGTTGAAGAATGCAAGAGCCACCTACCAACGCCTCATCAATAAGATCTTTAAGGAGCAGATCAGAAGGAACATGGACGTGTATGTTGATGATATGTTGGTCAGGAGCACAGAAGCCTAGAACCACTTTACCAATCTAAAGGAAGCCTTCGGAGTGCTGAGAAGAAACCACATGAACCTAAACCCAACTACGTGCGCGTTCGGCATAACCTGAGGGAAATTCCTGAGGCTCATGGTCTCAAAATGGGGATATGAGGCAAACCCTAGCAAGATCAAGGCAATCCAGAAGATGACCTCACCTCGAATGATACAAGAAGTACAGGAGTTGATAGGGCGGGTAGCCACCCTAGGGAGATTTATGTCGAGGTCGATAGACAAATGTCTTCCGTTCTTCAAGACCCTAAGGCATTAAAGCAATTCCAATGAATTGAAGAGTGTGAAGCATCCTTCTAACAACTGAAGCAGTACTTGTCGACTCCATTGATGCTCGCGAAGCCATAGCCAGGGGATGAACTGCAGCTCTACCTTGCGGTCTCTCCTGTGGCCATAAGTGCAGTGTTGGTCCAAGAGGAAAACAAATCTTAGAGGCTAGTGTATTACACCACCCGGGTACTGTTGGATGCTAAGACCAGGTACCAAAAGGTGGAGGTCGCTTATGCCTTGGTCACATCTGCAAGAAAACTAAAACCATACTTCCAAGCGCATACTATAGCGGTGCAAACTGACTAACCCCTGAGGAAGATACTATAGAAGCTTGAATTGTCAGGAAGGCTCATCAACTGGGCGGTGGAATTGGGAGAGTTTGATATTCAATACAAGTCCAGAATGACCATTAAAGCTTAGGTACTGACAGGCTTTGTAGTCGAATGCACTCTCCCTGACACAGACGTAAAGTAAGAACATGAAAACTACCCTAGACCTTGTATGTGGATGAAGCATCCAACTCTTGTGGAAGTGGAGCTAGGCTCATACTCATGATCCCCGAGGGATTCACGATTGAGTACGCACTAAGATTTACCTTCCCAGCATCAAATAATGAAGTAGAGTATGAGGCATTGATCGTAGGAATGGGTTTAGAAAAGTCGATAATGGCCAAGAAGCTGATCACCTATAGTGACTCGCACCTTATTGTGAGGCAAGTGAATGGCGCATATGAAGTAATGGAAGAGAGTTTAACAGAGTATCTAGGTAAAGCAAAAACGTTGGGATCAACCTTCGAAGTGTTTGAGATCTGCCAAATTAGAAGAGAGGAAAACACAAGTACAAATGCGTTGCTAAAGCTGGCCACGTTAGAATTCTCTCAGCTCGACAGGACGGTCTATGTTGAAGTAATGCCCTACCCAAGCATCAGGAAGGATGAGGAGGTACTCGCTGTGGAAGCAAAAATGAGCTGGATGGACCGTATCATGGCTTACTTCATGGAGAACATTCATCCCAACAACAAAGAAGAGGCCAAAAAACTCTGTGTGAGGGCAGCAAGGTACGTCATCAGGGAAGGCACACTCTACAAAAGAGGCTATACTATACCGTATCTCAGTTACTTGGGACCATCAGAAGTGGACTGTGCCTTAAGGGAAGTCAACCAAGAGATATATGAATAGAACATCTGGGGGGTAGGGCCTTAGCCCAAAAAATTCTAAGGCACGGATATTACTGGCCTACAATATGGCAGGACGCTTTGGACTTCATCTGGAAGTGCATCAAGTGCCAACTCTTTACCCCTGTCCCTCACCAACTAGCAACACAGCTGAAGTCCATATCAAGCCTACTTCCCTTTGCCATGTGGGGGATGGACATCCTCGGACCATTTACTCCACCCTCAAAGCAGAGGAAGTTTGTGGTAGTCGCAATTGACTACTTCACAAAGTGGGTAGAAGTTGAATCACCGGCCACGATAACCAAGAAGAACATGGAGAAATTCTTTTAGGACTCAGTCATATACGGGTTCGGCATGCCCAAGGTCCTAGTCACTTATAATGGGAAGCAGTTTGATAACCCAACCTTTAACGAGTTCTACGACCCGTATAGGATCGAACATCGAAATACCTCGATTAGCAACCCCCAAGCTAACGACCAGACAGAAGTCACAAATAGAACCCCACTAGACAACATCAAGAAGAAGCTAGACGGCGCGAAGGGTCTCTGGGCAGAAGAGCTGCACGTCATCCTATAGGCATACTGAACCACAAGGTGATCAGCAATAGGAGAAACTCCTTTTAGCCTCACCTACGACATCGAAGTTATAATCTCGGTTGAAGTCGGGATACCATCCCATAGTGTCCAAACATACAATGAAGAGAACAATGAAGCACTCAACGTAAACCTTAACCTTATTGCTGAGGTTCGAGACCAATCCCATGTGAAAGTTTTGGCATACCAGCGTAGAAAAGCAAAGTACTATAACTCGCGAGTGAAGGAGAGGGTATTCCAGCCCGATGACCAAGTATTGAGAAAAGCTGAGGTCTCAGACCCAACGCACAAGGGTAAACTCACGCCAAACTGGAAGGACCTTATAGAATCTCTGAAGTAGTCAAACCTGGTACTTACCATTTAGAGACTCTAAGGGGAAAGGAGGTACCCCATCCTTGGAACTTGGTGAACCTCAAGTTCTATCAGTAGTGATCCTCACCCTATCACTCCTCACTTTGTACTCAGTTTGCAATTTTAGTCAATTTTCATTTCACCATGTTAGCGGTAGGCGTTGTACCTACAAAAGTTTTTAATTCAGTAAAGTAAAGATTTCATCTTCCAAATATAGTGTAAAGCACCATTTAAGCCCTTAGACAACCGAGCTAAGGCATCTCGGTCACTTAAACTCTAGGCACACAAGTCGAGGTATTCTAACCGGATTAGCATCATGGCCAAAGCATGAGAACTTAACGCGGATTAGAAGAGAATGCAAGCGATATTGAACAAGGAAAGTATAACACTTAGAAAAATATCCTTTTCTATTCATCAAAGCTGTTGCAAGGTTTGGCCATTCATCGGGCATTACAAAAATTAGGGCCCTAACCCCTACATAAAAGAGCTACTAAAAAAGAGAAACTATTACGCTGGTACATCCTGGCCACCCTCCTCATCACGCACCCCCTCATGAGTAGCCTCGTCGATGTCAACATTGTCAGCCCTAGTCAAGGCATCTCCTCCCTCCTCCTCTTCCTTATCGTTACTGAAGGTAAAGGGAACGGGGCATTTGGAGAAATCAACAATATATTTAGTAATAGCCCAGTCACGGACCTTACAAGCCCCAAGGATGAAAGAAGGGGCCCCGACCAAGGCCACCTCGTCGCTAAGGGCCATTGAGGCCTTGTAATCAACCACCGCTCCCACCAGGGCTTCTACGATCGCCTTGCCTTTTACCTCTTCAGCCTTCTTCGTGGATGACTTCAACGCCTCCTTCACCCTCAACTTGTGGGAATCCTTCAGGTTCTGGTACTTACTGCTGGTCTCTATGTTCGATAGCTCCTTGCTAGAATTATCTAGCTCAGCCTTATCAACTATAGCACGGCTAAGGGGTCCAGTCATTTTTTCTGAACAAATGGCAAATTTAGTTGTGAGAAGAGCAGCCTGCAATGAACCAATTAGGGAGAAGGAAGAACGATAGAGAAAAGAAAAGCAACTAGTCGACTAACTCACCCTAGTCACGACGAAGAAACTCTAGGCAACCAAAGTACCATTTGACACTTCCTTAAGGACTGCCAAATCCTATGGAAGGTGATGACCCAATAAGATCTCCCTAGAGATGGGAAGATCCCCCAAAGCAGTATCATAATCCTTGACTGGCCAAGCAGAAGTAAAAGGAATCTCATCCTGTACACCAGCACGACGGGGGTCCACTATGGTCTCTTGCGCCTTGGCATTCTGAGCAGCGAGGGAGAGAACCGTGTCATGGGGCTCCCCTCTAGATGAGGCCTAATACGTGCACTTCTCTCCAATTCTAGTTCATCTGCCTTGATCTGTTTCCCTTTGCCCTTAATCTTCACCACTTTCCTTGGGTTAATTGCGGTAATGTATTCATCAGCGTCTAAAACCACTACAACAAGGAGAAAAATTAGCAAGGCTAAAAAAAAATAACACTCCACTACAATGTAAGGGAGGGGGGGAAGGCTCACCTGGAAAGCCATCGTTGGCTTGCACAAAGAAGAACCTATTCTTCCACCTGTGAATCAAAGATTTAACCTTATCAATACACTTCACACCATCCTACTGGCAAAAGTAGTACCAACCATCTCTCGTGGGGTGCCCATACAAGGCAAAGTAGTGCTTGAACAAGGGGATAGAAACCTCCCTGCCTATCCTAGTGAAGTAAATAAGAAAGGCGTTGATCAACCTCCAAGAATTTGGGACGAGCTGAGCAGGCGTGTGTAAAACTCATGAAATGGCCAACGGAGGCCAGCATCCATGGCATCCTCATATATACAAACATCATGGCTATTTTTGAAGCTAACCCTCTTCCCAAGGACAGCTTCCCAGAGTTGGAAAGAACAAGGAATACTATAAATAGCTCTAACGCCCGGTAACTCCTCCTTCAGGAAGCTGGGCACATCTCTAGCTGCGACATCCAAGATTGGGTCGGCCATCGCTACCACTATGGAATGACTTAAGATACCCGTGGTAGTCCTCCACCTAGTCAATCTGAGAAGACGCAAAAGGCGTAGTACCGCTAACAGTCCAAGAGGACGATCCCCCAGAGGACAAACTATAAGATCCAGAGTCAAAACTAAACTCATCGGACCGGGATGAACTAATGCTACCGACCTCTCAAACTAAATCAATAGAAGACATGTTCTAGAGAATTAACTTTCTAATGAGCGAGGAGCGAATTTCACCAAAGTAGACTCGCGAACCGACCAACCGAACTAAGAAGCAAAGCACAAAAGCTGGGAAAGAAAAGATCGAGTGGAGAAAAAATGAATTGAGGATAGACTAATAAAAGCCCTAGAGAAACCTCGAAGAGCACCATTAACCTTTTCATTCCCCAAGGAAGAAATCCACGTGTCACCAACGAGAAGCATTCACCTGATGAACTATCATGCCAAGCATTTATGAGGGGAAGGCAAAATGCCAAAAATGCATGAGACGATGAAGAGAGCATCTCTCCACCCAATGCCCAGGCTTTCCAGCCACCCAATAGCGATCGAGGTACCACCGTGGTCCAACTCAGAGCCCAAGCTTTCCAACCACTAAATACCGATCGAGGTACCACCATGGTCCAACTCAGGGCTCACACTTTCCAGCCATCCAATAGCAACCGAGGTACCATCATGGTCCAACTCAGGGCCCATGCTTTCCAGCCACCCAATACCGACCGAAATACCACCACGGTCCAACTCTAGGCCCAAGCTTTCTAGCCCCTAATAGTGATCGAGGCACCACCCCAGTCCAACTCAAGCCCAGGCTTTCCAGCCGCCCAATTCCAATCGAGGTGGCACTCTAGTCATAAGCCACAACACCGGCCAATTCCAACTGAGGTGGCACCCCAGTCATAAGCCACAAAGCCTACCAATTCCAACAGAGGTGGTACCCCAGTTATAAGCTATAAAGCTGGCCAATCTCAGCCAAGGTGGCACCTCGGTCATAAGCTACAACACCGGATAATTCCAGTAGAGGTGGCACCTGGATCATAAGCCATAAAGCTGGCCAATATCAGTCGAGCTGACATCCCGACTAGAAATCCCAGTCGCTCAATACCAGCTGAGGTGGCACCCCGATAAAAGCCGCTCGTACGACCAATTGCAGCTGGGGTGGCACCCCAGCCAAAAGCATTCGTACGACCAATTTCAGCCGGGGTGGCATCTTGGCCAGATTAAAAAAAAAGGCGAAAGGATCTTGCTCCCTTATACCTCTTTTGTGTCTAACGGACTAGGGGCATCTAATACACCCAAAATTAAACAGCCGGTAAGCAATGGACATGTGGCAGGATCCTAGCGGATAGACTTTTAGAAGGGCGTGGCGACGTGGCAACTCGACTTGCTATGGAGGGCAAGCAACTGGCACAAGACACAATTAGAACCAGCATCGCATAGGAGAAGATTACGTCCCCCATTAGGGAATGTCATCCGTCATTGGGGAAAATAACCATCCCATCGCTGCTATGCATCAAAAGATAGAAGGCAGAAAGATTTCTGACCACCTCGATACTTTGCCAGGTATAAAAGGGAAAGGAGGGACCTAGGTACGGGATTTGGAACTTTAGTCACTTAGTCCTCTCTGTACCCCCTCTTGGACAATTCATTTGTGCGTCGAACTGACTTTGGCATTAGAGAGACCCCCCTCGAAGTCTGCTCTGGACCTCTTCTTTGTCTTTTCTCCCCTTACAGGTTGCACACGTCATCAAGATGCTTTTCAGCGGCAACACATACCAATCCATTCTATCACACCTTATTGGTGCACTCCTCTATACCGCTTTCTTAGAAAACCCTAACTCAATTCTGTTTTTGTTTGTCCCTCTCTTCTTGTATGTATTATTGCAAACTTTTCTGTGCAAATTATATTTTTACATGTAAAAGTTTCCATTTTTCTAATAATTTTTTCCATTTTATATTAAAATAAACAATAGAAAATCCTATTTAAAATTTTTTTCCTTTTCCACTTTTTACTATTTTACATGAAAACAAATGAATAAATCATTGAAGAAACAAGACAAAAAACTAAATAAATAGATAGTCATATGGTTAAATAAGATGTTGAATTTGTCCTTGTTTATTTAAGTAACTATTTTTCAGTTCATTGGCTTGAAGCAATATTCTAAAATCTAGCCAACTCATTGACCCGCTTAGGTGGGTGATGGTATTGGGTCAAGTGGTTAAACCAATAGGTTGGATTAGTCAATCTAACTTTTTCCCCAGGCCATATTTGTGTTGGCTTGTTTTGCGAGAACACAAGAACAAACCGGATTTACCAAACGGTTTTTAGGCATTCATGTGTTCCTGCAGAATGGAAGAACAAAATAATTGTTCCTCGAGATAGTTACCAAACACAGCCTAAGTGTAGATTATGGGAAAAACTTCCCTACGTTTCCAACACACAATTTCCTTCTCACATGGTTTTTTTAAGAAAAAATTAAATCCCCCTCCCTATACTTTACCCTAATTAAACATTCCTCCCCTCTACTTTCAATTATACACTTGAACTCCCTCTAGCTGACGGTGTTAACTTGGTGTAGTTATAGTTTTGAAAAGACCTTTTTACCCTTACATTATCTTCTTCTTCTTCTTTCTGCAACCCCACTCACCCCCTTTCCTCTGCAATCCTGCCCCACTATCGACAACATCGCTAACCTTGCTACCACTTCCCTCAGCGATCATGCCATTCTTGCCATTCATCACCTTGGAGCTCGTCCAAGAACTGCCTACCCTTCTTCCATGCTCTTTGGTTTCATAAAACCGGTTCAGGTCCCATTATCGGCAATGTCAATGAAGATAGATATGAAGATGATGACATTAGAAGTTCCTGGTACACAGTGTGACAAAGTTGCAGATGGTGGGGATTACCTTCAAGATTAACCTCGGGAACAACATCAAAGGGATAAAGTTTAAAGAGAAAATGATCATTGCCGAATTTAAAGATCACTTTTGAAATTCATGCTTGTATCCGTGGGAAAGTAAATAAGACCTCCTACTGATATTCGATTAGAGCTGAGGGCATTGAACTCACTCTTGGAGATTTAATCTACATAACACCATTTCAATGGGTGTTTGAAAGAAATGATGTTAGCCAAATATTAGATGTAAGGGGAGCTGAGAGAATCTAGCTTCACTATTTAATTGATGTGAAATTCTGGAAGGTCTTCTTTAAAAACATGGAATCAAAGCAGCAAATGCCTAACCAATAATACAGTGCTTGTGAAATAACCTAGAGGGGGCGTGAATAGGTTATAACTAGAACATTTTATCACTTTTTAAATACTTGTGAATTACAATTTATGATGCAAAATTTTATTGAATTAATTCACAAAGGATAAATAAATAAATGCACAATTTACAAGAGAAACCAAAATTTATAGTGGTTTGGCTTATCAAACCTACATCTAGTCCTCTCAAAGCTTGAGAGAATTCCACTAGTATGTCTCTTTCAATACAATAGGTAGGGAAATGTCACTTTTACAACTCTTTTTCAATGATAAGAGGATCTTTTACTTCTCTTTTTCAAGGATAAGAGAATTCTATAATCTACATAAAGGATGAGAGGATCCTATACTCTATTTCAAGGATAAGAGAATCCTATAATCTCTTTCAAGGATGAGAGCGTCCTATAATCTTTTTCATGGATAAGAGGATCCTTTAATCTCTTAAGGATGAGCAAGTTCTTGCAATAGTCTAAGTACGGTCTAGACTATGGCAATGCAACAATGCTCAATTTAGAGTTCTACCAAATCAAGAACATAAATAATCACACTTTAAGAAATAAATTGTTACCTAACAAGGTATGTGCCCTAATTCCTTGTGCAAGTGCTCAATGATATGAATGACATTGAATGCCCTTTGAAGTTGCTTCTTAATTGTTACACCTATGCCCAAACCAGGACTAAATTGAACTTGGTGTGTAGGTACTACATTTTTATCTGTCAACACCGGATGCGTGGTCATAGGTAAGCTAACCTTGTAGCTTTAACCTAACCATGCATGGTAGCTAACAATATTTGATGCATATTAACTGTTACAATAAAGTTTCAGATGTGTACGAGGGTAATGGAGAAAGTACCGGCTCCATCGGAGCTAAACTAAGCCTATAGATAGATGCAACCATGATCAAGCGGTTGATCACTATGACCAGCCGCATAGACCTGGCTGTCACCCTAATTTACTATGAAACTAGGTTAAATGGTTGTGGGACCCACTAAACCTTGTGTGAGACACATACCCACACATTCCCGTGGTGTAGAAGTCATGCCCATGTCATCACACCCCTTGTGATGCAAGTTGGTGGACCCACAACTCAAAAATATACTTAAAGTGTTTAGGAATCGGAAATAATCACTTTGCCCAAACAGGCCTCAGTGGGGGCTCATGACTATAAATAAACATGACCTCTCCAGCCCTTTCTCACTTCTCACAACACCAAAAATCATGGAGAGGAGGAGAAGGAGAGAAAAGAAGAAGGAAGGAGGAGAAGCTGGAGCTTGCCCCCCCTTGTGGTCTCACCTTGGGTAAACCCTTCCCTCACAGTTCCTCTCACCATTTCTTTTCAATTTGGTTTTGGTATTTAATTTCTAATGGGGTTTGGGGGAGAAACCTAGGACTACTTTGTGAGGTATACCTGGAGGACATTAAATTGGAACTTAGAAACTCCATTCCTCATCCCCAACCTCACCCCATCTAAACCCAATAGCCATCGGAGGGTTTATAACCTAAGAATTGGGAATTTCTAGGTGGAGACCTTGATTTGATATCACCCGTTCTCAAGGGGAATCATGGATGAGTTTTTGCACGGATTTAAGCCACCCAACTTCATACCATACGATGGGACAACAAATCTGAATGATCACATCAACTACTTCAACGCCATTATGACCATCTATGGTGGAGGCAACGTGGTTTCTTGTAGAGCTTTCCCTGGATCTCTGTGGGGCAGCAACCACATGGTTTTCAAGCTTGAAGTCAGGTTCCATCATGAGCTTCATTAAGCTTGGGAAGGCCTTTGTTATGCGCTTCCAGAGCAACGTCAAGCAAAAGAAAACTGCCATCAACCTCTTGGTGTGATAAGGCAAAGAGACTCCGTAACTACGCCACGCGATTTAACAAAGAATCTTTGGACATCAAAGACTTATATACTGCCATGGCGTACAACACACTTTATACCGGCATCATAGAAAAGGAGCTCGTCCGATCCATGGCTTAGAAGCACCCTAGCACCATGGCGGAGCATCTACTTAGATGTTACCAGTTTGCAAACATGGCTAGTGTCTTGGAGGTTTGAAAGACAGTGGACCAGGGAGCCCAAGAGAAGAAGAGATCCTCATATGAGTTGGATGATCAGAGCAACAAAGAAAAGAAGTGAAGGTCTGATCAATCGGAGGACCGAAGAAGAACAAGAAGCCTTGAGTATACACCACTGAACACTTCTCGAATGAAAATCCTCATGTAGATTCACGATCGAGGACTTCTTTAGCATCCCAGGCCCATGTATTCAACACCCAGAGATAGAGACTCATAGAAGTATTGTCGATTTCATAGAGATAATGGACACAATATATAAGACTGTTGGCAGTTGAAGAAGGAGATCGAAGAGCTGATCCAGGCTGGCTGCCTCCACCGGTACATGAATGAAGATAAGTAGGCCTTCATTCCGGCATGGGAGGAGGAAAGAAACCAGTCCCAGAAGGAGGAAACAAAAGACCACAAAACCAGCCGGCAAGCTCCAACAAAGAAGACAGAAGAGTGTCGACTAAATCTTGAGGCTAACCGGCGGACTGGGGCCGATGTTCTCACCAGTTGTGGAGGACCCCGTGTGATGATCCATTCCTCGGACGCTCCATAATACGCCAGATGGGGGTGGTTTGGAGGGGTTTAGGGTTTTCCTTTTTCCTCGGGTGAAAGAGGAGTGCGTCTTCTCAGGAATTTATTAGGGGATGGGGGTCATACAATTAAATGAATGGAGTCACCACCTAGGATTAGGGCTTAGGACCTAATGGTGTAGTCCTGTGAAGGGCTACGAGATTCAATTTGGTCTGGTTAGAGATTTGGGGTAAGTGGTCGGTTACGAGAGTGGCAAGGTGTTAGGCCCCCACCACACCAGGTAAACCGATCTTTCTACTAGATGCTTGTTTTTGAATATTCTCCCTTTATGAATGTCCTATACCCACATGTATGGCTAAATAATGATGTACACACTATTCAATTAAATTAACTTATGCTATACTAACTAATGTACACTACACAGGAATACTTTGAAAGTTTACATTGTGTCGAAATTAAAGATTAATGAAAGAAAAGTATACATGTATGCTTTAAACCAATATAATTCATAGAAATGCAAGATGAACAGTGTCCCCTAACTCAGGTAGAGGCAAAGGACTGGCATCGTCCTACGTCGGATAGAGTAATGGCTTACAGATGTTGAATCTTACGATCTCGGACAAAATAACGGTATCACAAGGTCTCAAAAATCAGATACTTCAATATTAGGCAAAATGGCTAAGCCATGGGAGATTCCCAAAACTTGGGCAAAAAGTGGTCGAAGAAGTTGGGTTTGAATAACATGGGCCTCGGAGAAGGGGACAAAGCTCGAAGGCTCAAAATCGGGTTGGGGAAGGGCCCCGAAACAAGGAAACTAGGAAAAATCAGAAAACTACAGCTCTGGGGATGCCCAATTTTTACCTATAAAAAGGGGGTCCCTCCCCTCATTTGGATATTCCAAGTTTGTGGGAGAGGGGGCACCATGGCGGAGCCACGAAAAATGGGAAAATGGATCTGGGCACCCGCAGGGCCGTATGGCTGGGCCGCACAGGATGTGTGGTGCCACGCGGCAGGGCCGCAGGCCACAGTGCCGCTGGGCGGGGTTTCTTGGCTGGGCCACATGGAGTATGCGGCACTACTTTACGGGGTTACACAAGGAGCGTGGGGCAGCCTTACGGGGCCGTGCAGATTACTGTGCTGCCTGGCGGGTGTAGACGTTGAATTTTGTCATCACCCCCCGCAATGATGACAATCGGACATGAACGACTGATGACGTCCCCCAAAGGACTTTTTCCCTGTACACAGGCCATATCACCCCCTCCATATCCCTAAAAACAATTTACAAGACCCTTTTACTTAGTGCTGAAGGAGGTACTGCTCACCATCCCTGGCCATGTGGCAGCGCCCCCAGAAAAACCTTAGCTCCGCGGCACTGCGGGGGACCCAAAGTGAGATTTTTTTGGTCCAACGGTGCCGCAAGTTTCACCACGGCGTCGCCAGACAAAAATCTTGCCTATAAATACCCCCTCCACCCCTCATTTCCACATTCCAAGTTCCCAAGAGAGGGGGAGCTCCTATGCTCCAAACCTCTGCCCGTTTCCCTTCCCCAACCCTACTTTCCTTGTCCTAGATTTCCCCCCAACTCCTAGCTTTCGAGCTAAGCCTAGTCCCTCTGTCTGAAGTCCATCAACCTAAGCCCACGTTTCTAACCCTCCTTCGTACCCAATCCCAGAAAAGTCCTTATGGCCTAGTTATTCTGCCTGAGAGCCGAGTATCCCTCTCCCATAACTACCCGACACCGTTACTCTGTCGAAAATAGTTTCCCATTTTACTACCCGACGCCGTTACTCTGCTGAAGTAGTTTCCCATTTCACTACCCGATGTCGTTACTCTACTGAAGTAGTTTTCCATTTCAATACCCGACGCCCCGTTACTCTGTCCGACAGAGACCACCTCAATACCCGATGCCATTACTCTATCTGATAGAGTTCAACTTAATCATCGTAAGCTGTTACTCTATCTGATAAAGGATAAAGTCAGTCATTTGTCTCCACCTAAGCCGGGGAACGTTGCCCATACTGCACTTTTCATAATTGTATTGTTTTAAAGCATACAAGTACACATCTCTTTCATTGCACTTTAATTTTGTAACAATCTAGACTTTTAAATTACTCTTGTGTAGTGTACAGTAGTTAATTTAAATTAGATTAACTTTAAGTAGTTTGTGCATCATTGTATCTATACGTGTGTAAATAGGACATTTATAAAGGGAGAATATTTAAAAACCAGCATCTAGTAGAAAGATCGGTTTTATCGGGTGAGGTGGGTGCCTAACACCTTCCTACTCTCGTAACCTGACCACTTACCCCGAATCTCTGACCAAACAAAACGAAGTCTTATAACCCTTCACAGGGCTACACCAATGAGTCCTAGGCCCTAATCCCAAGTGGCGACTCCATTTCACTTGATTGTATGACCCCCATCTCCCGATAAATCATAACCTTCGAGAAGATGCATTCCTTCTCTCTCCAACCGAGGAACATAACCCAACCCCATCCAAATGAAGCGCCCAAGAGGGAACGCGGGCACGATTTTGGGAAGGGATCCTCACAGTGGGGCTGCAACTAATCCGCGGAGGCACATGGCAGAGTCGTGACCATTGTGGTGTCGCCAGGCAGAGCCGTGCTTGTCTGCGATACTGTCGTGCGTATGGTATATGCCCTACAGGGTGAAGAGATGCTTTTTAGGCTTTTTCTTTGTGTTTCTATGGTGTCGGAGGATGGGTTCCAAGGGATATTGCCAATCATTTACTTCTCATTGTTGTCATTGTTGGGGGTGACAAATTTAGCATCTACAGTTCTCCCCTCTTTAGCCGAGGCCTGTGCCAATAGTTGAAGGGTGAAGATAAAAGATCGCTTGATTTTCTCACCAGGAGCATGTACTGCTGCCACTTTGTTCAAAGGTTGCAGAGTTGGATGATAAAACTGTGTTTCGACAAATCATTCGGTAAATCCTTCGGGTTGAGAAACTGCTACCGTCACTTTTCTCATAGGTGACAGAGTTTTGAACGATAAAACCTATTTCAACAAACCATTCGGAAAGCATGATGTTAATAAAATTCAATGAAACATGAGGACCATGGATCACTCATGAGGGTTATAAGGAACCTCTCAACCAAAGACGAGGGTCGAGAGGGCCACCTGTGAGGGTTATAAGGAACCACTCGACTAATGACGAGGGTTGGGAAGGCCACCTGTGAGGGTTATAAGGAACCACACGAGCAATGACGAGGGTCCAGAAGGCCAACCGCGAGGGTTATAAGGAACCACTCGACCAATGATGAGGGCCAGGAAGGCTACCTATAAGGGTTATAAAGAACCGTTCAACCAATGATGAGGGTTGGGAAGGCCACCCGTGAGGGTTATAAGGAACCACTTGACCAATGACAAGGACCGGGAAGGCCACCTGTGAGGGTTATAAGGAACCACTCGACCAATGACAAGAATGAATTGGCATTACCTAACCAACTTTTACCTGTTGAGGATGAGAGGGCATCACTCGACCTTGCTTTTGATCTTTTGAGGATGAGGCGGCATCACTCGACCGAATTCTGATTTTTGAGCATTGCTCTACGCTTTAAACCAATATAATTATGAGAAATGCAGGACGGAGAGCATCCCCCAGTTCAGGTGGAGGCAAAAGATTGGCTTTGTCCTACATCGGGCAAAGTAACGGCTTATAAATGTTGAATCTTAGGATCTCGGACAGAACAATGGTATCGCATGGTTTGGAAAACCAAAGACTTGAATATTGACCAAAATGGCTAAGCCATGGGAAATTCCTGGAAATTGGGCGAAAAGCGGTCGAAGAAGTCTAGTTCAGATAACCCGAGCTTCGAAAAAGGGGCAATGGCTCGAAGGCTTGAAATTGGGTTGGAGAAGGGCCCCGGAACAAGGAAACTAGGAAAAATTAGAAAATTGGAGCTCTGGGGGTGCCCCCTCTCCCACAAACTTGGAATATGCAAATGAGGGGAGGGACCCCCTTTTTATAGACAAAAATTAGGCGCCTTGGTGAACGCGTGGGGCCGTAAAAAATGGGAAAATGGACTGGGCACCCACAGGGCCACATGGTAAGGCCACACAGGCTGTAGCATTGCTGGGCAGGGCTGTATGGAGCATGCAACGCTACCTTGCGGGGCCGCGGAGGGGGCGCGTGGTTACCTTACGGGGCTGCGCAGATTGCGGTGCTGCCTAACTGGCTGGGCCTTATTTGCGGGGCCACATGGTGAGGCTGTACCCATTGTGGTGCCACCAGGCAGAGCTGTGCTTATCTGCGGTATTGCCATGCATACGATATACACCCTACAGGATGAACAGAGTTGCTTTTAGACTTTTTCTTTGTGTTTCTGTGGTGTCTAAGGATGGGTTCCAAGGGACATTGCCAGTCATTTACGTCCAATTGTCGACATCGCTGGGGGTAACAAATTCATTGTCTACACCCGACAAGGAGTTAGTCAGGAAGGCAGGGTTAAGCTTCCCACATGACGATGCAGTGATCATACAAGCTATGATTGCCGAGTAGATGGTTCACCGAGTGCTGGTGGACACTAGAGCATCTATTGATGTCTTATCATATAATGCCTACAAAAAGGTTGGGTTCAAGAAAGAAAGGCTCCAACATGAAGGTCTGTCTTTATATCGTTTTTCTGGTTCAACTGCTAAAATTGAAGGACCTATCAAGCTACCCATCACGGTTGGAGAGGTGCCCAAAAACTTAACCATCATGGTTAACTTTATGGTGGTCAAAGTCAATTCAGCTTTCAACGCCATCTTAGGCGACCCAGTCTCAACTTAATAGAAGCAGTGGTATCCACGAAGCACATCAAGATGAAGTTCCCAACACCGCGCGGCAACAGAGAAAGTCGATTAGAACAGAAGAAGTCAAGGGAATGCTACGCAACATTCATGAAACAGATAAAAGGGAATTGTCGAGGGATGGTCTTAACCATAGAGATCAGTGACAACAGAGACAAAACAAAAGAATAGTGGGGAGAACCAGTTGAGGACCTTGTTAAGATCCTGTTGTACGACTCAAATCCGGATCGAATGGCCCAAATTGGTACCCTACTGGAAGAAAAGAAAAGGGAGGATATGACAACGTTCCTTTAAAGAAATACCAAGGTATTTACCTGGTCAGCATCCGACATGCCAGGTACATCTTGCCACATCACTGATCATGCATTATACACTGACCCATGCAGGAAGCTCGTACAATAGAAAAGAAGGAATTTTACGTGGGACCGCCAGACGGCCTTCAAGGAAGAGGTAGAAAAGCTGAGCCATTCGGGGTTCATCACAAAAGAACAATACTCTATATGGCTAGTGAATGTGGTGATGGTTCCAAAGACCAATAAAAAGTCTGCATGGACTACATAGACCTCAATAAGGCTTGTCCAAAAGACAAGTACCCACTCTCCCGGATTAACCTATTGATCAACGACAGTCGGTCACGAAATGCTGAGTTTCATGGACACCTACTCGGGCTACAACTAGATAATGATGAAGGAGGGCGATGAAATCCATACAGCATTCAAAACAGATCAAGAAAACTATTGCTACAAAGTCATGCCGTTTGGGCTCAAGAACGTGGCAGAAACCTACCAAAAAATTGTCAACCAAATGTTCTAAAAATAGATTATCCACAACATCGAGGTTTATGTCGACAACATGTTAGTCAAGAGCGTGGAAGCTGAGCAACACATAGAAGACTTGGAGGAAGTCTTCCATGTGCTGCAGAAGAACCAGATGAAACAAAACCCTGCCAAATGTGCCTTTGGCGTAACATCTGGAAAGTTCTTGGGTTTCATGGTGTCAAAGAGAGGGATGAAAGCCAATCCTTCCAAAATCCAAGCCATTAAAGACATGACACCCCTTCATACGGTCAGAGAAGTTCAAAGGCTGAACGGGAGAGTAACAATAGTGACCCAATTGATGTCCCGGGCAGTGGACAAATGTTTACCCTTCTATAAGACTTTGAAGAACTTGAGAAACCCAAAGGAGTTCGTCTAGACAGAAGAATGTCAGCAGCTGTTTAAAGAGCTCAACCGATATTTGGAGAACCCACCACTTTTGGTGCGCTCAGAACCCAATAATTTCAGCTATAGCTAGCAGCATCCCTGATAGCAGTAAGCGCAATTCTCCTGAGGGAACATGAGAAGCAACAGAAGCCCATATATTATGTAAGCTACGTCTTACTTGATGCAGAGACCTGGTATCCCAAGATAGAGACCTTCGCCCTAGTTGTAGAAGTAAAGAAACTCAGGCCCTATTTCCAAACACATATGGTCCGGGTCTTGACAGACCAACTGATGAGCACATTTATGTGTGAAATTATTATATTTAATTCTGTATTTTTATCTGCATAGAATGGAGCTACCTTGGGTATTTTCTGTCTTCTTCAGGGCACAGGGGTATTTTATGCGATGTCATGCTATTCTGGACTATCAGGCATCATATCTTCTAATTTACACGTAAAGTGGTCCAATTTCTTTTCCTGATTACAAAGAGGGCTGAATTCTGAGCAAGATGGACGTGTTGCATTAAAAGTACGCATGTATGCAAATTGTCATCTCAAGGGCATTATCGTAATTTGGCAAAGAGGAGATTTCTCAAGAAAAATCGATATTGGACTCATTGCATCAGTAAAATTAAATGGTTAACAATTAATTCTTGGGTCGAGTCAATTCGGTTCAAGGAAGGAGGGATTATGGCCAAAGAATGGATTATGGCAAAGTTGGAAAGTGTGAAGGAAGAAAAAATAAAAGAAAGAAGAAAGAAAACCTAATTTCTCTCTTCTCTCACGTAAACCTCTCTCTCTCTCTCTCTTTCTAGTTTCCTAATCCAAAACCTATTCTATCTCTTTTTTGTTTTCTTTTTCTAAGCCATCCCCATCTTACATGTTGCCTCTCTCCCTCTCTCTTACTCTCCTAGTCCAACCCAATTCCCTTTGATCCTTTTCCGTTGTTTTATTTCAAAATCCATATCACCTCTCCCCATAAAGGGATACGGATTGATTTCTATAAAAGGGGGAGATTTCAGATATGAGCACCCTCCGAGAGCAAAAGGCAGAATTGAGATATGAGCACGCATCGAGGCTTGAAGAAGGAGAAGAAAAAGGAGAGGAAGAGCATCTACCATTGCCACCATCCAACACCTTCATTAACACAAACCTGAATCGCCATCGCTGCCATTGCTTCTACTCTCTTTTTCCCTCTAATTCTTTTGGCTTTTATCTCTAACTTCTCTTTATTTAATTCATGTTAAATGAGTAACTAAACTTGCAGCTGTTTTTGGGAAGATAATACTTTAAGGAAGATTTAATTATTCATTCTTTTTTCTTATTGATTGCTTGGAAAAGACTTAGGCATCCCATTGTAATTTTTGCTTAATCATGTTTACATCTAGTTAGGTTGATTTGTTTCTGTGATTCAAGTTAACCTTCCAAGCAATAGTATTGAATTGATTCATGTGGTCGTATCGATGATACGGTATACCTGAGTGGATTGTGTGTACCCGATTTCTTTGAACTTTCGATTCATTGTAGCGATCGGACGATAATTTTGCCAATATACTTTATACCTAGAAGGGAACCTACATTCTATGGTTGTCGTGGGGCTTGTAGTCGCCATGAGCTGAATATGAGAGAGATTGAATGATGAATCTAAATTAAAGTTGATTCAACCTAAGAATAGTATTTTCTCACTATCTTTTATTCATTTTAATCAGTTGCTAGTGTTAGCTTCAAATTAATTAATTTGCATTTTTAGTTTAACCGTAGACTTGATTTAATTTCGTGCAA
Organism: Telopea speciosissima; assembly: GCF_018873765.1. NCBI lineage: Eukaryota > Viridiplantae > Streptophyta > Magnoliopsida > Proteales > Proteaceae > Telopea > Telopea speciosissima. Next base: position 43,320,747 of record NC_057920.1, read on the forward strand.
TTTAATCTTCCAGTTCCCCATAGATCGACCCCTTACTTGCTACTTGCTAGATTAATTTAGGATTTTATTTTTGACCGATTAACAACACGATCAAATTTTGGCGCCGTTGCCGGGGTACCGAAGCACGGTTGCTAAGATTGATTGAGTTGTTTTGTGTTACTTTGTTTTAGTTTTAATTTTATAATTCCAGAATTTTTGTTTTTTTTTTTTTTTTATCTCTTTATTAGGTTAATTTTAGTATACCTAACGTTCTCTTTGTTTGTGTAGGAAGCCGAGTAGATCGAGTATGACAAGTTGTCCGTTTGGGTTACTTTTCAATTCCTAGACTTTATGTAATTAGGGTTATGTATTTTTTTTTTAATTCCAGCATTAGGCTGGGTGTTTAGGTTTATTTTAATTCCCCTAGCCCCTTAAAATCATATGTGTAACCGTTCATCAAGGGTAGCACATGGAATTGCGCAACCGCCAACACCAGGTAAGTAGTTTCGTTAGTTTTAAATTAGTTATTTTTTTTTTACTTTTTTAGTTCTGATTTTTATTTTTATTAAGTGTTTTTTGTTAGTTATCTCGTTTTAATTTACTAGTTTTAATTTTTATTTAATTAGCACGTTCAACTAGTTGTTTGTTTTATGCATGGTCGGCGTTCTTTGTACCCCAACCTGACTGCCATTGACCTAGAAATAGAGCGATCTATGGCTAGACCTAGGGATAAGGATAATAATAATAATAACATGGGTGACGAAAACTAGTCAGGAAGACCGCTGAGTGATCACTTCACTCCAACTACCTATACCCCTGCATCTTGTATTCAGCTGCCTACCTTTCAAGCTGCTCAATATGAGACCAAGTCCAGCATCATACAGATGTTACCATCCTATTGTGGACTTGCTAATGAGGAGCCTTACAAGCATCTTGATGAGTTCTTAGAGGTGTGCTCTACAGTCAAATTCAAAATCCTCTCTGAAGATGCCCTAAAGTTACGCCTATTCCCATTTTCCCTAAAGGACAAAGCCAAACACTGGCTCCATTCCTTAGATTTGGTTAGGATTTCTACATGGGCAGGGATGCAGCAGGAATTTTTTTTTAAAAATTTCCCCATTGGCGGGACTAATAGCCTTAGAAGAGCCATTACTAGTTTCTCCCAGTTAGAGGGTGAACAATTTTATGAAGCGTGGGAGAGACTCAAGGAATTACTTAAGAAGTACCCCCACCACGCTGTCCCGAAATGGCAGTTAGTCCAGTGCTTTTACGATGGCCTCCATGACCATATAGGCAGATGGTAGACTCCTCTTATGGTGGAACATTTATGCACAAGAATGAGACGGAAGCATGGGATCTTTTTGAAACCCTTAGTGAGAATTCCCAACATCATGCTTCAGCCTCTCGGACTGAGATTCCACACACAGGACAACCACAGAAGGGTAGTCTTTATGAGATCAACCCAACTATAGAAATGACTGCTAAGGTTGACATGCTGTCCAAGAAATTTGACTATCTAATGTCTGTAGGACAACATTCCATGTCCCCTTTCCCAATGAGTTTCCCTCCTCCCAATCAGACTAAAGCCTGTGCCTTATGTGCTAGCCCTAGTCACTATGTGATGAACTGCCCTTCGGCTACACAATACCCTGAATTTGTTCAGGAATAGGTACAAGTGGCTCAAGGTTTCCCTAAACCGGATAATGATCCTTTTTCCAATACCTATAACCCGGGATGGCGAAACCACCCAAACTTTTCATGGGGAAACTCAGTACCTAATAATCCTCCAAGCCCACCATATAGGCCACCATTTAATGTTCAAACCAATGCCTATATGGGTAGACAACCACCATATCCTCAACCCCAACAAAATCAATCCTTTAAGGAAAAGGTGCTAAAAGCATTAAGTGGACTCTAGTAGAACACATAGCTGCTTCACTCACATACTCAGTCCATTAATAAGCTAGAGAACCAACTGGGTCAGCTAGCTGATGCTATAAGTAGGAGGGACGCTGGTCAATTGCCAAGTCAGCCAATAGGTAACCCAAATAGTCAAACTGGTCGAGGGAAAGAGCATGTCCAGTCGATCACAGTCCTGAAGAGTGGCAAAAGGGTGGACAAACCTGATGCACCCTTAGCTACTAATGGGATGTTGCTCACTAGTTCTCAAGGTTAGGGAGTAGCTGAGTCAACCCGAGAGAAATCTGGTGGTGATGTAGACCATCACCTGATTCTTACATTCCAAAGGTCTCTTTTTCCCAAGCCTTTTAGACACCATCTTACCCCCTTCAGGGTAAACAGGGTGAAAAGATGCAAGAGATGATTGACTTGTTACAACATGTTCGCATCAATCTCTCCCTCTTGGATGCTATCAAGCAAGTTCCTGCTTATGCTAAGTTTTTGAAAGACCTCTGCACCCAAAAGCATAAGTTGAGAACTCAAATCCCTAAGACCGTCCATTTAACTGAACAGGTTAGTTCGGTAATTTCCAGGCACCTACCCCCTAAGCTTAAGGATCCAGGTGCGCCTCTTATTTCCTGCATCATTGGAGATCTCTCCATAAGTAGGGCACTACTTGATTTAGGGGCTAGTGTGAATATTTTGCCTAGTTCAGTCTATGACAAATTTGATTTAGGAGATTTGAAACCCACTGAGGTTATCCTTCAGTTGGCTGATCGTTCAATCAAAACACATCATGGGTTGTTAGAAGATGTTTTAGTGGTGGAAGAATTGTACTTTCCTATGGATTTCTTGTCCTAGATATGAATACAGCCACCACAGCCAAACTTCCCCCTATCATTTTAGGGCGCCCCTTCTTAGCTACTGCAAATGCTTGCATAAATTGTAGATCGGGTGCTATGGACATCTCTTTTGGGAATAAGAAGCTTAGGCTCAACATCTTCAATGCATCTTAGGGTCCTTTAGAGAAGAAGAGTGCTTTACATTGGATTTATTAGATGAAATTGTGGCTGATCACACTTCTCATGTGCTTATTGCTGACCCTTTGCAGCACTCTGTGATGCTTGGAGATGAGTCTGAGGCATACACCGAAGAGGTGCATACTTTGCTAGATTCCTCACCCTCTTCAATATGGCAACCTTGGATAGTTAGGTTTGAACCGCTCCCCCCTTTGGTTACATCTCCCCAACCTTCTTCTAAACCAACTCCTTGGTATGATTTGATCCTTGACCCTCCGTGAGTCAGTCTGAGTCTGGTTGAAGACTCTAAACTTAGCGCTCTATGGGAGGCAACCCACTATTTTTTTTTCTTTCTTTAGTACTTTTGTTTTTGTGTTTGTTTGTTTTTGTTTTTTTTAGGTAGCTGCTACTAATTGCTAGATGCACTGTTCTGCCGTATATTGCTGATTTCTAGTACACTCCTTCCCTTATCCCTGTTTTTATTCTTCTGCATGCATTGAGGACAGGGCATACTTTAAGTGTGGGGGTGTGTGAGACCGATTGACAGATTTTTTTTTTGTGGCTTTTGGTAAGTTTTACATGTCTCTTTGTTACTTTGATGCAAAACACGGGAGGAAGAGACTTAGGAACCCTAATCTGAAGTAATGAAAACCCTATTAAGAGGATAGTAGCCAGTATGTATCCTGAGGTGGATTTTGACTCAGACAATAAGAGCCCCATCTTGTCGAAGGGACAGACCACTTGGCTGTCTTGTGTTTCTTTGAGCTTTTGGTTAGGAGCTGAGACCAAGTTTAGTTTTGGCGTGACATATAAAAAAACAAATAAATAAATAAAAGTAAGGGTTGAATTCCTTGGAGCTAGACAGGGCACTCCGCCTCAGGAAGCAAAGTGACTTGATCGACACTCCTTGGGGTGAAACCTCTAAAAAAGAACATAAAAGTAAACGTTGAATTCCTTGGAGCTAGACAGGGCACTCTGCCTCAAGAAGCGAGGTGACTTGATCGACACTCCTTGGGGTGGAACCTCTGAAAAAGAACTCTAGCATCACTATCCTTGTGGATATATGTAAGAAACAAAGCTACCAAGTAGCTCGGGTGTCTTGTGTAGTGACCCTGCATGGCATTTGAGGAATAGTAGTGGAGTAACAAATGGAGTTCATTATTTTGAAAAAAACAAAAAAAAAAAAAAAAAGAAGAAATGTCATTGCCTTGGTACAATTGTATGGTCTAAAATGCTCCGAAGCCTAAAGTCCTTAGTGCCCTTGATGTCATGAGTGGTCTTACCTTACATAAGGTGGTGTTTGGAAGATATGGAGAGATTCCCTAATTAGGATGTGTACCTGTTGCTAGAATCAATACTGGGTAATAAGAGCTCAAGTGTGGGGCTACCTTTGTCTTCTTGATCTTAAGTAGGGCATCTTAGTTTTGGGTTTGGTGTGTGCTTCTTACCCATTGTCAAAATTTAAACTTGCAATCATGAATTTTGTGTGTATATTCCCTGCAAACACTCACGAGACAAAACTCGTCCACTAGGGATAACCTAGGGGTTTAAAGGCTTGTTGCACATGCTAAGTGCAACCGTGATTCCTATGAAAGTGAGTTAGGTTTTTCTTGTTTTCTTTATTTTCTTTTTGCTCAAGGACTAGCAAAATCTAAGTGTGGGGGTATTCGATGAGCACATTTATGTGTGAAATATTCCATTTAATTCTGCATTTTTATTTGCATAGAATGGAGCTACCTTGGGTATTTTCTGTCTTCTTCAGGGTACAGGGGTATTTTATGCGATGTCATATTATTCTGGACTATCATGCATCATATCTTCTAATTTACACGTAAAGTGGTCCAGTTTCTTTTCCTGGTTACAAAGAGGGCTGAATTCTGAGCAAGATGGACGTATTGCATTAAAAGTACGCATGTGTGCAAATTGTCATCTCAAGGGCATTATCGTAATTTGGCAAAGAGGAGATTTCTCAAGAAAAGTTGATATTGGACTCATTGCACCAGTAAAATTAAATGGTTAACATTTAATTCTTGGGTCGAGTTAATTCGATTTAAGGAAGGAAGGATTGCCAAAGAATGGATTATGGCAAAGTTGGAAAATGTGAAGGAAGAAAAAATAAAAGAAAGAAGAAAGAAAACCTAATTTCTCTCTTCTCTCACGTACCCTCTCTCTCTCTCTCTTTTTCTAGTTTCCTAATCCAAAACCTATTCTATCTCTTTTTTTTATCTTTTTCTAAGCCATCCCCATCACACACGTTGCCTCTCTCCCTCTCTCTTACTCTCCTACTCCAACCCAATTCCCTTTGATCCTTTTTGGTTGTTTTATTTCAAAACCCATATCACCTCTCCCCATAAAGGGATACGGATTGATTTCTATAAAAGGGGGAGATTTCAGATATGAGCACCCACCGAGAGCAAAAGGCAAAATTGAGATATGAGCACGCACCGAGGCTTGAAGAAGCAGAAGAAAGAGGAGAGGAAGAGCATCTACCATCGCCACCATCCAACACCTTCATTAACACACATCTGAATCGCCATCATTGCCATTGCTTCTACTCTCTTTTTCCCTCTAATTCTCTTGGCTTGTATCCCTAACTTCTCTTTATTTAATTCATGTTAAATGAGTAACTAAACTTGCTGCTGTTTTTGGGAAGATGATACTTTAAGGAAGATTTAATTATTCATTCTCTTTTCTTATTGATTGCTTGAAAAAGACTTAGGCGTCCCATTGTAATTTTTGTGTAATCATGTTTACATCTAGTTAGGGTAATTTGTTTCTGTGATTCAAGTTAACCTACCAAGCAATAGTATTGAATTGATTCATGTGGTCGTATCGATGATACGGTCTACTTGAGTGGATTGTGTGTACCCAAGTTCTTTGAACTTTCGATTCATTGTAGCGATCGAACGACAATTTCTCCAACATACTTTATACCTAGAAAGGACCCTACATTCTATGGTTGTTGTGGGGCTTGTAGTCGCCATGAGCCGAATATGAGAGAGATTGAATGATGAATCTAAATTAAAGTTGATTCAATCAGTTGCTACTATTAGCTTCAAATTAATTAATTTGCATTTTTAGTTTAACCGTAGACTTGATTTAATTTCGTGCAATTTAGCCTTCCAGTTCCCCGTAGATCGACCCCTTACTTGCTACTTGCTAGATTAATTTAGGGTTTTATTTTTCACCGGTTAACGACACGATCACCAACCTCTCAAGAAAATACTTAACAAACCCAAGGTCTCCGGATGACTCGTGGCCTGGGTAGTGGAGTTGAGCAAGTACCACATAGACTTTGTGCCACGAGCAACGATTAAGGGGCAGGCAGTAGCAGATTTTATAGTAGAGTGCACGCATTCGGAAGGAGAGCTGGTCAACGAATTGGAACCCGAGGGTAATACTCAAGCCTGGTGTACCTATTTGTAAACGGCTCAAGTAATATAATAGGAGGAGGAGTGGGGCTCATCCTCACAAGCCCCGAAGGGTTCAGGATCCAATATGCATTACGGTTCAACTTTCCTAGCACCAACAACGAAGCAAAATATGAGGCGTTGCTTGGAGGATTAAAGCTCGCTTGGGCCATCCATGTAGAAAGACTCACAGTCCGGGGAGAGTCACAACTGGTGTTGAATCAGCTGAGCAGGGAGTACGAGGCCAGAGACAAGCTCATTGCAGCATATCTCACAGAGGCCCAAGACTTAATCAAGGGGTTCACCGGCTTCGAGATGATCAAAATTTCCCACCCAGAGAATCTGACGCAGACGTGCTGTTAAGACTGATGAAACCCGAGCTCAATCCACTAGACCGGGCAGTACATTTGGAATTCCTGGATGGACCATCTTACAAGGAAGAATTAATAGCCTCGTTAGAAGAGGATCCTATCTGGATGGATCCCATAATCCATTATTTAAAAGATGAAAAACTTCTAGAAGAATGGGCAGAGGCAAGAAAAGTAAAGGGTCGGGCGGCATAATATACATGGCTTAACGGCGTGCTTTATAAAAGGTTTGTTTCCACTCCTCTATTACGTTGCGTTGGCCCTATGAGAGCCCAATATGTTTTGTTAGAGGTCCACAAAGGGATATGTGGAGGCCACATGGGAGGAAGAGCTTTGGCCTACAAAGTACTACGCCAAGGTTTCTATTGGCCAAGAATGCAGGAAGACACCATTAAACACATCAAGAAGTGTAAACAATGCCAGATATTCACCCCCGTGCCTCGCCAGCCGATTATAGAGCTGATGCCCATGCACTCCCCCATACCCTTCGCCATGTGGGGGATGGACATCCTCGGGAATTTTGTACCAGCTTCAGGAGACAGAAAGTTTTTGGTGGTGGCCATTAATTACTTTACCAAATGGGTAGAAACCGAGCCCTTAGCTACGATCATGGAGAAGCAAATGGAGAAGTTTTTCAGAGACAAAATGATCTACAGGTTCGGGTCTCCATGAATCTTCATTACGGACAATGGAAAGCAATTTAACTATCCAACCTTTGAAGAATTCTGCTCAAGTTTCCACATTTAGATAAGGACCATTTTTGTAGCATACCTATAAGTAAACGGACAGGTTGAAGTCATTAATCGGACATTGCTGAGCGGGATCAAGTAACAACTATCTGAAGCTAAAGGGAGATGGGTAGAAGAATTATCGAGCGTCCTATGGGCATACCGCTTGATAGTCCACACACCTACGGAGAAACTCCATTTTGCCTCGTCTATGGCATAGAGGCATTGGCACTGGTAGAAGTGCTAGCATCTTCTCATAGAGTCATAGCATTCGATGAAAGGGAAAACAAGAAAGGCCTCCGGGCTAATTTGGATTTCCTAAATGAGGTTCGTGAGAAAGCATTATTGAGAAACTCCCTATACTAGCAATGGACTGCCTGGTACTACAACCAAAAGGTGAAAGAAAGGTTGTTTCAACCAGGAGATCTAGTCCTAAGAAAGCCAACGCCTCACAACCATGATAGGTTGGAAAACTCTCTCCTAATTGGGAATGTCCTTATATAGTTTCCAAGCAAATCCATCCAGGCACGTACCACCTGAAAGCTCCAAGGAGCAACAAGGTACCACGTCCCTAGAATTCAGAGAACCTCAGAAAATTCTATCAGTGAAAGAGGCTACACTTTGCTCGGCCAACACACCTGCTCATCCAGAAAGAAGAAGTAAGAATTTTATTTTTATGTTATCTTTTCAGAAATGTGTTGTTTGTACTTTTTTCGCAGAAAACTAAGCTAAAGTTTGTGAAAGAAGAGTCTCCTAAAGAAAAAGTCCTCTACGTGAGGCAAAAAAAAACCCTCTATGTGAGGCAAGAAAAGCCCTCTACGTGAGGCAAAAAAGTCCTCTACGTGAGATAGAAAAGCCCACTACATGAGGTAAGAAAGCCCTCTACGTGAGGCAAGAAAGTCCTCTACGTTAGGCAAAAAAAAGCCCTCTACGTAAGGCAAGAAAAGCCCTCTACGTGAGGCAAAGAGTTCTCTACATGAGGCAGAAAAGCCCACTACGTGAGGTAAGAAAGCCCTCTACGTGAGGCAAGAAAGTCCTCTGCGTGAGGCAGAAAAGCCCTCTATGTGAGGCAAGAAAGCCCTCTACGTGAGGTAGAAAAATCCTCTACATGAGGCAAGGAAGAACTCCACACAAGACAAAATGAAGAGCTCCACACAAAAACACCCTCTACGTGAGGCAAGAAAGAACTCCACACAAGACAAAAAGAGGAGCTCTACAAAAACAAAAAAAACAGAGGAAAAGAAAGAAGAAGACCCTAAGCAAAAGAGAAGTAGACAAAAAAAAATACTGCTCAAGGAGGTCAAAAAAATTGAAAGCCGAGTGTATACAAGCCAGGCCATTTACCGTTGAAAAGTCACGGTAATGCCACGCCAGATAAAGTTAGGAGACCAAGCAATCACAGCCTCTCATACGAGCTGAACGCCAGCAAGATACCTAGATGTACCGTACCTCTTATATTCAGACGAAGCCTAATATTGTTCAATAGCCTGCCTGACAGATCGAGAAAGTGCATCTTTGCACTCTCGAGTGAAGTCCAACTGATCGAAAAGCTCTCTTATCTAGCAATCAACATCATCCAGACCAGAGTTGTACCACATTCGCTCAAACCATCTCAAACTCATAGAACTCGAGAAAAAATTCTAACTTCTAAAATAACCCATTTGCTCGATGCTCGACACTCTCCAAGGTAGAACCATACCATCTTAAGTCATACTCCATATCCTAAACAGCCAATGAGCGAATAACATTGCCAAACTTCAGAGGATGTCGAGCGAGAGTTTCATTAGGAACCTCAGTAAATTCAAAAGATGCCTAAAAAAGGAAAAATGTGGAGCAGATTCAAAAATTTGAGCAACCAATAAAGGAAGAAAGTCCATTGTCTATTAAAGAAGCAAAAGGCTTAAGCACTACGTGGGAGAAAAGTTAAATGACTCTGAGAGCTACCATGGGCATCCGAGGAGCTAGAAGGACTATGGATATCACTCAAGTCAAGGGCAGGAAATATAACTCTAACAACTTCCATGGCATGCCAAAAACCATCCTAATAGCATCGATGACCATGATGCTTAAACTCCTACGAATGAAGGTATTGTTGAATAGCTTCATCAACCACAACATCATTCTACCTCTGAACCCAAGCTGGGAAGGATCCATTGACCACTTGCAGATAGTTTAACTCATCCATAAGAGGACCAATCTAATACCCCTTCTCCTCCAGAATAGGTTGGAGCACCTTAAGTTCATTCTCATGTAAGTCTATTTCCTTCCTTAGCTTAGAAACAGTCTCTTCAGAAGTTCGGAGTTTAGCCCGACACGCGGCAAGTTTAGTTTCCAAAAATGCTACCTTGGAATGGGAAGCCTTTGTTGAGGAAGGAGGGCTCTCAATCCTAATGACCCAAGCGTTGCTGACATCAATAACAGGACGGGCCTACAATGATTAGGTCAAAACAATGAAGTACACCAAGTGGAGAAAGGAGGAAAATTCCATTCAAATAAAGACCGAGTACATCCTAGCAACAGTTACAAAAAAGAAGGAAAATAGTTCACTCAGAAGGAGGGTTTACATTCTGATCCTTGCCTACCAAAGTAGTAGGATCGACATCATCCTCGGTGGCACCTTGGTCCTGAGCATCCTTCTTACCAAACTCTTCCCCACGCTCCTTACAAGTTTTCTCGAGCAACAGAGAACACTCAGAGAAGTCAAAATCGAGGATGGACTTCAGAACCAAGTCTTGAACTTCCCGAGCACCAAGAATGTAGGAGTCAACATCCACCCCAACCAAAGCTTCATCAAATTCTTGGGAAGCCTTAAACCCGATGATGGCCTGGTCAGCAATGACTTCCACTCGCTCTTCAAACTCGGCCAACTTGACCTTAGCATCCTTCACCTTAGGTTTAAGCTCCCAAATGTGTGTATCAGCAGAAGCCTTGCTTCCACCAAACTCTCTACATGCCCCAAAGCCTACTGCAGATCACTCTCTAGAGCAATTTTCTCAATGGCCCAGGCACCCTCCAGGCAATGTGCCTCTCTACTACCGACATGATCTTTACCTCAAGTGCCTTGTTCTAGGAGCTTGCCTCCTTCAGAGCACTCTCAGCACTAGCACATTTAGCGGCCCATAATTGGAGTGAATTCTGGAGGTCTTCGCTGGTCTCTCCCCTTCAACTCTTCTCTGAGAGCCAGAGTTTGGAGATACTTTTTCTTCAACTTCTCTTGAAGGATCATCAAGTAGTCATAGGCACCACTAGCGTAAGCAACATACTGAAGAAGAACAAAAATAACCCAAAAGAACTACATGTAACAAGAGCAGGACCTACCTAAGAAAGTGTGCTTCTACCCTCTCAGACCCAAGAATCACCCACTGACATATCACAAAGGACAGAGAAATAGTAGAGAGATGCCAGGAAGTGACAAAAGGAGAGGGAGCATCCTCATTTGAGCGTCGAGGAGTCTAGCGGGGAGAATCCTATATTTCCCCCTCATCCTCGATCTTTGTCCCCAACAGAGAAGAAGGACCAGCAATCGATGATAGTTGTTCCTGATCCGATTGAGGGAACAGCCCTACAACCTCAAATCCTAGGTTGGCTCACATGTCATACGTTTGGTCAGGAGCATCAACCAAACTGTTGGGGACAAGAACCCCAAAACTCTCGATGTTCGGTAGTGTAGCAGGAGGAGCCACGGTTGCTCCAAAGGCACCTCCACCCTCAAGAGTTTCTTCCCTCCATCATAGGGAGGTCGTAGACTCGCCTCCTTTGAACCCCTCTTGGAAGGACGAGAGGCACATTACTTGATAGCGACTTGAGTGATTGATTGTCAATAGGCATTGCATGACGGAGAAAGGGTCAGCATAAGACTCTGACTTAAGAAGCCAACAAAAAGACAAAAAAGAGGCTCACTAGAAGTGAGACCATGTCGAACAAGAAATTCCTCTTCAGTTAGAGGAGAAGCATCAAAAGGAGGGTCCATTTTCTCCAACTTCTCAAAGATCCGGATGTCCAATTCACACAGTCGAGGCTTGGCATTCAATGTTGAAATCTCAGGCTCAGACCAAACATTTCCAGACGACACTCCCCCAGACCCCAGGGCGAAGAAGAATCAGTGTTTCCACTTCTTATCGAAAGGAAAACTAGTAAGACACTTCACCTTAGAACGCTGGCTTGTGATATACCAACCCGAGAGGCAAAGTGGGGATTGATATGAAAGAGGTTCAAAAAGAAGAGACTGAGAGAAAGAGGCAACCCAAGACTATTCATCATGGCAATATAAGCAAGGACGATCCTATAGGAATTAGGAAAAAGTTGAGGGAGAGAAAGATGATAATTCTCCAAGACTTCACCAAAGAATGGCTGGATAGGGAACCTAAACCCACTGGTGAAGTAGTCCTCAAAAAGGCAAATGTCTCCCTCAGTAGGATCACAAGCAAACTCCCTTTCCCTAGGAAGTCTGAGGGCTATATAATCAGGAACTCGGAGCCTCTCCTTAAGATGATCCAAATCTGCCTCGGTGATCGTACTATTATACCCTTGGGCACCCCAAGAAAGGGACAAACTTACATTTGATTGTCCAGATCCCAGGGAAATAGGGGGCACTACGCATGCCCCCATAGGACGAAGAGAACCACCCCTAGGGGCAGCACCGTCTAAACCCAAAGTAGAAGTTTCACCAACATGACTGGGAGTAAAAAGTTGGAACTCTCCCCAAGGGGTGCGCCTGCCGTAATGCAAGGATAGTATTCCTTGTAATGGGACTCCCCCAGAAAGAAGGCCATACTGGTGAAAGCGCGCTCCAAATAAGAAGACGGGTGAATGACAGAAGCCAGAGTATTAACACATGATCGAGGAGAATAATTCCTGCAGAAAATTGACGATAGAAAGAAGCCTAGAAGCATGAGAAGGAAGAAGAAAGGGTTTAAGCAAAACCCCAACCCACACTCACCAAGGGGTATTTAATGCTCCTCAAAAATAGTGGCAAGCATTGAAAAGACGTGAACAAGTAGGTTTCCATTCTGGAGATCTCCCACAATTTTGTACGGCGAAGGAGCAAATGTTGCATCAGACCATTTATCTATCCATCAAAGGCAAGTCCCACCAAGCGACGCATGAAGTAACAAATACAAGATCCTCCCACCCTTTCGTGATGCTTAGAAAATAGGGATACTGATGAGAAAATTGGCAGACACAACATCAATAAAATAGGGGGGGAGGGGATGGGCTTTCTTGCACAAAGGCATCTCCACCGCTTGGTCAAGAGTGGAGGGGTAAGATTTTAAAGAAATCCAACACTCAATGAGAGTTGGGAGTCCAAGGCAGCCCCACCGCTCGGTTAAGGGTTGGAGGGGGTAAGATTTTGAAGAAAGCCAATACTCAGCCAAGCGTTCGGAGTCCAAGGCATCCCCACTGCTCGGTCAAAAGTAGAGGTGGTATGATTTTAAAGAAAGCCAACGCTCAACCTAGCGTTGAGAGTCCAAGCCATACCCACCGCTCAATCAAGAGTGGAGGGGGTAAGATTTTGAAGAAAGCCAACACTCAACCAAGCGTTGGAAGTCCAAGGCATCCCCACCACGCGTTCGTGAATGGAGGGGGTAAGATTATGAAGAAAGCCAACGCTCAACCAAGCATTGGGAGTCCAAGGCATCCCCACCGCTCAGTCGAGAATAGATGGGGTAAGATTTTGATGAAAGCCAATGCTCAACCTTCCCCTCTGCTCATTTGAGAGTGGAGGGGGTAAGATTTTGAAGAAAGCCAAAGTACAACCAATTGTTGGGAGTCCAAGGTATCCCTACCACTCAGTTAAGAGTGGAGGGGGTAAGATTTTTAAGAAAGCAAAAGATTCATCCTCTGATGTGCATTGATACCCAAGACATCACTACCTCTAGCAGGGATGATAAAATTTCAGGGAAGCATCCAAAGACCATCCAGACATCATTGCTTGCCTCCAGCAACCCTTCCCCTAGGTTGAGACTGAGGGGATAGAGAGTTAGATAAAGAGTTAGAAAAATCTAACAATTAGCAGTTCACAGCATCACGACCAGAAAGCAATAACGTCGAAGGTAACAAGCAAAGTGAATTGTCTCCAACAAAACACTCAAGCATCTATAGTTACCAACACTAGAACGAGCTTTCATAAGGGAAAGAAGAAGTTTTAGAAGAACTCAGAAGATAGTCTCAACCTCGGTCAGGAAACAGTAAGGCAACAGAAGCAAATAAGCATCATCAACAAAGAAGTCACATAATGAAAGGAGCATTTTATTACGCCAAACGACAATGATAATTACAAAGAGGTTGAAAGCCATACAACATTATAAAGAGGCTGAAGGACATACAACATTATAAAAAGCCGAGGAATGAAAGAATTCTTCAACGTCCTATTGAACTTTGAAATCACCAACATAGGAGGAGGCTTCCGATCCTCGGGTCTCATGTAGAAGACGAATATATGGAATGTCCAACCCCTAGATAGGTGAAAAAATATCAGGACATGGCCACCGAACAAGTCTATGAAGAAACAGACAACCCTTCACAGGACCCCCAAGGACCCAACTAACCCATTAGACCATTGAGAACCGCAATAGGGTTAGTTGTTCCCTGACCCAATCTTGCGCCCAAGAACCACCCCCGAAAGACAATGAGCTGGAGAAAAAGGTTGAGGTTCCTGGGATGCAAAGTCCTCCCCCTCCCAGAAATCAGGCCACAAGTAGCTCCTTGAGACACTTGAGAGGGAAAAAATCCGGCTATATCAGCACGATAGCCACTCAAGGTGCCATCGATAGATAAAGCCTGTATTTGCTTGGCCATCAAAAGATAAAATCCGAGAGAAAATTCACAAAGGTGCAACAATCGGAGGAAGAATGGCGGATGCACTTGAAGTTGTAACAAAGCACCACCACCCACTTAAGAAGGTGCCTCAAGCAATGCCACACTAGAACAAGAAACTCCATATTGGAACAATGGGTGCCACAATCCAGAAAGAGGGTAACAGGAGAGGACCCCTTGGCATCTACAGAAATAGGAAGACACAAAGATATATAACTAGTCGATGAAGGAGCCACCCTGATAAAGAAGAAGGAACGACTAAGATGAAAAAGTAGACAACGGCCCAGATAGAAGAACAAGACTTGCACATGAGAAGACTACAGAAGGAATAATTGCCCTTTTAAACATGACAATCTGCATTGGAGGCCTCCGAGTGCGATGCCTTAAATGCCACAAATAGCAACACTTTCCAATGGAGGCATTGATGAAGATTCATTAAGGAGGGTGGCTACTTTGCGTGATGCGTCAAGCTTCCCCAAGATTCAATGCATTGGTAAGCACAAGAGGAAAGATGGGGAATCAGAACCATCACTTCTGCCTTAATGACATAACAGTTGAGCTCCAAAACAATTACAAATTGCACTACTAAAACCGACCCCTGGACTAAAAGCACCACAAGGGGGCGCACAACTCAAGCAACCACAACAAAAGGGCACCCAAATCTTAAAACAAGTTCAAAAGCGAACCTGGAGTAATTACAAGCTACAAAATGGCAAGGCGCGAGACCACAGGAAGAGCGCCAAAATCCGCTCTGCTCCAACACACCAAAAGCGGAATTTGTTGGAGTGGAGGGCTTTATGTTATACCATATAATAGCCACCCAACGATAGCATGATACATGGTATCGACAAGGCCAGTCAACTGGGTTTATCGGGTAAAAAAATACCCACCCAAGATCCGTAGCTAAGAAATCCAGAGGTCCCCTCAAAGAAGCAAGAAGAAGCTGGCACATCCATCAGGTCAAGTAGCCTATCAAAGGCAACTCTATATGCTCTAACAGAAGCAAGAAGACGCTGGCACATCCAATAGGTCAAGTAGCCTATCAAAGGAAACTCTATACGCCCTAACACATCACCTTTCAATAGGTGTGGGTGCTCTACAGCAGCCTTGGCACATCAACGACCATCAAAACATGGCGATCCAGTGAATGAAGCCACTCTCAATTTCTCCATTGCATTTATGATCATTTAGTGATGCCCACCGAAAGAAGCCCCTACACATGTAGGAGGCCTTCTCCGATAAAACATTCTCCACATCTAAGATAGAGAAACACCCCGCTTCCTCACAAGAGGAGGGCTCCATCATTGGTCACATCTGGACCTCTACATTATCACGACAGCCCAAAGGGATCAACCTTATAAATGGGAAGGTAACACCCCATGCAAGGGGATCGAACTCTTGAAACTCTTACTGTTTCATCTGCTTGCTAAAGAACCTAACTTAGGCATTGGAGAGTCCCTTGTCGGCATCCCATCGGCACTCATCTCCACTGTATGTTTGTTTTTTTGTGCATGTCCCACTCTTGGAGGACCCCCCCGGAGGTTTCTTGGTGCAACAAGGAGATAATGGGATTTACCTGTTATGATCCACAAAATTTCAATCTTAACTTAGTTGACAGTGATGTGGCATTGAGAAATAGTTACAAAAATCAAATGTTAAGAATATGGTGACAACAGATTAAATATTAGAGGTAATTTTCTAAGGAGAAAAATAACTAATGATTTCATGGTGAACCATCCAACTGTCACCCATGGAAACACTATCCTTTTACATGATTTGGATTTGTTTTTTTCCAAATTTAACAATTCCAATAAGCTCCCCACATCATTTACAATAAAAGGATAAATGACAAAAAATAAAATACTTTTATGGATAAAATAATAGGAAAAAGATTGCTACACTGCCTTTGTACAAATTCCATTACACCCTTCTCACATAATAAATAGTAGGGCTCATGTTGACATTCTCTGTCGTATTTTGACCTGGGTGAGACACATGATGGATGATACCATTTTCCAATCCTAGATTCCTTTTTACAATGCCCATGTAGGAAACCCTCCCCCTAAAATATGTTTCACTTGAAACCAATGGATCCTAATAATAGTATTATAGACATGGTAAACTAATAATACCAAAAAGAGAACACAAAAATATAAGTTTGAAGCATTAGCTTGCTCCTGTCTTACGAAGCTATTTCATGACATAGTTTATTTGATCCTTTCAATGCTTGTTGCTTTTATGCTCTCTCTTCGCAAAGCTAAGGGTGGCTATAAATTAAAACGCTTGAAAGCAAAAAGGCTTATGTCTACTTCTAAACCCAGTTATGAGTGTGACCATCAAGGAGGCAAATAAAAAAATATATTTTAAGCTAAAAGAAATATTGAGAGATAAATACTATATTGTTTTTATTTTTCCATTCAATCACCACTCGGTCATTAATGAGAAACTCTGTCACACAGTTTATATATCTTTCAAGTTGAGTAAATTTGAGCAACTCTTTTTGAAGCAAGTTTCTCTACGGCCATGGTGAGGAGAGAATCTCCACATCCATTTGATCGATACCATCGGATTACATAAGAGAAGGGTAATTTTAACCTCGTCAATGGGGATCCAGTTCCTCTACTGCCGCCTGCCCGTCCTATGCTGTGCTGCGCAAACACAGCAAGGCATGCAATTACCGTCTTATCTCCATTCGGGCAAGGCATCTGATAGAGATTGTTGGAAAAAAAAAAAAAACTAAATGGAGAGGAACTTTTATTCTGCTTTGAACGCGTACTCGCTATCTCAAAAGAGATATTTGCCCCCACACGATAAAAATCACCTTCAGGACTCAATAAAATAATAAAAATGAAACATAGAATATTTTTCAGAGACACTAGTTGTAAGAGAGAGAGAGATAATTTGTTTGAACACTGCACACGCCTCTACGGCCCACGCCCTCACATTTACATCGTAGAATGTCTTCATTTTCTGGTTTAACTTAAGAGATAAAAAAGACAATATAATAAATATCATTTATAATTCTTGTAGTTTTTCGATGTGGGATTAAAATACTTTATCAAAATAATATAATATTTATTTAATCTCTCATCTTATTACAATCTAATTAATTGGAATAAGACGATAATGGTACATCTTGTTGTGTTTGCACACCACGGTGTAAGACGGACTGCAGTAGAAGATCCAAATTGTCAATGGCGTATAGAGTATAATAATCACGCAATAGTCCAATCACAAATCACATGACCACATCACTGATGGACAAGAAAATTTTCTAATAAAACTGAATTTTTTTTTATATATTTTTCGTTCTTTACTTTTGGAGCAGAGCTTGAAAAACTTCTCTATTTCTTTTGGGTTTATATCATGAGTTTCCGTGATTTCCCTTTAACCGTTCTTGCAAACCTGAGATGATAGATTGATCGACAATAAAAGAGAGAGAAAACAAAATCTGAAAAGAAAACAAGAGAATATAATGCTTTGCATGCTGAAATCAAAGAGGCTGATTGAAGTAGGACCCTAAAAGCAACACAAAGTGAAAGAAAAAAGAGAAAATGAGCATTAAAGTCTCTTCTTTCGTCCCCTTTTTTCCTCATACAAAAACGATAAAACTAGGAGTCATCATTGCTGCCGCTCATTTTCATCTCCAATCCCTATGAAAAGTATCTCTCTCTTACATCACTCACATACTTTTTTTTGTTTTCAATAAAATACATTCATGTTTGTTTACACCCTAAAATCTACTGGCTGGAAATTGCCGGGCTGAACAAGGCCGTAAAGCTAGGGTCACGGAAACAGCCAAGGTAATTAGTCAAAGGCAAGTCGACAGCATACAAGTGACCGCAGGGGATTGTGATCATGGAAGGTGAGACCCACCACACCTGCAATTAGTGGGGAGGGGCAAAACCATATAGGGACATGTGACCTGGCAGTTAGCATTTTGAAGGGACGTGACCCTGAGACAAGGGGGAACATGGGAGTTTTGCTAGCGGAAGTTAATGGGTAGGAGTCTTGTATATAAGACAGTCCAGCCCAAATGAGACACATAGACATTGTCATCCTCAGACAAATCTACAACTCTACTCTTTCTTTCCTTGTATTTTTGTTTCTTTCTATGTACGGCAATATCATCCATTTTAGGGGAAAGCAAGGCTATGCCTGCATCCATGCCCATGTTTGATATGATTTAATTTAGTTGCTTCTTTTATTACTTGTCTTTATTTTATTCTTTGTCGCTGTTCTTGTTTTGTTTCTTTAATCCCCCTTGTCCAGTGTCTGTGAATTTGACCCTTTGCTTTTACTTTAACCCAAAAGTCCTTATAGTTACTCAGGCAAGAGGGAGACTGATCTCCTGATTGGAAGTTAGAATAGACCGTTTATAGCCTCGTTTGAGCCTGCACAAAAGCTCTGGCACGCCTGTGCTATCTCCATCACATGCGTGTGTCACTGTATGTAGGTGTTGGATTTTTTCACCCACACATTTTGGGATGCCCATTGGGACCCTCATAAGCCAAAAGCTACAATGGTCACACCAAAAAACAACCCTAGACGCCCTCGGAAACACAAAGATATTGTGGTAAAAGATGAGAAGGAAAATCTCACAGCCCTTGAATTTGTTGATCGAGCCAAGGATGAGCCTCCTAGTTCACAAGGTAGCAATGCTAGCAATGAATTGGTTCATCAGCTAACCGTTATGATGCACAATGCCATAAGTCTGATCTCAGAGGACATGTGGCATTTGGTGACCACCTTAAGGCCCATCGCCAAAGATATGCGCCACATGATGACCGCAGTTAATCAGGCTACCACAAGCCAACAAACTCAGGTGGAGCAACTTCGTACAACCCTAGTGGCCAAGCGATAGTAGGGACAAGGCAACAGTTGAGGTTCACCCCACTAGAGGCCGCAGCGACACAGACTGATGGTAGCAATCTTAACGCTCACTAGTTGGTCTAGGACCAGTAGGCTACTTACTTAGGCAGCTCTAGTCAAAACACTGTCAGTGGAGATTGGCCCAGGGTTAGTCGTCCATAAACTACCTACGTCAACCCACTTTATCATTCTGTGCCCGGAAGCACTACCAATCCTATGGGGGACCATATTGGAAGCACCGTTCATGTTGGGGCACTGGGTTGCCCCACTTATGCGACATCACTGGGTGTAAATGGACATCCCACAGCCTCAACCCCCTTGGAGTATAGGGCCATATTACTGCTAGTGTCGCCCAAACAGAGGCAACCAGGGCGAGCCACCACCCTGTCAGCTGGGTTTCCACAAGGGCAAATGCCATCCAGCTCGGGGATTATTAGGCACAAGGGCTAATTGGGGACACTACCAATGCCCCAGGCCATAGGGCAGGAGGGGCAAACTATAGGCCGTATGGAGAAAGAGGCTTTGGATCAGAACAGAGGCCGAAGCCATATGTTGGCCTTCAACAAGGATCAAATATCCTCAATGTCCAATGACCGCCCCTCGTGGAAGACCAGACCTCCCTGCAAGGGACTCAGGTAGTCATTGATCGGGATGAACTGGCCAGGATCATTCAAGATAGCATCTGAAGTTCCTAGGCTGACACTGAGAGGGGGGTGAATCAGTGCACAATAAAAATCTTCCCAAAACTGTCCTGACATATCACACACAACTATCCCTATAAACACCACCGGCCGGAGCACTCCGTAATTACCGGCTACAGTTCACATACACCCCCAACCTCCAACCAAAAATGGTCTGGCCTACCTAGGGTGTATGCCCATCCTGCAAAACAAAGGTATTCCAAATCCACGAGACAATGCACACAGATATATGTGGTTCAGCCTAAGCCTACTCCATGGGGTAATGCCCAACCCTGGGCTTCGTGTATTACCCGACACTCAACACAAGTTACAATTTGACTGCAACAACAGTTCAGAAGTCCCTACTCCTGCTTCCAACAATGCCCCAACACTGTTAAGGGCAACAACCCCCCCTCCCCTTATAATAGCAACAACTATGTAAGAAATTTTCACAGACACCTGTTAAGCATCAACTCAACAAGGCTTACAACTTGAGAAAATACAATCAAAACTATCATTCCCAACATCCCATCACATGTAGCTAATGAAGTTCATCCCAACAATCTCATAAGCAACTTACAATATAAGGAAAATGATTTGGAGATTACCAAAATGGACTAAGCCACTTGAAGTACTCCACCAATGCTCTTGGAAGGCTAAACTTTGAACAACCGATGCATAAACACCGTCAATCTGACTTTTAAGTGATGAAGAGCATTAAACCCCAATCAAAATCTCCATTAAAATTATTTTCAAGCTTCTTCATCTCATCACCTAAGTGTTTGAGTTAAAATAATACCACAAGCGTATGGGTCAATCGTAGCTACGGGTCGAACACGAGGAGATATACGCCACCCTATTTTACTCATTTTAAATTAATGCAAAGTGAACCAAATTAAAGTGTTAAATTAAACTAATTAAACTAACAAATTAACACATCCTAACTCACAAACATCTAACGAATTAAATTGGCATCAATTAAATTGGCGTCCTAACACATATCCATCTAACCTATCAAACTAACGTGGATTGGAAGGGATAAATTGCAGCCACACACCACAACCACATAAAAAAAGAAAAGAAATGGAGGGAGAAGAAGCAGAAGAATGAGATGGAAGAAAAGAGGGAGAATGAGTTTAAGAGTTTAGAAAGTAAAAACCTGGATACTTGAACAAACTTTGCATGGCTTCCTCTTCTAAATCTCCAAATCTTGTCATCAACTTAGGAACTTAGACTAGAAATCTTGAAACTAAACTAGAATTATTACAACCATATTGAAGACATAAAATTAAAGCATGAATCAAAAGCATTACAACCATGGAATTGAAAGCAAGAAATCAAACTAGAACTTAGAAAGTCAAAAACTAGAAGAAGAGAAGAAGAAATTTCACTAATTAATTGAACTAAAAATTGAATTAAAATTAAACTAAAACTAACTTAAAAACTGAACTAGAACTAACTTAAAATTAACTAGTTACAACCCAAAGGGCAAGGGATATTTATAGGGGGAAGGGAGAAGAGAGAAGAGGGAAGTGGTAGGAGAAATATTCCCTAAGAAAAGAAAATATTCTCTTCTCCTTCCTCCTTTACAATGTCTTGAAAACTAAACTAGAACTAACTTAAAAACTGAACTAGAACTAACTTAAAATTTACTAGTTACAACCCAAAGGGCAAGGGGTATTTATAGGGGGAAGGGAGAAGAGAGAAGAGGGAAGTGGTAGGAGAAATATTCCTTAAGAAAAGAGAATATTCTCCTCTCCTTCCTCCTTTACAATGCCTTGAATCCCAAGAAAAAAGAAAAAAAAAATAGAAAGAGGGAGAGAAAAGAATCTTAGATACATAAACCTTCTATTTATTAAAAAGTGACTTTCTAATTCTAACTTGTGCTTCGTTTTCTTTGTAGGTGTCTTCTCCAAGCAATGAGATCAAGGCATCTTTGACTTTTCAACCTTCCATAGATGAGAGAATATCTTTCAAAATAAATCTATCCCAAGTAGAATTCCAAAATTGCCCTTGAAAAATTGGAGGAGAGAGAGAGCAAGGGTGATGACTAGGATTCTACTCATAATTAATGAAATATCAAATCTGTCCTTCAAAAAAAGTGGAGCATGGGATGCTTATATGGGCCTCACTGTTGTATTCCTTACGAAAAATCACCCAAAATAGACCCAAATTTCGTCCAATTTGGAATTTGAGAGCCCTAGATATCTCAAGTTGAAGTTGGACTGTTCCAGAGCCTTCCAAATAGAATCTTTCGGCTGACAGAAAGATAACTTTTGATAATTTGCTAAAGCCCCTAGAATCCAAACTTCCTCTTTACTTTGTCCCCATCCAACTGTCGATAATTACAAACAAACTCCTACCCACGAAAACGGCCGTAACTTCTTCATTTCAACTCAGAATCAAGTGCCGTTTGAACCGTTGCGAAGCTGACTCGACGGGCTATGCACCCATACTATTAACACCTCAAAATTATGCTAAGGGGTCCATTGTAATCACATTCAAATTTGATTGATTGGCGTGATTCTTTCAGTGCTTAATCCAAACTTGATTTTCACAAGAATTCACCTAAAACCTGAAAAGCACAAGAAAACACCGAAATAACTTTGTCCAATATGGTAAAATGTATGCTCTATGCCCTAAGATTTCACACATAAATGTGCTCATCACCAAGCTTTCTCAAAGTTCTCTCACGTTTTTCCCAAATTTTGAGTCTTTTCTTCAAGTTCTTTTGATGCAGGGACGAAGAGGGTATTTTACTGAGAAATTTGATAGGTGGTTCACCTAAAACGGACATCAGACGGCCAAGATATGGAGCTTCAAAGATCAGTCAATGATAAAATTCCATTTGGAATCTTTTATGCACGTGTACCAAACTCTGGCTAAGCATAGAGTCAAGGGACCATGGAGGTGCACAGATTATATTAAATGTAGACTGTCAGATTGGAGTAAGACAATGAGGTACATTGATGGCTGTAGAGATGGTGTCAGATGGGTCATCACATTTGTCACTTCCACTGAGACATGAGCCAGTGGATGCTTAAAGATTAGAATCTCAAGAGCGTATGTTGAACGCATTCCAAGCTTGAAAAAGGTGTTGCCACGTTTCGAATTCCTAGAGGGTGGTATAATTCAAATCTCTTCACTTTATCTAAGAACTAATGAGATTTCATTATATAGGATCTCCAAAAAGGCATTAAAGCCTTCATTTAATGCTCAGCTTTATGACTTTCAAAAAGGGAAGAGTCACACATGATGTGCCAGCTTTTGCTCCCAATCGAATCCTTTGAAATGAAATCTTTATAGATTCAAATACCTTCAATATAAATTGATGCCCTTAGCAATTCAAACTCTCAAAAATTGCACATAATCTCTTTTCAACTTTATGTCATTTATAAATAAGTCCTTCGCTTCAACTATGCATGTCCCTGTAGATCAAATTCCTAATGAATTGCAAATAAAACCCCTGAGACAAAAAACCACCAACTGAATGCTCATTTGGAAAGCTTAGCCGAATTTTGGCTAAGTATGGGAGAGACTTTTATGTATACTTTTCAAAGGGTAGCAAATACTCCATTTTGCATCTCCTTTTGTCTACTCCATTACCAGGCCATATCACCTCAACCTTATCACTGTCTGACCACTTGATTGCCACCTCAGCCATGTTAGACACTCTTTATGGGATCCATAGTATGTGGGGCCCACCTTAAATTTTTCTCTCCTCTTTCTCTCTCCTCAACATAAGGAGGAATAAGAACATAAACACTCGCCAACACACTACCAACATCGCAATGAGTACTGTCACTTGCTTATTAGTTGCGCCAAATTACCATTTTACCCTTGAAAGATGTAAGAGGACTAAAATGCCCTTGAACACTTCCAACCATAAGAGTGCCCACCACATCTTCCTATCCTATGGAGAGTTGGTGTTCTATGCCCACACTTCCTCTCCCTGCACCAATACCACCTAAGGTGGCCTATAAGTAACCATCCCAAGCTTGTCTCGAAGCCTCTCAAAGTTGTCTTTTAGGAGTGGCTTGGTGAAGATGTCGGCTACTTGGTCAGTTGTAGACATAAATTCCAATCTCACTGCATTGGATGTGACCTTTTCTTTCAAGAAATGATATCTAATATCAATATGCTTAGTTCTTGAATGTTGCACAGGGTTCTTGGAAATGTTGATGGCACTCATATTGTCACACATAATAGTCATAGGTCTATCACTCAAAAGACCGAAATCTGAAATTTGCCTTTGCATCCACAATACTTGTGTACAAATAACCGCTGCTGCAATATACTCAGCCTCAGCTGTAGAAAGTGAAACAGATTCCTACTTTTTACTATGCCATGCCACCAAACTTTTTCCCAAAAAGAATGCACCACCACTAGTGCTTTTTCTGTCATCTATACTCCTAGCCCAATCTGCATCTGAAAATGCTGTAAGAGAGAAATTCTCAGTTTTTGGGTACCACAACCCATATTCCATTGTGCCTCTAATGTACCTAAAAATCCTCTTAACTGTCAATAGATGTGTCTCCTTGGGATTGGACTGAAACCTTGCAACCAAAAAAATTGACTACATTATATCAAGTCATGATGCTATCAGATACAATAAACTCCCAATCACTGACCTGTATTTTGTTTGATCCACTGAAGCTGACTCATCATTTAAACTCAACTTACAACCAACAACCATGGGGGTACTTACTAGTTTGCTATCCTCCATCATAAATTTTCTTAACATCTCCTTGACATAATTTGTTTGGGAGATGAAAATACCGTTCTTCTTTTGATTTCCCTGCAAACCCAAAAAGTAAGATAATTCCCCCAACATGGACATTTCTAACTCCTTCTTCATCTTCTATGCAAACTGTTGACATAGCTCATCACACTGAGCCCCGAAGATGATGTCATCCACATTTACCACAACCACTAGCTGGCCACTGTCCTCTGTCATTACATATAAGTTACTGTCAACCTTGCCTTTCCTCAATCCCAATTGATGCAGATATGTGTCTAACCTAGAGTACCATGCCCTTGGAGCCTATTTCAAACCATCGAATGCCTTCTTCAATTTACACACTTTGTTTGGGTCATCTCCAAGTTGGAATCCATCTGGTTGCTCAATATAAACTTCTTCTTCAAGATTGCCATTCAGAAATGCTGAATAGACATCCATTTGATATACTTTGAAGCCCTTGTACACTGCCAATGCCAAAAACATCCTGATTGACTCCATCCTTGCAATAGGTGCAAATGTTTCATCAAAGTCTATCTCTTCCACCTAGGGATAGCCTTTGCAAACCAATCTAGCTTTGTTTCTCGCAACCACTCCGTCTTCATTCAACTTGTTTCTGAAGACCCATTTTGTGTCTATCACATTTTTTCCAGCTGGCCTAGGAATCAACTCCCATGTATTGTTCTTTTCAATTTGGTCCAGCTCTTCATGCATGGCTTTTATCCAATGTTCATCTCTCCAAGCTTCTTGAACATTTTTGGGTTCTACCTGTGATAACAAAGAAAAAGCTACAGTTCTTGCTTTTCTTCTAGTTTTCATTCCTTCATCAATATCTCTAATGAATTGGTGTGAGGGATGTATTTTTAGCCATTTGTTGTCTTTAGGTCTACCATCCTTGTGAACTTCTGCTTTTGTTTCTTGAAATTCTAAGTTTGTGTCATCTTTCTTTTCTGCCTCTAACTCAACTGTTCCATCAACATCAATGAGCTCTTCAAAATCTGGTTCTAACTGTACTAACTTTGAGTTTGGCAGAGTCTCATCTACTTTCACATCTGAACTCTCAATCACTTTGCACAGTCTTTTGTTGTAACACCTGTATGCCTTACTTTTTGAAGAGTAACCCAAGAAAATTCCTTCATCTGCTCTATCATCAAATTTTCCTAGGTTGTCATCCTTCCTTTTGATGTAACACTTGGAATCGAATACTCTAAAATACTTTACTATAGCTTTTCTCCCAACCCACAATGCATATGGAGTTTTGTTCTCATGAGGTCTCAAAGAACATCTGTTTTGAATATAGACAGAGGTGAATACTGCTTCTTTCCAAAATTTTCTTGCAACATTGTTCTCAACTAGCATAGACTTTGCTATCTCTTGATATGTTCTGTTCTTCCTCTCTACTACCCCATTTTGTTGAGGGGTTTTGCCTGCAGAATGTTGGATTCCAATTCCATTCTCGTTGCAAAAGGCAGAAAAATAAATTCCAGGTAAACTCCTCACCTTGATCTGACCTTAAGCATTTAATAGTTTTTCCAGTTTCATTCTCAACCCTCTCCTTGAACACTTTAAAAGCATCTAAAGCCTCGGTCTTATCCTTGAGAAATGTAACCCATGTCATCCTTGAGTACTCATCAATGAACAGAATGAAGTATCTCTCACCTCCAGTAGTTTGGATTCTCATGGGACCACATAAATCTGTGTGAATTAAGTCTAAAGGTTTGCTTGACTGGTGCTCCTTGGGCTTGTAGGTTGCCCTGGTTTTCTTACCTTTTTGACATGAACTACACACATGATTTTTAGGAATTTTAATCCTTGGTAGGTCTCTAACTGCTTCTCTTTTGCTGATTTTGGCCAAATTCTTGAAATTTAGATGCCCAAGTCTTCGATGCCATAACCAATGTTCAACTTCTTGGTTCAATAAGCAACTGCTTTCAAAACCTTCATTAAGCACATACAAGTTCCTAGATGTTCTTGTACCTCTTTCCATTGTCTTTCCACTAGTTGCCTTCTTGATTACAAAACCCTCCTTTGTGAATATCACCTCATTTCCATCATCACAAATTTGACTCACACTAAGTAGGTTGTGTTTGAGTCCACTCACATACAAAACATTATTTGACTTGATCTTGCTTTGATTGAAGTTGACTGGACCCTTTCCTTTAATTTTTGCACCATCATTATTGCCAAATCTCACTGAGCCACTATCAACTTGTTCAAGACTTAGGAATCTTGCTTTGTCACCTGTCATATGTGAGGAACATCCACTATCCAAGATCCAAGGAGATGACCTACTGTGTACTTTAAAAGCTGTCTGAACTACTAGAGATTTGTTGTTATCTCTCCTCCTTTTTTCAACCCAAATAGCTTTTTCGGCCACACTAATAGGCTTTGGCTTTGGTTTCCCTCCTTTCTTCTTACCATTAATTTTTCTTCTTTGTTATTGCTCTTGTTGGGAAAATCTTGCAAACCTTCTATTTGCTTGCATTTGAGAAGGAAGCAATGTATTGGAATTTCTAGCAATATGACCCAACCTATAGCATCTGTAGCACTCAACAAGTTCCTGTGCTAGTGGTGCAAACTTGTTTCTACTAGTAATTGTCATGGGCTTAATTAGTCTTCTACAATCTGCCATCCTATGACCAAAGCTGTTGCAACCATAACAATAACCATAGAAGTAGTTCTGTCTCTGCCAAGTTTTACCTGAATATCCTATGTACCTATAGTAATTAACTGTAGTGTAACCATCACTGTCAGTCTTCTTCTTAGCAGTCTTCTCAGATCTTGAACTCTTCTATTTTTCCTTCACAAACCTCACAGGGTTGTTTGCAGTTCCCTGTCCTTTTGTTTTAACAACACCAGATATGTTGCCTTTCTCATATCCAAGTCCAGTCTTGTTTTGTAGGGGTCTTTGGTAACTTAAGATTTCATCCAAGACATTACCTTCAACACTGTCAGTGGAATGATCCTCCACTTGAATGCTAACTTCCTTTCCCTTAGAACTCAACACGAAAGCTGGTGGAGATGAAGTAGCAGCTGTAAGATAATCCATCTTACAAGTCTTTTAAATTCAGCTTTTAGAGATAATAGTTGGTCCTCCAATATAGCACACGCCTCAACTTTTGAAGTGAGATTAAGACTCATGTGATCATTTGTCTTGACTAGTTCTTCAATAGTGGACTTTAACTGGGTGATCTCTTCTTGTGATTCCGCAAGGTTGCTTTGTAAATTCTTGTTTTTCTTTCTTTCCTTTTTAAGTTTTGTTAAAGCATGAAATAGTTCAGCCTCAAGGTCACATTGACCTTCAAATTCCTCTTCTTCATCAGATTTTTCATAACTCTTGTGAGAGGAGTTGTTTTCATAGGCCATAAACAATGTTTCATATCTCTCGTCTTCAGATTCTTCTTCATCTGATTCTTCCTCAGAAGTGCTATTATTTTTCTTTGTCATCAAACTCTTTTTCTTGAAGTAGTTTTTTTTCCTCGTAACATACTTCTTCTTTTCCTTCTTTGGCTCAGTTTCTTCTTCATCATCAAAGAGGTTGATTTTACCTTTCTTAGGGCATTTTGAAGCAAAATATCCTATACCACCACAATTGAAACATTTCAAGGGAAGCTTTCCATTGTACTTACCATGTCCTTTCTTCAACCTCTTAGCAAAGTATGCAATCAACTCATCATTTGAGTCTTCAGAATCACTTCCTTCAGTTATTTTCAAACTCTTCATCTTATTTATAGTCTTGAAAGCTGCTTCTTTACTTGTGGTCTTGGGCTTAACCATCCTCATCTCATAGGCTGTCAAATTTGCATGCAAATCATTCAAACTCAACTGATTTAGATTCCTTGATTCCTCAATGGCCGACACCTTGGCATTGTATACTTCAGGTATAGATCGAAGGATTTTCTTTACTAACTGCATCTGTAATCTGCTCACCTAGGCCTCTGATAGAGTTGACAATTTCATTCACCCTGTTCATAAATACATCAATTGTCTCTTCTTCAGTCATCTTTAGACCTTCAAATTGAGCCTTGTAGTGTTGTAGCTTTGCTTCTTTAATTCATTCATCACCTTCATATATACTCTGCAACTTGTCCCATATTTCCTTAGATGTAGCACAACCTACAACCCTTGCAAACTCATTTGTAGATAGAGAACTATGGAGAGCATTTAGTGCCTTGGCATCATTTTCCAACTTCTTCATTTCAGACTCAACAATAATGTCTGTAGGAGGTAGAGTATATACATTCTTGTTGGGGAATTTTAACCCACCTCCATTAGTGTTTTGATGATAACAAACATGTAAATAAGGTTGTGTGTGTGGTCTTGTGTGTGTCTCTATGTCGACAGAAAAATAAGATGTGAAACTTGAAGACACAAAGTAAGAGAAGATAATAAAGAGAAGTTCAAGAACTAATCATTGAAGACCATGAAGGCATGACAAAGCTTGACAAGCATAGAAGACATCAAAAGAGTTATTGAAGAGTGAAGAGTGACGAAGATGCTAGTGTGCACTCTTAGAACACTAATTGCATGACTGTAATTGCACTTGCATAAAATAAATGAATGAGCATGTGCATCTTTTAGGGACCTTAGGAGGATACAAATAAATCCCCTATGACCTTAGAATAAGCCAAAATTGGTTGGAAAAAGTCCCGAACCGAACCCATCAGTCATATAGTCGAAATCAAATCCTGACTGTGATCCGGTCTGTTGATCCGGTAGACCGGATCTCAGGGTGTGCATAGACCAGATTAGGCAGTAGCCTCACGGGTACATTCCCATAGATGATCCGATTGACCGGATCATATGGGATGATGACCCGGTTGATCGGACATCGATCGGATGCCCCTGCTACCTTTGAATAAATGGTTTCCAATGGCTAGTTTTTGTAACGGCTAGGATCCGGTCGATCGGATCAGTTTTCAGGTCGACCGGATTGGTAAAAATAAAGCCATTAGAGCACTTTTTGCACATGTTTCTTAGGCCATTAATGAGCCTATAAATAGAGAACATGTCAGACCTTTTCACCCATCGATCACAGTCCAAAATTCTACTTTTGTGAAAGGTGAAAAGTGATTATAGCTCTCATAATTGAAGTCTTGTCCGCATTGATCAAGAGTTGACTTCAAAGCTTAAAGGACCTTCCCAAGTTCACTCAAGGCTTAATTCTAAGAGAAGGTCTTCATTGTGTAAGCATACATTCGCATCATGTGGCACTTTGCAAGGAGTACACATCCCACTCCTTGCTTAGGTATTTCTATCTTATTTCTTTTTGTGTTTGGTTTATGCTTTTAAGTTTACAAAGCATTGTTTGCATTGGCCGCCTAGATTGTACTTAGGCATTACAAGGATCCTCTTATCCTTAAAAGATTTTGGCTTCTCTTATCCTTAAAAGATTAGGATCCTCTTATCCCGTGTAAAAAGATTGTAAAGGTGTTCTTCCCACTTGCTGTACTGAAAGGAAGAAACTAGTGAATTCTCTCAAGGTTGAGAGGAGTGGACGTAGGCTAAGTTTAGCCGAACCACTATAAATTCTTTGTGTCCTCTATTTGCGCACTCTCTTTTTCTCTATCTTATTTAATTTCTTTAAAAATTTAAAAAGGACATAAATTCACTAGTGATAACCTATTCACCCCCCCTCTAGGTTATCCAACAATTCTTCACTGCTAGCCACACACCATAACCAAGAGACTTTAAATATGCTTCCATCTTGATTTTCCAAAAGTTGTAACTAGTGCCATCAAAGTACGAAATTCCACTACCATGTCCACTGTGACTGTCATGTGAAGCCAGACTGCCAATCTCTGTGTCAAACACCCAAACCGGTAAAGCTTAACTCCCTGGGGAACCTGTGGCTCTAATACCACTTGAAGTTCCCAGGCAGACACTGAGAGGGGGGGTGAATCAGTACTCAATAAAAATCTTCCCAAAACTGTTCTAACAGACCACACACAACTGTCCCTATAAACACCACCGCTGGAGCACTCCGTAATTACAGGCTACAGTTCACATGCACCCCCAACCTCTAACCGAAAATGATCTGGCCTACCTAGGGTGTATGCCCATCCTGCAAAACAAAGGTACTCCAAATCCACAAGACAATGCACATAGATATACGTGGTTTGGCCTAAGCCTACTCCACGGGGTAATGCCCAACCCTGGGCTTCGTATATTACCCGACACTCAACACAAATTACAATTTGACTGCAATAACAGTCCAGGAGTCCCTACTCCTGCTTCCAACAATGCCCCAACACTGTTAAGGGCAATACCCCCCCCCCCCCTTACAATAGCAACAACTATGTAAGAAATTTTCACAAACACCTATTAAGCATCAACTCAACAAGGCTTACAACTTGAGAAAATACA
Organism: Telopea speciosissima; assembly: GCF_018873765.1. NCBI lineage: Eukaryota > Viridiplantae > Streptophyta > Magnoliopsida > Proteales > Proteaceae > Telopea > Telopea speciosissima. The sequence goes on from NC_057920.1 coordinate 43,351,622, forward strand.
ATCAAAACTGCCATTCCCAACATCCCATCACATGTAGCTAATGAAGTTCATCCCAACAATCTCATAAGCTACTTACAATATAAGAGAAATGGTTTGGAGATTACCAAAGTGGACTAAGCCACTTGAAGTACTCCACCAATGCTCTTGGAAGGCTAAACTTTGAACAACTGATGCAAAAACGCCATCAATCTGACTTCCAAGTGATGAAGAGCATCAAACCGCAATCAAAATCTCCATTAAAATAATGTTGAAGCTTCTTCAACTCCTCACCTAAGCTTCCTCCAAGTTCTCCCACGTTTTACCCAAATCTTGGGTCTTTTCTTCAAGTTCTTTTGATGCAGGGATGAAGAGGGTATTTTATTAAGAATTTTGATAGGTGGTTCACCCAAAACAAACATCAGACGGCTAAGATATGGAGCTTCAAAGATCAGCCAATGATAAAATTCCATTTGGAATCTTTTATGCACGTGTACCAAACTCTGGCTAAGCATAGAGTCAAGGGACCATGGAGGTGCACAGATTATATTAACTATAGACCGTCAGATTGGAGTAAGGTGATGAGCTGCATTGATGGTCGTAGAGATGATGTCAGATGGGTCATCACACTTATCACTTCCACTGAGACATGAACCAATGGACGCTTAAAGATTAGAATCTCAAGAGCGTATGTTGAACGCATTATAAGCTTTTAAAGCTTCACAAAAAGTCAAGCCTGAAAAAGATGATGTCACATTTCGGATTCCTAGAGGGTGGTACAATTCAAATCTCTTTACTTTATCCAAGAACCAATGAGATTTCACTATATAGGATCTCCAAAAAGGCATTAAAGCCTTCATTTAATGCTCATCTTTGTGACTTTCAAAAAGGGAAGAGTCACACATGATGTGCCAGCTTTTGTTCCCAACCAAATCCTTTGAAATGGAATTTTTATAGATTCAAATGCCTTCAATATAAATTGATGCCCTTAGTAATCCAAACTCTCAAAAATTACATATAACCCCTTTTCAACTTTATTTCATTTATAAATAAGTCCTTCGCTTCAACTATGCATGTCCCTGTAGACCAAATTCTTAATAAATTGCAAATAAAACCCCTGAGACAAAAAACCGCCAACCGAATGCTCATTTGGAAAGCTTGGCCAAATTTTGACTAAGTATGGGAGAGACTTTTATGCTATACTTTTCAAAGTGTAGCAAATACTCCATTTTGCATCTCCTTTTATCTACACCATTACCAGGCCATATCACCTCAACCTTATCACTGTCTGACCACTTGGCTACCACCTCAGCCATGTTAGATACTCTTTGTAGGGTCCACAGTATGTGGGGCCCACCTCAAATTTTTCTCTCCTCTTTCTCTCTCTATTTTCTCTCTCCTCAACATACAGAGGAATAAGCACATAAACACTTGCCAACACACTATCATCATCACAATGAGTACTGTCACTTGCTTATTAGCTATGCCAAATTACCATTTTGCCCTTGAAAGATGTAAGACTAAAATACCCCTGAATAGTTCCAACAAAAATCATCTCCTAATTTGTTTGCACTTGGTTGCCAACAATGACAACATGTTACCACTACTGCCAATGGACCAACAGCATCAACCTAGCATATTGGTCGACCACCTGACCTATCTACAGGAAACCCTACCCTGAATATTTTGACACAATTGATTTTGGCAAAAAATAGAAAATCCTGGAGTTCGCCATCTCAAGGGAGGATAACCTCTCTACTATAGAGCACATAGCCCATTTCACGGTTTAGTGTGGAAATCTAGGGGCAAATAAGGCTTCCAAGCTAAGGCTGTTCCCAAATTCATTAATAGGGTCAGCCTTCACTTGGTATTTTAACTTGTCGAACAACTCGGTGCAAAGTTGGCAAGAAATGGAAGAGCTATTCCATACCCAGTTCTACTGTACTAAGCCTGAAGTTACGATAAGAGACTTGGCGAAGATGTACCTGGAGCTAAGAGTGACCGTAGAAAATTTTGTAACACGGTTTAAAATGGCTAAGTATAAGTGTCCATCCTTATTACATGAAATTGAGTATGCGAAGATGAAACTTGGGGGTTTAAGTTTCGTACTTAGGAAGAGCTTCGCTAGCCAACACTTCACTGACCTTGGTCAGTTGGTCATATAGGCAGCTCCTTATGAACAACTGCTAAGGGAAGAAAGCCAGGGTAAGGCAGCTTTTATAGGGACCTATTACAAGGAGGTCGTAAACCACAGCCTACTTCTCTTAGGGGCTAGCAAAAGAAACATGTTGACTTTGTCGAATTTGAAGTGGACGCGGCTGAAATAGTCGAAGGGAAACCTTATGTCTGCAAGGCTCTCGCTAGGCCGAATGATCAACCCAAGTAGGTTGAACAGACGAAATGGGCCCCTTAAAGAACCTTTGATGCCGGAGTAAAATACTTCTTCGATATTTCCAAGGCATACTTGATTTTTTATCAGTTGTTACGAGACAAACAGATCAAACTGCCTCCAGGGCATCAAATACCATTCGACAGCGATCTAAGAGAGCAAAAATATTGTAATTGGTATCACACCCGTACTCACACTACTAATAATTCTGCGGTTTTACAAAATGCCTTGCAAAAAGCTATCACAACAGGACACATCAAATTTTTAGAGAAGGAGAAAGGTGTTATGCTAGTAGATGAAGACCTATTTCCAATCAATACGGTCAGCGTCGACTTCTCAAAAATGGCAGGGCCAAAGTGAAGCACTCAGGCAACCAGAAAGTCTGGGCAAGTCCAAAACCCATAACCACAGAAGTCCTGCCTAAACCCTCTAGCTACTCCATTCCAAAGTAAGGCCGATGGCGTCCAGCTTGGAAAGAACACTCTGTTGCCAAGCAAAATAAGCGCTGACCAAACAGTGCCAACCTGCACTGGATAATTGGCAGCCTCCACAGGTAAGCTAGGCAGCCTAATAAGAGACAAGGTACAAGGAAAGTGGCCAGTGATTTATACTCGCTGCAAACCTGGTTTGTTATAATCGCACCTAGAACCCTAACATAAAAATTATAATGTTGTGCCACGTAGGTGAGGCAGCAGCGTACGCCGGTGAATTATTTGCGATGGTCATCAAGCCAACTCATAAGATCATTGACCGAAGCACCGGACTCCCGGTTGAAGAAAGATTCCTTAATCGAGAATGGGGAAGGTTCATGGACGGTGATTTTTGAGATTACCCTCCTATCATTAGTCCCAAAACCGAAGAGGATTGCAAGGAGAACTTGGTGGCTGCTTGCATCAATAATTGGTACCTCTGTACCGTGTGCATTGATAAAAGTCTGCTATTCGGGGTCTGAGAACTAAGACTTAATGAAAGGTGACTAAATACTATAGGCATAGTCCTTACCGTAACACACACATGGTCGGACCCTCCTCGAAGCCCTTGAAGTACAGGTCAAAGCCCGTGGCATTTCTTGGCTGATTCAGCCTTGACAGCAGGAACGGATCCCTGAATGGACCCACTACTATTTAGTCGATTTGATCATCCATTCGAGCTGTCATGGCTGTTTTGGATATTTTTGTGCATAGGACCCACAACCCCGCACTCCAGACATAGTGTCTATGCCCCTGGGAGTGATAGGCCCCACTCTTGACCATCACTTACATTGTTGGGCCATATAGGTGGGTCCACAGGGCTTAACATAGACAATAAGTGAATATTATGACTTATGGGTAAGCCAAACAGGACATTAGGGCCACTTACAATAAATAAGACCTTTGGCCTTATTGGCCATTACTCATTCCAACCACAACCGATTGGGGCATTGAAGAGAAGAGAAGGAAAGGTGGAGAAAGAGGAGGGCTTGAATGCTTGCTAACTTGGGGGGGTTTACATTAACTTTTATATTAAATTGAGGTTAACACCCTTTTTCTCTCATTCCCTCTATTCTATTTTGGATTTGGGAATTTTCTAGGGAATGGGTTTTACCTAGGTTCCAGTTGGAATCGAAGGTATGGTCTGAGCTATACAATATGCCTCATTAATGGGTTCCATCCTCTACATTCAACCCCCAGGGAGCCCTATTTGCAACCTTGTTGTTGTCTAATGATCCCTCTGACCCTAACCCTCAGAATCCATCAAGGGAGAGACCAATCCATGGATTCTCTAAGGCCAATGATAGAAACCAAGTATTAGTCACCTTAGAGAGGTTTAGGACACCCTCTCCTAGCCCTTGGCCTGATGAATCCCAAGGAAAAAGGCTGGGAGATAAAAACCTACGAAGTGCTTGTGTTACCTTGAACGGATGAATGAATGGAACCAGTTATCGTGATTCGGTCCATAGATCTGTTCCATATAAATTGGGTAACATGAGCGGGCGGAACAACGAACGGCCCCAAGGATTGATTCTGTCCGTGGTTTCGTTCCTCTTGGTAAAACTTTAGTACTGGGTGGAACAACGAACGGAACCATATGATTGATTTTGTCTGTGGTTCCATTCCCCTTAGTAAAGTCTCAGTTGTGGACGGACGGACGAACGGACCCAATGGTAGGTTCCTTCTATGGTTCCATTCCACCTATTTGAGCTCAAATGCCTGGGCGGATCGATGGACGGACTCACCCTGCTGCCTCCGCCCTTGAGTTCGTTTGTGTTGTATTTTTAATAACCAACATTTTCTTTGGGGACTTCCCTTGGGGACCTTCCTACATCTTCTAACCATGTTCACGCATCCCTTAGTGATCTAATTACTACGGGGGAGCATGTATCAAGGCAATTTATAGCAATCGCACTGAACGACATGTGGACGACAAGTGAGTGAGTTTGGGCTTTGTTTGGGTTTGCCTATATGCATCTATACATCTATATAATATTAATTGCATCATTATGATCATGTTTGCATTATTGCATCTATTTCTATTTTGACACTGATGATATAGATTGTGATGTGGACTGTGTTGGATTTTAGTGTCGGGTCATACCAGTACTGGGACCCTGGATTGAGAACTACTATTGCATGTCATGATGGCCTGTATGCACAATGCTGTGCTGGTACCCAGGTGTTAGATGGAATGGGACGTTGATACACCCGGAATACCTCTTGACACAATAGGAACCATATAGTGTAACTGTGGTTAGGACTTCGTTCCCTATGCCACAACCCTTACTAACAGGGGTTTAGGTGTTGGGTAACTAGAGCACCTGATGCTTGTGGAGAGTTAGAGAGGCCAGGCCAGGGGTAGTAATGGTCATCGGGGTCTGCCTCTGGGTGGTGATGGCTACGACTGACGCGAGTCCCATGGTAATAATTGAGGTTACATTATGGTAAACATGGAAGGATCTACGGTGTTTTCCCGAGTTATTATAGTAGCATATACCCATAGACTTAGCATTGTGTGTTAGATGGTAAATGAATTAATAATGGCATGCATCATGGACTATTTGTGTTGTTGTGTGTATATGCATCCCTATCCCCTCCTTGGCTCAGTGGAGCTAACCCCCGTATACACATTCTTTTTAGATGATGATACAAGTACAGGCGACGGATGTTCGTGTGATGATTGTGCTTACGGGCCCTGGTAATTCTTAGGATGTGGTCCCTTTTTATTCACTTTTGGGTTGTGTGCCTTATATAAACATTCATTGTTATACCATAGCTTGAGTAGTTATGTCATGGTCAATCGATAACGGTAACAGAACCTTATTCGTTAGCCGATTGAACATATTATAACTACTACCCTTAAACGCTTCCGCTTATACATTTGACACTTGGGAATGTAATATTTATTTCCTTTCTGTACTCTGATATTAATAAGACATTGATGTTAGTATAAGATTGTGGAATGGGACACTGTATCTGTGATCCTAGTACCTTAGTGGGATGACGTGTATCGTTCCAGTCATCCCTTTACTTATTATTATATTCCTTATTAGAATGAGGGCATGATAGTATGGTATCAAAGCATGATGCTCTACACTAACCATAGTCTGGTAGAGACTCTTGATTTATTCTACACAATTAGGATCTAACTTAGAGGCTTCCAACGAGAATAATTGGATGTGTGTAAAACCTAAGAAGGAGAGTAGCTAGGGTGAAGGCCGATGATATGGCAGATAATAGAGAACAACAATAGATGGAAAAGACATATATATCCATTCAATGATCTAGCTGAATTTACATAAACCTCCCTTGGAGGTGTATACATCGTACTCAAAGCCAGACAAAACCACAAAATTTCAGCTGATTACACGGAGTCCTTACACAAACTGAGAAGTAAAGGTTGAAAATAACAACAATACTAATAAAAAAAAAAAGGGACAACTTCTGGTGCTAGGGGCCTAGTCCTCCATAGCATCGTTGTAATCCTCCTCCTCCTCATCGTTGCCTTCATAATAGAGATAGGCATTGATGTCATTTATGTCCTTCTCTACTCTCTCAAACCTCTGGTCGTATGTAGCAAACTGGCCCCAGATGTCAGCAAACCCCTGTGTCATGTTGGTGTTGAGCTGGGCCATGCTGGTACCCAACTGTCCAATGGCAGCAATAACAACACTCATATCTGTGCCCTCTGAACTGGAGGCCCTCACAGTGTGCTACACTGGCTCCTCATGAACCTCCTCATCCTCTGCCTCTAAGTAAACAGGTTCACCATCACTAAAAACATCATACTGGATATGCATTCTGGCAAGGGCATTGTACCCAAATGGTTCTTTGAAGCTTTCAGATGCAGCTTCACTGTTTAGGTCCACTTTGAAGTGTAGCAAGACTCAATGAGTAGCCTCCCATAGGGTAGTGTGATCTTACGCTGAGGCTTTGAGACTGCGGGGACATGTGCCTGATGATGGGATAGGGCGGGTATGTCTACTCACCCACATAGAGAGAGTAGGCCAACGAAGCTACCATGAGGGAAGGCTTTGTGCTGTTTCCTTTGACTGGGACCAAGTTAGTCTTGGCGATGTAGGTCAAGACCCACTGTGAGAGACCAAAGTTGGTGAGGTTCTCTCTATAGGTGTACTTGCCATCTGTGAGGACCTCATATAGATGCTTGTCAGCTGTCTTGGGAAGACTGGTATTGGGGTCCCTTCCTGGAGGATTGTAGACTCTGTTCCCCTCATGTGATATATTGAGAACCACTCCCAACTCCACCTCATCGAAGGAGATGGGCACCCCCTTTACAAGGGAAGTGATCCCATGCCTCACTTTGCCTTCATGGATGAGAACTAGATTGGAGTAGAACCCTCTGATCAATATAGGGTAGTAGAATGTGGGGAGCAAGAGCATGCTGACCCATCTCAATCTATTGAACCTTTGCCCTACCTTGAAGGCAATTACCTCATCCACTACAACATCCCTCCCTGTAAGGATTTTCCTACTATGGAGGAATTGCTTGAATATATCCTCGGCCTCCATGGATACAAATAGGTTCGTATTGAAAGGAGCGGGTGGTGGTGGTATAGCTAGGGCATTTCTTCTTCCCCTAACCATGTTGACAGTCTACCTATACACAAGAAGACAAAAGGAACAGAAAATGTTGAGTTAGTTGAGTAAAACACGAACCACTAACAATAAAATGAGAATTTACAAGTTGTATGGGGTACAATGAGATCTTAAAGGTCTATCACATAACCAATTCCAAATATAACACAACAAAAGGGGGATTTTAAATTCCTTAACAATTCTAAACAAGAACAAGGGACATAATTGAATGTGAACAAAAAAATATATATGAATAATTACATATATATATATATGTGTGTGTGTGTGTGTGTGTGATGGTGTCTTCATTTTAGAGTTTGTTGGTGATCTTGTAGAGGAAACAAAATCATGTGTGAAATCCATGTCTCTTGTATAGACTCCATGGGTTAGAAAAGACTTTGATTCGCCTAGACACTCAGAAAAAAGGAAATGGTTTTTTGACCATTTCTTGGCAGAAGATCAAGATAGAATAAGAACTCTTTGATATGAAAAAAATGGAGACACTGAAAGTGAGTATTCCATTTTTTACCTATTTAGAAATTTATACTAGTAATAATAGTATTAAATAACCTTTTAGTAAGGTCCAAGCTCACAAAAATGCACATAAGAGTTGGATAACAAATGATAACACTACTATAGAATCAATCCGTCCTCCATGGGTTAGAAAAGACTTTGATTCGCCCAGACACTCAGAAAAAAGGAAATGGTTTTTTGACCATTTCTTGGTAGAAGATCAAGATAGAATAAGAACTATTTGGTATGAAAAAAATGGAGACATTGAAAGTGAATATTCCATTTTTTACCTATTTAGAAATTTATACTAGTAATAATAGTATTAAATAACCTTTTAGTAAGGTCAAAGTTCACAAAAATTCACATAAGAGTTGGACAACAAATGATAACACTACTATAGAATCAATCCGTCCTCCTATGGAAAAAATAAAACTTACTCTGGAAAATACCGAAATATTGGCTGCTCCCTTTAAGGTCACTTAAGGAACCTCCGATGGCATATAAAGTTTAATTGAACAAGCAAACTTTTCAAACCAATATCTGCAATCAATTGGACAGGAATTAACTAAGATAGAATGCCTAGTCCAAAGTCCTCAAAAGTTAAGCATCCCTAAAAAAGGAAAACTTCTAAACAAATATGAACCATTATTTAAACCATATTCTATATCGAACAAACAATCGAAAGAGTTGAACAAAATTGAATTATTAAGAGAAATAGAGATGACGCTTAGTTTTATAATAATCTCAGAAACACCCCAAAAACAAGTCACCGGAGCAAGTTCAAATACTGGAACAATCCATAACATAAAAGTACACGATTCAGAAACAACATCCGACTCTGAAGAAGTAGAGCATAGAACGATGAATTCCATTATTAGTAACTTCAGGACACCAACAAATTACTATCCTAGGCCTACTTTCCTAGACCTTCAATTAGAAGAAAGAGGTTCTTCTCATCAAGCAACATATCAAAGTGGGATCATCTATGAATGGAACATAGATGGTGCTTCTGATTACAATATAGTAAACAAACTATAAGAAATGACAATTGTAAGTAACGCCTACCGAATCAAAGAGACTTCTGAGAAGGTTGTTGCTTCCCTAATAATCTCAGGTTTCACTGGACAATTAAAAGGATGGTGGGATTATGTACTCACACCTTATCAAAAAGATGAAAGTATAAATACAGTCCAAACAACAGACGAAGGGAAACCCATCTTGGAAGACAATCAAACAGTTCAGTAAACACCCTGATATTCAGCATAGCAAAATATTTCTTAGGAAACCCGTTAAAAGTCAAAGATAGAACGTCAGAACTATTAACCAATTTAAGATGCAAAAAATTATAAGACTTGGATGGTATAAAGATACTTTCATGACCAAAGTTTAACAAGAGAATATGCTAATCTTCCTTGTTGGAAAGAAAAATTTATCACAGGACTTCCAAACCTGTTTTCTGAAAAAATAAAACAAAGACTAAGAAAAGAAAATAATGGAACAATACCTTATGATGACCTCACTTATGGAGACTTGATCAATTTAGTTCATGAAGAAGAATTAGCTCTTTGTACAAATATTAGACTAAGAAAACAAATCAGAAAAAAGAACAAGTTTTAGTAAAAAGAATTAGGAGGATTCTGCGAACAATTTGGATTTGACACTTTAAAATCTCCACCTTCTAAATCCCATAAGACTAATAAGAAATACAAAAAATTTAGAAGACATAATTACAAAGAGAAAATAAATCTACTAGAATCATATACCTTATTATAGGAAAAAATCCTTCCAAAAATCCAATAAATTCAAGCAGAACAATAAACAAGGATGTTTTAATTGTGGAAAACCAGGCCACATTGCTAAATATTGCAAGTTAGCAAAAATATAAACTCCCTAAAGGCTAAAGAGATCTCCAAAGATAAAATGTAGGAATTTTTAGAAAGTGGAACAGATACAGAAACAACTTCAAGTGATGAGGAAAGAATTAATTACATCAAAAACCCTAGCAGTTCTTCTGATGAAGACGGTGATCCAGAAGGGTCTCCTTGCAACTGTGATAAATGTATTTTCAGAGAAGATTGTAGTGAAACTAAGTCCATCCACATGATTAGATCAAACAAAATTTTTTTCTTAGAAGAAATAGACCAAATAGAGGATCTAAGCCTTAAAAACGCATACTTAGAACAAGCTAAGGAATCTTTATTACAACCAAGTCCTACTACTCAATCTTATGACCTCAATAAGATATTCAAAAATTTTAACTCTAACAGCCAATCGTCCAACATATAAAAAAAAACACAAGAATCCAGAATTTAGAGATTACATCCCAAGAGTTTTTTTAAGAAGAAATCAAAATCATTAAGTCAGAACTTGTACTCCCTAAGAAAAAACAAGATAAACAAGCATATCCTGAAACGGTTGCAGAAGAGACTGACAACAAGCAAGAAATAGAAGAAGATCCTCGTAATTTTATCCGGTTAATACATAATGTTTCTTATCAAAAGTGGAATGTTAAAATTACCATCGTAGTGTCTTCTTCCCATAAAATTATCGCCATTACCCTTATTGGTATAGGAGCCAAATTAAATTGTATCCAAGAAGGTTTAATTCTGACTCAGTATTTTGAAAAAACAAAACAAAGATTAACAAGTGCAAATGGTTCTAATATGCTTGTAAATTATAAACTTTCAAATGTACACATGTATCCAAGGAGTTTGCTGAAGCAAGTATTTATCTTAGTTCAGGATCTAGACATAGAAATCATACTTGGGCAACCATTCATAGAACTCATCAAACCTTAAATTATAAACTTTCAAATGTACACATGTATCCAAGGAGTTTGCTGAAGCAAGTATTTATCTTAGTTCAGGATCTAGACACAGAAATCATACTTGGGCAACCATTCATAGAACTCATCAAACCTTTCATAGTTACTGAACAAGGTATATCAACAAAAGTTTTAGGAAAGAAAATAATCTTTAAGTTTTTAGAAACAACTCAAACCAAACAAATAGACATGCTTAAAGCAGTAGAAATCACCAGAACTCATAGCATAAACTTAATCCATAAAAAAGAAAAGCATTTAGAATACTTAAAACATGAAGTTGCACATAAAAGAATGGAGGGAAGATTAAAAGACAAACTAGTTCAACAACAAATAGCTGAGATTCGACAGCAATTTGAACAAACCCTATGCTCTGACTTCCTTGATGCTTTTTGGCATAGGAAGAAACACGTCATAAGACTCCCATTTGAAAGAGATTTTTCTGAGAAATTTCTGAGAAAAATATACCTACCAAAGCAAGACCAATCCAAATGAACCAAGAATTACAAGAAACTAGCAAAAAAAAAAAAAATCCAAGAACTCTTAGATAAGAAATTAATTAGGAAAAGTAAATCTCCATGGAGTTGTGCGGCCTTTTATGTCAACAAAAATGCCGGAATTGAAAGGAGGACCCCAAGGCTAGTTATTAACTATAAACCCCTAAATGATGCCTTACAATGGATAAGGTACCCTATTCCTAACAAAAAAGACGTACTCCAGAAAGATTATCAAGCATAAATCTTTTCTAAATTTGATATGAAGTCGGGGTTTTGGCGGCAACATGCTATTGGGTGGTGGTCCCGCTTATGGGATCAAATCAATATGTTCTAAGAAGAAATATTTGAATATCAATCTCATCAATATCATCGATCTCATAAGTATCATAGCAAATTCCATCAATCGAATCACTTTTTCAAGAAATATGAGACATCTAAGTCGTACAAGTAAAGAGATCTACAAATTCATGAACAGGACAGGTTCAAAACTGCATTTACTACTCCTTTTGGGCATTATGAATGGAATGTGATGTCCTTTGGTTTAAAAAATGCTCCAAGTGAATTTCAAAATATCATGAATGACATTTTAAACACTTATGGAAACCACACCATTGTTTATATAGATGATGTTCTGATATTCTCGAAATCCATAGAACAGCATTTTAAACATCTAAAAAACTTTTACCAAGTGATAAAAAATAGTGGACTAGTCCTTTCTCAAAAGAAAATGGAATTATTCCAGAACAAAATTAGATTTTTAGGACACTATGTTCACCAAAGAATCATTATCCCTATAGAAAGAACAATTGCTTTTGCTAGTAAATTCCTAGATCAAATTCTTGAAAAGAAACAATTACAACGTTTTTTAGGAAGCCTAAATTACGTCAGGGATTTCATCCCACAGATAAGTAAAATTTACGAACCTTTGTATCTAAGACTCAAAAAGAAACTTCCCACTTGGGCGGATGAGCAAACCAAAGCTGTTCAAAAAATCAAACAGCTAGTCAAAGAAATCCCATGCCTAAACCTAGTAAACCTAAATCTATTTAAAATAGTTGCAACAGATGCCTCAGATATAGGGTATGGAGGAATCTTAAAACTAGTAGACTAGACGAAAGAGTAATTAGTCCAATTCATATCTGGAGTTTGGAATTCTGCCCAAAAAAATTACAATATGATAAAAAAAGAAGTTTTATCAATAGTATTATGCATCCAAAAGTTTCAAGGAGATTTGCTAAACAAAAAATTTTTGGTTCGTGTTGATTGCAGTGCTGCCAAACAACTTTTGAAAAATGATGTTCAAATTATTGCATCAAAATAAATTTTTGCTAGATGGCAAGCCTTTGTATCAAGTTTTGATTTTGACATTGAATATATAAGAGATACAAACTCAATTCCTGATTTTCTTACCCGTGAATTCTTACAGGGCCATAAGACTATCTTCCTGATCAAAATGGCTCCTCCTAAGGAGTCTTCATCCTCATCCTTCAAAATCAAGTCCAGGTCTTCTTATTCACAAACTCTACCCCTCAACCAACTTGCAAATATCCAATCAAAAAAAGTAAGCAAAACTATTCCTTTTTCTCAAATTATTGCAAGGACCTCGTCCCAATCTGTTACTAGACCAAATCCAACATCAACAACTCAAACTCAGGTGAAAAGCAAATTTTTTTGCAAAAATTACTTCCAATACCTATTTACCCTTGGTGAACAGTTCACCAGAGGATGCAATTCTACTGAAGAAATTGCAAAGAGAGTTTTTTTACCAAGGATGGCAGTACTATTCTCCAAATTTTGCCAAGACCCATGAATTCTATGAGTTCATTCTAGTAGACACCGATTCTATCAGGATCAAACAAAACTTTGATAAAGTTGATTCAAGTTTGGTGACTCATACTACTATTACTATTCTCAAGATTTTGACTCCCAAGGACTGGGTCACTCACCCGCTGTCACCCAAGAGATTTTCTCAAAATTATCAATCCTAAGAGTTGCGCTATTTTGATTATATTGATGCATGGTATCATGCATTTCTATATCAAAACAACAAAAATAGGCACTCCTGGTTATTTTGTTTTGACTATAAGTTTTCCAATATGATCCCATTCTGGTTTTCAAAATGGTAGACGGCCTTTGGACCCATTGAAGAAATTTTACCAACAGTGGTCATGGAAGCCTTCGTGGGATTTTGCCAACATACCATTCAAGTCCCTGAACAACCCAATCTTCTACGTTTCTTTTTACATTGTCGTCTTGCTTGGATAATGTATTGAGAATACATGATTGAACAACAGGATACCTCCGATTGGAGCCTTCAAATTCTCACCAGAGCATTGAATGTTAAATGGTTGGAAGGGTGCGATTTAAGCAAATGCAGTACAGAAGCTATCATAAGGACCATAACAAGCCTAAAGCCCATGACAAAGTTGTCACCCTTTGAAAAATCAATCAATAGTAAGAGGCTCCAATTAAAAGCCTAACAAGCCCAAATTGCAGCCAATTAGCAGAATTGGGACCAGAAGAAGAGGGAGACCGTTTCAATATGAGCTCTCTTTCCCATTCTCTCTACCAAGGCCAGTTTGCTCAAGACCCATATGAAGACTATGATGATCTCCTCACACAACAAGTTACCTCTTCAACAGCCAGGTTCGTGACCAGAACCAAAGGAAAGTCCATTTAAATGAAAGGTAGCCAAAAGTAAGCAAATTACATAAAAATAAAAAAAAAAAAGAAAAGAAAAGAAAAGAAAAAGAGCTGCAATTAACACTTGGCAAAAAGAAGTGTTCATATTACAAACTCAAGATTTAGTTAGTCAAGCCACTACCGAGCCCACTCCAATACGGTAAAACCTCTGGAACAAACCAATCAGGAAACAGTGTCTATGACATGTGGACTACCTCGGTGTGATCCTAGAAGATTCCAATCCAAGACCAACCATTGGACCAACAATGCAGTCCTAAAAGATACCAATACAAAACCACCTATTGGACCGACAAAGCTCCTTTGTCATGAATAGAAAAAGCATGAACCAAAAGCTAAAAGCAAAAAAATAGGATTTGTCTCCTTGCAAGATTCCTTCTGCAAATGTATAGCTTTCACATCCTCTGCAAGTTTCCTGAAGAAGAGTTAACATCTTGCAGGATTCCTCCTGCAAAAGGAAAAGCATTCAAGTAATCAGTAAGATATCACGGAGCAAACAGGATCACTTTTCGTCCATAAATAGCAAAGAGTTTTTCAAAAGAGGGCACTACATGCTGAGAAGAGAATACTCTATTCTTTACTCTCAGATTTCAACACTCCCAGTTTTCAGTTTTTTTTTTTCGTTTTTGAGATTGTAAGTTTGTAAGCGAAGAAGGAGTTCTCTTGTCTACGCTCTAAACATCCAAGTGTTTTTCAAGTTCTTATCAATATCATCAAGTCTGTATTCTATTATCAAGTTCTTGTAAGTCATCAAGTCTCTTATCAAATCTTTTATGTCCTATTTCGAAATTCTGTAATCAAATCTGTTCCTCAAGATATATATATATATATATCCTCACACTCTCCAGATTTGAATCTTTAACAATTCACCAGGGTCTATCATAGTCCCAACAGAACTTCACCACTCTAATACCATCTGTTGCACCCTAGTCCCAGGATAAGGGAAAGGTGTCACCCTCATGGATGCTGACCTTAAGGTCAAGATAATAAACACGACTCACAAGGAAATTCAACATTTTATTTACTACCAATCCAATACAGTAGAGTCTAAAACATATGTGGAAGCAAATTAAAAACAAATCATAATACACATTACTATCCTTGGCACGAAATACACAGCAAACTGTCGAAAATGACTGAGGTCTCATGAGCATGTCATGTCCTGACTAGCGGTAATAGTTCTTTTGGGTATTTCCTCCATCTTGAACATCATCCTTCAATATAGTCCAACTTGTGTAATAAGCCCCGTCGATATCCATAGGTTCCTGGACTCTTCACTACAAGGATACCTGAAAATGCACTGAAGAAAGGAGGTCCCCAATAGGTGAGCTACAACGGCCCAATGAGTAAACATACCTTAAAAGGCTCCCAACCAGTAAAATCATTTTATGAAACCTTCATCTTGGAAAATCACTTTTGCAAAGTCCAATCATTTCAAATAAGCATCCTTATTACAAACAACCATTGCATTCATCACATACACTCTGCCTTTTGTGTGAAAAACTCATCTACACTCTTATTCTCACACCCAAAATCATACCATACTAGCTCATGCTCATGGTGAGATGGCCCACAAAACAATTGCACGCTCAATTCCAAAAAAACTCAAATCATTGCCATAACCACACTCAAGGTGGAATGGCCTCACAATATTATCATATTCTCAACCATATCTCAAATCATGCTATTGCATCAAGAAATCGTCGGGCGGTCCTTCGAGTGTCGTAACCTATAAAAGAATCAGGGGATGACAAAGGAGAATCGGTGTGGTTCTGGCCTAGGACTCTCCGATGCCAAAGTCATATCTCCTGAGCAAACAGATGAATAATAGTATTCAAGATGATCTTAGATGGGTAGAGTACCTTCCCTTTTATAGTGGGGTATGGCGGTGTGGGGTATGGCGGTGTGGAGAGTCCCAGTTGATGGTGAGTAGTCCTCGTAGTTGATAGAGTCCCTAGGTAGCAGGGTTCATCCTTGATTGGTTGGCTTCCCGTGAGACGTAGTGTCATAATAGACTTGGTATCCTTGATGGATAGACCTATCTACATGGTAGATGAGGTTCCTGGTGTATGAGTCCGTCCAGACTATGTGACTGGTAGGCGGCGGCCTAGAGTCCTTTGTGATGGGACATGTCTTGTAGATGGTGACAGTGGTACTCTGATCTACGTCTACCCGGCACCCGTGCCTCAATCCATGCGTCTGTGCATGCGCATAAGGGTCCGCACCCAAGGGAGTCCCAAGCCCAAGGGGGGTTAGCGCTCAAGGGAGGTCCATGCCCCAAGGGGGGTTGGTGCCTAAGGGAGGTCCACGCCCCAAGGGGGTTGGATCCCAAGGGTGGCTACGCCCGAGGGGGTTGGCTCCCAAGGATGGCCTCACCCAAGGGGGTTCGCTCCTGTGGGTGTCGATGGTCGACGCCTGCACTTGGTCTTCCCCTGGCCCCGATATGGTCCACCTCCTTAGGCCAAGCACGTGGCAGCATCCGATTGGTCGGTGTGAACTTGGGTTTATCATTTGCCCCCCACTCTCTTGGAACGGGGTGCTCAAGAGAGTATCCTCTGTGTTTTTGTACCAATTAAGGGGTTCATGGCAAATAATCTCTTCTCAGAGGGTGTGTCTATAAATTAGCTGGTGAGGGAGAGGTCGTGGGTTCAAACCTCTCCTCTCCCATCTTTTTGTCTCTTCTCTCTCTTTTTTGTTGTAGATTTATGCTCTTGTCTCTCTCTTCCCTTTTCACTTTCCCCCCTCTCATTTCTCTTCCTCTCTCTCTTGCTTTTTCACTTTTTACTTTTTTACATCTTCCACTTTTGCTTGAGCTTTGAGCTTGGTTACTATTCATTATGCCCCCCATGTGTTTGTTCCTGGGTTATAATGAATAGTAGTGCCTTCTACTTGTTTTCTTGATTTCACTTGGCCATTAGCCTTGCTTTGGTGGCTTGCTTAGCATCGTGCTCACGGTCTTACCCATTGTGCTACGCATTTATCACTTGTGCCTCTACCCTTGCTCGTGTGAGGTCAACGTCTGTCTCATTTTTGGTCTGTGCCTCTCATCCTGGGTCACACCCATGTGAGGCCAATGCCCTCCATTCGCACCCACGTGGGGGGTCGACGCCCATCCTCTTTAGTCCTCGTCCGGTGCCCTCGATCCACACTTGAGCCTCGTCCACGCCTGAGCTTTGATCGGGCCTGTGCTCAACTGTGCCCTTGCTCGATTCATACCCGTGCTCAACCGCGCCTGGAGCTCTATCCGTGCCTGTGCTCGACCGTGCCTGTGCTCAATCCATGCTCGTACTCGATCCATGCATGTGCTCGATCGATGCCCGTCCAGTGGTCTGCACCCATCTAGTGGTCTACGCTTGTTGCTCGATCGATGCCCTCCAACAGTCCATGCCTATGCCGCTCGATTGGCACCCATGCTGCCTTGATCTGTGTCTGGTATGTTTTTTTTTTCCCATTACCCTTCCTTATTGATTCGCAGGTTGCTGGTTGCAGGTTGGCATCCCTCTTCTTGCGTTGGTTGCTTGACTTTGGGAGACCGTCGTTCTGAGTAAGTAGCTAGCCTGCTTCATTGTCTATTCATGTCATCGTCTAGTGACTTTGATCTGACTACTGTTGTGGTTGGGTCTTCTGGGGAGTCCTCTTCCCCTGTGGACACCTCTCTCTCGTTGTCTTCCCCTACTGCTAGTGATGGGGAGGAGGAGGTTTCTAGAGACCTTGCCCCTAGTAGGGGTCGTAGGGTCTCCAAGGCTTCTACTTCTATTGGGGATCCTGGGAGTAAGTTGGCTCACATCCCTAGCATCGTGACCTCCTCGGACTTGGCGTCACTTCGTCGAGAGTTCCATATACCTTCTAAGGTAGTGCTTTGCACCCCCGGACCCGACGATCATGCTTTTTCCCATCAAGCGGATGAGGTCTACCTCTATCGTATTTTCTTTACCCATGGTCTTCACTTCCCTGTCTCCCATTTTGTGGAGTTGGTGTTAGAGCATTGGCGTCTTACCTCTAGGTAGGTGTTGCCCAACTCTTGGCGGGTCATCCTGGGTTTCTATGTGTTCTTTACCCGGATGGGGCATGCTGCTACCATTCCCCTGTTCTCGTACTTCTACGAGTTAAAGAAGAGGGAAGGTGGTTGCTACCACTTCGCTCGTTGTCTCCCTAGGGTGTCTCTTGCCATGCTCGATCCTCTTATAGGGATCACTAGCTCAGTGAAATACTGGAGGGACCGCTTCTTTTTTGCCATGGTCCCTCGATGTGCACTGCGGTCTACCTGGGAGGCCATTGATGTCAAGAGGGTGAATCGCTCTCTTAAGTTGAGCAACTTTGAGCCGACTCCCTCCAACGATGTCAGAGATGTGATCCGTTTGACGTCCGTGAGTTGGATTCCGAGGCCTTCCTATGTCTTTGGCAGCTGAGTCTTGGTAAGATCTTTGGTTTCTTAGTATTTGATGTTTGCATCTATATTTTTCTTCTAATGTACCTGTTGTTTGAATTGTCTTGTGTTCTTGATTGGATGTCGCTATACAGTGGACATACGATCGGATCTCAGTGTCTTCCGCTCTAACCTGCAAAAGAGAGGTACTCAGACTACCCCCCCTGTGGATGGTTCTTCTGCTGCTGATCCCCTGATTCCTACTTCTTCTCCTTCAATGGTCATTGGGACCAAGTGGAAGGGGGGTCCAGATCCTCCCAATTCAGTGAGAACCGGGCCGTGTGTTATCCTTCTGCGGTCACCTCCTATTGCCGCTACTTCTGGGTCTTCCGCTCCACCCCCCTCCAGAGGCAAAGGGGTGGTCTCCTCTTTTGCTGGCGTGACTGCTGATCCACCAACCTCATCTCCTTTGGTGCTTCCTTGGGATCTTCAGGAGGGAGCGACGTTGACTAGCCATGGTGTGTCCCGGGAGTGGTTGGACATGGGAAGGCTTCCCGCTGAGCATTCAGTCATACAAGGGTTTAGTGACGCATTCTTGGCACAAACCCTCTATCAGGACATGGCTTTTGTGAGTCGTGCCTCTCGATCCTTGGCTTGTTGTGTTGTTACTTTTCTTATACTTAGGATGTTTTTTAACGGCTGTGTTGGTTGTAGGTCCAGCATCGTGCCATGGAGGCGGTGCTTCGCCTTGAGAGCTCTGCTTTTCAGGAGAACCAGTTGAACCGTAAGCTGTAGGGCCTAAAGAAGGAGCTTTAGGGGCATAAGGTCGCATGGGAGGAGGCCGTTGCTTGTGAGAGGAGTATGGCTGAGGAGCTCAGGGTTGTGTCTGCTGCGGTGGCCCAGAGTTTGATTAGGGTTTGTACCCAGGAGGAGGAGCTTCTCGCCTTGGGGCAAAGTCATGAGGTTGAGGTATCTGAGGCTGGTGAGCGAGCAGTGGCAATGTACCAACAGTCTCCTGAGATCATTGTGTACTTCTAAAAGTACAACCAGGAGATATATGATGTGGGCATCCGGGACTTAGCAGTTCGTGTTCTGGAGAAGACCCCCGATTATGACTTCTCGGGGTTCTCGGAGGTCACTGCATTGCTATCTACAACTGTGGCGGTGACTTGTGTCTCTCCTGAGGATGGTGTCGTGGTGCCAGAGGAGGGTGTGGTCTTTCCAGAGGAGGGCATTGCTCGCCCACCTGAGGCCGATATGATGTCTTCTGCAGGGTTGGATATGACCCCTCCATCAGATGCTCCTTGATTCTATAGGTGTTCTAGACATTGAACTTTTGGATTCTGAACTTTGAGTTGTAATATTTGTGACCTCTTTCCTTTGTCGTTTGTAGTTGATTTCTCTTCTTTCTAGTATACTGTCCTTTATGGCTTGTGCATATGGTAGTCCTTTGACCTTGACGACCTCGAGCTTCGATGATCTTTCGACACTGGTGGGCTTATGCCTTGGTGGCCTATAGACCTCGATGTTGTCATATTCGGGAGGTCTACGGGCCTTTGGTGGTCATCTGACCTTGGTGGTCTACGAACCTTGGTGGCCTTGCGCCTTATTGGTCGGTGGACCTTGGTGGTCTACGGACCCTGGTGGCCTTGCACCTTATTGGTCAACAGACCTTGGTGGTCTATGAACCTTGGTGTGGTGGAAGTGATTTGATTGATGTGCAGTAGGAGTAGACGAGTATATCCCAAATCAGCTATTTACTTCCAATCATAAAATTTCAAATTATCCTTGAAAACTATAATGTAACCTACTGTGTACCATGGCTATGCTACTGCTACTGCTACTACTACTACTGCTATTTCAGTGCTTCTACTGCTACTGCTACTTTTACTGGTAGTACTTCTTCAGGTGTTCTGAGTTCCAAGTGCGATCTATCTTCTTACCCCCGGAGTTTTCAAGTGGTAGGTCCCTGGACGTATCTTCTTGGAAACTATGTAGGGTTCTTCCCAGTTGGCTAACAATTTCCCTTCCTTCTATGGCTTTGATGCGCTAGCCCTTCTTAGGACTAGGTTTCGCTGGTGGAATAGCCTCTCTCTCACTCTGACATTGTAGTACATGGCTGTGCATTGCTGGTATGCTACGTTCCTTAGGAGTGCCTTCTCTCGGACCTCATCTATGAAGTCTAGGTTCGCCCATGGTCCATCGACATAGGTGCGCTCGTTGAAGTGTAGTACTTTCTGGGACATGGCGAGGACCTCTACCTCAGTACCGTATGCTAGGCGGAATGGGCTTTCTCCTATGGGTGTCCTTACTGTGGTTCGGTACGCCCACAGAATGCTTGGTAGTTCCTCAACCCACTTCCCCTTGGCTCCTTCTAGCCTTTTCTTGACCCCTTCTAGTAGTGTTCTATTGGTCACCTCTACTTGACCATTGGCTTGTGGGTATGCTACCGAGACAAACTGAAAGTCAATGTTGTCGCTCTGACAGAATGCTCTGAATTTAGGGTTGTTGAATTGCTTGCCGTTGTCTGAGACTAGGATCTTTGGTACCCCAAACCTGTAGATGACGTCGTCGCGGAAAAACTTCTCCCTTTCATTCTCTAGTATTTTGGCCAGTGGCTTAGCCTCGACCCATTTGGTGAAGTAGTTTATAGCAATGACCAGGTACTTCATGTTCCCTGATGCTGCAGTGAAATCGCCTAGGATGTCCATCCCCCACATGGCAAAGGGGATGGGGTTTAGGATTGATGTTAGTTTGGTGGTGGGTAGATGGGGGTACTGGGGCAAACAACTGACATTGCTCGCACTTCTTGACATACTGTATTGCTTCCTCTTG
This sequence comes from Telopea speciosissima, assembly GCF_018873765.1. Lineage (NCBI taxonomy): Eukaryota > Viridiplantae > Streptophyta > Magnoliopsida > Proteales > Proteaceae > Telopea > Telopea speciosissima. The sequence continues at coordinate 43,372,788 of NC_057920.1, forward strand.
CATTCGTGGCCAGTAGAGCCCCTGACAGAGGACTTTGTAGGCTAGGGCGCATCCCCCATGTGGCTTCCGCAAATCCCTTCATGGACCTCTGCCAGGGCGTACTTGGCTCCTTTGGGTCACAGGCACCGGAGTAGTGGTGTTGTGACCCCCCTCTTGTATAGTACTCGGTCTAAGACGGTGTACTTTGCAGCTCTCATCCGTATCTTCTTTGCCTCGACCTTGTCTTCTGGTAAGACTTCGTTCTGTAGGTAGTTGAGTATAGGATCCATCCAGCTAGGCCCTTCCTCAATCTCATTGATCTGTTTCTCCCGATATGTTGGCTCATGTAGGATCTCAATGTAGACTGCACAGGCCAAGTTCTGGAGCTCGTCATTGGCTAGCCTTGATAGGGTGTCGACGGTGGCATTCTTGATCCTGGGGACTCGGACCATCTCGAACTTCATGAACCCCTCGATCAGCGCTCGGACACGTGCTAGGTATGATGCCATTCGCTCATCCTTTGCCTCATACTCTCCATTCACCTGGTTCACTACAAGGTAGGAGTCACTCCGGATGGATAGGTGTGCTACTTGGATGGCCTTGGCTACCCGGAGTCTAGCTTGTAGGCCTTCGTATTCTGCTTCATTGTTTGATGCTTGGAAGGTGAATCGAAGAGCATACTAGATTCAAAATCCCTCGGGGCTGGTGAGTATGAAGCCAGCCCCACTTCTTGCTGCATTGCTCGAGCCAGCCACGAACATCTCCCACGATCCTCGATCATGCTTCTCTAGTTCTTCTGCTTTTGGTTCGACCTCAAATAGGGTGCATTCGGCAATGAAGTCCGTCAAAGCTTGGCCTTTGATGGCCATCCGTGGTTGGAATCTGATGTCATGCTCACTCAACTCTACCACCCAGGCTATCAGTCATCCGGAGACGTCTGGCTTGTGGAGTACCTTCTTTAGTGGTAGGTCGGTGAGTACTGTGATAGCGTGGGCCTGAAAATATGGTCTTAGCTTCCTAGCTGCGATCACCAGTGCATGGGCCACCTTCTCAATCCTTGTGTACCTAGTCTCTGCATCAATCAGAACATGGCTGACATAGTAGATGGGTCTGTGGACCTTACCTTCTTCCTTCAGCAGTAACGCGCTTATGACAACTAGGGTGGCAGCTACGTAGACCTGTAGCTCTTCATTGGGCTCTGGTCGCCCAAGTAGTGGTGGGCTCTCTAGGTACTCCTTCAGTTCTTCGAAGGCCTTCTGGCACTCCTCTGTCCATGCAAAGTCCTTTGGACTTTAGAGGTTCTTCAACGTCTTGAAGAATGGTAGGCACTTGTCTTTTGATCGTGACACGAACCTCGAAAGGGCTACGACCCTTCCATTCAGTCTTTGCACTTCTCTGACCGTCTGAGGGGGTGCCATCTCTTGGATGGCTTTGATCTTGGATGGGTTGGCTTCTATTCCACATGCTGAGACCATGAACCCTAAGAATTTCCCTAACGTTACATTGAAAGCGCACTTTACGGGGTTTAGCCTCATCTGGTTCCTTCTCAGTACTGTGAATGCCTCCTCTAGGTCGGTCAGGTGTTGGTGGGCTTGGACGCTTTTTACGAGCATGTCATCTACGTACACCTCTATATTGCATCCGATCTATTCCTCGAACATCTTGTTGACCATCCTTTGGTAGGTGGCTCCTGCGTTCTTTAGTCCGAACGGAACCATACATGAGGATCTGATTGTATCCTGAGTAGGCATCTATGAAACTCAGCATCTCATGGCCAGCAGTAGCATCGATCAACAGGTCTATCCTGCGCAACGGGTACTCATCCTTTGGGCATGCCTTGTTTAGGTCTGTATAATCGATGCACATTCTCTACTTCCTGTTGGGCTTCGGCACCATGACCACGTTAGCGAGCCAGGTTGGGAACTTTTCTTCTCTGATGAACCCAGACTAGCTCAATTTCTCAACCTCTTCCTTGATAGTTTCTTGTTGGTCAAGGGTAAAGTTACGTCGCTTCTATTGGATGGGCTTCCTGGTTGGATCGACATGTAGCCGGTGTTCTACTATGGATCGTGGTATGCCTGGCATGTCAGAGGTCGACCATGCAAAGACATCCATATTAGCTTGGAGGAGGTGTCTAAGCTCATCCTTCTGCTCCTTGCTCAACAGTGAGCCAACCTGTACGACCTTGGAAGGGTCGTCCTTACTGAGCGGCCATGGGATGAGGTCTTCCACTAGCCTTCCTCTTCTCTCTGTCAGTTCATCTCTCTGGTCACTGACCAGGTTCTCTATGCACAGTGCCATCCCGTGGATGTTACCATTATTTTTCTTGATGAAGGTCGCATAACACTCCCTTGCTTTCTTCTGATCTCCCCGGACCTTGTCTACCCCATTCTCAGTGGGGAACTTCATCTTTAGGTGGAGTGGTGATACGACTCCTATAAGGGCTATTAGAGATGGTCACCCTAAGAGGCCATTGAATGATACCATGGACTTGACAACCATGAAGTTGACCATGATCGTCACTTGGCGAGGGTGTACTCCGAAGGTGACGGGTAGCTCTATGGTGCCTCTGATGGAGGCGGTAGCGCCTGAGAATCCATGGAGGTAGGTTGGCTCTGGCTTGAGTTGATCGTCTCTGAACCCGAACTGTCGGTAGGCTTCCAGGGAGAGGACATTTACTGATGCTCCTGTATCTATCAACACCCTGTGTACAGGTCGGTTGGCTACCTCCATCTGTACTACCAGGGCATCCTCATGTGGAAAGCTTAGTCCTTCCAAGTCTTCATCCGAGAAGGAGATCATTGTCTTGGACTTGGCTACCTTGTTTGGCTTCTCCGCTATTCCCACAAACTGGTATGGGCATTGGCCTTCCTGGTGGACTCTTGCCCCGGTCCTCCAAGTATGGTGAGGATGGGAGGTCCCTTGGTGCCACTAGGCTCCGCTACATCTCCCCTTTTTTCTGGGTGGTCTCTCTCTCGATCCGTCCTTCTTTCTTCTCTCCTTGGATCTTCTCTCTCTCAATCACGGCCTCTATCTCCTTGACCCAAACGGCCATCACGCCTCCCCTTCACGTACTTGTTCAAGCTCCTTGCTCTTACAAGTTGCTCTATCTCCCTCTTCAGTTGGTAGCAGTCCTTCTGTATCATGTCCATTTTCCTTATGGAAGAGACAGTACTTATTGGGGTTACGCTTCTCGGGTCCTGCTAGCATGGGTCGTGGCCAATGGAGTAGGTCACGATCTTGAATCTGCATGAGGATCTGAGACCTGGTAGTGTTTAGTGACATGAACTCAAGACTGCTTACTCTCTCACTCCTCTCTGGACAATGGTCAGTCCTTCCAGATGGGCGGTCTCCCTTCTCTTGTCGATGCTCGGTCCTCGACCTCTTACTTTCTTTACGATCATCTGACATTGACCTCTTGTTATCTTGTGGCTTGGCCTCGATCACCTTCTTCCTAGCTTGCAGTACTTTGACCATATTGGGGTACTCATTGCATCGCTCCAGGAGCTCCTTCATAGTCCTAGTCTCATGACGTGCCAGGTCCTTGATCAGGTCCAGGTCTCTGATGCCTCCTGCCAAGGCTGCATGCTGAGTCTGGTCGTTCAAGTCTCGAACCTCTAAGGATTCCTTGGTGAACCTGCTGAAATACTCCCTGAGGGACTCCCCAGGGTTCTGTACCACGTTCATTAGATTGATCGTGGTCTTCTTCTGCTTGACACTACTCTGGAAGCGGGTAACGAATTACTCGCATAGTTCTGCAAACGAACCTATCGACCTCAATCGTAGTCTGAAGAACCAGGAAGTAGATGCACCCTTGAGGGATGCAGGGAATGCTTGGCAGGAGACCACGTCCGATCCACCATACAGTGTCATCATACCATTGAAATAGTTGATGTGGTCATTAGGGTCCGTGGTACCACTAAAGAGTTCAAAGGTGGGTAACCAGAACCTGAAGGGGAGTGTGGCTGACATGATCTCTGTCAAGAATGGGTGTTGCCCAGGTATTGAGTGCGTCTCGCCCTTGGTCTGTTTCTTCAACCTTTCCAACTTCTCGTCCAGATCTTGGAGTCTTTTGTCGAGCTCTTCATCCCATGTCTGTCCCTCATGTCTGGCAGGATGTTCACTGCAACCTCGTTCATGTCCTCTCCTCGAAGTCCCCTTTTGCCTTAAGTATTGGCGAGATGGTGAATGGTCACGTTGCGATGAACCCTGACGTGATCATGAGGGGCTTTCTTATCGGTCAGTCTGGCTCCACCTTGGTGTGTGACTTCCTCTTAGTCGACCTCGGAACACGGACCTCCTAATGGATCTTTCTGGGCTAGGTACCCTCATTCTGGGTGTTGGTGTCCTTCCACGATCTGATCGTACTGGGAGGTCCGCTGTTCTCCTTGGAAGTTGGGAAGGCTCCCCCCGCTGTCTGGTGTGCCTCTTTGACCTATCACCCTTGGGAGGTGACCTCCTAGGGCTCTGCTCCTGTCAAGGATCCGTCCTACGACGGTGTGATGTTGCACACTGCCTCAGGTAGTCGCGGAAGAGTTATTGGTTGTGGAGGATTTGTCGCTGCAAGTCATTGATCTGGCCCACAGTCGCTGGTGCATTAGGATTAGGTGCTGGCTCCACGGGGACTTCAATGGCTACTTCAGGGTTGAGGTCAATTACCCCAACTTGTTGGTTCTCGGGGACCTCCCTCTCCTGAGAGACATGGTCAGTGGCTCTGCGACGTGAACTCTCTGGAGGAAGTGATCCGTTCCCCTCCCTCGCAGCATTGTTGGTGGAGGGAGCGGTCTTCTTGCCTTGTGGTGCCATGGAATGATTATGAGAACAAGCTAGTAGCTATGATGGCTAGCGTCGTTCCCACAGACGGCACTAATCTGTTGCGTCAAGAAATCGTCGGAAGGTCCTTCGAGTGTCGTAACCTACAAAAGGACCAGGGGATGACAAAGGAGAGCCGGTGTGGTTCTGGCGTAGGACTCTCCGATGCCAAAGTTAGATCTCCTGGGCAAACAGATGAATAATAGTATTCAAGATGATCTTAGATGGGTAGAGTACCTTCCCTTTTATAGTGGGGTATGGCGGTGTGGAGAGTCCCAGTTGATGGTGAGTAGTCCTCGTAGTTGATAGAGTCCCTGGGTAGCAGGGTTCATCCTTGATTGGTTGTCTTCCCATGAGACGTAGTGTCATAATAGACTTGGTATCCTTGATGGATAGATCTATCAACGTGGTAGATGAGGTTCCTGGTGTATGAGTTCGTCCAAACTACGTGACTGGTTGGCGGTGGCCTAGAGTCCTTTGTGATGGGACATGTCTTGTAGATGGTGACGGTGGTCCTCTAATCTACATCTGCCTGGCACCCACGCCTCAATCCATGCGTCTATGCGTGTGCATAAGGTTCCGCCCCCAAGGGAGGTCCCCGCCCCAAGGGGGTTGGCTCCCAAGGGTAGCCGCACCCAAGGGGGTTGGCGCCCAAGGATGGCTGCACCTTAGGGGGTTCACTCCTGTGGGTGTCAGTGGTCGGCGCCTACGCTTGGTCTTCCCTTGGTCCCGATATGGTCCACCTCCTTAGGCCAGGCATGTGGCAGCATCCGATTGGTCAGCGTGAACTTGGGTTTATCACATGCCATCCTCGCACTCACGGCGAGATGGACCCATGGCAGTTTCAGTCACACATTTTTCATCCCTAGGCCTGCTTCTAGGTGGAGTTATCCATCTCATCTCTCCTCTCATTTCTACCACATCTTCTCTACACCATATCCATACCCACCACCCCATCTTTACCCCCGTTAGGTGTGGTATGCGCCTATGGTTTCCCTATCATCCCATGCATGCCCCCGTCTACATGAGGTAAGCCGACATCTCACTCCACAAAGTGAGGCATCCCACTTTATAAAGTGAGATATCCATCATCTCACTCTCCAAAGTTACGTATCAATCATCCCACTCTCCAGAGTGAGGTATCTCACATTACCATATTTGTACCCTCCACCCCATCCTTACCCCCGCTAGGTGAGATATGCGCCTATGTTCATCATCCTTCATGCAATCCTCCACGTCCACATTAGGTATTCCACATGTCACTCCAAAGTTAGGAAACACATATCATTCATCCACAAGAAAATCATTCATCATCATTCATTCACAATCTCAATACACAACATTTAATTCATATAATCTCATACTATCTCAGAATCTTAAGACTCAATTCAGTATTGTTCTCATATTATCATAGTACATCATCACAATCACATTAATTTTCCATTATTTACAATCAAAATCAAATCATTCATTTCATTTTATATAATGTAAAATATACCATTTGTTGGAAAGGATTCCAAAGTAAACCCACTAACCATATCGGGTAATCAACGGACTGCCCCACCCAAGGTGCTGGGGTATCCGGTGACCCCGTCACCACCGAAGGTGCTGGGGTATAAACTCTAGGTCGCACCCCAGTGGACCCATTGATTAGAACCACCCATTTCCCCAAAATAGGGGTGTACTGGACTCGTCAGAAGTCCTACCAAAGTCGCCGATTCCAAATCTGGATACTCTCTGCTAGTTATCTCTATTCAAATTTTAAAGATTTCATTTCTTCTGGACTTGCCGAATGGTTTGCTGGACTCATCAGACACCTCTGTTAGAGATCTGACAGGTGCATTGAACCTGATCTAGCTTGGGATTTTTGGGGTTTTCTTGAGGGGTTTTTTCTCCCAACCTCTGTACATGGTCTCCTAGTACATCCTAGGGTCAAATCCAACCTTCAATTTCACATTTCCATTTCTTAAGAGTTCAAACATCAACCCTAAGCTCAAGTCCCCAACCCTTTGCAAGTGTCTAACTCGAACCCCTTCATGTGTGAACGAAACCAAACGAGAAAAATGATGGTTTACCTCTCGAGTGAATTGAAAACCTCAATTCGGTGAGCAACGGAGGGTTCCCCACCCATCTCCTAGTTTGCATGAGTTCCGTCACTTTCCAATGCCGTCCATTTTAGGTTCCTCTCAGTAGATTTCCCAAGCTTGGCCAGTGGAGGCCTTCCTCCCCCCTTTTCTTCTCCTTTTCTATCTCTCCTCTCTCATTCTTTCTATTTTTTGGTGAGGTGAATAGTGTTCACTAGCATACCCCCATGTCTTAGATAGAGTGACTCATGAATCCATATGAAGATCGAAAGCTCCACTGTTCTAAATAGTGAGAAAGACTTTCAAAATTCAATCAAATCGATCGAGGATCTCATCATCTGTTAGGCGGGCCAACCGACCGACCAAGTTGAGTTGGGCTGGGCGTCAATGTCACAGAACCTTTCTCTAACAAAGAATCCCATTATCGATCGAATCGGAGCAATTCATTGGCAAATGAGAAATTTACCGTTTTTACACTCAGAAAAAAACTGTCAAAAGAGGAGGCTGGTCATAGATCAGCTAGGGCGTTTAGCGCGAAGAAAACTACAAGGTGGTCGGCGCCTTGCTTCTTCTCTTATCCCGTCAACCTCCCCTTTCTAACCTAGGACAAATACTGAAAGCATTCATACTTGGTTCCTTACTCCAGCTGAACATGTCACTTAGAAGGACGTTTGGCAACTAGGAAATTGAGAACTTTAGACACCAAGTATCTGGCATGTCAAGGGCCTGAAAGTCATGATTGACAACCTTTCCAAGGAGGAAAAAAAACCTTTGCTTGCGCACTTTTTACAAAGAGTGTTTCCGTGCCCTGAATCAATAGCGATAGAAGCGAACGGAACTCCAAGAACTAAGACGAGAAGACAGAAAATGCGAAGTGCGAAAAAAAGATTGAACATGTGGGAGGATCCGAACGAATTCTTTTTTCTTTCATTTCTAATTAAAGTGAGAGCACTAAGTTACTTACGAAACGGGGCCAGGTCCAACCATGGGTCTGGGCCATGGTTCAAGTGAACAGCAAACCAAAAATCATTTCTCACATGTTTTAAGGCCAATTTGGTCATTTCATTGTTCATTATAATATTCATTTAAACTATTTATTTAATGTCCTTCCCTTAATATAAAATTAATCATGTTTAAATTACAAAATTACCCTTGTCCATATAAATTTAAAAAATTCGTAAGTTCAACGTATTACAAAGATCACTTAAATTGAACCAATTCATTGGACCAACATGAACCAATATTGAACCATAGTCATAAATGAATCCAATAATATATCATATATGCTTAGGTCACATTGATACATATATCTACCATGGACCATAGTCTATAAAATAGAATCATGGACCATACATCAACATAAATGTCCATATAGGACCATCAATCATACATATGCCCAATAATCATAATAAATCATGAAAAACAGTGAGAATATTAAAAACTTACCATGATTTGGTAACATCATACAGATGGATTGGTCCCCTTCCGTCCAGTCCAATCCAGTCATTGTATCAATTCAAAGATAAACAATTATTAAATCAACAGTTCTAGGTGCGCGGTATTATGATTTTGTCAAAAAATTACATGAAAATCGAAGAATCTATAAAAACGATGTTTCACACCAATCAAAATCCAAACGATATCATATTTAAAAGAAATTTTATGTATGAGCTTAAATCCGAAGGGTAACGACCCAAATCGAGAAGGTCTAAATGCCATGAAAAACCCAAGGGCAAAATGGTCAATTTCCACAAATAAACACCAAATGTAGTCGAATTCGAATGAAATTTTACTCACAAGTCCAAAATAGCTAATTTAAGTCATTCTAAGAATTTCAGGTCAAATCAAGAAGGTTTGGATACCGAAATAACGTTTTGGATAAAATGGTCATTTTTACATTAAATGGGAATCATACGACATCAGATTTGAACAAAACTTAGGCACATGTTTAAAATAGCTATATGAGACTAAAATGAAGGGTTTTGAATTGAATCGAGGAGGGTTAGATATCAAGAAAATATCAGGGACAAAATGATAATTTTCACCAATGATGTCAAATTTAGATGAAATTTTGTGTAAGGGCCTAAAATGGTTAAATAAGAATATCCCGAGGGTTTTGGTTGTATTTGGAAAGATATAAGTAGAGAAAGATGCTATGGGTAAAATGGCCATTCTCGCCATTTGGTCACCACATAAGCCAACTGAAACCAAACCATCATCACTAGTCTTCCGAAGGTGTCAAAATGCTTACACCATGTATCATGATGCATAATCAAGCACAGACCTTTGTCATTAGACAAGAAGAAATTGAAATGACATAAAACCGTGTACTTGACGTATGTCACCCACTCCTACCTAATGACCGTGCATCAAAACCTTCCTCATATGAAAAAATGAAAGGTACTTATCCTTTACCCAACAATGCTCATTTCTGCTTTTTTTCTTTGGGGGCGATGTTCTTTGTGCCGCAGTGCAGGCTGTGCCCAGGCACATGGGGGTGGGCACAAGGATCACCCTACCCCCTGAGTGGCAGGCCCATGTGCCTAGGCGCAGCCTGCACTGTGGCACAAAGAACATTCTCCTTTTTTCTTTTTATGCTTTCATTAAGAGCTTGGGACTATTTTTTTCCGTCAATGAGAACAGTTTGGGATAGTTGAACGAATCCTGCTCCTCACCCATGAGCGTGCCAGCCCAATTAATGCCCAATGAGCATTCGATGGCTGCGTTGGCTGGCACACATCCCTGAGTGCCAACTCAATGAGTGCCAAATGAGGCATCCTATGATGCCTTGCTTGGCACACATCCCAACACGCATGTGTGCCAGGTGCATCGAGCTCCTCTCCAAGGAGCCCAATGCTTAGGGAGTGCCAGGGGCATCCAACGGCTGAGTTGTACCGCACACATCCCAACTCGTGCCAGCCAGCTATCAAGATGCGTGCAGAACAGTCCACCCATTTGATGCCGCTTGGGCGCTGGGTTCCTGGAGAGAAGTTGGATCCGTACAAGGCAGCCAAGTCATCGGATGCTCATTAGGCGGATGCCTCCAAGGAGAGAAGTCCCACGCCAGTTGAACGGCATTTCTACCCATCGGGACACGTGGGGACAGATCTGAACCCTCAATAGGGTGTGGGACCCACGGCCCATGGACAGGTGACATCTGTCCCCACCCATCCCCATGTGGTTAGCTGATCCGGATTCATTCTCATTCGAGTTCAGATGCATCCGTGATGTAAGCTGACAGTTGATGGACGTGGGTAACCCATAATGACCTCAGAAATAGCAGGGATATAAGCCCTCTCTCTCTCTCTCTCTGTGTCTCGTGGTTGGTTTTGGAATAGACTCTTAACCTGACAATAGCATGCATACAAAACACAATGAACACAATGTCCAGAGCTAGCTAGGCAAATATTCAACAGCTCAATAATAGTCCAATCACTGTTTCTCACGCAACCCGCTAGCAGAAGAACAAACGGAATACACTGACGAAGAATCAATTGTAAGAACTAACAGATATTGTCCCCAAAATTTCAATCAAAGAATAATGAGTCTATGGTACATACGGACATGCTTCCCTATCAAAATCAAGAATAATATGTCAATCCTATAAAACCTGTCTATGATTCGTACACATTATTCAATTTGAAAAGCCCAACCCTTACCAGAAGGAGATGGACTTCGATTTTACTACATTAGCCCATTGAGAATGTAGGAAGTAATTGGAGCTTAATTACTCGAACCTTAGGGGAAAACTAAACAAATTTAATAAGGTTACTGACATTTCATTATTGTAACCAGATCACATTCCGTTTAACATGGCAAGCATGGCTAGAGGAGGGTAGAACTGCAAACCAACAAAATCATGTTTAATATCAGTCCTTAAACCAGAAACGGAAGTTGTAAAATAAAAGTTTATCATAAATATTACAAGAATATTCAATTTCGTCGTATTGAAAACCTTCAGACAATAGTTATATTTGATTTCTTTTTCTATTTGCAATTCTACTCATTTTTTTAGTGAAACTTGTGTTGGATTTATGTGTCCATCAAACCGGTTTATTCTAGTTCAGTCGAGTTTACATTGTATTGAACTGTTTATACATTTTGGTTTAATATTATTACATGTCATATAAATTTTTTGAGCATTGTGTGTCCGTAAGTTTTACTTAAAATGGTAGTCCCAATTGGGGTTTGGCCTGAGCACCCTTATCATATGGTCATCGCATTGGGTACGCTTAGACATGTTGATGTCAGGGTACAAATGTGAGTGCACATTATGATGTGCATTGATGAAGAATCTACTTTGTCGATTCCCTTATGTACTACTGTCCAATGTAGGATGGGATAGACATTTGTCACCGAGACCCTGTACCTGAGAGGATCTTGTCACTGCGAAATATGACTACATTCTTTGGATCATCAATGACTAAGATTCAATAGAGTCAAAGCTAGTGTTCTAGGAATGCGTGAATATTTCGTGAGTGAGAGAGTTACTCAACATGGTCACCACTGCCTAATTAGGGAACATCAAGATAGAGATTGTCTGTGGATGGTTGGATCCGAATTTGGATCCAGTGTCATTTTAGAAATGATTTTTGCAAAACCTATTTTATATAAAATGATATATTATATGTAGTTTTAATTGAAAATATTTTATCGTGTTTTGCGGGACCTGATCACGTGCACAGACGGTCTCATATGGACATGTTCTATAGAATGGGGTTTGGCAGTATATTCGTACATGCCCTGGATTCCATAATGATGATGTTGATTAGTGGTGGATTGGTGCATAATAATTAATTATTATGTAAGGGTATAATTGAAATTTGCTAATTAATTAATTATTTATTTAATTGAATGGATGTGGTATATTTATCCATTAAAATAAAAATAAATAATTAATTTACTATTCCCTATTAGATTTTACTTTTTCACCAATTAGAAGTCCATCCTGTTTAAACAAGTTCAAGTCAAAGAGGAGAGAGAGAAACAGACTCTCACTGGGACTTATCCAAACAAGGTTTTAGAAACCCTGTCTATATAAACACACCAAAAAGGAGAGAGGGCACTCCACGTTTTCAGCCTTGGGCTGATTTTGGGTGCTCCCCCTCTTCCATGTTTTTGGTTTTCTCTCTCACTCTTGATCTCTTCTCTCTCCTTCTTCTTGCTCTCTAGCTTTTGAGAGTTAGGGTTTTCGAAATCTAGATTTGTGCTTGAAGATCTAAAGAAATTCTTAGATTGACTTGGAGAACCTTGGCTGCACCATTAGAGGTTCAAGTTTGTATATCTGGTGTGGTCATTGGAGGAAGAACCACTGTCTATTGGAGGAGCAACACTTGAGGGTCAAAAGGTTACCAAGTTCTTATTGATTCCTCTAGTTTTTTAATTATATGATAATCATGGGATGTGAAAGAAACCCGAATCAATCTCTTTCCAATGCACATTCGGGTATTGAATGGATCCCTCTTTCCATAGGATGAAAAGAATTATTTTTTTTCTCTCTTATGAATCCCATAATTTTATGAGACAAGAAAGAAAAGGATTTGGTAATTTTTTTTGATATCAAACCCTAATGGGGTAACATTAGGGTTCCCATGAACAATCATGGGAAACCCTAAAATTTAAATAGGCTGCCCTGGGCAACCTAGAATTTATAATATTTGTGAACCCAAGATCATTTTTCTTTTTGGTTTCCTAGAGGAACCATGGAGATGATCCCATGGACTGCTATTTGACTAACAGTATGGTATCAGAACCACCTTTCTCACCCATGGATTTCACATAATTAAATAATTAATGCAATTATTATGTGTGGGATGCAAGATGTTAAGATTTTTTCTTTAATTTCTTATGGATGCTTGAACATGGGTAGTTACATGATTGTTAGATTTTTGTAACAACCTTCCCATGTGCACATGGGTTGTTATAAGGTTGTTATTTTTTAATAACTTATCCATGTGTGTTGGTTATTGTTGACCTTGGGTTTGAAACCCTAGTTTTTCCAATTATTGAAAGATTGTACCCAATTGGGGAAGGACTAATTTTTTTAAAAAAATATTGGATATGGGGGTTGAGTGCACGCTACCAACCATCCCTGTATGCTCCTATCCTTGTCCCTACCCATGACCACACCTGCAGCTTGCATGCGGCATGCAGCCAGTAGCGCTACACACAAGCAGCACGCACGTGGCCTATGCATAGGCTACTGCCCGCGGCCTATGCACCTAGCGCATATGGTATGCGACACGCAACTACTGTAGGCCACAACCAGCACCACGTGCACGCGCGCAATCTGCCTTGGGTAGGCTGTGCGTAGCCCGTGGGTGCTGTCCGCGGCCCCCGTGTGTGTACGTGGTCTGTTCCTTTTTTACTGCGGCGTTTTTTTCCCTCTAGTGATAAAATTAAAAAAATATGTACAAAACATAATTTTGTTTTTTAAAACATTAGTTTTTGGATGGAGGAAGAAGATGGGTGAAGAGATCCTTCTCTCCATCCACTTGGAATTTAAAATTTGGATTTTTAAATTGTTATGGGCTTGGGTACATGTTATCACATGTGATGTGGTGGTCCAAATTTTGAAGAAATCCATATTTTGTTTTCTTGCTTTGTTATGCCCATATTTAATGTTACATTGGTTTAGGTGAGTATGGGATTGGCTAATCTTATAATGTGGATGGTTAAATTTGACATAAATTATTAATGGGGTAAACGGGTGGATGCGATGCTTCTCTCTCTCTCTCTCTCCCTCCCTTATCCTTTTTATAAACAAATGTACTCCACCCCATGAGTAACCCAAATCTTGGGTTGGTTTCTCCATAGTGGTTTCTTTATATTTGAAAGGAGAATGAATAGATTTTTCCTAGGTTTCAAATGTAAATTTTTAGAGGAGATGAGATTTCTCAGTGCATGTTGATGATGATCTGCATGTGTTCAAAGTTCATGGAGATGATGATTGCCAACTTTGAAGAAAGATCGGATGGAGGAGAAGATTGAGTTGAAGCAAGTTGTACCATGGCATGATTATACGCCAATGAAGATTATTAGATTTTAATTTTTAATGGTAGAGAATTTTTTAATTACTTCTATTTAAATGCTGTCATCCCATAATCACATCTAATTAATGTTGATTAATTGTTATATGTATTGCCATCCATGATATTGTGTGAGAGTTTATCATTATCCCTCTATGATGACAATACAAGTATAATATGAACTAGTCTAGGTTAGCAGATACATCCATGGCCTCCTATTGAAGGTAAATGTAGAGGTTGTGTGAAATGACCCCACATACACCGCCACGACATTGGCAGGCTCATTATCATATGATCATCTATATTTATCTCTATCTAGATACATTAGGGTATGGATAGTGAGAGGGCACTGCGACAGTGGGCCATTTTTCATGATTCCATGATTCTAACTAATGCAATAGGTATATACATACTTGGGTGTCTGTCAGCTGATAGGATCTAGATATGACACCTAGGAGGCCAAAAATATTGGTAGCCCATGAGGCGAACAGATTAGTCCACACTACCCATGGTGTGTATAATGACTCCCAATAGGGTAAGTTATACATGCAAGGGTTGTACCCTCTTTCAAGAGAAAGATACTATCTGTATTTAAATTAGTTATGGATGGGTATAGTTTTTCCTTTAATTCTAAATTGATAATTTGTTTGAATAATTCCTTTATGGCATTTGAATCTTTACAAAATGGTTTGTATTTTCTAGATTGCCCTATTAAATGAATATTGTTTCAAATATTGATCTGAAACGTAACGCAGCTCCCGTGAAATCAACATATTTGTGGCATATAAGATTAGGTCACACTAACATGGACCGAATCAGCAGGTTAGTAAAGGATGGACCATTAGAGAGCCTAAAGGTCGAATGCTTCCCTACGTGAGTCATTATAGACGCTGAATTTTGTCACCCCCCCAGCAATGACGACAACCGGGCACAAATGACTGGCACTGTCTTATGGAATCCCTTCCCAACACCATAGAAGCACCAAAAAGCCTAAAAGCACTCTTGGAGCGTGTACTGCATACTTGGAAGCATCAAAATAGCCCAAAACATTCTTGGAGCGTGCACCACATGCACGGCTACACCACAGATGGGTGCAACCCTGCCACGTAGCATCACAAATGAGCATGATCCTGCCATGCAGCACCGCAGACAGGTGCGGCCCCACCGCATGGCACCGTTGCAAGGCGCGGCCCTGCCTTGCAGCACCACGACAAGGTGCAATCCTACCGCATAATATCATGGCCATGCGCCCAGGAAGCCCCACGGCAGCACCGCAGAGCCCATTTTTGCCTATAAAAAGCCCCCTTCGCCCCTCATTTGCACATCCCAAGTTTCCGGGAGAGGGGGAACCCCTAGAGCCTCAATTTCCAATTTTTTATAGTTTCCTTGTCCCAAGGCCCTTCCTCGACTCGTTTTTAAGCTTTCGAGCCTTGTCCCCTTATCCGAAGTCTGGATTATCTGAATCTGGCTTCTTCGCCCCTTTTTTTGCCCAACTCCCAAAAATTTCCCATGGCGTAGCCATTCTACCCGAGATTTTGGTTTCCAGTTCCTAAAACCTCGCGTGCTATTATTCTGTCTGAGAATCTAAGATCCAACACTTGCAAGCCATTACTCTATCCGATCAAGGACAAAGCCAGTCCTTTATCTCCACCCGAGCTCGGGGACGCCATCCGTTTTGCATATCTCATAATTGCATTGGTTTAGCGAATAAGTATACATTTTCATCGCTAATATTTAATTTTGGCACGAGGTAGATTCTCAAAGCATTCCTGTGTATTGTATATAGTAGTCAGTACAATATAGTGCAATTTATTTAACCAAACATATGGGTATAGGACATTCATAAAAGGAGAATATCTGAAAACTAGCATCTAGTAGAAAGACCGATTTATCCAGGCGAGGTGGGTGCCTAACACCTTCCCACTCTCGTAACCTGACCACCTACCCTGGATCTCTGATCAAATCAAACGGAATCATGTAGCCATTCACAAGGCTACTTCAATCGGGTCCTAGGCCCTAATCCTAGGTGGCGGCTCCATTACATATTATTGTATGACCCCCATCCCCTGATAATCATAATCTCGAGAAGACACATTCTTTCTCTTTCAATTGACGAGCATAACAAACCTACCCCTTCGTGTGGCGGTGCGCCGAGAATGGATCCTCACACTGGCGACTCCGTTGGGGATTGATGGCCGAACTTTCAATATTAGATGCTACCATTGAATGTAAAAATTTTCTCCCTACTGCATTGATTGGTTGATAACATGTTTGGCTAACCCCTTTTGTTATACTAATTGCATCATGCATCATGTTCAAAGTGAAATTAATAGACGAGGGTACTCCCTGTTGTGCCTCTATCTCCAGGGAGGTGGGGCACATCAAACTAAGTACTCTGAGATCGGATGATAGTCACTTCCTGCACCACTATCATGCACACACACACACAGCATTGGAACACATTTAGCCCCATAGTTAGTCGTTGGATCCCATATGTAGTCATGGATAATTCGTGACAGAGCCACAACCCTTGATATTTACTTTATGGGTTTAGAATCACTGACGAGGGTAATCACTAATGTGCCATGGGGTACTTTCGCTACCCAAAAAGGGGACTAGGTTGACTACTTTGAGATCATGTGACCTATTCTCCAGGTATATCAAAAGAACCACGTACCCGCAACTTGCTATCACGAGCGATAGGTATATCGGTTTTGTCAAGGGTAACCTTGTTCTATCATATTAGCCAACCTATTGCATGCAACATATAGGAAACTAGACCATATACGACTAGGATACGCCACAAACTAACCTCATAACTTTTCGAGGCCAAAAGTGGAATTCTCAGTAATATACCCCTTCCTAATGCAGACTACCAATCAGGGAAAGAACTCTATCTGTCCCTCGAATGTCCCTCGATAACTGTTGCATATCTGTTTGGACCAGTGTATCAAAAAATGTAGCCTCGATTGTCCATTGAAGAGTAATACACTGTCCAAGATGATGCGACAATGAAAGAGCTCTAATTGTCCCCCAATAAGAGGTACTCTCTGTATTAGCAAGGAACAGACCGCTGAGAGGTTCTCGATTATGCCTCCCTATGATGATTCAAATTTAATCTCCAAGAACCATTGAATGATGAAGGATCTATGGCAAGATTGCATCACATCACAAGATCATAAGGGTTATCCCCGAGTAATCTCGAATGTTGATTCAAGCCTTACCATCGATTACCCGAGCAAAATGGAATCGAGAGATTGGAAGTGAACTGTCACGATGTTTATATATATATATATATATGTGTGTGTGTGTGTGTGTGTGTGTGTGTGTGCGTGTGTGTGTGTGTGTGTGTATTTGTTTGTATAAATAAAAATATAAAACATGATAAAAACAAGAAAAAAAAAAAGTGTCTACCATTTGAGTCCTAAAAATTTGTTCCCTTTTGCCTTTGCAAGGCACAATTCCACGACAAAGAAGATCCTTATTACCCGTGTGGAACCGTTATGGTGGTCGGCTGAATCAGGCCGACCTCCCCCAAACTCCACCTTCTGAGTAGCCTCCCTTGACTTCTAGTCCCCCAACGCAAAGTCCAACCATTACAAGCCCCATGGATCCACCAGAGGCCAACTCTTCAGAAGAAGTATTGAGTCAGGAAATGGTTTGCATGCGGAGGGAAATGATAGAGATGAAATAGCTAATCATGCAATTGGTTCAGGAGATGCAAGGACAGTCTCGAGGAGATAATGCACCAACCCCCAAAGAGCCCAAGGTGGCCCGAAGATGTCTAGAGCACAACCCAAGATTGTAATAAAGGAGGAGGATGTAGCCATCAATGCTCCCCAAAACAAACCGAAAAACTGAAAGGGAGAAATAGATGAGGGAAAAGGTTGAGAAGCTTGAAATGGAAATGAAAGGCTAGGCTGTTGAGAAATCGGAAGATGACCTGGTTTTCTTTGCGGGAGAAAGAATACCCAAAGATTTCAAGTGGAAGCTCGACAAGTTTGATGGAACGGGGGATCCCAGAGCTCACTTGAAGATCTTCATTATAGTGGCCAAGTCATAGGATCTAACAGAAAATCACATGGGTCAAGCATTCCTTTACTCGCTGGTAGGATCGGCTCTGAGTTAGCTCACCCAATTGGACCAAACTCAAACTCAAACTTGGTCGACAATTGTGAAAGCATTCACCAAACAATACTCTTACAATACTGACCCGACGTGGGTTGGAGACCCTAAGGCAAGGGGCCGACGAGGGATTCTCCAACTTCATCATGAGAATTCGTGAAAAGGCATCCAAGATGTGGAACCATCCGGATAAATTAGAACAGGTTGAAATAATACTGCAAAACCTACATGGAGAGTATCATGACCGTCTCTTTTGTCAACATATCAAGAACTTCGAAGTGATGAATGACAGCGGAAATGCTCCTACAGGGGAGAATTTGAACAAACAATTGAAGGACCTTCGGGAGCAGATCCAGAAGATGGCCGAGAGATAGCCATTGCCCAAGAAACCTGTCTTCTCTAGGAAGATAGCACTCTCGGCTGAAATCATGGTTGTCCCCTTCCCAAAGGAGTTTAAAATGTGTTTATAAGAAATAATAACCGCAAGCGTACGAATCAATCGTAGCTACGAGTCGAACACAAGGAGATATATGCCACTCTATCTTACTCACTTAAAAGAAATGCAAAGTGAACCAAATTAATTAAAGTGTTGGATTAAACTAACTAAGGTATCCTAACTCACAAGCATCTAGTAAAATTACGCATCTAACGAATTGAATTGGCGTCCTAACACACATCCATCTAACCTATCAATACTAACGTGGATTTGAAGGAATTAATCACAGCAGCCACACACCACAACCACATAAAAAAAAACGAAGGTAGAATGAGACTAAGAGATTAGAGAGGTGAAACCCGAAGGTGCTTGAACCGAACTGAAATTGCTTGCTTCTCTACCACACTTGAAATGCTCCTAACAAATCTGAAATTAAAACAAAAATAAGTTAAGATGTTTAACATAGTGCATGATAATGATAATAAAAAAAAAAAAAGATTCCACAAGCATGGAAGAATTAGAGAGGTAGAGAATGAGAATAAAAATAAAAAGTAGAGAATTAAAGTCCTACTAGAATGGAGGGAATAGAGGGGATGAGAGTGTGATTAAGATAAAAATAATGGAAGAGGTAGGAGATTAAGAAGAAGAAACTAAAAATAAAAATAAGAACTAATACTCCCTTTTACCAAAGTTGAAAGTGCATGAATTAATTAGGCCTTGCATGAATATAATTGAAGAAGCTTGAATAACTTGAATAATCCTTGCATGGCTTCCTCTTCCAAATCTCCAAGTCTTCTCACAAACTTAGGAACTTAGACTAGAAAACTTTAAAACTAAACTAGAATTAAGAGATTACAACCATATTGAAGACATAAATTGAAATGAAAACTTGCATAAACTCATTACAACCATTGAACTAAACTCATAAAATCAAACTAGAACTAGAGAAATCACAAATTAGAAGGAGAAGAAGAAGAAATTTTACTAAGCAATTGAACAACTTACAAGCCCAAAGCTATGGGGTATTTATAGGGGGAAGAGGAGAAGAGCAGAAGAGAGGGAGAGGCCTCCACGATTTTGGGAGGTCCTCTCCTTCTAAAACCGTGGAGGGTGGAGAAGGGAATCTCCCAAATTATATTCTCCTATCTATCCGTCCTTCACAAAAAAGCTTGAACCCCAAGGAAGAAAGAAAAAAATAGAAAGAGGGAGAAATACAAAGCTTAGCTCCCTAAACCTGCTATTTTCTAAAAGGTGGACTTTCTAATTTCATTCTTGTGCTTCCTTTTCTTTGCAGAAGTCTCTCCAAGTAATGTGATCAAAGCATGTTTGACTTTTCAACCTTCCAAGGATAAGGGAATCTTCTCCAAAAGAAATCTATCCAAAGTAAAATTCTTGTAATGCCCCTTTGAAATTTAGAGGAGAGAGAAAGGGTGATGACTAGGAATCCACTCAAAGCATTAATTAAATACCCATATAGTCCTCTAGAAAAATCGTGGAGCCTTATGTGCACCCTTTAAAAATCATAGACAGCTTGTGCCTTCTTAAAAAATCATGGAGGGTAGTGGGCCCCCCATGTGGATGGCAGCTCTTCTCTCTCTTCAAGATTGGAAAATCACAGAAAATGTTCTGTACTTGCAATGGATCTCAACCATTGATTAGAAATGCCTTCCTTGATGTCAAAAATACCCTTGGGAAGTGGTAGAATGGTTGTGGGCTTGCATTACAGCTCATTTCTGGTCCATTATTCTTTCTTGGCCTGAAAAGAATAATCGATTGCATGGAGGCCTAAACGGATGCATAATTGAATTCCGTCACGTCCATCTTGCTCAAAATTTGGTCCTCCTTATAGCTATAGAAAAAAGCATGGTGACTTTACGTGTAGATTCGGACATACAGCTCCCAATAGCCCAAAATAGCATAAAATAGCCAAAAACCTGAAAAGCACAATAAAGCATCAAAGTAATTCTATCTAATGTGGTAAAATGCATGCTTTATGTCCTAAGATTTCACACATAAATATGCTCATCAGATTCCCCCACACTTGAATGTTACTTGTCCTCAAGTAAACAAAAACAAAAAACTAATCTAGAATGCAGAAATCCTAACTGACTTTCGTAGGAATCACGGTTGCACTTAGCATGTGCAACAAGCCTTTAAACCCCTAGGTTACCCCTAGGGGACGAGTTGTGTCTTCTGGGTGTTTGCAGTGAATGTACATCCAAAATTCAATAAGTCAAAAAAAATGCTGCAAATTTTAATCATAGCATAAGCAGGATAGGCACACAAGCTCTAAAAGTGTTCAACTAAAGATCAAGGAGCCAAAGATTCCCCCACACTTGAATTTTATCAACCCACATCAATTCAAGTAACAAGCATGCATCAAGATTAAGGGAGCTCCACATATCTTCTGAACACTACTCACCTTCAGGTAAACCACTCATAGCATCGATGGAACCAAAGACTTAGGCTTTAAGCATTTTTTACCATACTTTCTTTTCAGGCATTTAAGGCAATAGCTTTTCTTTCACAACAGTAAACTCTATTTCTGCTCTACTATTGTTCCCTGAATGACATGATGGAGCATACACCAGACACCCAAGTATTTGGTAGCTTCGCTTTTTGCATATATCCATAAAGACTTTGAGACATTGATGCAAGAGTTTTTTTTTGAGTTTCCTTCCAAAGAATTTCGAACAAGTTTCCCTGCATCCTGAGGCAACGGTGCCCTGTCTAGTCCCAAGGAATTCCACTTTCCTTTCTTGTTTCTTTCTTTTTTTTTTTTTTTCTTTCTCTTTTTCCATTCACTTTCATGCCTTGCCTTGTCACAAACAAATTGGTCTCAACTACTGGCTAAAAGATCAAAGGGTCTATAAAACACATAGAGGAATCTAGCCATCTAATGAAATAGTACTCATATTTTCCAACTCAATCTCTCTCACCGGATACATACCAATTACCATCCTTGAAAAGGAATTTTTTTTATTATTTCACATGCTAGGGCACCTAATTCCCTCTTTCTCTCGCTTCACAATCAAAGAAGTGTATGCACAAAACTAAACTACCGCCACAGTCAAAATTCACAAAATTCACCAATTAAGTCCAACACCCCCCCCCACACACTTAATTCATGCAATGTCCTCAATGCATGAAGAAAAGAAAGAATGAGGACAAGGGAGGGTAAACATACTAGGAAATCAGTATTCAAGGTAAAGAGGCTCATGGAGATCCATGACCTCTTCCATAATTGGAACGGGCATCTCAATGTATGGCTTTAAACGTTGGTCATTTACCTTAAATGTAGCATCTTTTTACTTGGATTATCACTTCAACAACCCCATGAGGATAAACAATTTGAATAATATAGGGGTCATCCCATCTAGAACGCAACTTATCTGAAAAGATGTGCAAACGAGAATTGTACAACAAAACTTTCTGACCTACCTCAAAAGATTTTATCAAAATATGCCTATCATGGAAAGCCTTGGTTTTTTACTTGTAAATCCGGACATTCTCATAAGCCTCATTTCTAAGTTCTTCCAACTCAGATAGTTGGAGTTTCCTATGGGCACCTGCAGTGGGTAGATCAAAGTTAAACGTCTTAATAGCCCAAAAGGCTTTGTGCTCAAGCTCAACCAGGTAAGTGTCATGCCTTTCCATACACCAAACGGTACAGAGATTGACCAAGGTCGGTCTTAAAGGCTGTCTTATGGGCCCACAAAGCATCCACTAAATGGTTAGATCAATCCTTGCAGTTCAGGTTGATGATTTTCTCAAGAATTTGCTTTATCTGCCAATTTGAAACCTCAACCTGGCCATTGATCTGGGGATGGTAGGATGTAGCCAACTTGTGAATGACACCATACTTTCTCATGAAGGCCTCAAAGGGCTGGTTGCAAAAGTGCTTATCTCGATCACTAATGATAGCACGGAGAGTACCAAAATGGGAGAAGATGTTCTCCTTTAAGAATTTCACAACTACCTTGTGGTCATTGGTCTTATAAGCAACTGCCTCAATCCATTTGGACACATAGTCCACAACAAGTAAAATATATAGGTTACCAAAAGAATAAGGGAAAGGCCCCATGAAATCTATACCCCATACATTGAACACCTCAACCACTAGAATTGGGTTGAGGGGCATCATATTCCTCCTGGTGAGAGGCTCTAAATATTGGCATGAAGAATACCCCTTGCAATAAGTAAAAGTGTCTTTAAAAATACTAGGCCAATAAAATTCACACTGTAAAACCTTGGCCGCTGTCTTATTAGGCCCAAAATGGCCTCCACAAGCCTGATCATGGTAAAAATATAAGATAGATTGTTGCTCATGATCAAGAACACATCTCCGGATAACTTGATCCGGATAGGTCTTAAAAAGATAAGGATCATCCCAAAAGAAATATTTTACCTGTGAAAAGAAACGATACTTATCTTGGGTGGACCAATGTGCAGGTGTCACACCCATAGCCAGATAATTAACAATGTCAGCAAACCAAGGTTCACTAGACACTGCCATCAGATATTCATCAGAAAAGTTCTCGTTGATTGGAGAATCAACAGTCAAGGAATTAGGCAGCCGGGATAGATGGTCTGCAACCAAATTTTTACTATCTTTCTTATCCCTAATTTCAAGATCAAATTCCTACAATAAGAGGACCCACCTAATGAGGCAAGCCTTGGCATCTTTCTTCTACATAAGATATTTGATAGCTGCATGGTCAATATACACAATCACATGTGAGCCAATCAAGTGGGGCCTGAACTTCTCTAATGCAAATACAACAGCTAAAAATTCTTTCTCAGTAGTAGTATAATTAAGCTGTGCATCATCAAGAGTCCTACTTGCATAATAAATCACATGGGGCAACTTGTTGATTCTTTGCCCAAGAACAGCCCCTATAGCAAAATCAGAGGCATCACACATAAGCTCAAATGGCACTGTCCATTTTAAAGCTTAAATAATGGGTGCTGAGGTCAACTTTCTTTTTTAACTGCTCAAAGCTCTTATGACACTCAGGGGAGAACTCAAATGGGCGGTCCTTTGCCAATAGGGAAGTTAGAGGTCTAGCTATCTGGCTAAAGTCCTTGATGAATCTTCTATAAAAGCCTACATGACCCAGAAAAGATCTAATGTCTTTCACACTCTTGGGTGGTGGTAAATTGACAATGAAGCCCACCTTAGATCTATCAACCGTAATCCCTTCTTTGGACACAATGTGACAAAAAACTATGCCTTGCTTCACCATGGAGTTGCACTTCTCCCAATTCAAAACCAAGTTCTTTTCTATGCATCTTTTGAGAACCAAGGAAAGGTGATGCAAGCAATTAGAAAAGGTAGAGCCGTTAATAGAAAAATCATCCATAAACACCTCTAAGAAGTGCTCTACTATATCAGAAAAGATACTCATCATGCACCTCTGGAATATAGCAAGGGCATTGTAAAGCCCAAAAGGCATACACCGGTAAGCAAAGGTTCCATAAAGGCATGTGAATGTGGTCTTGTGTTGGTCCTCTGGAGCAATAGGGATCTGGTTATAGCTTGCATATCCATCAAGAAAATAATAATATTTATGGCCAGCTAGTCTCTCTAACATCTGATCAATGAAAGGCAAGGGGAAGTGGTCCTTTCAAGTTGCCGCATTCAGCTTCCTATAGTCAATGCACACTCTCCATCCCGTTTAGATACGGGTTGGAATCAGTTCATTATTTGCATTCTCAACTACAGTGACTCCTCCTTTCTTTGGCATAACCTGCACAGGATTCATCCATTGGCTATCAGAAATAGGATAAATTATGCCATGATCCAAGCACTTTAGGATCTCTTTCTTGATTGCCTCTTTCATCATAAGATTAGCCATCCTTTGGGGTTCCCTAGAAGATTTGAAACTCTCCATCAGATGAATATGATGTTGAACAATGGAGGGACTAATACCTTTGAGGTCTGACATGGTCCAACCTATAGCTTCCTTATGTTCTTTTAGAAGCTTGATCAACTCTTCTTCCTAAATAGAAGTCAAATCAGAAGCAATAATTACAGGAAGAGTGTGATCTTATACTAGGAAGGCATACTTGAGATTGGAGGGCAACACCTTCAACTCTAATGTGGGGGGCTCAATAATGGAGGGTTTAGGAATAGAGGTAGATAGGGATCCAAGGGACTCCAATGGTGGTTGGATGCTCCAGATCTTAGATAAAGTGGTATCATCAACACCTTCTAATTCCTTCATACAGTCCTGAAACCCCGAATCAAAATCAATCTCAAAGAAAGTCTTAACATCATCGGAGAATCCTTGAAGCATATGTACCTCTTCATCAATATCAGGCTGCTTACCCAACCTAAACACATTAAAGTCCACACAATTATTGCCAAAAGATAATTTTATGAGACCATTCTTACAATTGATCAAAGCATTACTGGTAGCAAGGAAGGGTCTACCCAATATGATTGGGTTTTGGTCCTTAAAATTTACAGTAGGTTGGGTGCCTAAGATAATAAAATCCATAGAAAATTTAAATTCCCCAACCTTTAGCAGGACATCCTCAACCATCCCCTTAGGAACTTTAACTGACCTATCAGCCAGCTGAAGAGTTATTCTAGTGGGTTTCACCTCTCCTAATCCCAACTGTTGGTAGACATGAAAAGGTAACAGGTTCACACTTGCACCAAGGTCCAATAAGGCATGATCAATAGTGGTGTTGCCTATAGTGCAAGAGATGGTAGGGCTTCTAAGGTCCTTATGCTTGGCTGCTACCGGCTGTGCGATAAGAGAACTAATGTTAGTAGCCAAGAATGCCTTTTTAGGTACATTGGTGGTTCATTTTTGGGTGCATAAGTCTTTGAGGACTTTAGCATAAGTGGGGACCTGGGCTATAGCATCCAATAAAGGAATATTCACTTGAACCTGTTTAAAAACATCAAGTATCTTCTCCACAGAATGAGACTTCTTGCTAACCAACTTATTTGGGAATGGGGCAGGTGGGGTATAAACTCTCTCAAGGGTGGTCTTTTTCACTTTCTTAACAGAATCATCTTTGGTTTCCTCAATCAAATCATCTAGAATTTCTTTAGGTTCATCAGACAAACCAGAAACAGAAGGCACTACAACAGCCTCATTAGAAGGGGAAGAGACAACAGGAGTATGAGATGATAAAGACTGAGGGGTACTAACCTGTTGATACTCTTGGCCACTCCGTAAAGCATACATTGCATTAACCTAGTTGGAGGGCCCTTAATGATGTTGGCCTTGTGCAACATTGAGTGGAGGAGCTTGGGTACCTTGCTGATTTAGAGCCTGATGTCTAGGATTTGGCTCAGGTTGGCTAGGTAATTTCCCTTTTTCCTTCTCATGCATGATTGTGACAAGCTGGGTGAGTTACTTCTCCATATTATTGTGGCTTGTCATACGAAGGGCCATGCTTTTCTCCAGCTCATTTATTCTTGTTGCCTCTCCTGTATTGGTAAACCGTGGGAGTTACTGATAAGGTGCAAGGAGAGGTGGCCTAGCAGAATTCATAGGTGGTCCTAAATGAGGACAAGGAGGGAAGGGGTGAGGAGACATACCTTAGCTTTGTGGTGCAAAGTTGGGCCTTTGGAGACCAAGCTGGCCTTAATTGTGAAAGTTGGGCGGGCCTGCTTGGTTCCCTTGATTCTAGGAGATATTGGGGTATTTCTCCATCCTGGATTGTAAGTGTTGCTATATAGATTATTTTGGTAGAGAGCACTTACATTCTCAGTGTTGGAATTACCCACAAAGGTATTGGGGCATTCCTCTAAAAGATGTCCAGGTGTATGGCACCAACTGCATATTGACACATGGTTGGCCTGGTTAACTAATATAGGCTCTTTAGGGACAATGGATTCTAACCTTTTGATGAGGCTATCCAGTTTAGCTTCCTTGGCTGGCACCCCCTCAATGAGGTACCTCTTAGTGGTCCTTTCAGCCTATTGGGAGGATTTCCACTCCCTAGGCTTTTCAAGCAAGTTGGTCAAGAATGTCTAGGCCTCATTCTCATCAGTAAAAGAGGTAAAGCCAGTAGGACACATGGACTCTAAAAGTTGTTTGGTCTGAAAGGCTATGTCCTCATAAATAATTTGGCAAATTTACGATAAGTCAATACCATGGTGAAGGTATTCTAACAGGAGGTCCTTGAATCTCTCCATGAATCTAGAGACGGACTCATGTGGTTTCTGCCTGAATTGGAGTATGTCACTCTTGAGTTTATTGGTCTTGTGAAGAGGAAAAATTTTTCTCAAGAAGACAAAGGTAAACTGATCCCATATAGTAATGGAATCAGTCGGTAGTCCATAGAGCCACTTCTTGGCTTGGTCCTTCAGGGTAAAGGTTATAAACCAAAGCCTAACTGCATCATCAGTTAAATTTTAAACCTTAATTAGAACACAAATCACCTCAAATTCCCTAAGGAAGAGATATGCATCTTCATTGGCCATCCCATGGAAGTGGGGTAGCATGCTAATGAAGTTGGTCTTGAGTTCATAATTGTTCCCTGTAGCAATTGGCAGACTGATGCAGGAAGGTTGTGCAGCCCTGGTAGGGTAAAACCTATCCTTAACAGTCTTGGGTTGTTAGTCACCCGTGGTCAAAGGTGGGGTCAAAGGTGGTGACGAAGGTGGTATTCTAATAAGACGGTTGCTTAAATCACAGGTTCATACTGTAGCCACCTAAATAGATATGAGGTCTCCTTTAGAAAAATTAAAGACAAATAAAAGACTAGAAAAAATCACCAAAAACAAGAGGGAGTACAAGGTAGATGGTGCATTGCCCTAAAAAATCGAAACAATAGTTCCAAAGCTGTAAAGTTGCCATATAGGTTGACAGCAAGGGAACCCATATAGTCTTCAAGAGCCACTTACATGTGACTCCAACTGGATTCTGATGTAGAGTGGAGGACTACTATACGTTTCTGTTTCCAAAGAAAAGCACTCACTATGTCACTTTCTTGTTATCAAAGCTGGTCACCTCCAAAGATATGTCACAATCCATTCCACCAAACCAAGTCAAGATGCAATGTCATAGGTAACTTAATCCTATGAGGGACACCAAAAGAGGCTGGATTTGGGCATATGAAGGACTTTAGATTGGGCGCACAGTCTTTGAAACAGAAGAGAAACAAGATGAGGTTTTCAAAAACTTTTTTTTTTAAGAAGAGGAGAAAGAAAAGAAACTAAAGCACTTCAAACTACTTAAAAATCAAAAAAATAAAGTGGACAATAATCTCCCCGGCAACGGCCCCAAAAACTTGTTTGCAAGAAATAATAACGGCAAGCGTACAGATCAGTGGTAGCTACGGGTCGAACACAAGGAGATGTATGCCACTCTATCTTACTCACTTAAAAGCAATGCAAAGTGACCCAAATTAATTAAAGTGTTGGATTAAACTAATTAACATATCCTAACTCACAAGCATCTAGCAAAATTACGCATCTAACGAATTGAATTGATGTCCTAACACACATCCATCTAACCTATCAATATTAACACGGATTTGAAGGAATAAATCGCAGCAGCCACACACCACAACCACATAGAAAAAACAAAGGAAGAATGAGACTAAGAGATTAGAGAGGTGAAACTCGAAGGTGCTTGAACCGAATTGAAATTACTTGCTTCTCTATCACACTTGAAATGCTCCTACCAATTTGAAATTAAAACAAAAATAATTAAGTTAAGATGTTTAACATAGTGCATGATAATGATAATATATAAAAAAAAATAAAGATTCCACAAGCATGGAAGAATTAGAGAGGTAGAGAATGAAAATAAAAATAAAAAGTGGAGAATTAAAAGTCCTACTAAAATGGAGGGAATAGAGGGGATGAGAGTGTGATTAAGATAAAAATAATGGAAGAAATAGGAGTTTAAGAAGAAGAAGAAACTAAAAATAAAAATAAGAACTAATACTCCCTTCTACCAAAGTTGAAAGTGCATGAATTAATTAGACCTTGCATGAATGTAATTGAAGAAGCTTGAACAACTTGAATAATCTTTGCATGGCTTCCTCTTCCAAATCTCCAAGTCTTCTCACAAACTTAGGAACTTAAACTAGAAAACTTTAAAACTAAACTAGAATTAAGAGATTACAACCATATTAAAGACATAAATTGAATTAAAACTTGCATCAGCTCATTACAACCATTGAACTAAGCTCATAAAATCAAACTAGAATTAGAGAAATCACAAATTAGAAAGAGAAGAAGAAGAAATTTTACTATGCAATTGAACAACTTACAAGCCCAAAGCTATGGGGTATTTATAGGAAGAAGAGGAGAAGAGGAGAAGAGAGGGAGAGGCCTCCACAGTTTTGGGAGGTCCTCTCCTTCTAAAACTGTGGAGGGTGGAGAAGGGAATCTCCCAAATTATATTCTCCTATCTCTCCTTCCTTTACAAAAAAGCTTAAACCCTAGGGAAGAAAGAAAAAAATTGAAAGAGGGAGAGATACAAAGCTTAGCTCCCTAAACCTGCTATTTTCTAAAAAGTGGACTTTCTAATTTCATTCTTGTGCTTCCATTTCTTTGCAGGAGTCATCTCCAAGTAATGTGATCAAGGCATCTTTGACTTTTTAACCTTCCAAGGATAAGGGAATCTTCTCCAAAAGAAATCTATCCAAAGCAAAATTCCTGTAATGCCCCTTGGAAATTTGGAGGAGAGAGAGAGTAAGGGTGATGACTAGGATTCCACTCAAAGCATTAATTAAATACCCATATAGTCCTCTAGAAAAATCATGGAGCCTTGTGTGCTCCCTTTAAAAACTGTGGACAGCTTGTGCCTTCTTAAAAAATCATGGAGGGTAGTGGGCCCCCCATATGGATGGCAGCTCTTCTCTCTCTTCAAGATTGGAAAATTGCCGAAACGGTTCTGTACTTGTAGTGGATCTCAACTATTGATTAGAAATGCCTTCTTTGACGTCAAAAATACCCTTGGGAAGTAGCAGAATGGCTATGGGCTTGCATTACAACTTATTTCTGGGCCATTATTCTTTCTTGGCCTGAAAAGAATAATCGATTGCATGGAGGCCTAAACGGATGCGTAATTGAATTTTGTCATGTCCATCTTACTCAAAATTTAGTCCTCTTTACAGCCCTGGAAAGAAAAATGATGACTTTACGTTTAGATTCAGACATGCAGCTCCCGATAGCCCAGAATAGCATAAAATAGCCAAAAACCTGAAAAGCACAAGAAAGCATCGAAGTAACTCTGCCCAATGTGGTAAAATGCATGCTTTATGCCCTAAGATTTCACACATAAATGTGCTCATCAAAATTCCAACATTTGAATACTATGGCGACACCACCAAAGGCTTCAACTCAATAATGGTTTTTCGTGGGGCCTCTGACGCGATCATCTGCCGCGCCTTCCCCCCAACGTTAAGGAAAGCTGCCAAGACTTGGTTCACTCACCTGGAACCAAACTCTATTCATGAATTTTGACAGCTCAGTACAGTCTTCACCTCCACCTTCACGAGCAGTCAGAGCTATAAGAAGACACCAGTGAGCCTCACCACTAGGAAGCAGAGAAGTAGCAAAGCTCTTAGATCCTACCTGACTCGGTTTAACCAGGTCAAGTTGGAAGTAGAGGTCCTTGATCCCAAGGTGGAGTTCAATGCTCTACTTGCCAGGATCGGTGACAAGGACCTCAACTAGGAACTCTATAAGAAACCTCCCACCAACCTGATGGAACCCCAAGCTAGATCCAAAGAATACATGACAGCAGTTGAAACCCTAGATGCAAAGATGGATGCTCAAGACGATAGGACAAAAAGAAAGAGAACCAAGTGAGATGAAAAATGAGGACAAGAAGACGATAGTAAGAGGAGACAGCACCAAAGCAGAACCCCTCCAAACCAGTTTGAACGGTACACTCCACTCAATCATCCCTGATTGGAGATCCTGATGCAGATCCAAAATGAGAGGTACATCAAATGGCTGACGAAGATAGGCAACAACCCGAACAAGAAGAATGGTGACACATTTTATCATTTTCATAATGGAACCGGTCATGACACCAATGAATGTAAATACCTCAAAGGGGAGATCGAGAGCCTGATCCAGAGGGGCTACCTAGGGCATTACATCCACGATCGACAGGACCGTGACCACCCTAACGACAGTAGAAGGAGCCAAGGGAACGACCAACATGGTCATCAAGAAGAGAGAGACTAAGATAGGAGACGTGGGGAAGATCGAAGATGCCCTGCATCAATCGAGCAAAACGATCAAGGAAACCATAATGCACCAGCAGGAGTTATTTCCACCATATACGGAGTCCCGGTGGTAGACGAAAGTTTGAAATCATCCAAGAGGGCGAAGGCCTACTCTCGAAGGGTCAACTCTACCGAGGTACCAAGCAAGAAAGTGAGAACTAGTCAAGTCATCTCCTCTGGTGACGACCTAGTCGAAATCCATTCCTCACACGATGATGCCTTGGTAGTAACAATGCAGGTGGAAAACTTCGATGTGAAAAGGATTCTCATTGATAATGGAAGTTCTGTAAACATACTTTTCATAGAAGCCTACGATCAGATGAAGCTGAGCAAAGAAAGATTGAAGAAGGTGGACTAGCCCTATAAGGTTTCACGGGGGCAACCGTAAATGTAGAGGGTTCAATCGACTTACCACTCACGGCAGGAACTAGAGACCAATAAACCACTATAATGGTCACATTTCTAGTGGTCGACGTGCCCTCTGTTTATAATAAAATTCTTGGACGAGTGGGGCTCAACGTACTGAAGGCAGTGCCGTCTAAGCCCCACCTAAAGATGAAGTTCCCCACCAGCGACGGAGTTGGTGAATGCAAAGGAGACCAGCAAGTGTCATAGAACTGCTATGTGACTGCTCTACGGGGAAAAGAGAAACCAGGTGAGGTACTCCCTATCGAAGATCTTAGGGATGGGAATACCTAAAGCCAAGCAGCTGAGGATCTAGACCTTATTGGTATCACAAAGGGAGACGACACCAGACAAGTCAAGATTGGGTCGCACCTCCAAGGCACCTAACGTGATGAGATGATAAATTTCCTACAGACAAACTCGAACATCTTTGCCTGGTTCGTTACAAATATGCCCGGGATCCCCTGGAGTGTAATCGAACACAAGCTAAGGTGTCGACATGACTAGAAAACCAGTGCGACAGAAGGGAAGGAACTTCACCCCCGAGCTACAATTGAAGATCAAGGAGGAAGTTAAAAAATTATTGGAAGTCGGGTTCATCAAGGAAATCGAGTATCCCGAGTGGCTTGCAAACGTGGTCATGGTACCCAAGGTAAAAGGAAAGTGGAGGATATGTATTAACTACACCGACCTCAATAAAGCCTACTCAAAAGACACTTACCCACTGCCAAGGATAGACCAGTTGATAGACGCCACTACGGGCCATGAGCTGTTGTCATTTATGGATGCCTATTCGGGATACAATCAGATCAAGATGCATGGGGAAGACATCCCAAAAATGGCATTCTGGACTGGTGATAACCAATACTGCTACAGGGTTATGTCGTTCAGATTGAAGAATGCGGCAGCCACCTATAAATGGCTGGTGAACAAGATCTTCAAAGACCAAATCGGCGAAACATAGAGGTGTGTGTAGACAATATGCTAGTGAAGAGCATGGAGCGAGAAAAGCATATAAGTGATCTTGAAGAAGCCTTTTAGGTCCTGAGAAGATACAACATGAAACTGAACCCCTCAAAATGTGCCTTTGGAGTCACCTCGGGTAAGTTCCTAGGGTCCATGGTGTCGAAGCGGGGGATTGAAACAAATCCCGCCAAGATTGAGGCAATCCAAGGAATGACTTCCCCCAGACAATCAACGAAGTGCAAGAGCTAATAAGGTGCGTCGCCGCACTGGGCTGATTCATGTCCAAATTGACTAACAAGTGTCTACTGTTCTTCAAGACCTTGAAGCATTCCAAGCAATTTTAGTGGATAAATGAATGGAAGGAAGCCTTTCAACAACTCAAAGAATACCTGTCATCACCACCAATGCTGGCAAAGCCCGAGGCAGGGGAAGAACTGCAGTTATACCTGGCGGTCTCCCCAGTGGCAATAAGTGCGGTTCTCATCCTAGAAGAGAAGAAAAGCCAAAGACTAGTGTACTATGTCAGCCAAGTACTGTTGGATGCAGAAACGAGATACCAGAAGGTGGAGAAAGTTGCTTATGCACTTGTCATGGCCGCTCGAAAACTCCACCCATACTTCTAGGCGCATACTATTATGGTACAAATAGATCAACTGCTACAGAAGATCCTACAAAAGCTAGAACTCTCTGGTACATTGGTGAACTAGGCAATAGAACTAGGTGAGTTTGACATCCACTACAAACCAAGGACCGCCATCAAATCCCAGGCATTGGCAGACTTTGTGGTCGAAAGCACTCTCCCAGAGAAAGGAGGAGAGGAGGAGGAACAAATAGCATCCTGGACCCTCTTCGTCGACAGGGCATCAAATTCTTAAGGAAGCGGAGCAAGGCTAATTCTGACCAGCCCAGAAGAGTTCAATGTAGAATACGCCCTACGATTTGTCGTCCCAGCATCCAACAACGAGGCAGAATATGAGGCATTACTCGCAGGGATGAGACTGGCCAAGTTGCTAATGGTCAAAAGTTAATCGCCTGTAGTGATTCGCAGCTTGTTGTAAGATAGGTGAATGGGGAATATGAGGCCAAGGAACCCAAAATGGCTGGATACTTGAAAATGGTGAAAGAAATAATAGTCGATTTTAAAGAAGTTCAAGTCCGCCAGATCTGCAGGGAAGAAAATGTAAGCACCGATACTTTGTCTGAATTGGCAACATCCTACTTTACTCACTTAGCGCGAATGGTTTATGTCAAAGTGCTGCCACATCCAAGCATTGAATAAGGGTCAGCGGACCTTCTGCGCTGACCTACTGATCGCAGAAGAGCCATGCTGGATGGATCCAATCATCAACTATCTACAGGGGGCACCCTACCAGAGGATAAGGAAGAAGAGAAAAGGATATGGGTCCGAGCAGCCCATTACACGTTGATAGATGGAAACCTGTACAAGAGGGGCCACATAATGCCCTACCTTAGATGCCCAAGACCATCCGAAGCTGAATACGCCTTGCGAGAGGTACATGAAGGGATTTGTGGGCAACATCTAGGGGGGAGAGACCTGGCGCAGAAGATTATAAGGCATGGTTACCACTGGCAACACCTGTTACGACACGCAATGGAGTTTGTCAGGAAGTGCGTGAAGTGCCAAATGTATGCACCAGTGTCACACAAGCCCGCAACTCAACTGAGGTCGATTGCCAACCCGATACCCATTGCTATTGGGGGAATGGACATCCTCGGCCCTTTTCCTGTAGCATCTCAGCAGCAAAAGTTCGTAGTAGTTATGATTGACTATTTTACGAAATGGATAGAGGCCGAATTACTAGCTATCATCACCAAGAAGAACATGATGAAATTTTTTTGGGAGTCGGTGATATACAGATTCGGCATATCCCAGGCATTGGTGACCAACAATGGTAAGCAATTTAATAATGCTGACTTCAACGACTTCTACAAGACCTATGAAATTGAGCACAAAAATAACTCGGTTGGATACCCACAAGCGAATGGCCAAACTGAAGTAACAAAAAAGGACAATCCTTGATAGGATCCAGAAGAATTTGGATGACGCCAAAGGGCTTTGGGCAGAAGAGTTACTCAGCATCTTATGGGCTTACAGGATGACCAGTCACGCTGCTACAAGAGAAACACCATTCAGGCTCACATATGGCATAAAAGCAGTGATTCCAGTAGAAGTCGGGCACCCCTCGCCCTTGGTAGCACACTACACTGAGGAAGCAAACAATGAAGATTTGCAGGCGAACCTAGATACCATGGAAGACGTGCGTGAAGGAACCCAGCTCAGAATGATGGCATATCAACAAAGGGTGGACAAGCATTACAACTCTCGTGTCAAAGATAGATTTTTTCAGCCTAACGACCTTATACTAAAAAAGATAGAGGTTTCTGAACCAAGGCATCAAGGAAAGCTCGCGCCCAACTGGAAAGGACCCTATAGAGTTACCAAAGTAATCAAGCCAGGTACTTACCACTTGGAAACTCTGAGGGGAAGGAGATACCCTATTCCTGGAACTCGGATAACCTTAGGAAGTACTACCAGTAGCAGCTCAGAGATTGTCCAGCCACTCAACCTAAAACTATTTCTTATTTGTATTTTTCTTTTCGTTCAAGTGGTTGTTTTCGGACCAATGCACATGCTTGCATGCCTATCTTATCCCTTAAGTAAAGCAAATTGATCATTGTTCCCATCATTGTCAGAATGTGTAGTGTAAATACGCCGAGCTGTCACCCCGGCTAAAGTCCTCAAAAGGGCAGAACACGCTGAGAGGTCACCCCGGCTAAGCCCTCGAATGGCAGAACATGCCGAGGGTCACCCCGACTAAACCCTCGAACAAGCAAAACACGCCGAAGGGTCACCTTGGCTAAGCCCTCAAATAAGCAAGGCACACCAAGAGGTCACCCCGGTTAAACCCTCGAACGGGTAAAACAAGCCAAGGGGTCAACCCGGCTAAACCCTCGAACGGGCAGGACACATCGAGAGGGCACCCCGGCTAAGCCCTTGAATGGGCAGAACACGTCGAGAAGACACCCCGGCTACATCCTCAATCAAACAAAGCGTACCAAAGAGCGTAAAGAAGCAAGCATAGCCATATAAAGGACGAAATAAATACCCACGCACAAAGAGCGAAACAAAAAATTCCATTGATCAAGGTCTATGTCTACTACAACCCCCTGTGTAATTACTATCACGGCACCACTGCCCAGATAGAAGTCGCCATACAAGGTGATGTTAACGCACTGCTCATTTACTACAGTCAACTTCGCGATGTCGCTGAAAGGTACAACCCAACACTCCCACTGCTCGAATGAACCCTAGAGCCCCAGTCAACAACCATATGGAATTCCTGGCCTACCTATCATCCACGCTGTATTCCATCGGACCCCTCCGTGTGCGAGATGGACCTTGCGACACTCTCGCGATCTATGCAACAATGACAAGCACAATGAATTACTATGGTTATGCTGAAGCCCAGAACCCAACTCAAAGGCATTATAGCCGATTAATTGAAGCATGTTGCGCAAGCCATATCATGCCAGCCCCAATCGATATGAACAATGTCTGGGTCGTGTTGGACCGAATGTCGTGTCCCAATTGAGATGAGCTTGATTGATGGGAGTTGACATTGTCTACCAGTGTCACTGAGAATGAAGCTAGTCAAAGCACTCATTCTTGTCGATCCCGTTAATGAGGAGTTCCCTTTCCAGCACATCGGCCTCACTCTTGAGTACGTCGACGATGTGGATGTCGCTACTCGCTACTGCCCTTGCCGATTGCAGCCTGGGAATGCACCGAGCAGGTCTGCCAAGTCACACCCAGCCTCGTGAACGGCCAGATTACGCTAAGCAGGTCTGCCCAACCACGCCCAGCGTCGCAGACAGCCAGAACGTGTCGAGCAGGTTTGCACAGCAACGCCAAGCGCCGCGGATGGCCAGAACCAACCTAGAAGATCTGCCCAGCCAGACGCCTAGAACCAGCGGAGCAGATCTGCCCGGCTAGACACCCAAATGGGCAGGACCAGACGAGCAGACCAATAGCCAGGAAAAAAAAAAGAGGAGAGAGAAAAAATCCACCCGATCAGGGTCAGACTAGAACACAACATATGTCAAAAAACCTGTCATTTCGAAGATCTCGACGAGCCCTACACAACTCACTACTTATGACACTGATGTACGAGCTTTTTAGGCCATCTGGGTGCGTTTCGAGGCCGAAACGGCCCTCCGAAGATTTCCCACACCACTTTCTGGCCAAGATTAAGCTTCAAAAGGGAAGAGGATCACTCCCCAGGGCCCCTAAGGCGCCCCGCAGAGTGGGGGCATCTGTTATACCAAATAACGGTCCACCAACAAGAAGACACGTGGAGGGAGACTTGGGTCATACGACTCCCTGCAGTATGCTCCATACTCCTCGTTGGACTATAATTACTGACACAGCTATAACAAGAAACAATCCCATAACTTGGGGGACACGGAACCCAACCAAACGGTCAGGTGAGAGACGTACTGAAACAAGAATCACCACTGCCTCGGTAACCCAAACCCTATAAATAGAGGGAGGGGGACCACAAAGAGGTACGTTCACTTTTCAAGCTCAGACTCTTTCAATACCCTTCTCGTATTGTTCTACCCAACTGACATTGGCATCGAAGAGTCCCCCCTTGAAGTCCGCTCTGGGTCTCTTCAGTGTCCTTTGCCTTTTGCAGGTCTCCATGTCATCCAGCTACATCCAACAACAACACATAGGATCTTTCTTCCTCTATTTAATATCATTGTGTATTTTATCTTTATTTTTAAAAAATTACAGCATGACATGTGATCAGTTTTGAATGTTTATTATCTTATAAATATACCAAATAACAGGGGAACTTGTTTAGGTGGAATAGGGTACCTATCGATTTCCTTTGATCGTAACCTGACTCAAATCCAATCTTTTAATCGTACCAATTCGAATGGAGTTACATATGTATAATGTGTCCTATACCCTAGGTGGTGATTCTCTATTCATTCTTCCCCAAGAGTATGAGATTTTCACAATGACAAGTTACCGTTTCACCCATTGCCATGGATTACATTTTAAAATTTTTCATACCTCTAATATCTATTGTTAAATAAAACTAATCATTCTTTCGCCGTAGTTGATATTTTTGGTTTACATGTTGCTCAAGAGAGAGAGAGAATACTTAATAAAATAATTAAATACTTCAACACTGAGTTTTTCTTCAGCCACTGTAAATGAAAATTCATATAGATTTCAGACATGCGTAGAAAAGTATCAAAAATATATTTTAGGGAACATACTAAAATCAAACCCTATGGATTTTTATCAAAAAATAAAAATAAAAAACCTATAAGAGTTGGTAAAACTTACGATAATGTGGTGAACCTTCTCCCCACGTGGTGACAAAAAACTTTATCCAACAATTCATTAGCCATAATCCAGAATGTTGATTTTGGGATCTAGAGCTCCAATGGCCCAGTTGCCCGTAGCAACCTGTGCAACGTGACAAGGCCGCATATGCAATAATCGCCTTATCCCCGTTTGGATAAAACGCTGGCAAAAGATAAGGTGGTCATTATACATGTAGGCCAGTCTACGCCGCATAGGTTGCTACGGGCAGCTGGGCCGTAGACGATCTGCATTGTTGATTTTGATTATTTCATATGTTCACACTGTAACGGAGAAAGACAAGATTCAAGCTTAAAAAAAAAAAAAAAAAAAAAAAAGAAGTGATGAGTCAAAGTCAAGTGAGACAAGGATAAATAACAGAGGATCTGGGACCCAATCAAAGAAACATTCCTTCATACCCTACCCAAAAGGTTAAACAATGCAAAAAAAAGTAAGCTACCACTCACCTCAGCAGCAATGATGATGGTAACATTGGAAGAAGTGGACTTCAAAGTTTGAATTAAACATCTCTGACGGGCTTTGTTCACTTGTCTTATTTAACTTCCATGCAAAAGAAAAAAGTTGGGATAAAAAAGAAATATTAAAATAGCCCACATTCCCATGAGTTAAAGTTAATGAATGGAGAAAAAGTATGAAAAAAGAAAAATCCCAAAAAGGTACTCCCTCATAACAGTGATGGGGAGGTACTCTCTCATAGCAGTGATGGGTTTCGTACTGACATACAGAATCAATATGTTCATTGCATGAAAAGAAGAGCCTAAGAGAGAGAGAGAGAGAGAGAGAGAGATGGGCACGCGTTCTTCAAATTCACAGGACCCTCTTAACAAGTTTAAAAAGGAATTTTAGGGTTTTGGGTTCTTTCTTCTTGGCGTTTCCCAATAGTATTTCAATCCATTGAAGGTGATAAACCTAAATTCACCCTGAACGGAACACCATGTGTCCAAATCCAATAAGGAGGATCGGTTCAGGACAAGAACCTAAAAATGAATAACCAAGTAAGGATTTGACCCAACCCAGCATGGGCACCCAGAGCCCGGATCGTGGGTGCGGACTCGGACTCAGGCATGACATCCTTGGCACACATCATGCCCACACACGTCATCTCCAAGCACAAGCTCCCTCGGATCGCCATCAACAAGACAACATCGCCAAGGACTCTAGGCTACCGCCTATCGAGTCACGTGGAGATCAGAATTCATATTGAATAATACTATTCATCTATTTGCTCAGAGAGATCTAACTGAGGCATCGGAGAGTCCTAGGCCGGAACCACACCGGTTCTCCTTTGTCACCCCAGAGTCTTTTACAGGTTATGGCACTCGAAGGACCGCTGAACAATTTCTTGATGCAACAGATTGGCGCCGTCTGTGGGAACGATGCTAGCCATTACCTCTACTAGCCAGTTTTCATATCTGAATCAACCATGAAGACCGGTCCCTCCACCAACAATGCCCCTAGGGAGGGGAATGAATCACCTCCTTCAGAGAGCTCACGTCGCACAGCCACTGACCATGTCTCTCAAGAGTGGGAGACCCCAGAGAACCAGCAAGTTGGGGGTGTCAACCTCAACCCGGAAGCAGCCATTGAAGGCCCCGTGGAGCTCGTACCTGATCCTAATGCACCAGCCACTGTGGGTCAGATCCTCGATGACCAACGACTCTTCCGCGAATACCTCAGGCAGAAGGCGGTGACCCACTGTCGTAGACTAGAGCAAAGCCCTAGGAGATCACCTCCGAGGGGTGACAGGTCCGAGAGGCACACTAGGCAATAGGGAGAACTCTCCCAACATCCAAGGAGAATGGCGGACCTCCCAGCACGATTGGACCAAGGGAGAACACCATCACACCGATCTGTGGTACCTAACCCTGAAGGGTCCATTCGGAGGTCGGTGTTTGATGGTCGACTAAAAGGAAGTCATGCACCAAAGCGAAGCCAAACTTACTGTGAGGCAAGCTCCTCACGGTCAAGGCAAGATTCATCACGACGTGACCCTTCCCCATCTCACCAACAGTCGAGATGGGAGGGGACTTCCAAGAGAGGACGTGAACGAGCTCATAGCGAACGACCAGCAAGGCATGGGGAACAAGCATGGGATGAAGAGTTAGACAGGAGACTCCGAGAGTTGGACGAGAAACTGGAAGGGTTGAAGAAGCAAACCAAGGGTGAGACACACTCAATCCCTGGGCAACACCCCTTCTCAGAAGAGATCATGTGAGCCTCACTACCATCCAGGTTCAGGTTACCTACCTTTGAACTTTACAATGGTACCACCGACCCTAATGACCACATCAACTATTTCAATGGCATGATGACACTATATGGTGGATCGGATGTGGTGTCCTGTCGAGCATTCCCTGCATCTCTCAAGGGTCCAGTGACCTCATGATTTTCCAGACTATGACAACGGCCAATCGGATCGTTTGTAGAGCTATGTGAATAGTTTGTGACCCGCTTTCAGAGCAGCGTCAAATAGAAGAAGACCACGGTCAACTTGCTGAACGCGATCCAAAACCCTAGGGAGTCCCTCAGGGAGTATGTCAGCAGGTTCACCAAGGAATCCTTGGAAGTCCGCGACTTAGATGATCAGACCAGCATGCAGCCCTAGATGGGGGCATTAGAGACATGGAACTAATCAAGGACTTGGCACGTCATGAGACCAAGACCATGAAAGAGCTCCTGGAGCGATGTAACCAGTTCCCCAACATGGTCGAGATAGTATAGTCACGAACAAGGGCAATTGAAGGCAAGACCCAAGACAACAAGAGGTCAGCACCAGATGACCACAAGGAGAATAAAAGATCAAGGACTGAGCGACGACAAGAGAAAAGGTCACAGATACTCATGCAGATATAAGACCATGATCTAATCAAATGGCCATGACCCATGCTGGCAGGACCTGAGAAGCGTAACCCTCACAAGTACTGCCTCTTCCACAAGGACTAGGGCATGACACAAAGGAATGCTATCAACTCAAGAGAGAGATAAAAAACCTTGTGAGAGCAGGGAGTCTGGACAGATACGTGAAGGGTAGACACAATGGTCGTTCAGGCCAAGGAGATCGAGGTTGAGACCGAGAAAGAGAAGAACCAAGAAGGGAAGAAAGAAGAGCAGATCGAGATAGATAAAAGAGACCGCACTGACGAGAGAAGAGATGTAGCAGAGCTAGGTGGCATCGAGGGAGGACCGGGGCAAGAGTCAACCAGAAAAGCCAAGGCCCACGCCAGGTTCGTGGGAGTAGTAGAGAAGCCAAGCAAAATAGCAAAGACCGAGATTGTGATCTCCTTCTTGGATGCAGACTTGAAAGGCGTAAGCTTTCCACATGAGGATGCCCTGGTAGTATAGGTGGAGATAGTCAACTGACCAGTGCATAGGGT
This sequence comes from Telopea speciosissima, assembly GCF_018873765.1. Taxonomy (NCBI): domain Eukaryota; kingdom Viridiplantae; phylum Streptophyta; class Magnoliopsida; order Proteales; family Proteaceae; genus Telopea; species Telopea speciosissima. Next base: position 43,413,638 of record NC_057920.1, read on the forward strand.
GTTGATTGACACAAGGGCGTTCATAAACTGTCACTGGAAGCCTACCGCCAATTCGGGTTTGGAGATGATCAACTCAAGCCAGAGCCCACCTACCTCCATGGATTCTCAGGTGCCATAGCCTCCATCAGAGACACTATAGAGCTACCTGTCACCTTTGGAGAACACCCTCGACAGGTGACCATCATGGTAAACTTCATGGTCGTCAGGTCCGTGGTGTCATTCAATGGCCTCCTAGGGCGACCATCTCTAACGGCCTTCAGAGGCATCGTATCTCCAATCCACCTAAAGATGAAGTTTTCCACTGACAATGGAGTGGGTGAAATCCGAGGTGGTTAGATGAAGGCCAGAGAGTGCTATCCAACCTTCGTGAAGAAGAACAATGGCAACACCCGAGGAATGGCACTGTGCATGGAGAACCTGGTCAGTGACCAGAGAGATGAACTAACAGAGAAGAGAGGAAGGCCATTAGAGGACCTTGTGCCATGGCCACTTAGCAAGGATGACCCTTCCAAGGTCATACAGGTCGGCTCGTTATTGAGCATTAAGCAGAAGGAAGAACTAGGGCACCTCCTCCAAACCAACATGGGTGTCTTCGCATGGTCGACTGCAGACATGCCAAGCATTCCCAGATCCATAGCAGAGCACAGGTTACATGTAGACCCAACCAGGAAGCCCGTCTAGCAGAAGAGGCAGATTTTCACCCTCGACTGACAAGCAACTATTAAGGAAGAGGTTGAGAAATAGAGCAAAGCAAGATTCATTAGAAAAGTGAAGGAAGATTAAAAATAAAATAAAATAAAATAAATATCATGAATGAGCGCCATCCATCAAAGGACGCCGCCCAAAAGCAAGATAGAAAAAGTAGGAGAGAGAAAAGAAGAAAAAGAAGAAAAGAAGAAAAGAAAGAAGAAATAACTCATACCAAGCACAGATAAAGGCCACGAGTAGGCGTGGATCGAGGTGGCTGGACACGAATCACCAGGCACGGATCGAAGGATGCCAACCCCTGGGCAAGGATCGATGGACGCCAACCCCTGGGCATAGATCGAAGGAAGATAACCCCAGACACGGATCGAGGAAGCCAACCCCAGGCGAGGATCGACGAAGCCAACCCCTAAGTACGGATCGATGGATGCCAACCCTTGGGCGAGGATCAAAGGGTGCCAACCCCAGGCGTGGATCGATGGAAGCCGACCACGGGGCACGGATTGATCACCTGGATCATCACCCGCAGGGCTCGAATCGCGGGCTCGAAAGCAGCTTAGCTACCCACGAGTAGCACGCACCTAAGAAAATGGCAGGCACAAGCAAGCAACACGTAGTGCAATGAGCAAGACTATGGTCACTAGACCAGGCAAGCACTTGAGGGCACCAAAAAGCAAAGACCAAGTTCAAAAAAGGTTCGAGGCCAGTAGACCCGCAAGCCTGGCATGTTCGAGGTTTGAGGTTCGAGGATCGTGGTTCAAGGTCCGAGGTTCGAGGTTAGCGGTTCGAGATTGGAGCAAAGAGGTGTCTGTGGCCAAAGACCAATTCAAAAAATAAATAAATAAACATGCTACAGCCAAGGACCATAGGTGACAAACCATGGTCGTGGTTCATGGTTCGGGGAGTTTGAGAAGTTTGAGATGGTTCGAGTTCTAAGGATGGAGAATGTAACTGCTGATGCACTGTCCAAGCTAGCCAATGATGAACTCAGAAACCTGGTCAGTGCAGTGTATGTGGAAATATTACATGAGCCAACATACCAGGAGAAGCAAGTTAATGAGATCGAGGAAGGGCCTAGCTGGATGGACCCTATACTCGACCACCTGCAGAACGACGTCTTACCAGAAGACAAGATCGAGGCAAGGAAGAAAATGATGAGAGCTGTAAAGTACACCGTCCTGGATGGAGTGCTATACAAAAGGGGGGCCACAGCACCACTACTTCGGTGCCTAGGACCTAAGAGAGCACAATATGCCCTGGTAGAGGTACATGAAGGGATCTGCAAAAGCCACATGGGAGGACGAATCCTAGCATACAAAATCCTCCGACAGGGACTCTACTGGCCAAGAATGCAAGAGGAAGCCATCCAGTATGTCAAAGCCTGCGAGCAATGTCAGTTGTTCGCCCTAGTATCCCATCTACCCGCCACCAAGTTGACATCGATCCTCAACCCCATTCCTTTTACCATGTGGGGGGTAGACATCTTGGGGGACTTCACACCAGCATCAGGCAACCGCAAGTACCTGGTGGTCGCCATAGACTACTTCACCAAGTGGGTGGAAGCCAAGCCACTAGCAAAAATTATAGAGAATTAAATGGAGAAGTTCGTCCGTGATGACATCATCTATAGGTTCGAGGTACCAAAGATCATAGTCTCAGACAATGGGAAGCAGTTCAACAACCCCAACTTCAAAGCTTTCTGTCAGAGTTATAACATTGACTATCGGCCTGTTTCGGTAGCATACCCATAGGCCAATGGTCAGGTGGAGGTGACAAATCGAACCCTATTGGATGAAATAAAGAAAACACTTGAAGGAGCCAAAGGGAAGTGGGTTGAAGAATTACTGAGTGTTCTGTGGGCATACCGCACCACAGTAAGGACACCCACAGGAGAAAGCCCATTCCGCCTAGCATATGGCATAAAGGCACTAGCACCAGTAGAGGTCCTCGCCATGTCCCATAGAGTACTGCACTTCAATGAAAGAACTTACATAAATGGATTGCGAGCGAACCTAGACTTCTTGGATGAGGTGCGTGAGAAGGCACTGTTGAGGAACGTAGCCTACCAACAGCAAACAACCAAGTACAATAATGCTAGGGTACGTGAATGGTTATTCCATTAGGGGGACCTAGTCCTAAGGAGGACAAGTGCATCACAACCAAAGAAAGAAGGAAAGCTATCAGCAAATTGGGAAGGACCCTATATAGTTTCCAAGCAGATATGCCCAAGGGCATACCGCTTGAAAACTCTGGGGGGCAAGAAGGTCGACCGTACTTGGAACTCAGAACACCTGAAGAAGTATTACCAGTAAAAGCAATAGCAGTAGAAGCAACAACACCATCGATAGTAGCAGTCAAGTAGAAGCAATAGCAGTAGTAGTAGCAGTAGCAGTAGCAGAAGATGGCATTACTGTTTCAAGGGCAATTTGAAAATTTTTGTTCAAAATAAAGAATTGTTTCAAGAATACTTGTCTTCTTCTACCACTCAATCGAATCACCATCACCGTACCAAGGCGTTATGCCCCCGAGGCTTTATGCCTAAGGCGTTATGCCACTGAGGCTTTATGCCACCAAGGTGTTATGCCACCGAGGCTTTATGCCTAAGGCGTTATGCCATCGGGGCTTTATGCCACCAAGGCGTTATGCCACCAAGGTGTTATGCCACCAAGGCTTTATGCTTAAGGCGTTATGCCACCGAGGCTTTATGCCTAAGGCGTTATGCCACCAAGGCATTATGCCACCGAGGCGTTATGCCTAAGGCATTATGCCACCATGGCGTTAGGCCACCAAGGTCCATGGACCACCGAGACAAGACATCCCTATGGACCGCCAACTACATGGGGTTACACAGATACGAGGACTATCAAGGCAACAAGGATCAAATGCATGTCATATCAATATCACTAGAGGAAAAATTCAAGTACATATAACCCCGAAAAGACAAAAAAGCAAGTAGCACAATCCAAAAGTTCTCATCCACAAAGTTATCATCTAATAAGTCAACATCCAGAAAGAACCTTTATGAAATCATGGGGCATCCAAGGGAGGAGCAGCCTCTGATCCAGAAGGAGACATCAAATCAGCATCAGCAGGAGGAGTAGCACTCTCCTCTGGTGCGACCACACCCTCCTCTGTCATCGCAATGCCATCCTCGGGAGGAACACGAGCCACTACTACAGTCTCAGGAAGTAGTGTGGTAACCTCTGGGAACCCCGAGAAATTATAATCAGGGGTCCTCTCTAGGATGCGACCCGCCACGTCCCTGATGCCTCCATCATATATCTCCTGGTTGAACTGATGAAAATGTGCAGTGATCTCAGGAGACCGCCAATACATCACCACTGCCCGCTCCCCAACCTCAGACAACTCTACCTCGTGCCTCTGCCTCAAAGCGTGAAGCTCCTCCTCTAAGGCGTGAACTCTAGATGAACTCTGAGTCGCTGCAGCGGTAGCCACCCTGAGCTCCTCTGACACACTTCGCTCACGTGCCACAGCCTCCTCGCGGGCAGCCCTAAGCCCCTGGACCTCCCTCTCCATGTTCTACAGTGCACGCTTTATCTGAAGCTCTCAAAAAGCATGACCCTCCAGTCGAAGCACAGCCTCAGTAGCACGATGCTGGACCTACAATCAACAAGGTAGACAATAAACATCCCAAGCACAAGAGAAGCAATGACATAAAGAGAGTGAGAAGAATAACTCACAAAAGCCATGTCCTAATAGAGGCGTTGTGAGAGCGTGGCGTCATTGATCCCCTGGAGGACTGAAAGCTCTGAGGGAAGCCTACCCAAGTCCAACCACTCTCGACTCACACCACGAGTGGCCAAGGTCGCTCCCTCCAGAAGATCCCACGCCAACACCAAAGGAGAAGAGGTCGGCGGATCAACGACAGTGTCAATAGGAGCAGAGGCCACCCTTTTCTCCTTAGAAGGGGGTGGGGCAGCGGACCCAGGGGTGGAAGCAGGAGGAGACGTTCATGGAAGAATAACACGTGGCCCAGTCCTCACCGAGCTGAGGGGATCAGGACCCCCGCTCCTCTTGGTCCTAGTGACCACAGGAGGAGAAGAAGAAGCTAGGCGTACTACACCAGAAGAAACACCCCCAGCAGCAGCAGCCTGAGTGATCCTCTTTTGCAAGTTAGAGCGAAAGATACTAAGATCCGGCCTGATGTTCACTGCACAACAACATCCAATCAGGGACACAAGGCAAGTCAAAACAGGAATAAATAGAAGGAAAGTACAGAAGTAAATATTAAAGAAGTCAAGTATCTTACTAGGACTCAACTTCTAAAGACACAAGAAAGCCTCAGAATCCAACTGATGGACATCGAACAGGTTGCATCCCTGACATCGCTGGAGGAGTCACACTCAAAGTTGCTCAACTCAAGAGGGCGGTTCACCCTCTTGATATTAATAACCTCCCAGGTAGACCGCAAGGCACAGTGGGGGACCGTGGCAAAGAAGATGCGATCCCTCCAGTACTTCACTGAACTGCTGATCCCCACTAGGGGATCGAGCGCAGCAAGAGATCCCCTAGGGAGACGACGGGCGAAGTGGTAACAACCACCCCCCTTCTTCAACATGTAGAAGTAAGAGAACAAGGGAATAAGGGTCATTCAGGCAAAGAACACATAAAAGCCCCGTATGACCCTCCAAGAGTTGGGCAATACCTGCCTGGGGGTAAGGCACCAATGCTCCAACACAAGCTCCACAAAGCGGGAGACAGGGAAACGAAGACCATGAACAAAGAAAATGTGGTACAAGCAGACCTCATCTCCTCGGTGGGAGTAAGCACGGCCATCCGGTCCAGGGACACGAAGCAAGACCTCAAGGGATATATGGAACTCCTGGCGGAGGGAAACCAAGTCTAAAGAAATCAAGATGCTAGCAATATGGGCCAACTTGCTCCTAGGGTCGCCAACAGAAGTGGAAGCTCGGGAGGCCTGACGACCTCTACTAGGTGCAGAATCTCCAGAAGCCTCTTCCCCATCACTAGCAACGGGGGAAGGTAAGGAAGCAGAAGTATCCGTGGGGGAGGATGACCCCGAAGAAAATGCCTCAACAGATCCAACTCCAACCGAAGTTGGATCAGAGTCATCAGAGGAAGACATGAATAGAAAAGGAAGACAATGGGTTACTTACTCAGAATGAAGACCTCCGAAGACCAAGCAACCGTGAAGAAGAGAAAGGAGATAACTTGCAACCACCAATGCAGAACCAATCAAAAAAAAAAAAAAAAAGAGAAGAAAAGAAGAGAAGAGCAATACACACCAAACACGGACAGGAGCAGATCGATGGGCGCAGATTGATGGAAGCCCACCACCTGGGCGCGGATTGATGGACGCCAACCACCTGGGCGTGGATAGATGGAAGCCCACCACCTGGGCACGGATCGATGGGCGCTGACCCCAAGGTACGGATTATGGGCGCAAATCCCAGGGCACGGACCACCTGGGCATGGATCTCCAGGATGTGGATCACTGCCTGGAAGCCAACCCCTAGGCGTAGACCGCTTGGGCCGAATCGCCTGGGCGTGGATCGTCACGGGAAGCCAACCCCTAGGCGCAAATCGTCAGGCGTGGACCGTTTGGGCAAAAATCGCCTGGGGGTGGACTGTCACTGGAAGCCAACCACCTCGGGCGCAGAGGCGCGGATCATAAATGAACGTCGAAGCAGCAACAAGTGCAAGCCGATCAAGCAATGGTTAAACGTCACCAAGGGCAAGGCTAGTGTCTAAGAACTAAGCAAGATGCCCTTCATTGTGACCAAAGATCAAACATTTGGGGGGCACAATCAAGAGACTCAAAAGCCAAGACTCAAGTAAAAAGTGGAAGAAGAAAAAGCCACAGGGGAGAAAAAGTTAGAAAGAGAGAGAGAGAAAGTGAAAAGTGAAATGAAGGCAAAAGTATACATATCTACAAAAAGAAAGAAAAAAGAAGAAAGAGACAAAAAGATGAGAAAGGAGGGATTTGAACCCATAACCTCTCCCTCACTAAGCAAATTGCAAGTGCACCCTCTACAAGAAGATTATTCACAACACACACCTCAATTGATACAAGAAGACAAAGAGTACTCTCTTGAGCACGTTGTTCCAAGAGAGTGGAGGGCAAGTGATAAACCTAAATTCACCCTGACCAATCAGGGAACGCCACGTGTCCAAACCCAATAAGGAGGACCAGTTCAAGACAAGAACCCAAAAATGAAGAACTAAGTAAGGATTTGACCTAACCCAGCATGGGCACCCCAGGCACGGATCGTGGGCGTGGACCCGAACTCGGGTATGACATCCCCGGCACACGTCATGCCCACACACGTCATCTCCAAGCACAAGCTCCCTCGGATCACCATCAACAAGACAACATCGCCAAGGACTCTAGGCCACCGCCTATCGAGTCACGTGGAGATCGGAACTCATATTGAATACTACTATTCATCTGTTTGCTCAGAGAGATCTAACTGAGGCATCGGAGAGTCCTAGGCCAAAACCACACCGGTTCTCCTTTGTCACCCCAGGGTCTTTTGCAGGTTACGGCACTCGAAGGACCGCTGAGCGATTTCTTGACGCAATAGAAGGGGTATGGTAAACCATCTTATCCTTCACTCAATAATTATTTTTTGTTAAAAATATATATATATATATATATTATTAGTATTATTAATTATTATTATTGTTGTTGACTTATGTAATACACGCTATAAGCTTTTATGTTTTCAATAAAACTTTCGATTATCAAAATAAATTAATTATTTTTTCTATGAACTAAAAAGAAAAAGATAAAAAAAAAAATGGAATTTAAGAAGAGAGATAAACACATGAAAGATTCATTGCATCATCATGATTTTTGTCTCATTATATTTTTTTTTCTTTTCTTTGCATCCAAACGTAGCCTATTAATAATTATTTGTACATAATGAATAATTCATATATATATTTTTTTGGTGAAATAATGAATAATTCATATACTCTTCTTTTTCTTTTGTCATCATTTTCTTGTGTTTTCGCTCATGGAAAAATTACATGATTACACATAATTAGTGGTCTCCTTTTATAAAACTATCCACTTATTGTTTCAGTTAAAATTGTTTTGGATTTGAGTTTGCAAAACTACCTAAAATAATATTCCTTCATCTTTTATCCCCCCCCCCCACCTCTCCTTCTTCTTCCTACCATCCTACCCACCATGCCCTTATGCCCACACGCTCCACTCTTTGTTGCACCCCAACCTACGCCACCCATCTCCACACCCTTCAACGAAGAACTTGTTGGATTTAACCACCAACTTGGTTACCCAATTACGTAGTGGAATTTGGATTGGGTATTTTACCTATGCATTCAAGTTTGAGATCTTTTTCCATAACAAAAAATTAATATAGAAAACATAGGTTATATGAGAACCGCAAGTGTAGTTCTTCCTCCAGATAATAGTTCTTCCACACTTGAGCAACGAAGGGATTTGAAGAAGATCAACTCTCGAATCTCCAAATCAAAGTAAGTAATCAACTCAAACTATTACCAACAACTTGAGATTCAAAACCTCAAAGCACCACACCACAATCACACTTGATGAGAGAGAGACGGGAGAGAGATAAAATTCGGTCAGGGAGGGGGAGCAAAAAATCCGGCCAAGACTGCTCTCCCCCTTCCCTTTGTGCTACTATATATAATCACAACCTCGTAGGTTGTGTTGAATTCCTTTATTCACTTTCCTAATATGAATAGGAAACTATTGGTAAAGATAGCTTTGACTTGTACTCCAACTTGCTTCTAAAGAGGGAAGAAATAGAATCTAAAAGGGACTTTGTGATATTTCAATTATAGTCAATTATATTTATCAAATACAATTAATAACTATAAATAAAATATTTTTAACCTATTTTTAATTTCTCAAATAAATGTCATGCACAATTAAACTCTTTAATTTGCACATAGGACCCTCCACTAAACAATATCTCATGATGGACTATAGGATATGTAATTAAATACTGTCAAACTCCAATCCATTGTACATGTCTTTAATCAGAGATCATGTGATCATAATCGGACAACTAAAAAGCGATTAAACAATATCTGAAATAATATACTAATATGTTTAATAAATAAAAAATTAATTTTCTAAACCATTTATAAAAATGCCACTGGATCCAGATTTCTGTTGGACTAATTACATGCATTCTCTCTACTTGATATTCCTCAATCAATGATAGTGGATTCCATGTTGACCATCTCTTTCGTTCACGATGCGCAATCACGAATCCAGCACACTAATACATAGTCCATGTGACATCAACCGTTGGTGTACCAAAACCTGCAATGTAACATTGTAATGATAAGGCTCTCTCAGGTCACAGGATCACTAGTGATGGATACACATCTCTCCATAATACGATAGGTAGTAACCCATGTGAGAATTTGTACCAGCTTCTTTTTTATACACACATTATGTGTACTAACATTTATACCCTGAAGATAACTTTTCTAGTGACATACAATGTAACGACCATGTGAACAAGATGTCTGGTCCTATCCCTAGTCAAGAATGGTTTTGGGTGGATACCCATGGAACAAACTTATAAGCATAACTACAACATCACCATTTTAAGTGATCTCTCTAATCAGAGGGTACTTCCACTACACGTGCTTGTTTCTCTAATGGGCCCTAAGCTCTTTTGCTTGGGCAATAGCCTCCTTATCATCACAGTATAATGGTATAGACCCTTTCATAAGATCAGAAACAACACCTATGCCAGTCAGAAACTTTCTCAACCAAACAGTTTCTTTGGCTGCTATGTACTTAGCTTCAATGGTAGAATCGGCCGTAGATTTTTTGCTCCTCCAAATAATTGATCCTCCTCCCAACATAAATATCATGCCAGAAGTAGACTTCTGGTCATCCTTATCGGTCTGAAAGTTTCGAGTTTGTATACCCCAATATTGACATTTGATCAGTGTCATAGACCAAGAAGTGATCCTTAGTATTTCGTAACTAGTTAAGGATATTCTTTACAGTAGTCCAATGTTCTTGTCCTATATTAGACTGATATCGGCTCACAATCCCTATCGAATAGCAAATATCTAGTCTAGAACATAAATTGGAGGGGGTTCGATCCTTGGAGAAGGTATTGAAAGGGAGATAGGGAGATAGAAGAAGAAGGAGAAGATCAGAGAGGGGAGAGGGAAACTATGTAGCGGAGTTGTCTGTCAAAGCTTGGTTTCTCTGAAAAAATGAGCTCTCTATATATAGAGGGAGGTAGAGGTCGGATTCCAAAAATTTTATTTCAAATCTGAATAGTGACTGCTGACGTCAGTGCTAACATAGGGCAGCTAGTACTATTCAACATTGTTCATGGGTCCATGATGACATAGGTACACATAGGGCGGCGCGTACTGTAGCATGCGTCATGGATGATGTCAGGGATGATGTCAGTCATTGCTGAGGCTGATGTCAGAGCCGTGATCGGGAAAAGAGGGACCACCAATAAGGGCATCGACGGCGGCTTCCTGAGCAGCGAGTTCAGTGGCTTCGGCGGCGGCCATGGTTTCAACTGCTTCGGCAACATCGGCAAGGAGAGTGCCAGGGATGTCGAGGACGGGAGAGAATGTTTGGAGCTGGTCGATCAGTTGGAAGGTATCGGCAGAAACTTCATCAGGGATCTCATAATCCATCATGAACTGGGTGACGAAGAGACGTCGTCCATCGGAGACAATGTAAAGCTATGAGAGACTGCTTGTACAGATCTTTGGCATGAATATGTAGGTTTGCAATGTTCAGTGCTTCGGCTTCATCTGTAATGAGAGAAGGTTCCTGTACGGTGTAACAGGCGGCAGGCTGAAGATGCCAGATTTGATAGGGCTGGAAGAAGCGTTCGCATTCACGCCAGCCAAGGGTGCTGTGGATGGTGAATTCAAGTCCACCAGAGAATCTCCAATTGACGACTGCATGGGCGATCATTGTTCTGATCATCATGGGCAATTGGTTGAGGATGACAGTATTGTCACTTGAGAAGACAAGTTGGCCTACAAGTCCCCATTCAACAGCAGAGATACTCCAAGGTTCGGAGCCTGGGTAGAAGATGAGTCTGTACTGGTTGTGAGATACAGTTCTCATAATATTTTTAGGGAATTCCAGCAAGAAATTTTTATAGCACTGGTATTGTTCTTCATCACAATGACATTGTATCATTGGAAAAATTTCTCGGGGGAGGATATCTTTAGCTTTTAAATATAAGCAGATTTTGTATGTTTTATGGAAAAGAGCATCTTTTAAATGATCTTCAATACAATCTGCAATCTGAAGAAAGCTTTGTACTTTCTCAGGGGAAGTAACATCGTCCCAATCAGTTTGTCTAATTGAGTCGAGTACAATAGACTGAAGGCTGAGCTGCTTGGAATAGAAAGTGCCAAGAGCTTTTGAGAAGGCGGTAAGACCAGTACGGAACAGTTTTTTCTGACCGGCAACTTGCGTCTTCCACAAGGTGTTTATCTGATGGTACCACTTGGTAGGTATTCCATCATGATGAAAGAAATCAGTTGTGTTTGTCACAGACTGACCAAAAGAAGATGGAGCAATTGCCGCTGGTAGTTGTTGTACTACCTGGGAGTAGCTGGCAGGGGTCATGTTCCATAAATAGAAAGGATCATGACTGTCCTGTTCTTGACTATTTCCGGGGAAGAAATAGGGACTAAAAGGTTGAGAATGAGAGGGAGAGAATTCCGCTGTTGTGGCAGGAACTCGAGTGTAACGAGGAGTCGACCCTTGGGTAGGTATCGTTGCTGTTACCTGGGGTTCTTGAATGAGAATACCGCCACGGGGGGTAGGGAGTAAGCCAAGAGAAGAGGCTTTTTTGCCTTTGCGATGTGGTGTCGCTTTGGCTTTACCTTTGCCTTTGTCGGGAGGATGCCGAGGATTCATGGTCTGCTAACATAATCAGCCAAGAAATTGTCAGTACCTTTAACATGCACAATTTCATATTGATATTGATTAATTAAATTAGCCCAATTAATCCATCGAGAATTAGTTTCTTTATTTTTGGTTTTCAAAAAATCTCGTACAGCTTGGTTATCAGTACAAATCAAAAACTTTTTAGGTAGAAGATAAATTCTAAACCGTTGAATGGCATTCACAATGGCAAGAATCTCTGTCTCATATATAAGATAATTAATTTGAGCAGGGGTGAATTTGCCAGAATTATATCCGCAAATTTGCTCGTCAGAGGGGTTTTTTTAGAGGTCATGCTTTCAGGACACAGCCCCAATGTTCATTGCTAGCATCTGTTTTCAGAATTAGGAGATCACCAGCAAGAGGGAAATAAACCGAGGGACAAGATTTGGTAATCTCGGCTTGTATAGAGAGAACCGTCTGTGTGTCAGACTTGGTCCAAGTGAAGTCAACATCTTTTTTCAATTTTAATAAAAGATTTTGTTCCTTTTGAGAAAGGTCTTTTATGTAATTGCGTCCATAGTTAAGAATACCTAGGAACTGTTGTAGATGCTGTTTGTCACGTAAGACAGAAGGGAAATCCTTAATTTTAACAAGGATATGATCTTGGAGTTGGAGTCCATGATCGGTTAAGATGAGGCCTAGAAAGTCTATTCGAGTTTTTTCGAGTTCAATTTTCTTAGGGGAAAGAATTATTCCATGTTTGAGGAATAAGTTACCAATGATACGAAGGTGTTTCGTATGTTCAGCAGGAGAATTGGAGAAGACAAGAATGTCGTCAATATACGCCACACAAAAAGGAAGGTCACCAATGATGGAATCAATCCAACGTTGGAAAATTTGAGGGGCAGTACAAAGTCCAAAGGGCATAACCATCCATTAGTAATGGTGATTAAAAGGAGTGGAGAAAGCTGTGAGAGGTTTAGATTCCTCAGTAAGCTTGATCTGCCAGAAGCCAGATTTTAAGTCAAATTTACTGTAAATCGAGGCCTGTTTGGCACGGTGGATAAGAACGTCCTTTCGAGGGATGAAGTATCCGTCAAAAAGAATGTTTTGGTTTAAACGTTTATAGTTTATAACCATACAGGCTTTGCCACGTTTTATTTCCGCATGATTGCGAATCATAAAAGCAGGGCAGGAGTGAGGACTTGTTGAGGGTTCAATAAGTTGGAGAGCCAATAATTCGGGAATCTATTTGTCAAATTCTTCTATATCAGCTTTGAGATAGAGGATTGGTTTGACTCGGATGATCTTATGGGGAGCATCAAGTTGGATGGAGCACCATCGAGGGCTTTTATCCCACCAAAGAAGAGGTTCTTCACTGAAATTAGGAGCCAAAAGGTCAAGGAGCCAATGGGTAACGACGAGGTTGACAGTGTTTGGCCAGATTACGTTTAGAGCAATCCGTTCAGGGGTGAAAGCTGAATCACATAAGGATTTGTGTGAAGTCAGGAGAGGAAGAGTAACATCACCAGTTGGATGGCGAAGTTGAACAGAGGAAGAGTGCAAGATGAAGGGCAAATACTTGTGAAGAAAGTTTGTGCCAATGATGAAGTCACCATGCATATTAGGAAAACAAGTGATTTTTGGGATTAAAAATTCCTTGTTATTGAAGAAGATTGGGATGTTTAGAGCTTTGTACTCTAGGGTCGTTGTTGGACCTGAAACGCCACTGATAAAGGTTGGCTGTTCCATTTTTTCCCAAAAATAACCAGGGATTGTAGTTGTCTTATAAATACAACTGGTAGCACCGGTATCCATAAGGATATCAAGGTCATAAGGTTTGAATCCAGCAAAATCAAAATGTCCTTTAACATAGGTGTAGTTTTTAGGATTTTGATTGGATTGGAAAAGAATATCGTCGTCAGTAGTGACATAACGATGAAAGATGTTTATGACAGTAGTAGAATCTGTGTCATGAGAAAAATCAGATGGTAAGGGACTCTTAAAAAGTCTACCAGAAGGAGGTATCCAATTAGGGTTTGTTCCAGGGATATTGCGTGGAACATAGGAATTGGAAAAGCGAGAAGAAGAGCCTACAGAAGTGGCAGATGAGCCAGAGGGGGCAGTTCTAATCGAAGGGATGTTGGCAGTCTAAGACAAAGAAGGACTAGGACCAGAGGGTCGTCTTCTGAAATAGAGGTTGTTACCTGAAGATTGTATTTCAAAAGTAGGAGGTGGAGGAGCAGTGATATTTTGAGGGGTATCTAAAATATCAGAAAGCATCCATTCCTGGGGAAGTTGGATATCTTGCCAATTGAGCAAACGAGGTTGAATCTCGTGTTCAAAAGGTCGGGGTTCGAACAGTTCGACGAACCGTTTATCCGGAAGAGGTAATAGTTTAGTAGAAGTAACATTCGTTAATTCATGTACACATTTCCAACTCCTACTGCTGAGGCACATAGAATTCTCTTCATCTCCCAAATGTCCTCTTAAGATTGAGGGCACTGGGCTTTGGATAAACTAACTCAATGTCTGAAAGGAACATTTACTTTCTTAGAATTTTCCATTTAAAATCTAGCCAGAATCTTTAACTATGTAAGTGGATAGTAAAAAGCCTAACATCCTTCTCTTGCGATCTCTCACAAGTTTAATTCCTATGATGTAATTGGCTTTGCCTAGATCTTTAATTGAAAATGTAGTGGACAACCATATCTTCACAGAAGATAACATCCCTGCATCGTTACCCATCAACAATATGTCAACTACGTACAATTAGAGATGTAAATGGATAACCAAAAATTTGAATCCGATCCTCATCCATATCCATTTAGGGACATCCGTATTCGTTTAGAGATATTCAGAAAAAATCCGAATACTCCAATATAAATCCATCCAAAAAAAATCCAAATACTTAATAATAAAAAATTAAGTAAATATGATCTTAAGGGTTTTTTAAGATTCAACAGGTTCTAGAATATGAGGAAAAGAGAATCATGATCTAAGAGATATAGATTGAGAGTGAATTGTGTCCGCTATGGGGAAGAAGGTCCGGGTTACATAAGGCAGATATGTAAATGGATGGTCAAAAATCCGTATTTGATCCGCATCCGAATCCATCAGAGGTATCCGTATTCGGCCAGGGAATATCCAGATCCAATCACATTCAATCCGTATCCAAGCCAAATCCGATCTGTTTACATCCCTACGTACAATACTAGAAAACATACCGCACTCCCGCTGACCTTCTTATAAACGCATGGTTCATCCATGTTTTGATCAAAGCCTAATGATTTAAATGCATGATCAAACCGGATGTTCCAACTCCTAGATGCTTGTTTTAGTCTATATATAGACTTAAGCAACTTGCACAACTAATTCTCTTGACCAATCGCGGAGAATTCTTCTGTTGATGTCTATAGATTTCTTCTTCAAGAACCCATTGAAGAATGCAGTTTGCACATTGATCTATCAGATCTCATAATCAAAGTGTATGTCAATAGCTAACAAAATCCTGATGGATTTCATCATTATCACTGGTGAAAAGGTCTCATCATAGCTACCCCTTCCTCCTGGGTGTAGCCTTTTACAACGTGTCTTACTTTGAATCTCTCAACTTTTCCATCAACACCTCTTTTCCTCAAGATCCACTTGCATCCAATGGGTTTAATACTTTGTGAGGGATCAACTAGAGTCCATATGTTGTTTGAAGACATTGAGTCCAATTCAGAGTGCATAGCTTCTATCAATTTGCCAGCATCTATGTCCTTCAGAGCTTCCTTATAATTGTTTAGATCCGTATCTGAATCAGTGAAAACCATGTGGAACTCTTCTACTTTGTCTTCTTCTATAAGAAGAGTAAACCTAGTAGAGAGTTTGTGAACCCTCCCACTACATCTAGGCTTTGAAGGTGTGGGGTCAGTAGTAGGTGTAGGGTCAACACTATTACTGGGAATCGATGTTACTTCGTCATTTGAAAGTTCTTTTCTGATCACTGGATTTGAAATTTTATAGAAAAGATCATCCTCAAGGAAAGTCACATGTTTGCTCACTATGACATTTTGTTCACTGGGGTCAAAGAAATAGAATCTAATGGTACCCTTAGGATATCCCAAGAAATAGCATCTATTAGTCTGTGGTTCTAACTTATCCATCTGTTGTTTACATACATGCGCAATAGAACCCCAAACCCTAAGATGTTGAAGACTAGACTTTCTCCCATACCACAACTCATAAGGGGTTTTGGGTACGGATTTAGTGGGAACCTTATTAAGTATATAGATTATTGTTTTAAGGGAATCCCCAAAAAGATAAAGGTAACTCAATAAAAGTGAGCATAGTCCTGACCATGTCTGACAAAATCCTATTATGTCTCTCTGAGACACTGCTTTTTTGTAGTGACTCTGGGTTTGTTAACTGGGTAACAATCCCTTCAGTTGTGAGATATTCTTTGAACTCATCCGATAAATACTCTCCTGCTCGATCTAATCGAAGACCCTTGATTTGAGAATCAAGCTATTTTTCTACTTCAGCTTTAAACTCTTTGAACTTTTCAAAGGTTTTGGATTTCTTACTTTTTAGGTATACATAACCATATCTTGAGTAGTTGTCGGTAAAAGTTACAAAGTATTCATAACCATATCTTGCTTGGATATTTATGGGTCTGCATACATTGGTATGTATTAACTTTAACACACTACTGGCCCTCCTGCCTTTATTGCTAAAGGCCTTTTTGGTAATCTTGCTTTGTAGGCATGATTCACAAGTTCGATACGGTTCGACCTTTAGACTTTTCTAATGATCCATCCTTAACCAACCTATCAATCCTATCCATATTTAAATGACCTAGTTTGAGCTGCCACAAGTATGTTGAATTCACTGGAGCACGCTGGCATCTCAAATCAATATTTTAAATTTCATTCATTTTAATAATAGGGTCTAGAAAATACAAACCATTTTGTAAAATTCCAAAAGCAACTAATTTATTATTCAAATAGTTTTGGTGAAAATGAAAAATAGAGTAGTGCGAAACCAATTTCAAAATAGAAATTTTATTCATCTTAAATGAGGAAACACAGAAACAGTCTTTCAAAACTAAAACAGAATAATGTAACTCTAATATCATAATTTTTAGGGAAAATTACACTACGATCCCCTGAGGTTTCTCCTAAATACAGTGCGACCCCCTATGTTTTCAAAATATACACCCGGCACCTTTAAGTGGACAGTGTTAAGTATAAAATTTAACTAACAATTTTGCCCGTCAATTAAAATAACCCTATTCTAATTTTTTATTTTTTTAACATAAAAAAGTGGGACCCATCACTATTCTTCCTCTTCTTTCTTCTTCTTCTTCTTCAACCATCACCCCACCACCATTGCAACCTTCGTCCCACTCCTTACGATTAAAGCATCACAAAGCAAGATCTTGGAACATAGCTCTTCAGGAGACAAGAATAGTTGATTTCGTTTTCAAAATAAATGATTAGTGTTTGCCGTTTTCATGGGTGAGCTGTAGAAATCGGTTTGGATTCACTTGTCGCTGACCCATCTCCTGCAAAATTGATGGTCAGTTTATCTTATCTTTCCTCACTTTCCCCTTCTTCTTTTATTTCTTTTCATGAGACTATATTGCTTTCTGTTATGGTTTTCGGATTCGAATTTATGTATAGCGGTTTATTGTTTTATTTCAACAAACATTTATCGATCGCTTGATGTTTTCAGTTGGGCTTATGGATTTCATGGCTATTCTGTGACTGATTCCCTCGAGGATTCTCACTTCTTTGGATCCGATGATGGTATTTGTGGGTCTGCCCACCTCAACTGCTTTTAGCAATCCAGGGTTTTCCTTAGAAATTAAGGTAGAGAACCCTCTTTGTAATAGCTTGAATATTTTCCTTGATTTTGAAGTCTCTCAATGGAGAATATATAAGCAATACAAGTGGTGAGATCCTAGTTGATCTAAGCTTGGAAAGAAATATAAAGAATATTGTGTTTACATGTACAAGAGATTGTATCAATACAGGGAATGACTTTATCATCACATGTGATAAATTGAGAAAGGAAAGATATATGATATAGTTGGTTCTTTCTCTCAATACACCCCCTCAAGGTGGAGAATTGGTAAGCAGAATCTTCAACTTGTCCCTCAAGAATGCAAAGAGTGTCGAAGTAAGAGGCTTAGTAAGAGTATCTACAAGCTGATCGTGTGTAGAGATAAATTGAACCTGCAATTGCCGGTTGGACACACGATCACGAACAAAATGGAAATCTATTTCCACATGCTTGGTGCGCGCATGAAACACTGGATTAGCAGAGAGATAGGTGGCACCAATATTGTCACACCATGTGATCAGTGGACCAGCCAAGGGGTAACCAAGTTCATGCATAAGGGACTCCAACTAGACTAGCTCAGCCGATGCATCTGCCAGGGCTTTGTACTCTGCCTCGGTTGAGGAGCGTGCCATAGTTCTTTGTTTCCTAGAGGTCCAAGAAATTAAATTGGGACCAAGATAGGTTGCAAATCCCCCTATGGACTTACGATCAGCAGTGTCACCAGCCCAGTCAGCATCAGAGAAGGCCTGAAGAGAGTGAACAGGAGAGCGCTTAATAAGAATTCTATGTGACCAAGTACTACTGAGATAATGAAGAATACGTTTGACAAGTTGCCAGTGGTCCTCCATGGGAGCATGCATAAATTGACAAACCCAATTGACTAAAAAGCTAACATCCAATTGAGTGAGGGTGACATATTGAAGAGCACCAACAACAGACCAATATGTAGTGGGGTCAGACATGAGAGCACCCCCTGAATCCGAAAGCTTAACTGATGTGGCCATAGGTGTCTTGACCGACTTGCAATCAACCATACCAGTGCGCTTTAAGAGATCAGAAATATATCGAGATTGGGTCAAGACTAGCCCACGGGAATGAGGAACAACTTCAATACCCAAGAAAAAATGGAGCTTGCCAAGATCTTTGATGGAGAATTCCCTAGATAGTTGTTGGCGGAGAGATGTAACCATGTCAGTGTCACTGCCTGTTATTATAATGTCATTAACGTAGATAAGAATATAGCAGACATGACGGCCCGTATGTCGAATAAATAGTGAAGTGTCAGTCTTGGAGCCATGAAAGCCAAGTCGAAGAAGAAAGTCAGACATGCGGGCAAGTCAGGCACGAGGCGCCTGTTTCAATCCATAAAGTGATTTATGCAATCTGCAAACATACTGGGGATGAGATGCATCAATAAAACCCGGGGGCTGAGTCATGTAAACCTCCTCAGTCAATAAATCGTGCAGAAAAGCATTGCTAACATCAAGTTGTCTGATGGACCACCCTTGGGACACAACTATTGAGAGAACCAGGCGAATGGTAGTGGACTTAATAACAGGGCTAAAAGTTTCACCATAATCAAGCCTAGGCTATTGGTGAAACCCTTTTGCTACTTACCGCGCTTCATAGTGCTCAAGTGACCCATCGGCCTTTTTTTTTAATATGGTACACCCATTTGCAGCCTATAAAATTCATATGGGTAGACCTTGGAACTATAGACCAAGTCCCATTGCGAAGCAAAGCATTAAATTCTTGCGTCATTACAACCCACCATTCTGGTATCTTATTTTCTTATGAAAAACAAGTCGGTTCAGTAGGAACAGTAATTACGTTGAGAGCATGTGGCATGGACCTCAGTTGCATGGGGTGGCAGGTGTGAGGTTAGGACGGTTGAGGTGCAGCCGGGGTGGGAATGGTTAGGGGTGGGTAAAGCTCATGAAGTCGACGGGTTTTAAGGAGTGGGGATTTAGGGGACGGGGGTAGGGCTAGGGATGATTGGGGAAGGCTCATCCAAAGGGGATACGGGTGTAGGGCTGGTACCCTCCACTGGGGATAAGGGTGCCTGGGTTTGTAGTGCTGGTAGTGGCGTGGGCATGGGAGGAGGGGGGAAGGAATCCGAATAGGCCAAAGGGCCACAGTGAAGAGATAATGGGAGAAGAGGGTGGGGGTCCTAGAATTGAGACAAAAAAAGGGAAGGACCCCTCATCAAACCGAACGTAGCGCGCAATGATCGTAGTGGCGTGGGCATGGGAGGAGGGGGGGAAGGAATCCGAATAGGGCAAAGGGCCACGGTGAAGAGATAATGGGAGGAGAGGGTGGGGGTCCTAGAATTGAGACAAAAAAGGGGAAGGACCCCTCATCAAACCGAATGTAGCGCGCAATGATAATTCAGTTAGTAGTAAGATTGAGACAGCGATATCTAAAATGAGAGGGGTTGTAGCCTAGGAACACATATGATAATGAGCTATAATCCATTTTATGCTTATTAAAAGGACGCAAGTACGAAAAACAGAGGCAGCCAAATACTTTAAGAAAAGAATAGTCCGGACTACGATGAAAAACAAGTTGAAAGGGAGAGACCCCAACAAAGACCGGAGTAGGCAGGCAATTAATCAAGTAAACAACCATTTCAAAAGCCATGTGCCAATATATGTGAGGAACCGACCCATGAGCTAAAAGAGAGAGTCCTGTCTCAACGATGTGTCTATGACGACGTTCAACAGAACCCTGCTACTCATGAGTGTGGGGACAGAAATACAATGAGAAATTCCAAGTTTTTAAAAATAAGCAGGTAAAGTACGGTATTCGACACCCCAATCAATCTGAATGGATATTATTTTGTGAGCAAACAGACGTTCAACAAGAGCTTGAAACTTAAGAAAGACATCAAAATAAGAAAATTTATGAATAAGAGGATAAAACCAAATAAATTTAGCGTTATCGTCCACAAAAATTACATAAAAGTGATGTCCATCAACAAAAGTAGTAGGGGAGGGACCCCAAACATCACTAAAAATAAGTTCCAAGGGAAACAAACTCCTATAATGCATTGTAGGTAAAGACAAACGACTCGCTTTGCCCAATTGGCAAGCCTGACATAGACTACTAAGACGAGATGACTGAGAAGGTAAATTATTTATTTTTATCATATGGTGGAGAAGTTGCTCTTATGGGTGTCCTAGACTACAATGCCAAATGTCAAGAGAGGTGCGAACAACATGAAGGGCGGATGGAGAACGTAAGGGGTGAAGCTTGTAGAGGCCTCCTTTACTCGGACTGGAAAGAAGAGTTGACTTGGTGACCTTCACAAGAAAGTGAGAGGGGTGAAACTCAAAGAATACATTATTATCACAAGTAAATTTTTTAACAGAAAGAAGGGATTTAGACAGAGAAGGAACATGTAAGACATTATGTAAAGAAAATAAACAAGAAGAATTGGAAGGAAGAGAAGAAGATCCAATGTGAGTGATGGGAAGCCCTTACCATTACCAACGTGCAATTGATCCTGACCATTATATTCATCGTAGTGTGATAGGGACTGAATGTCAGGAGTTACATGATGACTAGCTCCAGTGTCAAGGTACCAGGGAAGTGAGGTAGACGGTGATGGGGTAGGCAAAAGGGGTGGATTGGGAAGATGGTAGGAGGGAGGGTGGGTAGCACAGGACAGGAATGTGGGGTAGGTGTAGTGAGCAGCCGGCAAGGAGTTAGGAGAAGGGTAAGTAAAATTATTTAGGGGAGCATAAGCAGGCTGTTGACGATAATAGCACCAATCTGTGGAGTGATTTGTGCGCCGGCAAATAGAACACCAAAAATAGCCAAGTTGCTGATTCGAGAAGTCACGACCTCGACCACCACGGCCCCTACCGCCCTACCACCACGGCCACCCTGATGAGGAGAGGGAGAACCGTGAGGACCAGAGGAGGAGGAACGTTGAACAGTATTTGCAGTTGGGGAAGATCCAATGGAAGTAGCATCAGTGACCGTAAACTTATTTAGAGACATGCCATGAAGAAATTCATGGCTTAATAACATCGCATGAAGATCATCATAAGAGATGGGATCAGTCCTTATCAATAGAGAGGAAACTATGGCCTGCAACTCAACCTTGAGGCCTTTGTACATATGCAGATTAAAAGTGTTGGGGCGGAGAGTGTGACCAACAGCATTTAGTTCAGTAGTGCTGGACTTTGCACGCTGCAAAAATTGTGACACAGGTTCATCGGGTTTCTATTGAATCTCTTGTAAAGCCATGGTGAGGTACATAATATGACTTTCAGAAGGAGAAGAGAATGTAGTAGAAAGAGTCTGCCATATTGCTTGACTAGTACGCTTGCCAAGAATGAGTGGAAACACCTCCTCAGAGAGGGAGGCAATAAGGAAGCTTCGAATCAGAGAATCCCAATGACGCCAAGAAGCAGCAGCAACAGGTTCACTCGAACAGGGAATGGTTCCATCGAGATAACCAAATAAATTCTGCCCATCCAAAAAGGGCTCAATCTAAGTTTGCCAGAAGAGAAAATTCTTGGACTTGAGCTTGATTGAAACATAGTGATGGGCATTGTGAAAAGAGGGAGAAGAACCGATGGTGAGAGATGATGAAGGCTCAACCATGGTGGTGGAGAGAGGGGAGGATGATTTGTCTGCCATGGAGAGTAATAGAAAACAAAAAACAAAAGGGAGAACTCGGTGGAGTTTATGAGGCTCTGGATACCATAATAGCTTGAATATATTTCCTTGATTTTGATTTCTCTCAATGGAGAATATATAAGCAATACAAGTAGTGAGATCTTAGTTGATCTAAGCAAGGAAAGAAATACAGAGAATATTGTGTTTACATGTACATGACAATGTATCAATACATGGAAAGATATATGATACAGTTGGTTCTTTCTCTCAATACTTTGGATATGTTCTTGGAGAACCCAATCTCTGTGTACACATCTTCATGGGTTTTGGATGAGAACCAACTCATGGGTCACCACCTTGAATTTATCTGCTTGGATCGTCATGGAGGAGTGAACTAAACTTATTTAATTTCTGGATTTGATTTTGGTTTACTACACATGAGATTTTTGGTAGTATAGCACACTTTGGTTCGGTTTCTTCCTTAGTGTTGAAGGCTGTAAATTTGGGTCCGAGTAGAGGTTTTAGAAGTTTCTGCTTACATGGGCAACTCTTATTAAAGGTGTAGTGGAAGAGCATGAATTGAAGAAGATGAATAGGATGAGATGTCATCCAAATCGAACAAAACAAATAGTTCCAAGACCAGCTCTGCTCGATCAAAACACAGTGCTTTGCCTAGGAACACATCTCTCCATCATCCAAGATGGCTTTTAACATCGATCGACCCTTCTTTTTAAAAATAATTGTAGAGCTTTTGATGTTTCTAGTAGATCTTCTTCTTCTGTGAGAGACAGAGAGAGAGAGAGAGAGAGAGAGAGACTTACAAGGATAACTAGGGGAGAAAAAAGAAGTAAGGTTTTGAATCTAGTGATAAAAGAGTTGGAGAGGAATCCGCCAAGCAAAGCAAAAGCACAGGTAGTAGCCATGGCTGAAGCTCTGCAAATTTGAAAAGCTTAAACTCGCGACTCATTCAAGTAGCAGGGGAAGGGGGTGTGAAGTTTGGGCTTCCCTATGGGCAAAATGGTAAGCTCACACCCCATAAGGGTATATTTATCATTTTAAGGCATCAATGACCAACACAGGGTTGATATTGATGCAAAGAACAATGAGTTATTGTGTATATTGTTTGAAATAACATTATATGTCATATTAGTTACTCTCTTTCATTTCTTCATCCTTTTTGCCTCCATTATCCATTTAAATGATTGATTTGTAGCTTTTCAATGCCTTTGCAACCTTTGTCTCTGTGTTGTAAATTTCTCTGGCGGCTTAGTAATATACAATTTTTGTTCATGAGTTATTTGCAGCCCTGTTTTCAATGGCCCTTTTAATTGCTTAGCTAGTTGATCAACGATAAGGACATGGATTCAAGGCATAAACCATTTTAGAGATGGGACTTGCTTTATTGGGCTAGAAAAGGATTTGTTCTTTTCTTTAAGGATCTCAGGAAAAGTTAATGGAAACAATTAGCAAAGGCTTTGTTCTTTTCTTTGCTGTTGAGACCAGAAAAGGATTTGTTATTTTCTTGAAGATGGTTAGATAGCTGATGTTTAAGAGGATCAAATGGAACTTAAGTTATATTCATTCATTCATTCAAACCACAAAGTTTTCAATTACATAACACAATACAATATATCCTAAACTCATAGGATCTACATATCACATCTTCAGAATAATAACAGCAATGTTCACTAGAAATAACCCTAACATAAATCCACACATTAACTTCGTTGTCTCATTTGACTTCCCTAGAGCCTCATTTGACTTCTCTAGAGCCTTCACTCTGTACTTCAGACCATAGAGCTCTTCCCTACTCTATGGTAGCATCCTCTATTGCTCTTCTGCAATGTTTTCACTCATAATGTTGGACCCCATAATGTTTGGTGCATCATTGGTGAGGGCAACTTGACTTGGTTCACTCATTTGACCTAGATCACACCATTGAAAGAAGTTGCAGCCACCCCTAAATTTGTCATCACAATTGTAGTAGGGTCTGTTTGGATTCCCTATTGAGTTCGAGACCCTCACAACAACTCTTTTGCTACAATGACATTGCTTGAAGGGAAACTTCAAGTACCTTGATCTGCTTTCATTCACACTAATAGCAGACATATTCCCTAGAAAATTATTAACTGCAATCATTTACCATTCAATCTTAACATTTGCTGGGGTAGTTAGACAGGACATTAGGGGAAAGGGAAGAAGCCTATGTGGACATTTGAAGCATGAAAAACCTTAGGATATTCTGAAATGTAAGGGATTGGATAAATTTTAAAATCATAGGCTTTAAAGCATTACCTTTTTTGGTCTCAACAGCAGTAGAAGAAAGTTAGCAGCAGTAATAGAAGGTCTCACCAGCAGTAGCCGCATAGCACTAGCAGGTCCCAGCAGCAAAGTGCACTCAGTCTTAGCTTCTCTCAGTCGCAGCAGCAAGCATGGTGGTCACGGCAAGCATTGTGGTCGCCAATCGCCAAGAGAGAAGATAGCTAGGGTTTGGGTTAAATGAGTTACAGGGTTGAGTTGTAGATCTGAAGCTCGATGCCCTCTTTTGCCTTGCTCTAACAGTCATATGCTTAAGTGAGGTCAAATGGGTCATTCTACCCTATCAAGGGGTAGAATGGTCCATCAATGTTCAAAAACTAGGATCTGTTATAACATAACGTCTCTGTCTAATAGGAGGGACTATAGTGGTAATATTTTTGGAAATCAGGGGTACACATGGAATTAGTGAAAGTTCAGGGGGCATTTGTACCTTTGGTCATTTTTAGAGGGCATTTGAAAAAAACCCTTTTTTTTTAGTAATGAAATTTAATCATATACAACAACAACAATAGACTCGGTGTTATCCCAACTAAATGGGGTCGGCTACATGGATCCAATCAAACAAAGTAGGTAAAAACCTACTATGTGGGCAAATTATCCACAAAACTTGAGAAACTGTTATACTTTTTTTTGTCATTATTTTCTTTTGGACTGAGTTTTCGCCCACCTCACATTCACGGGGGAGAGGGGGGGAGGGCGGGAAAAGGTATCGGGAGGATATTTTGGAACATACTAAAACCCGTAGGAGGGGTCTATGAACCCTAGGATGGTGGGTGAACAGCTCTTTGGATGGAGGGAAACTATCTATTTCTTTTTGTGCAAAAGTATTCACTTATTTCTTTTAAGGGGAATTGTTTATAAAAAAGAATATTCCAGTACACAATGCTCCTATTACTACAGGTCTTGGAATGGCAAATATACATAATATTACCCTCAAATAACTTCCACAAAGCAACTCTTTTGGGACTCAATTTGTGAACATGTTTCTCATATCACCATTTGGGTAATAAAATTTCAACTGATCTATTGAAATCATGTGGAGATATAAGGAAGCGTTTGGTTACGTAAATTAGAAGAATTATATTCCACAGAATTGTGATTCTAACTTCCGAAAACTGTTTGGTTCAATTTGAACATGATTCTAAGGAATCTATTAATTCCGCATTTCAATGTTAAATGGATTCGTTGAGGAATTCACCTCATGAGGTGAATTTCAAAATGAATCCCACATTTGAGGTACCTCATATAAAAATGGTAATTTTGGGTGATTCCAACCCTAAGTCCAAAATCCCGATTTTGCTCGCTCTGCTCGTGAAGGTGAAAAGCTCTTGCTCTACTCGCAAACCCCAAGTCCAAATGCTTCCAAAGGCTCTAGCTCTCACTTGGTCATGATCCTGAGTGAAGGTGAGAAAGCTCTCTCTCTCTCTCTCTCTCTCTCTCTCTTACCTTGTTCTAGAGATCTATGAACCTTGTTGGAGTTGAACTCTGCTTATTATGTGATGCCTTCTTAGATCTATTTCCTAATCTCAATATTTTGTTTTTTAAAGCTTTTTCTCTCCACATTATACTTTCTAGTTCCAATGTATATTGTGTGTGGCAGTATGATTTTAGGGTTTGTGTTACCTACTTTGTTTCATCCAATGGTATTCAAGGATGAAGTGGGTTATGAAGTATTTAAGTTTTGGATGTTGTGATAGTGGTGATTGGTTTGATGTAAACCGCTTCCTATTTCTGGTGCCTGAAGGATCTTATGTTGATTTCTCTTGAATCGATTGACAACAATTGGGTTCCTTCTGTTAAAAAAGTCAACCAGTTTTGTAGTATATTTTATGGTAGGCATTGGTTGTGGTTACACCATTATAGAAACCTTTAGTTTGATGTGTTAATGTCTTCTTTGATGTTGCTCTTAAGGATCTAAAATTTGAAATGATGCTCGGTTCATCGGATGATTCATTGTAATCAATACTTATTCCTTCATTCTTTATTTTTTTTTTATTTGATGTTTTTCTGGCTTTTGGGAGAAATTAGAGAGAGGGCAAGGTTCCTGTTTGAATGCTTCTTTCATTTTTATAAATAGATGTTGAGAATTACTGATTATCAGCTACAAATTCATAACCTAACTTGGGTTGTGTTATGTCGAGAAATCTCTAAGAGTACTCTTCTTATCTAATCACTTGCACAGAAGTAGAGGGGACATCAGAGTGCCGGTTTGCACCAGTAGGGGACTCTCCGATGCCTAAGTATGATCTCTCTGAGCAACAATTGAGGATAATTTCAGATGGGTTGTGAGTGATTATACTTGGGTATATATAGGGCTTGTGACAGGTAGAGGCGGTTAAGGAAAGAGTCCCCATATGGTGAGCTTTTGTCTTTTGTTGGTTGAGTCCTTTTAGAGATGTGATCCCGGATTCCTAGGGATTGTGGATGCCTTTATAGTAGCTTCTTTACAAGAGTATTCTCTCATAAGGAAAAGTTAATCCATGCCTACGTGGCTCCCATCGTTGTTTTTAGTAAGTCCCTTATTTGTAACAAGTCATGGAAGTGACTCATTAAATCTTTGGTCATCACGAGATCGTAATGCTCTATTGACGTGGCATGATCTAATTGGATGGTTATATTTAGGTATAACATAAGCCCCCACTCCATCAAAGCCAATAGGTTTTGTCGGAGTAAGTGTGTACAAGACCTTAGAACCTTTGGTCGTACGATCTTGTTATTGTTGGTGACTTTGTTCACACTCTCGATTAGTGGGTCTTCCTTTTATGCTCCCTACCGAGCGGTTTTACCTATCATGCTCTCAACCGATCAGTTTTACCCTTTACACTCTTGATCAAGCAGTTTTAACTATCATGCTCTCGATCGAGCGGTTTTACCCTTTACGCTCTTGACCGATCAGTTTCACCTATCACACTCTCGATCAAGCGGTGTTGCCCGTCATGCTCTCGACCTAGCAGTTTTACCTGTCATGCTCTCGACCGAGCAGTTTACCCTTTACACTCTTAACTGAGAAGTTTCACCTGTCACGCTCTCGACCAAGCAGTTTTTCCCTTGATGCTCTCGATCAAGCGGTTAGGTGCTTTCGTATTCTTCCTTTATGTCATGATTTCCATGACCAAGGCTTAGCCTAAGCCCCAGTTGTTAGCCCAGTTGTCATGGGGTTGTGGTGCCTATCTCTTCGATGGTTATCAGAGCCACCAAAATGGGGTTTTCATGCCACGTCGGACCACTGAGTGTGTGACACGTTGGCAGGGAACGTTTCTTGGCATACATCGGGGTTCACCTCTACTTCTTCATTTGTCAGAGTGAATACCTTTCCTTGTGTCCTATTGTCCCATGGCTGAAAAGGTCTAGCATAGGACTGATTTGGCGAGTAAGTGTTGTATCTGCGGTGCATACATTCCCTAGCCATATGTCCTGCTTTGTTGCACACATAGCATTTGTTGGACGGTTCGGCCGGGGATGAGACTTGGCTCACTTGGCTTGTAGCTAGTCGGGCTGGCAAAGCTACTGTTGTTGCTTGACTCGTAGTTGGTTGAGCAAGTTGATTAAAAGTGGGGCAGAAAGGGTTTTGACCCCCCATCTGACCTACAGTACAGAGTCGAATTAGGGCTCAAACTAGTTCCTCAAAAAACCTTGTTCGGCCAACCAAAGCTCTGGCAGTTATTAGGCCTCTTGCCCAATCCGGGCAATGTTGTAGCTTTCTCTTTTTCTTTCTCCTTCATTCTATCTTCCATATTCTTCACCTTGTCGACCATCTGAGCGTAATCCCAAATGTCCATAATTGACAGGACAGACCCGATCTCGGGCTTAAGCCCCTTCTCAAATTTCTTCGTCTTGCTTACTTCCCCCTTCAAGTGTTCCAGAGCGAAATGGAACAAATCTTCGACTCGTTGCTGATAATCCAGCACCGACTTGGTTCCTTGCACAAGTGCAGAGAATTCAGCTTCCTTTCTGTCCCTAAAGCTCTCTGGGAAGTAGTTCTTGAAGAAAACCTCCTTGAATTGTTCCCAAGTAGGATTTGGATGAGCGGATTCAAGACTCGGCTTGGTAGCTTTCCACCAGGCTTCAGCCTCATTTTGTAGCTGATTACCCGCACATATCAGCTTTTGCGCATCCGTACATTCAAGCACATCAAATGCCTTCTCCAGGGCACTAATCCATCCTTCCGGCTGCATTAGCTTCGAGTTCAACTTGGAGAACATGGGTGGTTGGAGTTTCTTAAACCTCTCCATCACTTTCGCTGTAGAGTTTTTTGTTAGGTGTTGAGGTATAAGTGGTGGAAACAGTATTAGCTGGTTGGGTGGTAGAGGTGGTGTTGCACGCTCTTGCATAATGGCCACAAATTGTGTAGATATTTGGCCCAGCAGTTCTTGTTGTTGCTGCATGGTCCGTATCATAGTGGTCATGAAGGCATTCACCTCACCGGCTGCTATACTGGCTGAGGTGTCGCAGCAGTGGCTTGAGCAGCCATTGGTGCCCTTGGCAAAGTGGCCAATACTTCAAAATTTTGAGCTTCGGTTTCGTCCGACATCTTAACATTTGGGAGAATTCGAGGGCGTCTTCCTTGACGACCACCTCGGTTAGTTCTCGTGTTGACCATGGCTGCTTTTCTGGAAAAAGCAATTCGTTCAATAATCCATCACTTCTTATCGGGGTCAACAAATAGTTCCTAGTTAACATATGTACATTACCTATTCCACAGTTCCAATGAACATTATGTTGTCATCCCAGCAAGGTGTTATTATTTGTTTAATATTCTGTTCTTGTTCTTTTAATTTGTTTTATGTTAGAGGGGTGTTTTATGCCATGTTATGCATGATGTTATCTTTAATTTAATTTAAATAACAATCTACCTAATTATGTACCTTTATCTAGCAGGCAAGTCTCTGCAACTGTCAATTGGTGATAACAGTCTACACGTAAAGATATGCTATGTTACCTCTAACCTCGTCTACTAGGGATAGGTAAACGGCTCGACCCAGGGGTCCACTAGTGTCTACAAGAGCTAAGTAAACTACCAACTGGTTCTTAGCAAGGGCTTGTACTCATGTATCCGGATCAATTTCCTCCTCAGTCGCCTAATATATCGCATGTTGTTGGGGTTTCCAAGCCCGAACAACGCAGCAGGGTTCTGCCAGGGAAAAGTACTAAGTATCAGGCCACTATGGTCACTTAATCACAAGAATTAAGTATAGTGCTATAGGTAAATTAAATGGCATGAGTAGGAAGTAAATAGGTCAGCTCGAGGTTGCACAAGGTGTCTTGGTACCTACGAGGTTCAAATTTCACTCGGCAGCCTATTAGGTTCTATTCCTAGTTGATCTAGGTTACAGGTGTGATAAGGTCCACGCTCCCTAAGGTTCCATAATTACATAATACAACATACCTACAGACCTATGTTCGAGTTTGCATAGCATCACTCAACCATGGTTCATGCACACATGGCAATAGGCACATAATATTTAATATTAAAAGCACACACAATTATCACTATATATATATATACGTACTTGTTTATATAAATACGAAAATTTTGCTTCCCACATGTCTTACCTCTTACCCCCATTAGCTTACCCATAGAGATATTATACAATTGTCGTGTTTAGCCAATAGGTGAATTATTATTTAATTAATTATATTATTATATAATAAAAAAATTTATACTCACATATTTATTTAATTAATGTTTTTAGGTCTATCATGCTATTTTTAGGTGAAACCCACAAGTCCATATGCTTTTATGTCAAAACAGCAAAAATTCATTCTCTAGACGATATCTCTGGGCGTTAGGCACATCGCCTAGAGAATCGGGGCCCAAGCTATATCAGTTCGAGACAGGTCATTTTCACCCCATTTGCTTCCTACAATCCCCCAAACACCCAAGGCAGTGCTCCAAGACTTAGTGTGACCACTTCCACACCAAATCCACTCATTTTCACGGGTCCCCCATGCTCCTACACAATCTAGGGTAAGTTTCTTTGGATTTTTCTCCCATTTTGGATTGTTGTTCACGATTTTCACTCCTTTGGCTTGGATTTGTAGATTTCTCTTGCCCTAACTTCTTTTATCCTTTCCTTTTTACAGCACCATGTCTACAAGATATAGTACGGCAAGGAAATCGGTGACACGCAAGAGTCTATGGTCAGATCTCGAGCCTTCCTCGTCCTCTACAGTGCCACTGGCCTCACCTAGAGAGGTTTTTTCCTCAGAGGATCCAGAATTCGATTGGTTCTAGTTTTCTAGGTATGAGCACTCCAGAGATTGGGTCAAGTTCAGCTCCAAAAGCATAGTAAATGGGAGATTGGTACAGGTGGATGACTTCCACCAATACAGTTTGTATTCTAGGTTTAATACCCTAGGTTGGGCATCCATGTTGTCACCCACCGAGCCATGTTACCCAAACTTGGTTTGATATTTCTACTGTAATCTAGTGCCATCCGAGGCATGGGAATTTGGTTCGAAAAGTAGGGTGAAGGGTGTGGATATTAGACTTACCACTGACATCTTGGTAGAGATCCTAGGGCTGCCTGACACAAGCGAGAGGTGTTATTATAAGCTCAGGATAGACATCTCAGATATGTTTTCTTTGGAGACTAGGAGGAGGGTCTTCAAGGCCTTGACTAGTTCGGAGAGGATCCCTAAGTTTGAGGCGGAATATAAGCCTAGTGCCCAAATTATTAGTAGATGCATCTCATATAACATCTACCCAAAGGGGGGGAATAGGGGTAGTATCTCTACGTTGAGGGCTTACATCACCTACTGTCTACTAGGAGCTGGTAAGGGGGTCCAGTGATCAACCTCCCATATCTACTTCTATAGGCCATGTTATACCATGTACAGAATCCTTCTGATGGGAACCTACCGTATGGGAAGTTCCTAACCTTGGTGTTTAGACATTTTGACGTTCCCCTAGATGGAGAGTACATGGATAGGGACAGGTCTAGACCTATTAGCAAGACCTCGATCCTAAAGATGAAAGTGCAAGAGGAACCTGAAGGTGATCCAGAGGAGGGTGATGAGACGGAGCAGGGACAGAAGCAGGAGCAGGAGATTGGACTAGAGGAGCAGGGTGACATAGAGGGGATTGGTGCGTAGTTTATTGATTTGCCCTCTTATGTGCTGACTGGTGCTATGAGTTCATAGATGTCGGAGTCCTACGGGTGGTCCGATATGATGGCACAGTTCCAGGGACTCCGTACTCAGCTCACAGATATGTCTATGAGGATGGATCAGGGCTTCTCGTCCTTGGAGGGGAGAGTGGGATCCGTAGAGCGGCGCTTGGATTTCTGAGACTCTTATTACCACATCAACTCTTAACAGTCTTAGCCTCCACCGAGTGATCTTCCCCCTCAGGAGTAGCTTTCCCTGCTCGAGCTTCCTTATGTTCAATCTGACTTATTTGATGTAGTTCTTACTTCTCTCCTTTTTTTTTTATCATGGTTTATGTACTAGTTTTTTTTTTTTTTTTTTTTGTCCTAGTAGTTGTAATTTGGAAATAGTACTTCCACTAAAACCTTACGTAGTGGCTTCGGCCACAGTTAAATTTTTAGTAATGTAAATATGCATTCTATCTTTTATTTATAGTTACCCCCTCTGTAGCTTTTAGTTATTGCATGTTTTATTATTTTTAATTTATTATTTCCTATTCTACCGTCTGTGAATGTAAAAAGAGCCTCACACTCTGATACCAAGCTCTGTCACACCCCAAACCACCCCCTGGGAGGATTAGGGAGTTGACCCGAATTGTGTAACGGCAATCCGCCAAATCCCACGGATATAGAAGTTGTTAATACATTCACAAACACACATCCATAGTATTACCAAATGTAAACTCAGAATGCTGCAAAAACTATATTTACATTAAAAGATGAATGAAGTGTAGCAATACAGGAAATGATGATATATACATAACTAGGTCTGATCATTCCCTCACATACCCACAAATAGAACAGTAAGGACTAATATATATACACCAGCTGATAAAAAGAAAATATACACAGGGCGAGGTAACTCAAGCCCCAAAAACAAAGAGAAAGACTAAAAGCAGAAAGAGGGATAAACTCCTGACAAAGTCAAAAAGGAGTTCCCAAGACAAAAAGCAGCATCAGCATCCACGTCAAAACCCTTCACGGGTCAGTCCTCAGTAGTCACCGAGAACACTCGGACCATTAGCACAACCTCCGTCGGGATCCACACCAATATGGTCATAACCACCAAGGCTCTCCTCTGGGTAATGAGCCTCCCCGCCATAGTGACATCTACCTGTACAATCATCTAATAGAAAAGCATATATAACAGAGTGTGAGCCCCACTGAGCCCGTGAGTAAAACATATCATCATGCATGCATATGCAACCACCATCATATGGATCCTATATGAAAATACAGTCTAGTTATTTATTAGCCACCTAACATCATAACTAGGGTAGGTTAGTCCTACTACAATCCCCAATACATGTATCCCTGGTGTGGGCTTTTAACCCCTTCTGGCGATACACCCATTGAGTTGTCGGAGAGGACCAGTTAGCTCCTACATTCGTTCACCAAGGTCAGTCCGACCAACCCTCAGTGATTAACCTGTGAGGTAACCATCCCTTTTCTCTTTTCTTTTCTTTTCTGGCTTAAAGCCCGGCATATAGCTCATAATCACATTTCTTTTCTTTTCTGGTTTTAAGCCCGGCATATAGCTCATATATACGGTCGCTCTCACAGGCACCCAACACCTTAACCCGTGTTGATAAGGGTGCATAGCATGGGTGATGAAACTCTAACCCCATGTCTATATGGCATCGTATGAGTCGAGCAGTGTCAGCCGTATCCCATACTATGAGCTACCGCAGGCCTCATTTCCAAGCCATCTATGGCATCTAGTCTAGCATTCATAATCAGCATGGAATATTCAAATAGAGTTGTTCAACAGTCACACAATATTGCATTATATTTATAAGACTTGAATTAAACATGAATCATAATATTAATGTTTATGAAAATTAGATTCAGCATATTATTCATGTTACATGTACATACATGATGACATTCCACTCACCTTGGCTTGGTTCTATGGGATTAGTTGCAGTTTCAGTTCTGGCTGCAATCTGGCAGTGCACCTCTAGCGCGGGGTCAATTCCTAAAGTGTTAGATCAGACATGTGTTATTTAATACTCAAAACTATTTTTGGGTGTCCTAGTGTTGATCTAGGCTCACTGGTCTGACTCGGTGCTCAGTCTGACATCATTTGGATTTCTCTAGGTCTTGCACTGGGCTTTGGGTCTATGTCCCGGTGCATCATCCGGAGAATGTGGTTTAGTATGGTATTTTACCACTGTAGTACATGGTTCATGGTCCCAACAGCCTTACAACACAGTCCTCAAGTCAGCAGTGCTACAGGACCAACACAGACAAGGTTTCCAAGCCCTGCGGGGCCCACTTGGGTACCCAAGGTACAAATAAATGTGGATAGATGTGGGGAGGGGTATTTTGGTCATTTACCACCTCCTTACACTGTTTACAGTCCATTGGTGGAAACGCCCAAATTCAGATCTGTAGAATTGTCATTTTTAATTCTCTGGGCCTTGCACTGGGTGATGTGTGCATCGCCCAGAGCCTGTTTAGAACGTGAACAGGCTCAATTTCTTGGGTTTTGCACCATAGGCAATGCCATGGTCAATCCCTTATGCATGTTAGGTCACTATGGACCTCATGTGGAGTAGTTTGCAGTGGTCCACATGGATCATGACCTGGGCCCACCACTTGGCAACCAGGAGCTGCCCAAATAGCCTAGTAAATAGTAACCCAGCTGTGTTCCAGCACATGGCCTTGGATTGGGCTGCATGCAAGGGTGATCCTACATAAATTAGGGTGGTCTGAGGCTGCTGTAACACAGGGTTGGGCTGAGAGCAACCTGTGTGCATAGATCCAAGCCCAGACTGCCTGTTCTTAGTGCAACAGTGCAGTGCAGTCTGGCACAGAGATGGATTTCAGTCCCAAGTATAAAACAGTAGTAAAAATACATGAATATCCCTCAGATCTTCCATGCAACATGTTTTCATGTTGGATTTGTGGTGGTACATGGCAGCCCCAGGTGATCTGGGCTGTCCATGACCAGATATGCCTCCAAAACACTGAGATCCATGGAGAAGAATAGTAACAGCAGTATGGCAGCATGTAGAGGTATAGTTTTTATACCTGAACTTGGCTTGGCAAGCTACTGGAGCAGAGCTTGGAGGCAGGGGTAAGCTCTTCCCTCCTTTTCTTTTCTTTCTTTTCTCTCTTCTCTTCTCTCCCATGAATTGAATAGTGTCATAAGGTTCTATTTTAGGGCTGAGGTCCCCTATTTATAGACCAGCCCCAACTAGGGCCTGTCTGGCAGCTTAGGTCCATTCCAAGAATGCATTTTTTAAACTAATTCTTAGTCATTCTGGGCAATCTGGTGGGGTCCATAAGGGTCCAGAGGTATGTGGTGGTTTCGAACACTCCCATCAACCCATGGAGGGTGCCCATGGCCAGTATGGGTTGTCCCCACACACCTGCTGATTAAAATACTCATTTTTTCCACTTTGGGTGATTCACTGGGTGATGTGTGCATTGCCCAATGCATCACCCAGAGAATACAATAAAACTGTTTCTCAATGGGGCTTGCACAGGGGCTTGGCACAAGGCTTAGGCCTTACACCTACACCTCACCCAGGGTAAATTGCACCCTTTCTTAGGTGTGGGCCCCACATTTATGGGGAGGAGAGAGAATACCTGGAGTTCAAGCTGTATATTATGCTGTCTACAGTGTAGTAGCATGGAACTGCAATCCACCTCCTGCAGGTATGTAGGAGGTCATTCTCATAGGCTCAGCTACTGATGTGATGCTTTAATTGGCCAGGGTTTCCTGTTCTTCATTCAAATTCCCAGCCAGTCAGGGGCAGGTTTGACATTCTCTCTTTCTGTTTTTACTAGGTCTACCAATTGATCTCTTCAAAACAGGAGGTAGCAAGGCAGTGTCAACTAAATTCTTGACATCAAGTAGTGGATGAATCATCTCACCATTGGCCATGAGATATCTCCATGTAGTTAGATATAGATCACAATACTCCAACACTCCTACCCTAGTCCAATTACTATTTGAGCCAACATGCTTACATGGCAATCCAGTTACTACCCTGACTCCATATTCACAGCTCTTGTTTCTTAGGTTAACCAGTGTGTTTGGGTGACTGGTCACAGGTTCCTGTCCTTCAGCCAAAATTTCAGTCAGTCAGGGGCAGGCTTGACATTTTTCCCCACCTTACAAAAATTTTGTCCTCAAAATTTTCTTACCTTATAGTTTGCAGAGTTGGGGATATTTCTCTCGTATTTCCTCATCGCGTTCCCACGATGCTTCCTCTATAGGATAATTTCCCCATCGAACCTTGACGAATGCGACCGTGCAGTTATAGAGATTATGTTCCTTTTTATCTAATATCTCCATTGGTTGGTCCTCGTAGGTCATATCTGCATCCAGTTGTTCCGGTTCAGCTGAGAGTACATGTGTTGGGTTGTTGATGTACTTCCTTAGCATTGACACATGGAAAACATCATGGACGCCTTGCAAGGATGGCGGTAGCGCCAGTCAATATGCTACGGGTCCCACTCTGTTGAGGACTTCGTAAGGACCAATATATCTTGGGCTTAGTTTGCCCTTCTTGTTGAACATAACAATCCCTTCATTGTAGATACTCGGAGAAATACCTTCTCTCCAACCCCAAATTCAATATTCTTCCTCCGATTGTCGGCATAACTTTTCTATCTAGATTGGGCCTCTTTAATCTTTTCTTTGATCACATCCACCTTCTCGCAAGTTGCCTGTATCATTTCGAGCCCAAGATACTTCCATTTTTTGACTTCGTCCCAATACAACGGTGTACAGCACTTCTGACCATATAAGGCTTCATACAGTGCCATGCCAATGGTGGAGTGGTAGCTATTGTTGTAAGCAAATTCCACCAGGGGTATGTGGGAATCCCAACTGTCTTTCATTTCTAGTATACAAGCTCTGAGCATGTCCTCTAGAGTCTGAATGGTTCTTTCAGATTGTCCATCCGTCTGAGGATGGAAAGTCGTGCTAAGATTTAGTTGAGATCCCAGTGCCTGTTGCAGACTCTTCCAAAATCTTGAGGTGAATCGGGGGTCCCTGTTGGACACGATGCTGACGAGCATGCCATGCAGGCGGACTACATTTTCAATGTATAGTTGGGCGAGCTTTTCCATCGAGTAGTTTATCTTGATGGGGATAAAGTGAGCCACTTTCGTCAGTCCATCGACAATTACCCAGATTGCATTCATCCCTTTTCTGGTGTTGGGTAAATTAGTCACGAAATCCATGGTAATTCTTTCCCATTTTCACTCGGGAATAGGGAGTGGCTACAATAACCCATATGGTCTGTGTCTTTTCGCCTTTATTTGCTGTCAGGTAAGGCATTCAGACACGTACAGTGCTACGGTCTGCTTCATTCCAATCCACCAATAATACTTATTCAAATCCTTGTACATCTTTATGCTTCCAAGGTGGATTGAGTAGGGTGAATTATGTGCCTCTCTAAGAATTCAGTCCTACACATCATAGTCACCAAGCACGCACAATCTATCTCTAAATTTTAATGCCCCATCGTGGGCCAACGAGAAGTCTGGGTCCTTGTGAACTCCATGCTTCACTTCCCAAATTATCTTGGCTAGTTTGGGGTCTTTGGGCTGCTTTTCAATTATCTCTTCCCGGATCGACGGCTGTATACCCATGGCTGCAAATTGCATGGCCGTTCCTTCGATCATGAGTTCTGGATTGAACTTCTGAGCTTCTTCTATCAATTGTTCACTAACAACCAAGGAAGCAAGGGATGCGGTTTGGGATTTCTTGCTTAATGCATCCACCAGTACATTGACCTTACCAGGGTAGTATTGAATCTCACAATCATAATCCTTCACCAATTCTAACCACCATCTCTGTCTCATATTTAACTCCTTCTAGGTGAAGAAATACTTCAGACTCTTATGATCGCTGAAAATCTCACTCTTTTCACCATAGAGATAGTGTCACCAAATTTTTAATGCGAAAACTACTGCAGCCAATTCTAGGTCATGAGTGGGGTAGTTCTTTTCGTGTTCCTTCAATTGCCTTAAGGCATAGGCAACCACCTTACCTTTCTACATTGACACACTGCCTAATCCTGTTCGGGATGCGTTGATGTACACTACTATGCCTCCGATGCCATTTGGAATAGTTAGCACTGGCGTCATCACCAATCGATTCCTTTACTCCTGGAAGCTTTTCTCGTAAGCGTCAGTCCACTCAAACTTCGGACCCTACTTTGTCAGTTTTATCATGAGTGCCGAGATGCATAAGAAATTCTCAATAAATCGGTAGTAATACCCAGCTAGGCCCAAGAAGCTACGGACCTCAGTGGCATTCTTCGAAGTCTCCCATTCGAGAACAGTCTTCACCTTATCTGGGTCTACCTTGATGCCATCTTTGGTGATGATATGTCCCAAGAATCCTATCTGGTGGAGCCAAAATTTGCACTTGCTGAATTTGGCGAACAGCTGGTGTTCCAGCAACCACTGCAACATGAACTTAACGTGTTGAGCATGCTCCTCTTCACTTTTAGAATAGACCAGAATGTTTTCGATGAATACAATGACAAACTTGTCTAGCACATCATTGAACACCCTATTCATCATGTCCATGAATGCTGTCGGGGATGTTGGTTAACCCGAACGACAATAATAAAAATTCATAGTGTCCATATTGAGTTCTAAACGCCATCTTATGAATGTCGCCGTTCTTGATCTTCAATTGGTGATATCCAGACCTAAGATCGATCTTAGAGAAAACTCTTGCTCCTTATAGTTGATCAAATAGGTCATCGATGTGTGGCAATAGGTATCGATTCTTGATTATAAGTTTATTCAGTTCTCGATAATCGATGCACAGTCGCATGCTACCATCATTCTTCTTCACGAATAGCATAGGTGCTCCCCAGGGAGACACACTTGGTCGTATGAACCCCTTCTTCAACAGATCTTTTAATTGGACCTGCAATTCTTTTAATTCTATAGGTGTCATTCGGTATGGTGCCCTGGATACCGGTGCCGCACCAGGAATCAGATCGATTGCGAACTCCATTTTATGATCTGGCAGTATCTAGGTCAGATCTTCTGGGAAAACGTCAGGAAATTCTCTAACGACGTCAAGTTCTTCCAAAGGCTTTATCTTTGCCTCAGTGTCCATCACTGTGGCCAAATAGCCCTAACATCCTTCGTTCAACAACTTTCGCTCGTAGAAGGCGGATATAGTTATTCTTTTGGACTTTTTCATCGGTTCACTTTGGTAGGTGAAGATTGAACCATCATCCAACTTGAATGTGATCTTCTTCTCCGCACACATGACATTTGCTCCATAGGTGGATAGCCAATCCATGCCTAGTATCACGTCAAAGTCCTTCATATCAAACTTGATCAGACGGGGAGTTAAGTTCTTCCCGTAAATTTCCACCAAACAGGGGTTGTAAACTTCCTTCAGGCTCACGACACTATCGGTTGGCATACTAACTACTAAATCGTGCCCAATGTCCCTTGGCTGAACAGTCATCCTACTCGCAAATGTGTTGGAAACAAAAGAGTGGGATGCACCCGAGTCGAATAACACTCACGCGGGGGCGGACGAGACAATCAGGGTACCTAGGGTTTGTATACAATAAGGATGCAATTAAGTTTTCTTGCATCTATAGGTTATTTCCTACAATTTAGTAGTGTTAGGTGAACTTACATGTCATCACCTAGGGATTTACCTCTGCTTCTTCATTGGTCAGCGCAAACACTTTTCCTCGCGTCTGATTGTCCCATGGCTGAAAGGGTCAAGCGTGGGACTGGATTGGCGAGTATGTGTTATATCCACGGTGTATGCATTCCCTGGCCATATGTCCGGATTTGTGGCACACGTAGCATCTGTTGGACAACACGGCCGGTGATGAGGCTTGGCTTGCTTGGCTCATTGCAGGTCGGGCTAGCGAAGCTACAGTTGTCACTTGGCTTGCAGTAGGTTGGGCAGGCCGACTGTAAGTGGGGGAAAAGGGGTTTAGCCCACATCTGGCCGACGATACTAAGTCGAGCTGGGGCTCAAACTAGTTCCTCGAAAAACCTTATTCGGCCATCCAAAATTTTGATAGTTGCTTGGCCTCTTGCCCAGGCCGAGCGATGCTGTAGCCTTTTCTTTTTCCTTCAATCTATCCTCCATAATTTTTGCCTTGTCGACCATTTGAGCGTAGTCCTGAATATCTAAGATCGATAGAATAGACTCGATCTCTGGTTTGAGTCCTTTTTCAAATTTCTTTATTTTACTAGCTTCCCCCTTCAGGTGTTTCGGGGCAAAATGGAACAAGTCTTCGAACTGTTGTTGGTAGTCCAGCACAGTCTTGGATCCTTGCACGAGGCCAGAGAACTCAGCTTCCTTCTTGTCTCTAAAGCTCTCAGGGAAATAATTCTTAAAGTAGACTTCTTTGAATTGCTCCCAGGTGGGATTAGGGTGAGCTACTTCTAAATTAGGCTTGGTTGTCTTCCACCATGCTTCTGCCTCGTTTTACAGCTGATATCCGGCACATATCAGTTTCTGTGCATCCATACACTCAAGTATGTCAAATGCCTTTTCCAAGGTGCTAATCCACCTCTCCGGTTGCATTGCCTGAGAATTCATCTTGGAAAACGTGGGCGGCTAGAGCTTCTTAAATCTTTCCATTACCTTTGTTGTAGAGTTTTTCGCTGTATGTTGGGGCACAGGTGGTGGAAACTGTATGGGCCGATTAGGTGGTGGTGGTGGCACTACTCACTCTTGCATCATGGTCACGAACTGTGTAGACATTTGGCCTAGCAGCTCCTGTCATTGTTGCATGGTCCGCATCATGGTGGTCATGTTGGTGTTCACCTCTCCAGTTGACATACCTGGCTAAGGTGCAGCAGCAGTAGCTTAAGCAGCCATTGGTACCGTATTTGGGACGACTCGTGGTACCCTCGACGAAGTAACTGATACTTTAAAATTCTGAGCTTCGGCTCCGTCTGATAGCTCAACTTCTGGTACAAATCGAGGGCGTCTTCCACAATGACCACCTCGGTTGGATCAAGTATTAACCATGATTGATTTCTGAAAGAAGCCTCATGTTCAATATTCTCATACCCTTATCAGGGAAAATTTTACAATTTCTAGCTACCACATGTACGTTGTCATTTCCACAATTCCAGTGTAGTAATGTTAGCATTCCAGTAAGAATTGATATTTGGCAATTACCATTGCTAAGAATTTTTATATATATGAAGTGTTTTATGCCATGATATGTTATGCATGATGGCCATTGTTTGAGTTTAAAAATTATCGCAAGCATACGGGTCAATCGTAGCTACGGGTCGAACACGAGGAGATATACGCCACTCTATTTAACTAACTTAAAAGTAATGCAAAGTGAACCAAATTAAAGTGTTAAATTAAACTAATTAAACTAATAAAAATTAATGCATCCTAACTCATAAGCATCTAACAAAATTAAGGGATTAAATTGGCGTCCTAACACATGAGCATCTAACCTATCAAACTAAAGCGAAGTGAAAGGAATAAAATTGCGGCCACACATAATATCCACATAAAAATAAATAAGGGAATAAAAGTGCATCCACAAACCACAACCATAAAAAAAAATAAAAGAAATAGAGGGAGAAGAAGATAGAGAGAGATAGAGGAGAGGGAGAATGAGATTAAGGGTTTAGAGAATGAGATACCTTGATGTGCTTGAATAAACTTACCATGGCTTCCTCTTCTAAATCTCCAAGTCTTGTCATCAACATAGGAACTTAGACTAGGAAGCTTTAAACTAAAACTATTACAAACATTAAACTAGACTTATGAAATCAAAACTAAGAACTTGAAAGAACTAATCTTATGAAATCAAAACTAAAAACTAGAAAACCAAAAATCACAATTTAGAAGGAAAAGAAGAGAAGAAATTTCACTCAAAATTTAACTAAAAACTGAATTAAAACTAAACTAAAACTAACTTAAAAACTGAACTAGAACTAACTTGTTACAAGCCAAAGGGCAAGGGGTATTTATAGGGGGAAGAGAGGAGAAGAGAGAAGAGGGAAGTGTAGGAGAAATATTCCCTAAGAAAAAAGAATATTCTCTTCTCCTTCCTCTTTTGCAATACTTGACTCCCAAGAAAAAAAGAAAAAATGGAAAGAGGGAGAGAAGAGAATATTGTTTACATAAACCTTCTATTTCTAGAAAAGTAAATTTCTAATTCTATATTATGCTTCCTTTTCTTTGTAGATATCTTCTCCAAGCAATAAAATCAAAGCATCTTTGACTTTTCAACCTTCCATAGATGAGAAAATATCTTTCAAAATAATTCTATCCCAAGTAGAATTTCAGAAGTGCCCTTGAAAAGTTGGAGAGAGAGAGTGATGACTAGGATTCCACTCAAAATTAATGAAATGCCAAATCTATCCTTCAAAAAAACGTGGAGCATGGGGTGCTTATATACGCCTCACCATTGTGTTCCTTGCGAAAAATCACCCAAAATAGACCCAAATTTCGTCCAATTTAGAGTTCGAGAGCCCAAGATATCTCAAGTTGAAGTTGGACTGTCCAGAGCCTTCCAAATGGAATCTCTCGGCTAACAGAAAAGTTAACTTTTGATAATTTTGCTAAAGCCCCTCGAATCCGAACTTCCTCTTTACTTTGTCCCCGGCCGATTTTCGATAATTATAAACAAACCCCTATAGACCATTTTCGCACGTCATTACGGAAACGGCCATAACTTCTTTGTTTCAACTCGGAATCAAGTGTCGTTTGAACCGTTACGAAGCTGACTCGAT
Source organism: Telopea speciosissima (assembly GCF_018873765.1). Lineage (NCBI taxonomy): Eukaryota > Viridiplantae > Streptophyta > Magnoliopsida > Proteales > Proteaceae > Telopea > Telopea speciosissima. The sequence goes on from NC_057920.1 coordinate 43,455,878, forward strand.
GGGCTACCCATCCATACTATTAACACCTCAAAATTATGCTAAGGATCCCACTATAATCACATTCAAATTTGATTGATTGACGTGATTCTTTCAGTGCTCAATCCAAACTTTTTCTCAACTCCTGGGCACTTCAGGTTATTCTTAGCATCTTTTGCTCCATTTTCATAAAAATTCACCTAAAACCTAAAAAGCACAAGAAAGCACCAAAGTAACTCTGTCCAATATGGTAAAATATATGCTTTATGCCCTAAGATTTCACACATAAATGTGCTCATCAGCCATCTAAAGATTTATATTAGAGAGTAGTTATTTAATCTATACTTGTGCCTAGCACGCGAGTCTCTCCAACTTCTTCCCGATGATAAAAACCTGTATGTATAGGTATCCTATATCACTCCTAACCTCATCTTCTAGGGCAAGGTAAATGGCACGATCCTCTGCACCACTAGTGTCTGCAAGTGCCAGGAAAACAATCAGTCGTTTTTCTGCCTGTGACTGAATCTCTCGAATCCAAGCTAATCTCTTCCTCAGTCGCCTAATATAGAGTATGTTGCCGGGATCTCCAAGCCCGAACAACACAGTCAGATCCTGCCATGGAGAAGTTCTAGGTATTAGGTTTCTATGGTTACTTATCTCATGATCATACTTAACACCATAGGTGATTGAAATCATAGTCAGGAAGTTAAATGGATCAGCTCGAGGTTGCACACAATGCCATAGTGTTCTATTGGATCTAAGACACCACTCAAGTAGGGGTATGCGCACTGTATAAATTTTCTTATTTCGTTCTGTATCCTATTGTGTTTAACCTTGGTTTGGCTAGGCTACGAGGAAGGTATGGCCTACATGCAGGCTTAGTGTTATATGTAATGTCTAAATTCCCATAATTCCGCAACCACACATTACCATTCATGCCTATATATCTATGTTTAAGTTTTCACACATCACCCACACAGAGGTTCATACGACAAAGGTTATACACATTACTTCATACATAATATCTATGCCCAAATAGGTTGAAAAAAGAAAAATAAAATTTTCCTTGTCTTACATCTGCCTATTTACTTATCCTACATTATATGTATATTTGAATGTTATTTATCATTATTATTATATTATTTTATTAATTTTTTTTTTTTAGTTTACTCACACTATCACACAAATGCCTTAATGGTCTTAATTATACCATTACCATATAGGAGACATAAGCCCATGTGTTAAAAATGTCATATCTGTTGAAATTCCATGCTTTGGGCGTTTGGCTCAATTGCCCAATGCATCGCCCAGAGAATCGGGGCTCAGGTATAGATAGTTCGAGAGCTCACTAGTTCACTCCAAATTTTTTTTTTGAGAGCTCCAAACCACAAGGGCTATGCTCCAAAGGGTTCCTAGGCTATTTTTCCACCAATTCCAACCATTCAATCGAGTCTCCCACGCATCTACACGAGTCCTAGGTAAATTTCTTCACACTTTTGCTGTTTTTAGTATTGTTGTCCCCATTTTCTTCCTCTTTTTGTTGGATTTTCCTATTTCATGCCCTAATTTCTCTTCCCCTACTTCTTGCCTTGCTACATCCATGTCTACAAGTGGCAGACACAGCACGGCAAGGAAGGCAGTGACCCGCAAGCGCCTGCGGTCAGACCCACTGCCATCCTCACCATTGGTAGTACCCTCTCCATCAACCAAAGAGAATTCCTCATCCGAGGAACCGAAGTTTGACCAATTCTAGTTCTCCCGGTATGAGCACACGCTAGATTGGGTGAAGTTCTATACTAAGAACACTGTGAATGGTAGGGTGGTGTGAGTCGATGACTTCCACCAGTATGGGCTCTATGCCAAGTTCAATGCCCTAGGTTGGGCACCGATGCTATCTCCTACACACCCATGCTACCCAAACCTGGTTCGATATTTCTACTATAACCTTGTACCGGTCTGGGGTGCAAGGGTTTGGATTAGAGAGCAGAGTTAAAAGGGTAAACATAAAGTTCACTACAGCCATGTTAGCAGAGATTTTGGGACTGCCTGATACAAGCGACAAGTGCTATTATAAGCCTAGGATGGATATTTCTGATATGTTTTCTTTGGAGACTAGGAGGACAGTCTTCAAGGCTTTGACTGGAGCTGAAGGAATTCCAAAGTCTGAGGGGGATTACAAGCCTACTGCCAGGATTATTAGCAGGTGCATCTCCTATAACATCTATCCCAAGGGTGGGAACCGGGGTAGTATTTCTATGCTCCGGGCATACATTACCTATTGCTTGCTGAGGGCCGGCAAGGGGGGTCCAGTAATCAACCCCCCTTACTTACTGATGCAAGTATCATGCCTAAAACCCATCCGATGGGAACCTACCCTGTGGGAGATTCTTGACCCAAGTGTTCCTATATTTTGGGGTTCCGCTTGCTGGTGAGTACGAGGGAGGTGATAGATCGAAGCCTATCAGTAAAACCTCCATCTAGAAGATGAAGATGCAGGGGGAGCCAGAGAGCGACTCAGGGTTTAAGGAGGAGATGGAGGAGGGACACGAGGCAACAGAGGGAGCTGGGTTAGGTGAGCAGGAGGGTGATTTGGTGGATCCTAGTACACAGTTTGGAGATCTACCTTCCTATGGCCCGACTGGAGCTTCTAGTTCTCACATGCCTGAGTCCTACGATTGGTCTGACATTATGGCATAGTTTCGAGGCCTCCACACTCAGCTTGCCCAGATGTCGACACGGATGGATCAGGGTTTCACTTCCCTGGAGGAGAGAGTAGGTTCCCTGGAGCAACGCCTCGATTTCTAGGATTCCTACTACCGGGTTGACTCTCGACAGGATCGGTCTCCACAGGGTGATGATCCTCCACAGGAGTAGTCCTCCAGCTTTAGTTTCACATCTAGGATTTGGTCTTTTTATTCCAGTCTTACTTTATGTAGTTTTTTTTTTGTCATGGTTTATGTACTTTTTTTTTTTATTTGCAGTTTTTATCTTTTGTTTATTTTCCTACTGGCTGTATCTGGAAGTAGTACTTCCAATAGAACATCTATGTAATGGCTTCCGCTATGGTTTTAAATTTTTATATTATAGCTTATTGTTAATGTTCTGTCTTTCTTTATTGTCTATTATTCACATTTGCCCCTGTTAATTTAATTATTATATGTTTTACTTTCTTGCAAGTTGTTAATCCTATTTCGTTGTCTATGAATGTAGAAAGAGCCTCTCGCTTTGATACCAAGCTCTGTCACACCCCAAACCACCCCCTGGGAGGATTAGGTAGGTGACCCGAATTGCACTGCAGTAATCCGCTAAACCCCAAGGATCTAGAAGCAGTTAATCCATTCACACATACACACAGAGTAATACAAAATGTAAAACACAGAGTGTTGCGGAAAGCTATACTTACATTAACTTAAAAAGGAAAAAAAAGGAAGGAAATACATCAATAGTGTTTTTAGTTTATTCTCTCTCTCACTCCCAAAACATCAGCAGCGCTTCTAACTCTATTAGACACAGCTTTATACAAAAGAATATAAACAGGGCAAGGCAAACCGAGCCCCAAAAACAAAGCTGTAAAACAAAGGGGGAAACTCCAACAAAAACAAAAGGAGTCCCACAGTCAAAACAGAGTCAGCTGCACCCCTCATAGGTCCTCATCAGCCACCACCGAAAATACTCGCACCAGCGGTATGACCTCCGTTCGGGTCCATACCAGTATCATTATAACAACCATAGCTTGCCTTCGGAAGATAAGCTTCCCCGCCACAGTAACATCCACCTGCAGGATCATCTAACAAGAACATATATAACAGAGTGTGAGCTCCACTGAGCCCGTGAATAAAATATCACCATGCATGCACATGCAAGCACAACCATATGAGTCCTACATGAAGTGCAGTTCATTTTATTCACTACCCACCTAACATCACAACTAAGGTGGGTTAGTGCTACTACAATCCCCAATACATGTATCCCTTGTGCGGGCTTTTAACCCCTTCCCTCGATACACCCATTGAGTTGTCGGAGAAGACCAGTCGACTCCAATACCCCTTCCCAAGGTCAGCCCGACCGGCCCTCTGGATTAACCTATGAGACATCCATCCTTTCTTTCACATATATCTCTCCTTTCTCAGGCTTATAGCCCATAACCACCTTTCCGATGCATAACATTTCTTTTCTTTTTCTTTTCCTCTTTCATATGGTCACTCTCACAGGCATCCAACACCTTAACCCCTGTTGGCAAGGGTGCGTAGCACGGGTGATGATACTCTAGCCCAATGCATCTATATGGCATAGTATGAGTCGGGTGGTGTCAACCGCATCCCATTCTACGGGCTACCACAGACCTCATTTCCAAGCCGGCTACAGCATCTAGTCTAGCAATTCACATACAGCATTCATTGCTCATTCATAGTGTTCACCAATCAAGCATTCCTTTATTAACAGAATTCACAATAAATGAAATAAGAAAACAATGTAATAATATTATTATAATTTGTTTTAACATATTAGTCATGTTACATTTACACACAAGGTGTAATTTCACTCACCTTGTTCTGGTTCTACTGGTTCAGCTGTCGGTTCTGTTCTGGATGGTGTCTGACTGTGCACCTCGAGCACGGGATCAAAACCCAATTTATCGGATCATAAAAGTGTGTCAATTAATATTTAAAGTTACATTAATGTCCTAGGGTTGGTCTAGATTTAACTGGACTGACTTGTGTTTACACTGGTATTTTTTTGGATTTCTCTGGGTCTTGCACTAGGCTTTCGGGTCTATCTCCCAGTGCATCATCCAGAGATGTGGAATTTATCTGACTTGGTACCCTAACAGCATAGTCAGCCAAAACATGGCCCAAACAACCATCCAGACCTATGCCAAGGTCAGCAGTCCACCTGAAACCAATCTTGGGCATGGTTACTTGGCCCTGTGGGGCCCACTTGAGTGCCCAGGGTATGGATGACAGCAAGGACAAGTGGAGAGGGGTATTTTGATCATTTACCATCCCATCACACTGCCCATGGTCCACTGGTGAAGGTCCAAAAAGGCAGATCACAATCTAAGCCCAGTTTATATCTCTAGGCATTTCACTGGGTGATTGGGAATTCGCCCAGAGCCTGTTTGACACGGGATTAGGCTCTTTTTGTTGGATTTTGCAATTGGGGCTGCTATGATTTCGATCTAGGATGCATGAGGGATGATCATGGACCATAATTGAAGTAAAATCCATTGGTCCAATCTGTTTTGGGTTTGGTTTTTCCATTTGGAAGCTAGGAGGTGCTCTGACAGCATAGAGAAGGTTGTCCAGGCTGAGCTTAGGCTCATGGATCCTGATTGGGCTGCATGCAAGGCCTGTTTTACGTATGTTTTCATGGTAGGACACTAATCCTATGCTAAGATATGCAAGGATCACCATGCATGCAAAGATCCATGCCCAGACTGCCCATTCAGGGTGCTACTGTGCAGTGAAATCAAGCACAGAGACTGACTTCAGTCTCAGCTGCAGAAACAGCAGCATAACTGGATATATTATGATCAGATCTTACATGCAATGGCTTTGCATGTTAGATCTGATGCTTCCCAAGCCATCCCAGTGATGTTCTGGGCATTACAGGTCAGAGGTACTACCATAAGAGCAAAGATCAGAGAACCAACACAGAGAACAGCAGCATACAGAGATTAGGATCATTACCTGGAGGTTGTATGCAGCTGGATCAGTGCTCAGTAAGCAACACAGGTCTCCTCTCCTTCTTCCCCCCTTCTCTTTCCTTTTCTTCTTCTTCCTTCTCCTTCTCTTTCTCTTTCTCACTTTCTCCCTTTCTATCTCAGCTACAGCAGCGAGGACGAAATAGGAAACTACTCCTCCTATTTATAGAATTGGGCTGACTAAGGCCTGTTTGGCCTTAGGGTCCCTTTCTCAAAAATGAATTTTTAAGTGCATTCTGGCTGCACTGGTGGGGTCCACATGGTTCCAGGGGTGGGTAATGGTTCCTAAAATTCTCATCTACCCCTAGAGGGTGTTCATGGCCTGTATAGGTGGTCCCCACATGTTTGGAGTCCAATTAAATAGTTTCAGCCACTTTGGGCAATTCTCTGGGCCTTTGGGCAATCACCCAGTGCATCACCCAGAGAATATAGCATTGTTGTATAGGCCTTGTGCTTGCACAGGTGCTTGGCCTATTGCTTGGGCATTGCACTAGCACCTCATCTAGGGTTTGACACACATTTGAATAGGTGTGGGCCCCACATATATGAATAGGAGAGAGAGAGAGAGTACATGGGATTGATGCAGTACATCATGCTGTGAACAATGTAATTGCATGGGTCTACAACCCATCTTCTGACAGGTATGTAGGAGGACATCCTCGGGGATTCTCCACTGTATTCAACCACTAGAGTGATGCTCCATAGTGTGTTTGGGTGACTGGTCACAGGTTCATGTCCTTCATCCAAAATTTCAGTCAGTCAGGAGCAGGCTTGACATATATCATTTATTTCCATGAACTCATCAAACATCTTTATTATGTCTCTGTCACTCTGCATCTCTACATCTTTCATGGATGTTGTACATTTCACTGTAAAGTTGACAGATCTTCCCTTGAGTATATTACTCAAAACTGAGTTGTATATATCCCCAATCATCTCAAGATAACCAAACCTATCCACATCTACCAATTTAGATTCAGCCCTCACATAATGATACACCAACATGTAAACCTTATTAGCCATTCAACAAATTTATGCCTGTAATCATAAACAAAATTCAAGTGCTTAACAAAATATTAGATTTAAGCATTAAAGCATATAGTTTAACAGATTTAACAATTTAACAAATCAATGTCTTCAAGCATGAACACAAATAGTTTAAAAAATTAGTGGCTTCAAGCATGAACACATAAGTGAAGGGTGGGGGTTGGAACAGACAAATTCAAGTCTTTGGGTTGGGTTTAAGCAACCTACCAAGCCAGCCAAACATGCCCAGTGTCAATATATCCCAACCAAAAGCCTAATGCACTAACCCATTGAGTCTCCCCAGAGTCACTCACAGTCCCATGAAAATGAAGAATTATATGTGAAATAGAAGGATACTGAATGTCACATGGCCAGTGAACATCTAACAATAAAGTTGATCTTGGTGACATGATAAGTAAAAATTTCAAGTGAAATTAAAGGGATGTTGCATTAAAGCTCAGCAACTAATTGAACCAGAACATGATCCCAAACTCCAAATATGATCCCTAAACCTCCAGATTAAGCAATAATCACATAAAGAAATATGATCCAAACCTTTAGATTAAACCAAAATCATAACAATTTGAACCAAATGAATAACAAATTACATAAACCCTAAACCTATTTAACATTAATCCTAAACCTATTTCACCGAAATTAAACTTTACATTACAGATTCACAAAAACTAAAAAAAAAAAAAAAAAAACCTACTTTATCATCGTTTCAGTATACACAATAACCACAATGAAATAGACCTTCATTTGTTATGGGTTTTCACTTACAGTATAGATGAGGTCCTCTGATAGTGAAAGTTGTAGTAATGAGATGAAGACTTGCAGGTTTTCGCTTCAATCGTCGGTCCTTTCTTCTCCAAGAACAGCAGCGAAGATGAAGTGTAAGAGTAAGAGGAGATCAGTTCACTCACCTGGTCGCAAAGATGAAGTGCAAGAGCGAGAGGAGATTAGTTCCTTCACAGGCCGTGAAGATGAAGTGTAAGAGAGGAAGATGAGTTGCAGGGTTGAGTTGCAGATCTGAAGCTTGAATCCCTCTTTTGCCTTGCTCTAACGGTCATATACCTAAGTGAGGTCAAATGGATCATTCTACCCGATCAAGGGGCAGAATGATCCATCAATGTTCAAAAACTGTGATGGATCAATTATAACATAACATCTTTGTCTAACAAAAGGGACTATAGTGGTAATTGTTTGGAAAGCAGGGGTGCACGTGAAATTAGTGAAAGTTCAGGGGAGCATTTGTACCTTTGGCCATTTTCAGGGGGCATTTGAAAAAAAACCCGAAAAAAAAAATATAAATGACAAAATTTAGTTCACAATTAAATATGAAGAAGAATCCACATAATTCACAATTAAATATGAAGACGAATCCACATAATACCCAGTTATAACCCAATGTAAGAAATGCACCCATCAACCCTCCACTTGTTTTGTGGCTGAAAGTACAACACAATAAATCTACTTTTAGATGCGAGCCATACAATTGAGATGTGCCACAAATTTGACATGCAGAAAACTCAGACGATGTAGGAGTGTCAACAATCAGACCGATCCAAACTGAAACCGATCAACTAAACTCCTTAGCCATTCAGTGTTGGTTTTAATTTTTAAAACCCGCTAAAAGACCAAAATCAACCAGACCGATGGATAAAATATACCAGAACCGACCGTTAGGACTGAAACCGGGAAAGAGAACAGATAAAAACCCAAATAAAAAACCCGATAAAACCAATACATTTCATTTTTTTTTCCTTTCCATAAATGAAAAAACGGAGCCAGACCAATAAAGAACGGGTATAGGAAACTGACAACAGAGACCAATAACTACCAGTTTGGTTTTGTAGCTCAAACATCTTATTGGTCCAGTTTCAGTCTAACCATTTCATACCCCAAGATTGACCAAATCAGGACTCTATACGGCAGCAGCCTCCCAATGGTCACCCACCTAAATATCCCTCTCTGTGTAGAAGCCAGTTGCCAAATATAAAATAACCTACATAAATAGAGTATCTAGTTTGTAATTCTGAATTTAGTGACAATTATGTCATTAAAGTCATACTTCAGAACATTAATTTTTAAGTACTTCATGCATCTACTATGCTTCCAAATCAGATTTTCCCCAGGCAATACCCAGACAGAGTACCACTTTTTTAGATTTAAAAAAAAAAACAAACAAACTCAAGATGCTTGAACCAAGCAGCTAATAACAACAAACTCAGCCTTATCCCAACTTAATGGGGTCAGCTACATAGATCCAAACAAAATAAGATACATAAAACTGGGGTCTAAACAAAAAATGAGAATAAAGAGATGAAAAATGAAATATAACATTCAAAAAATGAAAGTAACAGGAAAAAGGCAAGAATCAGACATAGTACCACTATCACACTGTTGAACCAGAAGCAAGAAATTTCAGTAACTTTTTTTTCACAAATGTGAGAGTTTGGATATTAAAATAGCTGTTGGAATCATCTATTGATAGTCATCAGTTACATCGTCCACAAATTCAGAGAGATCTGTATCTTGCCCAACAATAGACTTGTTCTTAACTTTTGACGACTTACTAGAAGCTTTGATCTTTGTAAGGGGCTTTCTGCCCTTTTCGGCCTGCAACTCCAACCCTTTCTCTGACGGCTTCCGCTTTCTTTTCATGTGTGCCACACCTGTACCCTCTGCAACAGAATTATCAATGGCTGCAAATGCATAAACTCTCCCATTAACATATGCACAAATTTGAGAAAACTTCATAATCTCATCGAAGGCAGGAAACACCAAAAAGTCAGTTGATGAACAAAAACATTTTCCCTACTTTATTCAGTAAATATTCAATCAACATTAGAATTTGATTCAAAGCTCCCTCATTGTTTTATAAAATGCTAGTTTGAGACAGATGATTAGGAGTATCTTGTAGAGAGAACATTCATCAATCAAACCTGACCCAGAAAATACCAGTATCATACTAGTAGTCAACAAGTACGTGGCACAATTTTGAATTTGGGTCGGCATCCTAGGAGATTGTCCATGCCAAAATTCAAACTGGATGACCTAAAAGCATCTGATCCTCGGACATGTTTTCTCCAAAGCAATGGTGATATTTTTCCTATATTTTAACGTAACTATTAATGTGTAAGATACTGTATCTGGCGTTTCATTCATTTGGTTGATATCAATTAATTATGGATGCTCAGAAAAAATAATAACTATAATGTCTACGTCTTTTTTTTCTCTCTCAAAAGACCTCTTCCATGGAACCCATCATATCCCAATGGACCCAATCCCTTGCCCTGTGAGCCAAATAGAGAGATCTTAGATGCAGACATATGGCCTAGTTGTTAACTGGACAATTAAAATTATTGAAATTTAAGTTGCTGAAAATTTTGAACATACGCTTAAGCTACAACTTTACCTTCTGCTGGACTTGACACAGGCTGCATTGCTTGACCATTCTGTCCTGCCCCTTCAGAAGGAGGGGATCCACAATGATTGCTATCCACCAACTTTGATGAACTTCCAACACACTTATCTTGTTGCTCAGCATCTGGACATGGATCTGCTGGCAAGAAACAGAGTTCTTCCTGTGACAAATCTGAATCACTGAAAGCTGAATCCTTCTCCACTGTCATGATATCAACTTCGTCATCTTCATTAACATCCGATTCTTTTACCTGCAGATAAGCATTTTAAAAATAAAGAAATTTGAAAAAAAAAAAAAAAAAAAAGAATTAGAAAATATAATGTGTTGAATGGATCTAGTCAGGTCTTTTACTTTTTCAGATTCTGGCATAAAATCAAATTCATCTTCTCTTTCAACATATTCTTCATTTTCTTCCAGCTCCTTGAAATCTGGAGCAAATGCACTCCAGTTCTCAGTATAATCTTTAGCCCAAATATAAACCAAGCCAGAAAAGGAAACTGAGACCACAACTGGATGCACAGGATGCCATGCCAGATCTGTCAAGGCTTCTTTGGGACCTTCAAGGATCTTTACCAGATGCCCAGCTCTGTCCCATATATAGATCTTGTGCTCTCCTTTGCTACCAGAAGCACCAACCACCCACTCACCGTCACCACTGAAGCAGGGTGCTTTCCATTGAATCCTAGTGACTGAATCCTGAAACTCTCGGAAAAGTACTAAGCACTTTGACCCAACAGTCCTCAACTTTTCAATACCCTGCAGCTCATTATCCATGCTCTTGCACATGTCATCAACAGCACTAGCTCCATCTTTCAGGGGCAAACGATTCTCATAGACCCTGATTGTGCGATCATTTGAATTTGTTAGAAGATACTGCCCATTCCTACTGAATACAATATTTTTAATCACAGCTGCCCCAGAAATGGCAACAATTCCATGTATTTGGATGTTCTTGTAGTCAATTATGAGTATTTCTCCTTTGGAATTCCCCACATAAATTAGATCCCCATACTTGCTAAAGCATGCAGCAGTTGGAGTGAAAGGAGAAGACCCATCTGAAAACTTATTGCGTGAGGGAGGGACAGTTCCATTGCCTGCATCAGAGACTGAAACCGGCAGCACAGTTGTGCTTCCAGTATTCAAGTCAACAATGATGGGAGCAGATGACAGTGGGCATGCCAGGCAGACCGAAGAAGTATGGGAACCTGGATGTAGGCGAGCATGCAGTGTGTTTTGCTGCAGAGTCATGCGAGTTATCTTTTCCCCATTAACAACATCCCAAAGTGTTAAGGACTTGTCGGTAGCTGACACAAGAATGTGTCGTCCATACTTTGACCAACAAACACTTGTAATGGGAGCAACACAGTCTTTGTCTCGAAGTTCCTTCGCTATCCCCCTGGTCTCAAAATCCCAGATTACACAACTTCCATCAGCGCAACCAGCTGTGACAGAGTAAATCAAGAATTAACCAGTCAGCTGCAAAGATTTGAACCAAAACTGTCAACTCAAAAAGCAGAGAAGTTCTTAACTATTTTCAAGTATCGTAAAGACGTAAACTAAAACTCTGATGAAGGTTGAAAGAAACCAAACTGAAAAAGAACAATATCCATATACTGAAATTAAGACAGAATAAATAAAGCTTAGTTTTTAAATACCACTCATACATCTTAAATCCATAACAAAAGCATATACTGAAATTAAGACAGAATAAATAAAGCTTAGTTTTTAAAAACCACTCATACATCTTAAATCCATAACAAAAGGAAGCACTATAAATTCAATTAATACAAGTTACTTTTAATCTTACTATTCACAAAAAAAAAATGTGTTGTATAACAATTAAAATAATCAAAATAATACCCAATTCCTACAATCTAAAGAATTAAGACTAGTCAAATCCAAAGGCAATGGCATTAGTCTCAGTAAGACACATGTAACAGCTGTATAACTATTGACTAATTAATATGTAAAAAAGAAAAGTCAATTCAATTTAACTTAGCCTTGTCTGAAATAATATGGAAAGACAACAAAATCTAATAATACCAGAGATTTGTTTCACCTTTAGGAAGGGTATTAAATTATTGATTGGGAAATTTCGTGAAGTGATCAGCTATTTCCCTTTTTTTTTTGCTAGTTCCAGAACAAAGATTCAATTTAATTGTATGGAAATATTTTCGAATGAAATGTTGCTCTAAAAGCAGCAGAAACAGAAGCGGAAATAGCTATTCCCTTTTTGTAACATCCTCTTGTAGACCCTGCAAGATCCTTGTCATGATTGAAAATTGTGAAAGTACCCAAGCCTAGCCTTGTAACTGGAGCAATGTTGCTCATATTGACCACTTCCCTCAGTAAACATGATGCGGATATAGGGTTCCAATAACCCGATTCAGATCGCTTATGGGCCCCCCCAATCAACAAAAAGCTCAAATCTAATAATCAGTGGCAATCTCATAATATACCAGAAATTTCAAGGGGTTGTTAGGCATGTAAAGAAGAAGGAACACAAAGGGGATTTTACTAACTATTGTTTGGAGACAAACAAGGAAGCAAAATAAAAGTATGGGACATGAGCATAGCTGTCATGGCGTCGCCATGGCACCACGGTGCCATGGCGTCATGGAGCTGGAGAAGTGTAAATATCGACAACCTCTTCAAGCAGGTAAGTAATTTTTTTTTGGTGCCATGGCGTCATGGAGCTGGAGAAGTGTAAATATCGACAACCTCTTCAAGCAGGTAAGTAATTTTTTTTTTATTTGGTTCATCTTCTTCTCCTACTCCCAGTCTTCCGGCAACTCTCTCCTTCAGTTCAGTTCTTTCTCTTCAGTTTTTCTCACTTCTTCACTTCCGGCAATTCTCTCCTTCAGTTCTTCTTCTTCAGTTGTTCTTCTCACTTCTTCGTCTTCTTAACTTCTTCTTCGGTTCTTCTTCTTGCCTTGCAGTTGTAGGCTTGCACAGTCACAAACCTCTCGGTTTTTTTTTTTTTTTTTTTTTTTTCTTGCCTTGCAGTTGCAGGCTTGCGGTCACAGAGAGGGGGTTTTTTTCTTTTTTCTTCTTCTTGCCTTGCAGTTGCAGGCTTGCACAGTCACAGAGAAGGGGCTTTATATCTTTTTTCTTCTTCTTGCCTTGCACACAGCCATACACACACACACACAGACAGGGAGAGAGTCGAGAGACAGAGGGGGAGGGATTTATTACAGCCAGTAGTCCACCACTCACACACACGCAGAGAGAGAGAGACAGAGAGGGAGAGAACAATATTTTTTTGTTTGGTAAAGCAACACCAACAGCAGCAAGCACATATTCACATCAGCTGAAGAAAGACTATTGCTATCAAGCTTCAGTAAACAGGTTAGCCTATCATTTGATTTTTCAACTTTATCATCAGCAAGACTATTGCTATCAATTATTTGATAGGCTAATCCATGGTTTCATACTTTCATATATACTATCCATTAATTACACTTTCACGAATTAAACCATACTAGATTAATAGTACACTTTCATGTTGATTTTTTATGTTATAGGGTATATATTATAGCATACTAAATGACATTAAAAATAGAGAAAATAAAAAATAAAACATGGTCAACATGATCGCCATGGCGGACAACTTGTCGATATATCGATTAGACACCCCTCCACCGACTTGGATCGTCGTGACGACGTGACAACTATGGACATGAGAGAATAACAGGTAAAAGAATATTTGAAAACCAAAATAAAAGACAAAGATTGAAGCAACAAGAAGTCGTCTTGATGCAGAGAAGTCACGTAATGGGCTTATTTTATTGGAAATAAGCCTTGGGTGAGGTTATGCATATATTGGGGCCTTTGATTCTATGTGTTTTCTTTATAATGGGCCACTTTAAAGGGCCTAAAATATGGGTACAAGGAAGGCATACGGGATTAGGCTTGGTAGTGCTTATTTTCGTATTTCCTAGGTTTATTTAAGAGTCTTTTCATATATCCAGGTAGTTAAGTACTTAAGTGTCTTTTTATATTCCTAGGCAGATTTATTGTTTTCTTGTTTCTAGTTCCTATATTCTTGTTTATTGTTCCTAGATGCATGGGTGGATGTTTTCTATGTAATGGGTTGGGAATACCAACAGTCCATTAATTGCTTACATGTATCTAAGTGGTTTTTGGAACTCCTTCCTCCCCTATATAAATATAAATCGTGGAAGGCTGTTTTGGCAGTCCAGAATTCTTCAAATAAAGACTTAGTCCTCTTTTCATGAGAACTTTTTCTTGTGAGACTCAAGTGGGATCATGGTGGGCTCCTTCGATTGTGACCTCGGTGGGATTCCGGTGGTTGAGCAACTAGTGGGACTCTAGGCTGCCACCTATATAACTTCATCTTCAACTATCATCATACCAAGGAACTAAAACTCGGAACTTAACCAAGTTTCGACCTTGGGAAAAACCAAGTTGTCTCAAGATATCTCGAGATCTCGGTCGAGTTGGTGCATTTTTGTTGGAATATGTAATCCAGAATACCGTGGGGGTATTCTGGTCCCTTTGGGGTTAGTTTATTTATTATGTTATTAGGTACAGTCGGCTATGTGGGTTTTAGTCCCACATCGCCTAGTTTAGTCTCGTTGTAATTTCCCCTCTATTATAAATAGAGGGGCTTACCTATCAATGATATTATTCTAAGCTATTATTTTCTCTATTTCTCTCTTCTCGTCTCTCTCAAGTTACTGGTTACAGTCTTAGGTTTTCTACATGGTATCGTAGTGGGCAACCAGTGACTAATTCTCTCCAAGATTTGCAGTTTTGAGAGTCGTTTCAAAGTTCTCCGATTTATGGAGAAACCCTTGTTCATAAACGAAGAAGAACTAAGGTTTCCTATAAGTTTCGTTGAAGATTGATGTATATTAATCATATGAATCGTTGAGTCCGCTATTCTGTTTGCTTTGCCGCCTCCTTCTTTACCAGGTTTCTTGGTTGCAAGGTTGAAGACGTTTTTTCCGAATTTCTCGGTTGCAAGTTCCGTCCGGTACTTTATTTGTTTTATTTCCCAGATTTCTCGCTTTTGGTTCACGCTATTGGTTTTCCGCCTCGATTGCACCGTGATATGTGCTTGGTTACCGCCTACTGCTTTGATTCATTGTCTTTCCCCCTCGGTTCATGCTAGAGGTTGGTGAACCGCTACTCGAGCCCTAGGTTCTTGATGGGTTTGTTGTTGGTTCTTCCCGATTTGCTTGTTTCTCGGCATGATCTCTTGGTCGATGGGTCGCACTCTTTTCCCCATGGTTTCGTTAGTTGCAGGTCCTTCAAAGTGACGATGGCATACTATTGAATCTCAATATCTGTTTGAATCCGGTACTAACGACGACCGGGCTTCCGCCTCGATTGCTGGTTGTGTTTGATTAGTATTGGTTTTACAAAGGTTGAAGACGACCATGGTGTCTGTTGAGGCCCTATCCTTGTAAATAGTGTCGCTGCAGCTCTTGTTCCTTGATTTTCGCAAAAGTGTTGCTTTCGTTGTGGAGGTAGAACATGATTTCTAGAGTTAACGTGAGTTTTGGGTTCTTTTTCTTGGTTACGTGCCAAGAAAACTAAGGACAGTCACATTACCTATTTTAAGTAATTTTTTCTTTTGTCCTTTATTACCCCATGTCTCCCATGTTCCCTATGTCCCCATGTCACTTATGTCACCATATCCCATGCCAATCCCATAATTTATCATTTTCCATAAAAACCCTTGGTTTTATGCTTAATTTAGCTCATATCCATATTTCATGTCATTGCCTAATTTGTCCCCATACAACAATACTAATTCTTCATGTCCCATTACTTCTTTATTTACCATTGGCCCCTTGCATAATTCTGGTTATTTACGGAACTGCCATTGCTTTTTCATACATTCCCCTATTTGACTACCCAATTGACCCTTGAAAATTCTGATTTATTACCAGTTTGCCCTTTAGCTTGGATTGTATTTAAAAGTGGATTTCCACCAAATTACAGCCATGCCATCCTTTTTCCAACACCGTTCCTTTCAATTATTCTAATTCCCTTCATATCCTATATCTTTGGCATATACCCATAACCACTTTGGATGATAATGGTATTCTCTAATTTGCCATTTCTTCCTTTTCCATTACCCTTAGCACCTCTTGGAAAATTCTGGAATATTATGTTTTTGCCTTATCTCTCTTACATCATCTCGTTATGTCCACGTGTACTACACGTGAGGGGGATTATGTACAATATACTTGGCAGACATTGCATAACGCAGTAACTTGGGAACATTGGTGCAAAACATAGAAGATCAATTTTCTCCACCATTGCGCCATTGGGTATCATTCGTTATAGGGTTGAATTTGCCGTAAGGGGAGATTGAAGTATTGAAGAGTATTGAAGATATTTGGTTGTTGCCTATTTGAGGACTTTCAGTTGGGTTGATACGTATTTTTTCCGCTGCTCGATTCGTTTGTTTTCATGCTTGCGCTCTAGTTATTTAACTTCAAGATTTTATGTCATTATGACAACCGAGATTCATCATGGATAGCTATTGAAGATCGATGAAAGCTGCCTTTTTGGAAGACATTCCAATCCGGTTTGCTTGATCATGTCGGTCCAAGTTTTGAAGATCTATTTTTCAAGTTCTTAAAAGTTTATTTGGGAACTACATTCATATATCAAGCTGGATTCTCTCACCTTAGTTTTTTTCCCATTTTGTTCAAGTTGGGCATTATTACCTTGAATGCGCCAACTGAGGGGAGTGTTAGCATTATTAGGAGTTCTTTTTCTTTAGTTCAAGCTGGATCTTCTTTCTTTACTTATTTGTATTTATTTGTATAATCCACTTGAGGGGAGTGTTGGAATATGTAATCCGAATACCGTGGGGTATTCTGGTCCCTTTGGGGTTAGTTTATTTATTATGTTATTAGGTACAATGGCTATGTGGGTTTTAGTCCCACATCGCCTAGTTTAGTCTCGTTGTAATTTCCCCTCTATTATAAATAGAGGGGCTTACCTATCAATGATATTATTCTAAGCTATTATTTTCTCTATTTCTCTCTTCTCGTCTCTCTCAAGTTACTGGTTACAGGTCTTAGGTTTTCTACAATTTTTTTTTTCAACTCGAAACCTGGTTTCGATGGGTTTTAGACCTAGTTTGGGTTTGAAATTTGGTACTCAGCCTATTTTAGGCCATTTAAACACAATGGCACTATCAGATTTTGCAAAAAACAAAGACCAAATAGGAGTGTCACTTCAGACCCTAGGTTAGTAGGCGACAACGTACTAAAATACCCTACTCTACACATAATTTAGTAATAGAAAGCAATCAAAACATTCAATTAATGTAAAACAACTTAAATAAGCATTAGAAATGTTAAAGTGTACAATACATCAATTTGTTTAACAATGTTACAACTATAATCCCATAAAATGTGATTGAATCACGCATTTAGTCCCCACTAGTGCCACATAGTCTTCCCATGTCATATTGTTGTTGTATTGTTGCACATAGTTTGCCACAGTAGTCACATAAGAGTTCTCATCAGCATATGCCAAGTCCCCTATCCTAGAGTATAGAAGAGATGGTTGCCATGAGGTGTGAGATCCACTGCTACTGTCATATTGAGGCATGTATAAGTGAGGCTGGTTTGGGACTAGGAATATTGAGTTCTTCAAAATTGATGTAAAGAACCACAAATCATGCAGTAATCTTGCTTTGGTGTAGCTGAATGATGCCAGCAGCAGCTTCTCCAACGAAATACAGCCCAAAATATGGTGAAAAACCAGTGGCAGCAGCAGTGGAGCAGCCTCTCGGTCGAGATAGCTCGAGTTATCTCAAGATTTGGCACTTTTTTAACGTAAGTTGGGTCGAGATCTTGAGTCTACCGGAGTTCTCAATGACATATTGTAGTTTTTCAACTCACAGACCATCTCGTCTCGACCTACAGAAAAAAAGAGACTAGATGTTACAGCAACAAAATACTCTTTTGTTCCTTGATTATGGGTCATACCCTTGATCATATTCAAGGGAATTATTAAGTACGAGTCAGTCTCCAAAGATTCAGATCCATTGGATTTAAGTAGCTCGAGTTTCCTCATTTGAAAGAGGGCTAGCTGCCGCTGGGTTCTGGTTTTACAGAGGAAGAAGAAAGGACTACATGCCAAGATCAACTATAGAAGAGAATTCTGATTTGAATCTGGTTTGAGTGGGTTATGGGTAGGTATGATGGAGGTTGATGGAGGGTGGCTATAGAGAATGGATGATGGAGACGATGAGGATCGTTAATAGTTGCAACGGATCATCAATATTAGAAGCAAATCAGAATTAGAAGGTAAAAACCAAAATAGAAGGTAACAAATACTAGGTAACCCAGCCAGCAGTTTGCTGTCAAACTTGGATCGAATGGAGAAGAGACTGAGTAGATCTTGTACTCCAAATCTCAGCCTGTTGTGATGGCTGGTTGCTAAGATATGAACTGAAGTCAGCATTAGAAGGTTAAAGCAGATCTCCCAAACCAGCGAGTGTTAGGACACCAAACCAGGGGACGAGTGTAACCCTTGGTTGTGTGATTCAGCCCTCCAAATCTCTTGTGGTTCCAGTGCCTGATGGCGGAGTTATTCAAGTCTGAAACTAGAAGCAAGCCTGAGCAGAAACTGGAGTCGCAGGGATGCTAGTGGTCTCCTTTGTGTTGCACAGCAGCAGCAGTTAATATCTCAATTTGGTGAATTGAATCTAATCTTCAAAGTGATCTCCAGCACTGGTAGCAGTCACAGGCACCAGCAGCAACAAAAGGGAATCGAATAGGGCAAGGGAAGAAGATAAAGGGAAACAAGGAGCTTCAGCTGTCTCATCCAAGCTCTCTCGGCCCTAGGGGTTTTGGCTCTCACCAGGCCTCTCTGGCCTTCATCCATACAATAGGACAATAACATTGCACAAAAGCAAGCTTCATTCATTCATAAAATCGTGGGGTGCCTCTTTAAATAGAACTTAGCCTAATTAAAAATAGAAACTTAAGCCTACTTTTTAAATCGGAAATTAGAAACTAAACTAAAATTCTAAATCCCCACGCATCTGGTATTGGGCCCCATAGAATCTTCTAATAATATTCTCACCAAGGCAAAATAAGGGCCTATGTGACACTATTCACATGAACAGTATTTTGGCATCTTCTTCTTCATGGTTTTTATCAGCGTCAACTCTTCCCCTCTTAGAAAAAATTCGACCTCGAATTTTGAAGAGAGTAGGACTAAGCTTGGTGTAGTAGATGTCAAGTTTCTGTCCGAACAAATATTATTGCAGCTCCATGAAGATACTGATGTAGTCCAGAATTGTGGAGTTCGTTCTTCAAAGTACTTTGGTGAAATAACAAACTCCACATGTTCAACTTCCACATCATCAGTTGTGTCCATGGGGTTGTTCACGAATGTCTCTTCGACCTTTTCTACTTCAAACTCAAGCTCTCTAAGTTCTTCCTTGTCATTCACCGTCTCCTCATTGGCTTCCTCAACCACTTCGCCAACTATAGTGCAAGTCCCACATCGTCCATGGCATCAACTTTGCTTGCATCAATTTCTTCACTGTAAGCCTCAACATTCGAAACATCAAGGACTAGCTCCTCTTTGACGATAGAAATCTTTGGCACTTCTTCAACATAACCTCAATTTTAAGTTCTGGTTCTCTGACTTGTAGTTTCTTCGTTTGTTGCTCTTCCATCTTCAAAACTTCAACGGTCACAAAGCCTTAGTGAATAGTGTTGAGCTGATCATGTAACCTTCGCCAGAAGGTAAAGGATAAGTATTTGTCCATCAATATTTCTTTCATCTCCCCCCATGTGGTAGGTTTTTCACGACGACGATACAACTTTTCCTCATGTATGCGCCACCACTCTCTGCCCCCAATCAGCTTGCCAAGAGCCAGCTTCATCTTTCGCTCTTCAGACAAGGTGAGCCAATCAAAGTAATCATCTAAAGCACACATCCATTCATAGAACAGAAGTGGATCAGCTTTCTCATTGTAGTCTTTTAGTTCAAGATTGACTTTGAGCTTATCATCTTGATGTCCTGCACCAAAATCAGCAGCTTCATCATCGTATTGTTGTTGGCGTGGAACCCTTTGAGGTAAACGAGGTGGATGAATACGTGGAAATCTATCCATAGTTTGCTGCCTAGAGTTTTCCTTCACTTCCAGCACATCGTTCTTCAAGCAATCTCTACCATCAACTGTCAGACAGCTAAAGCAAGATCTTCATCAGTATTCAATGGAGCATGGCGAGGATTGTTGCAACACTCCTCATCACCCATGGCTCTGATACCAAATAATGTAGAAGGGGCATTCAACTAAGAACCACTCTTCAGTAGAATCGTTAATAGTTGCAACGGATCATCAATATTAGAAGCAAATCATAATTAGAAGGTAAACACCAAACTAGAAGGTAACAAATACTAGGTAACCCAGCTAACAGTTTGTCGTCAAACTTGGATCGAATGGAGAAGAGACTGAGTAGGTCTTGTACTCCAAATCTCAGCCTGTTGTTATGGATGGTTGCTGAGAAATGAACTGAAGTCAAAATTAGAAAGTTAAAGCAGATCTCCCAAACCAGTGAGTGTTAGGACACCAACCAGGGATCGAGTGTAGCCCTTGGTTGTGTGATTCAGCCCTCCAAATCTCTTGTGGTTCCAGTGCCTGATGGTGGAGTTATTCAAGTCTGAAACTTGCAGCAAGCCTGAGCAAAAACTTAAATCGCGGGGATGCTTTTGGTCTCCTTTGTGTTGAACACCAGCAGCAATTAATATCTCAATTTGGTGGATTGAATCTAATCTTCAATGTGATCTCCAGCACTGGTAGTAGTCATAGGCACCAGCAGCTACAAAAGGGAATCGAATAGGGCAAGGGAAGAAGATAAAGGGAAATAAGGAGACTCGGCTCTCAT
Source organism: Telopea speciosissima (assembly GCF_018873765.1). Lineage (NCBI taxonomy): Eukaryota > Viridiplantae > Streptophyta > Magnoliopsida > Proteales > Proteaceae > Telopea > Telopea speciosissima. The sequence goes on from NC_057920.1 coordinate 43,476,915, forward strand.
CCAAGCTCTCTCGGCCCTAGGGGTTTTGACTCTCACCAGCCAGGCCTCTCAGGCCTTCATCCAAACAATAGGACAATAACATTGTGTTGGAATATGTAATCCAGAATACTGTGGGGGTATTCTGTTCCTTTTGGGGTAGTTTAATTCCTATGTTATTATGTTTAAGTCATTACTCTAATAGAGACAATTAGTTAGGGGTAATTATGTCGACAGTCGGCTATGTGGGTTTTAGTCCCACATCGCCTATTTCAGTCCCTTTGTATTTTCCCCTCTATTATAAATAGAGAGGCTTACCTATAAATGAAGGCAAGATCTAATTTTCTCTCATTCTCACCCACGGTTCTTCCAACATGGTATCAAAGATGGTTTGATCTAGCTTAGAAAGAAAGAACAAGACCTTCTTCAATCAATCGACTTCTCCCTTCTTCTCTGCTTCTCCTTCTTCTGGTATTCTTCTTCTTATCCTTGTAAGGGGCAGCACTAATGAGGTAAAAACATTAACCAATGATTTAGTTGCTGTACTCCACCATTCTATCGATTTTTTTTTTCATTAAAATTCTGCTGAAACCATCTTTGTGATTTGGGGCTTTCCAAAATGTTTTGGAGATCTGATTTCTATCACTAAAGATGGTTGATCCTCCCTTGTGGGAGACTCCTATGCACCCTTTTCCAGCCCCTTTCTACCATATTCCATTCTCCTCCTTCCCTTTTTTCTTTTTCTCCATCTTTCATTAACCTATCCAGCCTCCATACCCAAATCGATCCCAACTTGTCAAGGTTTTTTTTTAAAACCCTCACTCCAATCAATTTTGGGGTTTTCCTTTTCAGATGCAGCTGATTTATTAGGGGTGATTCCCTACTACTATATGCCCCACTCGACCTAAGTTTGGACCTTTTCTAATGGCTGGATTAGTTTTTACAGCAAAGCCTCTTTAACCTTCTAATTTGGTTACTTGCCAAAAAATCCTACCAAAACCCTGAATCCAATCGAATTGAAGGTTACAGGTTTCAGCTTTTGCTGATTTTTGGGGTGCTGATCACTTCCACTTCCACTTCAATGACCAATCAACCTCAATATTGCACCTATCCAACTTTTTGAAGACCCCTACCCCAATCGATCTCAGCTTTTCAGGATTTTCCAAAACCCTGATAAAAATTGACTTGGGATAGGGATGTTTGTTGTTGTTGAAGTGCTTTGGAGGTGGTTCTAACATTAAAAGAGAACTCCCCTATGTCCATACAAGGCTTGAAGAAGGTCCATTTTACTGCAATGGTTGTTGCCCTATTCTTCTGCGATTTTTTGGAAGCTCTTCCCTTTGAAGATCAAGTCTCACTCTTACTGGAGATTGATTGTTCACCTTGGAGGTTCCATTCTAACAGTCTTGATCAGCATCTATTGCAAGTCTACATCAGCAATTGAAGTCCCCTTTCCCTACATCGATCTCAATTTCAGGGTTTTCTAAAACCCTAACAATAATCAATTTTAGGGTTTGGGTTGTCCTATCAAGCTAATTTTTTGAGGAGAGTCTTATACAAATCAGAGTATTCAACCCAAGTTTCAGCATCATTCATCGAATTATTTTGAACAAATTCAGGTTCACAATTATGGCTCGATTTCATCATTTATCAACCTATTCTTTTACTTGTTCCTATGTGGCTGGCTGCCTCAACTACCTATGGATCTGTTGAGTTTTTTATCTTATACTTGCTGGTTTTATTGAGCTTTACTACGTACCTTGCTGGTTCTATTGATTGGCTTCTATAAGCATAACTGGTTGACATGTTACTGCTACCTTTATGAGGACTACTACTGCCCTATTATTGAGACTGAGTATCCTACTATTGGAGATCGAATTTCTTTCATTATTGAAGACTCGTATCGACTACCCTGGAGATCAGCTTATTTAGGATTACAACAGTGTGTTCCATGGTTATTGGTTGCAACTACGAACCTATTCAATTGTGTGGAAATTTTCTACTGGTTCATATCCAGCTTACTTTGGGAGCTTGATCCTAGCATTGGTTAGTAATTCAGAGTTGATCCAAGTTTTTTGTTGAAGCTTATTCCATCAATTCTGCTCGGATATCTTCATTAGTTCTATTTAGCATATGGGAGTTTATAGTATGGAATTTCGCACACTAATTCTTCCTTGTGTGAAGCTCGATCAAGTTTTGAAGAATGGTGCCTTCTCCTTCTAGAAATCAGACCTGTTTTTTATAATTCTGATCTGACCATTGGAGATTGGTGTTTTTGGAATTAATATGATCAATTAAAGAAGGTTGATGATTACTGTGTTGCATTGTTTTTGTCCATGATTCTTTATCCCACAGCTTTTTTTCACTTCATCACCTCCCATACAATACCTTTGACATATACCCATAACCACTTTGGAAGTTTATGGTATTCTCTACATAGCCATTTCTTCCTTTTCCATTACCCTTAGCACCTTTTGGAAAATTCTTGAGTATTATACTTTTGCATTATTTCTTACATCATCTCCATTATCTGTCCACGTGTACTACTACACGTGAGGGGGGGATTATGTACACTACACCTGCAGCCATTGCAGAAAGCAGAACTTGCAAGATGTTTGGTGCAAAATATAGATCAGTCTTCTCCACCATTGCTATTGGGTATCCTTCATTATTGGGTTGAGTTTGCCGTAAGGGGGAGATGAAGAGTATTGAAGATATTTGGTTATTGCCCTCCTATATGAGGTTCTATAGTTGGGTTGATCATTTCTGCTACCTGATTTATTTGTTTCCGCTGCTTGCTGCCCTAGTTGCTTATCTTTAAGATTATCAGTCAGAGATTCAACACTAGACAGCTGTTAAAGATTGGTGAAAGTTTGTTGATCAAGTCTGCCCAGGTTTTGAAGATCTTTTTTTTCAAGTTCTAGAAGGTTTATTTGGGAGTTTCATTCATCTGTCAAGTTGGACTTTGTTCCAACTTAGTTTCTTCCCATTTTCTTCAAGTTGCCATTAGTACCTTATATGCGCCAACTTGAGGTGGAGTGTTAGCATTATTATGGAGTTTTTTTCTTATTAGTTCAAGCTGGAGCTTTTCTTTACTTATTTGTATAATCCAGCTTGAGGGGGAGTGTTGGAATATGTAATCCAAAACACCGTGGGGATCTTCTGGTCCTTTTGCGGTAGTTTAATTCTTATGTTATTAGGTTTAAGTCACTGCTCTTATAGAGACAGTTAGTTGGGGGTAATTATGTCTACAGTCGGCTATGTGGGTTTTAGTCCCACATCGCCTATTTCAGTCTCTTTGTATTTGCCCCTCTATTATAAATAGAGGGGCTTACCTATCAAAGAATACAAGATATAATTTTCTCTCATTCTCTCTCCCACGGTTCTTCCAACACATTGCACAAAACCAAGCTTCATTCATTCATAAAATCGTGGGGTGCCTCTATAGGCAGGTTACAATATATAAAGGCCTAAGGATTAAGCTCAAAACTAGAAACTAAAAAATTAGAAAGTCTCTTGTAAGGCTGAGACTTGGGTTATAAATAATAAAACTAAAATAGAAACTATAAGTTGCAAGGTTCAAAATAGAAACTTAGTCTAACTAAAAATAGAAACGTAAGCCTACTTTCTAAATCTAAAATTAGAAACTAAACTAAAATTCTAAACCTCCACGTATAAAGCACCATACAATCTGATCTTGGGCCCCACAGAATCTTCTAATCTCACTAAGGCAAAATAAGGGCCTATGACACAATTCACGTGAACAATATTTTGGCCACTTCTTCATGTTTTTATCTATATCAACTCTTCCCTTCTTAGAAAAAATTCGACCTTGAATTTTGAAGAGAGTAGGAATAAGCTTGGTGTAGTAGATGTCAAGTTTTGTCCGAACAAATATTATTGCAGCTCCATGAAGATACTGATGTAGTCCAGAATGTGTGGAGTTCGTTCTTCAAAGTACTTTGGTAAAATAACAAACTCCACGTGTTCAACTTCCACATCATCAATTGTGTCCATGGGGTTGTTCACGAATGTCTCTTCGACCTTTTCTGCTTCAAACTCCAACTCTCTAAGTTCTTCTTCGTCATTCACCATCTCCTCAATGGCTTCCTCAACCACTTAGACAACTATAGTGCAAAGTTCCACATCGTCCATGGCTTCAACTTTGCTTGCATCAATTTCTTCAATGTAAGCCTCAACATTCGAAACATCAAAGACTAGCTCCTCTTTGACAATAGAAATCATTGGCACTTCTTCAACATTAACCTCAATTTTAAGTACTGGTTCACTGACTTGTGGTTTCTTCGCTTGTTGCTCTTCCATCTTCAAAACATCTACGGTCACGGAGCCTTGGTGAATAGTGTTGAGCTGATCATGTAACCATCGCTAAAAGGTAAAGGATAAATATTTGTCGATCAATATTTCTTTCATCTCCCCCCATGTGGTAGGTTTTTCACGACGACGATACAACTTTTCCTCATGTATATGCCACCACTCTCTGCCCCCAATCAGCTTGGCACGAGCCAGCTTTATCTTTCGCTCTTCAGACAAGGCGAACCAATCAAAGTAATCATCTAAAGCACACATCCATTCATAGAACAGAAGTGGGTCAGCTTTCCCATTGTAGTCTTTTAGTTCAACTTTGACTTTGAGCTTATCATCTTGACGTCGTGCACCAAAGTCAGCAGCTTCATCATCGTAGTGTTGTTGGCGTGGAACTCTTTTGAGGTAAACAAGGCGGAAGAATACGTGGAAATCTATCCACAGTTTGCTGCCTAGAGTTTTCCTTCACTTCCTGCACATCATTCCTCAAGGAAGCAATCTCTACCATCAACTTTCAGACAGCTACGCCACCACTCTCTGCCCCAATCAGCTTGGCACGAGCTAGCTTCATCTTTCGCTCTTCAGACAAGGCGACTCAATCAAAGTAATCATCTAAAGCACACATCCATTCATAGTACAGAAGTGGATCAGCTTTCCCATTGTAGTCTTTTAGTTCAAGTTTGACTTTGAGCTTATAATCTTGACGTCATGCACCAAAGTCAGCAGCTTCATCATCGTAGTGTTGTTGGTGTGGAACCCTTGGAGGTAAACAAGGCGGATGAATACATGGAAATCTATCCACAATTTGCTGCCTAGAGTTTTCCCTCACTTCCAGCACATCGTTCTTCAAGGAAGCAATCTCTACCATCAACTGTCAGACAGCTAAAGCAAGATCTTCATCAGTACTCAATGGAGCATGGTGAGGATTGTTGCAACACTCCTCATCACCCATGGCTCTGATACCAAATAATGTAGAAAGGGGGTTCAACTAAGAACTACTCTACAGTAGAATCGTTAATAATTGCAACGGATCATCAATAATAGAAGCAAATCAGAATTAGAAGGTAAACACCAAAATAGAAGGTAACAAATACTAGGTAACCCAGCCAGCAGTTTGTTGTCAAACTTGGATCGAATGGAGCAGAGACTGAGTAGGTCTTGTACTCCAATCTCAGCCTGTTGTGATGGCTGGTTGCTGAGATATGAACTGAAGTCAACATTAGAAGGTTAAAGCAGATCTCCCAAACCAGTGAGTGTTAGGACACCAAACCAGGGGTCAAGTGTAGCCCTTGGTTGTGTGACTCAGCCCTCCAAATCTCTTGTGGTTCCAGTGCCTGATGGTGGAGTTATTCAAGTCTGAAACTTGCAGCAAGCCTGAGCAGAAACTGGAGTCGTAGGGATGCTAGTGGTCTCCTTTGTGTTGAACAGCAGTAGCAGTTAATATCTCAATTTGGTGGATTGAATCTAATCTTCAATGTGATCTCCAGCACTGGTAGCAGTCACAGGCACCAGCAGCAACAAAAGGGAATCGAATAGGGCAAAGGAAGAAGATAAAGGGAAATAAGGAGATTCGGCTGTCTCATCCAGGCTCTCTCAGACCCTAGGGGTTTTGGCTCTCACTAGCCAGGCTTCTCAGGCCTTCATCCACACAATAGGACAATAACATTGCACAAAAGCAAGCTCTATTCATTCATAAAATCGTGGGGTGCCTCTATAGGCAGGTTACAATATATAAAGCCCCAAGGATTGAGCTCCAAAATATAAATTAAAAAATTAGAAAGTCTCTTATAAGGCTGAGACTTGGGTTATAAGTAATTAAACTAAAATAGAAACTCTTAGTCACAAGGTTCAAAATAGAAACTTAGTCTAATTACAAATAGAAACGTAAGCCTACTTTCTAAATCTGAAATTAAAAACTAAACTAAAATTCTAAATCCCGACGCATAAAGCACCATGCAATCTGAATTTGAGCCCCACAGAATCTTCTAATAATATTCACACCAAGGCAAATAAGGGCCTGTGACACTGTTCACATGAACAGTGTTTTGGCTTCCTCTTCTTCATGTTTTGATCTACATCAAGTTAAGAGTCCAGTTTTATTTGATTTGTCTTTTGATTAGACTAGATAGAGTCGAGTCAAGTATCAGTTTCAAGATAGGATTAGGACTTTCGTTTAATTCTATATAATGGCTTGCAACCCAAAGATTTGTGAAAGATTGGAAAGTTGAATGAAATCTGAGTTTATCATGGCTTAGGACTTTTGTTTAATTCTATATTGTTGAAGTACTGTTCACGTGAACTGTGATTTGGTTTTTGTGTTTTATAATTTGGATTATAAACTCCTAGTTATAGTTTGAGTCTGTCCCATTTCTCTTTGAGTTGCTGTAGTCCTAGTTGGTAGTCCTAGTTCTACTTTGAGTCCTAATTGTTAGTCTTAGTTTTATTATTCTCCTATTGTAACTTGGACTCCTATCCTGATTAGGAATTCCTAATCAGATTAGGAGTTCTCTCTTTTCTATTGTAATTTCAACTTATAAATACAAGTATGCTGAGTGAGACTGTCATATCCGACAGTTCACTTCTCTTCCCATCTTCTTCTCTTCTCGGTTCTGGTATTCTTCAAGTGTGTTTTGCTACATGGTATCAGAGCACAACCATTAGATTGTCTTGAGAGTCTTCTAAGTAATCAATTTTCTTTAAAGGGTGCAGCACCCTATGCTGCATATTCTGATAATTACACCCTAGATGAAGTTTTCAAGAGAAAACTAGGGTTCAACTGCAACTACATACCTGAAGCAAAGGGTCGACTGGAGTCTTCAGTTTACATTACCTACTCGAGGATATCTTCTGCCTTCTTCTGAGTTCTTCTATTACGTGCGACTGTGCTGCTGCTTAGAAATCACTTCTGGAGTTTGCTGCTACTTGCAATCCAAAGTGAAGCCGTTTTTTCTGTTCTGTTCCACAGTGAAGCCTTTAATTTACTCCAATCAATCCATCACATCAATTTTCAGGTACAGAATTTTACAGACTTATTTACATCCTATCTCTGCCGATAGGATTTTCTCTGCAACTCTTAGGTTTTCAAATCTTACTTTTGCTGACTGACTACTGCTATTATTGGGTTTCTTTCAACCCTTATTCTGCTGGTTCTTATTTCTGTTGCAATTCCCTGTTGCCACCTTGGGTTTACATACCCTATTTCTGCCGATTCGTTACTGCTACTGCTTTTGGGTTTCAAACCCTAATCTAGTTCTAAGTGAAATCCACTTGTTACTGCTACTACTACTGCCGATTGGTTGCTGCTACTGTTACTGTTTGGACTTGATAAATTATATCTATGGCTGATCCTAAACCACCAACGGATAATGTTCAAGTACCGATTACCACTATTAAACTCTCAGGAGTTTCAAATTATTTATTATGGGCCCAGGCAGTTCAAGCTTAAAGATATGCCAAGGGCAAACTGAAATACATTACCAATGATCCTCCTGATCGTGATCCTAAAGATCCTACCACATTCACAGTTCATGAAGAGTGGATGCGCGAAAACTCTATTGTAAAGATATGGCTATGGAACAGTGTTGAGCCTGCTATTGCCTCCAATGTTATGTTTCACTCCGTTGCTAAGGATGTCTGGAATGACTTACGTGAAAGCTTCTCTCAAGAAAGGAACATCTCCCGTATGTATGATCTCTATGAGAAATTATTTAACTTTCAACAAAGAGATAAAACCTTCAATGGGTATTTTGCCAGTTATAAGGGCATGGTTGAAGAACTACAGATACATCAGCCTTTGACCACTAATCTTGATCAGTTAAAGCAACAAAGAGCTGAGTTCCATGTTGCAAAGTTTCTTGCTGGACTACACCCTGACTACCAGTCTGTGAAGAGTCAGCTACTCACAGGAGAGAAGGTTCCTTCTCTCAATGAAGTTTTTTCTCATATTAACCGTCTGCCTAATCCGTCCAAACCTGACAGTACTCCCAAAGACAACTCAGCCTTTGTTGCAAATCATGGATGGGGACGTGGTCGTGGCCAATTTAGAGGCCATGGTCATGGATCTAATGGACAAGGTCCCAGGTACTCAATATGTTGACAAATCTGCCCGCCAGTGCACTTGTTGTGGAAAACCTAATCATACTGTTGACACTTGTTGGGCCAAGCACGGAAAACCTGATTGGGTGAATGAACTAGCCAATACTGCCACCATTGAAACTACTACTGAGAAACCTAATAGTGATGTGAACCAAAGTTCATCAACTTCATCTTCTGTGTCTCATGAGGATTACAACCAACTAGTCAAACGCCTCCAACAACTTGAAGCTACATCTGCCTCTTCCTCTACCGCCACTCTAGCCTATAAAGGTAATGCTGCATTTTTTCCTTCTTCTACTTCTTGGCTTATCGATTCAGGTGCTTCATGTCACATGACTGGTAAGTCAAGCTTATTTTCTTCCATAAATTCTGTTCAAACCTCCTCCAATGTTATTCTTGCTGATGGATCCTCTACTAAGCATAGTTGTCATGGCATCATGGCGATCCAAGTTGATGGAGGGGTGTCTGAATGATAAATCGACACGTCGACCGCCATGGCAATCATGTCGACCATGTTTTATTTTTTCTCTATTGTTTCTCAAGTTTTAAGGATGGCAATCTTGTAATTAAGCAGATCTAAGAAACAGCATAAAAGGGTTTTGATTTAATGACTAAGGGTAAACTTGGAGGGATGTGTAAAGTATGGACAAAGGGGAATAAAAGAAGAGAAGGGTACTTTAGGAAAAAGATAAAAATAAGGGTTTGTTATAACCCACGATCAGATTATGGTTGTCTTCAACCACATGACTTCAGCCTGGGACGGAAAACAGCACAGTACGAAGGAGATAAGTCCTTCAACTCTTCTCAGTCCAGTCCAAATCTTCAGGTGAAGCATCGCCACATCATGTTCTATCAATTCCAGCAAGAACTCATCACAGAAATCAACTAAACAAGCAGTATTTAAGCCCTGGAATCAGATCTGGCAACTTCTTAGTTGCAAGTAATCTTCAAAGGTTTGAATCTCAGGGCAAGGAAAGCTTTTGGGGGCGAACCTCTCAAGTAAGGATCGCCCTAGGCTGGTGATTCAATGCACCAAAACTCAAGCCCAATTGACTCTCTCTCAAAGGGTTCAAAACAATTCTATTGAGGGTTGCAGTCACCTCCCAACAGAGAGAACATCAACGGCAAAAGAAAATGAAATCGAAGAGGGAAAGAGAGACAACACGCCATGGCGATGCCATGACAACTATGCTACTAAGATAACTGGTCATGGAACTATTTGTCCAACGTCATCCATGACCTTCTCTCATGTTCTTCATGTTCCTAAATTACCCTTAAACCTTGTTTCTGTTAGTCAGCTTACTAAATCCCTTAACTGCTCTATAACCTTTTATCCTTCTTATTGTGTTTTTCAGGACCTTCAGACGAGGAAGAAGATTGGTGGAGGGCTTGAGCACGATGGACTATATTACTTGGATGGCACTGGATCTTCCACTGCTGCTACGTCTACTACCATACCATCTCCCATGCAATGGTATCTACGCCTTGGTCACCCATCCTTACCTAAACTTCAATTAATGGTCCCTAGTTGCAAGTCCACATCTCACCTTGAATGTGAGGCTTGTGAACTAAGCAAACATCATCGCTCGTCTTTTCCGGCCGGTACTTTACCTAGAAGTTCTTCACTGTTCTCTTTAGTTCATTCTGATATTTGGGGTCCGTGTCGTGTTCGTAATAGGTTAGGATTTTCTTATTTTGTTAGTTTTGTGGACGATTATTCTCTCTCCACTTGGGTTTATTTATTAAAGGACCGGACTCAATTTCTTACTCTGTTTAAAAAATTTTATCAAGAAATAAAAACTCAATTTGCCACATACATTCAAATTTTTTGTTCAGATAATGCTTTGGAGTACACCCGATTTGCAATTTCTGATTTTTGCCACACCAATGGTATTCTTCACCAAACTAGTTGCTCATACACTCCACAACAAAATGGGGTGGCTGAATGCAAAAATCGGCACTTACTCGAAGTTGCCCGTTCTATTATGATCCACATGAATCCCCAAACGTTTTTGGTGTGATGCCGTTCTTATAGCCTGTTATTTTATTAATTGTATGCCTCCTTCCGTTTTACAAAATAAAATTCCTTTTTTCTCTTCTTCATCCTGATCTTCCTTTGTTTTCCTCTCTACGTCGTATTTTTGGTTGTGTGTGTTGCGTTCACATTCTCCATCCCACCATTGATACTCTCTCCATGGTTAAATGTCTTTTTCTTGGTTATTCTCGTACCCATAAAGGGTATAAATGTTTTGATCCCATTTCCAACAAACAATTTATTAGTGTAGACGTCACTTTTTTTGAAAACACTCCCTATTTTCCTTCTTCCACTGTACCATCTATAGTGAACCATGAAGTTCCTTTAGGTCCACCCATACCTGTTCCTATTTCTGTTCCTTCACCAATTCAAGTCTATCACTGTCGTCGACGTTGTCCCCCAACCTTACCTTACACCACCATACCTATACCTGCTCCCACAGTTCCACCACCTATACCCACTCCTACTACACTCCCCACAGATTCTGTTCCTACAGTTTCAGTCCTATCTAGTGATCCAACGAATGCCACTCAGCCACCTAGTGATACAGCGGATGCCGCTCAGCCTGACACTCAATCTGACTCCGATGCTGACGGCTCCATCTACTTACCTATTGCTTTTCGTAAAGGTACACGCTCTTGCATTCAATACCGATTTATCCTATTAAGCACTATGTAACCATTTCTCATCTTCCTTCTCACTATCACCCACTTACTTTAGCATTATCTACTAACTTTATTCCTCACACCCACCATGAGGCATTCTCTCATCCTGGTTGGAAGTCTGCCATGGACACTGAGATGGATGCATTGTTATCTCACAATACCTGGACTCTGGTTTAACTACCTATTGGGAAAGATCTTGTAAACTGTCGGTTGGTTTATACTATCAAATACAATCCAGACGGTTCTGTTGAACGACTGAAGGCCCGCCCGGTTGCTAAAGGCTATACTCAAACCTATGGTGTGGATTACTTTGAGACTTTTTCTCTAGTTGCTCGTCTGAACTCTGTTCAGATCCTTATTTCTTTGGCTATTAATTCTGATTGGCCCCTATATCAAATGGATATCAAAAATGCTTATCTCTATGGTGATCTTCAAGAGGAGGTTTATATGGAGCAACCTCCAGGTTATGTTGCTCAGGGGGAGTCTTCTACCAAAGTTTGCAAGCTTCGCAAGGCAATTTAAGGGTTGAAACAATCTCCACGAGCATGGTTTGATAAGTTCAGCTCCATTGTTACTAAGGTAGGATTCTCTCAGTGTTACTCTGACCATTCTGTTTTTGTTCGCCGTCAGAATTCTAAAGTGGTGGTGATGGTCGTCTATGTAGATGACATTATTATAACTGGAAATGATGGTTCTAGTATTGCCCAAGTTAAAGCATATCTTCATCAGCATTTTCAGATGAAGGACTTGGGTGCTCTCAAGTATTTTCTTGGTATTGAGGTTTTGAGAAGCAAGAACGGTATTAGCTTGTCTCAGCGGAAATATGTCCTTGACCTTCTGACTGACACTGGAATGTTTGCTTCCAAACCAGCAAATACTCCTATGGATCCTCATCAGAAACTTGGATCCGATGAGGATGAGGATTTTCTAGATGTTTATCGATATAGAAGACTAGTTGGCAAACTTATTTATCTTACAGTCACTCGCCCAGATATATCCTTTGCTGTTGGGGTTATTAGTCAATTTATGCAGTGTCCAAAGAAAATTCATTGTCGTGTGTTGCGCTATCTAACGAGTGCTCCTGGTAAAGAACTCATTTATCGACCTAATCGAAATGCTAATCTGGTTGGGTTCTCTGATGCTGATTCGGCTGGTATTGATGGTGATAGACGGTCCCCTCCTGGTTATTGTACTTTTGTGGGTGAAAATTTGGTCACATGGAAAAGCAAGAAACAAACCACCTTGCTCAATCCAGTGCTGAAGCCGTATATCGAGCGATGGCACATACTACAGCTGAGTTGATGTGGGTCAAATCTTTACTCCAGGAATTAGGGTTTCCCATCAACCAGCCTATGCAAATGTTTTGTGATAATCAAGCCGCTATCTATATTGCAAGTAATCCTGTTTTTCATGAGAAGACAAAGCATATTGAGGTTGATTGTCACTTTGTTCGGGATGCTGTTATAAAGAAGTTGGTTGTTACTCCTTTTGTTTCTACTACCAATCAACTTGGTGATATGTTTACAAAGGCACTATTTGGACCTACTTTCCATCGAAGTTGTTCCAAGCTGGGTCTAGGTGATTTGTATGCTCCAGCTTGAGGGGGAGTGTTGAAGTACTGTTCACATGACACTGTTCAGTAGTGACGTGAACAGTGATTTGGTTTTTGTGATTTATAATTAGGATTATAAACTCCTAGTTATAATTGGAGTCTGTCCCATTTCTCTTTGAGTTGCTGTAGTCCTAGTTGGTAGTCCTGGTTCTACTTTGAGTCCTAATTGTTAGTCTTAGTTTTATTATTCTCCTATTGTAACTTGGACTCCTATCCTGATTAGGAATTCCTAATCAGATTAGGAGTTCCATCTTTTCAATTGTAATTTCAAGTTATATAATGGCTTGTAACCCAACGATTTGGGAAAGATTGGAAAGTTGAATGAAATCTGAGTTTATTGTGGCTACCAAGAGCTGTATGCACATCTCAAGTTCTTCTTTCTCTGATTTCCTCTCTCTCGTTTCAGGCTTGATTTCTTCCTTACATACCCTGACATACCCTGTTTTTTTATTTTTTTATTCTTCTTATGTTCTCAAGTTCTGCTCCTTGATTCTTCTTCGATTATTTCTTTTCTTCCTTTCTTAGCTGTTGACGATATAAAACTAAGATTGGGAATTGTTGAGTGATGTAACCTGAAAGGAAATTTTGGCGTTTTTCCCCCTAGAGCTAGTAGAGTCGGCTATGAGGGGGCTTATTTGTAATTCTGTCCATTCTTCCATTATTATAAATAAGAGAGCTTGATGATCACATTGATCATTCAAGCATTCAGCCTTAGTTTTAACATGGTATCTAATGTAGTCCTAGATAGGTAAAATCCCACTAGGAACCAGGGGAATAGGGTTATGTAATAGGGTTGGCCGAATGAGTAGATTTGGTTAATTAGGGCAAAAGTTAGGGTTAGGGTTAGGGTTTCGAACTAGGGTTTATTTGGTAAAGATGAGCAGGTTTTTAGGAGTCTAATGGTGTAGGTTTGGATGGATTTGGATGAAATTGGAAATCTAGGGTTTCGGGTAGGAGGGAAAACGGACTGTTTGTAAAATCTAGGGTTTAGTGGCAGATTTTAGGAAAGGGGCTTATAGGGTTTTAATATGCAGGTTTAGGGGATCCTAATGATGTAAAGAGATTAGGGTTTGAAGGGGTTGTAAAATTCTGCTGTTGGGGGCAGAATCAGTTGCAGGTTTTAGGGTTTAATGGAGTGAGGGAATGGAGGGGTTAGAAGAAGAAATTGGGTGTCAAACTTACTGGAGATTCCACTAGCAGCAGCTTGAACAGATGTGAAGGATAGAGCCACCCTCGAATTGAAGAAGATCCTCCCAGTCGTCACGACATAAGGAGTCAACCGGATTCCACCAGTCCCTTTCCACCTTGATAGAACCACAAGGATGCACACTCATAAGGAGCAACACTCAACAGAGCTGGGCAGCAGCAATGGCAGCAAACAAAAGCTTTTCATTAATCAAATTCGTGTACAATGCTGGCCTCCCTTACAAACTTATATAGAAGACTCAAAAATAGACTTAGACACTAAAAAGGAATGGCCTAATCCTATCCCTAACCTTTTAGGTAATTTAAATTGACTAGAAAACTAAAATAGTAAAGGAAATAGACTCAAAACATGGCTGGACTTATAGAGTCCTAATCCAACCCAACTTAAATCACATGACCACTTAACCAAGTTACATGATCACTTAAATTGAACCAATTGGATGGAACCAATTTGAACCGGAAGTATTGGGCTAATCCCGTATACAACCTATGTACCCCTAGTTTAGGCTCATTAAAGTGGCTTAATACATAGAAAACCCTTGGGAACAAAGGCCCAACATGTACATAACCCAACCCTAGGCCTATTTCTAAAGAAATAAACCAATATCTATGATGAACCTGCACCAACTCTCCCCAACTTGAAAAAATTCCTCCTTGAATTTTGCAGTGATGAGGGGGAATCAACATGTGATCAACAGCTTTGACCATCCCCAAACAAAATTCCGATGAGGCAAGAACATTGGGGATAAAGTCTTCAATGCGTGGAGCTTTCTCTTCGAAGAACCATAGTGGCATAACAAATTCTATGTGCTCGACCTCTTCATCTTCCATGTCCTCACCCTTGTTTACTTTGCTCTCTTCAATGTAGACCTCTTCTATAGTTTCTTCTACCACTGTGTTTTGGACCTCCACATCAATTTGATGGCCTAGCTTCTCAATTATGATCTCAACTATTGGTGCAGCTTGGTCTACTTGAATTTCTTTAGCTATCGGTTCTTGAATCTCTTCAACACAAACTGCTTTAGTAGAATCTTCTATTGGTACATCCACCATTGGTGAAACTTCAAACACAGTCAATGCTACTTACGTTTGAGTTGACATGTTCGGCAGTCCCTGTGGTTGTACCGTCGATGTGGTCACCTTTGGTTGTAACCCTTTTAGAGTAAACAAATGGTATAGACGGTGTCAATCAGGTAGGACACACGAGTCGTTTTCAGGTTCAATTCAACCTTGTCGCTCGTCCAACCAATTACAACGTACTGCAATAATGCTCCTTGGAGATGGTACCGGCTTAGACCAAGCACCATCATGGTATGAAGAACACCCAAATTCAACAAAGACTTTACCTGTAGGCATGATGCAAATCTCTACTGATTGGGACAGCATATCCACCATTGATTGTGAAATAATGTTGTTACATCGCCTCTCATCAACAACTAATATGGTTGTGCTCCCATTGGGTAGACGAACTCGGGTCTTGAAAACGAAGGGAGGTGGGTCTTTCGAGGCTTGGTTGGAGCTTCCCTCTGCCATAGCTCTGATACCAATTTAATGTAGTTCTAGATAGGAGAAATCCCACTAGGAACCAGGGGAATAGGGTTATGTAATAGGGTTGGCCGATTGAGCAGATTTGGTTAATTAGGGCAAAAGCTAGGGTTAGGGTTAGGGTTTCGAACTAGGGTTTATTTGGTAAAGATGCGCAGGTTTTTAGGAGTCTAATGGTGTAGGTTTGGATGGATTTGAATGAAATTGGAAATCTAGGGTTTCGGGTAGGAGGCCTTATGAAAATGGCTGTTTGTAAAATCTAGGGTTTAGGGGCAGATTTTAGGAAAGGGGCTTATAATATGCAGGTTTAGGGGATCCTAATGATGTAAAGAGATTAGGGTTTGAAGGGGTTGTAAAATTCTGCTGTTGGGGGCAGAATCGGTTGCAGGTTTTAGGGTTTAATGGAGTGAGGGAATGGAGGGGTTAGAAGAAGAAATTGGGAATCAAACTTACTGGAGATTCCACTGGCAGCAGCTTGAACAGAAGTGAAGGATAGAGCCACCTTCGAATTGAAGAAGATCCTCCCAGTCGTCACGGCATAAGGAGTCAACCGGATTCCACTAGTCCCTTTCCACCTTGATAGAACCACAAGGATGCACACTCACAAGGAGCAACACTCAACAGAGCAGGGCAGCAGCAATGGCAGCAAACAAAAGCTTTTTATTAATCAAATTCGTGTACAATGCTGGCCTCCCTTACAAACTTATATAAAAAACTCAAAAATAGACTTAGACACTAAAAAGGAATGGCCTAATCCTATCCCTAACCTATTAGGTAATTGAAATTGACTAGGAAACTAAAATACTAAAGGAAATAGACTCAAAACATGGCTGGACTTATAGAGTCCTAATTCAACCCAACCTACATCACATGATCACTTAACCAAGTCACATGATCACTTAAATTGAACCAATTGGATGCAACCAATTTGAACCGGTTCAATTAGAAAACATAAAAATAAACTAAGTATTGGGCTAATCCCGTATGCAACCTATGTACCCCTATTTTAGGCTCATTAAAGTGGCCTAATACATAGAAAACCCTTGGGAACAAAGGCCCAACATGTATATAACCCAACCCTAGGCCTATTTCTAAAGAAATAAGCCAATATCTATGATGAACCCGCATCAGTATCTGATCTAGGTTTTCAGCTTATCCTTCTTCCTTCTATCGCAAACCCCTCATCTCACTTTTCTTCTTCCACCTTCTCTTCTTCCTTTTGTCCTTCTAAATCAGGACAGGGCAGCACTAATGAGGTGATTCTTATGAATCTAGTTGCTACCCTAAATCCCACCTCGATGTGATAAACCATCATACCCTGCAAGGATCGATTGGAGGGCTTTCCCTTTTTTGTTGCGATTTTTTATCCTCCCTTTTTTGGAGATTTGAGTGTACATCAACTATTGAAGATCAAGTCTTCTCTCTTTGAATATCAAGTACTGCACCTGTGGAAGCCTCCATCACTGCTTGCAAGAGTGAAGACCAATCATCGATTTCAAGTTTCAGGGTTTTCTTCAAAACCCTGACTTCATCGATTTCAGCCCTTCCCTTCTCTGATCAAGCTGATATTTGGAGGAGGAATTCATCACCCTAAACAAGGATCTCCACCCAAGTTGTGGCCTTTTCTGCCAAGTTTTTTTGGGGTGATCCTTGTTTCTATTTTTAGGGTTTTCTCTCAAAACCCTGACAGATCGATCTCACTCATCTCTCATCAACAGCAGCTAGCTTTTGGAGAAGTGTTTCACCTCACCAACAGGAGAACTCGATCCAAGTTTGGACTGTTACCCACGGCTGATTGTGAAGATATTGAATTTCTCCATATTTCAATCAATTTAGTGTTTTTCTCGTGCCCTAATGTCTGACATTTCTACTGTTACTTCAGGGCTTGATGGGCAGCAACTGAATTGAGTATCTTCCCTTTGCTGCCTCCATCAAACTTGATGGAATTAATTACCTGATGTTGTCCAGGTCTACATACCTCACTACTGCTGGTCGCAAACTCACTGGACACATCACTGGAACTGTAGAGAAGCCATCTACAGAAGGTTCTCTTCAGGATCGATGGATTTCATGACTCCCAAATCATGTCCTTCTTACTTAACTCAATGCAACCAGACCTTGCCAGTGGTTATTTACTATTAGATATTGCTGCTCAGATATGAATTGTTGCGAAAGAGACTTATGGTCAAGTTGGAAACAATGCTCAGGTGTATGAACTTCCCAAGAAGGTTCATGAAAGTTATTACCTTCAAAAATATCTACTTTCATTTATCAGCATCTATATGAAGTTTTTTTTTTTCAACTCTGGAATCTGGCACTAAATCCGAGAATCTAGTGTTCTTAGATGTTCTACAGTTAGGCCTTTGTAGACATGTGCCTATTTGATTTTAGAAATTAAATGAATTAATGGATTACAGTGGTTAGAATGAAGAACTATAATTAAGCAACAATTGGTCAAAGCTCTACCATTACTGGATATCCAACATCTTTGTTACCTTCTTAGCAGGGCAGCGCACCATGGGGCCGGGGCAATGGGGGGTTTCATACTAGTTTTGAAGAGATGTAAACAACACAGATCACTACACTTGATCTTATCCAGAAGGCCGAGAAAGATATAACAGAGCTACACAGCTAGATAGCCAAAAAGGCCGAGAAAGACAACAAAAACTACACAGTTAGACCATGGAAATAGAAGTACCAGGACCACCAAATTAGTATGGTTGGTCAGTGTGAAATTTTCTTAATTATGTGCATTACAATAAGAAACTGAAGAAGTAGTAGTAGCAATAGTAGTAGTAAGACAAGACATGTGACCTAAATCACTCTATAACTGAGTTCGGGAGTTGAGGTCTACTTGTGGGCAAAATTAGAAACCCACCTACTTGAGAATCCTTTTATGAATTATATATAAGGCTGTAGAGACATTGACACTCACAGAGGTATGCCTTAAGAAGAAGGAAAGGCTCTAGATCTTAACAAGTGAAGTAGTATGGGAGGAGGTTGAGAGGGGTGTATGCCCAACAGTTGTGACTTTTGTAATTATAAATTAAATTGTGTCTTCTGCACTCATACACTAGTTGATATGGATTATTGACCAAAAAACAAAGATATCCTAATTATTGTACTAACTATTTTGATAATCATAACTTTCCATATATTGTTCCTTGAAGCATCAGTTTGTTAAGTAAATATAATTTTAGTTATGTATGTGGCTAAAACCATGTTCCAATCGTTTTAATATAGATGTGTATGGAGTCACATTTTTGTAATTTATACGTCAAACACAAGAAATCAAGCAATGACATATTAGTCATTTTAGGTTGGGTGGTAATTGAATCACTTAATTATTTGAGAACATTAATATGGTAACCTTGGGGCCTATCCCCATCCCCTATTAAAGCTCTCCAATTGCCCAAAAAAATAAAAAGATCCAACTGACAGACTGAAGGTAACCAAACAGTTTTTCAGATAGATTTAGGGTGATTCCAACTAACAGACTCAGGGTAACCAAACAGTTTTTCAAATAGATTCAGGGTGAATCCAACTGATAGACTCAGGGTAACCAAACAGTTTTTCAGGAAGATTCACGTCACACAATCATAATAACCAAACAGTTTATTTTCTGGAATTACGATTCAACAGATGGTAACTCAAGTGGATGACCATCCAGAATCAAACCACATCGAACAGATTTACGCAACCAAACACAACCTAAAGGATCTTGTTTTAAAAGGGTAAAAATGTCCACTATAAACACCACGTCATCACTTAACGTGTTATGCCTAATGGACTGTTAGTTTAGCACGGTTTTAAAAGTTCAAGGGGTGTACACGTTCATTTTTTGAAACCTCAAGTCGATTTGCACTTAAGGCAAAGTATAGGGGGTGTACGTGTAATTTTCCCTTTTTCTTGGGGGTAGAGCAACAATCCATCCATTAACCACTCCAAAAGAGTAATAAATTCATGGTTGATTGTCATCGAAAATAAAGGATTTTGGCTCTGATACCAATTGATGCAATCTAAAAATCCAAATTAAGGATCTCAAATGTAAGTAGACCCAATAATCAAATCTGAGATAGAGCGTTGTCAAGGGAAGAAATAAGATTGATGGAAGGGGAGGGAAGAGAGATGAGATCGATACTCTTGGGAGAAAGAAGAAAGAAGAAGATTACAGAACATAATAGAAGAAATCAGATTTGGGACACCAATCCCGTATGCACTGCTCAACAGCACAAAAACTCTTTAAAAAAACTCATAAAAGGACTCCTAATCACTCTAATACACTCAATGAAGTTAATAAACTCAAAATAGAATTCTATCTAGCTATTAAGTATGCTAATCAAACTCAAACACTTAATTTCACTACTAATCCCATATACTACCACTATCTACACTTTATAGGCTTATAAATTAGGCCCATTACATTAATAAACCCAAAAATAAGAAGCCTAAGGTCTATAGAACCCACCATGGGCCAAAATAAAGTTTTATGAGGCCCAATTGACCCAAATGGACAATCTTAACTGCATCAACTCTAGATAAGAGAGGAAGAATAGTTAAGGAAGGTGAAGAAATTGAAGGAGTAAAAGCGGGAGGAAAGGAAAGATCACACACCCTAATTCAATCATACCACTCTGGTAACAAACAACTCAAAAATCCATTCATCAAAATCTGTGTTTCCTTAGTTACAACCAGGTATGTAAAGAAAATAATAGAAAACTCATACCTAGACTCTAATCCTATAATGGAATGAAACTCTAAGACTAAAAATAGAGTTCCAAGCTAATTTGCACTCTCAACCCTACATAGCTAACACCATTAATAAATAATTAAATAGAATTCAAATTACAAATATCCCATTTAATAGAAAATATCCTAGATAACCCTACCGAACCATAAAACCAGTTTGGACCTGACCCGTTTTGCACTAGGTTTCCAGACCTGGCCAAGATGATCCAACCATGGATGTGCACCTGCATCAAAATACATCACAAAACTAAACTTCAATAGGCGTTCCTAATCCAAGGCCCCCAAAATGGTGGGAGGTGTTTTTCAGGTGCAACTCAGGAGTAGTGGCTTATGCCTATCCTGGTCTGTGGAGGGCTTCAAGGTTTGATGACAGAAAGGATTATTTTGGAGTCAAGCGCTAAGAGGGGAATGTGAATCAATCTTCCAATTCATATGTTAGTCATTTAGAACGTTAACCTATAATGACACAGCTCAAGCTCAATTTAACTCTGTCTCTCTGTGCCCCTTATAATCAATTTAATTATCAAAGCTCCAGCTTCATCTTAGTTTTGGTGCCTTTTCTTTCCTTTACCTTCTTTCCATTTTCCCTCAAGTTGGAGAAATTAAAAGCTACAGAACAGCAATATTTCTCACAGCGTCTTTGCATAATTTTCTATAGTAACCACTAAGATAGAAATTTAACAATAAAATAAATAACCAATTATGTACAACTCTCCCTTTTATATAAGTATAGAAAAATTTACGAGAAAGGTATAGTGTAGAATAGAAACAATCAGTGGGATTACCTGCCAGAAGTGTTCCTCGCCGATTAAAGGCAATGCATTTCATGAGCCCATGTTGCAGAAATTCCTCAATTACTTCAGGAAAATCTCCCTGCAAGGGGTCTTAAAAAACATAACGAGTATGAACAGTCAATGCTCAGCTCCCCTAAAAAAATAAATTGGAGAGAGACAAAGAGAAGCTCACCAATGATAGGCACATTCATGACCTCTAAATTTGAAAAACTGAAACTCCTCAGTGAACACGCACAATTTGAAACTGCATTGGCTTCAGAAAGTCCTCAGCTTCGCCTCTGAGACATACCTCTCCAAAATTTCTGGTTCTAACTATGGCTATGTTTGGTTGGGATTATAATTCTAAGATTCTGGAAATCTAGCAGATTCTAAAATCAGGGATTTTAGATAGTTTTAGGAAGCTACAAATTGCATTTGAAAAGTACAAACGATTATCTTTTATTCAAATAGCTTATAACAAAATCTTGTTTAGTTGGCACAAATTCTGAAATAAACATACAAAAATTACAAATTAGGAAAATCTTCCATTCCCTGCAACAAGAACAATTCTCGATCAGTTGAGATAAAAACCATCAATTGGAAATCCAAGTTGCAGAAATCCGTGTGTCAAATGTTGGGAGAGGCGGAAAAAGACACACGCACGCAGACGCAGACGCATACAGGTGCACACACACGTTCGCACGCATGCATGCACAAACGCGCGTGCACACACACACACACAGAAAGACCAATGCCGCAGAAAGACGGGAAAAAGAGCTAGAGAACCCTACAAATCCAGCGTCATTAGAATCCTAATCTGACAGATTCAATAGAAAAAAAAAACAGAGAGAAAGAGACTAACAGCGAAAGAGGAGGAAGCCGAGAAAGAGACGTAGAGAGAACGGTGGAACAAAGAGAGAGATTGGAGACGGCCAGAACTAACCTGCGATTTCAATCGAAGGAAACGGGATTGCAAGTATGCAGAACGGAGTCAGTGCCCTAAACTCGCGAGCAGAGAAGGGTTTCTTGTTCCTTGTCTCTTAGCTCAACCTGTAGACACTCTCCAGTCTAAAGAGGGGAAAAAATTCTCAAACCAAGATGAAATTGGAGGATTCTAATCTTATTTTAAGGTAGAGAGAGAACTGTCCGTTTAGTCACTGTTTGTTTGGTCTCCGTATCTATATATAGAGAAAGAGAGAGAGTAGAGTTCAATGATGAATTGCAAATCAGTCAACGGAAGTGGAAGAGTCAGGTTATGGCTCGGTTGGAGAGAGAGCGAAAGAGATTGGAATTTTAGGCTGCGATTGGTATGCATTCTTGGAATACATTTTAGGTCGATGTTGTATTCTCGGATAATAAAGATAGTTATTTTTATTGCCCAAGAATGCAAAATTGACTTAGAATGCATTCCAAGAATGCATACCAAACACAGTGTTAACCTTAGTGAGACCAAATTTGCTGCAAAGGTTGGGTCGAAGGGATAATGGATAGGCACAACCATGACATCTAAAACTACATATGGCACAATTCATCTAGGGCTAGGGCTAGGGCTAGGGCTAGGACTAGGAGTATTAAGGGCGTATTTTGGTTGTGTAAATCAATTGGTGCATGTATTGATTATGGATATAATTCCATTGAATGACCTCTATGGATTTGTAATTCTGAAAGATTAACTGTTTGGTTACCCTGATTCTTTGACGTGAATCTTTCTGAATAACTGTTTGGTTATCCTAATTCTGTGACATGAGTCTTCCTGAATAACTATTTGGTTTACCCTTAGTCTGTCAGTTGGATTCATCCTAAATCTACCTGAAAAACTATTTGGTTTACCATGTGTCTGCCAATTGGCCAAATTTTAATTTTAAGTACAAGTAATATTTTTGTTTTATACTTTGGATTTCTATATTGGCCAATCATGCCATGTATTTGGGAAACACCCCCCTCTTGGTTTGTAAATCAAAAAAAGGGACATCTTCTTATGGTGAATCTTACCCACGGACAAGTATTTGAACGAAACTAACATACTTAATGCTAAATTCAAATCGAAAAAGGGGATTTGGAATAGTATCGCTCACATAATTCCCTACCTTAGCAATGTTCTCTAAATTCAAGTCAATTTTAATTATTTTGGTTTCATTATTTCTGTCATTTTGCATGCACAATAAAATAAAATAAAATAATAGAAAATCACAAATATAAGTCCTACAGTTCCAAGGGTAGACATGTTCCTTGTCATATTCTCTTCCCTCCTCCCACACTTGTTTACATGTTCAGGTCAAGTTCTTAAACAGCCTCAAGGACGTGCTCCAACGTCTTTGTATGTTGCTAAAATATCCTTGTTAGTTGTTTGAAACCTCTAATTACTAAATCGATGTATTTCTGCAGATAGTATGTGGCAAAATTTGGTGTTTGTGTGGTGGTAAGTAGACTCGCGACGATATTCAAGTGTTGTTGGTCTGAAGATGAAGATTCTCCCTCATCTACAAATGTAACCATCCCACAATAATTTTTTCCCTTGTAAACAAATAAAAAAGGTATTTTGTAATTAATTTTTTTTAACTCAACCAAATATAAATTATTTCAATAGTGTTCTTGACAAATGAAATGATTAAAAAACAAAGGTGTGTATGATTACCGGGGTGGATTGTGGGCAACTCCAAAAATCTCGTCCTACATTTGGTCCTTTAGTGCACCTACAAACCTTGCACTGTCCTTTACCATAGTCACACATTCTAAAGTGGTCCACCCTACATAAAAAAAGAATTATGTTGACGGCACTTGTAGAATCTTCTACCCAGATTATTATTAGTAGTCGATGTCATTACTATACATTCACGACCACATATTTTGTTGGAATTGCCCCAATAACACAGCAGATTCGGATCGAGAAGGCATACTTTTCCATTCGGATTCAAGAGAACAAAATAAAATTCACAAGAGGGAAGGATCTTAGTTACCTTGAGCCGCAATCGAAGCTCCTCCTCCAGATAATAGTTCCTCCTCACTTGAGTAATAGTAGGGGATTGGATCATTCAACTCCTTGAATGTCCGATCCACAATCAATGAAGAAGAAACAAATTTTCACCAAAAATTCTTGGGTTTCATAAACCCTAATTCACACAACCACTACACACTCACTAAGAGAGAGGAGAGAGAGAGTGAAAATTGACTAAAGGGGAGAGCTCCAAAAAACAAACGCTGAGCTCTCTGTCCCTTAGTCTCTTTTATATATTAATTCCCATAGGGGAATATTTTCTTTGTCATATTTAGTTTCCTAAACTTTTTATGTCCCAATTTGGTGAAAACCTATCTTTTTTAAAATAAGAAACCTACTTTGCTTCTAAAGAGGGAAGAGGTAGAATCTAAAGGAATTGATATCTCTTTAATTATGGCCAAGTATATAATCAAATTATATTTTATTTATTGCCATAAATAAAAAGATATTAACCAATTAATATTCCCAAATATTGTCTTGCACAATTAAACTCTTTAATTTATAAATAAGACCTTCCACTAATCCAATATCGCATAATGAGCTATTGGGTATGTAATTAAATACTGTCAACCCCCAACTCATTATACAAGTCCATTTCAGAGATTCTGAGATCGTGATCGGACGCCCAAAAAATATTTCAAATAAATTTAAATGCATAAATAATTATTTTTTATATTATAAAATAGTTTTGTAAACAATTTACAAAAACGACACTGGTAGTAGATTTTTGTCCGATCCATCACAGACTTTCTCTCTCCTTGATATTCCCGAATTAACGGCAGTGGATTCCATGTTAAGCTTCTCTTTCATTAACAATGAATGATCATGTGTCCAGTGCACCGATATATAGTCTATAGGACGTCAACCATTGACTTACCAAAATAAGTGATCCAGCACTGCAACAAATAGGATCTCTCAGGTCAAAGGTCAACCAACGGGTATGAATCTCGTTCTCAAACAATTGGCAGTAGCACATGCGAGATTCTTACCAGATTCTTTTTTATACACACACAATGTGTACCCACATTTATGCACCGAAAACTCATTTCTGGTAACATACATTGTGACGACCATATGAATGGGATGTCCGGTCCTGTCCCTAGCCAAGAACCGTTTTTTAGTGAAAACCCATGGAACAACTTACAAGCCCAATAAAATATATGTCATGCTTAAAAATAAATAAACACTTTATTAATTAAACCGGATTTGATGGCCACATATCCAACAATCTCCCACTTGTACATCAGAGCCAATCTCACATATGTCTTACACCCATAGAATCTACATGTTTCAAAAACACAACTGGTGCTAAGCCTTTGGTCATGGGATCTGACAAATTGTCTACTGAGTCAACCTTCATGACAGTTACATCACCCTGTTGGATGATCCCCCTGATCAGGTGATACTTCCGCTGCACATGCTTGTTTCTCTGATGAACCTAGGCTCCTTTGCTTAAGCTATTGCCCCTTTGTTGTCACAATACAATGAAATTGGATCTTTGACAAGCTCGGGTACAACACTGAGATCTCTCAAGAATCTCTTCAACCAAACTGCTTCTTTGGCTGCATCACTTACTGCAATGTACTCAGCTTCAGTGGTGGAATCAGTCGTAGACTTTTGTTTTGCACTCCTCCATAAAAAACCTCTACCACCCATCATGAAAATCATCTCTGACATGGATTTTCTATCATCTTTGTTAGTCTGAAAATTGGAATTTGTATACCATATGACTGACAACTGTTCTGATCCATAAACCAAGAAATGATTCTTAGTATTTCTTAAATACTTGAGGATATTCTTGACAGCATTCCAATGCTCAAGTCCAGGATTGGACTGATACTGGCTCACAATCCCTACAGAATAGCAAATGCCTAGCCTTGTACACAACATGGCGTACATGAGACTTCCCGCTTCCGAAGCATAAGGAATTCTCTTCATCTCCTCAATGTCTTTTTGAGATTGAGGGCATTGGGATTTGGAGAGGCTTACTCCATGCCTAAAAGGAATGTTTTCTTTCTTGGAGTTCTCCATATTAAACCTGGCCAAGACTTTGTCTATACATGTGGATTGTGATAAGCCCAACATCCTTATCTTACAATCTCTCACGAGCTTAATCACAAGGATGTAACTGGCTTCGCCTAAGTCTTTCATCGAAAACGTGGAGGACAACCACTTCATCACAGACGAAAGCATACCTACATCATTTCCTATAAGTAGTATGTCATCCACATACAATAATAGGAAACAAACCGCACTCCCACTGAGTTTCTTATAAATGCAAGGTTCATCCATGTTTTGTTTAAAGCCGAACATTTTGACTGTTTAATCAAAACGGATGTTCCAAGTTTACTTTGTTCTCATCAACACTTGAAGAGAACCCTTCCGGCTGATGCATGTAGATTTCTCCTCGAGAAATCCATTTAGAAATGCAGTTTGTACATCCATCTGCCAGATTTCATAATCAAAGTGTGCTGCGATGGCCAATAAAATCCTTATTGATTTCATCATCGCTACTGGAGAAAAGGTTTTATCATAATCCACACCCTCTTATTGGGTGTATCCTTTAGCTACCAGTCTTTCCTTGAATCTTCCAACATTTCCATCAACGTCTCTCTTCCTCTTGAAGATCCACTTGCATTCAATGGGCTTGACACCTTGTGGTGGATCAATTAGAGTCTAGACATTGTTTGAGTGCATTGAATCGATTTCAGAGTGCATAGCTTCTAGCCACTTATTTGCATCAACATCTTTAAGGGCCTCAGAATAAGTATATAGACCATCATCCGTCTCAGTGGAGATCATGTGGAACTCTTCCACAGTCTTTCCTTCTTCTGTAAGAAGAATGAAACGTTCGGGTGGCCTAATGATCCTCCTACTTCGTCGAAGCTCCTGAGTGCTGATTGGTATAGGGTTTAAGTCAACTGGATCATCTACTGGGATTGTCAAATCCGGTTCAAAAGATAATTCTTCTATAACTGCTGGTTCAGTTCTTTTAGAGATTAGGTCATCCTCACTGAAAGTAACATGCTTACTAACGATGATCTTTTGTGTCACGCCCCAAACCACCCGTGGGAGGATTTAGGCAAGTGACCCAGATATCCTATGACATCCGCCAATCCCTAAGGATCCAGAAGCAATACTTATATGTCAAAACCACACAATGAGGGTAAAAAGATAACAAATGAATATCAGAATGCAATGAAAGATCGAACTACCCATAGATGATTTATATCATTTATAATAAAATCCCAAATACCTATGTTATACCATATACATATCCATTTATGTTCAAAAAGTACATTATCATGGTAATTACACTTCTTGAAAGAGAGAAACTCAAATAATAACAAAATTTTCATAGATCAACAACATGAGGAAGATCTACAGTTCCATTAGCTTCATCGTCCATTGGCAAACCAGTACCTGCAAAATCACCTAAAAGAGAATATACAAGAGTGTGAGCTCCACCGAGCCCGTGAATAAAATATAAACCATGCGTGCACATGCAAGCACAACCATGAGCCTATATGAATGATATTCATTGTTATTATTAAGCCACTTAATAGACAAAATTAAGGCAGGTATAGTGCTACTACAATCCCCAATACATGTATCCCTGGTGCGATCCTCTAACCCCTTCCCGCGATACACCCATTGAGTTGTCAGAGAAGACTAGTTAGTTCCAGCATCTCTTCCCAAGGTCAGCACTACTAACCCTCTGTGATTAGCCTGAGATACCATCTTACTTGAAGACGGGTACCCAACCGAGCAAATACCTTTGGTATAAGTTCTCCCACAGACATTCAACACCTTAACCCCTATTGGCAAGGGTTCATAGCACGGGTGATGATACCCTAGCCATGTGCATTCTATATGATATAGAACGAGTCGGTGGTGCCCCGCATCCCATTCTACAGGCCACCACTAGCCTCATTTCCAAGCCGGCTATGACATCTAGACTAGCAATTTTAATGATATCGTACGAGTCGGGTGGTGTCAACCACATCCCATTCTACGGGCTACCACCGGCCTTGTTTCTATTTAGGCTAATAATTTATATGTAAGCAGTCCATCAACAGTTATCAACATAATTCCAATAAGAATATGAGAATATAAATATAAAGATAAAAAAATAAATTATTATTGTTATCATAGCTCGTTAGTTATGTTACACCTACACATATGGTGTAATTCCACTCACCTTGTACTAGTCCCACTTGCTCTTTAGTCAGCTCGGTCCCAATCGGTATCTGACATTGCACCTCATGTTCGGGGTTATAATCTATATTAACCGGACCATTAGAACATGTCAAATATGGTTTAGAATGGGTTAAAGTCCTAGGGTTGGTCTAGGTTTGATTGGAAACAGATCTGAGTACCCACCATTGAGTTGTAATTCTCTGGAACTTACAATGGGTCTTTGGGTCAAAAGCCCAGTGCATCACCCAGAGATATAAAACATTATAACTCATGAATTCCACCACATAGCTTACACATGTAGGGTTCCCATAAACTTTTGAGATAGTGACAAGGTTCCTCAAACTATCCTAGGCCTGTGGGTGATGATCCCAAGGGCTGGAATCAAATCAAACCTCAAATAGCCTCTGTTATACCCGCACCTGAGATACTATTATTTTATTTCCTTCCTATGCCACGTAGGGAGGTAGAGGTCCTTGTGGGTGAACTATGCTCCCCGGTTGTCAAGCCAACCCATAGAATCTTTGACCAGTTCATAGGGGTCACCCTGTGATGGGCAAAGGGTAAGTTTTGGCACCCATTGATTTTTTGTTGTTACCCTTTTAAGTCTTTGGTGTGCAGGTCAAAGCCTGTTAACTTTTGAAGTCCTCTCTGCCAGTTTAGTAAGGACAGATCCAGGGATGGATCCACTGCTGGTGAATCCGTCCAATAGTCCATCCATTCGGCCTTGTGTCTTTGTGTGTGTTCTTTGTTGTGGGGCCCACCTACTCTTTTGTTTGGACATTTTAGTACCCCTGGGCTTGGTTAAGTCCTACTTGGCCTTCCCTTGGCAACTTCTTTAATAAGCCCATAGGACCCATGTTTTATTTTAAAACTAGTCTTAGATGTGTTTCTTGTTAACTGGACTTTTAAGCAACCCTACCCAAACAGGCCTCAAGTTAAAACTAAGAAAACCCTATGGGACCCACTTGTTCCATGTCCCAGACATCATACATGAATCCCCGAAAATGGTAGACCCCATCCCCATCTTGCCCCCACTTTGTTTAGTCTTGTTGGTGGGCCCACTAGCCTATTAACACATTTAGTTAAGTTTTATCTTAAGGGACTCAAACCAAACAGGCCCTAAGTGGGCCACTTAATATAAATACAATACTCAGCCTTCTATTGGCTCATTCACTCCTCTCTCCAACCAAAATCGTGAAAAGCTTGGAAAGCATTGAAGGAGAAGAAGAAGGTGATTGGAGGAGGGCTTGGTGGTGGACTTCATGCATTGGCTCACTTGGCTAGGTGAGTACCTTCTCCCTCCTTCCCTCTCTTTTCTATTTCAAATATGGAAATCCCGTCTTGGATCGGTTCCAACCTAGGGTTCCTTTGTGGTACCCAAGGTTAACTTTGTGGGCCTCCTAAATGGCGTCCTACCCCTCCATTAATGCCATTAAGAGCCCTTTGTAACCTAAGTACTAAGACTCTAACCTAGGAGTGGAGAAACCCTAGAAATGGTTCCTATCCCTTGGATCCTCTAAGGCCCATGGATGAACTAGGTACTATTGACCCTAGGGAGGCTTATGACTCCTCTCTCTAACCCTAGGAGCCATGTGACCTCAAGGATGGAAGGGCAGAAGTGAAAATCCTTCAAAATCTCAGACAGAAACTCGATGGAGGCATGAGCGGATCCAGCATCGTGGTTCCGTTTGTGGATCGGTCTAGTATAAATTGTTGACTGACTCGAACGGAACCAGGAATGGATTCATCCAGTGGTTCCGTCCCTCCTGTTTTCACCATATGCCGGGACGGAGCCAGGAACGGACTCACCCTGTTGCTTTCGTCCCTGAGGCCATCCTTGCTATCTTGTGTGAGACCCAACTTTAACACTTGGGACTTTTCAGGGGGTCCACCTACGCTCTTCTAACTTTATTCTCGCACATCCCTAAGTTACTTAACCAGTATGAGAGAGCATGTACCGAGGCAAACCTTACTAAACACCTCAAGCGATGATCGAACAACTGGTGAGTGGGTTTTGGTGATTGTTGGGTCTGCTATATGAACTGCTTTATGAATTTCTTTATGAACTGCTTTAGGAATTGTTCTATGCTTGCATCACTAATATCATTGTTGCATATTGCATACTTTTATAAGATTATGATTGATATGATGTGGTATCTGACAATCTCTTTATTATTGGATTGCGGTGCCGGGTGTGCCGATGCAGTAATCCCCAAACTACAAATGCTATACTGTTGCATATTATATTGGTCTGTATATGCCGTGTTGTGCTGGTACTCGGGTACTAGATGGAATGGGACGTCGATGCACCCGGAATACCTCTCGGGATGATAGGAATTACATGTAGTATATCTATGATTAGGATTCTTATTTTCTTATGCTATGACCCTTACCAATAGGGGTTTATGTGTTGGGTAGTCAGAGCACCTGCCGCCTGTGGGGGAGAGAGACCAGGCCAGGGGTAGTAATGGCTATCGGGCTCTCCCACTAGGTGGGGAGGCCCATGACTAATGTAGGCTCCCTTGTGATAAATGAGGTTTCATTGTGACGATAATATAAGTGACCCACAGTGTCTCCCGAGTTATCATAGTAGCATATACCTGACTTAGAATTGTGTGCTAGGTGGAAAATGAATCTAACATGTACATACATCATGAACTATTTGTAATTGTGTGTTTGTGTGTATGTGCATTCCCCTTTGCTCTCTCACTAGCTTGTGGAGCTAACCCTGTTACGTAACCCCTTTTTAGTTGTTATGCAGGTAATCTCTTGATGTGCTTCTTTTGATGCGAATCGAGTGGAGCTAGTGTGTCATGCCCCCATCCCAATAAAGGATAAAGTACAAGAAAAGGGTGACTAGGATGACACATGTTATCCCAATAAACTACTAGGGTCACAGATATAGTATCCCAAATCATAGTCTAGAACTAATATTAAAAACATAATAATATCAGAGTGCGAAAACCAATAGAATGACACATTTCAAGATAGATCAAAGTTAACGGAAGCATAAATCAATTAATATCAAATAGTTACAAGGTGTTCATTGGCTAATGATAAATATATTGTAGTTAAAATTTTTCTATAACCATCGAGTAATTACTCCAAAAGATATACACGGAGTTTATACATGGCAAAAGATAAACATAAAAGTAAAGAATAAGGTTATGCCCCAAGGGCACCATCCTTGAATGTACACCAACATCCAAGTCCAAGCCACTAGCTCCACTCGATTCGCATCAAAAGGACCACATCAAGAGATTATCTGCATAACAACTAAAAAGGGGTTACGCAACGGGGTTAGCTCCACAAGCTAGTGAGAGAGCAAAGGGGAATGCACATACACACAAACACGCAATAATTACAAATAGTTCATAAGGCATATATATATTAGATTCATTTTTCACCTAGCACACAATTCTAAGTCAGGTATATGCTACTATGATAACTCGGAAGGCACTGTGGGTCACTTATATTATCGTCACAATGAAACCTCAATTATCACAAGGGAGCCTACGTCGGCCGTGGGCCTCCCCACCTAGTGGCAGACCCCGATATCCATTTCCACCCCTGGCCTGGTCTCTCTCCTCCACAGGCAGCAAGTGCTTTGACTACCCAACACATAAACCCCTGTTGGTAAGGGTCATAGCATAAGGGAACAAGACTCCTAACCATAGATATACTACATGTAAGTTCTATCATCCCGAAAGGTATTTCGGGTGCATCGACGTCCCATTCCATCTAGTACCTGGGTACCAACACGACACGACACATACAGACTAATATGACATGCAACAGTACAACATTTGTAGTTCGGGGGTTACGACACCGGCACACCCAACACCACAATCCAATAATAAAGAGATCATTAGATACCACATCATTTCAATCACAATCTTATAAAGTATGCAACATACAACAATGATATTAGTGATGTAAGCATAGAACAATTCCTAAAGCAGTTTATAGAGGAATTCATAAGGCAGTTCATATAGCAATCCTAACAATCACCCAAAACTCACTCATAGTTGTTCGATCGTCGCTTAAGGTGTTTAGTAAGGTTTACCTCAATACACGCTCTCCCGTACTGATTAAGTAACTTAGGGATGTATGAGAATAAAGTTAGAAGAGCGTAGGTGGGCCCCTTGATAAGTCCCAGGTGTTAAAGTTGGGTCTCACACAAGACAGTATGGACGGACTTAGAATGGAAGCAACAGGGTGAGTCCTTTCTTGGCTCCATCTAGGCATATGGTGAAAACAGGAGGGACGGACTCACGGATGAAATGCTACCATAAATTTGTTTGTGCATCCGTCTGAACCCTAAGACATTCTAGAGAGGGAACGGAACCACGGACGGAACGACTAGATGAATCCGTTCCTAGTTTCGTTCGAGTCGGTCAACTATTTATACTGGACGGATCCACAGACCGAACCACGACGCTGGATCCACTCATGCTTTCGTCGAGTTTTTGTCCGAGATTTTAAAGGATTTTCACCTTCCATCCTTGAAGTCACATGGCTCCTAGAGTTAGAGAGGGGAGTCCTAAGGCTCCCTAGGGTCAATAGTACCTAGTTCATCCATGGGCTTTAGAGGATCCAAGGAATAGGAAACTTTTATAGGGTTTCTAGACTCTTAGGTTAGAGTCTTAGTACTTGGGATAGCAGCTTAGGTTATAAAGGGCTCTTGATGGCATTAATGGAGGGGTAGGACTCCATTTAGGAGGCCCACAAGGTTAACCTTAGGTTCCACAAAGGAACCCTAGGTTGGAACCGATCCAAGAGGGGATTCCCATATTTGAAATAGGAAAGAGAGGGAGGGAGGGAGAAGGTACTCACCTAGCCAAGTGAGCCAATGGATGATGTCCATCACTAAGCCCTCCTCCAATTACCTTCTTCTTCTCCTTCAATGCTCTCCGAGCCTTCCACGATTTTGGTTGGTGGGAGGAGTGAATGAGCCAATAGAAGGCTGAGTATTGTATTTATATTAAGTGGCCCACTTAGGGCTTGTTTGGTTTGAGTCCCTTAAGATAAAATTCAACTAAATGTGTTAATAGGCTAATGGGGCACCAACAAGACTAAACAAAGTGAGGGCAAGATGGGGATGGGGTCTACCATTTTTGGGGACTCATGTATGATGTCCTGGACAAGGAACAAATGGGTCCCACAGGGTTTTCTTAGTTCTAACTTAAGGTCTGTTTGGGTAGGGTTGCTTAAAAGTCCATTTAACAAGAAACACATCTAAGACTAGTTTTAAAATAAAACATGGGTCCTATGGGCTTATTAAAGAAGTTGCTAAGGAAAGGCTAAGTAGGACTTAACCAAGCCCAGGGGTACTAAAATGTCCAAACAAAAGAGCAGGTGTGCCCCACAATAGAGAACACACACAAAGGCACAAGGTAGCATGGACAAACTGTCAGACGGATTCACCAGCAGTGGATCCGTCCCTACTGAACTGGCAGAGAGGACTTCAAAAGTTAATGGGTTTGACCTGCACACCAAGGACTTACAGAGGGTAACAACCATAAATAAATGGATGCCAAAACTTACCTTTTGGCCATCACAGGGTGGCCCCTGTGAACTGGTTAAAGATTCTATGGGTTGGCCTGACAACCGGGGAGCATAGTGCACCCACAAGGACCTCTACCTCCCTGCGTGGCATAGGAAGGAAATAAAATAATAGTATCCCGGGTGCGGGTCTAACATAATGGCTTGGACTTGGATGTTGGTGTACATTTAAGGATGGTGCCCTTGGGGCATAACCTTATTCTTTACTTTTATGTTTATCATTTTTCGTGTACAAACTTTGTGTATATCTTTTGGATTAATTACTGGATGGTTATAGAAAAATTGTAACTACAGTATATATTTTCATTAGCCAATGAACACCTTGTAACTATTTAATTTTAATTGATTTACGCTTCCGCTGACTTTGATCTATCTTGGAATGTGTCATTCCATTGGTTTTCGCACTTTGATAGTGTTATGAACTGAATCATATACCTTTAAGCTTGTGGAGAGGTTCAATCCAATCTCAAGTCCAATCCTTACTCTCTTCTTCCTTCCTTTCTTCTCTTCCCTTCTCTTTCTTTCTTTCTCTTTACTGTTAAAGTAGTAAAACAAAATAAGAGGGCTGGGCCCTCCTACTTATAGCTTTTATGGTCTTAAGACCTATTTGGCCATGTTGTCCCTCTTTCAAAAATGCATTTTTAAGAGTATTCTGGGCCATTTCAGCTGCATAGGTGGGGTCCACTAGGTTCCAGAGTTGGGTAATGGTTCCTAAAATTTCCATCTACCTCTAGGGGGTGTCCACAGGCTGTATGCATTGTTCCCAGTTGTCTAGAGTCCAAAATACAAGTTACAGACACTCTGGGCATTTCACTGGGCTTTTGGGTCAATCGCCCAATGCATCGCCCAAAGAATGGATCTCTGCAGTTTTTGCCTTGGCCTTGCACAGGGGTTTAGACTACCACTTGGGCACTTCACCAATACCCTTTCCAAGACAAAATAAACATCTGAATGGGTATGGCCCCTATGTATTTGTCAGAGAGAGAGATTACCTGGAGTTGGAGCTGTAGCTGCATGGGTCTGCAACCCATCTTCTCACAGGTATGATGGATGACATCCTTAGAGGTTCTCCACTGAATTCAACTACAGGGGTGACACACCATAGTGTGCTTGGGTGATTGGTCTCAAGCTCCTGTCCTTCAAGCAAAGTTTCAGTCAGTCTAGGGCAGGTTTAACAATTAGAGCATCTTCAAAGCTTCGTTAGGAAATCGGATTTGTCAAGCAAATGGTGAGTTGATTTCTATCCTGTATAGATTTGACATTTCCCTATTATGAGGACCATAACTCACTCAATACATATCAAAATTGAGTGATTCTAACTCCATTAGTCAATCGATACTAAAATCTACACATTTTGCAGAAATAGACATCTTCCAATTCTGCCTACAAGTGGGTTAAATGTCAAGTTGAAGTTGAGTAAGGAATTTTGGAAATTTCAAATTTCAGGAGAAGTACATGTTGATTAATTCGACAAACCTGTGAGTGGAATTACACAACTCATATTTCATTTTCATTATAAAAGCTCTCCTTCTATGTTCTAAAATTTCTCTTTTCAATTTATGTCTTTTTTAAATGTGTGAGTGAGACTCATAGAACCATCTTATTTTATAGTTGTATTTTCTTCACAATGATGTTTCAAACCATGAGTTGATTGTTTATCATGTCTTATGGAAGTCTAGTGTAGCCTCTTGTCTTTCTTTAAAAGCATGTATGTTATTACATAAATTATAAAGTATGTTTTTAATATTGAAGAAAGTATATGATTTACAACATGATGATGTTCCATGATGATGCATGATAGTTCATGGCATATAGATGCATACCCTACCAATGTGGGTTAAACATTGGGGTGGACCAGAGGAAGTGATTGGTGGACCGCTACATAAGGGCAAGACTAGCTTGTCTAGACTACGGGAGTCATTTATTGAGCCTAGTTCACTGAACCGGATGAGAGTAGTGGCAGCCAGGGTGGGTAAGGTTGACCGCTACATAAGGGCAAGGTGTTCCCCTCTATAGAAGCCTTGTACCAGACTACAAGAGCCGAACTCCCTGTCCTATTTCTCTCCATGTTCTATAGGGCTAGAGATAGAAAAGAATAGCATGGCATTGTACAGCGGAGCATAGCATGTTTTAGAGTACAAAATATATGCTTAAATGTTTTATAAAAAAAAGTATGATATGATACATTATAGTAATTTTTTTTCTTTTCTTGAGTTGGATTTAAGTGGTTCTATTCATGGTTATTTGATCGTATGATAGTATACATGTATGCCTTTAAGTAATGTAATGCTACATGATTTTCAAATGCTCGTATGAGGTTGTTTCATTTCCTCACTAAGCTTTCCCTAGCTTACCGCTCGTTATATTTTCAGATGAAGCACCTCTTGAGCATGAGCAGACTTATGTTGAGAAGTATGAGGACGTAGAGTATGATTGTTGCAAAGTTGTTTATTTTACTTAAAATTCTGTTGAGACAAGTTTTGGTTTATGGACTTTTGATTTAAGTTTTTAAGGTTGTAATTTTGATTTAATTATGGTCAAGAGACAATGTGATGGTTGGGCTTTGGGGATTTGGATCAAAGATTTTGGTTTGAATTTAAAGACTTCTGTTGTGTTTATAAGAATGGTTATGATTAGGCACACTGCTATTGTAATTTGAGGCTATTATGATTTATTCCGGTTCACACTCCAGTTCCTTTTCGCTAAGACTATTGATCTTGTGGACCATTAACGACCTAAACTCCTAGACGGATTTGGGGGCGTTACATCTGCTCATCTGTTCTTTCTTCCTAATACTTCCTCCAATCCTTGATTGTGCAGAATTCCTCCATCTCTCTTCGAATTTGGAAATGCTTTGGTTGCAGTTTTGCGATGGATATAGGTTTGACTAACTGTAATCTCTCCATTAACCACATTTGCAAACTTGTGGGTGATCCCGTGCAATAATCTGTTCCATACTTTCGGGAAACACTCATTCCATCCAAGCCTTTGAAAGTCTCTGCCAATAAGGTAGGGATGTTGCCATGTCCTTCTATAAGTTACCAAATAAGGTCTGAAATTATAGGTGAGATGCCTTTCTTTGGATTACGCAATAAATACCTTCCGGTCAAGCACAAGGGGTATGGCCTCCTTCTATTTTTCTATAGGGCTTCTTCGACACCTTTTTGTCTTGAAAAACTTTTGCTACCTTTAAGATATCTCATGATTCCTTTGAATTCCCTCTTGGTCCATCCGAAAAAATCTTGTAGATTTTCTTCGTAGTGCTCGCTTAAGGGCGGGTAGAAGAGTCTCCCTGTTGGTGGTGAGAGCATGCAAGCTCGTAATTCTTCAATTGTGGGTGTTGTCTTCACTCCTTTGAATTTGAAAACATGCAGTTTTGGATCCCAACATTGGTGTGCTTGTCGAAGCATGTCGTGATGAATTTCCATACAAATGATTCTTCCTAGAACTTGTAATTGGACATCTTCCAAAATGGTCAAATCATCAGAATTCATATTAATGGTCCATTTTCGTAGGACCTCATTGAGGGTTGCTTTCTTTGGGGGATGCATGTTAACTGCACTTAATCGAAGAACTTTCTTAATACAATGGAAAAGGTCTCTTTCCTATTTTTTCTTCTTTTTTTTAATTTCATTTTTTTATAAGACTTAATGAATGGTCAGCTCCTATTAGTAAAACATGGAAGGACACCGAATGGCAGATTTTTTTTGATAGAGGTACTGGGTGGCAGAACTTTAGGGAACTCCTATCAACAACCTATGAAAATGCCGAATGCCAGAAGAAGTTTTGAATGACAGAGGTGTCAGGTGGTAGAATTAGAGACATGCCCCTAGTGGAGATTTGTTATTGAGCCCACAGTTGAGCATGCCAAGTTGCCTACGTATCCTTTGAAAAGGAATCAGGTCAAACGTAGCTCATGTAGGCCAGATGGCTACACATAATATTTTTTAGTTGGTCCATATTGACAAGGCCCTTCAGATCCAAGTCAATGAGACAAACTGCTTACCCATTCAGGATTTCCTTCACTTGGTAAGGTCTCCTCCAATTAGGCCTAAACTTGCCTCTTGAGTCATGGATAGGTGCTTTTTGTTCTTGGAGAACCAAATCTCCTTCTTCAATGTTGCGAGGGTAAACTCCTTTGTTGAATGTCCTTGCCATCATGAGTTGGTACTTCTTGAGGTGATCTATGGCTTTCATTCTCTTTTCATCTAGTAGGTTAAGCTCATCATGTCTCTCCTGCATCCATTCTCCTTTAGGTAATTTGTTGTGTTCATTAATACTCTGAAAGATGGTATTTGGATTTCCACGGGTAACACTACCTCCATCCCGTAGACCAAGGAAAAAGGGGTTGCCCCAGTAGAAGTTTGAATTGATGTCTGATAGGCCGATAATGCATATGGGAACTTATCTGCCCAATCCTTGTGAGTATTAGCCAATTTTTACAATTAGGCTTTGACATTCTTGTTGGTTGTTTCCACTATTCCATTAGTCTGTGGTATGTAAGTCGTAGACCGATGCCTTTGGATACCAAACTTGGTACAAAATTTGTCCGCCTTTCCCCAGAAATGTGCTCCTTGATTAGATATGAGGGTATGTAGTACTCCATACCTACATATGATGTTCTCCTTGACGAACTTTGCTAACTTTGCAGCTGCCAGAACAACATAAGATTGTGCCTCCACCCATTTGGTGAAATATTCTATGACAATGAGGGATGAATTCGTGTCCATTGGATGCCTTTGGCGTCACTTTCTCTATTATGTCAATCCCCCATGTTGAAAATGGCCAAGGAACATTCAATGAATGTAGCTCTGTCAGAGGAATATGGACGATATTGGCAAATATCTAACATTTGTGATACTTCCAGACGAATGATGTACAATTGGCTTCCATTGCTGTCCAATAATATCCCATTCTGAGGATTTTCTTGGTGAGCATCCTAGCATTCATGTGTAATCTGCAAATC
Organism: Telopea speciosissima; assembly: GCF_018873765.1. Lineage (NCBI taxonomy): Eukaryota > Viridiplantae > Streptophyta > Magnoliopsida > Proteales > Proteaceae > Telopea > Telopea speciosissima. The sequence continues at coordinate 43,515,620 of NC_057920.1, forward strand.
CCTCGGTGGATTTCTTCCATAATCACCCGAGCTTAGTTCATCTACACATAGCAGTTATATGCCATCATAAGACCTTTTGTACAGCAGGTTACCTTGAGGTATAAATTGTGTGGCACTCTTCCGTAACCGCTTCTGTTCACCTATCTTGGAATTCGGATGATATTTCCTTTCTTTGATAAAATCGATGATAGGTGCAAACTATGTCCTTCCATCGACAGTCAGAGCATTTATCGATTCTTCATACGCTGGTTCGCATCTTCTATCTACCAAAAAATGGGCGGATCTAAGTATCTGAACTTCCTTCAACCATTGAAGCGAAAGTGGCTAAGGCATCTGTGAATCTGTTGTTGACCCTTGGCAAATACTCGAAGGTGATTTCTTCAAAGCTCTTGATCAGGCTCTCCAAGTGCTCCTGGGAGGGTTTTAATTTCTTATACTTTGTTTTCCACTTTCCCTGGGTTTGGCAGATCAAGGTCGATGAATCTCCATAAATCTTTAACCTCTTGATTTCTAATGCCACAACGGCTTTGAAACCGATTATGTAGGCTTCGTATTCTGTAATGTTATTAGTGCATGGGAATTCTAACCGGAATGCAGATGGCAGATAAAGATCATCGGGGCTTATCAACAATATCTTTGCCCCATATCCTCTTTGATTGGCTGCGCCGTCAAAGTACAATCACCACTAGTCTTTACAGTTTTCTTCTTCCACACATGCCAAATCCTCATCTGGGAATGAGTCTTCTAGCGGTCGTGAATCTACCCCAATTGGGTATACGGCTAGATAGTCTGAGATTGCTCATCCTTTTATGGCTTCTGATTAACATAGGTTATGTCAAACTCTGACAATAGCAACAACCATCTGACCATCCTTCCTGTCAATATTGGCTTCTCAAAGAGGTACTTGATTGGATCCATCCTTGAAATGAGCCGGATTGGATGTGCAATCATGTAGTGCCTTAGCCTCCTGGTTTCCCAAACCATCCTTTAAATGAGCCGGATTAGATGTGCGATCATGTAGTGCCTCAGTCTCCTGGTTTCCCAGACCAAAGCAGTGCACGTCTTTTCCAATGGGGTGTAGTGAGTTTCATATTCCAACAGTTTTTTGCTTATGTAGTATGCTGCATGTTCTTCTTCACTTTTTTGATCTTGTTGTGCCATCATTGATCCCATTGATGTTTCCCCCATAGACAAATTTACCAATAGAGGCTTGCCCAATACTGGTGGAATAAGGACGGGTGGATTCATCTGGTATTCTTTTATCCTTATGAATGCCTCTTGGCATTTGTCATTCCATTCTTTTGGTTCTTCTTTCCTCAGGAGCTTGATGATGGGTTCATATAGTGTGGTTAAACGAGCTACGAACTGACTTATGTACTAGATTCATCCTAAGAAGCCTTGAACCTCTTTCTTTGTTTTTGGTGCTGGCATTTCTGTTATAGCCTTTATCTTATCGGGATCCACTTCTATCCCTCTTTCACTATCGAGAAATCCTAGGAGTTTCCCTACTGTTGCTCCAAACACACACTTCTGAGGATTCAACCTCAGCTTATACTCTTTAATTCGTTTCAAGAACTTTCTTAATGTCGCAAAGTGCCCCTACCGGGTAACTGATTTGACAATCATGTCATCCTCGTACACTTCCACCTCTTTGTGTATCATATCATGGAGAATAGCCAGTGCCGCCCTTTGATATGTCACCCCAGTATTTTTCAAGCTAAAGGGAATTACCTTATAACAATAGGTTCCCCATGGTATGGTAAATGTTGTCGTCTCTCTGTCCTTCAGACACATGCTGATCTGATTATACCTGGAGAATTTGTCCATAAATGACAATAGGGCATGTTTGACCAATATGTCAATGTGTGGCAAAGGAAAGTCGTCTTTGGGGCTGACTTTATTAAGGTCCCGGAAATCCACACACATTCTCACCTTCCCATCTTTCTTGGGTACAAGGACGATATAGGATAACCAATGGGGGTACTGTGTCACTTGTAGGAATCCTGCATTTCACTACTTTATGACTTCTTCCCTGATCTTCTCGCTCCATTCAGGTCGCATCCTTCTGGGATTTTTCTTGACGGGCCGTGCATCTGTATAAGTAGGTAGTTGATATTGTACTATCTCTGGATTGATGTCGGACATATCCTCATAAGACAAAGTGAACACTTCTTGGAATTCTTTCAACAGGGTTGTCATTTGACCAACTTCCTCTTCACCAAATGAGGAGCCAATTTTAACCATTCGGGGATATTGTTCTGTTCCCAAATTTATGGGGCATATGTCCTCTCAGACAGGTTGGGCCTTTCTTTGCTTCAATTGTTTTATTAAATGATGATGTTCAAGGATATCATCATCATCGGAAGAAGAATCAGAAGAAGAGGAGACATATCATAATGGGTGATTTCATTCATGATAAAAGCAGGAGCACAGACTCGATAGACTGGAAGGTACTACCTTCCTTAATTGCAACAGACTCATTAACAGACATGACTAACTCAGAGCTAACCACTCCTTGAGACTCTCTTTCTGAACCTTTCAGAGACACTAATCCAGTTTACAATTGGTTCTTGGAGTGGGTGAATTAATAGATGAGGCTTTGCCCCCTCTTCATCTCCCGCAGAAATCATGGCTATCTCGAACAATCCTCCAATGTCCAGTTCCTCTTCGATTGCTTTCAGTTTCATTTGTTCTACTTTGAGGGTAACCCAGTCGATATTCTGCTGAAAGAAGACTTCGAATCCTAGCTAGAGACTTCCAGTGTCATGATCGAACCAAGGCTCAATGTTTCCACAGTAAGGGAAGTTGCCCCTTCTTTGACAAAGTATCTATTCAATGTTTTGAAATATGGAGACAATTTCTTCATCTTGAGAGTACTTGCGTTCAGGTATTCATGACTCCTCCTTTCAGACTTGCTTCCTTTTTCTGGCGCTTTATACCCTAACCTGTGATGGTTACCATAGGTTGGAAAGTCAGGGAACTCTAGGACTCCTTATTAGTTCCTTCCTAATTTGAGTCCTGGGAAATATCCCATATTGTTCATCATCTTCAGAACTATCCCGCACCATGTGGACTGATATGCACATGGGATCATTTCCTCCATTTTTGAGGTCATTACACCAATTGTCCCAATCTCAAATCCTCCTTGCTGGATGTCTACCAAGGCTTCGCTACCTACTTCAATGCTTGCCAAGGTGTCGACAATCTCTATGTCACCAAAGATAGTGATCATTCTCCCTTCATAGATGAACTTCATCTTCTAATGCAAACTTGAAGCTATCACTCCCAAAAAATGCAGCCAAGGTCATCCCAATAGCATATTAATTGATGCTTGAATGTTGATCACTTGACAATCCATAGTGAATTGAGTGGGTCCAACTTGGATGACGGTGGTCAAAACTCCCAGAAATTTTCTTCTTGTATTGTCATATGCTTGGATCGTCTGAGTAGAAGGCTTCATTTGGGTAAGATTCAACCCTATGCAACTCACAACTTTGAGAGATATGACATTGAGGGCTGACCCATTGTCAATTAGAACTTGAGGGACTCGGTTCCCATGACATTCTGTTATGTGCAGAACCCAATTGTGATCCTTCCCCCTAGGTGGTAGATCATCTTTGGAGAAAGACAAAGATTGTATTACATAAGTCACTCCTACAATGTGTGAGAGCTCTTCTGGACCCATTTATTTTGGTACCTGAAACTTGTTGAGTACTTTCAGAACTGTTTCTCGATGTAATGGGGAGGCCATCAACAACCCCCAGATGGAGATGTGACCATGTGCTTTCTTCAACTGATTCAACACCTGATTTTCTTATTCGTATTTTACTTGATTCTGGGGTAGAGTGGGTGCATAGGGCTTTTCTATAATAAATCCCTTATCTTTGAAGTTCTTTCCACTTCGGGTTTTCGAAACTTCAAGTTCCTTCCCGTTTATGATGAGCTCTACTGGGTACAACTCTTCATCTTCTAAGTCACTTTCATTTATCACGAGGGTTCCTACCATGAAACTCCTCCTTCTTGGATTAGTGACCTCGCATTCCGCTTTAAAGGCAACTATTATTTTCTAGGTTTTCTGTAGGATCTTGGATAAGGCTTATTGCTTTCCATAGAGGTGCCTAATAAGTTGGTCGTGCTCCAGCTTTCATGGACCTATTAGCATCATCTACTGGATCATTTCGAAGGTCTCACTAGCTAATTTTTGGAATCTCATTGCTTTAGATAAAGATACAAAATGTTCTTCCTCTCGAGCATCTTCTAATGTCTCCTCATCACTGGAGATTACTGGATGAATGTTCTCCATAGGATCTTTCATTTGTTTATCCATGCTGATGTTGTTGAGGTGGAACCACTGCTCATGTGCTTGCATATACTCATGGTATTCCCCACTCCCTCGGTCCAGGGATGCCGAAGGGCTCCCGCATAAATCTTTTTCCAAAGCAAACACCAATGTGACTGAGTCCTCTAATTCTATCATGATCCGAGGTAATGGCCACCTATCAACTGTCGGATGGTGTCACTATAACACATTCTGATACCCTACATCTATAGGGGCTACCTCATACAACATTTAATGGATTTGATCCACCATTTAAAGGATCCTTCTTGCCTTGAATGCAAGGGACTAAGATCCTGGTCCACAAATTTCTTCTTATTTATTGACAGAAGGTTTTATCTCCATTTATGATGCTTCACTAGGTAGCTCATCACTTATGTCTTCATCCATTACTTCGCCATTCAGACTTTCACTGGATGCTTCCTCATCTAAATGTTCATCGAGGGACTCTTTACTCTAGTCATCCCCTTCTTCTTTGTTGCTATCAATAGGGTGGATTCCCTCCACTGGGTCGAAGTATGGATCTCCGGAATTGATATTACTAATCCAAGTCTCCCATTCTTCCATCATCATTGGGGGCCCAAAATATGGCCAGTTGTCTGAGTACAACATGGAATCTTGAGGAGGATGCCCAAAAACTTTTCTCACTAAAGTGAGATTCAACCAGGTCATGTTCCTTAACTCATGTAACATTCTCTAGAGAAAGTCTTCTTTTGTTGGCAATTCTATCTTCTCACATTGTGCCATGAAGTGTTCATACACCATGTTTGGGAAGTTGGAAGTAGCTTTATATAGGATGTCATGAGTTGCGGACATTAGCTCAAGGATGTCTTGCACTTGGTAGAAGATGCTCATGTTCCACTTGTAAAAGTCTTCCCTTTTGACAAACCATGCCCTTCCTCGATTTACTTGAGATCCTACTTCCTCATCGCCACTCCTTCCTTATTCTTCTTGAGGGATAGATTAAATGAGATCCGTTGGGACTATTTCATCATCGTCGACTCAAATGTTGTTTACGCACTAAAAAGTTCTTGTTGCAAGTTCAATGGAGAACTCATCTTCAGATTGTGGCTTAACATCTTCTTCTTCACTATCATCAGCATCTCCACCTATTTGGATAAGGAAAGTGTCTCCAGTTAGGGTTTCACCAATGGTTAATGTAGATACGACTCAGATCAAACTTGGTGTAACTTCTTCAATGGTTGTTATGTTGCCTCCGAACAGCTCTTCCCCAATTGGTTGAATGTGAACTACTGGGTTAGTGAGGTCTTCTTCCCCTCTTGAATTCTCCACATAAGCCATGTGACTGATTTCATAATTTATGAATCCATAACTCTCCAATTGTGCATCAAGCCTGAGGCTGTCCAACCCATTTGCTAGGAACTCAAGTTTCATCATTTGGATATCGAAAGCTAATCCTTTTGCTTAGTCGCATTGCTGTTTGCCTTCTCTAAATTTCCCATTACAGTTTATCCTTGCACAGTAGGCACACACCATCATCCATCTTGATTTTCTCTTCCAAGTGTACTGGCTTTGGCCACAGAATGATGTTGGCTGGCTCTTTAGCATTTCTTCTTTGTATATTTTCTTTAAGAAGTTGCTAATGTTTGTTCTTGCTTCCACAGGGAGATCCATTTGCCACATGAGGCACACTCTATCCCTCCATACCCTTATTAATTCCTTCAAAGGTGCCTTTATGGGTTGGATGAGAGAGGTGGGGTCGATATCCATTGTCCCTTCTTCCAAATGATTCACAGATCCAGTGGAATCTTGGAGAGTTAAGCCCATCTTTTGCTGACGACTCACTCATGGTGGTGAATGCTTTGAGAATCCTAGGTCACTGAGGGTAGAGATACTTATGATATGCTCCATGTACATTCTCTAGGATTATCTCCACTTGTTCTACCTCCGTTAGGGGGTATTGCATCTTTACAGCCTTTCTGTGGAACCTCGTGATGAAGTTGGAGAATCGTTCATTCGGTCCTTGCCTTAGCGCCTCAAATTCTATTCTTTTTTTCTTGCTCTCCTCTATTCAGCTCACTAGGATAGCCCTATAGTCTCCCTCCATTAATTCATAGGTAGAATTAAAACCATTGGGTCCTTGAAGGGAACATCCTCGTGTAACATATACACCCCGTGGTTTGGTAAAGGGTTTGTCGTCACATTGGGTTGTTGACCCATCTTCAATTCAATTTTCCCTACATCTATCAGATCTTATATGGCATGTTTGAGATGTATACACTTGTTGGTCTGATGACCTTTTCGATTATGATAATAGCAGTGGGTTGGCCATATCTATGTGTTGTGGCGGCTTGATATCAAGCATCCCTTCCCTCTTGAGTTTGAAGAAGAGACGAGTGGGTGTCATGTTGCCAAAAGTGAACTATCTGGGTGGGGTCGGCTATTCAGCCTGGATCACCAAAGGTGAAACAACTGTTGGTGAAACTTGCTTTTCAGTATACTGAACGGTAGTCATCGCATTCACTTCAGGACCTTTTCTTCTTCCCCCTCTATTGTTCTTTCCAGAATAAGATCCGGAGGCTTCCTTGGTTGAAGTTTGGGCTTGCTTCCCCTTGAATAGCTTGTCCTCAATACGCTTTCCTATAGCTATGAGTGCTTCAAAGGTCTTGATGTGTTGACAATAGAGATAGTCATGATATTCTGCATGTAGGTTTTCTAGTATTATTTCAACCTGTTCTGATTCATTTGGGTGGTTCCACATCTTGGATGCCTTTTCACAAAATCTCATGATGAAGTTGAAAAATCCCTCATCGACTCCTTGCCTTAGGGTCTCCAACTCACGTCAGATGATGTCCACTTCAGTATTGTAGGAGTATTACTTGGTGAATGCTTTCACAATTGTCGACCAAGTTTGAGTTTAAGTTTGGTCTAATTGGGTAAGCCACCTCAGAGCCGATCCTGCCAGCGAGTAAAGGAATGCTTGACCCATTTGATTTTCTGTAAGATCCCATGATTTGGCTACTATAATGAAGATCTTTAAGTGAGCTCTCGGATACCCCATTCCGTCGAACTTTTTGAGCTTCCACTTGAAATCTTGGGGTATTCTTTCTCCCACAAAGAAAACTAGGTCATCTTCCGGTTTCTCAACAGCATTGCCTTTCATTGCCATTTCAAGCTTCTCAACCTTTTCCCTCATCTGTTTCTCCCTTCCAACTTTCGGTGGGTTTTGGGGAGCATTGCTGAGTACATCCACCTCCTCTATTACAATCCTGACTTGTGCTCTAGACATCGTCGGGGTTACCCTGGGCTCTCCGGGGGTTGGTGCATTATCTCCTAGAGACTATTCTTGTATTACCTGAACCATCTGCGTAACTAGCTGTTTCATCTCGGTCATCTCCCTCCACTTGCTAACCATTTCCTGACTCAATACTTCTTTTGAAGAGTTGGCCTTTGGTGGATCCATGGTGCTTGTAATAGGGGAGACCTTATTGGACTTTGCGTTGGGGGATTGGAAGATAAAGGAGGCAAAACCAGAATTTCCAATAGACTCAGAAGGTGGAGTTTGGTTGAGGTCGGCCCGATTTAGCTGGCCACCATGACAGTTCCACACAGGTAACAAGGATCTTCTTTTTCGCAGAATTGTGCCTTGCCAAGGAAAAAAGGAACAAATTTTTAGGACTCAAATGGGGAGACATATTTTTTTTATATTAGAATTTTGTTTACAAACAAATATATACACACAAGTTGATGTGACAATTCTCCTCTAATCTCTTGATTCCACTTAATTGGTTGGAGTAATCGATGGTGGAACTTACATCAACATTTGAGATTATTCAGGTATGACCCTTATGATATCGCAATATGATGTAATCCCACCATAGATCCTTCATCATTTGATGGTTCTCAGAGATCAAATTTGAATTATCACAGGGAAGCCTAATTCAGGACCTCTCAGCGATCTATCCCTCGTTAATACAAAATACTTTTTATTGGGCACTGATTAGAGCTCTATCATTGTCGTTTCCTTTAGACAATGTATCTTTCTTGGAGAGATAATTGAGGCTACGTTTTTTGATACACTGATCCAAACAGATATGCGACATTTACTGAGGGACAAACAAAGCTCTTTCCCTGATTAGTAGTCTGTATCAGGAAGGGTATACTGCTGAGTTCCACTTCCGACCTCAAAAGGTTATGACGTTAGTTTGTGGAGTATCCTAGTCATATATGGTCTAATTTCCTATATGATACATGCAAAAGGTAAGCTGATAGGACAGAACAAGGTCACCCTTGATAGAACAAATACACCTATCACTTTATGCGAGTCGTGGGTATGTGGTCCTTTTGATATACCTGGGGAATAGGTCACACGATCTCAGAGTAATCAACCTAGTGCCCTTTTGGGTAGCGAAGTACCCCACAACACATGATGAGCACATTTATGTGTGAAATCTTAGGGCATAAAGCATGCATTTTACCACATTGGACAGAGTTACTCGGTGCTTTCTTGTGCTTTTCCGGTTTTGGGCCATTTATTGCTATTCTAGGCTATCGGGGGCTACATCTCCAAATTTACACGTAAAGCTGCCCAATGTTTTTACATGGCTGTGTTCAGAGCTAAATTTTGAGCAAGATGGACGTGACAGAATTCAGTTACGCATCTGTTTAGGCTTTCATGCAGTTGATTATTCTTTTCAGCCCAAGAAAGGATAAGGGGTAAAAAATGAGCTGTAATGCAAACCCATAGCCATTCTGCCACTTCCCAAGGATATTTTTGGCATCAAAGGAGGTATTTCTAATCAATGGTGGAGATCTACTGCAAGTACAAGACCATTACGATAATTTTTCAGTCTTGAAGAGAGAGAAGAATTGCTATCCACAAGGGGGGACCCACACTGCCACAAGATTCCATGATTTTTGAAGGCCCACATGCCCTCCATGATTTTTAGAAGGATTAATAGTAGGAGAGATAGGAGAGGAGAAAAGAAAAAATTTTTAAAAAAAAGAAGAAAAAGAAAAGATACTCTCTCATCTCAATTCCCACTCACGACCTCTCTCTTCCTCTTTCCTAATCTATCTCTTACAATTTCATCCCACTCACGGCTCTCACCACCTCTCTCCTATTTTTTCTCTCTGTTCCATCTCAAATCTCACTCACGGTCTCTCATCTCACACACAACCATCTCTCTCACGTTTCTCTCTTCTTTCCTATTCCCTCCACTAAATTCTATCCTTTTTTTTCTTATGCCACCTCACCCCCTTCCTAAAATCCTTCCTTTCCCTCTAATAAGCCCACGGCTCCCATCTCCTAACCCCTCCATGATTTTCTCTTTTGTTTTTAAAAATTTTTTAATTCCTTTTTTTTTATGCCACCTCACTTTTCCACCTCCCTTACCCCCTTTTACTTCTCTATTCTCTTTTCTCTTTCACGTGGTCTCCTATTATCTCTCTCTCCCATATCTTTATTCTATCTTATTTTATTTCATTTTTTTTCTATTTATCTCTTTCTCTTTTTCTTCCCTCTCTCCTAAAATCTCTCCTCTCACACAAGGCTCCACGATTTTTAGAGGACATGATGGGTATTGCATTAATTGTTTTGAGTGGAGCCCTAGTCATCATCACCACTCTCTCTCCTCCAACTTTTTAAGGGCACTTTTGAGATTTTACTACGAAAAGATGCTCTTATCCTTGGAAGGTTGAAAAGTCAAAGATGCCTTGATCTCATTGCTTGGAGAAGACACCTACAAAGATAAGGAAGCACAAGTTTAGAATTAGAAGGTTACTTTTTGAAAAATAAAAGGTTTATGTAACTAGGATTCTTATCTCTCTTAGTTTCTTTTTTTTTTTTTTTTTTTTTTTGGGATCAAGCCTTATTGTAAAGGGAAAGAGAGAAAAGAATCAAATTTTTGGGAAAGATTCTCTCCACCCTACTCCATTCTCCACGATTTTTAGAGGGGGAGAAGCCCCAAAATCGTTGGAAGCCTCCCTCTCGTCTCTTATCTCTTCTCCTCTCCTTCCCCCTATAAATACCCCATAGCATTCTCTTGTAAACAAGCTCAATTCATTAGTTAAATTTCTTCTTCTCTTCTTCTAGTTTTTGACTTTCTAAGTTCTAGTTTGATTTTATGATTTCAATTCCATGGTTGTAATGCTTTTGATTCATGCTTTAATTTTATGTCTTCAATATGGTTGTAATAATTAAATTCTAGTTTAGTTTTAAAGCTTTCTACTCTAGGCTTCTAATTCTAGTGAGAAGAGTTAGAGACTTGGAAAAGGAAGTCATGCAAGGATTAATCAAGTGTTCAAGCTTCTTCAATTTCATTCATGCAAAGCCTAATTAATTCATGCACTCTCAACTTTGGTAGAAGGGAGTATCAATTTCTTATTTTTATTTTTATGTTCTTCTTCTTCTTAACCTCTTAATTCTTCTAGTTTCTAATTTCTTCTTCTTATTCTCTACCTCTTTCTTCTTCTATTAGTTTTATTTTATTAGTATTCTCATCTCCATTAATCCCTCCATTCTATTAGGAATTTTCATTCTCCATTATTTTTATTTTCATTATCATCCTCCACCTCTCTAATTCAATCATGCATTTAGGATTTTATTTTTTATTCAATATTATTATTATGGATTATGGTAGGATTTTAATTTAATTATTTTTGTTTTAATTTCAGATTTGGTAGCATCATTTCAAGTGTGAGAAGCAAGCAATTTCAATCCGGTTCAAGCCCCTTCGGGTTTTACATCTCTAATCTCTTAGTCTCATTCTCTCTCTCTAATCTCTTCTTTTGGTTTTTTCATGTGGTTGTGATGTGTGGCTGCAATTTATTCCTTCTAATCCGTGTTAGTTTTGATAGGTTAGATGTTTATGTGTTAGGATACCAATTCAATTCGCTAGATGCTTGTGAGTTAGGATGCGTTAATTTTCGTTAGTTTAATTAGTTTAATTTAATACTTTAATTTGATTCACTTTGCATTACTTTTAAGTGAGTAAAATAGAGTGGCGTACATCTCCTTGAGTTCGACCCGTAGCTATGACTGATCTGTACACTTGCGGTTATTATTTCTTGCAAACAATATACTAGTTTATACCCTCATCAGTGATTCTAAACCCGTAAAGTAAATATCAAGGGATGTGACTTCATTGCGAATTACCCATGACTACACATGGGGTCCAACAACTAACCATGGGGCTAAATGTGTTTCCATGCCGTGTGTTTGTGCATGATAGTGGTGTAGGAAGTGACTATCATCCAATTTCATAGTACTTAGTATGATGTGCCCCACCTCCCCGGGGGTAGAGGCACAATAGGGAGTACCTTCGTCATTTGATATCACTTCGAACACGATGCATGATGCAGTTAGTACCACAAAAAGGTTAGCCAAACATGTTATCAACCAATCAATGCATAAGGGAGAAAACTATTATGTTCAACGGTAGCATCTTATTATTGAAAGTTTGACCATCAATCCCCAGTGGAGTTACCACTGTGAGGATTTATTTTGGCGCATTGCCGTGCGGAGGGGTTTTTTGCTCCTCGGTTAGAGAGAGAAGGAAGGCGTCTTCTCGATGTTAAATTATCGAGGGATGGGGGTCATACAATAATATGGAATGGAGTCGCCACCAAGGATTAAGGCCTAGGACTTGATTGGTGTAGCCCTCCGTTTGGTTTGGTCAGAGATTTGGGGTAAATGATCAGGTTACGAGAGTGGGAAGTTGTTAGGTACCCACCTCGCCCGGATAAATTGGTCTTTCTACTAAATGCTAGTTTTTGAATATTCTCCATTTATTAATGTCATATATCCACATGTATGGCTAAATAATGATGCACAAATTGTTAAACGAATTAAAACGTTTCATTCTAACTACTAAATATACTACACAGGAATGCTTTGAGAATCTACATCATGCCAAAATTAAAGGTTAATAGTAAAAATATATACCTGTATGCTTTAGACCAATGCAATTATGAAAAATGCAATGCAAAAGACATCCTCCAGCTCAAGTGGAGACAAACGACTAACTTTGTCCTCTGTCAGATAGAGTAACGACTTACAAGTGTTGAATCTTTGGGGCTCGGACAGAATAATAGTGTTTTGTGGTTTTAGGAGCTGGATCCCCAATTCTCGGGCACAATGGCTACGCCATGGAAGAATTCTGGGAGGCGGGCGAAAAAGGGTTGAAGAAGCCAGATTTGGATATCCCAGACTTCGAACAAGGGGATAAGGTTTGAAAGCTCTGGGGGTTTCCCCTCTCCCGGAAACTTGGAACGGTGAAATGAGGGGGGGGGGGACCCCCTTTTTATCGGCTACCTGGTGGGGCCTTGCCTGTCTATGGTGCCACATGGTAGGGCTATGCCTGTCTATGCCGTCGTGTGGCAGGGTTACACCCATCTATGGTGCTACGTGGCAGGGTCGTGCCTGTTTGCGATGTCGCTACGCATGCGGTGCATGCTCTATAGGGGTTATGTGGGCGTTATGAGTGTTTTGAGGCTTTTTGGTGCTTCTGCGGTCTTTGGAGGATGGTTTCCATGGGACATTGTCAGTCATTTGCGTCCAATTGTTATCATTGTTGGGGGGGTGACAAAATTCAAAGTCTACAGGGTGTTACAGAGGTTAGGGTGGGTGGCAGTCAATATCGGCTGTGTGGCCCTCCACCAAGCATCAGCCTCTTCGTGGAACTGATAATTGGCACATATCAGCTTATGCTCATCGGTTCACTTGAGCACTGTGAAGGCCTTCTTAATTCCCAAACCCACTTTGTCGAAAATAGTGAATCCTATACCAGCTTGGAGAAGATAAGAGGATGAAGCTTCTGAAACCTTTCCCTTAGTTTATACACATCAGTCCAAATAGCTGACACAGGTTGTACTTGTGGTATAGCTTGGAACCAGGCATTTACATTGATCATGAACTGTTACTACTGTTATTGCATGGTCGCCTGCATGTCCTCCATATACGTATGTTGTTGGTGTTGGAACCCTCTTATCATGTCAACCATGATTGTAGAGACATCATGAGTAGTGAGTGCGGGCTAGACAGTAGGAATGGTGGGATCTGAAGTCTTGGCTGCCTCCTATTTTGGGGATGGTGGATCCTTGGATGCTTGGTATTGGGTTCGCAACATACTTGATTTTTGGAGAATGGAATCCCATTAATATAGCTAACACAGGTTGTGCTCGCTGTATAGCTTGGAACCAGGCATTTACATTGATCATGAACTGTTACTACTATTATTGCATGGTCGCCCGCATGTCCTCTATATTCGTATGTTGTTGGTGTTGGAACCCTCTTATCATGTCAACTATGATTGTAGAGACATCATGAGTAGTGAGTGCGGGCTAGATAGCGGGAATGGCAGGATCTGAAGTCTTGGCTGCCTCCTATTTTGGAGATGGTGGATCCCTGCATGCTTGGTTTTGGGTTCGCAACATACTTGATTTCTGGAGAATGGAATCCCATTAATATATGTGCATATGTTAGACTCATCATGGCATGCGCATACATTCACATAGTAGAGTCGTATTCGGAAGTGCTTCATTGTGAGACGTAGAGACTTAGTAGGGAAGAGGTTCCCTATTAGATAAGTGCGTTCTTCACGTGCTGGGCAACGACCCTTGATGTTTGAATTCGACTAGAATTATATCTCTTTGGGATAATGTCCCTCTGGTACATTCCCATGCTCCGACCTTCTAGTGATAAGATGGCGTGGACCTTGGTGGTGACGTCATAGTTGGACCTTGTTGGCCCGTATAGAGGACTTGGTCCCTGGATGACTTTTTGGGTCTAGTCCTCTGGGATTACCAAATGGGTTTTGATGTAGCCAGGCCTGGGCTGGCTTCTTCTTTGTGTTAGGACCCCCGGTGTATCGGGATTGGCCCGTGCATTTTTGGTTTATCACTTGCCCCCCACTCTCTTGGAATGGAGTGCTTAAGAGAGTAGTGTCGTTGTTACTGTCTTCAATCTTGTGAGGGGCTTACTGTAAATAAAGCTTCTTAGAATGAGTTTTGTGATTGAGCATCTCGTGACCGTCAAATGGACTTTGCTTCTTGGCATAGATGGCTATTTCTTCTTTCCTAAAAATTGATAATTGGGGGAGATGTTTGGGTCAAACCTCCATCACTACACCTTTCCACCTTTTCTGATCTTGATTTTTGGGGCAGATGGCTTTTTCTCCTTGTAGGAAGTTGGTAAGTGGGAGAAGTGAGGTGGTTCAAACCCTCCTTACTACCTTTTTATTCCCCTTTTTGTTTTCTTTTTCTTTTTTTTCCTCATTTTGCGTTCTTTTTCCTTTTTTCCTCCTTTTCTTCATTTTTCTCCCATTTTCTCTCTTCATTGGAGCTTTACCACTTTTTTCCTTTTTTCATCAAGTGCACTTTTCTTGCCCCCCATGTGTTTGCCATTTTTCCTCTTAGAGAGTTTTTTTTTTCAATCTTCACTCGGTCTCGTCCATTGTTATTTGCTCAAGGGTTTCTTCCCAACCGCCTTCATCTTGCCCACCTTGCTTGCAAAAAGGGGGAGTCTTGCTCTTCATCACCTCAAGGTGCTCTTCATCACCTCAGGGTTCAGGGTCTCACCCCTCATGCCTTGCAGCCAACATCTCACCCTTGATGCCTTGGGGTTCAGGGTCTTGCCCTTTAGCCTCCACGTGCTTGTGGCCAGAGGTCTCGCCCTCCATGTCTCATGGCCAAAGGTCTCGCCCTTCGCGGCTTGCGATCTTTCCCGCCTCACAACTTGACATCTCACCCTTCACGCCTCGGGGTCCAGGGTCTCGCCCTTAAGCCTCATGGCTCGGCATCTCGCCCCTCGTGGTCTACAGTCCCACATCTCGTCCTTCACGTGCACTCAGCCAGAGGTCTCGCCCTCCATGCATCGCGGCCAGGGGTCTCACCTTCATCGTGCTTGTGACCAGAGGTCTTGCCCACCATGTCTCGCTGCCAGGGGTCTTGCCCTTCGCAGCTCGTGATCATGCGGCTTGTGATCTTACCTGCCTCGTAGCTCGACATCTCGCCCTTGGACTTGAAGCCTCGCGGTCTTTCCTGCCTCATGGCTTGTTGTCTCGCCCTTCCTTTAGGTTCACTGGTTGTAGACGCTGAATTTTGCCTCCCCCCAGCGATGACGACAATAGGATGCAAAAGACTAGCAATGCCCTTTAAATACTCATTTCCTTTGGGGTAACTCAAACACCCCCTGTTCCATTTTGTTTCCACCCATGGTCCCCCGCATTCTCGAAATGACCCCCCACGATGCCCTCGATTAAATCCTTGACCCAGTGGCATCGCGCACGACCATGGCACCGCACTTGGCTGCGGCACCAACTGCCAGAACCGTACTCGACCGCGGCACCTCACACTCGGTGGTGGGGCAGCCCGACGTGCCATGCCCGGTCGTGGCACCTCCCGACAGCGCTGCTTCCGGCCGCGACGCCGTAGCAGCCAGGGATTTTTCCCCCTCCATGGCACCGCCTAGGTACCCAAAATAAAATTTTTTTGTCCGGTAGCGTCGCCAAACGGTTTTTACCTATAAATAGCCCCCCACCCCTCATTTAAAAAAAAACTCAAGTTGAGGAGAGGGGGGACCCCCAGAGCTCTAGTTTTCAGTTTTTTTTCCTATTTTCCTAGTTTTGGGGACCTGCCCCTTTTCGATTTTGAGCCTTCGAGCCTGGTTCCTCTGTCTGGAGTTCGGGTCCTCCGGACCTGCCTTTCCTAACCCAATTCTGTTCAAAACCCCGAAGCCTCCCATGGCCTAGTCACCTTGCCCGATGTCCTAATCCCCAGTTTCCAAAGCATTTTTCGATGCCGTTATTCTGTCCGAGGTCCTAGTATCCGACGCCCGTGTGCTATTACTCTACCTGATATTTGAAGAAGCCTAGTTTCTGAAGCTCTTCGACGCCATTGTTTTGTCCGAGGTCTTAGCACCCGACACCCGTACGCCGTTATGTTGCCCAACATCCGGGTAAGTACTCCCCAAATATTTTTTCGACGCTGTTATTCTACCTGAGATCCAGGTAACTACTTTCTAATGCCGTTACTCTATCCGATGAAGGACAAAGCTAGTCTTTTGCCTCCACCTAAGCTGGGGGACATGATTCATCCCGTATAACTGCATTGATTTAAACGCATACAAGTATTTAACTCTTTAGACTTTTAAATTATGACTGTGTAGTGTACAGTAGTTAATTTAATTAAGCAGTGTGTGCATCATTTTAGCTATATATGTGGGAAAAGTACATTTATAAAGGAAGAATATTTGAAAACTAGCATCTAGTAGAAAGATCGGTTTACCCGGGTGAGGTGGGTGCCTAACATCTTCCCACTCTCGTAACCTGACCACTTACCCCTAATATCTGACCAGACCAAGAAGTCTTGTAATCCCTCACCGGGCTACACCATTGGGTCCTAAGCCCTAATCCTAGGTGCTGACTCCATTTCATTTAATTGTATGACCCCCATCTCCTGATTAATCATAACCATCTGAGAAGACGCATTCCTTCTCTCTCTCCAACCAATGAGCATAACCCCAAAAAAACTCCATCGAGCCAAGTGCGGGGGAAGCCAAGACCCCCCTCGCTACACGGTTTTGGAATGGAACGGATGCTCACAGTGGCAACTCCACTAGGGATTGATGGTCAAGCTTTCAATACTAGATGCTACCGTTGAATGCAAGAATATTCTTCCTTTTGCATTACTGATTGATAACATGTTCGGCTAACCCCCTTTATGTACTAACCACATCATGCATCGTGTTCAAAGTGATGTTAAACAAAGAGGGTACTCCCTATTGTGCCTATACCCCTGGGGAGGTGGAGCACATCATACTAAGTACTCTAAGATCGGATGATACCCGCTTCCGCCACCACTATCATGCACACACAACACCGCATAGAAACACACAACCCCATGGTTAGTCGTTGGATCCCATATGTAGATATGAATAATTTGCGGCAAAGCCACAACCCTTGATATTTACTGCACGAGTTTAGAATCACTGACGAGGGCATTCACTAGTGTGTCGTGGGGTACGTTACTCATAAAGGGCACTAGTTTGATTCCTCTGAGGTCGTGTGACCTACTATCCAGGTATTTTAAAAGCACCACGTACTGACGATTCAGAACCACAAGCGATAGATATATAGGTGCTGTCAAGGGTGACCTTTTTCTTTCCTATCAGCCTACCCATTTCATACATCATGTAGGAGATTAGACCATATATGATAGGATATACCACAAACTAACGTAGTAAACCTCTGGGGCTGAAAATGAGTTTCTTGGCAGTATATTCTCCTTAATGTAGCTTACTCGTCCTGGGAAAGGGCTCTATTTATCCCTCGATAGTCCCTCAATGAAAGCGACATAATCATTCGGGATGGTGTATCAAACAAAAAATTGTAGCCTCGATAGTCCCTCAAAAAATGGTACACCACCCAGGACATTATGTCAATAATGGAGCTCTGGTTATACCGAAATGGAAGGTACTCTACATTAACTGAAGATGGACTATTAGGAGATCCTCTAGAAAGCCTCTTCGTGATGGTCCTAATACGATCTCTGGGAGCCATCGAACAAGAGAGGATTTATGGCTAGAAATGGAGCGAAGAGGTCAGGAATGGATTGCCATGCCACCTAACCACTATTTTGTATATATATGTTTGTATATTTGCTTTGTAAACTAGAACATAGATATGTGTATATACATATATAAAGAAAATTAAAAAAAAAAAAGAAAAAATCTTCTCAAGTCCTAAAATAAATTTCGTAAAGCACAATCCACGATAAGAAATATTCCTGTTACTCGTGTGGGCCCTTCATGATAATGGGCTAACCCGAGTTGGTCCAATTTGATCCCTAGAGGTCTTAAGTACTTTTGTTCCTCCACTCAGACAGAGTTTAGTAAGGTCAGCACCTAGTGTGGGCACCATGAATCCGTCAAATGTCATCCCGTCAATTGAAGTACTGAATCAGGAAATGGTTAGCATGCGAAAAGAAATGACAGAGATAAAACAGTTGGTCACATAGATGGTTCAAGCGATGCAGGTCTAGTTTAGAGGAGATAATGCGCAAAGCCCTGGAGAACCTAAGATGACACTGGCGGTATCTAGGGTCTAGTCTGAAGTCGTTTTAGAAGAAGAGGAGGTTGTTATTGTCAACACCCTACAGAATCCACCTGAGACTAAAGGGAAAAGCAAATGAAGGAAAAGTTCGAGAAACTGGAGATCACCGTGAAAGGTAAAACAGTTACAAAGCCAGAGCCAGAAGATGATTTGATTTGGTCTTCTTTATGATAGGAAGAATACCCGAAGATTTCAAATAGAAGCTAGATAAGTTTGATGGAACTGGAGACCCCAAAGCCCACTTAAAAATCTTCATCACTGTGGCCAAGTCATGGGAACTCACAGAAAACCAGATGAGTCGGGCCTTCCTTTATTCATTAGCTGGATCAACTCTGAGGTGGCTCACCCAGTTGGACCAAACCCAAACTCAAACCTGATCGACAGTTGTGAAGGCATTCACAAAGCAATATTCTTACAACACTGAATTGGATATCGCACGACGAGAGTTGGAGACACTAAGGCAAGGGCCAAATGAAGGGTTCTCCAATTTCATCATGAGGTTTAGAGAGAAGGCCACAAAGATATGGAGCAGCCCGACAGAAGCAGAACCAGTGGAGATGATCTTGGAGAATCTGTATGGAGAATATCATGATTGTCTCTACAGCCAACAACTCACAACTTTCGAAGCACTCATAGCCACAGGGAAGCGCATTGAAGATAAATTGTTCAGAGATGTAAACGTCCAGGATGATCACATGATGCAAAATCAGAAATAAAACCCAGAGGTGAACATGGTAAATTCAAGTCTATGTGAGTTCACTGATATGGGCATGACTAGGTCTATGGCATACATCGAATTGAAGAAATTAGGGCTTTTAGGCACGGTCCGACCACGACTGGTCAAAGATCCTCCACCTTCTTGGTATGACCCGGGTCACTATTGTGACTATCACACCCAAAAGGGGCATCCTACTGATGAATGCATTGCACTCGGGCATGCTATCTGGGACCTACTAGAAGCAGAAAAGTTTAAACTGGGGGCGGACACTGATTAAGGACGTCATTGTCGCCCGAAGGCATTAAACTATGCTCATTAACTTGATGAGCAATCAGTTTTTCCGACCGACTTAAAATGGAACTAGTACCCAGCTTTGGTTAGAAGGGCACTTTTGATGGAACAAACTGCACAGTCCCATGACAAAGCAGTGACAATACTTCACTCTTGTATAGACAGGATCGCACTGAAGACATCATTGGGTCCGCATCCCTTAGGTCTTTAGGTCTTTTCATTCAGTTAAATTTATTTTGGTAAACTCATCCACCTTGTGTTTTCCATTAGCTGTCAATGAATATGATTTCTTGTCCATCTACTCATTCTCTTTCTTTTCGCTTTTATTCAAATAGCAGCTTATGATGATCTCATAACTGATAGTTAAAAATAAAAATCTGCTACCCATTTTTCCAATGTTAAAGTCTTGATGATCAAAGATCTGGAGATTTCCATACATCTGATCCCCTTCCAATGAACCGGAAGCCTAGATGAAGATCGTCTCATAAACCCTATTAAGGGAGGGCCCCCTTTGGCCACTAGTCATCCTAAATAAACCCTGAGACAACAAAATCTGTTAGTCCCCCAGTTGTGCCTTAGCCTTTTCCTTTGAAAAACTCACTTTGGCCCACCTACACCTCATTATCCATGTATCCTCTTACTCATCAAAATGTCACATTAGCTTCTAGGGTCTAACCGGAAGAAGTCTCCTCGGTGAAGTAAGATGCCACAAAGACAATATGTTTTCGAAGGAATTAAAAAAAAAAAAAGAGTAGCTCCATCTCCACAACCAAAATTGGGCCAATCTCAAAAGAAATAAAAATGAGAGTTCAAAAAAAAAAAAAAAATGAGAGTTCAAAAAAACAAATGATGAAAGCAAAAAGAAACAAGAGTTACAAAAAAAAAAGAGAGGATGCACTAGCTCAAGACATTGCAAACAATTGAGAGCAATTAGACCCTGGGACAAAAATTGCCAATTTTCCTTCGGAGATGGAATTGTAAAAATTATCAAGGTTGAAATTACCAAAGTCTTCAGTTGAAACACGAGAGGGATTGCCAAACTTCTTGATTACACTACTGAAAAGAAAAAGTTCCCCAACAAGTTCAGTTACCAGACTCTTGGTAGAACTTTGGGAGCACAAGTGTTGAGTCATGGTTGGACCCTAGGGGCACATTTGAGCCTCTACCATCCTTTGGAACCTAGTCCAAAGCCCCATTACAACCTAGTGATGAGACTCTCCTCAGCAGCTTCGAACTCACCCGGCTATGATGGAACTTAATTATCAAGGCTTTAACGTTGGGACATCTTTGTCTTGAACTACGTTCGACCTGATCCCTACTTAGGTTACGCAGGCAACTTGATAAAAAGAACAATCAAGTTCGGTCCTCCCACATATACAATCCTCCATCCATCCATTTACTTCTTATCTCTTCTACTCTCCATGTTTCCACTATTCCCTCATTCATCAGTATGTCTCTCTTTGATGCGACCCAATGACAGATTAAAAAAAAAGAAAAAAAAAGACAATCTATCTACCAAGGTCAAGGGAATTTATGGCTTGGAACATCAGTAGCAGTGTACTCACCCTTTTAACCAACAAGGTGACTAGGGGAATACCAGAGGAAGGAATTAAGTTGTCACTGGGGCAATCTCTATCCGAGATGATGGGGCATGAGGAAGAAAATTTATTTCCCTGGGGTAGTCTACATGGAAAGAGCATCTGAAATAAGATGGGCATCCTGTCCATGGAGATCAGATCCTAATCGTTGAAGAACCTCGATGAACACATGGAAAAGAAAGACAATGCTCCTCATGGAGGACGGGAAGAATGACCTATCCATCCATCTTGGTCGCATCCATTTTGACCTGTTGGGGTAAAGTTCTGCCCATTCGATTTTGGCCCCTCAATGTCTGTCGAGCCTATGCAAGTAACATGGATGTGAATAATATGCCTACGTGGAATTATGCAATAGGATTTCAAAATGAAATACTTTTGTAATTAAATGTTTTTCAAAAGAAAAAAAGAAAAAAGAAAAAAAAAGAGGTGGATTACAACCATGGAAAATATTTGTCTCTACCTAGGTTTTTGGTGCTACCAAAACATTAATGCACTAACCATTTGTGAAGAACAGGTGTTGTGTAGTATAGAAATGAAGGATATTTGGTAAGCATTTATGATTGTATATGATTGCTTTTCATTTGCCGATTTTGCATCACAAACACTTGCATAAATTTGATTATTTCATCTCTTTACATAAAAATAAAAAATTTCATCATATATAAGGATTGCATTGTCACATGTCTAAACATTGATTTTTGTTGCACTCACATACAACCTAATCTCATATCATTTGGCTCCTACCACACTCCTGTATGGCTTAACCAAACCTTCAGTCTCTTCTGCATTCGCGAGCAATTCGATTATTTGACCACTGCTGGATTCATCAATGACCTTTAAAAATTCTGTACTCTTGTGCAATTTGATCCTATTAATCCCTACTATACTTGTGCATAGCTTGATCATTTCAATCCCACTATACTCACGTATGGTATAATCACATGTGGATCTTCTGGTTTCAACCATACTCACATACAAATTGATTATGCAATTTGATCCTATTGATCTCTACTATACTCGTGTATAGCCTGATCATTCATTAAACCCACTATACTCGTGTATAATTTAACTGGCCTACTAATTTGATCCCCCTTGTACTCATGTACAAGTTAATCATTGACTTTTCTGATCCTTGCTATACTTGTGTGTGGTTCGATCGTCCCATCAATTTTCGCTCTCAGTTGTACTCTCATTTAGATCGATCCATCAAAAGATCAAATCCAGTCGAGCGATGCCGTCTCATCCTCAAAAGATCAAATCTGACCGAACGATGCTCAAATGGTCGCACATAGTCCTTCTAATCTCCACTATACTCGCATATAGTCTGACCTCCCGTGGTCCCTTGATTTCTGCTATACTCGCGTATAGACCGACCTCTCATGGTCTCTTGATCTCTTCTATACTCATGTATAGTCCGACCTCTCGTGGTCTCTTGATTTCCTCTATACTCGCATATACACCGACCTCCCGTGGTCTCTTGATTTCTGCTGTACTCGCGTAGAGACCGACCTCTTGTGGTCTCCTAATTTTTTCTATACCCGCATATAATTCGACCTCCCAGGGTCCCTTGGTTTTCGCGATACTCACGTATAGTCCAAACTCCCATTGCATCCTGATCTTCGCTATACTCATGTATAGTCTAATCTCCTGTGGTTTTCCAATCCCTGCTATACTCGTGTATGGCTCAATCACTCGGTGACCCCATCTTTCTAGTTTCAAGGCCATCGCATTGAACGTTTTTCCCCAATTTTCATGATGCCATCGCATCGTATGTTTTCTAAAAATCAGTCTTGATGCCACCTCATTATACATTTTTTCCCAAGTGGTCACGATGCCATCTCATTATACCTTTCTCCAGGTTGGTCGTGATGCCATCTCATTGTGCTTCTTTTCCCCAGTCAGTCACAATGCCATCTCATCGTTACACCTTTCAAAATCTGGTCGCGATGCCATCTCATCATTGCACATTTCAAAATTCGATTGCGATGCCGTCTCATCGTTACACATTTCAAAATTTGGTCGCGATGCCGTCTCATCATTGCACCTTTTAAAATTTAGTCGCGATGCCATCTCATCATTACACATTTCAAAAATTTGGTCCCAATGCTGTCTCATCGTTACACAGTTCAAAAATTCGATCGTGATGCTGTCTCATCATTGCACATTTCAAAATTTGGTCATGATGTCATTTCATCATTACACATTTCAAGATTCGATCGTGATGCTGTCTCATTATTGCATCTATCAAAATTTGATCGCAATGCCGTCTCATCATTGTACATTTTAAAATTCGATCGTGATGACGTCTCATTATTGTACATTTCAAAATTTGATCGCGATGCTGTCTCATTGTTGCACATTTTAAAATTCGGTCGCGATGCCGTCTCATTTTTTCACATTTCAAAATTCGGTTGTGTTGCCGTCTCATTGTTACACATTTTAAAATTCGGTCATGATGCCTTCTCATCGTTGCACATTTCAAAATTCGATCATGACGCCGTCTCATCGTTACACATTTTAAAATTTGGTCGCGATGCCGTCTCATCGTTGCACCTTTTAAAATTTGATCGCGATGCTGTCTCATCGTTGCACATTTCAAAATTCAGTCGCAAAGTCATCTCATTGTTGCACATTTCAAAATTTGATTATGATGCCATCTCATCATTTAGTCATGTTGCCATCTCATCGTTTGATCGCGATGCCATCTCATCTTTTGGTCACGATGCTCTCTCATCGTTTGGTTGTGTTGCCATCTCATCATTTGGTTGCGATGCCATCTCATCATTTGGTCACGATGCCATCTCATCGTTTAGTCATGATGCCATCTCATCGATTGGGCACGATGCCATCTCATCGTTCTGTCATGATGCCATCTCGTCGTTCGGTCAGGATGCCATCTCATCGTTTGGTCATGATGCCATCTCATTATTTGGTCACAATGCTATCTCATCATTCGGTCATAATGCCATCTCATCGTTTGGTCACGATGCCATCTCATCGTATGTCCCCAAGGAAAAATTCAGTTAGTAGGCCTTTTAAATCGAGCATCGCTCAAAGCCATTACTCTTTTTGATCTTTTGATTACTCATTTACCGAGATAGGTTTGGGTGTTCAGAACTACAAAAAGAATTTTCATCGAATGGTTTACCGAGATAGGTTTTATCATTCACCGAGCAAATTTGTCGAGTTAGATTTTATTGTTCAAAACTTCATCACCTATGAGCAAAGTGGCAATAGTAGTTACTCAACCCCAAGAAGTTTACCAAAAGGTTTACTAAGGGACCCCTATTACCTTTGAGCAAAGTAATAGAGTAGTTGCTCAGCCCAAGGAGGCTTATTGAAAAGTTTAACTAGGCAACACCGTCACCTTTGAGCAAAGTGACGATAGTAGTTGCTCAAAAGATTTGTCGAATGGTTTACCGAGATGCGTTTTTTTCGTTCAACTCTGTCACCTATGAGCAAAGTGCCATGATCCATGCTATGACAAAATCAAGCGATCTTGTGTCTTTGCCCTTCGGCTATTGGCATAGGTCTCGGCCAAAGAGGGGGAAACTGTAGACGCTGAATTTTTTCACCCCCCAGCGATGACGACAACCGGATGTGAAAGATTGGTAATGCCCTTTAAATAGTCCTTTCCTTTGGGGTAACTTGGATACCCCTTATTCCATTTTGTTTCCACCCGTGGTCCCCCCACATTCTCGGAATACCCCCCACAATGCCCTCGCTTAAAGCCTTGACCCAGTGGCATCGCACGCGGCCGTGACACTGCCCGGCTATGGCACCGCCCAGCAGCACCGCGCTCGACCGTGGTACCACCAGGTAGCACCACGCTCGGCCGCGGTACCTCTCGATAGCATCGCGCTCAGCTGCGGTGCTGCCCAGCAGTGCCATGCCCTAGGCCACGACGTTGCCAGGGTACCCAAAATGAAATTATTTTATCTGACGGCGCCGCCAAATCTCCCGCGACGTCGCCAAACAAATTTTTGCCTATAAATAGCCCCCATCCCTTATTTCAAAAAAGTCTCAAGTTGAGGAGAGGGGGAGGGGGGACCCCCAGAGCTCCTATTTTCAGTTTTTTCCTTTTTTCCTTATTTTGGGGCCCTCCCCTGTCCGATTTTGAGCCTTCGAGCCTAGTCCCTCTGTGTGAAGTTCAGGTCCTTTGGACCCACCTTTCCTAACCCGATTCTGTCCAAAACCCCGAAGCCTCCCATGGCCTAGTCACCTTGCCCGATGTCCTAATCCCCAATTTCTGAAGCATTTTTTTACGCTGTTATTCTGTCCGAGGTCCTAGTATCCAGCGCTTGTGCACCATTACTCTGCCTGATATTTGAGGAAGCCTAGTTTCCAAAGCTCTTCGATGTCGTTGTTATGTCCGAGGTCTCAGCATCCGACAACCGTACACTGTTACGCTGCCCGACATCCAGGTAAGTACTCCCTAAATATATTTTCGACGCCGTTATTCTGCCTAATATCCATGTAACTACTTTTCGAAGACGTTACTTTGTTCGATGAAGGACAAAGCCAGTATTTTGCCTCCACCTGAGCTGGGGGATGCGATTCGTCCCATATAACTGCATTGATTTAAACGCGTGCAGGTATTTAACTCTTTCATCACATTTTAATTCTGTAATAATGTTGAGTTTTAAATTATGACTGTGTAGTATACAATAGTTAATTTAATTAAGCAGTATGTGCATCATTTTAGCTATACAAGTGGAATAGGACATTTATGAAGGAAGAATATTTGAAAACCAACATCTAGTGGAAAGATCGATTTACCCGGGCGAGGTGCGTGCCTAACACCTTCCCACTCCCGTAACTTGACCACTTACCCTGAACCTCTGACCAGACCAAACAAAGTCCTGTAGCCCTTCACAGGGCTACCGCAATGGGTCCTAGGCCCTAATCCTAGGTGGCAACTCCATTTCATTTAATTGTATGACCCCCATCCTTGATGGATCATAACCATCTGAGAAGATGCATTCCTTCTCTCTCTCCAACTAAGGAGCATAACCTCGAAAACCCCCCTCTGAGCTGTGTGTGGGAACAACCACACCTCACACATGGTTCCAAAAAGGAACGGATCCTCACAGTGGTCACCCCCTTCCCTTCTTTTATTTATTCTTTTTTTTATGTTACTAATTTGAACTTGGCCTTTCTCGTAGGTGTAACTTGATCTTCTTGGTTTGCATTGTGCCCTCTACTTAATTTCCGCATTTTTCTCGCTGGCCTCATACGTTCCCCTTGCTTTGTTTGTCACTTGTATCCATTGTGAATACCCTTGTGTTTTAGTCTTTTGAAATTCTCTCTTGGTTGTTTGCTCATGCGTGTTTCAAATCACCCTTGAGGTGATTAGCTTAGCGTTGGGGAGTTTCACTCGAGTAAGTTTTCTCTTCCTATTGCCATGTCGAGTAGCTCTGACCTTGACGCTATACATGTGGGGAATAACACCGATGGGCGTATTTCAGGCTCATCCCTGTCCGAGTCTGATGTGGACACCCTCCCTCCGTTGCCTTCCCCTCGGCCTTTATTTAGTGACGACGGGGAGGGAGCCACTGGCCCCGTCCATCCTGACGAAAGCCTAGGTTTGGATTGTCATTCCAATGGAGATGATTTTGAGGTATCTGCCCCTGTTATGGACATAACCAGTAGGATGGGATGGTACCAAAGTATTTTGACCACTTCCAACCTGACAACCTTACGTCAGTTATACCATATTTCCTCCAAGATTATCCTTCGCATTCCTGGGGAAGGTGATTGAGCTTTCTCCCACCGAGCATATGAGATCTGTCTTTATGAGGTTGCCTTCTCTAGCGGTCTTCACTTCCCTATCCTTAAGTTTGCCAAGTTGGTGCTAGACCACTGGCACCTCACCCCGGGGCACCTATTACCCAACTCCTGGAGGGTCATCTTGGGCTTCTTTGTGTTCTTTGCTCGGTTGGGTCATGCCGCTACTGTTCCTTTGTTCTCATTTTTTTATGTGTTGAGGAGAGGAGAGGGACGGTACCATTTTTGTCTTCGTACCTTCAAGGGAACCTTTGCCAACTTTGACTTCTTCGAGAAGATGCCTAATTCAGTTAAACGCTGGAGGGGCTGATGTTTCTTTGTCTCGATCCCTCGATGTCCATTACGGACCCATTGGGGGACGATTAACCTGAAGAGTGTGAACCGCTCCCTTGACCTAAATGACTTTGAGAAAGAGTCTCTCAACTAGTGCCTAAAAGGTAATAGGTTTGACGTTCATCAGATGGAATCGAAAGCCTTTCTGTTCCTTTGGAAGTTGAGTCCTTGAAAGTTCTTAGTTTTGTCTTTTATTCACCGTGCATATACCCTATTTTTCCTTTTGTTTGTCTTGATGCCAACTTAATTTCTTTCCATGTTACTGTTGCCAATGAACCTTCGACCCAACCCTGATCAGTTCCGCGTCAATGCCACGAAGAAGAAGAAGGCTTCCAAGGCATCGCGTCCTCGCAAGGATGCCTCCTCTATTTCTGCCATAACGGAGGATGTTGATGCGGCTAACCTCCCGACCTCCATGCCCAATGTGGTCATGGCTATGGGTGCAAAGATGAAGGATGGTCCCAGCCCTCAGGGCATAGGGAAGGGTTCCCTTTTGTTCAAGCTTCCCCGACCGACTCCCGCTGTCACCCCTCCTGCTACTATTTCTGGTGCTGTCGCTCTCTCCTCCTCTAAGGGTAAAGAAGTGGTCTTTTTTGCAGGTGTTAGCGAGGACCCGCCCCCTTCCCCCCTTGGCCCTTCCTTGGGATATCCATGATAGGGATTCCATCATGGTGAGTTTAGATATTGCTCAGGAGTGGGTGGACAAGAGTTACCTTCCTTCCGATCGTGAGTTCTTATAGAGGGTATCTGATCCGGAGCTGGCGGGGATTCTCTACAAAGATATGGCCTCAGTGAGTTCACACCTCTTTATATTTTCCTCCTTATGTTTTTATGTATTTGAGGTTTGGTGACTTCGTCTTGGCTGTAGGTCTTTTATCGCATTGCAGAAGCATTGCTACACTGTGAGAAGTATGCCTTCCAGAATGTTCAGTATGCCCGGCACATGCGGGGTCTGGAGAGGCATATTCTGGAGCAGAAGGCTACTTATGAGGAGGGTACTGCTCAGGAGAGATGGCCGAGGAGATTAGTGTACTTTCTTTCCAAAAGGCTGCTTTGGAGGCCGGGACCTCGGACTTGTCTGCCAAGGTTCGAGCACTCGATGATGAGCTTCATGCCTTAAGGCAAAAGCATGAGGTTGATCTTCTCCACGTTTGCAAGCAGGCTGTAGCTAAGTTTCGGGAGTCTCGAGCTTGTGAGGACATGTTTTATGAGTACAACGATGAGGTTTACACTATGGGCGTAAATGACACTGTGGATTTTGTCCTTGGGAGAGATCCCGATTATGATTTTTTTGAGTTTCAGAGCTATGCCCCGCCTGCTGCTACAGACAATGATGAGGTAGTAGTAGCTAATGCTCCTCTAGAGGAGGGTGTTGAGGTAGCCCAGTCTTCGAGGGTAGTTACTCCTCTGTCCTTCAGAACCACATCTCCTTCATCTCCGAGGGTATCATCTCCTGATCATGACACTGCTACTACCGCTCCCCTTGAGCCTTAAGGTTGCATTCCTTGTGTGAAATCACCTAGAGGGGGGGTGAATAGGTGATGCTAGTAAAAATAAAATCTTTTGAGGAAATATTGAGTTATTAACAAAACGTAAAGTAATTGCACAAATAACACACAAATTTTATAGTGGTTCGGCCAAAACTTGCCTACATCCACTCCTCTCACCTTAGAGAGAATTCCAATAAAAACAATCTTGAGAAAGAGCAAGAGAACTCATATAAATCTTGATTTTGAGCAAGAGGACTCAACCAATCTTGATTCTAAGCAAGAGGACTCAATTAATACATATAGTAAAAACTACGAAGTAAAGGGTTACCTCAACCTTAGTAGGAGTGTATGTTACCTTCCACCCTTGGAGCTTGAAGGTAGATGAGGTAGAGGAGCTTGAGTGTGTGAGCTTTGTGATGATTTGATACTTGAAATCAATGAAAGCTCACTTGAGGCTATGGCACTTAGAGCTTGTATTGAAGTCTCTTAATGATGGTGATTAGTATTAATTAGAGCTTAAATAAGTGCCTATTTATAGGCTAGGTAGCTCAAATTAATTAGAAATCTATCTTAAGATCGGATTCAAAAGACAAAGCTAATCCGATATATTGTTTCCCAATCTGGTATGCCGGATCACCAAATTACTTAAAATATAGCCTTTGACTCAACGGTCAAGTCCCAACAGTCATAAATTAATTTGATATGCTGGATCAATGTCTGTAGTGACATTTTTGATCCGGTATGCCGGATTCAAATTCGGAGCATTCCAATTGCTCTCTATGGGACAATGGGATCCGGTATGCCATTTTCAGATTCGGTATACCGAATCAGTAGTTTTGCATGAATACTGTAATTCCTTTAAAGGATTGATATAGGGTAACTTCCAATTGGTATGGGTACATGGAATTGGGTTATTTTTCATCTCGTAAGGTCTTTCTTCATGTATGCATGCGTGTATGTGTGTGATACATTGATTTAGACCTTAATACATTTTTTACAACTTTATTACAATATCAACATTTTAAAAGTACTTAAAGTCTTGTGTGTTTCATGTCTTGGGTACTTTAAAGCTTAGCTTGAATTTCTTCCATGAATTATTGAAGCGCTTGTGTATATGTACTCTTGAACTTAGGTGCTCTCCCTCACTTGTTGCCATGCTCTTGTAAAGGGCTTCTTATGCATCTAGAACAAGAGTTAGTACACAAAGGTTTATTTGTTATCATCAAAACCATGATATGGAGTGTGTGAGGTCCTTTCCTCAATAATCTTCCCCTTTTTGATGATGATAAATAGTTTACTAAAGTAAGGAAGATAATGTAATCTTGCACAAAAATAAATCCAAAATGCATATCATAATTGAAATTGCATATATAGATTGCAAATAAAGGAGTACAAAAACTTTTAAGATTACAAAAACTTTCAAGATTACTTCATCCATTTTCTACCTTTTCTCCCCCTTTGACATTATCAAAAAGTGTGAACACTAAACTTATGGGGCTTCGGGATTAGGTGGATCTTGAGAAGACATCCCGGGAAAAGGTGGAATAGAGGGAATAGAGCTAGACTCTCCCAGGTAGGGTGCCCGAAAGGATGGTCGAAAGCCTTGAGGTGGAGCGGCTTGGGGAGTGGCTCCCGGAGTGTCAAGAGATACAAATTATCATTCAAAGGGGTTACACATCCCTAGTTCTCTTCTTAACATACAAAATCTCTCCTCACTCAGGGGTTTAGTAAAAATATCTGCGAGTTGCTTCTCAGTCTCTATAAAGTCAAGTTTGATTTCACCTCTTTGAGCTGTATCGCATAAGAAGTGATGGCGGATATCAATATGTTTTGATCTTGAGTGTAAAATCAGATTTTTGCTAAGATTAATAGTACTCGTGGTATCACATCGGATGAAGGAAGTGTCAAACTTTATTCCAAAGTCTTAGAGAGTTTGCCTCATCCATCACCCTTGTGCACAACATCGACCGGCTATGATGTATTCGGCCTCAGTGATTGACAAAGCCATAGAATTTTGTTTCTTGCTAAACCACGAAACCAAACACGATCCAAGGAAGTGTTAAGTCCCACTTGTACTCTTCTGATCAACATGACACCCGACAAAGTTAGTGTCGGAGAAGCTAACTAGGTCAAAGTCATGGTTTAAAGGGTACTAGAGGCCAATGCTTGGAGTTCCTTTCAAATATTTAAAAATTCTTTTTACAGCACTTAAATGGGATTGTATAGGTTTAGCTTTAAACCTAGCACAAACATAGACACTAAACATTATGTGAAGTCTACTGGCCGATAAGTAAAGCAAACTACCAATCATTCCTCTATATTTTGTAGGGTCAGTAGGTGTACCATCTTCATCCAAGGACATTTTCATAGATGTACTCATAGGAGTACTAGATGATTTTTGTCCACTAATGCCAAACTTTTTCAAAAGTTTTTTAAGATACTTGGTTTGACTTATGAAGATACCATCTGGGGTTTGTTTTATTTGAAGTCTTAAAAAGAAATTCAATTCACCCATAAGACTCATTTCAAAATCATTTCTCATTGTTTGACTGAATTTAAGACAAAGTATATCATTAGTAGATCCAAAAATTATGTCATCTACATAGATTTGAACAATAATGAGATCATTCCTTTTATGCTTAACAAATAAAATTGTGTTAATCTTTCCCATTAAATAACCATTGTCAAGAAGAAACTTACTCAATCGATCATACCAAGCTCTTGGAGCCTGTTTCAAATCATACAATGCTTTCTTAAGTTTGTAGACATGGTTTGGATACTTTGTATCCTCAAATCTGATGGGTTGAATAACATGTACTTCTTCATTTATGAAACCATTCAAAAATGCACTTTTAACATCCATTTGATGCAACTTAAAGTTTTTATGGCATGCAAAAGCAAGTAACATACGAATGGATTCAAGTCTAGCTGCAGGAGCATAAGTTTAATCAAAGTCAATACCTTCTTATTGGTTGTAGCCTTAAACAACCAACCTAGCCTTGTTTCTTGTTATGTTTCCATCTTCATCAAGCTTGTTTTTAAATACCTATTTTGTTCCAATTATCTTGGTGTTCATGGGTTTTGGCACTAATTCCCAAACTTGATTTCTTTCAAAGTGATTAAGCTCTTCTTGCATAGCAATTATCCAATTACTATCCAATAAGGCTTCTTTTATATTTGTAGGTTCAATGGTAGAGATAAAGGCTATATTTGAATCGATATTTTGAATTTTACTTTTAGTTTGTATGCCTTTCTCTAAGTTTCCAATAACAAGGTCAAGAGGGTGATCTTTGATAGTTCTTATTTCCTTTGGAAGTTAATGTTCATTAGGTTCTTCTACAGAGATGTTTTCAATTCTGTTTCTTATTTCAAGTACTTCATCTTCATCATCTTCTTCTAAGTCTTTATATTTTTCTTTGACCATAGATTCATCAAATTTAACATTCATAGACTCTTCCACAACTAGAGTTCTCTTATTGAATACTCCGTAAGCTCGACTATTTGTGAAATAACTTAGGAATATACTAGCATCGACCTTTTCTTCAAAATTTTCTAACTTGTCTTTTGAGTTTAAAATAAAACAAGTACAATAAAAAAATTTAAAGTAATCAACTTTAGGAATTTTATTATGAAAGAGTTCATAGGGAGTTTTCAAAAGAATAGGTCTTATTAAAACTCGGTTCAACACATAACATGCCGTATGAACGGCTTCAGCCCAAAGATACTTTGGCAAAGAGTACTCATTGAGCATTGTTTTGTTTTTCCTTTTAACCATACCATTTGATTGTGGTGTTCTATGAGCTGAAAAGTTATGAGTTATACCTTGTTTTCTACAGTAGTCTCCAAATTCATTTATATTGTCAAACTTACCACTATGGTCACTTTTGATAGAGGTGATCAAGTAACACTTCTGATTTTGTATTCTCTTACAAAGAAATACAAATTTCTCAAATGCATAATTTTTATGCTTGAGAAAGAGGGTCCAAGTGAATCCAGAGTAGTCATCTACTATAACAAAAATATATTTCTTACCTCCTAAACTTGTAGTTTGGATAGGTCCAAATAAGACAAGGTGGAGTAGTTCCAAAGACCTAGAAGGAGCAACTAAATTTATGGCATTGTGAGAAACTTTAGTTAATTTACTCCTTTGACATGCACCACACACATGATGATTGTCAAAGCTTAAGTTAGGGAGATTTCTCACCAAATTCTTGGTAGAGAGTGATTTAATTAACTTAAAGTTTGTATGTCCTAATTTTCTATGCCACAAGATAACATCATCAACTTTAGATATAAGGCATGCATCTTGATAATCTAAGTTAAATAAGTAGGTATAAACATTATTTTTCTTACATCCTTTAAGAATCACATGATTATCATATTCTCTAACCACACATTTAGAGGCATCAAAATTAACAAAATATCCAATGTTGCATAATCGACTTAAACTAAGTAGATTGTACTTTAGGTTGTCAACCAAGCTAACATTAGAGATAACTGTACCTCCAAATTTGATTGAGCCAGTTCCAATGATTCTTCCTTTGCTGTTGTCCCCAAAGGATACTCATCCTCCTTTTTGCTTCTTGATTTCGAAGAATAGCTTTGGGTTGGATGTCATGTACTTTAAACAACCACTATTAATGTACCATTCCATGTTGCTCTTATGCACCTACAATAGAACAATGCTTAATAAAATTTTGGTTCGCAATTTATGTTGGGTCTGTCAAGGTTAGTATCATATATTTCTCTTGGTCTCCAAACTATTCGATTTTCATTTACCTTTTGTTTGCCATACCAATTGTTGTATGATTGGAGATTCCAAGGTCTTTGATCTTGGGTTGTCTTATGTGGTCTTTGCATTTTGGGAGGGTTCTTAGGTCTTTGCATCTTTGGAGAATCTCTCCGATATTGATCATAATAAGGTCTTTTAGGTTTGTAATATGCTTGATTCGTATTCTTTGATCCCATGTACTGATTTCTCCATCGAGTATCATGGCAATCCCAAATTGAATGCCCCTTTTTGTTGCAGTTATTGCATACAACATTCTGGGAAGTTTCTGATCTTTGAATCTTACTTTTGGGATTGGGTTTCTTTACTTGAAGACTTTTCTTCTTGGAGTAATATTCCACAAGAGAGTATCCTTTTTTTTTTTACAATAGTTGTAATATTTGTTTTTCTTTGCTCCCTTGCTTGCTATCTTACTTGAACTTGGCTTTTGGGTTTGTTTTAAATTGTTATCCAAACTATACCCTAATCCTTCCTTGTTGAAAGATACTTTTGATAAAGTTCCAAGTAAGATTTCAAAGTTCTTTTTGCCATTTGTGAACAATTCTAAGGCCTTAGATAGATTTTCTTTTTCTTTCTCCAAGTTGTCTATTTGCAAGGATAAGGTCATGATTTGGTCGTTGAGAGAATCAATCTCTTTTAAGAGATGTCTCTTGGTGGTTGCCGATTCTATGCTATTTTGATAGAGTTCCTCAAAGACTTCTTCTAATTCTGAATTATTATTAGGAGATGGAGGTGTAAGACTTACATCAACTTGGTCTTCCTCATCTTCAAGAGCCATGAGAGCTAGATTAGTTTGCTCTATTTCTTGAGATTCCTCATCTTCCTCCTCTTCATCACTTGAATCAAATGTATGTTTGGCTTTATATGCTTTTTTATATTTCTTTATCATTGAATAGTCTCCTTTGAAGTGTCCTGATTTCCTACACTCAAAACAAATAATATCTCTTGAAGAGGAATCGGTATTATCTTTGGAAACACTCTTACCTTTTTGGTCTTTAGAGAATCTCCTCTTGTTGAATGAGGTTTTGCCCTTGTTTTTCAGGAACCTTGAAAACTTCTTTGAGAAACATGCAATCTCATCATCAGAGAGTTCTTCTTTATCGTCACTAATTTCGTAGCATGATTTGAAAGCCACGACCTTCTTCTTAGACTCTTTTGGTTCAACTTCTTTGGCATCTTACTTGAGTTCCATTTCATGAGTTTGAAGGGATCCCAATAATTTATCAAGACTTAATTTCTCTATATTCTTTGACTCCTTGATGGCTGTAGATTTGAGTTTCCATTCCTTTGAAAGGGATCTCAAGATTTTTCTCACATTTTCTTCATTTGTACAGACTTTACGTAAGCCTTTCAACTTATTGACAATGTTAGTGAATCTAGTAAACATAGCATAGATATCTTCATCATTTTTCATTTTGAACAATTCATATTCATTCACTAACATATCAATCTTAGATTGTTTAATTTCAGTAATTCCTTCATAATTAATAAGATGTTTATCAAACATTTCTATAGCAGAATCACACATACAAGTTCTATTATATTCTTTTTCACCCAAAGCACATTGTATATAGCTAATGGCTACATAATTGGGTTGGACCTTTGTATTTTCAGCGATAGTCCATTCTCCTTTGGGTTTGTGTATGACATTGGGTGCATTTTCAATGACCTCTCATGCAACAATATTATTAGCGCACACAAAGTTTTTGAAGTGATTCTTCCAATAAGAAAATCATTTTTCTTTAAAGAAAGGTGGTCTTATAATGTTATATCCTTCAATCTTTTGATTGGCAGAGAATCCCATAGATTTTTTACTCTTAATAAGATTAAGATAATAATCAAGGTCTTGAGCTCCGGCTTTGATATCAAATGTGAAATCACCTAAAGGGGGGTAAATAGGTGATGCTAGTAAAAATAAAATATTTTACGAAAATATTGAGTTATTAACAAAACGTAAAGTAATTGCACAAATAACACACCGATTTTATAGTGGTTCGGCCAAAACTTGCCTACATCCACTCCTCTCACCTTAAAGAGAATTCCACTAAAAACAATATTGAGAAAGAGCAAGAGAACTCGTATAAATCTTGATTTCGAGCAAGAGGACTCAACACTACTCTTGATTCCTAGCAAGAGGACTCAACCAATCTTGATTCCGAACAAATGGACTCAATTAACCATATAGTAAAAACTACTAAGTAAAGGGTTACCTTAACCTTAGTAGGAGTGTATGCTACCTTCCACCCTTGGAGTTTGAAGCTAGATGAGGTAGAGGAGCTTGAGTATGTGCGCTTTGTGATGATTTTATGCTTAAAACCAATGAATGCTCACTTGAGGCTATGACACTTAGAGCTTATATTGAAGTCTCTTAATAATGGTGATTAGTATTAATTAGAGCTTAAATACGTGCCTATTTATAAGCTAGGTAGCTCAAATTAATTAGGAATCTATCTTAAGATCGGATTCAAAAGACAAAGCTAATCCGGTATACCGTTTCCCAATCCGATATGCCGGATCACCAAATTACTTAAAATATAGCCTTTAACTCAATGGTCAAATCCCAACGGTCATAAATGAATTCGGTATGCTGGATCAATATCTATAGTGACATTTTTTATCCGGTATGCCGGATTCAAATCCGGAGCATTCTGTTTCTCTCTGTGACTTTATATCTGTGGGACAATGGGATCCGGTGTGCCATTTTCAGATCCGGTATACCGAATTAGCAGTTTTGCATGAATACTGCAAGTCCTTTAAAGGATGGATATAGGATGACTTTCAATTGGTATGGGCACATGGAATTGGGTTATTTTTCACCTCCTAAGGTCTTTCTTTATGTATTCATGCGTGTGTGTGTGCGATACATTGATTTAGACTTTAATACATCTTTTACAACTTTATTACAATATCAACATTTCAAAAGTACTTAAAGTCTTGTGTGCTTCATGTCTTGAGTACTTCAAAGCTTAGCTTGAATTTCTTCCATGAATTATTGAAGTGTTTGTGTATATGTACTCTTGAACTTAGGTGCTCCCCCTCACTTGTTGCCATGCTCTTGTAAAGTTCTTCTTATGCATCTAGAACAAGAGTTAGTTGTTTGTAAGAAATAATTACTGCAAGCGTACGGATCGATCGTAGCTACGAGTCGAACAGAAGGAGATGTACGCCACTCCATCTTACTCACTTAAAAGCAATGCAATGTGAACCAAATTAATTAAGGTGTTGGATTAAACTAATGTATCCTAACTCACATCCATCTAACGAAATTACGCATCTAACGAATTGAATTGACGTCCTAACACATATTCATTTAACCTATCAATACTACTGCGGATTTGAAGGAATAAATTGCCACAG
Source organism: Telopea speciosissima (assembly GCF_018873765.1). NCBI lineage: Eukaryota > Viridiplantae > Streptophyta > Magnoliopsida > Proteales > Proteaceae > Telopea > Telopea speciosissima. Next base: position 43,552,391 of record NC_057920.1, read on the forward strand.
CCATACAACACAAACACACACCAAAAAAAAAAAAAAAAAAAAGCTAAGAGATTAAAGAAGTAAAACCCGAAGGTGCTGAACTGGACTGAAATTGCTTGCTTCTCTCTACCACACTTGAAATGCTCTGACCAAATCTGAAAATAAAACAAAATAATTAAACTAAAAGCTTAACATAATATATGATGATGATATTAAATAAAAAATAAAATTCCATAAGCATGGAAGAATTAGAGAGGTAGAGAATGAGAATAAAAAATAAAAAGAGTGGAGAATTAAAGTCCTACTAGAATGGAGGGAATAGAGGGGATGAGAGTGAGATTAAAATAAAAATAATGGAAGAATTAAGAGGTTAAGAAGAAGAAGAAGAAGAAAATAAAAATAAAAAAAAGAACTTGAACCAATACTCCCTTCTACCAAACTTGAAAGTGCATGAATTGATTAGGCTTTGAATGGATGAAATTGATGAAGTTTGAAAAACTTGAATGAACCTTGCATGGCTTCCTCTTCCTACTCTCTAAGTCTTCTCACAAGAATTAGAAACTTAGACTAGAAAGCTTTAAAACTAGAACTAGAATTAAGAGATTACAACTATATTGAAGACAATAATTGAAATTAAAACTTGCATAAAATTATTACAACCATTGAATTAAACTCATAAAATCAAACTAAAACTAGAAAACCACAAATTAGAAGGAGAAGAAGAAGAAAATTTCATTAAAATCTGAACTGGAATTGAACTAAAACAACTACTTACAACCCCAAAGCCTTAGGGGTTTTTAGAGGAGGAGGAGAAGAAGAGAGGAGAAGGAGAGAACTCCACGATTTTAGGAGGCTCTCTCATTTTAAAACCGTGGAGGGTAGAGAAGGATCTCCCAAAAATATGATTCTCTCATCTCTTTTACCCTTTACAAATTGCTTGAACCCCAAGGAAAAAAATAAATAACTAAAAAGTGGGAGAGATACAAAGCTTGGCTCCATAAACCTGCTATTTTCTAAAAAGTGGACTTTCTAATTAATTCTTGTGCTTCCTTTTCTTTGCAGGAGTCTTCTCCAAGTAATGTGATCAAGGCATCTTTGACTTTTCAACCTTCCAAGGATGAGAGAATATTCTCCACAAGATATCTATCTAAAGTCAAATTCCTAAAATACCCTTGGAAAGTTGGAGGAGAGAGAGAAAGTGATGACTAGGATTCCACTCAAGCATTAATTACATCCCCAGACTAACCTTCAAAAATCCTAGAGCATTGTGTGCTCCCTAGAAAAAACATGGAGGCTTGTATGTGTGCTCCAAAAAATGTGGAAAGTGGTCCCCCCTTGTGTGGATGGCAGTTTGTCTCTCTCTTCAAGATTTGGAAATCACAGATAGGGCCTTGTACTTACATTAAATCTCAGCCCTTGAGTGAAAATACCTTCTTTGATGTCAAAAATACCCTTGGGAAGTGGTAGACAAGCTTGGGCTTGTATTCTAGTTCATATCTGGCCCATTATTCTTTCCTAGCCTGAAAAGAATAATCGCTTGCATGGTGGCCTAGATGAACGCATACTTGAATTCTGTCACATCCATCTTGCTCAAAATTTAGTTCTCTTTACAGCCATTGAAAGAAAAATGGTGACTTTAAGTGTAGATTCGGACATGCAGCTCCCGATAATCCAGAATAACATAAAATAGCCAAAAACCTGAAAAGTACAAGAAAGCACCCGAGTACCTCTGTTCAATGTGGTAAAATGCATGTTGTATGCCCTAAGCTTTCACACATAAATGTGCTTATCAGATTCCCCCACACTTGAACTTTGCTTGTCCTCAAGTAAACAAAACAAAATCTAATCTAAAATACAAAAATCCTAACTCACTTTCGTAGGAATCACGGTTGCACTTAGCATGTGCAACAAGCCTTTGAACCCCTAGGTTACCCCTAGTGGACAAGTTTTGTCTCGTGGGTGTTTGTAGTGAATGTACACCCAAAATTCAACAAATAAAAAAGAATGCTACAAATTTCAATTATGGCATAAGTAGGATGCTGCACACATTCCGTAAAAGTGCTCAACTAAAGATCAAGGAGCCAAAGGTTCCCCCAAACTTGAATTTTATCACCCCACATCAATTCAAGTAACAAACATGCATCAAGATTAAGGGATCTCCTCATATTTTTTGAACACTACTCACCTTCAAGTAAACCACTCATAGCATCGATGGAACCAAAGACTTAAGCTTTGAGCATTTTTTACCATACTTTCTTTTCAGGCATTAAGGCAATGGCTTTTCTTTCTCAACAGTAAACTCTATTTCTACTCCACTACTATTCCCTGAATGATATGGTGGAGCATACACCAGACACCCAAGTACTTGGTAGCTTCGCTTTTTGCATATATCTATAAAGACATTGAGACATTGATGCAAGAGTTTTTTTTTGAGTTTCCTTCCAAGGAATTTTGAACAAGTCACCCTGCTTCCTGAGACACCAGTGCCCTGTCTAGTTTCAAGGAATTCCACTTTCCTTTCTTATTTCTTTTTATTTTTTCTTTATTTTTTTTTCTTTCCATTCACTTTCATGCCTTGCCACAAACAAATTGGTCTCAGCTACTAGCCAGAAGATCAAAGGATCCATAAAACACATAGAGGAATCTAGCCATCAAATGAAATAGTGCTCATATTTTTCAACTCAGTCCCTCTCACCGGATACATACTAATTACCGTCCTTGAAAAGGGTTTTTTTTATTATTTCGCATGCTAGGGCACCTAATTCCCTCTCTCTCTTGCTTCGCAATCAAATAAACATATGAACAAAACCAAAACTATCGTCACAAACAAAATTCACCAATTAAGTCCACACACACCCCCCACACTTAATTCATGCAGTGTCCTCAATGCATGTAGAAAAGAAAGGACGAGGATAAGGGAGGGCAAACATACCAGGAGATCAATCACCAAGGTAAAGAGGCTTATGGAGATCCATGATCTCTTCCACAGTTGGAACGGGCAGCTAAATGTATGGCTTCAAACGTTGGCCACTCACCTTAAAAGTAGCACCTGTACTTGGATTGGCAACTTCAACAGCCCCATGAGAATAAATAGTTTGAACAATATAAGAGTCATCCCATCTAGAGCGTAGCTTACCTGGAAAGATGTGCAAATGAGAATTGTACAACAAAACTTTCTGACCTACCTCAAAAGATTTTCTTAAAATATGCCTATCATGGAAAGCCTTGGTTTTTGCCTTGTAAATCCGGGCATTCTCATATGCCTCATTTCTCAGCTCTTCCAACTTAGATAGTTGGAGTTTCCTATGGGCACCTGCAGTGGGTAGATAAAAGTTAAGCTTCTTAATAGACCAAAAGGCCTTGTGCTCTAGTTCAACAGGTAAGTGACACATCTTTCCATACACCAGATGGTACGGAGATTGACTAAGGTCGGTCTTAAAGGAGGTCCTATGGGCTCATAAAGCATCTACCAAATGATTAGACCAATCCTTGCAGTTTGGGTTGATGGTTTTCTCAAGAATTTGCTTTATTTGTCGAACCTCAACCTGGCCATTGGTCTGGGGATGGTACGGTGTGGCTAACTTGTGAATGACACCATAATTTCTTATGAGGGCCTTAAAGGGACTGTTGCAAAAATGCTGCCCCGATCACTAATGATAGCACAGGGAGTACCAAAATGGGAGAAAATATTCTCCTTTAGGAATTTGATAACCACCTTGTGGTCATTGGTCTTGCAAGCAACTGCTTCAATCCAATTGGACACATAATTCACAACAAATAAAATGTATAGGTTACTAAAAGAATTAGGGAAAGGCCCCATGAAATCTATACCCCATACATCAAACACCTCAACCACCAGAATTGGATTGTGGGGCATCATATTCCTCCTGGAGAGACGCCCTAAAGATTGGCATGAAAAATACGCCTTGCAATAAGTAAAAGCGTCTTTAAAAAGGCTAGGCCAATAAAATCCACACTGTAAAACTTTGGCCGCTGTCTTATTGGGCTCAAAATGGCCTCCACAAGTCTGATGATGGCAAAAAGATAAAATAGATTGTTGCTTGTGATCAGGAACACACCTTCGGATTACTTGATCCGGATAGGTCTTAAAAAGATAAGGATCATCCCAAAAGAAATATTTTAGCTATGAAAAGAAATGATTCTTATCTTGGGTGGACCAATGTGTAGGTGTCACACCCGTAACTAGATAATTAACAATGTTAGGGAACCAAGGTTCACTAGACACTGTCATAAAAAACTCATTAGGAAAGTTCTCGTTGATTGGAGAATCATCAGTCAAAGAGTTCAACAGCTATGATAGATGGTTTGCAGCCAAATTTTCATTATCTTTTTTGTCCCTAATTTCAAGATCAAATTCCTACAACAAGAGGACCCACCTAATGAGGCAAGCCTTGGCATCTTTCTTCTGCATAAGATATTTGATAGCTGCATGGTCAGTATACACAATCACATGTGAGCCAATCAAGTAAGGCCTGAACTTCTCTAAAGCAAATACAACAACTAAAAATTCTTTCTCAGTAGTGATATAATTAAGCTATGCATCATCTAGAGTCCTAATTGCATAATAAATGACATGGGGCAGTTTATTGATTTTTTGCCCAAGAATAGCCCCTATAGCAAAATCAGAGGTATCACACATAAGCTTAAATGACACTGTCTATTTTAGAGCTTGAATAATGGGTGCTAAGGTCAACTCTCTTTTCAATTGCTCAAAGCTATTATGACACTCAGGGGAGAAATCAAATGGGCAGTCCTTTGCCAAAAGGGAAGTTAGAGGTCTAGCTATCTAGCTAAAGTCCTTGATGAACCTTCTGTAGAAACCAACATGACCTAGAAAAGATCTAATATCCTTCACAATCTTGGGTGGTGGTAAATTGACAATAAGGTCTACCTTAGATCTATCAACCTGAATCCCTTTTTTGGACACAATGTGACTAAGAACTATGCTTTGCTTCACCATAAAGTGGCATTTCTCCTAATTCAAGACCAAGTTCTTTTCTATGCACCTTTTGAGAACCAAGGAGAGATGGTACATGCAATTAGAAAAAGTAGAGCCATGAATAGAAAAATCATCCATAAACTCCTCTAGGAAGTGCTCTACCATATCAGAAAGAATACTCATCATGCACCTTTGGAATGTAGCAGGGGCATTGCAAAGCCGAAAAGGCATACATTAGGAAGCAAAATTTCCATAAGGGTATGTGAATGTGGTCTTGTGTTGGTCCTCCAAAGCAATGAGGATCTGATTATAGCCTGCATATCCATCAAGAAAATAATAATATTCATGGCCAGCTAGTCTCTCTAACATTTGATCAATGAAAGGCAAGGGGAAGTAGTCCTTCTAAGTTGCCGCATTCAGCTTCCTATAGTCAATGCACACTCTCCATCCCATTTGGATACGGGTTGGAATCAGTACATTATTTGCATTCTCAACTACAATGACTCCTCCTTTTTTTGGTACAACCTGCACAGGACTCACCCATTGGCTATCAGAAATAGGATAACTTATGATCTCTTTCTTAATTGTCTCTTTCATCACATGATTAGCCCTTCTTTGGGGTTCCCTAGAAGGTTTGAAACTCTTTATAAGATGAATATGATGTTGAACAATGGAGGGACTAATACCTTTGATGTCTGATATGGTCCAACCTATGGCTTCCTTATGTTCTTTTAGAAGCTTGATCGACTCTTCTTCCTGAATAGAAGTCAAATCAGAAGCAATAATTATAGGAAGAGTATGATCATGTCCTAGGAAGGCATACTTGAGATTGGAGGGCAACGCCTTCAACTCTAATGTGGAGGGGGGGGGGGGCTCAATAATGGAGGGTTTAGGAATGGAGGTGGGTAGGGGTCCAAGGACCTCCAATGGTGATTGGATACTCTAGACCTTAGATAAGGTGGTATCATCAACACATTCCAATTCCTTCATATATTCCTGAAATCCCGAATCAAAATCAATCTCAAAGAAAGTCTCAACATCATTGAGAAATCCCTGAAGTATATGTACATCTTCATCCATATCAGGCTGCTTGCCCAACCTAAACACATTAAAGTCCACAGAAGTATTGCCAAAAGATAATTTTATGAGACCATTCTTGCAACTGATTAAAGCATTACTGGTAGCAAGGAAAGGTCTACCCAAAATAATTAGGATTTGGTCATTGAAGTGTGCAGTAGGTTGGGTATCTAAGACAATGAAATCCACAGAAAATACAAATTCCCCAACCTTTAGCAGGACATCCTCAATCATCCCCTTAGGAACTTTTACCGACCGATCTGCAAGCTGAAGAGTGATTCTAGTGGGTTTCAGCTCTCCCAATCCCAATTATTGGTAGACATGGAAAGGCAGCAGGTTCACACTTGCACCATAGTCCAATAAAGCATGATCAATAATGGTATTGCCTACAGTGCAAGAGATGGTGGGGCTTCTAGGATCCTTATGCTTGGCTATGCGATGAGAGAACTAATGTTAGCAGTCAAGAATGCCTTTTTGGGCACATTGGCGGTCTATTTTTGGGTACATAAGTCTTTGAGGACTTTAGCATAAGCGAGGACCTGGGCTATAGCATCCAATAAAGGAATGTTCACCTGAACCTGTTTAAAAACATCAAGTATCTTCTCTACAGAAAGAGACTTCATACTAACCAATTTATTTGGGAAGCGGGCAGGTGGGGTATATACTCTTTCAGGGGTGGTCCTTTTCACTTTCTCAACAGAATCACCTTTAGTTTTCGCAACCAAATCATCTTAAATTTCTTCAGGTTCATCAGACGAACCAGGAATAGAAGGCACTACAGTGGCCTCATTAGGAGGGGGAGAGTCAACAGGAGTATGAGATGGTAAAGATTGAGGGGTACTAACCTGTTGATACTCATGGCCACTCCTTAAAGCATATACTGCATTTATCTGGCTATAGGAGCCTTGATGCTATTGGCCCTGTGCAACATTGAGCGGAGGGGCCTGGTTACCTTGCTGACTTAGAGCCTGATGCCAATGATTTGGCTCAGGTTGGCTAGGCAATTTCTCTTTTTCCCTCTCATGCATGATTGTGACAAGCTGGGTGAGTTGCTTCTTCATATATTATGGCTTGTCATGAGAAGGGCCATGCTTTTCTCTAGCTCACTTATTCTTGTTGCTTCTCCTGTATTGGTAAACCCTGGGGGTTGCTGATACGGTGCAAGGAGAGGTGGTCTAGCAGAATTCATAGGGGGTCCTAAATGAGGACGAGGGGCAAGGGGGTGAGGAGACATACTTGGGTTTTGTGGTGTATAGTTGGGCCTTTGGAGACCAAGCTGGCCTTGATGGTTAAAGTTGGATGGGCCTGCTTGGTTCCCTTGATTCCAGGAAAAATTAGGGTGATTTCTCCATCATGGGTTGTAAGTGTTGCTGTATGGATTATTTTGGTAGAGGGCACTTACATTCTCAGTGTTGGAATTACCCACAAGGGTGTTGGGGCATTCCTCCAAAAGATGTCCAGGTGTATGACACCAACTGCATAAGGAAACATGGCTGACTTGGTTAACCGGTATAGGCTCTTTAGGAACTATGGATTCCAACCTTTTGATGAGGCTATCAAGTTTGACCTCTTTGGCTGGAACACCCTTAATGAGATAATCCTTAGTGGTCCTTTCAGCTTCTTGGGTGGATTCCCACTCCCTAGTCTTTTCAGCCAAGTTGGTCAAGAATGTCTAGGCCTCATTCTCATCAGTAAAAGAGGTAAAGCCTGTAGGACACATAGACTCTAAAAGTTGCTTGGTCTGAAAGTCAATGTCCTCATAAATGATTTGGCAGAGTTGTCACAAGTCAATACCATGGTGAGGGCATTCTAACAGGAGGTCTTTGAATCTTTCCATGAACCTAAAGAAGGACTCATGTGGTTTCTGCCTAAACTGGAGTATGTCACTTTGGAGTTTATTGGTCTTGTGAGGAGGAAAATTTTTTCTCAAGAAGACAATTGTGAACGGATCCCATGTAGTAATGGAATTAGTTGGCAGTCCATAGAGCCACTTCTTGACATGGTCCTTCAGGACAAAGGTTATAAACCGAAGCTTAACTGCATCATCAGTTAAATTTTGGACTTTAATTAGGACACAGACCTCCTCAAATTCCCTAAGGAAGAGATAAGCATCTTCATTGACCATCCTATGGAAGTGGGGTAGCATACTAAAAAGTTGGTCTTGAGTTCATAATTGTTTCCTGTAGCAATTGGTAGATTGATGTAGGAAGGCTCTGTAGCCTTGGTAGGGTAAAACCTATCCTTAAGAGTTTAGGGTTGTTGGTCAACCATGGTGGTAGGTGGTGGAGAAGGTGGTATTCTAATAAGACGGTTGGATGAATCACAGGTCCACACTGTAGCTATCTAAACAGATAAGAAGTCTCCCTTTTTTCTTTTTCATTTTTTCAAAAAAGAAATTAAAAAAAAAATAAAAGGACTAGAAAAAATCAGTAACAAAAAACATGTGGGAATTTAATAGACAGTTGGTGCATTGCCCTCAAGAATCGAAACAATGGTTCCAAAGCTGTAAGGTTGCCATATAGGTTGACAGCAAGGGAACCCGTATAGTCTTCAATAGCCACCTATGGGCGACTCCTAGTGGATTCTAATGTAGAGTGGAGGACTACTATACGTTTCTGTTTCCAAAGAAAAGCACTCACTATGTCGCTTTCCTGTAATCAAAGTTGGTCACCTCCAAAGATAAGACACATGCCAATTCCCCCAACCAAGTCAAGATGCAGCGTCATAGGTAACTAAATCCTATGAGGGACACCAAAAGAGGCTGGGTTTAGGCATATGAAAAACTTTAGATTGAGCACACAGTCCTTGAAACAGAAGAAAAACAAGATGAGGTTTTTTTTTTTTTGAAAAAAGAAAAGGAGAGAAGAAACTAAAGCACTTCGAATTACTTAAAAATCAGAAAAATAAAGTGGACAAATATCTCCCCGGCAACGGCGCCAAAAACTTGTTTGCAAGAAATAATTACCGCAAGCGTACGGATCAATTGTAGTTAAGGGTCGAACACAAGGAGATGTACGCCACTCCATCTTACTCACTTAAAAGCAATGCAAAGTGAACCAAATTAATTAAGGTGTTGGATTAAACTAACGTATCCTAACTCACATCCATCTAACAAAATTACGCATCTAACGAATTGAATTGATGTCCTAACACACATTCATCTAGCCTATCAATACTACCCTGGATTTAAAGGAATAAATCGCCACCGCCACACACCACAAACACAAAAAAAAAAAAAAAAAAAAAAAAAAAAAAAAAAAAAAACCAAAGGACAAATAAAGCTAAGAGATTAAAGAAGTAAAACCCGAAGGTGCTTGAACCGGACTGAAATTGCTTGCTTCTCTCTACCACACTTGAAATGCTTCGACCAAATCTGAAAATAAAACAAAATAATTAAACTAAAAGCTTAACATAATGCCTGATGATGATATTAAATAAAAAATAAAATTCCATAAGCATAAAAGAATTAGAGAGGTAGAGAATGAGAATAAAAAATAAAAAGAGTGGAGAATTAAAGTCCTACTAGAATGGAGGGAATAGGGGGGATGAGAGTGAGATTAAAATAAAAATAATGGAATAATTAAGAGGTTAAGAAGAAGAAGAAGAAAAAAAAAAAAACAAAAAGAACTTGAACCAATACTCCCTTCTACCAAATGTGAAAGTCCATGAATTGATTAGGCTTTGATTGGATGAAGTTGATGAAGCTTGAAAATTTTGAATGAACCTTGCATGGCTTCCTCTTCCAACTCTCTAAGTCTTCCCACAAGAATTAGAAACTTAGACTAGAAAGCTTTAAAACTAGAACTAGAATTAAGAGATTACAACCATATTGAAGACAATAATTAAAATTAAAACTTACATAAAATTATTACAACCATTGAATTAAACTCATAAAATCAAACTAGAATAGAAAACCACAAATTAGAAGGAGAAGAAGAAGAAATTTTCATTAAAATCTGAACTAGAATTGAACTAGAACAACTACTTACAACCCCAAAGTCTTAGGAGTATAGGAGGAGGAGGAGAAGAAGAGAGGAGAGGGAGAAAGCTCCACGGTTTTGGGAGGCTCTCTCCTTCTAAAACAGTGGAGGGTGGAGAACGATCTCTCAAAAATATGATTCTCTCACCTCTCTTACCCTTTACAAATTTCTTGAACCCTAAGGAAAAAAAAAAAAAGTGGGAGAGATACAAAGCTTGGCTCCATAAACCTGCTATTTTCTAAAAAGTAGACTTTCTAATTTAATTCTTGAACTTCCTTTTCTTTGCAGGAGTCTTCACCAAGTAATGTGATCAAGGCATCTTTGACTTTTCAACCTTCCAAGGATGAGAGAATATTCTTCATAAGATATCTATCCAAAGTCAAATTCCTAAAATACCCTTAGAAAGTGGGAGGAGAGAGAGAGAGTGATGACTAGGATTTCACTCAAGCATTAATTACATCCCCACACTAACCTTAAAAAATCTTGGAGCATTGTGTGCTCCCTAGAAAAAACGTGGAGGCTTGTATGTGTGCTCTAAAAAACGTGGAGAGTGGTCCCCCCTTGTGTGGATGACAATCTCTCTTTTCAAGATTTGGAAATCGTAGATAGGGCCTTGTACTTGCATTAAATCTCAGCCCTTGACTGAAAATACCTTCTTTGATGTCAAAAATACCCTTGGAAAGTGGTAGACAGGCTTGGGCTTACATTTTAGCTCATATCTAGCCCATTATTCTTTCCTAGCCTGAAAAGAATAATCGCTTGCATGGTGGCTTAGACTAACGCGTACTTGAATTCTGTCATGTCCATCTTGCTCAAAATTTAGTCCTCTTTATAGCCATGGAAAGTAAAATGGTGACTTTACATGTAGATTTGGACATGCAACTCCCGATAGCCCAGAATAGCATAAAATAGCTAAAAACTTGAAAAGTACAGAAAAGCACCCGAGTAACTCTGTTCAATGTGGTAAAATGTATGCCGTATGCCCTAAGATTTCTTACATAAATGAGCTCATCATTAGTACACAAAGGTTTATTTGTTATCATCAACACCATGTGTAAATCAGTGATAGGCCTGAGGCCCAGCTGGTCCACCCACATGGGGCAAGTCGGCTGAGCCAAAAACGAGAGAGAGAGAGAGGGACGGTCACTTAAGTGACCGATCCCTCCTCTGATTGGTCTATCCCAAGATTTTACCCTATATATAGATATAAGGCATAAACCCTAAGGGTGAATTAATTAATTAGATCTCTCCCTCTCTTTCAAGTTCTGCGTTTCCTAGGGTTTCCATCATTGCCTAGGGTTTTGTGGTGTGGAGTTCTCTGTGGAGAAGCCTGTAGAGATCGTGTTGTGCTCGTAACTGCAAGCAGCCTTCAATCGTCCTTTCCACTGCGATTCCATTCGGTTCAGGTAATCCCTAAACCTCTGTGGTTAATAGAATGCTAATATACTAACAGTGGCATCAGAGCCATTAGGGTTTACGGTTCACACATGGTGCATATTTTTTTTTTTTTTTAGAGATTAAAAAAAAGATTTTTGAAGATGCACAATCGTATCTCTTTCTTTCTTCTTTCTGTTTCCTTTTTTTTCCCCTTCCTTTGCTGTTCTTCCCATTCGATATATCACATGGAAGCCATGGCCTTTGGCGCACAGTGAGGCAGTAGCATGCAGCTGCTACCACAGCTGTGTGCGAGTGCGAGCAAGAGAGAAAGACATGAAGGGAAGAAGGGGAGGGGCAAGCCGCGTGCGGCACCGACAGTAGCAGGCCTTGGCCCACGGTTGCTGTGATCTCGTGCACTCAGTAGGCTGGGGCAGCAGCCATGCTTGGCAGTGCCAAGCACGGCCGCAATATGGTTTTAAAAAAAAAAAAAAAAGATGAGCAAGCTGTGGTGGCAGCCATGCTCGGCAGCGCCAAGAATGGAAGTAACCATGCCCGGCAGTGCTAAGGACGACCTACAATAACTTATAAAATATATATAAAAAAAAAAAGGAGAAACAAAAAAAAAGAAGCTACTGCCTAGGTAGCAGCACGTTTGAACCAAAAATAGAAAAGGAGAAGAAGAAGAGAAAAAGAAGAAGAAGAAAGAAAAAAAAAAGGAAAAAACAACCCTATTTATTGTATGTTTTGTTTTATTTTAGTTATAAAACAATTGTATATATAATTGTACTTTGGTTATAACTATATGCATAATATGGGGGTTTTGGTTCTAACAAAATGCATATGATATGGTTTTAACAATATGTAATATGGTTTTTGTTATATGCATATGCTTTATTTTGTTATGCATGCATTGGGATTTGTCAATGGTATGTTATTTATGTGGTTTCTTTATTGAAGCATATCATGTGTTTATGATTTGTTCTTGTGGACCTCTTCAAATTTTGGGATCTCCCCTGTAGGCTTTCTCGTTTTGAGGGTATTTTATTTATGTCATGTACAACTCCATTAGTGAGAAATCATTTTGTGAGATCCATGAGAGAAAAATGGGAGATAGGGTTTACCCCAAATCGTCCCATATTTTTCTCATGTGTATTAGAGATTGCCCAGGGCCACTTTGTTAATAAAGGAACATATGATGACCCCATTGCGGTACGGACCGATTTAACGCTGCTAATAGGGTATCACTGTCAAACATCCCATCCCATGCAACCATGTGTTTTATTATTTTTATATCTTCATGGGATGGATTTGGTATTTGTTAAGTGATGTGTTTTATTTGGATAGATGTGCGTTAGAGTTAGTACCTGGAAGTGATACAAAGTGCAATGCTCACCGGTAGTTTGTAGTAGGATCTTGAATGTAAAAAGCCAGTTGTAATTTTAATATTTTTTTTGAGAAGCCATGTAATGGGAGCTACTGCACTGCGTATCACAACCTAGTATCGACTCGGCATGTCACTTCAAGTACCAAACTGGGTCTCTTTATTGAGTCCATTGCGCACCTGTGTGTATGACGCATTAAACTGTGGTTAGGAGATTCTTGTTTTTTCTCCTACATTTGTTCGAAATTAATTAAAGTTATACGTCCCCAGACCCACACATTGTGAGATTTGATTACTAGCTTAGCGAAGTTTTTGGTCTCACCGTGTGGGAAAGGATACCATTAATTTTAATTAGGGTTTCTTGAACAAATTTATGGATTTATGGATATATACAAAATGTCCTCCCTTACACATTGTAGTGATGGCCTCTAAGAGTGTTGTTGCCGACCTTAACCAAGGCAACAAGTTGGATGGCACCAACTATGACATGTGGCATAGAAAGGCCAAGTTCTTATTGAATGAGCAAGATTATGTCAAACCCTGCCCCTGACTGACTGGAATCTTGACTGAAGGACAGGAACCCCAGACATGGCCTCCAAGCACATTGTGGAGTATCACTTCAGTGATTGAAATTGATGAAGGAACCCTGTGCAAGTCTTCCTACATACCTGTCAGAAGATGGATAGCTAACCCTTGCAGCTGCACAGCTCATAGCATAATGTACTGCTTGGACTCCAAGTATTCTCTCTCCTCTTCACAACTGTGGGACCCACCCCTGGAAATGTGTGTAAAAGACCCTAAATGACATGTGGGTATAAGGCCCCGACCCTAGATCAAACCCCTGTGCAAGCCCATAGAGTTTCAGCCTTGCTGAATTCTCTGGACGATGCAGACATCACCCAGAGACATCGCCCAGAGTACAAAATAGCATTATTTTAAGGTTTTAAATTATAAGGACCACCCATATTGGACATGAGCACCCTCCATAAGTTGAGGGGAGTCTGAAGGACCACCTCATACCCCTGGATCACTGTGGACCCCACCAGAGTGCCCAGAATGGCTGAGAATGCAGTAAAAAATGCATTATGGGAATAAACCTTAGTAGCCAAACAGGCCCTAGTCATGGGCTGTACTATAAATAGGGGTACCTTAGGCTCATTTAGAGCTCTTGGTATTGTTCAAATCGTGGGAGAGAAAAGAAGAGAGAAAAGAGAGAAAAGGAAGGAAGGAAAAGAGGAGGACAGCCTTGCATCCAAGGCCTGATTCGAGCAGCCTCTGATCACTTTAGGTATAAAATCAAACCCCTGAGATGCTGTTCTTATGCAGCTACTGTTCATCCTCTTGATATCTCTGTGATTTTGATGGTTTTCTGACCCTTGGCAGCCCAGAATAGCTGGGAACTGCCAAGTGCCACCTCAGATTCACCATGCGAACATGATGCATGGAAGATCTGAGTGTTTTACATTGATGTTCATACCTGTTTTGCTGATCTGCAACCGAAACCTGGCTGTGCATGGCTGCACTGCCGAGTTACATTGATAGCTGGCTGTTTGGAGCCCTGAATCCTTGTCCTGACTGCATGGGACCAAACCCCAAGTGGTAGCAGACTTGAATCAATGTATTAGACTTGTAATCAACCTTGCATATGGCTGAAACTAAGTTTGGAAGCTGGAGAAATCATGGATTACTATTCACTGGGCTGTCTGGGCAACCTCTGGCAGCCAAGTAGTGGGCCCAGTTGAAAATCCACATGGACTAGTGTAAGGATCACCCCTGGGAGTCCATGATACCCTAACATGCATGGGGGAAAGGTTTGGTCACTGCCTATGGCCAGCAACCTTGGAAACTCAGCCAGATCTCGTTTTGTAAATCTCTGGGCGATGTAGACATCACCCAGAGACATCGCCCAGTGAATGGAATGTTGCTGTTTTGATGCTCTAACTTGGGGACTTCACCCATTGGCCATGTAACTGTGTGGGAAGGTGGAAAATGACCTAAATGCCCCTCCCCACATCTGTTCATGTGAATAAATGCTTTGGGAACACAAGTGGGCCCCGCAGGACTTGGAAACCCTACCTGTGATTGATCCTGCAGCACTGTCAAGTTGGGGATAGCACTGTAAGCCTAATGTAACCTAGGATCATGTACCAATACTATAAATGACCATTTTTCCCTAGGCCACCAACTCTGAATGATGCACTGGGACATAGGCCTAAGGCCCAATGCCAAGCCTAGAGAATTCCAAGTGAAGACCAATTGTACACTGGGTCAACCCAGTGAGCTTAGATCAACCCTAGGACCTCCAAAAACATATTGGAATATTAAAATGATAATTTCTGATTTATATCTAGGATTTGATCCTGCACTCAAGGCCTACAGCCAGACTGCAGCCGGAACTGAATTTGCAACTGAGTTCTTAGAACCAGACCCAAGTGAGTGAAGTATTATCATATATGTATGTGTAACTGTATTACTATGCCGGCAATTAAAATTCTTAAAGTATAAATGTTGTGTTATTTAAATTCTGTTCAATTACTCAAATTACTACACATTGATTGTCTGTTGATCAACACTGTGATTCTTATTGATGATTGTGAATGTTAAACTAGATGCCGTAGTCGGCTTGGAAATGAGGCCGGTGGTAGCCCGTAGTATGGGATACGGTTGACACCGCCTGACTCATACGATGCCATATAGACATGGGGCTAGAGTTTCATCACCCGTGCTATGCACCCTTGCCAATAGGGGTTAAGGTGTTGGATAACTTGAGGACTATCGTAAAACCCTAGAGGCGTTTACGCCAGGAAGCCTCAGCATAGCTGGGATGCCCCAGGGTAGATTTTTCGGGAAGCCTTGGGCTAGAAGCTTGGGAAGCACCGAAAGGTAAATTTTTGGTGGAATGCCACATATGATGATTATGCACCAGTTTGGTGAATTGATATTGAGTCGGTTATCTCACAGGAGTTAATCTAGAGGGCCGGTCGGGCTAACCTGGGTAGGGAGATGCTGGAGCCGGCTGGTCCTCTCCAACAACTCAATGGGTATATCGCGGGAAGGGGTAACCAAGCCCACACCAGGGATACATGTATTGGGGATTGTAGTAGCACTAACCTGACTTAGCTGTATTGATAGGTGGCTAATAAATAACCTGAACTCGCACATCATGTAGGATCATGTGGAATGTGGTTGCATGTGCATGCATGACGATATGTTTTAATCACGAGCTCGGTGGGACTCACACTCTATTATACATGTTTTTCTTCTAGATGATTCTGTAGGTGGATGCCGCTGTGGCAAGGAGGCTCATTACGAGGAGGAGAGCCCTGGTTATTATAATGATATTGGTGTGGACCCTGATAGAGGTCGTGCCGATGATGTGTGCATTCTCGGTGGTCATGGATGAAGACCAGTGAGGAGTGCACTTGATGCTTTTTATCTTGGGGATTCCTTTTTGTTTTTGTTAGGAGTTTATCCTCGTCTTGCTTGTGGTGCAGTTTTAGTTTTCTTTTCTTTTTGGGGTCGAGTTATCTCACCCTGTATATATATATATATGTATGTATTTTCTTTGGCTCTTATTCTTGTCAGCTTTATCTTCAGTCGTGGGTTGTATCCGGGAGGGAATGTTTCAAAACTCTTTATGTATGTATATATCACCATCATTCCTGTATCGTTACGTTTTCTCTTTTGTTATTATATTTGTAGTTTATCTGCAGCACTCTGATCTTGCTTATGGTAAAGTGATGAATGTGGGACCGTGAATGTAATAACTGCTTCTAGATTCGTGGGGTTTGGTGGATTGTCGTTATGTAATTCGGGTGGTCACCTACCTAATCCTCCCAGGGGGTGGTTTGGGGTGTGACAATTACCTAGACCTCCTGACTACTGAGATGGCCCCATCCGAAGTGGGTACTACCGTCACTGTCAAGAAAAAGAGGCTTACGATAATTGGTTTAAGAGAGATTGTAGTGTGCGCTTTCTTATGTTAAGAACGATGCACAATGATCTTATCGGCCAATATGAGAAGTGCGAGACTACCAAGTCCATGTGGGACCAAGTAAGGCTCGACTGTGGTGGTACATCCTCGACCAGGCTTAGGTCCATAACCTTGAAGTTTGAGATGTACCGTAAAGACCCCAAGCACACTATGGTTGAACACCTCAGGGTCGTGAAAGACATGATCCGAAAATTGGATGATGTTGGGTTACACCTTACCGATGAGTAGAAAGTACAGGCCTTCATCAGGACGTTGCTTGATTCCTGGGGGAAGATGAAGATAGTTCTGAGACATAACGACACTGTCAAGACATTTAATGACATTGTCGCTCATGTGGAACTAGAGGCGGAGCGCCTAGAGGCCACCCAATCATATGCCCTTGTCGCCCAAGTGGGGCAGCGCAAGAATGACTCTAAGCGCAAGAGATAGAGAAACACAGGGAATCAAGATCAAGCTCAGAAAGCTGCGCCAACTGGGCATAAGACCACCACGCGCCGACGTGGCAAGCGAGGTGGAAAGAAAGATATCACTAAGGTCAAGTGTTATAACTGCCAGAAGATGGGGCACTTTGCTTGTGACTGCACTAAAACGAAGCAGGTACCATTTTTGCCTCTCTCTCCTCATACTTTTATATGTACACACGTTTTGGTTGTCCAAACCCAATCTGATTGGATTGGGGATATAGATGCAACATGACACATAGTGCGAGATCGAGGAGGGTTCGTAGATTATAGAAAGATTCTGGATGGTGCTCAAAATATATACATGGGGAATAACATAAGTGAAGCAGTTCGAGGAGTTGGTACCTACCAGCTCACCTTGTGTACTGAGTGCATCTTACTACTTCATGATGTGCTATATGCACCAGAAATCCAATATAATCTACTTTTAGTTACTTCATTATTAACTTTAGGATATTCATTTATTTTTTATGGTGACTCTTTTGAGATACGATTGGATGGTAGTAGTTTTGGCCATTGTAGGCTTGAGAATGGTTTTATTAAATTGGATTTGATAATTCCTATTGTTTCCTCTTCATCTTTTGTAGTTGATTCTAATACTAGTCCTGATTCAATTACTTGGCATGCTAGACTAGGACACATAGGTCGAAATAGGATGGGACGGCTAGTTCGAGAAGATCTTTTTGGCTCACTCGCTAAAGTCAACCTACCGATATTTGAGGCCTGTTTAGCGGATAAGGCCCACCGAAAGCCTTTTGAAAAGGCTAAACGGGCAACCCAGACCCTAGAGCTTGTCCATTCGGACATCTGCGGATCAATGAACGTGAAGGCACGTCATGGTGCTTCCTATTTTCTCATTTTTATCGATGATTATTCGTGATATGATTATGTGTATCTGATCACTTACCGCTACGAAGCGCTAGATTGCTTTAAATGCGTTGTAGCAGAGGTTGAGAATTAGCAAAGCTCTGATTGAAAACTCTATGCACTGACCGAGGACGCAAGTATCTATCTGATCAATTTAAAGAGATGTGTGAGGAAAAAGGAATCACTAGGTAGCTGACTATTCCCCACACTTCACAGCAAAATGGTATAGCAAAGCGAAGGAATATGACGCTTTTAGATATGGTTAGATCGATGATGGCGTAGGCCAACCTCCCAATATCTTTCTGGGGGGATGCTATGTTGACCGCTGCCTACGTCCTTAATCATGTGCCATAACAGTCAGTTCCCTCCACTCCCTATGAATTATGGAAAGGCGCAAAGCCCACTTTGGGGCATATGCGACCATGGGGATGTGCAGGATATGTTCATAGTACCTCCCATAAGTTTGGGAAACTTGGTTCTAGAGCTAAAAAGAGTATCTTTATAAGATATTCCGTTACCTCGAAAGGCTATGTAGTGTACGGTGAACATCAAGGTGGATGTGGATTTTTTAGAGACCGATTTCCCTATCATTAGTGCGCTAGCAGAGACCTTGATCTCTTTGATATAGAGACTGATGAAAGCGTCTCACCTACTCTTGGCGAGGGTGAGGAATTAAACACTCATCATGAGATTACCAAAGAGGGTGAGAGTGGTCATTAGCCCAGTGGGAGTGCGCTACCTAATGAAAGCGTATAAGCCACGGGTCAAGAACCCTCTGCGCATAAGAGCGCACATGGACACGTTCCCTGACATAATTTTGAGATTGAAAGGGACGCTGCCCTCGTCTGTACCCCGAGGGATGAGGATGAGCCAGCTTTAGTGAGTGAGGCGCTCCCTTCTCCAGCTAAGGAAATGTGACAAGCTACTATGGAAGATGAGTTGAGTTCTATGAGTAAGAACCAAGTCTGGGAGTTAGTTGATCTTCCACCTGGGCATAAGGCCATCAGGAACAAGTGGGTCCTGAAGGTCAAGCAAAAGGCAGATGGATCAAATGACAAGTATAAGGCACATCTTGTGGCGAAGGGATATACCTAAAAGGAGGGTATAGACTATGATGAGACGTTCTCCCTTGCGGTGAGAATGGCCTTAATACGCCTCATTCTAGCCATTGTCGCAAAGTTGGATTTGGAGCTCTACCAAATGGACGTTAAAACTATTTTTCTCAATGGAGAACTAGACGAGGAGATCTTTATGGCTCAGCCTGTGAGCTTTAAGAAGAAGGGACATGAGCACAAAGTATGCCATCTCGAACATTTCATCTATGGCCTTAAGCAATCATCTAGGCAGTGGTACATTAGATTTCACCATGCTATTACCACTGCGGATTTTGACATGATTGAAGAGGACCACTGTGTGTATGTTAAATGGTCCAAGGTAGGGTTTCTTATCCTATCATTGTATGTTGACGACATCTTGTTGGCTGGGAATGACATTGAAATGATTGTTGCTACTAAAGAGTGGCTGTCTTCTACTTTTGAGATGAAAGACATAGGTGAGGCCAACTTTGTGTTGGGCGGGAAGATTGTGTGGGATTGCACTAGGAGACTTCTTAGTTTGTCTCAAGAGACTTACATAAAGAAAGTCCTGGAGCGGTTTCATATGAGGAACTCAAAACCCATTGACACTCCAATGGACAAGGCATGCACTTTAAGCCTAGACTAATGCCCTAAGAGTGATGAAGAGAGAAACCAAATGTCCAAAATACTCTATGTAGCGGCAGTAGGCAGTCTGATGTATATGATGAAGTGCACGTGTCCAGATATTTACTTTGTCGTTGGCATGGTGAGCCCAGTAACCCAGGGCCCGCTCATTGGTAGGCAATAAAGAGGATACTTCGATACCTACGTGGCACTGTAGACCTCTCACTCACCTTCAGTGGTTCAAACTTGAGACTAAGTGGCTACAGTGATGCTGATTGGGCTAGTGATAGAGACAAACGCAAGTCCACTTCGAGGTATGCGTTTGTCCAGGGAGGTGGGCTGTCACTTGGAGTAGCAAGAAATAGACCTACATCGCCCTGTCCACAATAGAGTCAGAGTATGTTGCATGTTCGACAGTAGTACAAGAGGTCGTTTGGCTCAGGAGGTTCTTGCAGAGACTTAGCGTTTCTGCTCACTCAGACGACGCTGTGCTTATACACTGTGACAGCACGATAGTGCTTGCATTAGCGAAGGACCCCAAGTCCCATGGTAGAGCCAAGCACATTGACATACAGTATCACTACATTCAAGACATGGTAGCGTGAGGTGAAGTGGTTCTGCAACATATCTCCACTGGCAATATGTTGGCTAATCCATTCACTAAGCCCATTGCCAGAGATGTCTTCCTAGTTCACGTTAGGAACTTGGGACTCAGGCGGATCTGATATGTATTTTCTTTGAGAACACTTTGTTTGTGATGGACATTTATCTGTATTTCTCTTACATTTATTGATGAGCAAATATTTATTTGAGTAATCTTGTGTGTATACATTCATTGTTTGTAAAGATGTCACCAGGCTTAGAATCGACCCACTCACATGGGTGATTCGCCTCGGTGCTGGGGTGTAGCGAGCGAGATGAGCCCATGAGCATGTGTGCTCTATGGCGCCTTAGTTAGAGCTAAGATGAGACCTTTACTTGGTCCAACTTGGAAGACACCACACTTCCAAGTAGCATGTTAGAAGCCAGATGTGAGGTTCTAGGCAGAAAACCTGAGGGTGAATGCACTAGAGACTCAGGTTAGGCGCTTAGAGTAGTGACTAGACTAAGATCTGTATGGCGTTCATTTATTACGAGTGACATGCCCACCTTAGTGGGAGTAACGCCATAGCATGCATATCATACTGTATGTGCTCATTACGATCAATTGTGAGAGTGACCGAATGGATCCCTACTTCATCACTGTGTGATCCACGTGGATTATATTAATCTCACAATACCCTTATTACCTGAGACGATGTCATAAAAAAGACACCCAATGACGCTACTTTGACGTTCTCCTTAGGACCATGGATGATGTGGTCCAGCGGGAAGCGATTGGGAAAGCTGTTGGGGAAATTTGGATTGACATGAGGGGTTCAGGGAAAATCATTAGGCATTACACCTTTGTTATGTGACTCATTGCCCGAGTGATGCATCGTATTTGTGATCGACGCAGTCATGAGTACATTATATACCAAGGATTAACACTGCTCATCATGAGGGGTCGAGAGTGTTAGATCGGGTGTTAGTGGATCGTTTGGGGTATTTTGAGACTTTTGAGAGTGATGTACTATGCTGGCTAGATAGAAGTTTGATATAGTACTCCTACCTTGTATCATCTCGACAGGTCGCACGCCCATTACCTGTATGGAGGCTAACGCGGAATGAGAGAAGCTTGAATGCATAATATATGCGCCCTGTGTGGGCGAGTGGGAGATGTAAATCAGTGATGGGCCTGAGGCCCAGCTGGTCCGCCCACATGGGGCAAGCCGACTGAGCCAAAAATGAGAGAGAGAGAGAGAGGGACAGTCACTTAAGTGACCGATCCCTCCTCTGATTGGTCTACCCCAAGGTTTTAGCCTATATATAGATATAAGGCATAAACCCTAAGGTGAATTAATTAATTAGACCTCTCCCTCTCTTTCAAGTTTTACGTTTCCTAGGGTTTCCATCGTTGCCTAGGGTTTTATGGTGTGGAGTTCTCTATGGAAAAGCCTGTAGAAATCGCGTTGTGCTCGTAACTACAAGCCGCCTTCGATTGTCCCTTCTGCTGCTATTCCATTCGGTTCAGGTAATCCCTAAACCTCTGTGATTAATAGAATGCTAATATACTAACACCATGATATGAAGGAGTGTGTGAGGTCCTTTCCTCAACACCTTGACTTCTTTTGGACTTGTTGTGCAGTACTTTAACTTCTAAACTTACTTTTTGGATTCACTTTGGCTTTGTTTTGAATTTGATGCATGTACTTGTTGTTTGATTTTAAAATAATACCGCAGGTGTACGGGTCAATCGTAGCTACGAGTCGAACACGAGGAGGTCAACCTTCAATAAATTTTCAATTTTAATTAAGGCGAAGTGTATAACTTACCAAATATGGAAACAACCTATATACGGAAACTACCAGTTATGGAAACTAGCAAATATAGAAGCAATTAAATTACCAAAGATAACAAATTAAAAATATAAACTAGGGCAACTGCTAAGGGAATGGATGAATTAAAAGCAAGAAAGTCACTTGGGAATGGGTTCCACCATGAGAATTAAGGCAGATCAATGATTAGCATATTAGGACAAAGCATACATACGGCCTAGGTCTATAAGATATGCAGCACAGCTCATATACGGCTAACATATCCTATGAAAATAGTGCTCATACAACATACAATGTAAACAAAAAAATACATGAACATAATGATGTCACAATGGATATGGCTAACAAACATGTATATAGTTCCCCTTGGAATGGCATACAAGCTGTGGGCAGTCATCCATTGTAAGTCCAATATTGATCATGTCCATTAATCACATAAACAATGCTAGTCATCAATTCTTCCTTCTCTTATGGTTTCACCCACTCCCAAGAGGAGAGGTTTAGCTAGCCATGAAAGCAATGAAGAGGGAAAGAATGATTGATGGAGAAAAAGACATAGAAATTACTAAAACTAAAATTTATAAGAAGAAGAACTTAGTTGATTTGAATAACTCCAACGAAGATGATTCCATCACTTGAATCCCATCACTTGAAGCCGCATCCAATATTGAAGAATAAATTACCAAAGTATATAATGAAGATTACACATATGATCGAAGGGATGGGGAAATAAAAATTTTCCTAGCAATGATTCTAAAAAATAATAAAATTACATATGATAATCTAATTACATAAGATCTAAAAACTAGAAATAAAAAGAAGAGGATGAGAGATCGGGTATAACGAAGAGGAACGGCACTGCTGCTGCTATTATCATTCTAGAATAGAAAATTAAAATTGAAAAAGAAAACGAAGGACCAAAAGGGAGAGAGAGCGGCTGGAGTGCAGTCAAGATGGATTTTATATGGGGGGAGAGAGAGCTCGTGAAAGGGAGATGAGAAGGAGATAGGAGAGATGAGAGAATTTAAGAGGAAGTGGGAGAGAGCAGTTATAGAAACCGAGAGGGTTTAGGGGAGAGAGATTGGAAAGAAAAGAGATTCTTCTTTTTTTTTTTTATTATATTTTTTTATCCTAAATTTCAACTTCACTAAGAATCGTTTTTGGGCTATACCTTTTTATCCTGGGTCCAGATGGAACTAATCCGAGAATTAAAGTTGCACCATTTTAAATTCTAGACGATATGAGCCCAATATCTGATATCTTCTGAAAGATTCTTGATTATCCAAAATTACCATTATGCCCCTATGCTTGATTTTTCTCTCTTCTTCTTCTTCTAAAGTCGAATTGGCTCTAATCAAGTGACTTCCGATGTTGCGCATTGGAAAGCTAACCCGACTGAATTCTTCAACCTTGTAACCTGGCGTTTGGCAATCCAATTAGGCATGTATTCTCCACTTCGACCAAAATGCCCCTAAACCTGAAAAATGACAAAAAGTACTCGAGTAGCACTATTCAATGTGGAAAAATGAATGCTTTATGCCCTAAGATTTCACACATAAATGTGCTCATCAGATTCCCCCACGCTTGAATGTTACTTGTCCTCAAGTAAACAAAACAAAAACTAATCTTGAATGGAAAAATCCTAAATCACTTTCGTAGGAATCACGGTTGCACTTAGCATGTGCAACAAGTCTTTAAACCCCTAGGTTACCCTTAGTGGACGAGTTGTGTCTCGTGAGTGTTTGCAGTGAATATACACACAAAATTCAATTTGTAAATC
Organism: Telopea speciosissima; assembly: GCF_018873765.1. Lineage (NCBI taxonomy): Eukaryota > Viridiplantae > Streptophyta > Magnoliopsida > Proteales > Proteaceae > Telopea > Telopea speciosissima. The sequence goes on from NC_057920.1 coordinate 43,576,364, forward strand.
TATACTATGGCCAAGATAAAGAATGTAGCCCCAAGATAATTTATTTTGAGATTTTCTAGATATTCCCCCACACTTGAACTTTATTATCCCACTCTGAGTTGGAGAACTGTCATACATCTAACTTAAGGAGGTTTGGGGTAGGGTTAGTCACATTGTTTTTCCTTGAGATTAGATCGAGTAGGTCATCTAGACTACAAAAGACTTCAACTCAGAACCTTGGTAGAACCTTAAGCACATGCACAATCTCAATTTCACTTTGATTTTACTTTGCTAGATATTTTCAAGTATTGAACTCAAAGGTCCCTCCACTACAATTGGCTTGAATGACTTGTAGGGCTTGCACCAGACGCCCAAGTTACTAAGTAGTGTTGGAATAGATTCTTAGTGCATATATCATTTGATTGCCACATTGTGGCTTTAGACATTGATGCAGTATGAGTTCAAACTTTTAATTTTTTGTTTTTTTATTTCTTTGTTTTTTTTTTTATTCTACTCCAATCCGTGCAATGTCTTGACCTTTTAAGCTTTCTAGGTGGCTCTTGTAGCAAGCTTTAGGCCAATTACTCTCAAACCAGACGACTTTAAGGAATTAGGTGTAAAACGCCCCTCTGGCTTACTTACTCAAACCAAATAGGCTACAAGCCAAGACTGAATCAAAGAGCAAATAATTTTTTTTGGCAATCAACTATATCATGCAAGTGTATTTTGGTTCAACCTTAGCACCTAACCAAAACTCATATAAACAGGATGACTAACAAAATCGGCTCTCTCAGTAGACAGTGTACTTTCAAAGAATTTAAAATCCCTTTGATCGGTATATTCCAATTCCCTCCTCAGTGCAAAATTTTGTAGTACTTTAAAGTGTAGGTTATTTTGGATGCTCTCAAAGTCTTTCAGAAAAGTAAACTAAAGAGGCTACACACTCGATCTCGAACCAAAGTGTAGACTACAAATCGATGAAATCCCCCCCATACTTAAATTATGTAGTGTCCTCAATGCATAAAAAAAAAATAAAAACAAAGACAAAGAATAGGGGGCATACTGGATATGATCATGGTGGCTCAAAATAAGGAGGTGCATGAAAATCCATGATCTCGTAAGAATGTGATGAAGAAAGTGGCATGAGAGAGGAATTAAAAGATGTGCTAGAGATTGTAGAGTGTGTACCCATACCTGGATCAAATATTACAGTGCCCCCATTGTATTGTTAGGACAACACCTCTTGTTCCTTTTCAGGCGGTGCCACTGGTGGTGACTTAGGAAGAGAAGTAGACAGATTACCATCTGACTCAATAGATGGTGGCTTAGTCCACAATTTAGAAGGCTCTCCCCCATACTTGGATTGAGGCAAGTCCTCTAGACATTGATTGATACCTGTGTTAAGAGCAGTTGCAACAAAATCAGGTGGTTCAAAAATTAGATGAACGTCTTCATCTAAGCATGGTTGCTTTACCAATCTAAAGGCATTAAAATCACGAGATGCATTCCCAAAAGACAGCCTCATCAGACCATTCCTACAATTGATCAGAGCATTGCTAGTAGCTAAGAAAGGTCTACCAAGGATAATTGGGATTTGGCCTTTGATATTAGTCATAGGTTGGGTATCTAGGACTATAAAATCCACGGGAAAAAGAAATTCTCCAACCTTTAATAACACATCCTCAATTACGCCCTTGGGAGTCTTGACTGATCTATCTGCCAATTGTAATGTGACAGATGTTGGCTTAAAGTCTCCTAATCCTAATTGTTGGTATACTGAATATGGCAATAAATTGACACTAGCTCCTAGATCAAGAAGGGTATGGTCAATTCTAGTGTTACCAATCTTACATGAGATAGTTGGGCAACCAGGTTCCTTATACTTAGCCACTATCTGTTGCGACAGAACTAAGCTCACATTGGCAGTCAGGAAGGCTTTCTTAGGTACATTGATTTTCCTTTTCTGAGTGCACAAGTCCTTGAGGACTTTTGCATAGGTAGGTACCTGGGAAATAGCATCTAAAAGAGGGATGTTAACTTGCACATTTCTTAAAATATTGAAAACTTTTTCACTTATTGCATCCTTCTTATTGCTTTTAAGCCTATTGGGAAATGGAGCCTTAGGGACATAAGTCTTCTCAGATGGATCTTCATGTTTCTCTTCATTAACCACTATAGGTTCATCAGACAAACCTTGGATAGGGGGCTGGTCATTCACAACTATGGGAGGGTCATGTGAGGCACTTACAATGGGTGATGGATGGGGAACATTCACAACATCAATAGGAGGCTCAGAAGTTAGAGGAGTTGGTTGAATTGGAACCTCTTGTTGGTACTCACGTTCACTCCTCAGAGCACATATGGCATTACATTGACTAGAGGGTTCTGAGTGGTGTGGACTCTGATGGATAGAGTTCAACTGAGTGTGAGGTGGATGGGGGATAGAGGTCCTAGGGTTCAGATCTGGTTGACTCGCCATCTTACCCTTTTCCTTTTCATGGAGAGCATTGGCCAGTTAAGAGATTTGCCTCTCCATGTTATGTTGGCTAGTAATGAATGTGCTTATGAGAAGCTCTATACTCTTCTCAAGGGAATTTAACCTGGTAGACTCATCACTATTTTTCAAAAATTCAGGTGATTGCTGATTCATCATTGGGGTTAGATTATTAGGAGGGGAGACAAATCTAGGGGTAATCTGCTAGGGAGCAAACTGACCTTGGATTGGAGGCTGGAATGTAGATGAACCAACTTGATTGGGATCTTGGTTCCATGAAAAGTTAGGGTGATTTCTCCACCTAGGATTATAGGTTCCACTATAAGTATTGTTCATTACATGCACACTCTCATAGCTTCCATGCCCACTACACCTATTACGGCACTCATCCATCACATGTGATGAGGATTGGTATCCACTACACAAAGGGGTGGTCTGACAAACCTGATTTATCAGGGAAGGTCCCTTGGTCATTATGGCTTCCAATCTTCTAATAAGACTGTCCAACTGAGCCTCTTTGGCTACAGTTCCCTCTACCAAAAATCCCTCACCGGAGTTTTCATTTTCTTGAGTGGATTCCACTCTCTAGTCTTGTCCGCTAAGTCAACCAAAAACTCCCAAGCTTGATTTTCATCTGTGAATGATGTGAATCCAGTTGGGCACATGGATTCCACCAACTGCTTGGTTTGATAATCTATACCCTTATAGATGATTTGGCACAGATGCCAAGTATCTAGACCATGGTGATGACACTCTTGAAGAAGGAGGATTTGTTTGGCCTGTGTCTGAATTGCAGAATGTCATTCCTAATCCTATTGGTCTTATGCAAGGGAAAGAACTTCTTTAGGAAGACAACTGTAAATTGATCCCATGTAGTTATTGAGTCTAGGCAAACCATAGAGCCACTTTTTAGCTTGATCCTTAAGTGCAAAGGGGATGAATCTCAACTTAACCGCATCATCAGTCAGTTGTTGCATCTTAATGAGCACACATACCTCCTCAAACTCCCTAAGAAACAACTATGCATCTTCATTAGCTACCCCATGAAAGTGGGGCAACATACTAATGAAATTAGATTTAAGTTCATAATTGTTTCCTTAGGCGGCGGGTAAGCGAAGGCATGAGGGTTGTGCAACTCGTGCGGGATAAAGCGGTCCCTAAGGGTCATAGGTTACCTCTCTCCTTGCTCACCCATAGTTGGAATCTCAACTCATTCTATTCGGTTCTTAGAATTCCTCACCCAAACAAGCATACAAAAGCCACAATTTGAAATTAGGGCACTCCTCAAAACTTTTTTTTTTTTTTTTTTTTTGTTTTATATTAAAACACTACGAATCAATTAAAATTGGAAACTAAACAAGCATCACCTATCGGCAACGGCGCCAAAAATTTGTTTGAGTTTAAAATAATACCGCAAGCGTACGGGTCAATAGTAGCTATGGGTCGAACACGAGGAGGTCAACTTTCAATAAATTTTCACTTTTAATTAAGGCGAAGTGTACAACTTACCAAATATGGAAACAACCTATATACGGAAACTACCAATTATGGAAACTAGCAAATATAGAAGCAATTAAATTACCAAAGATAACAAATTAAAAATAGAAACTAGGGCAACCGCTAAGGGAATGGATGAATTAAAAACAAGAAAGTCACTTGGGAATGGGTTCCACCATGAGAATTAAGGCAGATCAATGACTAGCATATTAGGACAAAGCATACATACGGCCTAGGTCTATAAGATATGCAGTACAACTCATATACGACTAACATATCCTATGAAAATAGTGCTCATACAACATACAATGTAAACAAAAAAATACATGAACACAATGGTGTCACAATGGATATGGCTAACAAACATGTATATAGTTTCCCTTGGAATGACATACAAGCTATGGGCAGTCATCCATTGTAAGTCCAATATTGATCATGTCCATTAATCACACAAACAATGCTAGCCATCAATTCTTCCTTCTCTCATGGTTTCACCCACTCCCAAGAGGAGAGGTTTAGCTAGCCATGAAAGCAATGAAGAGGGAAAGAAGGATTGATGGAGAAAAAGACATAGAAATTACTAAAACTAAAATTTATAAGAAGAACTTAGCTGATTCGAATAACTCCAACGAAGATGATTCCGTCACTTGAATCCCATCACTTGAAGCCACATCCAATATTGAAGAACAAATTACCAAAGTGTATAATGAAGATTACACATATGATTGAAGGGATGGGGAAATAAAATTTCTCCTAACAATGGTTCTAAAAAAAAAAAAATTACATATGATAACCTAATTACATAAGATCTAAAAACTAAAAATAAAAAGAAGAGGATGAGAGATCGGGAATAACGAAGAGGAATGGCACTGCTGCTGCTATTATCATTCTAGAATAGAAAATTAAAACTGTAAAAGAAAACGAAGGAAGGGAGAGAGAGCGGCTGGTGTGCAGTCAAGATGGATTTTATATGGGGGGAGAGAGAGCTCGTGAAAGGGAGATGGGAAGCAGATAGGAGAGATGAGAGAATTTAAGAGGAAGTGGGAGAGAGCAGATATAGAAACCGAGAGGGTTTAGGGGAAAGAGATTGGAAAGAAAAGAGATACTTTTTTTTTTTTATTATATTTTTTTATCCTAAATTTCAACTTCACTAAGAATCGTTTTTGGGCTATACCTTTTTATCCTGGGTCCAGATGGAACTAACCCGAGAATTAAAATTGCACCATTTTAAATTCTAGATGATATGAGCCCAATATCTGATATCTTCTGAAAGATTCTTGATTCTCCAAAATTACCATTATGCCCCTATGCTTGAATTTTCTCTCTTCTTCTTCTTCTGAGCTAATCAAGTGACTTCCGATGTTGCGCCTTGGAAAGCTAACCCGACTAAATTCTTCAACCTTGTGACCTGACGTTTGGCGGTCCAATTAGACATGTATTCTCCACTTTGACCAAAATGCCCCTAAACCTGAAAAATGATAAAAAGTACCTGAGTAGCACTGTTCAATGTCGAAAATGAATGCTTTATACCCTAAGGTTTCACACATAAATGTGGTCATCACTTGTAATTATTTTAGAACTTCAACGTTATCTTCTTTTTCTTGAACCTTTGTGGTTTTAGCTTAATGAGGTTGGGTCTCACCCTTTTTCTTGTGCTATATACATGTTGTGATTTACTAATTCCTAGTCGTCTCGTGGCCTACAGGCCTTGGTGGCGTGATCGCCTCGTGGCCTACAGACTTTAGTGGCATGATCACCTTGTGGCCTACAGGCCTTGGTCACGTGATTGCCTCATGGCCCCTAGGCCTTGGTGGAATGATCGCCTCATGGCACCCAGGCCTTGGTGGCATGATCGCCTCGTGGCCCCCAGGCTTTGGTGGCGTGATCGCCTCGTGGCCTACAGGCCTTGTTGGCATGGTCGCCTCGTGGCCTAAGGGCCTTAGTGCTTAAGCGAGCTTGATCATTATGGAGAAATGTAGCTAAGAACTTTTATTATAACTTCAAAATCTTCAACTTAAAAAACTTTAAAAAACTATGGTTGAAAGCAATAACTTGATCATCTTGTTGGCTCATTGGTAAAACTTCTTCAGGTGCTCAGAGGTCCAGGGTCGATCTATCTTTTTACCCCCTAGAGTTTTCAAGCGATACGTCCCTGGTCATATGTGCTTGGAAATTATGTAGGATCCTTCCTAGTTTGCCGATAAGTTTCCTTCCTTCCTTGGTTGTAACTCTCACGCCTTTCTTAGAACTAGGTCTCCCTGGTGGAACAGCCTCTCCTTGACCCTTGAATTATAGTACTTGGCCATTCGCTACTGGTATGCCATGTTCCTAAGTAATGCCTTCTCACGAACCTCATCCAAGAAATCCAAATTTTCTCGAAGTGCAAGACTCTGCGTAACAAGGCTAAGACTTCAATCGGTGCTAGAGCTTCAGTCCCGTATGCTAGTCGAAATGGGCTTTCTCTCGTGGGGGTCCTCATTGTTGTTCGGTATGCCTATAGAACACTGGGAAGTTCCTCCACCCATCTCCTTTTTGCTTCATTTAGTCTCTTTTAGATCACCTTAAGCAGTGTTCTATTAGTTACCTCCACCTGGCCGTTGGCCTGTGGGTAAGCTACGGAGATGGGTCAAAAGTCGATGTGGTATGTATGACAGAAAGCATTGAATATGGGATTGTTGAACTATTTCCTATTGTCTGTGACAAGAATCCTTGGTACCCCGAACCTGTAGATCACTTTATCACGAACAAATTTCTCCATCTCTTTCTTTATTATCCTTGCCAATGGCTTAGATCCGACCCACTTGGTGAAATAATCAATTACGACCACCAAGTACTTTATGTTCCCAGACGCTGCTGTGAAGTGACCAAGAATGTCCATCCCCCACATGGCAAATGGTATAAGACTAAGGATGGAGGTCAACTGTGTGGCCGACTGAGAAAGCACCGGGGCGAACAACTGACATTGCTCGCAGTCCTTGATGTACTCTATGGCCTCTTCTTGCATCTTTAGCCAGTAAAGCCCTTGACGTAGAATTTTATAGGCTAGAGTTCACCCACCCATGTGGCTTCCACATATTCCTTCATGCACCTCTGATAAGGCATACTTAGCTCCCTTGGGTCCTAGGCACCTGAGTAGCAGTGTCGTGACCGCTCTCTTGTACAGTACTCCATCAATCATCGTATACTTTGCTGCCCTAATTTTCACCTTTCTAGCCTCGAGCTTATCTTCTGGCAATACATCATTCTGTAGATAGTTGACAATAGGGTCCATCCACCTTGGCCTTTTCTCGATCTTGTTGACTTTTTTCTCCTTATACGCCGGTTCATAAAGTACCTCGATGTACACCGTACTGGCCAAGTTCTAGAATTCATCATTTGCTAGCCTTGATAAGGCGTCTGTTGCAGCGTTCTTGCCTTGTGGGGCTCAAACCATCTCAAACTTCTTGAACTCTGCTACTAAATCTCGAGCTCGGGTTAAGTAGGACGTCGTGCGATCATCCTTTGCCTCGTACTCCCTGTTTACTTGGTTTACCACGAGTTGGGAATCACTTCGGACGGCTAAGTGAGTGACCTGGATGGCTTTTGCAACTTATAGTCCAACAACCTTCAGAGCTGGTGATCGTGAATCCAACCCCGCTCCCTGCCGCATTACTCGATCAGTCCACAAACATCTCCCATAATCCCCGACCATGCTCCTCAGGTTCCACCTCTTCTGGCTCGGTCTCTGAGAAAGTGCATTCAACTATAAAGTCTGCTAGAGCCTGACCCTTGATTGTCGTTCGAGGTTGGAACTTGATGTTATACTCATTCAATTCTACCGCCCAGGTGATCAATCGTCCTGATGCATCTGGCTTGTGTAACACCTTCTTCAACGGTAGGTCTGTGAGTACCATGACTATATGTGCTTGGAAGTAAGGCCTTAGCTTCTTTGCTGCGGTCACGAGCACTTAGGCTACCTTCTCGATCTTGGTGTACCTGGTCCCTGCATCGATCAATACGTGACTGATGTAGTAGATGGGCTTCTGCTGCTTGCCTTCCTCCTTCAGTAATACTACACTTATTGCTACTAGGGCTGTGGCAAAGTAGAGTTGTAATTCTTCATCAGGCTCTGGTAGCCCCAGCAATGGTGGACTCTCCAGGTACTTTTTCAATTCATCAAAGGCTCTCTGGCATTCCTCTATCCATGTGAAGTCTTTAGGACTTCTCAGGTTCTTCAATGTCTTGAAGAACGGCAGGCACTTATCCCCAGCCCGTGACATGAACCTTGCCATGGCTGTTGTCCTTCCATTCAACCTTTGCCCTTCCATTCAACCTTTGCACCTCTCTTATTGTTCGGCGTGGTGACATCTCCTAGATGGCCTTGATCTTTGTTGGATTAGCTTCTATGCCTCGAACCGAAACCAGGAAACCCAAAAATTTCCCTGACGTCATGCCGAAGGCGTACTTTGTCGGGTTCAACCTCATTTGGTTCTTCCTTAATACCTCAAACACTTCCTCAAGATCAGCTAAATGCTGCTCAGGCTTAACGCTTTTCATGACCATATCGTCCATGTACACCTCCATATTGTGCTCGATCTGTGCCTTAAACATCTTGTTGACCATCCTCTAGTAGGTAGCTCCTGTGTTCTTTAGCCCGAACGGCATGACGTGGCAGCAATAGTTCTCCTGATCTGTCCTAAATGCAATGTAGGTCTCATCCTCCTCATTCATGAGGATCTGGTTATAGCCCGAGTACGTGTCCATGAAGATCAACATCTTATAACCTGCGGTCGCTTCGATTAGCAAGTCGATCCTTGGTGGGAGGTATTCATCCTTCAGGCACGCCTAGTTCAGGTTGGTATAATCCATGGACTTTCTCCACTTTCCATTTGATTTAGAAACCATCACAATGTTTGCGAGCAAAGTGGGGAATTTCTCCTCCCCGATGAACCCTGAAAAGTTTAGTTTCTTGACCTCTTCTTTGATTGCAGCCTGTCTATCAAGGGAAAAATTCCTCTGCTTCTGCTGTACTGGCTTCCTAGTTTGATCCGCGTGTAGCCTATGTTTGGCTATGTGTTGAGGTATGCTTGGCATGTCTGAGACTGACCATGCAAAGACATCCGAGTTCTCCTTTAGGAATCGCCCAAGTTTATTTTTCTGCTCTTCGTTTAGCAACGATCCGACTTACACTGTCTTGTTGGGTTCATCCTCGTTAAGAGGGAATGGGACGAGATCTTCCACCGGCTGTCCTCTTCGTTCCGTCAGCTCATCTCTCTGGTCGCTAATGAGGTTCTCTATACATAGAGCCATCCCTCGAGCGTTGCCATTATTCTTCTTGATGAACAATGCATAACATTCCCTGGCTTTCTTCTAGTCACCCTTGACCTCGCAAATGCCATTCTCTGTTGGGAACTTCATCTTCAGATGTATCAGTGATATTATTCCCTTGAGAGTCATTAGGGCTGGTCACCCCAGAATGCCGTTAAAGGATACGACCAACCTTACCACCATGAAGGTAACCATGATCATGGCTTGCCGAGGGTGCTCTCTGATGGTGACTGCCAATTTGATTATTCCTTTGATGGAGGAGGAGGTGCTTGAAAACCCATGGAGATAGGTTACCTTGGGCTTGAGCTGGTCATCGTTGAACCCGAACTGCCTGTTGGCCTCTAGTGAGATCACGTCCACGGATGCTTCGGTGTCAATTAGCATCCTATGTACAGCTTGATTGGCTATTTCTACCTACACCACCAGGGCGTCTTTATTTGGTCAGCTTACTCCTTCTAGGTCAACATCCAAGAAGGAGATTACTGTCTCTATCTTGGCTAGCTTGCTTGGCATCTCTGTTACCCCTACGAACCGAGAATGGGCTTTTGCCTTCCTTGTGGATTCTTCCCTAGTCCTCCTAAGGTAGTAAGGATTGGGGCTCCTCTAGTGTTGCTTGGTCCTGAACCATTCCTTCTTTCCTCTGGGCATCCTCTATCTCTATTGCGATCTGTTCTCCTCACCTCGCATCGTGGCTGCTCTCTCCCGCGATCATGATCCTAGCCTCCTCAACCTGAATGGTCATCTTGGCCTCCCTTCACAAACTTGGTCAGGTTCCATGACGTTATAATTTGTTCTATTTCTCTCCTCAGTTGGATGCAATCTTCTATGTCAGGATCAGTGTCTTTGTGGAAGAGACATAATTTGTTTGGATTTCACGTCTCAGGTCCAGCAAGTGTCAAACCCTGCCCCTGACTGACTGGAGTTTTGATTGAAGGGCAGGAACCCCTGTCCCGGCAACCAAGATCACTGTGTAGCATCACTCCACTCAATGAAATCAATGAGAATACTTTGAACAGGTTTCCCTATATACCTGTCAGAAGATGGATAGCAGATCCTTGCAACTATGCAGCTCACAGCCTGATGTATGACTTGGATCCCAGGTAATCTCTCTCCTCCCAATAATGGTGGGACCCACCTATGGAAACTGTGCCAAAAACCCCTAATGGGCATGTGGGGACAATACCTTGACTTAGGGTCAAACCCCTATGCAAGCCCTTTCGAGTTTTAGTTGCTGGAATTCTCAAGGCCATGGTACTGGGCGATGCAGCAAGGCCCAGTGACATCGCCCAGTGGCTGTTATTTAGTATTTTTATTTATTATAATTATGGGGACCACCCAATATGAACATCGGCACCCTCCACTGATAGAGGGGAGTCTGAGGGACCACCCAATATGAACATTGGCACCCTCCACTGATAGAGGGGAGTCTGAGGGACCACCTCATGACCTCAGTTCACTGTGGACCCCACCAGTGAGCCCAGAATCAGTCAGAATCAAGTTAAAAACTGATTTTTAAAAGGAGCCTTAGTGGCCAAACAGACCTTAGTTAGTCTTGGGCCTATAAATAGGCATGACCTGAGCTCATTTAGAGCTTTACAAGCTGTTGGAAAACCGTGGAGAAGAAAGGAGAGAAAAGAGAGAGAAGAGAGGAGAAGAAGAAGAAGAAGAAGAGGGAAGAGGGAAGGAGAAGGGAGGAGGACCAGCTGCAGCCCCGCACCCAGCCTGCAACCGAGCTGCTCCCACCCATTTCAGGTATACAGCCATACCCCTATATGCTGCTGCTCCCTATTCCTCTCTTGTTTTCACTATGTTTTGCTCCCTGGGCAGCCCAGACTAGGTAGGGTTTGCCTAGTATTGGTCTAGATCTACCATGCAGACCTTGTGCATGGAAGATCTGAGATCTTTATACAGTTTTAGCATTTAGTTATGCTGCTCCTTGGAGCCGAAGCTGGCTGTGCTCACCTGCACTGCCAGATGGCCCCAATACCCTATGATTTGGAATCTTGGGTGCTGGCCAAGGCTGCACAGCCTTAACCCTGGATGGATGCAGCCTTGAACCCTCTTGATTCATGTATTTTCAGCCATATGCAAGGCTGGAACTGAAATCCAAGCCTAGCCAAAACCCTGAACAGTATTCATCTGGACTACTTGGGCAGCCACAGTCAACCTGACAGTGAGCCTGATGGAAAAACCCTCTGGACCATGAAGTAGACCATCACTGGGGCTACTATACCCCCTAAACATGCAAAGGATCCATTTAGAGCTCAGCCTTGCAGGACCCACCTTGGAAACTCAGCCTACATCGATTCTACAGGTACTAGGCGATGCAGCAATGCCCAGAGACAATGCCCAGTGAGTGGAAAATCACTGTTTTGATGGACAGAGCTAGGGGATCTGACCTTATGGCCCCCTGGACACTGTGGGGTGTGGGAAAAGACCAAAAATCCCTTCCCCACATCTGTCCTTGTTTAGAAATATTTTGGAACCCTAGTGGGCCCCGCAGGTAAAGGTAATCTTGCTGTGCTTAGTCTTGCAACACAGACAAGCTGTGGACAGTACTGTAAGCATATCCTAGCCTAGGGTTAGGTACAACCCTGGAAATGACCATTTTGCCCTTTGAGCCACTAACATTGGTTGATGCACCGGGACATGACCTAAGGCCCAGTGTATGGCCCAGTGATTCCAAGAGTGAACCAATTGAACCCCGGGTCAACCCAGTAAGATTAAGGTAACCCTAGGACTTCTAATGACCAGACTAATAACTTAACATGGCAACTTTTGATTTACATCTAGGACTTGATCCTGTGCTCAAGGACAACAACCAAACAACCGCTGGAACTGAATTTGTGACTGAGTACCTAGAACCAAGTACTAGTGAGTGAATAATACTATCATATGTGTAAATGTGATCATGATCTGATGCTGGCTAATAAGAATTGAATATAATTGTTGTGTTATTTATTTCTGTTCAATTACTCAAATCACTGCATAATGACTGTCTGTTGATCAACACAGTGAATTCTTTTATGATGATTGTGAATGTTAGACTAGATGCCGTAGTCGGCTTGGAAATGGGGCCTGTGGTAGCCCGTATTATGGGGTACGATTGACACCGCTTGACTCATACAATGCCATATGGACATGGGGCTAGAGTTTCATCACCCATGCCACGCACCCTTGCCAACAGGGGTTAAGGTGTTGGATGCCTGTGGGGGCGACCATCAGAAATGAGAAAAGAGAAAAAAAAAAAAGAAAAAGAAATGAATAGAACACCGGAATGGTGCATATGGGCTATAAGCCAGAAAAGAAAAGAAAGAAAGAAATGGATTGTCCCATGGGTTAATCACAGAGGGCTGGTCGGGCTGACCTTGGTGAACGAATGCGGGAGCTGACTAGTCCTCTCCGCAACTCAATGGGTGTATCACGGAAAGGGGTTAGAAGCCCGCAGGGATACATGTATTGGGGATTGTAGTGGCACAGACCCGACTTAGTTGTAATGATAGCTGGCTAATAATAAAATCTGGACTTGCATATCATGTAGGATCATATGAATTGTGAATTGTGGTTGCATGTGCATGCATGATGGATGTTATTTGCTCACGAGCTCAGTGGGGCTCACACTCTGTTGTGTAATGTTTTTCTTAGATGATTTTACTGGTGGATGCCATTGTGGCATGGCGGGCTATCTCGAGGAGGAGAGTTTTGGTTGTTATGGTGATGTTAGTATGGACCCCGATGGAGGTCATACCGATCTTGCACACATATTCGATGGTTGTTGATGAAGACCATTGAAGTGTGTTCATGTTAGCTTTTGACCCGAGGACTCCTTTTGGGTTATCTGGAGTTATCCCCGTTCTGACTTGTTGTTTGTAGTTTTTACTTTTTCTTTTCCTTTTGGGGCTGAGTATGTTCACCCTGTATATATTTTTGTATGTAGTACTGTACTTATCAGCTTTGTTTCTTTATTTTCTTTGTGTGTGGGTTGATGGGAAATGTAAACCTTTTATATGTAAATATTATCACTGTTTCCCCGTATCGCTACGTTTCCTTTTGTTTATTAAATTATAGTTTTCTGCGACACTCTGATCTTTCCCTTGGAAGAGATGGTTGTGGTTCCATGATTGTAAGCACTGCTTCTAGATCCGTGGGATTTGGTGGATTGCTGATATGCAATTCGGGTCACCTACCCAATCCTCCTAGAGTGTGGTTTGGGGTGTGACAGAGCTTGGTATTAGAGCGTGAGGCTCTTCTTACGATTATGGATTACAGACTAGGACTAATAAGCATTAAAGAATAAAATATGCAAGAATTAAAAACCACAGGGGAGGTTGATGCAAATAAGCAAAGATGTAAGATTTTCATTAACTCAGCAATAATTGCAAAAGTTTGATTTCATAACTACAATTCAACAAGTACATAAACTGAAAACAAAGAAAGAAAAATACATAAGCATGGAAAAAAACATGATGATGATCTAGACCACGTAGTAGACTATCAGGAACTGATAAGGAACTACTCTGTAGGAGGAATATCACTAGGCGGAGCCTGTGTCTGGTGTGAATCAACTCTATAGAACTTGTCCCAGAAGTCAAGGCATTGCTCTATAGAATCTACTCTACGCTCCAGGGAAATGAAACCCTGATCCACTCTGGTCTTCAAGGTAGTGAGCTGGGTACCGAGGCTCTGGAAATGTGCCATCATCTGAGACCACTCTGAAGGACCTGGAACCTGTGAGCTAGTGGCATCGGCTAACTCATAAGTGGGTAGGTCAGTGAACGGGGTGCCTAAGCCCTCCAAGTTGCCCTTATCCATGCCTAGCTCCTCTATATACATGCCCTGAGTGTCTACTCCTCTCCGGTCTGACCCTCACCCTGTGGATTACCACCCTGCTCTCCGCCCTGCTGCACATCCTCAGCCATCACCTGCTCCTCGCCTACTACTGGATCTTCCCCAGGCACCTTCATCTTCAAGATAGAAGTCTTATCTATAGGCCTGGATTTGGTCCTATCAATAAACTCGCCTTCCAATGGAACCCCAAAATGCTGAAAAATCAAGGTGAGAAACTTCCCATAAGGAAGGTTCCCATCAGCTGGGTTCCTCGCATGATAAAGCATGACCTGAAGAAGCAAGTATGGAAGATTGATGATTGGACCTCCCTGACCAGCTCCTAGTAAGTAGTAGGTAATGTATGCCCTCATCATAGAGATACTACCCTTGTTGCCGCCCTTAGGGTAGATGTTATAGGTGACACACCTGCTAATTACCTGGGTACTAGGTTTGTAGGCAGTCTTAGACTTAGGAGTGTTTCCTGAACCTGTCAAAGCCCCGAATACAATCCTCCTGGTCTCTAGGGTGAACATCTCTGAGAAGTCCATGCGAGGCTGATAGTAAACCCGCTCTCCTATGTCTGGTAAATCCAAGATCTCTGCTAGGAGGGAAGTAGTCAATCTGATGTCCACTCCTTTCACCCTACTCTCCACTCCGAACCCTGGTGCACTAGAGGGCCCTAGGTTATAGTAGAAATACCGAACCAGGTTGGGATAACATGACTCGGTGGGGGATAACATGGATGCCCAACCTAGGGCATTAAATCGAGCATAGAGGTTATACTGCTCGAAGTCCTCAACTCTCACCACCCGGCCATTCACTATTTTCACCGAAGCAAAGTTCTTCCATTCCTTAGCATACTCAAACCTGGAGAAAAGATGATGGTCAAAATCGGGTTCCTCTGAAGACAAATCATCTCTAGGGGATGAAGGTGGAACCGAAGAAAAGGAAGATTCCTCGGATTCGACCCGTAGCCTCTTTTGGGCTACCGATTTTCGAGTGGTACGGTGGCTTGTGGACATTTTCTACAAGAAGTAAAAAAAAAATAGTAAAAGTGGTTAGATTAGGGCAAGGAAAAGAGAAAACCTAATCTAGGAGCTGATTTAATAAAGTAAATGATCAAAAAGGTAAATGTGGAGAAGAAACTTACCTAGACACATGTAAGCTTGCGCAAATTGCGGGGGTTTGCGAAGAATGGGTGTGGAATAGCTCCTACTGCCCTCCAAGACTATTCCCTAGGTGTTTAGAAGAGGTTAGAGGAGAATGGAGTCGAAGTGGGCTATTCTCGGATTTAAAAACCCTGCGCCCGATTCTCTGGGCGATGGCACTGGGCGATGTGGCAATGCCTAGAGACATCGGCCAGTGTGTGCAACTTTGCTGTTTTGAGCTATTTACAAGTAGGGACTTGAGAATTGACCATATTAACCTCAATAAACATAAAATATGAACATTCACTGATGGTTTTAATATATATATATAAATAAATAATATAATATAATATAAGAAATAATATTTAATACCATAAACTTCTTAAAAAGGGGGTAAAATTTTCCATTTGAGGAGTGAATAAAGTATATAGAGCTTTTGTTGATATGCTTATAATGAGTATTTAATATATGAAAATGAATGAGTACACTAACCTAAGGTGTGTACTACCTAAACTATTACATCTTTTGAATATTATGATGTACAAACTGTTTGGCGTGCTGCTATGCAAACAGAACTTAGATATGTAAGTATGTTGTAATAAGCGATTAGTAAGTATGGGAAGCGTAGATCTCATCCTAACCAAGGCTTTGGATAATTGAGAATAGGACCTAATAGGGCTCCTAGTCAACCGAAACACTTAGACGCTAAGGTACCTCAAGCCAACCCAAAAAAATTGTTTCTTAGATCTTAGTTGTTTAAGTTTCAATAGTTATGTACTCAATTCTTTTAATTAAGTATGCCCTCATGCCTAGAACCATTTTATGTGACAGGTATTACCTTATTTGAGGCTGGAGACCCAACATCATGATCTATCTTAGACACCTGAGAGAGAGACTGAGACGGATACGACTAGTATTACCCCGAGCTGAGAATCGACTGGACTTTTACTTGGCTATTGCTGCTATTAGTGGACCTGAAGAGCCAGACTATTTTATGACTTTAACTAAAGAAGTAAGAGCTGACATAGAATTCCTACTGGCTATGGAGTTTGTGACCGGGAAGAAGCTGGAGATGCTTGCCTGCTAAGTCAGGTAATTAATTAAAAGCTGTTATTTAAAAATCTGAAATTTCTCAGTAGTGCCATGCATAGCATATTGACACATAAAATGCATAAGAAAGAGAAACACAAAAGTAATCAATAAAACACATCACTTAACAAACCAAGAAAATGAATCTAATAATCCACCTTACTGGTATGACTCATGATACTCATTGGAATTGTGGATTGGATTTGTACCTGCTTAGTTAAGAAACAACTATTTATCCACATAGATGAAATTGGGAATATTGAACACGCTCCTCTTTTCAAAAAAGCAACCATGGTCAATACTAGAAGTTCTCGTGGAGGTCGTAAAGGTAAACAACCTAGAGTTGCACCGAAGGTTGAGCTACCTAATGGAACTGAGGCTCAAAACTCTGAGGCATCAACTGCTTCATCAGGAGCACCAGCAGCAGCACCTTAGCCAAGTGTGGTAGCTGGCGACGTGACTGCATTCATGACCACAATGATGCGGACCATGCAACAACAACAAGAGTTGCTTGGTCAGATGTCTACGCAGTTTGCTACCATGATGCATGAACATGCTGCACCACCACCACCACCTAATCGACCCGTACTATTTCCACCACCAGTACCTCAGCACTTAGTGGAAAATTCCACTGCCAAGGTTATGGAGAGATTCAAGAAACTTCAATCGCCTGCATTTTAAAAAATAACCTCTGAGGCAATGCAACCGGAACGATGGATTAGTGCCCTGGAAAAAGCATTTGAAGTACTTGAGTGCCCAGATGCACAAAAGATTATTTGTGTGGGTTATCAATTGCAGAATGAAGCCGAAGCTTGGTGGAAGGCAACTAGGCCTAATTTGGAAGCTGCTCACCCAAATCCCACGTGGGAACAATTTCAGGAAGTTTTCTTCAAGAATTACTTTCCCGAGAGTTTCAGGGATAGAAAAGAAGCTAAGTTCAACACACTAGTGCAAGGAAATAAATCGGTGCTGGACTATCAACAGTGATTTGAAGATCTGTTCCATTTCGCTCCAGATCACCTGAAAGGGGAAGTTAGTAAGGCCAAGAAATTTGAGAAAGGACTCAAAACTGAGATTGGATCAATTTTCTCAATTATGGATATTCGGGATTATGCTCAAATGGTTGATAAGGTGAAGACAATGGAGGATAGATTCAAGGAAAAAGAGAAAGAAAAGACTGTGATGTCGTCTGGGTTGAATAAAAGACCAAATAATTTTCAAACCTCTGGATGGCTGAGTAAATTTTATAGGGGTTCGAGCTCAAGTCTGAATTCGACTCTGTATCATAGGCAAGCGTAGGTCAGAATTCTTTTCACCCTACATTCACTTGACCCGCTCAACCTGCTACGAGTCAACCGACGACAGCAGTTTTACCAGCCTAACCAGCAACAAGTCAAGCGAGCAAAGCCTCAACACCTGGAGTTCCACCCTTTAAGTGCTATCTGTGCAACAAGGAAGTCCATATGGCCAGAGATTGCAGATTGTGTGGATATGGCAACAGTTCATCAAACCAGCCTTACACTAGGCCATTTCAGCCACGGGACAATCGAACACAAGGAAAGGTGTATGCTTTGACGAATGAAGAAGCTGAGGCGAACCCCGATGTATTGACTGGTATGTTGCTGAACACTACTTGACTATAGGGAATAATTGGCTTACATCATGTAACCTAAATTACCTACAAACCCTAGGTACCCTGAATGTCTCAACCATACCAGCGCGAGTATTATTTGACTCGAGCGTAACCCACTCTTTCGTCTCCTCAACCTTTGCGAGGAAGATGGAAGATCAACTAAGGGACATCGGGCATGATTTAGTAGTCAGTACACCGACAAGGAGTGTCATGAGATTGAAGGAGGTTTACGACCCTTGTGAGATCAAAATTTATGGGAAGAATCTAACCGCACGATTGATAAAGATGGATATAAATGATTTTGATGTAATCCTAGGCATGGATTGGCTATCCGCCTATGGTGCAAACGTCTTATGTGCGGAGAAAAAGATAAAATTTAAACTGAAAGATGGGTCAGACTTCTCCTATCAAAGTGAACCAAGAAGGAAGTCCAGAAGGATAACATTAACCGCACTTTAGGTGCAGAAGTTGCTTGATGATGGATGCCAAGGCTTTTTGGCCACTGTGATAGACACGGAGGCAAAGATAAAACCCATGGAGGAACTCCATGTTGTCAAAGACTTTCCTGATGTATTTCCAGAAGATCTGACTCAACTACCGTCGGACTGCGATATAGAGTTCATGATTGATCTGATTCCTAGTGTAGCACCAGTATCCAAGGCACCATACCGGATGGCGCCAATCGAGCTGAAAGAGTTGCAAGCTCAACTCCAAGATCTGCTTAAGAAAGGATTCATTCGGCCTAGTGTATCACCCTGGGGAGCACCTGTGTTGTTCGTAAAGAAGAAAGATGGAAGCATGCGGTTGTGTATCGACCACCGCGAGTTGAATAAACTGACAATCAAAAATCGATATCCGTTGCCGCGTATTGACGACCTATTTGATCAGCTACAAGGAGCAAGAGTTTTCTCTAAGATTGATCTTAGGTCAGGATACCATCAACTGAAGATCAAAAGCGGTGACATTCATAAAACGGCATTCCGAACTCGATATGGACACTATGAATTTTTAGTTATGTCGTTCAGATTAACCAACGCCCCGGCAGTGTTCATGGATATGATGAATAGAGTATTTCATGATGTGCTGGATAAGTTCGTCATAGTGTTTATTGATGATATCCTGGTGTACTCCAAGAATGAGGAAAAGCATGCGCGACACCTTACTTTCGTGTTGCAGCGATTGATGGAACACCAGCTCTTTGCCAAGTTCAGCAAATGCAAATTTTGGCTTCACCAAATTGGTTTCTTGGGGTATATCGTCTCCAAAGATGGCATCAAACTAGACCCTGGCAAGGTGAAAGCGGTTCTCGAGTGGGAGACTCCAAAAAATGCCACCGAGATCCAAAGTTTCTTAGGATTGGCTGGTTATTACCGCCGATTTATTGAGAATTTCTCACGCATCTCGACGTCTATGACAAAACTCACAAGGAAGGGTGCTAAGTTTGAATGGAATGAGACATACGAGAAGAGATTTCAAGAATTGAAGAACCGATTGGTAACAGCTCCAGTTTTGACCATTCCGGACGGAATCGGAGGAATGGTGGTATATACGGACGCATCTAGAATAGGCTTAGGTGGCGTCCTAATGCAGAGAGGTAAAGTAGTCGCATACGCCTCCAGGCAGTTGAAGGAACATGAGAAGAATTACCCCACTCATGATTTGGAGTTGGCAGCGGTAGTCTTCGCGTTGAAAATTTGGCGACATTACCTATATGGTGAAAAGAGTGAAATCTTCAGCGATCACAAAAGCCTGAAGTATTTCTTCACCCAGAAAGAGCTAAATATGAGACAGAGACGGTGGTTGGAATTGGTGAAAGACTATGATTGTGAAATCCAGTACCACCCCGGTAAGGCCAATGTTGTGGCGGATGCATTAAGCAGAAAATCTCAGACTGCATCCCTCGCATCTTTGGTCATAAGTAAGCAATTAATAGAAGAAGCTTGGAGATTTGATCTGGAACTCATGATCGAAGGAACGGCTATGCGATTAGCAGCTATGAACCTACAGCCGTCGATACGAGAGAAAATAATTGCGAAATAACCATTGGACCCCGAGCTGGCCAAAATAATTTGGGAAGTTCAACAAGGTGTCCATAAGGACCCAGATTTTTCCTTGGCCCAAGATGGTGCATTGAAGTTTCGAGATAGATTATGTGTGCCTGATGACTTTGACGTCCAAGACCGAATTCTTAAAGAGGTGCACAGCTCTCCCTATACAATCTACCCCAGAAGCACAAAGATGGACAAAGATTTGAAGAAGTATTACTGGTCGATGGGAATGAAAGCAGCCATAGCAATATACGTGTCCAAGTGCCTCACCTGTCAACAAATAAAAGCGGAGAGACATCGACCATACGGATTGTTGCAGCCACTTCCCATACCTGAGTGGAAGTGGGAAAGAATCACTATGGATTTCATGACAAACTTGCCCAACACCAGGAAGGGCGTGAACGTAATTTGGGTGATTGTAGATGGACTGACAAAGGCGGCACACTTCATACCGATCAAAATAAGTTATCCAATGGAGAAGCTTACCCAGATATACATTGACAACATAGTCCGCTTACACGGCGTGCCTGTCAGTATTGTGTCTGACAGAGATCCTTGATTTACTTCAAGGTTTTGGAGAAGTTTACAAAAGGCATTGGGATCTCAATTGAATCTTAGTACAGCTTTCCATCTGCAGACAGACGGATAATCGGAAAGAACCATTCAGACTCTGGAGGACATGCTTCGAGCCTGTGTTTTGGAAATGAATGACAGTTGGGATGCTCACATACCTCTGGTGGAATTTGCATACAATAATAGCTACCACTCCACCATTGGCATGGCACCATTCGAAGCACTCTATGGTAGGAAGTGTCGAACTCTGCTTTATTGGGATGAAGTTGGTGAGCGGAAATATCTCAGACCCAAAATGATTCAAGCGACCTGCAACAAGGTGGATATCATAAGAGAGAAGATCAAGGCAACCCAGTCAAGATAGAAAAGTTATGCAGATAATCGAAGGAAAGATATCGAGTTTGAAGTCGGAGAAAAAGTATTCCTTCGAGTATCTTCAACCAAAGGATTGCTACATTTCAACAAGAAAGGTAAGTTGAGCCCAAGATTCATTGGTCCATATGAAATTCTTAATAAAGTGGGGCCCGTAGCATACCAGCTGGCTCTACCACCATCCTTGTCAGGCGTCCACGATGTTTTTCATGTGTCGATGTTGAGGAAGTATATAAACAATCCGACGCATGTACTATCAACTGAACCTGACCAGTTGGACGTGGATATGACCTATGAAGAACACCCCACAGAGATATTGGATATAAAGGAGCATAACCTCCGTAACTGCACTGTCGCTTTCGTGAAAGTTCGATGGCTACACAATCCAACAGAAGAAGCTTCATGGGAACGTGAGAAAGAAATAAAGGAGAAATATCCTCAAATTTTTGGATTACAAGGTGAACAAATTTAGAGGACAAAATTTTTGTAAGGTGGGGAGAAATGTCAAACCCTGCCCCTGACTGACTGGAGTTTTGATTGAAGGGCAGGAACCCCTATCTAGGCAACCAGGATCACTGTGGAGCATCACTCCACTCAATGAAATCAATGAGAATACTTTGAACAGGTTTCCCTATATACCTATTAGAAGATGGATAGCAGATCCTTGCAATTGTGCAGCTCACAGCCTGATGTATGACTTGGATCCCAGGTAATCTCTCTCCTCCCAATAATGGTGGGACCCACCTATGAAAAATGTGCTAAAAACCCCTAATGGGCATGTGGGGACAATACCCTGACTTAGGGTCAAACCCTTGTGCAAGCCCTTTCGAGTTTCAGTTGCTGGAATTCTCTGGGCCATGGCCCAGGGCGATGGAGCAAGGCCCAGTGGCTATTTTTGGGTATTTTTAATTATTATAATTATGGGGACCACCCAATATGAACATGGGCACCCTCCACTGATAGAGGGGAGTCTAAGGGACCACCTCATGACCTCAGTTCACTGTGGACCCCACCAGTGAGCCCAGAATCAGTCAGAATCAAGTTAAAAACTGATTTTTAAAAGGAGCCTTAGTGGCCAAACAGACCTTAGTTGGTCTTGGCCCAATAAATAGGCATGACCTGAGCTCATTTAGAGCTTTACAAGCTGTTGGAAAACCGTGGAGAAGAAAGGAGAGAAAAGAGAGAGAAGAAAGGAGAAGAAGAGGGAAGAGGGAAGGAGAAGGGAGGAGGACCAGCTGCAACCCTACACCCAGCCTGCAACCGAGCTGCTCCCACCCATTTCAGGTATACAGTCATACCCTTATATGCTGCTGCTCCCTATTCCTCTCTTGTTTTCACTATGTTTTGCTCCCTGGGCAGCCCAGACTAGCTAGGGTTTGCCCAGTATTGGTCCAAATCTACCATGCAGACCTTGTGCATGGAAGATCTGAGATCTTTATACATTTTTAGCATTTAGTTATGCTGCTCCTTGGAGCCAAAGCTGGCTGTGCTCACCTGCACTGCTAGATGGCCCCAATACCCTATGATTTGGAATCCTGGGTGCTGGCCAAGGCTGCACAGCCCTAACCCTGGATGGATGCAGCCTTGAACCCTCTTGATTCATGTATTTTCAGCCATATGCAAGGCTGGAACTGAAATCCAAGCCTAGCCAAAACCCTGAATACTATTCATCTGGACTACTTGGGCAGCCACAGTCAGCCTAACAGTGAGCCTGATGGAAAAACCCTCTGGACCATGAAGTAGACCATCACTGGGGCTACCAGACCCCCTAAACATGCAGAGGATCCATTTAGAGCTCAACCTTGCAGGCCCCACCTTGGAAACTCAGCCTGCATCGATTCTACAGGCACTGGGCAATGCAGCACCGCCCAGAGACAACGCCCAGTGAGTGGAAAATCACTGTTTTGATGGACAAAGCTGGGGGATCTCACCCAATGGCCTCCTGGACCCTGTGGGATGTGGGAAAAGACCAAAAAGCCCTTCCCCACATCTGTCCTTGTTTGGAAATATTTTGGAACCCTAGTGGGCCTCGCAGGTAAAGGTAATCCTGTTGTGCTTAGTTCTGCAACATAGACAAGCTGTGGACAGCACTGTAAGCATATCCTAGCCTAGGGTCAAGTACAACCCTGGAAATGAACATTTTGCCCTTTGAGCTACTGACATTGGTTGATGCATCGGGACATGACCTAAGGTCTAGTGTATGGCCCAGTGATTCCAAGAGTGAACCAATTGAACCCCGGGTTAACCCAGTAAGATTAGGGTCACCCTAGGACTTCTAATGACAAGACTGATAACTTAACATGGCAACTTTTGATTTACATCTAGGATTGATCCTGTGCACAAGGACAACAACCAGACAACCGCTGGAATTGAATTTGTGACTGAGTACCTAGAACCAAGTACTGGTGAGTGAATAATACTATCATATGTGTAAATGTGATCATGATCTGATGCCGGCTAATAAGAATTGAAAATAATTGTTGTGTTATTTATTTTTGTTCAATTACTCAAATCACTGCATAATGACTGTCTGTTGACCAACACTGTGAATTCTTTTATGATGATTGTGAATGTTAGACTAGAAGCCATAGTCAGCTTGGAAATGGGGCCTGTGGTAGCCCGTATTATGGGGTACGGTTGACACTGCTTGACTCATACGATGCCATATAGACATGGGGCTAGAGTTTCATCACCCGTGCCATGCACCCTTGCCAATAGGGGTTAAGGTGTTGGATGCCTGTGAGGGCGACCATCAGAAATGAGAAAAGAGAGAAAAAAAAAAAAAAAGAAATGAATAGAACACCGGAATGGTGCATATGGGCTATAAGCCAGAAAAGAAAAGAAAGAAAGAAATGGATTGTCCCATGGGTTAATCACAGAGGGCTGGTCGGGCTGACCTTGGTGAACGAATACGGGAGCTGACTGGTCCTCTCCGACAACTCAATGGGTGTATCGCGGGAAGGGGTTAGAAGCCCGCACCAGGGATACATGTATTGGGGATTGTAGTGGCACAGACCCGACTTAGTTGTAATGATAGGTGGCTAATAATAAAATCTAGACTTGCATATCATGTAGGATCATATGAATTGTGAATTGTGGTTGCATGTGCATGCATGATGGATGTTATTTGCTCACGAGCTCAGTGGGGCTCACACTCTGTTGTGCAATGTTTTTCTTAGATGATTTTGCAAGTGGATGCCACTGTGGTATGGCAGGCTATCTCGAAGAGGAGAGTTTTGGTTGTTATGACGATGTTGGTATGGACCCCGACGAAGGTCATACCCATCCTGCACACATATTCGGTGGTTTTTTATGAAGACCATTGAAGTGTGTTCATGTTAGCTTTTGTCCCGGGGACTCCTTTTGGGTTATCTGGAGTTATCCCCGTTCTGACTTGCTGTTTGTAGTTTTTACTTTTTCTTTTCCTTTTGGGGCTGAGTATGTTCGCCCTGTATATATTTTTGTATGTAGTACTGTACTTATCAGCTTTGTTTCTTTATTTTCTTTGTGTGTGGGTTGATGGGAAATGTAAACCTTTTATATGTAAATATTATAACTATTTCCCCGTATCACTACGTTTCCTTTTGTTTATTAAATTATAGTTATTTGCGACACTCTGATCTTGCCCTTGGAAGAGATGGTTATGGTTCCATGATCGTAAGCACTGCTTCTAGATCCGTGGGATTTGGCGGATTGCCAATATGCAATTCGGGTCACCTACCCAATCCTCCTAGGGGTGGTTTGGGGTGTGACAGCAAGCATAGGTCGAGGCCAATGAAGCAAGCCACGGTCTTGAATCTGCATGAGGATCTGCGACCTTTTAGTGCTCAGGGTAGTATAGTCAAGTCTTCCAGCTCGATCGGTCTTCTCTGGGCGACGCTCATTTTTTTTCGATCGACTATCACCTTTCTCCTATCAGGGCTTAGTTTTAGGTCGCTTGCTTTCTCCGCGATCATCCGGTGCCAATCTCTTACTCTCTTGAGGTTTTTCTTCGATCACATTCTTTCGGTCTTGTAATACTTTGGCCATGTTGGCAAACTCATTGCACCACTCCAATAATTCTTTTATTGTTCTGGTCTTGTGCCGTGCCATGTCCTTGATGAGGTCCAGGTCCTTAATGCCCCCGACCAGGGCTACATGCTGAGTCTGGTCATCCAGGTCTCTGACCTCCAGGGATTCCTTCATAAATCTGGTGATATACTCCCTGAGGGACTCCCTTGGATTCTGTATCATATTCAATAGGTTGACCATGATTTTCTTCTACTTTACGCTGCTTTGGAAGCGGGCGACAAACTGCTCGCAGAGTTCTGAGAAGGTGTTTTTAGATCGAGGTTTAAGCCTTGAAAACCATGATGTGGCTACACCCTTAAGGGATGTCGGGAATGCTCGGTAAGAGACAACGTCTGATCCCCCATATAGGGTCATCATCCCGTTAAAGTAGTTGATATGATCATTGGGGTCCGTGATGCCACTATAAAGTTTGAAAGTAGGTAGCTTGAATCGGGAGGGGAGAGGTGCACTCATGATTTCTGCCAAGAATGGGTGTTGGCCTGGCATAAAGTGTGTTTCACCCTTTGTCTGCTTATTCAATCCCTCTAACTTCCTGTCCAGCTCCCAAAGTTTTTTATCTAACTCCATATCACGTGACCATCATGCCCAGTCACAGGCTCACTGCGAACCTGCTCTAGACCTCTCCTTGTTGTTTCTTCCCTTGGTGGGCTTTGACATGGTCGTGAGACGTCATGACTCGTTGAGCCCTGATGTGAACATGAGGGACTCCCTTCACAACGCGTTCGACTTGGCCTTGTTGGACTATTTCCTCCTAATCGGCCCTGGAATACTGATCTTCTGACTATACCATTCTGATTAAGTTCCACCAAATCTACGCATCCAGGATGTCCCATGTTCCGATCAGATCGGCAGATCCGCAGTTCTCACAGGATGATGTTAAGCATCTCCTTGCTGATGGGTTGAACCTGCGTGACCTACAGCTCTCTCCGCTCTTTCAGCTTCAGGGGGTGGCCTCTTAGGGTTTTGCTCCTGCCAAGGGATTGGTTCCGTCCTTGGTAGTGGCACCATCCTTGTGCGGGAAGTCTCCCGTTGTCTTAGATAATCCCAAAAGAGGCTTTGGTCCTAGAGAATATGTCTTTGCAAGTTATTAATCTGACCCATTGTTGCTGGCGCGTTTGGGTCAGCTACTATTTCTATGGGTATCCCTTCATTGATGTTTATCTCCCCTGCGTCAACGTGATCGTTCTCCAGGTTTTCCATCTCTTAAAGTCCATGATGATCAGCTCTCTAACGAGATCTCTCCGGTGGTAGTGCCTTGTTCCTCTCCCTTGGAGCATTGGTAGATGGAACGACCTTCTTACATGTTGCCATCGAGTACTTGAGGAAGCAAGCTAGTAGAAACATTGGCTAGCGTCGTTTCCATAGACGGCGCCAATCTGTTGCATCAAGAAAATTGCCGATGGGTTCTTCGGGTGCTACAACCTGCAAAAGGACATCAGTGACAAAGGAGAGCCGGTGTGGTTCCGGCCTAGGACTCTGCGATGCCTAAGTTAGATTTCTCTTAGCAACAGATGAATTACTGGAATCCAAGATGGATAATGGGGTTGAATACCTGAGTATGGCGGTGTGAGGAGTCCCGGTTGGTGATGAGTGTTCTGCGCGGAGTAGGTCATCACATAATAGAGTCGTATTTGAAAGTGCTTCCTTGTGAGACATAGAGTCCTAGCAGGAAAGAGGTTCCCTATTAGATAAGCACGTTCTTCCCATGTTGGGCAACGGCCCTTGATGTTTGAGTTTGACTAGAATTATATATTTTTGGGATAACGTCCCTCTAGTACATGCCCATGCTCCGACCTTCTAGTGATAAGATGGTGTGGACCTTGGTGGTGATGTCATAGTTGGACCTCGTTGGCCCGCGTGGAGGACTTTGTCCCTGGATGACTTTTTGGGTCTATTCCTCTTGGATTATCGAATGAGTTTTGACGCAGCCCGGCCTGGGTTGGCTTCTTCTTCATGTTAGGACACACGGCGTCTTGGGATTGATCCATGTATTTTTGATTTATCAGTTCCCACCCCCAAGCTTACGGTTGTCCCCAAAAGGATTGACCGGCTTTGTGTGGGAGTTGATTGACAATATACGAATAGCCTACACAGGCCCCCTATTTTTCTTGCATGTGGCATGTCAAGTGGGGCAATTTGAGCCATTTAATGGAAAGAGCACAACCTCTGCTGGTCAATTGTCGAATTTCAGGCTCTAACCCAATTGAACGGCCGAATTGACATCAAACAATTTCTAGTGTTTCTCAATAAACTTGAATCATCAAACTTAGACTTGAGTTTTTAATTACTTTTATCAATTTGATTTGACATTGAAGGCAACTTAGTAGAGCTCCATCCATCGCCCCACCACCACCCTCTCTTTTCTTTTTGTGACATTTCGGTAAAAGTTGGTTGTGTGATAATAAGGATTTCATAATAGAGATGCCTTTCCGTAAAGTAACCTGTGGGTCTTTTGTCCCAAAGTTCGCATATATGTGAAGTGGTGAACAAGTAGGACCCCTTTGTACCGCCGAGTGAGATGCCACATGAAAGATTCCTGAAATCGCACTAACCCGTCAGTATTACGTTATTATTAATACTATTTTTTTATTTTACTAATAATCATGTGAGGGATCTTGAGCTCCCAACAAATCTTGGAGCCAAGAAAGGATCGTGATCCTCTACGACATGCTGCTTGTAGCGATCAGAGTGGTGCACTAATGAGGCGAGGCGTAATGACCGCCTTATCCCTATTCGGGCAAGGCGCTCGGGCAGGGGTAAGGCGATCATTGCGCCACGCCTCATCAGTGCACCGCTCTGGCTGCTACGGGCAGACGCACCATAGAAAATCTCAATTGACCAAGAAATGGAAATAGGCCAATCTGATTATTACGTCATTATCATTACATATCACTATATCAAACAGCCATTGAGGATTTTGCAAACTTTTTTATGGTTAAAGCAATTAAGAGCCTATGGCAAGCAATTATTTGTTTTAAAGATCTTAGGATTAATCCTTTACAAAGTAATAGGTCATCAAAATCTTATGATAAGACTTTTACCTAGTTATTTGTCTCTCGAACTTGTAGCAAAACAGGCTAAATCTATCCAACGTTACTATCATCAAAATCATGGCCACTACTTTCAGGACATATGGTCACGTCAGGTCAAATAATACAAATTATAGAATTTCGCTTCAAACCATAGTTGGAAAATCAGGTTTTCTAATTTGATTCGTCTTTTAGAGAAATTTGGTGATTCGTCTTTCAAAAAACTTGGTGAGTCGACCTTATCAAACACAGTCAAGGTGAGTAAAAAATTTTCTTATTTTTTTTTAATCTAATAAAAATGTATAAATTAGTAAAAAAAATATTATAAAAATACAGAATTTAAGAAAAAAAAAAATCAAAGAATCATATATCAATGCATTTTGAGTTTATAACATTAAATATGAGAAGACAGACGAGGAATTGAGGGTTTGTTATAGTTTTAGAGTACAAATTTACTATTTTAGTCAACTCAGCTTCTAAATGAATCAGCTTAATGATTTTTAAAAGATGACTAACCTCGTCAAGTTTGTCATGACTCGAATAAAAATACCAAGTCTAATTTGACTTGAACGATTTATGATCGAATCTCGTCATTTTTTTGTGTTAACCTAGTCTGTACGACTCTTTACCAGATTTTCCAAAATTTTGACTCGACTCAAGCGATTTGGACAAGTCAAAACCTAGTTTTCCAACTTAGTTGTAGCTTTGGAGCACAAAATAATCAATTCACAAGGAAATTAAGAGAACGAATGTGTTTTTATTACATATTAAAAGAGAAGGAATAGATTCAGATTACTTGGGTTAACAATGGTAATCACCTAGTGAACTCCTAACGATAGTCATGTTGAAGAAACCAAAAATATATATATATATATGAACACGCGGTTACACTCGTGAGAGACTATCCTATGGGGCCAGTCATGTTGAAGAAACCAAATATATATATATATATATGTACACGCGGTTACACTCGTGAGAGACTATCCTATGGGGCCACTAGGTTGGTGTGGGAGATTCCAATATATGGAGTGGCATGTAGAAACCCAAATTGTTATCCTCTCCTATCCGCTATCTGGATAGGACCCTGCTGTCCCTTCACATGAGGGTGCAAAATGACGACCTAACCCCTTACACACAGCTCGAGCAAGGTTAAATCGTCATTTCACACTCCCATGTGAGAGGACAGCACGATCCTGTCAGGGCAGCAGACAGGAGAGGGAAAAAATTCGTAGAAACCCTTCCCTTAGTTTTGATGACAAGACCACATGATTTGAAAAATAAACTATTTTCATTAATAATTAATGACCTGCACTTAAGTTTAACAAAATGGACTCAAAAATGACTTTTGATCACTGAAACCCTGTAACATTGGTTTCAGTGTTCTCTAACAGAGAATCCAATAATTGAGTAGACATGCAAAACACCAGGACATCTTCGCCGATTCCTGGCAACCCATGCGGTGAGAAATGGGCCTCGAGGCTTCTTTCTGAGTGTGCAGAAGCAATTGCAGAAAAGAATACAAATAAGATCCATCATCTCCTTTGGATGTTGAATGAACTCGCATCACCTTATGGTGATATTGATCAGAAATTGGCTTCTCACTTCTTGCAAGCACTTTTCTGTAAAGCAACAGAATATGGTGAACAGTGCTACAAGAGTCTAATATCTGTTGCAGAGAAGAAACACAGCTTTGAGTCTACTAGGAAGATGATACTGAAATTTCAAGAGATGAGTCCATGGACTACATTTGGTCATGTAGCTTCAAATGGTGCTATTTTAGAAGCCTTAGAAGGGGAAAACAAACTACACATAATTGATATTAGCAACACTTTTTGCACTCAGTGGCCTACACTCTTAGAAGCCTTGGCTACAAGGAATGATGAGACACCACAACTAAAGCTTACTGTTGTGGTAACCGAAAGTATGGAAAGGTCAGTCATGAAGGAGATTAGCCATAGAATGAAGAAATTTGCTAGGTTGATGGGAGTTCCCTTTGAGCTTAATGTAGTGAGTCGGTTAGCCCACTTATGCCAGTTAACTAAAGAAGAGTTGAGCGTAGAGGAAGACGAAGCTGTGGCGATAAATTGTATCGGTGCGTTGCGGAGGGTTAATGTTGATGAGCGAGGAGCTGTGATTCGTATGCTTCATGGGCTTAGTCCAAGAGTAGTGACAGTAGTTGAAGAAGAAGCTGATTTCACTAGCACAAGAGATGATTTTGTCAAATGTTTTGAAGAGTGCTTAAGATTCTATAATCTTTATTTTGAAATGTTAGATGAAAGCTTTGTTTCTACCAGTAATGAGAGATTAATGTTGGAAAGGGAATGTTCCAGAAGCATAGTTAGTATTTTGGCTTGCAATATTGAGAGTAGCTGTGAAGAATCTGAATTAAGAGAAAGAAGTAGCCAATGGTGCAATAGACTGAAGGAGTGCTTCTCGGCAGTTGGATTCAGTGATGATGTTGTGGATGATGCAAAGTCGCTTCTAAAGAGGTACCGTGCTGGTTGGTCTCTTGTGTTTTCTCAAGGGGATAATCCTGCGCTTTTTTTGATGTGGAAAGAGGAACCTGTTGTATGGGCTTCTGCTTGGAAACCCTAGAATCTATATTAGACCAAGATTGGACTTATGTTCGTTCTGACAAAAGGGATTCTTGTAAGTTTTTTTTTTAAAACTCTAATTTTATCCAGACACACTCTTATGTCTTATTTGTATCCTGATTGTTTATATGCGTGGGTATTATATATCTTCCTTATGGGTTTTCCATTTTCTTCAAGTTTTCTGATCATGTTAATTGCCAATAAGTATTCATTTATATCAATATGAATTGACTGCATATTTAATGAGTGCTTTCCTCTCCAGCATTACTTTGTTGTCATAACTAAACAATATATTTGTTTTTTTTTCTATTGGGGGTTCTACGTGAAAAGCAATCGACCTCACATCGAATATGAGTAATCCGATGTAAAAGATTATAAGGACTTGGGCACCTTTTCTTTAATGGCTAGTTCTTATGGTGAGTTCTATCCAAGTTAGCAAGGTTCTTGCGGTTGTATGTAAATTAACACTTCAACACCATCAATGACAAATACCTATGGAGAAACTTGTGACTTGAAGTACAAATAAGAAAGGAATTTTAGTTGCACAAAATAGAAAATGAGATGCAAAGTATTGTGAATCAATTCTCCTCCATTAAGATTGTGCTTGACGATGGGATGTAATGCTTGAGTGAGTAATGATCACCCCAATCTCTTCTATTTATAATATTGAACAGAGAAGACAAAATTGCAAATAGGTGATGTGGGACTAAAACCCACATAGCCGACTAAACAACTTAAAAATTACAAAGACAAATATACCCTTTTGGATTTGACTACTCAACACTCCCCCTCAAGTTGGTGCATAGATATCACACATGCCCGACTTGACCAAATTAGGATGAAATATCTTTCCACTCAACCCTTTAGTGAAGACATCAACAAGTTGATCACTTTACTTCATAAAAGGTATACAAATCTATCCACTTTCCAACTTTTCCTTAATGAAGTGTCTTTCAATCTCCACATGCTTGGTACGGTCATGTTATATTGAATTGTGTGTAATGCTAATTGCTGCTTTGTTGTCATAATACAACACCATTGGACGATGAACAAAACCACTAAGATCTTGGAGTAAACTTTGAAGCCACAATAACTCATAGATTCCTTGAGCCATAGCACAGAACTCTGCTTCAGCACTGGATCTTGGCACTACATTCTGTTTTTTACAACGCCATGTGACAAGATTACCTCCAACAAGCCTGCAATACCATGAAGTAGATTTTCGATCAGGATTACCACCCAAGTCCGCATCTGTGTAAGCTTCAATACAAAGATGATCATGCGGGGACAAGAAAATTCCTTTTCCTGGAGCTGACTTCAAGTAGTAGAGAATACGAAGAACAACATCCATATGGTTGGAGTAGGGATCATGCATGAAGTGACTGATAAGGCTTACCGCAAATACAATGTCTAGTCTTGTGTGAGAGAGATAAATCAATTTTCCCACCAACCCTTGATAAATACCCTTATCAATGGGAGTACCATCTATCTCTTGCAGACGAGTATTGGCTTCCAAAGGAGTATCACAAGGATGACAACCCAACAAACCAGTCTCTAAAAGCAGGTCCAGAACATGCTTCCTTTGGGAGAGAAATATGCCATTAAAAGAACGAGCAACTTCAATCCCAAGGAAGTACCTTAGCTATCCAAGATCCTTTATTTTAAATTCTCGTAAAAAAAGTTTTAGTTTAGAAACTTCATCAGCATCATTACCAGTCACAACTATGTCGTCGACATAGACAATAAGAAGAGTGATCTTATCTCCGCGACACTTGATGAATAATGTGTAGTCAACATTGCTCTATTTGTACCCTACAGAGATCATGCCTCTATAGAATCTCTCAAACCAAGCCCAAGGAGATTGCTTCAATTTATACAATGCGCGCTTCAGTCTGCAAACCTTCCCATGAGTTTTTTCAGAAGAAAAACCTGTAGGAACCTCCATATAGTCTTCTTCTTCTAGCTCCCCATGAAAAAAGATATTTTTCACATCTAATTGGTGCAAGTCCCAGCCCAAATTAACAACATATGACAATAGGACTTAGACAGTATTCAACTTTGCAACTGGGGCAAAGGTCTCCTTGTAGTCGATCCCATAGGTTTAAGTAAACCCCTTAGCGACAAGTCTGGCTTTGTATCTATCAACTGATCCATCTACCTTCTGCTTGACAACAAATACCCATTTACAGCCAACTGGTTCTTACCCGAAGGAAGAACCACTAGCTCCCACGTCTCAATTTTGGATAAGGCTTTCATTTCCTCCATCATGGTTGCTTTCAATTTTGGATATGCAATTGCCTCCTGCCACTTCTGTGGAATAGAAATAGAGGACAGAGAAGATGCAATAGTGCAATATGAAGGAGATGAGGAGTTATATGAAACAACATGAGAGGTGGATGTTAGGTACAAGACCTAATGCCTTTACGAACAGCAATAGGAAGATCAAGAGAAGGATCCTTACCAAGAGGTAGAGTAGTCTCTGTATCAAGTGTTGGCGATTGGGGAAGAGGTACGGTAGTAGTGGTAGTCTCAACATGCTCTTGTTGGTGCTTTCGATTTCGGGTATAGACTGTATCAATAGGAATCTGACTAACGGGTCTATGCTTCCCTTGAGCAGAAACTAAAGTAGACGTCGGCTCGGGCACATCTTCAATGATAACTGGAACATGCTCCCCTAGAAGAGGTGGCTAAGAATAATAAGCCAAGGATTCATGGAAGACAACATCCATAATCACTAGAGTATGTCTAGTGGGAGGGTGATAACACTTGTATCCCTTTTGAGTAGCGGAGTTCCCCCAAAAAATACACTGAATGCTACGAGGATCAAGCTTGCCATGAGGAAGATGATTGCGAGCATAACAGACAGCCAAATATTTTTGGTGGCACCACAAAAGAGGAAGAACCCTGTAGGATGTCAACATGAGCACGGCCAGCAAGGACAGGAGTAGGCATGTGATTGATGAGGTAGGCAGCGGTTAAAATAGCATCACTCCAATATTGGGTAGGGACTTGCCGTGCAAACATGATGGTCCGAGCAACCTCCAAAAGGCGACGATTCTTCCTTTCAGCCACTCCATTCTGAGCAGGAGTGTCAACACAGCTTGTCTGATGAATTATCCCATTTTAGCTAGGTACATTTAGGACTGCCCCTCCATGTACTCTCTGCCATTATCACTTTGTAGAATTTTCAGAGATGCATTGAATTAGGTCTGAACCATACGGTGGAAGAGCTGAAAACAACGAAAAACTACACTCTTGTGCTACATCATGTACACCTAGGTAGTACGAGTATAACAGCCTATAAAGGAAACAAACCACCTAGAACTAGATATTGAAACACAACGAGAAGGTCCCCAAACATCCTTATAAACTAAAGCAAAAGGTGAAGTACATCATTTATTAGTGGAAGTATAACTAGAACGAGTCTGTTTGGCATTTTACAACCTTTGACTAACTGAGGAAATAAAAAGGCTAAAGTGTGATGAGGAGGATGCCCAAGTTGACAATGCCATAGGTGAAGATCAGGTGATGTGGTTGAATGTAACTGATGAACTAGAGATGGGGTTAATGGAAGTGAAGATTGACCCGTGTCGAGTAAGTAGAGACCACCATGTACCTTACCATCCCCAATCGTCGTCCCTATCACCAGATCCTGTATGACATAATGAGAAGAAAAAAATGTTATTTTGCAGTTTAATTGTTTAGTTACGCTACTAATTGAAAGAAGATTAGTAGAGAATGAAGGAACATGCAAAATAGAATTTAATGTAAGGGAAGGAGAATAGCAAATGGATCCTTTTCCAGAGATAGGGAAAAGGGAACCATTAGCTACTCGAACTATGTCATTCCTAGAAGAGGAAGAATACTGGTGAAAATATGGGAGGAATCAGTCATGTGGTCAGTTGCACTGGAGTCTATAATTCAGGGACTGATAACAGCCGATGCATAATGACGACCGATTGGAATACCTGAGGCAAAGTGAGAACCAGAAGAGGTAGCAGGTGCAGGCGATGGTTTTGATGAAGCCTTGAGCATGTGATGGAAGGCTAGGAGTTCATCTGAAGTAAGACCAGTGAGACCAGTGTCAGAGGATGGAGAAGCTAGAGCAACAGTAGTTTCTGTGTGATTAGCCTTGAACTTGGACTTCCCCTTAGCATCAAAATCAGCCAGCTTTTCATGTATCTTCTAGCACATAGCCTTAGTGTGATAAAGCTTGTTGCAGTGTTCACATTTAACCGGCTCCTTGGAGGCAGTATTACCACTATCAGTAATGGTATTAGAAGTGGTGTTAGAACTAGTTTGCAAGGCAGATTTTTCAATAGGAGTAGTGTGCAACACAGTAGCTTGACGACGCTTCTCATTATTGACCAAAGCAAAAGCTTGCTCCAGTATAGGGATTGGAGGCTTGCCAAGAACTTGGACTCTTATGGGATCAAATTCAGCATTCAGCATTGCCAGGAAAATTATAGACACATCTTTTCTCCACGTGTTTATGGTAGGCAGCAATGTCGGCTGCAGTAGAAGGCTGATAATCTGAATAGTGATCTAATTGTTGCCAAGGTCCTTTTAGGGAGGCACAATATTTGGAGATGGACAGTTCCTTTTGAGTGGTTTCATGGACCCTTTTTTGAAGCTCATACACCTGAGCATCATTCCCATCCTGCCCAAAGTTCTGCTTGGCTGCACTCCAAATAGAATAGGTTATATCCAACAATAAGTAGCTGTTGGAGATGTCCAGTTGCATAGAGTGCAGCAAATAGGATATCATTATGGCATCATTGGATACCCATCGATCTTGAGGTAATCCATTTTCAACAGGTTTTTTTGTAGTGACAGTAATATGGCCAGTAAATCCTCGACCAACAATGGTCAAATAAGTAGACCTGGACCACATCAAGTAGTTTGTTTCATCCAGTTTGATTGGAGCAGCGAAAGGTAGATATTCAGACCTTAGCTGTCCATCAGTTTCAGAACCAGAAGTAGCAGTAGTAACAGTCGAACCAGGCATGGTAATTGGTAAACAACAAACCAACAATAATGAATCTGAAACAAAGAACAACAGGCTCTATGCAACCAACCAAAGAAGTGCCAGAATCAAATCGATAGTTTGGAGAGAAAAACCTGATTTATGCAACAAACTCAATATAAATGTCTGAAAAATAGATCGAGTGCTACCTTGGTATGGATAGAACTTCCCTAAAAAAATCAGCCATGGATGACAAACCTAACCCTCAAATCAATTTTTGTCAAGGTTATAGAAAGCCTTGAAAGTTGAGATCGATATAGGGTAGGGGCTTCAATTGGAGATAAGTGTTGTCCCAAGCTGCAAGAATGTGTCTCCAATATGAACAATCAATCTCCAATGATAATTGAGACTTGATCTTCAAGAGGGATAATTCCCAAAAAAATCGCAAAAAAGATGGGCCAGCTACAACTATCAAACCTTCTTCATATCATAGTGGAGGTACCATGGAGGGCAGAAACTAGATCGCCGTTCACCTCCTAAGTGCTGCCCTTCAATAGGGAAAGGAAACCAAAATAGAAACAAAAAAGAACCCAAGAGAAATAGAGAGAAAGAGCAACAGAGACAGGAGAGATGAGAGGAAACGATGGGGGGTGTTCTGAACTAGATCAGATCTAGCTTTGATACCATGTTAACAGAACACGATGGGATGTAATGCTTGAGTGAGTAATGATCACCCCAAGCTCTTCTATTTATAATATTGAAAAGAGAGGACAGAATTACAAATAGGCGATATGGGACCACATAGCCGAGTAAACAACATAAGAATACAAAACGTAACTATAACCTTTCGGGTTTGACCTACTCAACAAAATTGCATGCATTTTTACTATTGTAAACATTTTGAATGAGGTGTAGAATATTGTGAATCAACTCTCCTCCATGAAGATAAATTATAAAAAGAAAGGATATCAGAAAAGGAGTCAGAAAACTGAATTTAATAATAAAATATAAAACAAAGAAAAAAGAGGTCGAGGGGAAGAAAGAATTCTCACAGAATCGGAAAAGGAGTTGAGCTTGTATACTCTATAAACACAGAGGCCATATCTCACGATTATGACCCCTTCCTTTTATATAATATAACATATTATAATATAATGATTGGTAGAGAGAGTTGTGAGACGCAAGACTGCATGAGAGAAATTCTATCACTGCCTCACCATTATATCAACACCCAACACAAGTGGTAGTAGAGTCAGGGTGTAGCGATTCTAGTATACCATGGAGGATGGAGAAAATCCAAAGGCTCCGTTTGTTTGAAGAGTAAAAAGTAATGGGAAACTTGTGAGGGTAGGTCCCATTTGTTGTGGGTTCGGTTGGCAAGGAAAGGGAAGGGAAGGAAATAATGGAATTGAATAAGTACTTTTTTAGTGGGGTGGGATTTTGTGTGTGTGTGTGTGTGTGTGTGTGTGTGTGAGAGAGAGAGAGAGAGAGAGAGAGGTGGGATGCAGGGATTCTATGGGAGAGAGAGAAAATAGGAGTAAGAGAGAGATAGACACAAAATGAAAATTTTCATGAAGAGTGTCAAAGTCCCACTAATTTGGTAGGACTTTGAAAATGAATGGGGTGCAAAAGTAGGGTACCACATCATCAAACAAGAATAAGAATAAATGCATTAAATGAGGTTGTCTAGTAAATTTGTACCCCACCTAACCAAACACTCATATTTATAGAGATTGTAGGAAACAAGTATAAGTTTTCCACCCCCTTTTAATTTTTTCCATCAAACAAACAAGACCACAGGAAAATAACAAAATTCCATGTATAGTCTGCATGGTGGAGGAGATCGTTAAGATTTAACGAAAAACCTTTATTTTTTTATAGAAATTTCACGTGAAACAGACCAATCCTTGATTAGATGTTAGTCACTCGATGTGTAAGACTTTTATAAGAATTTGAACACCCTCTCCTTAATAGCTAGCTTTTAAAAATGAATTCTACCTAAGTCCCAAGACATCTCACAGTAAAACTTTCGTGGGACAACATACTTGGCATTTTAGGCTTTGAATTCATCCCCAATAATGAATTCATGACAAGATACCCAATCCATGTTGAACCAAACAAGAAGGTTGAACCCAAACCTTTATTTTATCGCAAAATTTTGACCACATTCACTCTAAGTTATAGAATTTTCAATTTTTATGTTATTTATTTATTTATTTTTTTTAATGAAAGTGTAATCATATAAACCACACACCAATCCCCGATATAAAATTATAAGTTATAAACTTCCATTTTAAAACTTATTGTTGTGCCGCTAAAATTGGAAGACATAAATGACTAATTCCTCCTGTTAAATATTTCAAGTTAATATGTGTACTACCATGAACTTGACATGTGTGTACTGCCATGACTGGGACATAAAGTGGTAACGAAGTGACTTTGGTGGCAAGCAGAAAAAACCTCATAGATGTCCACTCTTGCCTTTTTGTCCAGCGATAAGTAGCATGTTTTTCCTTTAATCACAAAGCACATGCGTCTGTTTTGGCCCACATTATGTAGTGGAAACTACTTTTTTTCCATTTAGATAAGAATGGAACTAGTATCCCATCCGTGTTCGCTACCTCTTTGTGCTGCCCATAGACTTGGCGTATCCCTAGTAACCACAGATTCCATAGACTTGGCGTATCCCTAGTAACCACAGATTAAATTATTTGATTGATCACATTCTTTAATAATATGGGGAAAAAAGGTTGAAAGAAGGACAATGTTTCCCGCGTGGCACTGGGTCATTGTGGCATCTCGGGCAGGGCTACTATCGCTCGTTCTCAGTCATTGATGTTCTTCCCTCTCGACCGTTGGATCTTGACGGTTCCTCTTCTTACTTTGCCAATAAATTCATACCCCCTGGTCCTCATTTCTTCTATTGCTGCTTTGCATTTTCTAGCGCCTGTTTCTTCTTTTGCTCCTTTGCTCGCACTGTTGGTGTCTTCATCCCGTAGCAGGTTCAACCTTCTCTGCCTATGTCGCCCTTTGTTCCTCAGGCGTTTCGGTCTCGTTCTTTTCTCCAATCTTACTTTCTCCAGTAAGTCCTCTTCTCTTTCCATGTCTTCAGATTCTTCTAAGTCGGAGCTTAGTGGGGGCTCCAGCGATGATGCCGACATGAATGAAGGTTCTGACCCTGAAGTGAGTTCCGAGAGAACTCACGATGACGGTTCTGTTTTATTTGGGACTAAGCACTTTGCTGCCCGGTATGGCCATTTGGTCAGTTCTTCTTCTGATCCTCCAAGGAGGAGTAATCCTGTCCCTGCCCAAGTTCTAGAGGAGCGGGTCGCTGAGGGTGGTCCGGCTTGCGATGCTGAGGATAGTGAGGCCCAGGGTGAGGAGGAGGATGAGGACGAGTCCAACTCTGAGCCTGCTGGCGAGGCTGTCAGGGGGTGGACTCCTATGATAGTGTTTTAACAGACCGGTCCTTGACTGCTCTGTAGAACCGGTATGGGTTCCCCAAGGAGGTTCGTGCCTGGCTCCCAGGCCCTAAGGAAAAGGTGAATCACCATATGAGGTCATGTTCACCTCAAAGTTCTTTACAATTGGTGGAGTTGAGAGGGTTGCTATGCCTTTCATGTGCTAAAGATTTCAAAATGGACATATGGATGTTGAAAGACTACTGTTATGAGAATGGCAATGGTGGTACATGGGTGAAAGAATACTGTATTGATTTGAAGATGTTCCTTCCCATGCCAAGTTTTGACGTGAGAGTGAGATGTTGCGATGCGACAACCCCTGATGTGAGCGTGAGGGGCTCTCTTCATGGTAAGTCTGGCCTGGCCTCAATGTGGGCTCTCTTCCTAGTCGCCCCTCAAACACTAATCTTCTAAGCGAACCATTTTGATTAGGTTCCTCCGATTTATGAGTCTGGCATGCTGCCTGTTTTGATCGGACTGGCAGATCCGTAGTCCTCACAGGGTGAGATATTGGATTCCCTTACGGACGGGCCGATCCTGCACGTCTCGTAACTCTCTCCGATCTTTTACCTTCCGGGGGTGGCTTCCTAGGGTTTTGCTCTTGTCGAGGTAGTGGCTCTGTCCTTGGTGGCGGCAACGCCCTCCTGCTGCGGGACGTCACCCGCTGCCTCAGATATTCTCGAAAAAGTCTTTGGTCCTAGAGGATCTGTCGCTGTAAGTCATTGATCTGACCCACGATCGCTAGCGCGTTAGGGTCAGCCACCGCTTCCCTGGGTATCTCCTCATTGAGATTGGTCTTTCCTATGCCAGCACGTCCGTTCTCCGGATTCTCCATCTCTTGAACTTCCTGATGATTGGCTCTCTGTTGTGAGCTCTCTGGTGGTGGTGTCTCATTCCTCTCCCTCGCAGCATCGGTAGAGGGAGCGGCCTTCCTGTTTTGTGCCATTGAATACTTGAGAAAACGAGCTAGTAGAAACGTTGGCTAGCATCGTTCCCATAGACAGCGCCGATCTGTTGCATCAAGAAATCGCCAGTTGGCCCTTCGGTGTTTTAACCTGAAAAAGGGATCAGGGGACTAAGGAGAATCGGTGTGGTTTCGACCTAGGACTCTCCGATGCCTAAGTTAAATCTCTTTTGGCAACAGATGAATTACTGGAATTCAAGATTGTTAACGGGGTAGAATACCTGAGTATTTGTAGCTGAGTATGGCAGTGTGGAGAGTCCCAGTTGGTGATAAGTACTCTTCGTGGCCGAGTTTACACGTAGTAGATCGCCACTTTGTGGGATGTAGAGTCCTGATAAGGAAGAAGTTCCCTTTTGGATGATGATCCTTGATGTTCAAAGTCCGGATAACATCACGGCTCTTTGTGGATAAAGTTTTGTTCTGGTGATAATGGCGCACTCGGATCTTGGTGGCTTGGCGTGGAAGACTTGATCTCTGGATGAATTTTTGGGCCTATTTGGATGAATCTTGAAGTGGCCGGGCCTTGATCATCTTCCTCTTTGTGTTAACACACGTGGCAGCTCATGATTGGCCCAAGTGTATTTTTGGGTTTATCACCTATGATGGATTATCTATTGATAATATGGCTACAATGAAAAACTTACGTTTAGAAATTAAATAGGAAAGGAACAAATAAATGAATGAAAGGGAGAAAGGGAAAACGAAAAGCAGTTGCGGAGAACCCAAGAAAGAAAACAGAGGATAGATCGATCGATAAAGATCAAATTAAAACCCTAAGAACTACTATTAGAATAGCGGTAAGAAGAAGTCGATCCCATAGGGAATTAAGGGGTTAAACTACGATGAAAGATTAGAGTTTCTAAAGATTAAAATAAAACAAAGCAAGAAAGATAGAAAATAAAATAGAGATGAAAGAAATATGGGGAAGAATTGTCTTTAGGGTTCAAATCCACATTGATCCCTTGATTAATTTCAGGTTCACACACTTCGGCTCATTACAGCTATAAGCCTAATGATACCACAGAATGAAAATCATAATTTATCCTAGTTATAATCTATCTTGTCGACCATTGTCGTGTTTTGCTCCTCATATAGCACGCTTAGTTCGATCAGTTATAGACTATCATCGGTTTAATTGCAATCACATGAGAAACCATTGTTTGAATAGAGAATATTGAATCACAAAAACAACACCTCTAACTAGATTAATCAATTAAATTTCTGATAAAAGATTCGGGGCCTAAACATCAAACAATCAAGTGTATGAATGGAAATTAATCAAGAAATACAATGCTTCATGTAGCCTAAAGACAAAAGTGACTTAGCTGATCATGGTGCAATTCTCGTCTACGCAACAGCGATGATCTTCCATGGAGCACAACATGCAGGCGGATGGTGATGTAGACAGCATCCTCCAGACCTTTTTTGGGAACCAAGAAGCTCACTGATCTTCAATATCTATCGTTCTATAACTCCAATGTCGATTCTGACCACTGTTAGCAAAAATGCGTTTAAAACTCCATTTTAAACACATTCCCGTTTTTTACTGTTTTTAACACGTTTTATCGTATGTTACCCAAACATGCGGTAAAAAATGGCAAATGGCAAGCATTCCCATTTTAAACTCGTTGAAAACACATCCCCTTTTTTTGGCATTTTTTAAGACCTTGGACTTAAATGACCATATCTTTCTCTCCCAAACTCTGATCGGCCTAATTCTTTCACCGACGTAAAGATGAATCGAAGGGCTATTTTTTTCATGATATCACCTTCAACTCAAGATCAATGCACGGATATTGAGAATAGAAGCATATATTTCAAATAAAATTCCTCATTTTATATAAGAATAATGTCATTCTTTTGGGTTCATTTTTTTTAAATATAAACATTTAAAACCCGTACCTCTTGTTTTCCATTATTTACAGTTCTTTGTTTTTTTGACCATTTTATTTGACCGCCCATTTACAATTTTTTACCGTTTAAATCCCATACCATAGGACTCCATTTTTTTGGCGTTCCCATTTTTGCTAACTATGATTCTGACCGCACCAGTGTGCTTCTCTCATAAAAAAACCTTGGGTAGTGTCTCTGAGATTTTTTTCCAATTCGGGCTCTAAAGCCCTTAAAAACCGTCTTAGAAAGTTTGGCCTATGGAATTCACCCAAAAGGAATCGTTTTAATCCCATTCTTTAATTCCGAATCAAGGAGGGCGCCGCCTTACTAAACGAGCACGTATAACGTAATCTTTGTCGCACTTTACTCCTTACCGTCAGGTCATACGCGGTATTAACCCCCAACTC
Organism: Telopea speciosissima; assembly: GCF_018873765.1. Lineage (NCBI taxonomy): Eukaryota > Viridiplantae > Streptophyta > Magnoliopsida > Proteales > Proteaceae > Telopea > Telopea speciosissima. The sequence goes on from NC_057920.1 coordinate 43,618,716, forward strand.
AGATCAGGGTCGTCTGTTCTTTGGCTAACAGATCAGGTGATGTAACTTCTAAAACACGACACGCTGCACAGATCCAATCGTACGGATGTGTAGATCTCAATGATTCCGTCAGATTGGTATGCGTGCAAATTTCTAACTCGGCCATTTGGCCCTTTATCTTACCACTCAAAGTTCCAACTCCCCTGTGTGACTCAGGATCCATAGATTCGGCATCTGCTACAATGTCCGCATAGCATAGTATCACCCGCTTTATATTTAATGATTCGGTGTGTCACGGGTGTACATCCCTTGGTGCGCCTCTCCACAAATTCTCTGAAAATGGAATCTTGAAAAGTAACTTTCAGAGAAAATTACCAATAAGTCCATGTACTGCACAGTCATACGAAAACGAACATAACTTGTTTGTTTTAAGTTGGATCACACAAACCACATATTGTTGTGATCACGATTCCGAGTACTACACATCTTTGCAAGTTCCAGTACCATATTCCAATGTTTTCCCAGGTCACCTTGCCTTCAAAGTGAACCCATGTGCATGCCACTCTTTATATCTCTACTTCTTGTCAAACCTGTGCAACCCAAACATTATCTGGCATTTCTGATGCAGTGAAACACTTGTGGTACTCTACTAGAATCCTGCAATCATAAAAATGACTAAGTGAATTCAATTTAACTATGAATATCCAATTAAAATAAAAATTAAATAACACTTTCATGAATAATCATGACCCGATCACACTCCCCAACTTGTACTTTTGCACATCCTCGAGTGAAAGAAAATAAGAAAGACTACTCTACTATCTCAAGAAATCAGCTTAATTCAACCACTTCATAGCAGATAAAATTTCATCAACAAGCACATAACAAAAATCCTTAAGAATGCCAATGAAGTTCAACACCAACTTAAACAAAGAACAAGAAATTCTCCCATGGTCAGTCAATTTCTACATTTACACTCAAATCCACTCATCTTAAGCTAAGCCATAATGTCCAAGTGCTATCAAGCCCACCATACATGCAACCATTATCACGCTTTATTAGGGCTGTAAACGGATCAGATCTGGCTCGAATAGTGCTATGTCTGCATCCGATTAGCTATCAAAGAGATTTGGATAGTGCTAAACGGATACGAACACAGATACGGATCAGATATTTTATCCGTTTACATGTAAATATAGCTTTTCGGATAGCTATAGCCTATCCGTATCAGCATCTGTTTAGCTTTCGGAAGGATTTGGATAGTGCTAAATGGATACGAACATAGATACGGAAACGGGTTTTGGCTATTCATTTACACCCCTACACTTTATTCTCTTTTTTTATTTTTTCAGCACATACTACTCCATTCCGTGCAATGTCTTGACCTCTTAAGCTTTCTAGATGACTCTTGTAACGAGCTTTAGGCTAATCACTCTCAAACCAGATGGCTTTAAGGAATTAGGTGTAAAACACCCCTCGGGCTTACTAACTTGAGCCAAATAGGCTACAAGCCAAGACTAGATAAATGCGATCTTCTTTCATCATTTTTTAGACATTCCAACCATTTGACGCGAAACTCAATGCTGGTGGCAAAGTGGCCCAGTTACTAAGAAGGAAGTCACAGGTGGTTGCTTTTTCTTTTTTTTTTTTTTGACTAAGCATGATAAAAATTAAAATTTTGGGCTTGAATAATTACAGCTGAATCATCATTAGCACTCACAAAAGATGGGGAAGTTATATCTCAAGTAGAAAATTTTAACTAACAATTAGAGAAGAATAATGTTCTATTTTAACTAGCTATTGCAATGATCAACAAACTTTCAGAATCTCATGCTATGACTCATGACAACAATATTATGTTCTCTAAAAGTAAAGAATTACGCATGAATTTGAAAAAAAATCAGAGTTGTTCTCATTGTTCTCCCTCTACAACTTAAATGACACTGTCCCCAATGACAACCAAAAGATTATGACAATATAAACAAAGAGAAACAAATAAAAATAGAGGGAAGGATCAATACAACCTTGGGAAGTTGAGCGCTATGACCACCAACCGGCACCTGCCATAGTTATCTACTATCGACCTGAAAAACTAAGAAAAATAAATACTGAAGTAAAATGGTGGGTTGCCTCCCACAAGCGCTAAGTTTATAGTCATCAACTAGACAAAGAGTGGGAACTCAAAAAAACTCATAAATCGGGTCAATCAAGTCAATAAACTCAATGACCTGCTTATCTGTAATACTGTCCACATAGGGCTTCAGATGTTGCCCATTCACCTTGAAAGTGTACCCCGTTTTAGGATTTTGAATCTCAATAGCACCATGGGACGACACTTGGGTGACAATAAAGGGACCATCCCATCAAGAACGAAGTTTACTAGGAAAAAGGCATAATTTAGAATTGAAAAGCCACACTTCTAACTTCTCAAGAATTTGGTCAATGAAGAGCAGAGGGAAATGATCCTTGCAGTTGACTGTGTACAACTTACGATAATCAATGCACATTTTCCAACCTGTAGTTGTGCGAGTGAGAACCATGTCACCTCGATCATTCTCAACCACAGTGATGCCAGACTGCTTTGGCACCACTTGAGTAGGACTCACCCACTTACTGTCTGAGATGGGATAAATAATGCCAGCATTTAACCATTTCACCACCTCAATCTTAACAACCTCGCACATGTTAGGATTTAATCTCCTTTGCGCATCGCGAAAAGTTTTCTCACCATCTTTACAATAAATGTGATGCATGCAAATAGATGGGCTAATACCTTTCAAATCCGCTACAGTCCACCCAATGGTGGACCTATGTTCTTTGAGAACACCCAGCAATTGGCTTTATTGATTAGATATGAGACTAGAAGCAATGATGACAGGTAATATATCATTAGCTTCCAAGAAAGCATACTTCAGTGAATTTGGCAGTGGGGTCAACTCCAGCGCCGGTGGTGACTCAATAGAGCTCGGTTTTGGCTTTTCAACCAAGGTGGGCAATGGCTCATACTTGGTAGTCCATGATGGACGATCTGAGGGGGCTAGTAATGTTAGTGGCGGCGAAAGCGATGGGATTCTCATATAATCACAAAATTTTGTGAGCATGCAAGGATCTCAATAAACACATTAATGTACTAACCTCAAGGGGAGAGCAAGGTCACCTAGCACACTCAAATGGTGTGTTCCTCCAAAGGAATGCAACACTTGAAAAAGATCTCCCAAGCTTACTTCATCTCCCATGGCCAATAGTGCTTGAGGAAGAAGAAGACTCCCTTTTTCTCTCTCTAAGCTCTCTCACAATTTTGTGCAAATTGTTCTAATGATTTTTTCTCTATCATCATCAATCATCCTTAGCCTTAGGTCTCTTTATGCATATAGAGACCTAATTGAGGAGGTGACAAACCTATGGTCCAGATCTAACCAAGTAGTGTGATCCAAAAGGGTAGCCCATGAGATTATCCAAAATTGCACATAAGGATAAAACTTATCCAAAATCGTAGTATATAGGACGATCCTACCAGGTTGTAACCTGAAAAACCCCTTGCGATAGATAATTTTAATAGATTTTCTCTCCACACTACTAACACCGATAATGGACCATTGCAACCATGGAATAAATGTCACGCCATAATTCTGGTCCATTATAATTTATCACGAGAGTATGGAGGACTTTGATTGGCCATAAAACTCTTTGAAAACTCTTTTTCAAAATACATTTTATTTAACATTAATAAAATAAAATACTCTTTGCAAACATTTTACAAAATACCAAGGCCTTGGATTTAGCACAATCAAATCCGTTCACTCTCTTTCTAGTGTTCTCCCTTTACAGGCAGTGAAAACTTTATTGAGCATCACATCCATAACTATTTACATTCTACACACCAATCGGCTGATATATAGTCAGTCCTTTCGGAAAACACCATTGACACACCATAAATGTATAGAACATAAATAAAATGGGAAGTGTCTCTCAAGTACAGAGAAAATAACTACCAGAGATTCCCGTGGTAACTACAACTTGATGGTGAATAATTCGGAAATCCCCGTGGATCATGTTCAACACGAAATGTGCCTATATTTACATTTTGGACCAATCACTATAGTACGAATGTAAAATATAGCAACCATATAACAGATTGTCCAAATCTATCCGTAATTGTGAACAAAAAGATTTGAATTGGGCAGATGCAATATACAATTATGACAAGTAAATAATTAAATAAAACTAAATTAATTAATTTAATCAAATTCAATTGGGTTTGATGGACACATAATCGTTACATCCAACAATCTCCCACTTGTACATTAAACCCAATGTCCAATAGGTTTTATCCCCATGTTCTAAACATGTCTATTAAATACTATTGGAGTAAGTCCCTTGGTTAAGGGGTCAGACAAATTATCTGCAGAATCAACTTTGGCAATCGATGCGTCCTCTCTTTGTATTATCTCTTGAATGAGATGATACTTGCGCTCCACGTGCCTGTTCTTCTGATTTGCTCTTGGTTCCTTAGCTTGAGCAATGGCTCCTTTGTTATCACATAACAAAGTTATGGGGTCTTTAACGAGGTCAGGTCCTACCTCCAGGTCGGCGAGAAATTTTCTCAGCCATACCCCTTCCTTAGTTGCTTCACAAGCTGCTAAATATTCAGCCTCAGTTGTGGAATCCGCCATTGACTTCTGCTTTGCACTCCTCCATATGACACCCCTTCCTCCTAGCATCAATATCATGCCAGATGTCAATTTTTGGTCATCTTTATCTGACTGAAAATCTGTGTCTATGTACCCTACTACTGATAAGTTATATACACCATAAATAAGGAAATAATCCTTTGTTCTTCTCAAGTACTTCATGATGCACTTAATAGCTGTCCAATGTTCCTGTCCAGGGTTTGATTGGAATCGACTAACCATAACAACTACATGAAAAATATCTGGTCTAGTACATAACATTGCACACATGAGGCTTCCAATGGCTGAAGCATATGGAATCCCTTCCATAGTTTCTATATTCTCAGGGGCCTGTGGACATTATGACTTAGAAAGTGCTATGTCATGTCTAAAGGGAACATTTCCTCTTTTAGAATCTTTCATTCTAAACCTCTTCAGAACTTTTTCTATGTAATTAGCTTGGGATACACCTAAAATTTTGCATTTCGTATCTCTAACTATCTTGATGCCTAATATATACGTGGCATCACCCAAGTCTTTCATCGAGAAGTTGGTGGAAAGCCATTTCTTAACAGAAGTGAGCATTCCAATATAATTCCCAATGAGAAGTATGTCATTTACATACAGGACATGGAAATAGACCTAACTCCTACTGAATTTCTTGTAGACACATGGCTCATCAGCGTTCTGATCAAAACCAAACTCTTTGATCGTTTGATCAAACCTGATGTTCCAGCTTCTAGATGTTTGTTTAAGTCCATAGATTGACTTCAATAATTTGCACACTTTGTTCTCTTCCGCATGGGAAATGAACCCCCTGGCTGAGACATGTAAATGTCCTCATCAAGATGTCCATTCAGGAAGGCTATCTAGACATGCATCTTTCGGATCTCATAATCGAAGTGTGCCGCTATAGCAAGTAAAATCCAAAAGGATTTTAACATTGTGACTGGCGAGAAGGTCTCCTCATAGTCTATGCCTTCTCTTTGGGTATAGCCCTTCGCTACCAGCCTTTGCCTTATATCTCTCCACGCTTCCATCGGTGCCTTTCTTCTTCTTGTAGATCCATTTGCATCCTATAAGCTTAATGCCCTCAGGTGGATCCACTAGAGTCCAAATGTCATTGGAGTATATGGAGTCCATTTTGGCTTTCATAGCATCTAACTGTCTAGTTGCATCCAAATCTCCTATAGCCTCTTGGTAGATGCAGGATCCATATCCGAAGTAACGGCGACCATGTGGAACTCTTCTACTTTGTTTGATTCCTCGCTAAAGAAAACTAAATGGTCCAGAGCCCTTGTTGTTCTCCCACTACGCCTAGGCTCTATAGGAGTCATCATCGGTGGTGAAGTTTCAATGGGTGGTGGTGTAGGGACCATCTGAGTATCCATGTTATCCAACTCTTGAATTACAACCAGCTCAGTTCTGGATGCGATTTGGTCATCCTGCCTTTCTTCTTCTTATAGATCCATTTGCATCCTATAGGCTTAATGCCCTCAAGTGGATCCACTAGAGTCCAAATGCCACTGGAGTACATGGAGTCCATTTCGGCTTTCATAGCATCTAACCATCTAGTTGCATCCACATCTCCTATAGCCTCTTGGTAGATGCAGGATCCATATCCGAAGTATCGGCGACCATATAGAACTCTTCTACTTTGTTTGATTCCTCGATAAAGAAAACTAAATGGTCAGGAGCCCTTTTTGTTCTCCTATTGCGCCTAAGCTCTATAGGATTAATCACCGGTGGTGAAGTTTCAACAGGTGGTGGTGTAGGGACCATCTGAGTATCCATGTTATCCAACTCTTGAATTACAACAAGCTCAGTTCTGGATGCAATTTGGTCATCCTCGTGAAACATGGGGTGTTTACTTATAAACACCTTCTTCTCTGTTGGGTTATAGAAATAGTAACACACAGTGCCTTTGGGGTAGCCTAGGAAATGGCATCTATCAGTCCTGGGTTCAAGCTTGTCTGCATGCTGTCGTTTCACATGTGAAACACAACCCCATACCTTAAAGTGTCGTAGACTAGGCTTGCGCCCTGTCCCCAACTCATATGGTGTCTTAGGCATAGACTTGCTTGGAACCCTGTTTAGAATGTATATAGCCATTTGCAATGCATATCCCCAAAATGACGATGTGGAGCTGAGAATAGGTGAGCATGGATCGAACCATGCCTAACAGAGTTCTATTTCTACGCTTTCAGACACCATTTTGTTGTGGTGTGCCTGGTGCCGTCAACTATGATAAGATCCCCTTATCTCGTAAGTGGTCCAAGAATTTGTCAGATAAGTATTCACCTCCTCGATCAAATCTGAGGCATATAATACGCCTATCTAATTGGTTCTCAACCTCGGCTTGGAACTCTTTGAACTTTTCAAAGGTTTCCAATTTGCGATGCATTAGATAAACATAGCCATAACATGAATAGTCATCGGTGAAAGTGACGAAGTACTGATATCCCTGCCTAGCAGTGATATGTGATCCACAAACGTCTGAGTAGATTAAATCTAACATTCCATTGGCTCTTCCTCCTTTCTTAGGAAAGAGTAACTTGGCCATTTTACCTTGTAAACACGATTCATAGGTTGGAAATGGCAGAACCTCTAGACTTTCAAGAGGCCCATCCTTAACTAACCTGTTTATCCTGTCTATCCCTATGTGGCCTAGTCTAAGATGCCATAAATACGTTTGATTATCTCAAGAGTAGTTTCTTGTCATTACATTAACATTCATGCTGGAATCATCGGATTCATTCAAGACAGAATTGAGAAAGTAAAGGCCATTCAATTTAAAACCAGAGGCAATAAACTTGCCCTGAAGAGTAATGATCACATCATTATCAAATGAAACCTTATCAGCATCATCAATAAGTCTTAAAATCGAAATCAAATTCCTACTAAATCCAGGTACGTAATAACAATTATTAAGTTTCAAATAACCAGCATTGCTAAAATAAATGAAAAAGTTCCTATAGCTACTACTTCAGCTTCATCTCCTGTTCCAACTTGGAGGGTGATCTCATTCCTTCTTGTCCTTCTTGTCACAGCCCGCCTAATTATGCCCCAAGGCCAAGACTTGCAAGGCCCATTAACATGGACCTTGGGCCAAGGAAGAACCAAGGTCTAGAACTCTCCTGAAACCCCTACAACTTATTACAAATGTGTACTGTGGACCCAGATTCCACACCCCACATGTTAGTTGGTCCAACCAACATAAGAGATTCAGAACAACAAAAGATTCAAAAATATCTGCCTCTGGCTTGTCCTTCTTCAAGGAAGCTAGGTACTCTTGGCTGTTTCTCTTCTAGTGTCCAGTCTTGCCACAATGGTAACACTTTCCTTTGTCAGCTTTGGCCTTTTTCTTCTACACTCCTCCCTCTTTCACACTGGTTGACTTACCTTTTTTGCATTTTGTAGTCCTCTTCTTTTTCTTATTCTTTGAACCCTAAGAACTCTTCTTAATAACAAGAGAAACAACCTTATTTTTCTTAAGCATACTTTCTGCTTCGATAAGCATGTTAGTAAGCTCAGAGACATTGTTAACCACTACTTTATTCATGTGGAAGTTCATAATAAAGGAGCTATAGGCGTCAGGAAGTGAGGCAAAGATAATCTCTATCTTGAAGTTCAACTCAAATAGAGTACCCTTATCCTCCAATCCAGAGAAGAGCTTGGTAAGCTTCATCATATGATCCTGGATTGTGGTACTATCATGCATCTTTGCAGAGATCAGCACTGAGGAGATTTGTTGGCGTGCAAGACGATCTTGATTGCCAAAAGTCTACTCTGAGTGTTCCATCACATCCTTGGCCGATTCTAGGTCATCACGTGAGCTCTAGAGGTTCTTATCAATGGAGCTAAGAATATAGGCGGTGGCCAGAGCATCCTTCTCTTTAAGGTCTCCCAAGCCACATAGTCATTACCTTCAGTGGTGTGGGGTAAGGGAGGTCCATCAGTAGAAATGACATGGTGGATCTTCCTTCAGAAAGAGTATAAGCTTTCGCTTTCACTCGGGGTAATTAGTCCCGGTCAATCTATTGCCATGAAGTAGGGAATTGAGGGGGCATTGTTGGTCATATTGATGGCAGTTAGGGTCTACAAATAATGTACAAGAAATTAATTAGCAACCATAACATCGAAATAATTAAGAAAACATGCATCACATTCCAATGGTAACTCATAAAATCAACATCCTTCTCAGTCGAAATTGTGAATTGGAGTCTTCTAAGCCTTTAATATGCATAGCTTAGCCTTTTGGAGTTCAACTATGTATATACTTTGCTGTCAATACCCTAATATATACTTTGGCCACCTGAGTAACAGCTTAGCCTTTCGAAGTTCACTGCACACTCAAGTCAAGTAGGTACCTATCTCCTCAAAACAATTCATGGCTCTTAGGTAATACTGACACTCAGGCTATACCTATTTACTATGATTGTTTCTATCACGCCGAAGATGGGAAGATGCTACTTATCCAATGATCACTAAGGTTAGCCTTTCAGAGTTCCCAAAGTGGTTTATGGATAGTCCATTCTCTCATCGAGATAAGAGGCAACGGGATTCTAACCGTCAAAGATTCCAGCAATATTACTTGTTTTACTTAGTCAAGGGCAATAAGGTAATTTTAACATTACTATGCATTAATCATGTTACTCCTAACCATCATACATCACATGCATCTAGTAACGCGCACAAGCAAATATTACCCTATGTACTAACATGTAGCAAACCATATAAAGCAAATAAAGTAAGCAATAATATGGTATGGTCATGGGATTCTCGAAGGTCTTCAACTCCTTGAAACTTGAGAAGCTCCCACTCAAAACTTTGTCTTCCTTGAAGTCATGTTCCTCTTCTTTCATCTCAAAGATCATCTCATGTCTTCAAGCGATTACGTTACATCCATTGGACTTTAAAATTAAATTACATCTCATGAATTTAAAAATAAAGATTAAAATTTTACAACCATTTAGAAAACCTTAAGAAACCAACCCTCCAATTATAGGACTGCCTAAGGGGGATACAACCATTTAGAATGGGGTAAGAAGAGAGGGGGAAATTAAGAAGTGACATAAATATAAAACAACCATCACATACTTAATCACATGACCTTTCCATGCTACAAAACAAATGGTTAGATCAATTGCTCAAAATCAAAAGTGCTAGTACCACATGAATCTCATAATCCCACTTTTAACTCTTGATTCAAGTATCAACTTTAATACCCAACACTTGGATATGCAATCTGTATATGATAGGTAGGCACGTACTCAAGAAAGCATTGCATTCTCTATATTATCTCATAATAAAATGCCATGAGGGAAAAATTGTAATTTCACACATACTTGTTCAATTACACAATTTCAAGAACTATTCTGAAATTTCTTTAATTAAACGATGTTAGAATGAAAATGCATTTCGGTTCTCATAAAACTCGATGTCCAATCAATTCTCAATTAATCACACCAAGTGGAACCTTAAATTAAAAAAAAAAAAAAATTTGCATCTATTTCAAACAAAACATTTTTATTATTATTATTGTAGACGCTGATTTTTTATCACCCCCTAATTGGCGATGATGACAACGGGACATAGACGATGGACGACGCACTCTTTTTAGACCCAAAGATACCTGACCCATAGGACCAAGAACCATGCTGAGCACAAAATGGCCCATTTTAGGCCCAAAAAAGGGAAAATGGCACTGCGCTCCCACGGCGCCGTGGACTCTTCCCACTGAGCCATGGACGCCTTCCCACGGCACCGTGGGCACCTTCCCACGGCACCGTGGAGATGTGTACAGGATTTCCACGGAGCCATGAGGGGGTGTGACATCAGCCTGCTGACGTCACCCATGGCGTCGTGAAAAAGTCCCCCACAGCGTCGTGGACACCTCCACGGCGTCGTGGAGGACTTATATGGCCAGGAGAGAGAAGGGGTCCCTCCCTATAAATAGGAGGGTCCCCTCCCACATTTCCCAAGGAATTTTGGAGAGAGACCCTCCCCAAGTGATTCCTAGCCTCTTTTCCTCCCCTTTCACCCTCATTTCTCCTCCTTCTCTCATGAGAGTTTGAGTGCTTGAAGTCTTCTTGTGGCGGACAGATCCTTCGATTGTCTCTCTGAGTATAGAGCGCTTTTTGCTCCTTGGCGCTGGTATCCCATCTGTGCACGGATAACCGTCAAAACTCCTTTATTACAGACGTTATTCTATCTGTTTACCCCTCTCCAAATCATTTGAAAGAGCCGTTACTCTGCCGAGAAAGAATCGGCGTCAGTCCATTCGTCTATCTCCCCTGAGTCAGGGGAATACAACCATACAGGTATAATTACTGCCTTTTTTGTTGATTCAATGTAGTCCTTTCATATTTCATCATTTTAGTCCACATTTTTCATATATGTAATGTAGTTTATTATGCTTTAGTTCAATTTATAGCATTTGAATGTAGTTCATAATATCCCCCATCCCCGTAATAAAAGAGAGAGAACATCTGTCCTTATGTAGCATCTAACACAGGGAGACCGGCTTCGGCCGGGCGAGGTGGGTGCCTAACACCTTCCCACACTCGTAACCTGACCCCTTACCCAAACCTTTGGTCGGACCATATGGAGTCACGTAGCCCGATTCTGCTCACAACGGGTAGGGCTACCTTTAATGGGTCCTAGGCCCTAACCCTAGGTGGCGACTTCACATTATATTAGCATATTTTAATGCATGATCCCAATCCCCTATTTTTCAATATTATACATTGACAATATTATCCTTATCCATATACACACACACATATATCTCCCAAAACCCTATGTCGCCATATACCATAAGGGCTGAGGAAACCCTCGGGTCCCGAGGGACCACGGTACTTACAGTGGCGACTTCACTGGGGATATGGTGGACAAATGTCCACCTGATGTCAAACTCTCTAAATAGGTGCTATCAATAAATGACAGAATGTTCTCTCTAAACTTTTATAAAAATAAAAAAAATAAAAAATATATATAAAATATATAATAATAAAAAAAATGTACAAAACAAAATGAAAAAAAATAAATAAATAAATAAATACCATAATATGTTTGTCGGCTAACCCATGTGTACTAACCACATCATGCATAGTACTCGAAGTGAAATCAAACGGCGAGGGCACTCCCTGTCGTGCCTTTACCCCCGGGGAGGTGAGGCACGTCATACTAAGTACTCTGAGATCGGATGATAGCCACTTCCTGTACCACTTTCTTGCACACATACACTGCATGAGAACCCCTCTTACCCCCGTAGTTAGTCGTTGGACCCCATGAGTAGTCATGGGTAATTCGCGGCGAACCTACAGCCCTTGATATTTACTGTACGAGTTTAGGATCACCAGCGAGGGTATTCACTAGTGTGCTGTGGAGTGCTTTGCCACTCAAAAAAAGCACTAGCTCGATTACTCTGGGTTTGTGTGACCTATTCTCCAGGTATATCAAAAGAACCACGTGCCTACAATTCGCGATCACGAGCGATAGGTATATCAGTTCTGTCAAGGGTGGCCTTATTCTGTCCTATGGAAGCCTACCCATTACATGCATCATGTAGGAAAATAGACTGCATATGATTAGGGTACGACACAAACTAACCTTTGTTAGCTGAAAGAAAGACCGAGTTTAGGGTCACTTGACGATTAACCTGGTTTTGATATGAGATGCCAAGGAATTCCATAGTCCCACGATGGTCCCTCAAAGAAAAATGGAAGTCCACTTCCATATAATGGAACCTTACATGTCCCTCGAAAAAAAAAAGGGCATCTCATTTTGACTCCAGACATAATCGTCAATAACCCGATAACTAAGATCTTTCTTTTGTTTGTTTTTTTTTGTGTGTTCGAAAATGCTTGGGCAATGACGGCATTCGAAGTCTGGTCTCAGAAGGAGTCTGTTGAAACTCTGATGACCACTCCGATTACTTGAGTCGAATAAAATAATAAAATAATATGAAACAAATGTTATAAAATACCAAAAAATCATAAAAACTCAAAAATAAAATAAAATAAAATTCTTCTTTAGCCTTCTTAGGGTCTAAACTAGGTATTCTTCTCTCTTTCGTGGAAGCACGATTCCGTCCTTATCCATCTGTGTCCAATGCGGCGGAAGGTTGACTCGAGCCAGCCCACCATTCTCCTCAAGATCCCTGATTCCTTCTCATTCTTCTAGTTCATCTTCTGAGATATCACTTGTGAGTAACATGAATCCTCCGGAGGATCACTTGTCTGAAAGTCACGTCGAAGATCAAGTGGATAGGCTGCAAGTAGACATGGCTGAAATGCAATAACTCATGGCACAACTAGTTCAGTTGGTCAATGAACTATCTAGGGGCGGATCCATAGCCGGACCAACAGAGCAAGAAGTTCGGAAAACCAACCCCGCAACCCTCAAGACTCCAATCATCATACCAGTAGAAGAAGGGGAAGATAGCCACCCTATGGACCCTCCTGAGACTGAACGGGAGAAAAAAATGAGAGAAAAAGCAGCCGAGTTGGAAGTAGTTGTCAAGGGCAAAGTCAAAGAAAAAGATGAGGAAAACATGGTGTTCTTTTTCGAAGGGAAAATCCCCGATGATTTCAAATGGAAATTGGATAAGTTCGACGAATCGAGAGATCCTAGGGCTCATCTCAAGATTTTTGCCACTATTGCTAGATCATGAGGACTTTCTGAAAACCAAATGGGACAGGCGTTCTTGTATTCTTTGGCCGGATCTGCTTTGAGGTGGTTAACCCAGGTTGATCACACTCAAACCCAGTCATGGGCCTCTATGGTTAAAGCTTTCACTAAGCAATATTCGTACAATACCGAGATGTATATTACTCGAAGAGAATTGGAAACCTTGAGGCAAGAACCAAGTGAAGAATTTTCAAATTCCATCATGAGGTTCAGAGAGAAGGCTACAAAGATGTCGAACCACCCTACTGAGGAGGAGCAGGTCGAGATATTGTTAGAAAATCTATACGGGGAGTACCGTGAGAAGATATACTACCAGCACATCAAAACATTTGATGCTCTTATGATAATTGGGAAGAAGATTGAAGATAAGATCTTTAAAGAAAGACAGAATCAGGGTATGACCCATGAAGCATCAGGAAGCTATTCGGCAAGGAAAAGCCCAAGAGCCAGAGGAGGAAATACTGTAGGGACAAGCAGCCAGGCTGCAGAAGTCCAGGTGGTAGCCGCAAGATCTAGCCCTCTTGTGATCCAAACTGAATCTGAAGCATCCAGGAGGAATTTCAACTTTGAAGGAATGACACCCTCGTTGTTATTCACCAAGCTCAAGAAGTAGGGAATGATCAATTCAATTCCTCCTAGGCCTGTGGATTTGAACAATCCACCTACCTGGTATAAGCCCAATCTGTACTGTCATTACCACGACCAACAAGGCCATCATACGGATAGATGCCTAGCTCTTAAGCATGCGATCCAGGACTTGATTGACGAGGGCAAAATTGAACTTCAAAAGAAGCAGCCACCAAATGTCACCACAAATCCTCTACCTAACCATGGAGTAAACATGCTTCAAGAGGATGCCAAGCAAGCAGATCCTACCACTTTGATCCATCCAATCGGGAAGAGGAAGCTAATGAAGGCACACGTCTATATAGCAATGTTGACCAAGAAACTTAAGGAGGAAAAAGAACCACAGATTCGATAAGAGGTGTCTCAGGAAGTGGATCGGCCCGATTCCCCTTTCTATCATCCAAAGTCAGAAGGTGCCACATGGGTAGAATACCAGATACTTGCTTGGAAAATCTCACAACCACTGGTGAAGGGGACCTATTCCCCAGAATCATCTACAGGGTCAGTAAACATGTTGCAGGAAGAGACACCATTCCAAGATCCTACTACATTGATCCAGCCCATCCCGTGGTATTTAGGAAGAGATGAGTAGTCATGACAAGCAAGGGCAGAAAGGATGCAGGTTTGCATTTACTGCGTCTAAACCAACTGTGATGGGAATATCCGAATAGGCGGGCAACCATGTGATCAAGGCAGAGGTATAGCATCCGTCAACTGGCTTCAAAAATTGGATTTCTTGGAGTATGGATTAGAGGGTCTCGAGACATGACACCATTGTGCAAGTATGGTTTCTTATCATCCGAAATATGTCACCTGGTTCCTGAAGAAGAAGAAGGGAATGAAATCATTAGAGTCACACCTCAGCTCCTTAAAGCAGTCTCAGCACTGGCTATTGGACAAGCTTTGACCAAAGAAGTCTCTCTTATCCATATAGGGGGGGATACTGACAACAGCTCAGATGAGGTAGACGATCGAGAAATCCATGAGGGATGGATAGAGTATGCCGAGCAAAGTCCAATGATGGAGGACGAAGGAGTAGAAGCGATGGATTGGGTAAATAACATCGGAAGCGATGATAATAATGACCCTACCAGCCTTATTCAACCCATATCATCAGAAGAGGATGAAAGCAGAGATGATGAGGAGATATCATCTCCAGAGGTTCCCAGAGGCAATTGGATGGTATCCAGAGAAGATTTTGAGCATTGGAGCATGAGCGCCTTCTACTAGGTCGCAGATATACTCGATGTTTCCACCAATACTCAAGAGATCCTGTACAAGGCTACTTCTCTATTTCCAGATCTGGTGTGTAGTAACTTCGCAGCACGTTGTGAGAGCTTGGTGATGCCAAATGAGAGCGATGTACTCGCTCGAACCCTCCATGAGCTAAAAAACATGACTTGGTTAGTTAATGCTTTGGCCTATGATCTGTTCGGAACTCCTCCAGAAGACCTGGTCTTGTATTCAGATTCATTCTCCTATCTGGATCCACCCTGAAGAAGTGAAACATGGGACACATGGATCAATGATATCAGCCTCGGGGAATTTCAGATTGACCCCACCAGAGGTATCTTTCCTATGGACATCGATGAGGAGGGGGAAGAGCCGTTAAACGGAGAACAATCATCTAAAGAAGAGGAAAGTGAGCAAGAATCTACATCAGAGGAATCCAATGATGAAGTGTCCGAAGGAGAAGAAGAAACAGAGGACGAGGAACCTTGGCAACCAAGGACGCGTCTGGAGAAGTATGAGAACATTTGCGGACCTGCGCCATGGGACTTATCGTTTCAGGTGAACAAGTACCACCAGGATGTGGATAAAATCTAGGAAATGCTCATGAGAACGGTGGTCTTAGATGATAAGTACCAGGAGGAGCTTCAACAGTTGGAACCTGTTAGAGAATAGTGGGCGCTCCCTCAAGCAATTCGTCATTTGGAAAACTCTGTAAAGCTAACTTTGGCCTTGGCACAAGACCTATGTGGGACTCCTCCCCCGGGTCCGTATTAGGGTAACAGAGAATACCATGCGTGGGCAAGAGCACATGATGATTTCTATATGTGTCATGTCAATGAGGGAGGAACAATAAATGACCCAACAGGGAACATCTACCCAGTTATTTCAAGCCCAGAAAAGAGGTCCAAAAGTTCAGTTTCTCAAGGAGAAAAGAAGGACCGTAACTTCTATAAGTCATTGGCGGAAGCAAGAAAGATGTACCAAGCAGCTTCGAAAGCCTTTCATGCCATTGGCCAATTGATACCAGAAGAATCCCATACAGTCCAGCAGGTTGCTAAAAAGCAAGAAACCCTGTCAGGAATCCTAAATCAAGCCCGAAAGTCTATTATGACCTTGTCTGATGAAGGAGGTAAAACTCGAATTTATCCCAATGGTCCTCTTATCATCACTGATAGTGACGAAGAAGATGGGGACTTTTGCCCAGTTCAGTTGGTCATTAAAGAAAGAGAGTCAAATGTGGTGGAAACCAGGAGTGGCCGAAACTTCAAGAATAAAGAGTTGACAGTGGAAAAATATCATTCTAGCCAATCAATGGCGGTTGTTGAGCCAGAAAATCGAGTACTAGACCAATTGAAGAAAGCCCAAGCTAATATCTCAATCTAGGGATTATTAATGGCGTTACCAACCCACCGAGAAGCTATTTTGAAAGCTCTTACCAAGGTTCAAGTGCCCATAGAAATGGGGCCTGAGGAATTATCTCACATAGTGGGGGCCACTTATGCCATTTTTTTCTCAGAAGAGAATTTACCCCCAGGAGGAAAGAATCACAATCAAGCACTTTACACTATGGTGGAATGTAACAAGAATTAGGTCCCCCAGGTTTTGATAGACAATGGGTCCGCCCTCAATGCAATGCCCCTCCAAGCAGCCAGATGCATGGGTTTATCTCTAAACAAGATGAAGTCATCCAGTCAAACCATCAGGGCATATGACAATTCCAGAAGGGAGGTAATTGGGATTCTTACCACTAGTGTCAAGATTG
Source organism: Telopea speciosissima (assembly GCF_018873765.1). Taxonomy (NCBI): domain Eukaryota; kingdom Viridiplantae; phylum Streptophyta; class Magnoliopsida; order Proteales; family Proteaceae; genus Telopea; species Telopea speciosissima. The sequence continues at coordinate 43,635,681 of NC_057920.1, forward strand.
GACCAACCTACTTTACCATAGACTTCCAAGTCATCGACATTCAAGCATCCTTCAATATATTGCTTGGAAGACCATGGCTGCATTCAACGGGAGCCCTAGCATCAAGTCTTCATCAAAAACTGAAGTTCATATATGACCAGAAAGTAATTACCATCTTTGGAGACCCAGAAATGGTACACACTTTGGCCAACATTGAAGTAGGTGGTTCATCCTTACATGAAGTGCAGCTGGGTGGGTTTGAAATCGGCCACATTTGTACTACCTCTGCAAGTGAAGAAGATCAGAGTCTAGGGAAATTCCTGACGATGTGGAGCGAGGCCTCTGTAAAGATCATGAAAAAGATGAAATATTTCCCTAGATTAGGATTGGGAAAGAACCAACAGGGGATACCGGCATTCCCAGAGATACCAGCCAATGCCAACCGTTGTGGATTAGGGTTTAACCTGAAGAACCCAAGGAAGAAAGCCACAGCACAGAGGGACAATGTAGCGAGTGACACGCCATACTTCAAGACTCTGAACGGGTACTTCGTGAAAGTGGGAGAAGACTTCCCTTACTGTGGAAATCAAGAACCATGGTTCAATCAAGAGCAGGGCGAACGTCTACCAGGATTTGAAATATTCTTTAAGAACGAAGTGGATTGGATGGCCATGGAATTGGATCAAGCCAGCAAGAAAGAAGCTCAAGGAGATCATGGGATCGGCGAGCTATTCGAAGTGGCGGTGATCATTGAAGAAGAGGAAGAAGGACCGGCACCACATCTTCTCATACAACCTCTCCAAGGATCCATAGCGAATTAGGCAAGAATGATGGAAGATTTCCATATTAATGAGTCTAAAGTTGTAACCAGCTCTAGCATAGTCCTGTCTAAGTCTGTATCTGAGTCCGATGGAAATGTCCAGTCTATTGGGTCTGTCTGTACTCTTCCCCATATCGTGAATGAAATTGCTAATTCTGAGTATGTTTCCTCTTCTTTTTCCTATTCTTCTGATGATGATAATGTATTAGAACATCGTAAGTTAGAACAATTGGAGCAAAGAAGAGCTCAACCCGTCCGACCCCGTAAATATAGGGACCGATCAATGCCCTCGAGTAATCAAAATTGGTGCTTCTCTCAACAATAATGAAACATCCCAAATGATCTCTCTCCTCAAGGAATTTGAGGAAGTCTTCACCTGGTCCTACAAGGATATGCCCGGCATCGATCCAAAGATTGTGCAACATAAACTACCAACATATCCGGAGGCTCGCCCAGTCAAGCAGAAGTTAAGAAGGATGCGACCAGAATGGAGTGAGAAGATCAGGGAAGAAGTCATCAAACAATGGAATGCAGGATTTCTCCAAGTAACCCAGTACCCTCAATGGTTGTCCAATATTGTCCCAGTCCCTAAGAAAGACGAGAAGGTCAGAATGTGTGTGGATTTTCGTGACCTAAATAGGGTCAGCCCAAAGGATGATTTTCCGTTACCTCACATTGACATTTTGGTAGACAACACTGCAGGCCATGCTCTACTGTCCTTCATGGATGGTTTCTCAGGATATAACCAAATTAGTATGTGCCCGAAGGACAGGGAGAAAACTGCCTTCACCACACCCTGGGGGATATTTTGTTACAAAGTAATGCCTTTTGGGTTGAAAGCTGAGGCAACATATCAAAGAGTGGCCACGGCTATCCTACATGACATGATATACAAAGAAGTAGAGGTATATATAGATGATATGATAGTCAAATCTGTTGGTCGACAAGGCCATTTTGTAGCCCTCAAAATTTTTTTTGAAAGAATCAAAGAATACAAGCTAAGGCTGAACCCTCAGAAGTGTGTGATTGGGGCCAAAGCAGGAAAATTACTGGGATTTCTTGTCAGCGAAAAAGGGATAGAAGTGGATCCCGACAAGATAAAAGCCATTATGGAAATGCCACCACCCCGGACATAAAAAGTGGTACGAGGGTTTTTGGGCTGCATCTAGTATATCAGCAGATTCATATCCCGGTTGGCATCCACTTGTGAACCTATCTTCAAACTCCTAAGGAAGAAAGAGCCGAAAGAATGGAATGAGAAATGTCAAGATGCCTTTATGAAAATTAAAGAGTATCTACTTTCTCCTCCTATACTTGTCCCTCCAGTGTTCTGTGAACCTTTGCTCCTATATTTTTCAGTAGGAGAAACAGCGGTCGGATCAATGATGGCCCAAGTTGGCAAGGTAGATGGAGAAGAGCATGCAATCTACTATGTAAGCAGGAAATTCCTCGAGTATGAAACTCGATATGCTCCAGTAGAAAAGACATGTACATCTCTGGTTTGGGTAACTAAGTGCCTTAGGCACTACATGGTGTCACATCCTGTCATGTTGATCTCTCGAATGGATCCAATTAAGTACCTCTTTGAGAAATCAGCATTGACAGGGAGAATGGCTAGGTGGTTGTTGCTATTATCAGAATTCAACATAACTTATGTCAGTCAAAAATCTGTGAAAGGGCGGGCAATCTCCAACCATCTAGCAGCATTTCCCTTAGAGGATGATTCTCGAGCAATAGAGGACCTCTTCCCAGATGAGGATTTGCACTGCATAGAAGTCGAACCAACTAGAGGATGGCAATTGTACTTTGATGGAGCCGCCAATCAAAAAGGATTTGGTGCAGGGGTATTATTGATAACTTCGGAGGACTTTTACTTGCCAATGGCTTTCAGATTGGAATTTAGTTGTACTAATAACATAGCAGAGTATGAAGCTTGTGCTATTGGGTTAGAAATGGCTCTGTCTGTAGGAGTTGACAAAATTAAAGTTTAAGGAGATTCCTCTATTGTGATCTGTCAAACACAAAGAAAGTGGAAGACTAAGGATGAGAAGTTGAAGCCCTACCAAGTTTATCTGGAACAACTGACGCAATGCTTCGAGGGAGTTTCTTTTAAGTATCTGCCCAGGGATAGCAATCGGTTTGTCGATGCTTTAGCCACTTTGGCGTCCATGGTAGAATGTGATATTCAGGACAAGATCCAGCCCTTCCTAATAGAAAGAAGGACCCGCCCAGCATATGGAGAACCAGTCAATACACTCACCGAAGATGGAAGGCCTTGGTATGCTTCAGTGGTCGACTACATCAAGGAAAGGAGATATCCTAAAGAGTTTTCAGAAAGAGAGAAGAGGCATTTGCGAAAATATGCTACTCAATTCATCCTCCAAGGAAACCTGTTGTATAAGAGGTCTTATGATGGTATCCAACTATTATGTGTAGATGAAGATCAGGCTCAAATCATTATGGAAGAAATCCATCAAGGAATATGTGGACCACACATGAATGTAAGGATGCTGGCCAAGAAAATTCTCAGGATGGGATACTATTGGGTCACTATAGAGGCTGAGTGTGCTACCTTCGTAAGACGATGTCATAAATGCCAGATATTTGCCAACATCATTCATATTCCTCCGACAGAGTTGCACTCATTAAATGCCCCTTGGCCATTTTCTACCTGGGGAATTGATGTAGTTGGTAAAATAACTCCAAAGGCTTCAAATGGACATCAATTCGTGTTAGTCGCTATCGACTATTTTACAAAATGGGTGGAGGCTCAATCTTATGCAGTTTTAACTTCCGCCAAGGTGGTAAAATTCATAAAAGAGAAGCTCATCTGCAGATACGGTGTGCCGCAACAGTTGATTTCAGATCAAGGTCTGCATTTCAGGGGAAAAGTGGAAGAACTCTGTAACCAATTTGGCATTAAGAGGCATAAGTCTACTACTTACCGGCCACAGACTAATGGAGTAGTAGAAGCAGCCAACAAGAATATGAAGATCATATTGCAAAAGATGGCAGATACACACAATGACTGGGCATAGAAACTTCCACTAGCCTTATGGGCATATCGGACATCCATCCGAACCTCTACCGGAGCTATCCCATATTCTCTGATATATGGGATGGAAGCCGTATTGCCGGTAGAAATTCAGGTCCCTTCTCTTCGAGTCTTACTCGATAGTCAATTGCCAAAAGGGGAATGGGTAAGGGCCAGATACGAAGAACTCAATCTCCTAGATGAGAAAAGGATGAAGGTCATGGATAATCTCAAGAAATATCAGCAAAGAATGCCTAGGGCATTCAATAAGGGTGTCCGCACTCGGAGCATTGAAGAAGGAGATTTGGTCCTTAGACAGCAGCGAGCTCCAATCCACGACCCAAGAGGAAAGTTTCAACCCAATTGGAGTGGACCCTACAAAGTCAAGACCATATTGCCAGGACAGGCGGTCCAACTCTCTGATCTTGACAAAGAAGATCTTTGGGGTCTGGTCAATATGGACCAGCTAAAGAAGTATATTGTCTGAGATATGCGAAACAATTTGAACTACGTTTGACTTGATTCCTCCGAAGGGATACGTAGGCAACTCGATGTATTCGGGTACGGTCTAAAAAAAAAAAAAAAAGAGAGGGCATTGTATTGGTTTCCTCCCATAAATTCCGCCAGCCGGCATCCCTTGCACATATGAGTAAATCTTGTCATTTGGCCTTCTATTCCTTGACCTAGCTTAGGAGTAAAGTCATCTAGAGCTGGTTATTAACAAAGGATTTATTCATGCTGTGTCACAAAATGCAAACCCAATCCTTGATGCAGGTAGTATGAGGGGACCAAAGAAAGAAGGACTCGACGAACAGTTGCGTCAGTGGACTCTCCGGATGAATGTGGACGAACCTACACTTCTAGAGGATCACCATCTGACAGTATTAGAAAGAATCGGTTGCTTCAAGCTCCATCATGATTTACTAAGGGAAGTGTCGAAGTGCTGGAACCCCCAATTGCATGCGTTTTGCTTTGAAAAAGTCTGGCTAGCTCCAACCATTGAAGAATTTCGGGCTTGCATGATGTCACCCCCTCGAGGAAAGTTGTTCCTCCCAACTATGAAGAAAGAACAGCTTTTCAAAAATTTGGGAGATTTCTTTGCCTTGAATAAGGAGTTAAAGCAAGTTCTCAATTATGACGAGGTGGATGTGTTGAAAGTTGTGAAGATCTTCAACAACAATGGATTTGAAGAAGAAAGACAGATCCGACGCAGGAAGTGGGCATACTTATTCTGTATGATTGGGAGGTATTTGTTAGCATCTCCAGGAAAAGGCATGTCTCCAATAATTGCAGAAGTGGTTAGGAAAATTGAAGAAGGATGCGACATCGCTCTTACCATTTTAGCAGAAACATTCAAAGGGTTTGATACCATGAGTCAGTCTCAGAAATACGGAACAGACTTCCTTCATGGATCTCCGGCAGTGTTCCAAATGTGGTTGATGGAAAAACTAAAATTGGTCACACCAATTCCGTGTCCTCACCTCCGGCCTATGCATTATCAAATACAAAGGGAAAAGTCAGAATTCCATAAGGTCCAAGACTGGAAGAAATATTTGGAGGAGAGAGATGTCCAAGAAATCCAATGGAACTGCCCTTGGATGAAGGCCGAGATAGAAAAATCAGAAACATCAGGGAACAATTATGTGAGATTCATGGGTTTAACTCACACCAGTTTTTATATCTCTTCCTTAGTATCTTCGAGGCAGGAACAACCTAAGATGGAGAATTTCAGAATCCCAGAGATGTGACACAAGAAGTGGTGACTCTGTTATCCGAAAAATGTTACAAATAAGTGATATCAATTTGATGTTCCTATCTTTACTTGTTTGTCTGTCTTTTCTCAATTTCTCTATCCTTTTTCATGTAATGAAACCATTTACCAATGGAATTTGTGCTTCTAAGGAAAGGGATGGAGTCTCATGTGTATTTCAAAGAAAGAAATATCCAATGAATTCATAAACAATTCATTTATGTGTACAAAAAAGGAAGAAGAAAAGCGTACATAAAAATTGCACCAGTATCCATACCAAAATGTATAAACAAAAAAAAAAGAAGAGGGGAAGGAGAGTAAATGTACATAGTTGTAACAATACTTCCAAATAAATAAAAAAAACAAAAAAAAAAAGAGGAGCGGTCATGACTCAGGGGAGTAATCGGCAACATCCAAGCCTTCCCCCTCTCCACTTTGGGACGCTATCAGGGCATCCCTCTCTACCTCAACCCGCGTAAGGTTGAACTGAAGCTACTCATTTACAAGCCTGAGTCTCTCAATCTCTCTCCGGCAATGGTCGAGCTCAACCCTCTAAAAAAAAAAAGAAAGAGAAAGAAAGAAAAATCAAAAGATAAGCAAGAAAAAAATAATAATAAAAAATTGAAATAAGAACAAAAAAAAAAAAAAGAGGGGGGGGGGGGAAGAGACGAAGCATTACCATCCTATGGCCCGCGTCCACACGCGAGATGATCGTCTCATCCATGCTCGGCATCATGCGCCTCATGTCGACATATCGGCTTGCATCCACCTAAACATGATAATCATCCAAGATGTCAAGAATTTGAAAAATAACGGATGAAGTTAGGAAAGTTGGATGTGCTTACCCCATCATAAGGAAGAGGGAGGCCTAGGTCCGTGTCTGCAGCCCGAGGAGGTGGTAAGATGACCTCAACCATCCCAGGCTCGTGGTGGCGAATAAACCACGAACGATACCCTGTAATGTGGGCATCTGGACCAGCAATCCGCAGGGCTGGAACCTCTCCAGAAGGCCCAACACCTGACTCCACCTCCCCTACTTGGGAGGCGCGAGAAGAGCTCCCACCACCATAGACCCCTGGAATCATGGGGCGACCTGGAAACTGCCAAGAAGAGAAACACATCAGAATAAAAGCTAGATTAACAATCTGAGGACAAGAGGGGAAAATGGAGAAGATCTTACCTAAGGTCCCTCGCGGGTGAGGGGGACGCAGACTGTCTCTCGGAGAAGGAAGTCGGTATAGTCCATCTCGGCTAGCACCAGCCCAGTCGCAGGCTCACCAACCCTCCAGTGCCTGATCTCATTCCAATCCATCAAGGCTGGCTGATGGATCCGAGCAGGAGGAGGGCAGGGCACCAAGTGAGCCTCAGACCACTGCAGGGACACTCGCTTTCCCAAGTAAAAGGTAAACCCCCATGGGCCCTCAAAAAGGACCCTACGAGTGGAGAGAGCTGAGGCCCTGTCAAACATGTTTGGCTCTAAAATCATCTCCCCCAAATAAGGACGGAGAGAAGCCTGTCAAGTAAAAGTCAAGATCAATGCAAAAAAAAAAAAAAAAAAAGAGAAGAAAAGAGAAAATAAGATAAACAACCACTTTAAATTTACCTCGGTAGGCTGCAGCTCGTTCAGGAGGCCGTGAATGGACCCAAGGTCCTTATGGTGACCGCTCCTGAGCAAGTGGGACTTATGCCATCACGTAGTCCGAGGAAAGGTGGTTCCGGGGTCATCCCCAGGTCTGAAAGTAGGGACCCGAAACCAAAGGATCTCATAACTCCACGTCTGTAATAGACAATGATAAATGAGTTCAAATAAATAAGAATAAGATAAAAATAAAAAAGGAAAGAGAAAAAGGCAAAGTTGAGAGAACTAACCCATAGGACGTAGTAGCATCCGATTAGGTTCGACGAGCCCACAACCAGATAGTCTAACATATCCAGGAAGTAGGCATACGCCGAGCCCCCCCAATCGTAGCCCACGGCCACGTCAAAGTGCTCAAAGAAGCGAACATATATGGCATCGGCTGTCACTGTACCCGTCATATCGCTAAAAATCACCTCCGCCAGCAAGAAGAGGAGGAAGCATCGAGCCTGCTGATCCTGAAGGACGGACGGCGACTGATCTGTAATGACCCTCTAATCCCAGGTACCCCTCAGGACCGACGCGGGGATCTCTCTCCATGTAACGGCAATCCCCAACTGCTGCCTGTAATACTCCAGGCGCTCTGATGGCTCCATCAAGGCTATAATCCTCTCCTCTGGAGTCAGTGTCACGGGTAACCCACCAAAGGGTAATCCCGTAATCATGTAGAAATCTAGGGGGTGACCGTCGCCTCACCAAAGGGAAGGGGAAACGTATGGGTGCTCGGCCACCACCTCTCTATCAGAGCCCTCGCAGTCGGACTGTCCAACTCGCTAGCTAGGGACGAGGCGATGTGTCCCAGCCCGATCCAAACTACCCACTACTGTACCGCCGGGCAGAGTGTGCGGTACCACTCTGAAACAGCCTCCAGCCCACAATACTTCTTGGGCGAAGGAAGGGGGCTGCCCTGTAAAGAAAAATAAGGCAAATGGTTAGCCAAAATAATTGGGACAACAATTAAATAAATAGTAAAAAAAAAAAAAGAGAGAGGGAGAAACTGTAAAAAGGGGGCATTACCTCGATTTATTTGCCAAAAGATACTTAGGATAGTGTTTGATGGCATCGCTTTGATTTACGTGCCACTAGGTGCCTAGGAAGGTATCTAGAGGTGTTACCTAGATTTGCATGCCAAAAGACACTTAAGATGGTGTCTGATGGCATCGCTTTGATTTACTGCCACTAGGTGCCTATGATGGTATCTAGAGGTGTTACCTCGATTTGTGTGCCAAAAGATACTTAGGATAGTGTTTGATGGCATTATTTTGATTTACGTGCCACTAGGTGCCTAGGAAGGTATCTAGAGGCGTTACCTAAATTTACGTGCCAAAAGACACTTAAGGTGGTGTCTGATGGCATCGCTTTGATTTATGTGCCACTAGGTGCCTAGGATGGTATCTAGAGGTGTCACCTAGATTTGCATGCCAAAAGACACTTAGGGTAGTGTCTGATGGCCTTGCTTTGATTTACGTGTCACTAGGTGCTTAGGAAGGTATCTAGAGGCATTACCTAGATTTGCATGCCAAAAGACACTTAAGGTGGTGTATGAAGGCATCGCTTTGATTTGCGTGCCACTAGGTGCCTATGATGGTATCTAGAGGTGTTACCTAGATTTACGTGCCAAAAGACACTTAAGGTGGTGTCTGATGGCATCGCTTTGATTTGCGTGCCACTAGGTGCCTAGGAGGGTATCTAGATGTGTTACCCAGATTTACGTGCCAAAAGACACTTAGGGTAGTGTTTAATGGCATCGCTTTGATTTGCATGCCACTAGGTGCCTAGGAGGGTATCTAGAGGCGTTACCTAGATTTGTGTGCCAAAAGACACTTAAGGTGGTGTCTGATGGCATTACTTTGATTTGCATGCCACTAGGTGCCTAGGATGGTATCTAGAGGCATTACCTAGATTTGCATGCCATTAGGTGCATAGGGCAGAATCTAGGGACGTTGCCTCGAATCTATGTGGTGAGGTATGAAGCTAATATAAATAAAATGCATAAATTAAAAGGGAAAGAGTAAGAATACTAACCTGGCCCCATATGGAGCGATAACCATGGCGGGCAGTGTCGGCTAGGGTAACCCCTGAAAGATACCATGCATTGCGAGCAGTAGTACCAAGTAGTGGCTCCCGGTGAGACTGGCATCCTCGTCGGCGGAAAGACATGATGTGAGTGAATAAAAAGGGAGTGAAGTAAAAAATCAAAAACAGCAGAGCTTCGCAGTAAAAATGAGAGTGAAGAAATGAAGGAGGGAGCCCTCTATTTATAAACTCTCCATCGCGCCCACGGCGCCGTGGAATTCTCCACGGTCCCGTGGGACAGCGACCCACGGTGCCGTGGAGGTTTGCCCACTGAGCCGTGAAGTCTGGCACAGAGCCGTGCACACGGGGTAGGGCAAGCACGGTGCCGCCCATACACGGGGCCGTGCAGACCCCCACACGGCGCCATGGACCAAAAAAAAAAAACATAAAAAAAAAAATCCCCAGTGAAATCCCTCAATACTGACTTTCGGTCGAGTGGTGCCTTATCACCCTCCAAACTTGATGGTTTCGGTCGAGTGGCACCTTATAACCATCCAAGCTTGACTTTTGGTTGAGTGGTGCCCTATCACCCTCAAATTGGATCTTCGGGCCGAGTGGTGCCTTATCTAGGTCTTTGGTCAAGTGGTGCCTTATCACCCTCAAATTTGATCTTCAGGCCGAGTGGTGCCTTATTTAGATCTTCGATTCAGTAGTGCCTTATCACCCTCAAAATTCTATCCCAGTGGAGTCCCTCATATTCGATCTTGTGGACCGAGTGGTGCCTTATCTAGGTCTTTAGTCGAGCGGTGCCTTATCACCCTCAAAAAATTGTTTGAGCAATGCTCACAAGATAAAGATTTGGTTCGTCCGAGCTTTTCTTTTGAGGATTATCGAAAGATTTCATCGCGATTAACCGCCTATTTTTAGCAACTCTGCCGCCTTTGAGCAAAGCATCAGCACTACATGCTCTTGGTGACAAAATTAGTTGGTCTTTTGTCTTTACCCTTCGGCTGTTGGCATAGGCCTCGGCCAAAGAGGGGCAAACTGTAGACGCTGACTTTTTGTGACCCCTTAATTGGCGATGATGACAACGGGACATAGACGATGGATGACGCACTCTTTTTAGACCCAAAGATACCTGACCCATAGCACCAAGAACCATGCTGAGCACAAAATGGCCCATTTTAGGCCCAAAAAAGGGAAAATGGCACTGCACTCCCACGGCGCCGTGGACTCTTCCCACTGCGCCGTGGACGCTTTCCCACGCCACCGTGGGCACCTTCCCACGGCACCGTGGAGATGTGTACCAGATTTCCACAGCACCATGAGGGGGTGTGACATCAGCCTGCTGGCGTCACCCACGGCGCCATGGAAAAGTCCCCCACGGCGCCATGGAGGACTTATCCGGACAGGAGAGAGAAGGGGTCCCTCCCTATAAATAGGAGGGTCCCCTCCCACATTTCCCAAGGAATTTTTGGTAGAGAGACCCTCCCCAAGTGATTCCTAGCCTCTTTTCCTCCCCTTTCACCCTCATTTCTCCTCCTCTCATGAGAGTGTGAGTGCTTGAAGTCTTCTTGTGGCAGACAGATCCTTCGATTGTCCCTCTGAGTATAGAGCATTTTTTGCTCCTTGGCGCTGGTATCCCGTCTATGCACAGATAACCATCAAAACTCCTTTATTACAGACGTTACTCTGTCTATTTATCCATCTCCAAATCATTTGAAAGAGCCATTACTCTGCCAAGAAAGAATCGACGTCAGTCCATTCGTCTATCTCCCCTAAGCCAGGGGAATACAACCATGCAGGTATAATTACTTCATTTTTTGTTGATTCAATATAGTCCTTTCATATTTCATCGTTTTAGTCCGCATTTTTCATATATGTAATGTAGTTTATTATGCTTTAGTTCAATTTATAGCATTTGAATATAGTTCATAATAGCCCCCATCCCCGTAATAAAAGAGAGAGAACATTCGTCCTTATGTAGCATCTAACACAGGGAGAGCGGCTTCGGCTAGGCGAGGTGGGTGCCTAACACCTTCCCACACTCGTAACCTGACCCCTTACCCAAACCTTTGGTCGGACCATATGGAGTCACGTAGCTCGATTTCGCTCACAATGGGTAGGGCTACCTTTAATGGGTCCTAGGCCCTAACCCTAGGTGGCGACTTTACATTATATTAGCATATTTTAATGCATGATCCCAATCCCCTATCTTCAATATTATACATTGACAATATTATCCATATCCATATACACACACACATACATCTCCCAAAACCCTATGTCACCATATACCATAAGGGCTGAGGAAACCCTCGGGTCCCGAGGGACCACGGTACTTACAATTATTATTTTAATTTTTTTTATTTACAATTTGGGTCGGCCCATGGGTCAAACCCATGTGGGTCGGCCCTTGGTTCGGCCCAAGGCCAAGTTGTGTTTGTCCCATGGGTCCAACCCATGTATTAATGAAGTGGGTCCCATGGGTCAATTTGCAATTACATAGAATCCTATTTTAATTTGGATTTTCCTAATCAAGTTAGGATTCCTATTTAAAATCAATTTCCATTCATGAGAAAAATAGTTAGAGTTTGATTCCAAATAGGAATCAGAATCCCACTTCTTTTAAATTCTCATTATACTGTGAACAACTTAATTAGATTTAGAATCCTATCCAATGTCGGAAATTAATTCAAATACAAGTTTCCTAATCTAATTAGACGATCTTGCTCACAAATCCAACTTTCCTGATCTAATTAGGAAACTTTGCTTAAAATCTTATTATGTTCAAAACCCAATTAGAGCATCTTCAAGCAATCTCCATTAAAATAGGTTCAACTAAAACTCTATTAACGGAGCTTACAAGATGGAATTTGACATGAAGAAGATGAACTTTTAAAATCTACATCACATGCACACATAAAAAAAATTTAAAAATCATCATCTTCCCAAACCCCCGTGCACCCTTTTTTATTTTTATTTTTGTTTTTATTTCTTTTTTAGAGATTAAAAGGGTCGCTGCCCACGCGGTGCACGGCAGCAAGCCGCTGCCTGCAGGCACGCCGGCCGCAGCCTGCAGCCACGTGGCACGCAAGGTTGCACCTACCCATGATCGCCTGCCCCACACCTGTTGACAAGCTGGCCAGCAGGCGCAGCTGGCAGACCGTGCCCGCTTGCTGCGGCTGTCGGCCGGCGGTTCCTGCTAGTGTGGCCTCGTCTCCTTCATTTCATAAATTGTCAATTTTGAATTTTGTGTACAATACTCGTAATTCAAAAAACTCAAAACACAATAATGGAGGAAGAAGAAGATTGCAAGTTGATTTTGACATGTGTTTAATGAAGAACCTACCTCTGATACCAATTGTTAGTGATGTCAGAAGCGATGGGATTCTCATGTAATCACAAAATTTTATGAGCATGCAATGTCTCAATAAACACATTAATGTACTAACCTCAAGGGGAGAGCAAGGTCACCTAGAACACTCAAATGGTGTGTTCCTCCAAAGGAATGCAACACTTGAAGAATATCTCACAAGCTTGCTTCACCTCCAATGGCCAATAGTGCTTGAGGAAGAAGAAGACTCTCTTTTTCTCTCTCTAAGCTCTCTCACAATTTTGTGCAAATTGTTCTAATGATTTTTTCTCTATCATCATCAATCATCCTTGGCCTTAGGTCTCTTTATATATATAGAGACCTAATTGAGGAGATGGCAAACCTACAGTCTAGATCTAACCAAGTGGTGTGATCCTAAAGGGAAGCCCATAAGATTATCGCACATAAGGATAAAACTTATCCAAAATCACGGTATAGGATGATCTTATCAGGGTGTAACATGAAAAACCCCTTGCGGTAGGTCATTTTTTTATATTTTCTTCCACACTACTAACACCTATAATGGGCCGTTGCAACCATGGAATAAATGTCACGCCATAATTCCGATTCATTATAATTTATCACGAGAGTATGGAGGACTTTGATTGGCTATAAAACGCTTCGAAAACTCTTTTCCAAAATACAGTTAACTTAATATTAATAAAATAAAATACTCTTTGCAAACACTTTACAAAATACAAATGCCTTGGATTTGGTACAATCAAATCCGTTCACTCTCTTTTTGGTGTTCTCCCTGTACGGACAGTGAAAACTTTATTGAGCATCACATCCATAACTATTTACATCGAGCACACCGAGCGGTCGATATATAGTCAGTCCTTTCGGTAGACATGAACCATTGACACACCACAAATGTACAGAACATAAATAAAATGGCAAGTGTCTCTCAAGTATAGAGAAAATAACTGCCGGAGATTCCCGTTGCAACTACAACTTGACAGTGAAAAATTTGGGAATCTCCGTGGATCATGTTCAACACAAAATGTACCTATATTTATATTTTGGTCCAATCACTATTGTATGAATGTAAAATATAACAACCATAGAACAGATTGCCCAAATCTATCCGTAGTTGTGAACAAAATGGTTAGAATTAGGCAGATGCAATATACAATTATGACAAGCACATAATTAAATAAGCTAAATTAATTAATTTAATCAAATTAAATTGGGTTTAATGGACACCTAAACGTTACATCCAATAATCTCCCACTTGTACATTAAACCCAATGTCCAACAGGTTTTATCCCCATGTTTCCAATATGTCTATTAAATACTACTGGAGTAAGTCCCTTGGTTAAGGGGTCGGACAAATTATCTGCAGATTCAACTTTGGCAATCGGTATGTCCCCTCTTTGTATTATTTCTCGACTGAGATGACACTTGCGCTCCATGTGCTTGTTCTTCTGATTTGCTCTTGGTTCCTTAGCTTAAGCAATGGTCCTTTATTATCACATAACAAACTTATGGGGTCTTTAATGAGGTGAGGTACTACCTCCATGTCGGCGAGAAATTTTCTCAGCCATACCCCATCCTTAGCTGCTTCACAAGCTGCTAAGTGTTCAGCCTCAACTCCTAGCATAAATATCATGCCAGATGTCGATTTCCAATCATCTTTATCTGACTAGAAATTTGAGTCTGTTTACCCTACTACTGATAAGTTATATGCACCATAAACAAGGAAATAATCCTATGTTCTTCTCAAGTACTTCATTATACACTTAACAGTTGTCCAATGTTCCTGTCCAGGGTTTGATTGGAATCAACTAACCATACCAATTACATGACAAATATCTGGTCTGGTACATAGCATTGCATACATGAGGCATCCAATGGTCAAACCATATAGAACCCCTATCATAGTTTCTATGTCATCAGGGGTCTGTGGACATTGTGACTTAGAAAGTGCTATGCCATGTCTAAAGAGAATGTTTCCACTTTTAGAATCTTTCATTCTAAACCTTTTCAGAACTTTATCTATGTAATTAGCTTGGGACAAACATAAATTTTGTGTTTCCTCTCTGTGACTATCTTGATGCCTAGTATATACGTGGCATCACCCAGGTCTTTCATTGAGAAGTTGGTGGAAAGTCATTTCTTAACAGAAGTGAGCATTCCAACATCATTCCCAATGAGAAATATGTCATCTACATACAGGACAAGGAATCAGACCATACTCCCACTGAATTTCTTATAGACATATGGCTCATCAACGTTCTGATCAAAACCAAACTCTTTGATCGTTTGATCAAACCTGATGTTCCAACTTATAGATGCTTGTTTAAGTCCACAGATTGACTTCAACAATTTGCACACTTTGTTCTCTTTCCTATGGGAAATGAACCCCTCAGGCATCAAGATGTCCATTCAGGAAGGTTGACTAGACATCCATCTACCAGATCTCATAATCGAAGTGTGCCATTATGGCAAGTGAAATCCAAATGGATTTTAACATTGCAACTGGCAAGAAGGTCTCCTCATAGTCTATGCCTTCTCTTTGGGTATAGCCCTTAGCTACCAGCCTTGCCTTATATCTCTCGATGCTTCCATCGGTGCCTTTCTTCTTCTTGTAGATCATTTGCATCCTATAGGCTTAATGCCCTCGGGTGGATCCACTAGTGTCCACACCCCATTGGAGTACATGGAGCCCATTTCGGCTTTCATAGCATCTAACCATCTAGTTGCATCCACATCTCCTATAGCCTCTTAGTAGATGCAGGGATCCGTATCCGAAGTATCGGTGACCATTTAGAACTCTTCTACTTTGATTGATTCCTCGCTAAAGAAAACCAAATGATCAGGAGCCCTTATTGTTCTCCTACTGCGCCTAGGCTCCATAGGATTCATCACCGGTGGTGAAGTTTCAACGGGTGGTAGTGTAGGGACCATCTGAGTATCCATGTTATCCAACTCTTGAATTACAACCGGCTCAGTTCTGGGTGCAATTTGGTCATCCTCAAGAATCATGGCGTGTTTACTTATAAACACATTTTTCTCTGTTGGGTTATACAAATAGTAACCCACAGTGCCTTTGGGGTAGCTTAGGAAATGGCATCTATCAGTCCTGGTTTCAAATTTTTCTGCATGCTATCGCTTTACATGTGAAACACAACCCCATACCTTAAAAGTGTCGTAGACTAGGCTTGCGCCCTATCCACAACTCATATGGTGTCTTGGGCACAGACTTGCTTGGAACCCTGTTTAGAATGTATATAGAAGTTTCCAATGCATATCCCCAAAATGACAAGTGCAGCTGAGAATAGGTGAGCATGGATCGAACCATGTCTAACAGAGTTCTATTTCTATGCTCTGACACACTATTTTATTGTGGTGTGCTTGGTGTCGTCAGCTGTGATAAGATCCCCTTATCTCGTAAGTGGTCCAAGAATTCGTCGAATAAGTATTCACCTCCTCGATCGGATCTGAGGCATTTAATACCCGTATCTAATTGGTTCTTAACCTTAGCTTGGAACTCTTTGAACTTTTCAAAGGTTTCCAATTTGCGATGCATTAGATAAACATAGCCATAGCATGAATAGTCATCGGTGAAAGTGACGAAGTACTAATATCCCTACCTAGCAATGATATTCAGTGGTCCACAAACGTCTAAGTGGATTAAATCTAACATTCCATTAGCTCTTCCTGCTTTCTTTGGAAAGGGTAACTTGGCCATTTTACCTTGTAGACATGATTCACAGGTTGGAAATGGAGAACCTCTAGAATTTCAAGAGGTCCATCCTTAACTAACCTGTTTATCCCGTCTATCCCTATGTGGCCTAGTCTAAGATGCCATAAATATGTTTAATTATTTGCAGAGTAGTTTCTTTTCCTTTACATTAATATTCATGCTGGAATCACCGGATTCATTCAAGACAGAATTGAGAAAGTAAAGGCCATTCAATTTAAAATCAAAGGCAATAAACTTGCCCTAAATAGTAATGATCATATCATTATCAAATGAAACCTTATAACCATCATCAATAAGTCTTGAAACCAAAATCAAATTCCTACTAAATCCAGATACATAATAACAATTATTAAGTTTCAAATAACCAGCATTGCTAAAATAAATGAAAAAAGATCCTACAACTACTACTTCTACTTCATCTCTAGTTCCAACTTTGAGGGTGATCTCATTCCTTCTTGTCCTTCTGCTCTCCTGAAACCCCTGCAACTTATTGTAAATGTGTGCGGTGGACCCAAAGTCCACACACCACATGTTAGTTGGTTCAACCATCATAAGAGATTCAAAAACAACAAAAGATTCAAAAATACCTGTGATGAGGCATAAAACACCCCTCCTATCAGAGGCTGCCACATGGTCGACCACACCTCAGTCCGAGAACCGAGTTGGGCCGAGCAGGAAACCGGGCCGACCCCATCTCAGATAAGTCACCTGACAGAGCCAGACTCGCGCGAGCTAGTTGGTGGCTGAGGCCGAGCTCATACAGGTCAGCCAAAGACTCCTGGCCGAGCTTGCGGCCAAGACCAACCTCTCGGGCCGACCTCTCTTGTCGACCTCCTTTGCCGACCCCCTGGGCCGACCTCCGAGGCCGATCCCTCCTCCACTGAAGTTGCCATAGCACCCCACCGGGGATCTTCGGGCCACGTCAGCGCATCCCGAGAATCACGGGATAAGGATCGAACCACGATCCCAGCGCAACACGAAATCGCACTCTACATGGACTCTTACCTTAATAAGAGCCCAACCCCGATAATAGCTCTCCACTCCGCTCTACGTGAGAGAACCTTCTGAAAGAAGGACTCCTACCATACTAGGACTCTCCCAACCGCCTCATCTCATCCTCACTCTATAAATACCCAGGTATGGAGCACCATTCCTGATCTGGCTTTTTACTAGCTGTTACGTTGTTGTACTGGTGATCTAACTTAAGCATCGGAGAGTCCTAGGCTGGAGCCACACCGGCTCTCTTGTGCTCATCACTTGGTCCTTGCAGGCTCATCCATGGGCGAACCAAGCGTCGGAGATTTCCACACGCAACAGATTTGGCACCGTCTGTGGGAATGACATCAGCAAGCATCTTCGTTTCTACCAACTTCAAGAGCAACAATAATGGTGCACACGAGATCAGGGCAGCATGGCTCGACTTCCTGCACGGACAAGGCACAACCCATTGGGCAGACAAGGCAATCACCGCCCCCTGAAGCCTCTTGGCAGGGGGTGTGCAGCCCATCACGGGCACCACGATCAGTCCCATTCCCCCACCGGAGGGTGGGAATGGGGGAGGTGTACTAACCACGGCTGCGGCTGACCGGGTACAGGCCGAGCCAAACTTGGACGGGATGGGCCTACCAGCGTCACCGCCCTTGCCGAAGAGTTTGGACCCTGAAGCCCCAGCAAATAATCGACAAGTTATGGACTTGCAGTTACAGATGCTCCGCACCTTCATGAACCAGATGGCCCGAGGCGGGCTGATGGGCCAACCACTGGTCATGCCCCCTCCAGCCCTGGTCCGCATAGAGAGAAACTTATAGCAAAATGGTGGCCGGCGTAGGTCTGAGCCTAGCCGAGCCGCGTCCTCACACCCGTCTCGTCAGAAGACTCCACCTCCGCGCCCTAGTAGAGGTACTCGACGGGATGAGCAAGAGCATCGCCGAAGCCCCGGAACAGGGTAGGAAATAGAACCAGCCGGCTTGGTAGCGAGGAGGTCGGTAATTTTTGGACGGCTCAGAGAGGACGAACAGCCGAGGAGAGTCCGAGAACAAAGGAAAGAGCTGAATGAAAGGCGCGCTGCGAGACAAGGAGAAGGATCTCGTCGTACCCCCCGGCGTCAAAGCTCGCCTCCCCGAGAAGAACAACAGGGGAGCCCCAGTGGGTCCAACTTCCAGGAGGAAAGAAGAACAAGGAAGGATGGTGCGGACCGAGCTGACCAGAATGGCCGACCACAATGGGACGACTGACCCTATCGACCTCGGACCGAGGAGCCGATTGGCCGAGCACCTGAAACCGAGCTGGAGAGACGACTACGAGACTTGGCGGAGCAAGTGGAGGGGTTGAAGAAACAAGCGACCCCGAATGCCTATTCATTGGTCGGGCGTCACCCATATCCTACTGAGATCATGACCACGCCGCTACCACCGGGTTCAAACCTCCCCCGTTCGACCGATATGACGGGACGACCGACCCGACGGATCACATCAACTACTTTAATGCGATGATGACCATGTACGGAGGAATCGAGATCGTTTCTTGTCCAGCCTTCCCTGCATCCCTGAAGGGCGCGGCGACCTCATGGTTCTCCTAGTTGCCTTCGAACTCTATAACAAGCTTCGCTCAACTCTGTCAAGCCTTCATCACACGCTTCCAGAGTAGTATGAAACACAAGAAGACAACGGTCAACCTCCTCAGCGTGAAGCAAAGGCCTGACGAGTCGATCCGAGCTTTCATCTCCCGATTCAACAAGGAATCATTAGACATCAAGGATTTGGATGAGGCCACGGCCCATACGGCTATGAGCAACAGTCTGGCCGACATGGACCTCATCAAGGACTTGGCCCAGAAGCCGACCAGAAACTTGGCCGAGCTCTTGGAGAGATGCAATGAATTTACAAACATGGCCGAGGTCCTCCAGGCCCGAAAGGGAAACGAAGGCCGACCTGATAAGAAAAGGTCGACAACAGACGACCGTAGGGAAGACAAACAGCCCAGGACTGATCACCTAGTCAACAGGTTGGATCGAGTGTGGACCCCTGATTACACCCCACTGAATACCTCGTGCAAGGAGATTTTGATGCAAATACAGGACGGTGGGTACATCCGCTGACCCCGACCGATGCAAGCGGGGTCATCTCGAAATCCCAACAAATATTGTCAGTTCCACAAGGACACCGATCATGACACCAAGGACTGTTATCAGCTGAAAAGAGAAATCGAAGAGCTGATAAAAGCGGGCCATTTGAAGCAAAATGTCAAAGGAGGCCGAGAAGAGCGTGGGGGTCGACGGCCTGAAGAGAAGGATCAAAGAAGAGCCGAGCCGAGGCCCGAAAATAGGCAAGTCGAATGAGATGAAGATAAAGTCCGAGCTGAGAAGAAAGAGGATGGGTCCGGGCCGAGCAGTGACAAGGGAGCCCCCATATACACTATCCTCGGAGGGCCCGGACAAGAGACTACTCGAAAGGCTAAGGCAAAAGCACGGTTCATCGGAGTTGCCGAGATGCCCACCAAGAAGCTCAAACCAGCGGCGACAATCTCCTTCACCGAGGCCGACCTCGAAGGTATAAGTTTACCTCATGATGATGCTTTAGTGGTGCAGGTAGAAATTGCGAAGAGACCCATCCACCGTGTATTGGTCGATACCGGCGCATCCGTGGACCTTATGTCACTAGAAGCGTACCGACAATTTGGCTTCGGCGACGAAGCACTCAAGCCGGAAGGTACCTCACTTCACGGGTTCTCGGGAGCTGTCGCGACCATCAAGGGCTCAATCGACCTACTGGTCACGATTGGGCAAGCTCCATGCCAGGCGACGATCCAAGTCAAAATTTATGGTAGTACGGTCGGTAGTGGCTTTCAATGCCATACTCGGCCGTCCTTCATTGACCGCTCTCCAAGCCATCATCTCCCCGACACACTTGAAGAAGAAGTTCCCCACCGAGAACGGTGTCGGTGAGGTCCGAGGTGACCAGAAGAAGGCACGGGAGTGCTGTGCTACTTTTGTCAAGCAAAACAAAGGTAATGTCTGAGGAATGGCAATGTGCGTTGAACACCTCCCCGAGGATCAGCGGGATGAGCTTATCGAGAGGAGAGGATGACCCGTGGAAGACTTGACCCCATTTCATCTCAGCGAAGATGACCCAGTAAAGGTGGTCCAGCTCGGATCATTACTGAATGAAGATCAAAGGAATCAGCTCGGAGCCTTCTTAAAGGCAAAGGCCGATGTCTTTGCCTGGTCGGCCATCGACATGACGGGCATACCCAGGCATATAGCTGAACACCGGCTCCACGTAGATCCAGGTCAAAAACCAATTCGGCAGAAGAGAAGAAACTACGCACTTGATCGACAAACCGCGATCAAAGAAGAGGTGGAGAAGCTTCGCCGCTCAGGGTTCATCCGAGAAGAAAAATTCCCGACTTGGCTGGCTAACGTCGTCATGGTCCCTAAACCGAACGGGAAGTGGAGAATGTGTATCGACTACACCGACCTCAACAAGGCTTGTCCAAAAGATGAGTACCCGCTACCTCGAATCGACCTCTTGATCAACGCCACGGCAGGTCACGAGATGTTGAGTTTCATGGACGCGTATTCCGACTACAACCAAATCATGATGCATGAGGAGGACGAGTCATACACGACATTTTGCCACAGGGTCATGCTGTTCGGATTGAAAAATGCCAGAGTGACATACCAGCGACTCGTGAACTATATATTCTGCGAGCAGATCAGAAGAAATATGGAAGTCTAAGCGGACGATATGTTGGTGAAAAGTTTGAAGGCCGAACACCACTTGGCCGACCTGGAAGAAGCCTTTGGCGTATTGAGGAAGAACCAAATGAAGCTGAACCCCGCCAAGAGTGCATTCGGTGTGACCTTGGGAAAGTTCCTCGACTTCATGGTCTCTGTCAGAGGCATCGAAGCCAATTCGGAAAAAATCAAGGCCATCCAAGAGATGAGCCCTCCAAGGACGATCCGAGAAGTACAGAGGCTAAACGGATGAGTGGCGGCGTTGGCACGATTCATGTCGAGATCGGGCGACAAGTGCCTACCGTTCTTTAAAGCCCTCAAGAATATCCGAAACCCAAAGGACTTTTTCTGGTCGGACGAATGCCAGGAAGCTTTTGAAGAGCTGAAGACATGTTTGGAGAACCCGCCTCTTCTCAGCCGACCCGAACCAAAAGAGGAGCTTCAAGTTTACTTAGCCGCTACCCCTGTAGCGGTCAACGCGGTGTTGATTAGGGAAGAAAGTCGAACTCAAAGACCCATATACTACATCAGCCACGTTCTTGTCGATGCCGAGACAAGATACTCCGGGTTCGAGAAAGTAGCATTCGCTCTTGTTACGGCCGTAAGGAAACTAAGGCCGTACTTCCAAGCTCATCCGATCGCGGTACTGATCGACCAGCCACTGAAGAAGATATTGCACAACCCTGACATTTCGGGACGGCTGATCACCTGGGTGGTTGAGCTGAGTGAATACGATATAAGCTATCGTCCGAGGATGGCGATAAAAGGACAAGCCCTTGCCGACTTCATTGCCAAATGCACAGGGCTCGACCTTGAAGTTGGGGAAGAAAAGACAGTAGAAGAGGTCGGAGCTACAGCCGACCCGACTTGGACCATGAATGTCGATGGCTCAAGCAACTCCGGAGGAAGCGGGGCCGGCCTGATAATGGTAAGCCCGGAAGGGTTTCTGATCCAGTATGCCCTGAGGTTCAAGTTTCCCGCCTCGAACAACGAGGCCTAATGAAGCCCTCCTAGCTGGACTTCGAGTCAGCAAAGTAATGGGCGTAAAGCAGTTGAAGGTACGAGGAGACTCCCAACTCGTGGTCAACCAGGTCAATGGAGACTATGAGGCGAAAGATGAAAGGATGATAGCTTACCTCAGACGAAAGTAGAAGTGTCCAACCAAACATTACTCGTCGGCATTAAGAGAAGACTAGACGATGCCAAAGGGAGATGGGTGGAAGAGCTCCCAAGTGTCCTATGGGCATATAGGACGACAATAAGAACACCAATTGGGGAGAGTCCTTTTCGCCTCGCTTATGGGACTGAAGCCCTCGCCCCGGTCAAAATTATGGCATCATCGTACCGAGTGCTCAACTTCGATGAGAAGACCTATGAAGATGGACTGAGCGCCAACCTGGACTTCCTTGACGAAGTTTGAGAAAATGCCCTACTCCAGAACACGGCATACCAACAGAGGACGGCAAAGTACTATGACTCAAGAGTTAAAGAGCGGCACTTCCGTCAAGGGGACCTTGTCCTCAGAAAACTCAGTGCATCCCAACCAAGGCAGCAAGGAAAGTTAGCACCAAATTGGGAAGGCCCGTACATAGTCTCCAAGAAAATTTGCCCTGGCACGTATCGTTTGCAGACTCAGGGGGCAAGAAGGTACCGAGACCTTGGAACTCGGAAAATTTGAAGAAGTTTTTTCAATAACTTAGCATGCTTGTATTCGGCTTTAGCCCCGACGTTTGATTCAATTAAAATAAAGTCTTTCTCCACCACTTAACGTATTTGCAAGCTCCTAAATCAAAGTCGTAAGACCGGTCCTCATAGACCTGGCCGACCTCGAAGATCGACCATCATAGGTCGGCAGCCAAGTCGTAAGACCGGTCCTCATAGACCTGGCCGACCTCGAAGACCGACCCTCGTAGGTCGGCAACCAAGTCGTAAGACCAGTCCTCATAGACCTAGCCAACCTCGAAGACCGACCCTCATAGGTCGGCAACCAAGTCATAAGACCGGTCCTCATAGACCTGGCCGACCTCGAAGACCGACCCTCATAGGTCGACAGCCAAGTCGTAAGACCGGTCCTCATAGACCTGGCCGATCTCGAAGACCAACCCTCATAGGTCAGAAACAAGGTCGTAAGACTGGTCCTCATAGACCTGGCCGACCTCTCAAGAGCAAACTCCCCATTTGGCTGAGCCTAACAAAGTTTGAAACTAACCTAAGGTATTACGCTCGGCCAGGAAGGCTGCTCGACCACGCGTCCGCTTATATGATAGCCTGTCCAATCAGACCAATGGGAATGGCGAATTAACCAACCAAAGCGAGGATCACATTGACCTCGGGCATGGCATGGCCAAGCCGCCGACCACGCGAAGCATGGGTAAAAAAGAGACAAGTTCCTAAGCTCAGCTAGCGGAATGACTCGGCAGTTCAGCCACAACCTCAAATAGAACAACGTACACAAGGAAGAGAAGGTTAAGAGTGCTGAGCTAAAACACTTCGACAAATTCTGGTAAAAATAGATTTTTTCATTCATTATAAGCCAACTGCTCGGCATGGTTACAAGATGGGCAGTTCGGCCCCTAAAAAAAAAAAAAAAAACAACAACAAAATTTTACATCTCAGCCTCCTCGGCATTAGACTTGGAGGCAACCTCGGCGGTATCCACGGCGGTAGGCTCGGCCAGGGGGTCTTGGGGTTCAGCGTCAAGAGGGAAGACGTCGGCTTGTGCAGGTTCCCCAAGGGGCAGAGCCTGAGTGACCTCAGCTCCCTCCTCATCTCCCAACTCCCCAGTGAAGGTAGTCACGTCGTCGTCAAAACGTGAGAGATTGAGCTCGGGATAAACCACCTTGATCTTGGCCAAGAGATCAGCCAGGCCTGCCTCAAAGCCTTCGGCGAAGGGAGGTTTCCTAATCTCGTGGCACACATCAGCGTACTCCTTCGATTGGAGATAGTCGCTGATCGCCTCTTCCCGAGCTATGGCCAGGTCCTCCTTGGCCTTCTCCCTCATCTCGGCAAGCTGAGCCTGCAAAGCCCGGACCTTCTCCTTCTGCCTGATCACCTCGGCCTGAGAGCTCTCCACTTCGGCCTCGGCGGTAGTAAGCCTCTCTTGGGTCTCTCGACTCCTCTGAACGGCATCCTGGGCATCCTGGTAGGTCTTCTTGCACTAGAAGCCCAAGGAGTGGTTCTCGGTCAGGAGTCGCTCAAAGCGAAGCATGGTCTCCACTACCTTGGCGAAACCCTACAAAAAAGCATGAGAATAAAAGTCAGGATAGACTACACAGGTCAGACCTAATCACAAGAGCTGACCAGGAAACTCACCATGTTGAAATCCTCAAACAGCGTGGAGAGGAGCTCAGGGTCAGACAGTGCCTCAAGCTTCTCCATGTCAGCCGGCAGCCGACCTGTGTCCAGCCATTCCTTGGCATGTGCGGCCAACGTCAATGCCGAGTCCCCTGGGAAGAGGTGCCAGGTCGGCCTCATAGGAACATTGCTGGCCGAGGCCCTCCCCAAGACATATCGGGAGATGTTGGGGGGTGAAGCCACGGGCGGAAGCCCACCACTCATCAGATTGACCTAGAGCTTCTGACGCTTGGTGTCTTTCGGTGGGCTCCTCTTGCCTTTTCGGCCTTTCCCTTTCCTCGGAGACCCCGCTGGGCCTGTACTCTACTCGGCCTCAAGGCCGACCACAGCGTCTGACGGGCTCGGCATCAAGACCTTGCCCTTGGGGGCCTTGGAGGACTCACCCCGGGACTTCTTCTTTGCATTTTTCTTCCTTCGGTCCGTGAGGCTCTCGGCCCTTAGCCGAGCTATATCCATAGGGGGAATGTGGCCGACCACTGCAAGAGAAACCGAGAACATCAAAAATAAGTCAAAAAAGAAAAGAAGACTAAGTAAAGGGGTCAGCTCAGACAACAGAGACAGGCTCGGCTCGGGCTCTTACCAGGGGTCATATGCCACCTCTGAAGAAACCCCTCATCCTGAAGCTGGAGGACATCGAAGGGCGGACGCTGGAGGATCAGGTCAACCGAGGTCATCTCGTTCTCGATTAGGGGTAGTACCCTATTGACATAATTCAAATGGATCTCCTTCCACTCGGCTCGGAGAGGGCTGTTCAAAATCGAGGCAAAGAGGAAGCGGGGCTTCCACTGCTTATTGAAGCTCGGCGTGCCAACCAAAAACTTGTGGCGGCCCAGGGACGCACTCTTCCCAGATCGCCGGCTGAAATAATACCACCCCTTTTCTGGAGACTTCTTCAAGAAGAAGAGCCGAGAGAAGAGCGCCACACTAGCGCCTCGGCCCATCTCACAAAATAAGGCGTAGAAGCCGTACACGGCCAGCCAGGAGTTCGACACCAGCTGACCCGGGGATAGATGGAAGTGGTCTAAGATTTGGTCCACCAGGCCGAGGACAGGGAGCCTGAACGCATACTTGAAGGGCAGCTCGTACAAAGCCACCTCGCCTGGCCTGATGTAGCAGGCCATCTCCCCTGGGTTAAGAGCTTGGAGCTGGATGTCCTTGGGGATGGCATAGGTCGTCCTCAGATAGTCGAGGTCAGCATCCGTGATCGTGCTTGGAATGGTGCCGACACTCCCTTCTTTGAGCTCTGGGGCGTCAGCGGACGAGCTGACCGAGCCAACCCCCACTTCGGACGAATCTCCCTCACTTGACTCCTCATCGGATGAGGACGACCCAGAGTTCTCGGCTCGGTCCGTGGCAATTGGCTGGGCCGCATGGTAGAACTCCAAGAGCAACAGAGGTTCGACCACCTCGGCCTGACGAGGCTCTACTATATCGGGCTCATCCGAAGTCGAGCCCAACAAGTCTATGGTGGGAGAACGAGCAGGGAGCTCTCGGCTCGGACTAGCGCCCTCTGCCGCCCCGGCGAACAGCTCGCCCATAAGACTACTACCAACTGACATACTGGGCGGAAAAGACTTACTGGTTAAAGAAGAGCTGAGGGTGAGCTGAGCGCGGACAAAGCAAAGGCCGAGCTGATCACGAACCAGTAAACACCGAGCGCTACAGAGCTGAAGAATCCAAGCTTGCCGAGGAGTCAATAATTTAGAGCAGTGAAGAATGAATAGTTAGGAGTCGCCTATTTATAATTCTTGGGTTGAACTAATCCAACGGCCGAACAGAGCTCAGCATAATTCAACGACCCAGATCAAAGGACATTTTGAATTCCCGAGCCTACCATAATGACTCTGCTAATGTGGCACTGACACCCAACTGTCAAACCGTGCAATGTCAAATCCGTGGCAAAAAATAAGCTCGGCTCGACCGCAAAAATCTTCCAGACAAGCAGACCAGGAAACTTAACTCATCAGTGCCGAGCCGACCCCTGATGAGTGGGGGGGCCTGTGATGAGGCATAAAACACCCCTCCTATCAGAGGCTGCCACATGGCCGACCACACCTCAGTCCCAGAATCGAGTTGGGTCGAGCAGGAAACCGGGCTGACCCCATCTCCGATAAGTCACCTGACAGAGCCAGACTCGTGCGAGCTAGCCGGTGGCTAAGGCCAAGCTCATACTGGTCAGCCATAGACTCCTGACCAAGCTTGCGGCCGAGACCAACCTCTCGGGCCGACCTCCCTTGTCGACCTCCTTTGTCGACCCCCTGGGCCGACCTCCGAGGCCGAGCCCTCCTCCACTGAAGCTACCATAGCACCCCACCAGGGATCTCCGTGCCACGTCAGCGTATCCCTAGAATCATGGGATAAGGATCGAGCCACGATCCCAGCGTAACACGAAATCACACTCTACATGGACTCTTACCTTAATAAGAGCCCGACCCCGATAATAGCTCTCCACTCCGCTCTACGCGAGAGAACCTTTCGAAAGAAGGACTCCTACCATACTAGGACTCTCCCAACCGCCTCATCTCATCCTCACTCTATAAATACCCAGGTATGGAGCACCATTCCTGATCTGGCTTTTTACTAGCTGTTACGCTGTTGCACTGGTGATCTAACTTGAGCATCGGAGAGTCCTAGGCTGGAGCCACACCGGCTCTCTTGTGCTCATCACTTGGTCCTTGCAGGCTCATCCATGGGCGAACCAAGCGTTGGAGATTTCCACACGCAACAACCTGTCTCTGGCTTATCCTTCTTCAAGGAAGCTAAGTACTCTTGGCAGTTTCTCTTCCAATGTCCAGTCTTGCCATAATGGAAACACTTTCCTTTGTCAGCTTTGGCCTTTTTCTTCTACACTCCTCTCTCTTTCACACCGGTTGACTTGCCTTTCTTGCTTTTCTTAGTCCTCTTCTTTTTCTTGTTCTTTAAACCCTAAGAACTCTTCTGAGTAACAAGAGAAACAACCTTATTTTTCTTAAGCGTATTTTCTACTTTTATAAGAAAGTTAGTAAACTTAGAGACATTGTTAAATAGGATGAGCACATTTATGTGTGAAATCTTAGGGCATAACACATGCATTTTACCACATTAGACAGAGTTACTCAGTCCTTTCTTGTGCTTTTCAGGTTTTTGGGCTATTTTGTGATATTCTGGACTATCGGGAGCTGCATATCCAAATTTACACATAAAGCTACCCAATGTTTTTGCATGGCTACAAAGAGAGCTAAATTTTGAGCAAGATGGACGTGACGGAATTCAGTTACGCATCCGTTTAGGCCTCCATATAGTTGATTATTCTTTTTAGGCTAAGAAAGGATAATGAGACATAAAAGAGTTGGAATGCAAACCCATAGTCATTCTGCCACTTCCCAAGGATATTTTTGGCATCAAGGAAGGTACTCCTAATGAATGGTTGAGATCTACTACAAGTATAGGACCGTTTTGGTAATTTTCCAATCTTGAAGAGAGAGAAGAGCTGCTATCCACATGGGGGACCCACACTGCCACAAGATTCCATGAATTTTAAAGGCTCACATACACTGTCCACGATTTTTTTGACCACCAAGGTTCCACGATTTTTAGAGGACAGCTTGGGTATTTGATTAATTGATTGAGTGGAATCCTAGTCATCACCCTTATTCTCTTTCTCTCCTCCAACTTTCCAAGGGCACTTTTGAGATTTTACTATGGATAGATTTCTTTGGAAAAATATTCTCTTATCCATGGAAGGTTGAAAAGTCAAAGATGCCTTGATCTCATTGCTTAGAGAAAACACCTACAAAGAAAAGGAAGCACAAGTTTATAATTAGAAAGTTACTTTTTGAAAAATAGAAAGTTTATGTAGCTAGGATTTTTATCTCTCTTAGTTTCTATTTTTTTTTTTCTTGGAATTCAAGTCATGTAAAGGAGGAAGGAGAAGAGAATATTCCATTATTTTTTAGATTCTCTCTCCTCCTTTCTCTCCCCTCCATGGTTTGAGAAGGAGAGAAGCCCCCAAAACCATGGAGGCCTCTCTGCCTCTTCCCTCTTCTCCCTTCTTCTCTCCTTCCCCCTATAAATACCCCTTAGCATTCTCTTGTAAACTTGTTCAATTCATTAGTGAAATTTTCTCTTCTTCTTCCAATTTTTGGCTTTCTAAGTTCTTAGTTTGATTTATGAATTTTATTCCATGGTTGTAATAGGTTTAATTCATGCTTTAATTTCAATTCATGTCTTCAATTTGATTGTAATAATTTAATTCTAGTTTAGTTTTAAAGCTTTCTAGTCTAGGCTTCTAATTTTAGTGCGATGAGTTAGAGGCTTGGAAGAGGAAGCCATGCAAGGATTATTCAAGTGTTCAAGCTTCTTCAACTATATTCATGCAAGGTTTAATTAATTCATGCACTTTCAACTTTGGTAGAAGGGAATATTAGTTCTTAATTTTATTTTTAGATTTTTCTTCTTCTTTTCAATCTCTTATTTTTATTTTTAGTTTCTTCTTCTTCTTAACCTTTTAATTCCTCCATTGTTTTTATTTTAATCACACCCTCATCACCTCTATTCTCTCAATTCTAGTAGGACTCTAATTCTCCATTTTTTATTTTTCTTCTCATTCTCTACCTCTCTAATTCTTCCATGCCTATGAAATTCTATTTTTTATTTATTATTATCATCATGCATTATGATAGGATTTTGATTTAATTATTTTTATTTTAATTTCAAATTTGGTAGTGTCATTTCAAGTGTGAGAAGCAAGGAATTTCAATCCGGTATAAGCACCTTCGGGTTTTACATCTCTAATCTCTTAGTCTCATTCTCCCCTCTCTAATCTCTTTCTTTTGTTTTTTTTTTTTTTTATGTGTTGTGGTGTGTGGCTGCAATTTATTCCTTCCAATCCGCGTTAGTATTGATAGGTTAGATGCTTGTGTGTTAGGACGCCAATTCAATTCGCTAGATACTTGTGAGTTAGGATGCATTAATTTTCGTTAGTTTAATTAGTTTAATTTAACACTTTAACTTGGTTCACTTTGCATTGCTTTAAAGTGAGTAAAATAGAGTGGTTTACATCTCCTTGAGTTTGACCCGTAGCTACGATTGATCCGTACGCTTGCGGATAAATATTTCTTGCAGACAAACCACTACTTTTTCATTGCAGAAGCTCATGATAAAGGAGCTATAGGCGTCAGGAAGTGAGGAAAAGATAATCTCTATCTTAAAGTCCAGCTCAAATAGAGTACCCTTATTCTCCAATCCAGAGAAGAGTTTAGTAAGCTTCATCATATGATCTTGGATTGTGGTACTGTCATGCATCTTTGCAAAGAACAGCACTGAGGAGATTTGTTGGCGTGCAAGAAGATCTTACTTGCCAAAAGTCTGCTCTAAGTGTTCCATCGCATCCTTGGCCAATTTTAGGTCATCACATGAGCTCTGGAGGTTCTTATCAATGGAGCTAACAATATAGGCAGTTGCCAGAGCGTTCTTCTCTTTGAAGGTCTCCCAAGCCACATAGTCGTCACCTTCAAGGGTGTGGGGTAAGGGAGGTCCATTAGTAGAAATGACATGGTGAATATATATAAGCTTTCGCTTCCACTCAAGGTAATTAGTCCCGGTCAATCTATTGTTATTAAGTAGAGAATTGAGGGGGGCGTTGTTGGTCATATTGATGTCAGTTAGGGTCTATAAATAACGTACAAATAATTAATTAGCAATCATACCATCAAAATAATTAAGGAAACATGCATCACATTCCAATGGTAACTCACAAAATCAACATCCCTCTCAGTCGAAATTGTGACTTGGAGTCTTCTAAGCCTTTAATATGCATAGCTTAGCCTTTCGGAGTTCATTATGTATATACTTTACTGTCAATACCTTAATATAAGGGTTGACCTCCAATATACTTTGGCCACCTGAGTAACAGCTTAGCTTTTCGGAGTTCACTGCACACTCAAGTCAAGTAGGTACCTATCTCCTCAAAACAATTCATGGCTTTTAGGAAATGCTGACACTTAGGCTATACCTATGTACCATGATTGTTTCTATCACGTCGGAGATGGGAGGATGCTACTTATCCACTGATCACTAAGGTTAGCATTTTGGAGTTCCCAAAGTGGTTTATGGATAGTCCATTCTCTCATCAATATAGGAGGACACGGGATTCTAACCGTCAAAAATTCCCGCACTATTACTTGCTTTACTTAGTTGAAGGTAATAAGGTAATTTTAACATTACTATGCATTAACCATGTTACTCCTAACCATCATACATCACATGCATCTAGCAACGCGCACAAGCAAATATTACCCTATGTACTAACATGTAGCAAACCATATAAAGCAAATAAAGTAAGCAATAATATGGTATGGTCATGGGATTCTCGAAGGTCTTCAACTCCTTGAAACTTGGGAAGCTCCCACACGAAACTTTGTCTTCCTTGAAGTCACGTTCCTCTTCTTTCATTTCAAAGATCATCTCATGTCTTCAAGTAGTTATATCCATTGGACTCTAAAATTAAATTACATCTCATGAATTTAAAAACAAAGATTAAAATTGTACAACCATTTAGAATACCTTGGGAAACCAACCCTCCAATTATAGGGCTGCCCAAGGGGGATACAACCATTTAGAATGTGGTAAAAAGAGGGGGAAAATTAAGAAGTGACATAAATATAAGACAACCATCACATACGTAATCCCATGACCATTCCATGCTACAAAACAAATGGTTAGATCAATTGCTCAAAATCAAAGTGCTAGTACAACATGAATCTCATAATCCCACTTTTAATTCTTTAAAAATGATTCAAGTATCAACTTTAATACCCAACACTTGGATATGCAATCTATACATGAGAGGTAGGCATGTACTCAAGAAAGCATTGCATTCTCTATATTATCTCACAATAAAATGCAATGAGGGCACAATTATAATTTCACACATACTTGTTTAATTACACAATTTCAAGAACTATTCCGAAATTTCTTTAATTAAACGATGTTAGAATGAAAATGCATTTTGGTTCTCATAAAACTCGATGTCCAATCAATTCTCATTTAATCACACCAAGTGGAACCGTAAATTAAAACAAAAAAAAAAAATTTGCATCTATTTCATTCAAAACATTTTTTTATTAGGGTTGTTATTCATGTAACCAAGGTGGGTTACATTTGGAAAAATAACAAAACAGTGAAAAGACCAATAGGCAATGAACAATGCAATATTGAATGATCAATTAGGTGGGGCAAACTAGACATTTCATATTCTTTAATTAGAATCTCATGACAAATATTGTAAAATGGTATGTATGTCATTTCATAATCTTAGTTTATGCCCTGATAGTAAACTACGAGTATTCTTCTCCCCAAATTCCTTTCCCCTCTCTGGTCAAATACTCTCTACTTTTCCTATCTCTTTCTCTCGTTTCCATAAGGGCTCAAGGTCTCCTTGAATTGCCAAAAGGATTCCCTACAATTTATGTTGCGAAGAGATTATGGTCTTTGTACTGAGAACTGATACAGATAAGTTATGTTTCTTCTGCGACAAGCATGTCCACTCAGTCAATGCCCTCTCATAAGCACCTCTAATCTCAGATCTATGACACTTGTTGTTCCGAACCAGCATCTGGGCATTGCTCTTGTGACAATCCCGTGATCTATCAAGAATGCAGTTTCGAACCAGCATCTGTGCGTTGCTCTTGCGACAATCTCATGCTCTGCCAAGAATGCGACTGGGACATCCACGGTAGCTATTCTATCTCGGCTTTACACCTTTAATTAGGGTTTGGTCCTTGGATCAGGGGAGACATGTAGGGGTTGAAGAAACTAACAAATCTGATGTAGAGATAATGGTAGAAACTGGGGAGGTTGTGTTCAAGTACAAGATAGTTGTGTCTCTGCTCAATACTCAAACTAGTAGAAACTGGGGAGGCTGTGTTCAGGTACAAGATAGTTGTGTCTCTGCTCAATACTAATTTGAGTCATGCAAGACTGAGAAAAAAAATTTTCAATCCCCAATTTCTAAAGCTGACTCTTCACCCAATCTTCTCCAACTTATAAAAGCTACTAATTTTTTTCGATAACCCAATCAAGGGGAATCAAGGGGACTGAAACAGCTAAGAATTAGAAGATGCAATTTACCCAAAAATTGCTTCTTGAGAACCTAGTGCTTGAAATGGCTTTGGCTTCTAAGAATCCTCTCCAACTTGCTCAGCAAATGCCATCAACACAGTATCAAATCTTCCAACATTAGCAACAACAGAACTTTAGCTTCAGAAATAGATGAAATTCCAAGCTGATATGATGTACCGTAGGAGCAATAGCAGTACAAACCTCAAGTTTGATAGCTCTATTTGCACACCCACAATGTTCATTAGGTCTGTACTTTTATTCAGATTTGTTTCTGAAATGGTGGGTGTATATTACTTGACATATAGGTATGAAAATCTGATTACAAGCTTTCTGTTGGAACCTCCGAGTTTGATGACTTGACCGTGGCATGGTGCTGCATCGCTGCCTCAGTTTGGAGTCTGACAATGGCTGTCACACAGTATGGAGGGAATGAAGGATGAGGCAATGAGAGTCTGGGAGAGTGGGAATCGATAGCTCCGTCAAAAATAAGAGAGAGAGATCGGGTTCAGGGTTGAGAGATGAGAGAGACGTTGGTAGATGATTTTGGGAAGATGGGTTGTGCTCAATTACGTTTTAATCCTTTATTAAAAAAGTTAGTTGAAGTTGTTGGTTTTTTTCAATTTTCCAAATGGAAATATGATTTTACTCAACTATCCTCATAAATTTATTCCCAATCATATCCTTAACAGTAGTTTTTAAAGGGTAATCGATGTCTTGTTATGTTTAGATAAATAACAGACCTTTGTTATGATAATAATTCCCCATTAATGTATTTTGGAAAAGAGTTGTCAAAGAGTTTTATGGCCAATCAA
Source organism: Telopea speciosissima (assembly GCF_018873765.1). NCBI lineage: Eukaryota > Viridiplantae > Streptophyta > Magnoliopsida > Proteales > Proteaceae > Telopea > Telopea speciosissima. Next base: position 43,669,002 of record NC_057920.1, read on the forward strand.
AGTCCTCCATACTCTCCTGATAAATTATAATGGACCAGAATTGTGGCAGTGACATTTATTCCATGGTTGCAATGGCCCATTATAGGTGTTAGTAGTATGGGGAGAAAATATAATAAAATTACCTACCACAAGGGGTTTTTCAGGTTATGCCCTGGTAAGATCGTCCTATACTATGATTTTGGATCAATTTTGTCCTTATATGCAATTTAGGATAATCTAATGGGCTACCCTTTAGGATCACACCACTTAGTTAGATCTAGACCGTAGGTTTGCCACCTCCTCAATTAGGTCTCTCTATATATAAAGAGACCTAAGGCCAAGGATGATTGATGATGATAGAGAAAAAATCATTAGAACAATTTGCACAAAATTGTGAGAGAGCTTAGAAAGAGAAAAAGAGAGTCTTTTTCTTCCTCAAGCACTATTGGCCATTGGAGGTGAAGCAAGCTTGGGAGATCTTCTTCAATGTTGCATTCCTTTGAAGGAACACACCATTTGAGTGTTCTAGGTGACCTTGCTCTCCCCTTGAGGATAGTACATTAATGTGTTTATTGAGATCCTTGCATGCTCGTAAAATTTGGTTATTACATGAGAATCCCATCGCCTCCGCCGCCACTAACAATTGATATTAGAGCATAGGTTCGTTATTAAACACATGTCAAAATCAACTTGCAATCTTCTTCTTCTTCTTCTTCCTCCATTATTATGTTTTGAGTTTTTTGAATTTTGAGTATTGTACACAAAATTTGAAGTTGACAATATACGAAACAAAGGAGAAGAAATCACACCAGCCGGAACCGCCGATCGACAGCCGCGGCAAGCAGGCATGGCCTGCTAGCTGCGTCTACTGGCCAGCTTGTCAACAGGTATGGGGCCGACGATCATGCGCAGGGGCAGCCCTGCTTGCTACGCGACTGCAGGCCGCGACCAGCTCGCGCAAGTAGCGGCCTGTTGCCATGCACCGCATGGGTAGCGGCCCTTGCATCTCAAAAAAAAAAAAAAAACGGGTCCTTGGGGGGTTGGGGAAGATGATGGTTTTTGAAAATTTTTAGGTGTGCATGTGGTGTAGATTTAAAAAGTTCATCTTCTTCATGTTAAATTCCATCTTGTAAGCTCCATTAATGGAGTTCTAGTTGAAGCTATCTTAATGGAGATTGGTTGAAGATGCTCTAATTGTGTTCTTAACACAATAGGACTTTTAGCAAAGTTTCCTAATTAGATTAGGAAAGTTGGATTTGTGAGCCAGATTGTCTAATTAGATTAGGAAACTTGTATTTGAATTAATTTCTTATTTTGGATAGGAATCTAAATCTAATTAAGTTGCTCACAATATAATGAGAATTTGAAAGGAGTGGGATTCTGATTTCCTATTTGGAATCAAACTCTAACCATTTTCCTCATGAATGAAAAATTTTTTTAAATAGGAATCCTAACTTGAGTAGGAAAGTCCAAATTAAAATAGGATTCTATTTAATTGCAAATTGACCCATGGGACCCACACGGTTCGGCCTTGGGCAAAACCAAGGGCCAACCCACATAGGTTTGACCCATGGGCCAGTCCATGTGGATCGGACCACTTGGGTCTACCCGAATTGTAAATAAAATAATAATGATAATAACAATAAAAAGGGGAATTATTATCGTAACAAAGGTCTGTTATTTATCTAAACATAACAAGACATCGATTACCCTTTAAAAACTACTGTTAAGGATATGATTGGGAATAAATTTATGAGGATAGTTGAGTAAAATCATATTTCCACTTGGAAAATCGAAAAAAACCAACAACTTCAACTAATTTTTTTAATGAAGGATTAAAACGTAATTCAGCACAACCCATCTTCCCAAAATCATCAACCAATGTCTCTCTCGTCTCTCAACCCTGAACCCGATCTCTCTCCCTTATTTTTGATGGAGTTATCGATTCCCTCTCTCCCAGACTCTCATTGCCTCATCCTTCGTTCCCTCCATACTGTGTGATAGCCATTGTCAGACTCCAAACTGAGGCAGCGATGCAGCACCGTGCCACGGTCAATTCATCAAACTTTGAGGTTCCAACAGAAAGTTTGTAACAGATGTTCATACCTATATGTCAAGTAATATACACCCACAGAAACAAATCTGAGTAAAAGTTCAGACCTAATGAACATTGTGGGTGTGCAAATAGAGCTATCAAACTTGAGGTTTATACTGCTATTGATCCTACGGTACATCATATCAGCTTGGAATTTCATCTATTTCTGATGCTAAAGTTCTGTTGTTGCTAATGTTGGAAGATTTGATATTGTGTTGATGGCATTTGCTGAGCAAGTTGGAGAGGATTCTTAGAAGCCAAAGCCATTTCAAGTACCAGGTTCTCAAGAAGCAATTTATGGGTAAATTGCATCTTCTAATTCTTAGCTGTTTCAGTCCCCTTGATTCCCCTTGAATGGGTTATCAAAAAAAATTAGTAGCTTTTATAAGTTGGGGAAGGTTGGGTGAAGAGTCAGCTTTAGAAATTGGGGATTGAAAATTTTTTTTTCTCAATCTTGCATTACTCAAATTAGTATTGAGCAGAGACACAACTATCTTGTACTTGAACATAGCCTCCTCAGCTTCTACCATTACCTCTACATCAGATTTGTTAGTTTCTTCAACCCCTACATGTCTCCCCCGATCTAAGGACCAAACCCTAATTAAGGTGAAAAGCCAAGATAGACCAACTACCGTGGTTGTCCCAGTCGCATTCTTGGCAGAGCATGAGATTGTCGCAAGAGCAATGCACAGATGCTGGTTCGAAACTGCATTCTTGATAGATCACGGGATTGTCACAAGAGCAATGCACAGATGCTGGTTCGAAACAACAATTGTCACAGATCTGAGATTAAGGGTGGTTATGAGAGGGCATTGACTGAGTGGACATGCTTGTCGCAGAAGAAACATAACTTATCAATATCAGTTCTCAGTACAAAGACCACAATCTCTTCGCAACATAAATTGCAGGGAATCCTTTTGGCAATTCAAGGAGACCTTGAGCCCTGATGGAAACGAGAGAAAGAGAGAGGAAAAGTAGAGAGTATTTGACCGTAGAGGGGAAAGGAATTTGGGGAGAAGAATACTCGTAGTTTACTATCAGGGCATAAACTAAGATTAAGAAATGACAGATATACTATTTTACAATGTTTGTCATGAGATTCTAATTAAAGAATATGAAATGTCTAGTTTGCCCCCACCTAGTTGAGCATTCAATATTGCATTGTTCATTGCCTATTGGTCTTTTCATTGCTTTGTTATTTTTACAAATGTAACCCACCCTTGTTACATGAATAACAACCCTAATTTAATATTAATAAAATAAAATACTCTTTGCAAACACTTTACAAAATACCAGGGCCTTGGATTTGGCACAATCAAATCCATTCACTGTCTTTTTGGTGTTCTCCCTCTATGGGCAGTGAAAACTTTATTGAGCATCACATTCATAACTATTTATATTGTGCACACCGAGCGACCGATATATAGTCAGTCCTTTCAGTAGACATCAACCATTGACACACCACAAATGTACAGAACATAAATAAAATGGCAAGTGTCTCTCAAGTACAGAGAAAATAACTATCGGAGATTCCAGTTGTAACTACAACTTGCCGGTGAATAATTCAGAAATTCCCATGGATCATGTTCAACATGAAATGTGCCTATATTTATATTTTGGTCCAATCACTATTGTATGAATGTAAAATATAGCAACCATAGAACAGATTGCCCAAATCTATCCGTAGTTGTGAACAAAACGGTTTGAATTGGACAGATGCAATATACAATTATGACAAGTACATAATTAAATAAAACTAAATTAATTAATTTAATCAAATTAAATTGGGTTTGATGGACACATAAACGTTACATCCAATAGGTAAATTTATCAATGTGTTCACCTCCTTAGTATAAGCATCAATATCAAAATTATTCTCCCTAAAAGAGGTCACACACTTTTGCAATGGGTCAACTGCTAAAAATTGGGAAGTTTGATTTGACTCCACTTCATCGATAAGATCCACTATAAATCATTTCTCTTCATGTTGAGGTCTTAGGGAAGCATTGAAAATGCTTAATCAGAGCTTTTTATTACTAAAGAAAATATCCATTGCACCTAACCTACAATTGATGCAAGCATTAACGGTGTCCAGGAATGGACGTCCTAATAATTGGTTGTTGTTTCCCATTATTTGTGTCTTCCATGTCAAGGATTAAGAAATCAACAGGAAAATAAAGTTCATCTACTTTCACCAAAACATCCTCAACTAGACCTCTAGATACCTTAATGGACCGATCGGCAAGTTGAAAAATAACCGTTGTGGCCTTCAACTCTCCAACCCAAATAGTTCATAAGCTAAGCTAGGTAAAATATTGACACTCGCCCCTAGATCAAGGGGTGCTCGCTCAATGGACAGGTTTCCAATGGCATATGATATAAGAGGAGCTCTAGGGTCCTTTAGCTTAGGGGGAAGTCGATTTGATAGCACTGCACTCACTTGCTCAGTCACATGGACCGTTTTAGGCACATGGATTTTTAGCTTCCGCTTTTGAGTGCATAAATCCTTTAAGGATTTAGTGTAGGCTGGGACTTGCTTAATGGCATCTAGAAGGGGGAGATTTATTTGAACCTGTCTAAATAGTTCCAGCATTTCATCCATCTTTGATCCCTTCTTTCCAAATGGAGAAGAAGAAGGGGACACCAAACATGAAGGGATAGGGGCTCTTGGTAGGTAAGGCTCTTCCTCCCCAACTTATTTGGTCTCCTTCTCTTTGGGGACTTGAGCCGCACTAGGATCTTTAAGCACATGAGCCACACTAGGCTCTTATGGGGGTTCCTACCACTCGACCATTTCTCAAAGACATAACTGCCTTGGCCTGCTCATGAAAGACTTGTTTGCTAGGCTAATTATTGGGATTTCCTACCACCTGAATCGGTACCTGGCCTTCCTCTCTTCGACTGATGGCATCAGCTAGTTGTCCCAACTAGGTATCTAGCTTGGAAATTGATTGAGTGTGAGACTGGAGGATTGGGTATTACACTCTAACCCATTTAATGCATGCAACACCTTTTCCTCAAATGAAGAATTTTGCTAAGGTGAAGAAGTTGGTTGTGGCATATTCCTATAGGCAGTCTGAGGATTGGAAAATTTCTACCTATAAGGGATATTTTGGGAGACATGGGGTTGTCTCCAAGCAAAATTTGGATGATTTCTCCATCTCAGGTTGTAATTATTGGAAAAAGGATTGTTACCCAGTTTGGGAAAACTTTGGGCAGCCTACGCTTGCTCTTGCATATATTCAGGGAATTGCGCAGCTAAAGGGTAGTCACTCATGTAATGAGCTGGGCCAGTACACACCTCCAGCAAGTTAGGAGGTGGGGTAGATTGCTTGGGAGGTTGACCTAGAGATAACTGCCAGTCCAATTTCTGCGAAAGCATATCCACCTTGTTATTAATGTCCACAGATTGACCTAATTCATAAATGTCACTTCTTCTTTGGGGTCCAGTGGTGGAACTTTCATATCTAGAGGCCGAGGCATGGTGCAAAGAATTTTCAATTAAAGTTTCAAACAATGTCCATGCCTTGCTTTCACTTTTGTGCATAAAAGTCCCACCACAAGATGCATCAACCATTTGCATATGTCTGTCTATCACTCCATCATAAAAACACTGGACCAACTACCATTTAGGTATGGCATGATGGGGGCATTTACGAATTAAATCCTTAAGTCTTTCCCACGTTTCATGAAGTTGTTCACCATCAATTTGGGAGAAAGTGGTGATGGCTCGCCGAATTTGATTTGTCCTACCTATGGGAAAGTACTTCTTTAAAAATTCTTGTTGCATTTGAGCCCAGGTAGTGATAGCTCCCGCTTCTAAGGAATTAAGCCATTGCTTGGCTTTATCCTTGAGCGAGAATAGAAATAGGGTTAACCTAAGGGCATCATCTGAAAAATTCTGAATTTTAACCGTGGAACATATTTTTAGAAATTCATCTGAGTGTTTATAAGGTTCCTCGTTATCAAGTCCATGGAATGCTGGGAGCATCTGAATGACGTTGAACTTAATTTCATACTGGGTGGCCTGAACGGTAGGAATCTATATGCCAGAGGCCGACGTGCATGTCGAGGGGGTGAAATGCGCACTTAAAGGCTGTCTCTCTGGTTGGTCCTCTTCCATCCTATCATTTTTCCGAATTACAGATAAAGTTCTCTCAATTTTGAGATCGAGGTCGGCTAAATCAGGTTGGCACGCACGACGACCAAGCATAAACTGAATAACGCCCACACAAATAAAATAAAAATGAAAAGAAGAAAAAAATAAAAGAAAAGCTTACAACCAATGACTTAGAGAAAAATTATATCAATGTGTCGTAGTCTCCTTGCTTTGCATACTGATTGCCTGCAAAAATAAACAAATAAAAATTAGGTTAAACGCAAAATTATAACTCAAAATTAAAATAAAATAACTAAGCCCTAAAATCAAAAATTAAAAGAAAAACCTTAATCAAACAAAGCAACTGCACATTGGTTCCCTGGCAACGACGCCAAAATTTGCTCGGTCGATAAAGATCAAATTAAAATCCTAAGAACTACTATTAGAATAGCGGTAAGAAGAGGTCGATCCCACAGGGAACTAAGGGGTTAAACTACAATGAAAGATTAGAGTTTCTAAAGATTAAAATAAAAGAAAGCAAGAAAGATAGAAAATAAAATAAAGATGAAAGAAATATGGGGAAGAATTGCCTTTAGGGTTCGAATCCATATTGATCCCTTAATTAATTTCAGGTTCACACACTTTGGATCATTACGGCTACAAGCCTAATGATACCACATAATGAAAATCACAATTTATCCTAGTTATAATCTATCTTCTCGACAACTGTCGTCTTTTGCTCCTCACTTAGGACGCTCAGTTCGATCAGTTATAGACTATCATCGATTTAATTGCAATCACATAAGAAACCATTGTTTGAATAGAGAATATTGAATCACAAAAAGAACACCTATAACTAGATTAATCAATTAAAATTCCGATAAAAGATTTGGGGTCTAAACATCAAACAATCAAGTTTATGAATAGAAATTAATCAAGAAATACAATGCTTCATCTAGCTTAAAGACAAAAGTGACTTAGTCAATCATGGTGCAGTTCTTGTCTACGTAGCGACGATGATCTTCCATGGAATGCAACATGACAGTGTCCTCCAGACCTTTTTTGGGAACCAAAAAGCTCACTGATCTTCAATATCTGTCATTCTGTAGCTCCAATGTCGATTCTGACCGCACTAGTGTGTTTCTCTCATTGAAAAACCTTGGGTATTGTCTCTGAGATTTTTTCCAATCCAGGCTTTAAAGCCCTCAAAATCGTCTTAGAAAGTTCAGCCTATGGGATTCACCCAAAAGGAATCTTTTTAATCCCATTCTTTAATTCCGAATCAATGAGGGCACCGCTTTAACGAACAAGAGTGTATAATGTAATCTCCGACATAGTTTACTCCTTACCGTCAAATCATACGCGGTATTAACCCCAAGTCAGATTAGGGTCGTCCATTCTTTGACTGGCAGATCAACTGATGTAACTTCTAAAACATGACACGCTGCATTGATCCAACCGTACGGATGTGTAGATCTCGATGATTCCGTTAGATTGGTCCTCGAGCAAATTTCTAACTCGGCCATTTGGCCCTTTTTCTTACCGCTCAAATTTCCAACTCATCCGTGTGACATAGGATCAATAGATTCAGCATCTGCTACAGTGTTCGCGTAGCATAGTATCACTCTCTTTATATTTAATGATTCGGTGTGGCACGGGTGTACATCCCTCAGTGCACCTCTCCATAGATTCTCTGAAAATGGAATCTTGAATAGTAACTTTTAGAGAAAATTACCAAAAAGTCCATGTCTTGTACAGTCGTACGGAAACGAGCATAACTTCTTCGTTTTAAGTCAGAATCGCACAAACCACATATCGTCGTGATCACGACTCCAATTAGTACACATCTATGCAAGTTCCAGTACCATATTCCACTGTTTTCCCATCTCACCTTGCCTTCAAAGTGAATCCATGTGCATGCCACTCTTTATATCGCTGCTTCTTCTCCAACCTGTGCAACCCAGACATTGTCTGGCATTCTCTGATGCAGCCAAACACTTGTGGTACTCTATTAGAATCCTACAATCATAAAAATGACTAAGTGAGTTCAATTTAAGTATGAATATCCAATCAAAATATAAAAATTAAATAACACTTTCATGAATAATCATGACCCGATCAAGGACCCATGAAAGAAGACACTTGTTTGTCCTTAAAAAAAATCAAGTTTTGTGAATGTCCATCCCTAATGGTATATTACAAAACTTCAAAGCAAAAGAACAAATAGGGAGGAGGGTAAAGAAAAGAAATTACATCAGTAGGAACCATTTCATTGAAAGGAGAGGCTGGAGGAAGAGGCTACTCTGACAACCCAAAAAACCCTAATTAATCTTGATTGATTCTGATTACTCCATAAGGAAGTTGAACTTTTTTGTCTCTAGTTTCTACAAATGTTCTCAGAATACACAAAGAAATGCATCACCTTTTTTAAGTGTCAAGAATGTGACAACATAAATAAAACTTCGAGGCAGCAATCGAGAACCTGAAGAGCACCACCTCCTGGCCAACCTTAGTGAAATTGAACTTGTTCTCATCGAATGGATGCAGAACCTGATCAACGCAGAACTTGGTGGGTCGCTTCTTCAAGTGGCGACCTTCATTAAGCTGAGCAATGAACCCATATTGGCTGGGAATAACCTTGGTCTCACAGTAAACTCTTGCTGTGATAGGTCTTCACATATGAATGATATGATATGGAGACTTGAGAATATGGTGAAGTTTCCTAATGAGAGAAGGAGACATTCTCATGTGGGTCTATAAAGACGGTTACTCAATATCGTCTAATACACAAGTGATGACATCGTAGCAGAAGACCCCTTGACTCATCCGGTCCTCCCACTGTCCAAGGAACAAGGTATCCAGGAAAGATATCTCGGGGGTGTCTTCTTCTTCCTCAGACAAGCCCACCGCCACAGCCTTGCCCGTCATCGAATCGCCCCCATCTCTTTTGAAAGAATACAAAGGGAGCTCCGATCCTAAATAGTATGAAATCAAACAATTCAAGAACAAATTCTTGCAGGATCATAAGTAAAAAAGAATATCAATGGTTCTAGCGTTCCTAGGGAGGCAACACTTGCCGAGGCAATTCCAGCCGCAACAGGAGGATTGGAGGGCTTCGTCCTGGAAGTTGGAGACGATAGTCGAAACCCTTTTGATGGTTAACATCTCAAAAAGATTAAAAGCAAAAAATTGAATATGGAATGACAAAGAGTAGGTTATGTTGGACAAGTGTGTGTCCATCAAACCCGGTTCGATCCGGTTCAACCCGGTTCACCTTTGTATTGAACATTTATACATTTTAGTTTAATATTGTCACATGCGATATAAACTTTTTGAGCATTATGTGTCCGTAAGTTATACTTAAAATGGTAGTCACGACTAGGGTTTGGGCTGGGCACCCTTATCATATGGTTGTCGCATTGGGTATGCCTAGACATGTGATGTCAGGGTACGAATGCGAGTGCTCACATGTTTGATGTGTGCATTGGCGAAGAATCTACTTTGTCGATTCCCTCATGTATTACTGCCAGATGTAGGAAGGGATAGACATGTGTCACCGACACCCTGTACCTGAGGGAACCCTGTCACTGCAAAGTGTGATCGCATTCTTTGGTTCATCAATGACTGAGACTCAAGCGAGTCAAAGCCGGTGTTCTGGGAATGCGTGAACACTTTGTGAGTGAAGGAGTTATCCAACACGGTCACCACTGCCCGATTGGGGAACACCAAGATAGAGACTGTCTGTGCATGGTCGGATCAGAATCTGGATCCAGTACCGTTTTGGAAATGGTTTTGCAAAATTTATTTTACATAAAATGATACATTATTTATAGTTATTTCAAATAAAGTATTTTATCGAGTTTTGCGGGACCCGATCGGATGCACAGACGCTCTTATATGGACATGTACTATGGATTGGGGTTTGGCAGTACATGTGTACATGCCCTAGATTCCATAATGATGGTGTTGATTAGTGGGGGGTTGTATATGATAAATTGTTATCATATAGGGAGTTATTTGAAATTTGCTAATTTAATTGGCTCTTTATTTAATTAATGGATTTGGTGCTAATTGTAATTATCCATTAATGATTAAATAAAGAATCTAATTAATACTTTCCCTATTAGATTCTGCTTCTTCACCTGTGTAGCACTTTGAGTTTAAGCAGGCGCCGGAGAGAGAGAGAGTCGGACTCTCACTAGGGCTCTATTAAATCTATCTAGGATTTAATTAAACCCTATTATTATAAATAGGAGACCAAAAATACGTAGAAGAGCAGCTCTCCACATTTTTGGAGCAGACACTCTCTCTCCTACATTTTTGGTTTCTCTCTCTCCCTCTTGTGATCTCTCTTCTTCTTCTTGCTTCTCTCACCTGTGTTTGAGAGTTAGGGTTTGTGAAACCCTAGATCTGTCTTGAGGAGTTTGAGGGCATCCGGGATTGGCGTGTAGAACCTTGGTAGCACCATTGGAGGTTCGAGATCTGTTTGCTTGGAGCGCTCATTGGAGGAAGAACCACTTGTCTATTGGAGGAGCAACACTTGAGGCTCACCAGGTTAGCGATTCTTTATTAATTCCTTCTGTTCATTGATTATTAATATTTATGGGATGCGAAAGAAACTCGAATCGATTATTTTTCGCTGCGCATTCGAGTATGGGATGGATCCCTCTTGCCATGTGATGGACTAGAGACGAGTTTCTCCATCCCTATTGTGATAATTAATTTTATGGAATGCAATAGGGAAGGAGAAACCCTAATAGGGATGCACCAGGGTTCCCATGGGCGACCATGGGAAACCCTAAAATTAAAATGGGGCACCCATGGGACACCATGGGCTAACCCAGGGCGTGCAAAACCCTAAAGATAAATATCTTGGTTTCCCTAGGGAACCATGGTTTGATCCCTGGACCGTTGTTTAGCCAACAGTGTGGTATCAAAGCCACCTTTCCCACCCATGAATATTAGATAATTAATGGTTAATATGATTATCATGAGTGGGATGCAAGTTAGAACATGGGTGGTTAGGATATGGTTGTTGTAACAACCTTCCCATGTGCACATGGGTAGTTACAAGGTTGTTAGTGTAACAACCTACCCATGTGATGATGGATTTGGTTTGTTTTGTTTATTCCAATTATTGAAGCATGTATCCAATTAGGTTGTGATTACTAATTTTTATTTTAAAATTTTTTAATCATGTTCTATATGTAGGGGGGAGCGCACGCTGCCAAGCCTCTGTGCACGCCCTTCCCCATGAACCTACCCTTGTGCGCATCCCCTTGTGGGCTGCTGCCTGCGGGCTGCGGGCCTGCAGGCTGCTGTCCGTGGGCCCTGTGCCTATGGGCTGCGTAGGGAGTGCCTGCAGCCTGCGCAAGTGGGCTGCATGCACCCCCCTTGTTTTCCCTCCAGTTTAACAAAAAAAAAAAAACAGTTTTTTTTCAAAACAGGATTTTATTATTTTGTTTTGTTTTTGGAGGATGATGATGGGTGAAGAGATTCCCTCTTTACCCACTTGCAATTAAAATGCGATTTTAATTTTATGGGCTTGGATACATGATATCACATGCGATGTGGTGGTTCAATAATTGAAGGAATCCATGTTTTAATTTTTGGTTCACTTATTTTAATGCCCATGCATGAAATTATATTATGATGTGATTATGGGAATGGCATTCTAATAAATGGATGGATTGTTTATGTATGTGATACATGGGGTTATGGGTGGATGTGATGCTTCTCTCTCTTTTTCTCTCTCCCCCTTTCTTTTTTATAAACAAATGTACTCCACCCCATGGGCAACCCAAATGGTGGGTTGGTTTCTCCATGCGGGGTTTCTTTATTATTATGGAAAGGAAAGTGTATAGAATTTTTTCTAGGTTTCCATTGTAATTTTAGAGGAGTTAGGACTCCCAGGGCATGTGGATGGTGATCCACATGTGGTGCTCAAAGCTTATGGAGATGTAAGTCACCTACTTTGAAGACGTGATCGGGCGGAGGAGATGATCGAGGCGTGGCATCCATGGCATGATAAATGCACCCAAAGTTATTAGTTTTATTTTTATTGGGAGGGTTCTTTAATTGCTTCTGATAAAAATGTCACCATCCCATAATCACTTTTAATTAATGTTGATTAATTATGTTGTTTAAATCTATCCATGTATGTGAGAGTTAATTAATCCCTCTTTATTCACAATACATGTATGATATGGACTAGTCTTAATCGGTAGACATGTCCATGGCCTCCTATTGAAGATAAATGTAGAAAATGTGTGACATGACCCCGCATAAGCCGACAGGACATTGCCAGGACCTCTCGTCACGCATTTATCTATATTTACCTCCATCTAGATACGTTAGGGTATGGATAGTGAGAGGGCACGCGACGGTGGGCCATCTTTCATGATTCCATGATTCTAACTAATGCCGATAGGTAAGTACATGACTTGGGTGTATGTCAGCCGACAGGATCTGAACATGACACCCAGGTGGCCGAAAATATTGGAAGCCCATGAGGCGGACAGCTTAGTCCACACTACCATGGTGTGTATAATGACTCCCGACAGGGTAAGTTATGCATGCAAGGGTTGTAGGTATCCAATTCATCTTTTGGGTTATGAAGAAAACCCAAATCATGAAAGACCATTGATGTGTGTGTGCTCAATTTATTATTTTCAATGGTCATTAATTAGCATGTGGTTATTTACTTGTGCATGTGTAGATTAATATACGATGGCTGCCGTTAATTCCAACCTGTTAACACTCATTAGCGAATACAAACTTAATGGTACAAACTATGTCGATTGGTAGGAGCATTAAGTTGCTCTGATTCTTGAAGGATCGTACACGATTCCTAGATGAACAAGTTCCTCCTCAACCCGACCCGAACGATTTTGAGGCAAATGAAGAGATGCAAGGGTTCCTCATGAGGGATTCCAAGGCATCACTCTATATCCTAGGATCGTTGGAAAAATTAGTTGTAGACTCAATCAAGGATATATGCACTGCTGGGGGTAAAATGGATAAGCTTGCTGAATTGTTCAATAGGCAGTTGACACATGCACATTCTGATGCGGTGAGTCAAATCCATAACTCCAAGATGTCTCAGGGGACTCCAGTGATGGATCATGTAATGAAAATGATCAATCTGTTTGAAAAACTGGAATCCATGGGGACTGATTTCAGCCTGCGATACAAGACTGATGTAATCTTAGCGTCACTAACTTCTGCCTATGCACCTTTTAGGATGTCCTATAAGATGTCCGAGAAGGAGATGGAGCTCACCGAGCTTGCTAATGCACTGGTAGAGGCTGAAGCGTCCTTGAAAAAGGACAAGGCTGAGGTCAATGCAACTGAGGTAAAGCCTTCTTTAAATGGGAAGAAGAAGAAAAAGGGAAGTAAGGGCAAGACCCTGAAAGCCAAGGGTGGGAAGTCTGGCAATAAAGGCAAAGGCAAGTGCTTCTATTGCAAGAAGGAGGGTCACTGTAAAAGAAACTGTCGTGCTTACCTGACAACTTTGAAAGACAAGAAGCCGGATGAAACAGAGGTTGTTAAAGAAGGTACATGTGATGTTCACGTTCTTTATGAGTCTAATTTGTCTTTTGAACCGACCAATTCTTGGTTGGTGGATAGTGGATCCACTGTTCACATTTGCAATGATTTGCAGGGGTTCAAGGAGACAAGGAACCTGGAAAGAAATGAAGTGCGTCTTCGGATGGGCACTGGAGCTGAGACCATGGCGTTGGCTATGGGAACTTTTATTTTAAATTTTAGTTCTGCTAGTTTAGTTTTAAAGGATTGCTATTATGTACCCTCTTTCAAGAGGAAGATAATTTCAGTTTCAAAACTTGTTTTGGACGGATATAGTTTTTCCTTTAATTCTAAATTGATTATTCATTTTAATAATTCCTTTGTGGCATCCGGATATATGCAAAGTGATTTGTATTTTCTAGATTGCCCTATTAGAACGAATGTTGTTTCAAATGTTGATTTGAAATGGAAAGCAGCTCCAGTGAACTCAACATATCTGTGGCATTTAAGATTGGGTCACATTAATGTGGACCGAATTAGTAGATTGGTGAGGGATGGGCCCTTAGAGAGTCTGAGGGTGGAACCATTCCCCACCTATGAGTCATGCCTTTAGGACAAAATGACCAAGAAATCCTTTAGCAATAAAGGTGCTAGAGCCACAGATCTGTTGGAGTTGATACACACTGACGTGTGTGGACCCATAAACATACAAGCAAGATATGGGTATGAGTACTTTATCACGTTCACCGATGATTACTCTAGATACGGTTACATATACTTGATGCGTAGGAAATCGGAAGCCTTTGATAAATTCAAAGAATTCCAAGCCGAGGTCGAAAGATAGCTCGATAAACGCGTCAAGTCCTTACGATCAGATCGTGGAGGGGAGTATCTATCGGATGAGTTTAAAGAACATCTCATATCCTAAGGGATAGTTAGTCAACTAACTAATCCAGGCACACCACAACAAAATGGTGTATTCGAACGACGCAATCGGACCCTATTGGATATGGTCAGGACGATGCTCACTTATAATGAGCTGCCTCTTTCTTTCTGGGGGTACGCTTTAGAGACGGCGATATATATCTTGAATAGGGTTCCATCTAAGTCTGTAGCTAAGACACCCTTTGAGTTGTGGAAAGGGCGAAAGCCCAGTATTCAACACCTTAGGGTATGGGGTTGCATAGCACATGTGCGAAAGCAAAGATGAGACAAGTTAAAATCTAGGACTTCGAGATGCTATTTCTTAGGCTACCCCAAAGGCACGATAGGCTATTATTTCTATGACCCAGTTGACCAAAAGGTCATTATAAGTAAACATGTCACATTTTTGGAGGAAGAAATGATGACCCAGAGGTCCGAACCAGTAGTCATAAAAGAGCTATCAGATGGCTCAGAAACGTCACTTCCAGAAGTGAGACCAACTGACATACCCGCTGAAATACCAACACCTGAGGAACCTCAACGCAGTGGGAGGACTGTTAGACCACCCACCAGGCTAACTCTTCTAACCGAAGAGGAAACAGTGGAAGAGTTCCACATGGTATCGGTTGAATCGGATGATGATCCGATGACATACTCTGAGGCTCTAAAGGATGTTGATGCCACTAGGTGGCTGGAAGCAATGCGCTCTGAAATCGATTCGATGCATTCCAACAAGGTCTGGACTCTAGTCGAGAGATTCAAAGCGAGACTGGTGGTAAAGGGTTATACCCAGAAAGAGGGTATAGACTATGAGGAAACCTTTTCACCAGTAGCGATGATGAAATCCATCAGGATTTTATTGGCTATCGCAGCACACTTTGATTATGAGATCTGGCAGATGGATGTGCAGACTACATTTCTAAATGGGTTCCTTCAAGAGGAAATCTACATGGAACAGCCAGAGGGGTTCTCTTCCTTGGAGGAAGAAAGAAAGGTGTGCAAATTACAGAGGTCCATTTATGGGCTGAAGCAGGCTTCCAGGAGCTGGAACATTAGGTTTGATCAATCAATCAAATCATTTGATTTTGATCAAAACATGGATGAACCATGCGTTTACAAGAAGATCAGTGGGAGGGCAGTATGTTTTCTTATTTTATACGTAGATGACATATTGCTGATTGGTAATGATGTAGGATTCCTTTCATCAGTAAAACAGTGGTTATGCACAACGTTTTCGATGAAAGACCTTGGTGAAGCTAGCTATATCCTTGGGATCAAACTCGTAAGAGATCGCCAGAAAAGGATGCTAGGCTTGTCACAGGCTACCTATATAGACAAAGTCCTGGCCAGATTTAGTATGGAGAACTCCAAGAAGGGAAGTGTTCCCTTTAGACATGGAGTCAGTCTTTCCAGATCACGATGTCCTCAGTCTCAGACGGACATTGAAGAGATGAAGAGGATTCCCTATGCCTCAGCAGTAGGAAGTCTAATGTACGCTATATTGCGCACAAGGCCGGACGTCTGCTATGCAGTAGGTATTGTGAGTCATTACGAGTTTAATGAGTGGAGGTGTCATTGTATAGAGGAGTACAAAATAGAAATCTATAGCTGATCCCTATTTTTATAAACACCTTGCATCATGTGATGCGGCTAATAAGGTGTTTGGGTTAGGAAGTTCCTAACATTTTTGGAGTAGTCCCTAATCTTGTCAAGGGCCCTATTCCCCTGTTATGTGACAACAGAGGGGCCATTGCACAAGCTAAGGAGCCTAGGGCTCATCAGAGGAACAAGCACGTGCAGCAGAAGTATCCTCATCAGAGAGATTATCCAGCAGAGTGACGTGAGTATCTCCAAAGTGGACACAACTGAAAATGTGTCTGATGCCATGACAAAGGGTTTGTCACCAGGAGTGTTTGAGAAACACATGGAGGGCATGGGTTTAAAATGTATGGGGAATTGGCTTTGATGTACAAGTGGGAGATTGTTGGACAAGTGTATGTCCATCAAACCCGGTTCGATCCGGTTCAACCCGGTTCACCTTTGTATTGAACATTTATACATTTTAGTTTAATATTGTCACATGCGATATAAACTTTTTGAGCATTATGTGTCCGTAAGTTATACTTAAAATGGTAGTCACGACTAGGGTTTGGGCTGGGCACCCTTATCATATGGTCGTCGCATTGGGTATGCCTAGACATGTGATGTCAGGGTACGAATGCGAGTCGAGCACATGTTTGATGTGTGCATTGGCGAAGAATCTACTTTGTTGATTCCCTCATGTATTACTGCCAGATGTAGGAAGGGATAGACATGTGTCACCGACACACCTGCATACTGAGGGAACCTGTCCTTTGCAAAGTGTGATCGCATTCTTTGGTTCATCAATGACGAGACTCAAGCGAGTCAAAGCCGATGTTCTGGGAATGCGTGAACACTTTGTGAGTGAAGGAGTTATCCAACACGGTCACCACTGCCCGATTGGGGAACACCAAGATAGAGACTGTCTGTGCATGGTCGGATCAGAATCTAGATCTAGTACCATTTTGGAAATGGTTTTGCAAAATTTATTTTACATAAAATGACACATTATTTATAGTTATTTCAAATAAAGTGTTTTATCGAGTTTTGTGGGACCCGATCGGATGCACAGATGCTCTTATATGGACATGTACTATGGATTGGGGTTTGGCAGTACATATGTACATGCCCTAGATTCCATAATGATGGTGTTGATTAGTGGGGGGGTTGTATATGATAAATTGTTATCATATAGGGAGTTATTTGGAATTTGCTAATTTAATTGGCTCTTTATTTAATTAATGGATTTGGTGCTAATTGTAATTATCCATTAATGATTAAATAAAGAATCTAATTAATACTTTCCCTATTAGATTCTGCTTCTTCACCTATGTAGCACTTTGAGTTTAAACAGAAGGCTGGATCGAGAGAGAGAGAGTCGACTCTCACTAGGGCTCTATTAAATCTATCTAGGATTTAATTAAACCCTATTATTATACATAGGGGACCAAAAATACGCAGAAGAGCAGCTCTCCACGTTTTTGGAGCAGACACTCTCTCTCCTGCATTTTTGGTTTCTCTCTCTCCCTCTTGTGATCTCTCTTCTTCTTCTTGCTTCTCTCACCTGTGTTTGAGAGTTAGGGTTTGTGAAACCCTAGATCTGTGCTGAGGAGTTTGAGGGCATCTGGGATTGGCGTGTAGAACCTTAGTAGCACCATTGGAGGTTCAGATCTGTTTGCTTGAAGCGCTCATTGGAGGAAGAACCGCTGTCTATTGGAGGAGCAACACTTGAGGCTCACCAGGTTAGCAATTCTTTATTAATTCCTTCTGTTCATTGATTATTAATATTTATGGGATGCGAAAGAAACTCGAATCGATTATTCTCCGCTGCGCATTCGAGTATGGGATGGATCCCTCTTGCCATGTGATGGACTAGAGACGAGTTTCTCCGTCCCTATTGTGATAATTAATTTTATGGAATGCAATAGGGAAGGAGAAACCCTAATAGGGATGCACCAAGGTTCCCATGGGCGACCATGGGAAACCCTAAAATTAAAATGGGGCACCCATGGGACACCATGGGCTAACCCAGGGCGTGCAAAACCCTAAAGATAAATATCTTGGTCTCCCTAGGGAACCATGGTTTGATCCCTGGACCGTTGTTTAGCCAACAGGTTAGGGAAGCATCATAACGGGAGAGGCAATCGTCAAGGTGGTTGGTTGCTCCACAAATACACAGAGAAATGCATCACCTTTTTCAGCGCCTGAAATGTGACAACATAAAAAAAACTTGCAAGCAAAAATTGTAAACAATTATAGCAGGAGAGGCTATCAGCAAGGGTAATTTCTCACCTCTGCATTTGGGGCCAATATTTTTCCAGTTTTTGTAGATGGCGTTCACAACTGGAGGTGGGTAAGATCGTTAGTGAGGGGGAGAGAGGCAAAAGGTCGTGAAAGAGAGGGGGAGCCAGGGGAGACTGGAGAGAGAATACGAGATGGAAGAGGGGATCAGGGGGAAAGAGAGAGAGTGATGGAGTAACCTACCTTCTCTCAGAGGTTGCGCATGAGTGAAAGTCGGAAGAGTCTGAGAGAAAGAGTGAGGTGTGGTCTCTTTTGTGTGGGGATGCGTCTGGGCAGAGGGTTTAGGGGCATTTTGGGAATCTAAATAATTTGAAAAACATAGTTAGAGTACGTAATTTTATATAAGAGATAGGATAAGATAGGATAGGATAGGATACATAGATATACATATTATAAACTTTAAATGTCACCCACATTTTGTTATATAATATATATTAGAGCAAATTACATGCACCCCCTTGGTGTTTGAAACAATAAATGAACACTCCCCTAGTTTCACATTTTATGTGCACCCCCCTACCGTCAAGTTTAAATCGTTAGTTGTAGTTATAGTTTTTAAAAACCCTATATTACCCTTCATCTCTTTACTTTTCCTCTCCGACGAATTGTGAAGAGGAGAATCAACACGGGTGTTGCTGTTGCTACTAGAAATCATAGCCAGTGTTGCTAGAAATCATCGTTGGTGCTCACCAGTGCTGTTGTTGCTGCTATTATCAGTAACCTGTGGATCTCCTGTTTTAAGCTTATATTTCCTCAACTTAAATCTATAACTGCAGGTTGATCTGTTATCCAGATTCAGCCCATCTTTTGGGGATTTAAGAGAAGAACTCGACCCTACTTTGGGTCCATTCTAAGATCTGATTGTGATTGCTATTTAAAATCTCCATTATCTACAGATTTTCTATTTCAGAATTTTAGTTTTCAAAATTAGTTCTAATCCAACCATTTGATTATCCTGATATTTTGGGAAGGGGTTTAGATTACTGTAAAGGGAATTTGATCCAAATTTCAACTTATTCTGTTGACTTAATTAGACATATTTGAGATTTCCTAATTATGGTTTCCAGTTTCAGGTTTCCTAAATTTTCAAATTACTTTAGATCTAACCATTGAATCTCTCCCATCAGGTTTCCCAAATTTAAGAGCATTACATCACAAAATTTCTGGACTATCAATTGCCAGCGAAAAACACAACTTAATTGAGATGGACAAACTGAACACATCTATTAAAATTTCATGCAAAAAAATCTTACAAGTTTCTGTACCAATGGTTGCTTTGTATTGATTGCTAAACTTCTTGTTGACATTTCTAAAGTTGAACCATCAATAGGAAACAATAATAAACTGTATATGAATACTGATCTCATTAGTTTAAAAGGAAAAAAATCGAGCTTTCTCTTATTCTTTAGTACGTCCAGACAAAATGAGTAAGGTTAAAAGGTCTTCTAACATTAACAAGCAGATCGACTGAAGGCTATTGATTCATCAAGGAGGTCTTTCCAACACTGCAAATCACATAGAAAAGACCCTAAAAATGAGTTCATTTAGGCATTTAGATTTCAGGCAATTTCATTTTGGACTGTCGTTAGGGCATTCTAAGTTAAATGATGTGCAGAAAAATCCCTTCGCCGGATGGTGGCTGGGCCAGGGGAACTCCGCTGGAGAAGGGTTGGTCTTCTACAACTTTGTCAGGCTATGAATCAAAACTCTAACTCTATTTAGGGGTTTTCATGTTTGGAGGAGAACAATGGGAATAAGGGCAAAATGGTACTTAAAATAAGATAATAAACTAAAAGGATAAAATGGTCTTTTTACTTAAAAAACTAACAGTTCACTAACACTATGAGTCGTCCAGGATTTATACGTAAAATGTGAAACTAGGGGGTGTTCTATTATTGTTTCAAACACTGGGGATGCATGTAATTTGCTCTATATATTATATATGGAGATAATAAGTAATATAATCATTTTATTATAGTGTTATTTTAACTAAAATTGATAATTTTCTCCCTGGCCCAATCCAACCCATGCATCTCTCTTACCCCTCCCTATGATCATGGGATTCATGGCCAATCAGGATCAGCCGAGCCCGACCTTAAGGGTGGGTCAGGTTTGGATTTTCCAGGCCCTAAGTCAGGATCGGGTCGGGCCTTGGCCCAGCTAAGGGGAATCAGGATTGGACTAGTGTTTTATAAAGCCCAGCCCAACATGACCCTGTTGCAGCCCTAGTACTATGGGTACGGATAAATTTGTTTATTAAAATTGACAAATTAAATACGTATAATACAGTTTTAACAGTATAACACGCCATAAAAGAGTTTTTTTTTAAAAAGGGTAATTTACACATACCACCCCTGAGGTTTTGCACCCCCCAATTTTAGATAATTCTGCGTACCCCCTGAGGTTTACAAACGTTAACAAATAAACCCATTCCATCAATTCATGACTAACAACATTAAAAATAGGGTGTGAGCTGATGAAACTACCCTTGGCAATTGGGTTTTAAAACCCTTTCAACTGTTTAGAATTTTAGGGTTTGAAATTGGGGAAACCTTTGCGCACCTACAACTCGTCTTCATCCCCAAATCTGAACCCTTTGGGTGCACCTGCAACTCGTCTTCATCCCCAAATCAGAACCCTTTGCGCGCACTTGCAACTCGTCTTCATCCCCAAATCAGAACCCTTTGCGCGCACCTGCAACTCGTTTTCATCCCCAAATCAAAACTCTTTACGCACACCTGCAACTCATCTTCATCCCCTAATCAGAACCCTTTGCGTGCACCTGCAACTCGTCTTCATCCCCAATCGCAACCTAAAAGAACCACCACCACCACGTTGAGCTTAAACAACCCAATGCAAGGTACCTGCAAGTCATCTTCTCCAAAACATCTCACTGCTCTGCGATACCTGCTATTCATTGTCCATAAAAGGGACTTATACTCCATAGATTTTTGTAAGTAATTTTTTCTTGAACTTGTTGAGCCTCATTGCATCTCAATCCTAAACCCTAAATTTCACTATGTATTCAATTCAAAAGCAATAGAATAGAAATACACTTGTTTCTATATCACCCAATTTCAATTTTACATCTCTGAAATGGATTGTTGTTTTGAAGTTTATTAGGCATACATCTTTCGAAATTTTAATTTGAATTAAAGTTAATCGGGCATACATCCTTGAACTTGATGTGGATTGTTGATTTATTATGGGTTCTCTTGGAAAATCACCTATTTTACATCTCTGAATCTAGAGGTTAATCTCATATGAACCTTTGATAATATTGAAAATTTTTAGCAGAATTTATCTTCCATTAATCAGAGAATTGCATTTTTTTATACCTCATTGGGCCATCAGCATTTTTGCTTCTTTAAATCTGTTGATGAATGGCTTCTTAGAATTACATATCATATACTTGTCTGACGCAGTAATATGTTATGGCTATGTATTTTGTACAATGTTGTTGATTACAAGGCAAGATTTGAATAATGGAGAAAACTGTACGCAAGTTGGTTTATTATTATGTGAAATCTGAATCCAAAATGGTAGATGTGGATAGATTTGGGTATTTGGACTTGATTTCTGACACATATAACTTAGTGTTGAGTTATATACCCAAGGGAGAGTCTGTGAGCTTTAGTGTTAAATACATAACACCTGATACGGGTGAAGATATAAACTTGGAGAGAGATGGATATGTGTTGAAGATGTTTCATGTCTTGAAGGACCAATATGAACTAAACATATATATGTTTACAATGTGCAAGTGGGTAATCCAGTGTTATGTACTTATGTGAATGGACACACACTTGAAGTGATTGGTGGTGATACTGCCATCGATAGACCAAGAAGTGGAGAGGCACTGCTTTCACCTGCAGAGCTATTTGGTGGTAATTTAACAAGAGAAATTGAGACTGCTAGTAGGAGATCAAAAGCAACTATAAGGAGGGGTGGTAGTATTTTAGGTTTACCGAAGTTAATGAGTGGTGCCATTGGTAGTGTAGCCATTGGTACTATAGCCATTGGTACTACACGCATTGATACTATACCCACTGCAAGAAGAAATGCTGGTATTAATAGTACCTCACAAATTAATCCTGTTGTGAGGAATGACTATAGTAACACTAGTGTTCTTGAGCCTAGATATGGAAATCATGCTGGTGTGACTGTTTACAACAAGAGTACTGCCAGTATGAGTGGGTTTGGTATGTCATTTCAAGAGGTTGAGATGTTTACTAGATATGTTAGCAGAGGTTGTGGGTTTCTCAGGGCATCTACCACAAGTGGTACCAGTGTTGCATTTGAAAATGTTGATTCACCTTGCAAGCTAGCTAACAAGGAAGTGAATGAAAATCAGGTCATCAGTGATACATCTGATGATGAATGGAAAACTGGAGAGTCAGATGAAATAAGTGAGAGTGAAAGTAGTAGTGAAGATGATGTTAGTGAAAAAGAGTTGGAGAAAGATGATAATTGTAATGATGACATATCTGAATGCCAGTCAAAAGAAGGGGATAATGTGATTGATGGAGAAGGTGATGTGGACCAAAATATCACATTTAGAGTTGGTCAAGAATTCAAGAATGTGAATCATTTCAGGGAGGTCCTAGAGAATTATGAAGTTCAAGAGGTCTTCAAAGCTTAGATACAAAACAGTGAGAAATCAAGAGTAACTACAATATGTGCGAGGGATGGATGTTCATGGAGGATCCATGCTTCACTAATGCTTAGGGATCGTATCACATTTGTAGTTAAGACACTTGTGGACAGTCATACTTGTAGGAGAGAAGTTAGCAACGTGAATGTAACTTCAAAATGGATAGCAAAGAAACTTGCTTCCAATCTTAGGGCAGACCCTGGAATGAGCAACAAGGTAATTGAAAATATGTTGAAAGAGAAGTACAATGTGGATACAACTAATATGGGACTGTATAGGGCAAGATGGAGAGCTAAGGAAGAAATTGATGGGAGCCATGCAAATTCATTTAAGAAGTTGGAATCATATGGGGACATGATAAAGGCAAAAAACCCTTGTAATTCATATGTTATCCAATACTAGAATGGAAATAAATATGGAGAGGAGGATGCATATGGGGTGGTGAGAGTAAATCCACAGTTCAAGAGTGTGCTTGTATGCTTTGATGCATGCATATAAGGATTTTTGAAGGGATGTAGGCCATTCATAGGCCTTGATGACTGTCATCTTAAAGGTTTATATGGTGGAGTCTTAGTTTCTACAATTTTAGTTGATGGAAATAATGGGATATTTCCAGTTGTATATGGAGTTGTGGAATCTGAAGGAAAGGACAGTTGGCTATTCTTCCTCCACCATTTACATGAATCCATTGAGAGATGCATAGAAAAGGTTTACAATGGAACAATAGCCCCTCATGATATGCTCACATTTATAACTGACAAACAGAAGGTATAATCTTTTTCTTAAGCTTAAGTTCAAATTTATAATTTTTTTCTTAAGATCCCTCACTTATGGTTAGTAATATGATGTAAATCAATATGTTTTGTACAAGGTCTTATTGAAGCAATTTCAACCATTTTTCCAGAAGTAAACCATCGACACTGCAACAGACATCTATACAATAATTTCAAGAAAGTGCTTGGTGGTGGGCTTGCATTACGAGGTTATTTCTGGAGAGCCAGCAAAGCATACATTGTTTTTCAATTTCAAAGGGCCATGGATGGTAGGAAAGTAGAAAGGAAGGATGCATATGATTGGTTGATGAAGACTCCAGTTAGCATGTGAAGTCGATATGCATTTGATCACAGAGCCAAGAGTGATCAAATAACTAACAATATGACTGAGTCATTCAACCATTGGGTTGGACCATGCAGGGATAAACCAGTCCTTACCTTACTTGATGTAATCAGATCTAAGTTGATGGGTAGGTTATAGAAAAGGTATTCAAAGGGTTGTAACTTTAAAGAGACTATCACTCCAAGAATGAAGCAAAAACGTGATGATTTTCATAAAGGTGTCAGGTATTGTAGACCAACAATATCCGGAGGAGATAAGTATGAGGTACAGGATAACAGTGTTAGGTATGTGATGGACATGACAAATAACTTTTGTGAATATGAGATCAATATAGCAACTGGATTGCCATGTAAACATGTGGGAGCATGCATTCAATTTAATAGGTTACCTCTTCTGCAATAATGTGATTCATACTACTCAACAAATTGGTATATACTGGCTCATGAGGGACTGATTGATCCAATGTCTGATCTAAGCACTTTAGAAGAGAGATCCCTACTTTCACCACCAATGAAGAGATCAATTGGCAGACCAAATAATTCAAGGAGGAGAGAACAAGATAAGACACCTAAAGAAGATATTAGGAAGAGGTCTAGTACTGTCAGATGTAGTAAATGTAAATCATTTGATCACAATAGAAGGACATACAAAGGAGGTCCAATTACTGAGAAGAGGAAATCTTCTTCTAAGAATAAGGTACCTTGACTGAATTGTATCATTCTACAATTAGACTTTTGTGCATAAATCTTTAGCATTTTAATTCTTTGTTTTGTTGATGCAACTGTAGGGGAAAGAAAGTAGTGATATAACATCCTCTCAGGTGATAACTAGGTGCTCTCAGCAGATCCCTCAGGTGGTAACCAGGTCCTCTCAGCAGAGGTCACCTCAATAGAGGTCCCCTTACGTGGTAACTAGATTTTCTCAGCACAGTTGCCCTCAGTAGATGTCACCTCAGGTGGTAACCAGATCTTTTCAGCCCAGGCCCCCTCAAGTGGTAACCAGATCTTCTCAGCCCAAGTCTCCTTAAGTGGTAACCAGATCTTCTCAGCCTAGGTCCCCTTAGGTGGTAACCAGGTCCTCTCAGCAGAATTTTGGTGTCAAGGTAGTACTATTAACTGAATTATCATTTTCATGTTAGTGGTTTGTGCATAAAAATTTGAAATTTTAAAATATGATTTGTTGATGCAATTGTAGAGGAAAGCAATGAGTGATATACCTGATGATATATCATCCTCTCAAAGAGCAACAAGATCCGCCTGTGATCATCTACAACTACACAAGATGTGAT
This sequence comes from Telopea speciosissima, assembly GCF_018873765.1. Classification (NCBI taxonomy): domain Eukaryota; kingdom Viridiplantae; phylum Streptophyta; class Magnoliopsida; order Proteales; family Proteaceae; genus Telopea; species Telopea speciosissima. The sequence goes on from NC_057920.1 coordinate 43,694,566, forward strand.
TCAAAGAAGGATGGCAGCCAAGGCTATGAAAGAGAAGGCAAGGACAACCAAGTATAGCTACGATTCGATTCTTGTCTTGAAGCGATCTATGAAGTTGATGAGTTCTTGTGTTGGAGGTGCAGTGTTTTGGAACTGAAGTGTTTTGGAGCAGAAAGTTGGTGGAGCTGAAGTGTTTTGGAGCAAAAGGTTGGTGGAGTTGCTATCTAGGACCATTCTAGAGAAGCCAAGGCTATGGGTTGACTTATGATTGAACAAGTACTATTTTGATGGACCTTGATTGGAAAACATTTTATAATGTAATGGTTTGAGTTGGATTTGGATCAACAGTTTGTTTTATGCTTGCAAATACTGTTTTTAATTTGATGGATGAACCAATATGATTGGAAAACAATTAGTAATGTAATGGTTTGAGAATGGTCTGATTTTTATCCTAAAATTTGGTCATTGTGCAATGCAAATCACTTCTTACTGGATAGGTTTGTTTCTTGCTAAAAGGTTCATATACTAGAGACCAAACCAAACAGTAGAGTTGATGATTTTTTTTGCTGGATCTTTGGCTCTTGTACAAAGCTTTTCACCCATTTGGACTTGGGTTGCAAGCTTTTAAAACTTAACATACTACACTTAATGGATTTAAACAATATAATTTTAACATTCAAAATATCATAAAATTCCAAATACCATTCACTAAAATTCTGAAACATTCATTGAAACCAAATTGTACATTCATAATACCAAACAAGACCATGTTTACTGAACATCCCTTTCCCATACATTAAGTGCCCTTCCCCATACACTCCATCATATTTTCAGAACAACTACAACAAAGTTCAAGACAAACAAAGCAACCATCATTTGGCAAAACATCTTCATTGTAGCATTTGACTTTTTTCAGCTCAAACACTCTATTCTTAAACCTACAGAAGTCTTCCTCCTTTGTTGCTCCATCCTTTGTTGTTCTTTTACACTAATTTCACCCACATTATTTGGTGGAGCTGGATGTGGAGTTGGAACATTGGTGAGGCTAAATCGACCTGGTTCACTAATGGTATTTCACCATTGGAAGAAGTTGCAGCTACCCTTATTTTTGTCTGCACAGTTATAATATAGTCTATTCGGGCTGTCAGTCGCATTTGAGATCCTCACAGCAACTCTTTTCCTACAAAAACACAGTTTGTTCTCAAACTTAAGGTACCCTGAATAGCTCTCATTGACAATAGCAGAAGACATTTTACACGCAAACATAACATTGAATCTATATATTATTAATAGTCTCATCAAGGAATTAAATGATCAGCTTACTTAAATTTACATTTCTGAAATGGTCAACTTTTAGGGATGCTTGACCCATCCATATAGGCCTCTGTTAAGCAATGAAAGAATTGAAGGTTTCCCCCATTAATTGATGGTGTTGTTATACCCTATGCAAAGCCTTAATAATCCATAACCCATTGCTGTTAAGCTGACAACTACTACAGTTACTCCATTTGGTGTTTATAGAAGAACCATTGCAGAGATTGCTGAGTTGCATTTTAATCATGTTCAAGAATGATGTAGCTTCATCAAAAGGCTTTGCAAGATCTAATTTAATTCACTAACATATCACGGTCGTTTGCATTTGATGCCCCTGATTTTGGGCATTCTGGACAGCAATTTTGGGCTTCAGTGAGTAGTGAGATTTACTTAGGGACTGAGATATAGCAATTTTGGGCTTCAAATCTCATATACGATTGCACAAGCTGATTAGGTTTTTCCAACATTTCAAAAATAAAAAACGATTGCTCAATAAAAAATTCACTTTACCATTTCAAATGAAGAAAAACATAATGGTGGTCATTAATAAATTCATAAACATTACTTACAGCCAAGCTTGGAGTTGCAGGTCGAACCGAGCTTGGAGAAGTTGCAGGTTCAACAATGGTGGTCCACGAATCGACCTTGGAGAAGTGGCAGGTCCACAATGGTGGTCAAGGGTTTTGATTTGGGGATGAAGAGGAGCTGCAGGTGCGCACAAAGGGTTCTGATTTGGGGATGAGATGAGTTGCAGGTGCGTGCAAAGGATTCAGATTTGGGGATGAAGACGAGTTGCAGGTGCGCAAAGGTTTCCCCAATTTCAAACCCTAAAATTCTAAATGGTTGAAAGGGTTTTGAAACCCAATTGCCAAGGGTAGTTTCATCAATTCACACCCTATTTTTAACGTTGGTCGTCATGAATTGACGGAATGGGTTTATTTGTTAATGTTTGTAAACCTCAGGGGGGGTATGCAGAACTATCTAAAACTGGAGGATAAAAGTATACTTTCGTCAAACCTTAGGGATGGTATGAGTAAATTACCCAAAAAAAAAAAAAAAAAAACAAACAAAAACAAGGGGACATTGCCGGGCATATGAGAGGGTGAGACTTTCAAGGCATTAAAATCGGAGTGGGTTTTAATGACTTTTCCGACTCCCTGTGAGAGGGACACGGCCGTGGATGATTGCACGGCTCTGTATGAAATCTTTGGCCCTAAAAACAAAACAAAACTTAAAAAAACCCAAAACCCCCAAATCTTTTTATTTGGTGAAGAAAATCCCCACATCGAGAGCCGAGAGGGAAGAATCTCAGCCTCCTCTTTTTCTCTGGTTTTGGAACCCTAGCCCCTTCTTCTCGTCTTCGTTCCCAAGCTATATCAGCGGAGGCCGGCGAGTCTCCTTGTAAATATTTTGAGCCCCCTGCCTCCTTTCTCTTCTCCGTCTCCGTTCCAACTTGACAGCAGCAGCTACTCTTCATCCCACAATCTCAGTTGATTGCAGCGGCGGCGAGTCTTCTCGGTAAGTCCCTTCTTCTTCCCAATTGATAGCAGCGGGGAGTCTCCATCTATGCGTCCCTTCCACTTCCCTTGTTCTGCATCTGCTATTGGAATATGATTAGTTATTCTTCAGATTAGATTCAACCCACATGGAATGAGAAACTAAAAATGGCTAGAGTGGACCACCTTGATTGGGATTTTATAATTAATGAATGAAATTGAATTTAGTCTTTGTCTTTTTGATATGTTCCACAGAGTGTCAGCGACACAGAGCCCAATATGCTGGCAACTCACTGCATATGAACCAGGTATACTTAATTATGAAACCCTTAGATCAAAGAGGATAAATTCAAAAGTATCTACCATACCGAACTGACTTAGTGAATGAATGGGTAATACATAAACAAATCTATTCGTAAAAACTCAAATCTTCTGTGCAATTTTCCTTCTGTTGTTTCTGTACAGTATTACAGTTTCAGTTTTATTAACTGGAGCTGTAGTAGGCAGTTCCAGGCTGTGGAATATGATTATTTATTAAACTTGACATCCACACAGCCTTACCTGTTTCTGGATGCTCTTGGTCGTGTCATCTTGTTGCCAATTTACTGTTGATTATTTGTTGTGTGAAAGTTGCACTATTTTGAATTACTGATTTCCTAATTATATCGTGTTAATGTAATTATTTCAGTTTTGAGGCTTCATATAAAATCACTGTCTACATACTATTATTTTGTTTGTTAGGCGGTGCACATGTCTGTTACATAGTGAATATACGCCCGTATTTTTGCTTACAGAGCAGCTGTGTTAAACCCGTATTAAACATGTACCATATCATTGCCATACACATTTTATTCTGTCAGATTTTTGAAAAGTATTATTTCCATCAAGTCCGTTTAACACCCGCACATATTCATACCCGTTTTGTTTCCGTACCCGAACTTACTATGATCCAAACCAAAGTGAACCCTTTCTTTTAATTCCTTATCTATCCCAAAAATATCTTCATCTCATGGTTAAAACGCATTTAAAACTCCATTGTTCTTGTAATAAAATACAGAAAAATCGCACCCTTTATGCTAATGTTTAAAGCACTTATTTTATTAACATCCCCTCCCCCACCAGAAGAAAATGGTTATTATTATACTTTATATATATATATATATATATATATATATATATTATAATTTAAAAAATGGATTTTATGAAAACCCCAAATTCTCCGCCTAATGTTGTTAACCCCTGCCTCTTCCAGTCTGTTTACTCCTACGATGGAGAGGTGCAGGTGCCTTGCCTTCAAAGTTCGTACCCTAATCGCCGATTTAACAACCTTTTGGCTCTAAGCGAGCAGTACTTCTCACAGCTAGGTTCATGCCATTCTATGCCCTCTTCTTTCCACAACCCGTCCCCACCCTATCACCAAAACTTGATCGATAAAGAGTATCGTCCCCTATCATCCATCGTGTTAATGATGCAGAAGCTGTTCCATGGGCCGGGTCAAACCTGTTTGAGAACCCATATGAAGACGAACTGGGTCCAATTAAGTTTTGGGTTTAGTAGGATATTTTTGTTTTATTAATTGGGTTTATCTGAAGTGAGTCGATTAGGAGTTTGAGTCATTAATAATTTTCTTTTATTGCTATTGATAAAAACAGTATCGATGAAATCAATTAGCTCTCAGAACATCCAGCCAACTTTTGATGAACTTGAGAAATTCCGGAAGCTAGGGGAAGATGGAGATGGCGATACAAGTGGTTTGTGTACTTTATTCGCAAATTGAAAGAAAGGCCATTTCATGAAGGATGATGCAGTCATTGTGGTGAAGGGAGATCTGAAGAATCTGATGGGATGGGTGGAGAAAGTAGATGAAGAAAATGTCCATATTAGACCAAAAATGAAGGGCTTGCTGGTAACTAGAATATATTTATTCTTGCTTGAAGTCCATATGCTAGGCCCATACATCTGCATATAAAGAACATATATCGTGAAAATATATGACCCTTGTAATGTTTGGATTCTGCGGAAAACTCTTGCCGTTAACGAGAAAGAAATTTGCAAGTATTTCGAACCAGGGGATCATGTGAAAGTTATTTCTGGTGCTCATGAAGGTGCAACTGGTATGGCTGTTAAGGTTGAAGGCCCTGTCCTTTACATTGTTTCAGATACTACCAAGGAAGATGTAAGTGCTGCTCTGTAGCTTCAAAAAAGAAATGCTGAACTTGGGCGGTAGTTTCTTATTGTGGCATTTTTCTATCTCTTGTGTTCAGATCCGAGTATTTGCAGACAATGTTGTAGAAAGTTCTGAAGTATCTGTTGGTGTTACGAAAATTGGGACTATGAGTTACATGATCTTGTGCTGCTTGAGTAAGTGCAGATTTTTCATCAGATTTCTTTTATAGATATCTTATGTATAAGTTATTTGGTTGCTTTTTTTTTTTATCAAATTTGTTGCAGTAATATGAGCTTCGGTGTAATTATACGTGTAGAATGTGAATATTTCCAGGTAAAAAACACATTATTTTATGGTGAGTAGGTTGACTTTCGTCTACCCAATTACCTTGCAGGGGGGAAAAGGGTGGGAATTAGCTCAGGTGTACTGTTTCTTTTTCAGGTGCTTAAGGGAGTGTCAGAGAGACCTGAGGTTGTTCTTGTTAAGTCAAGAGAAATCAAAAGAAAAATTGAGAGGAAATTTAATGCTCAAAATCACTCTTAAGAATACTATGTCTGTGAAAGATATTGTAAGGATTGTGGAGGGTCCTTGCGAAGTGAGTTCCTCTCCTCTGTCTTTAGTCATCTTTTTTACTTGTTATCTTGTTTGGAACTAAATTTTTTTTTTTTTCATATCATCATTCTTAGGGAAAGCAAGGTCCTGTGGAACACATATATAGAGGAATTTTGTTCATTTATTATCGCCATCACCTTGAACATGCTAGTTATATCTGTGCTAAGTCTCAGTCTTGTGTAGTTGTTGGTGGATCTCGTGGCAACAACAACAGAAATGTAGGTTATTTCAGCTTTGCCAGTTTCTGGGTATTCTTCTTTTGTCTCTGATGATAGTAGGTTTCTTGCAGCTAATTCCTAGATGACTGCTTTTGCAGAATGATTCCTTGTCAATATTTGCGGGGCTCAGAGCTTCACCTCATGTCACCCAGTCCCCAAGAAGACCACTGAGAGGATCTCCATTAGACTTTATGTTTTCTAATATATATATATATACCAATCTTTTCTAGGATTCCCTTTCATACTATATATGTATGTATGTATGAAAAATGAGGGAAGAGGAAAGAAAAGACAAATGAAAAATGGGAAATAAATAGGAAAATGAAAAATGAAAGATAGTAAGAAGAAAGAGGCACAACCCAGCACGTCAGGAGAAACTCAGCTAGATGGGGTCTGCAACATGGATCCTTGTCCTCTAATAGGCTCTGTCCGAGGTCATACTTGGAACAAAACCTAGGCTATGCATATCTTTTGATGCAGAATTATCTCCAAACTGGGCTTTTTTTATTAGGAATAAGTCTAGGGTTGGGTTATATACATGTTGGGCCTTTCATCCCATGGGTTTTTTTATGTAATAGGGCACTTTTATGGGCCTAAAATATGGTAATTAGGTTGCATACGGGATTAGTTGTTTTAATTCCTTAGTTTTTATTTTTATGTAATTAGTGGTCATGTGATCACTTAAGTGAACATGTGACTTGGTTAAGTGGTCATGTGACAACTTAAGTGATCATGTGATGTAAGTTGGGCTGGATTAGGACTCTAGAAGTCTAGCCAAGTTTTGCGTCTATTTCATTTAGTATTTTAGTTTCCTAGTCAATTGAGGTTACTTGATATGTTAAGGATTGGTTTAAGCCTTTCCTTTTTAGTGTCTAAGTCTATTTTTGAGTCTTCGATATAAGTTTGTAAGGGAGGCCAGCATTGAACACGAATTTGATTAATAAAAACTCAGCTTTATGCTTGTTGCCTTTGTTGCTGCCTTTGCTCCATTGTGAGTGTGCCTTGTGAGTAATATCAAGGTGAAGGGATTGGTGGATCTCCAATCGATTCTTGCATCGTGAAGATCGGGAGGGTTGCTACTTATCTCCTTGCATCTTGTAGATCGGGAGACCCCATTGTTCATCTTCAAAGCTGCTGCCATTGAAGATCAGTGTTTAAGTAAGTACTTTATAGTTTCTGCAATCACCCTTCTTCTCCTAATCCTCTAAACCTAGCCCCATCAATTCCCATTGCCAATACTCAATCATTACTACTTTCCTCTTCGACCATTAATACCATAGATCCATTTGAACCCTAAAACCTGCAATTATTCTTCTTCCCTTCTAGAAGGTCACATGTAAGGTGATTTTCGTGAGAATTCTGCCGAGCCAAATCTAACCGTTAGAACCTGCTAAAAATTTGAACAAATCTTCCTCAAACCCTAAGAGAGACTCTATTCAAATTTCAGCACCGTCAACCCAGTCGATTGTGTGAAATTACAGTTTTGTCCCTCTCCTACTTCTACTAGGAAACCTCTATAACTCTAGATTTAACCATCTGATTTAGCTGTAACTTTCAGCATATATCCCCGTTCACCCTACCCACATTCAACCTAAAAATTCAGCCCCATCGATCACCTGATTTTTTGTTATTATAACCCTAGATTCTCTCATCTTCCCCCTTTCAAAACCCTAATCCTAGTTGCTGCCCAGAGCCATCTAACTTACTTCTACCTGTCCAAAACTCATAAAACCTAGTTCATTAGACTCCCCTACACTTGCCTAGCTTCACCACAGAAGATACCAATCCATTATCTTAACCCTAACCCTAAACTTGACCTACAACTCCAATTTTGTCCCATTGAACCAGCAGCTCAACAGGTCCTGGATGTCTGGCTCCTAGTAGGTCTCCTACCTATCTAGGACTACATTATCTTTCCTCACTCCTTCGCCTATGGTCATTTTAGGTCTGCCCCTGGTTCTTTTAGGTTGTGTTTGATTGTGTAAACCAGTTGGAGCTGACACTGATTCTGGATGGTATTCCACTGAGTTGCGTTCTGTGGATTCGTTTTTCCAAAAAATAAACTGTTTGGTTGTCATGATTCTGTGACGTGATTCTTCCTGAAAAACTGTTTGGTTACATTGAGTCTGGCAATTGGATTCACCCTAAATCTATCTGAAAAACTATTAGGTTACCGTGAGTCTGTCAATTACTAAACCTTAAATTTAAAAGTACAAGACACAACAATGCATGAATCCTCCTCAATTTGTCTTCCACATCTGAACTTGAAATTCAGAAACAAGAGGTTTTCAATTAATCAAAATTTGAAGTTGAACATGGGCTGAAACACAACACTTCCAATAACAATAAAACAAAAGTTCAGATTCCCCCAAGCCTCACTCTATTCTGATCGGTAAATCAGTTCACTTTAAGATAAGAAATTAAAAAAGAAACTACTGCTACATGAGAGTCATGATGGAGTTGAACCATCATCTCCTAGGAACAAACCCAGGTGCTCTTCCTTTTGAGCTAAAGACTCACCTACCTACATAAACCATGTCACAAAAACATACAACAACTGAACAAGAATGAAAAAAAACTTGTGAAGCAAACCCACAGGGGAACCATTAAAAGCAATCATTTAAAAGAAGGGCATTTTCCAGCAACATCACTTGAACTTGCATTAGAAAAGAAGGAAATTTTCCAGCTGGGAATCCACTCTAGTCTTTTTTTTTTGGTTAACTTCTGGTCTACCTCTCCCCCTCATTTCCGATTGGTTAGTCTTATTTCTTCCTATTTCCCTCCTATATTTTCTCTTTCTTTATCCAACATCAACCAATGTACAAGTAGTTAGATTGGTCATGTCCCAATTCCAAGTAGTTGGACTTATTTACAAGTCCATTTGGCCTTTTTGGGGGTTCTGGTTCCTTGTGGAAGTTAGATTAATTTCGACTTTGTCATTAATCAATTAGGCATCACAACCAGTCCTTATCCCCCCTACCCAAAAGAAAAATTATTATTTTTCACCTTCCTCACCCTTTACCCCCCCCCCCCCAAATTAATACTTTTTACCTTCCCTCTCTCTTAAAAGATAATCACTAAGCTCTTTCTTGTTTCTGTAACCGAATGTAATCCGCTATCACTAAGCTCTTTCTTCTTTCTTGTAGGTACTTATGCTAGCTTCCTTTATTTCTCTCCCAATGCCCCCTCTTTGGTAATAAGGTACTCACCAACTTCACTCCTCAAGGAAGATGCTGAAAAATAACCTGCAGCCTAAGAGCATGCCTGCCTCTACAACAGCCAGTGCTTAATCTAGCAGTGCATACCCTAGTGGTGGCCAAAAAACCCATAACAGCATAAAGTGATATAAATGTTTTGGACCACTTGCAATCTATGGAAGAGTGAAACCTGAAAGAATAGGAGAAAGGTTCAAGCATGATTGCTCACTTCCACAACCCTACCATCTGAAGTTTTGAAGATAGTTTCTAATCAGATCTGACATAATACAAAAACCAAAAATTAAATAGAACCCTAATTTTGGTTAAAAAGGTTTCTGGAAATCCAAGGCAGCAACCAAAACAATAGAAAGAAGACTAAATAGTCAGATTAGTTGCAAGAGTTCTGAACTGTAAATAGCAGCAGAAATAAAGGAAGGAAAGAAAGAAAGAAAGAAAGAAGAAGAAGAAGAAGAAGAAGAAGAGTTGGAGAAGGGGCTGGACTCTTTCTAATTGAGAGAGAGTCCAACAAATGTCTTTGTATATTAAGAGTAACGTAGTCTTAGATAGGTAGGAGACCTACTAGGAGCCAAACAACAGGATCAAATAACAAAAGGGGCTGCTGGTTCCAATGGACAACACTAGGATTTACCCCTTCCCAATCTAGGTCTAGTTTTTGTCCTTTTTTCACTTCCCACTCTACCCCTTCCCTCTTTTAGGTTTAGATTTTCTTCTTTTTTTATTTCCTTTTTTTACCCTCCCCCTTTAATAGGTTTAGGTATCTTTTTTTTGTTTCCATTTTGCCCCTGCCAGATTAAACCCTCAATGGGTTTGATCCAGTAGACCTTTATGGGCCGGGACCTAGGCAGTCTAGTTTTTTTATTTATTTTATTATTATCATTATGATTATTTATTATCATTTATTTTTTGGTATCTGAGACAGAGATTGCCGGTACTCCATGTATCGTCATCACCAAGGGGGGTGACTAAAATCAGGTGTCTAAAGAATGCCCCTCTTTGACTGAGACCCGTGTACCATTAGAGAGGCAAAGACAAGAATCACCATATTTTGTCACCCAGAGCATGTATTGCCGACATCCTGCTTAGGGATGGCGGAGGTGCAAATGCAAATGCAAAATCGAGCGATAAAACCAGAATCGGAAAAATCGATCGACAATTCATGCAAAATCAAGTAGTACGTGTGTGCTACTGTGATCGGCAATCTGCCATAGCTAGCCAATACACACTGGTATTGACCGAACTAAGGATGCGCAGGAAATGCAAAAATGAGATGCTTCAGAAAATCTGAGGGAGTAGTCTGGCTTCAAGGGATTTACAGGGGAGTTTCTGTTCTGATTAAGATTCTTTGAAAATCCATGGGAGTGTATTGGCTTCCAAGGATTTCCAAGGGAGAAGGTTCTTTTGCTGAGATCTTCTAAAAATCTGTGGGAGTGTGCTGGCTTCCAAAGATTTTCAGGGGAAAGGTTCTTTTCTTGAGATTTCTGAAAGATCCATAGAAGTGTGCTAGCTTCTAGGAATTTCCAAGGGAAAGATTTTGGATTATGAAATTCTTTGAAAATTCGTGGAAGTGTGTTGGCTTCCAGGAATTTCCAAGGGACAAAAAATAAATAAATAAAATCTTTTGCTGAGATTTTCTAAAAATCCGTGGAAGTGTGCTGGCTTCCAAGAATTTCCAAAGTAAAGATTCCAAGTTCTGAGATTCTCTGAAAATCCATGGAAGTGTGTTGGCTTCCAGAAATTTCCAAAGGAAAGTCTCCAAGTTCTGAGATTCTTAAAAAATCCTTAGAAGTGTGCTGGCCTCCAAGAATTTTCGAAAGAACGATTCCAAATTCTGAGATTCTTCAAAAATCCGTGGAAGTGTGCTGGCCTCCAAGAATTTCCAAAGGAAAGATTCCAAATCCTGAGATTCTTCGAAAATCCATGGAAGTGTGTTGGCTTCCAAGATTTCCAAGCTTCTAATTCTGGGTGTTGATTCTGATGCTGATTCTGATTCTAGTGCTGATTCTGATTCTGATGCTGATTCTGATTCTGCTTTTGGTGCTGATACTGAGGGAACACACTAGCTCCTATCTCTGGGGGAACACTCTGGCTCCTATCTCTGGGGGAACACTCTGGCTCCTAACTCTGAGGGAACACTTTGGCTCCTATCTCTAGAAGAACACTCTGGGTCTTATCTCTGGGGGAACACTCTGGCTCCTAATTCTGGGGGAACACTCTGGCTCCTAACTCTGAGGGAACACTCTGGCTCATATCTCTGGGGGAACACTCTGGCTCTTATCTCTGGAGGAACACTCTGGCTCTTTTCTCTGGGGGAACACTCTGGCTCCTAATTCTGGGGGATAACTCTGAGGGAACACTCTGGCTCCTAATTCCGGGGGAACACTCTGGCTCCTAATTCTAAGGTTCTGATTCTAGACTCTGGTTTTGGTTCTAGGTTTAAAGACGAGAACAAATGGCTATATCTCATAGTCATCAATCGACCTCAACAAGGATGGACGCTTGGCTTTTCCGCTCGGATTTCAACTTGGCAACATTCTAGTCAAAAAATCAAAGAGGATTGGTTTATGGCTCTCTAGGTAAGTTAGTCGTGAACAAATGACCCACAACAACGAACTTTGAAGGTTTTGGTGATTGGATGTTATACATGAATGGGTTTGATAGTGAGATGAGGCGAGTGTTTCCTCTCTTCAACAGAATCATCTCAGTCTGAGTTGAAAACACAAGCATACTCCTACACTCTCTTATTGTACCATCCCCGTCAACAAGGATGTCATTCTTCTACTATCAATGGGTATCTGGATTCATACATGATATTGAACTTCTCATGAGAGCTCGGCCCCTTGCAACCTTGTTTTCTTTTCTTTTTCTGTTATTTCTTCTTTTTTTTGCCTTTTTTGTTGTTTTTACTCTCTTTCAACACAACAGATAGTATTGGAGTCATGAGGGAAATGGCCAATGGTCATGTCTATACTTCAACTCAGGACAACATGAAAATAAAAATAAATGACTTGGAAAGAAGACAACGCTATTATTTGTGAATGGCGAGCTCACAAGAGAAATCATACCAATGAAGGATTAGGATAGAAAAGGACTAAGAGGTAAAACTCTTGGGAATCCACCAGAATGATAGACGGAAGAAAGAGTTTTCAGTTTGAGCAGACCATCTTCTGATGATAAAAGTAGTGACATTCTGATCCCTTTCGAGAAGCAAAGCTCGACCAATGGTTGAGCGAGCCCAAAGTTGACTTCTCAAGTTGCCTACGTATCCCGTATAAATCAGGAATCAGGTCGGACATAGTTCCTACCACAGATGATATGCTAGTGTCAAAATCTTGATAGTTAAGTTCCATCATAGCCGAGTGAGCTCGAAGCTACCGAAAGAAATCTCATCGCATCTAGCCTAGGAGGACTTTCTTAGGTTGTAATGGGGCTTAGGACTTGGCTTCAAAGGAAGGTAAAAGGCTCAAAGTATGCTCCCAGAGTCTACTTGGAATTTGACAACTTTTGCCACCAAGTGTCTTTTCTTTTCAATCTACAAGGACTTCCTCTTTCTTGCCCCTGTTTGGGCTCATGAATTGACATTGTCCTTTTCTCTTTCTTTTTCTTTTGCCCCTGTTTGGGCTTAGATTGAAATTTTCTTTTTTTCTATTGTCTTTTGCCCCATTGTGGGCAATCAAATTCCGTTTCCTCTTTGAAATTCTTGTTCTTGCCCTTCTTATTTTCATTTCTTTTTTTGATTTCCAAAAGCACTTTTCAAATTCCTTTTCGTTTTGGAATTTTTGTTCTTGCCCTTCTTCTTTTCATTTCCCTTTTTGATTTTCAAATGCACTTCTTTTCTTTGCTCTTAGGCAATTTGGACTGGACTTTGGCATAACATTTCCTAATCAAACCCTGGGAGTTGATAGGATTAAGCAGTTGAAGGGTATCCTGGTGGTGAGCTATGGGTGGGCCATGACAAGGCTTTCCAAAGAAGAGAGGTCCAAAAAGGGTGACTATTGGAGTTTAAATGCTTTGAGGATTTATTCAAGATGACAAGTGGCCAAGGATGGCCTCCCTTAATAGGCTCGATGAGGTAAGATTCCTGTTTAAGCTCCTTGCTCGTTTGAAGGGGAGCGGATGTATGGAAAGCATAGTTATCAAGGTGGGAAGGCAACCATGGTGTTTTAGAGGGTAAAAATACAAGGCGACACCACCATGGCGGCAAGGCGCCCGCTATGGCGCCCAAGGCGTCCAAGGCGACTAAGAAGTCTGGACGCCATGGCGACACCTTTATAACTATGATGGAAAGATCAAGATCTTTTACTATTAAGAGACTGTCCCCAAAAATGAACAAATGATCACTGTTGAACTTTTCCTTCCTATTGTTCTTTACTCTTTCTTTTCTTCTCTTTCCCTTTTCTTTTTTCTTGGAACAAGTTAGGTGATAGACCATCGCAAGATTCATCATCAGAAGATGGGACGAAGGAGGAAGAATCAATATACTCAGAAACACTTATTTCATTGATAAAAGGAGTAAGTACAGACTTCGTCCAGACTGTGACCGACTCAACATAAAGCCAAACATCTCCAACAGGGGAAGAAACTAAAGAAAATTGATAACTAGACTGACTTAAATCCGTAATCACATCAGACTGGGACCGACTTAACATAAAATGGAACATCTCCAACAAGAGGAGAAACAGAAGAAAACTTCACAACTGGACTGCCTATAACTCTAACAAACTCAAGTCCAAACATGACCATGAAAGCTCTGCAATTACCAGCTCTAAACCCCCTCGCCTTGTAATTCCTTCTACCTCAAGCTTCAACTAATACATTGCCTAATTCAACACCATTATGTACGATCAGCAGATGCTTGCCCTTAACCAGGATTGAGGTCGGGAATACTAATCTCAAAGCCAAATTGACCTAACATATTGTGAACTTCATCTCGTTGAGTCCCTGGCTCATTCAATCCTCTCATGTTGGTATCAACCCCGGTGATCTATGGAGAAGAAAGAGACATTTGTATCTTGAACGGTAGAGACAACATCCAGTCTATATTGACCACTCGGGCTTCCAAAGGATCCATTGGAGGAAGTGGTGGAGGATCACTGTTCTGACTCATGGCTTGAGATCGTCCTGAAGATGGTAACTGAAGTGAAAAGAAACTGGCTTAAGGTTGGATGCTGGTGAAAGGTCTGGTTCGCAGATGGAAAAATTCAATGACTAAAATGATGCCAAATCAAAACTCGACCTATGCACTGGGTCATTCTAAATGGATCTCTTTTGACCCTAATTCAAACTCACTTGGGAGCTACTCTAGTGTTCAAGGTTCTTGGAAATTGGGGACCAATCTCAAGTCCAGATGGTTTATCTCTCAACCAAAACAAAGCAAAAACCATACATGCAAGCATGCGAGTACCGGATTTTAAATGTTTACCCAAAACATATACATGTGAAACGACTCAAAGAAGGTTAGTTTGACAAGTTAGTTCATATCGGAACAAATCAACCCGGTTCTATGTTGGCCCAACTCATTGAAGACCAAGATGCTTAGCTCGGTTCATCCAAGTCGGAAGGAGTGAACCATGCTACATGGGAAAGCTTCTAATAGCATGGGAAACAATGCTCTGACCAATATGAGTTCAAACTTCCTATCCAAAACAAAGCCATTGATCGAAAATCACTTGACGTGGAGGTACCAAGTACAATAGGACAGAAATCTCGCCAAAAAACAACTTCTGAAAAACTGGACCGGAATCATATTTAATGGAAATTTTGACCCAAATTCATTTTGACTGTACGTGATCAAAATATCGAGGAAACAACTCAAGGCATTCTCAAATTTAAAAGACAAAAGGTAAAACCCATCTACCCTTTAGAATTTCAATGACTTGAATCTGGTTTGCTGGAAATCAATGATAAAATCAAATGACTCTTTGGCCTGAAAACGCTAAGGTCTGAACCACCTATCGTGGAAAATCAATTTTGTAAATAAAAAATCTAGGTAGAATGATTCTATTTCAAAGACTCTAATTGGTTGCCTTTGGATCAAGGGGGGCTGCTAGAGGTACAAAGATCCTAATGTCTCAACCACCTATTTTCGGAATGTGGAAAACAAAACTAACACATCATGCAAATCAAAGGTCCGGTTTGAAAGAGTCCAATGAGGCAGCCTAGATTAGGCCGAGCTAAAACATCTTGGTTGGCAACAAGTTGGATCGGATAGAACCAAGCTAAGGTAATTCCCACATGATAACACGACTGTACCAAACAAGTTAGTTCAAATGAGAATACCATCAACTCAATGGCAAACAAAGGAGGTATGCCAAAGTTGAAGGCACTCTCAACTGATGGATCAAACAAGGTGGTTCAAATTAGAACTTCTGTGTAGATGGCATTACATCGAATCAATCGCGAAACACTGTGTGATGGAGGAAATCGAATTCGTCCTCAACATCAAGGTACAAATGTGTAGTTCCCTATCAGCTGAGACACTATTTCTGGATTGGTCGTGTAGGCATCACCCTAATCACAACAATCTTGGAGTGGACATAGGAATCACCTTATGATGCCACCCCTATAGTGGAATGAAACACTGGTAGAGAAAACAAATACTTATACCTCAATGAAAAGAGGGTAGAAACTCAAAACCCCCGTTGGTGGGTGACCAATCAAAACAAATAATACTGTCTACAATAGGGGTTCTAATTTGAACCTCAAGCAATAATTGCATTAGTTGTGGTGAACTTAGGTATCGGATCTATGTTCCTACATGATGCATGCTGGGTTGGCATAGGACAGACGAGGTTCCCTTGACAGAGACTACCAATATACCTATCACTCGTCTACACGAAGTGAGTCGAAGGTACGTAACACATCTCCTTATATACTCATGGAGCCGAGCGGTCGATAATGATATAACCTTATGTTCTTGGGCGGACCCAATAAATACGCCAGTGACCATACTCGCCGCAGTCCATATTGTATAGATTAAGAGTTGTGGTTTCACAGTGGGCGATCCAAATCTACATAAGGGGCCTGCCTGCTACGCCACGAGGCTAAGCGAATTCTGTGCTATGCTCAATGCAATGATGTGAGTGCGAATGCATGAGAAGGAAAATTAACAATGAAAACTATATAAACTATAATTGCAAGCAACCTAAGCAAACAATGGTCAATCAGGAGTCTGACTTAAGTCCCTAGTGAAGTCGCCACTGTAAGAACCATGGATGAAAATCCACATTCCCCCCGACAGGAGGGTTTCATTCTCGTGCGAACCGGATCTCGCCAGTGAACCCAAAAGTAGGGACCCTGATCCCTCCGAAGAGGGCCAATGGGTAATATTGAAGCCGCCACCTAGAAGGGGTCTAGGACCCATAAATGTTCCCACTGGGGGAAAGACTAATGACTCAATGGATAAAGGCCGTGGTCCACCAAGATCATTGGGTAAGTGTCAAGTTACGGACTGGGAAGGTGTTAGGCACCCAGTCTGCCCGGCTGGAACCGGTCGTCCTTTCCTTTGACCATTTGCTTGGATAGATCTTGCTTGCAACCCAAAAATTAATTATTCTAGATCCAGGTCATCCTAAAACTTGGCACCTAAGACTAGGTAGCCTTACACCAAATTCCTATATCATTCTTTTTTTTTTTTGGTAGGAATTCCTATATCATTCTACCCTAGGGTATTTAAAGTGATTAAACCGACATAGCAAACAATTAAGCTGATAAAAAATGGTGAATATGTACAGTCTAATCACATTAGCACATGCAATAAATAGCTAAATTATTCTAATTTGGCTTGACATGGTATGCGTGGAATTCACATATCCTACTCATGTCAAGTAAGCAACAAAAGAATTACTAAACATCTACGGGCTATATGACGGGCTAGTCCAAATCCCATCCTACACATCTACGTCCCACGGGGTCCCAATATATTTCGTGTTTCAACTCATGGCCACCGGATGGGCTCTTTCCTTCTCACACATACCAATTCTAAGACCGACCAAAAGCAATCGAGTGATGCATTCCCGAGATCCCACTTTAGACGGTAACATGCACTCAAACCCGAGTGTGGGTTATAGCCTCTCTACTCAAGAGGCCCAATCTTGGCCGATTGGCTGATGCCCAAATCAAAGCCAAAGCCAATTGGCCCCAAATCAATATGGGCCAAAGTTTGAACTAAACCAAATCCATGTCTTGAAACCTCAAGCTCAAACCCATTTCTTAATTAATTGATTTATCAATGTTGGAGGCCCAGCCTGAACCTAGGCCCAAAATCACTCTCAAATTCATTCACATTGAAAACCATATGCCCAAATTGCTTTAACCTTCATGGATCCATGCTCAATATACTATTCAGGCCAGATTAGCCTAGAAACAGGCCGAAAGGCCTAAGCCGGATTTGACAAAATCCTAAAACCGACAAGGAAAGCCAATTGGCCTCAAATCAATGTGGGCCCAAATTTGAAATGCGGCCCATACCCAAAATCTGAATTAAACCAAATCCATGTCTTGTAATTTCAAGCTCAAACCCATTTTGTAATTAATTGATTTATCAATGTTGGAGGTTCAGCCTGAACCTAGGCCCAAAATCACACTCAAATTCATTCTCATTGGATTAATAATCCTAAAACTGACGAGGATAACCGATCTCATTTATCCCATTAAACTCAGATAAATATCACCCACAGAGCTTACACCAATTCCCTTGGTCCACTTTCATTTAATTTATTTGATTCATTTTGATATATGCCTTTAAACCAAGTCAGAACCTCTTCTTAGAATCAAGATATAATAGACAATCAGAGGAATGGTAGTAAACAAAACCAAAGAAACAAGGGTGAAGTTGAGATGGGATATGCACGAAATGGATCAAACATAGCATACCAACATGAGATGGGTTATTCCGAGCAAGGGGAAGGGGAGCATGCAACAGATTGCAACAAAGCAAACATGAGATCACAGTGTTCGATCTAAAATAGAACAGCAGGTGAATGGGGCATGGCAGCACAGCAAATTACAATGTTTCATGGATTCAAGAATGAGCAAAAATAAAAGAAATGAGGCAGGGAAATGGGGACAGATTGCGCATATGAGTCAGAATAAAATAGAGCAAATAAAGTGAGGATAAGAATATACCTGAGGGTCTTCGTGTGGCAACACGACGCAATCGGCAGTGAACTTTGAAAGCAGGGGATAGGGACTTATTACAAGTTGGGAATCAAAATGGGGAAGGGATTATTACAAACCCACTCAAAGAGAAACAACATGATAAAAATGAACAAAACCAAATTAAAAGAAGGTAACAGCGTGAATCGCCGCTGCACCAGTATCTCTTTTCACTCCATGGACGTTGCAAGCTGGGCTCTCTGAGGTTGATTGGCGCTGCTAGTTGTGATTAGCAGATGGAGATGGTGGGTTTAGGGGAACACGATTGAGGTTCTGGCTAGTGGGAATCGATAACAGAGATGGAAAAATGGGTTTTATGATTCGATTGTTGGTGGACTCTAAGATGAGGATGAAGGTTTCAATCGGAGAAAAGAGATGGGTTTTAGCCAGATTTTTTGAGGTTACTGGCACGGAAGAAAATTGGAAAGTAAAAATGAAAAGAAGAAGAAGAAGAAAGATGATCAACAACCGGTTTTCCTAAGGCTCAGGGGAGCTTCTGGCAAGCTCTGTCTCAGTCCATCTCAGTCGCTCTTTTTCTTCCTCTTTCTTACTATGTTTTTTTTAATCCTCCTTCCTTCCCACCTCTTTGTCTCTCTTTTCTCTCTGGTTTTTTCACTCTCTTTGTCCTTTACTCTCCTCTCCTAAAAACCCTCCTCCTTTCACTCCTTTTCCTGTGTTTTTATTTTTTCACTCTTTTAGTCCTTTCGTCCTTTCTCCCCTTTTTTGATTTCTCTGTCCTCTCCTCAATGACGGCTGCAATCCCCTTTTGAAAAATCTCTTCTCCTTTCTTTTGAAAACCCTCCCCATCCCCTTTTAGGGTTTAGGCTTTTTACTGTTTTACCCCTTTCTCAATCTAGATCTAGGTTTTATCCTTTTTTCACTTCCCACTTTACCCCTTCGCTCTTTTAGGTTTAGATTTTCTTTCTTCTTTTTTTATTTTCTTTTCTTACCCTCCCCATTTAATAGGTTTAGGTATCTTTTTTTTGTTTCCCATTTTGCCCCTGCTAGATTAAACCCTCAATGGGCTTGATCCAATAGACTTTCATGGGCGGGGACCTAGGCAATCTAGTTTTTATTTTATTTTATTATTATCATTATGATTATTTATTATCATTTATTTTTTGGTATCTGAGATAGAGATTGCTAGTACTCCATGTATCGTCATCGCCAGGGGGGTGACAAAAATCAGGTGTCTACACAGATGTGAAGGATAGAACCACCTCCGAATTGAAGATGATCCTCCCAGCCGTCATGGCGTAAGGAGTCAACTGGATTCCACCAGTCCTTTTCTACCTTGATAGAACCACAAGGATACACACTCATAAGGAGCAACACTCAACAGAGCAGGGCAGCAACAATGGCAGCAAACAAAAGCTTTTCATTAATCAAATTCGTATTCAATGTTTGCCCCCTTACAACCTTATATAAAAGATTCAAAAATAGACTCCTACTCTAAAAAGGAGAGGCCTAACTCAATCCTTGACCTATTAGGTAACTTAAACTGACTAGGAAACTAAAATACTAAAGGAAATAGACTCAAAACATGGCTGGACTTATAGAGTCCTAATCCAGCCCAACTTACATCACATGACCACTTAAGTTGTCACATGACCACTTAAGTTGTCACATGACCACTTAACCAAGTCACATGATCACTTAAATTAAACCAATTGGATGCAACCAATTTGAACCGGTTCAATTAAAAAATATAAAAATAAACTAAGTATTGGGCTAATCCTGTATGCAACCTATATACCCCTAGTTTAGGCGCATTAAAGTGGCCTATTACAGAGAAAACCCTTGGGATCAAAGGCCCAACATATATATATCCCAACCCTAGACTTATTCCTAATAAAAGAAGCCCAGTTTGGTGATAATTCTGCATCAACTCTCCCCAGCTTAAAAAAATTCGTCCTCGAATTTTGTAGTGGTAAGGGGGAAACAACATGTGAGTAGTAGATTTGACCATTCCCAAACAAAACTCAGGTGGGGTAGGAACATTAGAAATATAGTCTTCCAGGCGTGGAGCTTTCTCTTTGAAGAACCATGGTGGCATAACAAACTCTATGTGTTCGATCTTTGAATCACTCGTGAATGACCTATCCATAGAGTCTTCAGTATTAATAACCTTCTTAAACACCAGCTCCACCTCTTCATCTTCCTGTATTAGCCTTATCTACATTGGTTTCTTCGACATAGACCACTTCAGTAGGATCTTCTACATGTTGATGTTCCATCTTTGAAGCTATAGGAGTGGTCTCTTTCTTTTCATCACAATTCACTGCTACTTCAGATTTATTTTCAACTTCCTTTGGCAATGAAAATATGTATTTTCTATACCTGTCTGTGTCTTCTCTGTAACCTCAGAGTCTATCCCTATGATGTCTGGCAGGCGTGACTCTTTGTTCTCCCAATCGTTGCAACTTATCCAAGATGGCTTCATTTGCAGTCCTTTGTTCAGCAGCAAATTTCTGGAACAATTCCAACATAGCAGCCATAGGATCTGCTGAAGGATTTACTACTTGATTAGCATGCTGATCCATGGCTCTAATACAAAATAATGTAGTCCTAGATAGGTAGGAGACCTACTAGGAGCCAAACAACAGGATCAAATAACAAAAGGGGCTGCTGGTTCGAATGGACAACACTAGGATTTAGGTTAATTCCTATGGTTAGGGCAGGATAATGAGAATATAGTTTATAGGATTAAACTAGGCAGGTTTGGGGAGTTTAGAAAGCTAGGTTCGGTTAGGTTTAGATGAGAATTCAAAATTCCAGAAATTAGGGTTAGGGTTTCGGGTTTTGGGTTTAGAAATTAGGTCAAATTTAGGGTTTTGAAAGACAAATAGGGGTAGCAGCTTGGATCGAGTGTAGGGGGTGTTAAGGAGAGGCTGCGGTTTGAAGTTGAAGTAATTCTAATGGTTAAATATGGCTGGGCAGCAAGATCTAGGGTTTAATGGAGTTGGGGTTTATGGGATTCAAACAAAAAATAAAGGGGATCGATTGGGGGAAAGAATTAGAGGGTTAGAAGAAGAAATTGGGTGTTAAACTTACTGGAGATTCCACTGGCAGCAGATTGAATAGATGTGAAGGATAGAACCGCCTTTGAATTGAAGAAGATCCTCCCAGCAGTCACGGCGTAAGGAGTCAACCGGATTCCACCAATCCCTTTCCACCTTGATAGAACTACAAGGATGCACACTCACAAGGAGCAACACTCAACAGAGCGGGGCAGCAGCAATGGCAGCAAACAAAAGCTTTTCATTAATCAAATTCGTATTCAATGTTTGCCCCCCGTACAACCTTATATAAAAGACTCAAAAATAAACTCCTACTCTAAAAAGGAGAGGCCTAACTCAATCCTTGACCTATTAGGTAACTTAAACTGACTAGGAAACTAAAATACTAAAGGAAATAGACTCAAAACATGGCTGGACTTATAGAGTCATAATCCAGCCCAACTTGCATCATATGACCACTTAACCAAGTCACATGATCACTTAAATTGAACCAATTGGATGCAGCCAATTTGAACCGGTTCAATTAAAAAAACAAAAAAATAAACTAAGTATTGGGCTAATCCCGTATGCAACCTATATACCCCTAGTTTAGGCTCATTAAAGTGGCCTATTACATAGAAAACCCTTGGGATCAAAGGCCCAACATGTATATATCCCAACCCTAGACTTATTCCTAGTAAAAGAAGCCCAGTTTGGTGATAATTCTGCATCGAAGAGACAAAACAAAGGATACAGCTGGGAATAAAGGGAGAGCCAGCTCCATAGACTGACGATACTCTCGATAGATGTGTACCCAAAATGCCCTTACAGCTAGCACTCCCTCTCAAGCTTTAGCATATATATCAATCATGCGGAGCTTGTTACAAATATAATCACCCTTCCCACCAACTAGAGATTTAGTAAAGATATCAGTAAGTTGTTCTCCAGTCTTGACATACTTTGTAGATATGACACCTTGTTGAAGTTTCTCTCTTACAAAGTGACAATCCACCTCAATGTATTTGGTCCTCTGATGGAATACAGGGTTTGAGGCAATATGTATAGCCGCCTGGTTGTCACACTACAATGGCATAGGTGTAGAGCTCTCAAACCCTAGTTCAATCAACATCTTCAACCAAACCAATTCACAAGTAGCATGTGCCATGGCTCGATATTCTGATTTTGCACTCGATCTAGCCACTACACTCTTTTTTGTTCTTCCACGAGACAAGATTCCCTCTCACAAATATACAGTAGTTGGTAGTTGATCTCCGATCGATTGGTGATCCAGCCCAATCTGCGTCAGAAAATCCCTCAATTCGAGTATGACCATGATCAGTGCACACTAACCCTCGTCCAGGAACCTTCTTGAGATACCTCAAAATCCGAATGATAGGATCCCAATGAGATGTCCTAGGAGATGACATGAATTGACTTACAACAATCACCAGAAATGAAATATCTGGTCAAGTGGATGTCAAGTAATTTAGCTACCCAACCAGCCTTCTATACCTTTTTGGATCATCAAGGAGATCTCCCTCGTCTGCAACAAGCTTGATACTGGGATCCATTGGGCTGTCAAGAGGTTTGCACCCTAGCATCCCAGTCTCCGTAAGCCCAGTCTTTGTAAGCAAATCAAAAGTATATTTCCGTTGTGAGAGAGATACTTTTCTTGGATCGAGCCACTTCAACTCCTAAGAAATAATTCAACTTTCCCAAATCTTTAGTTTGGAATCTCTGTTGAAGATGAGATTTCAAACCATCGATTCCTGTAGAGTTATCACCAGTAATCATAATGTCAGCAACATATACGATAAAAAAGACTCTCCCAGCACTTGTCCGACGGTAGAAGAGAGAGTAATCACTATTGCATCGTGATAGACCAAAATCAAGAACAACCTCTGTAAATCGCCCAAACCAGACCCGTGGAGATTGTTTCAGTCCATACAAAGATTTCTTCAGTCTACAAACTAACCCATACTCCCCCTGAGCAACAAACCCTGGAGGTTGCTCTATATATACCTCCTCTTGGAGATCACCATGGAGGAAGGCATTTTTGACATCGAGCTGATGCAAGGGCCACCGATGAGAGGCGGCAAGAGAGATCAAAACTCGAATAGAAGAGAGCTTGGCAACCAGAGAAAAGGTATCTAAGTAATCGACACCATACACCTGTGCATAGCCTTTGGCCACCAATCGGGCTTTCAGGCGAGCAAAAGATCCATCAGCATTAAGCTTGATCACATGGACCCACTGGCAACCAATGGCAGATTTCCCAGGAGGCAGTGGAAACCAGGTCCCAAGTGTGATTATGGTCCAAAGCCTGTAATTCTTCCTCCATAGTTGTCCTCCAGCCAGGAACAGATAATGCCTCTGCAATGCTCTTGGGAATAGGATGAGATGCAACAGTGGAAAGGCAGGTCTGAAAGCTAGGAGACAAACCATTAGAAGAAACATGAAAAGAAATTGAATGTTTAACACATTGACGGGTACCTTTCCGATGAGCAATAGGCTGATCCAAATCAGAAAGGGGAGGATCAGGGGTAGGATCCACAGATGGCAAGGGCGTGGCAGCAGGCGGGGCAGCAATAGGGGCAACAACATCCTCTCTCCAATGAGGTTCACGGTGATACACATGAATAATGGGAGGCCGAACAAGGGGCTGTACAGGAGGCTGCACAAGAGGCTGAATAACACAAAGGAAAATCCTCATCCAAGGAGGGATCCTCAATAGGCTCATGCACATAAGATTGAGATTCGAAGAAAGAAACATCAGCAATAACAAAGTACTTGCGAAGGACAGGAGAATAACATCGTTACCCCTTCTAAACACGAGAATATCAATGCATTTAATGGCTTTGGGGTCTAGCTTCGATAACCGAGGATTATGGTCACGAATAAAGCACACACACCCAAAGACACGTGTGGGCAATGGGAACAAAGACTTAGAAGGAAAGAGCAAAGCATGAGAAATGCCCCCACCTAGAATAGAGGAGGGCATTCGGTTGATAAGATAACAAGCAATCAACACGGTATCAGCCCAGAAAGCTTTGTCTACCTTCATTTCAAAGAGAAGGGACCGAGTTACTTCCATCAAGTGATGGTTATTCCATTCAGCCACACCATTTTGTTGAGGTGTGTTGGAACAAGAAGACTGATGGATGGTTCCACGAGTGGTCATAAAGTCAGAAAAAGGAGCAGAAAAATACTCACAAGCATTATCACTCCGTAACATCTTAGTGAAAGTTCCAAATTGATTTTTAATTTCAGCAATAAAGGAAGAAAAGATGGAAAACAACTCAGAACGACTTTTCATTAAGTATAACCATGTCACACGAGAGTAGTCATAAACAAAAGTAACAAAATATGTAAAACCCAACTTAGAAGACACATGACAAGGACCCCATACATCGGAATGAACCAAAGAAAAGGGTTGTAAAGCCCGTTTGTTGACACGAGGGGGATAACTCACACGGTGAAGTTTCCCAAACTGACACGACTCACAATCTAAAACAGAAAGATAACGTAAACTAGGAAACAGTTTTTGCAAACTCTGTATAGACGGATGACCAAGGCGGGAATGGAGCTGATGAGGGGTGGCTGTGCTAGAACAAGCAACGGAAGACGTGTCCTCAAGAAGATATAGCCCCTCCGAGACCTTGCCTTTACCAATCGTCCTCTTCGTCCGCAAATTCTGAAAGACACAAGAATCAGGCAAGAAGGTTACGGAATAGTTGTAATCATTGGTAAGTTGACGAACAGAGTACAGCACTGCCAGGTATTCCCATAGGTCCTTCACAGTGTTAATGTGGGCCACAAGATCTACAATATTGCTGTCCATAGAGTTGAGCATCTGACCCAAGATGCAAGCATCAGCAACCTCCCAAGCATCGGCAGTCATAGTGGCTGGTTTCGTGCCAGTCAAATGATACTTCTCACCCCTTCTTGTGATAACCAGGGTCACAATCTTGTGCCATTGTTTGTAGTTCTGACTTCCCTCTAGCTTCTTAGAAGTCAGAAAATTAGGAGATGAGGATACAACCTCAGTCACAGCCTTGGTATCTGTCGAGGTCTCTCCCATAATCACCACCAAAGAGAGACACCAAGTACCAACAATCAACTATAATCAGCCAAAATAGGCTTCAAACAGTGGGAACAGCCCAAAACAGTCTTCAATCTCAGCCAAACTAGGCTAGAAACAGTGCAACCAGCATCAAATAGGTAGCAACCAATAGCCCAATCACCAAAAATAGCTTAGTACTTCAACAAAAAACAACCCGATAGCAGGACAGCAGTGTAACAGGGACAAGCACATCAACAAACATCCCATAAAATGCAGCATACATTGACCCATCTCAAACATGGATTGCAGCAATGAAAAATCACCAAATAGATAGACCAGAAATTTCTCTCATTCAAACCAAAACAGTTCAGAACTTCAAACCTGAGACAGATAAGGATTTGAAGCTTCTAGATCATTGCGGCAATCCCTCGAACACTTTCAAGACATCAAAGATGGGGTAAAGTACCCCTATAGCAGTGGAGACCCTTAGAAAGTCTTCAAAACCCCTTAAGAATCTGTCACCTTCTTCTTGTGGTTACAGAAATAAGAAAAGGACTGAAGAAGAAAGTGAAGCAAGTCCCGATGGATCAGATATGCTCTGATACCTTGTAAATAGCCACAGAAATAAAGGAAGGGAAGGAAGAAAGAAAGGAAGAAAGAAAGAAAGAAAGAAGAAGAAGAAGAGTTGGAGAAGGGGCTGGACTCTTTCTAATTGAGAGAGAGTCCAGCAAGTGTCTTTATATATTAAAAGATAAGACAAAGGGTGCAGCTGGGAATAAAGGGAGACCCAGCGCTTGATGCTACTCTCGACAGATGTGTACCCAAAATGCCCTTACAGATAACATGAATGTAGAAGTTATTGCATTCTCGATTTCTTTACTAGATTGTAGTAATTATTTCCCCTTTTTTTTGGGTATTTTACATTAGTTTTGACATTGATTTTACATATAGCTTCATTAAAGCTTCACGCCTTCACCACGTGTCAATCCATTAAATGGTGCCATGTCTGTTGACATACTGAAGGGAACTAAAGGTGTGCTGGCTTTATAGTTGATTAATGTTGGTATTATATATGTATTGCTAGTAAACCCAAAGGGAAACATAGGGAAACAACAAAAAGGAAATTTTATTAATGAAAGAAATGAGTGCAACAGACAACCATATGAGAAATATCTGAAACAGAGAAGCAAAGAGTCAGATTACTTCATTACTTCTCATGCTCAGAGTCAACTCAGGAAGTGTGGGAGGGAGGGTCATTGTTTTATTATGCACTTTCTTCAAGTTTAAGAGAAAAGCCATCATCATACAGTCATTCACTGTAACATTCTTGTAGTCAGTAGTCTTTCAAGATAGAATCACCAATACACTTTTAAAACCTGGAATCAGACATGGGATCGGCCTTCATCTATTCCATTTTCGAAATGTCACCATGTTTTCGTCCTTTAAGAAATTAACGAAGTAGGGAGATAAAACTGCCACAATAGATCACATACTTATTGAGTTCAAATGCACAGCCTTGCCTCAAAGGAAAGAAAAATGGTTGTCTTACCCTTTGAATAATTGAATAAACAAACATTTCATACCAATTTTTTTTTGTATCCAACAGGTTCAAAAAGATTTGGTGAGTTAAAAATAATGAAGTGGTTAATGATTTCAGGTCTGTTATAAGTGCCTAACAGATCCAAAAAGCAATGGAAGGGGTGCAGCTCATGTAACAAACAATAGCAGATTAATAGATTTGCTTGAACTTACACAAACAGTAGCTGAAACTCCAATCAAACTAATAACCTAGCACCTAATTTATTGTATCGAATATTGACTTGTATCTACCTGTCAGTGAAAAAAAATTTGACTTGTATCTGAAGTGAATGGGAAATCAACAACTGGAATTGAAGAGAACACAAGCATCCAAAAAAAACAGCCATGTGCATATGTGAGAAAGGAAATGGGGTTTTCCTGCAGGAACAGCAACTCTGCTTTTATTCAATGTCCAGAATTTTGAACAATATAAACTCCATCGATATATTGGACAGGGGAAGAGAAGAGAAGAGAAGAGAAGAGAGAGAGAGAGAGGCTGCTTTTCTGATTCTCCAATTTAGGACATCACGATATATTGGATGAAAACAAATAGTACAGCAACTGATGAAATAAAAACCATAATAATGGATAAGAGATGTAGGGATTTGTGAAAAAAATAAAAAATAAAACCTAACAAGCAGCAACAGAGGGACAGAGTGAGAGAAGAGTGAGAAAGAGAGAGTGAGAGAGAGAGAGCGCCAAGATCAGAGAGGCATACACTTTCACAGCGTTTGAGGAAACTTCACTGATGTATGAGTTCTAAGGAAGAAGACGACAGCGCTGGCTGCGAGCTTTTTCTGGATCTCTGGTTTTAGGTCATCACGATATTCTTCTTCCAACTTGGATCAGGGTATTCAAATGGCATATAGAATCATGTCGTTCATATCTGAGTTCACCTCTTAAGGTGAACTCAGGAATGGATCATCTTTAGTAGAAAATCTGGAATCATGTAATTCTGACAATCCTGTGGAATTGGTCAACCAAACAGTTTTTTTAATTCAGAATCACTTTTCCGACAGAATGTAATTGTGTTGATTTACGCAACCAAACGCAACCTTAGTTCCTTCAATTGGGATCATATCACTCCTCTTTACTGGGGCATCCCTAGGCCTTCGGTGAATATGACAAAACCACCTTAAACGACTCTCTCGGAGCTTGTCCTAGATTCAGTATGGAGCGAATTGTTCAATGTTAAAACAGGTTCATGATCTCCAAATCCATGAGTAAATTAAAAAATTTTCCTACCTTTTGTCATGTTACAATGTTACTAACTGAAATGCTTTGGAGTGGTTTACGTTTTTTGGATAGTGGATGTATGTAAAATAGCTCCTTCAAGATGTGTTTTCCTCTTTCCATGGAGAATGTCAGGTCCTTCCTTTAACGTCTCTTGATTTGTCTTCTTTCAATTCCCAACATAACAATTAGTTGAATTTCAGGTGGAATGGGTGAAGGGCTGTGGTTGCTGTCTGATGTATTGGTCAATGTCAGAAAGTCCGGAGAAAATACTGCCATTGGGATTGTACGCCAAGTGCTTCCGCTATGATCATGTATTCTTAGCAAATTGAATTACCAAAAGTATTAGAGTATCTTGGGGTTGATTGAAAAGAGAATTAGTTTTCTTTTCCACTAATACCATTTTTTAATCCTGCCAGGATGGTTCTTGCAAGGTTGCTCTTGGATCGACTGGTAATGGAGAGATGGTGACTGCACTGCCAAATGAAATGGAGATGGTGGTGCCCAGGAAATCGGATAAAATAAAGATCATGAGTGGTGACCAAAGTGGTGCTACTGGGAAGCTAATGATGCATGAGCTTGCTTGAATAAAAGCATGAAATCTCGCATCCTCACATGGACATGGACAATATATGAGGCAAATTAAAGTCAAGCGTCCCCACACCCAATCAACCACACATCAACTGTGCAACAACGAATGTGGCACCACCACCACCACCACCACCACTACTGTCACCGCTTCGACCAAGACCCCAATCAGAAAGAAGCCTTATCTAATATTACCGGCAGTAGTAGATGACTGAGTCTTGACTTTGTAGTTTATTTATTTATTTTATTTAAGAAGAAAAAACACCCTTTTAAGTTTTAAGTCATTGGTGGTTGAGCAATCTTTCCCCAACTCAGAACTACTCACTTTAATTACATCCCTCGTACATCCAGCTTTCTTGCTGCTAATGTACAACCCCCAACCTCCATCCGCCTCCCTCTTTCCCTCTTTTCTTTTCTTATGCACAGCCTTAGTGGGTCCATGGTCCCTGTTCAGTTCTCTCTCTCTCTCTCTCTCTCTCTATCTCTCTCTCTCTCTCTGCATTCTTCATTCTTCATGTTCACATCAGTTAGCTGAACAAATCGTGTGAGGTGTTATTTCCTATGTCTCGCTCTCACCATTCTTCAGGGTTCACATCAGTTAGCTGAACAAATCGTGTGAGGCGTTACTTCTTCCTTTCCTACACGCTTGTCTTTATATATAAACAACGCATTTCTTGTTCATTTCACCATAACGAGAGAGAGAGAGAGAGAGACAGAGAGAGAGAGAGAGAGATGGGGAATATAGAGATGGATAAGGAGAGGTTAACGGCGGAAATGGCATTTAAGGAAGATTCATCTTCCATTGTGATCAAAATCCGGCGAAATTTGCCGGACTTCTTGCAGTCTGTAAAACTCAAATACGTGAAATTGGGTTACGGGTATGCATGTAACTATGCGACTGTTGTTGTGTTCTTAGTGGTTGCTCTTCCCTTTTTCTTAGCCTCAGCGGTTCAGCTCAAACGTCTCAGTTTCGACCAGGTCCCGGAATTAGATTTATGGATTACGACGAGGCCCACCCTTCAGTTAGACAACACGTTGGTTGGGCTGTCCGGTGCCGCCGTTCTGGCCTTCCTCCTTAGGTATTGATGGCACGGATGGGATTGTTAAAGTGGATGACACTTGGATGTTAAGATTTTGGAGATGGTCATTTTGGCAAAGTTAGCATAACAGGCCCCTGCATCTTTCCACCTCCACCCCTTTTCTAGGTAAAGAGCATTAAAAGTTTTCTAATAGACGGATGGATACTTCTCTGAATTGGAAGGCTATGGTTGAGCCATCATGTTTCTGATTTTCATTTCCTTCCTTCACACTTTTGATCTGCATTATGGTGCCATTAACTTGGCATTGTAAATCGTGGCAAACACGATACTACTGCCCGATGTAGGATCAGATCGTCATTGTTTCTAAAAGATTCTAATTGGAAGGAAACAACAAATTATCATGCTTTAGCATTTTTAAAAATTTGAGACTCATGGCCATTTTAATTAACATGCTGTGGCAAACATGATTTTGTTTAAAAGAAAAAGCTTTTGATTCAAAAGATTCAATTGGACGGCATAACGTATTAGCATCTTTAGCTTAGCAAATACATTGTAGTTTAGTATATGATCAAATCTCAGAATCAGCCATATTAAGTGCAAGATTAAATGCTTCTAATGATCTAGTTATAGAATGGATTTTATCATTGTGTTTCTATTGATATAAAATGTCCAAATATTATGATTGATTCTTAATTTTTAAATTAAATGGGAGAAGTTTTGTACAACATGAGCTCAAAAATCAAATTGAACACCTCCTCACATATTATTGATTTTTTTATTTTATTTTAGTTTTCTTTTTATTTGACAATGGAGAAAAGAAAAGAACTAGAGGAAAACTAGGGTTCTTGCGGAGGCTCTTTCGGAGGTTTCTCTGCTCCGTTTTTGTTGATCTCCCGGCCTGAATCTTACGATTTAAAGGCACCCTATAACCTATGTCTAAGCTTTTTACTTCTCTTGCCTCGGAGTTTGATCTTTTTTCTTAGGCCCCGTCGCTTCCTCTTCTTGTTTGGATACCCCAAATCTCTTCATCGTCATCGTGTCCCTTTCATCTCTTTGAGCCTTTCATTTATGGCTTATCTTCTTTTTTTCTTGTGTCCCAAGTTCATCAGGGTTTAGCAGTTTTTCACGCTATTCGTTCATTGGGCTTCTTATTATAAGGAGTTCAACGAAGTTCTTTTCATCTTTTTTGGGTTCTTCCTGCCGTACTTTCTACCTATTACAGTAATACTTAGCAGTTCTCTAATCATTCTTCGCTATCATTTCCAACTTTGATCCTTGTTTGCCTCTCAAAGCTATTGGCCTGCCATTAGTTTGTTTGAACCCCCTCGAGAGATTAACCTTGCAGAAGTAGATTTTTTGGCTAAATCTTTGAGTTTTACCTACTAGATCTGCTGCATGGCCGCATCTCAACCCTCGATGCTTCATAATTTTTATTATGAACTCAAAAGATTTACCTACTAGATCTCAACGCTATTGGCCTGCCATTAATTTCTTTGACCCCCCCCCCCCCCAAGAGATTAACCTTCCTGAAGAAGAATTTTTGGCTAAATCTTTGAGTTTTACCTACTAGATCTGTTGCATGGCTGCATGTCAACCATCAATGCTTCATAACTTTCATTATGAACTCTACTAGTGCTATTCTGAGATCGCCTACTCGTGAGGACGTCTCCTTCTCTTTGATCTTCTATATTACTCGGTGCATACAGAAGGTTAGTTCATCCTTCTTTCACCCCTGAAGCAGCTCTGCTTGAAATTCTTGCTCCTGTGGTTTGGTCGTGTAAAGCTTAGTCCCTCTTCATGGCTTCCTTACCAAGTAGAATCTCCCTCATGTCCTCCTCCTTGATCCTTCCACCACTAGGTCCTTTGCAAAGAAGCTGGCGGATGATTTTGCTTCGAAACTTGATTTGCTCGACATGCAAGATCCTCAGGTAAAATCCTTGATTCTTTCCTGAAACTTGATCGTGACCATCTCCAATTCTCTATTGTTGGTTGGGTTCTCGATAATGTTTTGGTGTCTGTTCTCGAACTTAGATCGATGTTCATTAAAGCAGATCATTCTAAATCCTTGAAATCGGTGGAAATTCACCTTGTAGAGAACTCTGCTGATAGGTTCATCATCAAACTTAAGAATGCCAGGTAAGGGTGTCAACCGGTACGGTACAAAAAATAGGTACCAATACCGATACCGTACCGTACCGTACCACATATATGTATATTTCTAAAATCGATACTGTACCGATTGGTACGGTATGGAAAACGATATGGATTCTACACAAAAATGGTTTCAAATTCTTGAAATCCAACTTGTAAAACGGTATTTTTTCGGTATAAAATCTGCAGGTGGATGAACCGATGGTGATTAGGCATTAGGGTTTTCCACTTTTTATGTAGCGTAGGAGAAGTGACCGAAATAAGATGAACCTCAAGAACCAGAAAGACTCAGAGCGATCTCCTTCTCTTCTCCACAGCTTTTCCAAAATCTACCTCTCCTCCACCCCTTCTTCCACCAGTAAAACAGATCCCTCTAAACCACGGATGGGGTTTACGGAAAATCATTCTCACACCTTCCTATCTATTGGCAATCCATGCCTCAACTTCTTCTCCTATGTCGTCCCTAATACACCACCGAAAAGTATGAAAGAACGGTTAGATTTAGCATGCAATTACGAAGCTTCAACCACTCTTAAGCTTATCTGCAACTTGAGAGGTGTGAGAGGAACTGGTAAGTCAAACAGGGAGGGATTCTATACTGCTGCACTGTAGCTCCACAAATATCACCCTTAAAACCTCGCCTACAACGAGAGTGAGAGAGAAGTTCAAGAACCATCAATGTTTAAACTTGAAATAAGATGGTGTTTGTTCTTTCCTTAAGAGGCCGAAACTGAGAGAGCAAGATATTCAGTTACCAAAAGAAAAAAGAGAAAGATATTGCAATTGCTGAGTGGCTGTTACTATCAGCCTGTCAATCACTCTTCCCAAGAGAAAAAAGCCTGTCATTCACTCATTCTTACCTTTTTTTTTTTTTTTTTGATAAACTTCATTCATTCCTATCGTTCTATGCGGTATGGTACCATATGTGTAAAACGGTATGATATCGGTACATACCAACAGCTTCAACTTAGAAACGATACCATACTGTATCGAGGGTAATACCAATTTTTCATACCGTATCGTACCGAATTTGTAATGGTATGGTTTGGTACGGTTTTATGCGGTCGGTTTCGGTTTCAGTATACGGTTCCAGTTCCAAATTGACACCCTTAATGCCAGGGATATGCACATCATTCTTTGTGCTCAGCCTTGGATTTACCTGAGCCATCTTGTTGTGTTATAGCTCTAGAACCCTAACATCCCTGCTATTCAAGTGGTTTTCTCAATGGCGATTCTGTGGGCTCAGTTAAAAATTTGCACTAGATGTATTTCAGTCCAGAAATTCTAGTGTCTATTTTCTCTAAAGTAGGCCGTTGCTTAGATCCGGAGTGTCCCTTAGGCTCGGTGAGCTCTAACTATAATCCCGCGGCTTGGCTGATCATCCCTCTTACTCATAAAATCACCAAGTCAGCCACTGTTAAGCTTGGTCTGGAGAGCACTTCAATGCTTTTTGCCTATGAAAGCAGACCCACTATGCTATGTGCTAACTGTTTGATGTTTGGTCACAAAGGGTCTGAATGTCTCTACAAACCTCGAACGGAATATTTGAACGCCATTGCTCAAGTCGATACTACTGCTGAATCTACTCTCATCCCTAAAGCTGCCATTTCTCCCCTTCGTATCAGTCTCATTACTAAAATCTCAACAGTGTATGATGAATATTTTTCCCATATGAAAGAAGCCCAGCCACCTCAGTGCAACAACGAAAATGTTGTTGTTAACCCTGCTGCAGCCTACATCTAGCGTAGGAAGTCTGAACTTCTTCACTCAATCATCAATTTGGCCTATGTTTTTGGGCTGGAGTTGCCCCTCTCTTCCGCAACTGTTCACTCCAGGTGATGGACAGTCCTCCAAGCGTGTTAATCTGGGTAACGACTTTGAGGTTGCCATCGACTCTGAGGCTGCGGTGACTGGCCAAAAACAGTCACCCAAGAAGAAATGGCGATCTTGACTCTGAATTGTCGAGGGATTAGTCTCCCCTCAACACACTGTAAAATTCTGCAACTTTTAATAAAACATAGACCTAGTGTTTGTTTTCTATCGGAAACGAAGAAAAGCAATCCCAATCTTAAAAGCGTTTTCCATTCCCTTACCTTCTCGCATTTTGTTTGTTCTCTTGCTATTAATAGCGCAGGAGGACTCCTTATGTGGTCTGACCAGGTTTTTTGTAATGTCTTGTGGAGTTGCAAGTAGTGTATCCATGTGGAGGTGGCTTTCTAGAATTTAAAAAAAAAATGGGAGATTTCTTTCATTTACTTGAGTTGTAGTGAGAGTGTGAGGAGGGTCCAATTTATTACTCTTATTAACCATGCTCCCTCTATTCAAAATCCTTGGCTTCTCTCAGGAGATTGGAACGCTTATCTTTTCCATTCGGATAAGCTAGGTGGTAGGGATGTCAGTCATTCTCAACTAATTCCTTTTAATAACTTCATCAATATTGCATGCCTAGCAGAGGTGCCTCAAATCGGATATCAGTATACTTGGAGCAATAAACAATTTGGGGTTAACCGATTGAAGCCCATCTTGATAGGTTTCTTTCCAACGCGGAGTGGTTCAATCTATTCCCTTCGGCATTCATTTCCAGCGAAACTATCGCTTCTTCAGATCATCGAGCCATCATTTTGCATTTGGATAAGCCCCATCAGCGTCCCAAGAGACCTTTTAGGTTTGAAGCAATCTGGCTCCAAGAACCTGATTTCATCGATGTGGTTTCCAAGGCTTGGTCCTCCTTTCATGTGCATGGTTCTTCTTCTTACACCGTTATCAATAAGCTTTTTTTACCTTCAAAACTCTCTCAAGGGCTGGAACAGACATCATATTGGGAACATCTTTCAAAGATTAGAGAACACTAAAAGAAGCCTCTCCTCTTTGTATCTCACCCAACCATCCCTTCGAGATAATCAGTGGTTCCTAAGTGAGAAACAACATCTTGCCATGATCAAGAAACTGGCGCATCAAGAGGAAATTTTGTGGCATTAGAAGGCCAGAACTAAGTGGAACCTTGAGGGTGACAGGAACACCAGATTCTTTCATTTGTCTACCCTTAAAAGAAGAGTCAGGAATAACATTAGTATCATTAATGACAGGGGTGTTACTTACACTGAGGAGGTGGACATTGGAAGTGTTATCTCAGATTACTACAGTGAGCTTTTTAAATCTCAAAATCCGAGTTTGGATGAGGATTATTTTGCTCCTATTAAAGACAAGATTTTGGAGGATGATAATCGCTCTCTTAATGAACTGGTGACTGATGATGAAATCCTACATACTATTAAATCCATGCCTGCCAATAAAGCTCCTAGCCCTAATGGTTTCTCGGGAATGTTCTATTTGGAATCTAGGGAGGTAATTGGAGGGGAAGTCTCCAAGTGTGTTAAGGACTTCTTCAACTCTGGGTCATTCTCTCTTTCCTTGAACCATACTTTCCATGCGTTTATTCCCAAAGTTGATCACCCCTCTTCGATTTCTGAATTCCGACCAATCAGTCTTTGCAATTTCATCTATAAAATCATTTCTCGGATTTTGGTTAATCGGCTTCAAAACCCATTTTGTCCCACATCATCTCATTCAATAAAAAAGGGTTCTTAAAAGGAAGACAAATTGATGACAAGGGCCTCATCTGTCATGAGCTGGAATGGTCTTTCCTAAGGTGCACTCTCAGAAATATGGGCTTCTCTCCTGGTTGGATACAATAAGTGATGTTTGGTGTGGAAAACACGAAGTTGGGAATCCTTCTCAACGTCTCTCCCCTTCCATTTTTAAAGCCTTCTAGAGGCTTAAGGCAAGGTGACCTCCTCTCCTCTTATCTCTTTGTTCTCTGTGCTGAGGTGTTGTCTACCAAACTCTCCATTGCCATGGAAGAGAGGAAGATCAAAGAAATTCAATTAAATTGAGGAGGGGAATGAATTTCTCATATGGCCTTTGCTGATGACTTAATACTTTTTGGAGAGGCTTCTATGAATGAGGCCAGAGCACTACAAGAGGTCATTGACAATTATTGTAGCTTTTCAGGTTAGAAATTAAACATTTCAAAGACTAGAGCTTAGTTCAGTCCTAGTGTGGACTCTGCTTGTAAAAGACAGCTCAAGGACTTCTTCCAGATCACTCCCACTTCTTCTTTGGATCACTACCTAGGCATTCCGTACACGGGAGGTAAGATCACAAAAATTCAATGTAATGATCTTCTAACAAGAGTCAATTCTAAGTTTCAGCTTTGGAAACCAATTTTTTTTTTAAGCCCTGTGGGAAAACTAGTTCTTGTCCAATCTACTCTTTCGGCTATGCCTCTTTATACCATGAACTGTTTCAATCTCCCTGTGTTAGTTCATAATGCCCTAGATTCTACTAGCAGAAGGTTTCTCTTGGCTAAGAAAGGGTGGGAGCTCCTTTTCCCTCCGCAATCGTTCTGGGCTTCTCTTATCAAATCAAAATATTTTCCTTCTTCTTCCTTACTTAATGCTCCCTGCCCTTCTTCGGCCTCTTAGGGTTAGAAGTCATTATGCTCTGCTTGTGAACTCCTTTGTAAAGGGATCTTTAACATAGTTGGAAATGGGCATAACACTAATCCTTGGTTAGATCATTGGATTCCCAATTTTCCCCCTTCTGCTGCTCCCTATCCTTTACCACTACATGCCCCTACTTTGGTTGCTCACCTCATCGACCCTCTGAATAATTTCTGAAACACAGATCTTATTTTCTTCGGGTGGCCCCTTGACATTGCATATTCGATCATTTCCATACCTCTTCCTTATTTCCCCACTGAGGATAAAGTGATTTGGAAGGCCACTTCTTTGGGCATCTTTTCTGTGGCATCTGCCTATAACATCGCTCTTAGCGGTTTCTCCCAATCACTGGATCCTGATATTTGGCTTAAGCTGTGGCATCTCCCTACTTTTCTGAAAGTTCAGATTTTCATATGGAAGATGCTCCATCAAAAACTTCCTCTTCCCGATCTCCTTATCCCTTGTGGTTTCAATCTAAATCCTATTTGTCAATTGTGTCATCAAGAGCCTCAATCCCCCAATCACTTATTCATTGATTGTGAGGTTGTGAAAAGTTTGTGGTCCTTTTTGGGTTTTTTTTTTATGTCTTTCAGAGCGGAAACTTGGTCACTACCATAGACGGTCTTCTTAGATCTAACAACAGTCACCACTCACATAGGACCTTCAAAACCTCGCTCTTTTGTTTCATATTGTGGCATATTTGGAACAGCTACTGGGACACCATTTTCAGAAATATCCACTTCAACACTCGTGTCATCTTTCTATGCTCCATCTCAAATGCCAGAGACCATTCTTCAGGCTCCGGTAATCAGGAAAGGACTTATAGGTTGGTGTGGTGGTCCCCTCCTCCCACCCCCTTTATAAAATTTAATGTGGATAGAGCTAGTCAGGGAAACCTAGGGAAAGAAGGCATTGGAGGAGTTTGTAGATCAGAGAACTCTGCTTTCCTATGTTGTTTTTCGGTGGGAATCGGTTGGAATTTTGCTTTAGGGGCTGAAATCTTGGCGGTCCGCTTCACTCTTATCACTGCGTACCAACTCAGAATTCCCTGCCTGATTATAGAGAGTGATAATTTGTTGGTGGTGGACATTCTCAACTATAAAGTTTTGGCCATTCCTTAGAGAATTTCCTTATTGGTGGAAGATTGCAGGCAACTATCGACCCTGTTCAGCAGAATTTCGTTCTCTCACGTCCTTCGTCAAGCTAATCAAGTTGCTGACGTCTTGGCATCATTAGGAGCTTCTTTTCAGTCTTATTTCCCATGTATTCCCTCTCCCCCCTCTTGTATCAATTTAGCTCTCTCGGTTGATGCCGCTAGAACTTTGTTGCAGTGGTAACAAACTTATTTACCAAAAAAAAAAAGAGGAAATATGTGTGGAGGTGATATGTCATAAATGCCTCTCCCCCTTTTGTCAAATTACGAAGGGACTTCTCAAAACTGCATTCTACTGTATAGGGAACCTTCTCCCTTTTTCAATTGAATGATTTTAGAAGTTTTTGATGTTTCAATCCTAGATCAGTTGTATCGTAATGTTTGTTGTTAAAATGTCAAGTAAATTACCATTGATTTAAATGAAAGATTTTAAAATGCTAAAACATTATCATAGAATCATATTTTTTGGGGAAAATTACACTACCACCCCCTAAGGTTTGTACTAAAGACAGTGCGACTCCCTATGTATTCAAAATATACACCCTGGCCCCCTGAGTTTTGGGTATTTGTTACACTCAGCCCCACTCCGTTAGAGCATCCTCGTTAGTTGCTAAGATGTTAGCTATTGATGCCTAATGACAAATATGCCCTTAATGGGATGTGAGCTTTACCATTTTGCCCATAGGGGCAGCCCAAACTTCACATCCCTTTCCTCAGGCCATCTTCAAGCCCATCACCGACAACCTACCTCAGGTTCTTGCTGTGGTGATCTGCTGAGGCCATCATCGACAACCTACGACGAACTCAGATGAAGGCATACGGACAATGGCTTTCGTTGAAATCCTAATTTCTTCGGCTAAGAGATAACTAAGCATGCCAATCAGTCTTTTTGATAAACCATACAGCTCGATCTTCGCTGCTCTGATGAAATCCTAATTTCTTCAGCCAAGCCTCTATGCAGGGAAGACTGTGAGAAGTGATGAGGCATAAAACACCCCACCTATCAGAGGCTGCCACAGGGCCGACCCGACCTCAGTCCGAGAACCGAGTTGGGCCGAGTAGGAAATCGGGTCGACCCCATCTCCACTATAAGTCACTTGACAGAGCCAGACTCGTGCAAGCTAGCCGGTGGCTGAGGCCGAGCTCATACAGGTCAGCCATAGACTCCTGGCCGAGCTTACGGCCAAGACCAACCTCTCGGGCCGACCTCCCTTGCCGACCCCCTGGGCCGACCTCCGAGGCCGAGCCCTCCTCCATCGAAGCTGCCATAGAGCCCCACCGGGGATCTCCGGGCCACGTCAGCGCATCCCAAGAATCATGGGATAAGGATCGAGCCACGATCCCCATGCAACACGGAATCACACTCTACATGGACTCTTACCTTAATAAGAGCCCGACCCCGAAAATAGCTCTCCACTCTGCTCTACACGAGAGAACCTTCCGAAAGAAGGACTCCTACCATACTAGGACTCTCCCAACCGCCTCATCTCATCCTCACTCTATAAATACCCCAGGTATGGAGCACCATTCCTCATCTTGCTTTTACTACGCAGTTACGCTGTTGCATTGGAGACTTGACTTGAGCATCATAGAGTCCTAGGCCGGAGCCACACCGGCTCTCTTGTGCTCATCGCTTGGTTTTTATAGGCTCATCCGTGGGCGAACTGGGCATCGGAGGTTTTCACCCGCAACAGATTTGGCGTCGTCTGTGGGAACAACATCAGCAAGCATCGTCGTTTCTACCAACTTCAAGAGCAACAATAATGGTGCACACAAGATCAGGGCAGCATGGCTCGACTTCCCGCATGGACGAGCCATAACCCGTTGGGCAGACAAGGCGATCACCGCCCCCCGAAGCCTCTCGGCAGGGGATAAACAGAAGATCCCCTCGGGCAGGGGGTGCGCAGCCCATCACGGGCACTATGATCAGTCCCATTCCCCCACCGGAGGGTGGGAATAGGAGAGGTGTGCCAACCACGGCCGCAGCTGACCGGGTGCAGGCCTAGCCAAGCTTGGATGGGATGGGCCTACCAGCGCCGCCGCAGCCCTTGCCGGAGAGTTTGGACCCCGAAGCCCCGGTAAATAATCGACAAGTTATGGACTTGCAGTTGTAGATGCTCCACACCAACGAGATGCTGTGCACCTTCATGAACCAGATGGCCCGAGGCGGGCTGATGGGCCAACCACTGGTCGCGTCCCCTCTAGCCTCGGTCCGCGCAGAGAGAAACTTACAGCAAAATGATGGCCGGCATAGGGCCGAGCCTAGCCGAGCCGCATCCTCACACCCGTCTCGTCAGAAGACTCCACCTCCGCGCCCTAGTAGAGGCGCTCGGCGGGATGAGCAAGAGCATCGCCGAAGCCTGGGAACAGGGCAGGAAATTGAACCAGCCGGCTCGGTAGAGAGGAGGTCGGTATTTTCTGGACGGCTCGGAG
This sequence comes from Telopea speciosissima, assembly GCF_018873765.1. Lineage (NCBI taxonomy): Eukaryota > Viridiplantae > Streptophyta > Magnoliopsida > Proteales > Proteaceae > Telopea > Telopea speciosissima. The sequence goes on from NC_057920.1 coordinate 43,734,463, forward strand.
AGGACGGACAGCCGAGGAGAGTCCGAGAACAAAGGAAAGAGCCGAGTGAAAGGTGCACGGTGAGACAAGGAGAAGGATCTCGTTGTACCCCCTGGCGTCAAAGCTCGCCTCCTCGAGAAGAACAACAGGGGAGGCCCCATGGGTCCAACTTCCAGGAGGAAAGAAGAACAAGGAAGGATGGTGCAGACCGAGTTGACCAGAATGGCCTACCACAATAGGACGACCGGCCTTACCGACCTCGGGCTGAAGGGCCGATTGGCCGAGCATCTGAAATCGAGCTGGAGAGGCGGCTACGAGACTTGGCGGAGCAAGTGGAGGGGTTGAAGAAACAAGCGACCCCGGACGCCTATTCGTTGGTCAGGCGTCACCCATATCCTCCTGAGATCATGACCGCGCCGCTGTCGATCGGGTTCAAACCTCCCCCATTCGATCGATATGACGGGACGACCGACCCGACGGATCACATCAACTACTTTAATGCGATGATGACCATGTACGGAGGAACCGAGATCGTTTCTTGTCGAGCCTTCCCTGCATCCCTTAAGGGTGCGGTGACCTCATGGTTCTCCTGGTTGCCGCCGAACTCTATAACAAGCTTCGCTCAACTCTGTCGAGCCTTCGTCACGCGCTTTCAGAGTAGTATGAAACACAAGAAGACAATGGTCAACCTCCTCAACGTGAAGCAAAGGCCCGACGAGTCGATCCGAGCATTCATCTCCCGCTTCAACAAGGAATCCTTAGACATCAAGGATTTAGATGAGGCCACGGCCCATACTGCTATAAGCAACGGGCTTGCCGACATGGACCTCATCAAGGATTTGGCCCAGAAGCCGACCAGAAATCTGGCTGAGCTCTTAGAGAGATGCAATGAATTTACAAATATGGCCAAGGTCCTCTAGGCCCGGAAGGGAAACGAAGGCCGACCCGATAAGAAAAGGTCGACAACAAACGACCGTAGGGAAGATAAATGGCCCAGGACAGATCGCCGAGCCGATAGGTCGGATCGAGCTCGAAGCCCCGATTATACCCCACTGAATACCTCGCACCAGGAGATTTTGATGCAAATACAGGACGGTGGGTACATCCGCCGACCCCGACCGATGCAAGCGGGGCCATCTCGGAATCCCAACAAATATTGTCAGTTCCACAAGGACATCAATCACGACACCGAGGATTGTTATCAGCTGAAAAGAGAAATCGAAGAGCTGATAAAAGCGGGTCATTTGAAGCGATATGTCAAAGGAGGCCGAGAAGAGCGTGGGGGTCGGCGGCCTGAAGAGCGAGATCAAAGAAGACTCGAGCCGAGGCCCGAAAATAGGAGAGTCGAACGAGATAAAGATAAAGTCCGAGCTGAGAAGAAAGAGGACGGGTCCGGGCCGAGTAGTGACAAGGGATCTCCTATATACACTATCCTCGGAGGGCCCGGGCAAGAGACCACTCAAAAGGCTAAGGCAAACGCACGGTTCATCGGAGTTGCCGAGATGCCCACCAAGAAGCTCAAACCAGCGGTGACGATCGCCTTCACCAAGGCTGACCTCGAAGGTATAAGTTTACCTCATGATGATGCTTTAGTGGTGCAGGTAGAAATTACGAAGAGACCCGTCCACTGTGTATTGGTCGATACCGGCGCATCCGTGGACCATATGTCACTAGAAGCGTATCGACAATTTGGCTTCGACGATGAAGCGCTCAAGCCAGAAGGCACCTTACTTCACGGGTTCTCGGGAGCTGTCGCCACCATCAAGGGCTCAATCGACCTGCTGGTCATGATTGGGCAAGCTCCATGCCAGGCGACGATCCAAGTCAAATTCATGGTAGTACGATCGGTAGTGGCTTTCAACGCCATACTCGACCATCCTTCATTGACTGCTCTCCAAGCCATCATCTCCCCGACACACTTGAAGATGAAGTTCCCCACCAGGAACGGTGTCGACGAGGTCCGAGGCGACCAGAAGAAGGCGCGGGAGTGCTACGCTACTTTTGTCAAGCAAAATAAAGGTAATGTCCGAGGAATGGCAATGTGCGTCGAACACCTCCCCGAGGATCAGTGGGATGAGCTTATCGAGAGGAGAGGACGACCCATGGAAGACCTGACCCCATTTCATCTCAGCGAAGATGACCCAACAAAGGTGGTCCAGCTTGGATCATTACTGAATGAAGATCAAAGGAATCAGCTCAGAGCTTTCTTAAGGGCGAACGCCGATGTCTTTACCTGGTCGACTGCTGACATGACGGGCATACCCAGGCATATAGCTGAACACCGGCTCCACGTAGATCCAGGTCAAAAACCAATTTGACAGAAGAGAAGGAACTATGCACTTGATCGACAAACCGCGATCAAAGAAGAGGTGGAGAAGCTTCGTCGATCAGGGTTCATCCGAGAAGAAAAATTCCCAACCTGGTTGGCTAACGTCGTCATGGTCCCCAAACCGAACGGGAAGTGGAGAATGTGTGTCGACTACACCGACCTCAACAAGGCTTGTCCAAAAGATGAGTACCCGTTACCTCGAATCGACCTCTTGATCGACGCCACGGCAGGTCAAGAGATGCTGAGTTTCATGGACGCGTATTCTGGCTACAACCAAATCATGATGCATGAGGAGGACGAGTCATACACGGCATTTCAAACTGACCAAGAAAATTTTTTCTACAAGGTCATGCCGTTCGGATTGAAAAATGCTAGAGCGACATACCAGCAGCTCGTGAACTCTATATTCCGCGAGCAGATCGGAAGAAACATGGAAGTCTACGTGGACGGCATGTTGGTGAAAAGTTTGAAGGCCGAACACCACTTGGCCAACTTGGAAGAAGCCTTTGGTGTATTGAGGAAGAACCAAATGAAGCTGAACCCCACCAAGAGTGCATTCGGCGTGACCTCGGGAAAGTTCCTCGGCTTCATGGTCTCTGTCAGAGGCACCGAAGCCAATCCGGCAAAAATCAGGGCCATCCAAGAGATGAGCCCTCCGAGGATGATCCGAGAAGTACAGAGGCTAAACGAACGAGTGGCGGCGTTGGCACGATTCATGTCGAGATCGGGTGACAAGTGCCTACCGTTCTTTAAAGCCCTCAAGAATATCTGGAACCCAAAGGACTTTATCTGGTCGGATGAATGCCAGGAAGCTTTTGAAGAGCTGAAGAAATATTTGGAGAACCCGCCTCTTCTCAGCCGACCCGAACCAAAAGAGGAGCTTCAAGTTTACTTAGCTGCTACCCCCGTAGCGGTCAGCGCGGTGTTGATTAGGGAAGAAAGTCGAACTCAAAGACCCATATACTACATCAGCCACGTTCTTGTCGATGCCCAGACAAGATACTCCGGGTTCGAGAAAGTAGCATTCGCTCTTGTTACGGCCGCAAGGAAACTAAGGCCGTACTTTCAAGCTCATCCGATTGCGGTACTGACCGACCAGCCACTCAAGAAGATATTGCATAAACCCGACGTTTCGGGACGGCTGATCACCTGGGCGGTTGAGCTGAGTGAATACGATATAAGCTATCGTCTGAGGACGGCGATAAAAGGACAAGCCCTTGCCGACTTCATCGTCGAATGCACAGGGCTCGACCTTGAAGTCGGGGAAGAAAAGGCAGTAGAAGAGGTTAGGGCTACGGCCGACCCGACTTGGACCATGATTGTCAATGGCTCAAGCAACTCCGGAGGAAGCGGGACCGGCCTGATATTGGTAAGCCCCAAAGGGTTTCTGATCCAATATGCCCTGAGGTTCAAGTTTTCGACCTCGAACAACGAGGCCGAGTATGAAGCACTCCTAGCTGGACTTCGAGTCAGCAAAGCAATGGGCATAAAGCGGTTGAAGGTAAGAGGAGACTCCCAACTCGTGGTCAACCAGGTCAATGGAGACTATGAGGCGAAAGATGAAAGGATGATAGCTTACTTGAGCTGAGCACGAGATTTGATTTCCGAACTCGAGCACTTTGAGATGACTCGAATACCAAGAAAAGAGAATGCCGCAGTTGACTCCTTGTCCAGGTTGGCAGAGGCCGACCTCCAATATCTGAGCCTATCAGTATACATAGAAATCTTGGAGACGCCCTCCTTACAAGAAGAAAGCGTAAAACACATTGAAGAGGACGGGCCGACCTAGTTGGACCCCATTGTCAACTACTTGGAGAATGACCTGCTCCCGGAGAACTAAGATGAAGCAAGAAAGGTCAAGATCCGAGCTACCAAGTACACCATGATCGACGGAGTGCTCTACAAAAGAGCAATCTCGGCCCCTCTTCTCCGATGCCTTGGACCGAAGGGAGCCAAGTATACCTTGGCCAAGGTGCATGAGGGAATATGCGGGAGTCATATGGGTGGCCGAGCTCTTGCATACAAGATACTTCGGCAAGGATTCTATTGGCCAAGAATGCAAGAAGAGGCCATGAGGTATGTGAAGACGTGCGAGAAGTGTTAACTGTTTGCACCAATCCCAAGCCGACCAGCAACAAAGCTGACCTCAATGCTGAGCCCAATCCCTTTTGCTATGTGGGGAATGGATATTCTCGGAGATTTCACCCCGGCATTGGGAAACAGGAAGTACGTGGTAGTAGCGATTGATTACTTCACCAAGTGGGTTGAGGCCGAGCCCCTTGCAACCATCACCGAGAAGAACATGGAGAAATTCTTCCGAGATAAGGTCATCTACCGATTCGGGCTATCGAAAGTGCTCATCACAGATAATGGCACGTAATTCAATAACCCGGCCTTCCGAGAATTCTACGAACACTTCTACATTGACTTCCGACCCGTCTCAGTAGCTCATCCGCAAGCAAATGGACAAGTAGAAGTGTCCAACCGAACATTACTTGCCGGCATTAAGAGAAGATTAGACGAGGCCAAAGGGAGATGGGTGGAAGAGCTCCCAAGTGTCCTATGGGCATATAGGACGACAGTAAGAACACCAACCGGGGAGAGTCCTTTTCGCCTCGCTTATGGGACCGAAGCCCTCTCCCCGGTCGAAATTATGGCATCATCGTACCGAGTGCTCAACTTCGATGAGAAGACCTAAGAAGATGGACTGAGAGCCAACCTGGACTTCCTTGATGAAGTTCGAGAAAATGCCCTACTCAGAAACATGGCATACCAACAGAGGACGGCAAAGTACTATGACTCAAGAGTCAAAGAGCGGCACTTCCGTCAAGGGGACCTTGTCCTCAGAAAACTCAGTGCATCCCAGCCAAGGCAGCAAGGAAAGTTAGCACCAAATTGGGAAGGCCCGTACATAGTCTCCAAGCAAATTCGCCCTGGCACGTATCGCTTGCAGACTCCGGGGGGTAAGAAGGTACCGAGACCTTGGAACTCGAAAAATTTGAAGAAGTTTTTTCAATAACTGAGCATACTTGTATTCGGCTTCAGCCCTGACATTTGATTCAATTAAATAAAGTCAAAGTCTTTATCCACCACTTAACGTATTTGCAAGCTCCTAAATCAAAGTCGTAAGACCAGTCCTCATAGACCTGGCTGACCTCGAAGACCGACCATCATAGGTCGGCAGCCAAGTCGTAAGACCGGTCCTCATAGACCTGGCCTACCTCGAAGACCGACCCTCATAGGTCGGCAACCAAGTCGTAAGACCAGTCCTCATAGACCTGGCCGACCTTGAAGACCGACCCTCATAGGTCGGCAACCAAGTCGTAAGATCAGTCCTCATAGACCTGGCCGACCTTGAAGACCGACCCTCATAGGTCGGCAACCAAGTCGTAACTCCGGTCCTCATAGACCTGGCCTACCTCGAAGACCGACCCTCATAGGTCGGCAGCAAGGTTGTAAGACCAATCCTCATAGACCTGGCCGACCTCTTAAGAGCAAACTCCCCCTTTGGCTGAGCCTAACAAAGTTTGAAACTAACCTAAGGTATAACGCTCGGCCAGGAAGGCTGCTCGACCACGCGTCCGCTTATATGATAGCCTGTCCAATCGGACCGATGGGAATGGTGAATTAACCAACCAAAGTAAGGATCACATTGACCTCGGGCATGGCATGGCCGAGCCACCGACCATGCGAAGCATGGGTAAAAAAGAGACAAGTTCCTAAGCTCGGCTAGCGGAACAACTCGGCAGTTCGGCCACAACCTCAAATAGAACAACGTACACAAGGAAGAGAAGGTTAAGATTGCTGAGCTAAAACACTTGGACAAATTCTGACAAAAATAGATTTTTTCATTCATTATAAGCCGACTGCTCGGCATGGTTACAAGATGGGCAGTTCGGCCCAAAAAAAATAAAAATAAAAAAAACAACAAAAATTTACATCTCAATCTCCTCGGCGTTGGACTTGGAGGCGACCTCGGCGGTATCCACGGCGGGAGGCTCGACAAGTGGGTCTTGGGGTCCAGCGTCAAGAGGGAAGACGTCGGCCTATGGAGGTTCCTCGAGGGGCAGAGCCTGGGTGACCTCGGCTCCCTCTTCATCTCCCAACTCCCCGGCAAAGGTAGTCGCATCGTCATCAAAACGTGAGAGATTGAGCTCGGGATAAACCGCCTTGATCTCAGCTAAGAGATCAGCCCGGCTTGCCTCAAAGCCTTTGGCGAAGGGAGGCTTCCTGATCTTGTGGCACACATCAGCGTACTCCTTCGATTGGAGATAGTCGCTGATCGCCTCTTCCCGAGCCATAGCCAGGTCCTCCTTGGCCTTCTCCCTCGTCTCGGCAAGCTGAGCCTGCAGAGCCCGGACCTTCTCTTTCTGCCTGATCACCTCGGCCTAAGAGCTCTCCACTTCGGCCTCGGTGGCAGTAAGCCTCTCTTGGGTCTCCCGACGCCTCTGAACGGCATCCTGGACATCCTGGTAGGCCTTCTTGCACTGGACGCCCAAGGAGTGGTTCTCGGTCAGGAGCCGCTCAAAGCGAAGCATGGTCTCCACTGCCTTGGCGAAGCCCTACAAAAAAGCATGAGATCAAAAGTCAGGATAGACTACACAGGTCGGACCTAATCACAAGAGCCGACCAGGAAACTCACCATATTAAAATCCTGAAACAGCGTGGAGAGGAGCTCAGGGTCAGACAACGCCTCAAGCTTCTCCCTGTCAGCCGGCAGCCGACCTGCATCCAGCCATTCCTTGGCATGTGGGGTCGATGTCAACGCCGAGTCCCCTGGGAAGAGGCGCCAGGTCGGCCTCACAGGAACGTTGCTGGGGGGTGAAGCCATGGGCGGAAGGCCACCACTCGTCAGATTGACAGAGAGCTTCTGACGCTTGGTGTCTTTCGGCGGGCTCCTCTCGCCTTTTCGGCCTTTCCCTTTCCTCGGAGACCCTGCTGGGCCCGGCATCACTGCCTTGCCCTTGGGGGCCTTGGAGGACTCGCCCCAGGACTTTTTCTCTGCATTTTTCTTCCTTCGATCCGCAAGGGTCTCGGTCCTTAGCCGAGCTGTATCCATAGGGGGAATGTGGCTGACCACTGCAAGAGAAACCGAGAACATAAAAAATGAGTCAAAAAAGAAAAGAAGACTAAGTAAAAGGGTCAGCTCGGACAACAGAGATGGGCTCGGCTCGGGCTCCTACCAGGGGTCATATGCCACCTCTGAAGAAACCCCTCGTCCTGAAGCTGGAGGACATCGAAGGGCGGACACTAGAGGATCAGGTCAAGCGAGGTCATCTCGTTCTCGGTTAGGGGTAGTACCCTGTTGACATAATTCAAATGGATCTCCTTCCACTCGGCTCGGAGAGGGCTGTTCGGGATCGAAGCAAAGAAGAAGCGGGGCTTCCACTGCTTATTGAAGCTCGGCGTGCCGACCAAAAACTTGTTGCCGCCCAGGGACGCACTCTTCCCAGATCGTCGGCTGAAATAATACCACCCCTTTTCTGGGGACTTCTTCAAGAAGAAGAGCCGAGAGAAGAGCGCCACGCTTGCGCCTCGGCCCATCTCACAAAATAAGGCGTAGAAGTCGTACATGGCCAGCCAGGAGTTCGACCCCAGCTGACCCGAGGACAGATGGAAGTGGTCCAAGATTTGGTCCACCAGGCTGAGGACGGGGAACCTGAATGCATACTTGAAGGGCAACTCGTACAAAGCCACCTCGTCGGGCCTGATGTAGCAGGCCATCTCCCCTGGGTTAGGAGCTCAGAGCTGGATGTCCTTGGGGATGGCATAGGTCGTCCTCAGATAGTCGAGGTCGGCATCCGTGATCATGCTCGGAACGGTGCCGACACTCCCTTCTTCAAGCTCAGGGGCATCAGCGGACGAGCTGACCGAGCCAACCCCCACTTCGGACGAATCTCCCTCACTTGACTCCTCATCAGATGAGGACGACCCAGAGTTCTCGGCTCGGTCCTTGGCAATTGGCTGGGCAGCGTGGTAGAACTCCAGGAGCAACGGAGGTTCGGCCACCTTGGCCTGACGAGGCTCTACTACAACCGGCTCATCCGAAGATTAGCCCAACAAGTCTATGGTGGGAGAACGAGCAGGGAGCTCTCGGCTTGGACTAGCGCCCTCTACCGCCCCGGCGAACAGCTCACCCATGAGACTACTACCAACTGACATACTGGGTGGAGAAGACTTACTGGTTGAAGAAGAGCTGAGGGTGAGCTAAGCGCGGACGAAGCAAAGGCCGAGCTGATCAAGAACTAGTAAACGCCGAGCGCTACAGAGCTGAAGAATCCGAGCTTGCCGAGGAGTCAATAACTTAGAGCAGTGAAGAATGAATAGTTAGGAGTCGCCTATTTATAATTCTTGGGTTGAACTAATCCAACGGCCGAGCAGAGCTCAGCATAATTCAACGGCCCAGATCAAAGGACGTTTCGAATTCCCGAGCCTACCATAATGACTCTGCTGACGTGGCACTGACACCCAACCGTCAGACCGTGCAACGTCAAATCCACGGCAAAAAATAAGCTTGACTTGACCACAAAAATCTTCAAGACAAGCAGACCAGGAAACTTCATTCATCAGTGCCGAGCTGACCCCTGATGAGTGGGGGGGCCTGTGATGAGGCATAAAACACCCCACCTATCAGAGGCTGCCACAGAGCCGACCCGACCTCAGTCCGAGAACCAAGTTGGGCCGAGCAGGAAATCGGGCCGACCCCATCTCCACTATAAGTCACTTGACAGAGCAAGACTCGTGCAAGCTAGCCGGTGGCTGAGGCCGAGCTCATACAGGTTAGCCATAGACTCCTGGCCGAGCTTACGGCCGAGACCAACCTCTCGGGCCGACCTCCCTTGCCAACCTCCCTTGCCGACCCCCTGGGCCGACCTCCGAGGCCGAGCCCTCCTCCACCGAAGCTGCCATAGCGCCCCACCGGGGATCTCCGGGCCACGTCAGCGCATCCAGAGAATCATGGGATAAGGATCGAGCCACGATCCCCACGCAACACGAAATCACACTCTACATAGACTCTTACCTTAATAAGAGCCCGACCCCGAAAATAGCTCTCCACTCCTCTCTGCGCGAGAGAACCTTCCGAAAGAAGGACTCCTACCATACTAGGACTCTCCCAACCGCCTCATCTCATCCTCACTCTATAAATACCCCAGGTATGGAGCACCATTCCTCATCTTGCTTTTACTACGCAGTTACGCTGTTGCATTGGAGACCTGACTTGAGCATTGGAGAGTCCTAGGCCGGAGCCACACCGGCTCTCTTGTGCTCATCGCTTGGTTTTTGCAGGCTCATCCGTGGGCGAACCGGGCATCGGAGGTTTTCACCCGCAACAAGAATACAATGGTTTCTTCTTCTCTGGAAGCTTTTTAAGCCGTTCTTCTTCTACTGCTGACAACTCTGTCTTAGAGGATTTTGAGAAAACCTGAACTTTCCTTCTGGAAGAAGCTAGGGTTTGAGGACACGCAGTGGATTGCGAGAAGCGGAAAGAGCAAAAAGTTATAAACTGTAGGGCATATTCAGGATTTGAAGAGTGAAGCAATGGTGCGATGTTGGGGCCGATAAATTTAGAAGTAGAAATGGCGGGCATTTTGACAAATTTATCTCCTTTGCGATCCTTTATTATAGTTTTTCTTTCTTTAACATAGCAGCGGCCAGAGAGTTCAAAGGCTACCCACTAAATTTTGAGGAAGATATCCTCGTACGGATCCATGTCCTCCAATAGATTCAGAATCTGGAATTCTTTAAAAGATGCAAGCATGGAGGTCTTCTTGTTATAGGAAAAAAAAAAAACAAAAAAAGGGCATTAAAATCTTTTCTTTTCTTTCTTTCTTCTCAACTCATCCTTTACTTGGGGAAATGAGTTCGTTTTCTTTTCTTTTACTTTAACAAGAAATGAACAACAACAATATCCATTAACAGAGCAGGGAGACTTTCTTGCTATAAAAGTGAATCGACAACTTTTTTTTTTCTTATTTTTTGGGGATTTACAGGAGATTGATTCTTATTTTCCCACAGCTTCCCGACAGGTAAGTGAGCCTTTGAACCATTTTCAAGAAATGGGACAAAGGTTGCAGTGGTGGTGGTGGGGCAGTGGTTGAAGCGGTGGTTGAAGAAGAAAGAAGAAGAGGAAGAAATTGTGGTGGGTCCCACTTTTTTATGTTAAAAAAAATAAAAATTAGAATAAGATTATTTTAATTGAAGCACTAAATTGCCATTTAAATTTTAGACTTAACACTGTCCACTTAAAGGTGCTGGGTGTATATTTCAAAAACACAAGGGGTGGCATTGTATTTAGTACAAACCTTAGGAGGTGGGAGTGTAATTTTCCCTATTTTTCTTAAGGAGAAGGCTAAGCATGCTGCCAGGTTGCCTTGCATGTGTCATCCTCTCTCCTTTCCGTTTGGAAAAAACCTCCTTGGCCTCCTATGTCCAGCCATGTGATTGGCGTATGTCATTATTAACACATTATATTATATATATATATATATATATATATATATATATATATATATATATATGTTTTAGGGAGAGTGTTCTCTGAGCAAGCAGGGTACACTACCCCCTCTCACATAGTTCTTTTAATCATTATTTCTTTCTTTGGTTTTTTTTGATGAAAATTTTAATCAGTATTCTCTCTCCTTGAAACAAATTCATATACCAATGTGTGAGGAGGGGCTACGTTCTCCTTAGGCTCAGAGAGTGTTTTTCCTTCCTTTTCCTATTTAAGGGGTTTTGTGAACCATAGGATGGTAACTAGAGATGCAACTTTAGAAGAGTTGTAAGCAAGGGTCTTGGTATTGGTATTGAATTACCGATTTAGCAGTATCAATATTGAAATCAATCCAATACAGCCGATCCATATTGTTATCAATATTGATATCCATATTAGTGGTGATCGATATGGGCACCAATTCTATGAACTAAAACCTTGTGTAGAAGGTAGATTTGTCCCTTTGAGCCTTACCCTGAAAGCTTAAAATTTTAGATCTTTTTTTTTTTTTTGGTAGAGAAATTTTAGATCTTAACAGAAGGGTTGGAAGTAAGGCTTAGAATTAGGCAACGAATATTAATAGGCTGGGCTTCCATATAAGTATTTACAATTGAAAAGTTGGATTGATGATATAGTAGGATGTCAATGGATATTCGAAAATTCGTATTCGATCCGCATTTGTATCTGTTTATGAGAATTCGAATCCATTCGAAACTAATCGGGTACGAATATGATAATCCCCCTATCTGACTGATTATTATCTGATTCGTTTAGCAATCCAACGGTATAATATCTAAAATATATCTCCGGGTCAGTCTATCCTTTTAAGTTACCTTATTTTATAATTTTATAAGTTAAGATAATGTGATTCTTTTTCTATGTTTTCTATTGGTTTATATATATTGTTTTATGCAATGTGATACATGGATTCACGTATTTATGTGAGAAAACCAAAGACTAAGAAGAGTAGAAGAAATGGTAGTTGTTGAATTCTCAAGTCTCAACCCTAACCCTCATCATAAAAATGGTAAAGATGTCAACGGATAGTCAAAAATTCGTATTCAATCCACGTTCATCTCCATTTAAGAGAATCCATATTCAAAAAACCACTATCCGAAAAATATCTGAATTCGTCCGAAAATTGATAGGATATTATCCGAATCCATCCAAATATAATCGGATACGAATATGATAAAGCCATCTGACCGAATTTGATCCGTTTACATCCTCAGATATAAGTTGTGGACCTCACTTTTGGGCTATTGAAAAAGTTCTACCCTATAAGGATTTGTGAACCCTAGGATGGTCGGTGAATTGTTCTCTACGGGTGGAGGAAAACTTTCTTCCTTTCTTATGGACACTCCAAAGTATCTAATGATTTATAAGTTTACTTTTTTGACATTTTAGTAAGGGTAAATTATACGTCACCCCTGATTTTTGAAAATACTCATCCATCCCCCTCTATAGTTACGGTATTAGTCTGCTGTTAGTTATTGGTGTGAAAGGATTATTTTACCCTTATACTAAAACATTAGAATTAAATTTACAATACTACCCTTCAAAATCTATGTTTGGATGTCAAGGGTGGTTTAGGGATTTACATTTATTTAACTGGTTGACATCATTACTTAACAACATAAAACTAACGGTAGGGACTAATTTGTCATATTGGGGTCTAATAGAGGGGGTGATTTGAGTTTCGTTTGAAAACCAGGAGTGACATGTAATTTACCCTTTTAGTAATAACATATATTTTTCAATGAGGGTAAATTCTATAATTTCATCGTATTCAAAAGAGGTGCAAGATAACGACATAATGATAAGGCACTTCCAAATTATTTTGAAAATTCTTTTTTACCCTTAACTTAAAAACTTCTAAGAATAAGACAATGAGCAATCAAAGGAAGATTACTAACTAAATAATCAGAAAAGGAATTTTCCAGCGAAGTCGTGGGGAGACAGTCCATCATCAGTGGCTGAAGATAGCATTTTGAGCGGGAGCCTAGCTGTTTAGGCCTAATTCACTGTTCACAAGCCATGGCTAGCCGGAGAATGTTTTCCATAGAGCCCAAAAAGGGCTCTGTTTCGTAGGTGAGAGGTTAGGGATGATCTGCACCATTGGACAAGATCGGGCTTCTGTTATTCCAGCGTCGGACAAAGGGATGTCATCCCTGGATCCTTTCTGATCTTTGCCGGAAATTTTAGGGCGGACCATAGCTGGTATTGGCCGCCTGAGTGGTGGCGGTGTTTCTGCATTAGGGTTTTAAAACCCTATTGATTCTTGAATCGAGAAACAAAGGCGGATGAAAGAATCTAGAATATTATAATAAATATTCCAGATGCTTTGAACAAATTATTAAAAAATAGGGTACATTACACGTCACCCCTGATTTTCAAACGAAACTCAAATTGTCAAACCTGCCCCTAACTGACTAAGATTTTGGATGAAGAACATAAATCTGTGACCAGTCACCCAAACACACTGTGGAGCATCACTCCAGTGGTTGAATTCAGTGGAGAACCCCCGAGGATGTCATCCTACATGCCTGTTAGAAGATGGGTTGCTAACGCATACAACTGCATTGTACACAGCCAGATGTATAGCATCAACCCCAGGTACTCTCTCTCCTACCCATATATGTGGGGCCCACACCTGTTCAGATGTGTGTCAGACCTTGGAAGGGGTGTTGGTGTAATGCCCAAGCCATTAGCCAAGCACTTGTGCAAGCCCAAGGCCAATACAGCAAAGTTGTGTTCTCTGGGCGATGCACTGAGCGATTGGCCCAAAGGCCTAGAGTGGCTGAAATTGGTTTATTGGACTCCAGACACTAGGGGACCACCCATACAGACCATGAACACCCTCTAGGGGTAGATGGGAATTTTAGGAACAATTACCCACCCCTGGAACCATGTGGACCCCACCAGTGCAGCCAGGATGGCTAGAATGCACTCAAAAATGCATTCTTGGGAATGGGACCTAAGGCCAAATAGGCCTTAGTCATCCTAACAGTATAAATAGGAGGGACCAGCACCTATATTTCGTTCCCTGCTGCTGTAGCTGAAATAGAAAGAGAGAAAGAGAAGGAGAAGGAAGAAGAAGAGAAGAAAAGGGAAGAGAGCAGAAGGAGGGTGTGACCTAACCTACATTTGGCACTAAACCAGCCTGCATACAAGCTCCAGGTAATAAATTCAGCCACTTTATGCTGCTGTTCTCTATGTTTGATCACAGTCCTATGGTTTACTTGATGTGTCTTTGGCCTGTAATGCCCAGAACATCACTGGGATGCCTCTGGAGGCTTCAGATCTAGTATGCATAACCATTGCATGCAAGATCTGAGCATTGAATGTCAAGTGATGCTGCTGTTTTTGTAGCTGAGACTGAAGTCAGACTCTGAGCTCGACTTCATAGCATACTTGCACCTAGAATTGGCAGTCTGGGCATGGATCTTTGCATGCATTGAGATCCTTGCAAACCATTGCATAGGAACAAAGTTATAACATGTAAATACATGTAAAACCAGCGTTGCATGCAGCTAAATCTGGATCCACAAGCCTGAGCTCTGCCTGGACAACTGTTCTCTGTGCTATCAGAGCTCCCCCAACTTCCAAATGAGAAAACCAAACTCAAATCCAATTAGACCAATGGATTTTACCTTAATTATGGTATACGAACATTCCCTTCGCATCCCTGATCGAAATCATGGCAGCCCCTATTGCAGAATCCAAGAAAATGAGCTTGATTTTGTGTCAAACAAGCTCTGAGCGATGCATTGGGCAATTGGCCCAACCGCCTAGTGAAATGCCCAGAGATATAAACTAGGCTTAGATTGTGATCTATCTTTTTGGACCCTCACCATTGGACCTAGGACAGTGTGATGGGATGGTAAATGACCAAAATACCCCTCTCTACTTGACCTTGCTGTCATCCATACCCTAGAGACACAAGTGGGCCCCACAGGGCCAGGTAATCATGCCCAGGATTGGTTTCAGTAGGGTTATTGGTCTTGGCACTGGTTTGTGAGGTTGTTTGGGCCATGCATAGGCAGGCTATGCTGTAAATATACCAAGTTTGGAAAACCCTTCATCTCTGGATGATGCACCGGGAGATAGACCCGAAGCCCTAGTGCAAGACCCAGAGAATTCCAAGTAGCACCTATGTGAATACAAAGTCGGTGTAATTATGCCTAGACCCACTCTAAGACATTAATGTAATTTTAAACATTATTTAACAAACTTCTATGATCTGATAAATTAGGTTTTGATCCTGTGCTCGAGGTGCATAGTTAGATACCAACAGAGACCAAGCCGATAGCCGAACTAGTAGGACTAGAATAAGGTGAGTGAAATTACACCGTGTGTGTAAATGCGACATGACTAACAAATCAAGAAAATTACAATAATATTGCTTACTTTGTTATTTCATTTCAAACACTATATATTCTGTTAAGTAAGGAATGCTTGACTGGGGAACCCAGTAAATGAACCATGAATGCTTATATGTGAATTGCTAGACTAGATGCCTTAGCCGACTTGGAAATGAGGCCTGCGGTAGTCCATAGAATGGGATGCGGTTGACACCACCCGACTCATACTATGCCATATAGATGCATTGGGCTAGAGTATGATCACCCATGCTTCGCACCCTTGCCAACAGGGGTTAAGGTGTTGGATGCCTTTGAGAGTGACCATATGAATGAGAAAAGAAAAGAAAAAGAAATGAAAAGAGAAAAGAAATGGAAATGTTATGCACCAAAAAGGTGGTATTGGGCTATAAGCCAGAAAAAGAAATGTGATATGTTGAAATATGGATGGATGCCTCACAGATTAATCCCAGAGGGTTGGTCGAGCTGACCTTGGTGACTGATGCGGGAGCTGATCGGTACTCTCTACAACTCAATGGCTGTATCGCAGGAAGGGGTT
Source organism: Telopea speciosissima (assembly GCF_018873765.1). Taxonomy (NCBI): domain Eukaryota; kingdom Viridiplantae; phylum Streptophyta; class Magnoliopsida; order Proteales; family Proteaceae; genus Telopea; species Telopea speciosissima. The sequence continues at coordinate 43,750,182 of NC_057920.1, forward strand.
AAAAGCCCACACCCGGGATACATGTATTGGGGATTGTAGTAGCACTTACCACCTTAGTTGTGATGTTAGGTGGCTACTAAATAAAATGCACTGCACATCATGTAGGCCTCATATGGTTGTGCTTGCATGTGCATGCATGGTGATATTTCATTCACGGGCTCGGTGGAGCTCACACTCTGTTATATATGTTTTTGTTAGATGATCCTGCAGGTGGATGTCACTGTGGCGGGGAGACTTATCTCCTGAAGATAGGATATGGTTGTTATAATGATATTGGTATGAACCTAGACGGAGGTCATACCGCTGGTGCAAGTATTTTCAGTGATAGCTGAGGAAGACCCGTGAGGGGGTGAAGCTGACTCTGTTTGAACTGTGGAACTCTTTTTGTTTTTGTTAGGGTTCCTCTTTTGTATAGCTTTGTTTTGGGGATCGGGTTGCCTTGCCCTGTTTATATTCTTTTGTAAAGCTAGGTCAAATAGAGTTGAGGCTGCTGATGTCGAGAGAGAAAGAGAGAGAGAGAGAGAGAGAGAGAGAGAGAGAGAGAGAGAGAGAGAGAGAACTTGAAACAATCCTGTTTGTATATATTTGCTTTCCTTTGTTTTCCTTTTAAGCCTAATGTAAATATTAGCTTTTCCATAGCACTCTGTGTATTACATCTTGTATTCTTGATGTGTGTGTGTCTATGAATGGACTAACAGCTTCTAGAACCTTGGGGTTTGGTGGATTGCTGCAGTGCAATTCGGGTCCTTAATCCTCCTAGTGGGTGGTTTGGGGTGTGACACAAATCACCCCCTAGTTTTTGAAAATATTGAAATCACCCCCTATATTCGACCCCAATATGATAAATTAGTCCCTACCATTAGTTTTATGATGTTAAGTGATGATGTCAGCCAGTTAAATAAATTTAAACCCCTAAACTACCCTTGACTAGTGTTGATTTACAATTTTAGCCTTGAAACTAAAAACCCCACTAGAAACAAATTGAAGACGTCTAGGTCTTGCATTGTCGTCATCGATCGCTAACGGATTTTAGGGCCGAAGTGGGCGGAGAAATATGGGGGACTTCCATGGTGCTGGAGCTGGAGAGGAGGAAGGGGAGACCGACAAGCCCCGAGGCAAGGGAAGGGAAAGTGGCACCACCACTAGAAAAGCTGTCGGAGTAGGTGAAAAAGGGATTAGAGGAAGGGGTAGAGTTTTCATATTCTTTAAGGAAAGTACTATTGCAGTCTGGGCGGACAAGGTCGGAGGTGGTAGATGGCCTTATCAATGTGTTTGGTTGGAGCATGGAAGACAGGATTTGCAGCAAGACTTGTTGCTCCGATATTATCACACCAGAGAGTCGGCGAAGTAGATATACAGATACAGAGATCCTTGAGTAGGTACCGAATCCAGGAGAGTTTGACTGATGTATCTGCTAGGGCTCTATATTCAAACTCCGTGCTTGATCGTGACACCATCGATTTTTTTTTGGCAGCCCAAGAAATGAGGTTGGGGCGTAAATAAATACAATAACCTATGATAGAGTGCCTATCATCCACATCACCAGCCCAATCAACATCAAAATATGCAGCTAATGGTTTAAGCCATAATTAATGGTTCCTTTAAGATATCATAATATCCGCTTCACTGCTTCCCAGTGTGTGGACCTTGCGGTCTGATGTTGGCATACTTGATTAACTGAATAAGTAATATCAGGTCTTGTAAATGCCAGATATTGGAGAGATCCAACCGTACCTCCATACAAAGTGACATCTGGTACTGGATCACCAGTATGAGCAGATAATTTGGCACCTGTAGCAACTGGGGAAGCTATTGGTTTTGCACCAGCCATGTTTGCCCGATTTAGAATATCAGTAATGAACTTCGTTTGATTGAGATGAATACTATCATGATTTTTATAAGCATGAATGCCTAGAAAATAATATAGGTCACTCAGATCCTTCATTGCAAACTGTGCACCAAGTTTGTCAAGAAGGGATCCCAATGTTCCCTTCGAATTGCCAGTTATAACTATATCATCTACATAAAGTAGAAGAAAGATCAGGTCATTATCCTTGCTATAAATGAAGAGCGAAGAATCAGATGTTGATGCAATAAAGCCAATGCCAAGAAGAAACATGGTGAAGCGAGTGAACTAGGCTCGAGGTGCTTGCTTCAGACCATAGATGGCCTTGTGCAAGCGACATACATGATTGGGATACTGAGCATCTACAAATCCTTATGGCTGAGACATATATACCTCTTCATGAAGAATACCATGGAGAAAGGCATTGTCAACATCTAATTGCTTGATTGGCTAATCTTGGCTGACTGCAATGGATAAGACTGATCATACCATTCTAGGTTTTACAACTGGGCTGAAGGTATCTTCATAATCAATGCCAACATGTTGATGATACCCCTTTGTAACTAACCTAGTTTGTTCTATAGTGCCATCAAGTTTTTGTTTGATGCGATATACCCATTTATAGTCGGCAACATTGTGGTAAACTTGTCAGGGTACGAGAGACCAAGTACCATTGCGTAGTAAAGCATCAAACTCTTTTGACATTGCAAGATGCCAATACTTGGATTTGTTTGCGTCAGTGAAGCATGATGGTTCATGTGGAACGGCAGCCTGTAGCACAGTCACTAATGGGTATTTGGTGGCACAAAGGACTTTAGGTGTTCATGTGCCATCCTGGGATCTGGTAACCATAGGATGAGTGTTTCAGGGAGCTGTTGGACCCACCAATGGTAACGAGCTTTGTGTAGGGGCTGTTGGTGGGGCATCACTGGTGCTTGGTGCCACAGAACTTCCGAAACCAAAGTTGGAACCTGATTACTTGATGCGTGATGCTCATCCAAAGTAGATTATTGATTCATCAACGGTACTTGTGTTGAAGTACTAGGAACCGGTGCAGCAGCCCTTGGTGGAGGATTAGGCATAATATATGGGAGGTATCCAAGTTGAATTCTGGTGGTTGGCTTATGTGGTGGTGACGGTGATGAAGTAGTAATGGTAGTGAATGGAAAGAGATTTTTATCAAACACAACATGGCGGCTTGTGTATATTTTCTCATTGTAAGTACCGTGGTCCTTGGGACGAGGGTTCCTCAGCCTCTTGGCGACAAGGATTGGGTTCGATGAATAATGGTGTATCGTTCTGATATATCATCACGGGGATTGGGATCATGCTCTATAAAGAAATGGAGTCGCCACCTAGGGTTAGAGCCTAGGACCCAATGGGTGTAGCCCCATCCGGGGTTAGCGGAAAGGGCTACGTGATTCCATATGATCTAGTCAGAGATTCAGGGTAAGTAGTCAGATTACGAGGGTGGGAAGGTGTTAGGCACCCACCTCGCTCGAATAAATCGGTCTTTCTACTAGATGCTGGTTTTTGAATATTCTCCCTTGATAATATATCTTATACTAACATGTAAGGCTAAGTTATGATACATTAATCTTGACAAAGAAAGAGAAAATCATTTATTATGTACACTAAACGAGTTGCTTTAATTGTCTACATTATGCCAAAAATAAAGAGAAGGAAAGAGACAGATACCTATCTAGAAATGCAAGAAATAAATGAAAGCGCACCGAGGGTGAAATATGTGATGTTCCACGGCTCAGGTGGAGATGAACGATCGGCTTGTCTCTCTCTTGTCGGACAGAATGAGGTTATACGAGATAAGTTTTGTCACTCAGACTTCGGGCAGAGTAACGGCTATATAAGAGATTTTCGTTATCTATATACAGACAGAATAACGGCTGTGAAGGGGGTTTTTCGTTATCCGTATACTGACAGGATAATAATACCTAAGAGTAAAATCGCTCTATGCTTAGATAGGTAACCGAAGGATCTACCCACATCGAAGAACTCCACTCACTCACATACTCACGAGGGAAAGACGGAGGAAAAGAGGGTGAAAAGGGGGCAAAACAAGCCCTGGAGGGTCTCCTTATCCGAGAAAAACTTGAGAAATGAGGGAGGGGGACCCTCCTATGTATAGGGAGGGGTCCCTTCTCTCTCCTGGCCAGATAAGTCATCCACGGCGCCGTGGAGATGTCCAAGGCGCCGTGGGGGACTTTTCCACGGCACCGTGGGTGACGTCAGAAAGCTGATGTCATACCCCCTCATGGCGCCATGGAAATCCGGTACACATCCCCATGGTGCCGTCGAAAGGAGCCTACGGCGCCGTGGAAGGAACCTATGATGCCGTGGGAAGGAGTCCACGGCGCCGTGGGGGCGTAGTGCCATTTTTTCTTTTTTTTTTGGGTTTTTGGCTCCCTTCTGACTCTTCAGAAAATTTTCTGTCGGGGGTACCTCCTTCAGCATTTGGTAAAAGGGTCTTATAAGTCATTTTAGGGATGTTAGGGTGATTTGGTTTAGATGTAGGGACAAGAGTCCTTCTTGAGAGAGATACCGATGTCTGTCCATGTCCTGTTGTCATCATCGCCGGGGGGTGACAAAATTCAGTGTCTACACTCATTTGATGGATTTAGGCATCTATACCCATGATGCGTAAGACTATATCCCAAAAAAATGCACTGGGCGCTGCAGTACTCCAACTTAGGATTCTGATATGGTCTCAAGTATGGGTAGTAGGCATAGCCAAAGATACGTTGGAAGATATAATTCGGCTCCCTGTGATATAAAATTTGATATGGACAATGCATCTTGGTTGTGCGAGATGGCAGCCTATTGAACTGATAGAATGCAGTTTGAAATGCATCTATCCATAGAATTTTGGGTGCACTAGCATGAGCGAGTAGTGATGGACCTATTTCAACAACATGCCGATGCTTGCGTTCTACCTGGCCAACTTGTTGAGGAGTGTGAGGACAAGCAATACGATGTGAAATACCTTTAACATTAAGAAAATGGCGTAGTTTGGTATTTACAAATTCAGATCCACCCTCAGTTTGTATACTTCTAATGGATGTATTCAACTGATTTTCAATTTGTATAGCAAAGATGGTAAAAGTTTGAGTCACTTCATCCTTGGAAAAAAAGGGAAATAACCAAGTGAATTTGAAATAATGGTCCCTAATTAACAAATAATATTAAAAACCATAAGCAGAAATAATAGGTGCAGGGCCCCAAACATCCATAAACAGCAACTCTAGTGGTCTAGAGCTTACAAAACGAGAATTAAAAAATGGCAATCTTTTGCTTTTGCCATATTGGCAGGAAGGGCAAATTTTATTAAAAGTAGAAGAAGTGCAAGGTAGATGATGCTGATGAAGAACTCTACGTAAAATCAAAAAAGCTGGATGTCCCAGACGGTGGTGCCAAGTCGTTGTGGACACATGTTCACCATGAAAGACACGAGGAGATGGTGATGAATGCAATGGTTCAACGGAGCTGGTTGCCGAAAGAAGAACATAGTATAGACCATTACTGAGTGGTCCTTCAAGTAGTGTTTTCCCTGTTTTCATTTCCTTGTTGACAAGAAAAAAATTTGGATGAAACTCAAAAACACAATTATTGTCTTTGCTAAATTGAGACACAGAAAGCTGATTTTTAGTAATATGACGAACATGTAAGATGTTAGGCATCCTTAAAGAGTTATTTAATTGATGGGAACCAATATGTAAAATATCCAAATCTGTACCATCGTGGGCCGTAACTTGATCCGAGCCCGAACAATCAACTGGTAGATGAAAGGTTGGAGAGATCATTGGTAATATGATGGGTGGTGCCTGAGTCTGGATACCAGGTAGATGTATCCGCAGTGTAGGCAACAAGTTGCTTGGAAGGCTGTCGTCCTTGGTGCGCGAGGTTCAGGTGATTGTAACAATCAAGAGCAACTTGTCCTGGATTAGAGCAGATCTGGCATATAGGTCGACCATCATTATGGCCAGTAGGGCGGCGACCTTGTGGCTGATTTCTACCTCGACCGTGACCGCATCCTATATGCGGCATATCAGAGGACTTAACATCATGATTATGGTTTAGTGTGGAAGAATACTGACTTTGAAGGCAGCTTGAGAGGCTGAATTTCTAGCAAGTAGAGCCATGGATGCTGGTTCTGTCACTGTTTTAAATTGGTCAAGATGCAGTTCGTGGCTGAGAAGCAGACTGTGTAATTCCTCAGAGGAAATTGGATCAGTCCTAGTCATGATCGCGGTGACGAATGGCTCATAGCTAGGTCCAAGACCATCGAGTACATATAATAATATCAGATCACTTTCAGGAACTGGCTGGGAAGCGGCAGCCAGAGAATCCATTATACCCTTGACGTAGTTGAAGTAATCGAAAACAGAAAGGGATCCTTTGTTGTTTGCAGTTGGTAGCAATGTTGCACTATTCGAGCACGAGATTGGGACGAAAAAAGCCTTTCGAGAGTGTCCCAGACAGCAGAAGAGGGGTGAAGACTAACAACCTGCACCATTACAGGTTTCGTTAAGGTGGCATTGATCCAGCTGAGTAGCAATTGATCATGCAGAACCCAGTTATCATAGGCTGGGTTAAGGATATCGCCGGACGACCCTTCTTGAGCAGGAATCATCTTCGATGGACAAGGTACAGAGTCATCTAGATATCCATACAACTGAGTTGCTTGGAGAATGGGAACAAACTGGGAACACCATAATAGATAATTTTGCCGATCTAGTTTAATGGAAACAAGGTGGGTGATGTTTGCAAGAGGATTAAGAGAAGAACTCATGGTGGAGGCGGATAGAGGATCGCAGATGGCCGCAGATGACGAAGAGGTTGTCAACATGATGGAAAAAAGAAAAAAGTGAGAAGTTCTAACGTTGGTCAGTTGCAGGCTCTAATACCATATAAGATCAGAGTATTTTGGATTTCAAGCTGTGATTTCATTAAAGTATTCATATCCTTCTATACACGTATATGGAGAGTCTTGTCTTCATGAGTAGTTCCTTTATCTTAGGTGTTAGAACAATATTTCTTCATTATTCCATAATGGTTATCCAATGTGGATATATATACAAATACATATGATACCATAGAAGACAATAGAGGATCCCTAGTTGGTCTATCAAGGATTACAATCAAGGATTACAATCAAACCAAGTTTCATGTTTGTTTCATATCACATGTGGTGTCACACCCCAAACCACCCCCTGGGAGGATTAGGTAGGTGACCCGAATTGCATAACGACAATCCGCCAAATCCCACGGATCTAGAAGCAATTATTATATTCACAGAACCACATTCAATCACGTTACCATAGGTAAGATTAGAGTGCTGTAGATATCTACAATTACAATAATAAAAGAAGCATAGCAATACGGGAAATGATGATGATATATACATAAGTAAGATTGTACCGTTACATTTTCCAACTACCCACAAAGTAAAAAACAAAGCTGACAACAGTAAAGTCAAAGGTAACCCATACATATATATATACAGGGTGAGCATGCTCAACCCCAAAAAAGAAGAAAAGAAAACAGTTAAGCCAGAAGCACTGATGGGGACAATTCCTAACAAAAACAAAAAGGAGTCCCCAGGTCAAAAAGCTTCAAGTGCGCTCCTCACTGGTCTTCATCAACGACCACCAAGAACACACGAAGGATCGGTATGACCTCTGTCGGAGTCCAATTAAAAATGTTGTTTCACTCACTGGGCGATGTCTTTGGGCCTTGTCTGCATCACCCAATGTCATCGCCCAGAGATTTCAGCAAGCTGAATCTCAGTGGGGCTTGCACTGGGGTTTAACCCTTGGTCAGGGCATTGTCCCCACATGTCATTTAAGGGTTTTTGCACACCTTTTTAGAGGTGGGTCCCACAATTAAGGAGAGAGAGATTACCTGGAGTCTAGGCCATACATGATGCTGTGAGCTGTGCAGTTGCATGGATCAACTATCCATCTTCTAACAGGTATGTAAGATGACATACATAGGGTTTGCTCATTAATCCAATACACTGGAGTGATTCTCCATAGTGTTCCTGGTTGCCTAGGCAGGGTTCCTGTCCTTTAATCAAAATTCCAGCCAGTCAGGAGCAAGGTTTGACATGTGGATATTTAATGGGATTGCAATCTGATTTAATGGGATTGTAATCTGCTGAGTAGGCCATGATTATCACATGTTGATATTGAGAGATTAGGTGAGTTGGGTATACTAAAAATGAGAGAATCCGATCTTGAGGATCCATTGGAAGAGGGATACTCAAGATCGGTTGATACACCACCTCAAGTGGAAGGCCGATGATAGCGGATCTTCAACTTGTCCTGTAAGAACTGGTAGCGTGCACCGGATAAAGCTTTAGTCATTATATCTGTGATCTGATCGCTGGTAGAGATGAACTGAACCGTCAATTGCTTCTTGGCCACTCGATCGCACAGAAAATGAAAGTCGATCTCGACGTGTTTTGTACAGGCGTGGGAAATTGGGTTGGCCGAAAGGTAAGTGGCCCCAATGTTGTAGCACCATAATATCGATGGGGATCTGATCGGAAAACCAATTTCATTTAGAAGGGACTCCAACCAAATTAATTCAGCTGCAGCATCGGCTAAAGCCTTATACTCTGATTCGGTTGAGGAACGGGCCACTGTTTTCTGTTTCTTTGAGCCCCATGAAACCAAATTTGGGCCCAAAAATATTGCAAAACCACATGTAGACTTACGATCGGCCCCATCCCCGGCCCAATCAACATCAAAGAAGGCCTGAAGGCGGAAGTCTAGTGTCCTTTGAAGAAGAAGTCCATGGTCTCGAGTTTCTTTGAGATAGCGTAGTATACGCTTCACCATTCCCCAATGTTCTTCAGTAGGGGCATGCATAAAGTGGCAGACCTGATTTATTACAAATGACACATCTGGCTTGGTAAGAGTGACATACTGCAGTGCCCCAACAAGAGATCGGTATAAAGTCACATTAGAGAATGGAGCACCCCCTGCATTGGATGGTTTGGATGTTATAGCCATAGGTGTGAGGACCCCTTTACAATCTGCCATCCCAGAGCGAGTAAGAAGATCTCCAACGTAGCTGGACTGGCTGAGCAGCAACCCTTGGGAATGAGGAATAGCCTCAATCCCTAGAAAGAAATGTAATGGGCCCAGATCTTTTATTGAGAAATCCTGAGCAAGGGATGAAAGGAGGCAGGTTATCTGGATTAGGTTGTTGCCAGTGATCAAGATGTTATCTACATAAATGAGAACATAGGTCAAGACACCACCACGATTGTAAATAAATAATGATGGGTCAGTTTTGGAAGCACTGAACCCATAAGAAACCAAGAACTGAGTGAGCCGATGGAACCAAGTCCGGGGTGCCTACTTAAGACCATATAGGGACCGATGGAGACGACACACATGGTCTGGATGGTTCGGGTCAATAAAGCCAGGAGGCTGAGTCATGTACACTTCTTCACTTAGGTGACCATGTACGAAGGCATTATGCACATCTAGTTGGCGGATCGACCATTGATGAGCAACCACCAGTGACAAAATGGTGCGGATAGTGGTGGGTTTGACCATCGGACTGAATGTATCAGTGCAGTCAATTCCATGTTGTTGGTGGAACCCCTTGGCCACCAAGCGGGCTTTGTAACATCCCAGGGTACCATTAGCCTTGCGTTTGATGCGATATACCCATTTACAACCCATAAGGTTCATTGACGGGCAACGGGGAACTAGTGTCCATGTGCCATTGCACACTAAGGCATTGAATTCATCAGTCATGGCCGTTCTCCATTCAGGAATTTTGTTGGCTTAGGTAAAATAGGTAGGTTCGGGGTTAAAGGTAGTAGGCGTAGAGGTCAGAGCTTGTGGGTGTTGGATTCTAGAGCAAAGTTGCATGGGATGAAGTCGTGTGGGTGGAGGTGGGGGTGCAGGTGGAGTGGCATATAGTTCAGAAATTGGTCTAGTGCGTGGAGGCGAGGAGGCTGGTGAGGAAGGCATAATTTGGACCATTGGAATTGGGGAAGGTGGTAAGGCCGCAGGTGAGGGGTCCAAGGACAATGGTAATGGAGAGGGACTTTGAGTCGCATGTGGTGGTGGTGTTGCCATGACACGGTGGGTGGGAGAAACACCAATTGGAGCTACACCCCAAGGAGTGCTAGTAGGTGGTGGGCATGGCGGTAGACCAAGGATGGAGGGAGATGCAAAGGGATAGTTTGACTCATCAAATCGAACGTGGTAAGCAATGTAGAAACGATTACTGACTCGATCAAGATAGCGCTAACCATGATGGGTGGAGATATAACCAAGGAAGACACATGGTATGATCCTATAGTCCATTTTATGTCTACTGTATGGCGAAGAAGAGGGTAACACAAGCACCCAAAAAAATGCAAGAAATTGTAGTATGGGGCTTTATTATGGACCAATTGGAAAGGAGGAAAATTATTGGTAACCTTGGAGGGCATACGGTTAATAAGATATACCGCGGTTTCAAACGCAAAGTGCTAGTATTGTTTAGAGACAGAAGCATGGGCAAGGAGTGACAAACCCGTTTCAACAATATGACGGTGGCGTCTCTCCACAGAGCCTTGTTGCTCATGGGTGTGAGAGCAAGAAACCTGGTGGGAGATACCAAGATTTCCAAAAATGTGGGAAGAGAACGGTACTCGCCCCCCCAATCGGTTTGGATAGCTTTAAGAGGGTGAGAAAATTGCCGTTCAACCAATAATTTAAATTGATGGAAGACACCAAAAACTTCAGATTTGGCCTTTAAAGGATAAAACCAGATAAATTTCAAAAAATCATCAACAAAAATGATAAAGTAACAATGTCCATCACAAGAAAGTTCAGGGGAAGGGCCCCATACATCACTAAAAATTAATTCAAGGGGAAATTCACCACGGGAACTGGTTTTATGTAATGTGAGACGGCTAGCCTTGCCCATTTGACACGCAGGGCACACAGAATAGAGGCGAGAAGAACTGCAGGGTAAATTATTTTGTCGTATCACGGTACGTAAGATACGCTCGTGAGGATGTCCGAGACGAGAATGCCATCCATCCAAGCTAGTCCTTTTAGTAATACTGGCAGTTGGGGAGGATGTGGAGGAAGAGGGAAGGGTGTATAGACCACCCTTACTCGGACCGGAAAGAAGCGTCTCCTTGGTGACCTGATGCTTAACATAAAAATAGGAAGGATGAAATTCAAAAAAGACTCCATTATCTTGTGCAAAACGTTGAACGAAAAGAAGAGTATTAGTGATGGAGGGAACATGTAGAATGTCAGATAATTGAAATGAAAGAGTGGTAGAAGAGATTTTACCACTACCAACATGAGATATTTGGAGACCCTTACCATTACCCACATGCAAATTGTCTGGACCATTGTAGCTGTCATAGGATGTCATGGATTGAAGCTCAGGAGTGACATGATGGGTGGCACCCGTGTCTAGGTACCAAGTTAGGGCCGATGATGGTGGAAGGGAATGGTATGGAAATGGTGGCGGTTGGGCATAGTGGGCTTGGGGAGCATAGGGAGAGGGACCATGGATGGTTGGGTTGGATGGGTCGATAGGGGTAAGGGCTTTGAGATCTGTGGAAGCAGTTTTGGGCTTGGTGGTTGGTGCGATTGCAAATGGTGTAGAAGAGACGGCCATGCTGAGGGGGACCACGACCCCTACCAGATCTACCACGCCTCCCACGACCCGTATAGGAACCATGGCCCGATGATGAAGAGTCGGATTCGATTGAGGAGGGGGGGACCGTTGGCAGCTGGGGGGCTAGATGCAGGTGCAACATCCGAGATTGATAGTTTCCGAAAGGCCCGCATACTCTCCTGGCTTAGAAGGAGGCCATGGAGTTCTGGATGAGAGGGAGGTTCAGGCCGATTCAAAATTCTAGAGACCACATCTTGGAGATCATCATTGAGGGCACGAAGGATGTGCATGTTAAACTCAGTTTTATTCACCGGATTGCCTGATGCAGCGAGTTCATCGGAAATAGACTTCGCACGTTGAAGTAGAGAGGTAACACCTTCATCCGGTTTTTGTTTGAGACTTTGCAACTCAAGATGTAATGACATCAGTCTTGTGGGAGAGGCAGATCCATAAGCCTCATGCAAGGGTTGCCAGCATTTATGGCTGGTTTCTTTGTCCAATAGAAGGGGAACTAGGGATTCAGATAGAGATGCCACAAGTAAATTGACCAATTGTGCATCTTGCTTGATCCAAGCCATGGCTTCAATAGGATCGGTTGGACATGGATGGGATCCATCTAGGTATCCAAAGAGCCCTTGCTTGGCCCTTTAGAAATGGTACTATTTGTTTGTGCCAAGCCAGGAAATTCGTTGGAGTTAGCTTGATGGAAAGAAGGTGGTGGGCAGAGGGGAAGGAAATGGTTGATGAACTAGCAGCCATGGTGGGCATTGAAGAGGTGGTAATGGAGTCGGCTGTGTGAGAGGAGAGAGCCGATCCAATTGCCATGATTGTTGAAGGCACCAACTAGGGATGAAGACAGGATTACCAAGCTCGTTGGAGCAAGGAGAAGAAAAAAAAAACGCTGGCTCTATGATACCATGTTAGAACAATATTTCTTCATTATTCCATAATGGTTATCCAATGTGGATATATATACAAATACATATGATATCATAGAAGATAATAGAGCATCCCTAGTTGGTCTATCAAGGATTACAATTAAACCAAGTTCCATATTTGTTTCATATCACATGTGGATATTTAATGGGATTGCAATCTGCTAAGGAGGCCATGATTATCACATGTTGATATTGAGAGACTGAGTGAGTTGGGTATACCAAAAATGAGAGAATCCGATCTTGAGTATCCATTGGAAGAGGGATACTCAAGATCGGTTGATATTAGGAAACCTGTGTTACAAGTGATAAACACTAAAAGAGATAGATTAGAGATTAGAGAGTAGAGATAAGATGAGCTAAGATAAGTCAAATCAGCCGTGTGATCCTTGGACTAGAATTCTGTTATTACCCACCCATCTCACACTTCTCAGGCTACATCACCATCCATCGAAGTAGGGCTCTGTTCTACTGGTTTTTTGAAGCTCAATCTTAACCATCCAAGAGGCCTCTCCTTCTCTGGCTTAATGGAGGTAGGCCTTAGCAATCAATCAATCAATCACCTACCCCCATTTCCTCTTATTTTTTTTCTTCTTCTCCTTCTCCTTCCTTTTTAATTCATTAATTCATCCATTCCTATTACCTTCTCCTATTTAATACCCTTTTCTTTCCTCTGTATTTCCACTTTTATGTATTAGGTCTTGGTTGTTCATCAATAGGATATGGTGCTGCCGTTGAATTGGGCCCTATTCGTGTTAAAAGAAACGGAGTTGGACTTGAGTTCATTTTGTCCTTGCAAAGTACAGATTCCTGCATTAGGGTTTTTTCTTCCAAATTTTGTATTTCTTTTATAATGGGGATTTATCAGTCTAGAATCTTCAGATTCTTTTCTACTTTTGATGTTGTAGAAGCAAATTTGTTATTCGTTGAATCTCTAGTGGGAGTTGGGTTCTCACTTACAAAACAACCTAAAAGATTACTACACTTCAATTGCCTCAAAGTTGCAAAGGCAAGCGGTAAAACCACTATGGATACGGGTTTCTATTAACCATTTACAATTTTAGTGTTGGGGTTGGCATCAAAGTCAGCGATGTTGTCGACAATGAGGCAGGATTACAGAGGGGTGGGGGTGGGTAGGGTAGTAAGAAAAATATTCCTAGAAGGATCTCAAATAAGGAACCATATAAATCCAATTCACGAAAAGCAAAATCCTAAATCAGATTTATTTATCTATAGATTCTTCAATAAAAAGTAAAAAGGAAAAGACATATCTTTTGGAGATATAAATCTAAATTACTTTGTTGAATGAGTTGGAGGAGAAGACTTAAACCTCTCTTAGTAAATTGTGGAAGAAAGATTGTAGATGATCACAATTTGATGAGGCCACTAGAATTTCCAAGGATCTCACAAGCAATCAGGATGCTCTCCCCAACTGGACAGGTATACCACAATCCGGTATTTTGAGCTTCCAAAGATCCCCTTGCCTGTGTGACCTGGAGATATTTATATCTCTAGGGTGGAGAAGACCAGCCATAAAGTCCAACCCTAAGTGAGATGCTAGCCATCTAATATCCATATCTAGAATGTCTCTTGGGCTTACCTTAACAATTACCAAAAATACCGCCAAACAAAAATGGGGACCAAAATTATAAAACAGCCCTTACTAAAAAACAAATCAAAATTGGTTTTGCAAAGATAGAAAATAAATAATATATTTTTATATCAATAAATAAAAACATTTTTACAAAACCATTTTGACGATAAAACCTTTTAAATTGGCAGATTGTAGGTACACGTACACTTCCGTAATTGTCAAGTCACAGACAAAGGAATATTAGTCACTAAGATTAGCACTCAACTTACACGAGGTCTTTCCATGGATGGACTCCACAAACCTTACGTGTATTGACCATCGAGAGACTAGTCCTCGTGTCTCCCATAGTCTGAGCAATTTTGACTTGCACCCCTCAAACCCATCACAGTCTGACAATGTATACATAAACATGTAATACATCATGATAGGTGCGGTCAAGTCGAGGACTACAAAATGGCTCATCAGGATGATCATCCAAAACACTGGTCCACTAGCCAAGTAGGCCAAAAACCATGGTACCGATTTAATTAATTTTACAAGCCACAAAATATAAATGACACATGACACATGCCATAAAATGAGAATATAGAAATTTTCAATAATGTGCAAAAATTACACAAAATAAATTTATGTTGGGCCACACAAATCTAACAGTCTCCCACTTGGCCTAACACAATTCCATATTCGTTGCATGTTTCTCAAATACACCAAAAGGCAAACCTTTTGTAAGGGGATCAGCCAAGTTAGATTTAGATGACACTCTCTGAACATCTACCTCTTTCTTCTTAATCACATCATGAATATAGTGATATCGACCCTCTATATGCTTGGCACGAGAGTGGCACTTTGCGTCTTTAGAGATGACAATTACTGAATCACACAATAATAGAATAGGTTTTTTCACACAATCCACTATCACCAATTCTAACAAGAACTTTCAAAGATACACTACTTCTTTAGCTGTCATATTTAAAGCAATATATTCAGCTTCCATAGTAGATTGAGCAACACATTCCTGTTTCTTGCTCTTCCATGAAATTGTACCACCACATAAAGTAAATATATAACTAGAGGTAGATTTTCTACTATCAACATATCCTTAATAATCAGAATCAAAATACCCAATGATATTAGCCTCATTAGATTGATAAGTCAACCTAAAGCCTTTTGTTTGCTTTAGATATCTCAGTATCCATTGCACAACAATCCAATGCATTCTACTAGGGTTACTTTGAAAACAACTGATCATGCCAACTGCAAAAGCTGTATCTGGACAAGTGCAAATCATTGCATACATCAGGCTTCCAACTGCAGAGGCATAAGGATATAATGCTTCATTTAAATTTTCCTTCTTAGACTTAGGATTATCATCATTGGAGAGCGATCTAAGATGATTATAAGGAATCTTTCCACTTAAACAATTAGTTATACGAAACTTCCTTAATAAAGTATCAATATATTTCTCCTGACACAAATTTAACTTTCTTTTCTCACGATCTCTCTCAATCTTGATACCCAAAATGTAGGAAGCCTCACCCAAATCTTTCATCTCAAAAGTATTAAATAACCATTGTTTTATATTTCTATCAACAAACTTACATCATTTCCTGTAAGTAGAATATTATCCACATATACTGTAGGAAATGCAACCTTGTGACCTTCTTTCTTCACATAGATACAAGCTTCAGAAGTATTTTGTGTAAATTCAATTCCAATAATTGAATCATGAAACCGTTAATTCCATTGTCGTGAAACTTGTTTCAACCCATATATAGATTTCTCTAACTTGCAAACATCTTCATCTCCCTCAGAAATAAAACCTTCCGGTTGATTTATAAAAACATCTTCATCAAGATTCCCATTCAAGAATGCAGTCTTTACATCCATTTTTTAAAGTTCAAAATCAAAATATGCAACCAAGACCAAAATGGCATGAATAGATTGTATCCTCACAAATAGTGAAAAAGTTTCATCATAATCAACACTATATTCTTGGGTGTAACCTTTAACAACAAGCTTTGCTTTGAATTTTCCAACATTTTCATACACATCCTTATTTCTTTTAAAGATCCACTTGCAACCAACAATTTTAGTGTTCACAGGTCTATCAACCAATCTTCATACACCATTTTATGCATAGAGTTGATTTCATCTTCCATTACTACAACCCACTGTTGAGGATCAACATCTGACATAGCTTGAGAATAAGTAACAAGGTCCACAACAATTTCACTAATAGATGCTTTTTCAAATGTTTCTCCCAAATAAACATAATAGTCTGACATGTTCGAAGCTTTTGATACCCTTTCAATTCTTCTTATTGGCTAAGAAGGTTCCTTACGCTTCCTTTGGCTTGAAGGAATAATAGGATCTGAGGATCCCTCATCCATAGGATTTGAATGACTTTCATCAATTTCACTTAATTCTTTCAAAACTCTTTTGTTATCATCATTTGTGCTTCCACTGTTAAAACGATCCTCCAAGAATGTGATATTCCTGCTCTCAATTATCACTTTGTTCTCAGGATCATACAACCTGTATCCTTTAGAACGGTGAGGATACCCAACTATAACACACCTTCTAGTTTTGGATAGCATTTTATTTCTATCCGGATCAGGAATCAAAACATGAGCAATACATCCCCATACTTTAATATGAGCAATACTGCCTTGCTTACCTTAAAACATCTCATAAAGGGTTGAATCCACTGTTTTGGTGGGAACTCTATTAAGTATATGCATAGCTGTATATGAAGCTTCCGCCTCAAAAAATAGTTGGCAAATTTGCTCTAGCCATCATTGATCAAACCATATCAAGCAAGGCTCGATTCTGCCTTTCTGCAATTCCATTAGCTTCTGGAGTATGTGGTGGAGTATGAAAATGTTTAATGCCATTTTCAAGACAATAAATCTCAAAATCATAGATAAATATTCTCCACCTCGATTTGAGTTTAGTGACTCAATCACTTGCCCAGTCGACTTCTCAACTTCAAGTCAAAATGTTTTGAAAAACTCTAGGGCTTCAAACTTATGCTTCATCAAATAGACAAAACCAAATCTGGAAAAGTCATCAGTGAAAGTAATAAAATAGCGAAAACCTCCTCTGATAGTTATGTTCATAGGTTTACATACATCAGTATGTATCTTTTCTAAAACACAAGAACATCTCTTATCTTTTGAATAAGATTTTTTAGCCATTTTTTCAGAGATGCAACTTTCACATGTTGGGAACTTTTTTAGAGTTACTCTAGTTAATATGCCAGACTTAATTGATTTGCCAATTCTATCTATATTAATGTGCCCCAGTCTCAAATGTCAAAGATAAGTAGCATTGTCTTTCACAACAACATCCACATCACACACAACATTACCACATAATTGCACTTCATACGTATTATTGTTTCTAAAATCATACAAAACAAGTTTATCATCTCTACTCATTAAAAATCTTATATTTCCAAAATAAAACTCATATCTAAGTTTTTCCAACATTGAAACAGATTACAAATTTCTCCTAAGACTAAGAGCATACAAACAATCAACTAGATTAAAAACTGTTCCATCATTCAACTTTAGTTCAAAAATTCCAACTCCTTCAATCTCCGCCTTGTCATCATTTCCCATATATATGAAGCTAGTATTATCATTTATTTCTCTTGAGCTGCTTGAACCCCTGTAAGGTATTGGAGACATGTACAATTGCTCCAGAATCAGTCCATCATGATCCAGATTAATAATGGTAGTATTAATCTTATCTAGAATCAAAGTAGCAAACATACCTTGGGGTTGTTTTCCAGCAGTCCATAAGAAAGAGTAACATTGAGACTTTTTATGTCCAGGCTTCTTACAAAAATAACAAACTATCTGTCTTGATTTGAACTCAATATCTTGTTTCACACTGGTTCTCTTTTTCTTCCCCCAATCCTGTTTTTATTGTTAAATTTTTTCTTCTTTTGATATTTCTTTCCATTAGGGGGTCTATCGGATTTTTGCTCTATAGCATTAACTGCAAAATCCTTCTTTTGTAGCTTAGCATCTTTATGACCAGTGACCTTGGATAAGAGGTCATCCACAGGCCAATCCAAACCAGAAACAAAATATATCTGCCTTACAGTTTCATAAGAATCAGGCAAGGAGGATAAAATAGTAGATATCTTTGTTTTCTCATCAACTGATCTTCCCTAAAAAGTTGATTCATCAGCTATGGTAATCATGTTGTTCACATGCTCTCTAGCATCTCCTCCTTCAGATATTTTAGTTTTAATGAACTTTTCCCACAAACCTTCAATATATTGGCTTGAATTCTTCCCAAATTTCAGTTCAAGACTATCTAGGATAGCCTTTGCAGATGGACTATTCATATAGCCAACCATGAGAGAATCAGTCATGTATCTCAACATTAAATACTTCGCCTTATTATCAGCCTCTGTCCATTTCTTATAAGCAGCCTTAACAAATTTGGTAGAATACGCTCCCGATATAGGAGGATAATTCTTTTTAATACAAATAGAATAATTATGAAACCCAATGAACAAATCAATTCTACGCCTCCATTAAGCATAACTGGGTCCAGTAAGGATGTAATTTTTTCATAATATTTGACATGTTCAGATAACTAGAAGAACCAGCCATCTGTCATAAGTATACAACATGCATAATAAGATTGGAGACTAAGGCCTATCACAATTTTGCACAAAATAAATTATTAGACATAATGTGACAAAATCAAATAGTCCTATGATGTCTCAAACCCTCCCTGTATCCAATGAGCGTGAGGAAGAATTCTATTAATCAAGGACCTCAAATCATAAATTAATTACCAATCCAATGATAAATTCAATTCTTTTCGTATCCGATGGGCGTAGAGAAGAATCCAATCAATCAAGGATCAATAGTGTCTTATCCGATGGCTGTCGACACAGAGGGTTCTTATTTCATTCACAATCCTATCTCATTCATGTGATTAACCGATGGGTGTCATCATGTCTGAGCATCGGAATAATGAATAAAACAACCCATAAAAATTTCACTCCAAATGCCCAAACCCATGCTCCCACTAAAAACAATAAGATTGGATATATACGTAACATTGGAATATATCATAACCCATACTTCTACAAAATTGAGATGGATTTACATGGAACAAAATTATTTAATTTAATTTAATTCAGTCCTTAATAAATTTATCCCAAATTAAACAAGTCAAGCCTAATATAAAGCCCAAAAAATATTTCATAATATGACAAGAGAGGCTATTAAGAACAAAAATAGCTTCACAAAAAAAAAAGGCTTAAGTCAATGACTTCATGTCAATAATATGGCTTGATAAGCTAATAAATGTAGGTGGCTTGACATGAGCTAAAATACATTATATGACTTGTAATGAGCCAAAAGCAATTAGGAGGCTTGGCACAAGTAATGCATGGAAACAAAAGAAAAATCTTTTTATCTTCCAACACAACCTTTCAAGTACCAATGTCCTTCTGTATAAATCAATAAGACTTTTTAAATTTCAAGAAGACTAATTAATTATTAATGACACCTCATTTCAAAAGTCATTATACTTTTTCAACTTCCAAGAAAACTCTTACAACATTCAATGACTTCATTATCTTTTCTATTGTCAAAATCTTTCAATAAATGTGTTATATAAAAATCATTTTTTTCTTTCTCTATACATAGAGGACTATTCAACTTCTTTTCAAAATCACAAACAAAAAGCTTAAAGAAACATTATCCTTTTGAAGATAAAAAAAATCAGAATTCTCCATATGCAAGCATATAAACAATTGTCTAACTCAAAGAACATATACAAATTTTATTTAAAATAAATAAACAATCTATAGAACATGTCAAGCAAAATAAATCATCTAGGACACTAGAGATTAGCAGAACCATCATGCTTGTGTTGTAAGAAAAAGAGCCCTAGAAGGATCTCAAATAAGGAACCATATAATTCTAATTTATGAAAAGCAAAATCCTAAATCAGATTTATCTATCTATAGATTCTTCAATAAAAAGTAAAAAGGAAAAGACATAAGTTTTGGAGATAAGAATCTAAATTACTTTGTTGAATGAGTTGGAGGAGAAGACTTAAACCTCTCTTAGTAAATTGTAAAAGATAGATTATAGATGATTACAATTTGATGAAGCCACTAGAATTTTCAAGGATCTCACAAGCAATCAGGGTGCTCACCCTAGCTGGACAGGTATACCACAATTTGGTATTTTGAGCTTCCAAAGAACCCCTTGCCTGTGTGATCTTGAGATATTTATATCTTTAGGGTGGAGAAGATCAGTCATAACTCATAAAGTCCAACCCTAAGTGAGATGCTAGCCACCTAATATCCATATCCAGAATGCCTCTTGGGCTTACCTTGATAATTATCAAAAATACCCCTAAACAAAAAGGGGATCAAAATTATAAAACTGCCCTTACTAAAAAACAAATCAAAATTGGTTTTGCAAAGATAGAAAATAAATAATATATTGTTATATCAATAAATAAAAATATTTTCAAAAAACCATTTTGACGATAAAACCTTTTTAAATTGGCAGTTTGTAGGTACATGTATACTTCCGTAATTGTCAAGTTACTGGCAATGGAATATTAGTCACTAGGATCAACACTCAACGTACATGAGGTCTTTCCATAGACCTTATGTGTACTGACCATCAAGAGACTAGTCCTTATGTCTCCCATAGTCTGAGTTATTTTGACTTGCACCCCTCAAACCTATCACAATCCGACAATGCATACATAAACATGTAATACATCATGAAAGACTAAAAATGGCCCATCAGAATGATCATCTAAAACACCGATCCACTAGCCAAGTAGACCAAAAACTATGGTACCAATTTAATTAATTTTACAAGCCACAAAATATAAATGCCACAAGACACATGCCACAAAATGAGAATATAGAAATATCCAATAATGTGCAAAAATTACACAAAATAAATTTTTTTTGGGCCACACAATTCTAACAAGGTTTACAAGAAGAAGAAGAAGAAGAAAGAAGAATCCTTTTTAATTAAAAGGGTAAAAGAGTCTAATTTGCATGGACCTAGGGTTAGTTTTGGTATTAGAAAAAATATAAATACGGCACGTCACGACTTAACAGCCGGAAACTAACAACATGGAAGGTTTTAGTAATTTTGTGGAAACTATAAGGGAATCGTATGTAATTGGGCAAAGTCAAGGGGAGGAGTGTGTAATTAGGGCAAAGTACAAGGGTGGGGGCAATAGTTTTCCCTCTTCATTTTTTGGTAAAAACAGGCTCTGGCTAATTGAGCATGCACGCACAGGCACTATGATACTCTATATTACATGGATGTTATTTAATATTTTAGCTTAATCAATTTCTTTTGTTTCTCAGCAACAAGGTTCCTAATCTCGGGATCGGTCATGACTCATGATCGATACCGATCCAATACTGATCCGGATCAGTCATAATTGTTTTGAATCGGTTAAAAATGACAGAAATCCAGGTTTTATCAGATCGGTTGCTGTATCGATCATAAAAATATTAAAAAATTAACAAAACAAAAAAAACAAGGATGATAAAAACGGTAATCATTTTGTAATCCTATGTTTTAGGTTGAGGTTACCTTTTCCACCTCCTCAACCTCACCCACTACCGCCATTATCTAAAAAATCTGGGATCAAATCAATGTTTTTGTAGAATGAAATCTTCCCATAATAGATTCGTAGTCCAAAACGGTAAGATCCCCCTTTTTCACAGGCAGTTTGAGACTAAATCTCTAAATAACGGTAAGATCAATTTTTATATAGAATGAAATATTCCCTTAATCGATTCTTGATAAATATAGCAACATCCCCCATTTTTCTCGCAGATTTGAAACCCCAAATTCATGAATCATGCTTGAAAGGCTCGGGACTAAGAAAAAATATGGGTTTTAAACCCAAAAAATTGACAAGTATCGGATCCCCACTTAGACCATTGGGATATAACAATTCCCAATGAGCTTCCCCCCCCCCCCCCCTCCAACCAAATCAGCAAAATAATTTGCATGCCACTTGCTTCGTTAGATGGAGCTGAAATCTTGTGGATAAATAGATTTTCATGTCAAATTCAAAAAAAACTGGGTTACAAAAAAACTAAATAAAGCATTTGAAAAATTCAAAACTATTAAAAAAACAATTTTGTTACAAATAAGATGCATGCCAATACATGGAAGAGTATATTATTGGATTTGAGTCTTCTCCACCCATTGGGGTCCTACACAAGGTAAGGGTGCCAAAATGGAACCGAAGTAGACCGTTTATGATCAAATTGAACCGCACTGTATAAAAATGACGCGATTCTGATTTCATAGGTTCTATTATCGGTTCGGTTTGATTCAAAACCAGAAAAATGGTTGGTTAAGCGAATAGAAATCGAGTAGAAAACCGAAATTAGGAATATTCTTATTTGATTAGAATGGGGTTAAGCACTCTAAAATATTAGGACTCCTTACTGAGATTTTTTTGAATTTCAGTTTGAGTGCCAAATTCATGAAGAAACGGAAGGTTTGGGTATGAGCATGTGTTAGTGGACTTTGCTAATGAATTGATTGGTGGATTAGTGATGTCTTCAGATTGGTTTTCCTTGCGGTACTTTGCGGCCTTGAGTAATCACTTAAGATTATCATTGCAACTGGCAAGTCTTCAAGTGAACTTTGCCTAGAGTTAGATGTGTATGAATCAATATAATTTATCCTAGATAACATGGATATGAAAAACAAAATTAAATGGTACAAAGTTGAAACCGGTATTACAAACCGCATGTAAACCGGATAGCGAAAACTAAATAGAAACCGCTAAAACCGCGCTGCATATAAAATGATTCTGATTTTGGGTGATCCTTATCCGGTGCGGTTTTGATTTCTACCTTGCAAAATGTGCACCGAATTGGAACCGCATCGTATAATCAAAACAACACCATTTGACATCCTTAACACAAGGTCCCATGGTTCTCATGGTCATGGGCCTGTCTTTCTAGAGATCAACGTGGGTTACGAGGTCTTACCTAACGGGTCAAGATTTTCCTTGTCAACCCCAATAGCGAGTTAGAATTTCTCATTATATTACCAAAGCTTGATTACGACAGTGTTTTTTGAATGCATTCCAGGTCAATTTGCATTCTTGGATGATAATTATAATTGTTTTGATGGTTTGAAGATGAGAAATCAACCTGAAATGCATTCTAATAATACATACCAAATGCAGTCTTAGATCGATGTTCCAAATTTTTACAAATGGCAAACCGCGTAACTTGAATTAGATGCCCACCTCCCTTCTGTGATGACCTGCTCAGTGACCTGATAACCCCCAAAACAAAATCTAATTTTTGATGAACAAAACAAAATCTAATTGATTTACTGGATAAATGTCAAACTTGAATAGTACGGTCCAAAACTAACCCATAAGAGATTCATACACTGTTTTCATCTCTCTTCCAGTTCCTCCGCCCTAATTTCCAATGCCGGTTTGCTCTCATAAATTCCTCTTTAGCTCTTAGTAGATGATGAATATGGAGGTGGTGGAGGAGAAGATGGTGATGGTCCATGATCGGAGGCTGTTTCAGGTAGAAGATGTTTTGATAAACGTGCTATCTAAGCTACCCGTGAAGACCCTCTTGAGATTCAGGTGCTTATGTAAACGATGGCATTATCTGATCTCTCATGATCATTTTTTCATTCAATTCCATTACTCTCACCCAATCCAACTCCAAATCCAAATCCAAACATTCTCTTCTCCACTTCTACTCATTAAACCTCCAGCCAATCCATGGGAATGGGAAAGGGATCCCTCCCACAATTTCCTAAAATCTACGGACAGAGAAGGGAATCCAATAAGCAGATTTAAGATCAAGTGAAAGAATGCTTTCCCCACGGTGTTACCTATTTGTTTCGATTTGGTTTCCATTCAAGACAGCTATGGTGACTATGAGGGGATTCATATTTGTAATCCTAGTACACATGAATTGGTAACATTTTCAAACCCTCCTCCGTTTCCCGTTTATAGACCTAGATCTTCTGTTGGTTTCGGATATCTTCAGTCAATTGACGATTATAAAGTAGTTCGTTTGATTCCCCCTAATTATCCCCTGTATGGAACCGATTTAGCGATGATGAGGCTGAGGCTACTTCATTCAGGACCCAATGTCTAGTCTTTACCCTTGGAATCGGAATGGAAAGAAGGGGCTCTAGTACTACTACTACTACTTCTTGTGCTTGGAGGGACGTGATGGATTCTCCATACGATGTTGCCCAAACAAGTGCTCCAGCAACGGAGACTTCCACTGGTTGGTCTACTATGATCCTTGGATTGACAACAAGGTCTACCATGGGCATATGATTGACCCTAACAATATATACCATCATCGCTTTGACCTCGAGAACAAAGAATTCAGACTAGTCTCACATCCTGAAGGTTGTCTTGATCTTAGGTCTTTACAAAATCAAAGTTCTTTACAATTGGTGGAGTTGAGAGGGTTGCTATGCCTTTCATGTGCTAAAGATGATTCTAAAATGGAGATATGGATGTTGAAAGACTACTACTACTGCTACGGGAATGAGAATGTACATGGATGAAAGAATACTGTATTGATTTGAAGGTAGTACCTAGAGAGACTGTTATGTACCTAGAGAGAGACATAGAGGATACAAATGTTATGTACCTAGAGAGAGACAGAGGATACAAAGGTGTTAATTGAGACAAAATCGACGGGTTTATGGTATTACCCCATCTCCAAACCACAAGTTTCGAGGGATTTATACATCATAAACAACTGCCATATCTACAATTCTGTTTCTACATGGAGATTTTGCGCTCACTAAAACAATTAGCACAGGTACTTATACTATGCTTTTGATTAGTTTTACACTGGATTAATTATATGTAATTAATATATAAAAACTCTTTTGTTGCATTTGATTTGATTGGATTTGTTGAATTAAGAATTGCAATAGCCTCAAATTTCTCAATTATCTTGTTCCTCCTCCATTTGTAGAATTTGGATTTCTAATGAGTAATATCTATCTAACAAATGTTAAAAGTCACTTTGGCCCCACCCCCCCCTAGCTACTATTGATCAAGGAAGTTATTACTCTATTATGCAGGGATAACATGGTTGCAGCTGAAGCGAAAGCACAAGTGCCAATCTCTGCCACTGTAATAAGAAAATTGTTGGGTGCTTTGACCTGTCCTCTTGAGCAAAGCTTTTGGGGATGTCGACCTTTCATGTTATCTGATGAGAAGAGAAGGATGACTAGTGAGTCATCTTCTTTCCTTGTGAATTCAGGTGGGTTGTAATAGTCCATGGGTGTTCCAAAAATGCGTATCCAACTTCTTCACAGGTCCATACTCTATAAATGTTATAATGGCTTCTATTTTTTTATGGATTTATGAATATTTTTTCCATTCAATATTATGTTAGTAAGGGAGGACTTGCATTGGATAAAGGTTACATGTCTTCTCCCTCATTTTTTTTTGGGTTATAGGAAAATTTAAATTGCTGGAAAGGAAAAGTAGGTATTGCATTACTTCTCCTTCCTAGCCCACCTCGGCTGCCCATTAATCTGCTAGAGCTACAATATCTCTAACAACAGTGTAAGTAGCTCCCACGGCCAAACATCACACGAGCCTTGCGTGCACCAAGAAATAAGTTATTTACAATCCATCCACACTATTAATTGTGTCCAACCTTGCTCATAAGCTCGTTGTAAGTCTTATAATGAGCTCTTGGCCTCCTGAGAGGTTGAGACCAACACAAAATTTCTATTACTCCCTTATACTTACCTCCTCAACTCCTTGTTCAAACTTTTACATCTGATTCTCCCAAAAATCAAACTCCTTTCTCTCCTTCTCCTCTGTTAATTTAAAATACCCAAATTATCCTCCAATGATTCTATCATTCTATTTCTTTTTTAACTTTTTATTAACAGAGGTGGGACCCGCTTCTTCTTCTTTCTCTGCAGCTCATCCCCTCACCTTGTTCTGCACTGTAAACCCCTCACCTCTTACCTTGATACATGAGAAAGGAAACAATCTTCTACCCCATTTTCACCCCATTTTCCTGTAGTTGTGTAGAAACTTCTCAACGAAGACGCTGCCCATAGCGATCATCTTCCAAGATCAGACGTTGTCGTCGATGATGCAGATAACATGGTCGTCCCCATGATATTGGAGCTCTTGAAATTGTGCTCTAAACTCATAGTTGGGCATAGAATAAAAAATGCTGAGTTGTTGGAAGAGCTCTATGAAATCTTTGCTCCTATCTGAGATCTCTACTCTCCTGACCTGGAATCATTCTTCTCCTTTTTTGGTGGATATCTCATTCTATATTTTAAGCTGATACGAATGTACTACTATATGGGATGTGTGAACCAGTGAGCCCTTAAGAGAGGATCACACTAATTGGGAGAAGCCGGTACTGTGGTTGTGTTTGTCGCAATTTATATGAACCAACCCCCTCACCTTTCCCCACTGCTCACCCCCTCACCTCTGCTATGCAGAACATTTTGCCTCTTTTTTGTGGGGTGGTTGTAGCAACGAGGTTAGGTGAGGGGGTGAGTGGCGGGGCAAGCTGAGCTTTGGAGAAAGAAGAATAAGAATAAGAAATGAGACTATTGAATCATTGGAGGGTAATTTGGGTATTTTAAATTAACAGAGGATAAGGAAAGGTGAGAGTTTGTTTTGTTTAGAGAGAATTAATGTAAGAGTTTGAGTAAATATAAGGGAGTGAGAAATTTTCCCTTAACAAAAATCATTTTTGATTAAAAAAAAATGAAAATTGTTTGGTAGATACTAGACTTAATAGAGTGTAGAATGAGATACAAGAAACTACATATGTGTAAATAATTTTTGGGGAAAAGAATGTTGATCGCGTGGCCTATGTAGCTCTTGCGCTTAGACATAGAAGTGCACGAAAATACTGCACTGCCCCCATGGAAAAGTGGGAATCTCGCCCAGGGCGATGCTTGCACACACGCTCCTATTGGCCAGCACGTGTGTGCAAGCTCTAGCGGCCTAGCTAGGCAACGATCTCTTTCCCATAATTTTTATATCATTTTTGAAGAAATGGGTCGAAATAATGGAAATTTATCATTGAAGTTAGGCCTTTCTAAAGAAATGGGCCCATATATAATTTAAGAGGTGGGTAAAGAGATTCCCCTTCACCCATCTTCCTTCCCAATTCCATATCTCCTTTGTAGGCAAGCACTAGATGTCGTCAAGTTTGGAATCGCAGGATGTTATGTACCTAATGAGGCCCACTCTAGTGTATGGACGCTAGCTTGGGCCAGCCTAGTATGGGATAGGTTAAAGGGCTTGATATAACGTATTCCATCAGTTTTGATGCTTTAGGCGTATCGTTCAAGTACCTAACGTTTGGTATTAGAGCTGGGTATCACGTAACGGGTTCGAGTCACAGAGAGGGATACCTATGATAGGGCTACCTAGAGCAGAGTGGAGCCACTAGAAAGGGCTACCTTCCTACAACTGGAGTGAAAGTTGTCTAGAGTGAGAGCCGCAGAGGACGACGGCTGCGGAAGCGTGTTGGTCTATTATGTGCCTAATGGGCCCCATTCTAGTGTATTGGCGCTAGCTTGGGCTAGCCTAGTATGGGATAGATTAAAGAGCTTAATTTAATACATTCCATCAACTTCGGAGCTTTTGGTGTATCGATCAATTACCTAACACAGGAATCCATTGTTTTTCCTCCCTTTGTTTCTCAAAGGAACCTCACTTACTCTAATGGCAATCTGAGAGCAACATACAAAGGAGACCGAAAAGACAAACTTTTTGAATATTCGTTGAGTTACAAGAACATACACGAGTTTCAAAGAAACCAAGAACCCTAAAATTGCTACTACCTTAATTTTTACCATAAAGGAACTTCAGCAATGAAAATAACAAACGACATACCCCCTCGTCTCTTCTTCCATTTATTCATCTATCTTGTACTTTTTTTTTTGGTAATTATTCGTCTATATTGTACTGTCTTTCTGGAATTCTTCATTATCAGTTTATAATTAAAATAAGTCCCAGAATTTTATCCCAAATACAATAGCCATATTCATTCTGAGCGGGGAGGGGTGACGTCTCACAGGGAGGGAGCTAGTTGTGCATAGGGGGAGTAGGGAATGCCGATGGCCGGAGTCGGGACTCTGTTAGCAAAAACACGCATTTCTATTTTTTACCGTTTTAAACACGTTTTACATACGGAAAAACCGTCATATGGTAAGCATTCCCATTTTAAACGCATTTAAAACATGTTCCCATTTTGTTTTTTTGGCCTTTTAATTTGAACAATGGCTTACTTAACTGACCATATCTCTCTGTCACGTACTCTGATCGGCCTGATTCTTTCCATGATGTACTGATGACTCGAAGGGCTACATTTTTCATGATATCACCTTCAATTCAAAGTCAATGCATGGACACCGAAATTAGAAGCATGTATTTCAAATAAAATTTCCTCAATTTACATGAGAATAGTGTCATTTGTTTTGTTCCCTTTTTTATAATATAGATATTTAAAACCCGTACCATCCATTTTCTATTGTTTGCCGTTCTCTATTTCTTTACCGTTTTAATTGACCGTCTGTTTGTAATTTTTGGCCGCTTAAAACCCATACCATAAGGCTTTCATTTTTTTGCCGTTCCCGATTTTGGTAACTATGGTATGGCGAGGAGGGTTGAGATTAGGAATGGAGCGGAGATGAGTTTATCCTTCCTTTTCTTATAACATAGAAGAAAATTACATTTTACCTTAAGTTTTGGGACTTATTAAAGCACATGCTAATTAAAGGTGTCTACATAAATGGTCAAAAATATTTTTTTGTCCGTAATATATAAATAGGTCTCGATCCTATTATAGTTTGTGTTATTTTGATTTATTTAAACAGAAATAAGGTCCATAAATGATACCAAACACCTGCAAAAACATTTTTGTGGTAGATAAACATAAAAAACAATAGATACCAAAGATAACTTAAGATAGAACCCGAACTCACATTGCCTATTTAGGATCATAACTCCATCACAAACAAACAAATGTCTATTCCACTTAGGGTCTTTTTGTTATTATTTTTCATTTTCATTTATTTTTTCATGTGTATGGTATTATTTTTGAAACTTGTTTTTATTTAAAATAAGTGAAAACACCCCCAAAATAATTGGATTATGGCCAAAAACATTTTTTCCTTCAGTTTTTTCAATTTTTTTGCTCTTTAATGAGCATGTGTTCATAAGACCCAAATATGAGGGGTGAAATAGATATTTGGTCGTTAAAATAGAAAGGCAAGTCCCTTCTTCATTTTTTGAAACAGAGAGAGAGAGAGAGAGAGAGATGGAAGGAAAAGTGGCGACGTCTCTCACAGCCGGCAGTTGGCAGTCGGCAGCATCTCTCTCGCTAACATCCCCTTCTTTCCGTGGTGTTGTGACTGAAGGACCTGGGTTGCTAGCAGCTCCGCCCAAGGGACTTGCGGTTACAATTGGCGGTGGTGGTTGTTGGGTTTCGACGGCCTTGCACGGCTCAGGTAGGTTTAACCCCCTCTTTATCTCTGACCCTCTCCTACCCCCTAACCCTTTTTCCCATCTCTGATGCTTCAACCCACCGGAACCCATCTCAATCTCAATCTCATGGAGTGGAACAAACAGTGGACCATTAATAAGAAGATAACTGATGCAATATGTCCTAGCACTGTTGGACAAGTGTGTGTCCATCAAACCCGGTTCGGTTCGGTTCAACCTGGTTCACCTTTGTATTGAACATTTATACATTTTAGTTTAATATTGTCACATGCGATATAAACTTTTTGAGCATTATGTGTCCATAAGTTATACTTAAAATGATAGTCACGCCTAGGGTTTGGGCTGGGCACCCTTATCATATGGTCGTCGCATTGGGTATGCCTAGACATGTGATATCAGGGTACGAATGCGAGTGCTCACATGTTTGATGTGTGCATTGGCGAAGAATCTACTTTGTCGATTCCCTCATGTATTACTACCAGATGTAGGAAGGGATAGACATGTGTCACCGACACCCTGTACCTGAGGGAACCTTGTCATTGCAAAGTGTGATCGCATTCTTTGGTTCATCAATGACTGAGACTCAAGCGAGTCAAAGTCGGTGTTCTGGGAATGCATGAACACTTTGTGAGTGAAGGAGTTATCCAACATGGTCACCACTGCCCGATTGGGGAACACCAAGATAGAGACTGTCTATGCATTGTTGGATCAGAATCTGGATCCAGTACCGTTTTGGAAATGGTTTTGCAAAATTTATTTTACATAAAATGATACATTATTTATAGTTATTTCAAATAAAGTGTTTTATCGAGTTTTACGGGACCCGATCGGATGCACAGATGCTCTTATATGGACATGTACTATGGATTGGGGTTTGGTAGTACATGTGTACATGTCCTAGATTCCATAACGATGGTGTTGATTAGTGGGGGAGTTGTATATGATAAATTGTTATCATATAGGGAGTTATTTGAAAGTTACTAATTTAATTGGCTCTTTATTTAATTAATGGATTTGGTGCTAATTATAATTATCCATTAATAATTAAATAAAGAATCTAATTAATACTTTCCCTATTAGATTCTCCTTCTTCACCTGTGTAGCACTTTGAGTTTAAACAGAACTGCCAGACTGAGAGAGAGAGAGTCAGACTCTCACTAGGGCTCTATTAAATCTATCTAGGATTTAATTAAACCCTATTATTATAAATAAGGGACCATAAAACGTAGAAGAGAGAAGCTCTCCATGTTTTTGGAGCAGGCACTCTCTCTCCTACGTTTTTGGTTTCTCTCTCTCCCTCTTGTGATCTCTCTTCTTCTTCTTGCTTCTCTCACCTGTGTTTGAGAGTTAGGGTTTGTGAAACCCTAGATCTGTGTTGAGGAGTTTGAGGGCATCTGGGATTGGCATGTAGAACCTTGGTAGCACCATTGGAGGTTCAGATCTGTTTGCTTGGAGCGCTCACTGGAGGAAGAACCACTGTCTATTGGAGGAGCAACACGTGAGGCTCACCAGGTTAGCAGTTCTTTATTAATTCCTTTTGTTCATTGATTATTAATATTTATGGGATGCGAAAGAAACTCGAATCGATTAATTTCCACTGCGCCTTCGAGTATGGGATGGATCCCTCTTGCCATATGATGACTAGAGATGTATTTTCTCTGTCCCTAATGTGTTCTATAATTGCGTGGGACACATGAGGGAAGGAGAGACCCTATTAGGAATGCACCAGGGTTCCTATGGGAGACCATGGGAAACCCTAAAATTAAAATGGGGCACCCATGGGACACCATGAGATAACCCAGGGCGTGCAATACCCTAATTTTCAGTTAATTGGTTTCCCTAGGGAACCATGTTTTTATCCTTGGACCGTTGTTTGACCAACAGTGTGGTATCAGAGCCACATTTCCCACCCATGAATATTAGATAATTAATTGTTAATATGATTATCATGAGTGGGATGCAAGTTGGCACATGGGTGGTTAGGATATGGTTGTTGTAATAACCTTTCCATGTGCACATGGGTAGTTACAAGGTTGTTAGTGTAACAACCTACCCATGTGATGATGGATTTGGTTTGTTTTGTTTATTCAAATTATTGAAGCATGTATCCAATTAGGTTGTGATTACTAATTTTTATTTTAAAATTTTTTAATCATGTTCTATATGTGGGGGGGGGGGGGGGAGCGCACGCTGCCAAGCCTCTGTGCACGCCCTTCCCCATGAACCTACCTTTGTGCGCATCCCCTTGCGGGCTGTTGCCTGCGGGCAGCAAGCTTGCGGGCTGTGGGCCTGCAGGCTGCTGTCCGTGGGCCCTGTGCCTATGGGCTGCGCAGGGAGTGCCTGCAGCCTGCGCAAGTGGGCTGCATGCACCCCCCTTGTTTTCCCTCTAGTTTAACAAAAAAAAAAAAAAAAAAAACAGATTTTTCAAAACAGAATTTTATTATTTTGTTTTGTTTTTGGAGGATGATGATGGGTGAAGAGATTCCCTCTTTACCCACTTGCAATCGCATTTTAATTTTATGGGCTTGGATACATGTTATCACATGCGATGTGGTGGTTCAATAATTGAAGGAATCCATGTTTTAATTTTTGGTTCACTTGCTTTAATGCCCATGCATGAAATTATATTATGATGTGATTATGGGAATGGCATTCTAATAAATGGATGGATTGTTTATGTATATGATACATGGGGTTATGAGTGGATGTGATGCTTCTCTCTCTTTCTCTCTCTCCCCCTTTCTTTTTTATAAACAAATGTACTCCACCCCATGGGCAGCCCAAATGGTGGGTTGGTTTCTCCATGCGGGGTTTCTTTATTATTATGGAAAGGAAAGTGTATAGAATTTTTCCTAGGTTTCCATTGTAAGTTTAGAGGAGTTAGGACTCCCAGGGCATGTTGATGGTGATCCACATGTGGTACTCAAAGCTTATGGAGATGCAAGTCACCTACTTTGAAGACGTAATCGGGCGAAGGAGATGACCGAGGCGTGGCATCCATGGCATGAAAAATGCACCCAAAGTTATTAGTTTTATTTTTATTGGGAGGATTCTTTAATTGCTTTTGATAAAAATGCCGCCATCCCATAATCACTTTTAATTAATGTTGATTAATTATGTTGTTTAAATCTATCCATGTATGTGAGAGTTAATTAATCCCTCTTTATTCACAATACATGTATGATATGGACTAGTCTTAATCAGTAGACATGTCCATGGCCTCCTATTGAAGATAAATGTAGAAAATATGTGACATGACCCCACATAAGCCGACAAGACATTGTCAGGACCTCTGTCACACATTTATCTATATTTACCTCTATCTAGATACGTTAGGGTATGGATAGTGAGAGGGCACTGCGACAGTGGGCCATCTTTCATGATTTCATGATTCTAACTAATGCAATAGGTAAGTACATGATTTGGGTGTATGTCAGCCGATATGATCTGGACATGATACCCAGGTGGTCGAAAATATTGGAAGCCCATGAGGCGGACAGCTTAGTCCACACTACCATGGTGTGTATAATGACTCCCGACAGGATAAGTTATGCATGCAAGGGTTGTAGGTATCCAATTCATCTTTTGGGTTATGAGGGAAACCCAAATCATGAAAGACCATTGATGTGTGTGTGCTCAATTTATTATTTTCAATGGTCATTAATTAGCATGTGGTTATTTAATTGTGCATGTGTAGATTAATATACGATGGTTGCCGTTAATTCCAACCTGTTAACACTCATTAGCGAATACAAACTTAATGGTACAAAGTATGTCGATTGGTACCGGAGCATTAAGTTGCTCCTGACTGCTGAAGGAATGTACACAGTTCTAGATGAACAAGTTCCTCCTCAACCCGACCCGAACGATTTTGAGGCAAATGAAGAGATGCAAGAGTTCTTCATGAGGGATTCCAAGGCATCACTCTATATCCTAGGATCGTTGAAAAGTCAGTTGTAGACTCAGTCAAGGATATACGCACTGCTGGGGGTAAAATGGATAAGCTTGCTGAATTGTTCAACAGGTAGTTGACACACGCACATTCTGATGCGGTGACTTAAATCCATAACTCCAAGATGTCCTAGGGGACTTCAGTGATGGATCATGTAATGAAAATGATCAATCTGTTTGAAAAACTAGAATCCATAGGGACTGATTTCAGCCTACGATACAAGACTGATGTGATCTTAGCGTTACTCACTTCTGCCTACGCACCTTTTAGGATGTCCTACAAGATGTCCGAGAAGGAGATGGAGCTCACTGAGCTTGCTAATGCACTGGTAGAGGCTAAAGTGTCCTTAAAAAAGAACAATGCTGAGGTCAATGCAACTGAGGCAAAGCCTTCTTCAAATGGGAAGAAGAAGAAAAAGGGAAGTAAGGGTAAGACCCTGAAAGCTAAGGGTGGGAAGTCTGGCAATAAAGGCAAAGACAAGTGCTTCTATTGCAAGAAGGAGGGTCACTGGAAAAGAAACTGTCGTGCTTACCTGGCAACTTTGAAAGACAAGAAGCCGGATGAAACAGAGGCTGCTAAAGAAGGTACATATGATGTTCACGTTCTTTATGAGTCTAATTTATCTTTTGAACCGACCAATTCTTGGTTGGTGAATAGTGGATCCACTGT
Organism: Telopea speciosissima; assembly: GCF_018873765.1. Taxonomy (NCBI): domain Eukaryota; kingdom Viridiplantae; phylum Streptophyta; class Magnoliopsida; order Proteales; family Proteaceae; genus Telopea; species Telopea speciosissima. The sequence goes on from NC_057920.1 coordinate 43,784,390, forward strand.
TCACATTTGCAATGATTTGTAGGGGTTCAAGGAGACAAAGAACCTGGAAAGAAATGAAATGCATATTCGGATGGGCACTGGAGCTGAGACCATGGCGTTGGCTGTGGGAACTTTTATTTTAAATTTTAGTTCTGCTAGTTTAATTTTAAAGGATTGCTATTATGTACCCTCTTTCAAGAGGAAGATAATTTCAGTTTCAAAACTTGTTTTGGAAGGATATAGTTTTTCCTTTAATTCTAAATTGATTATTCATTTTAATAATTCCTTTGTGGCATCCGGATATATGCAAAGTGGTTTGTATTTTCTAGATTGCCCTATTAGAACGAATGTTGTTTCAAATGTTGATTTGAAACGAAAAGCAAGCTCAGTGAACTCAACATATCTGTGGCATCTAAGATTGGGTCACATTAATGTGGACCGAATCAGTAGATTGGTGAGGGATGGGCCATTAGAGAGTCTGAGGGTGGAACCATTCCCCACCTGTGAGTCATGCCTTCAGGGCAAAATGATCAAGAAACCCTTTAGCAATAAAGGTGCTAGAGCCACAGATCTGTTGGAGTTGATACACACTGACGTGTGTGGACCCATAAGCATACAACCAAGATATGGGTATGAGTACTTTATCACGTTCACCGATGATTACTCTAGATATGGTTATATATACTTGATGCGTAGGAAATCGGAAGTCTTTGATAAATTCAAAGAATTCCAAGCCGAGGTTGAAAGACAGCTCGATAAACGCGTCAAGTCCTTACGATCATATCATAGAGGGGAGTATCTATCGGATGAGTTTAAAGAACATCTCATATCCCAAGGGATAGTTAGTCAGCTAACTAATCCAGGCACACCACAACAAAATGGTGTATCCAAACGACGCAATCGGACCCTATTGGATATGGTCAGGACAATGCTCACTTATAGTGAGCTGCCTCTTTCTTTCTGGGGGTACGCTTTAGAGACGGCGATATATATCTTGAATAGGGTTCCATCTAAGTCTATAGCCAAGACACCCTTTGAGTTGTGGAAAGGGCGAAAGCTAGTATTCAACACCTTAGGGTATGGGGTTGCATAGCACATGTGCGAAAGCAACAGACAGACAAGTTAGAATCTAGGACTTCGAGATGCTATTTCTTAGGCTACCCCAAAGACACGATAGGCTATTATTTCTATGACCCAGTTGACCAAAAGGTCATTGTAAGTAAACATGTCACATTTTTGGAGGAAGAAATGATGACCCAGAGGTCCGAACCAGTAGTCATAAAAGAGCTATCAGATGGCTCAGAAACGTCACTTCCAGAAGTGAGACCAACTGACATACCCGCTGAAATACCAACACCTGAGGAACCTCGACGCAATGGGAGGACTATTAGACCACCCACCAGGCTAACTCTTCTAACCGAAGAGGAAACAGTGGAAGAGTTCCACATGGTATCAGTTGAATCGGATGATGATCCGATGACATACTCTAAGGCTCTAAAGGATGTTGATGCCACTAGGTGGCTGGAAGCAATGCGCTTTGAAATCGATTTGATGCATTCCAACAAGGTCTGGACTCTAGTCGATCCACCACTTGGCATCAAGCCAATTGGATGTAAATGGATCTTCAAGAGGAAGAAGGACGCAGATGGAAAGGTTGAGAGATTCAAAGCGAGACTAGTGGCAAAGGGTTATACCCAGAAAGAGGGTATAGACTATGATGAAACCTTTTCACCAGTAGCGATGATGAAATCCATCAAGATTTTATTGGCTATCGCAACACACTTTGATTATGAGATCTGGCAGATGGATGTGCAGACTGCATTTCTAAATGGGTTCCTTCAAGAGGAAATCTACATGTAACAACCAGAGGGGTTTTCTTCCTTGGAGGAAGAAAGAAAGGTGTGCCAATTGCAGAGGTCCATTTATGGGCTGAAGCAGGCTTCCAGGAGCTGGAACATCAGGTTTGATCAATCAATCAAATCGTTTCGTTTTGATCAAAACTTGGATGAACCATGCGTTTACAAGAAGATCAGTGGGAGGGCAGTATGTTTTCTTATTTTATACGTAGATGACATATTGCTGATTGGTAACGATGTAGGTTTTCTTTCATCGGTAAAACAGTGGTTATCCATAACGTTTTCGATGAAAGACCTTGGTGAAGCTAGCTATATCCTTAGGATTAAACTTATAAGAGATCGTCAGAAAAGGATGCTAGGCTTGTCACAGGCTACCTATATAGACAAAGTCCTGGCCAGATTTAGTATGGAGAACTCCAAGAAGGGAAGTGTTCCCTTCAGACATGGAGTCAGTCTTTCCAGATCTCAATGTCCTCAGTCTCAGACAGACATTGAAGAGATGAAGAGGTTCCCTATGCCTCAGCAGTAGGGAGTCTTATGTACGCCATGTTGTGTATGAGGCCAGATATTTACTATGCAGTAGGCATGGTAAGTCGTTATCAATCTAACCCTGGACGCGAGCATTGGAGTGCTGTCAAGAATATCCTCAAGTACCTAAGAAGGACTAAGGAATATTTCTTGGTTTTTGGATTTGATCAGTTGTCAGTATTGGGATACACACATTCGGATTTCCAAACTGACAAGGATGACAGAAAATCCACGTCCGGGATGGTATATCTAATGGGTGGAGGTGCCATTGTGTGGCGGAGTGCGAAACAAAAGTCTACAGCCGATTCTACTACCAAAGCAGAATACCTTGCAGCTTGTGATGCAGCCAAAGAAGGTGTTTGGCTGAGGAAATTCCTATCAGATTTGGAGGTAGTCCCTGATCTTGTCAAGGGCCCTATTCCCCTATTATGTGACAAGAGAGGGGCCATTGCACAAGCTAAGGAGCCTAGGGCTCATCAGAGGAACAAGCACGTGCAGCGGAAGTATCACCTCATCAGAGAGATTATCCAACAGGGTGACGTGAGTATCTCTAAAGTGGACACAACTGAAAATGTGTCTGATGCCATGACAAAGGGTTTGTCACCAGGAGTGTTTGAGAAACACATGGAGGGCATGGGTTTAAAATGTATGAGGAATTGGCTTTGATGTACAAGTGGGAGATTGTTGGACAAGTGTGTGTCCATCAAACCCGGTTCGGTCCGGTTCAACCCGGTTCACCTTTGTATTGAACATTTATACATTTTAGTTTAATATTGTCACATGCGATATAAACTTTTTGAGCATTATGTGTCCGTAAGTTATACTTAAAATGGTAGTCACGACTAGGGTTTGGGCTGGGCACCCTTATCATATGGTCGTCGCATTGGGTATGCCTAGACATGTGATGTCAGGGTACGAATGCAAGTGCTCACCTGTTTGATGTGTGCATTGGCAAAGAATCTACTTTGTCGATTCCCTCATGTATTACTGCCAGATGTAGGAAGGGATAGACATGTGTCACCGACACCCTGTACCTGAGGGAACCCTGTCACTTCAAAATGTGATCGCATGCTTTGGTTCATCAATGACTGAGACTCAGGTGAGTTAAAGTCGGTGTTCTGGGAATGCGTGAACACTTTGTGAGTGAAGGAGTTATCCAACACGGTCACCACTGCCCGATTGGGGAACACCAAGATAGAGACTATCTGTGCATGGTTGGATCAGAATCTGGATCCAGTACCGTTTTGAAAATGGTTTTGCAAAATTTATTTTACATAAAATGATACATTATTTATAGTTATTTCAAATAAAATGTTTTATCGAGTTTTGCGGGACCCGATCGGATGCACAGATGCTCTTTTATGGACATGTACTATGGATTGGGGTTTGGTAGTACATGTGTAAATGCCCTAGATTCCATAATGATGGTATTGATTAGTGGGGGGTTGTATATGATAAATTGTTATCATATAGGGAGTTATTTAGAATTTGCTAATTTAATTGGCTCTTTATTTAATTAATGGATTTGGTGCTAATTGTAATTATCCATTAATAATTAAATAAAGAATCTAATTAATACTTTCCCTATTAGATTCTCCTTCACCTGTGTAGCACTTTGAGTTTAAACAGAACTGCCAGACTGAGAGAGAGAGAGTCAGAGTCTCACTAGGGCTCTATTAAATCTATCTAGGATTTAATTAAATCCTATTATTATAAATAGGGGACCATAAAACGCAGAAGAGAGAAGCTCTCCATGTTTTTGGAGCAGACACTCTCTCTCCTGCATATTTGGTTTCTCTCTCTCCCTCTTGTGATCTCTCTTCTTCTTCTTGCTTCTCTCACCTGTGTTTGAGAGTTAGGGTTTGTGAAACCCTAGATCTGTGCTGAGGAGTTTTAGGGCATCTGGGATTGGCTTGTAGAACCTTGGTAGCACCATTGGAGGTTCAGATCTGTTTGCTTGGAGCGCTCACTGGAGGAAGAACCACTATCTATTGGAGGAGCAACACTTGAGGCTCACCTGGTTAGCAGTTCTTTATTAATTCCTTCTGTTCATTGATTATTAATATTTATGGGATGCGAAAGAAACTCGAATCGATTAATTTCCTCTGCGCATTCGAGTATGGGATGGATCTCTCTTGCCATGTGATGACTAGAGATGTATTTTCTTTGTCCCTAATGTGTTCTATAATTGCGTGGGACACATGAGGGAAGGAGAAACCCTATTAGGAATGCACCAGGGTTCCCATGGGAGACCATGGGAAACCCTAAAATTAAAATGGGGCACCCATGGGACACCATGGGATAACCTAGGGCGTGCAATACCCTAAGTTTTAGTTAATTGGTTTCCCTAGGGAACCATGTTTTTATCCCTGGACCGTTGTTTGACCAACAAGCACTACTGCAGTAGTTGAAGAACAACGTGTAATGTTGACCCTTATGGATGGACCTGAGAAACCATTTGTCCACATAATACCTAGACATAAGAAATATGAAGGGCTGGAAGCAAAGCTGCAACATACACAAAGAAAATATGGATAGATCATACTGATGCACTCTATGTCTCACAGGGTGAGGAGATGACTTTAATGGATTGGGGGAATGTAATAATTAAAGAAATTGTGAAGGACCAAGATGGAAATGTCACTGGATCGGTTGGAGCTTTGCACCTTGAAGACTCTGTTGAGACCACCAAGTTGAAGCTTACATGGCTACCTGTAATGGATGAGCTTGTTAATCTATCCTTGTTTAAGTTCGACTATTTGATCACCAAGAAGAAGGTAAATGCTTAAAAGTAGTTGCTGATTGTTTTTGTTTTCTTTCAACACCACCACCACACCCCCCCTGGAAAAAAAAAATCTCATGTTCTTCCCTCCACCGTAGGTTTTATTTTCCAAAGTTCTCTTCATTTTATTGTTTAGAGTTGATATAGGAAAGAAGATAGGTGATGAGAGAATTTCTTCACCCATTAGTTAAAAACATGTAATAAAAATTATTTACACATAGTTAGTTACCAAACTTATTTTTCATTCTACAATCTATTATGTTTAGTAGTTACCAAACAGTTTTTCATTTTTGATCAAAATGATTTTTAGTAATAATCTTTTTTTTTTTAAATAGGCCAAAATTGTCAAACCCTGCCCCTGACTGGCTGGATTTTTGAATGAAGGACAGGAACCCCTGCCCAGGCATCCAGGAACACTGTGGAGTATCAATCCAGTGACAAGGATTGATGAAGAAACCATGTGTGGATCATCCCACATACCTACCAGAAGATGGGTAGCCAACCCCTGCAGCTGCACAGCTCACAGCCTGATGTATGGCCTGGATCCTAGGCACTCTCTCTCCTCTCCATTACTGTGGGACCCACCTATGTAAAAATGTGCAAAAACCCCTAGAGGGCATGTAGGGACGATACCCTAACCCAGGGTCAAAACCTATGCAAGCCCCATTGAATTTCAGCTTGCTGGAATTCTCTGGGTGATGGCATTGGGCGATGTGGCAAGGCCCAGAGACATCGCCCAGTGAGTGATTCTACATATTTAATTGATTTTTAATTGTGGGGACCACCCAACATGGACATGGGCACCCTCCACTGATAGAGGGGAGTCTAAGGGACCACCTCCTACCCTTAGTTCACTGTGGACCCCACCGAGAGCCCAGAATCAGTCATAATCAGTTCAAAAACTGATTTTCAGAAGGGGCCTTCCCAGGTAAACAGGCCTCAGTGAAGCCTGAGCCTATAAATAGAAGGGACCTGAGGTCATTTTAAGCTCTTGCCTCTGCTGGAAATCCATAGGAGAGAAGAGAGGGAAGAAGAGAGAAAAAGAAGAAGAAGCAGGAGAAGGAAGAAGGAAGAAGAGGTGGGGGAACCTGCTGCAGCCCTGCACCCAGCCTAGAACCGAGACCACTCAGCCCTGTGCAGGTATAATAGCCATGCTCAGACCTACTGTCCCCATTTCTTCTTTGGCTTAGCTGTGTTTTTGCTCCCTGGGCAGCCCAGAACTACACCAGATCTGCCATGCAAGCCTTGAGCATGGAAGATCTGGGCTTTTTAGTCCATTTAAAAATTCTGTTACGCTGTTCTTGGGAGCCAATTCTGGCTGTGCTCTACTGTACTGCCCAGATTTGCTCCTGATGGGCTGGTTGAGGTCCTGGGTATAAGCCAAGGCTGTAGAGACCAAACCCTAGGTGGTTGCAGCCTTGAACGACTGTTTTCCAGCCTTACATGGGGCTAAAACCTAATTTCAGGCTTAGTAAAACCCTGTGACACTATTCACTGGGGCTACACAGCACCCTGACATGCATTGGCAGAGGGCTAGGGCACTGCCCAAGAGGCCCCACCTTGGAATCTCAGCCCAATTGTCGATTGCAGCCTTTGGGCGATGCAGACATCGCCCAGAGCCGTCGCCCAGTGAGTGAAAGCTTGCTGGAATGGTGGTCTGACCTGGGGGATCTCACCTAATGACCTTTGGACACTGTGGAAGGTTGGGAAATGACCAAAAAGCCCTTCCCCACATCTGTTTATGATCAAGGAATGCTTTGGAACCCTGGTGGGCCTCGCAGGCGAAGGTAATCCTATTGTGCTTGGTCCTACAGCACAGACAAGTTGTGGACAGCACTATAACCTGTTCTAACCTAGGGTTGGGTACATACATTAATAATGACTATTTTACCCTTATGCCATAGACTCTGGCTGATGCATCGGGACATGTGCCTGAGGTCCAGTGCAAAGCCTAGTGCTTCCAAGTGAAACCAACTGAACACCAGGTCAACCTAGTAAGTTTAGTTTAACCCTAGGACAACCAGAGACAGTTGAAAACCTAACATGACAACTTCTGATTTATATCTAGGACCTGATCCCGTGCTCGAGGTCAATAATCAGACATCTATTGGAACTGAGTTTGCGATCGAATTCCTAGAACCAAACTCAGGTGAGTGAATGATATTGTCATATGTGCATGTGTAATTATGATGTTTATGTTGGCAATTAATTTTGGTAATTATAAATGCTATGATATTTACTTATGTTTAAAACTACTCAAATCACTGCATATTGATTGACTGTTGATCAACACTATGAATTCTTGTATGATGAATGTTTGTTAGACTAGATGCCATCGTCAGCTTGAAAATGAGGCATGTGGTAGCCCGTATTATGGGGTACAGTTGACACCACCCGACTCATACGATGCTATATAGACATGGGGCTAGAGTTTCATCACCCGTGCTACGCACCCTTGCCAACAGGGGTTTAGGTGTTAGATGCCTGTGAGGGTGATCATATATGTGTATGAGAAAAAGGAAAAGAAATGAAATGAAAAGAAATATGTTTACACCGGAATGGTGATTTTGTGCTATGAGCAAGGCTACGAGCCAGAAAAGAAAAGAAAAGAAATGAGGAATATGAAATGTGATGGATTACCCTACAGGTTAATCACAGAGGGCTGGTCAGGCTGACCTTGGTGAACGAATGCGGGAGCTGACTGGTCCTCTCCGACAATTCAATGGGTGTATCACGGGAAGGGGTTAGAAGCCCGCACTAGGGATACATATATTGGGGATTGTAGTAGCACAAACTTGACTTAGTTGTATTGTTAGGTGGCTAATAAATAATCTGGACTTGCATATTATGTAGGATCATGTGGATTGTGAATTGTGATTGCATGTGCATACATGATGATATGATTTTCTCACGAGCTCAGTGGGGCTCACACTCTGTTGTACAATGTTTTTCTTAGATGATTTTACAGATCGATGCCACTGTGGCATGGAGGGTCATCTCAAGGAGGAGAGTCTTGGTTGTTACGATGATGTTGGTGTGGACCCCGACGGAGGTCATACCGATCCTGCGTACATTTTTGGTGGTTGTTGATGAAGACCATTGAAGAATGCACGTGATGCTTTTTGGCTTGGGGACTCCTTTTTGAGTTATCAGGAGTTATCCCCGTTCTGACTCTTGTTTTGTTGTAGTTTTTTGTTCTTTTCTTTTTAGGGTTGAGTAGGCTCACCCTGTATATATATATGTATGTAGTTCTGTTCTTTTCGGCTTTGTTTCTTTGTTTGTGGGTTGGTGGGAAATGTATTAACTTTCTTAAGTATATATTATCACCATTTCCCCGTATCGTTATGCTTCCTTTTATTATTGAATTGTAGATTTCTGTGACACTCTGATCTTGCCTATGGTAAAGTGATGGTTGTGATTCCATAATTATAAGCACAACTTCTAGATTCGTGGGATTTGGTGGGTTGCCGATACGCAATCCGGGTCACCTACCTAATCCACCCCGGGGGTGGTTTGGGGTGTGACAGAGCTTGGGATTAGAGCATGAGGCTCTTCTCATAATTATGGAGTGCAGACTAGGGCTAACAAGCTATTAACCATAAAACATGTAATAATTAAAAGCTACAAGGGAGGTAGATGCAAATAAATAAAAGATGCATAATTCCACTAAAATAAAGACAAATGGGTCCGAGCCACTACATCAGTTTGGTCAAACACTACATCAGTATTTACATAAACTGGCACACGCATACATTACATTAATATTTACATGAGTTGTCACACAAAGTGAAAAAAAAAAAAGAGAACACACTAGACTAAGTACATCTAAAAAAAAAAAGTACATATGCTGAATAAAAAAGAATAGTCAGAACCAAGTCGTAAGGGTGTCTAGAGCCGATCAAGAACTACTCAGATGGAGGCAAGTCACTAGGTGGAGGCTGTGGCTGGCGTGAATCAAGCCAGTAGAATCTGTCCCAAAAATCTAGCTGCTACTCGACAGACCCCACTCTCATCTCCAAGGAAGTGAAACCCTGATCCACCCTAGTCGCCAAATTGGAAAGCTGGGAACCGAGACTCTGGAAGTGTGTCATCATCTAAGTCCACTCTGAAGGACTTGGAACCTGAGAACTAGTGGCACTTGTCATCTCATAAGCAGGTAGATCAGTGAACTACGTGCCAAAGCCCTCGAAATCACTCGGACCTATACCCTACTCCTCTACATGTATACCCTGGGTGCCTCCCTCAATGTCCCCCTGCTCCTTCCCCTGTTGCTCATCCCACGCCATCATCTGCTCCTCACCCTCTACTGGATCCTCCCCAGGCACTTTCATCTTCAGGATAGAAGTCTTATCTATGGGCTTGGATCGGACCCTATCAACATACTCGCCCTCTAGTGGAACCCCAAAGTGCTGGAAGACCAGAGTGAGGAACTTCCCATAAGGAAGGTTCCCATCAGCTGGGTTCCTAGCATGGTAAAGCATCACCTGAAGCAATAAGTGATGTATGCCCTCATCATAGATATGCTACCCTTGTTACCGCCTTTAGGGTAGATGTTGTAGGTCACACATCTGCTAATGACACGGGCACTAGGCTTGTAAGAAATCTTAGACTTGGGTGTGTCCTGTGACCCGGTCAGTGCCCCGAAAACAATCCTCCTGGTCTCTAGAGAGAACATCTCCGAGATGTCCATCCAAGGCTGGTAATAACACCTCTCTCCTGTGTCAGGTAAACCCAAGATCTTTGCTAATAGGGCAGTGGTCAGCCTGATGTCCACTCCCTTCACCCTGCTCTCCACCCCGAACCCCTGTGCACTAGAAGGCACTAGGTTACAGTAAAAGTACCGAACCAAGTTGGGATAACAAGGCTTGGTAGGAGACAGCATCGATGCCCAACCTAGGGCATTGAATCTGGCATAGACATTGTACTGGTGGAAGTCCTCTACTCGTACTACTCGGCCATTCACAATCTTTAGGACTCTAAAGTTGACCCAGCCCCTTACGTGCTCATACCTGGAAAAGAGAAATTGATCAAACCCGGGCTCCTCTGGAGAAGAATCGTCCATAGGAGAGGACGGTGGCACTGAAGAGGAGGAAGAATCCTCAGACTCGACTCGTAGCCTCTTCTGGGTGGTGCGACGACTAGTAGACATTTCCTACAAAGAATAGCAAGAAAATGAAGTTAGGGCAAGGAAAGTTAGAAAAACCCTAACCAAGAACAAGAATTTGAGAAAAGGATGTCTATATAGGCAATACAACTAGGAAAACTTACCTAGGTATGTGTAAATTCGCGAAAACCCCATGGAAATGCGAGGATTTGGTGGGGAATGAGTCACACTACCCTCCAAAGGCTTCTCCTAGGTGTTTAGAAGAGTTTAGAGAGGAATAGGATTGTAATGGGCCCCTCTCGGACTTAAAAAGGCCTACGTCCGATTCTCTGGGCGATGTGGCAATGCCCAGAGACATCGCCCAGTGATTGAATCTTGCTGATTTATGGGTTTTAGCTTATGGGAACTTGGGGAATACCTAAGGTGACCTTAGACAACACAAAAATATAGATTTTTAATTAATGTTTACTATTTTAGACAAAAAATAATATTAATAATAATATAATATTCAAATGACCTAAGAGTTCAACTAACCTAGCTTCTTAAGGTCAAAGGGGTGAAATTTCTACATGCGGTTTTAGTAAGACACATAGGGACTAGGAAAATTTTATTGATATAGTTAAAATAAGCATTTGATATACATAATTATAGGTTATGGTGTGTACTACTTAATTACTACATGCTTGAATATTATGATGTACAAACTAACTGGAGTGTTGCTGTGTAAACCAAACATAGTTACATAAGTATGTTGTAGTACATATGTATTATGCATGGGAAGCGTAGATCTTACCCTAACCAAGACCTAGGATACCTGAGAATAGGACCTAATAGGGTTCCTAGCCAATCGAGCACTTAGACGCTAAGGTACATCGAGCCAACCCAAAAGTTAGAATTATTGACCCCTAGTCATTTAAATTTTAGTAGATATGTACTTAATTCTTTTAATTAAGTATTACCTGATGCCTAGAATCATTTTCTATGACAGGACTTACTACCTCAGATAAGGCTGAAGACCCCAACAACATGATATATATTAGGCACTTACGAGAGAGGTTGAGATGGATACGAGTGATACTGCCCCGGGCTGAGAACTGATTGAACTTTTACTTAGCCATTGCAACCATTAGTGGACCGGCGGAGTGAGATTACTTTATGTTCTTAGCTGAGGAGGTGAGAGCTGACATAGAGTACTTATTGTCAATGAAGTATGTAGTTGGGAGGGAGCTAGAACTGTTGGCTTGTTAGATCAGGTAATTGAATAAAAGCTTTTACTTAAAAACTTGAAGCCTTATATATAGTGTCATGCATAGCATACTTTGGCATAAAACATTTAAGAAAGTGAAACATAATGCACTTAACGAGACACATCACATAATGAACCAAGATAATGTATCTAATAAACCACCTTACTGGCGTGACTCATGAACTCACTGGAACTGTGGACTAGATTTGTACCTACTCTAGTTAGAAAATAATTTTGACCTGTGTGAATGATATTGGAATCTTGAACATGCTCCTCTTTTCAGAGAAGCCACAATGGTTAGCACTAGGAAAAGTTCTTGTGGTGGTCGCAAGGGAAAGAAACCTCGTATTATACCGGAGGTTGAATTACCTAATGGGACTGAGGCACAAAACTCTGAGGCGTCAGCTGCCTCATCCGAGGCACCAACAGCCGCTCAAGCCACTGCTACTGCACCTCAGCCAAATGTGATGGCCGGTGACGTGACTGCGTTCATGACCACAATGATGCGGACCATACAACAACAATAAGAATTGCTTGGTCAGATGTCTACTCAGTTTGCAACCTTGATGTGTGAACGTGCACCGGCACCACCACCCAACCGACCTGTACTGTTTCCACCACCTGTGCCTCATCACGTAGAGGAAAACTCTACCACCAAGGTTATGGAGAGATTCAAGAAACTCTAGCCGCCTGCATTTTCTAAAATAACTTCTGAAGCAATGCAACCAGAGCGGTGGATCAGTGCCCTTGAGAAGGCGTTTGAAGTACTTGAGTGTATGGACGCACAAAAGATTATATGTGTGGGTTATCAATTGTAGAATGAAGCCGAAGCTTGGTGGAAGGCGACTAAGCCAAATCTGGAAGCCGCCCATCCGAACCCCACCTGGGAACAATTTAAAGAGGTTTTCTTGAAGAACTACTTCCCAGAGAGCTTCAGGGATAGAAAAGAAGCTGAATTCAATGCACTAGTGCAAGGAACTAAGTCAGTGCTAGATTATCAACAGCGATTTGAAGATCTATTCCATTTTACCCCGGCGCACCTAAAAGGGGAAGTTAGTAAGGCGAAGAAATTTGAGAAAAGACTCAGGAAAGAGATCGGGTCAGTGTTGTCAGTCATGGACATCCGGGATTATGCTTAGATGGTCGACAAGGCTAAGACCATGGAAGATAGGTTAAAGGAAAAAGAGAAGGAAAAAGCTGTGGCATCGCCTGGGTTGAACAAGAGGATGAATAATTTCCAAACCTACGGGTGGCTAAATAAGGGTTATTGAGGAACAAGTTCAAACCCAAATTAGACCCCGTATCATAGGCCGACCATGGGACAGAACCCTTTCCGCCCCACATTTAATCGACCTGCTCAGCCGGCGATGAGTCAAATGACAACAACAGCTACACTTGCCCGACCATCAACAAGTCAAGGAAGTTAAGCCTCGACACCTGCTGCTCCACCCTATAAATGCTATGTGTGCAACAAGGAAGGACACATGGCTAGAGATTGCAGATCACATGGATATAGCAGCAACTCGTCGAATCAGCCCTACACTAGACCATTTTAGCCACGGGACAATCGAACACGAGGAAAGGTGTTTGCAATGACAAATGAAGAAGCTGAGGTGAACCCCGATGTAATGACAGGTAAGTTTTGCTGAACACTACTAACATGTAAGGGCTTACTGGCTTACTTAGTGTAACCTAAATTACCTACAAACCCTAGGTACCCTGTATTTCTCAACTCTACCCACGCGAGTATTATTTGACTCGGGCGCGACCCACTCTTTAGTCTCATCAACCTTTGCGAGTAGGATGAAAGACCAACCAAGAGACATAGGGCATGAGCTAGTAATCAGCACACCGATAGGGAGTGTCATGAGTTTGAAAGAGGTATATGACCCCTGCCAAATTGAAATTTGTGGGAAGAAGCTAACAGCATGATTGATAAAGATGGATTATAAACGACTTTGACATGATACTAGGCATGGATTGGCTATCCGCCTATAGAGAAAACGTCTTGTGTGCGGAGAAGAAGATAGTGTTTATAATGAATGATGGGTCAATTCTCACCTATCAAAGTGAACCCAGGAAGAAATCTAGGAGGGTAACCTTATCAGCCCTCCAGGTGCAAAAATTGCTTGACGATGGATGCCAAGGCTTCTTGGCCATGGTGATAGACAAGGAGGCAAAGGTAAAACCCTTGGAGGAACTAGAAGTCGCCAGAGAATTTCTCAATGTTTTTCCAGAAGATCTGACGCAGTTACCACCTGATCGTGACATAGAGTTCGCAATTGATCTGATTCCTAGTGCAACCCCGGTATCAAAGGCCCCATATCGAATGGTGCCAATCGAACTAAAGGAGCTGCAGATACAACTTTAAGACTTGCTGAAGAAGGGATTCATATGACCCAGTGTATCACTGGGGAGCACCCGCGCTATTCGTTAAGAAGAAGGATGGTAGTATGCAGTTGTGTATCGACTACCGTGAGCTAAATAAGCTGACAATTAAGAACCGATATGCATTGCCGCGTATCGATGATCTATTCGACCAGCTACAAGGAGTGATAGTTTTCTCCAAAATCGATATTAGATCGGGATACCATCAACTGAAAATCAAGAGTGGTGATATTCACAAAACAGCATTCCAAACCCGATATGGACATTACAAATTCCTGGTTTTGTCGTTTAGATTAACCAATGCCCTGGCAGCATTCATGGATATGACGAATAGAGTATTCCATGACGTGTTGGATAAGTTTGTCATTATGTTTATTGACAATATTTTGGTGTACTCCAAGAATGAGGAAGAACATGCTCAACATCTTACCTTCGTGCTGCAGCGACTGCGGGAACACCAACTTTACACCAAGTTTAGTAAGTGTGAATTTTGGCTTCACCAAGTTGGATTCCTGGGATACATCGTCACCAAGGATGGCATTCAAGTGGACCCAGACAACGTGAAAGAGGTTCTCGAGTGGGAGACTCCAAAGAGTGCCACTGAGATCCAAAGTTTCTAAGGATTGGCTGGATACTACTGCTGATTTATTAAAAATTTCTCACGCATCTCGGCACCGATGACAAAACTCACCAAGAAAGGTGCCAAGTTTGAATGGAATGAAGTATGTGAGAAAAGCTTTTAGGAATTGAAGAACCAATTGGTGACTGCTCTAGTTTTGACCATTCCAAAAGGCACTGAAGGAATGGTGGTATACACCGATGCATCTAGAATAGGTTTGGGAGGCGTCCTAATGCAGAGAGGTAAAGTAGTTGCTTATGCCTCCAGGCAATTAAAGGAACATGAGAAGAACTACCCCACTCATGATCTGGAATTGGCGGCGGCAGTTTTTGCATTGAAGATATGGCGGCATTACCTGTATGGTGAGAAGTGTGAAATCTTCAGCGATCATAAAAGTTTGAAGTACTTCTTCACCCAGAAGGAGTTGAATATGAGACATAGACGGTGGTTGGAATTGGTAAAGGACTATGATTGTGAAATCCAGTACCACCCCAGCAAGGCCAATGTTGTAGCCGATGCCCTAAGCAGAAAATCATAGGTAGCATCCCTCGCTTCCCTAGTTGTAAGTAAATAGTTATATGAGGAGGCTCGGGTGTTCGATCTAGAAATGGTAATTGAGGGAACGGCTATACAATTAGCGGCCATGGATTTACAGCAGTCGATCCGAGAAGAAATAATTGCAAAGTAACCATTGGACCCCGAGCTGGCCAAAATCATATCGAAAGTTCAACAAGGCATCCATAAGGATCCAGATTTTTCTTTGGCCCAAGATGGTGGATTGAAGTTTTGAGATAGACTGTGCGTGCCTGACGATTATGATGTCCAAGACCAAATTCTCAAAGAGGCACACAATTCACCCTATACAATCCACCCTGGCATTACAAAAATGTACAAGGACCTGAAGAAGTATTATTAGTGGATAGGAATGAAGGAAACCATAGCTATATATGAGTCCAGGTGCTTCACCTGTCAAAAGATAAAGGCGGAGAGACACCGACCATATGGTTTATTGCAGCCACTACCAATACCTGAATGGAAGTGGGAAAGGATCACAATGGATTTCATGACAAATCTGCCCAACACCAGAAAGGGGATGAATGCGATATGGGTAATTGTAGATGGACTGACTAAGGCAGCTCACTTCATACCAATCAAGATAAGTTATCCCATGGATAAGCTTACCCGGATATATATAAAAAATATAGTCCGCTTACATGGCGTGCCTGTCAGTATTGTGTCTGACAGAGATCCTCGATTCACCTCAAGGGTTTGGACGAGTCTACAGAAGGCACTGGGAACTCGACTAAATCTTAGTATGGCTTTCCATCCACAGTTGGATGGACAATCAAAAAGAACTATCCAGACATTGGAAGATATGCTCTGCGCCTGTGTTTTGAAAATGAACGACAGTTAGGATGCCCACATACCTTTGGTGGAATTTACGTATAATAATAGCTATCACACCACCATTGGCATGTCACCATTTGAAGCTTTATATGGATAAAAATGTAGAACACCGTTGTATTGGGATGAGGTTGGTGAGCGGAAGTACCTCGGACCCGAGATGATACAAGTGACCTGCGATAAGGTTGATATCATAAGAGAGAAGATCAAAGCAGCCCAATCAAGACAGAAAAGCTATGTGGATAATCGAAGGAAAAACATTGAATTTGAGATCGGAGAAAAAGTATTCCTTCGGGTGTCTCCAACTAATGGATTGCTACGCTTCAACAAAAGGGGCAAATTAAGCCCAAGATTCATTGGTCCTTATGAAATACTCAATAGAGTGGGACTCGTAGCATACCGACTGGCACTACTGCCCTCTCTATCAAACATCCACGATGTTTTGAATGTGTCGATGTTAAGGAAATACATTAATAACCCAACACATGTGCTTCCAAGTGAGCCTGAATAGTTGGACATAGACATGACCTATGAAGAGTAACCTACAAAAATACTGGACAGGAAGGAACATAACCTCCGTAACCGCACAGTTGCATTTGTGAAGGTTCATTGGGGAAACAATCCAGTGGAAGAAGCTTCGTGAGAGCGTGAAGAGGAAATGAAAGAGAAATATCCTCAACTCTTTGGGTTACAAGGTAAGCAAATTTTGAGGATGAAATTTTTGTAAGGTGGGGAGAAATATCAACCCCTGCCCTTGACTGGCTGGATTTTTGAATGAAGGACAGGAACCCCTACCCAGGCAACCGGGAACACTGTGGAGTATCACTCCAGTGACAAGGATTGATGAAGAAACCATGTGTGGATCATCCCACATACCTACCAAAAGATGGGAAGCCAACCCCTGCAGCTGCACAGCTCACAGCCTGATGTATGGCCTGGATCCCAGGTACTATCTCTCCTCTCCATTTCTGCAGGACCCACCTATGTCATAATATTAAAAAACCCCTAGAGGGCATGTAGGGACAATACCCTGACCCAGGGTCAAACCCTGTTCAAGCCCCATTGAGTTTCAGCTTGTTGGAATTCTCTGGGCGATGGCACTGGGTGATGTGGCATGGCCCAGAGACATCGCCTAGTGAGTGATTCTACATATTTAATTGATTTTTAATTATGGGGACCACCCAACATGGACATGGGCACCCTCCACTGATAGAGGGGAGTCTGAGGGACCACCTCATACCCTTAGTTCACTATGGACCCCATCAGAGAGCCCAGAATCAGTCAGAATCAGTTCAAAAATTGGTTTTCAGAAGGGACCTTCCCAGGAAAATAGGCCTCAGTGAAGGCTGAGTCCATAAATAGAAGGGACTTGAGCTCATTTTAAGCTCTTGCCTCTGCTAGAAATCTGTGGGACAGAAGAGAGGGAAGAAGAGAGAAAAAGAAGAAGAAGGAGAAGGAAGAAGGAAGAAGAGGAGGGGGAACCTGTTGCAGCCTTGCACCCAGCCTGGAACTGAGACCACCCAGTATTGTGCAGGTATAACAGCCATGTGCAGACCTACTTTCCCCATTTCTTCTTTGTTTTAGCTGTGTTTTTGCTCCCTGGGCAGCCCAGAACAGCTAGGGTTTGCCTAGAACTGCACCAGATCTGCCATGCAAGCCTTGGGCATGGAAGATCTGGGCTTTTTAGTCCATTTAAAAATTCTGTTATGCTGTTCTTGGGAGCCGATTCTGGCTGTGCTCTACTATACTGCCCAAATTTGCTCTTGATGGGCTGGTTGAGGTCCTTGGTATAAGCCAAGGCTGCAAAGACCAAACCCTAGGTGGTTGCAACCTTGAACCACTATTTTCCAGCCTTACATAGGGCTGAAACCGAATTTTAGGCTTAGTAAAACCCTATGATACTATTCACTGGGGCTGTCTAGGTAGCCATTGGCAGCCTGATGGAAGATCCATCTGGACCATGTTGTAGACCACCACTAGGGCTACAAAGCACCCTAACATGCATTGGCAGAGGGCTAGGGCACTACCCAAGAGGCCCTACCTTGGAATCTCAGTCCAATTGTCGATTGCAGCCTCTGGGCGATGCACTGGGAGATCATACATCGCCCAGTGAGTGAAAGCTTGCTGGAATGGTGGTCTGACCTTGGGGATCTCACCTAATGACCTTTGGACACTGTGGAATGTTGGGAAATGACCAAAAAGCTATTCCCCACATCTGTTTATGATCAAGGAATGCTTTGGAACCCTGGTGGGCCCCGCAGGTGAAGGTAATCCTGTTGTGCTTGGTCCTACAGCACAGACAAGCTGTGGACAGCACTATAACCTGTTCTAACCTAGGGTTGGGTATAGACATTAATAATGACTATTTTACTCCTATGCCATAGACTCTGGCCGATGCACCGGGGCATGTGCCTGAGGTCCAGTGCAAGGCCCAGTGCTTCCAAGTGAAACCAACTGAACATCGGGTCAACCCAGTAAGTTTAGGTTAACCCTAGGACTACCAGAGACAGTTGAAAATCGAATATGACAACTTCTGATTTATATCTAGGACCTGATCCCACGCTCGAGGCCAACAATCAGACAGCTATTGGAACTGAGTTTGCGACCGAATTCCTAGAACCAAACTCAGGTGAGTGAATGATATTGTCATATGTGCATGTGTAATTATGATGTTTATGCCGGCAATTAAATTTGGTAATTATAAATGCTATGATATTTACTTCTGTTTAAAACTACTCAAATCACTGCATATTGATTGACTGTTGATCAACTCTATGAATTCTTGTATGATGAATGTTTGTTAGACTAGGTGCCGTAGTCGGCTTGGAAATGAGGCCTGTGGTAGCCCATATTATCAGGTACGATTGACACCACCCGACTCATACGATGCCATATAGACATGGGGCTAGAGTTTCATCACCCGTACTACACACCCTTGCCAACAAGGGTTTAGGTGTTGGATGCCTGTGAGGGTGACCATATATGCTTATAAGAAAAAGGAAAAGAAATGAAATGAAAAGAAATATGTTTACACAGGAATGGTGATTTTGTGCTATAAGGAAGGCTACGAGCCTAAAAAGAAAAGAAAAGAAATGAGGAATGTGAAATGTGATGGATTACCCTAAAGGTTAATCACAGAGGGCTGGTCGGGCTGACCTTGGAGAACGAATGCGGGAGCTGACTGGTCCTCTCCGACAACTCAATTGGTGTATCACGGGAAGGGGTTAGAAGCCCGCACTAGGGATACATGTATTGGGGATTGTAGTAGCACAAACCTGACTTAGTTGTATTGTTAGGTGGCTAATAAATAATCTGGACTTGCATATCATGTAGGATCAAGTAGATTGTGAATTGTGATTGCATGTGCATACATGATGATATGATTTGTGCACGAGCTCAGTGGGGCTCACACTCTTCTTAGATGATTTTGCTGATCAATGCCGCTGTGGCCTGGAGGGTCATCTCGAGGAGGAGAGTCCTGGTTGTTACGATGATGTTGGTGTGGACCCTGATGGAGGTCATACTGATCTTGCGTTTATTTTCGGTGGTTGTTGATGAAGACCATTGAAGAATGCATGTGATGCTTTTTGGCTTGGGGACTCCTATTTCAGTTATCAGGAGTAATCCTCGTTCTGACTCTTGTTTTGTTGTAGTTTTTCCTTCTTTTCTTTTTGGGGTTGAGTATGCTCACCCTGTATATATTTATGTATGTAGTTCTGTTCTTTTCGGCTTTGTTTCTTTGTTTATGGGTTGGTGGGAAATGTACGAACTTTCTTATGTATATATTATCACCATTTCCTCGTATCGCTATGCTTCCTTTTATTATTGAATTATAGATTTCTGCGACACTCTGATCTTGTCTATGGTAAAGTGATGATTGTGATTCCATAATTATAAGCACAACTTCTAGATCCTTAGGATTTGGTGGGTTGTCGATACGTAATCCGGGTCACCTACCTAATCCGCCCAGGGGGTGGTTTGGGGTGTGACAAAAATGAAAATGAAAAATGATACCAAAAAGGCCCTTAGATAGTCTTCGTTAGTCTTCTTGGGTAAAAGCCAAAGGATACTGAGAAGGCATAGCCATGTCAACCTAGGTGAGAATCAAATTTAAATCATGGGTCATATATAATGATCAAATGAAGAGCGTAGGATTAACCTCAGTTTGGTTGAAACAGACTGCATTCTGAAATAATCAAATAAAATAGAAAGAGAGGGCCAGAATAGATATAATGTGATGCTTATCAAATTTCAATAATGCATCATTAATAACAATTAATTGAGTTAAACAAAGTGAGGAGTAATGAAGAAGCAAGGTTCTTTGTCCATAATCCCAATGGCACAATGGCATGGATACGTTTTGAAAAATCACAATAAAGAAAAAGATATCAGTCATTCTTAAATTCCTTTTCACATAAGCAACAATAGGGGTCAACATTTCCAAACTAAGTAATCCTTGTCAATCCTGCCCCTGACTAGCTGGAATTTTTGATGAAGGACAGGGACCTCTGACCAGTCACCCAAGCACACTATGGAGCATTACTCCAGTGGTTGAACCCTTGAAGATGTCCACCTATATATCTGCCAGAAGATGGACTGCAAACCCATGTGGCTGCATAGCTCATAGCTTGATGTACTGCATCAACTCCAGCTATTCTCTCTCCTACTTATAAATGTGGGGCCTACACCTATACAGATGTGTATTGAACCCTAGGTGAGGATTGATACAAAGCCCAAGCCCTGGGCCAAGCATCTGTGCAAGCACAGAGCTTGTACAGCATTGCTGTATTCTCTGGGTGATGCCTAGCGATTGGCCCAATCACCCAGTGAATCACCCAGAGTGGCTGAAATGTATATTTTGGACTTCAGACATGTGGGGACCATCTATACAGACCATGGACACCCTCTAGGGGTATATGGGAATTTTAGGAACCATTACCTACCCTTGGTACCATGTGGACCTCACCTGAGCTACTAGAATGGCTCAGAATTTACAGAAAAATGCATTCTTGGAGTAGGGGGCTGGCAGCCAAACATGCCTTAGTCATGGCGGCCTATAAATAGGCAGGCCCCAACCCAAAAAAATAGAATTCTGCCACTAAGAAAGGAGAGAAAGAGAGAAAGAAAGGAGAGAAAGGAAGAAGAAGAGAAGGAGAAGAGGAAGGGAAGGAGGATCATTGCACTGCCACCTGCCCTCTTTTCCTACAGCCCAAATCATCCTCACGTAAAGAACTTTACTACCTGATACTGCTGTTCTCTGTATATATCTATGGATCCTTGCTCTGAGATGGTGTTTCTGGCTAAGGAAAGCCCAGAACACCTGGGGGGTCTGCCTTGGGATGCCTCAGATCTGTTAGGGAAATGTAAATGGCCTTATACACTCCAAGTCATCTCCATGATGACATAGATGTTTTGATGATAACAAATAAGACCATCCTTGGACTAATGCTTGTGTTTTAAGTGATTTAGATTTAAAGCACAGAACCAAGTGTGGGGGAGCGTATACAAATACACGACAGCATACACAAGAAGAACATTACACAAGAAGAACATGGCTTAAAGACATTTCAAGACGTAGAAGTCAAACCTTGGTAGATTGAAGATTTGAAGACTGTGTAATTAAACATATGTAATAGTTAAGTCACAATTGATGTAATGCACACACGCACGCATTCATCAATTTAGAATGTCCTTAGGTGGTAAATTGACCCCTTAGACATTGGACTTTTTGGTGTTGGAACCCTCCCAAACCAAACCCTTTTTAATATTGGACCATTTACACTTAAAATGCCCAATCCGGCATACCGGATTCCCATCTAGCATCCCAGATTATTGGGAATCTGAGGAAAAATGGTCATAGCAGCTCACTTAAGCAAGCTGGATAAGGATCCAGCATACCGGATCCCTTTTGCCTATAGTTTGCCCTGATCTGGCATACCGGATGGCTATCCAGCATACAGGATCAATGTATTACTGAGTTCCTATTTGACCGTTATTCCTCTGCTGAAAAAGAAAATTAGGTCATCCAGCATACTGTATTATTTATAGACTGTGGAATCTGATCCTTACTTAGATTTCTAATTTATTCACGCCTCTTTGCCTATAAATATCCACTTGTTTTAGGCTCTAGTCATCACTATTAATCACAATCAAGAGCCTCTAAGAACAAGTCACTCTCTAGTAAAAGTTCAAGCACCAATCCAAGGTGTTCAATCTCACTTAAGCTCCCTTCATCCATATTTGCATTAAAGCTTCATAGTTTGAAAGGTAGCACATCTCTACTAAGGTTTTGAGGTAATTCTACAATCCCTTAGTATTGTCTTAACTTTTTATAAGTAGGATTGAGTTCTCTTGCTCGGAATCAAGAGTAGGTTGAGTCTTCTTGCTCATTGAATCAAGAGTAGTTGTTGTTGAGTCCTCTTGCTCATTTATCAAAAATTGTATGAGTCCTCTTGCTCATACTCAAGATTTGGTATAGTGAAATTCTCTCTAAATTGAGAGGAGTGAACGTAGGCATATGTTGGCCGAACCACTATAAATCTTTTGTGTTACTCTTCTAATTATTGTTTGTTTATTGATTGTCTTTATATTGGTTGTTTGTCTATTTTCGCATAATTTTTAATTTTTCATCGTTCACCTATTCACCCCTCTCTAGATGAATTCACATTTGGTATCAAAGCGGGAGCTCAAGACCATAATTTTTTTAATCCAATTAAGAGTTTTAAGATCATGGGAACCTCTGTCAATCGCAAGATTGAAGAATATAATATTACCCGACCTCCCTTCTTTGAAGGTGAAGGATTCTCCTATTGGAAGAATCATTTCAAGAACTTCGTGTGTGCCAATAACATTGATGCATGGGAAGTAATTGAAAATGGACCAAATACCATAGACAAGCCCAAAAAAGAATGGACCCCAGTTGAAAAAGCAAAGATGCAACTTAACTATGTAGCTATAAGCTATATTCAGTGTTCCTTAGGAGAAAAAGAATACAACAAGACATGTATGTGTGACTCCGCTAAGGAGATGTTTGATAAACTTGTTATTACCTATGAAGGTGCCCCTGAAGTGAAACAATCTAAAATTGATATGATAGTGAATGAATATGAGTTTAAGATGAAAAATGATGAAGACATATATGCCATGTTCACTCGCTTTACTAACATTGTGAACAAGTTGAATGGTTTAGGAAATATTTACTTTAATGGTGAGAGCTTTCGAAAGATTTTGAGATCCCTCTCAAAAGAATGGAGACCCAAGACTATAACAATAAGGGAATCAAATGACATCGACAAGTTAAGTCTAGATGAGCTGTTGGGATGACTCCAAACTCATGAGATGGAGCTCAAACAAGACACCAAGGAGGATGAGCCTAAGGAGCCAAAGAAGAAAGTTCTTGCATTCAAAACCTATGACATCAGCAATGATGATGAAGAACTCTCGGATGATGAGATTGCCTATCTATCCAAGAAGTTTTCAAGATTCTTGAAGAACAAGGGCAAAACTTCATTCAACAAGAAAAGATTTTTCAAGGACAAAAAAGGTAAGAGTGTTTCTAAGGATAACACTGACACTTCTTCAAAAGATATTGTGTGCTATGAATGTAGGAAGCCAGGACATTACAGAGGAGATTGTCCAAAGATAAAGAAATATAAGAAAGCCTACAAAGCTGAACATATCTTTGACTCAAATGATGAAGAGGATGAGGATAGAGCATCTCAAGATGAACAAGAACAAACTAATTTGGCACTCATGACTACTGAAGATGAAGAAACCCAAAATAAGGTAACCCCCACTTCTCCATCTCACAAAGATAAGGACTTTTTAGAATTAGAAGAAGCCTTTGAAGATCTTTACCAAATTAGTATGGAACTAGCAACTACTAAGAAAAATCTCTTGAAGAAGATAAACATCCTCAAAGACCAAAACACAACTCTAACTTCTCAAGTAAATATCTTGGAAGAAGAAAAAGAGAAATTGTGTAAAGCCTTAGAATCCTTTACAAATGATAAAAATACCCTTTATATCTTACTTGAAAATACCTCTAAAGTATCCTTCAACAAGGAAGTAGTAGGCTATGATGTGAACAAGAGTTCAAATCAAACCAAAGATGCAACTTCAAGTAAAATAACAAGTAAGAAAGTAATGAAGAAATTTTGTAATTATTGTAAAAATAAAGGACACTCAATTGGGGAATGTTATGCTAAAAAGAAAACTCCTCAATTTAGCAAACCAAATCCCAAAAGGAAGGCTCGGTATAACCCTTAAATTATTGTATGCAATAATTACAATAAAAAGGGACATACTATTTGGGAATGTCATCATATGAATCAATCATTCCACAATCCTAGAAGACCTTATAATGGTAAAAACAGGAGGAGTCATCCAATGGTACCAAAACTAACTAGAACTCCAACTAAGGTGCAAAGACCACCCAATAACCAAGGTTCATATAGAATATCTCAAAACCAAAGACCTTGGAACCCCCAATCATACACAAGTTGGTATGGGAACCAAAAGGCAGATGGTCACCAAATGGTGTGGAGACCAAGAGGAATGTATAATAGTAATAATGATGGATCCAACACTCAATGGGGACCAAAGTTTTATTAAGCATTCTTGTCTTGTAGGTGCACTTAAGCAACATGGAATGGTATATTGATAGTGATTGCTCGAAGCATATGACATCCAACCCAAAGTTGTTTTCAGAACTCAAAAAATAAAAAGGAGGATAGGTGTCCTTCGGAGACAACAAGAAAGGAAGAATCATTAAAAATGGATCGATAAAGTTTGGAGGTATAGTAATCTCTAACGTCAGTCTAGTTGATAATCTTAAGTACAACTTGCTTAGTGTAAGTCAACTATGCAATAATGATTATTCTGTTACCTTTAATACCTCCAAGTGTGAGATTAAAGATTCTAATGATAACATATTTCTAGAGGGTTGTAGGAAGAATAATGTTTATATTTGTACATTTAATGTAAACTCTCTTGATGCTTGTCTCATATCTAAGTTTGATGATGCAACCCTATGGCATAGAAAATTGGGACATATTAATCCTAAGATTATTAAGTCCCTCTCTTCCAAGAACCTAGTGAGAAACCTACCTAAGTTGAAATTTGATAAGCAACACTCTTGTGGGGCATGTCAAAGAAGTAAACTTATAAAAGTTTCTCATATGGCCATTAATGATGTTGCTACCTCAAGACCTTTACAATTACTTCACTTAGACTTGTTTGAACCTATACAAACCACAAGCCTAGGAGGTAAGAAGTACATATTTATTATTGTAGATGATTACTCTCGATTCACATGGACCTTCTTTCTCAAGCATAAAAACGATGCATTTGAGGAGTTTATAGCTCTTTGCAAGAGAATGCAAAATCAAAAGGGTTACTTGATCACTTCTATAAAAAGTGACCATGGAGGTGAATTTGATAACATAGAAGAATTTAGTGAGTTTTGTCGAAAACAATGTATAACATATAATTTCTCAGCCCCTAGAACACCACAATCAAATGGTGTAGTGGAAAGAAAGAACAGAACGATCCAAAAAACTGCAAGGACAATGCTCAATGAGTACTCTTTGCCAAAATATTTTTTGGCCGAAGTTGTTCACACAGCTTGTTATGTGTTAAACCGGGTTTTGATAATACCTATCTTGTTAAAGACCCCCATGAATTGTTTCATAACAAATTGCCTAAAGTTGATTACTTCAAAGTATTTGGCTATACTTGTTTCATCCTTAATACTAAGGACAATTTAGAAAAGTTTGAAGAAAAGGCTGATGATGGTATATTCCTAGGCTACTCCACAAATAGTAGAGCATATAGATTGTTTAATAAAAGGACGTTAGTTGTGGAAGAGTCTATGAATGTTAGATTTGATGAATCTATAGCAAAAGATAGGTATAAAGACCTATAAGAAGATGATGAAGTACTTGAAATCCGAAAAAGAGTTGAAAAAATTACTTTATATGAACCTAATGATCAAGTACATCAACTTCCTAAAGAGATTAGAACTATTAAAGACTACCCCCTTGACCTTGTCATTGGAAACCTAGATAAAGGTGTACAAACTAGGAGTAAAATCCAAAATGTTTGTTCCAATGTGGCCTTCATTTCTACCATTGAACCCAAGAACATCAAAGAAGCATTTTTGCATAGTAATTGGATAATTGCTATGTAAGAAGAGCTTAACCAATTTGAAAGAAATCAAGTTTGGGACTTAGTACCTAGACCCCCGAATTCCAAGATTGTTGGAACTAGATGGATATTTAGAAATAAACTTGATGAAGATAGTAACATAACTAGAAACAAGACTAGGTTGGTTGCCCAAGGCTGTAACCAACAGGAAGGCATTGACTTTGATGAGACCTATGCTCCTGTAGCCAGACTTGAATCTACTAGAATGTTGCTTGCATTTGCTTGTCATAAGAATTTTAGGTTATATCAAATGAACATGAAGAGTGTATTTTTAAATGGCTTCATCAATGAAGAAGTACACATCATCCAACCACTTAGATTCGAAGACCCAAAATTTTCGAACCCGGTTTATAAGCTGATCGTAAGAGTACAAGTGGATCTTGTCACTTCTTAAGATCATGCTTGATTTCGTGGTTTAGTAAGAAGCAAAACTCAGTTGCTCTATCTACCACCGAAGCTGAATACACCACCGTAGGACAATGTTCTGCACAAGTGCTATGGATGAGGCAAACTCTCCAAGACTATGGAGTTAAGTTTGACACTTCCTCAATCCAATGTGATAACACAAGTGCAATCAACCTTAGCAAGAATCCGATTTTACACTCTCAAGCTAAGCATATTGATATTCGTCATCACTTTCTATGTGATACAGCTCAAAGAGGTGAAATCCGACTTGACTACATAGATACCGAGAAGCAACTTGCGGATATCTTCACAAAACCCCTAAGTGAAGAGAGATTATGCTCTCTTAGAAGAGAACTTGGCTTGTGTGACCCTTTTGAATAACTAAAAATGTTTTTTAAATTACTGTTTTTCCACTATTTTTGCTTGAAACGGTATACCGGATGTCAAAATGGTATAACGGATTAGCATATCTGGCAGTTTTATACCGTTAATTCTTGAAACAGTATACCGGATCATCAATCGATATACCGGATAATTGAATTTCTGACCGTTTTATAGCTATTACATTGGATTTCAAGCCTATATAAAGCTCTCATTTTGTCATTTTCTGAATCACTGTTCACTCCACCTTCACTCTCTGGTCTCACTCAATCTTGAAACTTAATTTTCTCTTTCTCTCTCCTTAAACCTATCTTGCAATATGAGTAGAAGAGGCAAGGATGTTATGCCCAAAAGGCAACAACCATCCAAAAGAGGAAGAACCAGAAGCTCCTCAAGACAACCATATGCTCCAAGAGAAGATCGTCTCTTTTGCTCTCTAGAATGTCGTGCAAATTGGCCCCTCTATCTCGTTCGAAAAATCGAGGAAGGCCGTGAAGTTGATACCTTTTCCTTCAATAGTATTCAACTTGAGGAAATGTTTAAAGATATTAGTTGGGAACCCCTTCTCAACATGGCAGGACATTGCTATCCTCAATTAGTCAAATACTTCTATACCAATCTCTACTTCAACGGGGCGGATGATTCTTTGAAGCTCTACTCTTATGTGAAAAGTGTTCATATAGAGCTTTCCATTGTCCATTTTGCTCGCCATCTTGGATTATCTTGTGATGGACCTTGCATCTTTTGGACTCCAAAAAGCTCTATCTTTAGGGACTTCATCAACCATGAAGAAGTCTACTCCTCCATCTTGAAGCAATATGATCCTTAGGCGGCAACCGTGGTAATTGGAAGACTTTGCCTTATTCCCCATGTCATTTCCTATATTATTCAACATAATTTTATTCCTCAGGGAGGCGATCGAAACAAGTGTCTCACTCCTCAAGCCTACCTCCTTATTGTGTATATACCAATACACCCACTTGTCTTCCATACTTCATCATGAGGTACATAGAATCTTGTACTCACCCACAAAAGCACACTAATCTACCCTATAGGTGGTTTCTCCCTCATCTCTTTTGAGTTTTTGATATTAATCTCACTTGAGAGGAAGCATCCACCGTGCCTTTCCAACACACCACTCGTAATAGCTTTCATACCATTGCTATTCCTCCCCCCTCCGATGTGTTTATTAAAGAAGAAGAAGATTTGGATGAAAATGTGCCCCCTCCTCGTCAAGATCAAGAAGGCATTCCGGCATCCTTATAAGAATGGGTGTCAAGCATCGATGAGTACATGGACGAAGCAAATACTCGTATCATGGAACTTGAATTTGGTCAACAATGAATTCAAGAGGATGTGACATCTCTCCGCAATGATGTGAGGACCGGATTTGACAACTTAAATGTGCGCCAAGATAAAATCCTTAATGCTATTCATTCACTTGCTTTCAATCTTGGCCATCTCTCTCTTGACACACCAGGAGCCACGGAGTTCGACCACCTTTCCCCGGTGCATCAAATTCCATTCCGTCTATTCCACCTTTTGACCCACCTCTTTGATTTGTGTCTACCCTCTTTTTGTTTATGACAAAGGGGGAGAAGTAATGGGCTTGGAATACATTGTAATGGAACTACTTAATTTATCCTTAAGCTTATTGTAATCAACATGAACATGCTTTGATGAATGAAATTGTTCTTCTCTTTATACGTTGACTCTTGTTTCTATGCATTATTATTTGCTCCATTATTTTCTTCACATGGATTATTTGTCATCATCAAAATGGGGGAGATTGTTAGGGAAATGCAAATGACCCTATACATTTCAAGTCATCTCCATGATGACACAGATGTTTTGATGATAATAAATAAGACCATCCTTGGACTAATGCTTGTGTTTTAAGTGATTTAGATTTAAAGCATAGCACTAAGTGAGGGGGAGCGTATACAAATACACAAGAGCATACACAAGAAGAACATGGCTCAAAGACATTTCAAGACTTGGAAGTCAAACCTTAGAAGATTGAATATTTGAAGATTGTGTAATTAAGCATATGTAATAGTTAAGTCACAATTGATGTGCACACATGCACACATGCACACATTCATCCATTTAGAATGTCCTTAGGTGGTAAATTGACCCCTTAGACATTAGACTTTTTGGTGTTGGAACCCTTCCAAACCAAACCCTTCTTAATATTAGACCATTTACGTTGAAAATGCCCAATCCGGCATACCAGATTCCCATCCAGCATACCGGATTAATGGGAATCTCAGGAAAAATTGTCACAGCAGCTCACTTAAGCAAGCTGGATAAGGATCTAGCATATCGGATCCCTTTTGCCTGTAGTTTGCCCTGATCCGGCACACCGGATGGCTATCCCGCATACCAGATCAGTGTATTACTGTGTTCTTATTTGACCATTATTCATTTGTTTAAAAAGGAAATTAGGTCATCCGGCATACCAGATTATCATCCAACATATTGGATTATTTATAGACTGTGGAATCCGATCCTTACTTGGATTTCTAATTAATTCAAGCCGCTTTGCCTCTAAATACCCACTTGTTTTAGGCTCTAATCATCACTATTAATCACAATCAAGAGCCTCTAAGAACAAGTCACTCTCTAGTGAGAATTCAAGCACCAATCTAAGGCATTCAATCTCACTTAAGCTCCCTTCATCCATATTTGCATTAAAGCTTCATAGTTTGAAAGGTAGCACATCTCTACTAAGGTTTCGAGGTAATTCTAAAATCCCTTAGTATTGTCTTCACTTTTTATAAGTAGGATTGAGTTTTCTTGCTCAGAATCAAGAGTAGGTTGAGTCCTCTTGCTCATTGAATCAAGAGTAGTTGTTGTTGAGTCCTCTTACTCAATTCTCAAGAGTTGTACGAGTCCTCTTGCTCATACTCAAGATTTGGTCTAGTGAAATTCTCTCTAAGTTGAGAGGAGTGGACGTAGGCATGTGTTGGCCGAACCACTATAAATCTTTTGTGTCACTCTTCTAATTATTGGTTGTTTATTGATTGTCTTTACATTGGTTGTTTGTCTATTTTCGTATAATTTTTAATTTTTCATCCATCACCTATTCACCCCCCTCTAGGTGAATTCACAAGATCTGACATGCAAACCGATTGCATGTAAGATCTGAGCATATTTTGTATGAATTCATTGTTGTTTTACTACCTAAGATCGAAACATCTCGTGCTGATCGCATCGGCGCTTGCACCTGCAAACAGGTAGTCTGGGCATGGATCCTTGCATGCAAGTTGATCCATGCTTGGATCTGGGTATGGACAGCTTCCTACCATGAAGCTATACATAAAACTACCTTTGCATGCAACCCAAATTGTGGCTCTGAGCTGGAACACAGCCTGGGCTGCTGTTCTTTGAGCTGTCTGGATAGCTCCTGGCTTCCAAATGGATGAACCAAGCCAAGAACCATTGGGACCATTGGATTTCAATCCAAATGTGGCCCATAATCATCCTACATGAATTCCAGATCGACCCATGGTTGCCCATGTAGCAAAATCCAAGAAATCAGGCCTGTTTTCGTCTCAAACAAGCTCTGGGCGATGCACTGGGCGATTGCCCAATCACCCAGTGAATCACCCAGAGATTGATTTGGGCTGTTTTGCTGTCCAACCTCTATGGGCCTTCACCAATGGGCTATACACAGTGTATGGAGGTGGTAAATGACTAAACTACCCCTCTTCAAATCTATTCAATGTTAACCATACCTTGGGTACCCAAGTGAGCCCTAAAGGGCCTGGTAACCATGCCAGGGTGGTCTAGCTAAACTGCTGATCTGTGAACTATTCTATATAACTATCAAGACCATGCACAACTGATTATATTTCCATATACCTAATCTAACCCCATTCCACATCTCTGGATGATGCACTGGGACAAGACCTGGAAAGCCCAGTGCAAGACCTGGAGAATTCCAAGTAACACCAAACTGAACACCGAGTCAGACCAGTGAGCCTAGACCACACTAGGTTATCCAAAATAGTTTTGAATATTAATTAACACATTTTTTATTTGATAAATTAGGATCTGATCCCGTGCTCGAGGTGCACAATCAGACACCGGCCGGAGCTGAACCAATAATTGAACCAGTAGGACCAGACCAAGGTGAGTGACATTTCAATGTGTATGTAGATGTAACATAACTATTATGCTGAAATGAATTATAACAAATAATATTGTGTTGTATACTTATTTGATAAATCTTGAAATCTGAAACAATAATATGTTGACTGCTGAAATCTGTGAATGAGTATTGTATGCTGTATGTGATTTGTTAGACTAGATGTCGTAGCCGGCTTGGAAATGAGGCTTGTGGTAGTGTTTAAGTTTAAAAATTACCACATGCGTACGGGTCAATCATAGCTACAGGTCGAACACAAGGAGATGTACGCCACTCTATTTCACTAATTTAAAAGTAATGCAAAGTGAACCAATTTAATGTGTTAAATTAAACTAATTAAACTAATGAAAATTAACACATCCTAACTCACAAGCATCTAAGGGATTAAATTGGCGTCATCTAACCTATGAAACTAACACAAATTGGAAGGAATAAAAATGCAACCACACTTCACAACCACATAAAAAAAATAAAAGAAATAGAGGGAGAAGAAGAAGAAGAAGAGAGAGAGAATGAGATTAAGGGTTTAGAGAATAAAAATCTAGATGTGCTTGAACCAAATTGAACTTACTTGCATGAATTAATCAAACCTTGCAAGAACACTTGAATAAACTTACTATGGCTTCCTCTTCTAAATCTCCAAGTCTTGTCATCAACATAGGAATTTAGACTAGAAAGCTTTAAACCTAAACTAGAATTAAGAAATTATAACCAAATTAAAGACATAAATTGAAAGTAAAGTTTGAATTAAACCTATTACAACCATGAAATAAAAATCATAAAAGCAAACTAGAACTTAGAAAGCCAAAAATCACAAATTAGAAGGAGACGAAGAGAAGAAATTTCACTAAGTGAATGAGCAATTTTTACAAGAGAAGTAAGGGGTATTTATAGGGGGAAGGGGAGGAGAAGAGAGTAGAGGTACGAGAAATATTGTAAGAGAAATATTTCCTTCTCCTTCCTCTTTTACATTGCTTGAATCCCAAGAAAAAAAAGAGAAAAATAGAAGCTAAGAGAGATAAAAATCCTAGCTACATAAACCTTCTATTTATTAAAATGTAACTTTCCTATTCTATTCATGTGCTTCCTTTTCTTTGTAGATATCTTTTCCAAGCAATGAGATCAAGGAATCTTTGACTTTTCAACCTTCCAAGGATAAGAGAATATTTTTCAAATTAAATCTATCCATAGTCAAATCCCAATAGTGCCCTTGAAAAGTTGGAGGAGAGAGAATGATGTCTAGGACTCCACACAAAGAATAAACAAAATACCCATTCTGTCCTTCAAAAAAAACGTGGAGCATGGGGTGCTTATATAGGCCTCACTATTGCATTCTTTGTGAAAAATACCCAAAATAGACCCAAATTTCATCCAATTTGGAATTCGGGAGCCCAACATATCTCAAGTTGAAGTTGGACTACTCCAGAGCCTTCCAAATGGAATCTTTCGGCTGATAGAATGATAACTTTTGATAATTGCACTAAGGCTCCTGAAATCCAAACTTTTGCTTTACTTTGTCCCCAGTTGACTATCAATAATTATAAATAAATCCCTATCCACAAAAACGGCCGTAACTTCTTCGTTTCAACTCGGAATCAAGTGTCATTTTAAACGGTTAAGAAGCTGACTCGACGGGCTACGCATCCATACGATTAACACCTCAAAATTATGCTAAGGGGTCCACTATACTCACGTTCAAATTTGACTGATTGGCTTGATTCTTTCAGTGCTCAATTCAAACTTGATTTTCTCGACTCCTAGGCGTTTCTGGCTATTCGTAGCATCTTTTGCTCCATTTTCACAAGAATTCACCTAAAACCTAAAAACACAAACAAAAAATGAAGCAACTTTATCCAATGTGGTAAAATATATGCTTTATGCCCTATGATTTCACACATAAATGTGCTCATCAGATTCCCCCACACTTGAACGTTACTTGTCCTCAAGTAAATCAAAAGAAAAACTAATCTAGAATGCAAAAAATCCTAACTCACTTTCACAGGAATCACGGTTGCACTTAGCATGTGCAACAAGCCTTTAAACCCCTAGGTTACCCCAAGTGAATGAGTTGTGTCTCGTGGGTGTTTACAGTGAATATACACCCAAAATTCAATAAATCAAAAAGAATGATGTAAAATTTTCTCATGGTATAAGTAAGATAGTGTACACAATCTCAAAGAAATACTCACCTAAGGATTAAGGAGTCAAAGATTCCCCCACACTTGAATGTTATCACCCCACATCAATTCAAGCAACTAGTATATATCAAGATTAAGGGATCTCCTCATATCTTCTGAACACTACTCACCTTCAAGTAAACCACTCATAGCATTAATGAAACCAAAGACTTAGGCTTTGAGTATTTTTTACCATACTTTCTTTCCAGGCATTAAGGCAAAAGCTTTTTTTTTTCTTTCTCAACCACAAACTCTATTTCTACTCCACTACTGTTCTCTGAATGACATGGTGGAGCATACACCAGATACCCAAATACTTGGTAGCTTTGCTTTTTGCATATATCCATAAAACATTGAGACATTGATGCAAGAGTTTTTTTTTTTTTTTTTTTTTTTTTTTTTTTTGAGTTTCCTTTCAAGGAATTTCGATCAAGTCACCCTACTTCATGAGGCACAGTGCCCTGTCTAGTCCCAAGGAATTCCACTTTCCTTTTTTGTTTGTTTTTTTTTTTTTTTCATTCACTTTCACTTTCATGCCTTGCCTTGCCACAAACAAATTGGTCTCAACTACTAGCCAAAAGATCAAGGGGTCCATAAAACACATAGAGGAATCTAGCCATCAAATGAAATAATGCTCATATTTTTCAACTCAATCCCTCTCATTGGATACAAACCAACTACCGTCCTTGAAAAGGGATTTTTTTATTATTTCACATGTTAAGGCACCTAATTCCCTCTTTGTCTCACTTCGCAATCAAAGAAACATATGCACAAAACCAAACTACCGCCATAATCTGTCACACCCCAAACCACCCCTGGGAGGATTTAGGCAGGTGATCGGATATCCTACAACATCCGCCAATCCCCAAGGATCTAGAAGCAGTATTTATAAGTCACAAACCACACATTAAGGTTAACAGATAATAAAAGAATATCAGAGTGCAACGGAAGTTCAAAATACCCACAGATGATTTATATTATCAATAATAAAATCCCAAATACCTATGTTATACCATACACATATCCTTTTATGTTGAGTAAGTACATTATCTTGGTAATTACACTTCTTGAAAGAAAGAAACTTAAATAATAACAAAATTGTCGCTAAGCAACGAGATGAGGAAGATCTACAATTCCATCAACAGCTTCCTCGCCCATTGGCAAACCCGTACCCGCAAAATCAACTAAAAGAGAATATACAAGAGTGTGAGCTCCACCAAGCCCGTGAATGAAATATAAACCATGCATGCACATGCAAGCACAACCAAATGAATCCTACATGAGGTGCAGTTCATTTTATTTATTAGCCACCTAACATCACAACTAAGGCAAGTTAGTGCTACTACAATCCCCAATACATGTATCCCTAGTGTGGGCTTGGTTACCCTTTCCTGTAATACACCCATTGAGTTGTCGGAGAAAATCAGTCGGCTCCAGCATCCCTTCCCAAGGTCAGCTTGACCGGTCCTCTGTGATTAATCCTGTGAGGTAACCAACTTAGTATCATTTTCTTTTTCTTCTTTCTTTTTTCTTTTTTTTTGTTTGGCTTATAGCCATAATTCACCTTTTTGGTGTCATAATATTTCTTTTCTTTTCTTTTTCTTTTTCTCTTTCATATGGTCACACTCACAGGCATCCAACACCTTAACCCCTGTTGGCAAGGGTGCGTAGCACGGGTGATGAAACTCTAGCCCCATGTCTATATGGCATCGTATGAGTCAGGCAATGTCAACCGTACCCCATAATACAGGCTACCACAGGCCTCATTTCCAAGCCGACTATGGCATCTAATCTAGCATTCCACATACAAGCATTATCATCCATTTCCAATGTTCATTAGATAAGATTCAGAATTCAAATGAGAATGTAAAACAATTTTAAGTAATTAAAGACAGTAAATATTATTGTTGTTGTCATGACCCATCAATCATGATTACACCTACACTCATGGTGTAATTCCACTCACCTTGGTTTGATCCTCTTGGTTCAGTTGTTTGTTCAGTTACGGCCGGTATCTAGCTGTGCACCTCGAGCACGGAATCAAATCCTAAAATAATAAATCATAAATGTGTTATTTTAATTATTCAAACTGTTTTGGATAACCTAGTGCTGGTCTAGGCTCACTGGGTTGACTCGGTGTATAGTCGATCATCACTTGGAAATCTCTGGGCCTTACACTGGGCCTTAGGCCTATGTCCCGGTGTATCATCCAGAGTTGGTGGCATAGGGGTAGAATGGTCATTTGTCAAATAGGTCCATGTTCCTAGGTCATATTAGTCTTACAGTGCTGCCCCCAACTTGACAGTGCTGCAGGACCAACACAAATAGGGTTTCCAATAAAAACCCGGATGTGCTTGAATCGGATTGAACTTACTTGCATGAATTAATCAAGCCTTGCATGAACACTTGAATAAACTTCCCATGGCTTCCTCTTCTAAATCTCCAAGTCTTGTCATCAACATAGGAATTTAGACTAGAAAACTTTAAACCTAAACTAGAATTAAGAAATTATAACCAAATTGAAGACATAAATTGAAAATAAAACTTTAATTAAACCTATTACAACCATGAAATAAAAATTATAAAAGCAAACTAGAACTTAGAAAGCCAAAAATCACAAATTAGAAGGAGAAGAAGAGAAGAAATTTCACTAAGTGAATGAACAATTTTTACAAGAGAAGTAGGGGGTATTTATAGGGGGAAGGGGAGGAGAGGAGAGAAGAGGTAGGAGAAATATTGTAGGAGAAATATTCCCTTCTCCTTCCTCTTTTACATTGCTTGAATCCCAAGAAAAAAGGAGAAAAATAGAAACTAAGAGAGATAAAAATCCTAGCTACATAAACCTTCTATTTATTAAAAAGTAACTTTCCTATTCTATGCATGTGCTTCCTTTTCTTTGTAGATATCTTCTCCAAGTAATGAGATCAAGGCATCTTTGACTTTTCAACCTTCTAAGCATAAGAGAATATTTTTCAAATTAAATCTATCCATAGTCAAATCCCAATAATGCCCTTGGAAAGTTGGAGGAGAGAGAATGATGACTAGGACTCCACTCAAAGAATAAACAAAATACTCATTCTATCCTTTAACAAAAACGTGGAGCATGGGGTACTTATATAGGCCTCACTATTGCATTCCATGTGAAAAACCACCCAAAATAGATCCAAATTTCAAATTTGGAATTCGGGAGCCCAACATATCTCAAGTTGAAGTTGGACTGCTCTAGAGCCTTCCAAATGGAATCTTTCGGCTGATAGAAAGATAACTTCTGATAATTACATTAAGGACCCTGGAATCCAAACTTATATTTTACTTTGTCCCCGGTTGACTATCAATACTTACAAATAAACCCCTATCCACAGAAACGGCCGTAACTTCTTCGTTTCAACTCGAAATCAAGTATCGTTTGAACCGTTACGAAGCTAACTTGACGGGCAACACATCCATACTATTAACACCTCAAAATTATGCTAAGAGGCCCACTGTACTCATGTTCAAATTTGACTGATTGGCTTGATTATTTTAGTGCTCAATCCAAACTTGATTTTCTCGACTCATGGGCGCTTCTGGCTATTCTTATCATCTTTTGCTCCATTTTCATAAGAATTCACCTAAAACTTAAAAACATAAACAAAAACCAAAGTAACTTTGTGCAACGTGGTAAAATATATGCTTTATACCCTAAGATTTCACACATAAATGTGCTCATCAGGTAGCCCATAGAATGGGATGCGGTTGACACCACCCGACTCATATGATGTCATATAAACATATTGGACTAGAGTTTCCTCACCCATGCTACGCACCCTTACCAACAGGGGTTAAGGTGTTGGATGCTTGTGAGAGTGACCATATGAATGAGAAAAGAAAAGAAAAGAAAAGTGATAAAAAGGATGGATGCCTCACAGGTTAATCCCAGAGGGCTGGTCGGACTAACCTTGCTGACTGATGCGAGAGCTGACTGGTCCTCTCTGACAACTCAATGGGTGTATCACGGGAAGGGGTTAAAAGCCGCACTAAGAATACATGTATTGGGGATTGTAGTAGTACTAACCCGCCATAGTTGTGATGTTAGGTGGCTAATTAATAAAATGAACTGCACCTCATGTAGGATTCATATGGTTGTGATTTCATGTGCATGCATGGTGATGTATTTCATTCACGGGCTCGGTGGAGCTCACACTCTATTATATATGTTTTTCTATTAGATGATCCTACAGGTGGATGTTACTATGGTGGCGAGACTTATCACTCGGAGGTGAGCTATGGTGGTTATGATTGTATTGGTATGGACTCGGACGGATGTCATACCGCTGATACGAGTGTTTGTTGTGATAGTTGAGGATGACCCGTGAAGGGTGTTGCTGCTGACCTTTGTCTTGGGGACTCCTTTTGTTTTTGTTGGAGTTTTTCCCTGTTTTACTTTTTAACTTTCTTTTTTTTTTTTTGGGGGCTTGGGTTACCTTGCCCTGTATATATTTCTTTTATTTATAGGTTGTATATGGTAGGGGTAGGTACTACTACTGTAACTTTGACAGTGAGAGAGGGAATGAACAAACTTAGTATTGTATATATTTTCATTTTATGTACTGCTACTCTCTTTAAATGTTTTATTGTAAATATAGTTTTTCGCAGCACTCTGAGTTTTACATGATGTATTATAGTGGATGTGTGTGTTTGTGAATGGAGTAACTACTTCTAGATCAGTGGGATTTGGCGGATTGCTGACGCGCAATTCAGGTCACCTACCTAATCGTCCCAGGGGGTGGTTTGGGGTGTGACAGAGCTTGGCATTAGAGCGAGAAGCTCTTTCTACACTCACAAATAGCGGAATAGGAATAATAAAATTTCAAGAAAATAAAACATGTAATAATTAAAGGTCACAGGGGGCAATTGTAAATAAAAGACACAACACACACATTATACCTTAATAAAGGTTAACCTTGGCAAAAGCCATTACATAAAGTTCAATGGAAGTACTACTCCCAAATTACATCTGTAGGAAGTGAACAAAAAAAAAACTACATAATCCATGATAAAAACAAAAAAAAAAAGAGAGAATTACATCAAGTCTGGCTAAGTAAGGAACAAGTGCTAGAAGGCTACTCCTGGAAATGTATGTCGCTCGGTGGATGCTAAGTATGTTGAGAGTCAACGCAATAATAGGAGTCCTAGAAGTCTAGGCGCCGCTCAACAGAACCTACTCTCCCCTCTAGGGAAGTGAAGCCCTGATCCATCTGCATCAACATCTGAGTCAGATGGGTATGGAGACCCTGAAACTTTGCCATCATGTCAGACCACCCATAGGACTCTGGTACCTGAGAACTAGTAGCACTGGTCGGCTCATAAGTGGGTAGATTTATAAACTGTGCACCAGTACCCACCGGATCACCCTGCTCACCCAACTCTGCTGCCACCTGCTCCATCTCCATCTCCTCCTCGAACTCTGGATCGCTCTTGGGCTTCCCCTGCATCTTCATCTTCTGGATCGAGGTCTTGCTGATGGGTTTTGACCGGTCACCATCCACATATTCTCCAACAAGCGTAACCCCAAAGTACTGGAACACAAGAGTTAGGAACTTCCTATAGGGCAGTTCCCATCTGATGGGTTTTGTGCATGGTAAAGCATCACCTGCATCAATAAGTATGGGAGGTTCATCACTGGACCTCCTTGTCAGCCCCCAGTAGACAATATGTGATATACACCCGAAGCATAGAAATACTACCCCGGTTTCCACACTTCGAATAGATGTTATAAGAGATACAACTACTGATGATCCTAGTTGTAGGCTTGTAATCTGCCTTAGATTTCGAAATCCCTTCCGACCCAGTCAAAGCTTTGAAGACCGTCCCTCTATTCTCTAAAGAAAACATGTCAAAAATATCTACCCGAGGCTTGTAGTAACACCTATCACCTGTGTTGGGCAGACCTAGGATCTCTGCTAAAATGGTAGTGGTGAATTTCATATCTACCCCCTTCACCCTGCTTTCCAGACCAAACCCTTGCACTCCAGAAGCTGGTACAAGGTTGCAATAAAAGTACCAAACCAGGTTCGGGTAGCATGGCTGTGTGGGTGACAGCATCGATCCCAACCTAGGCATTAAACCTGGCATATAGCCCATATTGGTGGAAGTCACCAACTTGCACCACCCTTCCATTCACTATGTTCTTGGAATTGAACTTCGACCAGTCTTGCGAATGCTCGTACCTAGAAAACCAAAGGTGGTCGAACTCCAGTTCCTCGGATAAGGAATCATCTCTAGGTGATGCAGTGGGTACTGCCGATGGCGAAGAAGGCGCAGGATCAGACCGTAGGCATTTGCGGGTCACTGCATTCTCGCTGTACTGTGTCTACCACTTGCGGACATGATTGCAACAAGCAAGAAAGGAAAATAAAAACAAATTAGCGCTTAAAAATCAGAATTTCTAAATAAAAAGGAATGAAAATGTGGACAGCAGTCCAAAGAAAAAGAAAAAGTGAAGAAATCTTACCCTAGATTCGCGTGGATGCGCGGAAGACTCGTGAAAACATGTGGATTTGGTGTAGAATCAGTCAAGAAAGCCTTTGGAGCTCTGCCCTAGGAGTTTGGGACATTTAGAATGAAAAATAGGTTGAATATGTGAGCTCTCGGACTATTATAGCCTGTGCCCCGATTCTCTGGGTGATGCACTGGGCGATGGGGCCAAACGCCCAGAGAATCACCCAGAGAATGGATTTTCAGTAGATTTTAGATTATTCACTTGTGGGCTTATAGTTTCTTTACTAAAATGGCATAATTAACAAAATTATAGCATTCAAATGGTTATGCGAATAAAAAAATAATAAAATAATATAATGAAAATAAATAATAAATAAATAAAACAATGATGGATAATAAAGCAATAATGGGAAAAATCACATAGGTATAAACTAATAAGATGAGGGAGTAAGTGATTTGAGGAAATAAATTTTCTTTTTTTAGATGGCTTATTTTTAAGTATAATTTATACATTTAAATATTTAAATATTATATGTTTACATATATGTATGTATAAACCACTATGTGAGTGATGCTGTGCAAACTTGAACATAGATAAGTAGGCATATTGAGTTGTGTTGTTGTAGAATCATATGGGAAGCTTAGGCATTACCTAAAATTTTGTGCCTGCAAGTAGGCCCTACCATACCCATAGCCTAGCCCAATAAGGATTAGACATAATAGGCTACCGAGTAAGATAAGAACCCCATAGACACTGTAACAATATGTGCAACCTCGAGCTGACTCATTTAATTTTCTATCTATGTTACTTTATTTACCTATAGTGCTGAACATAATTTTTAAGTGAAGTAGCCATAGTGACCTGATACTTAGAAATTCTCTATGGCAGGACCTGACTGTGTTGTTCAGGATTGGAGACCCCAGCAACATGCTTTACATTTGATGACTAAGGAAGAGACTAGCTTGGATACGTGAGATACAGTCTCGGGCCGAGAATCGACTGATTATCTTCTTGGCACTCGCAGATACTAGTGGACCTGAGGATCGAGCCATCTACCTTTCCTTACCAGACGAGGTTAGGGGTGACATAGGATATCTTTACGTACAAGCTCTTATCACCAGGACGAAGTTGGAGAGGCTTGCATGCTAGGTATAGATATAAAACCAAGAAATTGTTGCTTAATATAAATCTTCGAGATAACATCATGTATAACATATCATGGCATAAAACACTCCATGAAGATAAAACATTTAACAAAACCATCCAAAGAATAACATACCTTACTAGGATGATAACATTGTTACACTGGAACTGTGGAGACTGTAATGTACATGTGAGCGCTAGGAATTATATATATATTGCTCCTGATACAAGTATGGGAAAATTTTGAACATATAGCTTCTTTTAGAAAGGTGAACATGGTCAACACTAGATCCAACCCAGGGGGTCATTGAAGATGCCCTCGATTTGTCCCAAAAGTTGAGCTACCAGACGGAGCCGAAGCTCAAAACTTTGAAGTGTGGGTTACTTCGCCGAGGGTACCAATGGCTTCCCAAGCTACTACCGCTGCACCTCAGCCAGATATGGCAGCTGGAGAGGTGAACATCATCATGACCACCATGATGCGGACCATGCAGCAACAACAAGAGCTACTGGGCCAAATGTCCACACAATTTGCAGCCATGATGAAAGAGCGAGAAGTGCCACCACCACCATCCAACCGGCCAATACATTTTCCACCACATGTGCCTCGACACCTAGTAGAAAACTCTACAGCTAAGGTGATGGAGAGATTCAAGAAGCTCTAGCCTCCCGCATTTTCCAAATTAAATTCCGAGGCAATGTAGCGAACGGTGGATTAGCACCTTGGAAAAGCATTTGATGTACTTGAATGCACGGATGCGGTTGATATCAGACACCTTGGAAAAGCATGGTGGAAGGCAACCAAGCCCAATCTTAAAGCAGCTCATCCAAATCCTACTTGGGAGCAATTCAAAGAAGTTTTCTTTAAGAACTACTTCCCTGAGAGCTTTAGGGACAAGAAGGAAGTTGAGTTCTCTGCACTCGTGCAAGGAACTAAGTCTGTGCTGGACTACTAGCAGCAATTTGAAGATTTGTTCCACTTTGCTCCAGAACACCTGAAAGGGGAAGTTAGCAAGACAAAGAAATTTGAGAAATGACTCAAACCAGAGATCGGGTCTGTCTTGTCAATTCTAGATATTTGGGACTACGTGCAGATGGTTGACAAGGCGAAGACTATGGAAGATAGGTTGAAAGAGGAAGAGAAGGAAAAAGCTACAACATCACCCGGCTTAGGCAAGAGGCCAAACAATTATCAAAATTTTGGATGGCCGAACAAGGTGTTTTGAGGAGCTAGTTTAAGCCCCGACCCGACTCCGTATCGTAGGCCAGATGTGGGCCAGAACCCTTTCCACTCCATTTATAATTGGCCTACCCAACCAACTACAAGCCAAGCAACAACTATAGCTTTGCCAGCCCGACCTGCAAAGAGCCAAGTGAGCCAGGCCTCATCACCGGCCGTGTTGTCCAATAGATGCTACGTGTGTTATAAGGCAGGACATATGGCCAGGGAATGCATGCACCGCGGATACAACACTTACTTGCTAAACCAGTCCCATGCTCGACCTTTCCAGCCACGGGACAATCGGACTCGAGGAAAAGTGTTCGGGCTGGCCAAGAAAGAAGCAGAGGCAAACCCCGAAGTAATGACATGTAAGTCCACCTAACACTACTAAATTGTAGGGAATAGATTGTGGATGCAAGAACTTAATTGCATCCTTAATTTTCATATAAATCCTAGGTACCCTGAATGTTTCGTCTACCCCCACACGAGTATTATTCGACTCAGGTGCATCCCACTCTTTTGTTTCCACCACCTTTGCGAGTAGGATGACTGTTCAACCAAGGAACATCAGGCACAATTTAGTAGTCAATACACCGACTGGTAGTGTCGTGAGCTTGAAGGAAGTCTACGTCCCCTGTCTGGTGGAAATTTGAGGGAAGAATTTAGCTGCACGTCTGATTATGTTCGACATGAAGGACTTTGACGTGATACTAGGCATGGATTGACTATCTGCCTATGGAGTAAACATCATGTGTGCGGAGAAGAAGATTACATTCAAGTTAGATGATGGATCAGTTTTCACCTATCAAAGTGAACCGATGAGGAAGTCCAAAAGAATAACCTTATTCGCCCTCCAGACGTGGAAGTTGTTGGATGATGGATGTCAAGGCTATTTGGCCACGGTAATGGATACCGAGGCAAAGATAAAGCATTTGGAGGAGCTAGACGTTGTTAGAGATTTTCCCAATGTATTTCCAGAAGATCTGACCCAGCTACCGCCAGATCATGAGACAGAGTTTGCAATCAATCTGATTCCTGGTGCGGCACCGGTATTCAAGGCACCATACCGAATGGCACCTATTGAATTGAAAGAATTACAGGTCCAGTTACAAGATCTGTTAAAGAAAGGTTTCATACGACCTAGCGTGTCTCCTTGGGGAGCACCTGTGCTATTCATA
This sequence comes from Telopea speciosissima, assembly GCF_018873765.1. NCBI lineage: Eukaryota > Viridiplantae > Streptophyta > Magnoliopsida > Proteales > Proteaceae > Telopea > Telopea speciosissima. The sequence continues at coordinate 43,827,642 of NC_057920.1, forward strand.
AAGAAGGATGGTAGCATGTGATTGTGCATCGACTATCGAGAACTGAATAAATTGACAGTCAAGAATCAATACTCATTGTCATGTATCGATGACCTATTTGATCTACTACTGGGAGCAAGAGTTTTCTCCAAGATTGATCTTAGGTCTGGATACCACCAATTGAACATCAAGAGTGGTGATACCCATAAGACGGCATTTAGAACTCGACACGGGCATTATGAATTCCTAGTACTATCATTCGGGTTAACCAATGCCCCGACAGCATTCATGGACATAATGAATAGAGTGTTCCATGATGTGTTGGACAAGTTCATGATTGTATTCATTGATAACATTCTGGTGTTTTCTAAGAGTGAAGAGGAGCATGCTTGACACTTTACTTTCGTGTTGCAGCGATTACGGGAGCACCAACTATACGCCAAGTTTAGCAAGTGTAAATTTTGGCTTCACCAGATTAGATTTTTGGGGCACACTGTCACCAAAGATGGCATCAAAGTAGACCCAGACAAGGTAAAAGCGGTTCCCGAGTGGGAGACTCCAAAGAATGCCACTGAGATCCGAAGCTTCTTGGGTTTAGCCAGATACTACCACCAATTTATTGATAATTTCTCATGCATTTTGGTGCCCATGACGAAGCTGACGAAGAAGGGTGCGAAGTTTGAATAAAACGATGCTTGCAAGAAAAGCTTCCAAGAGTTAAGGAATCAATTGGTGACGGCGCCAGTGTTGACTATTCCAGATGGCACTGGAGGAATGGTGGTCTACACCGATACATCCGAAACAGGATTGGGCGATGTATTGATGCTGAGAGATAAAGTGGTCGCCTATACCTCAAGACAGCTAAAGGAACACGAAAAGAACTAACCTACTCATGACCTAGAGTTGACTACGGTAGTCTTTGCGTTAAAAATATGGCGGCATTATATTTACGATGAAAAGAGTGAAATCTTTAGTGATCACAAAATTCTGAAGTATGTCTTCACCCAGAAGGAGTTAAATATGAGACAGAGATGGTGGTTAGAATTGGTGAAGGACTACGACTGTGAGATCTAGTACCACCCTGGCAAGGCCAACGTAGTGGCAGATGTGTTAAGCTGGAAATCCCAAACCGCCCTTGCTTCCTTTGTCTTAAGTGAGCAACTGATAGAGGAAGCTTAGAAGTTTGATCTGGAACTTATGATTGAGGGGACGGCTTTGAATTAGCAGCTATGGACATACAACCGTCAATTTGGGAAGAGATAATTGAAAAGCAGCCTAACGACCCCGATCTAGCAAAAATAATCTGGGAAGTGCAGCGTGGAGTCCAGAGGGACCCATACTTTTCACTGGCCCATGATGGGGCATTAAAATTCAGAGATAGATTGTGCGTGCCTGACGACTATGAGGTACAGGACCGAATTCTTAAGGAGGCACATAATTCACCCTATTCAATCCACCCCGAAAGCACAAAGATATACAAGGATATGAAGAAGTATTACTGGTGGATTGGAATGAAGCAAACTATAGTAATATACGTGTCCGAATGCCTCACCTGTCAGCAAATAAAGGCTGAAAGACACCGACCATATGGGTTATTACAGCCACTCCCTATCCCTGAGTGGAAATGGGAAAAAATTATCATGGATTTTGTAACCAATTTACCCAATACCAGGAAAGGGGATGAATGCAATCTGGGTGATTGTGGAGGGACTGATAAAAAGTAGCTCACTTTATTCCCATCAGAATAAACTATTCGATGGAAAAGCTTGCATAACTATACATTGAGAATATAGTCCGCCTATATGGTGTGCCTATCAGCATTGTATCCGACAGAGACCCCCGGTTTACCTCAAGATTTTGGAAAGTCTACAGAAGGCACTAGGTTCTCAACTAAATCTTAGCACGGCTTCCATCCTCAGACGGACGGATAGTCCAAAAGAACAATCCAGACTCTAGAGGATATGCTCAGAGCCTGCATATAGGAAATGAACGATAGTTGGGATGCCCACATACCCTTGGTAGAATTTGCATACAACAACAACTACCACTCCACGATTGGCATGGCACTATATGAAGCTTTGTATGGTCGGAAGTGTCGGACACCGTTGTATTAGGATGAAGTAGGAGAATGGAAATATCTTGGGCCCGAAATGATACAGACAACTTATGAGAAGGTGGATATATTCAGAGAAAAGATCAAAGTAGCCCAATCCAGACAGAAAAGCTATGCTGACAATCGGAGGAAGAATATAGAATTTAGGATCAGAGAGAAAGTATTTCTCCGGGTGTCCCAAATGAAGGGAGTGCTACTCTTCAACAAGAGGGGCAAACTAAACCCAATATTTATTGGTCCTTATGAAGTCCTCAACAGAGTTGGACCCGTATCATATAGACTGGCATTATCGCCATCCTTGCAATGTGTCCATGATGTTTTCCATGTGTCAATGCTAAGGAAGTACATCAAAAACCTGGCACATGTACTCTTAGCTGAACTTGAACTGGATGCCGATATGACCAATGAAGAGCAGCCTACGAAAATATTGGATAGAACAGAGCCATAACTGCATGGTCGCATTTGTCAAGGTTAGGTGGGGAAATTATCCCAAAGAGGAAGCGTCGTGGGAATGTGAAGAGGAAATGCGAGAAAAGTATCCCCAACTTTTTGAGCTACAAGGTAAGCCAATTTTGAGGCCGAAATTTTTGTAAGGTGGGGAGAAATGTCAAGCCTACTCTAGCTAGAATTTTAGATGAAGGACAGGGACCTTTGACCAGTCACCCAAACACACTGTGGAGCATTATTCCAGTGGTTGAACCCCTGAAGATGTCCTCCTACATAATTGCTAGAAGATGGACTGTAAATCCATGCAGCTACACAGCTCATAGCCTGATGTACTGCATCAACTCCAGGTGTTCTCTTTCCTACTTCTAAATGTGGGGCCCACACCTGTATAGATGTGAATTGAATCCTGAGTGAGGAGTTGCTGCAAAGCCCAAGCCCTGGGCCAAGCACCTATGCAAGCACAAAGCTTATACAGCATTGTTGTATTCTCTGGGTGATGCACTGGGCGATTGGCCCAATCACCCAATGAATCGCCCAGAGTGGCTGAATTGTATATTTTGGACTCTAGACATGTGGAGACCACCTATATATACCATGGACACCCTCTAGGGGTAGATGGGAATTTTAGGAATCATTACCTACCCCTGGTACCATGTAGACCCCACCTGAGCTGCCAGAATGGCTCAGAATTTTAGAAAAATGCATTCTTAGAGTAGGGGCTGGCAGCCAAATAGGCCTTAGTCATGCTTGGCCTATAAATAGGCAGGCCCTAGCCCAACAAAATAGAATGCTGCCACAGTTCAAATCGTGGAGAGAAAGAAAGGAGAGAAAGGAAGAAGAAGAGGAAGGGAAGGAGGAGCACTGTACTGCTGCCTGCCCTCTGTTCCTGTATCCCAAATCATCCTCAGGTAAGGAACTTTACCACCTAATGCTGCTGTTCTCTGCATATCTCTATGGATCCCTGCTCTGAGATGGTGTTTCTAGCTAAGGAAAGCCCAGAACACCTGGGGGGTTGCCTTGGGATGCCTTAAATCTAACATACAGACCGAATGCATGTAAGATCTGAGCATATTTTGTATGAATTCATTGTTGTTTTACTACTTGAGACTAAAACCAGTCCCTGTGCCAGACTGCACTGGCCAGTTGCACCCAGAACAGGTAGTCTGGGCATGGATCCTTGCATGCAAGTTGATCCATGCTTGGATCTGGGTATGGACAGCTTCCTACCATGAATCTATACGTAAAACTACCTTTACATGCAGCCCAAACCGTGGCTCTGAGCTGGAGCACAGCCTGGGCTGCTGTTCTCTGAGCTATCTGGACAACTCCTGGCTTCCAAATGGATGAACCAAGCCAAGAACCATTGGGACCATTGGATTCCCCTCCAAATGCAGCCCATAATCATCCTACATGCATTCCTGATCGACCCTATGGCTGCCCATGTAGAAAAATCCAAGAAACCAGGCCTGTTTTCGTCTCAAACAGGCTCTGAGCGATTGCCCAATCACCCAGTGAATCGCCTGAAGATTGATTTTGGGCTGTTTTGCTTTCCAACCTCTGTGGGCCTTCACCAATGGGCTATACACAGTGTGTGGAGGTGGTAAATGACTAAAATACCCCTCTTCACATCTATTCAATGTTATCCATACTTCGGGTACCCAAGTGGGCCCAGACCAACACTAGGTTATCCAAAATAGTTTTGAATATTAATTAACACATTTTTTATTTGACAAGTTAGGATTAGATCCCGTGCTCGAAGTGCACAGCCAGACACCGACTGGAGCTGAACCAACAACTGAACCAGTAGGATCAGACCAAGGTGAGTGAAATTTCACCGTGTATGTAGTAAATGTAACATAACTTTTATGCTGAAATGAATTATAACAAATAACATTGTGCTATATACTTATTTCATAAATCTTGAAATCTGAAACAATGATATGTTGACTGCTGAAATCTATGAATGAGTATTGTATGTTGTATTTGATTTGTTAGACTAGATGCCATAGCCGTCTTGGAAATGAGGCCTATGGTAGCCCATAGAATGGGATGCGGTTGACACCACCCGACTCATACGATGTTATATAGACATATTGGGTTAGAGTTTCACCACCCGTGCTATGCACCCTTGCCAACAAGGGTTAAGGTGTTGGATGCCTGTGAGAGTAACCATATGAATGAGAAAAGAAAAGAAAAGAAATGTTATCACACCGAAAAGGTGATTATGGGCTATAAGCCAAAGAAAAGAAAAGTGATAAAAAGGATGGATGCCTCACAGGTTAATCCCAGAGGGCTGGTCGGGCTGACCTTGGTGACTGATGCGGGAGCTGACTAGTCCTCTCCGACAACTCAATGGGTATATCACGGGTAGGGGTTAAAAGCCCACACTAGGGATACATGTATTGGGGATTGTAGTAGCACTAACCCGCCTTAGTTGTGATGTTAGGTGGCTAATAAATAAAATGAACCACACCTCATGTAGGATTCATATGGTTGTGATTACATGTGCATGCATGGTGATATATTTCATTCACGGGCTCGGTGGAGCTCATACTCTGTTATATATGTTTTTCTATTAGCTGATCCTATAAGTAGATGTCACTGTGGCAGCGAGACTTATCACCCAGAGGTGAGCTATGGTGGTTATGATTGTATTCTGGACGGAGGTCGTACCGCTGATGCGAGTGTTTTCTGTGACAGCTGAGAATGACCCGTGAAGGGTGTTGCTGCTGACTTTTATCTTAGGGACTCCTTTTATTTTTGTTGGAGTTTTTCCCCGTTTTACTTTTAAACTTTTCTTTTTTTTTTTGGGGGGGGGGGGCTTGGGTTACCTTGCCCTGTATATATTTCTTTTGTTTAAAGGTTGTATATGGTAGAGGTAGGTACTACTACTGTAACTTTGAGAGTGAGAGAGGGAATGAACAAACTTAGTATTGTATATATTTTCATTTCCTGTACTGCTACTCTCTTTAAATGTTTTATTGTAAATATAGCTTTCTGTAGCACTCTGACTTTTACATGATGTGTTATAGTGGATGTGTGTGTCTGTGAATGGAGTAATTGCTTCTAGATTTGTGGGATTTGGCGGATTACTGACGTGCAATTCGGGTCACCTACCTAATCCTCCCAGGGATGGTTTAGGGTGTGACAATCTTGGCTTTAGTTTCTACAAGATTCACTAGAACTTTCCATTCTTTTACTAGAGAAAGGTTTCAAATTTCTTTGTTAGCAGTTATTTCATAAGTATGCAAGCAGGTGTTATCAACCCTTTCAATAGTCGAATATGCATTAATTGGTCTTTAAATCAATTCAAAAGGAATAACAACAATAGTGGGATCCCCTATTTTGTTGCACCAGTACTTTCAAGTGACTAGAGAGGATTCATGGCCTTGGTCGAGGTAGGTTCTACTTTATGGAATTAATTTGGATAAAATTTGAACTAAGATATATACAAAACTAACCTGGCCAGCTCAAAATCATTCAAATGTTAGTGTGCTTTAAACTATTTTTAGATGTCACCCTTGGTTTGGTGGTAAAGTCTTCAACTATTCTACAAAAACAAAAAAGTCTTTCAACCCCAAAGGGGACCTAGACAATTGGGAGCACCTAAATATAACAATTCCCGATGAGCTTCCTGCAATAAAATCCGCAAAATATTTTGCATGCCATAATCTCACCTTGGAACATATCAGAGGTTATATAGATCTGTAGGATTCTTTTTCCTTCTTTAATTAATAATTAAGCTGAGATAAAATAGTAGACTATGGACAGACATCGGTCATTTTCATTAGGGTTTGGTGCCAAGGTGGCTCATGTGAATTCACGTAGAGGGGGGATTAATAGGTGAAGGTAGTGGAAAATAAAAAACTATTACGGAAATAAAAATGTTATCAATAAAAGACATGTAAACTGCAAAGATAACACAGAGATTTATAGTGGTTCGGCCAAAACTTGCTTCCATCCACTCCTCTCACCTTAGAGGGAATTCCATTAAAAACAATCTTAAGAATGAGTAAGAGAATTCGTACAAATCTTGATTCAGAGCAAGATGACTCAACACTACTCTTGATTCCGAGCAAGGGGACTCAACCAATCTTGATTCCGAGCAAGAGGACTCAATTAACATATATAATAAAAAATTACTAGGAAAGGGGCTACCTCAACCTTATTAAGTGTGTAAGCTGCCTTCCACCCTTAGAGCTTGAAGCTAGATGAGGTAGAGGAGCTTGAGTGTGTGAGCTTTGTGATGAATTGAAGCTTCAAATCAATGAAGGCGCACTTGAGGCTATTGTAGTGTAGAACTTGTAATGAAGTCTCTTAATGATGGTGATTAATAGTGATTAGAGCTTAAACAAGTGCCTATTTATAGGCTAGATAGCTCTAATAAATCAAGAATCTGTTTTAAGATTGGATTTAATTAGACAGACATAATCCGATATGCTGGTTCCTAATCCGGTATGCCAGTTCACCAAATTTCCTAAAATGATCTTTGGTATAATGGTCAAATTTCCAACAGTTATATCTAATCCGGTATACTAGATTATGATCCGGTATGTTGATTCAGGGTAAAACATAGCAAACCTTTGATCTGGTATGATGAATCATAATCCAACGTGCGGTGGAAAGCTACTGTAGGCTATATCCTGAGATCATAACGGATCAGCTAATTTCTATTGAGATAAGCTGAGTCCTTTGATGGACTGTCTTGGGGGTTCTGAATGGGTTTGGTCACATGAATTGGGGTTATTTCAACCTCCTAAAGTCATTCTACATGAATGTATGCGTGTGTGTGTGTGTGTGTGTGCATTACATTATTTTTTACTTTAACAAATGATTTTACAACATAGTACAACTTGAATTCTTCAAGACTAAAACTTTTCTTTAAAATCTTCAATGTAAGATCTTCTATTTTGTCTTAATCTTTATCTTCAAACCTTGTTTCTTTATTTCATGATTCTTTTAATGTCTTTGAAAGATAGGATAAATTTCTTTGAGCATCAATCACTTGAATTGAGTGCTCCCCCTCACTTGGTGCCATGCTCTTATCTATACATCTTAAATAAGAGTTAGTCCAATATGGTTTTATTTGTTATCATCAAAACAGTGTTCTCATCTTGATAGATGATGGAGTTAAAGTATGAGGACTTTTCCTCAACAATCTCCTCCTTTTTGATGATGACAAATAATCCAAAAAATAATAATAAAGCAACTTTAACTTGAAGCAATTATTTTAGATATAACAGAAATTGCACAAATTTCACATATCATTGATTTCAAAGAAAGTTGCACAATCATTCATAAAACTTGAAACTTGAAATAAACAAATTACAATATTCATAAATTTCAAAGCATTCCATAACAATCATTTTATTCCATTTTCATTTTTATATGTTTCTCCCCCTTTGTCGTTGTCAAAAAGTGGGTAGAGAGAAGTCAAGGATTTTGAAATCAGTGGATTCACTTACTCAAAAGGGTCACACAAACCCAAGTCTCTTCTAAGTGTGCAGAATCTTTCGTCACTTAAGGGTTTTGTGAAGATATCTACGAGTTGCTTTTCGGTCTCTCTAAAGTCAAGTCGGATTTCACCTCTTTGAGCTGTATCACGTAAGAAGTGATGACGAATATCAATGTGCTTAGCTCTTGAGTGTAAAATCGGGTTCTTGCTAAGATCAATAGCACTTGTGTTATAACACTGGATAGAGGAAGTATCAAACATAATTCCATAATCTTAAGGAGTTTGCCTAATCCATAACACTTGTGCACAATACCGTCCGACTGCAATGTATTCAGCCTCGGTAGTAGACAAAGCAACATAATTTTGCTTCTTACTGAACCACGAAACCAAACATGGTCCTAAGAAGTAACAAGTTCCACTTGTGCTCTTCCGATCAACGTGACACCCAACAAAGTCGGCGTTAGATAAGCTTATCAGGTCAAAGTTATTGTCCATCAGGTACCATAGGCCAATGCTTGAAGTTCCTTTTAAGTATTTAAAGATTCTCTTTACAGTACTCAAATGGGATTGCATAGGTGGGGCTTGAAACCTAGCACAAGCACAAACACTAAACATTATGTCTGGTCTACTAGTCGTTAAGTAAAGTAAACTACCTATCATGCCTCTATGTTTTATAGGGTCAATAGGAGTTCCATCTTCATCTTTGGATAAGGTTATAGATGTACTCATTGGAGTATTAGGGATTTTTGTCCATTGATGTCAAACTTCTTCAAGAGTTCCTTAAAGTATTTAGTTTGACTAATGAAAATCCCATTAGGAGTTTGTTTTATTTGAAGTCCTAGAAAGAAGTTTAATTCTCCCATTAGACTAATTTCAAACTCACTACTCATAGATTTACTAAATTCATGACAAAGTGATTCATTAGTTGAACCAAAAATGATATTATCAACATAAATTTGAACAATAATCAAGTCATTTTTCTTATGCTTACAAAATAAAGTAGTATCAATCTTATCCATTGAAAAGCCATCATCAATAAGAAACTTACTTAACCTATCATACCAAGCGCTTGGGACTTGTTTTAAGCTATATAAAGCCTTCTTGAGTTTGTAGACATGGTTTGGGTACTTAGAGTCTTCAAATCCAGGGGGTTGGATAACATGTACTTCTTTATTAATGAAACCATTTAAATATGCATTTTTCACATCCATTGATGTAACTTGAAATTTTTATAACATGCAAATGCAAGTAACATTCTAATAGATTCAAGTCTAGCTATAGGTGCATATGTTTCATCAAAGTCAATACATACCTTCTTGTTGGTTGTAGCCTTGAGTAACCAATCTAGCCTTGTTTCTAGTTCTGTTACCATCTTCATCAAGTTTGTTTCTAAACACCCATTTAGTTCTAATAATTTTGGTGTTCAAACTTGATTTTTTCCAAACTGATTAAGCTCTTCTTGCATAGCAATTATCCAATTACTATCCAAAAGGGTTTCTTTTATATTCTTTGGTTCAATGGAAGAGATAAAGACTATATTTGAACGAACATTTTGAATTTTACTTCTAGTTTCTATGTCTTTCTCTAGGTGCCCAATAACAAGATCAAGAGGGTGATCTTTAACAGTCCTTATTTCCTTTGGAAGTTGATGTATATGATCATTAGGTTCTTCTAAAGAGACATTTTCAACTCTTTTCCTAATTTCAAGTACTTCATCTTCATCTTCTTCTTCTAAGTCTTTATATTTATCATTGGCCATAGATTCATCAAATTTGACATTCATAGACTTTTCCACAATTAGTGTTCTTTTATTAAATACTCTATAAGCTCTACTATTTGTGGAGTAGCCTAGAAATATACCATCATCGGCCTTTTCTTCAAACTTTTCTAAGTTGTCCTTTGTGTTAAGAATGAAACATGCACAGTAAAAACTTTAAAGTAATCAACTTTAGTAAGTTTATTATGAAAAAGTTCATAAGGAGTTTTCAAAAGAATAGGTCTTATCAAAACTCGATTCAACATAAAACATGCCATTGAACGACTTCGGCCCAAAGATACTTTACAAAGAGTACTCATTAAGCATTATCCTTGCAGTTTCTTGGATTGTTCTATTTTTCCTTTCAATCGCACCATTTAATTGTGTTGTTCTAGGTGCCGAAAAGTTATGAGTTATACCTTGTTTTCTACAGAAGTCTCCAATTTCATATATATTGTTAAATTCACCACCATGGTCACTTTTGATAGAGGTGATTAAATAACCCTTCTGATTTTGTATTCTCTTATAAAGAGATACAAATTCCTCAAATACATCATTTTTATGCTTGAGAAAGAGGGTCCAAGTAAATCTAGAGTAGTCATCCACTATAACAAAGGTGTATTTCTTTCCTCCTAGGCTTGTGGTTTGGGTAGGTCCAAATAAATCAAGATAGAGTAGTTACAAAGGTCTAGAAGTAGCAACAGAGTTTATGGCCTTATGAGAAACTTTCGTAAGTTTACTTCTTTGACATTCTCAATAAGTGTGTTGCTTATCAAAGTTTAACTTTGGTAGATTTCTCACTAAATTCTTTGAGGATAGAGATCCAATTATTTTAGTATTTATATATCCCAATTTTCTATACCATAAGATAGCATCATCAAATTTTGAAATAAGACATGCATCATGTGAGTTACACTAAATATGCAAGTATAAACATTATTTCTTCTACATCCTTCAAGAATCACATTATCATCAGAATCTTTAATTAAACATTTATAGGCATTGAAATTCACAAAATATCCATTGTTGCATAATTGACTTACACTAAATAGATTATACTTTAGGTTATCAACTAAGTTAATATTAGAGATTACTGTACCTCTAAATTTGATCAATCCATTTCCAATGATTCTTCCTTTGCTGTTGTCTCCAAATGATAGCCATTCTCCTTTTTGTTTCTTGAGCTTGAAAAACAGCTTTGGATTGGAAGTCATGTGCTTTGAGCAGCCACTATCGATATACCATTCCATGTTGCTCTTGTGCACCTACAAAACTATAATACTGAATAAAATTTTGGTCCCCATTGTGTGTTGGGTCCATCATTGTTAGTATCATACATTCCTCTTGGTCTTCAAACCATTAAGTTCCCATTTTCCTTTTACTTGTCATACCAATTTTTGTATGATTGGGGGTTCCAAGGTCTTTGGTTTTGGGGTACTCTATATGATTCTTGGTTCTTAGGTGATTTTTGCACCTTTGGTGGAGTTCCAGTTGGTTTTTGCATCTTTGGAGGACTTCTCCTATTTTAACCATTATAAGATCTTCTAGGATAATAAAATGTTTGGTTCATATGATCGAGCATTCCCAAATTGTATATCCTTTTTTATTGCAATTATTGCATACAACAATTTGAGGGGTCTTTGGACTTAGAGTCTTCCCTTTAGAATTGGGTTTCTTAGCTTGAGAGCTTTCTTCTTGGAATAACATTCCTCAAGAGAATGTCCCTTCTTTTTGTAATAATTACAGTATTTGTGCTTCTTTACTTTCTTACTTGCTATTTTATTTGTACTTGGCTCTTTAGTTTGATTTGAACTCTTGTTCACATCATAGCCTAGCCCTTCTTTGTTGAAAGGTGTGTTGGACGTAGATCTAAGTAAAATGTCAAGGTTCATTTTACCATTAGTAAAAGATTCAAAGGCTTTACACAACTTTTCTTTTTCTTCTTCCAAGTCGTTAATTTGAGAAGTTAAAGTCATGTTTTGGTCTTTAAGGGTATTGATCACTTTTAAGAGACTCTTTTTGGTGGTTGCCAATTCCATGCTACTTTGATAAAGATCTTCAAATGCTTCTTCTAATTCTAAGAAATCTTTATCCTTATGAGATGAAGATGTGGGGGTTATCTCATTTTGGTTTTCTTCATCTTCAAGAGCCATGAGTGCAATGTTGGTTTGCTCTTCTTCTTGAGATTCTTCGTCTTCCTCTTTTTTATTGCTTGAGCCAAATGAATGTCCGACTTTATATGTTTTTTTGTATTTTTTTATTTTTTTGATAGTCTCCCTTGTAGTGTCCTAGTTTCCTATACTCAAAGCAAACAATGTCTTTTGAAGAGGAATTAGTATTATCTTTGGAAACACTCTTACCTTTTTGGTCTTTAGAGAATCTCCTCTTATTGAACGAGGTTTTGTCCTTGTTCTTCAGGAATCTTAAAAACTTATTTGAGAGATAGGCAATCTCGTCATCCGAAAGTTCTTCCTCATCATCACTAATTTCGTAGCATGATTTAAAAGCCACGACTTTCTTCTTAGATTATTTTGATTCATCTTCCTTGGTGTCTAGTTTGAGTTTCATTTAGTGAGTTTCGAGTGATCCCAATAGCTCATCGAGGTTCAATTTTTTGATATCTTTTGATTCTTTAATAGCCTTTGTTTTGGGTCTCCATTTTGTGCAAAGAGATCTCAAGATCATTCTTACATTTTCTCCGTTTGTATAGATCTTACCTATACCTTTCAACTTGTTCACAATGTTAGTAAAACGAGTAAACAAAGCATAGATATCATCATCATTTTTCATTTTAAACAATTCATATTTATTTACAAGCATATTTATTTTGGATTGTTTGACCTTCGAGGTACCTTCATAGGTTACAACAAGTTTATTAAATATCTCTTTAGCAGTATCACACATGCAAGGTCTATTGTATTCTTTCTCTCTCAAAGCACATTGAATATAGCTAATTGCTACATAGTTAAGTTGGACTTTTACTTTATCAGCGATAATACATTCTTCTTTGGGTTTGTCTATGGTGTTTGGTCCATTTTCAATCACTTCCCAAGCATCAATATTATTGGTACAAACAAAATTTTTAAAGTGATTTTTTCAATAGAAAAATCTTTCTTTTTCAAAGAAGGGTGGTCTGGTAATGTTGTATCCTTCAATCTTTCGATTGGCAGAGGATCCCATGGTCTTTTAACTTTTAATAAGATTAAAATAATCAAGGTCTTGAGCTCCCACTCAGATACCAAATGTGAATTCACCAAGAGGGGGTGAATAGGTGAAGGTAGTGGAAAATAAAAAACTATTGCAAAAATAAAACTATTATTAATAAAAGACAAATAAATTGCAAAGATAACACATATATTTATAGTGGTTCGACCGCCAAAGCTTGCCTACATCCACTCCTCTCACCTTAGAGAGAATTCCACTAAAAACAATTTTGAGAATGATCAAAAGAATTAGTACAAATCTTGATTGAGAGCAAGAGGACTCAACACTACTTTTGATTCCGAGCAAGAGGACTCACCCAATCTTGATTCCAAGCAAGAGGACTCAATTAACAAATATAATAAAAAATTACTAGGAAAGGGGTTACCTCAACCTTATTAAGTGTGTAAGCTACCTTCCACCCTTAGATCTTGAAGCTATATGAGGTAGAGGAGCTTGAGTGTGTGAGTTTTGTTATTAATTGATGCTTAAAATCAATGAAGACTCACTTGAGGCTATTGCAATGTAGAGCTTGTGATGAAGTCTCTTGATGATGGTGATTAGTAGTGATTAGAGCTTAAACAAATACCTATTTATAGGCTAGGTAGAACTAATAAATTAAGAATCTGTCTTAAGATCAAATTTGATTAGACAGACATAATCCGGTATACCGGTTCACCAAATTTTTTAAAATGATATTTGGTATAACGGTCAAATTCCCAACAATTATATCTGATCCGGTATGCTAGTTTAGGGTAAAACAGAGCAAACCTTTGATTCGGTATGCTGGATCAAAATCCAGCGTGCGCTGTAAAGCTACTTTAGGCTATTCCCTGGGATCATAACTGATCCGGTATGCCGTTTAAGGATCTAGTATGCCAGATCAGCTAAGTTTTGTTGAAATAAGCTGAGTCCTTTGATGGACTATCTTGAGGGTTTCCGAATGAGTTTGGTCACATGAATTGGGGTTATTTCAACCTCCTAAAGTTATTCTATATGAATGTATGCATGTGTGTGTGCATTACATTATTTTTTACTTTAACAAATGATTTTACAACATAGAACAACTTGAATTCTTCAAGACTTAAACTTTTCTTTATAGTCTTCAATGTAAGATCTTCTATCTTGTCTTAATCTTTATTTTCAAAGCTTGTTGCTTCATTTCATGATTCTTTTGATGTCTTTGAAAGATAGGACAAATTTCTTTGAGCATCAATCACTTGAATTGAGTGCTCCCCCACACTTGGTGCCATGCTCTTATCTATACATCTTAAATAAGAGTTAGTCCTATATGGTTTTATTTGTTATCATCAAAACAGTGTTTTCATCTTAATAGTTGATGGAGTTAAAGTATGACGACTTTTCCTACTTTTCCTCAATAGCTCACCCTAATCAACTACACAGAGTCTATGGATGGACATCTCATTTAGCAATTTGCTTGGTCAGATAGAGTGCCACTTGCTTGGTTAGATGGAGCTGACATCTTGTGGATAAATAGATTTCAAAGGTCCATTTCTTATATGTGAAGTTCTAAAAAAAATTAAGTTGCAAAATAACAAAATAAAACATTTGAAAAATTCAAGACTAATAAAAAAAAAAAAAACTAATCTTTTACAAATAAGATACATGGCAATACATAAAAGAGCGTATTATAGGATTTGAATCTTCTGCACCCATTGGGGTCCTGCAAAAAGCCCCATGGTTCTCATGTCATGGGCTTGTCTTTCCAGAGATCAACATGGGTTACGAGGTCGTATTAATAGGTCAAGGTATTCCTCGTCAACCCCAATAGTGAGTTAGAATTTCTAATTATATTACCAAAGTTTGATTATGATTGTGTTTTTAGAATGCATTCTAGGGCAATTTTGCATTCTTGGGTGATAAAAGTTGTTTTTATCATCTGAGAATGAGAAATCGATCTGAAATGCATTCCAAGAATGCATACCAAATGCAACCTAGATAGGAGTTCCAAATTTTTCACACATGGCAAAACGTGTAAGTAAGGGTGTAAATGAATAGCCAAAATCCATTTCCGTATCCGTGTCCGTATCTGTATTTGTTTAGCACTATCCGAATCCGTCTAAAAGCTAAACGGATGCGGATACTGATAGGCTATAGCTATCCGAAAAGCTATATTTACATGTAAACAGATAAAATATCTTATCAGTGTCCATGTCCGTATCTGTTTAGCACTATCCGAATCCGTCCGAATGCGGATATAGCACTACCCGAGCAGAATTCGATCCGTTTACATCCCTACGCATAAGTGGAATTAGATGCCTGCCTCCCTTCTATGCTGGCCTGCTCGGTGACCTGATACTCCAAAACAAAAAATCTAATTGATATACTGGATAAGTGTCAAACTTGAATCTTACGGCCCAAAACTAACCCATAAGCGATGCATAAAATTCCTTTTTCTTGGAGGGCACGTCAATTGTTATAGCTATTAAT
Source organism: Telopea speciosissima (assembly GCF_018873765.1). Classification (NCBI taxonomy): domain Eukaryota; kingdom Viridiplantae; phylum Streptophyta; class Magnoliopsida; order Proteales; family Proteaceae; genus Telopea; species Telopea speciosissima. Next base: position 43,843,044 of record NC_057920.1, read on the forward strand.
AGAAGATGAATATGGAGGCGGTGGAGGAGGAGATGCTGATGGACCATGATCGGAGGCTGTTTCAGTTAGAAGTTGTTTTGATTAATGTGCTATTGAAGCTATCCTTGAAGACACTCTTGAGATTCAGGTGCGTATGTAAGCACGATGGCATTTTCTGATCACTCATGATCCTTTATTATTTCAACTCCACTATTACTCTCACCAATCCAAATCCAAACATTGTCTTCTCCTCTTCTACTCATTAAAGCCTCCAGCCGATCCATGGGAATGGGAAAGAGGTCTCTTCCACAATTTCCTAAAAACCACAGACAGAGAAGGGAATCCAATAAGCAGATTTGAGGTCAAGATAAAGCATGCTTTCCTTCCCCATGGTGTTACCTACACATTTCGATTTAATTTGCATTCAAGACCGCTATGGTGACTATGAGGAGATTCATATTTGTAATCCTAGTACACATGAATTGGTAACATTGCCAAAACCCCCTTTCCCCAAATATAATTCTTCTATTGGTTTCGGATATCTTCACTCAATTGACTGAGTATAAAGTAGTTAATTTGATTCCCCTGATTATCGTTATGAACCACAAAATGCTTTACCCTAGGAATCGGAATGGAAAGAAGGGGCTCTACTACTACTACTACTACTACTACTACTAATTCTTCTTCTTGTGCTTGGAGAGATGTGATGGATTCTCCCTCCATACCGTGTTGCTGATACAAGTGCTCCAGCTTTTGTTAACGGAGCCATCCACTGGTTGGTCTACTATGATCCTAGGATTGACACTCAGGTCTACCATGGGCATATGATTGACCCTAACAATACAATCATCGCATTTGACCTCGAGAGCGAAGAATTCAGATTAGTCTCACATGCTCAAGGTTGTCCTGATCTTAGGACTTTAGCATATACAAGGTCTTTACAATTGGTGGAGTTGAGAGGGTTGCTATGCCTTTCATGTGTTAAAGATGATTCTAAAATGGACATATGGATGCTTAAGAAGCGTTTGGTTGCGTAAATCTTTTGGAAGTGGTCTGATTGTGGATGGTCATTCACTTGAGTTACCATCTGTTGAATCATAATTCTAGAAAATAAACTGTTTGGTTATCATGATTCTGTGACGTGATTCTTCCTGAAAAACTGTTTGGTTACCCTGAGTCTGTCAGTTGCATTCACCCTGAATCTATTTGAAAAACTGTTTGGTTACCCTGAGTCTGTCAGTTGGATTTATGCTGAAATTATCACCCAACCTTATATAACCTAAAATTATTAATATGCCATTGCTATGTGTGAGTGTGAGCTTAGGTGTAGGGGCAGCAAGGGGTGGGGGTGAGTGTGTGCTCAGGTGTAGGGGCAGCAAGGGGTGAGGGTGACTGTGTTAGTGTTGTGTTCAGGTGTAGGGGTTGCAAGGGGTGGGGGTGAGTGTGTGCTCAGGTATGACAACATAGAGGGTATGACTCAGTATGACTCAATAGCTTTCATTTAAGTAAAACAAAAGTTCAGATTCCCCCAAGCCTCACCCTATTCTGATGGGTAAATCAGTTCACTTCAAGATAAGAAATTAAATAAGAAGCTACTGCTACATGAGAGTCATGATGGAGTCGAACCATCATCTCTTGGGAACAAACCCAGGTACTCTTCCTTTTGAGCTAAAGACTCACCTACCTACATACACCATGTCACAAAAACATATAGCAACTGAACAAAAGCAAAAAGAAACATTTGAAGCCAACCCACAGATCCAACATCATTTATTTTCTGCTGTTCTTCCTTATTTATTTTCTGTTGTTCTTCTCTGATGCTGCCCACCAAATAAACGGGACGACAAAATCACATGCAAATACAAACTGTCCTAAATATATCCAGCCAAAATGATAGATATAAGACATCATGTGTATGTATAGGTATACGAGAAATAGATATAAGACGTCCCTGCCTACACCTGACTAAGAAATAGATATAAGACATCCTGTGCATTGGCATCAAATCTGAATGGCAAAATACAAAGTGATGACTAACATTCCATGCTCCCCTTATACAAAATAAGTTCTTGATTTGTAGACGATAATTAACACCAAGAAAAAGATGTCTTTATCTATGGATGATAAGAAACATTGCTCCAATAGAAGCTCCCACACCAAGCCATAACTAAACTTTTAAATGACAAGAGCATAGTTAGAACTCTAAAAACTAACTTATATACATAATGCATGCTTATGTCTAGCTAAGCTAAGCCCTGATGCTTAAAAACTACTTGCCTCAAAGATCTACGAACCCATAAAAGAAACCATAATCATTTTGAACCCTGTTGGAGTCCCCCAATCAAAAGCTAATCTCAGAACAATCAGAAATTTGTCCAATTAGTCACAATAAATTGGTGGGTACCTCTTGGAATTGTGAAATGGTTGAAAAGAAAGAAAAGAAAGGCTCCACCTCACGAGTGCAAGGTTTGAGATATGGCAAGTGAAGTCATCAGCTTACGTTGACTTTTGAATGGTTTTTTATGAAAAATCACTAGCATCTTTCTAATACTCTATAGATATCTCACTTGTCTTTATTACAATTTTCTGCTTTGAGGCTCTTTTTCTTTCTCACTGGCTTTACAGTTCAATGTACAAGAGATATCCAAAGCTGTAAATGATAAGGTAAAGATGAATCATGTTTTGGTATCAAATGAATGAGCTAGTCATTCCCCTGATCAGAACAGTATAATCATGCTTGGTGTTTGAAATGGAAAAAAGAAGCTTCTGGCTAACTAATTATCAGATCCAACACATACACAAACAAAGAAAGCAGATAAGCATCTAATTATTAATTGCGAACATATACTAAACAAACAAATATACCAGGCCCATTTGATTAAATTTCCATTAAATTTCTACCTATTTTCTATCTAGAGCCACATTTCATGACTTTGATCTCTATCACATGATTCAACTCACCGTGGGAACAAAATCTTGAAAAAGAAAAACAAACACACTACTAAAGAGGGAAAAAAATGCGCAAAGGTAAACACCAAAATCAGAGAACTGGGTTTTCTTCTTCGTCTTTTCTTGGGCTCTTCATTCTCGGGGTGTTTCTTAGGGTTCTTGATTTCAACAGATTTCTTTTTCTTTTCCATGGAAGAAACCCTAACCTAAGGGCTTCGTTTCTTCTTTCTTGATTTCAACAGATTTCTTTTTCTTTTCCATAAAAGAACTCCCTGAAATCTCAGGGTTTAGAGATTCAGAGAGAGAAGGAGAGAGACTCACCTTCGTGGAAGAGAGAATGGCGTGAGAGGAGGTCCAGCAACAGAGAGGAAAGCTTATGCAGCACCGTCTCACACCTTCGTGGAGAGAATGGCGTGCAAGGAGGTCCAGCAACAGAGAGGAAAGTTGATGCAGCACCGTCTCGCACCTTCGTGGAAGAGGGAATGGCATGAGAGGAGGTCCAGCAACAGAGAGGAAAGCTGATGCAGCACCGTCTCTCACCTTCGTGGAAGAGAGAATGGCATGAGAGGAGGTCTAGCAACAGAGAGAGAATGCAGGTTCAGGGCCTTCAGGCCATGGAAGATGACAACCATTTTTCCCTGATAGAAGCAAAAATCGTGATTTCAGATCATTTTTCGATTTAGGGCAGCAAACTTATGATTCAAAGTTGAATGATGCTATTTATACTAAGCCTAGAATTTGTAATTCATATCTGAGTTCACCTAAAAAGGTAAACTCAGATATGGATCATGTTTAGTGTAAAAATCAGAATCATGCAATTCTTGTAATCCATTGGAATTAGGCAACCAAACGATTTTATTACTTTAGAATTGTGATCCGACAGAACACCGTTCTGTTGATTTACACAACCAAACGCTTCCTAAAGACTACTACTGCTACGGGAATGAGAATGGTATTAATGGTTGTTGTATCGGTGGTGGTACATGGGTGAAAGAATACTATATTGATTTGAAGGTAATGCACCGTAGCTACCGAGGGTACTTGATCATAACTATTGTATATATAGTAGAAACATAGAGCACAATTGCTATGTACCTAGAGACGTAGAGGACACAACAAAGGTGCTCATTGAGACAAAGTTGATAGGTTTATGGTATTACCATCTCCAAACAAGAAGTTTTGAGGGATATATACATATTATAAACAACTGCCGTATCTAAAATTCAGTTTCTACAAGGAGAGTTTGCGCTCACTAAAACAATTAGCAAGCACAGGTACGTATACTATGCTTTGGTTAGTTTTACACTGGATTAATTATATATAATTAATATATAAAACTCTATCATTACAGAATTTGAATTTCTAATGAGTAATATCTAACTTAACAAATGTTAAAAGCCACCTTGTCCCTAGCTACTATTGATCAGGGAAGTAAAAGCAGAAGCAAAAACAAAAGCAAAAGTGAAAAGCCAATCTCTGCAGTTGTAATAAGAAAATTGTTGGTTGCTTTGACTTGTCCTCTTGAGCAAAGTTTTTGGTGTCAACCTTTCATATTATCCTATGAGAAGAGAATGATGATTAGTGAGTACGTCATCTTCTTTAATTTGATTTAGATGGCTTGTAATAGTCCATGGATGTTCCAAGAATGCGTATCCAACTTCTTCACAGGTCCATACTCTATAAATGTTATAATGGCTTCAATTTTTTATGGATTATGTAGTAAGAATTTTTTTTTTTTCACTCAATATCATGTTACTGGGGAGGACTTGCATTGGATAAAGGTTACATGTCTTTTCCATTCTTGGGTAATATGAAAAGTTAAATTACTAGAAAAGAAAAGTAGCACAGATATTTTTGCATTAACTTCTCCTTTGTATCCGACCCAGCCCATTTATCTGCTATACCTACAATCTCTCTAACAATAGTGTAAATAGTTCCCACAGCCAGCCATCAAACTTTTACATCTGATTCTCCCCAAAAAGCAAACCCCTTCCTCTTTAGATCCGGCTCGTCTCTAGGGAGCTCAGCCCCAGGGCATGCCCAGGGGGCATCCAAGAATGGTGTTGTGCTGCACACATCTCGGTGCATGCCTAGGGATGTGTGCAATGCATGCCTAGGGATGTGTGCAGCACAACCCAACGGTTGGATGCTCCCTGAGTGTTTTGGTCTCCCTGGAGACGAGCTCAACTCTTCCTCTCCTTCTCCCCTATTAATTTAAAACGTCCAAATTACCCTCCCATGATTCAATCGTTCTATTTTCTTTTTTTACTAGTATTAACAGAAGTGGGACCTACTTCTTCTCTTCTTTCTCCACATCTCACCCCTTCATCTTGCTCTGTGATGAGCACGTTTATGTGTGAAATCTTAGGACATAAAGCATGCATTGTACCACATTGAACAGAATTACTCAGATGTTTTTTTGTATTTTTCAGGTTTTAGGTCAATTTATGCTATTCTGGGCTATTGGGAGCTGTATGTCCTAATCTACACGTAAAGTCACCATATTTCTTTCTATGGCTATAAAGAGGACTGAATTTTGAGCAAGATGGACGTGATACATTAAAATTACACATTCATTTAGGCCACCATGCAAGCGATTATTGTTTTTGGACCAAAAAAGAATAATGGGCCAAAAATGAGTTTGAATGCAAGTCCAAGCCAGTCTGTGTTTCTCCAAGGGTATTTTTGACATCAAAGAAAGTGATTTTGATCAAGAGTTGAGATTTCATCAAGCACAAGATCCCTTCTGTGTTTTTTATTGCTTGAAGAGAGAGAATGGCTGCTAACTACACATGGAGGGGCACCTTCCACGTTTTTCTGTAGAGCACCCATGCTCAATGTTTTTTGAAAGGTAGATTAGGAATTTAATTAATTCTTGAAAGAAATCCCAGTCATCACACACACACACTCTCTCTACCAAATTTTCAAGGGTATTTTGGAGATTTGACTATTGATGGATATCTTGTGAGGAATATTTTCTCATCCTTAGAAAGTTGAAAAGTCAAAGATGGAGATAGCCTTATTCACATTACTTAGAAAAGACACCTACAAGAAAAAGGAAACACAAGAGTCAAATTGAAAAGCTCTCTTTTTAGAAAATAGCAGGTGTATTGAACTGGGATTTGTATATTTTCTACTTTCTACTTTTTTGGGATTCAAGCAAGTTGTAAAGGGAAGTATAGATGAGAGAATCCACTATGAGGGGGGCTGCTCCATAGTCCACGATTTTTGGAGGAGGGACCCATCCAAAACCGTGGAAGCTCCCCCTCCTCTTCTCTCTTCCTTCTCCTTCCCCTTTAAATACATAAGGGGTTGGGGCTGTTTTGGATGTTCATTGCTATGAGAATTTTAGTTTTTTTCTTCTTTTTGGTTTCTAGTTTTCTAGCTTTGCTTTTATGAATTTTATTTCCATGGTTATAATTATTTTTATGCAAGTTTAATTCAAGTTTTGTTCGGTTGTAATCTCTTCAATTTTTTAAAATTATACTATCACCCCCTGAGATTTATACTAAATACAGTGCAATCCCCTGTGTTTTCAAAATATACACTCCGACCCTCTAAGTTTAAGGTATTTGTTACACTCAGCCCCACTCCATTAGAGCATTCCGTTAGTTTCTAACATGTTGACCATTAATGCCTTAAAATGATGAATATACCCTTAATAGGGTGTGAGTTTACTATTTTACCCATAGGACAGCCCAAACTTCGCACCCTCTTCCCCTGCTACTCGAATCCGACGCCGGCATTCCACATGTCCTGTGGAGGAGCCCGTCATTCGGGCAAGACTGGCATAGTGCGCTCAGGCCAAAATTGGAGATCTTGAGGTTGCCGTTCTCATCGAGGAGGAGATTTTCCGGCTTGAGATCATGGTGGTAGACCCCTCGGCTATTTGCAGGCTTATTAGGCAGGTTGTGGTTGCTGTGGCTGCGGTTACGCTGGTTGTTCCCCTCCTTGCCAAGCCCATACGATATCCTTAAGAGAAGGCTTCAATTCCTGGTTACAGAAATGCTGGTACTCCAACGTATGCCCATGTTCTTTCTTCACTTCCACCATGTGAAACGATGGCGTAACCTCGAGAAAGGCAATTTAATTCTACCGCTAGGTGCCCCTTTCTCCAGAAAATCTGTACAGAAGGAAAATTAATTCTATCGCTAGGTGCCCGATTCTCCAGAAAATCTGTACAAAAGGAAATTTAATTCTTCTTGTGGTGGTTCAATTCCCCCGTTTTTATCCATTTCAACTGGGTTAACCCTTTTAATTTTACAACTGAGAGTCTGAAATTGAAACTAATACTATTACGGTTCTATTATGAATTTCTGTTGATGTCCTTTTTCTGTAAATGAAACAAAAAAATCAAAAAAACGAAAATGGTGGGTTGATGTTGATGGTGATGGTGATTGTAGAATGTTGATGAGATTAATAATAATATTTTATTATGAAAACAGGTGGGAGTTGGGAATCGTGACCATTACTGCTGGCAACGGCCGGAGGATATGACGACAGATCGGCAAGCATACAAGATCGACGTGAACAACCCGGGAAGAGACCTTGCCGGAGAAACTACAGCGGCAATGGCTGCCGCTTCTCTCGTCTTCCGCCAACAGGCTACTCACCCATGCTAAGCAGGTCCCCAGTTCTCACTAGTCTTCTAAGTCCAAAGTTTAGACATCTTTTTTCTTCACTAAGGTCGGGTTCTGGCGCAGGTTAGCACACCCTTCTCCTTTCTTCAGCGTCTATCGCTAGGTGCCCCTTTCTCCCTTCCTTGTTCCCCTGCTACTTCACCATCCCATCCTTGATCTTCTTCATCTTAAAGCTCTCATGCTGTGCTAGCTCCTTCAGTTTCGACACAATTGCAGAAGTCGGCTTTATAAACATGAACCGTGATTCCGATTTGTGATTCCTGTCCTAAAAAAGCTCAGATAGGTCGAATCCCATGGATTGAGATATGATATCAAACGCATTCATACAAGTTGGTTTCATAGAATCCATCGTCACTTCTCCTTTCTTCTGTGAGGAAGTAGAACAACTAGCATCACCAGACGAATCGTGAGAAAAGGCATTATGGACATCACTAGCTATCATGTCCTCTTCTTGTTATAGTTGTGGGTGTTCTGTTGGTTTGTATCCCTTCTTGAACCATGGGATCTCCATGATCTTGGAGATGATTAGCCTTGTATTAGGATTGGGATCTAGTATTCTAGAGAGAAGCTTTCGAACTTCAGGTGAGAACCAATTGGGGCATTTGAATTCTCCTCTGCTAATCTTCCCATACATCTCCATCAGGTTTGCATCTTGGAATGGAGATTCCCTGCCAGTAACACAAACAGAATAACCCCACATGAATGGTAGATACCCTGCCAATGAGAGAGAGGGATGAAGGTTGCAGCGGTGGTAAAATGGTGGTTGAAGAAGAAGAAGAAAGAAGACGAGGAAGAAATAGTGGTGCGTCCCATTTTTTATGTTACAAAAATAAAAAATTAGAATAAGATTATTTTAATTGAAGGGTAAAATTGCGATTTAAATTTTACATTTAACATCGCCCACTTAAAGGTGCTGGATGTATATTTTGAAAACACAAGGGATTGCACTGTATTTAATACAAACCTCAAGAGGAGAGTGTAATTTTTCCTTTTAGTTTTTGTTTTAAGCCTTCTAGTTCTAGGTTTCTAATTCTTTTGAGAGGACTTAGAGATTTGGAAGAAGAAGGTATGCAAGTTAATTCAAGTTTTTGAGGCTTCATCAGCTACTTTCATCCAATGCTCATTTAACCTCATTTAACATATTCAATTGCTAGTTTGGTAGAAGATCCATCCATTTTTTTTTTTTCTTTCTCTTATTTTTATTTTCTCTATTTCTTCCATTCTCTTTATTTAATTCTCATTCTCATTCCTCTCTATTTCTTCCATTCTATTGGGATTTTTTTTTTTTTTTTTTTAATTTACTCTCACCCTCATGTCTTATGTTAGATTCTTAGTTTGATAATGTCACGTCCCAGACCCGGGTAAAAAGTATGGGGGTAGCTCTCACGGGCTGACCATGTGATAATGATGTGGTATGCGGTTCCATTATCAGAATTCACAACGGTTCTCTGTGGTTCGATCGGTTACTCTAGTGGTAAAACCACTTATCAAATTATCCAATTATTTAATTCCACAAAAATCATATATTCTAATCATTTGCATGAACAGGCATAATTTAGTAATCATAAAAAATAAGGTCTAAATCAAATTTAGATTATTTAAATCTAGTGGCATAATTAAGTCTAACTAAAAATATAGAATATGTCTATTATTATTACAACCCATAATAAAGTAAAAATATTAGAAGTAAGTTCTCAAGAATGTCTTCAACTGGTAAATGAAAAGTCTACTTTGCCACAGGGACAAACTCCAGTTCCTTGGAAACATGAACACAATCATCGCACATATAAGCATCGGTTCCTGCTGCTCTTTCCTCTGAAAAATGGTTCCACATAATGGGGTGAGCTCACACGAGTCCAGCAAGATAGATAACAACATATAGAGGAAAATATAACAAGCATGATAAAATCATTATGATTCAAACATCAGGAGTGTGATATAATATGGCAGAGCATACTGATGAATCAATACAAAAGAAAGGAAATCTTGAGTATCTTATATCCTAACTAGGTCAAAGTTGTGTGACTGTAGCATGCGAAAGGGTGAGGCAAAAACACACCATTGATCGAACGGTTGCGATCCAAACTTGGGGAAAATACCTCGTGACCTTCGGACGAGGTTTTGGCTTGCATCACCAGTCCTAGTGTTCCCGAACTTCGGGGGAACCCACCTTGCGAACTTCGGGCAAAGTGTTGGGCGTGTCCTCATCCAGTATCTAAGCCCCTATTGAAAAGGGTTACAGTCACATTTGGTTACCGTATAAACATATGTCGTCCCATACCGGTTACCCATATACGGATTCACTCCTCACTCACAAAATACTAAATCATTTGTTCAAATTATGCAATATTTGTCATTTACTTCCACATGACCAAACACATGTTCAATCAAAGGCATGAATATAATTAATAAATAAATTCCATAGGATTTGTGAAATTGAGGATTTCATACCAACATCATGTGTGCACGATTTCTATCATGCATAACACGACACCACAAAATATTCATATCAAAACAATCTCATCATACCATATATAACTTCTATAGATAGGTTAAAATCTACTCACCTGGTATGCTAATCCCAAGATCTGAAATATCGTAACAAGTATCGAGGTCGTCAAAAATGGTCTCTCCTAGATCGATATGTACACACTTAGCGAAAATAAATGCATCCAACAATTTCTTTCAATATATGCCATTCCCAAAAATTCCCTCGATAGTATTGACAGTAGTTTACCCGAAACCCCTTACTTCTTACGGTCAGAATAACCCTTTTTAATTTCTAACATTATCCACAGGAGAAAACTACTATTACCTAACTCTCAAACTCCATATCCAATTTAAAAAAATAACCTTTTTCATAAATATACAGGTACTTGTGCATAACTCTTAATCAAACAAAATAGATTCCCATTACCTACACAGCAATGGTCATGAACATGGAAATTGTTATTTTATTTATTTACTTGGCTGTAACTTTATTTATATATTATCTTTATTATTTAAGATAACGGGTTCGGGACTGCAAGCATACACATATGGGTAACAAGGATACACGGGTAGCTTAGGTGGGTTTGCTATTCAAGTGTTCCTCTTGGAACCATGGGGTACATGGAATGATCAGGGGTCTCTGGTTCAAACATGGATTCAAGTTGGGGATCGGTTTAGCCTGTGCATAGCACGGAAGTTGGTCTGGATTATTGAGTATTGTACATACAGGGTGTTGGGTTTTATTCATTTAATTAAGAAGCAGGTATACTATTTAGGAATGGGGTTGATATAACCACTATCCATCAATGAAACCAACATATTAAATAATAGGGTGATGTAATCACTATCCAAAAACAATAAATGAAACCAATGTAAATATAAAATAATGAGGTTATGTAACACAATCTAACATAAATATATAAAAAATAATAGATTGAAATGTAAGTACTACTACTTTTATAAAATATAAAATTGATAAACGTATTAAAACCAACACTATTTCAAGGGGATGCACTCGGTTGTCTGGGCTTGGTGACTTAGTCACCGTGACTTGAGAAGATGGCCGGAGCCATGACCATAGTGAAAAGAATGGGAATAAAATTAGTGGGTTTATATATAAATATAGTCCATTATGATCGAATGGGCAGGGGTATTTCATGTTGAAGTTTGAGAACTATAGAGACTAAGGATACCTGAAAACGTTAACAGGTGATCACGTCTTCCACAGCGAAGCTGTTTCTGGACGGTGGAGTCTTGCATTGCAGCTGCTACGTGGGCAACAACACCTCCTCCTCTTTTTCCAGAAACAACTCAGCTCCCTCTAATTCTTTTACACTCTGACTCTACTCCACCTCTCACCTTCGACTCTTTCTTTTGTTCCACTCTCCCTCACACACTATAAAAAGCACCTCCTCTCACACCAACTCACTCTCACGACCCACCCTTTCAGCTAATGGCGTGAAACCATTCCCTTTCCTGCCTTAGCTTTATAGACCCTCTTTTACTCCTGTACATTGGAGGAGGATGATGGAATTCAAAATGGGAAGTCAAGGAAAGGTCCACCGGCCATATTTTAAACGGCTATGACATTAAATGCGACTGCTAGATGATGGAAGCAAAATCAAAATGGAGGGATCCTACCCATCGCCTACCTATCACATAACACTGACGCGAATGGAAAAATGAGGTGTAGAACTCACGTGAATCCCGGAAGATGTGGAGCATCACTCAAGTGATTGAGTTCAATGGAGAACCCCCAAGGATGTCATCCTACATGCCTGTTAGAAGATAGGTTGCTGACCCATGCAACTGCACTGCACGCAGCCTGATGTACAATGTCAACCCCAGGTACTCTCTCTCCTACCCATATATGCAGGGCACACACCTATTCAGATGTGTGTCAAACCTTGGAAGGGGTGTCGGTGTAATGCCCAAGCCATTGGCCATGCACTTGTGCAAGCCTAAGGCCAATACAGGAAATCTGTATTCTCTGGGCGATTGGCCCAAAGGCCCACAGAATCGCCCAGAGTGGCTGAAATTGGTTTATTGGACTCCAGACACCAGGGGACCACCCATATAGACCATGAACACTCTCTAGGGGTAGATGGGAATTTTATGAACCATTACCCACTCCTGGAACCATGTGGACCCCACCAGTACAGCCAGGATGGCCCAGAATGCACTCAAAAATGTATTCTTGGGAATGGGACCTAAGGCCAAACAGGCCTTAGTCATCCTAACAATATAAATAGGAGGGACCAGCTCCTATATTTCGTTCCTTGCTGCTGTAGTTGAAATAGAAAGAGAGAAAGAGAAGGAGAAGGAAGAAGAAGAGAAGGAAAGGGCAGAGAGAAGAAGGAGGGTGTGACCTGAGCTGCATTTGGCACTGAACCAGCCTGCATATAAGCTCCAAGTAATAAATTCAACCATTGTATGCTGCTGTTCTCTATGTTTGATCATAGTCCTATGGTTTGCTTGATGTGTCTCTGGCCTGTAATGCCCAGAACATCACTGTGATGCCTTGGGAGGCTTCAGATCTAGTATGCGTAACCATTGCATGCAAGATCTGAGCATGGAATGTTAAGAGATGTTGCTATTTCTGCAGCTGAGACTGAAGTCAGTCTCTGAGCTTAACTTCACAGCATACTTGCACCCAGAACTGGCAGTCTGGGCATGGATCTTTGCAAGCATTGTGATCCTTGCATACCTTAGCATAGGATCAGAGTTATAACATGTAAAACCAGCCTTGCATGCAGCCAAAGCTGGATCCATGAGCCCAAGCTCTGCCTAGACAGCTATTCTCTGTGCTGTCAGACCTCCCCCAGCTTCCAAATGAGAAAACCAAACTCAAATCCAATTAGACCAATGGATTTTACCTTAATTATGGTCTATGAACATCCCCTTAGCATCCCGGATCGAAATCATGGCAGCCCCTGCTACAAAATCCAAGAAAATGAGCCTGATCTCGTGTCAAACAGGCTCTGAGCGATGCACTGGGCGATTGGCCCAAACGCCCATAGATATAAACTGGGCTTGTGATCTGTCTTTTTGGGCCCTCACCAGTGGACCTAGGGCAGTGTAATGGGGTGGTAAAAGACCTAAATACCCCTCTCCACTTGACTTTGTTGTCATCCATACCCTGGAGACACAAGTGGGCCCACAAGGCCAGGTAATCATGCCCAGGGTTGGTTTCAGCTGGGCTATTGGCCTTGGCACTAGTTTTTGAGGTTGTTTGGGTCATGCATAGATAGGCTATGCTGTAAATATACCAAGTTTGGAATACCCTTCATCTATGGATGATGCATCGAGAGATAGACCCGAAAGCCCAGTGCAAGACCTAGAGAATTCCAAGTAGCACCTATGTGAATACAAAGTCAGTGTAATTATGCCTAGACCCACTCTAAGACATTAATATAATTTTAAACATTATTTAACACACTTATGATCTCATAAATTAGGTTTTGATCCCGTGCTCGAGGTGCACAGTCAGATACCAACCGGGACTGAGCTGATAGCTGAACTAGTAGGACTAGAACAAGGTGAGTGAAATTACACCGTGTGTGTAAATGCAACATGACTAACAAGTCAAGTAAGGGTGTCAAAAGCAAACGGAAACCATTTATTGAAACCGAACCGAACCGTTTAAACCGAAATCGATAGACCATTTAATTAAATGGTCCGGTTATGGTTTTAGAAATGACATCGTTTATTTAATCGGTTCAGACCGATTAATCCAACGGTTTCAAACCATATAATCCAATTAAAACCAATTATAACCAAACCATCTAACTATTTAAAAACCTAACAAATTTTTTTTTTTTTGATAAACAAAAAATCAAAACCTAGCAAGTAGCAACTACTAAGTAGTCACGTTTCTTCATAAATGATTTCTTTTCTCAAAAAAGAAAAACTAATAACTTAGTAAGTAATAAGTATTAACTATTAACTAATAACTAGTATTAGTAAATAGAGTAGTAAATGTGTATAGAACCGTCTAACCGAAACCGTGTAAAACTGCATAGAAACATTTAACCGAAACCATTTAAAAACCGTTTAACCGAAACTGTTTACTAAATGGTCCAGGTTTTGATTATGAGACCGTTTAGTTAAACGGTTTGGTTATGGTTTCTACCCTCAAGCAGTCAAAACTGAACTGAACCGAACCGTTTAATCGAAACTAGACCATTTAACACCCTTAAAGTCAAAGAAATTACAATAATATTACTTACTTAGTTATTTCATTTCAAACACTGTATATTCTATTAAGTAAGGAATGCTTAACTGGTGAACGTTGTGAATAAACCATGAATGCTTATATGTGAATTCTAGACTAGATGTCATAGCCGGCTTGGAAATGAGGACTGTGGTAGCCCGTAGAATGGGATGTGGTTGACACCTCCCGACTCATACTATGCCATATAGATGCATTGGGCTAGAGTATCATTACCCATGCTACTTACCCTTGCCAATGGGGTTTAAGATGTTGGATGCTTGTCAGAGTGACCATATGAATAAGAAAAGAAAAGAAAGAGAAATGAAAAGAGGAAAGAAATGGAAATGTCATGCACCGAAAAGGTGGTATTGGGCTATAAGCCAGAAAAAGAAATGTGATATGTTGAAATTTGGATGGATGCCTCACAAGTTAATCCCAGAGGGCTGGTTGGGCTGACCTTGGTGAGTGATGTGGGAGCTTATCGGTCCTCTCCGACAACTCAATGGATGTGTTGCAGGAAGGGGTTAAAAGCCTGCACCAGGGATAATGTATTGGGGATTGTAGTAGCACTTACCGCCTTAGTTGTGATGTTAGGTGGCTAATAAATGAAATGAACTGCACATCATGTAGGACTCATATGGTTGTGCTTGCATGTGCATGCATGGTGATTTTTCATTCATGGGCTCAGTGGAGCTCACACTCTGTTATATATGTTTTTGTTAGATGATCCTGCAGGTGGATGTCACTGTGGCGGGGAGACTTATCTCCCGGAGACGGGCTAGTGTTGTTATGGCGATATTGGTATGGACCTGGATGGAGGTCATACCACTGGTGCGAATATTTTCAATTGATAGTTGAGGAAGACCCGTGAGGGGGTGCAGCTGACTCTATTTTTACTGTGGAACTCTTTGTGTTTTTGCTAGGGTTCCCTCTTTTGTAAAGCTTTGTTTTAGGGCTCGGGTTGCCTTGCCCTATTTATATTCTTTTGTAAAGCTGGGTCAAATAGAGTTGGGACTGTTAGTGTTCTGACAGAGAGGGTGAGTGAAGTAAAACAATGTTGTGTATATATTTGTTTCCCTTGTTTTTCTTTCAAGCTTAATGTATATATAGCTTTCTGCAGCACTCTGTGTTTTACATCTTGTATTATTGTGGATGCGTGTGTCTGTGAATGGACTTACGGCTTCTAGATCTTTGGGGTTTGGTGGATTACTACAATGCAATTTGGGTCACCTACCTAATCCTCCCAGGGGGTGGTTTGGAGTGTGACAGAGCTTGGTATCAGAGCGAGAAGCTCTTTTTACATTCACGGACAGTGGAATAGGATTAACAATTTGTAAGAAATTAAATATGTAATAATTCAATTAACAGGGGGCAAATGTGAATAATAAACAATAAAGAAAAATGGAACACTAACAATAAGCTTTAATAAAATTTAAAATATGGCGGAAGCCATTACGTAGATGTTCAAATTGGAAGTACTACTTCCAGATACAACCAGTAAGGAAACAAACGAAAGATAGAAACTGCAAACAAAGAATTACATAAGCCATGACAAAAAAAAAAAACTACAAGAAGTAAAGTAGCAAATGAAGGACCAAATCTAAGGTAAGATATTAAAGCTGAAGAAGCTACTCCTGCGAAGGATCATCGCACTATGGAGGCCGAGCCTATAGTGAGTCAACCCGGTAGTAGGAATCCCAGAAATTGAGGTGCTGCTCAACGGAACCTACTCTCCCCTCTAGGGAAGTGAAACCCTAGTCCATCAGTGATGACATCTGGGTAAGCTGAGTTTGGAGACCCTGGAATTGTGCCATCATGTCAGCCCAACCATAGGACTCAGGCGCCTAAGGTGGCACTTGTGAACTAGAAACCCCTATAGGCTCATAGGGAGGCAAATCTCCAAACTGTGTGCCTGGATCCACTGGGACACCCTCCTGCTCACCCACTCCAACTCCCTCCACTGCCTCGTGTCCCTCCTCCATCTCCTCCTCCTCAAACTCTGAGTCACTCTCTGGCTCCCCTTGCATCTTCATCTTTTGGATCAAGGTTTTGCTGATGAGCTTTGACCTATCTCCTACCTCGTACTTCCCAGCAAGAGAAACCCCAAAATATAGGAACACATGGGTTAGGAATCGCCCATAGGGTAGGTTCCCATCAGATGGGTTTTGGGCTTGATAGAGCATCACCTGCATAAGGAAGGAAGGGAGGTTGATCACTGGACCCCCTTGCCTGCCCTCAATAAACAATAGGTAATATATGCCCGAAGCATAGAAATGCTGCCCCGGTTCCCACCCTTGGGGTAGATGTTGTAGGAAATGCACCTGCTTATAATTCTAGCAGTGGGCTTGTAGCCCCCCTCAGATTTTGGAGTCTGTTCGACCCCAGTCAAAGCCTTGAAGATCATCCTCCTAGTCTCCAAAGAAAACATGTTAGAAATATCCACCCTAGGTTTGTAATAGCACTAGTCACCTGTATCTGGTAACCCCAAAATCTCCGCCAAAATGGTCGGGGTAAATTTCATGTCAATCCCTTTGACCCTACTCTCTAAGCAAAACCCTTGCACCCCAGAGGCTGGTACAAGGTTGTAGTAGAAATACCGAACCAGGTTCGAGTAGCATGGCAGTGTGGGAGATAGCATCGATGCCCAACCTAGGGCATTGAATTTGGCAAAGAGCCCGTACTGGTGGAAGTCATCCACTTGCACCATCGTCCTATTCACTATGTTTTTGGAGGAAAACTTCACCCAATCCTATGAATGCTTGTACCGGGAGAACCAATATCGATCAAATTCTAGTTCTTCGGATGAGAAATCCTCTTCAGGTGATGGCGAAGGTACTGCCGATGGTGAAAGAGGCAATGGGTCTGACCGTAGGTGCTTGCGGGTTACTACCTTCCTTGCTGTGTTGTGTTTGCCACTTGAAGACATGGCTGCAACAAGGTAAGAGGAAGAAGAAATGGGAAACTAGGGCACAAACAATAAAATCAAATAAATGGGGAAGATAGGGACAACAACATAAATAGGAACAGAAATGTACCAAAACCTAACTTTGGCTCACATAAATGCGCGGGGAACTTGATTGAATGCTTGGAATTGGTGAAGAAACAGCCTAGGAACCCTTTGGAGCACAGCCCTGGTGGTTTGGAGCTCTCAAAATGATGTTTGGAGTGAAAATGAGAGCTCTCAGACTGTTTATATCTAAGACCCGATTCTCTGGGCGATGCACTAGGCGATTAAGCCAAACGCCTAGTGAATGGAAAATCAGCAGAAATGAGATTTTTAATACATGGGCTTATGTTTCCTACATTGTTATGGTGCAATTAAGTTCTTTGAAGCATTTATTGGATAATGTGAATATATTCAAAAAAATATATTATATATATAATAATATATAAATATAAATAATAATGATAAATAAAATACAAATATGCACATAATGTATGATAAGCAAATGAGCAAATGCAAGGCAAATGGGAATTTTAATTTTTATAACTTGTTTCGGGCATGAATATTATACATAAAGTAATGTATATAATCTTGGTTGTATGAACCTCTGTGTGGGTGATATGTATGAAAATCCAAACATAGATGCATAGGGATGTATGGCAAAGTGTAGTTGCAGTATTTCAAGAAATTAGACATTTATAACACCATACCTACATATAGGTCCTATTATACCTATAGCCTAACCGAATCAAGGTTAGAACCCAATAGGTCATAGGGAGAAATAAGGAATATATTCATTGCCCATGTCCCTACCAAGTGGTATGTTAGACCCGATAGGACACTGTGATATTGTTTGTAACCATGAGCTAACCTATTTAACTTCACAAATATGATTGTTTAAGCTTCCTATAGTATCAAGCATGTTAATGAGATAAGGTAACCATAGAAACTTGATACCTAGAACATCTTCTTGGCAGGATCTAACTATGTTGTTCGGGCTTGGAGACCCCAACAACATGAGCTGCATTAGGCGACTGAGAAGGAGATTAGCTTGGATTCGAGAGATTTAGTCCTGGGCAGAGAAGCAAATG
The DNA here is from genome assembly GCF_018873765.1 of Telopea speciosissima. Taxonomy (NCBI): domain Eukaryota; kingdom Viridiplantae; phylum Streptophyta; class Magnoliopsida; order Proteales; family Proteaceae; genus Telopea; species Telopea speciosissima. The sequence goes on from NC_057920.1 coordinate 43,861,350, forward strand.
ATTGTTTATTTGGCACTTGTAGACACTAGTGGTGCAGCGGATAGTGTCGTTTACCTTGCCTTAGCAGAGGAGGTTAGGAGCGATAAAGGATACCTAAACATAAGGCTTTTATGACCAGGAAGAGGTTGGAGAGACTCACATGTTAGGTACAGGTATAAGACTAAGTAGCTACTGGTTAACATAAAATCTTTGGTTAACATAAAATCTTTAATTCGTTATCCTGCATAACATACCATGGCATAAAACACATTACAAACAAAAACTCTTAGCAACGATAATCTAGCTGGAAATATCCTTGCTAGTTATTACTTCTTACTAAAATGCAAGCCTTATTACATTAGAACTGTAGAAATGACAACTTACCTGTGATAGTTAAAAAATTGTAAAATTTTTCCGATAAGAGAGTTGGAATATTGAAAAAAAAAGCTTCTTTCAGAAATCAATCATGATCAATACTAGATCCAACCGGGGTGGTCGTCGCAGAAGACGCCCTCGATTTATACTAGAAGTTGAGCTATCGAATTGAGCCGAAGCTCAGAACTTTGAAGTATCAGTTACTTCGCCGAGGGTACCATGAGTCATCCCAAATCCGGTACCGATGGCTGCCCAAGCTACTACTGCTGCACCTCAACTAGGAATGGCAGCTGGAGAGGTGAACACCATCATGACCACCATGATGTGAACCATGCAGTAACAACAGGAGCTGCTAGGCCAAATGTCTACACAGTTCGCAGCCATGATGCAATAGCAAGCGGTGCCACCACCACCATCGAACTCACCCATACAATTTCCACAACCTGTGCCCCAACATGTGGCGGAAGGCTCTATAGCTAAACTAATGGAGACCACTACAACTTCCACTTCCTCTGTCTCTTCAGAAGGCTGATTTCTTGTTTCATGCAAACCTTGACCAGCTTTTTATTTTTTTTCTTTTCAATATCAAGCTTCTCAAGAGTCTCTTCTAACTCACCCTCGAGAACCACTATAGCTTCCACTTCCTCTATCTCTTCAGAAGGCTGACTTTCTCTTTATTGATTTCATAAGCCATGAATAGACACTCATTGATATCACTGTCTGAATCTTCATCAATCTCTGAATCAGATAAGAAGTCATCACTCTCCTTGGAGATAAAAATCTTCTTCTTGGGGAATCTTCTCTTAATGAACTACCTTTTCTTCCCTTTGCATTTTTCTTTGTTGTTGTTGTCTTCATCATCATTGCCTCTGAATTTCTTCTTTTGAGGACACGAGGTAGCATAGTGACCAATATCACCACACCTGAAGCACTTGAATGGAAGCTTGTTTTGATACTTGCCTTTCCCTCTGGTGAGCTTTCTAACAAAGTTTGTTTCAGCCTCATCATCACTATCTAACTCAATATCAGAATTTTCATCAATTTTTAGATTCTTCTTTGCTTTAAAAGCAATCTCTTTTTCTTTAGATTTGCCTTTCCTTTCCCAGTTCTCATCTCATAGGCTTTCAGTTTTCCTTGCCAAACATCCAATGTCAAGTTGTCTATACCATCATGATCTTCAATAACTGGTACCTTGGAGTCATATGTGGGCAGAAGTGATCTGAGTATCTTCTGACAAATCTCTGAGTCACTCAATGTATGACCTAGACCTCTGATAGCATTTACAACTTCATTGACTCTAACCATATATGCTTCAATATCTTCACTTTCATTCATTTTCAATCCTTTGAAATTTGTCTTGTGAACTTGAAGCTTAGACTTTTTGACCCTCTGAACACCTTAATACACACCCTTAAGCCTGTACAACAATTGCTTGGCTATCTTGCAATCCATGACCTTTACAAGCTCCATGTTTGTCAGTGCACTCTTAAGTGCATTCATTGCCTTCAAGTTATTTTCAAACTTCTTGATTCCTGCCTCATCAGTTAGTTTTGTATTGGACATCTTGAACTCGGCATATATCAATCTGAGAACACCATACCCCAAAGACCTCAGATAGGTCTCCATTCTGTTCTTCTAGAAAACATACTTAGTACCATCAAAATGTGGTGCCCTTCCATAACTTGAGCCTTTATTGTGTGCCATTATTCCTAGAGAGATCTCTCAACTGTCGATTTGACTATTGTTGAGTCTAGCTTTGATACCAATTGATGAATGGCACTAAACATAGAGAGGGGGGTGAATCTGTGTATATTTAAAATTTTTTTTTCAACAATCAAATTCAGCAAGCACACATAAGCATATGGTCACCCACCTCACCCTACAAGTGTAGTTGAGGTCTACCAGTGATCCACACCCACTCTGCAATCAAAGCACTTCAATATGCTAGCGTACATATCACAAGACAAACATATACGTGGTTCGGCATAATGGCCTACGTATATGGAGCAATACCCCTCATGGGTTTCGTGTTTTGCTCAGCACACTTCTATTAAAAACCTTACTACACAGGTTCAACACAGTTCCATATGACACAGGAACCACAGGAAATATTCCCACACACCTAACTATATTAGCATAGTAGGCTTTAAATATTAAAAATGAGTTTATATGATCAACCCAAATTCTCACCACTCAAAATTACATGAATCTCACTCCGCAACAAGACTCAATGATAAGAACAAGAACTTGAATGAAAAACTACCTCAAGAACGAAGTAGAATTATAACCATCGTCGATGCAGACCTTCTAGACATCAGTAGCAACATGCAGCATGTCTTGGAAGCCTCTGACATGGATCCCAATACATCGATCTACTCAAAACTCCTTTTTCTCTAAGAAATTTTGAAAAACAAATCATAGAAGCATCACACCTTGAATCCGACTTCACCACTGCATAGAAGACGTCAAAATATAGGGAATAGCATCTCTGCACAAATCCCAAATTTGATTTTTAAATAGCCCAAAGTTCAAGGAAAAGATTGAGTCAATTTGGGCCATTAGATCAGACCGTACGGATGGCCCAAATTAAAATAAGATTCGATCTTCCGTCTTCCGCTTTACACGAGAGCGGAACACACATAAGCCGTTGGATCCTCATCTTTGATATGAGATTAAAACAAAACCATCAGATTAGATTCCTAATCCACTAATGAGAAGTCATCACTTAAGTGTACCAATTTTACATGTGCTTAATTTTGAGATGTTCATTTAGAATCTTTTATCTTAGCCATTGATTATGATTTAGATCAACCAATCAGAACAAGAGATTCTAATTCAAATTTCAAGATCAATCTCAGCCACACAATTGCTTGTGTTTTTGGGACAACGATGACTCATCCATAACCTATACACGTGTCGAACAAAACTAGAGTTTTTATCTCCCACTATTTGCCATGTGGGCTTCACATCCGAACGGTTGGAATTCTCATTTGATGCTTCAAAAAATTCACTAAATCTTTATAGAGAATGATTTCCAGTAGCTTGATTTTCAAAACCTCAAAATATTTTCTAAGTATATGAGTACCCACAATCTTTTTGACGAAATGCCCAAGAGGGCTGGGCTGCTATGCCCATGGGACTAGGCTACTGTGCCCATGGGGCTGAGCTGATGGGCTGGTGCTTGGGCTGTTGTGCCCATGGTGCTAGGCTATTGGGCTAGTGCTTGTGCAGCCATGATGTCAAGGCTGTGATGATCATATGGCCATGTTGACTCAGTCAAATGCCAAGGTGGACATACCACCTTACTATCCCTTGACACGTGGCACCCCCAGGTGGGGTCCACACTCTCTCTCCTCTTTCTTTCTTTCAAAATTAACTCAAGTTTGTTGTCCAGCTTCACTGACAATGATCCTGAAGTACTCTTTGGGTTTTCACACACATCAACCTGTAGCTCGAATGACTGTGTGGTTTGATCACCCTTGCAGAGAAAAACTTTGTAAACATGTTGGCACAAATCACTTCTCTTTTCTCTATCATATGCTCACTTTTCAAGAGTCCCAAAAAGGCTTCACAGTCACAGTTGCTAAATTTCAGATTTACTTGAAAACTTGCAACTGAACATGTCATTTTCATAAATAATCATTGTTTGGCTCAAGTAACACTTGGAACACATCATCAACATGAATTTGAACATGTGTAGCCACTAGGAAGACTAGTGGGTCTCACCAATCATCAAACCAACCTCCAAACCAAGAAAACACTGTTTTGACTTGAATTTTTAGAAATCTTGAACTTGAACCTTGAGGAGGCAATATAGCTCGAGTTTGACTTTGAACTTTCTTGTAACATATCCAATACACTGAAATAAGAGCCACCAAGAGCTCAAACCACCAGAAAACTCTCTATATTAAGAATCCATCTCTCAAAACTATATACAAAACCTCTAGGTCTCTGAGAGCAAAGTTGTTAGACCTCAAATATAATATTTATGATATTATGGGTATGTTCAAACAACTACACAAGGTGGCCTACATGCGCACACTCATGCAATGGAAAAATATACTATACAAACATGAGAAATAAGCATGAATGAAACTACAATGCTACTGTGTGTTACCAAGCGATACCTCAAGGAGTCATGTCATCCTAAGCAGGATTGTCAAGAGTTGGAAACCTCTTGAAAAGCTATGGGCATTGTCCATGTGCATCACCTAGCTTGCAAGAAGAGTCAGGCACCCAATGTTTTTGCCTTTCTATAGCTTTACTTTTTTCTGTCCCTTTTATTTTTACTGGCAATGCTTATATGATAAAATATTGAATGCTCAGGCATACCATGGGGTTTTGCTGTCCCTTTCATTTTCTAGGTCATGCTTTCTGTCTTCTCATTGGAAGCTCACATGCCATGGGATTTTGTTGCCCCTTTCATTTTCTAGGTCATGCTTTCTATCTTCTCATCAGAAGTTCACATGCCATGGGGACTTAATTTATATATTACCTTTGAGGCTCACACAGTGTTCCTTATTCCCAAGTTACAGACAAGCTTAGCACATTCCTTACACCACTGTTGTCCATTAAGTTTCCAATAATGACAACAATGCCATTAGATCAACAATCTGCCCCTTTGGCATTGTAGGTAATACACCAGTACACAAACACACTTCCTACCTCAGAGACTCTCTCCCTCTTTGACAACAAAACCAAAGGGGTACCCAACCTGACAAAGAAGAAGAAAAAAATATATGCAGTAACCAGACATACTCCCCCTATATCAGTGCTAATGATAAATTAAAGTGAGGTAGCTGCAACTACTCTTAGTCTCTGCCTAAGATATGCAAATGTTGATGTGAGGAGGGGTTTAGTGAAAATGTCTGCCACCTATTCAGCAGTAGGAACATAGTCAAGTTTAACATCTCCACTACTTACCTTTTTCCTTAGAAAATGATACTTGATGGCTATGTGTTTGGCCCTGGAATGCATGACTGGATCTTAGAGATATTGATTGAGCTCAGCAAATTTGTTCTTATCAGTAGTCATATGACTTGAACAACCACTATCAAGGATCCATGGAATAGCCTTGTCTTGAGCTCTGAAAGTAGTTTGAACAACCAAAGAGTTGATAAACTTTCCTCTTGAAACTTTTTCAACCCAAACCTTCTTAACTTGCTTTTTCGCACCTGAACCAGCTATAGTCTTCTTTTGATTTGACTTCTTTATGGGAGAGAAATAGATGGGATGTTTGGAATTCCTAGCAAGGTGACCATGATTGCAACAATTGTAACACACCACATTTTGCAACAAAGGTGCAAAAGAGTTCTTACTAGTGAAAAACACTTGCTTTGATTTGAACTTGCAAGTGGCTATCTTATGTCCATATGTGTTACACTTGAAACAATAACCAGGAAACTAGTTGCCCTATTTGCCTCGAAATCTTGACCTTCCAAACCTGGATGTTCCATAGAATCTGAAATGAGAGGCATTGGTCTTTTGCTGATTTCTTTGCTTTTGGTGTCTCTTCTTCTGCTCCTGCTTACTTGTTGTATGGGAAGCTTTTCCTCTTGCATTAGTAGAACTGCCTTCTTTCACAAAATCCATCTTCTTTAAGTTTTTGGTAAGTTTCTCATTATTCCCAGATGACTCCATATGATCATATCCCAAACCTGCTTTCATGCCAGCTGGTCTCTGATAGTTGATGATCCTCTAAATAATCTAACTTGACTCATTTGGTTGAGATTGTGTGAGCTGAATTTCTTGAGGTACACCATTCTCCTCAAATTTTTTGACTATCTATTTCAACTCATTAAGTTCACCCCACATCAGCTCATAGTAGCTGATTTTGTCTTCATACTCTTTGATTTGGCTTTGAAGAATATCATTTTCTTGAGTAAGCTTGTTGCATTGAGTAACCTTGAATGCAAGTTGAGTCTCAAGATCGTTCAAAGTTGTCTGGCTGCCTTTCAAACTCTCCAATTCTTTTTCTTGTTTTATGCAAACCTTAACCAGCTTCTTATTCTTTTTCTTCTCAATAGCAAGCATCTCAAGAGCCTCTTCTAACTCACCCTCAAGAACCACTACAGCTTTCACTTCCTCTATCTCTTCAAAAGGCTGACTTTCATCCTTATTGATTTCATAAGTCATGAATAGACACTCATTGATATCATTGTCTGAATCTTCATCAATCTCTGAATCAGATAAGAAGTCATCACTCTCCTTGGAGATAAAAATCTTCTTCTTGGGGAATCTTCTCTTAATAAATTGCCGTTTCTTCCCTTCGCATTTTTCTTTGTTGTTGTTGTCTTCATCATCATTGCCTCTGAATTTCTTCTTTTGAGGACACGAGGCAGCATAGTAACCAATATCACCACACCTGAAACACTTGAATGGAAGCTTGCTTTGATACTTGCCTTTCCCTCTGGTGAGCTTTCTAACAGAGTTTGCTTCAGCCTCATCATCACTATCCAACTCAATATCAGAATTTTCATCAATTTTTAGATTCTTCTTTGCTTTAAAAGCAATCTCTTTTTCTTTAGATTTGCCTTTCCTTTCCCAGTTCTCATCTCATAGGCTTTCAGCTTTCCTTGCCAAACATCCAATGTTAAGTTGTCTATATCATCATGATCTTCAATAACTGGTACCTTGGAGTCATATTTGGGCAAAAGTGATCTGAGTATCTTCTGACAAATCTCTGAGTCACTCAATGTATGACCTAGACCTCTGATAGCATTTACAACTTCATTGACTCTAACCATATATGTTTCAATATCTTTACTTTCATTCATTTTCAATCCTTAAAAATTTGCCTTGTGAACTTGAAGCTTGGACTTTTTGACCCTCTGAACACCTTCATGCACACCCTTAAGCCTGTCCCACAATTGCTTGGCTGTCTTGCAATTTATGACCTTTGCAAGCTCCATGTTTGTCAGTGCACTCTTAAGTGCATTCATTGCCTTTAGGTTGTTTTCAAACTTCTTAATTTCTGCCTCATCGGTCGGTTCTGTATTAGGCATCTTAAATTCGATATATATCGATCTGAGAACATCATACCCCAAAGAAGCCATATAGGTCTCTCTTTTGTTCTTCTAGAAAACATACTCAGTACCATCAAAGTGTCGTGCCCTTCCATAACCTGAGACTTTATTGTATGCCATTATTCCCAAAGAGATCTCTCAACTGTCTATTTGACTATTATTGAGTCTAGCTCTGATACCAATTGGATTGATGTGCCTATGGGGCTGAGCTGCTTGGCTGGTGCCTGGGCTGTTGTGCCCATGGTGCTAGGCTGCTAGGCTGGTGCTTGTGCAGCCATGCTATCAAGGCTGTGATGGCCATATGGCCATGTTGACTCAGTCAAATGCCAAGGTGGACATGCCACCTTATCACCCCCTGACATGTGGCACCCCCAGGTGGGGTCCACATTGTCTTTCCTCTTTCTCCCTCTTCAAAATTAACTCAAGCTTGTTGTCCAGCTTCACTGACAGTGAGCCTGAAGCACTCTTCAGGCCTTCACACACATCAACCTGTAGCTTGAATGACTGTGTGATTTATTAACCCTTGTAGAGAAAAACTTTATAAACATGTTGGCATAAACCACTTGTCTTTTGTCTCTCATATGCACACTTTTCAAGAGTCTCAAAAAGGCTTCACAGTCACAGTTGCTGAATATGTCATTTTCACAAATAACCATTGTTTGGCTCAAGTAACACTTGGAACACATCACCAACATGAATTTGAACATGCGTAGCCACTAGGAGGACTAGTGGGTCCCACCAATCATCAAACCAACCTCCAAACCAAGAAAAACATTGTTTTGACTTGAATTTTTAAAAATCTTAAACTTGAACCTTGAGGAGGCTATATAGCTCGAGTTTGACCTTGAATTTTCTTAGAACATATCCAATACACTGAAATAAGAGCCACCAAGTGCTCAAACCACTAGAAACCTTTCTATATTAAGAATTCATCTCTCAAGCCAAGCTATTACCTCTTAACCCTATACATACTTTCCATGAACTATACATAAAACCTCTAGATCTCTGAGGACAAAGTTGTTAGACCTCAAATACTATTTATGATATTATGAGTATGTTCAAACAACTAAACAAGGTGGCCTCCACTCGCACACTCATGCAATGGGAAAATATACAATGCAAACATGAAAAATAAGCATGAATGAAACTACAATGCTACTATCTATTACCAAGAGATACCTCAAGGAGTCATGTCATCCTAAGCAGGATTTTCAAGAGTTGAAAACCCCTTGGAAAGCTATGGGCATTGTCCATGTGCCCCATTGGGTGCCTGACTCTTCTTGCAAGCAAGGTGATGCACATGGACAATACCTAAAGCTTTCCAAGGGGTTTCCAACTCTTGACAATCCTGCTTAGGATGACATGACTCCTTGAGGTATCTCTTGGTAACAGATAGTAGCATTGTAGTTTCATTCAAGCTTATTTTTCATGTTTGCATAGTATATTTTCCCATTGCATGAGTGTGCGAGTGTAGGCCACCTTGTTTAGTTGTTTGAACATACTCATAATATCATAAATAGTATTTGAGGTCTAACAACTTTGTCCTCAGAGATCTAGAGGTTTTATGTATAGTTCATGGAAAGTATGTATAGGGTTAAGAGATAATGGCTTGGTTTGAGAGATGAATTCTTAATATAGAAAGGTTTCTAGTGGTTTGAGCACTTGGTGGCTCTTATTTTAGTGTATTGGATATGTTCCAAGAAAATTCAAGGTCAAACTCGAGCTATATAGCCTCCTCAAGGTTCAAGTTTAAGATTTTTGAAAATTCAAGTCAAAACAATGTTTTTCTTGGTTTGGAGGTTGGTTTGATGATTGGTGGGACCCACTAGTCTTCCGAGTGGCTACGCTTGTTCAAATTCATGTTGGTGATGTGTTCCAAGTGTTACTTGAGCCAAATTATTTTTGAAAATGACATGTTCAGTTGCAAGTTTTCAAGTAAATCTCAAATTCAGCAACTGTGACAGTGAAGCCTTTTTTAGACTCTTGAAAAGTATGCATATGAGAGAGAAAAGACAAGTGGTTTATGCCAACATGTTTACAAAGTTTTTCTCTACATGGATGAACAAACCACACAGTCATTCGAGCTACAGGTTGATGTGTATGAAGACCAAAAGAGTGCTCAGGATCATTGTCAGTGAAGCTAAACAGTAAGCTTGAATTAGTTTTGAAGAGAGAGAAAGAGGAGAGAGAGTGTGGACCCCACCTAGGGATGCCACATGTCAGGGGATAGTAAGCTGGCATGTCCACCTTGGCATTTGACTGAGTCCACATGGCCATATGGCCATCATAGCCTTGACAGCATGGCTGCACAAGCACCAGCCCGACAGCCTAGCACCATGGGCACAACAGCCCAGCAGCTCAGCCCCATGGGCATAGCAGCCCAACCCTCTTAGGCATTTTGTCAAACAAATTGTGGGTGCTCAATTACTTAGAAAATATTTTGAGGTTTTGAAAATCAAGCTACTGGAAGTCATTCTCTATAACAGTTTAATGAATTTTTCGGAGCTTCACATGGGAATTCCAACTGTACGGATGTGAAGCCCACATGGAAAATAGTGGAAGATAAAAATTCTAGCTTTTTCTGACACGTGTACAGATCATGGATGAGTCATCATTGTCCCAAAAACGCAAGCAATTATGCGGCTGAGATTGATCTTTAAATCTGAATTAGAATCTCTTGTTCTGATTGCTTAATCAAAATCATAATCAATGGCTGAGATAAAAGATTCTAAATGGACATCTCACAATTAAGTACATGCGAAATTGGTACACTTAAGTGATGACTTCTCATTCGTGGATCAAGAATCTAATCTGATGGTTTTGTTTTAATATCATATCAAAGATGGGGATCCAACGGCTTATGTGTGCTCCCCTCCCGTGTAAAGTAGAAGACGGAAGATCGAATCTTATTTTAGTCTTGGCCATTCGTACGATCTGATCTAATGGCCTAAATTGACTCAATCTTTTCCTCGAACTTTGGGCTATTCAAAAGTTGAATTTTGGGATTTGTGTAGAAATGCTAGTCCCATATTTTGACGTCCTCTACGCACTGGTGAAGTCAGATTTAGGGTTTGATGTCTCTATGATTTAATGTTTGAATTTTCTCAGAGAAGAAGGCATTTTGAGTAGATCAATGCATTGGGATCCATGTCAAAGGCTTTCAGGACATGCCGCATGCTGCTATTGATGTCTAGAAGGTCTGCATCGACAGTGGTTGTAGTTCTACTTCGTTCTTGAGGTAGTTTTTCATTCAAGTTCTCGTTCTTATCATTTAGTCTTGTTGGGGAGTGAGATTCATGTAATTCTGAGTGTTAGGAATTTGGGTTGATTATATAAATTCATTTTTAGTGTTTAAAGCTTACTGTCCTGATACAGTTAGGTGTGTGGGAGTATTTCCTGTGGTTCCTGTGTCATATGGAACTATGTTGAACTTGTGTAATAAGGTTTTTAATAGAAATGTGCAGAGCAAAGCACGAAACCCATGAGGGGTATTGCTCCGTGGATGTAGGCCATTATGTCGAACCACGTATATGTTTGTCTTGTGATGTGTATGCTGGCATATTGAAGTGCTTGATTGCAAAGTGGGTGTGGATCACTAGTAGACCTCAACTACACTTATTGTGTGAGGTGGATGACCATATGCTTGTGTGTGCTTGCTGAATTTGGCTATTGAGAAAGAATTTTAATATACACAGATTCACCCCCCTCTCTGTGTCCGGTGCCATTCATTAGGGTTAAGGTGTTGGATGCCTGTGAGAGTGACCATATGAATGAGAAAAGAAAAGGAAAAGAAATGAAAAGGGAAAAAAAATGGAAATGTTATGCACCGAAAAGATGGTATTGGGCTATAAGCCAGGAAAAGAGATGTGATATGTTGAAATGTGGATGGATGTCTCATAGGTTAATCCCAGAGGACTGGTTGGGCTGACCTTAGTGACTGATGCGGGAGCTGATCGGTACTCTCCGACAACTCAATGGATGTATCGCGGGAAGGGGTTAAAAGCTTACACCAGGGATAGATGTATTGGGGATTGTAATAGCACTTACCGCCTTAGTTGTGATGTTAGGTGGCTAATAAATAAAATGAACTGCACATTATGTAGGACTCATATGGTTATGCTTGCATGTGCATGCATGGTGATATTTCATTCACGGGCTCGGTGGAGCTCACACTCCGTTATATATATTTTTGTTAGATGATCCTGCAGGTGGATGTCACTGTGGCGGGGAGACTTATCTTTCAGAGATGCGCTATCATTGTTATGATGATATTGGTATGGACTCGGATGGAGGTCATACCGCTGGTGCAAGTATTTTCAGTTGATAGCTGAGGAAGACCCGTGAGGGGGTGCAGCTGACTTTGTTTTGACTGTGGAACTCTTTTTGATTTTACTAGGGTTCCCTTTTTTGTACAGCTTTATTATAGGGCTCGGGTTGCCTTGCCCTGTTTATATTCTTTTGTAAAGCTGGGTCAAATAGAGTTGGGACTGCTGATGTTCTAAGAGAGAGAATGAGTGAAGTAAAACAATGTTATGTATATATTTGTTACCCTTGTTTTTCTTTCAAGCTTAATGTATATATAGCTTTCCACAGCACTTTGTGTTTTACAACTTGTACTATTGTGGATGTGTCTATCTATGAATGGACTAATAGCTTTTAGATCCTTGGGATTTGGCGGATTGCTACAGTGCAATTCGGGTCACCTACCTAATCTTCCTAGGGGGTGGTTGGGGGTGTGACAATATATATAGTCCATTATGACCATATGGCCAGGGGTATTTCATGCTGAAGGTTGAGAACTACAGAGGCTAAGGATGCCTGAAAACGTTAACAGGTGATTACATCTTCCACGGCGAAGCTGTTTCTGGATGGTGGAGTCTTGCATTATAGCTGCTACATGGGCGACAACACCTCCTCCTCTTATTCCAGAAACAACTCAGCTCCCTCCAATTCTTTTACACTCTGACTCTACTCCACCTGTCACCTTCGACTCTTTCTTTTGTTCCACTCTCTCTCACACACTATAACCAGCACCTCCTCTCACACCAACTCACTCTCACGACCCACCCTTTCAGCTAATGGCGTGAAACCATTCTCTTCCCTGCCTTAGCTTTATGGACCCTCGTTTACTCCTATATGTTGGAGGAGGATGATGAAATTCAAAATGGGAAATCAAGGAAAGGTGCACCAGCCATATTTTAGATGGCTATGGCATTAAATGCGACTGCTAGATGATCGAAGAAAAATCAAAATGGAGGGATCCTACCCACCGCCTACCTATCACATAACACCGACGTGAATGGAAAAATCTGGTGTAGAACTTGCATGAATCCCGGATGAAATTTGGTTTGCACGGAATCGGTTTCAGAAAAAGGGGTTTGCTATAGAAGTGTATATTTATGGAGAAAAGACAAGTATGGTAGAGAGAACCATGCACAGAGGTTGGAAAAGTTCTCGCAATGGAGAGGATTGGGGTTGGGTAATATGGAAGTTTTAAAGGAGAAAACAATGAAGGTTTAATTATCAATGAAGGGACACACCCATGTGAAAACTACAGTTGTTGACTGAAAAATGAATTTAGATTTGAAAGTTGAAGTTGATAGCTTTGACTCTTAAACCAGCTCCATTATTATATCTACCTATTCAACTATTCATCTAACATAATCCATCTTCCCTCTTTGTGGAAAACCCTATTTGAATATTATATATATATATATATATTTCTATGAAAAATTAATATAATTCATTTATTTATATATAAAAACAAAACATCCCAAAAAAAAAAATTCAGGGTATTACAGATAATTTTTATTTTATTTTTTAGATTTGTTAGATGCGAATTCAAGTGTAGTAGAGGGAGCTAATCAAGTTCAGTTTGGTTCATGCAATCTTCGGGTTTTATTTCTTTGATCTCTTGGATTTATTTTCTTTGTTTGTGTGTGGATGTGGTAATTTTAATCCATCAATCTCATGATCCGCATTAGTTTTTGATAGGTTAGATGATGAATGCATAGGACGTCAATTCGGTAGATGCATGTGTAGGACCGTTAATTTAGTTTAATCATTAATTTAGTTTAATCATCTTAATCTGGTTCACTCTGCATTACTTTAAATGAATAAGATAGAGTGGCTTATCTCCTGGTGTTCGACCTATAGCTATGATTGACCTGTATGCTTGCGGTATTATTTCTTGACAAACAAGTTTTTGGCGCTGTTGCCGGGGAGATAATTGTCCACTTTGTTTTTCTTATTTTTAAGTAAATAGAAGTGTTTTATTTTTTTTTTCCTTTTCTTTAAAAAAAGAAAAGAAAAGAAAACCTCATCTTGTTTCAAAGAATGTGCACTTAATCCAAAATTTTTTGTATTCCCAAACCTAGCCAATCTTGGTGTACCTTATGGGATTTCATCACCTATGACGCTGCCCCTTGATTCATTTGGGTGGTTTGGATTGCAATGTGACTTATTTTTGGAAGTGAGCAACTTTGATAATAGGAAAACAACATTATGAGTGCTTTTGTTTGGAAACAAAAACATATAGTAGTCCTCCACTCTACATCACAACCCGCTAGGAGTAGCATGTAGGTGGCTAGTGAGGACTATACGGATTCCCTTGCTGTCAACCTACATGGCAACCTTATAGCTTTGGAGTCATTGTTTCAACCCTTGAGGGATCCGTTACATTTGTGTATATTTGATTGCTCCTTTGTAGTTTCTTTTCTTTTTCTTTTTGGCATCTTTAAAAAAAAAAAAAAAACATGATTGTGGAGACCTAAATTTTGGATACTTTTTCTTTTTGGCATCTTAAAAAAAAAAAAAAAAAACATGATTGTGGAGACCTAAATTTTGGATAGGTGGTTAGTTTATGTATGGAATCATGGGAGATACACCTCCACATATAACCTTGGGGGAAAGGTTTAAATAGGCCAAGGCGGTCAAAAGTAGTGAGTTAGAGAACAACTTTGCACCACCCCAGTATAATTTTGTTCCCCAACCCAACTATGGGCTTTTAGGAAATTTTGATTGGTCACATCCCCAAACTATCCATGTTATGGAAGGATGCCCTAATCTTTATGGGGGTAGCTATGGTGATGAGAATGTGAGTCCTCCATTGCAGTACAATTCTTTTTGCACTTACAATCAGGGGTGGAGTGATCATCCCAATTCCTCGTGGGAGCAACGGAATAACCAAGCTCGACCACCCCATTTCCAATATCATGGTCACTTTGGTCCTCCAATGCCCAACTCTCCATTGAATCTCAATGAGCCACCTCTCCTTACACTGTATTGACAACCCCCTGAGTTTCAAAAAGTAGGTGAGGAGGTCGGAATGAGTGAGTTTGCGAAGAACTTTGCCCTTTTCATAAAAAGTAGTAATAACATGGAGAAGCAACTCTCTCAACTGATCACCATAATGCAGGAGAGGGAAATGGGTAAATTAAATAGTCAGCCTGAACTTAATCTATGTTACTAGATTCCAGTTCAGAATGAACTGTCCCATCCCCAGTTTAATGATGTTGAAAGTCCACCACCCCAGTTTGAAGTTAATGAGAGTCACCCCCAACAAGATGATTTATTTGTTGAGATTGAGTTTCCTGAAAATGTTAGTGAACCAAAGTTCGATGAGCCACCTAGGGAAGTCCAACTTTTGCCTAAAATTTCTAATTTTAGTGAGCCTAGTGTTTCTACTAATTTAGAATCAGATTTTTATGATAGCATAGAAACCCAAGAAATTCAATCTCCCTCTCTCTTTGGAAAACCCAAGATAATTGTCATTCTGAGGATTCAATTGTCCCATATGTCAATTTGTCCCAACTTATTAAGTCAGATGCTTTTAATAGGTTGGATGTTTTTTGTGGTCCTTATTTGGACACTTTCTTGTTGCTATTGATTTAAGTAAACCTCTCACTGTTGAAGATTTACCTGATGAAGTTAATTTTCGTCATGCAGTAGATGATGATTATCGAGATCCATTTTTGGTTGATTTTTCTAAGAATGATATGTGTTCTACATTGCAAATGGGAGGGAATGGAACAATTTATAGCCTGAGTTTTAATGCCTTCATTTTCCACTGTCCCATGTGAACAGATTTTCTTGTTGGGTATTTATCATTTGTGCTTAACTTCCATGATATTTCTCGCTTTACTAAAATTCATGGTCTACTATTTTCTGGTTCTGAAGCTCTTTTTACATTTATCGGCCATGGATTGAGATTTCTGTTGATGCTCCTAGTACTTTTTGTGGAGCTCATGACTCTTCATGATCTTCTTTGTTGATTATATCTGGTAAGCCCCCTCATCTCGGTCCTTATACTTTATTTTCTGCATGCATTGCAGTCATTGCATGGTTTAAGTGTGGGGCGTGTGAACTTATTGGTGAATTTTGATTGTGGTGGTAGTTTTGTGCATACGTTTCTTTGATTGTGAAGTGAGAGAAAGAGGGAATTAGGTGCCCTAGCATGCGAATTAATAAAAAAAATTCCTTTTCAATGACGGTAATTAGTGCGTATCCGGTGATGGGGACTGAGTTAGAAAATATGAGAACCATTTCATTTGATGGCTAGATTCCTCTATGTGTTTTATGGACCCTTTGATCTTTTGGCTAGAAGCTGAGACCAATTTGTTTGTGGCAAGGCAAGAAGAAATAAAAATGAAGAAACAGAAAGAAAAGTGGAATTCCTTGGCACTACACAGGGCATTGGTGTCTCAGGAAGCGGAGTAACTTGTTCGAAATTCCTTAGAAGGATACTCAAAAAAACTTTAGCATCAATGTCTCAATGTCTTTATAGATATATGTAAAAAGCAAAGCTACCAAGTACTTGGGTGTCTGGTGTATGCTCCACCATGTCATTCAGGGAACAGTAGTGGAGTAGAAATAGAGTTCACAGTTTGAAGAGAAAGAAAAGTTATTGCCTTAATGCCTGAAAGGAAAGTATGGTAAAAAATGCTCAAAGCCCGAGTCTTTGGTTCCATCGATGCTATGAGTGGTTTACCTGAAGGTGAGTAGCGTTCAGAATATATGAGAAGATCCCTTAATCTTGATGCATGCTTGTTTCTTGAATTGATGTGGGGTAATAAAATTCAAGTGTGGGGGAATCTTTTGCTCCTTGATCTTTGGTTGTCACACCCTAAACCACCCCCTGGGAGGATTAGGTAGGTGACTCGAATTTCATATCGACAACCCGCCAAATCCCACGGATCTAAAAGCTGTGCTTACAATTATGGAGTCACAACCATCACTTTACCTTAGGTAATATCAAAGTGTCGCAGATATCTACAGTTCAGTAATAAAAAGAAGCATAGCGATACGAGGAAATGGTGATAATAGATACATATGAATGTTGTACATTTTCCCACAACCCACAAACAAAGAAACAAAGCTGAAAAGAGCATAAAGATATACATAAATATATACAGGGCGAGCATACTCAACCCCAAAAAAAAATAAGTAAAACTACTACAAAGCCAGAGTCAGAACGGGGATGACTCCTGATAACCCAAAAAGGAGTCCCCAAGCCAAAAACATCCCATGCACCCTTCAATGGTCTTCATCCGCAATGACCATTGAGAACGTACGCAGGATCGGTATGACCTCCGTCGGGGTCCATACCAAGATCATCGTAATAACCAGGACTCTCCTCCTCGAGATAGCCCTCCATGCCATAGCAAAATCTACCTGTAGGATCATCTAAGAAAAACATTGTATAACAGAGTGTGAGCCCCACTGAGCTCATGAGCAAATAACATCATCATATATGCATATGCATTCACAATTCACAGTACACATGATCTTACATGAATGCAAGTCCAGATTATTATTAGCCACCTAGCAATACAACTAGGTCAGGTCTGTGCTACTACAATCCCCAATACATGTATCCCTGGTGCGGGCTTCTAACCCCTTCCCGCGATACACCCATTGAGTTGTCGGAGAGGACCAGTCAGCTCCAGCATGCTCTCCATGGTCAGCCTGACCAGCCCTCTATGATTAACCTGTAGGGCAATCCATCACGTTTCACATTTCTCAATTCTTTTCTGGCCCCTGGCCGTGCTCATAGCACAAAATCACCATTCCGGTGTAAACACATTTCTTTTCCTTTTTCTCATACACATACATGGTCACCCTTACAGGCATCCAACACCTTAACCCTTGTTGGCAAGGGTGCGTAGCACGGGTGATGAAACTCTATCCCCATGTCTATATGGCATCGAATGAGTCAGGTGGTGTCAACCGTACTCCATAATACGGGCTACCACAGGCCCCATTTCCAAGCCGACTACGACATCTAGTCTAGTAAACATTCATCAAGCAAACATTCTCAGAGTTGATCAACAGTCATTCAATATGCAGTGATTGGAATAGTTTTAAATAGAAGTAAATATCACAACATTTATAATTCCAATTCTTAATTGCCTGCAAAATCATGATTACACATACACATAAGATAGTATCATTCACTCACCTGAGTTGGGTTCTAGGATCTCAGTTGCAAACTCAGTGTCAAAAGCAGTCTGGTTGTTGACCTCGAGCGCGGGATGAAGTCCTAGACACAAATCAGATATTGTCTTATTAAGTTATCAGCCTATCGCTGGTAGTCCTAGGGTTACCCTGACTTACTGGGTCGACCCGGTGTTTAGTTGGGTTCACTTGGAGTCACTGGGCCTTGCACTGGGCCTTAGGTACATGTCCTGGTGCATGGGCCAGTGTCTGTGGCATAGGGGTAAAATGGTCATTGTCAATGTCTGTACCCAACCCTAGATCAGAATAGGTGCACAGTGCTGTCCACAGCTTGTCTGTGTAGCAGGACCAAGCACACTAGGGTTACAATCACCTACGGGGCCTACTAGGGTTCCAAAGCATTCTTTAATCATGGACAGATGTGGGGAAGGGCTTTTAGTCATTTCCCCACATCCCACAGTGTCTAGGGGGCCATTGGGTGAGATCCCCCAGGTCTGCCCACCATTACAACCATTTTCCCTTCACTGGGCGATGTCTTTGGGCCTTGCTGCATTGCCCAGTGCCTATAGAATTGATGCAGTCTGAGTTCCCAAGGTGTGGCCCTCAAGGCTGGGATCAGACCAGATCCTCTGCATGTCAGGGGGGTCAGGTAGCCCCTGTGATGGTCTATACCATGGCCCAGATGGATTTTCCATCAGGTCCACCATCAGGCTGCCAATGGCTGC
Organism: Telopea speciosissima; assembly: GCF_018873765.1. Classification (NCBI taxonomy): domain Eukaryota; kingdom Viridiplantae; phylum Streptophyta; class Magnoliopsida; order Proteales; family Proteaceae; genus Telopea; species Telopea speciosissima. The sequence goes on from NC_057920.1 coordinate 43,879,909, forward strand.
CTAAACAATCCCTGTGAATAGTGTCATAGGGTTTTGCCATGCTTGGATCTCAGTTTCAGCCCCTGGTAAGGCTAGATAATGATGGTTTTGGGCTGTAATCACCCAAACTTAGGTCTTTGTAGCCAGGCTTGCATCCAGGGTTCCATTCCAACTCATCAGGAGCAACCCTGGGCAGTACAGGAGGGCACAGCCAAGTTTGGCTCACAAGAATAGCATAACAGTCTCATATTTTTAAACAAAATTCACAGATCTTCCATGCACAAGGTCTGCATGGGAGATCTAGAGCAATTATGGGCAAACCCCAGCTGTTCTGAGCTGACCAGGAAGTAAAAACATAGTAAATACAAAGGGGAAAAGAGAACAGCAGGCATATGGGGGTAGATTTATACCTGCACAGGCTAGGAGCAGCTCAGACCAATCTTGGATGGGGGTGGCGGCACCTCCTCTTCCTTCTTCTTCTTCTTCTTTTTCTCCCTTTTTTCATCTCTTCTCTCCCACGGGTTTCTCTCTAGAGCTAATACTCTAAATGAATCCAAGGCCTCCCCTATTTATAGACCAAGACTAACTAAGGTATGTTTGGTCACTAAAGCCCCTTTTTTAAAATCAATTTTTGAACTGATTCTGACTGATTTTGGGCTCTCTGGTGGGGTCCACAGTGAACTGAGAGTATGAGGTGGTCGCTCAGACTCCCTTCTATCAGTGGAGGGTACCCATGTTCATGTTGGGTGGTCCCCATAAATAAAATTCAATAAAATAATCAAAATCAGTCACTCGGCGATGTCTCTGGGCCTTGCTGCATCGCCCAGAGAATTCTAGCAAGCTAAAATTCAATGGGGCAACCACAGGGGTTTGACCCTGGGTCAGGGTATTGTCCCCACATGGCCATTAGGGGTTCTTGGCACATTTTTACATAAGTGGGTCCCACAATAATGGGGAGGAGAGAGATTACCTGGGTTCTAGGCCATACATCAGGCTGTGAGCTATGTAATTGCAGGGGTTGGCCACCCATCTTCTGGTGGGTATGTGGGATGATCCACACATAGCTTCCTGATCAATCCTAGTTACTGGAGTGATACTCCATAGTGTTCCCTATTGTAGGGGCTGGGGTTCCTGCACTTCAGTCAGATTCCAGCTGGTTTGGGGTCGGGTTTGACATTTCTCCCAACCTTACAAAAATTTCATCCCCGAAATTTGCTTACCTTGCAATCCGAAGAGTTGAGGATATTTCTCTTTCATTAATTCTTCCTGCTCCCATGAAGCTTCTTCCACAGGATTGTTTCCCCAACAAACCTTCACGAATGCAACTGTGCGATTATGGAGGTTATGTTCCTTCCTGTCGAGTATTTTCGTAGGTTCCTCTTCATAGGTCATATCTACGTCCAACTGTTCCGGTTCACTTGAGAGCACATGTGTTGGGTTATTAATGTATTTTCTGAGCATCGACACATGGAAAACATCGTGGACGCTTGATAGGGAGGGCGGTAGTGCCAATCCGTATGCTATGGGTCCCACTCTATTTAGTATTTCATAAGGACCAATGAATCTTGGGCTCAATTTACCCCTTTTGTTGAAGCGTAGCAATCCTTTGGTCGGTGACACCCGAAGGAATACTTTTTCATCGATCTCAAACTCAATATCTTTCCTTCTATTATCCGCATAGCTTTTCTACCTTGACTGAGCTGCTTTGATCTTCTCTCTTATGACATCAACCTTATCGCAGGTCGCTTGTATCATCTCGGGTCCAAGGTACTTTAGTTCACCGACCTCATCCTAATACAGCGGTGTTCTGTAGTTTCGTCCATATAGAGCTTCAAATGGTGCCATGCCAATGGTGGTGTGATAGCTGTTATTATACGCAAATTCCACCAAAGGTATGTGGGTGGGCATCCCAACTGTTGTTCATGTCCAAAACATAGGCGCGGAGCATATCTTCCAGTGTCTGGATAGTTCTTTCTGATTGTCCATCCGTCTGTGGATGGAAAGCTGTACTAAGATTTAGTTGAGTTCCCAGTGCCTTCTGCAAACTCCTCCAAAACCTTGAGGTGAATCGAGGATCTCTATCAGACATAATACTGACAGGTACACCATGTAAGCGGACTATATTCTTAATATATATCTGGGCATATCCATGGGATAACTTATCTTGAGTGGTATGAAGTGAGCTGCCTTAGTCAGTCCATCTACAACCACCCATATCGCATTCATCCCCTTTCTGGTGTTAGGCAGATTTGTTACAAAATCCATTGTGATCCTTTCCCACTTCCATTCAGGTATCGGTAGTGGCTGCAACAAACCATATGGTCGGTGTCTCTCCGCCTTTATCTTTTGATAGGTGAGGCACCTAGACACACATATGGCTATAGTCTCCTTCATTCCCATCCCCTAATAATACTTCTTCAAGTCCTTGTACATTTTTGTACTGCCAGGGTGGATTGTATAGGGTGAGTTGTGCGCCTCTTTAAGGATTCAGTCTTGGACATCATAATCATTTGGCACGCACAATCTATCTTGAAACTTCAGTGCACCATCTTGGGCCAATGAGAAATCTGGATCCATATGGATGCCTTGTTGAACTTCTGATATGATTTTGGCCAGCTCGGGGTCCAACGGTTGCTTCGCAATTATTTCTTCTCGGATCGACGGCTGTAAATCCATGGCTGCTAATTGCACAGCCGTACCTTCTATTACCATTTCTAGATCAAACTTCTGAGCTTTTTCATACAGCTGTTTGCTTACAACTAGCGAAGCGAGAGTTGCTGCCTGAGACTTTCTGCTTAGGGCATCGGCTACAACATTGGCCTTATCGGGGTGGTACTGGATTTCACAATCATAATCCTTTACCAATTCTAACCACCGTCTCTGTCTCATATTTAACTCTTTTTGGGTGAAGAAGTACTTCAGACTTTTATGATCGCTGAAGATTTCACACTTCTCACCGTACAAGTAGTGCCGCCATATCTTCAATGCGAAAACTACCACTGCCAATTCTAAATCATGAGTGGGGTAGTTCTTCTCGTGTTCTTTTAATTGTCAAGAGGCATAAGCTACTACTTTACCTCTCTGCATTAGGATGCCTCCTAATCCTGTTCTGGATGCATCGGTGTATATTACCATTCCTCCAGTGCCGTCCAGAATGGTCAGAACTAGAGCTGACACCAGGAGGTTCTTCAACTCCTAAAAGCTTTTCTCGCACGCTTCATTCCATTCAAACTTGGCACCCTTCTTGGTGAGTTTTGTCATAGGTGCCGAGATGCACGAGAATTTTTTGATAAATCGGCGGTAGTATCCAGCCAATCTTAAGAAACTTCAGATCTCAGTGGCACTCTTTGGAGTCTCCCACTCGAGAATTGCTTTCACCTTGTCAGGGTCCACTTGGATGCCATTCTTGGTGACAATGTGTCCCAGGAATCCAATTTGGTGAAGCCAAAATTCACACTTACTGAACTTGGCGAAAAGTTGGTGTTCCCGCAGTCGTTGCAGCACGAAGGTAAGATGCTGAGCATGTTCTTCCTCATTCTTGGAGTACACCAAAATGTAGTCAATGAACACGATGACGAACTTATCCAATACGTCATGGAATACTCTATTCATCATGTCCATGAATGCTGCCAGGGCATTGGTTAATCCGAACGACAAAACTAGGAATTTGTAATGTCCGTATCGGGTTCGGAATGCCATCTTGTGGATATCACTGCTTTTGATTTTCAGTTGATGGTATCCCAATCTAAGATCAATTTTGGAGAAAACTCTCGCTCCTTGTAGCTGGTCGAATAGATCGTCAATATGTGGCAATGGATATCAGTTCTTAATGGTCAGCTTGTTTAGCTCGCGATAGTCGATACACAGCCGCATACTACCATTTTTCTTCTTAACGAACAATATAGGTGCTCCCCAGGGTGATACACTGGGTCGTATAAATCCCTTCTTCAGCAGGTCTTGAAGTTGTATCTACAGCTCTTTTAGTTCCATTGGCGCCATCTGATATGGGGCCTTTGATACTGGGGCAGCACTAGGAATTAGATCAATTGCGAACTCTATGTCACGATCAGGTGGTAACTGCATCAAATCTTCTGGAAAAACATCAAGAAATTCTCTGACGACTTTCAGTTCCTCCAAGGGTTTTACCTTTTCCTCCGTGTCTATCACCGTGGCCAAGAAACCTTGGCATCCATCATCAAGCAATTTTTACACCTGGAGGGCTGATAAAGTCACCCTCCCGGATTTCTTCTTGGGTTTACTTTGATAGGTAAGAATTGACCCATCATTCATCGTAAACACTATCTTCTTCTCCGGACACAAGATGTTTTCTCTATAGGCAGATAGCCAATCCATGCCTAGTATCACGTCAAAGTTGTTTATATCCATCTTTATTAATCGTGCGGTTAGCTTCTTCTCACAAATTTCAATCTGACAGGGGTCGTATACTTCTTTCAAGCTCATGGCACTTCCCGTCGGTGTGTTGACTACTAGCTCATACCCTATGTCTCTTGGTTGGTCTTTCATCCTACTTGCAAAGGTTGAGGAGATGAAAGAGTGGGTCGCGCCCGAGTCAAATAATACTCACGTGGGTACAGTTGAGACATACAGGGTACCTAGGGTTTGTAGGTAGTTTAGGTTACATAATGTAAGCCAATAAATCCCTATAAGTTAGTAGTGTTCATCAAAACTTACCTGTCAATACATCAGGGTTTGTCTCAGCTTCTTCATTCGTCATTGCAAACACCTTCCCTCGCGTCCGATTGTCCCGTGGCTGAAATGGTCTAGCATAGGGCTGGTTTAGCGAGTTGCGGCCATATGCTCACGTTTTGCAATCTCTAGCCATGTGTCCTTCCTTTTTGCACACAAAGTATTTATAAGGTGGAGTAGCAGGTGTTGAGGCTTGACTTCCTTGACTTGTTGCGGGTCAGGCTGGTGTAGCTGCTGTTGTCATTTGACTCGTCGTTGGTTGAGCAGGTCAATTGAATGTGGGGTGAAAAGGGTTTTGACCCACGGTCAGCCTATGATACGGAGTCTGACTTGGGTTTGTACTTGTTCCTCGATAAGCCTTATTTGGCCATCCATAGGGTTGGAAATTATTTGGCCTCTTGTTTAACCCAGGCGATGCCACAGCTTTTTCCATCTCTTTCTCTTTCAACCTATCTTCCATGGTCTTAGCTTTGTCAACCATCCGAGCATAGTCTTGGATGTCCATGATTGACAACATCGACCCGATCTTGGTTCTGAGTCCTTTCTCAAATTTCTTCGCCTTACTAACTTCCCCTTTCAGGTGCTCCATGGAAAAATGGAACAGGTCTTCGAATCGCTGCTGATAATCTAGCACTAATTTATGTCCTTGCACCAGTGCGTTGAACTCAGCTTCTTTTCTATCCCTGAAGCTCTCTGGGAAATAGTTCTTGACGAAAATCTCTTTAAATTGTTCCCAAGTGGGGTTTGGGTGAGCGGCTTCCAAATTTGTCTTAGTCGCCTTCCACAAAGCTTTGGCTTCATTTTACGGCTGATAGCCCACTCATATAATCTTTTGTGCGTCTGTACACTCAAGTACTTCGAATGCCTTCTCCAGGGCACTAATCCACCGCTCCGACTGCATTGCTTCAGAAGTTATTTTGGAAAATGTAGGCGGTTGGAGTTTCTTGAATCTCTCCATAACCTTAGCGGTAGAATTCTCCTCTAAGCGTTGAGGTACAGGTGGTGGAAATAACACGGGCCGGTTAGGTGGAGGTGACGGTGCTGCACGTTCATGCATCAGTGTTGCAAACTGCATGGACATTTGACCAAGCAATTCTTGTCGGTGTTGCATGGTCTGCATCATTGTGGTCATGAATGCAGTCACGTCGCCAGTTGCCACGCTTGGCTAAGGTGCAGCAGTAGTGGCTTGAGCGGCTGCTGGTGCCTCAGATGAAGCAGCTGATGCCTTAGAGTTTTGGGCCTCAGTCCTGTTAGGTATCTCAACCTCCGGTACAACACGAGGTTGTTTTCCCTTGCGACCACCATGAGAACCCTTTCTAGTGTTGACCATTGTGGCTTCTCTGAAAAGAGGATCACGTTCAAAATTCCATTATCATTTACACAAGTCAAAATTATTTCCTAGCTAGAGTAGATACAAACCTAGTCCACAGTTCCAGTGAGTTCAAGAGTCATGCCTGTAAGGTTGTTTGTTAGATACATTATCTTGGTTCATTATGTGATGTGTCTCATTAAACAGATTATGTTTCACCTTCTTAAACATTTTATGCCAGGGTATGCTATGCATGACACTATATGTAAGACTTCAGATTTTTTAATAAATGCTTTTATTTAATTACCTGATCTAATAGGCCAACCGCTCCAACTTCTTCCCGTATTCATACTCCATTGTCAAGAGGTACTCTATATCAGCTCTCACTTCCTCGGCTAAATACATAAAATAATCTTGCACTTCAAGTCCTCTAGTTGCAGCAATGGCTAAGTAGAAGTTCAATCGGTTTTCAGCTCGGGGCAATATCGCTTATATCCTTCTCAGCCTCTCTCGTAGGTGCTTAATATAGATCATGTTGCTGGGGTCTCCAGCCTTGCCTGAGACAGTAGGTCCTGTCCTAAAAATGATTATAGGCATCAGGTAATACTTAATTAAAAGAATTAAGTACACATCTACTAAAATTTAAATGTCTACGGCTCAATGGAGCTAGTCTTTAGGTTGGCTCGAGGTACCTTAGCGTCTAAGTGTTCGATTGACTAGGAATCCTATTAGGTCCTATTTTCAGATATCCTAAGCCTTGGTTAGGGCAAAATCTACGCTCCCCTCGCGTAACACATATGTACTATATCATACCTATGTAACTATGTTTGGTTTACACAACAACATTCCAGCCAGTTTGTACATTGCAATACTCAAGTACATAATAGAGTAGTACACTACATCCTGGGCCTATGTACACCATATACCTAACTAACTATATCAATACAATTCTTCCTAGTCTTCATATGTATCACTAAGCCTCATATAGGTATATCACCCTTCTTTGTAAAGAACTAGGTTAATTGGGTTATTAGGTCTTTGATTATTTTATTATTATTTCCATGTTCTATTATATATTTATTTATTTTTTTTTTAACGTTAATTAAAATCCACACTTTTATGTTATCTAAGGTCATATTAGGCATTTCCCAAATTCCTATAAATTAAAACCCAAAAATCAGCAAGATTCCTTCACTGGGCGATGTCTCTAGGCATTGCCACATCGCCCAGAGAATCGGGCGTAGGCTTTTTAAGTCCAAGAGGGGTCCATTTTGACTCTATTCCTCTCAAAACACTCCTAAGCACCAAGGAAAAGCTCTTGGAGGGTAATGTGACCTATTCCACACCAAATCCTCACAAACCCCAATGATTTTTGCGAGTCTACACGTGCCTAGGTACGTTTCTTCACTACATTTTCCTATTTAGTTATTTGTTTCATTAGATCTGTCCTTGGGTTAGGTCTACAAGTCGCCGTACCACACAAAAATCGGTAGCCCAAAAGAGGCTACGAGTCGAGTCAAAGAGCTCTGCTTCTACAGTGCCAGCATCCTCCTCTGGGGACGATTCCTCTTCAAAGGAACCCAGATTCAATCAGTTCCTATTCTCCAGGTACGAGCACTCCAGAGACTGGGTCAATTTTAGGGACCTAAAAATAGTAAATGGTCGGGTAGTACGAGTAGAGGACTTCGAGCAGTACAACCTCTACGCCAGGTTTAATGCCCTAGGTTGGGCATCCCTGTTATCCCCTACCGAGCCTTGTTATCCTAACTTGGTTCGGTATTTCTATTGTAACCTGGTGCCTTCTAGTGCATAGGAATTCAGGGTAGACAACAGGGTGAAGGGAGTGGACATCAGGTTAACCACTGCCCTATTGGCAAAGATTCTAGGCCTACCCGATACAAGAGAGAGATGTTACTACCAGCCTCGCATAGACGTCTCAGAGATGTTCTCTCTTGAGACTAGGAGGACAGTATTTGGGGCACTGACCGGGTCACAGGACACGCCCAAGTCTGAGACAGTTTACAGACCTAGTGCTCGGGTTATTAGCAGACGTGTGACCTATAACATCTACCCTAAAGGCTGCAATAAGGGTAGCATTTCCATGATGAGGGCATACATCACATATTGCCTATTAGGAGCTGGCCAGGGGGGTCCAGTCATCAACCTCCCATATTTGTTGCTCCAGGTTATGCTTTATCACGCCAGGAACCCAGCCGATGGGAACCTTCCTTATAGGAAGTTCCTCACTTTTGTCTTCCGATACTTTGGGGTTTCGATGGAGGGCGAGTTCATTGATAGGGCTAGATCCAGGCCCATAGATAAGACTTCTATTCTGAAGATGAAGGTGCCTAGGGAGGATCCAGTAGGGGGTGAGGAGTAGATGATGCAGCAACAGGGTGAGGAGCAAGGTGGTGATGCACTTGGTGAGGGTCTTCTTGGAGAGGAGTAGGGAGACATCGGAGGTGATACCCAGGTCTTAACTACAGAGGAGCAGGGTATAGGTCCTGAGGATTTTGAGGACTTCGGTACACAGTTCACTGATCTTCCTCCTTACGAGCCTATGGGTGCCACTACTTCGCAGGTTCCAGGGCCTCCAGAGTGGTCTCAGATGATGGCACACTTCCAGAGTCTCGGTTCCCAGCTCTCCAGTTTAGCGACTAGGGTGGATCAGGGTTTCACTTCCTTGGAGCGCAGGGTGGATTCTGTTGAGCAACGATTAGATTTTTGGGACAGGTTCTACAGAGTTGATTCTCGACATACACAGCCTCCTCCTAGTGACTTGCCTCCTACAGAGTAGTTCCTATCAACTTCCGACGTACTTGCTACGTGGCTCAGCTTATGTACTCTTTTTTTTTATTTACTTTGTGTGTCAATTGATGTAAATATTTATGTAATGTGTGCGTGTGCGAGTTTGTGTAATTACTGGTGTGGTGGTTTGTCCAAACCGATGTAGTGGCTCGGCCACATTATCTTTATTTAGTGGAATTATGCATCTTGTGTTTATTTACATCTACCTCCCTTATGGCTTTTAATTATTATGTGTTTTATGGTTTATAGCTTATTAGCCCTAGTCTGCATTCCATAATAGTAAGAATAGCCTCACGCTCTGATACCAATCTCTGTCACACCCCAAACCACCCCCTAGGAGGATTAGGTAGGTGACCCAGATTTCATATCGACAACCCGCCAAATCCCACAAATCTAGAAGCTATACTTACAATTATGGAGTCACAACCATCACTTTACCTTAGGTAAGATCAGAGTGTCGTAGATATCTACAGTTCAATAATAAAAGGAAGCATAGGGATACGAGGAAATGGTGATAATATATACATATGAAAGTTGTACATTTCCCCACAACCCACAAACAAAGAAACAAAGCTGAAAAGAACAGAAATATATACATAAATATATAGAGGGCAAGCATACTCAACCCTAAAAGAAAAGAAGTAAAACTACTACAAAGCCAGAGTCAGAATGGGGATAACTCCTGATAACCCAAAAAGGAGTCCCCAAGCCAAAAATATCACATGCACACTTTGATGGTCTTCATCTGCAATGACCACCGAGAACATGCGCAGGATCGGTATGACCTCCATCGTGGTCTACACCAAGATCATTGTAATAATCGGGACTCTCCTCCTCGAGATAGCCCTCCATGCCACAGCGGCATCCACCTACAGGATCATCTAAGAAAAGCATTGTACAACAGAGTGTGAGCCCCATTGAGCTTGTGAGCAAATAACATCATCATATATGCATATGCATTCACAATTCATAGTACACATGATCTTACATGATATGCAAGTCCAGATTATTATTAGCCACATAGCAATACAACTAGGTCAGGTCTGTGCTACTACAATTCCCAATACATGTATCCCTAGTGCAGACTTCTAACATCTTCTCGCGATACACCCATTGAGTTATCGGAGAGGACCAGTCAGCTCCAGCATGCTCTCCATGGTCAGCCTGACCAGCCCTCTGTGATTAACTTGTAGGGCAATCCATCACATTTCACATTTCTCAATTCTTTTCTAGCCCCTGGCCATGCACATAGCACAAAATCACCATTCCGGTGTAAACACATTTCTTTTCATTTCATTTCTTTTTCTTTTTCTCATACACATACATGGTCACCCATACAGGCATCCAACACCTTAACCCCTGTTGGCAAGGGTGCGTAGCATAGGTGATGAAACTCTATCCCCATGTCTATATGGCATCGTATGAGTCAGGTGGTGTCAACCGTACCCCATAATACGGGCTACCACAGGCCCCATTTCCAAGCCAACTACGGCATCTAGTCTATCAAGCATTCATCAAGCAAATATTCTCAGAATTGATCAACAGTCATTCAATATGCAGTGATTTGAATAGTTTTAAACAGAAGTAAATGTCACAACATTTATAATTCCAATTCTTAATTGCCTGCAAAATCATGATTACACATACACATAAGATAGTATCATTCACTCACCTGAGTTGGGTTCTAGGACCTCAGTTGCAAACTCAGTGTCAAAAGCAGTCTGGTTGTTGACCTCGAGCGCGGGATCAAGTCCTAGACACAAATTATATATTGTCTTATTAAGTTATCAGCCTATCACTGGTAGTCCTAAGGTTACCCTAACTTACTGGGTTGACCTAGTGTTTAGTTGGGTTCACTTAGAGTCGTTGGGCATTGTAATGGGCCTTAGGTACATGTCCCGGTGCATGGGCCAGTGTCTATGGCACAGGGGTAAAATGGTCATTGTCAGTGTCTGTACCCAACCCTAGATCAGAATAGGTGCACAGTGCTATCCACAGCTTGTCTGTGCAGCAGGGTTACAATCACCTGCGGGGCCCACTAGGGTTCCAAAGCATTCTTTAATCATGGACAGATGTGGGGAAGGGCTTTTAGTTATTTCCCCACATCCCCAGTGTCCAAGGGGCCATTGGGTGAGATCCCCCAGGTCTACCTACCATTACAACCATTTTCCCTTCACTGGGTGATGTCTCTGGGCCTTGCTGCATCGCCCAGTGCTTGTAGAATCGATGCAGGCTGAGTTTCGAAGGTGGGGCCCTCAAGGCTGGGATCAGACCAGATCCTCTGCATGTCAGGAGGTCAGGTAGCCCCTATAATGGTCTACACCATGGCCCAGATGGATTTTCCATCAGGTCCACCATCAGGCTGCCAATGGTTGCCCAGGCAGTCCTTGTGAATAGTGTCACAGGGTTTTGCCATGCTTGGATCTCAGTTTCAGCCCCTGGTAAGGCTAGATAATGATGGTTTTGGGCTATAATCACCCAGACTTAGGTCTCTGTAGCCAGGCTTGCATCCAGGGTTCCATTCCAACTCATCAGGAGTAACCCTGGGCAGTGCAGGAGGGCACAACCAAGTTTGGCTCACAAGAACAGCATAACAGTCCCATATTTTTAAACAAAATTCATAGATCTTCCATGCACGTGGTTTGGATGGGAGATCTGGAGCAGTTCTGGGCAAACCCCAATAGTTCTGAGCTGCGCAGGAAGCAAAAACATAGTAAATACAAAGGGGAAAGAGAACAGTAGACATATGGGGGTAGATTTGTACCTACACAGCTAGGAGCAGCTCGGACCAGCCTTGGATGGGGGTGGCAGCACCTCCTCTTCCTTCTTCTTCTTTCTTTTCTCCCTTTTTTCTTCTCTTCTCTCCCATAGATTTCCCTTTAGAGCTAAAACTCTAAATGAATCCAAGGCCTCCCCTATTTATAGACCAAGACCAACTAAGGTCTGTTTGGTCACTAAAGCCCCTTTTTAAAAATCAATTTTTGAACTGATTCTGACTGATTTTGGGCTCTCTGGTGGGGTCCACAGTGAACTGAGAGCATGAGGTGGTCCCTCAGACTCCCCTCTATCAGTGGAGGGTACCCATGTTCATGTTGGGTGGTCCCCATAAATAAAATAATCAAAATCAGTCACTGGGCGATGTCTCTGGGCCTTGCTGCATCGCCCGGAGAATTCCAGCAAGCTGAAATTCAATGGGGCAAGCACAAGGGTTTGACCCTGGGTCAGGGTATTGTCCCCACATGCTGATTAGGGGTTCTTGGCACATTTTTACATAAGTGGGTCCCATAATAATGGGGAGGAGAGAGATTACCTAGGTTCTAGGCCATACATCAGGCTATGAGCTGTGCAATTGCAGGGGTTGGCCACCCATCTTCTGGTGGGTATGTGGGATGATCCACACATAGCTTCCTCATCAATCCTAGTCACTGGAGTGATACTCCACTGTGTTCCCTGTTGTAGGGGCTGGGGTTCCTGCACTTCAGTCAGATTCCAGCCGATCAGGGGTAGGGTTTGACATTAATTGAGCATTTTTAGAGATTGTGTGCACTATCCTACTTATGTCATAATTAGAATTTGCAACATTTTTTGGCTTATTGAATTTTGGGTGTACATTCACTACAAACACCCATGAGACAAAACTCGTCCACTAGGGGTAACCTACGGGTTTAAAGGCTTGTTGCACGTGCTAAGTGCAACCGTGATTCCTACGAAAGTGAGTAAGGATTTTTGCATTTTAGGATAGTTTTTGTTTTGTTTGCTTGAGGATAAACAAAGTTCAAGTGTGGGGGAATCTTATGAGCACATTTATGTGTGAAATCTTAGGGCATAAAGCATGCATTTTACCACATTGAACAGAGTTACTCGGGTGCTTTTCTGTATTTTTTAGGTTTTAGGTCATTTTATGCTATTCTGAGCTATCAGGAGTTGTATCTCCTAATCTACAAGTAAAGTCACTATATTTCTTTCCATGGCTGTAAAGAGGACTGAATTTTGAGCAAGATAGATGTGGTGTATTAAAAGTACACATTCGTTTAAGCCATCATGCAAGCAACTATTCTTTTTGAGCCAGGAAAGAATAATGGGTCAGAAATGAGTTGGAATGCAAGCCTAAGCCAGTCTGCGTTTCTCCAAGGGTATTTTTGACATCAAAGAAGGTGATTTTGATCAAGGGTTGAGATTTCATCAAGTACAAGACCCATTCTGCATTTTTTATTGCTTGAAGAGAGAGAAAGGCTGCAAACTACACAAGGGGGCCACCTTCCACCTTTTTCTTTAGAGCACCGATGCTCCACGTTTTTGGAAGGGTAGATTGGGAATTTAATTAATTCTTGAAAAGAATCCTAGTCATCGCACATTCTCTCTCTCTCTCTCTCCACCAAATTTTTAAGGGTATTTTGGGGATTTGACTATTGATGGATATCTTGTGAGGAACATTCTCTCATCCTTGAAAAGTTGAAAGTCAAAGATGGAGATACCCTTGTTCAGCTTACTTGGAGAAGACAACTGAAAGAAAAAGGAAACACGAGAGTCAAATTGGAAAGCTCTCTATTTAGAAAATAGTAGGTGCATTGAACTAGGATTTGTATATTTTCTACTTTCTATTTTTCTGGGATTCAAGCAAATTGTAAAGGGAAGTGTAGATGAGAGAATCCACAATTGAGCGGGGCTTCTCCATACTCCACAATTTTTGGAGGAGGAACCCATCCAAAACCGTGGAGGCTCCCCCTCCTCTTCTCTCTTCCTTCTCCTTCCCCTATAAATACATAAGGGGTTGGGGCTGTTTTGGATGTTCATTGCTATGAGAATTCTAGTCTTCTTCTTCTTTTTGGCTCCTAGTTTTCTAGCTTTGCTTTTATGAATTTTATTTCCATGGTTGTAATTATTTTTATGCAAGTTTAATTCAAGGTTTGTTCTTCCATTATAGTTGTAATCTCTTCAATTTCTAGTTTCTAGTATTTGTTTTAAGCTTTCTAGTTGTAGGTTTCTAATTCTTGTGAGAAGACTTAGACATTTGGAAGAGGAAGCTATGCAAGTTAATTCAAGTTTTTTAGGCTTCATCAATAACTTTTATCCAATGCTCATTCATCACATTCAATTGCTAGTTTGGTAGAAGGGAGTATCGATCCAATTTTTTTTTTCCTTCTCTTATTTTTATTTTCTCTATTTCTTCTATTCTCTTTATTTCATTCTCATTCTCATTCCTCTCTATTTCTTCCATTCTGTTGGGATTTTATTTTTTATCTACTCTCACCCTCATGTCTTATGTTAGATTCTTAGTTTGATCATTTTTATTTTATTTTTCAGATTTGGTAGATGCGAATTCAAGTGTGGTAGAGGAAGCTAATCAAGTTCAGTCCGGTTCAAGCAATCTTCGGGTTTTTTTTTGTTGTGATCTCTTGGATTTATTTTCTTTGTTTGTGTGTGGATGTGGTGATTTTAATCCGTCAATCTCATGATCTGCATTAATTTTTGATAGGTTAGATGGTGAATGGATAGGACGTCAATTCGGTAGATGCGTGTGTAGGACCGTTAATTTAGTTTAATCATCTTAATCTGGTTCACTTTGCGTTACTTTAAATAGCTTATCTCCTTGTGTTCGACCCATAGCTATGATTGACCCGTATGCTTGCGGTATTATTTCTTGACAAACACTCTGCACGGTAAACCCTCACCTCTCACCTCGCCTTGTATTGTAAGCTCCCCACGTCTCATCTTGCCATCTGAATTGACTTCTATTTGAATCCTCATTTCTCATAAAATAAAACCCATATTTTCAAAGCTTCAATCAAGAATCAGCTTATAGCAACCTATTGCATTAAGAACTATTGCTAGAGTGAGCTATTCCTACAAAGAGAGAATTAGCAAGGAAGGTCGGGCCAAGTCAGTTTAGCCACTCCGATGCCTAAGTCAGTCCTTTTAGCAATAGATGATAATGCTATAATTCAGATGATCATGGAAGGAATTTACCCAGCTATTTATAGGTGATGCATGAGACTTTGGGGGCAGAGACGTGCCCTATTAGGAAAATAGACTTCGTGGCATGGATTTAGGTGATTTAGGAGTGATTTTAGGGATAAGGTTTACCCCTTATCCCATTACGCCTTATTAGGCGGCGTATGTGTGACAATTTTGGGCCATCAAGGCCCCTCCGCTCTCTGGGCAGAGACTACGGTGATTATGCTCTTTCTTAATAAAGTATGGCGCCCTGGTCGCCCTTATTCAGGTCGTCCTCATACCATACAGGGGGTCATAACCTCAATCTGGTCGCACCTTTTAGGTGGCTTGGCCCAACGATCCCTTGTTGCTCGTATGTGCCTGGTCGCGTACTCCCAATCCCGGGATCTCGATCTCTCATATATCTTTGACCTCGCT
This sequence comes from Telopea speciosissima, assembly GCF_018873765.1. Taxonomy (NCBI): domain Eukaryota; kingdom Viridiplantae; phylum Streptophyta; class Magnoliopsida; order Proteales; family Proteaceae; genus Telopea; species Telopea speciosissima. The sequence continues at coordinate 43,895,084 of NC_057920.1, forward strand.
CTCTTGGATGGGGATGGTTCTCACTCTCTCTACTCTAGCTCACCCCGGTCCTGATACACATGTTACCCTTCCATTGGCTGGTAGGTTTTATGACGTATCACAAGCCCCCCACTCCTCTGGGCATTCTTGTTCAGGGGAGTTAAACTGACTTGCATGCTTCCGAATGTCTACCCTCACGCATATGAGCGTGATGGTTGATGACTATCAGACGTTTGACGGTCCTCGTCTCGACTGACATGTGGCACTAGGTCATTATGGCGCCTCGAGCAAGGCTACCATCGCTCACGATGTTTGATGTTCCAAACACCATAGGGAAGGTTCAAGACCAACTATCAATACACGGGAGAATTTGGTTTAATATCAGGATGAAATAAAAATATCAGATAATCATTAGGTATTATTATTATTATTATTATTTTCACTTCATATGATGGGAAGGTTCAAAACCAGTTATCAATACAAGGGAGAATTTGGTTTAGTTTCAGGATGAAATGAAAATATCAGCTTACTCTGGGGTATTTTTATTATTATTTTTTTTCACTTCATATGATCACCTCCATGTAGGTCAAGTTACGGTCCATGGGATCATTGTACTCATGTATCAAGCTGGGTCACAAATATTATAAAGTTTGGGTTTTCCTAGGGCGTCCCAAAGTTGCCCTAGAGCATCTATTTAAATTTTAGGGTTTTTTGTGATCACCCATGGGTGCCCTACTGTGATCCAATTAGAGTTTGGTATGAAAAACCAATGCTCAATCCTTCTCTTTCTTTTCCCATAAAATTATGGGATCTATGACAAAGAGAAAAACACATCTCCATTCCATCCCATGGAAAGAGAGATCCAAAGTGGAACTCTTCCACTGTTTTCTCTTCTTCAGTGAGAAGAGTAAACCTGGTGGGTAGTCTAATAGTCTACCCACTGCATCGAAGTTCTTGAGGTGTTAAATTTTTAGTGGGTATGTTGATTGGTCTCACTTCTGGAAGTGAAGTTTCTAAGTTATCCAATAACTCCTCAATGACTGCAGGTTCAGACTTCTTGGTCAACATTTCTTCAAAAAAAATGTAACATGTTTGCTAACAATGACCTTTTGGTCAACTGGGTTATAGAATTAGTAACCTATCATGCCTTTAGGATAAACATGTCAAAGTTCTGGATTCTAACTTGTCTGTCTGTTGCTTTTGCACATGTGCTATGGAACTCATACCCTAAAGTGTCAAGCCCTGCCCCTGACTGGCTGAAATCCAATTGAAGTGCAGGAACCCCTGCCTGAGCTACCGGGAAGTTTATGGAATATCACTCCCATGACAAGAATTGATATGGAAACCATGTGTAGATCATCTTACATTCCTACCAGGAGATGGGTAGCCAACCCCTGCAGTTGTGCAGCTCACAGCCTGATGTATGGTTTGAACCCCAGATAATCTCTCTCCTCCCTATAATGGTGGGACCCACTTATGTAAAATATGTCAAAAACCTCCAATGGGAATGTGGGGACAATACCCTGACCCAGGGTCAAACCCCTGTGCAAGCCCCCTTTGTTTTTAGTTGCTGGAATTCTCTGGGCCATGGCACTGGGCGATGCAGCAAGGCCAAATGACATCGCCCAGTAGCTGTTTTTGGACATTTTTAATTATTATAATTGTGGGGGCCACCCAACATGAACATGGGCACCCTCCACTGATAGAGGGGAGTCTGAGGGACCACCTCATACCCCTGGTTCAGAGTGGACCCCACCAGAGAGCCCAGAATCAGTCAGAATCAGGTTAAAAATGAGTTTTTCATAAAGGACTTAATGGCCAAACAGACCCTAGTCATGGGCTGGCCTATAAATACATGAGCCTTTGACTCATTTCAAGTCTTTGCCTATTGCTCATTTTGTGGGGAGAGAAAGGAGAGGGAAAAGAGAGAAAAGAGAGGAAGGGAAGGAAGAAGAAGGAAGAAGGAAGGAAGGGGAAGGAAGGAGACCTGCTGCAGCCCATTCCAACTTGCAACTGAGCCTCTCCAAGCTCCCACAGGTATAAAATAATACCTATTTATGCCTGTTGTTCTCTTTCCCCCTTTATGTTTTCTGTGTTTCTGCTACCTGGGCAGCCTAAACTAGCTAGGGTATGCCCAGGCTCGGTCCGGATCAACCATGCAGACTTTGTGCATGGTGGATCTGAGATTGTTATTGAAAATGAGCATTTAGATATGCTGTTATGCGGGCCAAATTTAGGCTGTGCCCATCTGCACAGCCAGATGGCCCTACTGAAGCCTAATTTGGAACCCTGGGTGCTGGACAAGGCTGCAGAGACCCAACCCTAGGTGGTTGCAGCCTTGAACCACCAAGATTCATGCATTTCCAGCCATGCATGTGGCTGAAATCAACTCCCAAGCTTAGCCAAAACCCTAAATACTATTCATCTGGGCTGCTTGGGCAGCCAATACCAACGTGATGGTGGATCTACTGGGCGATCAGCCTAGGGCAGATTAGAGGCCATCACAGGGGCTACACAACACCCCTGACATGCAGAGGATCAAGTATAAGCCTAGCCTTGCAAGCCCTGCCTTGGAATCTCAGCCTGCATTGATTCTACAGGCACTAGGCGATGCAGCAACGCCCAGAGACATCGCCCAGTGAGTGAAAGCTTGCTGTATTGATGGACAGACCTGGGAGATCTCACCCAATGGCCCCCTGGACACTGTGGGATGTGGGGAAATGACCAAAATGCCCTTTCCCACATTTACCCTTTATATGGAAATACTTTGGAACCCTTGTGGGCCCTGCAGGTAGGAGGCCTGTTGTGCTTGGTCCTACAGCACAAGCACACCTTGGGTAGCACTGTGACCATGTTCAGACCCTAGGATAGGTACTGACAGCATTAACGACCATTTTGCCCCTATGCCACAAACACTGGTCCATGCACCGGGACATGTACCTAAGGCCCAGTGCAGGGCCCAGTGACTCCAAGTGAACCCTATTGAACCCTGGGACTAACCAGTAAGCTTAGGTCAACCTTAGAGCTAACAGAGGTAGTTTCAAAAGTTTAACATGACAACTTCTAATTTATAACTAGGACTTGATCCCGTGCTCGAGGTCAACGACCAGACAACTACTGGAATTGAACTTGTGACTGGGTACCTAGAGCCAAGTACTGGTGAGTGAATGATGTTATCTTATGTGTATATGAAATCATCATTCTACCGACAATTAAGAAATTGGATTTATAAATGCTATGTTGTTTATTTCTGATTAAATTTCTCAAATCACTGCATAATGACTGTCTATTGATCAACACTGTGAATTCTTATATGATGGAATGTATGTTAGACTAGATGCCGTAGTCGGCTTGGAAATGAGGCCTGTGGTAGCCCGTAATATGGATGTGGTTGACACTGCCCGACTCATACAATGCCATATAGATATGGGGCTAGAAATTCATCACCCGTGCTATGCACCCTTGCCAACAGGGGTTAAGGTGTTGGATAACTGTAAGGACTACCATTAAACCCTAGAGGCATTTACGCCAGGAAGCCTCAGCACAGTTGGGATGCCCCAGGGCAGATTTGCCGGGAAGCCTCAGGCTATAAGCTTGGGAAGCACCGAAAGGTGAGTATAGGAGGAATGCCATATATGATGATTTTGTACCGATACGGGTGAATTGATATTGAGTCGATTACCTCATAGGAGTTAATCCATAGGGCTGGTCAGGCTAACCTTGGTGAACGAATGCGGGAGCTAACTGGTCTTCTCCGATAACTCAATGGGTGTATCGCGGGAAGGGGTTAGAAGCCCGCACTAGGGATACATGTATTGGGGATTATAGTAGCACAGACCTGACTTAGTTGTATTGCCAAGTGGCTAATAATAATCTGGACTTGCATATCATATAGATCATGTGTACTGTGAATTGTGGATGCATATGCTCAATTGATGATGTTATCTGCTCACGAGCTCAGTGGGGCTCACACTCTGTTATGCATTATTTTTCTTAGATGATCCTGCAGGCGGATGCCACTGTGGCATGGCGGGCTATCTCGAGGAGGAGAGTCCTAATTATTACGACGATCTTGGTATGGACCCCGATGGAGGTCATACCGATTCTGCGCATGTTCTCGGTGGTCATTACGGATGAAGACCATTGAAGCATGCTCGTGATGTTTTTGTTTGGGGACTCCTTTTTGGGTTTTCAGGAGTTATCCCCGTTCTGACTCTGGCTTGTTAGTAGTTTTACTTTCTTCTTTTTAGGGGTTGAGTATGCTCCCCCTATTTAGATGTATATATATAGTTCTGTACTTATCAGTTTCGTTTTCTTATTTGTGGGTTGTTGGGGGATGTACAAATTGGTCTATGTATATGATATCACCGTTTCCCCGTATTGCTATGCTTCCTTTTATAATTGTTAGTTGATGTTTTGTGCGACACTCTGATCTTGCTTATGGTAAGTGATGGTTGTGACTCCATAATTAGTAAGCACAGCTTTTAGATCCGTGGGATTTGGTGGATTGTCGATATGTAATTTGGGTCACCTACCTAACCCGTCCAGGGGGTGGTTTGCGGTGTGACAGAGCTTGGTATCAGAGCGTGAGGCTCTTCTTACTGTTATGGAGTGCAGAGTAGGGTAATAAGTTATAAAAATAAAATAAAACATGTAATAACTAAAAGCCACAAGGGAGGTGGATGTAAATAAAAATAAGATATAAAATTCCACTAGATAAAGAGAATGTGGCTAAGCCACTACATCAGTTTGAAACAGAAATACACTGGTAATTACAAAACACTGACACATGCCCACATTACACAAATATTTACATCAACGGTTACATAAAGTAAATAAAAGAAAGCAGTGCAGCTAGACTAAGTACAATACAAGGAAAAAGAAAAGTACATGAACTGAAATAAAAAAAGAAGATAAGCTAAACCACATAGAAAAAAGTCTGGAACTGAAGGGAACTACTCTGTAGGAGGCAAGTCGCTGGGTGGAGGCTGTGTCTGTCGTGAGTCAACTCTATAGAACCTATCCCAGAAGTCAAGACGCTGCTCTATAGAATCCACCCTGTGCTCTACGGAAGTGAAGCCCTGATCCACTCTAGTCGACAAGGTAGTAAGCTGAGTGTGAACTGGCTGGCACCGGCTATCTCATAAGCTGGAAGGTCAATGAATGGTGTGTCAAAACCCTCCAAATCCTTTGCACCTATCCCCTGCTCCTCTCCAATCTGACCCTCATCCTGTGTACCACCAATGTCGCCCTATGCATCACCACCCAGACCTTTACCCTGCTACTCATCTACTGGTGGCATCGGCTCCTCACCTACAACTAGATCCTCTCCAGGCACTTTCATCCTCAATATGGAGGTTTTATCTATGGGCCTAGATCTAGCCCTATCAATGAACTCTCCCTCCAGTGGAACTCCAAAGTGTCAAAAAACTAAGGTGAGAAACTTCCCATAAGGAAGGTTCCCATCGGCTGGGTTCCTGGCATGATAGAGCATGACCTGGAGCAGTAAATATGGAAGGTTGATGATTGGACCTCCCTGACCAGCTCCTAGTAAGCAGTAGGTAATGTATGCCCTCATCATAGAAATACTGTCCTTGTTTCCACTCTTAGGGTAAATATTGTAGGTTACACACTTACTAATCACTCTAGCACTAGGTCTGTAGGCAGTCTCTGATTTGGGAGTGTTCCTTGAACCTGTCAGTGCCTCAAATATTGTCCTCCTAGTCTCAAGGGAGAACATCTTGGATATATCCATGTGGGGCTGATAATAAACCCTCTCACCAGTGTCAGGCAAACCCAAAATCCTTGCCAATAGGGCAGTGGTCAGCATGATGTCCACCCCCTTCACCCTACTCTCTATCCCAAACTCCTGTGCGCTCGAAGGCACCAGGTTACAATAGAAATACCAAACCAATTTGGGATAACATGGCTTGGTGGGGGACAACATCGATGCCCAACCTGGGGCATTAAATCGGTCATAGAGGCCATACTGCTCGAAGTCCTCAACTCGCAATACCCGACCATTCACTATTTTCACATCTCTGAAGTTGACCCAGTCTCTAGAGTGCTCGTACCTGGAGAACAAGAATTGGTCAAATCCGGGTTCCTCTGGAGAGGAATCGTCCCCTGAAGAAGAAGCAGGCACTGTGGAGGCAGAACTCTCTGATTCCACCCATAGCCTCTTTTGGGCTACTGATTTCCATGTAGTACGGCGGCTTGTAGACATTTTCTACAAGAAGTAACAAAAATGTGTTGGTTAGGGCAAGGAAAAGAAGAGAAAACCTAACCTAGGAACCGATCCAAAGAAGTAAATGCCTAAATAGGTAAATGTAGGAAAGAAACTTAATTGGGCACGTGTAGGATCGCAAATAGCCCGAGCAAATGTCAAATTTAGTGTAGAAGTGGTCCCCTCACCCTCCAAGAACTTCTCCCAAGTGTTTAGAGAGGTTTAGAGTGAAATAGGAACCAAATGGGGCCCTCTCGGACTTAAAAACCCTGCGCCTGATTCTCTGGGCAATGGCACTGGGCGATGTGGCAACGCCCAGAGACATCGCCCAGTGATGCAAATCCTGCTATTTTGATGTTTTTGCTTATGGAAATTTGGAATATGCCCAAATTATCCCCAAATAACACAAGGACAAAAAAAATAATATATAAAGACCTTATAATAATTAAAAAATATATATAATAATATAATTTGACCTAAGAACCTTGGTTTCATAAGGTCAAGAAGGTGGAAATACTACAAGTGTGTTGGTAGAACACATAGGCAACTAGGGACAAGATATATTGCTAAATTAAAATAAGTGTAGTATATCTATATACATATGAATATGTTTATACCTAATTATAGGCTATGGTGAGTATAGCTACTATATGCTTGTATATTGTAATGTACAAACTGTTTGGAATGGTTTTATGCAAACCAAACCTAGCTATATAAGTTATTGGGGTATAAAGGAAATTACGTGAGGAGAGTGTAGGAATACCTTAATCCAGGCTTAGGTTAGGTGAAACTAGGACCTAATAGGAGCCCTAGCTAACCGGACACCTAGATGTTAAGGCACCTCGAGCTAACCCAAAAGTTAGAATGGATGACCCTGATTATTTAGAAATCTTGCTGACATGTACTTAATTCTTTCAATTAAGCATGTCTGATGTCTGGAATCATTTGATGATAGGAAACACTAACTCAGGCAAGGCTGGAAACCCCGGCAACATGCTTTACATTAGGCACCTACGTGAGATGCTGAGAAGGATACGAGCAATTTTGCCCCGAGTAGAGAACCGATTAGACTTTTACCTAGCCATTGCTGCGACTAGAGGACCAGAAGTGCAAGATTATTTCCTGTATTTAGCTGATGAAGTGAGGATTGACCTAGAGTATTTACTAGAGATGCAGTATGAGTACGGGAAGCAGTTGGAGCTGTTGGCCTGCTAGTTCAGGTAACTAAATAAAAGCTTTTTATTTAAAAAATTTGAAGACTTGCATATAATGTCATGCATAGCATACTCTAGCATAAAATGTTTAAGAAAGTGAAACCTAAAACACTTAATGAGACACACTACATAATGAACAAAGATAATGTATCTAACAAACAACCTTACTGGTATGACCCTTAAACTCACTGGAAATGTGGACTAAGTTTGTACCTACCCTAGATGGAAAGTAATTTTGACCTGCGAGAATGTGAACGAAATCCTGAACATGCTCCTCTTTATAGAGAAGCCATAATGGTCAACACAAGGAAAGGTTCTCGTGGTGGTCGCAAAGGGAAGCAACCTCGTATCATATCGGAGGTTGAGCTATCTGTTGGTACTAAGGCACAGAACTCTGAGGCATCAACTGCTTCATTAGAGGCACCAATGGCTGCTCAAGCCACTGCTGCTGCACCTCAGCCTAATGTGGCGACCGGTGACATGACTGCACTCATGACTACAATGATGTAACCATGCAACAACAACAAGATTTGCTTGGTTAGATGTCTACACAGTTTACAACTTTGATGCATGAATGCACGGCACCAACACCACCACCCAACCCACCCGTACAGTTTCCACCACTCGTACCTCGCTACGTGGAGGAAAATTCTACCGCCAAAGTAATGGAGAGGTTCAAGAAACTCCAACCACCTGCATTTTCAAAAATAAATTCTGAAACAATGTAGCCAGAGCGGTGGATCAGTGCCCTTGAAAAAACATTTGATGTCCTTAAGTGTACAGACGCACAAAAGATTATATGTGCGGGTTATCAACTGCAGAATGAAGCCGAAGCTTGGTGGAAGGCGACTAAGCCAAATCTCGAAGCCACTCATCCAAATCCCACATGGGAACAATTTAAAGAGGTTTTCTTCAAGAACTACTTCCTGGAAAGCTTCAAGGATAGGAAAGAGATTGAATTCAATATGCTGGTGCAAGGAAATAAGTCAGTGTTGGATTATCAACAGCGGTTTGAGGATTTATTTCATTTTGCCCCGGAGGACATAAAAGGGGAAGTTAGTAAGGTGAAGAAATTTGAGAAGGGACTTAGAACCGAGGTCGGCTCAGTATTGTCAATCATGGATATCCAAGACTATGCTTGGATGGTCAACAAAGCTAAGACCATGGAAGATACGTTGAAAGAGAAAGAGAAGGAAAAAGCTATGACGTCGCCTGGGTTGAACAAAAGGACAAATAATTTCCAACCCTATGGATGGCCAAATAAGGCTTATCAAGGAACAAGTTCAAGCCCAAGTCAGACTCAGTACCGTAGGCCAATCGTAGGTCAGAACCCTTTCCGCCCCACATTCAATCGATCTGCTCAGCCGATGATGAGTCAAACGACGACAGCAGCCACACCAGCCCGACCTACAACAAGTCAAGGAAGTCAAGCCTCGACACCTGCTGCTATATCCTACAAGTGCTATGTGTGTAACAAAGAAGGGCACCTAGCCAGAGATTGTAGATCATGTGGATATAGCAATAACGCACCGAATCAGCCTTGCGCTAGACCTTTTCAGCCACGTGACAATCGGACATGAGGAAAGGTGTTTACAGTGACAAATGAAGAAGCCGAGGCGAATCCTAACGTAATGACAGGTATGTTTGTTGAACACTACTAACTTGTAAGAGCTTATTGGCTTACCTAGTGTAACCTAAATTACCTATAAACCCTAGGTACCCTGTGCGTCTCAACTTTACCCGCGCGAGTATTATTTGACTCGGGCGCGACCCATTCTTTTGTCTCGATGACCTTTGAAAGTAGGATGCAAGACCAACCGAGAGACATAGGGCATGAGTTAGTAGTCAGCACATCGACAGGGAGTGTCATGAGTTTGAAGGAAGTATATGACCCCTGCCAGATTGAAATTGGTGGAAGGAAGCTAACCGCACGACTGATAAAGATGGACATCAATGACTTCGACGTGATATTAGGCATGGATTGGCTATCCGCCTATAGAGCAAACGTCATGTGTGCGGAGAAGAAAATAGTATTTATAATAGGCGATGGGTCAAGTTTCACCTATCAAAGTGAACCCAGGAAGAAATCCAAGAAGGTAACCTTATCAGCCCTCCAAGTGCGAAAGTTACTTGACGATGGATGCCAAGGCTTTTTGGCCACGGTGATAGACACGAAGGCAAAGGTAAAACCCTTGGAGGAACTAGAGGTCATCAGAGAATTTCTTGATGCTTTTCCAGAAGATCTGACGCAATTACCACCTGACCGTGATATAGAATTCACAATTGATCTGATTCCTGGTGCAGCCCCGGTATCGAAGGCCCCATATCGGATAGCGCCAATCGAACTAAAGGAGCTGCAGTTACAACTTCAAGATTTACTGAAGAAGGGATTTATACGACCTAGTGTGTCACCCTGGGGAGCACCCGTGTTGTTCGTTAAGAAGAAGGACGGTAGTATGCGGCTATGTATCGACTACCATAAGCTGAATAAGCTGACCATCAAGAATCGATACCCGTTGCCGCGCATTGACGATCTATTTGACCAACTGCAAGGAGGAAGAGTTTTCTCCAAAATCGATCGATCTTAGATCGGGATACCATCAACTGAAAATCAAAAGTGGTGATATCTACAAGACGGTGTTTCGGACCCGATACAGACATTATGAATTCCCAGTTTTATCGTTCGGTTTTACCAATGCCCCCGCTACATTCATGGATATGTTGAATAGGCTATTCCATGACGTATTGGATAAGTTCGTCATTGTGTTCATTGACGACATCCTGGTGTATTCCAAGAATGAAGAGGAACATGCTCAGCACCTCACCTTCGTGCTGTAACGATTGTAGGAACACCAACTTTACGTCAAGTTCAGCAAGTGTGAATTTTGGCTTCACCAAATTGGATTCCTAGGACACATCATCACCAAAGACGACATTCAAGTAGACCCAGATAAGGTGAAAGCGATTCTTGAGTGGGAGACCCCAAAGAGTGCCACTGAGATCTGAAGTTTCTTAGGACTGGCTGGATATTACCGCCAATTTATTGAGAATTTCTTGCGAATCTCGACGCCAATGATAAAACTCACCAAGAAAGGTGCCAAGTTTGAATGGAATGAAGCATGCGAGAAAAGTTTTCAGGAATTAAAGAACTGCCTAGTGTTGGCTCTGGTTCTGACCATTCCGGATGGCACTGGAGGAATGGTGGTATACACTGACGCATCCAGAACAGGTTTGGGAGGCGTTCTAATGCAAAGAGGGAAGGTAGTTGCTTATGCCTCTAGACAATTAACAGAACACGAGAAGAACTACCCCACCCATGATTTAGAAGTGGCGGCGGTAGTCTTCGCATTGAAGATATGGCGGCACTACTTGTATGGTGAGAAGTGTGAAATTATCAGCGATCATAAAAGTTTGAAGTACTTTTTCACCCAGAAGGAGTTAAATATGAAACAAAGACGGTGGTTGGAATTGGTAAAGGATTATGATTGTGAAATCCAATACCACCTTGGCAAAGCCAATGTTGTGGCCGATGCCCTAAGAAGAAAATCTCAGGCAGCAACTCTCGCTTCCCTAGTTGTAACCGAACAGCTGTATGAAGAAGCTCAGAAGTTTGATTTAGAGATGGTCATTGAAGGAACGACTATGCAATTAGCAGCCATGGATTTACAGCCATCGATCCGAGAAGAGATAATTGCGAAGCAACCATTGGACCCTGAAATAGCCAAAATCATATCGAAAGTTCAACAAGGCATCCATAAGGATCCAGATTTTTCTTTAGCCCAAGATGGTGCATTGAAGTTTTGAGATAGATTGTGCGTGCCAGATGATTATGATGTCCAAGACCGAATTCTCAAAGAGGCACACAATTCACCCTATATAATACACGCTAGCAGTACAAAAATGTATAAAGATTTGAAGAAGTATTATTGGTGGATAGGCATGAAGGAGACTATAGCCATATACGTGTCTAGATGCCTCACCTGTCAAAAGATAAAGGCGGAGAGACACCGACCATATGGTTTATTGTAGCCACTACCGATACCTGAGTAGAAATGGGAAAGAATCATAATGGATTCGTAATAAATCTGCCTAACACCAGAAAAGGAATGAATGGGGTATGGGTAATTGTAGACGGACTAACTAACGCAGCTCACTTCATACCAATCAAGATAAGTTACCCCATGGATAAGCTTGCCCAGATATATATTGAGAATATAGTCTGCTTACATGGTGTGCCTGTCAGTATTGTATCTGACAAAGATCCTCGTTTCACCTCAAGGTTTTGGAGGAGTTTACAGAAGGCACTGGGAACTCAACTAAATCTTAGTACAACTTTCCATCCACAGACGGACGGACAATCAGAAAGAACTATCCAGACATTGGAAGATATACTCCGCGCTTGTGTTTTGAAAATGAACGATAGTTGGGATGCCCACATACCCTTGGTGGAATTTACATAGAATAATATCTATCACACCACCATTGGCATGGCACCATTTGAAGCTCTATATGGACGAAAGTGCCCACACCACTGTATTGGGACGAGGTCGGTGAACGGAGATACCTTGGACCTGAGATTATTCAAGTGACCTGTAATAAGGTTGATGTTATAAGGGAGAAGATCAAGGCAGCCCAGTCAAGGCAAAAAAGTTATGCGGATAATCGAAGGAAAGACATTGAATTTGAAATCGGAGAAAAAGTATTCCTTCGGGTGTCACCAACCAAGGGACTACTACGTTTTAACAAGAAGGGTAAACTAAGCCCAAGAATCATTGGCCCCTATGAAATACTCGATAGAGTTGGGTCCGTAGCATACCGATTGGCACCACCGCCCTCACTGTCGAATGTCCACAATGTTTTTCATGTGTCGATGTTGAGGAAATACATTAATAATCCGGCACATGTACTACCAAGTGAACCTGAGCAATTGGACGTGGACATGACCTACGAAGAGCAACCTACAGAAATATCAAACAGGAAGGAACATAACCTCCGTAACCGCACAATCACATTTGTGAAGGTTTGATGGGGAAACAATCCTGTGGAAGAAGCTTTATGGGAGCGTGAGGAAGAAATGAAAGAGAAATATCCTCAACTCTTTGGATTACAAGGTGAGCAAATTTTGGGGATGAAATTTTTGTAAGGTGGGGAGAAATGTCAAACCCTGCCCCTGACTGGCTGGAATTCGATTGAAGTGCAGGAACCCTTGCCTGAGCAACCGGGAAGTTTGTGGAATATCACTCCCGTGACAAGAATTGATATGGAAACCATGTGTGGATCATCTTACATTCCTACCAGGAGATGGGTAGCCAACCCCTGCAATTGTGCAGCTCACAGCCTGATGTATGGTTTGAACCCCAGGTAATCTCTCTCCTCCCTATAATGGTGGGACCCACTTATGTAAAATATGTCAAAAACCTCTAATGGGCATGTGGGGACAATACCCTAACCTAGGGTCAAACCCCTGTGCAAGCCCCCTTTGTTTTCAGTTGCTGGAATTCTCTGGGCCATGGCACTGGGCGATGCAGCAAGGCCCAATGACATCGCCCAGTGGCTGTTTTTGGACATTTTTAATTATTATAATTGTGGGGGTGTAGACACCACATTTTGACACCTTGGAAGTGTGTCTTGGCAATGATGGACCCTAAATCTAGGTGGCGACTCCCATTTTCCCATTTCTTTCTTTCCCCTGGGTGCACGCCAGCGACTCTCCATCCGTTGTACCTACAGGGGGCCACCCAACATGAACATGGACACCCTCCATTGATAGAGGGGAGTCTGAGGGACCACCTCATACCCCTGGTTCAGAGTGGACCCCACCAGAGAACCCAGAATCAGTCAGAATCAGGTTAAAAATGAGTTTTTTAAAAAGGACTTAATGGCCAAACAGACCCTAGTCATGGGCTGGCCTATAATTACATGAGCCTTAGGCTCATTTCAAGTCTTTGCCTACTGCTCATTTCATGGGGAGAGAAAGGAGAGAGAAAAGAGAGAAAAGAGAGGAAGGGAAGGAAGAAGAAGGAAGAAGGAAGGAAGGGGAAGTAAGGAGACCTGCTGCAGCCCATTCCAGCTTGCAACCGAACCTCTCCAAGCTCCCACAGGTATAAAAAAATACCTGTTTATGCCTGCTGTTCTCTTTCCCCCCTTTATGTTTTTTATGTTTTTGCTCCCTGGGCAGCCTAAACTGGCTAGGGTATGCCCAGGCTTGGTCTGGATCAACCATGCAGACTTTGTGCATGGTGGATCTGAGATTGTTATTGAAAATGAGCATTTAGATATGCTGTTATGCTGGCCAAATTCAGGCTGTGCCCATCTGCACTACCAGATGGCCCTACTGAAGCCTGATTTGGAACCCTAGGTGCTGAACAAGGCTGTAGAGACCCAACCCTAGGTGATTGCAGCCTTGAACCACCAAGATTCATGCATTTCCAGCCCTGCATGTGGCTGAAATCAACTCCCAAGCTTAGCCAAAACCATGAATACTATTCATCTGGGCTGCTGGGGCAGCCAATACCAGCCTGATGGTGGATCTACTGGGTAATCAGCCTGGGGCAGATTGGAGGCCATCACAGGGGCTCCACAACACCCTTGACATGCAGAGGATCAAGTATAAGCCCAGCCTTAAAGCCCTGCCTTGGAATCTCAGCCTGCATCGATTCTACAGGCACTGGGCGATGCACTAGGCGATGCAGCAACTCCCAAAGACATCGCCCAGTGAGTGAAAGCTTGCTGTATTGATGGACAGACCTGGGGGATCTCACCCAATGGCCCCTTAGACACTGTGGGATGTGGGGAAAGGACCAAAATGCCCTTTCCCAAATGTATCCTTTATTTGGAAATACTTTGGAACCCTTGTGGGCCCCGCAGGTAGAAGGAGGGTTGTTGTGCTTGGTCCTACAGCACAAGCACACCTTGGGCAGCACTGTGACCATGTTCAGACCCTAGGCAGGTACTAACAGCATTAATGACCATTTTGCCCCTATGCCACAAACACTGGTCCATGCACCGGGATATGTACCGAAGGCCCAGTGACTCTAATTGAACCCTATTTAACCCTGGGACTAACCAGTAAGCTTAGGTCAACCTTAGAGCTAACAGAGGTAGTTTCAAAAGTTTAACATGACAACTTCTGATTTATAACTAGGACTTGATCCCGTGCTCGAGGTCAACGACTTGACAACTGCTGGAACTGAACTTGTGACTGAGTACCTAGAGCCAAGTACTGGTGAGTGAATGATATTATCTTATGTGTATATGAAATCATGATTCTGCTGGCAATTAAGAAATAAATGTTGTGTTGTTTATTTCTGATTAAATTACTCAAATCACTGCATAATGACTGTTTGTTGATCAACACTGTGAATTCTTGTATGATGGAATGTATGTTAGACTAGATGCCGTAGTCGGCTTGGAATTGAGGCCTACGGTAGCCCGTAATATGGATGCGGTTGACACTGCCCGATTCATACGATGCCATATAGACATGGGGCTAGAGATTCATCACCCGTGCTACGCACCCTTGCCAATAGGGGTTAAGGTGTTGGATAACCGTGAGGACTACCATTAAACCCTAGAGGCGTTTACGCTGGGAAGCCTCAGCACAGCTGGGATGCCCCAGGGTAGATTTGTCGGGAAGCCTCAGGCTATAAGCTTGGGAAGCACCGAAAGGTGAGTTTGGGCGAAATGCCATATATGATTTTGCACCGGTACGGGTTAATTGATATTGAGTCAGTTACCTCATGGGAGTTAATCAAGAGGGCTGGTCAGGCTGACCTTAGTGAACGAATGCGGGAGCTGACTGGTCCTCTCCGACAACTCAATAGGTGTATCATGGGAAGGGGTTAGAAGCCCGCACCAGGGATACATGTATTGGGGATTGTAGTAGCACAAACCTGACTTAGTTGTATTGCCAAGTGGCTAATAATAATCTGGACTTGCCTATCATATAGATCATGTGTACTGTGAATTGTGGATGCATATGCTCATATGATGATGTTATTTTCTCACGAGCTCAGTGGGGCTCACACTCTGTTATGCATTGTTTTTCTTTAGATGATCCTGTAGGTGGATGCCGTTGTGGCATGGTGGGCTATCTCAAGGAGGAGAGTCCTAATTATTATGACAATCTTGGTATGGACCCCAACGGAGGTCATACCAATTCTGCGTACGTTCTCGGTGGTCATTGCGGATGAAGACCATTGAAGCGTGCTCATGATGTTTTTGGTTGGGGACTCCTTTTTGGGTTTTCAGGAGTTATCCCCGTTCTGACTCTGGCTTGTTAGTAGTTTTACTTTATTCTTTTTGGGGGTTGAGTATGCTCACCCTGTTTATATGTATATATGTA
The DNA here is from genome assembly GCF_018873765.1 of Telopea speciosissima. Taxonomy (NCBI): domain Eukaryota; kingdom Viridiplantae; phylum Streptophyta; class Magnoliopsida; order Proteales; family Proteaceae; genus Telopea; species Telopea speciosissima. The sequence goes on from NC_057920.1 coordinate 43,910,847, forward strand.
GTTCTGTACTTATCAGTTTCATTTTCTTGTTTGTGGGTTGTTGGGGGATGTACAAACTAGTCTATGTATATGATATCACCGTTTCCCCGTATTAGTATGCTTCCTTTTATAATTATTAGTTGTTGTTCTCTGCGCCACTCTGATCTTGCTTATGGTAAGTGATGGTTGTGACTCCATAGTTAGTAAGCACTACTTCTAGATCCGTGGGATTTGGCGGATTGTCGATATGCAATCTGGGTCACCTACCTAAGCCGTCCAGGGGGTGGTTTGGGGTGTGACATAAGGTGTTGTATGCTGGGCTTATGCCCATTCCACAACTCAAAGGGTGTCTTAGCTACAGACTTAGTTGGAACCCTATTCAAGATATAGATAGCCGTTTTCAAGGCAAACCCCTAGAAAGAAAGAGGTAGTTTACTATAAGTGAGCATCGTCCAGACCATATCCAATAAAGTTCGACTGCATCGTTCGGACACACTATTTTTGCTGTGGTGTTCTTTGATTAGTTAATTAATTAACTATCCCTTGTGAAGTGAGATATTTCTTAAATTCATCCGATAGATATTCCCCTCCACGATCTGATCGTAAGGACTTGATGCGTTTATCGAGCTATTTTTTGACCTCGACTTGAAATTCTTTGAATTTATCAAAGGCCTCCGATTTTCTACGCATCAAGTAGATATAACCATATCTAGAGTAGTCATCAATGAATGTTATGAAATACTCAAATTCATACATTGGTTGTATATTTATGGGTCCACACGCATCAGTATGTATCAACTCTAACAGATCTGTGGCTCTAGTACCTTCATTGCTAAAGGGTTTTTTGATCATCTTGCCCTGAAGGCATGACTCATAGATAAGGAATGGTTCTACCCTCGGACTCTCTCAAGGCCCATCCCTTACCAATCTACTGATTCAGTCTAAGTTAATATGATCTAATCTTAGATGCCACAGATACGTTGAGTTCACTGAAGCTGCATTACGTTTCAAATCAACATTCGAAACAACATTTGTTCTAATAAGGCAATTCGGGAAATATAATCCACTATGCAAATATACATATGTCACAAAAGATTTATTAAATTGAATAACTAATTTAGAATTAAAGGAAAAACTATATCTGTCCAAAACAAGTATTGAAACTGAAATAATCTTCTTCTTAAAAGAGGGTACATAGTAACAACCCTTTAAAACTAAATTAACAGAACTAAAATTTAAAGTAAAAGTCCCAATAGCCATCGCCATGGCTCCAGCTCCAATGCCCATCTGAAGAGGCACCTCATTTCTTTCCAGTTTCCTTATCTCCTTGAACCCTTGTAATACATTGCAAATGTGAACAGTGGAACCACTATCCACCAATTAATAATTGGTTGGTTCAAAGGACAAATTAGACTCATAAAGAATATAAACATCACATGTACCTTCTTTGGTAGCCTCTGTGTTGTTGGCTTCTTTTCTTTCATAGTGGCAAGGAATGCACGACAGTTTCTTTTCCAATGACCCTACTTGTAATAGAAGCACTTGCCTTTAGCTTTCTTAGTGCCAAACTTCCCACCCTTGGACCCTTATTTCCCTTTTCTTCTTCTTCCCATTTGAAGAAGGCTTCACATCAGTAGCATGAACCTCAGGCTTATCCTTTTTCAAGGTGGTTAATGCTTTTACCAGTGCATTATCCTATCTGACATCTTGTAAGACATCTTAAAGGATGCATAGGCAGAAGTGAGTGATGCCAAGATAACATCAATCTTGTACCGCAGATCAAATCTGATCCCCATGGATTCCAATTTCTCAAATAGATTAATCATTTTCATAACATGGTCCATCACTAGAGTCCCTTGGGACATCTTATAGTTATGGATCTGACTCACTACATCAGAGTGTGCATGTGTTAGCTACCTGCTGAATAATTTAGCAAGCTTATCCATTTAACCCCCTGAGGTATGTATATCCATGATTGAGTTCAATATTCATTTTTCCAATGATCCTAGGATGTAAAGTGATGCCTTGATGTCCATCTTAAGGAAACCTTGCATCTCCTCATATGCCTCAAAATCATTTGCGTCAAGTTAAGGAGGAACTTATTCATCAAGAACCATGCAAAGACCTTCTACAGTCAGGAACAATTTAATGCTCCGGTACCAATCAACATAGTTTGTACCATTTAATTTGTATTTGCTAATAAGCATTAATAGGTTGGAATTAACAGAAGTCATTGAATTAGAATCTACACAAGTACAAGTAACAACAAACGCATATTAATAACCATTGATAAATATTTGAGAATACACATCAGTGGTCTCTCATAATTTAGGTCTCCCTCATAACCCAAAAATGAATTGGATACCTACAACCCTTGCATGTATAACTTACCCTGTTGGGAATCATTATACACACCGTGATAGTATGGATTATCTGTTTGCCTCATGGGCTTCCAATATTTTTGGCCACCTGGGTATCATGTCCAGATTCTGTCGGCTGACATACACTCAAGTCATGCATACACTTATTGCATTAGTTCGAATCATGGAATCATGAAAGATGGCCCACTGTCCCAATCCCCTCTCACTATCCATATCCTAACGTATCTAGATAGAGATAAATGTAGATAACCATGTGATAATAAGCCTGACAATGTCCTGTAGGCGTATGCAGGGTCATATCACACAACCTTAACTTTTACCTTTAATAGGAGGCCATGGATATGCCTATTAACTTAAACTAATCCATACCATACATATATTGTCATCAAAGAGGGATATCAATCAACTCTCACATATATATCATGGATGGAATCAAATAACATAATTAATCAATATTAATTATAAATGATTATGGGATGACAACATTTTTATTAGAAGTAATTAAAAATCCCTCCCAATAAAAATTTAAATCTAATAAACTTCAAGGGTCCAAGGATATAACTTGCTTTAACTCGATCACCTCTTCCGTCCCGTCTTTCTCCAAAGTTGGCGATCATCATCTCCATAAACTTTAAAGACATATGGATCATAATCAACATGCTTTGGAAAATCTCATCTCCTCTAAAAATTACAATGGAAACCTAGAAAAAATTCTGTACACTTTTCTTTCCATAATTAAGAACCTCCATAGAGAAACGAACCTACCATTTTGGGCTATCCACGAGGTGGAGTACATTTGTTTATAAAAAAAGATAGAGGAAAAAAGAGAACGAGAGAAGCATCACATCTACCCATTAAACCCCATTAATTTAAATTCATGCGATAAATAACCATCCACATTATTAGATAGCCAATCCCATAATCACATCAACAATGCAATATTATGTATGGGGCCTACAATCATATGGATCATTCCAAAAATAAAACATCACATCTCATGTGAAAACATGTAATCAAATCCACAATAAAATCAAATTTATTCCCAAGTGGGTGAAAGGAAGAATCTCTTTACCCATCCTCTTCCTCCAATCCACAAAATAATAAAACAAATAAAATATTTTGTTTTACATTTTTTATTAATTTTTTAGAGGGAAAAACACTACCAAATACACCGAGCAGCAGTCGCACACATACAGCACAGCTGGGTAGCAACACAGGGCTCGCGCAGCCTGCACAGAGCCAGACCGTGCGCAGGCTGTGTTGAGGAAAAGACCTTATACATAAACTTCAAGTCATCTATCATGATGATATAGAGGTTTTGATGATAACAAATAAAACTATATTGTACTAACTCTTGTTTAAGATATTTAGATAAGAGCTTAGCACCAAGTGAGGGGGAGCATGGACTCAATTCAAGTGTCTGATGATCAAAGCTACTTTCAAAGACATGAAATGAAGAAATAAGCTTTGAAGATAAAGACCAAGTCAAGATAGAAGATCTTGCATTAAAGACTTTCAGGAAAAGTTTAAGTCTAGAAGATTTCAAGTTGTACTATTTTGTAAAATCATTTGTTAAAATCAAAATTAATGTAATGCATATACACACACATACATGCATATAGAATGACTTTAGGAGGTTATAATAACCTCAATTCATATGACCAAATTCATTTGGAAATCCCCGAGGTAGTCCATCAAAGGCCTTAGTTCATTTAAGCAGAAATTAACTAATCCGGTATACCGGATCCTTAAACGGCGTACCGGATCAGTTATGATCTCAAGAAATAGCCTACTGTAGCCTTTTGGCGCACACTGAATTGTGATCCAGCATACCGGATCAAAGGCTTGATGTGTTTTATCTTGAACCGGCATACCGGATTATGATCCAGCATACCGAATCAGACATAACTATTAGAATTTAACCGTTATACCAAAGATCATTTAAGGAAATTTGGTGTACCGGCATACCAAATTAGGAATCGATATACTGGATTAATACTGTCTAATCCAATCCGATCTTAAGACAGTTTATAAATTTATTAGACCTACCTAGCCTATAAATAGACTCTTGTTTAAGGCTTTAATCACTACTATTAATCAGCATCATTAAGAGCCTTCATTACAAGCATTCATTGCAATAGCATCAAGTGAGCCTTCATTGATTGTAAACATCAATTCATCACAAAGCTCACACACTCAAGCTCCTCTACCTCATTTAGCTTCAAGCTCCAAGGGTGGAAGGTAGCTTACACATTTTTTAAGGTCGAGGTAACCCTTTTATTAGTAATTTTTTATTATGTGTTAATTGAGTCTTCTTGCTTGGAATCAATATTGGTTGAGTCCTCTTGCTCAAAATCAAGAGTAGTGTTCAGTCTTCTTGTTCTCAATCAAGATTTGTACAAGTTCTCTTGCTCATTATCATGATTCTTTTTAGTGGAATTCTCTCTAAGGTAAGAAGAGTGGATGTTGGCAAGTTTTTTCCGAACCACTATAAATCTCTATGTTATCTGTGCAATTTAATTGTTTCTTATTGATAATATTTTTTATTTTCGCATAAGTTTTTATTTTTCACTACCGGCACCTATTTACCCCCCTAGGTGAATACACATTTGGGTTCAGAGCGGGAGCTCAAGACCTTGATTGTTTTAATCTTATTAAGAGTTAAAGATCATGGGATCTTCTGTCAATCAAAAAATTGAAAGATACAACATTACCTGACCACTCTTCTTTGAAGGAGAAGGATTTTTCTATTAGAAAAAAATCGCTTCAAAAATTTTGTTTGTGTCAATACAATTGATGCTTGGGAAGTTATTGAAAATGGACCATATACCATAGACAAACCCAAAGAAGAATGGACTACCGCTGATAAAGAAAAAATCCAACTTAACTATGTAGCAATAAGCTATATTCAATGTGCTTTGGAAGAAAAAGAATACAATAGAACTTGCATGTGCGACTCAGCTAAGGAGATGTTTGACAAGTTCGTTGTAACCTATGAAGGTACCTCGAAGGTCAAACAGTCTAAAATAGATATGCTTGTTAATAAATATGAATTGTTTAAAATAAAAAATGATGAGGATATCTATGTTATTTTACTCGTTTCACTAATATTATGAACAAGTTGAAAGGTTTGGGTAAGATCTATTCAAACGGAGAAAATGTAAGAAAGATCTTGAGATCTCTTTCCAAGGAATGGAGATCCAAAACAACGGCCATCAAAGAATCAAGAGATATCGACAAGTTGAGCCTAGATGAGCTATTGGGATTACTCCAAACTCTCAAAATGGAACTCAAACTAGACACCAAGAAAGATGAACCAAAAGAATCTAAGAAGAAAGTCGTTCATTTAAATCATGCTACGAAATCAGTGATGATGAAGAAGAACTTTCTGATGATGAGATTACCCATCTCTCAAAGAAGTTTTCAAGATTCCAGAAGAATAAAGACAAAACTTCATTCAGTATGAGGAGATTCTCTAAGGACCAGAAAGGTAAGAGTATTTCCAAAGATAATACTGATTCCTCTTCAAAAGACATTATTTTCTTGGAGTGTAGAAAATCAAGACACAATAAGGGAGACTGTCTGAAAATAAAAAAATACAAAAAGATATACAAAGCCGAACACTCATTTGATTCAAGTGATGAACAAGAGGAAGACGAAGAATCTCAAGAAGAAGAACAAACCAATCCTGCACTCATGGTTCTTGAAGATGAAGAAACCAAAATGAGGTAACCCCCACATCTCCATTTCATAAGAATAAAGATTTCATAGAATTAGAAGAAGCATTTGAAGACCTTTATCAAAGTAGTATGGAATTGACAACCAAAAAGAATCTCTTAGAAGAGATCAATATCCTTAAAGATCAAAATATGACTTTAACTTCACAAGTTAAAGACTTGGAAGAAGAAAAAGAAAAGTTGTGTAAAGTCTTAGAATCTTTTACTAATAGTAAAAAGAACCTTGACATTTTACTAGGATCTTCATCCAAAGCACCTTTTAACAAGGAAGGGCTAGGCTATGATGTGAACAAGAGTTCAAATCAAACCAAAGAGCCAAGTACAAGTAAAATAGAAAGTAAGAAAGTAAACAAGAACAAATACTGTAATTATTGTAGGAAGAATGGACTTTCTCTTGAGGAATGCTATTCCAAGAAGAAAAGTCCTCAAGTTAAGAACCCCAATCCCAAAGGGAAGACTCTAAATGCAAATTCTCTTCAAATTATTGTTTACAATAACTGCAACAAAAAGGGACATACAATTTGGGAATGCAATCATATGAAATAAACATTCTATTATGCTAGAAGACCTTATATTGGTCAAAATAGGAGAAGTCCTCCAAAGATGCAAAGACTAACTAGAACTCCACCAAAGATGTAAAGATCACCTAAGAACCAAGGATCATATAGAGTACCCTAAACCAAAGACCTTGGAACCCCCAATCATACAAAAATTAGTATGGCAACCAAAAGGTAAATGGGAACCAAATAGTTTGAAGACCAACAGAAATGTATGATACTAACAATGATGGACTCAACACACAATGGAGACCAAAATTTTATTAAGTGTTATTGTTTTGTAAGTGTACAAGAGCAACATGAAATGGTACATCGATAGTAGCTGCTCAAAGCACATGACATCCAATGTGACCATGGTAGTGAATTTGACAACATAGATGAATTTGAAGACTTTTATAGAAAACAAGGTATAACTCATAACTTTTTGGCTCCTAGAACATCACAATCAAATAGTGTGGGTGAAAGAAAAAATAGAACAATCCAAGAAACTGTAAGGACGATGTTCAATGAGTACTCTTTGCCAAAGTATTTTTGGGCCAAAGCCATTTGTATAGCGTGTTATGTGTTGAACCGAGTTCTGATAAAACCTATTATTTTGAAAACTCCTTATGAACTTTTTCATAATAAACATCCTAAAGTTGATTACTTTAAAGTTTTTCGTTGTGCATGTTTCATTCTTAACACAAAGGACAACTTATGAAAGTTTGAAGAACAAGCTGATGATGGTATATTTCTAAGCTACTCCATAAATAGTAAAACTTATAGAGTATTTAATAAAAGAACACTAGTTGTGGAAAAGTCTATGAATATCAAATTTGATGAATCTATGGCCAAGGATAAAAATAAATACTTAGAAGAAGAAGATGAAGATGAAGTACTTTTTAGAATAACCTAATGATCTTGTACAACAACTTCCAAAAGAAATAAGGACTGTCAAAGATCACCCTCTTAACCTTCATATTGGAAACCTATAAAAAGGCATACAAACTAGAAATAAAGTACAAAATGCTTGTTCTAATGTAGCTTTTATCTCTACCATTGAACCTAAGAATATAAAAGAAGCTCTTTTGGATAGTAATTGGATAACTGCTATGCAAGAAGAGCTTAATCAGTTCGAAAGAAATCAAGTTTGAGACTTAGTGCTAAAACCCACGAACACCAAAATTATTGGAACTAGATAGGTATTTAGAAACAAGCTTGATAAAGATGGAAAGATAACTAGAAACAAGGCTAGATTGGTTGCTCAAGGCTACAACTAACAAGAAGGCATTGACTTTGATGAAACATTTGCACTTATAGCTAGACTTGAACCTATTAGAATGTTACTTGCATTTGCATGTTATAAGAATCTCAAGCTACATCAAATGGATGTAAAAAGTGCATTTTTAAATGGTTTCATTAATAAAGAAGTACATGTTATCCAACCCCCTGGATTTGAAGACTCTAGCAACCCTAATCATGTCTACAAACTGAAAAAGGCCCTGTATGGCTTGAAACAAGCCCCACGAGCTTGGTATGACAGGTTAAGTAAGTTTCTTATTGATAATGGCTTTTCAATGGGTAAGATTGATGCTACTTTATTTGTTAAGCATAACAAAGATGATTTAATTATTATTCAAATATATATTGATGATGATATTTTTGGTTCAATTAATGAATCACTTTGTCTTAAATTTAGTAAATCTATGAGTAGTGAGTTTGAAATGAGTCTAATGGAAGAATTAAACTAAATTCCTAATGGAATTTTCATTAGTCAAACTAAATACCTTAAGGAACTCTTGAAGAAGCTTGACATCAATGGACAAAAATCCTCTAGTACTCGAATGAGTACATATGTAACATTGTCCAAAGATGAAGATGGAACTCCTGTTGATCCTACAAAATATAGAGGCATGATATGTAGTTTACTTTACTTAATGGCTAGTAGACTAGACATAATGTTTAGTGTCTGTGCTTGTGCTAGGTTTCAAGCCCAACCTTTGCAATCCCATTTGAGTACTGTAAAGAGAATCTTTAAGTACTTAAAAGAAACTCAAATCATTGGCCTCTGGTACCCTATGGACAATGACTTTGACCTAATTAGCTTCTTTGACACTGACTTTGTCGGGTGTCATGTTGATTGGAAGAGCACAAGTGGAACTTGTCACTTCCTAGGATCATATTTGGTTTTGTGGTTTAGTAAGAAGTAAAATTCTATTGCTTTATCTACCACCAAGGCCGAATACATTGCAGCCAGACGGTGTTTTACACAAGTGTTATGGATGAGGCTAACTCTCCAAGATTATGGAATCAAATTTGACACCTCCTCTATCCAGTGTGATAACACAAATGCTATAAACCTAAGCAAGAACCTGATTTTATGCTCAAGAGCTAAGCACATTGATATTCGTCATCACTTTCTACGTGATACAGCTCAAAGAGGTGAAATCGGACTTGACTTTATAGAGACCGAGATACAACTCGTAAATATCTTCACAAAACCCTTAAGTGAAGAAAGGTTCTGCTCACTTAGAAGAGACTTGCGTTTATGTGACCCTTTTTGAGTAGGTGAATATGCTATAAAAATTGGTTTTTCCTGCTGTTTCTGTTGAAACGGTAATACCAGATTACCAAACAGTATACTGGTTCAGTAAATATAGCTGTTTACTGACTGTTGGACTAGAAACGGTATACCGGATCATAAAATAGTATACCGGATTGGTCTTTTTGACCGTTTTCTAGCTGTTTGTATACATAATTAAGGCTATATAAACCCCTCTTTTTGTCATTTTCTACATCACTATTCACTCTACTTTCACTCTCAACTCAAAGTACATTTGTAAAGCTATATCTCTCTCTTTCTCAACTCTCTCTTACACTATGAGTTGAAGAGGTAAGGAGACTATGGTTGAAAGATAACAACCACCCAAAAGAGGAAGAACAGGAGAAGATCGGTTTCCATTAGAGGTGGCTCCTTAAGGCAACCTTATTTGGAAGGTGAAGACTGACCCTTTCGCTCACCAGAATGTCATAAAAATTGCCCTCTTTACCTTGCCCAAAAGATTGAAGAAGGATGTGAAGTTGACATTTTCTCATTCAAAAGTATTTGCCTTGAAGAAAGATTTAAGGACATCGGATGTGAACTTCTTCTTAATACATCGGAGTCGTGCAAATCTCTACTTTAGCTGGTCAGAACGAGGTTTGAAGCTCCACTCTTATGTGAAAAGTGTTCACATAGACCTCTTTGTTGACGACTGATGAGCACATTTATGTGTGAAATCTTAGGGCATAAAGCATACATTTTACCACATTGGACAGAGTTACTCGGTGCTTTCTTGTGCTTTTCAGGTTTTAGGTGAATTCTTGTGAAATGGAGGAGAGGATGCTAAGAAAATGTTTTTAAGCTGTTTAGAGGTGTTAATGGCTTGGATGCGTAGCCCATCGATTCCGCTTCGCAACGGTTCAAACGACACTTGATTCCGAGTTGAAACGAAAAAGTTACGGCCGTTTTCGTAACGAAGCACGAAAATGGTCTATAGGGGTTTATTTATAATTATTGACAGTTGACCGGGGACAAAGTGAAGCGAAAGTTCAGATTCCAGGGGCCTTAACGAATAACCAGAAGTTATATTTCCTATACCCGGAAGATTCCATTTGAAGGGCTCTGGACAGTCCAACTTCAACTTAAGATATCTTGGGCTCCCGAACTCCAAATTGGACAAAATTTGGATCTATTTTGGGTGATTTTTCGCAAAGAATACAATGGTGAGGCCTATATAAGCACCCCATGCTCCACGCTTTCTGAAAAACAGAATGGGTATTTTATTTATTCTTGAAGGAATCCTAGTCATCACCCTTACTCTCTCTCTCCTCCAACTTTTCAAGGGCATTTCTGGAATTCTACTTGGAATAGATTTATTTTGAAAGATATTCTCTCACCTATGAAAAGTTGAAAAGTCAAAGATGCTTTGATTTTATTACTTGGAGAAGATATCTACAAAGAAAAGGAAGCACTTGTTAGAGTTGGAAGTTTACTTTTCTAGAAATAGAAGGTCTATGTAAACAATCTTCTCTTCTTCTTCTCTCTTTTTTTTTCTTAGGATTCAAGGCATTGTAAAAGAGGAAGGAGAAGAGAATATTCTCTTTTCTTAAGGAATATTTCTCCTACACTTCCCTCTTCTCTCTTCTCCTCTCTTCCCCCTATAAACACCCCTTGCCCTTTGGCTTGTAACAAGTTAGTTTTTTAGTTAAGTTTTTAGTTAGTTTCTAGTTCAATTTTAATTCAGTTTTTTAGTGTGATTTTTACTTCATTCACTTAGTGAAATTTTCTCTTCTTTTCTTATTTTTGGCTTAAGTTCTTAGTTTTGATTTTATAAGTCTAGTTTAATGATTGTAATAGTTGTAGTTTAAAGCTTCCTAGTCTAAATTCCTATGTTGATGACAAGACATGGAGATTTCGCAGAGGAAGCCATGGTGAGTTTATTCAAGTATTCAAGCACATCAAGGTATCTCATTCTCTAAACCCTTATTCTCATTCTCCCTCTCCTCTATCTCTCTCTATCTTCTTCTTCTTCTCCCTCTATTTCTTTTATTTTTTTTTATATGGTTGTGGTTTGTGGATGCACTTTTATTCCCTTATTCCTTTTTATGTGGTTATTATGTGTGGCTGTATTTTTATTCTTTTCAATTTACGTTAGCCTGATAGGTTAGATGCTCATGTGTTAGGACGCCAATTTAATCCCTTAATTTTGTTAGATGCTTATGAGTTAGAATGCATTAATTTTCATTAATTTAATTAGTTTAATTTAACACTTTAATTTGGTTCACTTTGCATTACTTTTAAGTTAGTTAAATAGAGTAGCGTATATCTTCTCATGTTCGACCCGTAGCTACGATTGACCCGTACGCTTGCGGTATTATTTTAACTCAAACAAGTTTTTGGTGCCGTTGCCAGGGAGATTATTGACCACTTTATTTTTTTGATTTTTAAGTAATTTGAAGTGCTTTAGTTTCTTCTCTTTCTCCTCTTCTCTTAAAAAAAAGGTTTTTGAAAACCTCTTCTTGTTTCTCTTCTGTTTCAAATAGTGTGCGCCCAATCTAAAGTCCTTCATATGCCCAAACCCAACCAATCTTGGTGCCCCTTGATTCGTTGGGTGGTTTGGATTGGCATGTGACTTATCTTTGGAGGTGACCACTCTTGATAACAGGAAAGCGACATAGTGAGAGCGTTGGAAACATAAACATATAGTGGTCCTCCACCCTACATTAGAATCCATTTGGTGTAGCCCGTAGGTGGCTCGTGAAGACTATACGGGTTCCCTTGCTGTCAACCTATATGGCAACTTTACAGCTTATGGTTCCAATTTCTGAGGGATATATGCACTATCTACCTTGGGCTCCCTCTTGTTTTTAATATTTTTTTTTTCTAGTCTTTTATTTTTCTTTAAATTTTTTTTTATGGGAGACCTCAATTTGGGATATGTGGTTAATTTAGAATAATGGGAGATACACTTCCATATAAGACTTTGGGGGAAAGATGGACCTATGGTAAGGCAACCATGATTTTAGAGGAAATGTTTAAACAGGTTAGGGAAGCCAAAAGTAGTGAGATAGAGAACAATTTTGCACCACCCCAGTACAATTTTGCTCCCCAACCCAACCATGGGCTTTCAGGAAATTTTGATTGGTCATATCCCATGACTATCCATGTTATGGAAGGATGCCCTAATCTTTATGGGGGTAGCAATGGTGATGAAAATGTGAGTTCTCAATTTTAATACAATTCTTTTGGCACTTACAATCACAGGTGGAGTGATCATCCCTATTTCTCGTGGGATCAATGGAATAACCAAGCTGGACCACCCAATTTCTAATATCATGGTCAGTCTGGTCCTCCAATGCCCAACTCTCCATTGAATCTCAATGGGCCACCTCTCCTTGAACCATACCACCAAACCCCTGAATTTCAAAACATGGGTGAGGAGGCTAGACTGAGTGAGCTTGAGAGGAACTTAGCCCTTCTCACAACAAACCACAATACCATGGAGAAGCAACTCTCTCAACTGATCACCATGTTACAAGAGGAGGAAATGGGTACATTACCCAGTCAGCCTGAACCTAGTCTATGTTACCAGATTCTTATTCAGAATGAACCACCCCATCCCCAATTTAATGATATTGAAAGTCCACCACCCCAGTTTGAGGTTAATGAGAGTCATTCCCAACAATATGCTTTTCAAGATGATTTATTTATTGAGATTGAGTCTCCTCAGGATATTAGTGAAGCGAGATTTGATGAGCTACATGGGGAAGTTCAACTTTTTCCTGAAATTTCTGACTTTAGGGAGCCTAGTGTTTTTATTGATTTAGAATCAGATTTTCATGATAACATAGAAACCCAGGAAATTCGATATCCTCCTCTCTCTTTGGAAAACTTAGATAATTATCATTTTGAGGATTCCATTGTCTCACATGTTGATTTGTCCAAACCTCCTAGGTTTGACGATTTTATTGAGGAGGACAATGTTAGTCATAATGCCTTTCAAGCATATTTCCATGATCCTTATTTGGCAAACCAAGTTATGCAAAGAGTTGATAGTTGTATTGTTAGGATTGATTTGAGTAAACCTCCAATTTTTTATGATTATTTAGATGAGGTTATTCATAATCCTTTTTATGCTTATTGTGATTCATTTTTTGTTGGTTTTTTAAAAAATGATAGGTGTTCTACATTGCAAATGGGAGAGAATGGAAGGATTTATGGCCTGAGTTTTATTACCTTCATTTTTCACTGTCCCATGAGGACAGATTTTTCAATTGGATGTTTTTCAGTTGTGCTTAACTTCCGTATTATTTCTCGCTTTACTAAAATTCATGGTCAAGTGTTTTCTAGTTCTGAAGCTATTTCTCCATTTACTGGCCATGAATTGAGATTTCTATTGCTGCTCCTAGCACTTTTTGTAGAGCTCATGACTCTTCATGATCCTCTTTGTTGATTATATCTGGTAAGCCCCTTCATCTCCTCCCTTGTCCTTATTTTTTTTCTTTTATGCATGCATTGAGGACCCTGCATGAATTAAGTGTGGGGGGGATGTTGGGCTTAATTGGTGAATTTTGATTGTGGCAATAGTTTGGTTTTGTGCATGTCTCTTTGATTGTAAAATGAGAGAGAGAGGGAATTAGGTGTCCTAGCATACAAAATAATAAAAAATCCCTTTTCAAGGACGATAGTTGGTTTGTATCCGGTGATGGGGATTGAATTTGAAAATATAAGCATTATTTCATTTGATGGCTAGATTCCTCTATGTGTTTTATGGACCCTTTGGTCTTTTGGCTAGTAGTTGAGACCAATTTGTTTGTGGCAAGGCAAGGCATGAAAGTGGAAGCGGAACAAAAAAAAAAAAAAAAAAAGGAACAGAAAAGAAAGTGGAATTCCTTGGGACTAGACAAGGCACTGTGCCTCATGAAGCAGGGGGACTTGATCGAAATTCTTTGGAAGGAAACTCAAAAAACTCTTGCATCAATGTCTCAATGTCTTATGAATATATGCAATAAGCGAAGCTACCAAGTATTTGGGTGTCTGGTGTATGCTCCACCATGTCATTCAGAGAACAGTAGTGGAGTAGAAATAGAGTTTGTGGTTGAGAAAGAAAAAACTTTTGCCTTAATGCCTGAAAAAAAAAAAAAAAAAAAAAAAGTATGGTCAACAATACTCAATGCCTAAGTCTTTGGTTCCATCGATGCTATGGGGGGGTTTACTTGAAGGTGAGTAGTGTTCAGAAAATATGAGGAGATCCCTTGAACTTGATGCATGCTTGTTACTTGAATTGATGTGGGGTGATAAAATTCAAGTGTGGGGGAACCTTTGGCTCCTTGATCTTTAGTTGAACATTTTTTGGGATTATGTGCACTGTCCTACTTATGCCATGATTAAAATTTGTAGCATTCATTTATAATTGAATTTTGGGTGTGTATATTCATTGCAAACACCCACGAGACACAACTCGTCCACTAGGGGTAACCTAGGGGTTTAAAGGCTTGCTGCACATGCTAAGTGCAATCGTGATTCCTACGAAAGTGAGTTAGGATTTTCTGCATTCTAGGTTAGTTTTTGTTTTTGTTTTACTTGAGGACAAATAATGTTCAAGTGTGGGGGAATCTGATGAGCATATTTATGTGTGAAATCTTAGGGCATAAAGCATACATTTTACCACATTGGACAGAGTTACTCGGTGCTTTCTTGTGCTTTTCAGGTTTTAGGTGAATTCTTGTGAAAATGGAGGAGATGATGCTAAGGAAATGTTTTTAAGCTGTTTAGAGGTGTTAATGGCTTGGATGCGTAGCCCATCGAGTCAGCTTCGCAACGGTTCAAACGGCACTTGATTCCGAGTTCAAACGAAAAAGTTACGACCGTTTTCGTAACGAAGCACAAAAATGGTCTATAGGGATTTATTTATAATTATTGACAGTTGGCCAGGGACAAAGTGAAGCGAAAGTTCAGATTCTTGGGGCCTTAAAGCAATAACTAGAAGTTATATTTCCTGTACCTGAAAGATTCCATTTGGAGGGCTTTGGACAATCCAACTTCAACTTAAGATATCTTGGGCTCCCGAATTCCAAACTGGACGAAATTTGGATCTATTTTGGGTGATTTTTCACAAGGAACACAATGGTGTGGCCTATATAAGCACCCCATGCTCCACGTTTTCTGAAAGACAGAATGGGTATTTTATGTATTCTTGAAGGAATCCTAGTCATCACCCTTACTCTCTCTCTCCTCCAACTTCTCAAGGGCACTTCTAGAATTCTACTTGGGATAAATTTATTTTGAAAGATATTCTCTCACCTATGGAAAGTTGAAAAATCAAAGATGCTTTGATTTTATTACTTGGAGAATATATCTACAAAGAAAAGGAAGCACTTGTTAGAATTGGAAGTTTACTTTTCTAGAAATAGAAGGTCTATGTAAACAATCTTCTCTTCTTCTTCTTTCTTTTTTTTTCTTTTTTTTTTCTTAGGATTCAAGGCATTGTAAAAGAGGAAGGAGAAGAGAATATTCTCTTTTCTTAGGGAATATTTCTCCTACACTTCCCTCTTCTCTCTTCTCCTCTCTTCCCCCTATAAATACCCCTTGCCCTTTGGCTTGTAACAAGTTAGTTTTTTAGTTAAGTTTTTAGTTAGTTTCTAGTTCAATTTTAATTCAATTTTTTAGTGTGATTTTTACTTCATTCACTTAGTGAAATTTTCTCTTCTTTTCCTATTTTTGGCTTAAGTTCTTAGTTTTGATTTCAAGTTCTTAGTTTTGATTTCATAAGTCTAGTTTAATGGTTGTAATAGTTGTAGTTTAAAGCTTCCTAGTCTAAGTTCCTATGTTGATGACAAGACATGGAGATTTAGAAGAGGAAGCCATGGTGAGTTTATTCAAGTATTCAAGCACATCAAGGTATCTCATTCTCTAAACCTTTAATCTCATTCTCCCTCGCCTCTATCTCTCTCTATCTTCTTCTTCTTCTCCCTCTATTTCTTTTTTTTTTTTTTCTATATGGTTGTGGTTTGTGGATGCACTTTTATTCCCTTATTCCTTTTTATATGGTTATTATGTGTGGCTGTATTTTTATTCCTTTCAATTTGCGTTAGTCTGATCGGTTAGATGCTCATGTGTTAGGACACCAATTCAATCCCTTAATTTTGTTAGATGCTTATGAGTTAGGATGCATTAATTTTCATTAATTTAATTAGTTTAATTTAACACTTTAATTTGGTTCACTTTGCATTACTTTTAAGTTAGTTAAATAGAGTGGCGTATATCTCCTCGTGTTCGACCCGTAGCTACGATTGACCCGTACGCTTGCGGTATTATTTTAACTCAAACAACGACCTTGCCCGACTCCTTCAAATATCGAGTGATGGGCCTTGTATCTTTTGGACTCTGAAGAACCCCAACTTTGGAGATCTTATCTACCATAAAGAAGTCTACTCCTCTATCCTCAAGCAATTTGATCCAAATGCGGGAACCGTTGTCACCAGATGACTCAAGCTCATCCCTCATGTTATCTTTTACATCATCTAATACAATTTCATTCCTAGGGGAGTTGATAGAAGTAAGTATCTAACACCCCAAGCCTATTTTACTTTTTGTGTCTATACAAATACCCCTACTTGCCTTCCCTACTTCATCGTGAGGTACATGGAATCGTGTGCTCACCCTTGAAAGCACACCAATCTTCCCTATGGCCATCTTCTTACTCGCCTTTTTTGGGCTTTTGATATTGATCTTGATCGTGAAGAGGCATCTACACTATCTTTTCAACATATCACCCGAAATAGCTTCCACACCATTGTCATCCCTCCTCCATCCAATGTCTTTGCCGAAGAAGATGAGAACTTGGATGATGATGTGCCCCTCCTCCTCAAGCACAAGAAGGAATACCGGCAAATCTATAAGAATGGGTTTCAAGCATAGATGAATACATGGAAAAAGCCAAACCTCGGATTATGGAACTTGAATTCGGACAACAATGAATTCAAGAAGATGTCACTTCCCTTCACCATGAAGTTAATTCTGGCTTTGACTCCATTAATTCTCGCCAAGATGGGATCCTTAATGCGATCCACACATTATCTTTCAATCTTGATCATCTCACTTTTGACACACCGGGAGCTACTCCACAAGCCATTCCTCAAGGCTTAACTCCTCAAAGGTATCGACCACCATTTGAACAACCTTCTCTAGTGAATCAAGCTCCATCTCTCCTATTCCACCATTTGACCCAAACCCTTGACTTCCCTCTACCCACTTTTTGACAATGACAAAGGGGGAGAAATATATGAAAATGGAATAAAATGTGTAATGGAAATGATGCTTTGAAACTTATGAATATTATAATTTGCTCATTTCAAGTTTCAAGTTTTATGAATGATTGTGCAACTTTCTTTGATATCAATGATTTGTGCAATTCCCTTTGAATTTCTTTTGAATTTCTGAATATTGCTTCATTATTATTTTAGTTGGATTATTTGTCATCATAAACTTCAAGTCATCTATCATGATAATATAGAAGTTTTGATGATAACAAATAAAATCATATTGTACTAACTCTTGTTTAAGATGTTTAGATAAGAGCTTAGCACCAGGAGAGGGGGAGCACGCACTCAATTCAAGTGTCTGATGATCAAAGCTACTTTCAAAGACATGAAATGAAGAAATAAGCTTTGAAGATAAAGACCAAGTCAAGGTAGAAGATTTTACATTGAAGACTTTCAAGAAAAGTTTAAGTCTTGAAGATTTCAAATTGCACTATTTTGTAAACTCATTTGTTAAAGTCAAAATTAATGTAATGCACACACACACACACACACACACACACACACACATACATTCTTATAGAATGACTCTAGGAGGTTATAATAATCCCAATTCATGTGACCAAATTCATTTGGAAATCCCCAAGGTAGTCTATCAAAGGACTTAGTTCATTTCAGCAGAAATTAACTAATCTGGCATACCGAATCCTTAAACGGCATACCGGATCAGTTATGATCTCAGGAAATAGCCTACAATAGCCTTCCAGCGCACGCTGGATTGTGATCCAGCACATCGAATCAAAAGCTTGCTGTGTTTTATCCTGAACCGACATACCAGATTATGATCCAACATACCGGATCAGATATTACTGTTGAAATTTAACCGTTATACCAAAGATCATATAAGAAAATTTGGTGAACCAGCATACTGGATTAGGAATCGGTATACCGGATTAATACTGTCTAATCCAATCCAATCTTAAGATAGTTTCTAAATTTATTAGAGCTACCCAGCCTATAAATAGGCTCTTGTTTAAGGCTCTAATCACTAGTACTAATTAACATCATTAAGAGCCTTCATTACTAGTATTCATTGCAATAGCATCAAGTGAGCCTTCAATGGTTGTAAGCTTCAATTCATCAAAACTCACACACTCAAGCTCCTCTACCTCATCTAGCTTCAAGCTTCAAGGGTGGAAGATAGCTTACATATTTAATAAGGTTGAGGTAATCTTTTTCTTAGTAATTTTTTATTATATGTGTAAATTGAGTCCTCTTGCTTAGAATCAAGATTGGTTGAGTCCTCTTACTCGAAATCAAGAGTAGTGTTGAGTCTTCTTGTTAAATCTGTGCCCAAAAATACGGGCTAATTTGAATTTTTATTGAAAGTCCGGAACCCGGGGTCAAAGCTACCAGTACACTATGGTGCATTGAACCCATGGTTCAACTTAATGAGGCAGCCCCATTGGTGAGGACCTACATACCATTAAGAAGGCAAACGCCAACTCCTTGCAACTATACAGCTCACTACCAAATGTATAGCCTAAGGAAGGTACCATCCCTTGATTCTAGGGCCTTGGACCTAATCCTAGTTCTAGGTTAAACTAATGATGACCCTCATCACCTTGAATGTTTTAGATAAAGCATTTTTAGACCCAAACATCTATTTGCATGATTGATTTGATGATGAGAGCCCAATTCCATACATGCATGTTAAATCCCAACATAAATATCAAATTCTGCTACTATGCAGATTGACCTCCTCTTAGTTAAAATGATATAAATCCACCATCCAAACTCCATTTGTCTTTGTTCTAATTTTGTTAGAAACTAGACTCATAGGAATACATTTTATTAGAAGAAACCATTACCTAGTTATTCCTCTAAATTAGTTAAAAGTTCATTTCAAGTTGCTGTCAAAATTGAATCCTACTATTTTGATAGACTGACCTTTGTATAATAAAAATAACATAACTTCATAATCCAATCTTCATTTTCTTTGATTCTAATTTTTCTAGAAACTAGATTCATAGAGCTTCATTTTCTTAGAAGGAACCATAATCCAATTATGCCTCTAAATGAATTAAAATTTTATTTCAATCGAAATAAATATTGCAAATGAAATCTATGGGTGATGCACTGGGCAATTGACCTAAACGCCCAGTGCAAGGCCCAGAGTTGCTGAAGCATGTGTTTCTCATTCCAGGACTTTGGGAACCAGTTCCTTGGTGTGTAACCACCTCATACATGTGTATTGGGATTTTAAGAACCATTCCCTACCTTTGGAACCATGTGAACCCCACCTATGTGGCTAAAATGAGGAAGAATTAGCCTAAAAATGCATTTTGACCTTGGGACAGCTTGGGCCAAACAGACCTGAGTACTTTAAAATCAATAAATAGGAGGGCCCAGCCCTTATTTTGTTTTCCCTACTGTTCCTAGCATTAAAGAGGAAAAAAAGAAAGAGAAAGAAAGAGGGAGAGAAGGAAGGAGAAGAAGAAGGAGAAGGAAGAGAAGGAAGGAAAAGAGAAGAGGGATTGAGTTAGGAAGCTTGCCAGATTCTCCATAGCCTAAAGGTATATCATCTATACCTTAGGTTACCTATTTCACCATGTTTTACTTCTGTCCTCTGTGTTTGAACCCAAAAACCACAGCCATATGGCCATGTCTTGGTATGCTTGACATAGAATCATCACTTAGAACACTAGGGAAGGCATGGATCATCCATGCATGTTCAATTCCATATGTTTTGATTGCTATTTACACTAATTGTAACCTATTAACACCTAGACTTGAAGCTCCAGCCATGTCTATAGCTTAACTATATGCTAACATCTATGTATAGCCCATAAACATTAGATTAGAGCTAAGGATCTTGCATGCATGCTATGTTCTTGACCTTAGAGCTTGGATTGGCTACTAATATGGGTGAATGCAACAAAATTTTATGCTATTATGTGGTTTATTGATGCTTGCAGGTCTACTTTTAGGCTTGCAACCTCGATTCTTTGATACAAGAGCCCAATCCAATACCCAACTTAGCAAACCATGATTAGGAACTTATAAATTCATGGCATCCACTTGATTTTATGTGTTACAACCCCCCTGAGATCATCCTTAGTTGGATTATGGTCAAACCAGTAGCCAAATTCTGATTTTAGGCCCAAAATCCCGTGTTCAACAGGCACTGGGTGATGCACTGGGCGATTGGCCCAATTGTCGAATGAAAGGCCTAGTGGCTAATTTATGAGCAAACCTAATCCAAACCTTATGGGACTTAAACCATAGTCCCAAAATAGTATTTATAGTATAAAAACCGTCATGAACCCCTAATTTAACCACCCTTGTAGTCATCCATACTTTGGGTGCACAAGTGCGCCCCACAGAGCCGAGTACACACACCCAGATTGAGCCAAACATGAACTGAAATCTTTGGCCCTATTTTGCATGCTTGGGGGCTGTGATCGAGTTGATCTTTCCCTAAAATTTATTAGAACATGGGTTCTATATGAGTGATGCACTGGGAGTTTGACCCAAAGGCCCAGTGCAAGTCCCAGAGAATTACAGCTTAATGATTATGAACTCAAACTTAAATCAAACACAACCTAGACAAATTCTAGGACATTAACCTATTCTACAACATGTTTGACATATTTTAATGGCCCAGTTAACTTAGTTTATAACCCCAAGCACAAGACAAAGTGTCAAACACCGGTTGGGACCAAGCCGACAGAAGAGCAAGCAAGAGTACTACAAGGTGAGTGGAACTACACCACGAGTGTAGATGTAACATGACTAATGGACCATGACAGCAACAAGAACAATATTTAATGTCTTTAATTACTTTAAATTTCTTTATATTTTTATTTAAATTCTGAAACTTATTTGATGGACATTGGAAATGGATGATAATGCTTATATGTGAAAATGCTAGATTAGATGCCGTAGTCGGCTTGGAAATGAGGCCTATGGTAGCTCATAGAATGGGTTACGGTTGACACCACCCGACTCATACTATGTCATATAGAATGCTTCTAGTTAGGGTATCATCACCCGTGCTACGAACCCTTGCCAATAGGGATTTAGGTGTTGGATACCACAAAAGTGTGACGCCAATGTCTCCAGAAGGCATTGCTCGGTCAGTTGACCCATCATGATCATTAGGACGTGGTGGTAGCACAAAAATGTGTAAGTCCAATGTCTCAAAAAGACACTATTCGGTCAGTAGGCCCACAAGTCAATAGGGCTGGTGGTAGCACAGTAGTAACCTAAAGGACTGGTCGGGCTGACCTTGGTGACTGATGCGGGAGCTGATCAGCCCTCTTTGACAACTCAATCGGTGTATCGTAGGAAGGGGTTAAAAGCCAGCACTAGGGATGCATGTATCGAGGATTGTAGTAGTACAGAACCTGCCTTAGTTTTGATGCTAGGTGGCTTAATAATAATAAAGAATCTCATTTCATATTGGATTCATCTAGTTGTGCTTGCATGTGCATGCATGGTTATATTTCATTCACGGGCTCAGTGGAGTTCACACTCTTGCATATTCTCTTTAGGTAATTTTGCAAGTACTGGTTTGCCAATGGACGATGAAGTTGTTGATGGAACTATAAATCTTCCTCACATTGTTGATCTACAGAAATTTTGTTATTATTTAAGTTTCTTTCTTTCAAGAAGTGTAATTATCATAATGTTATACTTTTGAGCATAAATGGATATGTATATAGTATAACATAGGTATTTGGGATTTTATTATAAATAATATAAATCATCTATGGGTAGTTCAGTCTTCCATTGCACTCTAATATATATATTTATTATCTTTTTACCCTCATTGTGTGGTTTGTGACATGTAAGTACTACTTCTAGATCCTTGGAGATAGGCGGATGTTGTAGGATATCCGGGTCACTTGCCTAAATCTTCCTAGAGGTGGTTTGGGGCGTGACAGAGTGGTATCAGAGCGAGAAGCTCCATTTACATTCACAAACAATGAAAGTAGGATGATGGATGGTCTACAAACAAAGAAATAAATGTTTTAAAAAAATAATACATTAAAAAAGTAGAAGAACACAATAGGAGCCTAGCTAGGTGCAAAAGCCAATTACTTTATAATTGAAGAGGCATAAACTTTTACATCCGAAAAGAAAACTGGAAGTACTATTTTCAATCGTATTATAAACGAAAATACAAGCAATAAAGTAGAAACAAACACAAACATAATTTGGGAGATTCTAAATTCTAGAAATTCTAAAATTAGATCTACTCTTGAGCTGAACCTTAAGCTTGAAATGATGATCAACAAATCATAGATACCTATAGACCCAGCTGTATTATAATTGAATCTTGACAGCCAAGGACTTCTGTGTAATTAAGAGGGAAATAGAATATCTGTAGACTCATACAACCTGTATCGAAATCTTACTCCAACGATGGTCATTCCAAACCTAGTGCCTGAATCAGGGTATGTTGGTGCATATCTTGCTTAACACTGCTTTAAGATTGTCACACCATGTATTTCAAATTTCTTGCTCCAAATCATTCTATTCAAATATTTCAAGTACATAAATACCGCCTCAATATATGAAATATATTGAATTTTCTTGTTACATCCAAGTAATCATAAATCCTAAATTCCTTTCACAAAGCAATCATGGTGCAATCTTGATCCAACGAAAATATTCCTTGTGGAGTGTGTCCTCCTATTAACTCTCCAGTCAATCCTCCCAATGAACCTATTGCTCATAACATAGAAGTTCCACCTGCATCTATGCCTGAGGGCCCTCCAGCTCATGCACCTGCATCTTCCCCTATTATGACTGCTAATGAGGTGACTACCATCATGGCCAATATGATGCAGGTCATGCAACATCAGCAACAAATCCTATTGCAAAACTAGCAACAATAGTAAGAGTTGCTAGCCCATATGACCACTCAAATTGTGACTACAATGCAATAGCAACAGGAAAAGTTCATGACTTGCATGAATGCACACTATCAAGCTACAAAGCAGGCACATGCCGTATCGGGGACTTCTTCTGTATCTGACTCACCACCTATACCTGATAAGTCTGTGGAAGAAACAAGGAGTTGAGGGCATAACACAGCATAGGAAGAGACCTATGAACTCACAAGAGTCTAGATATCCTAATAAGGCTCCCAGAGGACCATCCTTGTTCGACTCTAGCATGCTCTGACGGGGTGGATGCAAATCGACCTAGCCAATCGGCACAATTCACCACTGCACCCCAGCAATCTAAGTCGAACAATCAATGTTTCGTCTGCAATCAGCCAGGGCATATGGCTTGGGCTTGCCAGTATCATGGAGACGAGTACGTGCCGTATCTGAATGGCATCTACCCAGAGCAGCCATAATAGGACAGTAGGCCAAAAATGGAACAAAATTTTCAAGCTCCTCGACCGACATCGAGTTAAGCGAGTTAGGCCTCTCCTCAACCCACTGCACCTGCCTATCCGCCTACTGGATCTAGCCACTGCTATACGTGCAAGCTACCCAGACATATGTCTAGAGATTGTCCTCATCATAGATTTCGTGCACCACGACGGGGTCCACCTACTGCTCGACCTTCTAACCCCACAGAGACAGAGTTCAAGGGCAAGTATATACCTTGACCATCGGGGAAATTGAGGCAAATTCGGAATGATAATAGGTACTCTATCCATATCATCCTCACCTGTTTGAGTATTATTTGATTGCAGCATATCACACTCTTTCATTCTATTGAGTTTGCTAATAAGAGGAAGGTGCCCTCGAAGAACTTAGAACACAAATTGATGGTTAGCACTGTTACTTGAAATGTTGTGAATTTAAATGAAGATTATGGACCCTATCCATTTGGAATTTTAGATTCATATGTAGACTCTGGAAGGATGATAAAAGACCATAGACACTTAGTTAGGTCTTGGTAAAGCATTATACCGCAAACCAAACGAATAGAACATTCTAGGCAGGATTCAGAAAAGTGTGAAGTATACTAGGTGGTTGGAAGTGAATATGAAGAATTTAAGATGGTGAAAAGGACGGGAATGGGTGTTAGTATAACCAAGAGCAGCCGAGAACGGAAAAAAAAAACATTGAACCAAAGGATTTGATAAAACCTTGCTCAACAATAGGTATGAATGGAGTAACAAATGTCCCCTCCATTATTGGGAACGAACAATAGGGATTCCATTAATATCCCAATTCATCCTAAAGTTGAGATTAGGTATTGGGAAACCAGAAGTGAAAGTATTCATAGGAAAAGCTGTGTAGGAAAGATGGTATAGACTTATGCCACATAACCCAAAGCCATAGAAGTACAGATTATTAGGCAAAATACGCGGACGTAGTTAGATCATTTGATTTTTGAGTTATATGTTGGGAGTTTGATTTCCCTAAGGCCCTTCTAATCAAGCTGAACATTAGATCAACTAAACCTAGGAGTAATTCAGATAACTTATTGGGAGTTGATTATTTTTGAGAACCAAACCTTTATAGCTCAATAAAAACAATGGGCAATGCCGATACAAGATGAAAGGGCCCAAAGCACATCATTGGTAATCAGATATTTCCTTGGGAATCACCAACCAAAGGGGTGATGCAGTTCGATAAGAAAGGGAAGTTGAATCTGAGAATCATGACCAGTGGTGTACTGATTGGTAGAAGTCCATAATGTATTCCATGCATAGGTGTTGAAGAAGTACCTTTCGGACTCGACTCATGTCTTGGCTCAGGAACCACTTGGGCTCACTGCCGCCATGACCTGTAAAGAGAAACTCGAAGAGAATGTGGGGCGTGAGTAGTATAATCTCAACAATCGGATTATCTTGTTGTAAAGGAATTGTGGAATAGTCGACTCGATCAAGGAATGTCCGATTTACAAGAAGATAAAAGGCGGTCGAAGTATCCTCATCTACTTGAATCCCCAGTCACGTTCAATTTCAAGGACGAAATTTTTATAAGGTTGGGGGAATGTTAAACCCATGCCCAATAATACGGGCTAATTTGAATTTTTATTGAAAGTCCAGTCAAAGCTACCAGGTAACTGTGGTGCATTGAACCCGTGATTGAACTTAATGAGGTAGCCCTATTGGTGAGGACCCACATACCATTAAGAAGGCAAATGCCAAGTCCTTGGAACTGTACAGCTCACCACCAAATGTGTAGCCTAAGGAAGGTACCATCCCTTGATTCTAGGGCCCTTGGACCTAATCCTAGTTCTAGGTTAAACTAATCATGACCCTCATCACCTTGAATGTTTTAGATAAAGCATTTTTAGACCCAAACATCTATTTTCATGATTGATGAGAGCCCAATTCCATACATGCATGTTAAATCCCAACATAAATATCAAATTCTGCTACTCTGTAGATTGACCTCTTCTTAGTTAAAATGATATAACTCCACCATCCAAACTCCATTTATCTTGGTTCAAATTTTTTTAGAACCTAGACTCATAGGACAGAATTTTATTAGAAGAAACCATTACCTAGTTATGCCTCTAAATTAGTTAAAAGTTCATTTCAAGTTACTATCAAAATCGAATCCTACTGTTTTGACAGACAGACCTTTGTATAATAAATATAACATAACTTCATAATCCAATATTAATTTTCTTTGATTTCAATTTTTCTAGAAACTAGATTCATAGTGATTCAATTTCTTAGAAGGAACCATAATCCAATTATGCCTATAAATGAACTGAAATTTCATTTCAATCCAAACAAATTCTGCAAATGAAATCTTTGGGCAATGCACTGGGCGATTGACCCAGACGCCCAGTGCATGGCCCAGAGTTGCTGAAGCATGTGTTTTTCATTCCAGCACTTTGGGAACCAGTTCCATGGTGTGTAACCACCTCATACATATGCATTGGGATTTTAAGAACCATTCCCTATCTTTGAAACCATGTGGACCACACCTATGAGGCTAAAATGAGGGAGAATTAGCCTGAAAATGCACTTTGACCTTGGGACAGTTTGGGTCAAATAGACCCTAGTACTTTAAAGTCTATAAATAGGAGGGCCCAGACCTTATTTCATTTTCCCTACTGTTCCTAGCATTAGAAAGGAAAAAGAGAAAGAAAGAAAAAGAGGGAGAAGGAAAGAGAAGAAGAAGGACAAGGAAGAGAAGGAAGGAGAAGAGAAGAGGGATTGAGTTTGGAAGCTTGGCCAGATTCTCCATAGCCTAAAGGTATATCATCCAAACCCTAGGTTACCCATTTCACCATGGTTTACTTTTGTCCTCTATGTTTGAACCCAAAAACCACAGCCATATGGCCATGTCTTGGTATGCTTGACATGAAATCATCACCTAGAACACTAGGAAAAGCATGGATCATCCATGCATGTTCAATTCCATATGTTTTGTTTTCTATTTACACTAATTGTAACCTGTTAACACTCAGACTTGAAGCTCCAGCCATGTCTATAGCTTAAGTATATGCTAACATTTGTGTATAGCCCATAAACATTTGATTAGAGCTAAGGATCTTGCATGCATGCTATGTTCTTGACCTTAGAGCTTGGATTGGCTGCTGATATGGGTAAATGCAACAAAATTTCATGCTGTTATGTGCTTTAGTGATGCCTGCAGGTCTGGTTTCAGGCTTGCAACCTTGATTCTTTGATACAAGAACCCAATCCAATACCCAACTTAGCAAACCATGATTAGGAGCTTATAAATTCATGGCATTCACTTGATTTTATGCGTTACAAACCTCCTGAGATCATCCATAGTTGGATTACGGCCAAACCAGTATCCAAATTTTGATTTCAAGCCCAAAATCTCATGTTCAACAGGCACTGGGCGATTGGCCCAATCGCCCAGTGAAAGGCCGAATGGCTGATTTATGACCAAACCTAATCCAAACCTTATGGGACTTCACCCATAGCCCCAAAATAGTATTTATAGCCTAAAAACCATCATGAACCTCTACCCTAATCACCCTTATTGTCATCCATACTTTGGGTGCACATGTGGGCCCCACAGAGCCGGATACACACACCTAGACTAAGCCAAACATGAGCTGAAACCTTTGACCCTGTTTTGCATGCTTGGTGGGGCTGTGATTAAGTTGATCTTTCCCTAAAATTTATTAGAACATGGGTTCTGTATCTCTGGGTGATGCACTGGGAGTTTGACCCAAAGGCCCAGTGCAAGTCCTAGAGAATCACAGCTTAGTGATTATGAACTCAAACCTGCATCAAACACAATCTAGACCAATTCTAAGACATTAAACTATTCTAAACCGTGTTTGACATATTTTAACGGCCCGATTAACTTAGTTTGTAACCCCAAGCACGAGACACAGTGTCAGACACTGGTTGGGACTGAGCCGACAGAAGAGCAAGCAGGACCACTACAAGGTAAGTGGAGCTACACCATGAGTGTAGGTGTAACAAGACCAATGGGTCATGACAATAACAAGAACAATATTTAATGTCTTTAATTACTATAAATTTCTTTATATTTTTATTTAAATTCTGAATCTTATCTGATGGACATTGAAAATGGATGATAATGCTTTTATGTGAAAATACTAGGCTAGATGCCGTAGCCGGCTTGGAAATGAGGCTTGTGGTAACCCGTAGAATGGGATACGGTTGACACCATCCCACTCATACTATGTCATATAAAATGCATCTAGTTAGGGTAGGATACCACAAAAGTGTGAGGCCAATGTCTCAAGAAGGCATTGCTCGGTCAGTTGACCCAACATGATCATTAGGACGTGGTGGTAGCACAAAATGTGTGAGGCCAATGTCTCAAGAAGACATTGCTCGGTCAGTAGGCCCACTAGTCAATAGGGCAGGTGGTAGTACAGTGGTAACCTAGAGGGCTGGTCAGGCTGACCTTGGTGACTGATGCAGGGAGCTGATCGGTCCTCTCTGACAACTCAATGGGTGTATCATGGGAAGAGGTTAAAAGCCTGCACCAGGGATGCATGTATTGGGGGTTGTAGTAGCACAAAACTTGCCTTAGTTTTGATGCTAGGTTTCTTAATAATAATAAAGAATCTTATTTCATCTAGGATTCATTTGGTTGTGCTTACATGTGCATGCATGGTTATATTTCATTCACGGGCTCGGTGGAGTTCACACTCTTGCATATTCTCTTTAGGTGAATTTGTAGGCACTGGTTTGCCAATGGACGATGAAGCTGTAGATGGAATTGTAGATCTTCCTCACGTTGTTGATCTATGAAAATTTTGTTATTATCTAAGTTTCTTTCTTTTAAGAAGTGTAATTATCAGAATGTTATACTTTTGAGCATAAATGGATATGTATATGGTATAACATAGGTATTTAGGATTTTATTATAAATGATATAAATCATCTAGTGGTAGTTCAGTCTTCCATGGCACTTTGATATATATTTATTATCTTTTTACCCTGACTGTGTGGTTTGTGACGTGTAAGTACTCTTCTGGATCCTTGGGGATTGACGGATGTTGATGGATATCCAGGTCACTTGCCCAAATCCTCCCGGGGCTGGTTTGGAGCGTGACACCTCTTCCTCTCAATCGAGATTTGTATGAGTTCTCTTGCTCATTCTCAAGATTCTTTTTAGTGGAATTCTCTCTAAGGTGAGAGGAGTGGACGTAGGAAAGTTTTGGCTGAACCACTATAAATCTCAGTGTTATCTGTGCAATTTATTTGTCTCTTATTGATAATAATTTTTATTTTCGTACAAGTTTTTATTTTCCACTACCTTCACCTATTCACCCCCTCTAGGTGAATTCACAGGCTACAGACTGCATTGTGCGTGCGCATGGTGCAGACTACGGCCTTGCCGCAGCCATGCACCGCATGCACTCGCGAGGTGCAGGCTGCACTCCTGTTACAACTATACGCTGTGCGTGCGCCAGGCACAGGCAGTGGGCGTGTAGAGGCAACAGAGTGTGCGCATGGAACCTAGGGTACAAATTTTTTTATTTTTTTTATTTATTCTGGAGTAATGGGTTTCAAACCCTATGATGGAATAAAATAAAAATTATTACAAAAATAAAATTCCATCATCCTACATGGACAAGGTTGTTACCATAACCATAACCACCCATGTGTACATGGCAAGGTTGTTACATGAATAACTATCTTGTAATCACCAATGTGCATATGGGAAGGTTGTTAAAACCATCATAACAGCCCATGTGCAATCATCCATAACTATATTATACCATGAATATTTAAACACAAAGATTGTATCCCATATAAAATAATTACATACAATTAATTATATGATATCCATGGGCGTGAAAGGTGGCTCTGATACCACACTGTAGGTCAAGCTACGGTCCATGGGATCATTGTACTCATGCATCAAATAGGGTTCACAAGTACTAGAAAGTTTGGGTTGCTCTAGGGCGCCCCAAAGTTTCCCTAGTGCACCCTATTTAAATTTTAGGGTTTCCCATTGTCGCCCATGGGTGCCTTACTGTGACCCAATTAGGGTTTGAATTGGTATGAAAAATCAATGCCCAATCCTTGTCTTTCTTGTCCCATAAAATTATGGGATCCATGACAAAGAGAAAAACCCATTTCTATTCCATCCTATGGAAAGAAGGATCCATCCCATACCCGAATGCGCTGCGGAAGGAGATCAATTCGGGTTTCTTTCGTATCATATGAATAATCAATAATCAATGACAAGAGGAATTTACCAAAACTTGCAAACCTGATGAGCCTCAAGTGTTGCTCCTCCAAAAGACCGTGGTTCTTCCTCGAACTAGCACGTCAAGTAAATAGATCTGAACCTCCAATGGTGCAGCCAAGGTTCTCCAAGCCAATCCAAGAGTCTCTTATATTCTTTAAACGCAAATCTGGGTTTCCAAAACCCTAACTCTCAAAGACTATAGAGCAAGAAGAAGGAGAGAGAAGAGATCACAAAAGAGAGAGGGAGAGCCAAAAACGTGGGAGGGGGGCACTGCCAAAACGTGGAGCCTTAGCCCTCCTCTACGTTTCTAGGTGTTTATAAAGATAGGGTTTCTAAAACCCAGATTGGAAAATCCCTGTGAGAGTCTGACACTCTCTCTCCTCATTGGCTTGAACCTATTTAAAACTGATGGGCTTCTAATTGGTGAAGAAGCAGAATCTAATACGGAATAGTTAATTAATTATTTATTTCTTTATTTAATGGATAAATCAAATAGCTCCATATATAATAAATTAAATAAACAATTAATAATATAGAAAATTCTATTTAGACCCTCACATAATAATTAAATATAATGTATCAAACCACCACTATTCAACATCATCGTTATGGAATCTAGAGCATGTACACTAGTATTGCCAAACCCCATTCCATAGTATATGCCCATATAAGAGTGTCTGTGTAAATGATCGGATCCCGTGAAACTCGATAAAATATTTAATTAAATAACTATATATAATCTATCATTTTATGTAAAATAGGTTTTACAAAAACCATTTCCAAAACGACACTGGATCCAGATTCTGATCTGACCATTCACAGACAACGTCAATCTCGGTGTTCCCCAATCGGACAGTGGTGACTATGTTGATTATCTCCTTCATTCACAAAATGTTTGTGCAGTGCCAGAACACCAGCTTTGACTCACTTGAGTCTCAGTCATTGATGAACCAAAGAATACGGGCACATTTTGCACTAACAGGGTCCTCTCAAGTACAGGGTCTCGGTAAATCATGTCAATCCCATCCTACATCTGCCAGTAACACATGAGGGAATTGATAAAGTAGAATCTTTGCCAATACACACATCAAACATGTGAGTACTCGCATTCGTACCCTGACATCACATGTCTAGACATACCTAATGCGACGACCATATGATAAGGGTGCCCAGCCCAAACCCTAGTCGTGACTACAATTTTAAGTTATACTTACGGACATATAATGCTAAAAAAGTTTATATTACATGTGATAATATTTTAAACCAAACTGTATAAAAGGTTCAATACAAAACAAATCGGACCAAACCAAGTTTGATGGGTACATAAATCCAACACTCCAATCTGATCACTGTATGTACAAAGTTAATAAGCTACTGCGATGACTATCCTAAGGCTCCAAATAAACGAATTTGGTCCTTGAAGCATAATGGATCAATCCTTAATCCATGTCCAAATTAAGGATTGAAAAATTGTGTAGATAAATTACCGTTAGGGTAATACTGTTGGATTTATGTGTCCATTAAACCCGGTTTGTTTCGTTTCATTTCCATTTACATTGTATTGAACTAGTTATGCATTTTAGTTTAATATTATTAGATGTGATATAAGATTTTTGAGCATTATGTGTCCGTAAGTATAACTTAAAATGGTAGTCATGACTAGGGTTTAGGCTGGGCACCCTTATTATATGCTCATCACATTGGGTATACCTAGACATGTCGATGTCGGGGTATGAATGCAAGTGCACATCATAATGTGCATTGGCAAAGATTCTACTTTATCGATTCCTTCATATATTATTGTCAGGTGTAGGATTGGGATAAACATGTGTCATCGAGAGCAAGTACTTAAGAGGACCTTGTCACTGCAAAATGTGAACGCATTCTTTTGATCATTAATGACTGAGATATAAGAGTATCAAAGCCAGTGTTCTAGGAATGTGCGAACATTTTTTGTGAGTGAAAGAGTTACTCAACATGGTCTCCACTATCGATTGGAGAACATGAAGATAGAGATTGTTTGTGGATGGTTGGATCAAAATTTGGATCCAGTACTGTTTTAGAAATGGTTTTTTGCAAAACTTATTTTCACATAAAATGATAGATTATATTTAGTTTTTGATTAAAATTATTTGATCGCATTTTACGGATTGTAATCACGTACACAGATGCTCTGATATGAACATGTTGTCACACCCAGATTCCTATACCACCGCAATCCATGATCAGAGCGTGCAAATATGCTCCCACACTCCCACTAGGATCACTGATGCAGTAGTTAAGCTAACTCATCCACACCACACATAATTAATCAAGGTAAGACGAATAGTATATAATCATAATTAGAGTAGCTGGATCTATGTGATATCATAAATATTAGGAAATTCTACCCTATCTTCATAATTGTTTTGATGATAACAAACATACTGGACAAGGTCTTGTGTGTCAATATGTCAACAAGGTTGATGATGAAAACAAATAAGTCAAAAAATTAAAAGGCATAAAGCACAAAGTAAAGATGTTCAGGACAAAGCCTTGAAGATCAAGATCTCGAATGCATATAAAGCTTCTCAAGAAAAGGAAATCTTGAAAGATATTTTGAAGATTGAAGAACATCATTTGAAGAGAAGTCAAGACCTTCATCAAGATGCTCGTGTGTACATACATAGATACACATATTGCATACTTGTAAATACATTTACATAAAATAAATGAAACTGCACATACATCATATGGAGACCTTAGGAGGTTATAATTAAACCCCTTTTGACCTTAAAATAAGTTAGAATTAGTTGGAGAAAGCCCTGGAGAAGTCCCCATAGTCAAACTATCTGAAACAGTTAAGATAGAGATCCGGACTGTGATCCGGCCGATCGGATCACAAGTATGCATCGATCGGGTGCAAACACTAGCTCCACTAGTACGTTCCCAAAAATGATCCGGTCGACCAGACTCTGATCGAATGTCAATTTTGCCCTCCAACGGCTAGTTTCTAATGGTTAGTTTTTCCAACGGCTATGATCCAGTCGACCAGATCAATGTTCAAGTCGATCGGATGGGTTAAAAATAGATCCATTAGAACACATTTTACACATGTTCTAAAGGCCATTAATGAGCCTATAAATAGAGAATATGTCAGACCTTTTCACCTATCAACTACAGTCCAAAATATAATTTTTGTGAAAGGTGAAAAGTCAATTCATGCTCTAATCATTGAAGTCAAATTGTCCATATCAAGATCATTCAAAAGTTGACTTCAAAGCTCAAAGACCTTCACATGCTTGCATTTTAAAAAGAAGTCTTAAATAAGGTCATCATCATAAAACATTCATTCTTCATCATTTGGAACTTACAAGGAGTACATGTCGCACTCCTTGCCTAGGTAATCCTTACCTTTATTTTTTTATATTTGTTTATGTTTTTGAGTTACCAAAGCATTGTTGCATTAGCCTAGACTATACTTAGGTATTGCAAGGATCCTCTTATCCTTAAAAAATTTAGATTTTCTTATCTTTAAAAGAGTTAAGATCCTCTTATTCTGTGAAAAAGAGTTAGGATCCTCTTATCCAGTGAAAAAGATTATAAAGATGTTCTTCCTACCTACTGTACTGAAAGGAATAAACTAGTAAAATTCTCTCAAGGTTAAGAAGAGTGGATGTAAGCTGGTTTAGCTGAACCACTATAATTCTTGTGTGTCCTCTATTTGAGCATTTATCTTTCTTTAACTTGTCTTAGTTCAAGAAAAATTTAAAAAGGTTAATATTTCACTAGTGATAACCTATTCACCCCCTCCAGGTTATCCCACAATTGGTATTAGAGCGAGGGCTCAATTTTTTAGACTTAAAGATCTATGGAATCACATCATTCTAGTTCTCTTGAGGGACTAAATGTCTTTAGGCCTCCTCCGTTCAATGGAGATAATTTTTCATATTGAAAGATTAGATTTCAGAACTTTACTTATGCTCAAAATCTTGAGGTGTGGCATGTTATTGAACATGGACCATGCTCATTCACTAAAGTTGTAAAAGGTGAAAGCATCCTAAAAGAAACTTTGAATTAACTCTTGCTGAAAGGGAGAAGATTCAATATAATTTTAAGTCTATCACTTTCTAACAATACGTCTTGAGTAATTTTAAAGTTAACAAAATTACCATGTGTGGAACGACAAAAGAAATTTAGGATACACTAGTGGTTTCATATGAAAGAACCTCACAAGTGAGAGAATCTAAAACTGATAAACTTATGCATGAGTATGAATTATTTAAGATATTAGGGAATGAGAATATTTTCATTATGTTTCTGAGACTTACTAGCATCACAAATAAGTTGAAGGGCTTAGGTAAGACATGTACCAAGTCAAAAAATGTAAGAAAAATTCTCAGGTCACTTACTCCCAAGTGGAGACCAAAAGTAACAGCTGTAAAGGAAGCAAAAGATCTTGACAAAGTGACTATGGACGAATTGTTAGGATCTCTACTCACTCACAAAGTTGAACTAAATAAAGACGAAAGATGGTCGAAGATAAACGAGCCGCAGAAAAAGACCATCGCTCTCAAGACTACTAGCCTATTTGATGATGAGAGCATTGAAGAAGAAGACCTCACCTTCTCAAAAAAAAAAAATATCCCTTATTACTAAGATATTTCAGAAGTTTCTCAAAAAGAAAGATAGAAGATACTTCAACAAGGGACAAGCAAGCAAAGATAAAAATATATCCAAAGATAAAACTCTTCCTTCTAAGAAAGATATTGTTTGTTATGAGTGTAGAAAACCTGGCCACCTCAAAATCAAGTGCCCAAAAGGTCAAGATAAAAAGAAAGCAAATGCTGTTGAAATTACATGGGACTCAAGTGAAGAAGAAGAGGTAGGAGAATCTGATGAAGAAATCACAAATTTTGCTCTTATGGCAATAGAAGTTGACATAGAGGTAAGTTCAGCCTATCTTAGCTCTAATTCAAAATATAGTGACTCAGTTGAAGATATAGATATGGATGACATAGATGAAAATGACATTGAAAAGAAATTTGAAGCTCTCTATGAGGCAAGTCGCAAAGTTGAAGCTTCAAACTCCTTATTAGAAAAGGAAGTAATAGAATTGCATAATAAAGTAATTGTTCTCCATACCTATATTGCTAAACTTGAAGGAGAAAAGGAGAAATTGACGTCGACCTTGCTTACCTTTACCAAGGGAGAAAAATCATTAGACACTCTTCTTGGTACACCACAAAAGACACCACATGATAAGGAAGGACTAGGATACAATGGGAGAATCCTATATCATGCCAAAGGTAAAGAGAAAATGGTGTACATAGAAGAAGGAAGAGCAAATCAAGGTCAAACATCAATTTCTCATGCACCTCCTTCAAGAAATCAAAGGTATAAAAATCAACATCACTATGCATTTCAATATACCTTTCAAAAAGGGAATAGACCTCAAAGGGAATATGTTTCTCAAAGACCCCAAAGACAATATTATAAATCACAAGTTCCATACACAATGGAAAGGAACTTTAGACCTCAACTAAATCATAGGCCATATATGAAATATAATTCATATAGACCTTATGCATATCAAAAGTTCAAAAGAGATAGAAGGGTTCAAAACTCCTTTGACTGGCAAAGATCACAAAGATAGAAAAGGACACCATCTATTGATCTAATGACATTGTTGTCATTGTTGACAATTTGGTGGATAGCGGTGGTGTAAGGAATGTGCTAAGCTTGTTTACAACTTGGGAATAAGGAACACCGTGTCAGCCTCAAAGCTAATAAATAAAGTAAGTCCCCATGGCATGTGAGCTTCCAATGAGAAGACAGAAAGCATGACCTAGAATATGAAAGGGGCGACAAAATCCCATGGCATGTGAGCTTTTAATGAGAAGACAGAAAGCATGATGTAGAAATGAAAGGGGCAGCAAAATCCCATGGCATGCGTGAGCATTCAACATTTTATCGTATAAGCATTGCCAATAAAAATAAAAGGAAAAGAAAAAAAGTAAAGCTGTAGAAAGGCAAAAACATTGGGTGTTGATTAGCACATTTATGTGTGAAATCTTAGGGTATAAAGCATTCATTTTTCCACATTGAACAGTGCTACTCGGGTACTTTTTGTCATTTTTCAAGTTTAGGGACATTTTAGTCAAAATGGAGAATACATGTCTAATTGTAGTGCCAAACGCCATGTTACAAGGTTGAAGAATTCAGTCGGGTTGGCTTTTCAATGCACAACATCGAAAGTCACTTGATTAGAGCTGATTCGACTTCAGAAGAAGAAGAAGAGAGAAAAATCAAGCATAGGGGCATAATGGTAATTTTGAAGAATCAAGAATCTTTCAGAAGATATCAGATATTGGGCTCATATCGTTTGGAATTTAAAATGGTGCAACTTTAATTCTCGGGTTAGTTCCATCTTGACCCAGGATAAAAAGGTATAGCACAAAAACGATTCTTAGTGAAGTTGAAATTTAGGATTAAAAAAAAAAAAA
Source organism: Telopea speciosissima (assembly GCF_018873765.1). Lineage (NCBI taxonomy): Eukaryota > Viridiplantae > Streptophyta > Magnoliopsida > Proteales > Proteaceae > Telopea > Telopea speciosissima. The sequence goes on from NC_057920.1 coordinate 43,947,421, forward strand.
AAAAAGAAGAATCTCTTTTCTTTCTAATCTCTCTCCCCTAAACCCTCTCCGTTTCTATATCTTCTCTCTCCCACTTCCTCTTAAATTCTCTCATCTCTCCTACCTCCTTCCCATCTCCCTTTCACGAGCTCCCTCTCCCCCCCATACAAAATCCATCTTGACCGCACTCCAGCCGCTCTCTCCCTTCAGTCCTTTGTTTTCTTTTTCAGTTTTAATTTTGTATTCTAGAATGATAATAGCAGCAGCAGTGCCGTTCCTCTTCGTTATACTCGATCTCTCATCCTCTTCTTTTTATTTTTAGTTTTTAGATCTTATGTAATTAGGTTATCATATGTAATTTTATTTTTTTTAGAATCATTGTTAGGATAAATTTTATTTCCCCATCCTTTCGATCATATGTGTAAACTTCATTACTTTGGTAATTTGTTCTTTAATATTGGATGCGATTTCAAGTGATGGGATTCAAGTGATGAAATCATCTTCATTGGAGTTATTCGAATCAGCTAAGTTCTTCTTCTTATAAATTTTAGTTTTAGTAATTTCTCTGTCTTTTTCTCCATCAATCCTTCTTTTCTCTTCATTGCTTTCATGGCTAGCTAAACCTCTCCTCTTGGGAGTGGGTGAAACCATGAGAGAAGGAAGAATTGATGGCTAGCATTGTCTATGTGATTAATGGACATGATCAATATTGGACTTACAATGGATGACCGCCCACAGTTGTATGTCATTCCAAGGGGAACTATATACATGTTCGTTAGCCGTATCCATTGTGACACCATTATGTTCATGTATTTTTTTGTTTACATTGTATGTTGTATGAGTGCTATTTTCATAGGATATGTTAGCCGTATATGAGCCGTGCCGCATATCTTATAGACCTAAGCTGTATGTATGCTTTGCCCTAATATGCTAGTCATTGATTTGCCCTAATTCTCATGGTGGAACCCATTCCCAAGTGAGTTTCTTACTTTTAATTCATCCATTCCCTTAGCGATTGCCCTAGTTTCTATTTCTAATTTGTTATCTTTGGTAATTTAGTTGCTTCTATATTTTTTAGTTTTCGTAATTGGTAGTTTCCATATATAGGTTGTTTTCATATTTGGTAAGTTGTACACTTCGCGTTAATTAAAAGTGAAAATTTATTCAAGGTTGACTTCTTCGTGTTCGACTCGTAGCTACGATTGACTCGTACGGTTGCGGTATTGTTTTAACTCAAACAGGTGTCTGACTCTTCTTGCAAGCCAGGTGATGCACATGAAAAATGCCCATAGCTCTCCAAGGGTTTCCAACTCTTGACAATCCTGCTTAGGATGACATGACTCCTTGAGGTATGTCTTGGTAGCACACAGTAGCATTGTAGTTTCATTCATGCTTATTTTTCATGTTTGTATAGTATATTTCCCCATTGCATTAGTGTGTGAGCGTAGGCCACCTTGTTTAGTTATTTGAACACACTCATAATCTCATAAATATTGTATTTGAGGTCTTACAACCTTGCTCTCAGAGATCTGAAGGTTTTGTGTACAGTTCATGGAAAGCATGTACAGGGTTGAAGAGGTAATGGCTTGGTTTGAGAGATGAATTCTTGATATAGAGAGGTTTCTAGTGGTTTGAGCTCTTGGTGGCTCTTATTTCAGTGTATTGGATATGTTCCAAGAAAGTTCAAGGTCAAACTCGAGCCTATATTGCCTCCTCAAGGTTTAAGTTCAAGATTTTTGAAAATTCAAGTCAAAACAGTGTTTTTCTTGGTTTGGAGGTTGGTTTAATGATTGGTGGGATCCACTAGTCTTCCGAATGGCTATGCATATTCAAATTCTTGTTGGTGATGTGTTTCAAGTGTTACTTGAGCCAAACGATGGTTATTTGTGAAAATGACATGTTCAGTTGTAAATTTTCAAGTAAATCTGAAATTCAGCAACTGTGACTGTGAAGCCTTTTTGAGACTCTCGAAAAGTATGCATATAAGAGAGAAAAGACAAGTGGTTTGTGCCAACATATTTATAAAGTTTTTCTCTATAAGGGTAAGCAAACCATACAGTCATTCAACCTACAGGTTGATGTGTGTAAAGGCCAGAAGAGTGCATCAGGATCATTGTTAGTGAAGCTAGACAACAAACTTGAGTTAATTTTAAAGAGAGAGAAAGAGGAGAGAGAGTATGGACTCCACCTGGGGGTGCCACATGTTAGGGTGTAGTAAGGTGGCATGTCCACCATGGCATTTGACTAAGTCAACATGGCCATATGGCCATCACAGCCTTGATAGCATGGCGGCATAAGCACCAGCCCAGTAGCCTAGTACTATGGTCACAGTAGCCCAGTAGCTTAGCTCCATGGCACAGTAGCCCAACCCTCTTGGGCATTTTGTCAAACAGCTTGTGGATGCGCATATACTTAGAAAATATTTGGAGGTTTTGAAAATTAAGCAACTGGAAGTCATTCTCTGTAACAGGTTAGGGAATTTTTTGGAGCATCGCATGGGAATTCCAACCGTACGGAAGTGGAGCCCACATGACAAATAGTGGGAGATAAAAATTTCAGTTTTTTTTTTACACGTGTACAAATCATGGATGAGTCATTATTATCTAAAAAATGCAAGCAATTATGTGGCTGAGATTGATTATTAAATCTGAATTAGAATCTCTTGTTCTGATTGGTTGATCTAAATCATAATCACTGGCTGAGATAAAAGATTCTAAATGGACACCTCACAATTAAGCACATGGAAAATTGGTACACTTAAGTGATGACTTCTCATTGGTAGATCAAGAATCTAATTTGATGGTTTTGTTTTAATCTCATATCAACGATGAGGATCCAATAGCCTATGTGTGCTCCGCTCCAGTGTAAGGCGGAAGACGAAAGATCGAATCTTATTTTAATCTGGGACGTTCATACGATTTGATCTAATGGCCCAGATTGACTTAGTCTTTGCCTCAAACTTTGGGTTATTTAACAGTCAAATTTTGGGACTTGTGTAAAGATGCTACCCCCATATTTTGACGTCCTTTACGTAGTGGTGAAGTTGGATTTAGGGTTTGATGTCTCTGTGATTAATGTTTGAATTTTCTCAGAGAATAAGACATTTTGAGTAGATCGATGCATTGGGATCCATGTCAGAGGCTTCCAAGATATGCTGCATGCTGCTACTGACGTCCAGAAGGTCTGCATCGATAGTGGTTATAGTTCTACTTCGTTCTTGAGGTAGTTTTTCATTCAAGTTCCCCTTCTTATCATTTAGTCTTGTTGGGGAGTGAGATTCCTGTAATTTTGAGTGTTGGGAATTTGGGTTGATTATATAAACTTATGTTTAGTGTTTAAAGCCTACTGTGCTGATACAGTTAGGTGTGCGGGAGTATTTCCTATGATTCCTGTGTCATATGGAACTGTGTTGAACCTGTGTAATAAGATTTTTTAATAGAAGTGCGATGAGCAAAGCACGAAACCTATGAAGGGTATTACTCCATGGACGTAGGCCATTATGCCGAAACACGTATATGCTTATGTTGTGGTTTGATATTTTATTTTGAAGCGCTTATTTTCAGAGTATGTGTGGTTCACTGGTAGACCAAGCTACTTTGTAGTGATTGGTACGTGACCATACGATTGTGTGTTTGTTGTTATAATCTGAATTTACAAAAAATTTTAATAAGCACAGATTCACCCCCCTCTTTGTGCCGAGTGCCATTCATCAATTGGTATCAGAGCTAGACTCAACAATAGTCAAATCGACAGTTGAAGAGATCTCTCTTGGAATAATGGCACACACGAAAGTCTCAGGTTATGGAAGGGCACCACACTTTGATGGTATTGATTATGTTTTCTGGAAGAACAGAATGGAGACTTATCTGGGGTTTTTGGGGTATGGTGTTCTCAGATCGATATATACCGAGTTTGAGATGCCAAATGCAGAATTGACCGATGAGGTAGAAATTAAGAAATTTGAAAAACAACCTAAAGGCAATGAATGCACTTAAGAGTTCACTGACAAACACGGAGCTCGCAAAGGTCATGGATTGTAAGACAACTAAGCAATTGTGGGACAAACTTAAGGGTATACATGAAGGTGATCAGAGGGTCAAAAAGTCCAAGCTTCAAGTTCACAAGGAAAATTTTGAAGGATTGAAAGTTAATGAAAGTGAAGACATTGGAGCCTATATGGTGAGATTCAACGAAGTTGTCAATGCTATCAGAGGTCTAGGTCATACATTGAGTGACTCAGAGATTTGTCAGAAGATTCTCAGATCACTGCTATCTAGATATGACTCCAAGGTTTCAGTTATTGAAGATCATGATGATATAGACAACTTGGCATTAGATGTTTTACAAGGAAAGCTGAAGGCTTATGAGATGAGATCTAGGAAAGGAAAAGGCAAAGATGAAGACAAAGAACTTGCTTTTAAAGTAATGAAGAATATGAGAATTGTGGACAATTCTGATATTGAGTTGGATAGTGATGATGAGGCTGAAGCAAACTTTGTTAGAAAGCTCACCAGAGGAAAAGGTAAGTATCAAGGTAAGCTTCCATTCAAGTGCTTCAGATGTGGTGATATTGGTCACTATGTTGCCTCTTATCCTCAAAAGAAGAAATTCAAAGGCAATGGTGATGAAGATAACGATAATAACAAAGAAAAATTCAAAGGGAAGAAAAAGTTCACTAAGAGAAGATTTCTCAAGAAGAAGGTTTTTATCTCCAAGGAGAGTGATGACTCCTCATCTGATTCAGAGATTGATGAAGATTCAGACAGTGATATTAGTGAGTGTCTATTCATGGCCTATGAAATCAGTAAGGATGAAAATCAGCCTTCTGAAGAGACAGAGGATGTTACACCCGCACCCTAATTTTTACCCCTACACCCAGGGCAGTTTAGACCTTTACCTTAGAGGCAATGCCAAGGTGGCACTGACCAATACTTGTGACCTTGGACCTAGAGTATGACTAGGAGGACCCCCCTGAAGCCCTGGAAGTGTGGGCCAAAGCCCCAAAACTTTCTTTGAAGTTTGGTCCATGACAGCAGCAGCAGAGTCACGAATGGACTCACTCGTACTGAATCCGCTCAAGGATCCGCTAGTGCTATTGGCTGCCCTTTTGGTAATCTTTCCTTTGGGACCCACACCCTCATGTCTCGGACGCCCTAATTGAACCCTTGGACCTTATGGACCCCTACCCTTACCCTTGCTTGGTTGAGTGGGCCATGAAGTGGGGCCCACAAGACTTGACTTAGGTGATTAATGAGTTTTATACACCCTAACCTAGGCCAAACGGACCCTTGGGGATAATTAAGTCCTATAGACTTAGGGTGCACCCCAAACAGACCCTAATGGACCTAATGGACCTAGTGGCTTATGGCTAAAGCCAAACAAGACCTAAGACCTAACCTATAACCCATCCTAAGGACCTATGGGCCAACTACATTCTAGCGTGCCTAACCAAACACACCCTAAGGCCCATTTAACCCCTTAAGAGTACCCTAACCCCTCTCATTCACTTATCTATCCCCTTCCCCCATAAACCGTGGAGGAGAAGAGACAAGAGAAAAGAGGAGGAGGAGGAAGGAAGAAGAAGGAGAAGTAGAAGGGGAATAGGAGGGGAAGGCAAGAGGATGGAAGCCATGACAAGCTGGCCGGTATCCCCGCACCTCCATCCCAGTTGGTCGGACCCCAGGGAGAAGAGAAAGAGGAGGAGAAGAGATGGAGAGAGTGGCTGGAAGAAGGAAGCTCATCAAGGTAAGCTCCCCAAACCTAGCACTCCCTCATTTCTCTTTATTTTTGTGGTTTCTTGAGCTAGGGCTAACCTAGGGTTCCAATTGGGACTCAAGGTGAAGCTCGACCCTAGGTGGGAGCTCTAATGAATGCTGACCTGGGCCTCTAAGAGCTAGATTTGCAGCCATGGCCATGGATTCCCTGGTTTGAACCTTGAAACCCAACCCTTGGACCAATGTGAGACCCAAATCTTGTTGGATCTTGAATTCATGCATTGGACCTAGGTTCTAGTGACCTTAGGAAGGCCTAGATACCCTTCCCTTGTCCCTGAGATGCTAGGGAGCACAAAGCTCCAAGCTGGAGCTAAAACTCCCTACAATCTCGAAAGAGACTGCCGATGGACGAACGACCAGATCCATTTATCGTGGTACCGCTGATCAGTCCGCCCAGTAGAAATCCTGTATGAACCCTGTGTGTTGGCCTGAGCGGACGAAGGCATGGATTCACTCTGTTTGCCTCTGCCCGAAGCCTATTGCTCTTGGGTCTATCTTAAGAATTCAAACAGATGCAGGGGCGGACCCAAAAAGCACATCCGCCCGTGGATCTGCTCCCTTTTATTTGTGTGCCTGGTGTTGAACGGAGGCACGGCCGGATCCAAGTATAATATTTCGCCCGTGGGTCCGCTCGCTCTGGTTTTACCTTTTGGCCTGAATGGAGCCAGGGACGGATTCATCGCTACTGAGACCGCCCTTGAGTCCGCTCGTGCTATCTTGGTAGAAACTTGGTTTTAACCTTGTGGGCCTAGTGTGGGACCCATCTATGCATGCTTTAATGATTGTTTTATATTCCTAGGCTACCCAACTCGATGGATCGCGGGGAGCCGAGGTGAGATTCATGGCTATCACACACAGAGGCGCCCGTATTAGGTGAGTGGGTTCTGGGTGACTTTGTTGGGATTGTATTAATATATTTGATAATCCTAAGCATGCTAATTATATAATTATAAGCATGGTGCGCATTGCATTTTATTCAAATGTGAACTGTTATGATTATGCTAGCATGTTCACCATTGTATTGGGCTACGGTGCTGGGTGTGCCAGTGCCGAAACCATAATTTATTTAATTATGAAAAATATTGTACGCCATCCTGATTTGTATGTGCCGTGTCGTGCTGGTACCCGGGTACTAGATGGAATGGGATGTTGATGCACCCGGAATACCTCTCAGGATGATAGGACTTGCATATAGTATATCTGCGGTTAGGATGCTTGTACCCTATGCTGCGACCCTTGCCAACAGGGGTTTACGTGTTGGATAGTCTGAGCACCTGCAGTCTATGGAGGTGGGAGAGGCCAGGGCAGGGATAGTGACGGCTATCGGGGTTTGCCACTAGATGGCCATGATGGCTTCTACCGGCGTAGGTCCCCAGGTGATAGTTGAGGATTCATTGGGGCGATAGGATAAGTGACCCTCAATGTCTCCTGAGCTATCACAGTAGCATACACTTGACCGATAGAATTGTGTGTTAGGTGGAAAATGAATCTAACATGTACATGCAACATTCTGATTGATATTGTTTGTGTGATGTATGTGCATTCCCCTTTGCTCTCTCACTAGCTAGTGTAGCTAACCCCGTTGTGCAACCCCTTTTTAGTTGTTGTGCAGGAGTTACTACTTCGGTGTGCACCGCTGGATGCGAATCAAGCGGAGCCGATGGTCGGGACTAGGATGTTATTGTGCATTCGAGACCGGTGCCCTTGGGGTAATTATTTTATTGTTTATTTATTGGTTTTCATTCCATATCATGTATAAACTATGTGTTTATTTATAGGAGAGTAATGAATGGCTACATTATGAACAGTTGTAATATGTGTTATCATTAGAGAACTGATGCTCTAAAATTTCACATAATTTATTTAATTTCGCTTCCGTTAACTCTGAATTTGGAACAATTTATTCGATTTTGGTCCGTTCTATTCTGTCATCAGTACGTGGTGACAGGGTGGACTATGGCATGGGACACTGCATTCGTGATCCTGGTAGGTGATGGGATGATGTGTGATTATCCCAGTTATATCCCCATGTGGCAATATATATTACATCGGGATGGGGGTGTGACAGAGTGGTATCAGAGCGTGATGCTCTGCACCATCCACAATCCAATGTAGCCTCTTGATTTACTCTCCACAATTAGGTTCTAAGTTGAAAACCTCAAGAACATAAATGATTGTATGCAGACCTAGGAGAAGACTGATTGGAGTGAAAACAAGAACCTAGAAAGATAATAGACAACATTTAACTTAGTTTTGGAACATAGGTTGTCGGTTATGTTTGTGCACTTGCTTGGTTGAGTCTTGAGTAGGTATAGATCGGCTTATATATGTTATAATTTCACACACCGTAATGTACTATGCATAACCAATGAATTATAGTCCTTAATGATCTAAACAAGAGGAATTAAGCTATATATATATAAGTCTACCCATCATGATTGTTTCCATTCCTATTTGGGCATGACTGTGCTCATTCCAACCTAGAACCATTAGATTGCACCTGTGTTAACCCAAAGCACATGATTTGTTCCATTCAACCTAGAAGGTTAGAGTTACATTCATCCATCCCAATCTAAGGTTTTTAGAGTTCACCTTACCCTATGATCAGAGAAAGAGAGAAAGAAGAGAAAAGGAGAAAAGGGAAAACTAACGGAAAAGAGCAAATGAAAGAGTTTCACAAAAAATCCAACAAGGACCGAACAAACAAGAGCTGAATTGAAGTAACTTTTGAGGACTGCTGGAGGAGAACTGAGCTAGCTATCTACACCACGTCTATCACCGTGACCTAGGAAGGCATTGAGATCATCCATTCCTCACTCTATGCCCTCCAATCGCCGAGTATGATCAGAGAGTTGCTTCTTCACATCATCGAAGCCATCCGCCATCCTCAAGTTCAGTCGCCAGATAGCCATTAGAATGTCGTTGCCTCCCCCAGGTGCACTAGAAGTACCTGCTGCTAAAGGTCTGGAACCCATGAACTCCAGATCATTATCACTGTCATCCTCATCTTCCTCCCTTGCCCCTCTGCCATCCCCGTACTGAACCTGTTCTCCTGCACCGTCATAGTCATAGTACAGGTTCATCTTCTGCAGTGCATTAAACCTAATAGGTCCTTCTGGGCTTGACTCTTTGCGTTCACGATCTAGATCGACCCCGAAGACTAAGAGGATCCTAGTGAGCAATCGACCATAGGGCAAGGTGTTGTTGCGGGCAAGATTTGCTACTGCTCGAGCCATGTGTTGCATGACCACATGGGGCAGACAAATAGGATAGCCAGTGTACAGAGAATGAGCCAGAACTACAGACATCAGAGGAGGCACTGTGTTGTGAGCCTTAGAAGGAGCCAAATTGGTCTTGGCTATGAAGATGAGAACCCACTGAGATGGAGGAAATTTGGAAAGAGCAACATTCTCCTCATAGTTGTCATTGGTGAGGACCTTGAATAACTTCCTGCTCTCATCTGGATGTAAGCACTTGTCTGGATGACTGCCTGGAGGGAGTATACCCTCTCACCCTCTGAAGAGACATTGAGAAGAACCCCCAACTCTATTACAGTGAAACCAATGACTACTCCCTTCACAAAGGAAGTTAGCTTGTACTCATCATCCTCCTCCTTGGTCAGAACCAGATTTGAGTAGAACTCCCTGACCAATGTGGGATAGTAGAAGTCCGGCTAGATGAGCATGTTGGTCCACTGTAATCTCTCAAACCTGGGCCCCACCTTGTAGGCCAAGAGCTCTTCCACCGTTACGTCTCACTCCACCAAGATCTTTCGGTTGAATAAACGTTCTCTGAAGATCCCCTCATTCTTTTTTGAGGTGAATCGGTGTACATTGTATGCTGTAGGAATAGCTGGCACTATGGCTAGGTTCCTCTTCCTTTTGGGACCCATGGCTAGTTACCTACACACAAAACACCAACAAGAGAAGGCAGCAAGTGTGAGCCAATTGGAATAGTGAGATGTGTTTAGGTAATGAGAAGTGTAGAAATGACATGCCTAAATGATATGAGAATGATGAGATGAGAAGATCATACATGATAGGAATGCTTAAGTGTAATCATGGATGTGAATAACTTGTGCATTTGGCTACCTTACTTTTCACACAATGCCAAACAAACAAGTTATAGAATGAGATACCCCAATGAGAGACAAGGACTAATTCACTTGAGGAAGAAGAGAATAAAATTTCAAAGATTGCATCAATGATCATATGGAAAGGGAAATGTGCTTGAAAGCATGTTGATGAGATAATATCTATGAAGTTAGATGCATACAAGAGATCAAGCATGAACTTGAAGAGTGTTTTCTAAAGTGTTGAGAATTTGGAGAGTTTCCTAACCAAAGACGTAGAGTTGATTTTGTGATCCAACTAGGCTTGATAGTATAGCATCGCTACTATCCTTAGAATGCTTGTAGAGACTCTTAAAAATTTGCAAAAAGATATAATAATCACACAACAACAATCCAACCATATAGTGCCATTGATCGATTAGGGCTTGATTTGCACCCAAAACCCTAGCCTAAAATTGATTTTGAGCATGATCTTGGCATACATGGCCATGAAAGTGCAAACTAAATCAAATCCAACCACAACCTAGGTTTATCCATACCCAATCCTAGAGAGATAGGAAAGAAAGACAAGAAAGACAAAGAGACATAAGCCAAGAATCCTATAATGGGAGAAGAAGGAATTGGAAAGGGAAAGAGAGAAGAGAAAACCTTACCTTGAGAGTGAGGGAAGAAGCCTTGAGACTTGGGATTACAAGAAATCCACTCAAGAGAGTGCTAGGAAGCCCCACCAAAACCCTGTAGAGCCCTCTCCCCTTGCCATGGTGTTTCCCCTCTTTGGAGCCAAAAGTGAGTTTTAAAACTCATGGCTCTATTTTGTTATTTCTACGAACGAACGATCGAATGGATCCACTTATCGTGATTCCACCCGTTAATCCGCTTTGCATATGCACGTAAAGCTTAACTTTTAAAACTGCTCGGATCAACGAGCGGATCCATATTTATGAGTCCGCCTGAAGATCCGATCGATTTAGATCCTCTCGGCCTTTTTACTATCTGAGAATGGACGAACGAACGGAATTGTGTTCCGCATCCGCCCATTAATCCGCTCTCTTTATTTTTCGCAGTAGAGCCACGAACGGACCCACAACATTGATTTTGTTGGTGAGTCCGCTCGATTTCTTTTAGGATCTTGAGCTCAGATTTTGGAGACCTTTTGACCACCACCATGTGTGTTGATTGTGTGCCTATAACCTAGGTTGAACACCCCTGTTGTGTGACCCATTTGTGGGGACCACTTAGGTTTGGCTTTTATCCCAAATTAAAAGGGAGTAGGACTTGTACCCGATTGGGCCGGCCCTTGTGAAATGGCAGGCTAGGTGACTGTTGTGACTTCCCTTTTAATTCAGGAGAGGAGAGTTACTTTGGAGCCTAAAGACCCTTAGACCGGTGAATTCTTGGATTCAAACCCTAGTGGATAAGAAGCCCGCACCTATGGGTAGATATTAAGGAATGATTGTAATAGAATGCTGGGTTGGTTTAGCTGTGTGAGCCATGAAGGGCACGTGTGTTTGGAAGTCATTCATAACACCTCAATCTAGCGATGACTCTATTTGACTTTACTTAGTTCATCCAAATCTGGTTCAAACTCATAGAGGCAGTCCTACACCGTGACTTGACCTTCCGCAAGACTTAGTAAACCGTACCCGAGGATAATTGTTCTTGTGTTTGACCTAGACGACATTTATGTCCATAGGGATGTAGATGTGATTGTTGCATTTACATTTGTAAAATGTAGAATGTATATAGATACATAGGTGTATATCCCTTAAGACCTTGGACTTGTGTGCCTAGAATAATTCTTTGGTACTACAAGTCAGACCTTACCTTGACTTTCTATGATTTACTAGTTGAGCCCCGACCCTTGATCATGATTGATCACGGGTTGATAGTTATTTGACCTATAGGTGACCGAATAGGTTAGAGTGCTGGACCTATGTGTGAAGGTTTTGACCTAGGATAGAAAAGGTTGTTGGTTCCTGAAGAGGACCGACATGGACTTTCCTTATGGGATTGACTGATGTAGGGTACCAAATTTGATGGAAGCTGAAACTAAAGGATGTAACAAGACCTCCTCCAATAATAGATATGAATGGAGTAATGGGTCGCCAATGCGTTCCCTCCGTGCTGGGAGTGACACATATGGAGGTCCCATCAATATTTCGAATCATTCTACAGTGGGATTGGGTAATGAGATAACCTGAAGTGTAAGCGTTCAGAATGTGGACCCTATGTTGTTAACTAGGCTGGTTGAGCCCTGTACCTCTGGAATGACCTTGATGGTATAGACCAAAGAGTGGTATCACTCGATCTGGTGATTCTAGAGAATACCCTATTCTTCATCACACAGTTTAGTATAGAAGACAGTGAAGATATCTCTGGGATGTGGAGACTATCGAGCCTTAACCCAGTGGAGCTTAGGGTTACTGTGACTCACACCATTGTGGTTGTGTGACCCTATAAAGGAGTTGTAGAACCTGACCTATTGTGTCAAGTGGGCGCTGTCCTATTTTAACCAGACCTCTGACTTGACCTTAGTGGTGGGTGATTAGAAGGGTGGTTAGTGAACCCTTACCTTGAATTGTTTCGCCTCAAATTTCGAGGACAAAATTTTTATAAGGTTGGGGGGATGTTACACCCGCACCCCAATTTTTACCCCTACACCTGGGGCAGTTTAGACCTTTACCTCAGAGACAATGCCAAGGGGGCACTGACCAATACCTGTGACCCTGGACCTAGAGTATGACTAAGAGGACCCCCTCGAAGCCCTGAAAGTGTGGGCCAAAGCTCCACAACTTTCCTTAAAGTTTGGGCTATGACAGCAACATCGGAGTCACAAAAGGACTCACTCTTATTGAATCCGCTCGAGGATCTGCTCATAATGTTAGTTGCCCTTTTGGTAATCTTTCCTTTGGGACCCACACCCTCATGTCCCGGATGCCCTAATTGAACCCTTGAACCTTATGGACCCCTACCCTCACCCTTGCTTGGTTGAGTGGGCCATAAAGTGGGGCCCACAAGACTTGACTTAGGTGATTAATGAATTTTATACACCCTAACCTAGGCCAAACGGACCCTTGGGGACAATTAAGTCCTATGGACTTAGGGTGCACCCCAAACAGACCCTAGTGGACCTAATGGACCTAGTGGCTTATGGCTAAAGCCAAACAAGACCTAAGAGACCTAACCCATAACCCATCCTAAGGACCTATGGGCCAACTACATTCTAGGGTGCCTAACCAAACACACCCTAAGGCCCATTTAACCCCTTAAGAGTACCCTAACCCCTCTCATTCACTTATCTCTCCCCTTCCCCCATAAACCGTGGAGGAGAAGAGACAAGAGAAAAGAGGAGGAGGAGGAGGAAGGAAGAAGAAGGAGAAGTAGAAGGGGAATAGGAGGGGAAGGCAAGAGGATGGAAGCCACGACAAGCTGGCCGACATCCTCGCACCTTCGCCTCAGCTGGCCGGACCCCAGGGAGAAGAGAAAGAGGAGGAGAAGAGATGAAGAGAGTGGCTGGAAGAAGGAAGCTCACCAAGGTAAGCTCCCCAAACCTAGTACTCCCTCATTTCTCTTTGTTTTTGTGGTTTCTTGAGCTATGGCTAACCTAGGGTTCCAATTGGGACTCAAGGTGAAGCTCGGCCCTAGGTGGGAGCTCTAATGGATGCTGACCTAGGCCTCTATGAGCTGTATTTGCAGCCATGGCCATGGATTCCCTGGTTTGAACCTTGAAACCTAAACCTTGGACCAATGTGAGACCCAAACCTTGGACCAATGTGAGACCCAAACCATGTTGGATCTTGAATCCATGCATTGGACCTAGGTTCTAGTGACTTTAGGAAGGCCTAGATACCCTTCCCTTGTCCCTGAGATGCTAGGGAGCTCCAAGCTCCCAGCTGGAGCTGAAACTCCCTGCAATCTCTGAAGAGACTGCCGATGGACGAATGACCGGATCCATTTATCGTGGTACCACCCATCAGTCCGCCCAGTAGAAACCCTGTGTGTTGGCCTGAGCGGACGAAGGCACAGATGATCTGCTCCCTTTTATTTATGTGCCTGGTGTCGAACGGAGGCACGGTCGGATCCAAGTATAATGTTCCGCCCGTGGGTCCGCTCGCTCTGGTTTTACGTTTTGGCCTGAACGGAGCCAGGGACGGACTCACCTCTATTGAGACTGTCCATGAGTCCGCTCATGCTGTCTTGGTTGAAACTTGGTTTTAACCTTGTGGGCCTAGTGTGGGACCCATCTATGCATGCTTTAATGATTGTTTTTGTATTCCTAGGCTACCCAACTCGATGGATCTCGGGGAGCCAAGGTGAGATTCATAGCAATCACACACGGAGGCACCCATGTTAGGTGAGTGGGTTTTGGGTGACTTTGTTGGGATTGTATTAATATATTTGATAATCCTAAGCATGCTAATTATATAATTATAAGCATGGTGCGCATTGCATTTTATTCAAATGTGAACTGTTATGATTATGCTAGCATGCTCACCATTGTATCAGGCTACTGTGCTGGGTGTGCCGGTGCCGGAACCCCAATTTATTTAATTATAAAAAATATTGTATGCCATCCTGATCTGTATGTGCCGTGTCGTGTTGGTACCCGGGTACTAGATGGAATGGGACGTTGATGCACCCAAAATACCCCTCAGGACGATAGGACTTGCATATAGTATATCTACGGTTAGGATGCTTGTACCCTATGCTACGACCCTTACCAACAGGGGTTTACGTGTTGGATAGTCTGAGCACCTGCGGTCTGTGGAGGTGGGAGAGGCCAGGGTAGGGGTAGTGATGGCTATCAGGGTTTACCACTAGGTGGTCATGATGGCTTCTACCAGCGCAGGTCCCCAGGTGATAGTTGAGGATTCATTGGGGCAATAGGATAAGTGACCCTCAATGTCTCCCGAGCAATCACAGTAACATACACTTGACCGATAGAATTGTACGTTAGGTGGAAAATGAATCTAACATTTACATGCAGCATTCTGATTGATTTTGTTTGTATGATGTATGTGCATTCCCCTTTGCTCCCTCACTAGCTAGTGTAGCTAACCCCGTTGCACAACCCCTTTTTAGTTGTTGTGAGGGAGTTACTACTTCGGTGTGCACCGCTGGATGCGAATCAAGTGGAGCCGGTGGTCGAGACTAGGATGTTATTGTGCATCCGAGACCGGTGTCCTTTGGGGCAATTATTTTATTGTTTATTTCCTGGTTTTCATTCCATATCATGTATAAACTGTGTTTATTTATAGGAGAGTAATGAATGGCTACATTATGAACAGTTGTAATATGTGTTATCATTAGAGAACTGATGCTCTATAATTTCACATAATTTATTTAATTTCGCTTCCGCTAACTCTGAATTTGGAATGGTTTATTCGGTTTTAGTCCGTTCTTTTCTGTCATTAGTACGTGATGTCAGGGTGGACTGTGGCATGGGACACTGCATCCGTGATCCTGGTAGGTGATGGGATGATGTGTGATTATCCCAGTCATATTCCTATGTGGTAATATATATTACATCGGGATGGGGGGGTGACAGAG
Source organism: Telopea speciosissima (assembly GCF_018873765.1). Classification (NCBI taxonomy): domain Eukaryota; kingdom Viridiplantae; phylum Streptophyta; class Magnoliopsida; order Proteales; family Proteaceae; genus Telopea; species Telopea speciosissima. The sequence continues at coordinate 43,962,796 of NC_057920.1, forward strand.
GAAGTGGAAGCTGTAGTGGATCTTAAGGGTGAGTTGGAAGAGGCTCTTGAGAAGCTTGATAATGAGAAGAAAAAGAATAAGAAGCTGGTTAAGGTATGCATGAAACAAGAAAAGGAATTTGAGAGTTTGAAGGATAGCCAGACAACTTTGAATGATCTTGAGACTCAACTTGCATCTAAGGTTACTCACTGCAACAAGCTTGCTCAAGAAAATGAGGTTCTTCAAAGCCAAATCAAAGAGTATGAAGACAAAATCAGTAACTATGAGCTAATGTGGGTTGAACTTAATGAGTTGAAATAGAAAGTTAGAAAATTTGATGAGTATAGATTATCTCAAGAAATTCAGCTCACTCAATCTCAACCAAATGAATCAAGTCAGATTTTTGAGAAGATCATCAACTATCAGAAACCAGCTGACATGAAAGCAGGTTTGGGGTATGTTCATATGAAATCATCTGGGAATAATGCGCAACTTATCAAAAACTTGAAGAAGATGGATTTTGTGAAAGAAGGCAGCTCTACTGATGCAAGAGGAAAAGCTTCCCTTGCAACAAGTAAGGGGGAGCAAAATAAGAAACATCAAGAGCAAAGAAATCAGCAAAAGACTAATGCCTCTCATTGCAGATTCTATGACACATTCAGGTTTGGAAGATCATGATTTCAAGGCAAATAAAGCAACTACTTTCCTGGTTATTGTTTCAAGTGTAACACCTATGGGCATAAGATAGCCATTTGCAAGTTCAACTCAAAGCAAGTGTTTTTCACTAGTAAGAATTCTTTTGCATCTTTGTTGCAAAATGTGATGTGTTACAATTGTTGCAATCATGGTCACCTTGCTACGAATTGCAAATAGCCCATCTATTTCTCTCCCGCAAAGAAGCCAAGTCAAAAGAAGACTACGGCTGGTTTAGATGTGAAAAAGCAAGTTAAGAAGGCTTAGGTTGAAAAAGTTTCACGAGGAAAGAGTATTAACTCTTTGGTTGTTCATACTGCTTTCAGAACTCCAGACAAGGCTGTTCTATGGATCCTTAATAGTGGTTGTTCAAGTTACATAATTGGTGATAAGAACAACTTTTTGAGCTCAATCAATATCTCTAAGATCTAGTCATGCATTTAAGGACCAAACACATAGCCATCAGGTATCATTTTCTAAGGGAAAAGGTAAGTAGTGGAGATATTAAACTTGACTATGTTTCTATTGCTGAACAAGTAGCAGACATTTTCACTAAACCCCTTCCAACATCTACATTTGCATATCTTAGGCAGAGACTGGGAGTAGTTGCATCTACCTCACTTTAGTTTATCATTAACACTGACATAGGGGGAGTGTGTCTAGTACTGCATATTTTTTTTCCTTCTTCTTTGTCAGGTTGGGCACCCCTTTGGTCCTGTTGTCACAGGGGGGAGAGAGTCTTTGAGGTAGGAAGTGTGTATGTCTACTGGTGTATTGCCGACAATGCCAAAGGGGGACATTGTTGATCTAATGGTATTGTTGTCATTATTGATAACTTCATGGACAGTAGTGGTGTAAGGAATGTGCTAAGCTAATCTGCAAGTTTGGAATAAGGAACACCATGTGAGCCTCAAAGCTAATAAATAAAGTAAGTCCCCATGGCATGTGAGCTTCCAATGAGAAGACAAAAAGCATGACCTAGAAAATGAAAGGGGCAACAAAATTCTATGGCATGTGAGCTTCCAATGAGAAGACAGAAACATGACCTAGAAAATGAAAGGGATAGCAAAATCCCATAGCATGCGTGAGCATTCAACATTTTATGATATAAGCATTGCCAATAAAAATAAAAGGTAAAGAAAAAAAGTAAAGCTGTAGAAAGGCAAAAATATTGGGTGCCTGACTCTTCTTGCAAGCTAAGTGATGCACATGAAAAATGCCCATAACTCTCTAGGGGGTTTCCAACTCTTGACAATCCTGCTTATGATGACATGACTCCTTGAGGGATGTCTTGGTAGCACACAGTAGCATTATAGTTTCATTCATGCTTATTTTTCATGTTTGCATAGTATATTTCCCCATTGTATTAGTGTGTGAGTGTAGGCCACCTTGTTTAGTTATTTGAACATGCTCATAATCTCATAAATATTGTATTTGAGGTCTAACAATCTTGCTCTCAGAGATCTGGAGGTTTTGTGTATAGTTCATGGAAAGCAAGTACAGAGTTGAAGAGGTAATGGCTTGGTTTGAGAGATGAATTCTTAATATAGAGAGGTTTCTGGTGGTTTGAGCTCTTGGTGGCTCTTATTTCAGTGTATTGGATATGTTCCTAGAAAGTTCAAGGTCATACTCGAGCTATATTGCGTCCTCAAGGTTCAAGCTCAAGATTTCTAAAAATTCAAGTCAAAACAGTGTTTTTCTTGGTTTGGAGGTTGGTTAGATGATTGGTGGGATCCACTAGTCTTCCGAGTGGCTACGCATGTTCAAATTCTTGCTGGTGATGTGTTTCAAGTATTACTTGAGCCAAACAGTGGTTATTTGTGTAAATGACATGTTCAGTTGCAAATTTTCAAGTAAATCTGAAATTCAGCAACTATGACTGTGAAGCCTTTTTGAGACTCTTGAAAAGTATTCATATGAGAGAGAAAAGACAAGTGGTTTGTGCCAACATGTTTATAAATTTTTATTTTACAAGGGTGAACAAACCACACAGTTATTCGAGCTACAAGTTGATGTGTGTGAAGGCCAGAAGAGTGCATCTGGATCATTGTCAATGAAGCTAGACAACAAGCTTGAGTTAATTTTAAAGAGAGAGAAAGAGGAGAGAGAGTATGGACTCCACCTGGGGGTGCCACGTGTCAGGGGGTAGTAAGGTGGCATGTCCACCTTGGCATTTGACTGAGTCAACATGGCCATATGGCCATCACAACCTTGACAGTATGCCTGCACAACCAGCAGCCCAGTAGCCTAGCACCATGGGCACAGCAGCCCAACAGCTCAGCCCTATGGGCACAGCAGCCCAGCCCTCTTGGGCATTTTGTCAAATAGCTTGTGGATGCGCATATACTTAGAAAATATTTGGAGGTTTTGAAAATCAAGCTACTGGAAGTCATTCTTTGCAACAGGTTAGTGAATTTTTTGGAGCATCACATAGGAATTCCAACCGTACGGATGTGAAGCCCACATGGCAAATAGTGGAAGATAAAAATTTCAGCTTTTTCTGACATGTGTACTGATCATGGATGAGTCATCATTGTCCCAAAAATGCAAGCAATTGTGTGGCTGAGATTGATCTTTAAATCTGAATTAGAATCTCTTGTTCTGATTGTTTGATCTAAATGATAATCAATGGCTGAGATAAAAGATTCTAAATGGACACCTCACAACTAAGCACATGCGAAATTGGTACACTTAGGTGTTGACTTCTCATTGGTGGGTCAGGAATCTAATCTGATGGTTCTGTTTTAATCTCATATCAATGATGAGGATCCAACGGCTTATGTGTACTCTGCTCCCGTGTAAGCGGAAGACGGAAGATCGAATTTTAATCTGGGCTGTCCGTACGATCTGATCTAATGGCCCAAATTGACTCAATCTTTGCCTCAAACTTTGGGCTATTTAACAGCCGAATTTTGGGATTTATGTAGAGCTGCTACCCCCCATATTTTGACATCCTCTACGCAGTGGTCAAGTCGGATTTAGGGTTTGATGCCTCTGTGATTTAATGTTCAAATTTTCTCAGAGAAGAAGATATTCTGAGTAGATTGATGCATTGGGATCCATGTCAGAGGCTTCCAGGACATGCCGCACGCTGCTACTGATGTCCAGAAGGTCTACATCGACAGTGGTTATAGTTCTACTTCGTTCTTGAGGTAGTTTTTCATTCAAGTTCCTCTTCGTATCATTTAGTCTTGTTGGGGAGTGCGATTCTTGTAATTTTGAGTGTTGGGAATTTGGGTTGATCATATAAACTCATTTTAGTGTTTAAAGCCTACTGTGCTGATACAGTTAGGTGTGTTGGAGTATTTCTTGTAGTTCCTATGTCAAATGAAACTGTGTTGAACCTGTATAATAAGGTTTTTTTTTAATAGAATTGGGTTGAGCAAAGCACGAAACCCGTGAGGGGTATTGCTTCGTGGACGTAGGCCATTATGCCGAACCACGTATATGCTTGTGTTGTGTTTTGATATTTTATTTTGAAGTGCTTACTTGCAAAGTGGGTGTGATTCACTAGTAGACCAAGCTGCTTTGTAGTGATTAGTGCGTGACCATACGATAGTGGGTTGGTTGTTATAATCTGAGTTTGTAGAAAATTTTAATAAGCACAAATTCACCCCCCTCTCTGTGTCGAGTGCCATTCATCACCATCTCCATTTGATATTTGTGATCCTAGGTACCAACGACCCAAGAACTGTCTTTCGGACACAAACTATGATCCAAACAAGAACCATAAATATAAGAAAGATTGGGTACCTAAAGAACCTCTCAATTCTAACAACGATGGACCCATGAGATTATGGAGACCAATGCATGTGTAAACTTTGTTTTGTAGATATGCTTGAAGAGCAAAGGCCAAGTGGAATGGTATGTTGATAGTAGGTGCTCTAAGCATATGACATCAAATATAAAGTTATTTACAAAGTTACGAAAGTATGATGGAGGATGGGTGACTTTCGGAGACAATGGCAAAGGAAAGATAATCGGCATTGGAAACATCAACATGGGAGGTACTACCATCTCAAATGTCTATTTGGTAAACAAATTTGCCTACAATCTACTTAGCACAAGTCAACTATGTAATGTTAGATATAAAGTATGCTTTGATGTCTCACATTGCTTAGTTATGGATTCTAACAACAAAGTAGTTTTGAAAGGAACTAGGAATAACAATTTATATACTTGCATTATTGATGAAGCTTGCTCTAGCAATACTTGCTTAGTTTAGTTTTCTATGAAGATTCAAATGTTTGGCATAGAAAATCAGACATATAAATATCAAATTAATTCAATTAATGGCTTCCAAAGAACTTTTCCAAAACTTACCTAAACTAAAATTTGACAAAAATCATTTTTGTGATGTATGCCAAAAGAGTAAACAAGCTAAAGTTCCTCACAAATCAAAGAATATAGTTTCAACTACTAGACCACTTGAACTTCTTCATTTAGATCTCTTTGGTCCTATCCAACTCCAAGCTTGAGTGGTAAAGTATGCACTTTTGTCATTGTAGATGATTACTCTAGATACACTGAGACCTCATTTCTTATTATAAAAATGAGGCATTTAATGAATTCTCAAACCTTTGAAGAAAATTCAAAAACAAAAGGACTATTTGATCACTATAATAAGAAGTGATCATGGTGGTAAGTTTGACAACTCAAACAAATTTGAGAAATTCTGTGATGATGAAGGCATCACTCACAATTTCTCTGTTCCTAGATTTTCTCAATCTAATGGGATTGTTGAAAGGAAAAAATAGATCTCTTCAAGAGGCTGCACGGACTATGCTAAATGAATATTCTCTACCTAAATATTTTTGGGTTGAAGCTGTAAACACTGCATGCTATGTCTTAAATAGAGTTTTGATTCGAAAAATCTTATCAAAAACACTATATGAGCTGTATTTTAAAAAGAAACCTAACATTGACTACTTTCAAATTTTTGGATGTAAATGCTTCATTTTGAATACAAAACACTCCAAAGGAAAATTTTATGAAAAATCAGATGATCTTGGGTATTCAATAAAAGACCTTAGGAGTAGAAGAGTCTATGGACATCAGATTTGATGTTTCTCCTCTAAAAGAAAATTACAAACCATTAGTTGATGATGATGAGGATGTTATATCCGAAATCACAAAAAGAGTTGAGACCACTTCTTTAAAAGAAGATGATAATTCTCCTCTAGAAACATCTAAAAAAACTCATTAGAGCTACCTAAGGAAATTAGACCTGTAAGAAACCATCCACTAGAACAAGTTATTGGAGACTTAGAATCAGTTGTTCAAATTAGGTCTAAACTTCAAAACACTTGTAATTTTGCTGTCTTCTTATCCATGATAGAACCTAAGAACATAAAAGAAACTCTGTTGGATAATGATTGGATTTTGGCCATGCAAGAAGAATTCCATCAGTTTGAAAGAAATGATGTATGGGAGCTTATGCCGAAACCCAAAAACAAATCCATTATTGGAACTAAATGGATTTTCAGAATTAAACTTGATGAAAATGGAATTTTTGTTAGAAATAAGGCAAGACTAGTGGCACAAGGATATAACTAGCAAGAGAGAATTGATTTTGATGAAACATATGCCCCTATTGCTAGATTAGAAACCATTAGAATGCTCATGGCATTTGCTTGCCATAAAACTTTCAAACTTTATCAAATGGATGTAAAAAGTACTTTCTTAAATGGATTCATTGAAGAAGAAGTGTATGTCTCTCAACCTCCCGGGTTTGAAAATTCTTCCCTCCCTGATCATATTTTTGAACTAAAGAAAGCATTATATGGAGCACCAAGAGCTTGGTATGATGGGTTAAAAATATTTTCGATTGAAAATGCATATACCATTGGTAAGATAGACACTACATTATTTGTTAAACATAAAGATATAAAATTAATCATAGTACAAATATATGTAGATGATATTACTTTTGGTGCTACTGATGAACATTTATACATTGAATTTAGTAACTGCATGAAAATTGAGTTTGAAATGTGTTTAATGGGGGGAACTAAACTTCTTTTTAGGCCTTCAAATTAAACAAACTGAAAATGGGATTTTTATCAATCAATCAAAATATATCAATCAATCAAAATATATCCAAGAACTGTTAAAGAAATTTGATATTAATTTTCAAAAGGCCTCTAACACTGCTATGAGTACCTCAATAAGTCTCCCAAAAGATGAGAATTGAACTCCTGTTGATCCTACTCGTTATTGAGGTATGATTGGAAGTCTCTTATATTTAACTACAAGCAAATCAGACATCATGTTTAGTGTCTGTGCATGTACTAGATTTCAAGCTAGCCCTATGCAATCACACTCTAGTGTAGTTAAAAGAATATTCAAATATTTGAAAGGAACTATCAATATAGGACTGTGGCACCCTATGCACAATGATTTTGAATTACTTAGCTTTTCTGACACTGACTTTGCTAGTTGCCATATTGATCGCAAGAGCATAAGTGGTACTTGCCACTTTCTTGGATCTTGTCTCATTTCTTGGTTTAGTAAGAAACTAAACTGTGTGTCACTATCCACTACTGATTACATTGTAGCTGGCAGGTGTTGTGCCCCAATACTTTGGATGCGTCAAACTCTTCCTGATTATGGAAAAAATCCTTTGTGACAATACCAGTGCCCTCATTCTGAGCAAAAACCCTATTCTTCACTCAAGAGCAAAGAACATAGATATTTGCCATCACTTTCTTCAAAACACTGTCCAGAAGGGTTAAGTAGTCCTCGAGCATATTGAGATTGAAAAGCAAGTCACTAACATCTTCAGCAAACTCTTATCCGAAGAACGATTTTGTACTCTTCGACGTGAATCAAGTATGTGCAACCCTTTTGAATGAGTCAAAATTTGTTGAATTAGCCCAAATTGGCCTTCCAAGCACATTCTGGGCCGGACCAACTTAAAACACAGGTTTTAGGTCATCCGATCGTCCGGATCGCAGACAGAATGGTTTTTAAACCAATCCGTGGGTTAGTTGGCTCATTTCTATCTTGCCCAAACCTTATTCTCTTCTCTTAAAAAACCCTCTCTTGAGTTTCTAGGGCAAAATCTCCCAAAATCTTTGAAGATTAACCATCAAATCTTCAAGTTTTTCCTTCTTTTGCTCCAAAAACCCTTTCTAAAACCCTCATTCTCAAAACCCTTTCTCTCGATGGCTTCCAAAAGAGATCTTCAACGAAGAGGAAGACACTTGCTTTAAAGAAGGATTCCCTTGATGGGAAATTGTTTATCTCCAAAGAGACTTCAATATGGTGGAAACAATTTCAACTCAAAGAACTCATCAGGGAAAGATTAGTAAGTGTTACCCAACTCAGTGACATTCTCCCTTGTGAAATAAACAATTTCTTTGAAATGTTGGGTTGAGACTCCATTCTTTATCCCCAAGAGAAAGCCTATACTAGGCTTGTCCAACTTTTCTATTGCAACCTCAAAGTGGTTTGTGTTGAAGGTGACTACACCATCACTTCTCTAGTTAAGGGCAAACATATCTCCTTTGATACCGTGGAACTTGCCCATATGATTGGAGTTGATGACTCTTGAGAACGTAAGTATCTCCAAACCAAAACCTCTCCAAAAGATTTCATGAATGTTCATGTGGTTTATGGTACAATCTTCAAAAATTATTTAGGTGAACCCAAGGGCCTCACTGCCATTCATCTTGGAGATGTTCCTAGGGTTGTCAATCTCATTCTCACTTCCAATATACTTCCTATTGGTGGGCATAGTGTATCATTCGATTCTAAGCCTCTCCCATTTAGTGCATAGCCAACACCCGTCAAATCTGCCTTCCTTACATCATCATAAAAATAATGGAATTGGCTGCTGAAGGGGACTCCAAGGCTAGCCTCCCCTATAGTCATATCTTGACTATAATCTTGAAGCATTTTGAAGTTGACCTCACTGAAGAAGTCCCATCCACCAATCCAAGTGCCATTGATGCTTCCACTTTGAAGAACATGGCAATTCCTACTAGTGCATCTGATCCTCCTCCTCCTCCTTGTCAAGTTAGGCGCAAGCAAGCCTCTACATCCATAGCTGAAAGCGATGATGATGATGATGATGCTAGTGAAGATGAAGAATATGTGACAAGGGCTGAATTTGATGCTTATTAAGAGAAGCTTGACACTCGCCTCCAGGGGTTTGATGATCAGTTTGCTACGCTTCGTGGAGACAACAAGGAGATTATGGCTTAGCTGCGGATGCTCACTCAACATTTTCACATATCTACACCTCTTGCAAATGATTATTTTGCTTTGTTTTATGTTCTTTTTAAAGACAATTTGGGTTGTAATTTTTAAAACAATAGCTTTACTTTTGGTATGACTTTTATCTTTAAGACACTTTAAGTGATGCCTATCTCTAGGGGGAAAGTGCTTATGACTATTTGATTTAAACTTGTATAACTATGTGGTTGACTTTTTATGCTTATATGATGCAATACTTTCATTCCTTTGATCTAGTTCATTATTTATTTTCTGCATATGTTTCTATATTGCAGGGGTGGAAGATATTGAAATGACTTGATCATGCATGACTTGTGAATTTCTTGTGAATGCAAATAATTGTTTTCATCAATATACATTACATTATATCTTGTTGTATTATATATTGTTACTATATGTTATTACCAAATCATATGTTTGTCATCATCAAAAAAAGGGAGATTATTGAGGAATTCTACCCTATCTCCATAATCGTTTTGATGATAACAAATATATTGGACAAGGTCTTGTGTGTCAATATGTCAACAAGGTTGATGATGAAAATAAATAAGTCAAAGAATTAGAAAACATAAAGTAAAAAGTAAAAAATGTGCAGGACAAAGCCTTGTAGATCAAGATCTTGAAGGCATGCGAAGCTTCTCAAGAAAAGAAGATCTTGAAAGATCTTTTAAAGATTGAAGAACATCATTTGAAGAGAAGTTAAGACCTTCATCAAGATGCTCGTGTGCACATACATAGATACACACATTACATACTTGTAAATACATTTGCATAAAATAATTAAAAGTGCACATACATCATTTAGAGACCTTAGGGGGTTCTACTTAAACCCCCTTTGACCTTAAAATAAGTTGAAATCAATTGGAGAAAGCCCCAGAGAAGTCCCCACAGTCAAACTATCTGAAATAGCCAAGACAGAGACCCGAACTGTGATCCGGTCAACCGCATCACAGGGTATGCACGACTGGGTGTAAATAGTAGCTTCAGTGTTACGTTCTAAAAAGTGATTTGGTTGACCGGATCAAGTGGGACAATGATCGGGTCGACCGGGTATCAATTTTATCCTCCAATGGCTAGTTTTTTCAATGGCTATGATCCAGTTGACAGGATCAATGTTCAGGTTGACTGGATGGATTAAAAATAGATCCGTTAGAACACATTTTGCACATGTTCTAAAGGTCATTAATGAGCCTATAAATAGAGAACATGTCAGACCTCTCACCTATCCTCTACAATCTAAAATACAACTTTTATGAAAGGTAAAAAGTCAATTCATGCTCTAATCATTGAAGTCAAATTGTCTACATCAAGATCATTCAAAGGTTGACTTCAAAGCTCAAACACCTTCACATGCTTGCATTCTAAAGAGAAGTCTTAAAGAAGGTCATCATCATAAAACATTCATTCTTCATCATTTGGCACTTGCAAGGAGTACATATCACACTCCTTGCCTAGGTAATCCTTACCTTTATTCTTTTGTATATGTTTAAGCTTTTAAGTTAACAAAGCATTGTTGCATTAGCCTATACTGTACTTAGGCGCAAGGATCCTCTTATCCTTAAAAGATTCAGATTCTCTTATCCTTAAAAGAGTTAGGATCCTCTTATCCTGTGAAAAAGAGTTAGGATTCTCTTATCATATGAAAAAGAGTTAGGATCCTCTTATCCTGTAAAAAAGATTGTAAAGGTATTCTTCCCACCTACTGTACTGATGGGAAGAAACTAGTGAAATTCTCTCTAGGTTGAGAGGAGTGGATGTAGACTGGTTTAGCCGAACCACTATAATTCTTATGTGTCCTCTATTTGAGCATTTATCTTTCTTTATCTTGTCTTAATTCAAGAAAAATTTAAAAAGGTTAGTATTTCACTAGTGATAACCTATTCACCCCATCTAGGTTATCCCACACTAAATACCATAATTGTGGCAGTTTTTATAAAGTTTTTAATTCAATGTAGCAAAGATCAACATTTATTGATCATTTCCATTAGGAGTTATGTATTACATTTTTTTTGGTACAAAGAAAGGCTATTCATTCATGCGCGCCCAATGCCAAACAAAGAAAATCCAAATACATAAAATAGATAGAAGACATGATAAACACAAGGTATGGATATATGGTATCCAAAACCAAGGAGCAAAAATTGACCCTGTCTCACATGCCATTGACCGGGTCATCCAAACTAGGGGATGGATCACAACCACTTCCCCAGATAAGAAGCTATAGATACAGCTACAGATATGTGCATGCACATGCGTGCCAAAAGAGGGGGCCCATACATGCCAAAAAGGTCAACGCCAAATTGCTCACATGTGTCATCGCGCTACCACAATCTACTTTCAAACAAACTTGTCGGATCGGTAAAGTTTTGCTGGATCGACGAGTGGAGCTTCGAATGATGGCAAGAAGACCACCAGAATCGCTGCCACAGCCTACTTTTAAACAGATCTGCTAGGATCTGATGGAATGGCAAGTGGAGCTTTGTCCGACGATAGGAGAGGGATGGTGAAGATTGAACGGTGGTTGGAGCACCTAAATCGGCATGACCTGCAAACACACAAACAAAAAATAAAAAGAAAAAAGAAAGACCTTTGCAGTGAACTAAAATGCGATCCTGACTCGCTTCCAACCAGTGCCAAGTGAGATGGAGTGCATTAGATGAGAAGAGGCCGGTTGAAACCTTGTGAGCAAGGTGATGTGAATGGGAACGGAGTGGTGGGAGGGTGGAAAGGGAGGCGTTGGTGGTGGAGTGGTGGTTGTTGTCGATGGAGATACATAGCCAGACGCTATCGACGGAGTGGATGAGGTGATGTAGGGTAAACAGGATGAAGAAACAAGGCTTGAGACCTGTGTTAGAGGCGGTAGAACACCCATCATCGCCAGCTCCAACTCCCTTGTCTGTTTGACCTTCAGTGCCTCCCATCAAGGAGAAGCTGCTATTGTCGGACAAACAGAAGCACTCAAAACATATCAATATAAGGCGAGTGAAAGTAGAGGGCAAACACAAAGAAGGCCGAGATCTGTAAAGAGGTGGGTGAGAGAAGGAAGAGAGGGGGAAAGGGAAAAGGAAGCGAATCGGATCTGAGCAGATCTGAGAAAGAGGCGAATGAAAAGAAAAGAAAAGGGGAAGAAAGGCAAAGGAAAAAAAGGGAAAACCAGATTTGTGCCAGATCTGGGAAGACGGAAGGAAAGACAAACGGAAAAATGGAAAAACCAGATCTGAACAGGGGCGGAGAGATCTGAGCTCAGGCGGTGATGGCGGAGATCTAGGCTAAGGCGGCAAGAGAATGCAAAGAAAAAGAGGGCACGCCACTTGGGCGGAAGGGAATCATGCCACTGTGGCAGAGATAAAACACGCCACAGGGGCGAAGAGGTTACATTTTAAACCAATCATTCAAGAGTTCCGGTGAAACTTGAAAGCCAAAAAAAAGAGAGAATATTCAGAGATGTATTACATTATAGTATTAAGATAATACATCCCTCATGAAGGGAATCAAAATTATAAATATCTAGACATCAAAGTATCAAAATAAAATGTCACAAAAGTTGGTCCACGGCCCAATATCCAATAATGCTACTCTCCCAGGTGGTGCATCTCATAGTAGCATCCTAGACCATGACCCTAAGGGGTCCACTAGTCCTCACCACTACCACCCTCTGGGGCCACATACTCTGAGCTACTCGGCTTCTTTTTACCTACACCATCATCTAAAAAAAATTTTCCACGAGGAATAAGGTCCACTGAGCCTAATGAGCAAATTGAATCATGGAAAAGGGTACAAAATGCATGAATAATAGATATCATGATGCATGTATGCATTAAATAATGTACACCTAACATCTAATTCTAAGTCATGTATAGTCCAACAGTAGCACCCTGGGTAGCATCTCCGACCCTCCATCACTCACACCTAAATGACCTATCCGACGATGTCAAACCTGAGCTATGCAGGGAGCTAGTCGGTCTGGGTCCTTCCTTGGACTTGTCGGTCCCAATACCTCATTCGGAATCGCTGGTTTACTTAGCAAACCCCCAATTTAATCCCACTACTATGGTTCCGATCATCTTTCAGAATCACTACTGCCAATCCTCATTTAGAATCGTTGGTTTCCCCATGGGGGATTATCCAACATGTAAACCCTGTTGGCAAGGTCATAGCACGAGGTATGACCATCCTAACCAACAACCTAACACCTAATAAGGTATGCACACATGTAGGTCAGAGGTCGAGTCCATAGTCCCTCCACCAGGCTCAATATCCTCTCGTCCCCTCTAGTTTACATGTACACATTCATCATAATTTAATTATTAATCCTAAGTCCTGCGCACACTACGGTGCTTGGACCCCATCATTCTCACATCACATAACCATTAACCATTTCCATTCTCAACACACACAACCATTTCCATTCTCGATACACACATAACCATTTCCATTCTAAATACACATCATATATTTCTTCTCATTGCATAAAATCATATCCATTCTCATCGCACATGCCTGTCTCATCATTAGTTCACATTCACATTCACATTCTCATTCTCATTCTCATCACACAACCATGTTCTCATTCATATAACTCATCATAATAGAAATTCAAAAGTAAATACACCCTAGCATCTACACTCAACATGGAAGAATTTCCACCAAACCATCACATCCATTAAATGAACAAGTACTTATGCAGCAATCTCATATCAAGGCAAGACATTACTAATATAGGTCGGGGGATCTGATTTCCTCACCTTGAGTTCAGTTTTGATCAAACGATAAGTAATTCGGTGCTCTAAAATGTGAGATGACCCCTGTACTTGGGTGCCCTAAGTATACATTTAAACACATAAATGACCAATACATAGGTCCCCAGGGGAATGGAACCAACAAGGGGTTCAAAAGGTTAAATGAAAAATGGCAGATGCATCTTGTCAAAAACTTTAGATGCAGTTTATTACTGTATCTACCGTTTCTATCTACGGTTTCTCGGCAGAGTAGAAACGGTCAGCGAAAAGGTGAAAAATGGTAGGTACAACTTCTGGGTTGCATCTATAGTTTTTACCCGACAACATCTTCCATTTTTCCTTTCTTGCACATTTCTCTCCATGGCATTGGGGGCTTGAACCTTTGGCTCAAAGTGGGCATACCTAAGGGTCGTGGGTGGTCTTCTCACTATGAGGGACATCCCCCACCTAGGGTTTAATGCATTATATAAACTTGGTTCCATAAACCCTAGGATTCAAAGAGGGTTTGCTCATGAACACATGAGAAAGAAGAAAGTGAGAAGGGAAATGGGGTTAGGAGGGCTTAATAGTCTTCTAAAAGTAGCTTACACCTAACCATAACAACAATATACATAATCTCTAAGAAAATACCCTAAATCCATTATCCTTAACCTATGGTCTTTCCATGGGTGGGTTTGATTGAATGGGGAGGAGAATAAAGGTCATCAATGTTCATTTAGCCTCAAGCTTATGATATTAATGGCCCCCATTAATGGTCTTCTTAGGTTGGTAGGTGAGGCTCCATTAATGGTGGAGCTTAGTTCTACGAAGACCTCATATATTGCCTACATAAATTGAAGGAGAGAGAAATGGAAGAGAGTTTCCATACCAAGGTGAGATGTAAGGTGAGATCCTACTCCCATCTTTGCTTGTTCCTTCTCTCTTCTCCTCTTCTTCTTCTCCCAAAATCGATTTAGGGTTTTTGAAAAGTGAAATGAATAGTGGCTTTACCCCTATTTACTTCACATGGCCATTAGGGCATGTTTAGTTAGGTCTACATTCTTAGGTCTATTTGAATAGGGCTTGTTTGGGTAGACATTGGTTTTCGGCCTAGTTTAAGTCATTGGGCCTTTTAACCAATAAGGCCCATATCCCATCTTTGTTTCTAAATTGAAGGGTTCTATAATCCTAAGCCCAATTGGATATCTAAATAATATTAATCATGCTCATAAGTGGAATACATGAATAGTGGCTTACCCCCAGTCGTCTATAAGTGGTACAGGGAACCGGTACGAGCCTTGCTGGTCCGTCTGCGGAGAGGATGCCCAGAATACTCCTTTGTTGATAAATTTCCCTTATCTCTGTCGATGAACCTTTCCTCGATGACTTTCCCTGTGATACGGTCAATGACCTTATGAGATGGTTTGACTATCATTGCCCAAAGTTCTCTACAGTATGCCGCCACTGAGTCTACACAAGTTCAAATCGGACCGGTCATACTGGGCTTTAAACCAGGTTTTGGGCATAGATTTAACATTCCCCTTGCCTTATAAGAATTTTTTCCTTGAAATTAAGACTTGCCTATCATATCAAATAAGTGAGGGTGCTTTGCCAGAACCACGCTCTCGTGATCCCAAGATGCTTCCCTTTTGGAGTGTTTCCTCCTTTGTTAAGTAAGAGATAACATGATTGTGGAGATTGTGTTCGTTCCTCTCAAGGATCTTACAGGCTATTCTATATAGGTCAGGTCTTCAAAAAGTTCAAGGGGTTCTTGAACCAAGACATGGGCCGGATTCATAATGTATTTCCGCAGCATTGACACGTGGAACACGTCATAAATACCTGTCAATGATAGGGTAGTGCCAACCTGTATGCCATGGGTCCGATTCTTGCTAGGATCTCATGTGGTCTAATATATCTAGGACTCAACTTCCCCTTCTTACTGAACCGTAACATTCCTTTTGTTGGCGACACATTAAGGAATACCTTGTCGCCCACACTAAACTTGAGATCCTTCTGCTTCAAGTCTACATAGCTTTTCTATCTCGATTGTTCTACCTTGATTTATGCTATAATCAAGTCTACCTTCTCACATGTAGCCAGTATCAATTCAGGCCCCAATATTCTCCTTTCACCTACTTCATCCCAGTACGATGGTGTTTGACACTTTCTATCATACTATGCCTCGAATGGTGCCATACTGATAGTAGCCTGGTAACTGTTGTTGTAAACAAATTCAATGAGTGAAATACGTTCATCCCAGCTACCCTTCATATCGATGACACAAGCTATGAGCATGTCTTCCAGAATCTGTATGGTCCTCTCAGATTGACTATTGGTTTGGGGATGGAAGGCCGTGCTAAAATTCAACAGTATTCCCATAGCCTGTTGGAAACTACCGTAGAATCTCGATGTGAACCTAGGATCATGATCAGAAATAATGCTCACTAGAACCCCGTGTAAGCAAACAATAGTGTCCATGTATAACTTTGCTAATTTGTACATAGGATAGGTCACCTTTATTGGAATACAGTGTGCGGTCTTAGCAAGCTGATCAACAATCATCCAAATGGCATCAACACCCCTAGCTATTCAGGGCAATCCGATGACGAAGTCCATGGTGATGTGCTCCCACTTCCATTCCAGAATCGGAAGCAATTGTAACAATCCATAGGGTCAATGTCTCTTCGCCTTAACCTTCTGGCAAGTGAGGTACTTTGATACAAATGTTGCCACATCAGCCTTCATTCCAGTCCACCAAAAATGTAGCTTCAAATCCTTGTACATCTTGGTACTGCTGGGATGTACCGAATATGGGGAACAATAAGCTTTACTCAAAATTTCCTTCCTCAATTTCTCATCATTGGGTATACACAACCTACCCCTGAATCGTAGGGTGCCATCCCTTGATAAGGTAAAATCTGACTCATCATGCATCTAATCTTGAATTTTATCTATCAAATTCTGTAGTTCCACATCGGTGGGTTGGGCTTCCTTGATTCTCTCTACCAATAAGGGCTATAATGTCATGGTGGCGAGTGACACAGTGGTACTATCAACCAACAGTTCTAGCTCCATACTTTTGGCTTCTTCTATCAGTCAGACATTGACTATCAATGCTACCAGGGAAAGGGTTTGTGATTTCCTACTTAGTGCATCAGCTACCACATTTGCCTTGCCTGGATGGTACTAGATAGTACAGTCATAGTCTTGCATCAACTCTAACCGTCACCTCTATCTCATATTCAACACCTTTTGAGTGAAGAAAAAGTTCAAGCTCTTGTGGTAGCTGAAGATCTCAATTTTCTCGCTATATAAATAGTGTCCCCATATTTTCAAAGCAAATATTACAGCCGGCAACTCTAAGTCATGGGTAGGGTAGTTCTTCTCGTAGTCCTTCAGATGTCTAAAAGCATAAGTAACCACCTTGACATTTTGCATTAAGATACATGCAAGCCCCAATCTAGATGTATTGTAGGCATTCATGCCACCAGTACCCGATAGGAGTGTCAAAACTAGGGCACTAACCAACCTCTTCTCACACTCCTTTGACCATTCATATTTCACTCCCTTCCAAGTCAGTCTAGTCATCGATGCTGATATATGAGAGAAGTTCTCAATAAATCTACTGTAATAACTGGCCAATGTAAGGAAACTTTAAATTTACCCCTTATTTTTTGGTGATTCCCAGTCCAGTACCGCCCGTACCTTCCTTGGATCCACTTTTATACCATTCTCAGAGACAGCATGGCTTAAGAATGCCACTTGGTGTAGCCAAAATTCACACTTGCTAAATTTAACATACAATTGCTTCTCCCTAAGGCTCTATAAAACTAGCATAAGATGAATGGCATGTTCTTCCTTACTCTTGGTGTAAATTAGGATGTCGTCGACAAACACGATGACAAACTTGTCAAGTACATCTTGGAAGACTCTATTCATTAACTCCATGAACTCAGTTGGGGCATTTGTCAACCTGAAAGACATGACTAAGAACTTGTAGTGGCCATATCTAGACCAAAAAGTACTCTTGCTGATGTCACTTTCCCTGATTTTAAATTGGTGATAACTAGATCTCAAATCAATCTTGGAAAAGGCCCTTGCCCCTTGCAATTGATAAAAAAGATCATCTATCCTTAGTTGTGGATACCGGTTCTTGATGGTTAGCTTATTAAGCTCCCGGTAATCAATGCACACTTGCATACTACCATCCTTCTTCTTAACAAAAAGGACTAGTGCTCCCCATGGAGGAGACACACTGGGCTAGATAAAATCCTTCTTCAATAGCTCTTACAACTGGGTCTATAGTTCCTTCAATTCTGTAGAGGCCATCCTATATGGTGCCTTGGACACTGGTGCCGCACCTGGAATCAACTTAATCATAAATTCCATTTCCTAATCTGGGGGTAACTCTGTCAGATCTTCTGGGAATACAACTGGGTATTATCTCACCACATCAATTTTAGTCAACGGCTTGACCTTGGCTTCCATATCCATAACTGAGCAAGGTAACCCTGACAGCCCGAATCGTGCTTGAAGTGCGGAGATAACTAACTTCGTATGTCTTTTCTGGTCCCCTACAAATGTAAACTTCTTCCCTCCCCTAGGCTTGAAAACAATTTGTTTCTTGGCACACACTACATTTGCTTGGTAATCCGCTAATCTCGAGGATGACATCAAAATTGATCATGTCAAGTTCAATAAGGTATGCTGTCGTATTCATACCACATACTTCCACCGTACATGGCTCATAAACTATATCTAGTTTCACTACGCTGCCTGTAGGTGTACTAACTACTAACCCTTGAGTCAGGTCTTGGGACACAAATGAATGGGATGCTCTAGAGCCAAATAGTAAATGTGCAGAGGAATTAGCAATAGTTAAAGTACCTGACACATAACTCAAATTAAGTCCATAGTATGCATGCTTGAGCATAGTAACTCAAGCATATAAATTCTTAGGTGAGATAGATATTATATTTATCACTACTCATGGTATGCTCTCTACCTCAGCATTGGTGACATTGAATACATGGCCAAGTAACTGGCTACCTTGATAAGGTTTAATGGCACGATCGGCTAGATGGGGTAGAGGCGGCCATGAAAATGAAGACTATGACACCTCAGGTTTCTTCTACTTGTAGTACTTGGAAATGTACCTATGTCGCTTGTAGTTGAAGCCCCAAATAGGATTTATTGCTAGCTATGAGGATCGTATAGACTGGATACTACGAGTGGGCTGGGGCGCCTCAGAACTCCTAGACTAGAATGGTGCAGGATTGGTATAGTATGGCCTAGGGAATTTTCTTGGCCCCTATGAATTTTTAGAAGACATGGGCCACTTCCCTGTTCCATGTTGTGTAAGGAGTGGGTACCGTTGTCGGTCCTCCATGGACTTGGCCATCTGCACTACTTCTGGATACCGTTGGAGGTTGTGGGTCACCATTGCAGCACTAATGGTGTGCCTCAAACCTCTCTCAAATTGTCTACCTTTCCTTGGTCATTTCTAAAGTAAGGAGGAGCAAAATAGTGTAGTTCTTCATACTTTTGTTGATACTCCACCACCGCCTTCGATCCTTGAACGAGAGACATAAACTTTGCTTCATTCTTCTCTCAAAAGTTCTTTGGGAAGTAGTCCTCATAAAAGGCGATCTTAAATTGATCCAATGTGAGGTTTGGACGAAGGGCCATGAGATTGGGATGGGTACATCTCCACCAAGCCTCGGCTTCACTCTCAAGTTGGAACCCGGTGCAAACTATCTTTTGCTTATCTGTGCAACCAAGGAAGTCAAGGATCTTCTCCATTTGTTAGATCCACTTGGAGGGGAGGAGCAAATCACTTGTGGCCTTAGCAAAGGTCTTTGGATTCAATTTTTGGAACCTCTCCATGATTGATAACATGGGGTTCATGGACATCATTGCTTGTTGCCGATGGTGGGCTAACATGGAGTTGTGGTACTTGGGCAACAGTGGCAGTCTAAAATTGGGCCCTAATTTGGGCCAATAGGCGCTCTTGACATTGTTCTGACTGCGTCATAATGGTCATCATGTATTTCCATTATTCCTCGTAAAATCCTTAAGAGTGTCTTCCACAAGGGTGGTGACCTTGTGAACTGATAGCCTCAGCCATGAGGGAGGAGGAATAGATGCACCGAAAGTCCCTATAGCATATTGATCGGGTAGAGGTGGAAGAGATGCCAGAGGAGATATGTTAGTCGAAGGGAGTGGATTAGCCTAATCCATAGCCTCGGCCAACTCTTGCCATTGATTGGCGGCACCCTCAGAGCTACTCCAAGTGAAGACCATTGCGGAGTCCTAACAAAATTTTGAAAACATTAGTATCATGCACCATATAGATCCAATTAAGCATGAATCCGCAACAATAAAGGGGGGTGAAATCCTCGAAATCGTCTCAAGTACGACTATGTTTGTCTCTCCACAGACGGATGTGAGAGAATTTGAGTTTGAAAGGGAAATGTGGCTGAAAGTGATGTGAGATAATGAAATTATGGTAGAAAATGGGGTTGGGAACCATGGGCAGTATGGGAGAGAAGAGAAAGATTTTTAGGAGAGAGGAGGGGTTTTAGGAAAGATTATGATTCCCTTCGTTTATTTATCTTTAAGAGAGGGATTTTTAAAAAAGATGGGATTTAGGAAGGATTAGTAACCGTAGTGGGATATGAGAGGAAGAGAGAGAGAAAGAGAATTAAATCTAAATACCAAATTTGATCAAAATTCTCGTTTTAAACATATCTCTCTATCCTGGCCCCGGATGGACCCAATCCGACAATTAAAGTTGCTCCAATTAATATTCTGGACGATATGAGCCCAATATCGGATATTTTTTGAAAATTTTTCAATTTTCGGAAATTATAGTTATGCCCTTGGGTCTTCAGTGAAACTTCTTCTCATCTCGCCCTTGATCACATGTGAGTGGGTAGACTGGTGCCTAGATTGCATTGAATCCTTCCATTCAGCATCTTTTATGTGCATGACCCTATAACACCCTTTTTACATTTTTATCCCTGAGACCATATTCGATGGAATTGGGTGGGGACCACCCCTTGAACCCAAAAATATAAGAGGTCTTCATTGGGTCGGGCTTGTGTAGCATTGAACTCCTCCAACTTGGTTTTCTCAATTTAGGCTCCAAAAATGCACTTTTTCTCTAATTCTTCCCATATGCCAAAAATACTATACCCTGAAAATATAAAAAAGTACCCAAATAGTTCCATTCTAAGAAGATATAAATACAAAATTAAATGTGATAGTTTCACACATAAATGTGCTCATCAGGATTCAGTCACGGACTATGAGGAGATCACTCAAGAGTGGGTAGACAAGGGTTGGCTTCCTTTCGACCGTGAGCTCGTGTAGGAGATGAGAGATTCTGAGCTAAGGATGTTTTTCTACAGAGATATGGCTTCTACGAGTTTGCACCTCTTTATTTTCTCTTCTCCTATTTTTATATGTTGGGGGTTTGCTGACTTTAATTTGGTTGCCGGTCTATTATCGTACTGTCGAGGCGGTGCTATGCTTCGAGAAGTATGCCTTCCAGAATGTTCAGTATACCCAGTGCCTACAAAATTTGGAGAGGGACGTCCTAGAGCGGAGAGCCTCGTGTGAAGAGGGTATCATCTGGGAGAGGAAGATGGCTAAGGAGATTCATGTATTATCTTACCAGAAGGCTACCTTAGAGGCCGGGACCACAAACTTATCTGCTAGGGTCTGAGCCCTTAAGGATGGGCTTCGTGACCTATGGCAAAAACATGATATCAATCTTATCCACGCTCGTGAGCAAGCTGTGGCTGACTTTCGAGTATCTCGTGCCTATGAGGATATGTTCTATGCGTACAGTGATGAAGTTTATACTATGGGTATAAACGATGTCGTGGGCTTTGTCCTCGAGATAACTCTCGATTAGAATTTTATCGAGTTTTAAAGCTATGTTTCTCCTGTCGCTCCAGGTATCGATGAGATAGTAGCAGATGACCCTTATTCGGAGGAGGGTGTTGAGATGGTTCAATCCCCGAGCATAGGTACCCTTAGCTTTCTAGGGCTCCTTCTCCTTCATCCTCGAGGGTATCATCTCCCAAGCGTGACATTACCGTTATTGCTCCTCTTAAGCTATGATGTTATCTCTTTCTTTTATACCGTAGGATACTTTGTTTTTTCATGTACTTGTAGTTGCTTTTAGAATCTCAGTACTATCTTTACCTTGAATCTTTGTGCTTGAATCTTACTTCCTTTCTTGTACATATTGCGATTTACAATTTTCTATTATCTCGTGGCCAAAGGCCTTAGTGGCATAGAGCCTTATTGATAGGCCTTGGTTGGCATAGAGCCTCGTGTCCGATAGGACTTGGTTGGCATAGAGCCTCGTGGCCGATAGGCCTTGGTTGGCATAGAGCCTCATGGCTGATATGCCTTGGTTGGTATAGAGCCTTATGGCCAAAGGCCTTGGTTGGCATAGAGCCTCGTAGCCGAAAGCCTTAGTTGGCATAGAGCCTCGTGGCTGAAGGCCTTTGTTGGCGCTGAAGGCCTTGGTTGGCATAGAGCCTCATGGCCGATAGGCCTTGGTTGGCATTGAGCCTCATGGCCAATAGGTCTTGGTTGGCATAGAGCCCTGTGGCCGATATGCCTAGGTTGGAATAGAGCCTTGTAGCCGAAGGCCTTGTTTGGCATAGAGCCTTGTGGCCGATATGCCTTGGCTGGTATAGAGCCTCGTGGCCGATATCCCTTGGTTGGCATAGAGCCTCGTGGCCGATATGCCTTGGTTGGCATATATAGAGCCTCGTGGCCGATATGCCTTGGTTGGCATATATAGAGCCTTGTGGCCTATATGCCTTTGTTGGCATAGAGCCTTGTGATCGAAGGCTATTGGCATTGAGCCTAGTGGCCGATATACCTTGGTGCTTATGCGAACTTGACCGCCAATGGAGAGGTGCAGCTAAAAACTTTTATTACTAGAAAATCTTCAACTTGGAAAAAACTTCAAAAAACTCTTGAAACATGAAAATAACTAAACTAAACTAATTGTGGCTGATCCTTTACTGGTAGAATTTTTTCAGATGTTAAAAGTTCCAAGGATAATCTATCTTCTTGCCCCCCGGAGTTTTCAAGCGATATGTCCCTGGTCATATCTGCTTGGAAACTATGTAGGGCCCTTCCCAGTTTGTCGATAGTTTCCCTTCCATCCTTAGCTTTGTGACGCTCTAGCCCTTCTCAAAACTAGGTTTTCTTGATGGAACAGCCTCTCTCTGACCCTTGAATTATAATACTTGATTGTTTGCTACTAGTATGCCATGTTCCTAAGTAACGCCTTCTCGCGGACCTCGTCTAAGAAATCTAAATCCGCTCGAAGTCCATCATCATATGTTCGCTCGTTGAAGTGCAAGACTCTATGTGATAAGGTAAGGACCTCGACCGGTGTTTGAGCTTCAGTTCCATATGCTAGTCAGAGTGGGCTCTTTCTCGTGGGTATTCTCACTGTTGTTCGGTATGCCCATAGGACATTGAGAAGTTCTTCCACCCATCTCCCCTCTGCTTCATCTAGTGCCCTCTTGATTCCCTCGAGCAATGTTCTATTTGTTACCTCTACCTGACAATTGACCTGTGGGTAAACTATGAAGATGGGTCAGAAGTTGATGTGGTACGTCTAACAGAAGGTTTTGAATATGAGATTGTTGAATTGAGTCCCATTATCCATGACAAAAATTCTTGGTACCTTGAACTGGTAGACCACTTCGTCGCAAACAAAATTTTCCATCTCTTTCTCCGTTATCTTCGCCAATGGTTTAGCTTCGACCCACATGGTGAAATAATCAATCGCCACCACCAAGTATTTTCTATTCCCAGACACTGGTGTGAAGTCTCCCAGAATGTCCATCCCCCACATGACGAAAGGTATAGGACTAAGGATGGAAGTCAATTGTGCCGCCGGATGATGAGGTATCGGGATGAATAGCTGGCATTTCTCGCAGGCCTTAACATAGTTTATGGCCTCTTCTTGTATCTTCGGCCAATAAAATCCTTGACGTAGGATTTTATAGGCTAGGTTTTGACTTCCTATGTAGCTTCTGCATATTCCTTCATGCACCTCTACTAACGCATACTTAGCTCCCTTAGGTCCTAGGCACCTAAGTAGCGGTGTCGTGACCGCTCTCTTGTATAGCACTCCATCAATCAGTGTGTATTTGGCTGCCTAGATTTTCACCTTTCTAGCTTCGAGCCTATCCTCGGGCAATACATCATTCTATATATAGTTGACAATGGGATCCATCTAGCTTTGCCCTTCCTTGATCTCGTTGACTTGTTTTTCTTTGTATGTCGGTTCATGATGTACCTTACTATATACCGTATTGGCCAAGTTCTGGAATTCATTATTTACGAGCCTTGATAGGGCATCTTTTGTAGCATTCTCAATCCACGGGAGTCAAACCATCTCGAACTTCTCAAACTTGGCCACTAAATCATGAGCTCGCATCAAGTAGGCTGCCATACTCTCATCCTTTGCCTCATACTCTCCGTTTACTTGGTTTACCACGAGTTGGGAATCACTTCGGATGGCTAGGTAGGTGATCAGGATTGCTCTTGCGACTCGTAGTCCAGCAAGCAATGCCTCATACTTTGCCTCATTGATTGAGGCTTCGAAGGTGAATCGAAGTGCATATTGAATCCAAAAACCTTCTGGATTACTACTCCCTGCAGTGTTACTCGACCCATCCACGAACATGTCCCATGATCCTCGATCATGCTTCTTATGTCCTACCTCTTTTGGCTCAGTCTCCGAGAAAGTGCATTCGACGATGAAGTCCGTTAGGGTTTGACCTTTGATTACCATTCAAGGTTGGAACTTGATGCCATACTCGCTTAACTCCATCGCCCAGGTGATCAGTCACCTTGATATGTATGGCTTGTGTAACACCTTCTTCAATGGTAGGTCTGTGAGTACGATGACCGTATAGGCTTAAAAGTATGGCCTTAACTTCCTTGCCACGATCACGAGCACATAGGCTATCTTCTCTATCTTTGTGTACCTGGTCTCTGCATCGATCAATACGTGACTGATGTAGTAGATGGGCTTATGTTGTTTGCTTTGTCCTTTAGTAATACTACACTTACTGCTACTGGGGTTGCCGCCATGTAGAGGCACAATTCCTCATTAGGTTCTGGTCGCCCCGACAACGGTGGACTCTCCAGATATTTGTTTAGTTCCTTGAAGGCTCTCTGGCATTCTTCTATCCATGTGAAGTCTTTGGGGCCTCTTTGATTCTTCAAAGTTTTGAAGAACGGTAGGAGCTTGTCCCCAGCTCACAACGTGAACCTCGTCAAGGCTGCTATCCTTCCATTCAGCCTTTGCACCTCTATTACTGTTTGGGGAAGCGACATCTTTTGGATGGCCTTGATCTTTACCGGATTAGCTTCTATGCCTTGAGCCAAAACCATAAAGCCTAGAAACTTTACCAATGTCACGCCGAAGGTGCACTTTGCCGGTTTGAACTTCATCTGGTTTTTCCTCAATACCTTGAACACTTCTTTGAGATCGGCTATATGATCTTCGGCCTTGACGCTTTTTACAATCATATCATCTACGTACACTTCCATGTTGCGCCCAATCTATGCCTCAAATATTTTGTTGACCATCCTCTAGTAGGTTACTCTTGCATTCTTTAGCTTAAACGGCATGATGCAGTAACAGTAGTTCTCCTAATCTATCCTGAATATCGTGTAGGTCTCATCCTCTTCTTTCATAAAGATTTGGTTGTAGCTTGAGTATGCATCCATAAAGTTTGGCATCTCATGATCTGGGGTCGCGTCGATTAGCAAGTCGATCCTTGGCAAGGGGTATTCATCTTTGGGACATGCCTTGTTTAGGTCGGTATAGTCGTTGCACATTCTCCACTTACCATTTGGTTTGGGAGCCATCACGATGTTTGCGAGCCAAGTAGGGAATTTCTCCCCCCCCGATGAACCCCGAACAACTCAACTTCTTGACCTCTTCTTTGATTGCAGCTTGTCTGTCGAGGGTAAAATTCCTCTGCTTCTATCAGACTGGCTTCTTAGTTGGATCCACGTTTAGCCTATGTTTGGCAATGTGCTGAGGTATGCCTGGCATGTCGAAGGCCGACTATGCAAAGACATCCGAGTTCTCCTTCAAGAGTAGCCCTAACTTACCTTTCTGTTCTTCGTCTAGCAACGATTTGACCTGCAGTATCTTGGTGGGTTCATGCTCGCTAAGAGGGAATGGAACGAGGTCTTCCACTAGCTTTCCTCTTCGTTCTGTGAACTCATCCCTCTGATCGCTAATGAGGTTCTCTATGCATAGAGTCATCCCCCAAGTATTGTCGTTATTCTTCTTGACAAATAATGCATAACACTCCCTAGCTTTCTTCTAGTCCCCCTTGATCTCGCCAACGCCATTCTCTGTTGGGAACTTCATCTTCAGGTCTATCGGTGATACTATTCCCTTCAGGGAAGTTAGGGCTGGTCATCCCAGGATGCCGTTAAAGGATACGACTGACCTTACTACCATGAAGGTAACCATGATCGTAACTTGCCGAGGGTGGTTGCCACACCCCAAACTACCCCCTAGGAGGATTAGGTAGGTGACCCAAATTACGTAACGGTAATCCGCCAAATCCCATGGATCTAGAAGCAGTTATTACATTCACGAAACCACATTCATTCACTTTATCATAGGCAAGATCAGAGTGTAGTAGATAAACTACAATTGCAATAACAAATAGGAAGCGTAGAGATACGGGAAATGATGATAATATACACATAAGTTAGATTATTCTGATACATTTCCCAACTACCCACAAAGTAAAGAACAAAGTTGACAAGAGTAAAACAAAAGGTAGCATATACATATATATATACAAGGTGAGCAGCCTCAATCCCAAAAAGAAAGAAAGAAAACAACTAAGCCAAAAGCACGGACGGGGACAACTCCTAACAAAAACAAAAAGGAGTCCTCAAGAGAAAAAGCATCAAGTGCGCTCTTCACTGATCTTCATCAACGACCACCGAGAACACACGAAGGATCGGTATGACCTCCATTGGAGTCCACACAAATAAAGTCATAATCACGAAGGCTCTCCTCCTTGTAACATGCCTCCATGCCATAGTGGCATCGATCTGTAAAATCATCTAAAGAAGACATATATAACAGAGTGTGAGCCCCACTGAGCTTGTGAGGAAATCATATCATCATGTATGCACATGCAACCATAATCCACAATCCACATGCTCTATATGATATGCAAGTCCAAATTCATAATTAGCTACCTAACAATACAACTAAGTCAGGTTAGTGCTACTACAATCCCCAATACATGTATCCCTGGTGCGGGCTTGGTTACCCATTCCTACAATACACCCATTGAGTTGTCGAAGAGGACTAGTCAGCTCCCGTATTCATTCACCAAGGTCAGCCCGACCAGCCCTCTGTGATTAACCTGTAGAGCAATCCATTTCTTTCCTCTTTTCTTTTCTTTTCTTTTCTGGCTCATAACCCATAATCACCATTCCGGTGCAAACACATTTCATTTCACATTCACCATTCCGGTGCAATCGCATTTCATTTCTTTTCATTTCTTTTCTTTTCTCATAAACACATATGGTCACTCTCACAGGCATCCAACACCTTAACCCCTGTTGGTAAGGGTGTGTAGCATGGGTGATGAAACTCTAACCCCATGTCTATATGGCATCGTATGAGTCGGGCAATGTCAACCGTATCCCATACTATGGGCTACCACCGGCCTCATTTCCAAGCCGACTACGGCATCTAGTCTAGCATACACATTCATCATATAAGAGTTCACAGTGTTGATCAACAAACAGTCATTATGCAGTGATTTGAGTAGTTTGAACAAAAGTAAATAACATAGCATTTATAATTACAATTCTTAACTGTCGGCATAATATCATAATTACACATGCACATATGATAATACTATTCACTCACCTGGGTCTGGTTCTAAGTACTCTGTTGCAAATTCAGTTCCAACAGTAGTCTGGTTGTTGGCCCCGAGCGCAGGATCAAATCCTAGGTAAAAATCAAAAGTTATCATTTTAGTATTTCCATCCTTCTTGGGTATCCTAGGGTTGATCTAGGCTTACAGAGTTGACCCGGTATTTAGTTGGTCTTCACTTGGAATTACTAGACCTCACACTGGGCTGTGGGTCTATGTCCCGGTGAGACATCCAGAGATGGTAGCCTAGGGGTATGATAGTAATTTTACCATGTCTGTACCTGACACAAAGTTAAACTAAGCTTACTATGCTATCCACAGCTTCACAGTGTTGTAGGACCAACCATAGGCAGGATTCCCAGTGCTACGGGACCCCTTTGGGTTCCCAAGCCATATCCTCATAAGGACAGATGTGGAAAAGGGCATTTAGGTCATTTCCCATCTTCCCACACTGTCACACTCCAATGGGTGAGGTCCCCAAGGCCAGATCAACAATCCTGTAATTTTTCATTCATTGGGCGATGGCTCTGGGCATTGTCTGCATCACCTAGTGCATCGCCCAGAGGCTGCAAATCGATAATGGGCTGAGTTTCCAAGGTTGGTCTTCATTGGCAGTGCTCTAACCTTCTTCCCATGCATGTTAGGGTGCAAGGTACCCCTAGGGGTGGTCTACATTGTGGTCTATGTGGATTTTCCATTGGGCCCACCACTAGGCTGCCAAAGGCTGCCCAGACAGCCCAGTGAATAGTATCACAGGGTTTTCTTCAAGCATGAATCTCAGCTTCAGCCACATGTAAGGCTGGAAACAGTTATAAAAAGGTGTCCTAAGGCTGCAACTACCTAGGGTTATGTCCATGCAGCCATTGCTTGCATCCAGGGTTCCAATCAGACCGCCAGTAGTGAATCTGGGCAGTGCAGCCATGCACAGCCAGATTCGGCTCAGAAGAACAGCATAACAGCCTTATGTTTTTACTCAAAAATTGCAGATCTTCCATGCTCTATATTTGCATGGGAGATCTGGAGCAGATTTGGGCAGTTCCCAGCTGTTCTGGCTGCCAGAGAGTAGAAAAATAAGTGAAGCATGAGCACCAGGGGGGAGGCTGCAGGTCTGAGATGGGTTTCCTTACCTGTACGGGCTTATGGGTGCTCAGTCTTGGTTTGGATGCAGGCTGCCAACAGTCCTCCTTCTTCCTCTTCTTTCTCCCCTCACGGTTCCAATAGAGCTAAGGGCTCTAAATGAGACCAAGGCTGCCTTATTTATAGGCCAGCCCATTACTAGGGCCTGTTTGGCCATTAAGTCCCTTTTCCAAAATGCATTCTTTACTGCATTCACAGCCACTCTGGGCTCTCTGGTGGGGTCCACAGTGAACCAAGGGTATGAGGTGGTCCTTCAGACTTCCCTCTACCTATGGAGGGTGCCCATATCCAAATATGAGTGGTCCCACGATTAAAATCCATTAAAATCTGCTATTTTACTCACTGGGCGATGGCTCTGGGCGTTGTCTGCATCGCCCAGTGGCTTCAGTACAGCTGAAACTCAACGGGACTTACACAAGGGTTTAACCCATTGTTAGGGCTTTGTCCCCACATGCCATTTAGGGTCCTTTACACATATTCCCAAGGGTGGGACCCATAGTTGTGGAGAGGAGAGAGATTACCCGGGATCTAGGCTATACATGACTATGGGCTGTGCAGCTGCATGGTTCAGTTATCCATCTTCTGACAGGTATGTAAGATGATATGCACAGGGTTTCCTCATTAATCCAAATCACTGGAGTGATACTCCACAGTGTTCCTGTATGCCTGGTCTGGGGTTCCAGGTAGTCATCCAGACAAATGCCTGCATCCAGATGAGAGCAAGAAATTATTCAAGATCCTCACCAATGAAAAATATGAGGAGAATGTTGATCCTTCCAAGTTTCCTCCATCTCAGCGGGTCCTCATTTTCATTGCTAAGACCAATCTGGCTCCTTCCAAGGCTCACAGCACATTACCTCCTCTGATGTCTACAGTTTTGGCTCATTCCCTATACATTGGCCATCCTATTTGTCTGCCTCATGTGGTTATGCAGCACATAGCTCGAGTAGTAGTAAATCCTGGCCACAACAACACCTTGCCCTATGGTCGGCTGCTAACTAGGATCTTCTTTTCTTCGGGATCGATCTGGATCGTGAACCCAAATAGTCAAGCACTGAAGGGCCTATTGGGTTTAATGCACTATAGAAGATGAGCCTGTACTATGACTATGATAGTGCAGGAGAGCAGGTTCAGTACGGGAGTGGCAGAGGGGCCAGGGAGGAGGGCGAGGAGGACAGTGATGATGATATCGAGTTCATGGGCTCAGGGCCTTCTACAGCAGGTACTTCTAGTGCACCAGGGGGAGGTAGCGATATTCTGATGGCTATCCAGTGACTGAACTCGAGGATGGCAGATGGCTTCGATGATGTTAAGAAGCAACTTTCCGATCATACTCAGCTACTAGAGGGCATAGAGCGAGGAATGGATGATCTTAATGCCTCCCTGGGTTGTGGTAGTAGAGGTGGTGCAGATGGCTTGCTCAGTTCTCCTCCAATAGTTCTCTAAAGTTATTTTAATTCAGCTCTTGTCTATTGGGTCCTTCATGGATCTTTGTGGAACTCTTTTAATTTGCTCTTTTTCCTTTAGTTTTCCCTTTTCTCCTTTTCTCTTCTTTCTCTCTCTCTTTGATCAAGTGGAAAGGTAAACTCTAAGAAATTTTAAATTAGGATGGATGAATGTGTTCTTAAGTTGAATGGAACAAATTAGGTGCTTTGAAATTGGCACAGGTGAAATCTTTTGGTTTTGAGTAGGAAGGGGCACAATCATGCCCAAACAGAAATGGAAACAATTATGATGGGTTGAATATATATATATATAGCTTAATTCCTCTAGTTTAGATCATTGTGGATTATTATGGTTGGTTATGCTTAGTCTATTATGGTGTATGAATTATAACATATATAAGCTCATCTATCACCAATCTAAGACTCAACCAAGCAAGTGCATATTTATATCCAATAGCCTATGTTCCAAAACTAAATTCCATATTATCAATTATTTTCTAGGTTCCTGTTTTCACTCCAGTCAGTCTTCTCCTAGGTCTGCATACAATCATTTATGTCCTTGAGATTTTTAACTTAAAACCTAAATGTGGAGAGCAAATCAAGAGGTTACACTGGACTGTGGTTGGTGCAGAGCATCATGCTCTGGTACCACTCTATCACGCCCCCATCTCGATGTAATATATATTGCTACATAGGGGTATGATTGGGATAATCACACATTATCTCATCACCTATCATAATCACAGAGGCAGTGTCCTAAGCCACAATCCACCCTATCATCACATATTGATAACAGAAGGAACAAACCAAAATGGAATAAGCCGTTCCAAATTCAGAGTTAGCGAAAGCAAAATTTAGTTAAATCATGTGAAATTATAGAGCATCGATTCTCTAATGATAACACATAGTACAATTGTTCATAATGTAACCATCCAATCTCTCATATAATTAAACATACAATTTATACATGATAGTGGAATGAAACACAAAAATTAAAATACTAAATAATTACCCCAAGGGTACCAATCTTGTGTGTACATCTACATCCAACGGTCCCACTTGATTCGCATCCGACGGTGCTCATCGAAGTAGTACCTCCTGCATAACAACTAAAAAGGAGGTTGCGCAACGGGGTTAGCTATACTAGCTAGTGAGAGAGCAAAGGGGAATGCACATACACAATACAATCAATATCAATCAGAATGATGCATTCTAATCTTAGATTCATTTTTCACCTAGCACACAATTCTATCGGTCAAGTGTATGCTACTGTGATAGCTCAGGATACATTGAGTGTCACTTATCCTATCACCCCAATGAATCATAAACTATCACATGGGGACCTACATGGGTAGAAGCCATCATGACCACCCAGTGGCAGACCTCGATAGCCATCACTACCCCTGTCCTGGCCTCTCCCACCTCCACAGACCACAGGTGCTCAGACTATCCAACCCATAAACCCCTGTTGGCAAGGGTTGTAGCATAAGGGAACAAGCATCCTAGCCGCTGATATATTATATGCAGGTCCTATCATCCCGAGAGGTATTCCAGGTGCATCAACGTCCCATTCCATCTAGTACCTGGGTACTAGCACGGCACGGCACATACAGATCAGGAT
The DNA here is from genome assembly GCF_018873765.1 of Telopea speciosissima. Taxonomy (NCBI): domain Eukaryota; kingdom Viridiplantae; phylum Streptophyta; class Magnoliopsida; order Proteales; family Proteaceae; genus Telopea; species Telopea speciosissima. Next base: position 43,994,609 of record NC_057920.1, read on the forward strand.
GGCATATAGTAGTTTTCATAATTAAATAAGTTGGGGTTCCGGCACTGGCACACCCGGCACCATAGCCCGATACAATGGTGAGCATATTATCAAATTCATAATAGTTCACATTCGAATAACAATGCAATGCGCACAATGCTTATAAATATATAATAGCATGCTTAAGATTATGAAATATATATATTCAAACCCAACAAATCACCCAAAACCCACTCACCTAACACGGGTGTCGCCGTGTGTGATTGCCATGAATCTCACCTGGGCTCCCCGCGATCCATCGAGTTGGGTGGCCTAGGAACACAAAAACAATCATTAAAACTTGCATAGAAGGGTCCCATACTAGGCCCTCAAGGTTAGAATCAAGTTTCAACCAAGAAAGCACGAGCGGTCTCAACAGAGGTGAATCCACCCCTGCCTCCGTTCAAACCAAAAGATAAAAACAGAGCGAGCGGACCCACGGGTGGAACATCATACTTGGATCTGACCGTGCCTCCGTTTGACACCAGGAACACAAAATAAAAGGGAGCGGATCCAAGGGCGGATGTGTTTCTTGAGTCCGCCCCTGCGTCCGTTCGATCCCAGAGATAGACCCGAGAGCAATCAGCCTCGGGTGGAGGCAAACAGAGTGAATCCGTGCCTTCGTCCACTCAGGCCAACACACAGGGTTTATACTGGGCGGTCTGATAGGTGGTACCACGATTGGTGGATCCGATCGTTCATCCGCCAGCAGTCTCTTCCTAGATTTCTAGGGCTTTTACTCCAGCTTGAAGCTTGGAGCTCCCTTACAGGGACAAGGGAAGGGTGTCTAAGCCTCCCTAAGGTCATTAGATCCTAGGCTCTTTACATGGATTCAAGATCCTACAAGATTTGGTCTACAATTGGTCCAAGGGTTGGGTTTTAGGTTGAAAATTCAACAGCCATGGCTGCAAATGCAGCACTTAGAGGCCTCAAATGGGGTTTGGTCTGCATTAATAAAGCTCCCAATTTAGGGCCAAGCATCACCTTGAGTCCCAAATGGAACCCTAAGTTAGCTCATGCTCAAGAGCTACCAAAATCAAAGAGAAATGGGGGAGAACTAGGATTGGGGAGCTTACCTTGGTGAGCTTCCTCCTTCCAACCACTCTCTCCATCTCTTCTCCTCCTCTTTCTCTTCTCCCTTAGGTCTGGCTAGCTTGGGGAGGAAGTGTGGGACAGCCGGCCACCTTGCCATGGCTTCCATCCTCTTGCCCTCCCGTCCTATTCCTCTTCTACTTCTTCTTCTTCTTCCTTCCTCCTCCTCCTTCTCTTGTCTCTTCTCCTCCTCAGTTTGATTGGGGGGGGAGAGAGATAAGTGCATGAGAGGATTCCCTTATCCTTTAAGGGGTTAGAAGGGCCTTAGGGTGTGTTTGGTTTAGGTACCCTCAATTACTTAGTGGCCCTAGGTCTTAAATGGGTTTTGGGTTAGGTCTTAGGGTATGTTTGGTTTAAGCCATAGACCATTAGGTCCATCTAGTTAACTAGGGTCTGTTTGGGTTGGCCCCAAGTCCATAGGACTCAATTGTCCACTAAGGTCTGTTTGGTTTAGGCTAGGGTATATAAAACCCATTATTCACCTAAGTTAAGCCTTGTGGGCCCACTCAACCAATTAATGGTGAGGGCAGCGGTCCATATGGTCCAAAGGTTTAGTTAGGGTATCCGGGGCATAAGGGTGTGGGTCCCACAGGAAAATAATCCAAAAGGGCAAGTAATAGCACGAGTGAATCCTCGAGCGGATTCAGTACGAGTGAGTCCATTCGTAACTTCGGTGCTGCTATCAAGGCCCAAACTTCAAGGAAAGTTATGGGGTTTTAGCCCACACTTCCAGGACTTTAAGGGGGGTTTTTCTTGTAATATTCTACGTTTAGGGTCATTAAGGTTGACCATGGCCACCATGGCATGGCCCCTAAGGTACAGGTCTAAACTGCCCTAGGTGTAGGGGTAAAATTAGGGTGCGGGTGTAACAAGATAACCCAATGGCAGACCCCGATTGCCATCACTACCCCTGACCTGGCCTCTCTCCCCCACAGGTAATAGGTGCTCAAACTATCCAACACATAAACCACTATTGGTAAGGGTCGTAGCATAAGGCAGCAAGAATCCTAACCACAGATATACTAAATGTAAGTCCTATCGTCCCAAGAGGTATTTTGGGTGCATCAATGTCCCATTCCTTCTAGTACCTGGGTACCAACACGGTATGGTGCATACAGATCAGGATGACAATTAATAAGTTTCATAATTGACTCTGGTGTTTCGATATCGGTACACCCAACACCGTAACCTGATACAATAGTGAGAACATTATCACATCGCATTCATAGCAGTTCACTATTAAGATAAATAATACAATGCATAAGATGCTTATATTTCATATAATAGCATGATAATGATTGCTTAGTAGGTATTTAACCCCAAAAAAATCACCCAAAATCCACTCACCGAACTCGAATGTCACCCGGCATGGGTGACATGAATCTCACTGGTACACCTTCTATCCATTGAGTTTGGTAACCTAAAAATGCAAGAGCAAATGTCAAAAGATGTATGGAGGGATCCTATACTATGCCCCCAAAGCTAAAATTGAGTTTCAACCAAGACAACACAAACGGACTCACGGATGGAAGCAACAGGGTGAGTTTGTCCCTAATTCTGTTCAGGCCAAAAGGTTAAAACACTAGGGATGGATCCATGAACAAAACTTCCACATGGATCTGTTTCTGCATCCGTTCGAACCCTAAAACATACCCGAGAGCGAGCGGAACCACGGACAGAACCTCCTTATGAATCTATCCCTACATCCGTTCGATCCCTGAGACAGTCATGAGAGGGAGCGGAACCGTAGACCGAGGTAACAGAGTAAATACATTCCTGCATCCGTTTGAACTAGTCACTGGGATACACTGGATGGACTAACAGACGGAACCATGATGGTGACTTTGTTTATGCGTTTGTCGGAGTTCTTTTTGAGATTTTTGAAGGTTTTCTCCTCCATCTTGGAACTTGGAGCTTATATGGCACTCAGGGTCATGGAGGGGTGTCCTAGGCCTCCCTAGGGTCACTAGAACCTAGGCTTATCTCATGGATCTAAGATCACATAAGGATTTGGATCCATTTGGTCCAAAGGTAGGGTTTGGTAGTTTAAAAACTAGGGAATCAACAACAATTGTTGCAAAGTGGTTGATAGAAGCCTACATTAGGGGTTGGTCTACACTATTAGAGCCCCATTTAAGGGCAAAGCATCACCTCGAGTCCCAAATGGAACCCTAAGTTAGCACAAACTCAACAAAATTTCTCAAATCAAGAGTATAAATGGAGAAGAGGGAGGTACCAAGAGATAGAGCATATCTTGGTGAGTAGAGCTCCAATCCCAGTCCTAGCCAGCCTTGAAGATCCCCCATCTTCTTCGTCCTTCTTCCCTTTTTCTTCTTTTCTTCAATCCTTGTCCGCACATTAAGAGGAGGGAAGGTAGGGCAGCCAAACCCCTTTGGCATGCCTTCCATCTTCTTCCTTTCCCCTCCCATTCCTCTTCCTACTTCTTCTTCTTCTTCTTCCTTACCTCTTCTCCTCCATAGTTTGGCTTGGAGGGGAAGAGATGGGAGAATATGGGGCTAAGCCTTATCTTTTAAGGACCAAAAGAGGCCTTAGGGCTTGTTTGCCTAAGTATCCCTAAGACTAAGGATGTTTTTTTGGGTTTAAATGAACCTTAGGGCCTGTTTGGCTAAGGTCACCACCTAATTAGTCTACTTAGTTAGGACATGTTTAGGTCTGCCCTAGGCCTTATAAAGGGCACATTAATTCTAGGGCTTGTTTAGTTCAAGCAAAGTAGAAGAATCTATTATTTATTTAAATTAAGTCTTATGGGCCCACTTTCATGGCCCAACTAACCAATTGATGGTAAGGGTGGGAGTCCATCTTATCTGAAGGTCTAGTTATGGTGTCCGGGACATGGGGACGTGGGTCCCACATAAAAATACTTAAAAAGGATAGGAATTAGTACAGATGGATCCATGAATGGAACCAGTCTAGTGAGTCCATTCGTGACTCCATTGCTGTTGTCAGGGCCCAAACCTCAAGAAAAGTTACGGCGCTTTGACAAGTACTTTCAGGACTTCGAGGGGGTACGTATAATGGTAATTTAAAGTTCAAGGTCGCATGTGTTGACCATTGCCATCATGGCATTGCCCATTGGTAAAAGTCTAATTTGATCCAGGTATTAGGATATATTTTGAGTGCAAGTGTAACATTCACCAACCTTATAAAAATTTTGTCCCCGAAATTTGATGCATCTAAAGGTCTCAACAGGTGAGGACTGTTAAATAACAACATCTCTAATCACCCACTAAACGGACTAAGTTAGGGGTCCGGTCAAGGTGGGGTAGTGCCTATATGACACTGTAAGTCAGGACTTACAATTCTTCTTCCTTATAGAGTCACATAACCATAGGAGGTGCGGTTCACAGTAACCCTCGGGCTCAATTGGGTTAAGAGTCGATGATTACATTATCCCAGAAAACATAGGGCCTCAAACACTAGGCTAAGTTATAAAGAACAATAGGTACCTTTGATCTTCCAGATCAGTTTGGTATTACACTTTGGTCATCCTTGAGTTACAAGGTCTAACTTCACCTAGTCCTTAACATAGGGTTCATATTCTGAATGGTTTCACTTCGGGTTACCTCATTACGTAACCCAACTTTAGAATGATTTGAAATATTGATGGAATCTCCTATTGTTCACTCCCAGTACAGAGGGAACGCATTTGGTGATCCATTACCCCATTCATTTCTGTTGTTGGAGAAGGTCCTATTACATCCTTTAGTTTCAGCCTTCAACACCTCATAATTTACAACTCGGCCAACCCATCAGAGGAAGTCTACAATGGTCCTTTTTCGAGAACAAAATAATCTTTGACCAATTTTGGTCCAAACCAGTTCTTTTAAGCAGGTCCTAATAATTAACCTACCCGGTCATTGTCAAATCCATTGCCCACTAACCCATAATCAACTTGACCAAGGTTGGGGTTTAAACTAGCTAATATAGTAAGGTCGAGGCAAGGTCATATGAAAGCCATCATAGTTAAACATTTAACCCATCACGTATACATAAGTACAAAATAAACTTAATAATTATATTCACATCCCTAAGAATGTATTCGCCGTCAAAGTTAATTCATAAGGGTAGGCAAGTCTTAGGTACAGTATACTAAGTCATTAGAAGGTCTACACATGACTTGAGACTCCATCTATGGATCTATATAAAAAGGGTTGGATGAGCCAAGCAAAACTTGCAATTTGGGTTATCACTAGCCTGTGAGATGTCGTGAATGACTTTCCCTTGCATAGGGTCTCCATTAGTCGTTTAGACTAAGTTATTTAAAATACGAGTGCGACATTAAGTCATTACCCTTTGTATTTTATTTGGCCACAAATTTGCATTTGGTACTCTTATTAGGGTGTCCACTCCATATAGGTTTGGTCCTACAAACTGCTTTAGGTTCAATCATTTACGGGGCTTGAGAATTTTTATCCTCAAGGGTAACTCTCCTTCTCTCACATAAGAGGGTAGCCATAGCATGTACTAATACCTGCCGTTTTTACTGCTTGGCCAGTTGGTGCAGGCCCTAACATTTTAACCTCAAGGCATTCAATTAGATTAAACAATAACCACGAATAACATGGGTGTAAAACTAGGGTATAGGCACATAATCATCACATATAGGTGTAGCCAAAAGGTCTCAAAAATCTGGTCTCAAATCCTTAAAGAAAAATGGATCGACTCACCAATAGAATCATTGTTGTGAGTCTGTTCGTGGCTCCATTACAAAATAGGCAGGACAGATTAATGGACGGTTATGTAACATGAATCTGTTCGTTTGTCCGTTCTTAGAAAGCTGGGTTTAGTAAAAACACCGAGACGTACGGAATTACAAACGGACTCTTGATGGTGGATCCATTAGATGTTCCGTGCAGTTCTAGGAACGAAAATTCTCAATTTTGTGCTAGGCAGATTCACAGACAGAATCACAATGGCGGATCCATTTGTGCATCCATTTGCAATATTTTATGAAAATAGAGCCATGAGTTATGGCTCCAAGAGGGAAGAATAGAACCGTAGGGCAAAGGCTCTCCAAGATACCTTCGTTCGAGCATTCCTTGCCCTTCCTTGGTGATTTTGAGACTCAAGGTGCCCAAGCTCATCTCCATTGTCTCGAAGTAAGGCTCTCTCCCTGTTTCTCCCTTCCTTACTCTCTTCCTTTCCATTTCTAGGGTTTTTAGTTATGCCCTTTCATCTTCTTCCTCTTCCCATCAATTAGGACAATCATTTCAAGTTTATGATTGTAATTTTGGTTTTAGTTGCATTTTCATAGCCATGTAAACATCAAAACCCTGCCAAAACTCTATTGGGGCTAGGGTTTTTTTAATTGAATCAAGCCCTAATCGATCAATGCCACTATTCTAGTGAACCTTATATACATAATGTGTTTTGATTGAGTTTAAAAGGAAAGGAATTTTAGAGATTATTTATCAAGTTTGCCATATTTAGTGGAACTACTTCAATTGTCTCTAGGTATTGGTTGGGATAAAATTCTCAAATCCTCACTACTTTGGGAAAAACTTCAAAGACATGACTAATCCAATATATGCCCTAAAATTTCATAGAAAATAATTCCATTGACACATCCTCAAGCATGTTTCCTTGTTCTTGTGGTTGTCCATATTGAATTTGAAACTCATCCCTTACCCTTTTACTCTCTGATAATCAATCTTTGTCTCTTGTTGGGGTTCGCATTAAGTCCATTTACTTATTTTGTATTTGATTGGGGATGTAGGGTAGCCAAAAGTATAAATTGACCCTATTGATTGCATCTCTTCATGCCTATGTGCCAAACCTGCCCCTAACTAGCTAGGAATTTGAATGAAGGATAGGAACCCCTGGACAATCATCCAAGCACCATGTGGAGCATCACACTAGTAGCTAATCCATTGGGAATGACGTCCTACATACTTGCCAGAAGGTGGATTACAGCTCCATGCTGTTGTATTGCACATTGCACAATGTACAGCTTGGATTCCAAGTATTCTCTCCCCTCCATAAATGTGGGGCCCACACCTAGAAAGATGTGTATTGGACCCTAGGTGAGGTGTAGGTACAAGGCCTAAGCCCTGGGCCAAACCCCTGTGCAAGAATAACGAGATTACAGGTTTGTTTTATTCTCTGGGTGATGCACTGGGCAATGCACTTATCACCCCGTGTTTACCCAGAGAGATTAAATTTATTATTTTAAATTACAAACATGTGGGGACCACCCATACAAACCATGAGCACCCTCTAGGGGTAGGTGGGAGTGTTGGGAACCATAACCTACCCTTGGACCCCCTTGGACCCCACCAGAGTGGCCAGAATGGCCCAGAATCAGTTTGGAGAATGCATTCTTGAGGTGGGGCCTGATTGCCAAATAGACCTTAAGTTGGGCTGGTCTATAAATAGGCAGACCTAGCCCAACATTTAAACCCTTACACTATTGAAACCGTGGAGGAGGAGAGAAGAGAGAAAAGAGAAGAAGAGGAAGGAGAAGAAGGGAAGGAGGAGAGGACCATACCTTGCATCCATCTCAGCTCTAGTAGCATATCAAGACCAATCTCAGGTATAATCCATGCCTCAACATGCTGCTCTATTGTTTAGTGTTCTCTCCTTTGGATCTCTGCCATTTGGAAGTGAGACTGGTTAAGGATAGCCTAGAACACCTGGGGGCTACCTTGTACTGCCTCAGATCTAACATGCAACCCCATTGTATGGAAGATCTGAGTATTTTTCATGTGATTTAGCTATTGTTTCTTACTTGAGACTGAGATCAGTCTCTGTGCCAAAATGCACTGCCTTGCCACACCCAGAACAGGCAATCTGGGCTTGGATCTATGGACATAGACTGCTCACTACCTAGCCCTGTGTTGTAACAGCTTCCCACCACATGTTTCACGTGGAATCCTCCTTGCATGCAGCCCAAACCGTGGCCCTATGCTGGAACACAACTGGGCTGCTGTTCTCTGAGCTAGCTGGACAGCTCCTGGCTGTCAAATGGTGGGCCCAGGCCATGATCCATGTGGACCACTGAAAAACACTCTTCATGGGGTCCACAACAACCCTAGATGCATGGTGGGTCGACTTAGGCACTGCCTATGATGAAAAATTGTAGTTTTGGAGCCTTTTCACGCTTTAAACAGGCTCTGGGTGATGCACTGGGCGATTGCCTATCGGCCAGAGAATGGAAAAGGGCTGTAATGCTGACCAGACTCTGGAGGCCTTCACCAGTGGGCCATGCACGGTGTAAGGATATTATAAATGACCAAAATACCCCTCCTCACATCTGTCCACTACTATTTACACCTTGGCTACCCAAGTGGGCCCCATAGGGCCTGCAAACCCTGCCAGTGATGGTCCAGCTACACTGCTGACCTGAAAACTGAATTGTGAGACTGTTGGGACCATGTATAAATTGTTACACTGGTAAAATACTAGAGTAAACCCTGATCCACATCTCCAGATGATGCACCGGGATATGGACCCATAGGCCCAGTGCAAGACCTAGAGAATTCTAAGTGATGCCAGACTAAGCACCGAGTCAGACCAATGAGCCTAGATCAGTACTAGGACGTCCAAAACAATTTAACTAATTAAAAAATATGTTTCTAATTTATTATTTTAGGGTTTGATACCGTGCTCGAGGTACATTGCCAAACTCCAGCCGGAACTGAACCAGCAACAGAACCTGTAGGACCAGACCAAGGTGAGTGGAATGTCATCACGTATGTAGATGTAACATAATAAATATGTTGAATTGAACCTTATCATAATAATACTGTGCTATGTATTTAAATTTATAAATCTTAGAAACTCAATACAACATTGTCTTGACTGCTGGAAATTATTGTTGAATAGTCTATGTTGATTGTGAATGCTAGACTAGATGTCGTAGCCGGCTTGAAAATGAGGCCCGTGGTAGCCCGTAGAATGGGATATGGTTGACACCACCCGACTCATATGATGCCATTTAGACATGGGGTTACAATTTCATCACCAGTGCTACGCACCCTTGCAACAGGGGTTAAGATGTTGGACGCATGTGGGAGTGACCATATATATGAGAAAAGAAAAGAAAAGAAACGTGAATGCACCGAAAAGGTGAATATGGGTTATATCCCGGGCTATAAGCCAAAAAAGAAAAGAAAAGAGAAAAAAAAAGGATGGTTGCCTCACAGGTTAATCGCAGAGGGTTGGTCGGGCTGACCTTGGTGAACGAATGCGGGAGCTGCTTGGTCCTCTCTGACAACTCAGTGGGGGTATCGCGGGAAGGGGTTAAAAGCCCGCACCAAGGATACATGTATTGGGGATTGTAGTAGCACTAACTTGCCTTAGTTGTGATGCTAGGTGGCTAATAAATAATTTGGACTGCACTTCATGTAGGATCCATATGATTGTGATTGCATATGCATGCATGATGATATGTTTCATTCACGGGCTCAGTGGGGCTCACACTTTAAATACATGTTTTCTGTTAGATGATTCTACAGGTAGATGTCACTATGCTGGCAAGGCTTATTATCCGAAGGAGAGCCATGGTGGTTATGACCATATTGGTATGGACCCCGATGGATGTCATTCCATTGATGCAAGAATTCTCGGTGACTACTGAAGACTGACCCATGAAGGGTGCTATTGATGCTTTTTATCATGGAGACTCCTTTTTGTTTTTTATAGGAGTTTATCCCCGTTTCCGCTTTTAGTTTTTCTTTTTTATTTTTGGGGCTTGAGTTACCTCGCCCTGTGTATATTTTCTTTTGTTTTGTTTTAGAAGATCTATATGGTAGTTTCTACTATTCTATTTGTGCGAGTGAGCAAGGGAATGATCAGACTTATTATTGTATATAACATCATTTCCTGTAGTGCTACGCTTCTTTTATATTTTAATGTAAATATAGTTTTCTGCAGTACTCTGAGTTTGTCTGTGAATGGATTAACTGCTTCTAAATCCGTGGGATTTGGCGGATTGCTGGCATGTAATTCGGGTCACCTACCTAATCCTCCCAAGGGGTGGTTTGGGGTGTGACAGAGCTTGGTATCAGAACTTGAAGCTCTTTCTACATTCACAAACGGCGGCTTAGGTATAATAAATTGCAAGACAGTAAAACATGTAATAATTAAAAGCTATAGGGGGTAAATATAAATAAAAGACAAAACACATATATACATTAATAAAAGTTAACTGTGGCCAAGGCCACTACATAAAGTTTAATTGGAAGTACTACTTCCAAATACATCAAGCTGGAACAAAAAAAAAAAAAACAAAACTACTACGTAACGCCTGATAAAAAAAATAAGAGTCAGAACTACATCAAGAAAAGTTAGGCGGAATATGAACTTGAGCTGGAGAGCTACTCCTGAGGAGGTATATCGTGGAGGTTGAGTTTGTCAGGAGTCGACGCGATAATAAGAGTCTCAGAAATCCAAGCCCTGCTCCACAAAACCTACTCTCCCCTCTAGGGACGTGAAGCTCTGATCCATCCTCATAGACATCTCGGTAAGCTAGGTGCGGAGGTCCTGAAACGGTGCCATCATGTCAGACCATCCATAAGACTCCGGCACCTACAAAGTAGTGGCACCAGTCGGCTCATAGGAGGGAAAATTAGTAAACTGTGCCCCAATCCCCTCTAGGTCACCCTACTGCTCTAAGCCAACCTCCTACTCCTATCCCATCTCCATCTCATCACCACCCTCCGAATCACTCTCAGGCTCCTCCTGCATCATCTTCTGGATCGAGGTCTTACTAATAGGTCTTGACCTGTCTCTGTCCATGTACTCTCCAACCAGAGGAACTCCAAAATATCGAAACACTAGAGTTAGGAACTTCCCATAAGGTAGGTTCCCATCACACAGGTTCTGCGCATGGTAGAGCATAGCTTGCATCAGCAAATATGGGAGGTTGATCATTGGAACCCCCTTATCAGCTCCCAACAAATAGTAGGTAATGTAGGTCCGGAGTATAGAAATACTACCCCGGTTACCACCCTTTGGGTATATGTTGTAGGTGATGCATCTGCTAATAATCCTAGCACTAGGCTTATAGTCAACCTCAGATTTTGGAACCCCCTCTGATCCGGTCAATACTTTGAATACCATCCTCCTAGTCTCCAAAGAAAACATGTCTGAAATGTCTATCGTAGGCTTGTAGCAGCATCTGTCGCCTGTGTTAGGCAGCCCCAAGATCTCTGCCAGGATGGCAGTGGTAAGTCTGATGTCAACCCCCTTCACCCTACTCTCCAAGCCAAATTCTTGCCACCCAGATGGCACAATGTTGCAATAAAAATACCAAACTAGATTCGGGTAACATGACTCTGTGGGTGACAACATAGATGCCCAGCCTAGGGCATTGAACCTAGCATACTGACCATATTGGTGGAAGTCATCCACCTGCACCATCCTCCCATTCACTATGCTCTTCAACTTGAATTTGGCCCAATCCCTGGAATGCTCAAACCTAAAAAACCAAAATTGGACAAACTTGGGTCCTTTAGATGAAGAATCCTCTTTTGAGGTGGGTGTCACTATAGATGGTGAGGAAGGTGCGGGATCTGACCGCAGCCTCTTGCGTGTCACTGCTTTCCTCATAGTACTATGTCTTGTAGACATGGTGCTGCAAGAAGAAAGAGTAAAAAATGAAATTAGGGCATGGAAATCTGGAAATTTAAAGCAAAAAGCTGTCAAATCTGTGGATAGTAGTCCAAAATGGAAGAAAATTGCAAGAAACTTACCCTAGACTTGCATGGGTGCACGGGAGACTCGTGCATACACATGGATTTGGTGTGGAAGAAGTCAAAGTAGCCCTTAGAGCTCTGCCCTTAGAGCTCTGCCCTAGGAGTTTAGAAGGCTGTAGTTTGAAAATGAAGTGAAAATGACACTTCTCGGACTGAAATAGGTTGGGCCCCGATTCTCTGGGCGATGCACTAGGCGATGGGGCCTAAAGCCTAGAGAATCACCCAAAGAATGATTTTTCAGCAGTTTTGATGTAATTGTTTATGGACTTGCTAATTCCACCCAAAAATAGCATAATGAACATAAAAACATCATTTAAGTAATTATTTGAATAAAAAAGATATATAATGTAATAATATAAATAATTAAATAATAATATGTTATTGGACAAATAAGGCAATAATAGGTTTATCACATAGGAATAAACTAATAAAGTAAGAAATAAGAGAATAAAGGAGATAAAATTTTCTCTTTTATTTATATGGCTTAATTTAAAAAAATATATATATTTATATATATAAATAATAATAATTTGTACTTTTAATATTAAATATTATGTGCTTATATACATGTGTGTACGAACCATGGTTGAGTGATGCTATGCAAACTTGAACATAGGTATATAGGTATGTTGAATTGTGTGGTTATAGAACCCCGGGGAGCGTAGACCCTACCATAACCATAGCCTAGTTCAACCAGGGATAGAATCTAATAGGTTGTCGAGTGAGATCTGAACCCTGTGGGTACTGAGACACCATATGCAACCTTGAGCTGACCTATTTATTTCCTATTCATGCTACTTCATTTCCCTATAGTGTTGTACTTAATATTGAGATTAAGTAACCATAGTGGCCTGATACTTAGAACTTCTCCATGGTAGGACATTATTGCATTGTTCGGGCTTGGAGACCCCAACAACATGCTCTATATTAGACAATTGAGGAAGAGGCTGATTCAAATAGAGAGATACAGACCTGTGCTGATAACCAGTTGGTTGTTTACTTAGCACTTGCAGACACTAGCGGACCCGTGGGTCGAGCCATTTGCCTAACCCTAGCTGACAGAGTTAGGAGTGATATAGGATATCTCTACATGCAGGCTATTATCACCGGGCAGAAGTTACAGAGACTGGCATTCTAGACATAGGTATATAACTAAGAAATTGCTGTTTAAATTAAATTTCAAAATAATACCATACATAACATATCATAGCATAAAACACTCCTTGAACATAAAACAAATAACAAGGACGAACATTAAACAGATAATACACCTTGCTGGGATGACAACATGATTTTACTGGAACAATAGAATAGGTAACGTACATGTGAAAAATAGGAATTATTTGTTAACCTCGATAAGAAGTATCGGATTATTAAATAAGTAGCTTCTTCTTGAAAAATAGTCATGGTCAACACTAGAACCAACCGAGGTGGTCGTCGAGGAAGACACCCTCAAAATGTCCCAGAAGTTGAGCTGCCGGATGGAGCCGAAGCTCAAAATTTGAAAGTGTCGGCTACCTCACCGAGGGTACCAATGGCTGCTCAAGCCACTGCCGCGGCACCTCAGCCAAGTATAGGAGCTGAGAAGTGAATGCCTTCATGACCACTATGATACGGACCATGCAGCAACAATAGGAACTGTTGGGCCAAATGTCTACACAATTTGCAGCCATGATGCAAGAGTGTGCAATACCCCCTCCACCATCCAACCGGCCAATACTTTTTCCACCACCTGTGCCTCAACACCTAGCAAAAAACTCTATAGCCAAGTTGATGGAGAGGTGCAAGAAACTCCAGCCACCTGTGTTTTCTAGGTTGAATTCGGAGGCAATGCAACCGAAACAATTGATTAGTGCCCTGGAGAAGGCACTTGATGTACTTGAATGTACAGATGCTCAAAAGCTGATATGTGCGGGTTATCAACTACAGAACGAGGCTGAAGCCTAGTGGAAGGCCACCAAGCCAAATCTTGAAGCCTCTCATCCAAAGCCTACTTGGGAACAATTCAAAGATGTTTTCTTCAAGAACTACTTCCCAGAGAGCTTTAGGGACAGGAAGAAAGCTGAGCTCTCTGCACTTGTGCAAGGAACCAAGTCGGTGCTGGACTACTAGCAATGGTTTGAAGATCTGTTCCATTTCGCTCTGGAACATCTGAAGGGGGAGGTCAGTAAGACGAAGAAATTTGAGAAGGGACTTAAACCAGAGATCGGGTCAGTCCTGTCAACTATGGATATTCGGGATTACGCTCAGATGGTTGACAAGGTGAAGACTATGGAAGATAGATTGAAGGAGAAAGAAAAAGAGAAAGCTACAATGTCACCCGGATTAGGCAAGAGGCCAAGCAACTACCAGAATTTTGGTTGGCTGAACAAGGTTTACAGTGGAGCGAGTTTGAGCCCCAATCTGACTTTGTGTTGTAGGCCAAATGTGGGTCAGAACCCTTTTTGCCCCACTTATTATTAGCCTGCCCAACCAACTGGGAGTCAAGCAACAACGACAACCTCGCCAGCCTGACCAGATACAAGCCAAGTGACCCAAGCCTCATCACCAACCGTTCTGTCCAACAGATGCTACGTGTGCAACAAAGCAGGACATATGGCTAGGGAATGTATGCACTGTAGATACAACACTTACTCACCAAACTAGTCCTGTGCTAGACCTTTTTAGCCATGGGACAATCGGTATTCGCACTGACTAATGAAGAAGCGGAGGCAAACCCCGATGTAATGACAGGTAAGTCTACTAAACACTACTAAATTGTAGGGAATAACCTATGGTTAGGTGAAACTTAAATTTTATACAAACCCTAGGTACCCTGAATGTCTCAACCCCGCAAGAGTACTATTTGACTAGGGCGCAACCCACTCTTTCGTCTCTACTACCTTTGTGAGTAGGATGACTGATCAACCAAGTGACATTGGGCATGATTTAGTAGTCAACACACTGACAGGTAGTTTCGTGAGCCTGAAGGAAGTCAATAACCCCTGAAGAAATTTATGGGAAGAACCTGACTGCACGTCTGATAAAGTTTGATATGAAGGACTTTGACGTAATACTAGGCATGGGTTGGCTATCTGCTTATGGAGCAAATGTTATGTGTGCAGAGAAGAAGATTATATTCAAGTTGGATGATGGCTCGATTTTCACCTACCAAAGTGAACCGATGAGGAAGCCCAAAAGAATAACCTTATCCATCCTCCAGGTGCGAAAGTTGCTGGATGAAGGATGTCAAGGCTTTTTGGCCATTGTAACAGACACCGAGGTAAAGATAAAGCCTTTGGAGGAACTTGACATCGACAGAGAATTTCTTGATGTTTTTCCAGAAGATCTGACCCAGCTACCACTGGCTCGCGAGACAAAATTCACAATTGATCTGATCCTTAGTGCAGCATCGGTATCCAAGGCACCGTATCGAATGGCACCTATTGAGCTGAAAGTGTTGTAGGTCCAACTACAAGACTTGCTGAAGAAGAGTTTCATACGACCTAGCGTGTCTCCCTGGGGAGCACCCATGCTATTCGTGAAGAAGAAGGATGGTAGTATGCGGTTGGGTATCGACTATCGTGAACTAAGTAAACTAACAATCAAAAATTGATATCCGCTACCGCACATTGATGACCTATTTGATCAACTACAAGGAGCAAGGGTTTTCTCCAAGATCGATCTTAGGTTCGGATACCACCAGTTGAAGATCAAGAGTGGCGATATTCATAAAATGATGTTTAGAACTTGATATGGACATTATGAATTTTTAGTGTTATCGTTCGTGTTAACCAACGCCCCGGCAGCATTCATGGATATGATGAATAGAGTGTTCCAGGATGTGTTGGACAAGTTCATCATCGTATTTATCGACGACATTCTAGTATACTCCAAAAGTGAAGAGGAGCATGCTTGATACCTTACCTTCGTGTTGCTGCGTTGGCGGGAACACCAGTTGTACGCCAAGTTCAGCAAGTGTGTTGGCTTCACCAAATTGGATTCTTGGGGCACATCGTCACTAAAAATGGCATCAAGGTAGACCCAGACAAGGTGAAGGTAGTCCTCGAGTGGGAGACTTCGAAGAATACCACTGAGATCTGGAGCTTCTTGGGTTTAGCTAGGTACTACCGTCGACTTATTGAGAATTTCTCGTGCATCTCGGCACCCATGACAAAGCTGACAAAGAAGGGTGCAAAGTTTGAATGGAATGATGCTTGCGAGAAAAGCTTCCAAGAATTGAGAAATCGATTGCTGACGGCACCATTTTTGACTATTCCAGTTGGCATCAGAGGAATGGTAGTATACACCGATGCATCCAGAACGGGATTGGGTGGCGTCTTAATGCAAAAAGGTACAGTGGTCGCCTATGCCTCAAGGCAGTTGAAGGACCACGAAAAGAACTATCCCACTCATGACTTAGAGTTGGCTGTGGTAGTCTTTGCGTTGAAAATACGACGACATTATCTCTACAGTGAAAAGAGTGAGATCTTCAGCGATCACAAGAGCCTGAAGTATTTCTTCACCCAGAAGGAGCTGAATATGAGACAGAGACAGTGGTCAGAATTGGTGAAGGACTACGACTGTGAGATCCAGTACCACCCTAGCAAGGCCAATGTAGTGGTGGATGCGTTAAGCAGGAAATCACAAACTGCATATCTCGCTTCCTTGGTTGTAAGCAAGCAACTGATAGTAGAAGCTTGGAAGTTTGATCTAGAGCTTATGATTAAAGGAATGGCTATGCAGCTAGTAGCTATGGATAGATAGCCGTTGATCCGGGAGGAGATAATTGAGAAGCAGCCTCTGGACCTCAAACTAGCCAAGATAATCTGGGAGGTGCAGCATGGTATCCACAAGGACCTAGACTTTTCACTGGCCCATGACGGGGCATTCAAATTTAGAGAGAGATTGTGAGATACCTAATCCTTAAAGAGGCACATAACTCACCCTATTCAATCCACCCTGGGAGCACGAAGATGTACAAGGATCTGAAGAAATACTATTGGTGGATTGGGATGAAGGAAACCGTAGCTATATACGTGTCTAAATGCCTCACCTGCCAGCAAATAAAGGCAAAGAGACACCGACCGTATGGATTGTTGTAGCCACTCCCTATTCCTCAATGGAAGTAGGAAAGAATTACAATGGATTTGTGAACAATTTACCCAACACCAGGAAAGGGATGAATGCAATCTGGTGATTGTAGACGAACTGACAAAGGTGGTTCACTTCATTCCCATCAGAATAAACTATTCGATAGAAAAGCTCGCCCAACTACACATTGAGAATATAGTCCGCTTACACGGTGTGCCTATCAGAGCATTGTTTTTTATAGGGATCCCCGATTTACCTCAAGGTTTTGAAGAGGTCTGTAGAAGGCACTGGGATCTTAGCTAAATCTCAGTACAGCTGTCCATCCTCAGATGGACGGACAATCCAAAAGAACAATCCAAACTCTGGAGGATATGCTCAAAGCCTGCATATTGGAAATGAATGACAGTTGGGATGCCCACATACCCTTGGTTGAATTTGCATATAATAATAGCTACCACTCCACCATTGGCATGGCACCGTATGAAGCTCTTTATGGTCAGAAGTGTGGGACCTCATTGTATTAGGACAAAGTCAGAGAATGGAAGTATCTTAGGCCCGAGATGATACAAGCAACCTGCGAAAAGGTGGATATCATTATAGAGAAAATTAAAGTAGCCCAATCAAGACAGAAGATTTATGCCGACCATCGAAGGAAGAATATTGAATTTAGGGTTGGAGAGAAGGTATTCCTCCAAGTGTCTCCAATGAAGGGATTGCTACACTTCAACAAGAAGGGCAAGCTAAGCCTATTGGTCCCTATGAAATCCCCACTAGAGTGGGACCCATAGCATATCGGCTAGCATTACCTCCATCCTTGCAGGGCGTCCATGATATTTTCCATGTGTCGATGGTAAGTAAGTACATCAACAACCCCGCACATGTACTCTCTGTTGAACCAAAACAATTTGATGTGGATATGACCTATGAAGAATAGCCTACGAATATATTGGACAGGAAAGAACATAACCTCCATAACAGCATGGTTGCATTTGTTAAGGTTCAATGGGAAAATAGTCCCATAAAGGAAGCATCGTGGGAACGCGAAGAGGAAATGCAGGAAAAGTATCCCCAACTCTTTGAGCTACAAAATAAGCCAATTTCGAGGATAAAATTTCTGTAAGATGGGGAGAAATGTCAAACCTGCCCCTAACTAGCTGGGAATTTGAATGAAGGACAGGAACCCCTGGCCAATCATCCAAGCACCCTGTGGAGCATCACACCAGTAGCTGATCCATTGGGAATGACCTCCTACATACCTGCCAGAAGGTGGATTGCAGCTCCATGCTACTGTACTGCATACTGCATAATGTATAGCTTGAATTCCAGGTATTCTCTCTCCTCTCCATAAATATGGGGCCCACACCTGGAAAAGATGTGTATTGGACCCTAGGTGAGGTGTAGGTACAAGGCCTAACCCCTGGGCCAAACCCCTGTGCAAGCATAGTGAGATTATAGCTTTGCTGTATTCTCTGGGTGATGCACTAGGCAATGCACCTATCACCCAATGAATCGCCCAGAGTGGTTAAATTTATTATTTTAAACTGTAAACATGTGGGGACCACCCATACAGACCATCAGCACCCTCTAGGGGTAGATGGGAGTTTTGGGAACCATAACCTACCCTTGGACCCTGTGGACCCCATCAGAGTGGCCAGAATGGCCCATAATCAGTTTGGAGAATGCATTCTTGAGGTGGGGCCTGACTACCAAATAGACCTTAAGTTGGGCTGGTCTATAAATAGGCAGACTCAGCCCAACATTTAAACCCTTACACTATTGAAACCGTGGAGGGGGAGAGAGAACAGAGAAGAAAAGGAAGGAGAAGAGAAGGAGACGAAGAAGGGAAGGAGGAGAGGAGCATACCTTGCATCCATCTCAGCTACAACAGCATATCAAGACCAATCTCAGGTATAATCCATGCCTCAACCTGCTGCTCTGCTGTTTACTGTTCTCTCCTTTGGATCTCTGCCTTTTGGAAGTGAGACTCGTCAAGGACAGCCCAGAACACCTAGGGGCATTGCCTCAGATCTAACATGCAACCCTATTGCATGGAATATCTGAGTATTTTTCATATAATTTAGTTACTATTTCTTACCTGAGACTGAGATCAATCTCTATGCCAGACTGCACTGCCTTGTTGCACCCAGAACAGGCAGTTTGGGCTTGAATCTGTGCTACAGGTTGCTCTTTGCCCAGCCCTGTGTTGTAACAGCTTCCCACCACCATGTTTCATGTGGAATCCTCCTTGCATGCAGCACAAACCGTGGCCTTATGCTGGAACACTGTTGGGCTGCTGTTCGCTGAGCTGGCTAGATAGCTCCTGGCTGGCAAATGGTGGGCCCAGGCCATGATCCATGTGGACCACTGAAAACCACTCTTCATGGGGTCCACAAAAACTTACATGCATGGTGGGTCGACCAAGGCACTACCCATGACGAAAAATTCCAGTT
This sequence comes from Telopea speciosissima, assembly GCF_018873765.1. NCBI lineage: Eukaryota > Viridiplantae > Streptophyta > Magnoliopsida > Proteales > Proteaceae > Telopea > Telopea speciosissima. Next base: position 44,013,960 of record NC_057920.1, read on the forward strand.
TTGGAGCCTGTTCACGCTTCAAACAAGCTCCAGGCGATTGCCCTATCGCCCAGAGACTGGAAAGGGGCTATAATGCTGACCAGATTCTGTGGGCCTTCACCAGTGGGCCATGCACAGTGTAAGGAGGTGGTAAATGACTAAAATACCCCTCCTCACATCTGTCCACTAATGTTTACACCTTAGGTACCCAAATGGGCCCCACAGGGCCTGGCAACCCTACTAGTGATGGTCCGACTACACTGCTGACCTGAAGACTAAATTATGAGATTGTCGGGACCATGTACAACTTGTTCTATTGGTAAAATACCAGACTTGACCCTGGTCCACATCTCTAGATGACCCACCGGGACATGGACCCAAAGGCCCAGTGTAAGACCCGGAGAATTCTAAGTGATACCAGCCTAAGCACCGAGTCAGACCAGTGAGCCTAGATCAGTACTAGGACCTCCAAAATAGTTTGTCTAATTAAATAATACGTTTCTAATTTATTATTTTAGGGTTTGATCCCGTGCTTAAGGTGCACTGCCAAACTCCACGGAGTTGAACCAGCAACAGAACCTGTAGGACCAGACCAAGGTGAGTAGAATGTCATCGCGTATGTAGATGTAACATAATTAATATGCTGAATTGAACCTTATCATACTAATACTATGTTACGTATTTAAATTTATGAACCTTAAAAACTCAATACAATATTGTCTTGACTGCTAGAAATTATGGTTGAATACTCCATGCTGATTGTGAATGCTAGACTAGATGCCATAGCCAGCTTAGAAATGAGGCCCGTGGTAGCTCGTAGAATGGGATACGGTTGACACTGCCCTTCTCATACGATGCCATTTAGACATGGGGTTAGAGTTTCATCACCCGTGCTACGCATCCTTGCCAATTGGGGTTAAGGTGTTGGATGCCTGTGGGAGTGACCATATATATGAGGAAAGAAAAGAAAAGAAATGCAAATGCACCAAAAAGGTGAATATGGGCTATAAGCTAGAAATGAAAATAAAAGAGAAAAAAAAAAAGGGATGGATGCCTCACAGGTTAATCACAGAGGGCTGGTCAGGCTGACCTTGGTGAACGAATGCAGGAGCTGACTGGTCCTCTCTGACAACTCAATGGGTGTATCGCGGGAAGGGGTTAAAAGCTCGCACCAGTGATAGATGTATTGGGGATTGTAGTAGCACTAACCTGCCTTAGTTGTGATGCTAGGTGGCTAATTATTAGTTTGGACTGCACTTTATGTAGGATCCATATGACTGTGATTGCATATGCATGCATGATGATATGTTTCATTCACAGGCTCAGTGGGGCTCACACTCTATTATACATGTTTTCTGTTAGATGATTTGGCAAGTAGATGTCACTATGGCGGGGAGGCTTATTACCCGAAGGGGAGCCATGGTGGTTATGACCATATTGGTATGGACCCCGACGGAGGTCATACCGTTGATGCGAGTATTCTCGGTGACTACTGAAGACTAACCCGAGAATGGTGTTGTTGATGCTTTTTGTCTTGGGGACTCCTTTTTGTTTTTGACAGGAGTTTATCCTTGTTTCTGCTTTTAGTTTTTCTTCTTTCTTTTTGGGCTTGAGTTACCTCGCCCTGTGTATATTTTCTTTTGTTTTATTTTAGAAGATGTATATGGTAGTTTCTATTGTTCTATTTGTGGGAGTGAGAGAGGGAACGATCAAACTTATTATTGTATATAACATCATTTCCTATACTGCTACGCTTCTTTTATATTTTAATGTAAATATAGTTTTCTGCAGCACTCCAAGTTTTACATGTTGTATTACTATGGATGTGTGTTTGTGAATGGATTAACTGCTTCTAGATCCGTGGGATTTGGCAGATTGCTGGCATGCAATTCAGGTCACCTACCTAATCCTCTCAGAGGGTGGTTTGGGGTGTGACACTATCTTATATGGATTTTATATATGTATGTATATATATATATATAATTCTTGTCTCTTGTCCCCAATTTAATCATATTTCCAATGGTAATTATGTCTTCTCTTCGCCTTGTGTAATCCTTCTCATCCAATAATTTCCCATACAACGTGGGCATTTGCATTTGTATTTGTACTTACCAATCATATTTATTTATTCCAGTTTGTCACCATTATTGTTGTCTTTTTTGTGATCTCTTGTGTGTAGAAAATATCCATGGCTCCTCGTACGCGAATTGATTTAGCCATAGTGCCAGCTCCCCCTCTCGCCTTTAATGTGGGGAGGTTTATATCGGCGGAGACCGAGGGAATTTTCTGAGAGCACCTTCATAACAGAAAATTTTTGGTGGAGAGGGATATGGTACAGGAGAAATTAATTGCCTTCAGGTGGGCATCAAATTTGGCAAGCTGAAGTGGAGTAGTATGCTGACTCACCCCGACTTCTACTATCCCACATTGGTTAGGGAGTTTTATTCCAGTTTGGTGCTGGTCAAAGAAGATGGAGAAGTTGTTAGGTTGACCTCTTTTGTGAAGAGGGTCACTATTGCCTTCAATGAAGTAGAGTTAGGGAGACTTCTGGATATTTTTGCAGAAGGGGATAGGATCTTTTATGCATCAGGCAGCAATCCTAGCAGATGTCTGTCCCCTGTAGGTAGTCAGAAATTGTTCAGGGCACTCACAAATAACAAGTTTGATGAAATGAAGATATTACAAGGTTTCCCCCTTCTCAGCGGGTTCTTACTTTCATTGCCAAGATCAACTTGGCTCCCTCCAATGGACAGAGCACCCATCCTCCTTTAATGGCAGCAACATTGGCATACTCTCTCTATACTGGCCAATAGACATGCCTCCCATATGTGATTATTTAACACATGGCTCATGTGGTGGCCAATCCTCGCTGTAAGAACACCTTGCCATATGGTAGACTACTTACCCAGATTTTCTTGTACTTTGGGATAGACCTCGACCATGCACCCGAAAAGACAAGCTCCGAGGGGCCTTTTGGGTTTAATGTCATACAGAGGATGGGGTTATATTGTGATTATGACAGCTCTAGGGAGCCGGTCAGATATGGGGAGGGAGGGGAACCCCAAGAGATTGATGATAATGATGAGGACATAGAGTTTAAGGGGTCCAGGCCGCATTCTGCATGGGCTTCTAGTACTAGAGAGGGAGGTGGAGGTGTTGTTCTTTTGGCCCTCAAGCGGATGAGCCTGAGGATGATGGAGGATTTTGAAGAAGTTAAGAAGCAGTTCTCTTCTCAGGGTCAGCATCTCGAGAGAATGGACAAGGAATTGAATGACATCAACACCTTTCTCTACTATGGTGGTAGCGAGAGGACTAATGATCATGACAGCATAGAGGACTAGCCCGCTTCTCTCTCAGAATTACAATTGTATTTGATTTGGACCTTTCTTTACTTGTCTTGAGTTAGATGATGTTAGCACTATTTTACCCTTTTTCTTCTTTTTACTTTTATTGCTCTGTTTTCTTTTCTCTTTTTTTTCTTTTTTTTTTCTTTTTTTTTTTTCTTTTTTTTTTTTTGTTGTTGTGATCAGTTGGTTTGGTGATGTTGGTTGTGGATACTCTGAGTTGGGAAGGATACACTTACCTCTAGGGGAGGAATTTGAACAATTTGACAGTTGAATTTGGTTATATATATATATATATGTTTATATATTTACCTTTGTCCTTTACTTGGATCATTTTTTTTTTTTTATTATTGTGGGTTGTTATTGCAATTGACCATATATTACTCACTTAGGACCTAACAAAAAAGTATCACAGTTATCACTCAACAACATGTGCTCCAAGTCCTAGCTTCCATAAATGCCTTTTATCTTCTAAGTTTTCAATTTCACCATTATCAGTCTTCTCCTACATCTGCATACACTTATTTATGCTCTTGAGGCTTTTAATTTAGAACCTAATTGTTGGGAGTAAATCAAGAGGTTATGCTAGACTGTGGTCGATGCAGAGCATCATTGCTCTGATACCACTCTGACACGCCCCCATCCCAATAAAGGATATTTTATAATAAATGGGACTGGCTAAGACAACAAGTGTCAGCCCAATACCACCAGGATTACAAATACATTGTCTCGAGCCACAGTCCACCCAGTTATCAAGTCATGATAACATCAAAGAACATATCCAAATGGAATAAATCATTCTAATTTCAGAGTTAGCAGAAGCAAAATTCATTTAAATCATATAAATATAGAACATCGATTCTCTAATGATAACATATAATATAGTTACAATATCCCGTATCCATTCGATACATTCCGTACATTATTTACACATAAAGTTTATACATGAATGAAGATGAACACTAAAATAAATAATTAAATCACGCCACTAGGGCACTGTTCTTGGATGTACATCGACATCCAAGTCCCAGCCACTGGCTCCACTTGATTTGCATCCATAGGTACTCACCAAGAGATTACCTGCATATCAACTAAAATGGATTGCACAACGGGGTTAGCTCCATAAGCTAGTGAGAGAGCAAAGGGGAATGGACATACACACAAACACATAATTTCAAACAGTTCATGATGCATGCTAATGTTAGATTCATTTTCCACCTAGCACACAATTCTAAGTTAAGTGCATGCTACTGTGATAACTTGGAACATACTGTGGGTCACTTAACTTATCGCCACAATGAAACCTCAATTATCATGAAGGAGGCTACGCTAGTAGAAGCCATAAGACCACCCAATGGTAGACCCCGACAATCATCACTACCCTTGACCTGGCCTCTCTCCCCCACAGGCAACAGGTGCTCAGATTATCCAACACATACACCCCTGTTGGTAACTGTCGTAGCATAAGGGAGCAAGAATCCTAACCATAGATATATTACATACAAGTCCTATCGTCCCGAGGGTATTCTGGGTGCATCAACGTCCCATTCCATCTAGTACCTGGATACCAGCACGACACGGCACATACAGATCAGGATGATAATTAATAATTTCATAATTAATTTTGGGTTCCGATATCGGTACACCTGGCATCGTAACCCTATACAATAGTGAGAACATTATCACATCGCATTCATAGTAGTTCATAATTAAGATAAATAATGCAATGCATACAATGCTTATATATTCATATAATAGCATGATAATGATTGTTTAATTGGTATTCAAGCCCAAACAAATCACCCAAAACCCACTCACCGGACTCGGGTGTTACCCGATGTGGTTGACATGAATCTCATCGGTGCACCTTCTATCCATCGAGTTGGGTAGCCTAAGAATGCAAGAGCAAATGTCACAAGATGTATAGAGGGGTCCTATGTTATGCCCCCACAGCTAAAATTGAATTTCAACCAAGATTGCACGGACAGAAGCAACAGGGTGAGTCCATCCCTGACTCTGTTCAGGACAAAAGATCAAAACACGAGGGACAAATCCATAGATAGAACTTCCACCTGGATCCGTTCCTGCATCCGTTTGAACCCTAAGACATACCCGAGAGTGAACAAAACCACAGATGGAACCTCTTTATGAATCCATCTCTACATCTGTTTGATCCTTGAGACGTTCCCGAGAGGGAACGGAATCGCGAATGGAGGAAACTAGATTTGTTCGAACCAATCATTGGGATACACTGGACAAATTGATGGACGGAACCACGACGACGACTCTGTTCTTGCATTTGTCGGAGTTCTTTTTGAGATTTTTGAAGGTTTTCTCCTCCATCTTGGAACTTGGAGCTTATATGGCACTCAGGGTCATGGAGGGGTGTCCTAGGCCTCCCTAGGGTCACTAGAACCTAGGCTTATCTCATGGATCTAAGATCACATAAGGATTTGGCTCCATTTGGTCTAAAGGTAGGGTTTGGTGGTTTAAAAACTAGGGAATCAGCAACAATTGCTGCAAAGTGGTTGATAGAAGCTTACATTAGGGGTTGGTCTACACTATTAGAGCCCCATTTAAGGGCAAAGCATCACCTTGAGTCCCAAATGGAACCCTAGGTTAGCACAAACTCAACAAAACTTCTCAAATCAAGAGTGTAAATGGAGAAGAGGGAGGTACCAAGAGATAGAGCATATCTTGGTGAGTAGAGCTCCAATCCCAGCCCTAGCCAGCCTTGAAGATCCACCATCTTCTTTGTCCTTCTTCCCTTTTTCTTCTTTTCTTCAATCCTTGTCCGCACATTAAGAGGAGGGAAGGTAGGGCAGCCAAACCCTTTTGGCATGCCTTCCATCTTCTTCCTTTCCCCTCCCATTCCTCTTCCTACTTCTTCTTCTTCTTCTTCCTTACCTCTTCTCCTCCATGGATTGGCTTGGAAGGGGAGAGATGGGAGAATATGGGGCTAAGCCTTATCTTTTAAGGACTAAAAGAGGCCTTAGGGCTTGTTTGCCTAAGTGTCCTTAAAACTAAGGATGGTCTTTTGGGTTTAAATGAACCTTAGGGCCTGTTTGGCTAAGGTCACCCCTAATTAGTCTATTTAGTTGGGTCTACCCTAGGTCTTATAAAGGACACATTAATTCTAGGGTTTGTTTGGTTCAAGCTAAGTAGAAGAATCCATATTTATTTAAATTAAGTCTTGTGGGCCCACTTTCATGGCCCAATTAACCAATTGATGGTAAGGGTGGGATTCCATCTTGTCTGACGGTCTAGTTATGGTGTTCGGGACACGGGGACATGGGTCCCACACGAAAATACTTAAAAAGGGCAAGAATCAGCACGGACGGATCCACGAACGGAACCAGTCTAGTGAGTCCGTTCGTGGCTCTGTTGCTGCTGTCAAGGCCCAAACCTCAAGGAAAGTTGCGGGGCTTTGACCCATACTTTTAGGACTTCGAGAGGATAAGTATTAATGGTAATTTAAAGTTCAAGGTCGCATGTATTGACCATTGCCATCGTGGCATTACCCATAGGTAAAAGTTTAATTTGACCTAGGGTATTAGGATATATGTAACACCCCCTTCCTTGTTATGCATATTTTAATATTGTACTTGTTGTTTATTAATATTTTAATGTCCTTGTGAATATTTTGCTATATTTGCATGTTAATGGCCTAAGATATAATAATATGTGAATTTTGATGCCTTATGTTTTATAATAATGAGGTATTTAGTACTTTATAATATAATATGATAGAAATGAATGTTTTAATAATTTATATAAAGGTCTTGTTAATTATGAAGTTTGGTTTATGCAATATATACTATGGTCTAGTGAAATTCTTAGCTTGTATTATTGATTAATGTAAATATGTGAATAGTGCTTATATAATAAAGGTTCTTATATACGGTATGGCGTAGATTGGGTCAATTTAAGTCATGGGTGGTTCAACCCATGGTTTTGGGTCAAGACTTGGTTTTGGTTTAGTTTGGTTTAGCTTAAGTAAATAATAGATGCATGTGGGTAATAGGAACATTGACCAATTGTAGGACTAGAATGTGAAAGAGTTAGGTAAGCTTGCATGAGAATTTATTGGGTAATTCTTGGCTGGAGGCACTATTTGAGGAACTATTCACCATGGGCATAATGGAAAGTTCAAAGAGGATTTGAATTATTACAATGAGAGCCATTATAGTTTAATTAGTTTAGTTAGCTTGCTTAGTTGTTAGTTAAGTTTGTTTTATGCTTTATCATTCATTTGGAGATTTAATTAAGAATTAGTATCATGTCTATATAATGGATTATTTGGGATTAAGCTAGAAAAAGATTCTTTTCTCCAAAGAAGAAGAAGAAGAAGAAGAAGAAAGAGAAGAAGAAGAAAGAAGAGAGGAAGAAGAAAAGAGGAAGGAGAGAAGGGAGAAAGCTTCAATGGGTTCAATCACTTGGACACCATGTGATCATGCTAAGATGATGTTGCATGTATGATCAAGGTCTTGTTTGAGGTGTTCATTGAAGAATCAAAGCTGCTGGAGTTGTTCATCAAAGGAGCTTCAAAAAGTTTGAAGAAGAAGGCAAGGACTTGAAGGTGAATCACTTTGATTATTGCAATGTGCTTATGTAATGGTTTTGATTTTATTAATGGATAATAGCATAGGTTTTAGAAGTGTTTTTGAGTGATTAAGAGTCCCATGAATGTGTTTTGCAAGATGAAACAAAGTCCTCATTCGAATCCATTAAGAATTTTAGGAAGAAAACCCCATGTAAATCTGGAAATTTCTTATTGGCAAAATGACCTCTGTGCAATCTGTGGGGCATATCTCCCTCATCTGGTACTCAAATGACCTGATTCTAGTGGCATTTGAAAATAGATTAAATTATCTACAACTTTTTTGATGTTTTTTTTTCCAAAACCACTCATAAGAGGGTCAAAATCACATTGTAAGTTTAGTAATCTGAACAGAGTCGAATCTGAAAATTTCTTACAAGCAGAATGACCTCTGTGCAGTCCGTGGGGCATATCTCCCTCATCTGGAACTCAAATGATCTGATTCTAGTGATATTTGAAAATATACTCAATTATCTACAACTTTTGGGAAAAGTGTTTTTCCCAAAACCACTTATAAGAGGGTCAAAATCCCATTGTAAGTTCAGCAATCTGAACAAAGTTGAATCTGGAAATTTCTTACTAGAAGAATGACCTTTATGCAGTCCGTGGGGCATATCTTACTCATATGGAACTCAAATGACCTGATTCTAATAACATTTGAAAATAGACTCAATTATCTACCACTTTTATGAAGTAGTATTTTTCCCAAAACCACTCAGAAGAGGGTCAAAATCCCCTTATAAGTTCTGTAATCCGAGCAAAATAAATCTTAAAATTTCTTGACGGACAGATTGACTCCTCTACATGCTTGGACCCTTTTCAATGGGTCTTTGGGTATTTTTAATGATGTAATAAGTCATATTAATGATCGATATTGTTATTTACATAGGTGTTTTTGATTGAGCTTCTTTCAAGGAAGCTTTGACGCAGTTGGATCAAGGAAGGAGTTGAAGTTGAGGTGGGGTTTTATTGTTGTTATAGCTATGTTGAAATACTTGTAAATACATGTATGATGGTTGCTAGTGTTTTTGCATGATAGACTTACAAATTTATAGTTGATTTGAATGCATAATGAAACATTGAGTGATTGATGCATTACGTGATATGAATATGAATTGCATGAGATTGAATCATTAAGCTGGTTATGCAATTCGTCGAGTTTTTTTTTTATAAATAAAGATGAATGGTTATGGTATCATGCAAGTTATGAATGAATGAATTGATGATGATAATATCATTCCTTAAGAGAAGTTGAGCGCATCTCGAAAGATGTTGTCCCCAAATGGGTTGAGTGCATCTTGAGAGGTGTTGGACCCTTGAATGGAGTTGAGCGCATCTCGAAAGATGTTGGGTCCCCGAATGGGTTGAGCACATCTTGAGAGGTGTTGGGTCCTTGAATGGAGTTAAGCGCATCTCAATAGATGTTGGGTCCCCGAGTGGGTTGAGCACATCTTGAGAGGTGTTGGATCCTCTATAGAATGTATTTCGATACATGAAATAATAAATGAGATAATGAGTTATAAACTAGAGCATGTTTAGTTAAGTGATTTAGTGAGAATCCTTAATGTGTGTGCCCACTCCATAGTTCACAAATGGTTATAACCATAATTAATTAAAGGAAAGAATAATGATTACATTGAATAGTTTATTGTTTTATTCTTTATCCATCTTTATTCATGCTTGTGTATAGTGTACTTAGCACCCCACGGGGCGCAAGCTCACTTCATTCAAGTGAAATCTTTAGCAGATGGTGAGGAGTACACGGTGGAAGACTTTGGAGGAGGAGCACCTAGTTGATGTGATAGGCTCTTTTATATTTCTTTTGGATGGTGTCTAGTGTTGGAGCCTTTTTGCAATCATGTTAATGAATGATGAAACCGTTTAATGCATTTAAACAAATCTTTCTAGGAGTTATGTAATATCTATATCACTCTTTTGGTTCAGTAATGGATAATATATATATTTATATGTTAATATATTCCTGCCACCAGTATTGAGTAAATTATGAAAATGTTTTAATTAAGGAAGTTGCTTCCGCATGTGTTAAAAATGGATGACGTAGGATATTGTTTATATTAATTTATTAAGGAATTTGTGACCTAAGATTACTACGTAAGGACGGGATCTATATCATCTGTGATTGGGTCCGATTCATTACAATATATTTTGGGTGCAGGTGTAACATGACATCTACGGACGCTCCAGTGTCAACTAGCATCCTATGCACGGCTCGATTGGCTATCTCCACCTGTACCACGAGGGCATCTTCATGCAGTAGGCTCACTCCTTCTAGGTCGGCGTCTAAGAAGGAGATTACCATTTCTGTCTTGGCTACTTTATTCGGCATCTCTGTTACCCCTACGAACCGAGCATGGGCTTTTGCCTTTCTTGTAAACTCCTATCCTGGTCCCCTCACTATAGTGAGGTTTGGGGCTCCTCTGATATTGCTTGGTCCTGGAGCATCCCTTCTTTCTTCGTGGCGGCCTCTGTCCCCATCACGATCTGTTTTCCTCTCCTCTCGTCGCAGCTCCTCTCTTCCCTGATCATGACCTCTACCTCCTTGACCCAAATGTCCCTCACGACCTCCCTTTACATACTTGTTCAGGTTCCCTGCTTTGATGAGTTGTTCAATCTCCCTCTTCAGTTGAATGCACTCTTCTGTGTCATGTCCTGTACGTCACACCCCGCCTTGGATTGCCCAAGCATGGTATGAACCGATGCAATCTCGTATCCAACCTAGCCAGGAAGCTCAGTGCAGCACAATTACTAAGCATACAAAAATAGAGAATTTAAGCAACGGAATATACTAAACTTAAATATTTACATCAGGAGTCCGTTAAGGACCGAGTGGTAAACATGTATACATGCTGTCAGTAAGTGGCCCAGAACCCATATATATAGCTATTCAAAAAGAATATTTACATATATTCAGAGTTATACACACTCAAAAAGGGAAACTAACAAAAAGGACAGCCTAATCTAATAGGCCCGCCTAAGAGGAGGTACACAGGTCACGGATACAAGACCTATCATGTTCCTCGGGCTCTTGCTCTGTAAAGTCCTCACCGTTGACATCTTCATAGTCATACACGGGTAGTCTGTCACCTACACAGTCCTCTAAAAAGGGTTTTCCACGAGTGTGAGCTCCACTTAGCCCAATGATAGGGAAACACACAACATACAAATGATGCATGAAATATTCAAGTATTAAAACTATTTATTTATATGATGCATGTGACATTCCCACCGCAATTTATCAACCTAGCAAATAGACTAAGTCACTAGGTTCAAGCTACAGTACTGACATCGGGAAGCATCTTGGGTCACTTCTTTTTATCGCTGCCATACCCCCTCAGCCAAGACAGTAAGGAACCCACCTCCACACTTGGCACCTTATACCAAACCTTCAGGCAGACCCCGATAATCAGTACACCCGATCCTGGTAGTACCCCCTACTCCAGCCATCTAGTGCTTAATTACCCAACACTTAAACCCCTGCTGGTAAGGATTATAGCTTGGGGTTTTCAACCTAACCATGTATTCTAAATGATGACATGCTATGTTCAAGAGTGCATCATGTTCCATATATGAGTCCACTCAAGAACACAGGGTCACACAAATAACCATTATGCATATCCAATCAAATCAACAGTTGCAACACAGGGATTCATAACCAAGTTCATAACCAATCATCATTTATGAAATCAATTTATAAAAGACAGCATTCTATCATATGCAAATAAAATATTATCAATACATGAACAATATTAATAAGATGTAATCCAATTTATGCAACACTTGAAATTAATCAATAAATTATAAATTCACAATAAAGAGTTCAGATTTAAGGACAATAGTCAAACATATGGTGAGATCAAACAGAGATACACACGCACATCCAACCCCACTCACCTTGGGTGTCTTGATCAAGCTACTCAACCAATTAAGTGTCCAAAACCAAAGGGAAGGAGTTCAAAGCAACCCCAATGTCCTAAATATAGAGTTACAGAAGGTTAGGGCACTTTATAAAAGGCTAGAGCACCACCCCAACCCATCCAAGATCCTAAGTCACTTAGGGGAGGCTGGAGCTTCTAGCTCCAGAAGGACCGGTCAGCCTGCTCTGAAGAGCCAGCCCAAAAAATAGAGCCAAATTCAGTAACCTGTTTGACTGGGTTTTAACCACCAGGCTATGTTCAATCATCCAATGGTCTTAGGGGGAAGGGAAGAACACCCATTATGGCTCATTGTTCATGGATTGCATGTATGATCAAGGAATCATACATGCATTACATAATCTCAACCAAAATGGGAAGAATTTGAAGATGGATTTGGTGAGTTAAGTTGAAGCAACCCATGATAGTAGCATTTAGGCTAAAATGAGGTAAACTAAAGATGGATTGAACTAAATACAGATTAGGAACTTACCTATTGATGTATTAGAAGGGATTGGGAGGAGAAAAATCAAGCATGCAAGCTCTTTTGAGTCACCAAGCTTCCAAATTCCTCAATCCAAGCTTCTTCTTCTTTTTCCAAACTGATTCTAACCCTCAGCCTTTGAGAAATGAATTCTCAAGGCTAAGGATTGTTTATATACCCAAGCCCTTAGGGCTTGTTTGGCTATGGCTCCATGAAATGAGTTTTAAAATAGAATGGATTCTAGAATGTGATTCTAGTCTAGTGAGTTTAGATGCCGAAATATAAAAATGAAATCCCGAGAATTACTGGGTTCGTACCCGTATACGACACGGGTTTAAGTGACGTTAGAATGTGCGGGACCCATAGACACAACTCAGTTAAATAATACGGGATGTAGATGGTATTTTGATCAAAATAATATAATGGTAATTGAAAAATAGCGGGGTGTGTGGGTCCCACAAAATAAAATATTATTAAATAAGACGACAGTCCCACAACCTTACTGAATTGGGTTGCAAAGGATAGATTGGAAAGAAATTACTTATCATGGATTGTACTGACATGCGATATGGGGTTCTTTAATAAAATTAGAACATGCGGGGACCGCAAGGTAAGGCTAGGTATTGAGCCGGCACGGCCAGTTATAGTGGCAGTCCGATAAACATGGCTGGTCAGTTTGGATTATGAAAAAAATAGAAATTTGGCTTTGATAACTGGAGAGGATTTGTACCTATAGATCGGCATTTGAAAAAGACAGATTCTTTATGTGCTCTATCCCACACCATACGCATGCAAAGGCTATGTGTAAGGTTTCTCCAGGCATTATCCAAGTTTGAATTATACCTGCTTTAGAGGCAGGTTTCACACTGTGTCTTAGTGGAAGAGACAGTACTTGTTTGGATTTCGCTTATCGGATCCTGTAACCATAGGTCGCGGTCAATGGAGCAAGCCAAGGTCTTGAATCTGCATAAGGATCTGTGACCTTGTGGTGTTCAGGGGAGTGTAGTCGGGGCTTCCCACTCAATCAGTCCTCTCTGGGCAACGCTCAATTTTTTCCGATCAGCTATCACCCTTCTCTTATCGGCTCTCAGTTTTAGTCCATTTACTTTCTTCGTGATCATCCGACACTTATCTCTTATTCTCCTGTGGTTTGGCTTTGATCACTTTCTTCTGGGCTTGTAGTACTTTGGCCATGTTGGCGAACTCATTGCACAACTCCAGTAGTTCTTTCATTATCTTGGTCTCATGCCGTGCCAGTCCTTAATAAAGTCTAGGTATCTTATACCCTCTGTTAGGGCTGCATGTTGAGTTTGGTAGTCCAGACCTCTAGGGATTTCTTCATAAATCTTGTGACATACTCCCTGAGGGACTCCCCTAGATTCTGTACCACGTTCAGTAAGTTGACTATGGTTTTCTTCTATTTGACGTTGCTTTGAAAGTGGGTGACAAACTGTTCACAAAGTTCTGCGAAGGTGTTTATTAATCAAGGCTTAAGCATTGAGAACCACGAAGTGGCCGCGCCTGTGAGGGATTTCGGGAAAGCTCAACAAGAGATGACCTCTGATTCACCATACAGGGTCATCATCCCATTAAAGTAGTTGATGTGATCATTGGAGTCAGTGGTTCTGGTGTAGAGTTCGAAGGTAGGTAACCTAAATCGGGAGGGGAGAGATGCGCTCATGATTTCTGTCGAGAATGGATGCTGACCTGGTATGGAGTATGTTTCACTTTTCGTCTGTTGCTTCAATCCTTCCAACTTCTCATCCAATTCTCGGAGTCTTTTATCTAACTCCTCATCACGTGACTGACCATCATGCCTGGTTACGCATTCACTGCAAACCTGCTCTTGACCCCTTCTTGATGTTTCTTCCCGCGGTGAGTGACGTGATAGTGGGAGGTTACAACGTGATGAGCCTTGACTTGAACGTGAGGGACTTTCTTCACGATATGTTCGACTTGGCATTGGTGTGCTACTTACCCCTGCAATGCCGATTTTCTGATCGTACCATCCTGATTAGGTTCCACTGACCTATGTGTCTGGGATGCCACATGCTTTGATTGGATTGGCAGATTCGTAGTCCTCAAGGGATGATATGAAGGATTACCTTGAGGATGGACTGAACCTACGTGTCTCTCCGATCTTTCACGTTTAGGGAGCAACCTCTTAGGGTTTTGCTCTTGCCGAGGGATTGGTGAGGGATTGGTCCTGTCCTTGGCAGTGGCATCACCCTTGTGCGGGAAGTCGTCCGCTACCTTAGAAAGTCAGGAAAGAGGTTTTGGTCATGTAGAATTTGTCTCTGTAATTCATTGATTTGACCCACAATTGCCAGCACGTTTAGGTCAGGTACAGCCTCCACGGCTACTCGTTATTGAGATTTACTTCTTCTGCGTCGACGTGCTCGTTCTCCGGGTTCTTCGTCTCTTAAAGTTCATGATTATTGGCTCTCCAACGAGAGCTCTCCGGTGGTGGTGTCTCATTCCTCTCCCTCGGAGCATTGGTAGAGGGAGCGGTCTTCTTACGTGGTGCCATTGAGTACTTGAGGAAGCGAGTTAATAGAAACATTGGCTAGCATCATTCTCATAGACGGTGCCAATCTGTTGCGTCAGAAAATCTACAGTAGGTCCTTCGAGTTCCGCAACCTGCAAAAGGACTTCAAGGACAAGAGAGAACTGGTGTGGTTCCGACCTAAGACTCTCCGATGTCTAAGTTAGATCTCTTTTAGCAATAGATGAATTACTGGAATTCAAGATGAATAATGGGTTAGAATACCTGAGTATTTATAGTTGAGTATGGCAGTGTGGAGAGTCCCTGTTGGTGATAATTATTCTTCGTGGAAGAGTCTATCATGTAGTAGGGTGTCTCTTTATGAGACGTAGAGTCCTGGTAGGGAATAGGTTCCCTAATAGATAGATATGCGTGTTCTTCATGTGTTGGATAACGATCCTTGATGTATGAGTCTGGATAGGATCACATCTCTTTGGGATCACGTCCTTCTAATGATAAGATGATGTAGACCTTGACGGTGACGTCATGGTTAGACCTCGTTGGCTTGCATGGAAGACTTGGTCTCTGGATGACTTCTTAGGCCTATTCCTCTTGGATTTATCGAATGGGTTCTATCGTGGCCCGGTTTGGGCCAGCCTCTTCTTTGGGTTAGGACACGTGGCATCTCGGGACTGACCCATGTATTTTTGGTTTATCATGTGCCCAGCCCAAATTCTAGTCGTGACTACCATTTTAAATATAAACTTAAGGACACATACTGCTCAAAAAGTTTATATCACATGTGATAAGATCAAATCAAAATGTATAAACAGTTCAATAAAAATAAAACCGATTAGATGGACACATAAATCCAACAACATGTCCTAAATTATTAATTGCAAAATCAGCTCAGATCTCTCGTAAACAACATGTCCTCCATTTTATGCGATTCTTTGCATTTGTTTTCATTACGTCGTTGCTCATTTCCATGATTCTGCCTAATCGTATCTGTGCTCCAATTATAAAACCCCAACAAGAAGAAAGAAGAAGAAACCTTTATTGTTTCTCTACTTAAACCACCAAGAAAATAAAAGTATAGTATTTCATCTTCTATTCCTACCCGTAAGTATCCCCTCGTTAGGTTCTCTTTCTTTCCCGTCTTCCTTATCGTCTTCATCTCTCTCTCTCTCTCTCTCTTGTTGTACCATTTTTGTATTCTCTTTCCTGAGTCTCTCTTTACTATCATGATCACCGGCAAGGATATTTACGACGTACTGGCGGCGATTGTGCCACTCTACGTCGCCATGATCCTTGCCTATGGCTCCGTCCGGTGGTGGAAGATCTTTACGCCTGACCAGTGCTCCGGGATCAACCGCTTTGTTGCCGTGTTTGCCGTTCCTCTCCTCTCTTTCCACTTTATCTCTTCAAATAATCCTTATGCCATGAACTACCGTTTCATCGCTGCTGATTCTCTCCAAAAGGTTGTTATCCTCTTTGCTCTCTTCCTCTGGCAGACCTTCAGCAAGAACGGTAACCTTGAGTGGATGATAACCCTATTCTCCCTCTCCACCCTCCCTAATACTCTAGTTATGGGAATCCCTCTGCTTAAGGCCATGTATGGTGACTTTTCAGGATCTCTAATGGTGCAAATTGTGGTGTTACAAAGTGTGATCTGGTACACCCTTATGCTCATCATGTTTGAATATAGAGGTGCAAAGCTCCTCATCTCAGAGCAGTTTCCAGAAACTGCTGGCTCCATCACCTCCTTCAGAGTTGAATCCGATGTTGTCTCGCTTAACGGTCGTGAACCGTTGCAGACTGACGCCGAGGTCGGTACCGATGGAAAACTCCATGTTGTTGTCCGGAAATCAACATCCTCGCGGTCGGTGATATCTTCTTATAGCAAACCTTATGGATTGAATTCCATAACTTCAATGACTCCTCGAGCATCAAACCTTACTGGTGTTGAGATTTACTCGGTCCAGTCTTCGCGAGAGCCTACACCTAGAGCTTCCAGCTTTAACCAGACTGATTTCTATGCAATGTTTTCAAGTAAGATGCCAAGCCCCAAGCATAGTTACACAAACAGTTTCCAAGGTGGAGTTGGTGATGTTTATTCATTGCAGTCTTCAATAGGAGCAACACCAAGGACTTCTAATTTTGAGGAAGATATGACGAGGTATGGGAAGAAGAGGGGAGGGAGGAGCATGAGTGGTGAGCTCTTCAATTCTGGGTTGTATTCTTACCCACCTCCAAACCCAATGTTTTCAGGATCAACAAGTGGTGGGGGGCCTAAGAAGAAGGAAGGTAGTGGTGGAGGTGGTGGTGGTGGTGGTGGTGGTGGTCCAATACCCAATAAGGAACTTCACATGTTTGTTTGGAGCTCAAGTGCATCTCCTGTTTCTGAAGGAAATCTTAGACAAGTAATTAACAGAGCCACTTCTACTGATTTTGGATTGGTTGATTCTTCCAAGGCTGTCCTTCAACAAGAGATTGCTGCATCAAGAGGTTCTTTTCTCTCTCTCTCTCTCTCTCTCTCTCTCTCATTTCTTAAAAGTTCATTTATTTGCTTCTTTTTTTTTTTTTTTAAATCTGCATCATATGATGCAGGCATTCATGATTTTAGTGAACAAGCTAGCCCAGTTAGTAAAATGGGTGGAGATAAGGTGCTTGAAATTGAAGATGGGTCCAAGTATCCAGTAAATGGTTCTCCCTACTTGAGCCAGAAGAAGGTAGATCAGATGGGAGGAGATGGGGAGAAGAAGATGGGAGGAAGCAACCAGATGCCACCTGCAAGTGTCATGACAAGACTCATTCTTATCATGGTTTGGAGGAAGCTCATAAGAAATCCAAACACTTACTCAAGTCTCTTTGGCCTGATTTGGTCTCTCATATCTTTCAGGTACTTGAATTTTCCTAGAATATTAATCCCTCACAATCTTAAAATATATTTTCACTGAGATTTAAACGGAGATCACATACATTTAACTTTCACTGTATACGTATCGTTTCCAATTAACAAAGATGCATGATCACAAGGGTGTGCTGTAATAAGCTTCTTGGAAAGTGATTGGATTGGCTTGATCCACATATTATAAGCTTTCTTTTTCTTTTTAATTGAAAATGATTCTTCTAATCATTTTATTGGGATTTCTCCCATCTAAATCACTAATTCTTTTGTTTTCTACACTTTTACTTTCAATTAATAAATTTGTCTGTATTTAAAATTCTTTTCTCGTACCTCCTCTATAAACCATATCTTCTTCTTCTTCTTCTTTACAATAGGGCTTTCCTAATTAACCTGAGCCATAATTTCATATACAATTTTAATATTTGGGATTAAACTGAATTGGCAGATGGAACATTCAAATGCCCTCTATTGTAAGTGGGTCTATATTGATACTATCCAATGCAGGCTTGGGAATGGCCATGTTCAGTTTAGGTATTCTTTTACTATCGCTTCTATCATTTAATTATAGAAAATTTTTTATATCAATCAATCACAAAATGTTTGATTAATTTGTGTATTTTACACAGGTTTGTTCATGGCTCTACAACCAAAGATCATAGCTTGTGGTAAATCAGTTGCTACATTTGCCATGGCCGTAAGGTTCCTAACAGGACCAGCGGTGATTGCAGCAACATCAATCGCAATTGGCGTTCGCGGTGTGCTTCTTCATGTTGCAATTGTTCAGGTTCCAAAATGAACCCTAAAACCCTATTATTACCCATGAAATCATTAGTTGATAATCCATTGACTTAACTTCTAAGTTTTCTTGTTTTCAGGCAGCTCTTCCCCAGGGGATAGTTCCTTTTGTGTTTGCAAAGGAATACAATGTCCATCCAGATATACTTAGCACTGCGTGAGTAAAGAATTGCTATAATACTTAACCACTCACCAAACTATAATTGGACATTGGTCCAGTATGGATGACTCATGAGCGAACCCGAATCATTATCCTCTCCTGTAATTGCACAGTGCAGTACTGCATCGTGCGGTACAACAGAGGTCATGTGACACAGTAGGCCCCACATGGTGCATATAGTCTCTGCAGTTGTCGTACGATGCATTACTGTACCATACAGTAACTGCATAGGATAAAAATTCGGGCGAACCCCCCATTTAACGAACTGGTTCGATCGTGGTCTTGTTACAATGCTATGTACTAAAATATTCTCTTTTTTGCAGGGTCATTTTTGGAATGCTAGTTGCACTACCTGTTACAATAATCTACTACGTTCTTCTAGGACTCTAAGCAAGTAATGAGAAGAGAACATAAGAAGGCGTAGTGAGTCATCTGATTAGCTACCATATGTCCATATACTGTCCAGCAAAAGCTAAGCTGTATGGGAGACGAAGTGGTTTAAAGTACTCCATTGGATTCAGTGTACAAGTTAGGATTTATGTGATCCCGGGCATGTGACCTCTGGGTCTTGAAAATGAGAATAGCTTATATTTTATTGATTTTTATGATTTCAAGTTTTTAATTACCTTACATGATAGATTGGGTAGAAGCGTGGAAGGATCCTTGGGAAGCAGAAAAAAGGGCAAAAAAAGGGGGAAAAAAAATTAAAATTAACCAAACAAAGGAATTGAATAGGGATGTAATTGGCTCCTTGTTACTTTTCTTGGATCAATATGGAAGTATTTCTTTGATTACCATTGACTTTTCATAATCCCCTAACCTTCTCCATGTGATGTTTCGTGTTGTGAAGATTGAAAGGTATTATTGTATTGTCCCTTGCGGCAAAATGCATTGAATGGGTATCTAAGTACTTCTATTATACATTATGGTCATGTCATCACCATGAGTTTTAAAAAAAGGGGTAACTCACGAATCGTTATTCTCTCCTGTTACTGTACGGTGCAGTACTGCATCGTGCGGCGCAGCAGAGGCCAGGTGGCACAGCGAACTTCACATCGGTCTCTGCAGCCATCGCACAATACAGCACTACACCGTGCAGTAACTGCATAGGATAAAAATTCGTAACTCACCTCTGAATTTTTATTTTTTTTTGGTGGAAAGGGCAACAAGATGGTGGAGCCTTAGGACAAAATGGATTTATCCAGTTCACATAAACATTTTAACCCAACAAAGGACGATGTTTTGTCCAATAGTTGCAAAGGCTTCTGTCACCACTACAGTCAAAAACTCAAGGGCAACAAGATGGTGGAGCCTTAGGACAAAATGGATTTATCCAGTTCACATAAACATTTTAACCCAACAAAGGACGATGTTTTGTCCAATAGTTGCAAAGGCTTCTGTCACCACTACAGTCAAAAACCCATAATGGGATCTTGATAATTGATTAATCTTTTTATGGGAAAAATATGTCAATGTGTAGATTCTTGTGCATGTACTCTCATATCCCTTGAACCTCACATGCTCTCTTCTCATTAAACAACTTTTTAGCAGAAGACGATTCAATTTTTCACCCCTAATAAAAAATTGCACTCTGACGTTGTAACGACTGCTGATTCCTCCCGTAATTTTATATTACAGAAATAAAAAGAAAAGAAATCTATATATTGCCCGTGTGTATTGGCATCTCTTCCACCTGACCAATGGGTGCACGAGATCAACTGGGGCGAGTCATTAATTAAGCCTAGCTGACCCCAAGAGGTCAACCGGGGTGAGTCAATGAAAACAAGGCTCAGGGGTCGGTACCATCAGTGGCGACTAACCCTACCACGTACACCATCGATAGCTAACCGCCTCCGAGATATCCAGAGGGCCAGATGAGCAAATCCAAACGGTTTTCCTACTAACTAGCAGCTCTACGCCGTATCCTAACCAAAGATGGACTCTTACCATCTAGGAAAATTTTTTCCCAGTAGAATTCTACTACAAGATCCTCCAAACGAAAATATCGAACTTACTAATAAGGGACTCTCCATCACCGCCTCACTCAATCTGACCAGTTCTATAAATATTGAGGTATGAAAAATACGAGAGCCACTTTGAATTCTCTGAAATTATCTGTTGCAAGAGAAGTCTGACTTAGGTATCGGAGAATTTCTCATTGAAGAAGACCGAGGCTCCCGTGCTCACTTGTTCCTCTCTACTGGTTTCCTCTCGAAGATCTGATCCAACGATTTCTTGACGCAACACTTCTTAATATACATGGATAATCATCTGCGACTAAGGGATGGTCTAGATTATCAATGGGGATCAATTGAAGGAATCGCCTTCTATGCATCAAGGTGAAATACAAGACCAGCAAGAGATTAAGGTGTTATAATAGAAATTTTATTATTAATTTCTCACGTGGGGAAGCCAAAAGGGACTCTTTTGTTTTGAGTTTAGATTGGAAGACTTGCACATGCAGATCTTTCAGCAGTTCCTGACATCTTGCAACACCTCTGCATTAAATAAACTGCTCCCTTGAATTTCTGCAAGCCCAAGAGCCGACAGAGAAGAAGACTAATACACCAAGAGACAGTAAGAGCTGGCAATGTGGGAACTCCCCTCTTTTGTCTTCTCCCCACATTCAAACACCCCTAATTCTCTCTCTCTCTTCTCTCTCTCTCTCTCTCTCTCTCATACTTATACATTTATACTTCATGTCCGGGAATGCTTACAATGCAGAAGAAGCCTTCTTATTTATTTATTTTCTTAAATAGATTCCTGAGCTCAAACTACCAAGGCTGCTAATTCAAATCTTTTGTACAGATGATGATTTAGATTTATAAAAGTCAAAAAGATTCCAGTGGTGTTCCCAATAGTTCTCTGTCCACATATTGTAACCCATTCCGCCTTGCTTATGGAAATGATTTTAAAAAGGTTTAAGAAGTTTGCATTTTAAGTAATGGAGAAGGTTTTCCTGGTTTACGGGTTACTCTTGGATATATGTGTTAGTCAAATCTGGTTTGTTCTGATTTTTTCCGGTTTACTTTATATTGAATCGTTTATATATTTTGATTTAATATTATCACATGTGATATAAATTTTTTGAGCATTATGTTTGTATAAGTTTAACTTAAAATGTTCTACCCAAAATAATATATATATATAACTTTAAATGATAGTCACAACTAGGGTTTCGGCTGGACACCGTTATCAAATGATCGTCGTCGCATTGGGTATACCTAGACATATTGATGTTAGGGTACGAATGCGAATGCACATAATGATATGCATTGACAAAGAATCTGCTTTTATCGATTCCCTCATGTATTATTGCCAGATCTAGGATTGGGATAGACATGTGTTACCGACGCCTAGTACCTAAGAGGAATTTCCCACTGCAAAATGTGAAAGCATTCTTTAGATCATCAATGACTGAGGTTCAAGAGAACCAAAGCCGGTGTTGGGAATGCGTGAACATTTTGTGAGTGAAAGAATTACTCAACATGGTCTGCATTGCCCGATTGAGGTACATCGGATCAAAATCTGGATTCAGTACCATTTTGAAAATGGTATTTGCAAAACTTATTTTTACATAAAATGATAGATTATATGTATGTTTTGATTAAAATTTTTTGATCACATTTTGTAGATTCCGATCACGTACACAGACGTTCTGATATGGATATGTACTATGGAATGGGGTTTGGCAATACAAGTGTACATGCCCTAGATTCCATAATGAAGATGTTGATTAGTGGAGGGTTGGTACATAATGAGTTATTATTATGTAAGGGTAATTTTGGGATTTGCTTATTAATTAATTTGTTTATATAATTTAATGGATGTGGTGCTATTTAATTATCCATTAAATAGAAAATAAATAATTTATTTATTAATCCCATTATGATTCTGCTTCTTCACCAATTAGAAGCACACTGGGATTAAACGGGTTCAAGTCAAGGAGGTGGGAGAGAGTCAAACTCTCATTGGAAATAACAAGTGGGGCTCTTTGGAGCCTCACCTCTTCATACCATAAAATGACCACCGTAACAACAACTACCTAGCGCAATTGGTGAACTGTGGTACGCTTCATGCCGATGCTCACCAGGAGGTCTCGAGTTCAAGTTTCCTGGTTGTTACCTTCCCCCTCCCCAGATCTCCCCCTAAAAGGAATATATATATATATATGTATATAATAACCACCCAAAAGTGTCACACCCCAAACCACCCCCTAGGAGAATTGAGCGGGGTGACCCGGATGTCAAACCACATCCGCTACATCTCTAGGATCTAGAAGCTAACACCACTCACAAACACACACAAACATCACGATAAAGCATTGTAAAATCAGAGTGCAATGGAAACTAAAGATTTACACAATAAAGAGCCACAAGCTACATTGTTCAAGAGCAGCTCACAAGCCAACAGTTCTCTGGCTTACATTCATGACATTTTCTAAGTTTTACATCAGAGTTATAAAGTAAACAAAAGATGCATCTATAAGCTTTACAAAAAGAAATGCTATCAGGCTATCCACAAAAAAATAATGTTTCAAGGAACATCAAAATAAGGACAGCCTCGATCAAATCTCCACTCCCAACTCTACTTTATGCATCCGCATCAAAGGGATCACTTTCATTGGGGTCCAGACCAAGAAAGTCACAATCACCATCAACATCCTTTTTGAAATGATTCTCTCATTTAGAGAGACATCCACCTGCAAAATCATCTAAAAGAAAATATTTCTCGAAGGATGAGCTCCACTGAACCCAGCAAATGAATAATAAATCATGCATGCAGATGCAACACATCGTCATGAATCTATATGCTTGGATTTAATTTTATTAGTCTAGTCCACCTAGCAACACAACTGAGTCACAAGGTTGATGCTACTTGCAATGACTCAGGCAACAACCTCTATGGCTTCACTTTCTCACTTTGGTTGCAGCCTCAATCATTGCGAATGAAACCCGCACTGGGATTAGGAGCACTAACTCCCTCCATGATGACAACCTATCCTAGATTCTATAACTCTTCAGATTTTAGGAGGCCATGATCATCTAACACATACACCCCTGTTGGTAAGGGTTGTAGCATAAGGGTATGTTCAACCTAACCATATGATCTACGTGGTAAGTATGAGTTGAGTGGTGTCAACTATATCCCATTCTACAGGCTACCACACTCCCTATTTCTATGTATGAAGTGCACAGTGCTTCCGTAGCCCATACTACGGCTCACCATACCATTCATTTCCAAGCCGACTACAACATCTAGTCTAGCAGTTCAATATCATGCATTTCATCATAATGCAGCATTTCAATCATAACATAATCATTTCCACATTTACATCATTGATTTCATAATTTCATAGCAATTTAAAAGAAATAAAAATATTTAATTATCTTTATAGTGTTTAACAGCATTACATCTACAAGAATGATTCATATCCTCTCACCTTGGCTATGATCTACTTGCTCGAAGGACTGCTGGTCCTCAAAGGCACTCCGATACGCGTCATCGGACAAGTTGTTATAGCCTAAGGTTAATTAAATCAAAGCAATTATCAATCAGTGTTTAAAATAGTCAAGGAGTCTAGGGGTACCCTTGGTTTAGGTTTTAAACCAAGGCCAGACTCAATTCTGGAAAGACAGCAGCAGTGGTCAATCCAATTGACCTGTGGGAATCGACCAGTAGTGTTGCTGCAGCAAAAATTGAAAGGGATTTATGAATTTGAACATGGCTTCCCACCAAAGGGATTTCAGGTGATGTTCTAAGGATTTCCTCATAGTTTGGTCAAGTTTTTAATCAAGGATTAGTACTGGTTGATCCAATCAACCCGAGTGAATCAACCTATCACCCAAAGGTAGCAACAGGGCATGGTTTCCTATTTGGTTCACATAAATGGCCTTCCATATGATGTTTCCAGCCATGGGGCTGATCAGGTTCAATTCTGGTTTAAGTTTCATGTAGTGGTACATCCAATTGACCTGTGGGAATCGACCACTGACTGTATAACTCGAGAAATCTAAAAGTTTTGATTGCTTAAGCTTGGTTCCACTAATCTATGGCTAATAAGGATGATCAAGGAGCACAAGTAGGTTACTTCTATGGCAAACATCATATTTCAAAGGAAAAATCAAACATGCATTGGGGTTTTGGGATCTATGGCCCACATGGCCAACATGCATGGGTTTAAACACATGAATCTACAGAAAACAGTTAGAGAGAAGTTTGATTAACTCAAAAATAGTATTGCTATGTATATGTGGTCATGGAATTGTCATGTAATCAAGGAAGGACATGTCCTACACCATACTACACATCCTAAGCTTACTATGGGGTATGAGATTCGATCATCTGTAGGCTGGAATGGTGATTACTGTAGACACCTTATTTTATCTTTCCTCCCGGAGGTTTCCCATAATGATGATGAGCACCCTCCAAGGCCTAGAGCCGGTGTACCTGTAGATATAGTGTCAGTGTGCATTGCCCGAATCTATCTTTTGATCGTCCACTTCTCCTTGCCAGAGCCCGAACTTGGACCTACAAGCCCTCCAAGTACTCCTGGAAAGGCTAGCCCTGACCCAGACTCCTTGGAACTAGCCTAGCAAAAAGTAAAAGCCTAGCCCAAATAGCCCCATCGACACTGGAACCCATTTTGACACTCAAAGGCTCTGAGTCGATACTGAGCCTACCTGCCATCGACATCGAGCCATGCCCCTTTAGTATGAAACAGTACCCTTTTACTGTCTATCTCACTTCGACATTCAGACAATGGTACTTAACACCCGATCCATTTCCCTCGATGTCGAGTTTGTTCATCGACAGCCACTCGATGTCGACTCTATCCCACTTCGATGTTGACTCGGGCACTTTCATTGTCGAATAACTGCTGATCTGAGAAGCCCAAACTTTCCATACTTTGTTTCGATTGCAATTCCTTTTGCGTCCTAGCCTATTTTTGGCACTTTGGATCTTAATCTTAGCTCTCTTAGGCCCCAAGAAACACCCCCAAAGGCATCTAAACACTTTCCACCCTTCCATTGGTCCCTACCTTGACTTTACACCCATCATCGATACAAAGCCCCCCATTCGAACAATCCGGATCAATCCAGCCATCCCTACACGAATTTGGGAGTGCACACACCTCTCTACATATATAAATACACCCCCTCTCACGTTGAGGAGGGTAACTTAGCCATTGCATGAACTTGGCATAGCCTTCCTTTGGTGATTCTTTGCCCATAGTGCATTGAGACACCCCCCATCCATACTTAGCCTCCATTCAAGAGTTTTAAAGCCTTAGCTTCTACCTATCACTCCCTTCACCTCTTGAATACTACAATCCCACTTACAACATCAAGGTTTGGAGACACTAATCTAGAAATCTCAAGTTGACTCCAAAGTGCTTAAGTACAAGAGACAAGAAAAGCCACCCCAAGCAGTGATACTTTCTCAACATACGATCTCCTGAGTTATAACAAGGGAAACCTCCACATCTTCATTTTGGTCTTTTCTTAATAGGTAGGCCTCTCTCCATATTTTTTACTCGTAGTTTACATGGTTTTTGCCTTACTTTCGTTTTGCATCTCCGAAAGTGAGCGATCCCATCTTTTTATATGGTGATCACTCTCATTCCTTCCTTTTTTCTTTTTCTCTCTTCCCCTTTTTCTTCTTTCTCATGTTGCATTTTTACTTGCATGCATCCTAACATGATCCTCAATCCCCATAGTATAAGCCTCATGCTCCCCTAGCATCTTCTCTTATGCATACACACATGTCCCTCTTATTTCATTCATAATCTTTATGTCTTGTCATATACATGCCTTCATGATTATCTTATGTTCCTTGCCCATATGCCCAACATTCCATTATATCTCTACTTTGAGTCTCCATCTTTTTTTTTATTGCGTTCATCACATCTTCATGCTTAGCCGAGAGTCATCCATGCTTAGGTCTATTAGGTTTTGAGTCCTTTTTTTTTGACAATCCAGTATACTAACCTTTGTTTTGCAACCGAATCTCCGGGTATGTGTATCTCGCCCTTCTTGGTATTTTACTGCTTTACATTTCCATCATTTTACATCATTCTCCAAAGCATGTTATTCGCTTCATTATGCCTAGCAATAGAGAGACCGGCAAGTCCGGGCAGACTGGGGTGCCTAATACCTTCTCCGGACTGTAACATGACCAGTACCCAGACTAATGGACCATTTATGCCGAAAAGGGCATTTTATGAGAGTCATTCTAAGACCCTCCTCTAGGTGGCGACTCCAAACATTCAATTCACTTCTCTCTTCTCCCCAAAGAGGGATGAGGTGGAGGACTGTCATGCCCCCATCCCGATGAAAGATATTTTATAATAAAAGGGGATAACTGGGACAACAAGTGTCATCCCAATACCTATCAGGATCACAGATATAGTGTCCCGAGCCACAGTCCATCCTGTCATCAAGTCATGATAATAGTAGGGAACGTACCCAGTGGAATAAATCGTTCCAATTACAGAGTTAGCGGAAGCGAAATTCATTTAAATCGTGTAAATATAGAGCATCGGTTCTCTAATAATAACACATAGTACAATTGCAATCTTTGTAACCATTCATTTCTCTCCTTATAATTAATCATAAAGTTTATACATGAATGTAGATGAATATAGAAATAAACAAATAATCATGCCACTAGGGCACCATTCTTGGGTGTATACCGACATCCAAGTCCCATCCACCGGCTCCGCTTGATTCACATCCTTAGGTGCTCATCAAGAAGTTATCTGCATATCAACTAAAAAGGGGTTGCACAATGGGGTTAGCTCCACAAGCTAGTGAGAGAGCAAAGGGGAATGCACATACACACAAACATGCAATTTCAAACAATTCATGATGCACGCTAATGTTAGATTCATTTTCCACCTAACACACAATTCTAAGTCAAGTATATGTTACTATGATAACTCGGGAGACACTGAGGGTTACTTAACTTATCACCCCAGTGAAACCTTAGTTATCACGAGGGAGCCTACGCCTGTAGAAGCCATCCGACCACCCAGTGGCAGACCCCGATATCCATCACTACCCCTGACTTGGCCTCTCTCCTCCACAGGAAATAGGTGCTTAGGACTACCCAATACATAAACCCCTTTTGGTAAGGTTCATAGCATAAGGGAGCAAGAATCCTAACCGCAGATATACTACATGCAAGTCCTATCATCCCGAGAGGTATTCCGAGTGCATCAACATTTCATTCCAGCTAGTACCCGGGTACCAGCATGGCACGGCACATACAGATCAGGATGACAGATAACGAGTTTCATAATTAAATTCTGGAGCTCTGGTATCGGCACACCCAGTACCGTAACCCGATACAATAGTGAGAATAATATCACATCACATTCATAGCAGTTCACATTTGAGATAAATAACGCAATGCACACAATGCTTATATTTTATATAATAGCATGATAATGATTGCTTAATATATATATTCAAGCCCAACAAAATCACCCGAAACCCACTCACTGAACTAGGGTGTCACCCGACGTGGTTGACATGAATCTCACCGGTGCACCAGCTATCCATCGAGTTGGGTAGGCTAAGAATACAAAAACAAATGTCAAAAGATGTATATAGGGGTCCCACGTTATGCCCCCAAAGTTAAATTTAAGTTTCAACCAAGACAGCACGGATGGACTCATGGACAGAAGCAATAGGGTGAGTCCGTCCCTGACTCCGTTTAGGCCAAAAGGTCAAAACATGAGGGACGAATCCACGAACGGAACTTCTACTTGGATCCGTTCCTGCATCCATTCAAATTCTGAGACACACCCGAGAGCGAGCGGATCCATGGATGGAACTTCTACTTAGATCTGTTCCTACATCCGTTCGAATTCTGAGACACACCCGAGAGGAAATGGACCCGTGGGTGGAGGCAACAGTGTAGATCCATTCCTTCATCCGTTCAAATCTAGTCACTAGGATTACACTAGATGTACTGAGGAACCACGACGGTGAATCCATTCGTGCGTCCGTCGGAATTCTTTTTCAAGATTTCTTAGGGTTTTCCTCCAACTTGGAACCTGGAGTTCACATGACACTCAGGGTCATGGAGGGGGTGTCTTAGGTGTCCCTAGGGTCACTAGAACCTAGGCTTACCTCATGGATCCAAGATCTCATAAGGGTTTGGCTCCATTTTGTCCAAGGGTAGGGTTTGATGGTTTAAACCAAGGATTCAGCAACAATGGCTGCAAGGCAGCTTATGAAAACCTTAACTAGGGTTTGGTCATCACCATTAGAGCTCTATTAAGGGTCAAGCCTCACTCTGAATCCCAAATGGAACCCTAGGTTAGCTTAAGCTGAAGGAATCTACTTCAATTAAGAATGGGAAATGGAAAAGAGGGATGTTCCAAGGGTTAGGTCATACCTTGGTGAGTGGAGCTCCAATTCCAGCTCTAGCCAGCCTTGAAGATCCACCTCCTCTTCCTCCTTCTCTTCCTTTCCTTCTCCCCTTCTTCTTCTTTTCTTCAAGCCTTGGTCAAGCATGAGGAGGGTAGGTAGGGCAACCAGCCTTCTGGGCATGCCTTCCATATTCTTCCCTTCCCCTCTCATTCCTCTTCCTACTTCTACTTCTTCTTCTTCCTTGTCTTTTCTCCTCCACAGTTTGCTTGGAGGGGGAGAGATAAGAGAATATGAGGCTTATGATTTATCTTTGAAAGATCAAAAGTGGTCTTAGGTCTTGTTTGTCTAGGTGTCCCTAAAACACAAGATAGTCTTTTCAGTTTAAATGGACTTTAAGGCTTGTTTGGCCCAAGTCGTAGCCTATTAAGTCTATTTAGTTAGCACATGTTTGGGTCTACCCTAAGTCCTATAAGACATATTAGTTCTTAAGGTTTGTTTGGTTTAAGCTAGAATAGAAAACTCATTATTTATTTAAATTAAGCCTTATCGGCCCACTTTCATGGCCCAAATTGCCTTGAGAAGGTAAGGGTGGGAGTCCATCTGGTCTGGGGATCTAGTTATGGTGCCTGGGACACGGGGATGTGGATCCCACAAGAAAATAAATCAAAAGGGTAAGTAACAGCACGGGCAGATCCACAAGAAGAACTAGTCGAGTGAGTCTGTTCGTGACTCCGTTGCTGTTGTCAGGGCCCAAACCTCGAGGAAAGTTGAGGGGCTTCGACCCGTACTTTCAGGACTCTGAGGGGACACTTATAACAGTAATTTATGTTCAAGGCCATAGATGTTGACCATTGCCATCGTGGCATCACCCGTTGGTAAATTCTAATTTGACCCGGGGTATTAGGATATATTTTGGGTGTAGGTGTAACATTCCCCCAACCTTATTAAAAATTTTGTCCCTGAAATTTGACACGCCTAGGGATCTCAATAGGTGCGGACTGTTAAGTAACAGCACCTCTAGTCACCCATAACATGAGCTAAGTCAGGGGTCAGGTTAAGGTGGGGTAGTGCCTAAATGGCACGACAAGCCAGGTTTTACAATTCCTCTTCCACATCGGGTCACATTACCACTGGAGGTGAGGTTCACAGTAACCCTGGGCTCAATTGGGTTAAGAGTCGATGGTTGCAATACCCCAAGGGAAACAGGGCTCCAAATACTAGGTTAAGTTACAAGGAAGGTCCCTCAGATCTTCCAGATCAGGTCGGCATTACACTCTATCATCCTTGAGTTACAGGATCTAACCTTGTATAGTCCCCAATCATAGGGTTCATATTTGAATGCTTTCACTTCGGGTTATCTCATTACCTAACCCAACTTTAGAATGATTTGAAATATTGATGGAATCTCCTATTGTTCACTACCAGTACGGAGGGAACGCATTTGGTGACCCATTACCCCATTTATAGATATTGTATGAGAGGGTCTTGTTACATCCTTCAGTTTCAGCTTTCACAACCCTAAAATTTACAATTAGGTTAGCCCATCAGAGAAAGTCTACAATGGCCCTCTTTCGAGAACCAAACAACCTTTTTACTAGTTTCGGTCCAAGTCATCTCTTTTAAGCAGGTCTTAATTATTAGCCTATCCGGTCATTGTCAAATTCATTGCCTATTAATCCACGATTAACTTGACCAAGGTTGGGGTTCAAACTAGCTAACATAGTAAGATTAAGACATGGTCACATTTGTAGTGCAGGAAGAATAGTCTAGCCACATACTCTAAGATTTAAGGGACGCATTCATTTTATTTTAAATTCACACATTAACATAAGTATAAGTTCAACTAATTACATTCATATCCCTAAGGATGTATCTATAGCCTAGGTAAATTAACGAGGGTAGAAAAGTCTTAGATACAGTATACTAGATCCTTTGGAAAGTCTAAACACAACCTGAGACTCCACCTATGGGTTTATACACGGTGTATTTTCACTCACCTTGATCTGGTCCTACTGGTTCAGTTGTTGGTTCAGTTCCGGCCGGTGTCTGGCTGTGCACCTCGAGCATGGGATCAATTCCTAATTTATTAAATTAAAAATATGTTAATTAATATTCAAAGCTATTTTGGATAACCTAGTGTTGGTCTAGGCTCACTGGTCTGACTCGATGTTCAGTCTGGTGTTACTTAGAATTCTCCAGGTCTTGCACTGGGCTTTCAAGTCCATGTCCCGGTGCATCATCCAGAGATGTGGAATGGGATCCGATTTGGTGCATAGCAGTATGGTCAGCTGTATATGGTCTAGATAGTCATACAAAACAGTTCCCATGTCAGTAGTTTACCTGGACCAACCCTGGCATGGTTACCAGGCCCTATGGGGCCCACTTGGGTACCCAAGGTATAGATATCATTAAACAGATGTGAAGAAGGGTATTTTAGTCATTTACCACCTCCACACACAGTATATAGTCCACTGGTGAAGGCCCACAGAGACTGGATAGCATAACGGCCCAAAATAAATCTCTAGGCATTGTACTGGGTGATTGGGCCAATCGCCCAGTGCGTCGCCCAAAGCCTGTTTGAGATGAGATCAGGCCTGGTTTCTTGGATTTTGTTTCATGGGCAGCCATGGGATCGACCATGGATGCATGTGGGATGGTTATGGACCACATTTGGAGTAGAATCCAATGGTTCCAGTGGTTTTTGGGTTGGTTCATCCATCTAGAAATCAGGAGCTGTCCAGATAGCTCAAAGAACAGCAGTCCAGGCTGTGTTCCAGCTCAGAGCCACGGTTTGGGGTGCATGCAAGGGTAGTTTTACATGTACATTCATGGTAAGAAGCTGTTCCTACACAAATCTAAGCATGGGTCAGCTTGCATGTATAGATCCATGCCCAGACTGCCTATTCTGGGTACAACTAGGCAGTGCAATCTGGCACAGAAACTGGTTTCAGTCTCAGCTGTATATTAACAAATAAATCATATTCAAAATGCTCAAATCTTGCATGCAACATCTTTGCATGTTAGATCTGAGGCACCCCAAGGCAGTCCCAAGGTGTTCTGGGCTTTACTTAGCCAGATACACCATCTCAGAGCAGGGATCATCAGAGAAATACAGAGGGCAGCAGCACAAGATGGTAAGGTCCATTACCTGGGATGGATATGCTGCAAGGACAGAGGGCTGGATGCAGCTCTGGTCTCCTTCTCTTTCCTCTTCTTCTTCCTCTCTCTTGTCTTTCTCTCTTTCTTTCCTCTCTTTTCTCTCCACGGTTTGAACGATACCAAAGAGTGTATTTTTGGGCTGGGGCCCTCCTATTTATAAGCCAGCCTTGACTAAGGCCTGTTTGGTTGTGCAGTCCCTTACTCCAAAATGCATTTTTGACTAAATTTTGAGCCATTCTAGCTGCTCAGGTGGGGTCCACATGGTACCAGGGGTGGATAATGGTTCCTAAAATTCCCATCTACCCCTAGGGGGTGTTCATGGTCTGTATGGGTGGTCCCCACATCTCTGGAGTCCAAAATACACAATTCAGCCACTCTGGGCGATTCTCTGGGTGATAGGGCCAATCGCCCAATGCATCGCCCAGAGAATACAGCAATGCTGTGTAGACCCTGTGCTTACACATGTGCTTGGCCCAGGGCTTAGGCTTTGCACCAACTCCTCACCCAAGGTTTAATACACGCCTATACAGGTATGGGCCCCATATTTATGGATAGGAGAGAGAGTACCTGGGGTTTATACAGTACATCATGCTGTAGGCAGTGCAACTGCATGGGTCTGCAATCCATCTTCTGGCAGGCATCTAGGAGGACATCCTTGGGGGTTCAACCACTAGAGTAATGCTCCATAGTGTGTTTGGGTGACTGGTCAGAGGTTCCTGTCCTTCATCCAAAATTCCAGTCAATTATGGGCAGGCTTGACATTTCTCCCCACCTTACAAAAATTTCATCCTCGAAATTGGCTTACCTTATAGCTCAAATAGTTGGGGATACTTTTCCTGCATTTCCTCTTCACATTCCCACGATGCTTCCTCTGTGGGACAATTTCCCCACCAAACCTTGACAAATGCAACCATGTGGTTATGGAGGTTATGTTCCTTTCTGTCCAATATCTTCGTAGGCTATTCTTCATAGGTCATAGTTGCATCCAGTTGTTCAGGTTCAGCTGAGAGTACATGTGCCGGGTTGTTGATGTACTTCTTTAGCATTGATAGATGAAAAACATCATGGATGCCTTGCAAGGATGGCGATAATGTAAGTCAATACGCTACAGGTCCCACTCTGTTGAGGACTTCGTAAGGACCAATAAATCTCAGGCTCAGTTTGCCCTTCTTATTAAAGCGTAGCAGTCCCTTTGTTGGAGATACTCGGAGGAATACTTTCTCCAATCCCAAATTCTATATTCTGCCTCCGATTGTCGGCATAACTCTTTTGTCTTGATTGGATCGCTTTAATCTTTTCTCTAATGATTTCACCTTCTCACAAGTTCCTTGTATCATTTTGGGCCTAAGATACTTCCGTTCTCTGACTTCGTCCCAATACAACGGGGTCAGACACTTTCGACCATAAAGAGCTTCATATGGTCCCATGCCAATAGTGGAGTGGTTGTTATTGTTGTATGTAAATTCCACCAGGGTATGTGGGCATCCTAACTGTTGTTCATTTCTAATATGTAGGCTCTGAGCATGTCCTTCAAAGTCTGGATTGTTCTGGACTGTCTGTCCATCTGAGGATGGAAAGTCGTGTTGCGATTTAGTTGAGATCCCAGTGCCTTCTACAGACTCTTCCAAAATCTTTAGGTGAATCGGGGATCCCTATCGGATACAATGCTGACAGGTACGCTATGTAAGCGGACTACATTCTCAATGTATAGTTGGGTGAGCTTTTCCATCGAATAATTTATTCTGATGAGAATGAAGTGAGCCACTTTCGTTAGTCCATCCACAATCTCCCAGATTGCATTCATCCCTTTCCTCGTGTTGGGTAAATTGGTTACGAAATCTATGGTAATTCTTTCCCATTTTCATTCGGGAATAGGGAGTGGCTACAATAATCCATACGGTCGGTGTCTTTCCACCTTTATTTGCTGACAGGTGAGGCATTCGGACATGCATATAGCTATGGTTTGCTTCATTCCAATCCACCAATAGTACTTCTTCAGATCCTTGTACATCTTTGTACTTCCGGGGTGGATTGAATAGGGTGAGTTATGTGCCTCCTTAAGAGTTCGGTCCTGCACCTTATAGTCGTCAGGCACGCATAATCTGTCTTTGAATTTTAATGCCCCGTCATGGGCCAGTGAGAAGTCTGGGTCCCTGTGGACACCATGCTGCACTTCCCAGATTATCTTGGCTAGATCGAGGTCTTTAGGCTGCTTTTCAATTATCTCTTCCCGGATCGATGGCTATATGTCCATAGTTGCTAGTTACATAGCCGTCCCTTTGATCATAAGTTCCAGATCAAATTTTTAAGCTTCTTCTATCGGTTGCTCGCTTACAACCAAGGAAGCGAGAGATGTTGTTTGGGATTTTTGGCTTAACACATCCACCACTACCTCTGGCTTAACACATCCACCACTAATTTTTAAGCTTCTTCTAGATCTCACAGTCGTAGTCCTTCACCAATTCTAACCACCGCCTCTGTCTCATATTCAGCTCCTTCTGGGTGAAGAAATATTTTAGACTCTTGTGATCGTTGAAGATCTCACTCTTTTCACGATAGAGATAATGTCGCCATATCTTCAACATGAAGACTACCGCAGCCAACTCTAGGTCATGAGTGGGATAGTTCTTTTCAGGTTCCTTCAACTACCTTAAGGCATAGGCAACTACTTTACCTCTCTACATCAATACGCCATCCAATCCTATTCGGGATGCGTCGGTGTAGACCACCATGCCTCTGATGCCATCTGGAATAGTCAATACTGGCGTTGTCATCACTCAATTCCTTAACCCTTGGAAGCTTTTCTCGCAAGCATCATTCCACTCAAACTTTGCACCTTTCTTTGTCAGCTTTGTCATGGGAGCCGTGTTGCGCAAGAAATTCTTAATAAATCGGCAGTAGTATCTGACTAAACCCAAGAAGCTTTGGATCTCGGTGGCATTCTTTAGAGTCTCCCACTCGAGAACTGCCTTTACCTTGTCTGGGTCTACCTTGATGCCATCTTTGGTGACGATGTGCCCCAAGAATCCAATTTGGTGGAGCCAAAATTTGCACTTGCTGAACTTGACGAACAGCTGGTGCTCCCACAATTTCTGCAACACGAAGATAAAGTATCAAGCGTGCTCCTCTTCACTCTTAGAATACACCAAGATGTCGTCGATGAATACAATGACGAACTTGTCCACACATCATGGAACACTCTATTTATCATGTCCATGAATGTTGTTGGGGCATTGGTTAACCCGAACGATAGTACTAGAAATTCATAATGTCCGTACCGAGTCCTAAATGCCATCTTATGGATATCACCGCTCTTGATCTTCAATTGGTGGTATCCAGACCTAAGATCAATCTTGGAGCAAACTCTTCCTCCTTGCAGTTGATCGAATAGGTCATCGATGCATGGCAACGGGTATCTATTCTTGATTCTCAGTTTATTTAGTTCTCGATAGATGATGCACAGACGTATACTACCATCCTTCTTCTTCACGAATAGCACGGGTGCTCCCCAGGGAGACAC
Source organism: Telopea speciosissima (assembly GCF_018873765.1). Taxonomy (NCBI): domain Eukaryota; kingdom Viridiplantae; phylum Streptophyta; class Magnoliopsida; order Proteales; family Proteaceae; genus Telopea; species Telopea speciosissima. Next base: position 44,049,711 of record NC_057920.1, read on the forward strand.
ACTAGGTCATATGAAACCCTTCTTCAATAGATCTTATAACTGAACCTATAACTCTTTCAACTCAATGGGTGCCATTCGTTATGGTGCCTTGGATACTGGTGTCGTACCAGGAATTAGATCGATTGTGAACTCTGTCTCATCAGGCGGTAGCTGGGTTAGATCTTCTGGGCTAACGTCGGGAATTCCCTAATGATGTCAAATTCCTCCAAAGGCTTTACTTTTGCCTCGGTATCCATTACCGTGGCCAAATAGCCTTGACATCCATCATTCAGTAACTTCCGCGCCTGGAGGGTGGATAAGGTTATTCTTTTGGGCTTCCTCATCGGTTCACTTTGGTAGGTGAAAACCAAGCCATCACCCACCTTAAATGTAATCTTCTTCTCCACACACATGACGTTTGCTCCATAGGCGAATAGCCAATCCATGCTTAGTATCGCGTCGAAGTCCTTAATGTCAAACTTAATTAGTCGTGCGATTAAGTTCTTCCTACATATTTCCACCGGATAGGGGTCGTAGACTTCGTTTAGGCTCATGACACTACCGGTCGGTGTACTGACTACTAAATCGTGTCTGATGTCCCTTGATTGAACAGTCATCCTGCTTGCAAAGGTGGTGGAAATAAAAGAGTGGGACACGCCTGAGTCGAATCATACTCGCATGGGGACGGACGACACAATCAGGGTACCTAGGGTTTGTATAAGATAAGGATACAATTAAGTTTCTTGCATCCACAAGTTATTCCCTACAATTAGTAGTGTTCAGTGGACTTACCTGTCATCACTTTGGGATTCGCCTCCGTTTCTTTGTTAGTCAGCGCGAACACTTTTCCTCGAGTCCGATTGTCCCGTGGCTGGAAAGGTCGAGCGTGGGATTGGTTTGGCGAGTATGTGTTGTATCCGTGGTGTATGCATTCCCTGACCATATGTCCTACCTTGTGGCACACGTAACATCTGTTGGACAGCACGGTCGGTGATGAGGCCTGGCTTACTTGGCTCGTTGTAGGTTGAGCTGGCGAAGCCGCAGTTGTTGTTTGACTTGCAGTTGGTTGGGCAAACCGATTATAGGTGAGGCAAAAAGGGTTCTGGCCCACATCTGGCTGACGATACTGAGTCAGTTTGGGGCTTGAACTAGCTCCTCTGAAAACCTTGTTTGGCCATCCAAAATTCTGATAGTTGCTTGGCCTCTTGCCTAAGCCAAGAGATGTTGTAGCCTTCTCTTTCTCTTTTTCTTTCAATCTATCTTCTATATAGTCTTCACCTTGTCGACCATTTGTGCGTAGTCCTGAATCCATAATTGACAAGATGGACTCGATCTCTGGTTTGAGTCCTTTCTCAAATTTCTTCATCTTACTAGCTTCCCCTTTCAGGTGTTCCAGAGCAAAATGGAATAAATCTTCGAACTGCTGCTGGTAATCTAGCACGGAATTGGTTCCTTGCACAAGTGCAGAGAACTCCGCTTCCTTCTTGTCCCTAAAGCTCTCAGGGAAGTAGTTCTTAAAGAAAACTTCTTTGAATTACTCCCAGATGGGATTTGGATGAGTTGCTTCAAGGTTACGCTTAATTGCCTTCCACCATGCTTCTACCTCGTTCTGTAGCTAATATCCACCATATATCAACTTCTGCGCATCCGTACATTCAAGTACGTCAAATGCCTTTTCCAAGGCGCTAATCCATCGTTCTAGCCGCATTGCCTCAGAATTTAACTTGGAAAACATGGGTGGCTAGAGTTTCTTAAATCTCTCCATCACCTTAACTGTAGAGTTTTCCGCTATGTGTTGGGGCAGAGGTGATGGGAATTGTATTGGCCGATTGGGCGGTGATGGTGACACTGCTCGTCTTGCATCATGGCTGCAAATTGTGTAGACATTTGACCCAGCAGCTACTGTTGTTGCTGCATGGTCTACATCATGGTGGTCATGAAAGCGTTCACCTCTCCAGCTGCTATACTTGGCTGAGGTGTAGCGATAGCAGCTTGGGCAGCCATTGGTACCCTCGGCGAAGTAACCGACACTTCAAAATTCTGAGCTTCAGCTCCGCCCAGTAGCTCAACTTTTGGAACCAATCGAGGGCGTCTTTCACGACGACCACCTCGGTTGGATCTAGTGTTGACCATGATTGATTTTTCTGAAAGAAGCTATATGTTCAATATTTCCCCACACCTATATCGGGAGCAATATATAATTCCTAACTATCACATGTACATTACCGATTCCACAGTTCCAGTGTGATAATGTTATCATCCCAGTGAGATATGTTATTTATTGAATGTTTTTGTTAAGTGTTTTATGTTCGTGGAGTGTTTTATGCCGTGATATGTTATGCATGATGTTATGTTGATGATTTATATTAAGTAGCAATTTCTTTGTTTTATACCTGTACCTAGCATGCAAGTCTCTCCAACTTCATCCTGGTGATAAGAGCCTGTACGTATAGGTATCCTATATCACCCCTAACCTCATCTGCTAGGGAAAGGTAGATGGCACGACCCTCTGGTCCACTAGTATCTGCAAGTGCCAAGAAGACAATCAGTTGGTTCTCGGCCTGGGAGTGTATCTCTCGTATCCAAGCTAGCCTCTTCCTCAGTCATCTAATGTAGAGCATGTTGCTGGGGTCTCCAAGCCCGAACAACACAGTCAGGTCCTGCCATGGAGAATTTCTAAGTATCACGTTGCTATGGCTACTTAACTTAAAAATTATGTTCAGCACTATAGGTAAATAAAGTAGCATAGACAGAAAATTAAATGGGTTAGCTCGAGGTTGCACACAGTGTTACAATGATCTACTGGGTTCACACACTTCTCAGGTAAGAATAGGTGCAGTGCTTGGGGTTTTTATTTTACTCTGTAACCTATTGGGTTAGTTGGGCTAGGTTATGGGTAGAGTATGGCCTATTTGCAGGCACAATGTCCTAAGTAATGCCTAAGTTCCCAAGACTCTACAACCACAGATCACCATATGCCTACGTATCTATGTTTGAGTTTTGCACAGCATCACTCACACAGTGGTTCATACATACATGTATATAAACATATAGTATTTAAATATAATGATTATACTCAAATTAAACCATCTAAAGAGAGAAATTTATTCCCTTAAATCACTTACTTCCTCATCTTATTCTAGTATACACCTATGTAATTTTACCTATTATTGCTTTATTTATTCATTATTGTTTATTGTTTATTTTTATTTATTATTTATTAGTATTATATTTTTTTTATTCACATAATCATTCAAATGCTGTAGTAGTGTTATTCATGCCATTTTAGTGTAGAAACCATAAGCCCATACATCAACAGTTCAAATCTTGCTGAAAATCCATTCTCTGGGCGTTTGGCTCCATCACCCAGTGCATCGCCCAGAGAATCAGGGCATAGGTTATATCAGTCTGAGGGCTCACAAACTCAAAGCATTTTCTATCCTAAGTGTTCCAAACCCCTACGGCAGAGGTCTAAAGACCTATTTGACTCATTCCACACCAAATCCACACATCTTCGCAAGTCTTTCGCGCATAGTCTAGGGTAAGATTTCTTCACATTTTCTTCTTCTTTACACTGCTGTCCATATTTTCCTTTTATTTTAGTTAGAATTTCTGATTTCATGCCCTAATTCATTCTTGTTTGTCCTTCTTGCTTGCAGCCACCATGTCCACAAGTGGTGGACATAGTACGGCGAGGAAGGCAGTGACCCGTAAATGCCTGCAGTCTGATCCTATGCCTTCTTCGCCTTCGGCAGTACCCGCTACATCGCCTGAAGCTAATTCCTCGTCCGAGGAACCGGAGTTTGACCACTTTTGGTTTAGGTACGAGCATTCGTAAGACTGGGCGAAGTTCAAATCCAAGAACATTGTGAATGGAAGGATGGTGCAAGTTGGTGACTTCCACCAGTATGGGCTCTATGCCAAGTTTAATGCCCTAGGTTGGGCATCGATGTTGACACCTGCGCTGCCATGCTACCCGAACCTGGTTCAGTACTTCTATTGTAACCTTGTACCAGCCTCTGGGGTACAAGGGTTTGGTCTGGAGAGCAGGGTGAAGGGAGTAGATATGAAGTTCACCACTGCCATCATAGCATAGATCCTGGGGCTGCCCGACACAGGCGACAGGTGTTACTACAAGCCTCGGGTGGATATTTCTGACATGTTTTCTCTGGAGACCAAGAGGACGGTCTTCAGAGCTTTGACTAGGATAGATGGGATTCCAAGGTCTGAGATAGATTACAAGCCTACAGGTAGGATCATCAGCAGGTGCATTTCTTATAATATTTATCTGAAAGGCGAAAACCGGGGTAGTATTTCTATGCTCCAGGCATATATCACATATTGTCTACTAGGAGCTAGCAAGGGGGGTCCAGTGATCAACCTCCCATACTTACTGATGCAGGTGATGCTTTACCACGCACAGAACCCAACAGATGGGAACCTGCCCTATGGGAAGTTCCTAACTCTTGTGTTCTAGTATTTTGGGGTTTCGCTTGCTGGAGAGTATGAGGATGGTGACAGGTCAAAACCCATCAGCAAGACCTTGATCCAGAAGATGAAGATGCAGGGGGAGCCGGAGAGCAATCCTGAGTTTGAGGAGGAGATGGAGATGGAGCAGGAGGCAGCAGAGGGGGCGGGTTTGGGTGAGCAGGAGGGTGATCCAAAGGGTACTAGTGCATAATTTGTAGATCTGCCCACCTATGAGCCGATTGGTGCTTCTAGTTCTCAGGTGCCTGAGTCCTATGGGTGGTCTGATATGATGGCACAGTTTCAAGGTCTCCATACCCATCTGGCTCAGATATCATCACAGAAGGATCAAGGCTTCACTTCCCTGGAGGGGAGAGTAGGTTCTGTTGAGCAGCGCCTAGACTTCTAGGACTCCTGCTACTACGTTGACTCCTGACCGACTCAGCCTCCACCGAGTGATGTTCCACCCCAGGAGTAGCCTACTAGCATTAGTTCCTTACCTAGGATCTAGTCCTCTTAACTTTAGCCTGACTTGATGTAGTTTTTTTTTTCTTTTTTATATCAGGGATTATGTAGTCTTTTTTTTTTGTTTATTTCTCTGCAGATGTAATTGGAAGTAGTACTTCCATTTGAATATTATGTAGTGGCTTCTACCACAGTTAATCTTTATTAAATTTTTAAGTGTGTGTTCTGTCTTTTGTTGGGTAATCACTTCCCTCCCCAATAATTGGTTTTGATGATAACAAACAGACATGCTTGAAAATAGACATCAAGCCAAGAAGTCAAGAATCAAAGAACGCATCAAGCCAAGAAGTCAAGAATCAAAGAATAAAGAACTTGGATGATCAAGGATGCTGTAAAGCCATACGAACTTCTTCAATAAGAAGATCTAATCAAGATCTTTTAAAGATTGAAGAACATCTTTGAAGATGTCAATATAAAGCTCAAGATCGAAGACTCAACCCTGTAGACACACACCATTTACACACAATATACTACATGATAATTTTAAATGAAAATTGCATTGCATACATCATGCATTTTAGAGACCTTAGGAGACTAGATTATATACCATAATGGCCTTAGTATTAATAGGGTTTAATATGTGTAAGTACCCACTGAGAAAAATCACCAAAAATACCCTGTCTGTGAACCAATTTCAGAATCGATCGATCAGTTGGTCCTTACACAGATCAACCACCAGTCACAGAGGTTGAAGTGGGACGTACTAGTTGGGGAACCGGTCGCCCAACACCAACCGGTTCCATAACCGCCCAACACCAACCGGTTCCATAACCGGTCAATCGACGATCGACCGGTTGGTATAATTTGATTCCAATGGCTATATTTTGCAACGGCTCTCTTAAAGAGGTCGACTGGCACATAAAGTGGTCGACCGGTTTGACTAAAAACTAGCCATTTTTAATCTGTTGTGACTTAAACTTAACCCAGATTTTTTGTATAAATAGAGTATTTTCTTAGCTCTAAATACAACACTTGAAACCCCCTAAGTACTAGCCATTGAAGACTTGTTTCTGTGAGTTTCAAATCTAGTGAGAGCTATATTCAAGCATCAATCTCAACCTCTCTTTGTTGAAGTTTAGCCATCTCTTACAAGCATCATTTAAGAGAACTTCAACACATCAAAGACCTTCTCCAAATTCATATTTCAAAGCATTATTATGTTGAAGGCATTACATTGAGCATTCATGTACATATCATTCTTCACTTGCAAGGAATACATGTCACATTCCTTGCCTAGGTAATCCTTACCTTTTATCTTTCAATTGTTTATGCTTTTGAGTTAAGAAAGCATTTCTACATTAATCTAGACTGTACTTAGATTACTGGTTAGGATCCTCTTATCCTATGAAAAAGAGTTAGGATCCTCTTATCTTGTGAAAAAGAGGTAGTATTCTCTTATCCTATGAAAAAGATTGTAAAGGTGTTCTTCCCACCTACTGTATTGAAAGAAAGATTACTAGTGGAATTCTCTCAAGGTTGAGAGGAGTGGATGTAGGCTTGGTTTAGCCGAACCACTATAAATCTTGTGTCTTCCTATTTTTGCATTATTTCTGTTTACTATTTTGTTTCAAATACTTAATTGGGAGACAAATCGAAAAAGATTTAAAATTCACTAGTGATAACCTATTCACCCCCCTCTAGGTTATCTCACAATTGGTATCAGAGCAGGTGGTCGCGAGTTCGAGTCTCCCCGGTGTCATGGGTGCTCTGTTATTGGGCGTGCATTAGTGTCATGGGTGCTCTGTTATTGGGCGTGCATTTAGGGGGGGATTGTTGGGCGTGACCCAAAATGCCCTGCCCAGATCCCAACTCGGGCGAGGGAGTGATGTGTGCTAGCTGGTGTGCAATAAGGAATTAAAAGTTGTACTTTTTCTCACAAGGCATCTTTTGGGGGATTGACAAGCACTTGGTTCTACAATTGGTATCAGAGCGGGAGCTCAAGACACAGAGACTAAAGATCCATCGCAGCACACCACAACGCACTCGAGGGACTAAATGTCTCGAGACCTCCACTGTTTAATGGTGATAATTTTGCATATTAGAGAATTAGATTTAAGAACTTCACATGTGCACACAATTTTGATATCTGGCATGTCATTAAAAATAGACCATATACTTTCACCAAAAAGGTTGGTGAAGAGAATGTACCCAAAACCACTAACGAATTATCTCCAGTTGAAAAGGAGAAAATTCAACATAACTTTAAAACTATTACCTTTTTGCAATATGCATTAAACGAATCTAAATTTGATAAAATAGCTATGTGTGAGTCTGCTAAAGAGATTTGGGATACTCTTGTCGTTTTCTATGAAGGAACAACACAAGTGAAAGAATAAAAAATTGATAAGCTTGTGACTGAATATGAATTATTCAAGATGTTAGAAAATGAAACTATTGCTGATATGTTTTTGAGATTTACTAACATCATAAACAAGTTGAAGGGCTTAGGGAAGACCTACACCAAGTCCGAAAATGTGTGAAAGATTCTCAGATCACTTCCTCCCAAATGGAGACCAAAGGTTACGGCCATAAAAGAATCAAAGAATCTCAACATGGTCAGTGTGGATGAACTTATGGGATCTCTCCTGAAGTTGAGCTAAATGAAGATGACAAGTGGGCAGAGACAAAAGAGCCAAGAAAAAAGACTATTGCACTTAAAGCTGCAAACTTTTCTGATGATGAAAGCAATGAAGACGAAAATCTGAGTATGTCAGAATAGGAGATGTCTCTTATCACCAGAAACTTTCAAAAATTCCTCAAAAAGAAAGAAAGAAAGTTCTTCAACAAGTGACAGACATCAAGAGAGAATAAAGGTAAATATATCTCTAAGGACAAACCCTCTTTTTCTAACAGAAAAGAAATAGTTTGTTATGAATGCAGAAAGCCCGGTCACTTTAAAACTGAGTATTCAAAGGGACAAGATAAGAAGAAAGCTTATATCACGGAAATATCATGGGATTCGGATGAAGAACAAGAAGAAGGTCAATCCGATGAAGAAACCATAAATTTAGCACTAATGGTTCACGAAAGAGAAAATAAACTAGAGGTAAATTCTGACTTTTATAGTTCAAATTCTATAAATAGCAATTCAATTGATGATATTGACACATATGATATAGATGAAAATGATATAGAAAGAGGCTTTGAAGCTCTCTATGAGGCAAGCCAAAACCTTGAGGCTTCCAACTCTACATTAGAAAAAAAAGTTATTAATCTTCACAATAAGGTAGATAGTCTACATGATTATATTGCTAAGCTTGAAGAAGAAAAGGAAAATTTGAAGTCGGCCTTGCTCACCTTTACTAAAGGATAAAAGTCCTTAGATGCTCTTCTTGGTACACCACAAAAGGCCCTTCTTGATAAGGAAGGTCTAGGCTATGATGGGAGAATCCCACAACATGCCAAAGGAAAGAATAAGATTGTACAACCAAAAGAATCAAGCCAAGATCAAACTTCAAATTCTCAAGTACCCTCTTCTAGAAAACCAAGAAGAAAATAAAATCATGGAAAACCAAAGAATCATGCCTTCCAATATACCTATTACAAAAGGTATAGGTCACAAAGGGAATTTGTTCCCCAAGAGCCGCAAAGGTAATACTATAGACCACACGCTCCATATTTTATGGAAAGAAACTATAGACCTCATCCAAACCATAGGTCATACAAGCCTTACTACCCAAGACATTATGAATCATATATTCCTCAAAGAAAAAGGAGATCTCAAAAGTCTTTTGATAGTCAAAAGAGGACACCATCTCCCTTGAATATCTATCCTAGATATCAAAAACCTAAAACTCAAAAATTTACAACACAATCCAGATCATCCTCAAGTAACCATGGTCAATCCCCAAGGAACCTTTATTCCATGAACTACTCTACTAAGAGAGTATGGGTACCCAAAGGAACCCTTGATCCTAACCATAATGGACCCATAAGAATGTGGGGGCCAATGTATGTTTAATCTTATTTTATAGGTATGATTGAAGAGAAAAGATCAAATTGAATGGTACATTGATAGTAGATGCTCCAAGCATATGACATCAAATGAAAAGTCTTTTACAAAACTAAGAAAATATGATGGTGGATGGGTAACTTTTAGAGATAATGGCAAAGGAAAAATTATTGGCATCGAAAACATAAATATTGGAGGTACTACTATTTCAAATGTTTGTTTGGTAAACAAAATTGCTTACAATTTACTTAGTGTAAGTCAACTTTGTAGTTCCGGATTTAAAGTAAACTTTAATGTTTCACATTATTTCGTTATGGATGCTAATGATGAAATCATATTGAAAGCAATTAGAAATAACAATATATATACTTGCATTATTGATGAAGCTAGTCCTAGTATTACATGCTTGATTTCACATAAAGAATCAAATATTTGGCATAGAAAGCTTGGTCATATAAATGTTAAGTTGATTGAATCCATCGTATCTAAAGATCTTGTTAGAAACTTGCCTAAACTCAAATTTGACAAAAACTATTTTTGTGATGTTTATCAAAAAGGGAAACAAGCAAGAGTTTTTCATAAATCTAAGAATATTGTATCTACAAGTAGACCCCTTGAATTATTTCATTTAGACTTGTTTGGCCCTATACCTACTCCAAGCTTTTTGTGGTAAAGTATATACATTTGTGATTGTTGATGACTATTCTAGATATACTTGGACCTTGTTTCTTAGACACAAAAATGATGCTTTCAATGAATTTGTAACACTATACAAGAAGATACAAAACCAAAAGGGATATTTGGTCACTACTATAAGAAGCGATCATGGTGGTGAGTTTGACAACTCAAATCAATTTGAAAAATTTTATGATGATAAAGGTATCACACATAACTTCTCAGTTCCTCGAACTCCTCAATCTAATGGGGTTGTTGAAAAGAAAAATAGATCTCTTCAAGAGACTGCCTGGACCATGCTTAGTGAATATTCTTTACCAAAATATTTTTGGGCTGAAGTGGTAAATACTGCTTGCTATGTTTTGAATCGTGTTTTAATCCGAAGGATTTTGTCTAAAATTCCATATGAATTGTATTTTGAAAAGAAACCTAAGGTTGACTACTTTCAAATTTTTGGATGTAAATGCTTTGTATTGAATACCAAAGATCCCAAAGGGAAATTTGAAAAAAAATCTAATGAAGGTGTTTTTCTTGGATACTCTGGCAACAGTAGAGCCTATAGAGTATTTAATAAAAAGACCTTAACTGTGGAAGAATCCATGAATGTCAAATTTGATGTTTCATTTCCCAAAAACAGATATAAACCATTGGTTGATGATGATGAGGATACATTTTCCGAGATTAAAAAGAGAGTTGAGACCATCTCTCTAGATGATTCCATCAAAGATACCCCTTTAGAAGAGTCAAATAGACTTCCTAAAGACATAAGACCTGTAAGGTATCACCCATTGGACAAAATAATTGGGAATATTGAGAAAGGTATTCAAACTAGATCTAAAATCCAAAATACTTGTGATTTTGCTGCTTTCTTGTCTATGTTGAACCTAAAAATATAAAGGAAGTACTGCTAGATAATGATTGGATTATGACTATGCAAGAGGAATTACATCAATTCGAAAGAAATGATGTTTGGGAACTTGTTTCAAAACCTAAAAATAAATCCATCATTGGAACAAGATGGGTTTTCAGAAATAAACTTGATGAAATTAGAATTGTTGTGAGAAACAAGACAAGACTAGTCGCTCAAGGCTATAATCAGTAGGAAGGAATTGATTTTGATGAGACTTTTGCTCCTGTAGCTAGATTAGAAGCTATAAGAATGTTGTTAGCGTTTGCTTGTCATAAGAACTTCAAACTTTATCAAATGGATGTAAAAAGTGCATTCTTGAATGGTTTTATAACTGAAGAAGTTTTTGTTTCACAACCTCCTGGATTTGAAAACTCTACTTTGTCTAATCATGTTTATAAAATCAAGAAGGCTTTATATGGACTTAAACAAGCACCAAGAGCCTGGTATGATAGATTAAGGAAATTTTTTATTAAGCATGATTATATTATTGGTAAAGTAGACACAACTTTGTTTGTTAAGTATAAAGGATCACATTTAATCATTGTTCAAATATATGTCGATGACATCATTTTTGGTGCTACTAATGAATCTCTATGCATTGAATTTAGTAACTGCATGAAAAATGAATTTGAAATGAGTTTAATGGGTGAATTAAATTTCTTTTTAGGACTTCAGATTAAACAAACTGAAAATAGAATTTTCATTAATCAGTCTAAATATATTAAAGAATTATTGAAGACATTTGATATAAATGCTCAGAAAGCTTCTTGCACTCCTATGAGTACTTCTCTAAGTTTATCAAAAGATGAGAATGGAACTCCTTTTGATTCTACTCGATATCGAGGTATGATTGGCAGTTTGCTCTACTTAACTGCAAGCAGACCTGACATTATGTTTAGTGTTTGTGCCTGTGCTAGATTCCAAGCTAGCCCTATGAAATCTCATACTAGTGCAATTAAAAGAATATTTAAATATTTGAAAAACACTGTTAATGTAGGATTATGGTATCCTATGAACAATAATTTTGAATTACTTAGCTTTTCTGACGCCGATTTTGCTGACTGTCATCTTGATCGCAAGAGCATAAGTGGAACTTGCCACTTCCTTGCATCATGTCTTGTTTCTTGGTTCAGTAAGAAACAAAATTGCGTCTCACTCTCTATTACTGAAGCTGAATATATTGCAGTAGGTAGGTGTTGTGCTCAAATTCTCTGAATGCGCCAAACTCTCACTGATTGTGATATTTCTTTTGAAACCTCAAAAATCATGTGTGATAGCACAAGTGCTATAAATCTCAGCAAAAATCCAATTCTTCACTCCCTAGCCAAGCACATTGACATCCGTCACCATTTTCTTCGTGACACTGCTCAAAAGGGCAAAATTGTCCTTGAACATATCGACACTGCTAGGCAAGTTGCGGACATTTTCACAAAACCCCTATCAAAAGAGCGTTTCTGCACGCTTCAATGTGAGTTGGGCATCTGCAATCCTTTTTGAACAAAAGCATCCAAAAATACTCTTTTTTGACTGAAAAATCAGTATTTGTTCCAAAAATTCAAAAATATAGGATTTTTGCCCCAACCAGTCGACCGGATCGCTAAAATTTCATTTTTAAAGGAATCCGAGAAGTCATTTCTTCATACCCTCTCATTCTATTTTCGTGCCTCTTCGTTCCAAAATCCTTGAACGAACCTTCTAGGGCAAAATCTCTATAAAAACCCTTGAATCTAAGCCCCATTTCACTTCAATCTCATATCTTTCCCTCAAATCTCTCTTTTTCCTCATCAATGGCTCCAAAGGACGGTGCTCCAAGCAAGAAGAGAAAGACTACAGTAAACAAAGGAAAGACTAGGGCTTACAATGAGTCTCTCTTCTCATCTCTTGAAGCCTCTCTGTTTTGGCCTAAGTATTTGGAAAGGAAAGTGCTCCAAGAACGCCATGTGAGGACTGGAGAACTCCAAACTGGTAATATCTCAAAATACTACACTTTTCTTGGATGGGATTCTGCACTTTACCATAATAATTTCTATTATCCTGCTCTGGTAAAGTATTTTTACTGCAACTTGGAAGTTAAAGGCCAAGATGGAGACTTGAGAATCAAATCTCTAGTCAATGGCACTCCCATCTCTTTCAATATGGGAGATTTGGAAGATATTTTGAATATTAGGGCTTATGGTGAGTTCAAGTATCTCAAGACCAAACAGAATTATGATGATTTCATAAATGAGGCTGAAGTATATGGCAAAATCATGCAAAATTATGATGGAAATTCCCAAAGGGTCAAGGCTGTCCAACTTCATGATATTCCTAGGGTGATGTGTCTCATCAACTCCTACAATCTTCTACCCAAAGGAGGCCATAGGGATGCAGTGAAACCCTTTAAGGCATACCTTGCCTGATGTTTGGTTATTGGAAACCAAATTAACCTTCCATATCTCATGATGAGGGTGATGAAAACTGCTTCCAAGAGAGTTTCCCAAGACAGTCTTCCATATGATAGGACTCTTACCACTATTTTCTATCATTTTCAAATTGACTGTTCTAATGAGATTCCTGAAGATAAGCTATGTGACATTGATGCTACAACCATCAAGAAGATGAACTTATCCATTGTTCCTCCTGTTGCTCCTATTACTAAAAATTGCAGAAGGAAATCAAATGCATTTGGCACTGAAGAAGAAGACTATGATGAGAGTGATGATGAGGACTACAATCCTCCAGAAGGATCCTCCTCCACTTCTGATCGTCAGATGATGCTGGACTACATGAAGGCCACTACTGGACGCCTTGACTCCATGGATGACAAGATGAACTCCATGATTCTTCAACTTTCTTGCATCACCCAGCACTTCAACATTCCTACTGCTCCTGATGCTACCGATGCTCCTAATGCTTAGCCTATCTTTTATTTTCAGTCTTTAAAACATAAACAAGTTAACTTTGGTACATTTGGGTTGTAATAGCTTAGACTATGCACTGCTTTTCATTCTTGCACTTCTACTTTAAACCTTATATGCTCTTGACTTAATATGCTTATGGTTTAAAATTAATACATATGCTTTATTATCTTTGACGCATATTTGTAGGGGGAGCTTACTTGCGTATGCTCATAATTGCTTACTAATATTTTTTGCAGGGGGAGCTTGTTGCTCTTTTCATCCCTTATCTTTTTGCTGTTGACAAAAGGGGGAGAGAAAGTGGATGATTTAAAAATAGATGGCAATTTATTGACAATTTATTCTTGCTTACTTAATGCTTATGATGATGTATTCTTGTCGTAAAATTTTCAAAAATATATACCATTGCCTTATTGTTAAATCATAAGGTTTGTCATCATCAAAAAGGGGGAGATTGTTGGGTAATCACTTCCCTCCCCAATCATTGGTTTTGATGATAACAAACAGACATGCTTGAAAATAGACATCAAGCCAGAAAGTCAAGAATTAAAGAACGCATCAAGCCAAGAAGTCAAGAATCAAAGAATAAAGAACTTGGATGATCAATGATGATGTAAAGCCATACGAAGCTTCTTCAATAAGAAGATCTAATCAAGATCTTTTGAAGATTGAAGAACATCTTTGAAGATGTCAATATGAAGCTCAAGATCGAAAACTCAACCCTGTAGACACACACCACTTACACACAATGTACTGCATGATAATTTTAAATGAAAATTTTATTACATACATCATGCATTTTATAGACTTTAGGAGGCTAAATTATATACCATAATGGCCTTAGTATTAATAGGGTTTAATATGTGTAAGTACCCACTGAGAAAAATCACCAAAAATACCCTGTCTGTGAACCGGTTTTAGAACTGGTCGACCGATTGGTGCTTACACAGATCGATCGCCAGTCACAGAGGCTGAAGTGGGACATACCAGTTGGGGGACCGGTCGCCCAACACCAACTGGTTCCACAACTGGCGATCGGCGATCGATCGGTTGGTACAATTTGATTCCAATGGCTATATTTTGCAACGGCTCTATTAAAGAGGTCGACTGGCACACAAAGTGGTCGACCGGTTTGACTAAAAACTAGCCATTTTTAATCCGTTGTGACTCAAACTTAACCTAGATTTTTTGTATAAATAGAGTATCTTCTTAGCTCTAAATACAACACTTGAAACCCCCCAAGTACTAGCCATTGAAAACTTGTTTGTGTGAGTTTCAAATCTAGTGAGAGCTATATTCAAGCATCAATCTCAACCTCTCTTTGTTGAAGTTTAGTCATCTCTTACAAGCATCATTTAAGAGAACTTCAACACATCAAAGACCTTCTCCAAATTCATATTTCAAAGCATTATTATGTTGAAGGCATTGCATTGAGCATTCATGTACATATCATTCTTCACTTGCAAGGAATACATGTCACATTCCTTGCCTAGGTAATCCTTACCTTTTATCTTTCAATTGTTTATGCTTTTGAGTTAAGAAAGTATTTCTACATTAATCTAGGCTGTACGTAGATTAGTGGTTAGGATCCTCTTATCCTGTGAAAAAGAATTAGGATTCTCTTATCCTGTGAAAAAGATTGTAAAGGTGTTCTTTCCACCTAATGTACTGAAAGGAAAATTACTAGTGGAATTCTCTCAAGGTTGAGAGGAGTGGATGTAGGCTTGGTTTAGCCGAACCACTATAAATCTTGTGTCTTCCTATTTCTGCATTATTTCTGTTTACTATTTTGTTTCAAACACTTAATTGGGAGACAAATCGAAAAAGGTTTAAAATTCACTAGTGATAACCTATTCACCCCCCTCTAGGTTATCTCAGATCTTTTATTTACATTTGCCCCCTATAACTTTTAATTATTACATGTTTTATTTCTTACAAATTTTTTATTCCTATTCCACTGTATGTGAATGTAGAAAGAGCTTCTCGCTCTAATAGCAAGCTCTATCACACCGCAAACCACCCTCTGGGAGGATTAGATAGGTGATCTGAATTGCATGACAGCAATTTGTCAAATCCCACGAATCTAGAAGCAGTTAATCCATTCACAGACACACACATCCACCATAATACATCATGTAAAACTCAGAGTGTTGCGAAAAATTATATTTATATTAAAGCATTTAAAAAGAGTAGCAATACAAGAATTGAAAATATATACAGTACTATGTTTATTCATTCCCTCTCTTACTCCCACAGAGAAAATAGTAGTACCTATCTCTACCATATACATCTCTTACACAAAGAAAATATATATACAGGGCAGGGTAACCTGAGCCCCAAAAAGGAGAATGCTGTAAAATAAAACGGGGAAAAACTCCTTCAAAAAAATAAAAGGAGTCCCCAAGACAAAAAGAGTTAGCAGCAACACCCTTTATGGGTCATCCTCAGCCGTCACAGAAAACACTCGCACCATCAGTATAACCTCCGTCCGGGTCCATACCAATACAATCATAACCACCAAAGCTCGCCTCCGGGTGATAAGTCTCCCCGCCACAGTAACATCCATCTGTAGGATCATCTAACAGAAAAACATATATAACAGAGTGTGAGCTCCACCGAGCCTGTGAATGAAATACATCACCATGCATGCACATGCAATCACAACCATATGAGTCCTACATGAGGTGCAGTTCATTTTATTTATTAGCCACCTGACATCACAACTAAGGTGGGTTAGTGCTACTACAATCCCCAATACATGTATCTCTAGTGCGAGCTTTTAACCCCTTCCCGTGATACACCTATTGAGTTGTCGGAGAGCACTAGTCAGCTCCTGCATCAGTCACCAAGGTCAGCCCGACCAGCCCTCTAGGATTAACCTGTGAGGCATCCATCCTTTTTATCACTTTTCTTTTCTCTGGCTTATAGCCCATAATCACCTTTTCGGTGCAATAACCTTTCTTTCTTTTCTTTTCTCATTCATATGGTCACTCTCATAGGCATCCAACATTTTAACCCCTATTGGCAAGGGTACGTAGCATGGGTAATGAAACTCTAGCCCAATGCATCTATATGGCATCGTATGAGTTGGGTGGTGTCAACCGCATCCCATTCTACAGGCTACCACAAGCCTCATTTTCAAGTCGGCTACGGCATTTAGTCTAACAATCCACACACAGCATTCAATGTTCATTCACATTTTCTAGCAGTCAACATATCTTTATTTCAGATTTCAAAGTTTAAGCAATAAGTAAACAGTAGAATATTATTATATTATAATTCATTTCAGCATATCAGTTATGTTACATTACATACACAGTGTATTTTTACTCACCTTGATCTGGTCCTACTGGTTCAGTTGTTGGTTCAGTTCCGACCGGTATCTGGCTATGCACCTCAAGCACGGGATCATTCCTAATTTATTAAATCAAAAATGTGTAAATTAATATTCAAATCTGTTTTGGATAACCTAGTGTTGGTCTAGGCTCATTGGTTTGACTCGGTGTTTAGTCTGGTGTTACTTAGAATTCTCCGGGTCTTGCACTGGGCTTTCGGCTCCATGTCCCGGTGCATCATCCAGAGATGTGGAATAGGATCTGATTTGGTACATAGCAATATGGTCAGCTGTACATGGTCTAGATAGTCATACAAAATAGTTCCCAGGTCAGCAGTTCAGCTGGACCAACCCTGGCATGGTTACCAAGCCCTGTGGGTCCCACTTGGGTACCAAAGGTATGGATATCATTAAACAAATGTGAAGAGAGGTATTTTAGTCATTTACCACCTACACACATAGTATATAGTCCACTGGTGAAGGCCCACAGAGACTGGATAGCATAACAGCCCAAAATAAATCTCTAGGCGTTTCACTAGGTTGGGCCAATCGCCTAGTGCATCACCAAAGCCTGTTTAAGACGAGATCAGGCCTGGTTTCTTGGATTTTGCTGTATGGGCAGCCATGGGATCGACCATGGGTGCATGTGGGATGGTTATGGACCACATTTGGAGTGGAATCCAATGGTTCCAGTGGTTTTTGGCTTGGTTCATCCATCCGGAAACCAAGAGCAGTCCAAACAGCTCAGAGAACAGTAGCCCAGGCTGTGTTCCAGCTCAGAGCCATGGTTTCGGCTGCATGCAAGGGTAGTTTTACGTGTACATTCATGGTAGGAAGTTGTTCCTACACAAATCTAAGCATGGGCCAGCTTGCATGTACAGATCCATGCTCAGACTGCTTGTTCTGGGTGCAACTGTGCAGTGCAGTCTAGCACAGAGACTGGTTTTAGTCTCAGTTGTATATCAGAAAATAAATCACATTCAAAATGCTCAAATCTTACATGCAACAGCTTTGCATGTTAGATCTGAGGGACCCCAAGGTAGTCCCAAGTTGTTTTGGGCTTTACTTAGCCAGATACACCATCTCAGAGCAAGGATCATCAGAGAAATACAGAGGGCAGCAGCACAAGGTGGTAAGGTCCATTACCTGGGATGGATATGCTATAGGGACAAAGGGCTAGATGCAGCTTTGGTCTCCTTCTCTTTCCTCTTCTTCTCCTTCTCTTCTTCTTCCTCTCTCTTCTCTTTATCTTTCTTTCCTGTCTTTTCTCTCCATGGTTTGAACAGTACCAAAAAGTGTATTTTTGGGCTGGGGCCCTCCTATTTATAAGCCAGCCTTGACTAAGGCCTATTTGGCTATGCAGCTCCTTACTCTAAAATGCATTTTTGACTAAATTCTAAGCCATTCTGGCTGCTCAGGTGGGGTTCACATGGTACCAAGGGTGGGTAATGGTTCCTACAATTCCCATCTACCCCTAGGGGGTATTCATGGTCTGTATGGATGGTCCCCATATGTCTGGAGTCCAAAATACACAATTCTGCCACTCTGGGCAATTCTCTGGGTGACCAATCACCCAGTGCATCACCCAGAGAATACAATAATGTTGTATAGACCATGTGCTTGCATAGGTGCCTGGTCCAGGGTTTGGGCTTTGCACCAACACCTCACCCAAGGTTTAATACGCATCTATACAAGTATGGGCCCCACATTTATGGATAGGAGAGAGAGTACCTAGGATTTATACACTACATCATGTTGTGGGGCAATGCAACTGCATGGGTCTACAATCCATCTTCTGGCAGGTATGTAGGAGGACATCCTCAGGGGTTCAACCACTGGAGTAATGTTCCACAGTGTGTTTGGGTGACTGGTCAGAGGTTCCTGTCCTTTATCCAAAATTCCAGTCAGTTAGGGGTAGGCTTGACATTATGATTAATTCCTTGGTCTTGGCACTAACCTCTGCTTGGTATCATCATAATCGATCAGTGCTGAAAGATACAATGACATGCGTTGGATGCAGGCAAGCGTGGATGCCAAGTTCCAAGAGCGGATATATGCCATCCAACGATTGGTGAGTACTTCCTCTCTGTGTCTTTTGACGTTTCCTTTCCTTTCTTTGGAGCCTTTTTCTTTTTTGAAGTAATCTCAATTCTTTTCTCTTTTAGAGCGGTCAGCTCAATGAGATGAGGGAATCTCGGGACCGCTTTGAGAATCGCAACCAGTGGTATTTTGAGGAGAACAATCGCCTTCGAAGGTAGCTAGCATGTGTAGGACTCTTTCCATCGCCATCCACAGCGCAGGGTGATGATGACGATGGTGATGATGGTGACGACGGTGGTTATGGGTTCATCCAGAGGTAGATAGCGAGGCTACATCCTTTGGTGGCGAGAATTAGCCTTCTCCCCCTCCCCAATTATTAAACACAATTTTTTTTGTTTATGGATTTTAGATAGGTTGTTTGGATGTTATAGGTTATATGGATCTTCAGATGTTGTGGTTTATTTTCTTTACTCTGTCTTATGAGCAAAACAGGTTAATTATTTTGAAACTTTTACTTTTCCTTTGCAAGGCATAATTCCCCAAACATTTTTCATATGATCCCTGATTGTTATATGCGTGGGAATGGTATGGCAACAGAAAAGAGGGATAGAAATTAGACATAGTCCAATAAGATCACCCTGCAATTACATGTTTCATCCATAATTCGTGCAGTAGATTTACGATCTTCGGTGTTAGCTCTTCTGGTGGTCTAACCTTCATTGTTGATGCTTTCGGAGCCAAATGGTGCTGCATGGGTACAAGATGAGGCAGGTAGAAGGTGGTATGAGTCAAACCCATCAACCACACATAATCATAATCCTAGATTTTGAAGATCGGGGCTTCCATATTCCACCAATGGCAGTTCCACTGAATCTTCTCGTCCATTCTTTCTTCCAAACATTTCCTCCAATCCTTGATCACATGAAACTCAATTGTTTCTCTTCAAATTCGGAAATGCTTCAGGTGCAACATGGGGTCGGGTATTGGTTGGACCAATTATAGCCTTTCCAATAGCCACATTTGCAAAATTGCATGGGATCTTGCACAATAATCTGTGCTATATTTTTGGGAAGCACTCATGTCGTCCAGACCTTTGAAAGTCTCAGCTAGCACTGTAGAGGTGATATCACATCCTTCTAGAAGCTGTTGAACAATGTTGGACATTATAAGGAGAACACCTTTCCTTGGGGTACGCAGTAAGTATCTCCCAACCATGCAAAATAAATATGCTTTCCTTCTCTTCTCCTGTCGAGTTTTTCCGACGCTTTCCTGCTTGGAAAAGACTCCTGCTACTTTCATGATGTCAAATCTTTCATATTCCATGACCTTCTTGACTTCCTTCTTGGGCCATCCAAAGAAATCTTGTAGAAATTCTTCATAGTTGTTGCGTAGAGGGGGATGAAAAAGTCTTCCTGACGGCTGTGAGAGTATGCAAGCTTGGAATTCTTCAACTATGGGGGTTGTCTTCACATCTCCAAACCTGAAACATGCAATTTTGGATCCCAACATTGGTATGCTTGCCAAAGCATGTCATGATGGATCTCCACATACATAATCCTTCCAAGGATCAGTAGATGTACATCTTCCAAAGCAGTTGGATCTTCCGAGCTCATGTCTACGGTCCATTTATGTAAAGTCTTATCGAGAGTTGCCTTCTTTAGGGGATGCATATTGCCTGTATCCAACCAAAGAACCCCTTAGTAAACTGGAAAAGATTTCTCTTTTCTATCTTTTTTTTTCTCTTTTTTTATATTTTATGACTCAAGGAATAGTCAGCTCCTATTAGTAACACATGAGGAGATGTTAGATGGCAGATTTTTGTTAGACAATGGGATTTTTCTTTTGATGAGTGATGAAGATTGCCGGGTGGCAGATTTAGGAATATGCCTCTGGTGAAGGGTTGTTATGACCGCACTTAAGCAAGCCAAGTTGCCTACGTATCCTTTGAAAAGGAATCAGGTCAAACGTAGATCATGTAGATTTGACAGCTACACAAAATATTTCTTAAGTTGGTCCTTGTTGACAAGGCCCTTGATGTCTTCTCCATCAAGATCCACGAGTCAAACAACTTGCCCGGTTAGAATTTTATTTACTTGGTAAGGTCTGCTCCAATTTGGCCTGACTTGCCTCTTGAGTCCTGGATAGGTGCCCTTTGCTCATGAACAACCAAATTTCCTTCTTCTGAGTTGGTACTTTTTAAGGTGATCCATAGCTTTTATCCTTTTTTCATCTAACAGGTGAGCTCATCATGCCTTTCCTGCATCCATTCTCCTCCGGGTAATTTGCAGTCCATCAATAATTTGAGGGATGGTTCTTGATTTTTATAGGTAGTACTATCTCCATTCGATAGACTAATGAAAAAGGAGTTGCCCCAGTAGAAGTTCGAATGGACGTTCAATAAGCCCATAACGTATATGGAAGCTTGTCTACCCAATCCCTATGAGTATCAGCCATTTTTTGTAATATGACTTTGACATTTTTATTGGCTGCCTCCACTGCTCTATTAGTCTGTGGTCTGTAAGTCATAGACCGATGCCTTTTGATGCCAAACTTGGCGTGAAACTTTATCTATTTTTCCCAAGAAATGTGCTCCCTGATCAGATATGAGGGTATCTGGCACTTCGTATCTGCATATGATATTTTCCTTGATGAATTTTGCTACCTTCACAACTGTCAAGACGACGTAAGAATGTGCTTCCACTCACTTGGTGAAATAATCTATGGCGACGAGAATGAATTCATGTCCGTTGGACGCTTTTGGTGTCACCTTCCCTATGATGTCGATGCTCCATGTGGAGAATGGTCAGGGAGCATTCAATGAATGGAGTTCTATGGGAGGAATGTGGATAATTTTGGCAAATATCTGGCACTTGTGGCATCTCTTCACGAATGCGGCACAATCTTCTTCCATGGTTGTCCAATAATACCCCAGCCGTAGGATCTTCTCGGCGAGCATTTTGGCATCCATATGTAGTCTGCAGATTCCCCAATGGATTTCTTTCATGATTGTTTGAGCTTGTTCCTTATTCACATAGAGTAGTTGTATGCCATCATAAGATCTTTTGTACAATAAGTCTCCTTGGAGCATAATTACGTGGTGTACTTTTGTAGATGCATCTTTTCACCCATAGTGAAATGTTCAGGGTACCTCCTTTCTCTGATGAAGTCAACTATGGGTGTAAACCATATTTTTCCATCAGTTTGTCAGGACATTCACTGATTTCTCATACGCCGGCTCACATCTTTTGTCCACCAGAAATGGTCGGATCTGGGTATTTGAGCTGCATTCAACCATCAAGGCGAGGGTGACCAAAGCGTCTGCAAATCTTTTGTTGACTCTTGGCAAATATTCAAATGTGATTTCTTCAAAATTCTCGACTATCCCCTCCAAGTGTTCTTGATAGGGTTCAGCTTTTCACCTTTCGTTTTCCATCTCCCTTGAGTTTGACAATTACAATTGATGAATCCCCATAAACTTTCAACTTCTTTATTCCCAATGCCATGGTAGCCTCGAGGCCAATCACACATGCTTCGTACTCTGCGATGTTGTTGGTACATGGGAATTCTAATCGAAAAGTAGAAGGGAGATAAAGATCTTCTGGGGATATCAGCAATATTATGGCCCCATATCCCCTTTGATTGGTTACAACATCAAAGTACAACTACCACCAGTCTTTGCATTCTTCTTCTTCCATGCACGCTAAGTCCTCATCCAGGAAAAGATCTTCCATTGGTCGCGAATCCAACTCCATCGAATGTGCGGCTAAATGGTCTAAGACTACTCGTCCCTTCATAGACTTTTGGTTGACATATATTATGTCAAATTCTGATAAGAACAACAGCCATCTGGCCATCCTTCCAGTTAGCAATGGCTTTTCAAACAAGTACTTTATCGGGTCCATCCTTGAGATGAGTCGGATTGGATGCGAAAGCATGTAATGCCTCAATCTTTTAGTTACCGAAACCAAGGTGGTACATGTCTTTTCCAAAGGGGTATAGCGAGTCTCGTACTCTAGCAATTTCTTGCTCAAGTAGTAGATTGTGTGCTCTTCTCTATTCTCTTGATCAAGTTGTGCTACCATCGATTCCATTGCCATTTCTTTAACGGATAAATATAACAACAGCGGTTCACCTAGCATTGGCGGGACAAGTACTGGCGGATGAGTCAAGTACTCTTTTATTTTTTTGAACGCATCTTGGCACTTATCATTCCATTCTTTTGGCTCTTCTTTTCTCAGGAGCTTGAAAATGGGTTCACTTATTGCTGTTAGGTGTGCTATAAACCGGCTTATATATTGGATGTGACCCAAGAAACCTCGGATCTCTTTTTCTATTTTTGGCAACGACATTTCTGTTATGGCCTTCATTTTTTGGGATCCACTTCTATTCCTTTTTCACTGATAAGAAATCCTAGAAGCTTCCCTGTTGTTACTCCAAATACACATTTTTGAGGGTTCAATCTGAGCTTGTATTCTTTTATTTGCTCAAGAAACTTTCTCAGTGCCAGAAAATGCCTCTGTCGGATGATCGATTTGACGATCATGTCATCCACATACATTTCTACTTCTTTGTGTATCATGTCATGTAGGATGACCATGGCTGCCCTTTGATACGTTGCTCCTGCGTTCTTCAGACCAAAGGGAATTAGCTTATAACAATATGTTCCCAATGGTATGGTAAACGTTGTCTTCTTCTGTCCTTTGGACACATGCTGATCTGATTATACCCAGAAAATCCATCCATGAATGACAATAGGGCATGCTTTGTGGTGTTATCTACCAGCAAGTCAATGTGCGGCAATGGGATGGGGCCGACTTTGTTAAGATCTCAAAAATCCATGCACATCCGTACTTTCCCATCTTTCTTGGGAACTGGGACAATATTGGACAACCATTGAGGGTACTATGCCACTTGGAGAAATCTTGCATTCCACTTCTAGATGACTTCCTCCCTGATCTTTTCACTCCATTCAAGCTGCATTCTTCTAGGCTTCTGCTTGATAGGCCAGGCGTCTGGATAAGTGGGCAGTTGATGTTGTATTATCCTTGGATCAATGCCTAGCATATCTTCTTAGGACAATGCAAAAACTTCTTGAAATTCTTCTAACAGGGCTGTCATCTGATCAACTTCCTCCTTATCGAGTGAGGAGCCAATTTTAACCATTCGGGGACACTATTCTGTTCCCAGATTTATGAGACATGTGTCCTCTCGGACATGCTGGGCTTTTCTTTACTTTAGTTGTTTTATTAGGTGATGGTGTTCAAGGATATCCTCATCATCAGAAGATGAATCAAAAGAAGAAAATGAGACATACTCGGAATGGTTGACTTCATTCATGATGGTAAGAGGAGTACAAGCAGACTCAATAGACTCAAAGGTACTACCTTCCATGTTTACAAGAGACTTACCAGCAGATGAGACTAGTTCAGAGCTGACCACTCCTTGAGACTCTATTTCCTAAAACCTATCAGAAACACTGATCCAGTTTACAATGTGCTCTTGGAGAGGGTGAATCAAAAGATGAGTTTTCGGCCCTTCTTCATCCCCTATAGAAATCATGACTATCTTGAACAATTCCCTAATGCTCAGATCTTCTTCAGTAGTTTCCAATTCTGCTTGCTCCACTTATAGTGCCACCCAGTCGATGTTATCTTGAATGAAGACTTCAAATCCTGGCTGGAGGCTTCCTTTGTCATGATCGAACCATGGCTCAATGTTGCCACAGTATGGGAAGTCCTCCCCTTCCTTGACAAAATACCCGTTTAGAGTCTTGAAATATTGAGATATTCCCATGGTAGTGCTCGCCTTCTCACATTTCAGACTATTTTCAAGTTTGCCTTTCTTCCTTGATTCTTCATATCCCAGTCCATGACAGTTTGTTGTAAGTTGGAAACTCAAAGAATTCTGGAATCCCTTGCTGATTCTTTCCCAATCCAAGCCCTGTGAAATATTCTATGTAGTTCATCATCTTCAAAGTTGACTTACTCCATGTGGTCAAGTGCCTAGCACACTTGGTAGCTAGTGGTGCGTAAAGACCCATTGCTACTAGCAGGTCTTGAGTTCAAGCCTCCTGGTTCATATCCTACATCCCCCCTACCTATCAAAAAAAAAAAAATTTTGACTTACTCCATGTGGATGGATATCCAAATGGGATTACCTCTCTTAATTCTGAGGTCATCACACCGATTGCCCCAATCTTGAATCCACCTACCTGGGTATCTTTTAGAGTTTCTACTCCTACTTCAATGCTTGCCAAAGTGTGGACTATTTCTGGGTCACCGAAGATAGTGATCATCTTCCCTTCATGGATAAACTTCATTTTTTTATGTAGGCTTGAGGCCATTGCCCCTACAGAATGTAGCCGGGGTTGCCCCAATAACATGTTAAATGATGCTTAAATGTCAATCACTTGACATTCCACCATGAACTGGACAGGTCTGACTTGGATATCAGTGGTCAACACTCCCAGAACTTTCTTTCTTGTGTTGTCATATGCTCAAATGGTCTGAGTGGTGGGTTTCATACGAGTGAGGTCTAGCCCCATACAGCTTGCAGCTTTGAGAGGTATGACGTTGAGAGCTGATCCATTATCTATCAATACTTGGGGGACCCGGTTCCTGTTGCATTCTACGATAACGTGCAAGGGCCTGATTATGATTCTTCCCTCCAGGTGGCAGATCATCTTCGAAGAATGAGAGAGAATGTGTGGCATAAGTAGCCCCCACGATGTTTGAAAGCTCTTCTGGACCCAACTCTATTGGTACTAGATCTTTGTTGAGTGCTTTCAGGACTGCTTCCCGATGTGGCGGGGAGGCCATCAACAAACCCCAAACAGAGATGTTAGCTTGTATCTTCTTCAGTTGGTTCAACACTTGATTTTTTGGCTTGTACTTGCTCTATGGTAAGGTAGGTGCATACGGTTTCCCTACAATCAGATCCTTATCTTTGAAATTTCTTCCACTCTGGGTCTTCAATACCTCAAGTTCTTTTCCCTTGACAATGAGCTCTACCGGGCACAACTCGTCATCCTCTAGGTCACTTTTAGTTATCACAAGGGTTCCTACCATTAGGCTCTTCTTTCTTGGGTGAGTGAATTTTCTTTCTGCTTTCAAGGCAACGATCGTCCTCTACGCCTTTTGTAGGATCTTATATAGGGCCTCTAGCTTTCTGTAGAGGTGTCCGATAAGTTGCTCAACATCAGGCATTCGCGGGTTGACTGGCATCATCTGCTGGATCAGCTCGAAGATTTCACTGGCTAACTTTTAGAATCTCAAAGCTTCAGTTAAGGACTCAAAATGTTCCTCATCTTTCGATATTTCTTCATCGCTGGAGATTACAGAATGAATGTTATTTATGGGATCCCTCATTTGCTCATCCATGTTGATGTTATAGAGGTAGAACCTGTCATGTACCTGTGTCCATTTGTGATACTCCTCACTTCCACGGTCTGGAGATGCTGGAGGACTTCTGCACAAATCTTTTGCCAGAGCAAACACGAGAGAGACCTTATCTTCCAATTCTTTCAGGACTTGAGGTAATGGCCATTTCTAATTTACCTACTATTGCCATTGCAGTTCTTCCTGATAGCTTGCGTTTGTAGGTACTACCTTAAAGAGCATTTGGTGAATCTTATCGACCATTCTGGGGATCCCCCTTGCTTCGAATAGAAGGGATCAAGCTCTTGGCCCACATATTTCCTCATACTGGTTGACAGTAGGTTCTTCCTCTATTTCAGACGCTTCATTGGGTGGTTCACTATCAGTGCTTTCATCCATGACTTCGTCGTTTAGAATTTCACTGGATGTTTCTTCCTTTGACTGTCCATTAGAATCTTGATGACCTGGGTCCTTTTCTTCTTCCCCACTACTATTAATAGGGTGAATTTCTTTTATTGGATCAAAGTACGGATTGCCGGTATTGACGTTACCGACCCAATTTTCCCATTCTTCCATCATTCTTGGTGGAATGGTGTAGGGGAAATCATCTTAGTATAACATAGGAGCTTGGGGTGGATTCCCAAAGAAATCCTTTGTTAATGCAAGGTTCAGCCAAGCCATATTCCTCAGCTCATGCAACATTCTCTGATGTGTATCTTCTTCTACAGGTAATTCTATCTTTTCAACTTGCTCGGCCAAATGGCCACACACCATGTTTGGGAAGCTAGAAGTTGCTTCATACATGATGTCATGGGCTATGGATATTAGCTCAAGGATGTCTTGCACAAGACGCCCATGCCCCATCTATCAAAGTCTTCTTCTTTGATGAACCATGCTCTTCTCAGATTTTTGGGGGACCTTTCTCCCTCGCTGCTGCTACTTCCCTCATTTCTTGGAGGTATGGGTTGGATGAGATCAGTTGGGTCCATTCCATCATTGTCTGCTCTAATATTGTTTATTGTAGTTTCAACGGAGAACTCATCTTCAGACTGTGACTCAAAGTCTTCTTCACTATCATTGGTACTTCCTCCCACCTGGATAAGGAAAGTGTCTCCAGAGAGAGTCTCACCAATGGCCAACGCGGATACGGCTTGGATCAAGCTTGGTGTGACCTCTTCAATGATTTTCATATTAACTTCAGGTGGCTCTCCTCCAATTGCACATGAGGCCCAAGGCTGTCTAATCCATTCTCAAGGTATCCCAACTTCATTGTGTGATGGTCAAAGGTTATTCCCTTCTCTTAGTCACACCGTTGTCCACCTTCTCTAAATTTTTCCATTGCAGTTGGTTTTTGCACAATAGACACATACCATCATCCTTTTTCCTCTCCTCTTTTAAGCGTATCGGCTTCGGCTGTGAAAAGGTGTTGGCTGAGCTTCAATCATTTCTTTTCCTCATATGTCTCTTAGGAAATTACTGATATTGGTTCTGGCTTCTACTGGGGGTCCATCTGCCACATGAGATGCACCTTCTCCCTCCAAATTCTTTTTAATTCCTTCAAAGGACCCCCTACAGGCTGAATTAGAGTGGTTGGGTCCAAACCCATTGTCCCTTCTTCCAAGGCATTTACTGATTCCATGGACGATCTCGAGGAGTCCAGTTCATTTTCATCAAGTGGCCCCTTCAGGGTGGCGAATTCTTCAAGTATCTCGCGCCGCGGAGGGTAAAGATACTCATGATATACTCCATGCAAGTTTTCCAAGATTATCCCTACTTGCTCTTCCTCTGTTAGGCGAGGTTGCATCTGGTTTGCTTCTTCATGGAATCTTTTGACAAAGTCAGAGAATCCTTCATTTAGCCTTTGCCTTAGAGTCTCTAACTCGTTTCTTTTCTTCTCATTTTCCTTGGTTTGGGCTGTTACGATAGCCCTGAAGATTCGAGAATCCATCAACTTACTCCCTTGTCTTGTAGGTTGGATCATGAATGTTGGGTCTTCACAAGGAACATCCTCTTGCAACATATTCACCCCATGGTTTGGTAAAGGGTTAGTAGTTACATTGGCCTATTGTTCCACTTTCAACGCTATCTTTCCTGCGTTGATTAGGTCTTGTATAGCATGTTTGAGGTGTATGCATCTGTCGGTCTGGTGACCTTTCTGATTATGATAGTAGCAATATAGCTCTGGCTTGTATCCTAGAGGTGGATTGGGCAAGTATACATGTCATAGTGGTACAACATCCAGCATCCCTTCCCTCTTGAGCTTGAAGAAGAGGCGAGTAGGAGTCATATTGCCAAAAGTGAACTGTCTTGGAGAAGTTGACTGCTGTGCTTGGATAACCAATGGTGCAGTGGCTATTTGCGAAATCTTCTTCTCAGTGTATTGGCCAGCGGTGACCGCATTCACTTCGGGACACTTCCCTCTTCCTACTTTGTTGTTCTTGTTAAGGTATGATTCAGAGGCCTCCTTAGTCGAAGCCTGGGCTTGCTTTCCCTTGAAGAGCTTGTCTTCAATTCGCTTCCCCCTAGCTATGAGTGCTTCAAAGGTTTTGATGTGCTAATAGTAGAGGCAGTCATGGTACTCCCCATGTAAGTTCTCTAGTATCATCTCCACTTGTTATGCTTCATTCGGATGTTTCCACATCCTAGATTCCTTCTCACGGAACCTCATAATGAAATTGGAAAATCCTTTGTCAGCTCCTTGCCTCAAAGTTTCAAACTCACGTAGGATAATATCTACCTTAGTGTTGTAAGAATACTGCTTGGTGAACTCCTTCACCACAACCCACCAGGTTTGAGTTTGAGTCTGGTCTAATTGAGTGAGCCACCTTAGAGCTGATCCAGCCAATGAGTAAAGGAAGGCTTAACCCATTTGATTCTCTGTAAGCTCCCATGACTTGGACACAGTAATAAAGATTTTTAGGTGGGCTTTAGAGTTCCCTGTCCCGTCGAATTTGTCAAGCTTCCATTTGAATTCTTCAGGTATTCTCCCCATTGGGAAGAAGACCAAATCATCTTATGATTTTGCTACTGCTTTTCCTTGCACAGCAATCTACAGTTTTTCAACTTTTTCCCCCATCTGTTTCTCTCTTTCAATCTTAGGGTGATTTTGTGGGTTGTTAAGGACCACAACTTCTTCCTCCTCTATCACAACCTTGAGTTGTACCCTGGGTATTGGCATTACCCTAGGTTCCCCGGGGATTTGTGCATTGTCTCCTCAAGACTGGCTTTGCATCTCCTGAACCATAGCTGTCTCATCTCAGTCATCTCTCTTCTCATGCTGACCATTTTTTGACTCAAGACTTCTTCCGAAGAACCGGCCTCTGGTGGATCCATGGTACTCGTAAGCGGAGGTGATCCTACTAGACTTTGCCTTACGGGATTAGAAGATGGGTTGGGATTTCTGTTGGACGAAGGGGTGGAGACTGGTGGAGGTGGGCCCAAGTTAATCGGCCAGCCTGAAGGTCCCAAGCAGGCAACAAAGGGTTCTTTCATCGTGAAATTGTGCCTTGCAAGGGCGAAAGATTGCTTTAAGATTTTGAGAGACAAACAAATTATCAATTTTTTATTTATTTATATATGTATATATACATGTCTATGTTTTGGTTTACAAAGCAAATATACAAGCATATATATACAAATAGTGGTTGGGTAGCATGACGATCCATTTCTGACCTCTTCGCTCCACTTCTTGCCATAAATCCTCCCTTGTTCAATGGCTCCCAGAGATTGAATTAGGATCATCACGAGAAGCCTTCCTCAAGGATCTCCCGAAGGTCTATCCTCAGTTAATGTAGAGTACCTTCCATTTTGGGTTAACCAGAGCTCCATTATTGACATAATGTCCTGGGCGGTGTACCATTTTTTGAGGGACTATCGAGGTTACATTTTATTTTTTTTGATACACCATCTCAGACGATTGTGTCGCTTTCATCGAGGGACCATCGAGGGACTATTGAGGGACATCTGAGGGGCAAATGGAGCTCTTTCCCATGACAAGTAAACTAAATTAAGGAGGATATACTACCAAGAACCTCATTTTTGGCCCCGAAGCGTTGCTATATTAGTTTATGGCGTATCCTAATCATATATGGTCTAATTTCCTACATGATGCATGCGATGGGTAGACTGATAGGACATAAAAAGATCACCCTTAACCAAACCGATATACCTATAGCTCGTGGTCATGAATCATTAGTACATGGTGCTTTTAATATACTTAGACAGTAGGTCACACGATCTCAGAGTAATCAAACTAGTGCCCTTTTTGAGTAGCGAAGTACCCCATGACACACTAGTGGATACCCTCATCGGTGATTATAAACTCGTCCAGGAAATATCAAGGGTTATGGCTTCATCGCGAATTGCCCATATCTATATATGGGGTCTACTAACCACGGGGCTATGTGTTTTCATGCAGTGTTGTGTGTGCATGACAGTTGTGGCGGAAGCTGGTATCATCCGATCTCAGAGTACTTAGTATGATGTGCCATACCTCCCTGAGGGTAGAGGCACAATAGGGAGTACCCTCGTCATTTGATTTCACTTTGAACACAATGCATGATGCAGTTAGTACATAAAAGGGGTTAGCTGAACATGTTATCAATCAATAATGCAGAAGGAAGAATATTCTTGCGTTCAACGGTAGCATCTAGTATTGAAAGCTTGACCATCTATCCCCAGCAAAGTCGATACTGTGAGGATCCGTTCCTTTTTCCAGGAGGTACCACGCTCACGTTCCAAACACTTGGTCCGGGGCACTTGTGCTTGGCGCCTATTTTCGGATGGGGGTTTGGGTTATGCTCCTCGATTGGAGAGAGAGAAGGAATGCATCTTCTCAAAGTTCATGATTTATCAGGGGATGGGGGTCATACAATTAAATGAAATGGAGTTGCCACCTAGGATTAGGGCCTAGGACCCATTGGTGTAGCCCTATGAATGGCTACAGGACTTCGTTTGGTCTGGTCAGAGATTCGAGATAAGTGGTCAGGTTACGAGGGTGGGAAGGTGTTAGGCACCCACCTCACTCGGATAAACTGGTCTTTCTACTAGATGTCGATTTTTGAATATTCTTCCTTCATAAATGTCCTATTTCTAGATATATAGCTAAAATGATGACAAACTGCTCAATTAAACTAACTATTGTACACTACACAGGCATAACTTAAAAGTCTACATCGTTATGGAACTAAAATGCGGTTAAAGGATTAAATACTTGTATGCGTTAAACCAATGCAATTATACAGGACGAATCACGTCCCCCAGCTCAGGTAGAGGCAAAAGATTGGCTTTGTCCTTCGTCGGATAGAGTAACGGCGTTAGAAAGTAATTGCCTGGATATCAGGCAGAATAACGACATCAGGAAATCTTGGGAGAGTAATTACCCGGATGTCGGGCAGCGTAACGGTGTACGGGTGTCGGGTACTAAGATCTCGAACAGAATAACAGTGTTGGAAAGCTTTAGAAACTAGGCTTCTTGGATATCAGAAAGAGTAAAGGCATATGGGTGTCGGGTACTAGGACCTCGGACAGAATAACGGCGTCGAAAAGCTTCAGAAACTAGGAATTAGGACGTCGGGCAGGGTGACTAGGCCATAAGAGGCTTCGAGGTTTTGGGTGGAAACGAGTTAGGATAGGCGGGTCTGAGGGACTCGGACTTTGGACAGAGGGACGAGGCTCGAAAGCTCAAAATCGGACTGGGGCAGGGCCCTAAAACTAGGAAAAAGGGAAAAAAAAGTAAAAACTGGAGCTTTGGGGGTCCTCCCCCCCCCCTTTCCTCAACTTGGAACTTGTTGAAATAAGGGGTGGGGGTGGTGTTTATAGGCAAAATTTCCGTCTGGCGTCACCGTGGGGAAACTTGCGGCACCACTGGAATAAAAAAAATTTCACTTCGAGTATGGTGTTGCCATGCAGCGTCGCAGTCCGGTACTGCCAGGTGCGGTATTGCCACGCGGCGTCGTAGTCGGGGGCGGTGCTACCGTGCAGTGCTGCAGGCGGGTGTGGTGCTGCCACACAGTGCCAGGGTCAGGCGAGGGCATCGTGTGGGGTCATTTCGGGGATACGAGGGACCGTGGATGGAAGCGATGGGGAATAGGGGGTGTTCGAGTCACCCTGAAGGAAAAGAGTTTTTAAAGGGCATTGCCAGTCTTTCGCGTCCGATTGTCGTCATCGCTGGGGGGTGGTAAAATCCAGCATCTACATACCTTAAAAATTACCAACTCAGAATGGAAAGGGCTTTCAACAAAGGAGTTCTCATGCGGAACATTGAAGAAGGAGATTTGGTTCGTCGAGAGCAAAGGGCACCAGTCCACGACCCAAGGCGCATGTTCAGGCCGAATTGGAGCAGACTGTATCACGTAAAGGAAAACCTAACCGTGCAAGCTGTTTGACTCATGATCTTAATGGAGAAGACGTCAAGGGCCTTGTCAACATGGACCAACTCAAAATATATTTCATGTAACCATCAGGTCTACCTGAACTACGTTTGACCTTATTCCTTTTCAAAGGATACGTAAGCAACTTGGCATGCTCAAGTGTGGTCACAACAACCCTTCACCAGGGACATATTCTTAAATTCGCCATCCGGCAATCTCCATTACCCATCAAAGAAAAATCCTGCCGTCCAGTAAAAATCTACCATCCGGCATCCTCTCATGTGTTACTAATAGGAGCTGACTATTCCTTGAGTCCAAAAAAAAGATCTTTTCCAGTTTACTAAGAAGTTCTTTGGTTGGGTATAGGCAATATGCATCCCCCTAAGAGGGCAACTCTCAACGAGACCTTACATAAATGGACTGTAGACATGAGTTCAGAAGACCCAACTGCTTTGGAAGATGTACATCTACCGATCCTTGAGAGAATTATGCGTGTGAAAATCCTTCATGACATGCTTTGGTGCGTGTACCAATGTTGGGATCCAGAATGCATGTTTTCAGATTTGGAGGTGTGAAGACAACCCCCACAATAGAAGAGTTTCAAGCTTGCGTGCTCTCACCACCATTAGGAAGACTTTTTCGGCCCCCTCTGCTCAACAACTATAAAGAAGTTCTACAAGATTTCTTCGGATGGACCAAGAAGGAAGTTAAGAAGGATTAGGTAGGTGACCCAAATTACACAGTAGCAATCCACCAAACCCCAAGGATCTAGAAGTTGTTAATCCATTCACAAATGCACACACATCCACAATAATGCAAGATGTAAAACACAGAGTGTTGCGGAAAACTAATATTTACATTAAGCTTTTAAGGAAACAAAAAGGCAAGCTTATATACAACCATCATTGTTTCAGTTCTCTCTCTCTCTCTCAACAATAGCAGTCCTAACTCTATCCAACCCAGCTTTACAAAAGAATATAAATAGGGCAAGGCAACCGGAGCCCCAAAATAAAGCTATACAAAAGAGGGATCCCTAACACAACCAAAATAATCCCACGGTCAGAAATAGAGTCAGCTGCCTACCCATCACGGGTCCTCCTCAACTATCACCGAAAAGACTCGCACCAGAGGTATAACCTCCATCCGGATCCACACCAATATTGTCATAATAACCAAGGCCCTTCTCCGCGAGATGAGCCTCCCCGCCACAGAGACATCCACTTGCAGGATCATCTAATAAAAGCATATACAAAAGAGTGTGAGCTCCACCGAGCCCGTGAATGAAATAATAACCATGCATGCATATGCAAGCACAACCATATGAGTCCTACATGAGATGCATTTCATTTTATTTATTAGCCACCTAGCATTAAAACTAAGGCAGGTAAGAGTGCTACTACAATCCCCAATACATGTATCCCTGGTGCGGGCTTTTAACCCCTTCCCGCGATTCAACCATTGAGTTGTCGGAGAGGACCGATCAGCTCCAGCATCAGTCACCAAGGTCAGTCCGACCAGCCCTCTAGGATTAACCTGTGAGGCACCCATCCTCATTTCAATATAACATATTTCTTTTGCTGGCATATAGCCTCATAACCACCCTTTCGGTGCAAAGCATTTCCATTTCTTTTCTCTTTTTCTTTTTCTTTACTTTTCTTTTCCTTTTTCTCTTTCATATGGGTACTCCCACAAGCAGCCAACACCTTAACCCCTATTGGTAAGGGCACGTAGCATGGGTGATGATACTCTAGCCCAATGCATTCTATATGGCATAGTATAAGTTGGGTGGTGTCAACCGCATCCCATTCTACGGGCTACCACAGGCCTCATTTCCAAGCCGACTACGGCATCTAGTCTAGTAGTTCACATACAAGCATTCATTGTTCATTCTCAGTATTCATCAATTAGGCATTCTGTATTTAACAGATCATAAAGCAATTGAAATAAGTGAATAGAGTAAATAGCATTATTGTAATTGTCATGACTCGTTGGTCATGTTACATTTACACACATGGTGTAATTTCACTCACCTTGCTCTAGTCCTACTGGCTCAGTTGTTGGCTTGGTCCCAACTAGTAATTGGCACTGTACCTCGAGCTTAGGATAAGAACCTAGTTTATCGGATCATAAAAGTGTGTCAAACAAGGTTTAAAATTACATTAGTGTCCTAGAGTTGGTCTAAGCTTAATTATACTAACTCTGTATGTATACAGGTATTGCTAGATTTCTCTGGGTCTTGCATTGGGCTTTTGGGTCCATCTCCCGGTGCATCATCCGGAGATGTAGGATTCATTAGTCTCAGATTTCCACAGCATGGCCTGCCTATGCATGGCCCTATCAACCTCACAAACCAATGCAAAGGTTTACAACCCAGCTGAAACCAGTTCTGTGCATGGTTACCTGGCCCTGTGGGGCCCACTTAAGCATCTGACGTATGGATGATAGCAAGGACCAATGGGGAAGGGTATTTTGGTCATTTACATCCTCTCCAAGATGACCTAGGCCCATTGGTGAAGGTCCAAAAAGCAGAAATTACATCTGAGTCCAAATACCATCTCTGGGTGTTTCACTGGGCATTTGGTCAATCGCCCAGTGCATTGCCTAGAGCCTGTTTAACACGAGTTTCAGCTCCATTTCTTGAATTCTACAATAGGGCTAGCCATGAATTCGATCAGATAAGCAAGTAGGATGGTCATGGACCTAAATTGGAGCTAAATGCATTGGTCCAAATGGATTCAAGCTTGGTTTACTCATTTAGAAGCTGGGGTGAGCTCTGACAGCACAGAGAATGGTTGTCCAGGCTGAGCTCATGAGGCTTTGGATCCAACTTTGGCTACATGCAAGGCTTGATTTACATATATTTACATAAAACAAGTCTGGTCTTATGCTAAGGTGTGAAGAAATCCCATTGCATGCAGAGATCCATGCCCATACAGCATGATCTGGGTGCAAGTCTACAGTGCAGCTCTTCTCAGAGATTGATTTCGGTTTCTACTACAACAGCAGCATCATATCAGCCCATTTGATGGTCAAATCTTGCATGCAATGCTCATGCATGCAAGATCCAAAGCTTCCCTAGGCATCCAAGGGGTGCTCTGAGCACTACTGGTCAGAGACACACCAGTCTGGTATGAGAACTGGGATCTAACACAAATAACAGCAGTGTACAGGGACTGAAACCTTACCACTGATCTTGTATGGAGGCTGAGATTAATGTCTAAGGCAGCCTTGGCTTCTTCTTCCTCCCTTCTCCATCTCTTTCTTTCTCTTCTTCTTCCTTCTCCTTCTCTTTCTTTCTTTCTATTTCAGTAGCAGTAGTAGGAACGAATGGGAAGCTGGTCCCTTCCTATTTATAGCTTTAGGACAATTAAGGCCTGTTTGGCCATAGGTCCCTACTCCCTAGAATGCATTTTTGAATTCATTCTGGGCCATTCTGGTTGCACAGGTGGGGTCCATATGATTCTCGAGGTGGCTAATGGTTTCTAAAATTCCCATCTACCCCTAGAGGGTGTTTACAGGCTGTATGCATGGTTCTCGGGTGTCTGGAGTCTAAAAAGTCAGTTTCTGACACTCTGGGCATTTCACTGGGCCTTTGGGCCGATCGCCCAGCGCATCGCCCAAAGAATGCAATTTTGCTATTTTTACCTTGGGCTTGCACAGGTGTTAGGCCTATCACTTGGGCACTGCACCAACACCCCTTCCAAGACCAAATACATATCTGAACAAGTGTGGGCCCCACATATTTGGGTAGGAGAGAGATTACCTGGAGCTGAAGTTGTACATCAGGCTGTGAGCAGAACAGCTGCATGGGTCTGCAACCCATCTTCTCACAGGTATACTGGATGACATCCTCAGAGGTTTTCCACTGAATTCAACCACTGGGGTGATGCTCCACAGTGTGTTTGGGTGCCTAGTCACAGGTTCCTGTCCTTCATTCAAAATCCCTATCAGTCTGGGGCAGGTTTGACAGGAAAGCATCGGAAAAACTCGACAAGAGAACAGAAGGAAAGCATATTTATTTTGCATGATTGGGAGATACTTGTTGTGCACCTCGAGAAAAGGTGTTCTCCCTGTGATAGCCGACATTGTTCAATAGCTTCTAGAATGATGTGATATCACCCCTACAGTGCTAGCTGAGACTTTCAAAGGCCTAGATGGCATGAGTGCTTCCCAAAAATATGGCACAGATTATTGTATGGGATCCCTTACAATTTTGTAAGTGTGGCTGCTGGAAAGGCTACAATTGGTCCAACCAATACCGATGCCATGCTACACCTGAAGCATTTTCGAATCTGAAGAGAAATGATAGAGTTTCATTCAATCAAAGATTAGAGAAAATATTTGGAAGAAAGAATGGACGAGAAGATTCAGTGGAACAGCCATTGGTGGAATACAGAAGCCTTAGTCTTTAAAATCCTGGATTATGATTACTATAGTTGATGGGTTTGACTCATACCACCGTCTACCTGCCTCATCTTGTACCCATGCAGCACCATTTGGCTCCAAAAGCATCAAAGATGAAGGTTTAACCACCAGAAGAGCTAACGCTGAAGATTGTAAATCTACAGGACGAATTGTGGATGAAACATGTAATTGTGAGATGATCTTATTGGACTATGTCTCATTTCCATCACTCTCTTTCCATTGCCATACCATTCCCACGCATGTAACAATCAGGGATCAAATGAAAAATGTTTTGGATTGTGCCTTGCAAAGGAAAAAGTAAAAGTTTCAAAATAAGTAACTTGTTTTGTTCATAAGATATAATGAAGAAAAAAAAACTACAACGTCTAACATCCAAACAACCCATCTAAAATCCATACAATATCTAAAATCTATGCAACTTTCCAAAATCCATACAAAAAAGGTATGTTCAATTACCGGGGAGGAGGAGAAGGCTAATTCTCGCCGTCGAAGGATGTAGCCTTGTTATCTGCCTCTAAATACCATCGTCCGCCATCATCATTTTCATCATCGTCATCATCATCATCACCCTGTGCTACGGATGGCGATGGAAAGAGTCCTGCACACGCTAGCTGCCTCCGAAGGTGCCTATTCTCCTCAGAATACTGCCAACAACAATTCTCGAAGTGGTCCCGAGATTCCCTCATCTCATTCAGTTGACCGCTCTAGAAGAGAAAAGGAATGA
Organism: Telopea speciosissima; assembly: GCF_018873765.1. Classification (NCBI taxonomy): domain Eukaryota; kingdom Viridiplantae; phylum Streptophyta; class Magnoliopsida; order Proteales; family Proteaceae; genus Telopea; species Telopea speciosissima. Next base: position 44,087,386 of record NC_057920.1, read on the forward strand.
GATTACTTCAAAAAAAAACAAAAGGGAAAAGATTCCAAAGAAAGGGAAGGAAACGTCAAAAGACACAGTTATTCTATCCGAGGTCCTAGTGCTCAACACCCATGCGCCGTTACTCTGCCCAACATCCTGGTGATTACTCTCCAAAGATTTTTTGAAGCCGTTATTTTGCCCGACATCCGGGCAATTACTTTCTGATGTTGTTACTCTGTCTGATGAAGGACAAAGCCAGTTGTTTGCCTCCACCTGAGCAGGGGGACACGATCTGTCCTGTATAATTGCATTGGTTTAATGTCTATAGGTATTTAATCCTTTCATCACACTTTAATTTCGTAACAATGTTGACTTTTAAATTATGCTTGTATAGTGTACAGTAGTTAATTAGATAAATTTAATTAAGCAGTTTGAGCATCAATTTAGCTATACATGTAGAAATAGGACATTCATAAAGGGAGAATATTTGAAAACCAGCATCTAATAGAAAGACTGATTTACCATGGCGAGGTGGGTGCCTAACACCTTCCCACTCTCGTAACCTGACCACTTACCCCAAATCTTTGACCAAACCAAACGAAGTCCCATAGCCCTTCACAAGGCTACACCAATGGGTCCTAGGCTCTAATCCTAAGTTGCGACTCCACTTCATTTAGTTGTACGACCCCCATCCCCTGATAAATCATAACCTTCGAGAAGATGCATTCCTTCTCTCCCCAATCGAGAAGCATAACCCCCCCCCCCCAAACCCCATCTTGAACGAGCGCCCAAAGGGAATGAGGGCACGGTCCCGAGAGGGAATGGATCCTCACAGTGGTGACTCCTCTAGGGACTGATGGTCAAGCTTTCAATACTAGATGCTACCGTTGAACATAAGAATATTCTTCCTTCTGCATTGTTTGGTTGATAACATGTTTGGCTAACCCCTTTTGTGTACTAACTGCATCATTCATCGTGTTCGAAGTGAAATCAAACGATGAGGGAACTTCCTGTTGTGCATCTACCCTCGGGGAGGTGGGGCATATCATACTAAGTACTCTGAGATCGGATGATACCTGCTTTCGCCTCCACTATCATACACACAACACTTCATGGGAACACATAGCCCCGTGGTTAGTCGTTGGACCCCATATGTAGATATGGGCAATTCACGATGAAGCCACATCCCTTGATATTTACTGTATGAGTTTAGAAACACCGATGAGGGTATTCAATAGTTTGTTGTGGGGTACTTCGCTACTCAAAAAGGGCACTAGTTTGATTACTCTGAGATCATGTGACCTACTCTCCAGGTATATTAAAGGACCATGTGCAGACAACTCGTGACCACAAGCGATAGGTATATCAATTTTATCAAGGGTAACCTTTTTCTGTCCTATCAGCCTACCCATTGCATGCATCATGTAGGAAATTAGACCATATATGATTAGGATATGCCACAAACTAATGTAGCAATCCTTCGGGGCCAAAAACGAGGTTCTTGGTAGTATATCCTCCTTAATGTAGTTTACTCATCATGAAAAAGAGCTCCATTTGCCCCTCGGATGTCCCTCGATAGTCCCTCGATGAAAGCGACACAATCGTCTGGGATGGTGTACCAAAAAAAATGTAACCTCGATAGTCCCTCCAAAAATGGTACACCACCCAGGACATTATGTCAATAATGGAGCTCTAGTTATCTCAAAATGGAAGGTACTCTATATTAATTAAGGATAGACTGTCAGGAGATCCTTGAGAAAGCCTCTTCATGACAATCCTAATTCAATCTCTGGGAACCAACGAACAAGAAAGGACTTATGGTGAGATTATATCAACTTACAGGACCATGGGAGTCATTCCCAAGTCATTTTAAAGTCTGATGAAGATCTCACCACTAATTACCTGAGTAAGGTGAAGCGAAGAGGTCAGAAACGGATCGTTACGTTGCCCAACCTCTGTTTGTATATTTGCTTTGTAAACCAGAACATAAATATGTATATGTACATATATATAAAGATAATTAAAAATAAAAAGATAAAAAATGATAATTGGTTTGTCACTCAAAATCCTAAAGCAATCTTTCGCCCTTACAAGGCATAATTCTGCGATGAAAGAACTCTTTGTTGCCCACTTGGGATAGTCATGCCAGCCGATTAACTCGGGCCGACCTCCACAAGCCTCCATCCTCTTCATCCAACAGAAATCCCAACCCATCTTCTAGTCCCACAAGATAAAGTCTAGTAAGGTCACCTCCTCTTACGAGTACCATGGATCCACCAGAGGCCGATTCTTCGGAAGAAGTTTTGAGTTAAGAAATGGGCAGCATGCGAAGAGAGATGACTTAGATGAGGTAGCTAGTTACATAGATGGTTCAGGAAATGCAATGTCATTCTCTAGGAGATAGTGCACAAATCCCCGGAGAACCTAGGGTGAAACCAATACCCAGGGTACAACCCAAAGTTATGATAGAGGAGGAAGAAGTTGTGATCATCAACACCCCACAGAATCCCCCTGAAACTGAAAGAGAAAAATAGATGAGAGAGAAAGTTAAAAAATTGGAGATTACTATGCAACGAAAAGTAGTAACAAAGCCAGAAGATGATTTGGTCTTCTTCCCAACGGGGAGAATACCTAAAGACTTCAAATGGAAGCTTAACAAATTCGATGGGATAGGGGACACCAAAGCCCACCTGAAGAACTTCATTACCGTGGCCAAGTCAAGGGAGCTTACAAAGAATCAAATGGGTCAAGCCTTCCTTTACTCATTGACTGGATCAATTCTGAGGTGGCTCACTCAATTAGACCAGACTCAAACTCAAACCTGGTTGGCGGTGGTGAAGGAGTTCACCAAGCAGTATTCTTACAACACTGAGGTAGATATTACTCGGCATGAGTTGGAAACCTTGAGGCAAGGATCCAATGAAGGATTTTCTAATTTCATTATGAGGTTCCACGAGAAGGCATCTAGGATGTGGAAACGTATGAATGAAGCAGAACAAGTGGAAATGATACTGGAGAACTTACATGGGGAGTACCATGACTGCCTCTATCGTTAGCACATCAAAACCTTTGAAGCACTCATAGCAATGGGAAAGCGAATTGAAGACAAGCTCTGCAAAGGAAAGCAAGCCTAGGCTTCAAATAAGGAGGCCTATGGATCTTACCCTAATAAGAACAACAAAGTAGGAAAAGGGAAGGGTCCCTAAGTGAGCACGGTCACCACCGACCATTACACCAAGAAGAAGATTTTGCCGTCAACCACTGCACTGTTGGTTATCCAAGCAGAACAGTCAGCTTCAAGATAATTTACTTTTGGCAATATGACTCTTACTCACCTCTTCTTCAAGCTCAAGAGGGAAGGGATGTTGGATGTTGTACCACCAAGACATGTAGATTTGGCCAATCCGCCTCCAGGATACAAGCCAAAACTACATTGCTACTATCACAATCAGAAAGATCACCAGACCGATAGATGCATACACCTCAAGCATGCCATATAAGGCCTGATCGATGCAGGGAAGATAGCATTGAAATTGGAACAATAGCCCAATGTAACTACTAACCCTTTGCCAAACCATGGGGTGAATATATTGCAAAAGGATGTCACTTGTGAGGACTCGACGGTCCTGATTCAACCCTTGAAGCAAGAATGGAGATTGATGGATTCTCGAATTTATAGGGCTATCCTAGCAGCCCAAGCCAAGAAAAATGAGAAGAAAAGAAAAGAGTTGGAGGATCTAAGGCAAAGGCCGAATGAAGGATTCTCTAACTTCGTCAAAATATTTCGTGAAGAAGCAGAACGGATACAACCTTGCCTAATGGAGGAGGAGCAAGCAGGGATAATCCTAGAAAATCTGTATGGAGTGTATCATGAATATCTTTACCCTTAGCAGCATGAGATACTGGAAGCATTCACCACCCTGAATACGCTTGATGAAAATGAACTTGACTCCCCGAGATCGTCTATGGAATCTATGAATACCTTAGAAGAAGGGACAACGGGTTTAGACCCAATCACTCTGATTCGGCCCGTAGGAAGTCCATTGAAGGAGTTAAAAAGAATTTGGAGGGATAAGGTGTGTCTCATATGGCAGATGGACCTCCCAGCAGAAGCCAGAACCAATATCAGCAAGTTCCTAAGAGACATGTACAAAGAAGAAATGATTGAAGCTCAGCCAACACCATTTTGCAGCCGAAGCCAATATGCTTGGAAGAGGAGAACTAAAAGGATGATGGTGTGTGCCTATCGTGTAAGAACCAACTGCAATGAAAAATTCAGATAAGATGGATAGCGGTGTGACCAAGGGAAGGGAATAGCCTCCAACCATCAGACAATGAAGTTGGAATATCTAGAGAATGGGTTAGACAGCCTTGGACCTCATGTGCAATTGAGAAAGTTTAGGTTCACCAATTATGAGATCAACCACATGGCATATGTGGAAAACTCAAAAGATGAAGAAGAATGTGTTAACCTGACAGTTTACATTCAACCCATTGGGGGAGAGCCACCTGAGGGTAACACAAAATTCAGATGGGAGGAAATACCAATGACAATGAAGAAGAAGACTTCGAGTCACACTTTGAAGATGAGTTCTCTGTTGAAACTGTAATAAACAATATTGGAGCAGACAATCATGGAATGGACCCAACTGATCTTATCCAACCCATTACTCCTGGAAGTGAGGGAAGTAGCGGCAATGAGGGAGAAAAGTCTCCCAAAAATCCGAGAAGAGCATAGTTCATCAAAGAAGAAGACCTCAATAGATGGGGCATACGCGTCTTCCATTAAGTGCAAGACATCCTTGAGCTAATATCCACGGCCCATGACATCATGTATGAAGCTACTTCTAGCTTCCCGAATATGGTGTGCAGTCATTTAGCGGAATAAGTTGAAAAGATAGAATTACCAGCAGAAGATGTACTTTAGAGAATGTTGCTTGAGCTAAGAAACATGGCTTGGCTGAATCTTGCCTTAACGAAGGATTTCTTTGGGAATACACCCCAAGATCCTATGTTATACTCAAATGACTTCCCCTACGCAGATCCGTCGAAAATGATGGAGGGGTTGGTAACGTCAATACCGGAGACCCGTACTTCGATCCAACAAAAGGAATTCACCCTATTGATAGCAGTGGGGATGAAGAAATTTTGATGAATTTGCAGCTTTGAGTTGGTCTATTACCCATTCACCTCCAGGAACAAATTATGCATGGAATCTTGCGAGCCAAAAGTGAAGATTACCTTAAGGTGTTTCAAGAAATCACTATTTTCAATCATGAAGATGATGATCTCTAAGGGATACCTATTCATCCGGAATATCCATTCTTCAACATCTTTCGGATAAGGAACCTCTATCGATTGTCAACTAAAGCCCTATGCTTCCTATCATACTTGTGCAAGAGATACAAGGTGGCATTCAGCTTCTAGGTCCAGCAACTGCTAATCTATCTGGGCACAGAAGAATCGTCTCCCAAGTTTGCCTCTTATCAGTCAAACGCGATGAAGTTTCTCTTCAAGTATCAAACCAGAACTCAATGGCTCGAACAACTATCTGAGTGTGCAAAATGGAATGTCCTATATACCTTTCATGATCTTACGGAATGCCATTCCAGTGAGACGCTAGAAGGATCAATTTCAAGTATGGTTAAGGAGTGGCCACATTGTGTTTTCCATTCAGGAACTAATCTTGACTTGGAATAAGTTTTCAGCCTGAAAATTTGGAGAACGATTGGCTCAGGATAAGGGGTCATCTGTGTGAAATCAACGGAATCCTGAAGGAACAAATTCCCCCAAAGTTGTGGGAAGATCCTTTTTGAAAGCAAGGAAAGGGATAGCCTCCTCCAAATCACCCGATTACGAAGGAGGAAGGTTGCCAGAAGGACATTTCCCTAGAAAAGAGACTAAGTGCTGCCGCCCGAAGGCGTTAAACTATGACCATTGATTTGGTGAGAATTACTGAAGTCCCAAAAAAAAACAAAAAAACAAAAAGAGAAAGCAGGGGCAATGGCTTCAAGCCTACATCAGAAAATGAAGTTTATCCATGAATAGAAGATGATCACTATCTTTGGTGACCCAGAAATAGTCCATACCTTGGCAAGCATTAAGGTAGGAGTAGAAATTACAGAAGATACCCAACTAGGTGGATTCGAGATTGGGGCAATCGGTGTGATGATCTCAAAAGTAAGAGAGATAATCCCATTCGAATATCCATCCGCATGGAGCAAGTCAACTTTGAAGATGATGAACAACATGGAATATTTCCCATGGCTTGGACTAGGAAAGAATTAGCAAGGGATTCCAGAATTCCCTGAGTTTCCAACATACAGCAACTGTCATGGACTGGGATATGAAGAACCAAGGAAATTGAAATGTGAGAAGGCGAGCACTACCATGGGACCATCTCCATATTTCAAGACTCTGAACAGGTATTTTGTCAAGGAAGGGGAGAACTTCCCTTACTGTGACAACATTAAGCCATGGTTTAATCATGATAAGGGAAGCCTCTAGCCGCGATTTGAAGTCTTCTTTCAAGATAACATCGACTGGGTGGCACTAGAATTGGAATAAGCAGAATTGAAAGCTGCTGAAGAAGATCTGAGCATCAGAGAATTATTCGAGACAGCCATGATTTCTGCAGGGGACAAAGAAGGGCTGAAACCTTATCTTTTAATTCACCCTCTCCAAGAACCCATTGTAAACTGGATCAGTGTTTCTGAAAGGTTTCAGGAAATAGAGTCTCAAGGAGTGGTCAGCTCCGAACTAGTCTCATCTGTTAGTAAGTCTGTTGTAATAACGGAAGGTAGTACCTTTCAGTCTGTCGAGTTTGCTTGTACTCCTCTTTCCATCATAAATGAAGTCAACCATTCTGAGTATGTCTCTTCTTCTTCTTCCGATTCATCTTCTAATGGTGAAGATATCCTTGAACACCATCACTTAATAAAGCAACTACAGCAATGAAAAGCCTAGCTTGTCTGAGAGGACACATGTCTCATAAATCTGGGAATAGAACAGTGTCCCCGAATGGTTAAAATTTGCTCTTCACTGGATAAGGAGGAAGTTGGTCAGATGACAGCCCTATTGAAAGAATTCCAAGAAGTGTTCTCATGGTCTTACGAAGATATGCCAGGCATCGATCCAAGGATAGTATAGCATCAACTGCCCACTTATCTAGATGCTCAGGCTATCAAGTAGAAGCCCAGAAGAATGCAGCTAGAATGGAGTGAAAAGATTAGTTAAGAAGTCATTAAGCAGTGGAATGTAGGATTTCTCCAAGTGGCACAGTACCCCCAATGGTTGTCCAATATTGTCCCAGTTCCCAAGAAAGATGGGAAAGTATGCATGTGTGTGGATTTCTGAGATCTCAACAAAGTCAGCCCCAAGGACGACTTCCCATTACCGCACATTGACTTGCTGGTAGATAACACAGCAAAGCATTCCCTATTGTCATTTATGGATGGATTTTCTGGGTATAATCAGATCAGCATATGTCCAAAGGACAAAGAGAAGACAGCGTTTACCACACCATGGGGAACTTATTGTTACAAGGTAATGCCCTTTGGTCTGAAGAGCAGCAACGGTCATCCTACATGACATGATACAGAAGTAGAAGTGTATGTGGACGATATGATCGTCCATTTGGTAACCCGACAGGGACATTTTCTAGCACTGAGAAAGTTCCTTAAGCGAATAAAAGAATACAAGCTCAAATTAAACCCTCAAAAATGTGTATTCGGAACAACGGCAGGGACGCTTCTGGGATTTCTCATCAGTGAAAGAGGAATAGAAGTGGATCCCGACAAAATAAAGGCTATAACAGAAATGCCATTACCAAAAATTGAAAAAGAAATCCGAGGTTTCTTGGTTCCCGTCCAATATATAAACCGGTTCATAGCACGCCTAACCGCGACATGTGACCATTTTGAAGCTCTTGAGAAAAGAAGAACCAAAAGAATGGAACGACAAGTGCCAAGAGACATTCAAAAAGATAAAAAAGTACTTGACTCATCCGCCAGTACTTATCCCGCAAATGTTGGGTGAACCGCTGCTGTTATATTTAATCCGTTGAAGAAATGGCAAGGGATCAGTGGTAGAACAACGTGATCAGAAGAATGGGGAAGAGAACACAATCTAATACTTGAGCAAGAAATTGCTACAGTACGAAACTCACTATACCCCTTTGGAAAAGACATGTACTGCCTTGGTTTGGGTAACTAAAAGATTGAGGTATTACATGCTTTCGCATCCAATCCAACTCATCTCAAGGATGGACCCGATAAAGTACTTGGTTGTGAAGCCAATGCTAACCGGAAGGAAGGCCAGATGGCTGTTGTTATTATCAAAATTTAACATAACATATGTCAACTAAAAGTCTTTGAAGGGGCGAGCAATCTTAGACTATCTAGCTATGCATCCGGAGGAATCGGATTCGCGACCAATGGAAGATATTTTCCCGGATGAGGACTTAGCATACATGGAAGAAGAAGAATGCAAAGATTGGTGGGTGTTGTACTTTGAGGCCGTAGCAAATCAAAGGGGATATGGGGCCAGAATGATAACCCCTGAAGATCTTTATCTCCCTTCTGCTTTCCGATTAGAATTCCCATGTACCAACAACATCGCAGAGTATGAAGCATGTGTGATTGGCCTGGAGGCCGCCATGGCATTGGGAATCAAGAAGTTGAAAGTTTATGAGGATTCATCAATCATAATCTGTCAACCTCAAGGGAAATGAAAAATGAAAGATGAAAAGCTGAAACCCTATCAGGAACACTTGGAGGGGATAATCAAGAATTTTGAAGAAATCACATTTGAATATTTACCAAGAGTCAACAATAGGTTTGCAAATGCTTTGGCCACCCTTGTCACACCCCAAACCACCCCCTAGGAGGATTGGGTAGGTGACCCGAATTGCATAACGGCAATCCACCAAATCCCACGGATCTAGAAGTTGTGCTTACAATCATGGAACCACAACCATCACTTTACCAAAGGCAAGATCAGAGTGCTGTAGATAACCTACAATTTCAATAGTAAAAGGAAGCATAATGATACGGGAAATGATGATAATATATACATAAGAAAGTTTGTACATTTCCCACCAACCTACAAGTATAAGTACAAAGCTAATAAGAACAAACCTACATACATAAATATATACAAGGTGAGCATACCCAACCCCAAAAAGAAAAAGAAGTAAAATCTACTACAAAACCTCAGTCAGAACGGGGATAAACTCCAGACAACTCAAAAAGGAGTCCGCAAGCCAAAAAGCAATAGAAGCACTCCTCAACGGTCTTCATCAATGACCACCGAGAAAGTACGCAGGATCGGTATGACCTCCATTGGGATCCACACCAACATCATCGTAACAACCAGGACTCTCCTCCTCGAGATGACCCTCCATGCCACAGTGGCATCGATCTATAAAATCATCTAAGAAAACATTGTATAACAGAGTGTGAACCCCCACTGAGCTCGTGAGAAAATAACATCATCATGCATGCACATGCAATCATAATTCACAGTTCATATGATCCTACATGATATGCAAGTCCATATTATTTATTAGCCACCTAACAATACAACTAAGTTAGGTCTGTGCTACTACAATCCCCAATACGTGTATCCCTGGTGCGGACTTCTAACCCCTTCCCACGATACACCCATTGAGTTGTCGGAGAGGACCAGTCAGCTCCCGCATCAATCACCAAGGTCAGCCCGACCAGCCCTCTGTGATTAACCTGTGGGACAATCCCTTTCTTTTCTCTTTTCTTTTCTTTTCTTTGGCTTACAGCCCATATTCACCATTCCAGTGTTCTTTTCATTTCATGCACCATTCCGGTGTTCTATTCATTCCTTTTTCTCTTTTATCATTTTCTGATGGTCGCCTCCACAGGCATCCAACACCTAAACCGTTATTGGGAAGGGTGCATAGCACGGGTGATGAAACTCTAACCCCATGTCTATATGGCATCGTATGAGTTAGGTGGTGTCAACTGCATCCCACACTACGGGCTACCATAGGCCTCATTTCCAAGCCGACTACGGCATCTAGTCTAACATTTACAATCAACATATAAGAATTCACAGTGTTGATCAACAGACAGTCATTATGCAGTGATTTGAGTAACTTGAAATAGAAGTAAGTAACACAGCATTTATAATTTCAATTCATATTAGCCAACATCATCTCATAATTATACATACACGAATGATAATATTATTCACTCACCTGAGTTGGGTTCTAAGACCTCAGTTGTAAACTCAGTTTCGAAAGCAGTTTGGTGGTTGTCCTCGAGTGTGGGATCAAGTCCTAAATATAAATCAGATAATGTCTTGTTAAGTTTTCAGTCTATCACTGGTAGTCCTAGGGTTAACCTAAACTTACTGGGTTGACCCAATGTTCAGTTGGTTCACACTTGGAATCATTGGGCCTTGTATTGGGCCTTAGGTCATGTCTCGGTGCATGGGCCAGAGTCTGTGGCACAGGGGTAAAATGGTCATTATCAGTGATAATACCTAACCCTAGACCAGATCAGTTTTACAGTGCTGTCCACAGCTTGTCTGAGCTGTAGGACCAAGCACAGCAAGGTTTCCTTCACCTACGGGGCCCACTTGGGTTCCAAAGTACCTTCCCATCAAGGACAGATGTGGGGAAGGGCATTTTGGTCATTTCCTAACCTCCCACAGTGTCATAGGGCCAGTGGGTGAAGTTCCCAAAGCTAGATCACCATTTCAACAAATTTCTATTCACTGGGCGATGGCTCTGGGCGTTGGGTGCATCGCCTAGTGCCCTCAAATCGACATTAGGCTGAAATCCCAAGGCTGGGATTTTTAGGCTAGGCTCAATCTTGATCCTTTGCATGTTAGGGGGGTTAGATAGCCCTTAGGATGGTCTACCTAATGGTCCAATTGGATCTTCCATCAGATCCACCATCAGGCTGCCAATGGCTGCCCAGACAACCTAATGAATAGTACCACAGGGTTTTCTTCAAGTTTGGATCTCAATCTCAACCATATGCAGGGCTGGAAATGGTTGTAAAACACTGGTTCAAGGCTGCCACCACCTAGGGTTTGGTCTCTGCAACCTTGGCTTACACCTAGGGATCCAAATCATAGAGCAACAAGGCAAACTGGCAGTGCAGCTGTGCACAGCCAGGTTTCGGCCCAAAGAACAACACAACAGCCTATTAAAATCACTCATAGATCACAGATCTTCCATGCACAAGGCTAGCATGGTAGATCTGGAGCTGTTCTGGGCAAACCCTAGCTGTTTAGGGTTGCCCAGGGAGCAAAAACACATCAAACATGGGGAAGAGATGGGGACAGCAGGTTTAAATAGGTGTAAATATACCTAAACAAGCTTGAGAGAGCTCGAACCAGGTTGGGAGTAGGGCTGCAGCAGCCCCCCTTCCTTCTTCTTCCTTCTTCCTTCTCCTTCTTCTCCTTTTTCTTCTTTCTTCCCTCTCTTTTATCCCACGGATTTCAGAACTGCCAAGGGCTCTAAAATGAGCCCAAGGCCACCTATTTATAGGCTCAACCCTCACTAAGCCTTGTTTTCCGGTGAAGGCCTCTTTTGAAAATCAGTTTTTAAACTGATTCTGACTTATTCTGGGTACTCTGGTGGGGTCCACAGTGAACTAAGGGTATGAGGTGGTCCCTCAGACTTCCTTTATCAGTGGAGGGTGCCCATGTCCATATTGGGTGGTCCCCATAATTAAAATCTAATAAAATATTCAGAAACACCCACTGGGCGATGTCACTAGGCCTTGCTGCATCACCCAGTGCCATCGCCCAGAGAATTCCAGCAAGCTGAAATTCAATGGGGCTTGCTCTTGGTCAGGGCATTGTCCCCATAGACCTTCTATGGGTTTTTGCACATTTTTACAAAGGTGGGTCCCACCTTTATAGGGAGGAGAGAGATTACCTGGGATCCAGCCCATAGATCAAGCTATGAGCTACACAGTTGCAGGGGTCTGCTATCCATCTTCTGACAGGCATAAAGGATGGCATGCATAGGGTTTTCTCATTAATTCCATACACTGAAGTGATGCTCCACAATGTTCCTGATTGCCTGGTCAGGGGTTCCTACCCTTTAATAAAAAATCCAACTAGTTAGAAGCAGGGTTTGACATTTCTCCCCACCTTACAAAAATTTCGTACTCGAAATTTGCTTACCTTGTAATCCAAAAAGTTGAGGATATTTCTCTTTCATTTCTTCTTCACGCTCCCATGAAGCTTCTTCTACTGGATTATTTCTCCAACGAAACTTCTCAAAAGCGATGGTGCGGTTACAGAGGTTATGCTCCTTCCTATCTAATATCTCCGAAGGCTGTTCTTCGTAAGTCATATCCACATCCAACTGTTCAGGTTCAATTGATAATACATGTATCAGGTTGTTAATATACTTCCTCAGCATTTACACATGGAAAATGTCGTGGACGCCTGACAAAGATTGTGGTAGAGCCAGTCGGTATGCTACGGGTCCCACCTTATTAAGAATTTCATAAGGACCGATGAATTTTGGGCTCAGCTTGCCCTTTTTGTTGAAACATAGCAATCCTTTAGTTGGTGATACTCGAAGGAATACTTTTTCTTCGACCTTAAACTCAATATCCTTCCTTCGATTATCCGCATAGCTTTTCTGTCTTGACTGGGCTACCTTGATGTTCTCTCTTATGACCTCCACCTTGTCGCAGGTTGCTTGCATCATTTCTGGTCTGAGATACCTTCATTCACCGACCTCATCCCAATATAGTGGGGTTCGGCACTTCTGGCCATAGAATGCTTCGAACGGTGCCATGCCAATGGTGGCTATTATTGTATGCAAATTCCACCAGTGGTATGTGGGCATCCCAACTATCGTTCATTTCCAAAGTACAAGCTCAAAGCATATCTTCCAGGGTTTGGATAGTTCTCTCTAACTGTCCGTCCATCTACTGATGGAAAGCTGTACTAAGATTCAGTTGAGATCCCAATGCCTTTTGTAAACTTCTCCAAAACCTTGAGCTGAACCGAGGATCTCTGTCAGACACAATACTGATAGGCACGCCATGTAAGCGAACTATATTTTCAATGTATATCTGGGTAAGCTTCTCCATTGGATAACTTATTTTGATTGGTATGAAGTGTGCTACCTTTGTTAGTCCGTCTATGATCACCCAAATTACGTTCATGCCCTTCCTGGTGTTGGGCAAGTTTGTCATGAAATCCATTGTAATCCTTTCCTACTTCCATTCAGGTATCGGTAGTGACTAAAGCAAGCCATACAATCAATGTCTCTCCGCTTTTATCTGTTGACAGGTGAGACACTTAGACACGTATATTACTATGGTTGCTTTCATTCCTGTCCACCAATAATACTTCTTCAAATCTTTGTACATCTTTGTACTTCTGGGGTGGATAGTATAGGGTGAATCGTGCGCCTCCTTCAGAATTCGGTCTTGAACATCATAGTCATCAGGCACGCACAATCTATCTCGAAACTTCAATGCACCATCTTGGGCCAAAGAAAAATCTAGGTCCTTCTGGACTCCTTGTTGCACTTCCCAAATAATCTTGGCCAACACAGGGTCCAACGGCTATTTCACAATCACTTCTTCTCGTATCGATGGTTGCAGATCCAGGGCTGCTAATTGCATAGCCGTCCCTTCGATCACGAGTTCCAAATCAAACTTCCAAGCTTCTTCTATCAACTGCTCACTTATAATTAAGGAAGCGAGGGATGTAGTCTGAGATTTTCTGCTTAATGCATCCGCAACTACGTTGGCCTTACCCGGGTGGTATTGGATCTCACAATCATAGTCTATTACCAATTCCAACCAATGTCTCTGTCTCATGTTCAGCTCCTTTTGGGTGAAGAAATACTTCAGGCTTTTGTGATCGCTGAAGATTTCAATCTTTTCACCATATAGGTAATGTCGCCATATTTTTAATGCGAAGACTACAGCTGCCAACTCTAAGTCATGAGTGGGGTAGTTCTTCTCATATTCCTTTAATTGTCTAGAGGCATAGGCGACTACTTTACCTCTCTACATTAGGATGCCACCTAATCTTGTTCTGGATGCATCGGTGTATACCACCATTCCTTCAGTGTCGTCCGAAATGGTCAAAACTGGAGTTGTTACCAATCGGTTCTTCAATTCCTGAAAGCTTTTCTCGCACGCTTCATTCCACTCATACTTAGCACCCTTCTTCGTAAGCTTTGTAATGGGCTCCAAAATGCGCAAGAAATTCTTGATAAATCTTCGATAGTAACCGGCCAATCCTAAGAAACTTTAGATCTTAGTGGCACTCTTCGGAGTGTCCCACTCAAGAACCACTTTCACCTTGCCTGGGTTTACTTTGATGCCATCTTTGGTGACGATGTGTCCCAGGAACCCAATTTGGTGAAGCCAGAATTCACATTTTCTTAATTTGGCAAAAAGTTGATGTTCCCGCAAACGCTGCAACACTGTCGCGCGTTTTCCTCCTCATTCTTAGAGTACACCAGGATGTCGTCAATAAATACTATGACAAGCTTGTCCAGCACGTCATGGAATACTCTATTCATCATATCCATGAATGCTGCCAGGGCGTTGGTTAATCCGAATGACAAAACTAAGAATTCATAATGTCCATAGCTCGTTCGGAACATCGTCTTATGGATATCACCGCTCTTGATCTTCAATTGATGGTATCCTGACCTAAGGTCGATCTTGGAGAAAACTCTCGCTCCTTGTAGCTGATCAAATAGGTCGTCAATACGCGGCAACGGATATCGATTCTTAATTGTTAGCTTATTCAACTCGCGGTAGTCGATATACAGCCGCATACTACCATCTTTCTTCTTAACAAACAGCACTGGTGCTCCCCAGGGTGATACACTGGGTCATATAAATCCTTTCTTCAACAGGTTCTGAAGTTGAACCTGCAACTCCTTCAGTTCGATCGGCGCCATTCTGTACGATGCCTTAGATACCGGTGCTGCTCCAGGAATTAAATCAATCGCGAACTCTATATCGCGTTCAGGCGGAAACTGTGTCAGATCTTTCGAAAAGACATCAGGAAATTCTCTGATGACTCTAGTTCTCCCAATGGTTTTATCCATGCCTCTATATCTAACACCGTGGCCAAAAAGCCTTGACATCCATTGTCAAGCAACTTTCGTGCCTGGAGGGCAGATAAGGTTATTCTCCTTGATTTCTTCCTGGGTTCACTTTGATAGTTCAAAATTGACCCATCCTCTAACTTGAACATTATCTTCTTTTCCACGCATAAGATGTTTGCACCATAAGTGGACAACCAGTCCATGCCTAGTATTACGTCAAAATCCTTTATATCCAACTTTATCAATCGTGCAGTTAGATTCTTCCCACAAATGTCAATTTGGCAAGCCCTTCCTTGTTGCACAGGTAACACCTAAAGGGTGAAGCACCAGGTGTCGAGGCTTTGCTCACTTGACTTGTTGCTGGTCGGGTTGGCAAAGCTGCTGTTGTCACTTGACTCGTAGCAAGTTGAGCAGGTCGAGTAAATGTGGGGTGAAAAGAATTCTGACCCACATTTAGCCTACGATACGGAGTCGGATTCGGGCTTGAACTAGTCCCTCGGTAAACTTTATTTGGCCACCCAAAAGTTTGAAAATTATTTGGCCTTTTGTTCAAACCAGGCGACATCACAATCTTTTCTTTCTCCTTTTCCTTGAACCTATCTTCTATTGTCTTCGCCTTGTCGACCATTTGAGCATAATCCCGAATATCCATGATTGACAGTACTAACCCAATCTCAGTTTTGAGTTCCTTCTCAAACTTCTTGGCCTTACTAACTTCCCCTTTCAGGTGCTCTGGAGCAAAATGGAACAGACCTTCAAATAGCTGTTGATAGTCCAGCACTGACTTAGTTCCTTGCACCAGTGCAATAAATTCCACTTCTTTCCTATCCTTAAAACTCTCAGGGAAGTAGTTCTTGAAGAAGACTTCTTTGATGCGCCCATGTGGGATTTGGGTGAGCAGCTTCCAAATTAGGCCTAGTTTCCTTCTACCAAGCTTCGGCTTCATTCTGCAACTGATAACCTGCACATATAATCATTTGTGAGTCCGTGCACTCAAGTACTTCAAATGCCTTTTCTAGGGCACTGATCCATCGTTCTGGCTGCATTGCTTCTGAAGTTATTTTGAAAATGCAGGCGGTTAGAGTTTCTTGAATCTTTCCATAACCTTAGCAGTAGAGTTCTCTGCTAAATGTTGAGGCACAGGTGGTGGAAACAGTACAGGTCGATTGGGTGGTGGCGGTGGTGTAGCGCGCTCGTGCATCATGGTTGCAAACTGTGTAGACATTTGACCAAGCAATTCTTGTTGTTGTTGCATGGTCTGCATCATTGTAGTCATGAATGCAGTCATGTCACCAGCTGCTACATTTGGTTGAGGTGCTGTAGCAGTGACTTGTGTAGCCACGGGTGCTTCTAATGAAGCAGCCGATGCCTTAGAATTTTGAGCCTCAATTCCGTTAGGCAGCTCAACCTCCGGTACAACTCGAGGTTGTTTACCTTTACGACCTCCACATGAACTTCTACTATTGACCATTGTGGCTTCTTTGAAAAGAGGGGCATGTTTAATAATCCAATATCCTTCATAAAGGTCAACAGTTATTTCTTAGCTAGAGCAGGTACAAACCTAGTCCACAGTTCCAATGAGTTTTCTTGAGTCGTACCAGTAAGGTGGATTATTAGATATTTGGTCTTGGTTTATAGTGAGATGTTTCATTTGCTTCGTGTTTTGTTTCTCTTTCTTAAGTATTTTATGCATTGGTATGCTATGCATGACACTACATGAAATGCTTCAAGTTTTTATATAAAAGACTTTTAATTAATTACCTGATCTAGCAGGCGAGCATCTCCAACTTCCTTCCTGTCACAAACTCCATCGCAAGCAGAAATTCTATGTTGGCTCTTACCTCTTCAGCTAAGGACATAAAATAGTCTCGCTCTTCCGGTCCACTAATGGCAGCAAGGGCTAAGTAAAAGTCCATTCGATTCTCAGCTCGGGGTAGTACTAGTCGTAGTCGTCTCAGTCTCTCTCGTAGATGTCTAATATAGATCATGATGCTGGGGTCTCCAGCCTGGTCAAGGTAATGGGTCCTGTCATGGAAAATGATTCTAATCATCAGGTCATACTTAATTAGAAGAATTAAGTACAAATCTACTGAAATTGAATAACTAAAGATCGATGAAACTAATTCTTGGGTTGGCTCGAGGTACCTTAACATCTAGGTGTTTGATTTACTAGGAACCTTATTAGGTCCTATTCCCAGTTATCCTAGGCCTTGGTTAGGATGAGATCTACGCTCCCCGTACTTACTAAACCCTTATTACAACATACCTACATAACTAAGTTCTATTTGCATAGCAACACTCCAATCAGTTTGTACATCATAGTATTCAAGCATGTAGCAGTTAGGTAGTACCCACCATAACCTATAATTATTCATACACGTACATTCATATTTTGTATAAATATATTAAGTACTTAGTTTAATTATATCCACAAAATATTCCTAGTCCCTATGTGTTCTACTAAAACCACATGTAGAAATTTCACCCTTTTTTACCTTAAGAAGACTAGGTTGGTTGCCCTCTTAGGTCATTTGAATATTATTATTTTATTATTATTTTTTTTTTTTAACATTAATAAAAATCTATATTTTAGTGTTGTCTAAGGTCACTTTAGGTATTCCCAAAGGTTCCATAAGCTAAAACTCAAAAACCAGCAAGATTCCCTCATTGGGCGATGTCTCTAGGCGTTGCCACATCGCCCAGAGAATCGGGGCTCAGGCTTTTTATATCCGAGAGGGGCCCATTCCACACCAAATCCTCACGCTTCCATGTGTTTTTGGCGAACCTTCACGTGCCTAGGTAAGATTTCTTAATGTTTTCCCTATTTTAACTCTTCCTTTTACTTCCCTAATGTTTTGGCTAGGGTTTTACCAAACTTTCTTACACTAACTATATTATTTTCTTCTCTTTTTGTAGAAAATGTCTACAAGCCACCGTACAGCTAGGAAATCAGTAGCCCAGAAGAGGCTACGAGTTGAGTCTGAGGATTCTTCCTCGTTTTCTTCAGTGCCACCGTCCTCTCCTAGGGACGATTCTTCTTCATAGGAGCCCGATTTTGATCAGTTTCTTTTCTCCAGGTACGAACATGCTAAGGAGTGGAAAAATTTTAAAGACCTAAGATTGTGAACGGCCGGGTGGTATAGGTAGAGGACTTCCACCAGTACAGCCTTTATGCCAGATTTAATGCCCTAGGTTGGGCATCGATGTTGTCTCCTACCGAGCCTTGTTATCCCAACTTGGTTCGGTACTTTTACTGCAACTTGATGCCATCTGGGGCACAAGAATTTGCACTGTTGAGTAGGGTAAAGGGAGTGGATATTAGGCTGACCACAGCCCTAGTAGCAAAGACTTTGAGCTTACCTAACACAGGAGAGAGGTGTTACTACCAGCCTCGGATGGACATCTCAGAGATGTTCTCTTTAGAGACCAGGAGGATGGTCTTCAGAGCACTGACAGGATCACAGAACACGCCCAAATCCGAGATTTCTTACAAACCCAGTGCCCGTGTCATTAGCAGATGTGTGACTTACAACATCTACCCTAAAGGCGGTAACAAGGGTAGCATATCCATGATGAGGGCATACATTACTTATTGCCTCTTAGGAGCTGGTCAGGGGGGTCCAGTCATCAACCTCCCATATCTTTTACTTCAGGTGATGCTTTACCATGCTAGGAATCCAGCTGAAGGGAACCTTCCTTATGGGAAATTCCTTACTCTGGTCTTCCATTACTTTGGGGTTCCATTGGAGGGCAAGTATGTTGATAGGACCAGATCCAGGCCCATAGACAAGACTTCCATTCTGAAGATGAAGGTGCCTGGGGAGGATCCACCAGAGGGTGAGGAGCAGATGATGCCTGGAGATGAGCAGCAGGGGGAGGAGCAAGGTAGTGATGCGCTCGATGAGGGGTTGCTTGGAGAGGAGCAGGGGGACATTGGGGAAGACACCTAGGGCATACATGTAGAGGAGTAGGGTATGGGTCTAGGTGATTTTGAGGGTTTTGACACTCATTTTACTGACCTACCTGCATAAGAGACGATCGGTGCCACTAGCTCTCAGGTTCCAGGACCTCTAGAGTGGGCTCAGAT
This sequence comes from Telopea speciosissima, assembly GCF_018873765.1. Taxonomy (NCBI): domain Eukaryota; kingdom Viridiplantae; phylum Streptophyta; class Magnoliopsida; order Proteales; family Proteaceae; genus Telopea; species Telopea speciosissima. The sequence continues at coordinate 44,106,531 of NC_057920.1, forward strand.
GATGACACACTTCCAGAGCCTCGGTTCCCAGCTTTCTAGTTTGCCGACTAGGGTGGATCAGGGTTTCACTTCTTTGGAGACGAGAGTGGGGTCTGTCGCGTAGCGGTTAGATTTCTGGGATAGATTCTACTAGGTTGATTCACGCCAGTCACAGCGTCCGCCGAGCGACGTGCCTTATTCAGAGTAGTACTTGATCAGCTCCTGCACTCTTACTACGTGGTTCAGACTATTTTTTTTTTTTTTTAATCAGCTTTGTACCTTTTTTTTTCCTTCAGAGATGTACTTAGTTCGATGTGTTCTTTTTTTTTTAATCCAAACTGATGTAGTGGCTCAGCCACATTTGTCTTTATATTAGTGGATTTATGCACCTTCTATTTATTTACATCTACCTCCCCTGTAGCTTTTAATTATCATATATTTTATGGTTTGTAGCTTATTAGCCCTAGTCTGCACTCCATGATCATAAGAAGAGCCTCACGCTCTGATACCAACCTCTGTCACACCCCAAACCACCCCCTAGGAGGATTGGGTAGGTGACCCGAATTGCATAACGGCAATCCGCCAAATCCCACGGATCTAGAAGCTGTGCTTACGATCATGGAACCATAACCATCACTTTACCAAAGGCAAGATCAGAGTGCTGTAGATAACCAACAATTTCAATAGTAAAAGGAAGCATAGCGATACGGGAAATGATGATAATATATACATAAGAAAGTTTGTACATTTCCCACCAACCCACAAGCATAAGTACAAAGCTGAAAAGAATAGACCTACATACATAAATATATACAGGATGAGCATACTCAATCCCAAAAAGAAAAAGAAGTAAAATCTACTACAAAACCACAGTCAGAATGGGGATAAACTCCTGACAACTCAAAAAGGAGTCCCCAAGGCAAAAAGCATCAGAAGCACTCCTTAACGGTCTTCATCAACAACCACCGAGAAAGTACACAGGATCGGTATGACCTCCATCAGGGTCCACACCAACATCATCGTAACAACCAGGACTCTCCTCCTCGAGATGACCCTCCATACCACAGTGGCATCGATCTACAAAATCATCTAAAAAAACATCATGCATGCACATGCAATCACAATTCACAGTTCATATGTTCCTACATGATATGCAAGTCCAGATTATTTATTGGCCGCCAAACAATACAACTAAGTCAGGTATGTGCTACTGCAATCCCCAATACGTATATCCCTGGTGCGGGCTTCTAATCCCTTCCCGCGATACATCCATTGCGTTGTTGGAGAGGACCAGTCAGCTCCCACATCAATTGATGAGCACATTTATGTGTGAAATCTTAGGGCATAAAACATACATTTTACCATATTGGACAGAGTTACTTGGTGCTTTCTTGTGCTTTTCAGCTTTTAGGTGAATTCTTGTGAAAATGGAGGAGATGATGCTAAGAAAATGTTTTTAAGGTGTTTAAAGGTGTTAATGGCTTGGATGCGTAGCCCATCGAGTCAGCTTCGTAACGGTTTAAACGGCACATGATTCCGAGTTGAAACGAAGAAGTTATGGCCGTTTCGGTAACGAAACACGAAAATGGTCTATAGGGGTTTATTTGTAATTATTGACAGTCGGCTGGGGACAAAGTGAAGCGAAAGTTCAGATTGCAGGGGCTTTAACGCAATAACCAGAAATTATATTTCCTGTACCCGAAAGATTCCATTTGGAGGGCTCTGGACAGTCCAACTTCAACTTGAGATATCTTGGGCTCCCGAACTCCATATTGGATCAAATTTGGGTCTATTTTGGGTGATTTTTCGCAAGGAACACAATCGTAAGGCCTATATAAGCACCCCATGCTCCACGTTTTCTGAAGGACAGAATGGGTATTTTATTTATTCTTGAAGGAATCCTAGTCATCACCCTTACTCTCTCTCTCCTCCAACTTCTCAAGGGCACTTCTGGAACTCTACTTGGGATAGATTTATTTTGAAAGATATTTTCTCATCTATGGAAGGTTGAAAAATCAAAGATGCTTTGATTTTATTGCTTGGAGAAGATATCTACAAAGAAAAGGAAGCACAAGTTAGAATTAGAAATTTATTTTTCTAAAAATAGAAGGTCTATGTAAATAATCTTTTCTTCTTCTTCTTTCTATTTTTTTCTTTTTTTCTTAGGATTCAAGGCATTGTAAAAGAGGAAGGAGAAGAGAATATTCTCTTTTCTTAGGGAATATTTCTCCTACACTTCCCCTTCTCTCTTCTCCTCTCTTCCCCTATAAATACCCCTTGCCCTTTGGGTTGTAAGAAGTTAGTAGTTTTTTAGTTCAGTTTTTTAGTTAGTTTCTAGTTCAATTTTAATTCAGTTTTTTAGTGTAATTTTTACTTCATTCACTTAGTGAAATTTTCTCTTCTTTTCCTATTTTTGGCTTAAGTTCTTAGTTTTGATTTCAAGTTCTTAGTTTTGATTTCATAAGTCTAGTTTAATGATTGTAATAGTTATAGTTTAAAGCTTCCTAGTCTAAGTTCCTATGTTGATGACAAGACATGGAGATTTAGAAGAGGAAGCCATGGTGAGTTTATTCAAGTATTCAAACACATCAAGGTATCTCATTCTCTAAACCCTTAATCTCATTCTCCCTTTCCTCTATCTCTCTCTGTCTTCTTCTTCTTCTCCCTCTATTTCTTTTATTTTTTTTATATGGTTGTGGTTTGTGGATGCACTTTTATTCCCTTATTCCTTTTTATGTGGTTATTATGTGTGGCTGTTTTTTTTTATTCCTTTCAATTTGCGTTAGTCTGATAGGTTAGATGCTCATGTGTTAGGACGCCAATTTAATCCCTTAATTTTGTTAGATGCTTATGAGTTAGGATGCATTAATTTTTATTAATTTAATTAGTTTAATTTAACACTTTAATTTGGTTCACTTTGCATTACTTTTAAGTTAGTTAAATAGAGTGGCGTATATCTCCTCGTGTTCGACCCGTAGCTACGATTGACCCGTACGCTTGCGGTATTATTTTAACTCAAACAAGTTTTTGGCGCCGTTGCCGGGGAGATTATTGACCACTTTATTTTTTTGATTTTTAAGTAATTCGAAGTGCTTTAGTTTCTTCTCTTTCTCCTCTTTCTTTTTTAAAAAAAAAAAAAAAAAAAAAAAAATTTGAAAACCTCCTCTTGTTTCTTTTCTGTTTCAATAGTGTGCGCCCAATCTAAAGTCCTTCATATGCCCAAACCCAGCCAATCTTGGTACCCCTTGATTCGTTGGGTGGTTTGGATTGGCATGTGACTTATCTTTGGAGGTGACCACTCTTGATAACAGGAAAGCGACATAGTGAGAGCGTTGGAAACATAAACGTATAGTAGTCCTCCACCCTACATCAGAATCCATTTGGAGTCGCCCGTAGGTGGCTCGTGAAGACTATACGGGTTCCCTTGCTGTCAACCTATATGGCAACCTTACAGCTTTGGAACCATTGTTTCGATTTCTGAGGGATAGATGCACTATCTACCTTAGGCTCCCTCTTATTTTTAGTATTTTCTTTTTCTAGTCTTTTATTTTTCTTTAAATTTTTTTTTATGGGAGACCTCAATTTGGGATAGGTGGTTAATTTAGAATAATGGGAGATACACTTCCAAATAAGACTTTGGGGGAAAGATGGACCTATGCTAAGGCAACCATGATTTTGGAGGAAATGTTTAAACAGGTTAGGGAAGCCAAAAGTAGTGAGAGAGAGAACAATTTTGCACCACCCCCAGTACAATTTTGCTCCCCAACCCAACTATGGGCTTTCGGAAAATTTTGATTGGTCACTTCCCCAGACAATCCATGTTATGGAAGGATGCCCTAATCTTTATGGGGGTAGCTATGGTGATGAGAATGTGAGTCCTCAATTTCAATACAATTCTTTTGGCACTTACAATCAGGGGTGGAGTGATCATCCCGATTTTTTGTGGGATCAATGGAATAACCAAGCTGGACCACCCAATTTCCAATATCATGGTCAGTTTGGTCCTCCCATGCCCAACCCTCCATTAAATCTCAATGGGCCACCTCTCCTTGAACCATATCACCAACCCCTTGAGTTTCAGAACATGGGTGAGGAGGCCAGACTGAATGAGCTTGAGAAATACATAGACCTTCTCACAACAAGCCAAAATACCATGGAGAAACAACTCTCTCAACTGATAACCATGGTACAAGAGGAGGAAACGGGTACATTACCTAGTCAGCCTAAACCGCCCCATCCCCAGTTTAATGATATTGAAAGTCCACCACCCCAGTTTGAGGTTAATGAGAGTCATTCCCAACAAGCTGCTTTTCATGATGATTTATTTGTTGAGATTGAGTCTCCTCAGGAAATTAGTGAAGCGAGATTTGATGAGCTACCTGGGGAAGTCCAACTTTTTCCTAAAATTTCTGATTTTAGTGAGCCTAGTGTTTTTATTGATTTAGAATCAGATTTTCATGATAACATAGAAACCCAGGAAATTCGATCTCCCCCTCTCTCTTTGGAAAACTTAGATAATTGTCATTTTGAGGATTCCATTGTCTCACATGTTGATTTGTCCAAACCTCCTAGATTTGACGATTTTATTGAGGAGGACAATGTTAGTCATGATGCTTTTCATGCATATTTCCATGATCCTTATTTAGCAAACCAAGTTCTGCAAATAGCCGATAGTTGTATTGCTAGGATTGATTTGAGTAAACCTCCAATTTTTGATGATTATTTAGATGAGGTTATTCATAATCCTTTTTATGCTTATTGTGATCCGTTCTTGGTTGATTTTTCAAAGAATGACAGGTATTCTACATTGCAAATGGAAGAAAAGGGAAGGATTTATGGCCTGAGTTTTAGTGCCTTCATTTTCCACTGTCCCATGAGGACAGTTTTTTCTATTGGATATTTCTCAGTTGTGCTTAACTTTCATATTATTTCTCGCTTTACTAAAATTCATGGTCGAGTGTTTTCTGGGTCTGAAGCTATTTCTCCATTTATTGGCCATGGATTGAGATTTCTGTTGCTACTCTTAGCATTTTTTGTAGAGCTCATGACTCTTCATGATCCTCTTTGTTGATTATATCCGGTAAGCCCCTTCATCTCCTCCCTTGTCCTTATTCTTTCTTTTATGCATGCATTGAGGACACTGCATGAATTAAGTGTGGGGGGGGATGTTGGGCTTAATTGGTGAATTTTGATTGTGACAATAGTTTGATTTTGTGCATATGTCTCTTTGATTGCAAAATGAGAGAAAGAGGGAATTAGGTGTCCTAGCATGCGAAATAATAAAAAATCCCTTTTCAAGGACGGTAATTGGTTTGTATCCGGTGAGAGGGATTGAATTGGAAAATATAAGCGTTATTTCACTTGATGGCTAGATTCCTCTCTGTGTTTTATGGACCCTTTGATCTTTTGGCTAGTAGTTGAGACCAATTTGTTTGTTGGCAAGGCAAGGCATGAAAGTGGAAGTGAATGAAAAAAAGAAAAAAAAAAAAACAAGGAACGAAAAAGAAAGTGGAATTCCTTGGGACTAGACAGGCCTTGTGCCTCATGAAGCGGGGTGACTTGATCAAAATTCCTTGGAAGGAAACTCAAAAAAAACTCTTGCATCAATGTCTCAATGTCTTATGGATATATGCAAAAATCGAAGCTACCAAGTATTTGGGTGTCTGGTGTATGCTCCACCATGTCATTCAGAGAACAGTAGTGGAGTAGAAATAGAGTTTGTGGGTGAGAAAGAAAAAACTTTTGCCTTAATGCCTAAAAAAAAAAAAAAAAAAAAAAAAAGGATGGTCAATAATACTCAATGCCTAAGTCTTTGGTTCCATCGATGCTATGGGGGGTTTACTTGAAGGTGAGTAGTGTTCAAAAAATATAAGGAGATCCTTTGAACTTGATGCATACTTGTTACTTGAATTGATGTGGGGTGATAAAATTCAAGTGTGGGGGAACCTTTGGCTCCTTGATCTTTAGTTGAACACTTTTTGGGATTATGTACACTGTCCTACTTATGCTATGATTAAAATTTGCAGCATTCATTTACAATTGAATTTTGGGTGTATATTCACTGCAAACACCCACGAGACACAACTCGTCCACTAGGGGTAACCTAGGGGTTCAAAGGCTTGTTGTACATGCTAAGTGCAACCGTGATTCCTACGAAAGTGAGTTTGGATTTTCTGCATTCTAGATTAGTTTTTCTTTTGCTTTACTTGAGGACAAGTAACGTTCAAGTGTGGGGGAATCTGATGAGCACATTTATGTGTGAAATCTTAGGGCATAAAATATACATTTTACCATATTGGACAGAGTTACTCGGTGCTTTCTTGTGCTTTTCAGCTTTTAGGTGAATTCTTGTGAAAATGGAGGAGATGATGCTAAGGAAATGTTTTTAAGGTGTTTAAAGGTGTTAATGGCTTGGATGCGTAGCCCATCGAGTCAGCTTCGTAACGGTTTAAACGGCACATGATTCCGAGTTGAAACGAAGAAGTTATGGCCGTTTCGGTAACGAAACACGAAAATGGTCTATAGGGGTTTATTTGTAATTATTGACAGTCGGCTGGGGACAAAGTGAAGCGAAAGTTCAGATTGCAGGGGCTTTAACAAAATAACCAGAAATTATATTTCCTGTACCCGAAAGATTCCATTTGGAGGGCTCTGGACAGTCCAACTTCAACTTGAGATATCTTGGGCTCCCGAACTCCATATTGGATCAAATTTGGGTCTATTTTGGGTGATTTTTTCGCAAGGAACACAATGGTAAGGCCTATATAAGCACCCCATGCTCCACGTTTTCTGAAGGACAGAATGGGTATTTTATTTATTCTTGAAGGAATCCTAGTCATCACCCTTACTCTCTCTCTCCTCCAACTTCTCAAGGGCACTTCTGGAACTCTACTTGGGATAGATTTATTTTGAAAGATATTTTCTCATCTATGGAGGTTGAAAAATCAAAGATGCTTTGATTTTATTGCTTGGAGAAGATATCTACAAAGAAAAGGAAGCACAAGTTAGAATTAGAAATTTATTTTTCTAAAAATAGAAGGTCTATGTAAATAATCTTTTCTTCTTCTTCTTTCTATTTTTTTCTTTTTTTCTTAGGATTCAAGGCATTGTAAAAGAGGAAGGAGAAGAGAATATTCTCTTTTCTTAGGGAATATTTCTCCTACACTTCCCCTTCTCTCTTCTCCTCTCTTCCCCTATAAATACCCCTTGCCCTTTGGGTTGTAAGAAGTTAGTAGTTTTTTAGTTCAGTTTTTTAGTTAGTTTCTAGTTCAATTTTAATTCAGTTTTTTAGTGTAATTTTTACTTCATTCACTTAGTGAAATTTTCTCTTCTTTTCCTATTTTTGGCTTAAGTTCTTAGTTTTGATTTCAAGTTCTTAGTTTTGATTTCATAAGTCTAGTTTAATGATTGTAATAGTTATAGTTTAAAGCTTCCTAGTCTAAGTTCCTATGTTGATGACAAGACATGGAGATTTAGAAGAGGAAGCCATGGTGAGTTTATTCAAGTATTCAAACACATCAAGGTATCTCATTCTCTAAACCCTTAATCTCATTCTCCCTTTCCTCTATCTCTCTCTATCTTCTTCTTCTTCTCCCTCTATTTCTTTTATTTTTTTTATATGGTTGTGGTTTGTGGATGCACTTTTATTCCCTTATTCCTTTTTATGTGGTTATTATGTGTGGCTGTTTTTTTTTATTCCTTTCAATTTGCGTTAGTCTGATAGGTTAGATGCTCATGTGTTAGGACGCCAATTTAATCCCTTAATTTTGTTAGATGCTTATGAGTTAGGATGCATTAATTTTTATTAATTTAATTAGTTGAATTTAACACTTTAATTTGGTTCACTTTGCATTACTTTTAAGTTAGTTAAATAGAGTGGCGTATATCTCCTCGTGTTCGACCCGTAGCTACGATTGACCCGTACGCTTGCGGTATTATTTTAACTCAAACATCAATCACCAAGGTCAGCCCGACCAGCCCTCTATGATTAACTCGTGGGACAATCCCTTTCTTTTCACTTTTCTTTTCTTTTCTTTGGCTTACAGCCCATCTTCACCATTCCGGTGTTCTATTCATTCCTTTTTCTCTTTTATCATTTTTTGATGGTCGCCCCCGCAGGCATCTAACACCAAAACCCCTATTGACAAGGGTGCGTAGCACGGGTGATGAAACTCTAACCCCATGTCTATATGGCATTGTATGAGTCAGGTGGTGTCAACCGCATCCCACACTACGGGCTACCACCGGCCTCATTTCCAAGCCAACTACGGCATCTAGTCTAACATTCACAATCAGCATATAAGAATTCACAGTGTTAATCAACAGACAATCATTATGCAGTGATTTGAGTATCTTGAAATAGAAGTAAGTAACACAGCATTTATAATTTCAATTCATATTAGCCGACATCATATCATAATTACACATACACGAATGATAATATTATTCACTCACCTGAGTTGGGTTCCTCAGTTGCAAACTCAATTTCGAAAGCAGTTTGGTGGTTGTCCTCGAGCGTGGGATCAAGTCCTAAACATAAATCAGATAATGTCTTATTAAGTTTTCAGTCTATCATTGGTAGTCCTAGGGTTAACCTAAACTTACTGGGTTGACCCAATGTTCAGTTGGTTCACACTTGGAATCACTGGGCCTTGCACTGGGCCTTAGGTCATTTCCCGGTGCATGGGCCAGAGTCTGTGGCATAGGGGTAAAATGGTCCTTATCAGTGATTGTACCTAACCCTAGACCAGATCAGGTTTACAGTGCTGTCCACAGCTTGTCTGTGTTGTAGGACCAAGCACAGCAAGGTTTCCTTCACCTACGGGGCCCACTTGGGTTCCAAAGTACCTTCCCATCAAGGATAGATGTGGGGACGGGCTTTTTGGTCATTTCCCAACCTCCCACAGTGTCATAGGGCCAATGGGTGAAGTTCCCAAAGCCAGATCACCATGTCAGCAAATTTCTATTGACTGGGCGATGGCTCTGGGCGTTGGGTGCATCGCCCAGTGCTCTCAAATCGGCATTGGGTTGAGTTCCCAAGGCTGGGCTTTTTAGGCTAGGCTCAATCTTGATCCTTTGCATGTTAGGGCGGTTAGGTAGCCCCTGGGATGGTCTACCTAATGGTCCAGTTGTATCTTCCATCAGATCCACCATCAGGCTGCGAATGGCTGCCCAGACAACCCAGTAAATAGTGTCATAGGGTTTTCTTCAAGCTTGGATCTCAATCTCAGCCATATGTAGGGCTGGAAATGGTTGTAAAACACTGGTTCAAGGCTGCAACCACCTAGGGTTTGGTCTCTGCAGCCTTGGCTTGGACCTAGGTTCCAAATCATAGAGCAACAGGGCAAACTGGCAGTGCATCTGTGCACAACCAGGTTTTGGCCCAAAGAACAGCACAACAGTCTATTAAAATCACTCATAGATCACAGATCTTCCATGCACAAGGCTAGCATGGTAGATCTGGAGCTGTTTAGGGCTGCCCAGGGAGCAAAAACATTTCAAACATGGGGAAGAGATGGGGACAGTAGGTTTAAATAGGTGTAAATATACCTGAACAAGCTTGAGAGAGCTCGAACCAGGTTGGGTGTAGGGCTGCAGCAGCTCCCTTTCCTTCTTCTTCCTTCTTCCTTCTCCTTCTTCTCCTTTTTCTCTTTTCTTCCCTCTCTTTTCTCCCACGGATTTCAGAACTGCCAAGGGCTCTAAAATGAGCCCAAGGCCACCTATTTATAGGCTCAGCCCTCACTGAGGCTTGTTTACCTATGAAGGCCTCTTTTGAAAATCAATTTTTAAACTGATTCTGACTGATTCTGGGTACACTGGTGGGGTCCATAGTGAACTAAGGGTATGAGGTGGTACCTCAAACTTCCCTCTATCAGTGGAGGGTGCCCATGTCCATCTTGGGTGGTCTTCACAATTAAAATCCAATAAAATATTCAGAAACACCCACTGGGTGATGTCACTGGGCCTTGCTGCATCACCCAGTGCCATCGCCCAGAGAATTCTAGCAAGCTGAAATTCAATGGGGCTTGCACAAGGGTTTGACCCTTAGTCAGGGCATTGTCCCCATAGGCTTTCTATGGGTTTTTGCACATTTTTACAAAGGTAGGTACCACCTTTATATGGAGGAGAGTGATTACCTGGGATCCAGACCATACATCAGGCTATGCGCTGCACAGTTGCAGGTGTCTGCTATCCATCTTCTGATAGGCATAAAGGATGACATGCACAAGGTTTGCTCATTAATTCCATACACTGGAGTGATGCTCCACAGTGTTCCTGATTTCCTGGTCAGGGGTTCCTGCCCTTTAATCAAAAATCCAACTAGTCAGAAGCAGGGTTTGACAACCCTCGCCTCAATGGTTGAATGCACGTCAGATATCCAAATCAGACCTTTTCTGGTGGACAAAAGATGTGAGTCGGCATATGAAGAATTAGTGAATGTCTTGACAACTAACGAAAAAATATGGTTCATACCCATATTGACTTCATCAGGGAAAGGAGGTATCTTGAACAATTCACTGTGTGTGAAAAGAAGCGGCTACGAAAGTACGCCACGTAATTCATGCTCCAAGGAGACTTGTTGTACAAGAGATCTTATGATGGCATACAACAGCTCTATATAGATGAGGAACAAGCTAAAACAATCATGAAGGAAATCCATCAGGGAATTTACGGACTGCATATGAATGCCAGAATGCTTGCCTCCTGAGATTGGGGTATTATTGGGCAACCATGGAAGATTGTGCCATGTTCATGGAAAGATGTCACAAGTGCCAGATATTTGGCAACATTATTCACATTCCTCACACGGAACTCCATTCATTGAACGCTCATTGGCCATTCTCCACATGGGGCATCGACATCATAGGGAAGGTGATGCCAAAAGCATCCAACGGACATGAATTCATCCTCGTCGCCAGAGATTATTTCACTAAATGGGTGGAAGCACAATCTTACGCCGTCTTAACGACTACGAAGGTAACAAAGTTCATCAAGGAAAATATCATATGCAGATACGGAGTGCCATAAGCCCTCATATCCGATCAGGCAGCACATTTCTTAGGAAAAATAGATAAGTTTTATGCCAAGTTTGGTATCAAGAGGCACCGGTGTACAACATACAGACCACAGACTAACGGAGCAATGGAAGCACTCAACAAAAATGTCAAAGTCATATTGCAAAAAATGGTTGATACTTATAGAGATTGGGCAGACAAGCTCCCATATGCGTTATGGGCTTATCGAAAGTCCATTCGAACTTCTATAGGGGCAACTCCTTTTTCATTGCTCTATGGAATGGAGGCAGTATTACCCGTAGAAATCCAAGTATTATCCCTCAGAGTATTGATGGACTGCAAATTACCCGAAAGAGAATGGATGCAGGAAAGGCATGATGAGTTCAACCTGCTAGATGAGAAAAGGATGAAAGCCATGGATCACCTTAAAAAGTACCAACTCAAAATGGCGAGGGCCTTCAACAAAGGAGTTCGCCCGCGGAACATCGAAGAAGGAGATTTGGTTCTTCGAGAATAAAGAGCACCTGTCCATGACCCAAGGGGCAAGTTCAGGCCGAATTGGAGTAGACCTTATCAAGTAAAGGAAATCTTAATCGGGAAAGTTGTTCGACTCGTGGATTTTGATGGAGAAGACGTTAAGGGTCTTGTCAACATGGACTAACTCAAAAAATATTTCGTGTAGCCGTCAGGTCTACATGAACTACGTTTGACCTGATTCCTTTTCAAAGGATACGTAGGCAACTTGGAATGCTCAAGTACGGTCACAACAACCCTTCACCAGGGGCATATTCCTAAATCCGCCACCCGATCATCTCCATCACCCATCCAAAAAAAATCTCGCCGTCCAACAAAAATCTGCCATCTGGCATCTTCTCATGTGTTACTAATAGGCGCTAACTATCCCTTGAATCCAAAAATATTTTAAAAAAAAGTAAAAAAAAAAAAAAGAAATCTTTTCCAGTTTACTAAAAAGTTCTTTGGTTGAGTACAAGCAAGATGCATCCCCCAAAGAGGGCAACTCTCGATGAGACTCTACGTAAATGGACCATTGACATGAGTTCAAACGATCCAACCTCTTTGGAAATGGGCATCTACCGATCCTTGGAAGGATTATGTATGTGGAGATCCATCATGACATGCTTCGGCGGGTATACCAATGTTGGGATCCAGAACTGCACGCTTTAATTAAAGAGTTTCGAGCTTGCATGCTCTCACCGTCATCAGGAAGACTTTTCCATCCCCCTCTATGCAACAGCCATGAAGAAGTTTGTTTGCACAAAATAATAATATGGAAGTTAAGCACAAATGATAAATACCCAACAGGAAAATTTGTCCTCATGGGATAGTGGAAAATGAAAGCATTAAAACTCAGGCCATAAATCTTTCCATTCCCTCCCATGGTGAATACAGAATGCATGTCATTATCGCAAAAACCAACCAAGAATGGATCGCAGTAAGTATCAAAAGGATCATGAATATCAGTAACATCATCAAGATAATCATAAAAAAATGGGAGGTTTACTCAAATCAATCCTAGCAATAAAACTATCCGCCCTTTGTATAACTTGGTTTGCCAAATAAGGATCACGATAATATGCTTGAAGAGCATCATGACTAACATTGTCCTCCTCAATAAAATCATCATACCTAGGAGGTTTGGACAAATCAACATGTGAGACAAAACAATCCTTAGTATGACAATCATCTGGGTTTTCCAAAGAAAGAGAGGGGGATCGAATTTCCTGGGTTTCTATGCTATCATAAAAATCTGATTCTAAATCAATAGAAACACTAGGCTTACTAAAATCAAAAATTTCAGGCAAAAATTGGACCTCCCCAGGTGGCTCATCAAACTTCGCTTTACTAGCATCTTCAGGAGACTCAATCTCAACAAATAAATCATCATGAAAATCATCTTGTTGGGGGTGACTCTCATTAACTTCAAACTGAGGTGGTGGAATTTCAACATCATTAAATTGGGGATGGGGCGGTTCATTCTGAACTAGAATCTTATAACATGGATTAGGTTCAGGTTGACTAGGTAATATACCCGTTTCCTCCTCTGCATCATGGTGATCAGTTGAGAGAGTTGCTTCTCCATGTTATTACTACTTTTTATGAATAGGGCCATGCTTTTCTCTAGCTTACTTATTCTTGTTGCTTCTCCTGTATTGGTAAACCCTAGGGGTTGCTAATAAGGTGCAAGGAGAGGTGGCTTATTGTGAGTCAATGGAGGGTTGGGCATTGGAAGACCAAACTGACCATGATATTGGAAATTGGGTGGTCCAGCTTATTGCATTAATCCCACGAGAAATTGGGATGATCACTCCACCCCTGATTGTAAGTGCCAAAAGAATTATATTGAAATAGAGGACTCACATTTTCATCCCCATAGCTACCCCCATAAAGATTAGGGCATCCTTCCATAACATGGATAGTCTGGGGATGTGATCAATCAAAATTTTCTGAAAGCCTATAGTTGGGTTGGGGAACAAAATTATACTGGGGTGGTGCAAAGTTGTTCTCTAACTCACTACTTTTGGCTGCCCTAGCCTGTTTAAACCTTTCCCCCAAAGTCATGGTTGCCTTAGCATGGTTCCACCTTTCCCCTAAAGTCATAGGTGGAAGTGTATCTCCCATTATTCTAAATGTCCATAAACTAACCACCTATCCAACATTGAGGTCTCCCTAAAACATTTTTTTTTAGAGGAAAAGGAAAAAGAAAAGAAAATAAAGCACTCCAAATTACTTAAAAATAAGAAAACAAAGTGGACAATAATCTTCCAGGCAACGGCGCCAAAAACTTGTTTGCACAAAATAATAACCGCAAGCGTATGGATCAATCGTAGCTATGGGTCGAACTCAAGAAGATATACGCCACCCTATTTTACTCACTTTAAAGCAATGCAAAGTGAATCAAATTAAAGTATTAAATTAAACTAGTTAAACTAACGAAAATTAACGCATCCTAACTCACAAGCATCTAGCGAATTGAATTGGCGTCCTAACACACAAGCATCTAACCTATCAATACTAACGTGGATTCGAAGGAATAAATTGCAGCCACACATCACAACCACATAAAAAAAACAAAAGAAAGAGATTAGAGAGGGAGAATGAGACTAAGAGATTAGAGATGTAAAACCCGAAGGGGCTTGAACCGGATTGAAATTGCTTGCTTCTCACACTTGAAATGGTGCTACCAAATCTGAAATTAAAACAAAAATAATTAAATTAAAATCCTACCATAGTGCATAATGATAATAGTAACTAAAAAATAAAATCCTAAAAGTATGATTGAATTAGAGAGGTAGAGAATGAGAAATAATAAAGAGTAGATAATGAAAATTCCTACTAGAATGGTTGGATTAATGGAGATGAGAATACTAATAAAATAAAATTAATAGAAGAAGAAAGAGGTAAAGACTAAGAAGAAGAAAGAGGTAAAGAATAAGAAGAAGAAATTAGAAACTAGAAGAATTAAGAGGTTAAGAAGAAGAATATAAAAATAAAAATAAGAAATTGATACTCCCTTCTACCAAAGTTGAAAGTGCATGAACTAATTAGGCTTTGCATTAATATAGTTGAAGAAGCTTGAACACTTGAATAATCCTACCATGGCTTCCTCTTTCAAATCTCCAAGTCTTGTCATCAACTTAGGAACTTAGACTAAAAAGCTTTAAAACTAAACTAGAATTAATATATTACAATCAAATTGAAGACATAAATTGAAAGTAAAGCTTGAATTAAACCTATAACAACCAATAAACTAAGCTCATGAAATCAAAACTAAGAATTAGAAAGCCAAAAATCACAAATTAGAAGAAGAATAAGAAGAAGATTTCACTAAGCAATTGAACCAAAAATCGCATAAAAATTAAACTAAAAATAAACTAGAACTAACACTCTTACAACCCAAGAGCAAGGGTTATTTATAGGAGAAGGAGAAAAGAAGAGAGAAGAGGTAGGAGAAATATTCTCTTCTCCTTCCTTTACAAAAAGCTTGAATCCCAAGAAAAAAGAGAAAAATAGAAAGTGGAAGAGATAAAAATCTTAGCTACATAAACTTTCTATTTTTCAAAAAGTGGACTTTCTTATTCTATTCTGTGCTTCCTTTTCTTTGCAGGAGTCTTCTCCAAGTAATGTGATCAAGGCATCTTTGACTTTTCAACCTTCTAAGGATGAGAGAATATTCTCCCAAAAGATATCCTTCCATAGTAAAATTCCTATAATGCCTCTTGAAAATTTGGAGGAGAGAGAGGGTAAGGGTGATGACTAGGATTTCCTTCAAGAATTAATTAAATCTCCATTCTGTCCTTCAAAAAGCATGGAGCATGGGATACTTATATAGGCCTCACTGTTGCATTCCTTGTGAAAAATCACCCAAAATAGATCCAAATTTTGTCTAATTTGGAGTTCGGGAGCCCAAGATATCTCAAGTTGAAGTTGGACTGCTCCAGGGCCTTCCAAATGAAATCTTTCGGCTAACAAAAAAGATAACTTCTGATTATTGCAATACAGCCCCTCAAATCCAAACTTCCGCTTTACTTTGTTCCTGGTCAATTTTTTATAATTACAAACAAACCCCTATCATAAAAATTGAAAACATTGGCATGCCATTTTCGTGCGTCATTACGGAAACGGCCGTAATTTCTTCGTTTCAACTCGAAATCAAGTGCCGTTTGAACCGTTGCGAAGCTGACTCGATGGGCCTCGCATCCATACTATTAATACCTCAAAATTATGCTAAGGGGCCCACTGTACTCACGTTCAAATTTAACTGATTGATGTGATTCTTTCAGTGCTCAATCCAAACTTTATTTTCTCGACTCCTGGACACTTTCGACTACTGCCAAACACCACGAAACAGCTTAAAAATGGCTCCTTAGCATCATTTGCTCTATTTTCACAAGAATTCACCTAAAACCTGAAAACACAAACAAAAACCTCGAGTAGCTCCGTTCCAAGTATAAAAATGAATGCTTTATGGCCCTAAGATTTCGCACATAAATGTGCTCATCAAAGTTCTACAAGATTTCTTCGGATGGACCAAAAAGGAAGCCAAAAAGGTCATGGAATATGGTAGAGTTGACATTATAAAAGTAGCAGAAAAGCGTCAAAGAAGCTCGACAAGAGAACAGAAGGTAAGCATATTTATTTTGCATGATTGGGAGATACTGGCTACGCACCCTGAGAAAAAGTGTTCTCCCTATAATGTGGCCAACGTTTTTCAGTAGCTTCCAGAAGGATGTGATACCACCCCTACAGTGCTAGCTGAGACTTTCAAAGGTCTGGACGACATGAGTGCTTCCCAAAAACATAGCACAAATTATTATGCAGGATCGCCTGCAATTTTGCAAATGTGGTTACTGGAGAGGCTACGATTGGTCCAACCAATACCCGAGGCTATGCTGTACCTGAAACATTTTCAAATCCAAAGAGAAATGAGAGAGTTTCATGCGATTAAGGATTGGAGGAAATATTTGGAAGAAAGAATGGACGAGAAGATTCAGTGGAATTGCCATTGGTGGAATACAGAGGCCCCGATCTTCAAGATCCAGGATTGTGATTATGTGTGGTTGATGGGTTTGACCCATACCACCTTCTATTTGCCTCATCTTGTACCCATGCAGCGTCATTTAACTCCTAAAGCATCAATGGTGAAGGTTCGACCACCAAAAGAGCTAATGCCGAAGATCATGAATCTACTAGATGAATTGTGGATGAAACATGTAATTACGGGGTGATCTTATTGAACTATGTATCAATTCCATTACTCTCTTTTTGTTCTATTGCTTTACCATTCCCATGCATATAACAATCAGGGATTAAATGAAAAAGTTGCGAATTTTGAAGAGAATGTGAATTTTGAAGAAGGGCTTCATTTGCGAGAGAAACAATTGTACACCAAGTTCAGCAAATGTGAATTTTGGTTGCTACAAGTGACGTTCTTAGGGCATCTAGTTTCCGCCAAGGGTATGAAATAAACCCCAGCAAGGTGAAGTCGATGGTTGATTGGGAGACACCCAAGAATGTAGCAGACATTTGCAGTTTCCTGGGCTTAGCCGGTTACTATAGAAGATTCATTAAGAATTTCTCAAGAATTTTAACTCCCATGACTAGATTGACTCGAAAGGGAGCGAAGTTTGAGTGTCCTAATGATTGTGAGAAGAGCTTCTAGGAGTTGAAGCAATGGTTGATTTCCGCTCCAATGCTCACCATTCCTAATGGTACTAGAGGGATGGTAGTTTACAGCGATGCATCAAAGATGGGCCTTGGCTGTGTACTAATACAAGACGGAAAGGCAGTAGCCTACACTTCACGACAACCGAAAGATTATGAAAAGAATTACCTAACTCGTGATCTAGAACTTACAGCTGTAGTCTTCACCTTGAAAATCTGGAGGCACTATCTGTACGGAGAAAAGAGCGAGATCTACAGTGACCATAAGAGCCTCAAGTACTTTTTCACCCAAAAGGAGCTTAACATGAGACAGAGGCGATGGTTGGAGCTGATGAAAGATTATGATTCCACTATCCACAATCATCCGAGTAAGGCAAATGTAGTAGTGGATGTACTAAGCCAAAAATCTCAGACCTTATCGCTAGCATTGCTGGCTGTCAGTGAGAAACTCACTGAAGAAGCAAGAAAGATGGACCTAAAGTTATTGGTAGAGGGTGTTACCCTATCCTTAGCAGCCTTATCAGTACAGTCAACACTAGTGGGAAGGATCCGAGCAGCCCAGGCATTCGTCAAAGGTTTTCAAGAAATTATTGAAGCTATTTGAGAAGACACACAACGGGAACTAGACCTTACATTGATCGAAGATGGCATCCTCCTGTTTAGAGATCGGTTATATGTTCCTAAGGAGGAGCAGCTGCCAAAAGACATTCTAGTAGAAGCCCATAACTCTCCCTATTTAATCCATCTAAGTAGCACAAAGATGTACCAAGATTTGAAGGGGCACTACTGATGGAGCGGAATGAAGAAAGATGTGGCTGAGTTTGTGGCAAAGTGCCTTACCTGTCAACAAGTGAAAGCTGATAGGCAGCAACCACATGGTCTACTGCAATCCCTACCTATTTCTGAGTGGAAATGGGAGCATCTTACTATGGACTTTGTCACCGGGCTACCCCGTACACCTAGAGGTATCGATGCCATATTGGTGGTCATAGACAGATTGACAAAGATAGCCCACTTCATTCCTATAAAGGTCATGTACTTGATGGACAGGTTGGCTCGATTATACATCGACAATGTGGTTTGCCTGTAGGGAGTACCTGTCAGCCTCATTTTCGATAGGGATCCCAGGTTTACTTCAAAATTTTGGGGTAGCTTTCAGAAGGCCATGGGGACCTTGTTGAGCTTCAGCACTGCGTTCCATCCTCAGACGGATGGACAGTCGGACAGAACCATACAGACATTGGAGGATATACTCCATGTCTGTGCCATAAACATGCAAGGCAGTTGGGATGAGCACCTCTCGCTCATCGAGTTCACGTATAATAATAGCTATCTGGCTACTATTGGTATGACACCGTTCGAAGCCCAATACGGGAAGAAATATGCAACACCATTATAATGGTATGAAGTTGGAGAGTGTCACCTTCTGGGACCCGAATTGATTTAGGCAACTTGTGAGAAGGTTGGTCTGATTAGAGAATGAATCAAGGCTGCCCAATCCAGACAGAAAGTGTTACGCGAACCTAAGGCGCAAGGACTTATAATTCACTGTTGGGGACAAGGTGTTTCTCAAGGTATCTCCCACCAAGGGGGTGATACGATTCAGCAAGAAAGGGAAACTGAGTCCATGGTTTATTAGCCCATATGAGATTCTTGCAAAGATCAGGCTAGTAGCATACTGATTAGCTCTTCCTCCTTCCTTGGTGGGTGTACATGATGTGTTCCATGTCTCTATGTTGCGAAAGTATGTTCATGCTCCATGCCACATTCTATAACAAGAACCACCGGAGCTCGCATCCGACATGACATACCTGGAACAAGCCGAAAGGATATTGGACAATAAGGTACTTCACCTCCGCAATCGCCCCCTCTCTTATCTGAAGATTAAGTGGTGCAATCACCCAGTTGAGAAGGCATCCTGAAAATCTGAAGTAGAAATATGGGCAAAGTATCCCTCCTTTCTTGATTTACAAGGTATGTCAAATTTCGAGGATGAAATTTCTTGTAAGGTGTGGGGAATGTTATAACCGCACACCCTAATATAAAATTGTAATGTTGTGCCACGTAGGCGAGGCAGTAGTGTACGGCGGTGAATTATTTGCGATGGTCGTCAAGCCAACTCATAAGATCGTCGATCGAAGCATCGGACTCCCGGTTGAAGAAAGATTCCTTAACTGAGATTGGGGAAGGTTCGTGAATGGTGATTTCCTAGATTGCCCTCCTAACACTAGTCCCAAAAGCGAAAAGGATCGCAAGGAGAACCCAGTGGCCGCTTGCATCAACAAGTGATGCCTCTATGCCGTGTGCATTGATAAGAGACTGTTGTTCGGGGTCCGGGAATTGAGTCTTGATGAAAGGTGAGTAAATACCATAAGCATAGTCCTTACCCTAACACTCATGTAGTCAGACCCTCCTCGAAGCCCTTGAAGTGCGGGTCAAAGCCCGTGGCATTTCTTGGTTGATTCAGCCCTTATAGCAGGAACGGATCCACGAACGGACCCACTGCTGTGAGTCCGTTCGATCATTCATTCACGCTGTCATGCCTGTTTTGTGTGTCTCCATGTGTGGGGCCCATATACCCGTACCCCAAAAATCATGGCTATGCCCCTAGGCATGATGGACCCCAACCCTACCTATCCCATTCCTTGTTGGACCTGTTAAGTGGGCCATGTGACCTAAAATGGAATTTAAATAGGTTTTGGGAGTTGAGTACATAGCCAAATAGACCCTAACTTAATCCTCACTATAAATAGAGGGTTGGGCCTTTATTGGTCATTTACTACCCTACAACCACCAAAAACGTGGGAGAAGGAGAGTGGAAGAGGACCTTGAAGGGAGCTTGGTGGAGAGCATTGAAGTGGAGCTCATCCATTGGGGATTTCACCTACCATCTTAGGTAAGCTATCTCCCTCTCTTTTCCTTACTTATTTGGGCTCTAGGATCCTTCTTGGATCGATTTCAACCTAGGGTTTCACTTGGAACCCAAATTGAGACTATGGCCATGTTTGGAACTCCATTAACGGAGTTTCCTACAGTAGATTCGACCTTGGGAGCCCCCCTTTCAACCTAGTTGTTGTCCTATAGCTCCCTCCTAGATTGGGATCATGGGAGATGGATTCCTTGTAAAACCTTAAACCCATGAATGTTAGGTGACATTGTGACCCTAGGAAGGCTTAGGATACCCTCTCCTAGCCCTTGTGGCTGATGAATCCCAAGGAAAAAGGCTAGGAGATAAAGATCTACGAAATGCTTATGTTACCTCGAAAGGATCAACGAACAAAACTAGGTATCGTGCTTCCATTTGCAGATCCGTTCCATATAAATTAGGCGTCATAACCGGATGGAACAATCAACGGATCCAATGGTAGGTTCCGTCTATGGTTCTGTGCCCCTCGATAAAACCTCAGTACTAGGCAGAACAACGAACAGAACCATAGGATTGATTCCATCCCTGGTTCCATTCCCCTCGATAAAATCTCAGTGATGGACGGAAGAACAACCGGACCCAATGGTAGGTTCCATCCGTAGTTCCATTTCACCTATTTCAACTTGGATGCCTAGGCGGATCCAGGGATGGACTCACCCTACTGCCTCCGCCCCTGAGTCCATTCATGATGTGTTATCAATGACCAACATTTACTTTGCAGGACTTCCCTTGGGGCCCCTTCTACATCTTCTAACCATGTTCATGCATCCCTAGGTGATCTAATTAATATGGAGGAGTGTGTATCAAAGCAATCCTTAGCAATCGCACCAAACGTTACGTGGACTACAAGTGAGTGGGTTTGGGCTTTGTTTGGGTTTGCCTACGTATCTATACATGTATATATTGTTAATTGCATCATTATGATCATGTTTGCATTATTGCATCTATTTCTATTTGATACTGATGATATGGATTATGATGTGGGCTGTGTTGGGTTATGGTGTCGAGAAGTACCGGTACCAAAATCCTAGATTATCTGAGCTAGTAACTTCCATGTCATTTTGCCTGTATGCGTCGTGTTGTGCTAGTACCCGAGTGTTAGATGGAATGGGATGTTGATATATCTGGATTACCTCTCAACACGATAGGATCTATGTAGTATATCTGTGGTTAGGTACAGTTTCCTATGCTACAACCCTTACCAACAGGGGTTTAGGTGTTGGGTAACCAGAGCACCTGATACCTGTGGAGAGTTAGAGTGGCCAACTCAAGGGTAGTAATGGTTATTGGGGTCTGCCTCTAGGTGGTGATGACTACGATCGGTGCGGGCTCCAATGTAGTAATTGAGGTTGCATTGTGGCATCGAAAGGAAGGACCCACAGTGTAATCCCAAATTATCATAGTAGCATATACCTATTGACCTAGTATTGTGTGCTAGGTGGTAAATGAATTAATAATGGAATGTATCATGGATTATTGTGTTGTTGTGTGTATGTGCATCCCCATCCCCTCACTGGCTCAGTGGAGCTAACCCTTGTGTATACATTCTTTTTAGATGATGATACAGGTAATGACTATCTTACTGGTCTCGAGATTGAACCCTTGGGATATGATGATAGCGGGACTGGGGATCTGGAGGCTGTGATCGAGGAGCACGGCGATGGATGCCTGTGTGATGATTGTGTCTATGGGCCTTGGTAATACTTTCGATGTAGTCCCTTTTTATTAACTTTTAGGCCTCATGCCTTGTATAAACATTCATTGTTATATAATATTTTGAGCAGTTATGTCATGGTCAGTCGGTAATGGTAACAAAACTTTATTATGTATCATTAGCCGGTTGAACATATTGTAACTACTACCTTTAAACACTTCCGCTTATACATTTTACATTTGGAAATGTAATATTTATTTCCTTTCTGCACTTTGATATTAATGAGACATTGATGTTAGTTTAGGACTCTGGATTGGGATACTGTATCTATGATCCTGGTATCTTAGTGGGATGACATGTATCATCCCAGTCACCCCTTTATTTATTATTGTATTCCTTATCGAGATAGGGGCGTAACAATAAGTGGATAGTGATGGAGGGTTCATCGGAGTCCCATTGGGAGAAGTCTGACAGTTCTAGGGAATTGAATGCTTGTGTCGTATCCAGTTGAAATCTTGGGTTAACTAACACTAATAGGTTTGGCATCTCAGGTAATGCCTCAAATAATGTCAAGTCAGTGTGGTGCAAGCCATGGGAGAAATAGATAGATTGGGTGTTTCTGCCCAACTGTTCACCTTAACAACCAAGTAAGTTCTCCAGGTGTTTGTGGAGATGCGGAGGTTGTGGGTGTTGATCATGCATTAGAACATGGTGAATTTAGCTTAAGGCAATGGCCAGATAAACCAGACCGATCTATTGACATCTCAAGAGTGCTTGCACATGCACAAGGCGTTGTTCATAATAGGCAACCCCCACGACCATCCTCACCCCTGTCCTACAAATCTAGTCCCTGCCGATCTTTCATTATAACCCTCCTCGGCGTTATAAACCACTTGACCGATGAAGATGACAATGCAAAAGAAGAAGAGATTGTTCCCTATAGAGAGACAATGAGAAAGAAACAACGCAGAAATGTTCGAGGAAGCAGTGTTTTACTGCAGAAAGAGATGGCAAATCTTTGACGAACTGGCCTGATCAAGCAATGGATGAAGAAGAAGGTAAGCAAGAAGGTCGTAGTCCGTCAAAAGTCATCGGCCTTGGATTTCGATTTCAAACCACCAAAATTTCCAAGCAATCGTTCTATGTTCAATTCTATTTCAAGCTCCTCATGCTTCTAGCAACGAAGGTGGCTTTTCTTCTGCTACAACCGAGTCAATTTATGGAGCAAGATCAAGTTCCTCAAGTTTGAAACCTGTTCAAATTGTGGTTCCTATACCTTAGCAGAAGCCGAAGCAAGGAGGTGGTTCCAATAGAAATGGGATTTGCAGGGTAGGATGGGGGAGGTTGTCAAGTAGCAACAAGGGTGGGGTAGGGGTGTGATCAGAAGTGGAGAATCCTGGATGGTTCACTGCATTTGATAGAAGAAGAAGCGGTTAGGAGGGGTAATTTGGCCATTTTAAAATAGCAAGGGAGAAGTATTGCTAAAGTTCACTTTTTTGGGATAATCAAAGGTAGAACTTCTGACATGGGAGTTTGAATAAATAGAGTGTAAGTTCAAGGGAGTGATAAATAAAACAGCTGCAATGATATGACTTCCTCTTAAAGTCCTCTACATCTCTCATCAAGCTGACTATCACACAGCTCCTGTATTGATGTCTCTGGTAATGATCCTAGGATTATGTTGTCAGACTCTGACTGTCTACAGTACACACATCTGCTACTTTTTAGCTCTATCAACTGTGACCTCAGAGCAGTAATCTCCACCTCCAGACTGTTGTACATGTCACCTCTCCAGTTCCTCAACAATAACTGAGGACTCTTTCAGCTGAGCTCTCAAGGAATGAATGATCTCTCTAGCTTATGTGAGATCTCTAGATTCTTTTGATATCTATCCCTCCAATCTCAACTCATCAAGTATTGTTGTCAGCTCTCCTCTTTAGTCAACATCTGTATCATCTACCTCATCATCCAACTTTGTGTGTACTATCAACTGCTCTGTGCTCTCATCAAAACCCATACACACTAGCATATCCACCTCTGTCTCTATCTGACAAGAAGAACCTAGATACATCTGAAGCTGACACATCTCCATAAAGGCTCTGTAGTCTCTCCCACATAGCCTTTCTTATATTGTAGCCACTAACTCTAACTCTCACGCTATCATCTAGTCCATCCATGATTGCTCTGCTTGACCAAGACTCAGACTTGGGAGTCCATCTTTCCACTAACCACTGCATCCCACACATAATACCTTAATCTTCTAGAACACAAAATTTGTGCCATCAAATACTGGTGCTCCAGAAACAAAAAATCAGGTAGGTCCACTAAGCGTGTCAACTGTTGTCATCCTCTCAATTCCAAAAACCCGAAGTTGTTAGACTTCTTCCCTAGGGTACCAATGCTTTAATACCAATTGTTGTTCCCAAGTTGACATGAGGAGATGAATCAGTGGACTCTAAAAATTCTTTCCTTCAATAGTTCCACTCTCAATTCATCTGTTGAGATCCCTTGGAATCAATACTAACAAAGACATAGTCTTCTCAAATACACAGGCACACACACACACACTGACTGGCACCCCTGACCAAGGCACACTCAATCACAATCATAGACTCTACTGCCTAAAGCTAATGAACATAATGTTGCCGAGAGCTTATCCTTACACTCTGCACCTCTCTATCAATCACACAACCTTAAACATAGCGGTTGACCCTCACTGTTGGCACAGAAAATCATACATAGTTGTGTACACAACTCAACATGATTGTTAAAGGCTCTACCAAGGGTATGTACATCCATCCTACAACAGAGCACTCCAATATCCAACATGCATACAAAAATAATTGGCATCTACCAATTGCCTTAGTCATCAGCCTCGGCCAGCCATGAGGTCATGCGTGCGCAGGGCTGGGGGTCTGTTGTGGGCACACTCGCACAACCTGCAGCCATGGCCATACCATGTTGTGGGCGTGGCCGCAACACCTTGCCAGTCACACTACCCTGCACACTGTTTCCACCCTGTTGCTACATTGCTACCACTTGGAGTTTCTCAACCACGTAGCCTGTCACTACACAGCCATGTTGTACTTCCACATGGCATTGTGGGTTCTCCCACCATGTGGGCCCACCTCACTTTCTCTACCCTCTTTCTCTCTCCTCATTCTCTCTCATCATTTTGCTTCTAAACTGCATGACTAAACGAAAACACTGAAATAAAGTGTCCCATGTTGCCACAAAGGCTCGGATACTGAAATGCCCCTGTAATGCTATAAATGATAGAATTGTCTCTATGTACACTGTCAAACCCCAGTAATATTGTCACTACCAATGTGGATATTGTAATAACTACTGGGGATGTCCGGAACACTGTCCAATCACTGCCTACACTCCATATAACATTGTGATCCTTGCAACATCACTATAGGTATTTGTAGGTGTCTTGCTATACCAGTACACTGTTGTACAAGATCAGCACTTACGTTGACAACAACCAACAAACATACATTGTGATGACAACAAGCATACAAATACTGCCATCTGCACTGTGTGTCCAACAGACTTGTATCCAAGATGAGCTAACAAGTAAAACTAGTAGTCACCTTTAGACTTATTCGCATCAATTGGGTGGGACCCAATTCCACCCCTCTTGGCACTCTGTTACTCCGAATAAGCAAAAAGGCTCACTGAGGACGTGTGTTTTAATGGACCCAAATTCTCTTGGACCAATAAACAAAAACCCCCAAACTTATCAAGGAATGCCCTGACCAAGGTCTAGCTCAACCTTCTTGGTTTTTCATGTTCCCCGAGGCCTCAATTACCAAACTGTCTGCTCTCGGCTCTGACCATAACCCACTCCTCCTCTCAACCTCAAGGTCTAGACCTCGATATAGAAAAATCTTTCACTTCCAAGATGCTTGGACTTTTCATCCTGAATTCAAAAATTTCTGTGATAACATGTGGAACTATTCCCACCAGGACCAAATTATTACAAAACTTGCTTCCTTGGCTAATTCTCTGAGAATTTGGAACAAAAACACTTTTGGTCACATTTCTAACCTTAAATCTCAACTCTTTGATCAATTCCAGGCTAGCTCTGAAAAGTGTAACCCTAATTTTGAACTGCTTTGTAAGATCCAGAAGCAGGCCGGGTAGATTTTTTACGCTGAAGAAGCGTTTTGGATTCAAAAATCACGACATCTTTATATCAAGGACGGAGATCAAAATACTAAATTTTATCATGTTGTGGCAAAGACAAACCTCAGAAAAAGAAGAATCAATTTTATTTTTGATTCCTTGGGAAATAAGGTGGAGGACCCTAAAGCCATTGCTCATTCTTTTGCTTCCCACCTGAAGGATATATTCACCACCTCCAACCCCCTGGATGCCAATTTTATTGAATGCTTATTCCCCCATGTTATCTCCTTGGCTGATTCTGATAGTCTTTGCTCACTTCCTTTATTGGAGGAGATCAAGAATGTCGTTTTCTCCTTGGGGCCTTTGAAAGCACCCGGAATTGATGGTTTTTCAGACTATTTTTTTTTTCAAAAATGTTGGGATCTTGTAAGCCCTGATCTATTGAGATTGGTTCTTTTTTTTTTTAATGATGGCTCCATCCCTCCAGGTCTCAACCATACTCTCATCTGTTTGATCCCCAAGAAGGATACCGCTGCTTCGGTTGAAGAATTTTGGCCTATCAGCCTTTGTAATGTTGCGTATAAAATAATTTCCAAATTGACGGCTAATAGACTCAAAGGCCACTTAAACTTGATTATTTCACCCTTTCAAGCTGCTTTTGTGCCTGGTAGACAAATTATTGACAATGTTGTTGTGGCACAGGAAATCTTTCACTTTCTTAATCACACCAAAGGTAAGAAGAAATTTGCTGCTATTAAAATTGACATGTCAAAGGCATACGATCGTATCGAGTGGAGTTTGATAACTTCCCTGTTTAAATTTCTGGGTTTTGGTGAGAAATGGGTTTCCTTGATTAACAATCTAATTACATCTATCAGCTTTTCTATTAAGCTAGATGGAAGTCCTTTTGACAACTTCAGAGCCTCGAGAGGAATTCGACAGGGATGCCCTCGTAGTCCCTATTTATTTATTGTTGCTATGGAAGCTCTCTCTAGATTACTCACCACTTATCGAGATCTTAACTTGTTCCAAGGAATCAAGATATCTAGGTTAGTGCCTGAAATATCCCATTTATTTTTTGCTAATGATATCTTCATCTTTTGTCATGCTGAGCAGGAAGACCGCTTGACTATCAAAACCATTTTGGATCTCTTTTCCGATCTTTCTAGCCAAGAAATTAATTTGAAGAAGAGTGCAATTTACTTCAGTAAAAATGTTCCTATGTTTGAGAGGCGTTCTCTCTGTTCTCTTCTTGGTATTTCGGAGATGACCAAGGACTCTACGTACCTGGGTACTGACTTGTTTCATTGTAGATCCAAAGTGAAAGATCTTAATGGGATAGTCCTCCGGATGCAACACAAATTGGCAACTTGGAAATCTAACTATCTGTCTTTTGCAGGACGTTCGGTATTGATACAATCGACGTTAGCTGCAACCCCGACTTATCTCATGAATTGTTTTTTATTTCCTCTTAAAGTGTGTCTACAAATTGATTCAATTTGTCTTAATTTCTGGTTAGGTAGTTCTAATGGAAAGAAAAAGAACTCTTGTCGCATCTCCTGGGATAAATTGTGCCTTCCCAAAGCTGTTGGGGACCTGAGTTTTAGAAAAGTCGAACACCATAATAAAGCTCTCATCATGAAACTAGGTTGGAGGTTAATTACGGATACCTTGTCTGTCTGGTCCAGAATTCTCAAAGCGAAATATTTCTCAAAAAAACCCTTTTTTATCCCACTACTAGGAAAAGAAAGGGATCATGGGTCTGGAATAGTATTGCCCACATCATTCCGGAACTTGAAAAATCTGTTATTAGGAAAGTATGTAATGGTAAAACAACTTTCTTCTTGACCAACAGATGGCTTCCTTCTATTCCAGGAAACCTTTCGGTTCTCTCCTTAATTTCCTTGATTAAGGACATGTGCTCCCACCCTCTTGAAAAGTATAGGTTGGATGATAGATGGAATGTCGATTTCTTGAATCAAGTTTTACCCCCACATATCATTTCTCAAGTATCCTTACTCAATTTTTCTAATGTTGAGGATGGTTGGTGGTTTCTGCATTCCAAAAAGGGCCTCTTTAACACTAAATTGGCTGCCACTGAGCTGAGTTCTAATAAAAAGAATAATAATCTGATTAGCAATACTTGGTGGAAATTTGTTTGGAAACTAAAAATTCATCCGAACTTTAAAATTTTCTTCTGGCGTGTTCTGAATGCAGGACTCCCTATCAAGGCTGCTCTAGCAAAATGGCTTCCGATCGACCCTTCCTGTGCTCTTTGTGGAAATTGTGTCAAATCATACTGGCACTTATTCATATCTTGTGATTGGGTCAAGCATCTTTGGGTGGTGGGACCTCTGGGCCTGAGAACTGAATTTATGGCCTCTCCAAACCTTCAAGAATTATGCCTTTCTATATTTTTCAATACCAGTTTCAATAAACAATCTTTAATTTGGTTTTTTAATGTGTTTATTATCACTTGCTACTTTATATGGAACTCCCAAAACACTGCAGTGTTTGGTACAGAAAGACCTAATCCGACCCGGGTTATAAAGTTAATTATGCGTTATTTATCTGACTTGAAGCTATCCCCTCCCCATATTTCATCCTCCAATGTAAATAATAATCATAATTTATTCTTGCCAATGTCAAAATTCTGCGGCTTATCAAAACTAGACTTTCATGTCTTAATCTGTGCAGGTTACTAAATACCCAGCTTGAGTACTGCTGGATGGTCTTACATTTTTTTGACAGAAGGAAGATTTATCTTTTTTATTGTAGGATTCCTGTTTGCTTCTTCAGAATTGGAGCCAGTTTTATATAGTATTCGGTCTGGCCTGGATCATGCATCAGTTTTAGGGTTGAAGATTCAAGAAGGATGGTGCTCCTACTCTATGATCACCGATGTTCTTCCATCTCCAACCAAATCCGCCTGGCCTTGGCAGCATATTAAAGACTTGCTATATATTTCAGACTTATACAGTAACGTTAAGTTTCTAAATCAAGGGGATCCTTTTTGTATAGCTTTAGCATCTAACTTGGCTCGTCACACACAGGCCAAGAATATTATGTATACTTCCTTATATTAACTTCGTTTTTCCTTTTTATCACCAAAAAAAAAACATGGAGCGAAGCTGTTGGCAATCCAATATTCTACAGGTAGGAATGAACAAGCCAGGACAGACCCCTTATATAAGCTAAGGTCAGTATGTGATCGGAACAGTGGAAATACATTTGTACTACTACTTTAATGAGCATAGATAATGATGTATAACTGCTACCAGAACCAAATTCACGAATGGAAAGCGTGAAAGTAACATAATGAATTTGTATTAACCAAAAAGGCTTTGATTGATTATATTATATATGCGTGTACTTAAGCAGTAATCAAAGCATAAAGGAGCAAATACATCTCAGTAATATCAACATTACATGCCTACAAGAGTTTACCTTACAAAATGTTAGAACCCTTCTTCCTCTTTTTTGTGTTTTCTAATTACACACCTTTGACCCTGATGCAACGTATGTAAACCCAGTATACCACAAGAATTGAAAGATACATAATATCTAAATGGCAACTTGGAAGAAAGAAAACAATATTAAGGTAAAAGAAAATAAATTAAAACAACTAGGTTAGTAGCTAGTTTATCTTCTACTGCAACAAAGATCAGTTTCTTCTTCCTGAGCAATAGTTAGAAATTTGCCAATCAGACGGATTCCCCGTCACAACATCCATCACGCATCTCTCCATTTTCTCTACTCAACTTAGATTTAGCTAGAGAAAAAGGTGCTTGTCTGGGAGATATCTTGTTTGTCAGCTGTTGCAAATTAAGGTAAGTGTACACAGACATACCAACAAGGGCAGTGATTACACCACAGAGACTTACTGTGCCAGGATTCGAACCAAAGAGAAGAAAACCTCCAAGAAGGATGACACATGTTTTGAACTGCCCAAGAACAACATGAGTGGTAGCAGAGGTTGCCCTGCACAGTATATGCAAAAGAAGGAACCAAATCAGAACTGAGCAACAAGAACTCAAATCCAATCATGGTTTGACAAAAGCAACCCATTTACAGAGTTTTATTATTAATGCATTATTTATCACTTTAGATATCCATAACAAATGAATATGCATAATTCCCACGTATAAAACCATGAAATATCTATAATGGATTCTGCCAGTTTGAGTAAAACATAAAACAAAGGGAATTTATCCCAAAAAAAGAATGAAATTTGATAAGCTATACTTTTCTTTTTTTGGGGTTGGGGGGGGGGTATACTCGCAAAATATTCCATAGCAACTACATGTAAAGGTACATTTTCGGTTCTTCATACATTGTTTGTTGACGAAATAACAATGTAATTAAAAGCTCGGTCTTTTATTTATTTTAGTTTAGTTTATTTTCAATACTACTACTTCAGTAGTGGGCACTACTGGAAGCATGTTCTTTTCGAATCAATGTATATACCATACACAGTGCCATGCAGCCCTATTGATGCAAAGCTGGATCTACTCCATGGTGAGCCAATTAAAAGCTTGAACTTGCCCGGAAGGAAGAGACAAAAAAACTCATGAAAAGCACATTAAGAAGAGATGGTATACCTATATGCATCAATCTCTCTATTGCCTCACTACTTGAGTAATGAGACAATGAAAAAAGGTTTTTTTTTTTTTTTAACCCGAACTTCATCAGGGACCCGAGCCGGCCCCTAGCATTTTATTAAAAGCAATAAAAGAATAGGAGCATACACCAGGGGGGGAACATTCCACCTTACCCAAACCCAAGGAGCTGCCCACACCAGACCTCTCAAACAGAAACCCTAACCCGAAGAGAAAGAACGAAACAAGCCCTACTTCCTGAGAACCGGAAGACCCACCTTGTCCTCCCGAAGAATAACCTGAAGGCCGCCACCTGTAGGCAAGCCGCCCTGCTGGAATGTGACAGAAGTCCCAAAGTCACAGGCAAGATCTCATTGAACCACTACCAGCCTTTCCATAAGTTACAACTCTTCTGACTAACCATCCTGGCCGTGGATGCCAAATCCATGTTAACCATCAAGTCTAAGAACCCAAGCTCATGGCACAGAACTAACCCATCCCTCAAGGCTCGAAGCTCGGCAATCGAGTAGGTGCATGCCCCATAGTAATTAGAGAAAGCTGCCAAGACCAAACCATTCGGATCCCTTATGACCCCTCCACCTCCTCCAAAGCCCGGATTACCCCTACAAGCACCATCCACATTGAGTTTTACAAAAGCAAAAGGGGGGGCACCAATAAACTGGTAGGGGGCATTTCAGCTTGGGGGCCGCAGGCGTGAGGCCAAAACACTGTAGGATTAGGCCATCCCTCAAGGACCCTAACCGGCCATTTTTGGGGGGTGGCCGAATGTCTTTTACCCAGGCTTTAATGCTTGCAATAATTGAACCAGAAGTGTGCCTAGTTTCTCCATGCCTTCTATTATTTCTCTCCTTCCACAGCTCCCAAACCACCAAGGCCGGCAGTAGACCCTTGATATCAGCACTAAGACTACTACAACTTGCTGCATTCTGCCACAGACCAATCTGGTTTCTAACATCCTGAGAAGGGAGAGAAGGGATGTCGAAGATACGCTCAAAATATCTCCACACCTTGGAAGCCGTACCCCCATGTAGCAGACAGTGGTCAGTCATCTCACTCTGCGGTCTCCCACAATAGTCACATTTTGAGGCCAGGGTATGCCAGCCGACATAAGCGCCTCGTCCGTGGGGACCCTTCCATTGAGAAGCTGCCACGAGAAGAAGGCTATTTTCACCGTAACAAAAAGATTCCACACCCACTTAACATAAGGAACCACAGGCGAGACACTCCGCACCTCATTCCAAGCCGACTTGGTTATGAAACGTCCACGGTCCATCACTCGAGGGAGACCATACTAGGACATCATCTCTATTAGAGAGAGTAAAGCCTCCAGTATAATGCTTGCCCTGATGGTAGGGGAGTCAATGTGATCAATAATGTCCTGTTTCCAGATGTCGTCCGCCACCAGGGCATCCCTCACACACAAATCCGTGTCTACCATCAGGCCGTTGTCAACAAAGTCAATTAGAGCCCCAGCTCCCGTCCAGTTATCGAGCTAGAAAGAAACCCTGTCAGAGCCAAGCAGCCACCGTGCTCTATCCAACATAAACCCCTTATAGGTCAACGCACTACGCCAAGACTTTGAGCCCATCCCCTGCGATCCAGCCAAAGTAACATGAAGGTTCCTGAAGAACTTTGCCCAAAAGAACCCACTCCACAGAGAGCGATCTGCAAGCACCCTTTCCAAAGGCCCTTGAGCCTGAGCGAGATACCAACATCCTCTAGAAGCCTGATTCCAAGCCCCCCTTCATCAAGCGGCCTACAGACCTTTCTCCAACACACCCAATGCCTGCGCTTTCCCCATTCCGAGCTTCCCCACAGAAAATCTGCAAAGATGCCATATAACCTTCAAATAACTGCCTTAGGCGGGTCCAGAGTATCGAGAACGGGATAGAAGCGAGGACATGCTTTAGGAGTGTAACATGTCCCCCGGAGGATAAGAGCCTCCCCATCCAACCTGCCACTCTGTTCCTTATTTTTTCAACCAAGTTGTCAAAGAGACAGATTTTGAGCCTTCTAGAGTGGAGAGGGGCCCCCAAGTAGGTGATTAGAAGTGACTTCCTGGAGAACCCTGTCACCGACCCAACCATGTGGGCCCTAGAGACCTTGTCACCCAAAACGAAACAACTTTTCTGCCTATTGACCCAGCTGCCCCGAAAAACCTTCATATCTGCTAAAAAATCCCATGACCTGTTTGAGCGAATTCTTCAGACCCCTGGTGAAGATTATGGTGTCATCAGCAACAGTGTGAGATCCTAGAGCACCCTCTCAGGAGCCTGTATTAAGACACATGTCCCTCCTCAAATAAGCTTTTAATGCCTCTGCTCATCACCTCCTCCGCCAAGATGAACAGAGCCGGGGATAAGGGATCCCCTTGCCTGACCCCCTGGAAGACTTGAAGAACCCCGACCGCCTGCCACCCAGCACTATCAAGAACCAACAATTCTCCACGATCTTTCTGATTAAGGCGATCCAGGCCTCACTAAAGCCAAATCTGGAGAGAATGAGCCAGAGGAACTTCCATTCCAGACGGTCATAAGCCTTTGCCATTCAAGCTTGAGGATCACATTACCTCCTTGAGTCTTTCTGTTCAAGTCATGAGCCATCTCCTGGACAATGGAGATATTATCGTGGATACACCTGCCCTGCACAAAAGCACCTTGCTCCTCTGCCACTAAGGACGGGAGAAGCCCTGCCAGCCTGGAAAGAAAGATCTTGGCAATAATCTTATAGGAGAAATTACAAAGGCTAATAGGGCGAAGATCAGCCATTACCTCGGGGTTGTCCTTCTTGGGAATAAGCACCAGATTGGATGAGGTGAAGCTCCTAGGGAGAGTTCCCCCCATGAAAAAATCCATAATCACCGCCCAAACATCCTGGCCCACCACCTCCTAGCATGCCGTGAAGAAATGCCCTGAGAAACCATCTAGGCTCGGGGCACTATCACTTAACATGGAGAAAACAGCCTACCTCCTCCAATGATGGGGGTAAAAGAAGAGCAGCGTTCTCCGCCTCCGACACAGTCCCGGGGATCAACGCCAATAATTCGTCATCAACTAAACAGGCTAGGGAAGTAAAGATCCTAGAAAAATGCCGAACCACCTACGCCTGCACCCCCTCAAGATCAAAAATCCACACACCATCCCCCCCCCCTTTAATTTTATTCACATTGGCCTGCCTCCTCCTGACATTGACCATGGAGTGAAAAAACTTCATGTTGCGGTCCCCTTCCTTCAACCAGGTTACCCTGGACTTTTGTTTCTATAAAATTTCCTCCTGAAGTAACACCCCTTGCAAGGCTTCCCTTGCCTCCCCAAGAGCTGCCCTGGCCTCGGCACTAGCACACAGATCAACAACTGCCTCTGCCCTGCTCACCGAGTCCTCCGCGTCCCTAACCTTCTGGTGCACATTGCCAAACACCTCCTTATTCCACTTATGGAGAGCACCACGGAGCCCTTTGAGTTTTAAGAACAAAACAAAAAGGGGCGAGCCTACCGCCGGTTTCTCCCACTCCCCTTTCACAAAGTCGAGGAAGTCTGGATGCAATAACCACATCTGTTGAAACTTAAAAGCTGAAAACACCAGGTCGCTGGTAGCCGAGAAAGAGAGCCAAATGGGAGTGTGATCAGAGCACGTCTGGTGAAGATGGGTGACCTCAGACCTTGGAAAAGCCCCAATCCATTCAGAATTTACAAAGAACCGATCTAGCCTGGCCAACACCCTTCCTGCACCTGCCTGGTTATTCGACCAAGTGAAGACATTGCCAGCATAGCCTGCATCGATGAGACCAGAGCTGCTCACAAAGCTCCCAAACTCCTTCAACTTGACGTCGAACAAGCAGGCCTGCCACCTGCTTTCTCGAAGGGGGACTGATGCAACTCCAAGAAGGAAGCAGAAGAAGAAGAAGCCCTGAACTTAGGGCTTGAATAGGGAGCCATAGATTAGGATTATTATTTTCCATACTTAGTTTATTTTCCTATTTTTAGATTGAACCGGTTTAGAATTGGTTGCATCCAATTGGTTCAATTGGTCTAATTTAAGTGAAGTGTTCCTACTGGTCAATAGGTCATTATATCCTATTGGCTAGTATGGAATCTTCTTTTAAATTAGTTGTTTTAAGTTAGATTCTTTTATTTTAAATTAGTAGGGGTATCTTAGTCAATTTACTATTTTAAATTAGTTAAGTTAGATTAAATCTCTCCCTTCCACGATTTTAGAAGGTGGAGACCTTAATTTGTATAAGGATTTGGCCATTGGCCCTTTATTATAAAATTAGAAATCGTGGGAGGCTCCCCCACATTGAAATTTGAAAAAAATAGACTGTTTCTGCTGCTGGCCGACTGCTGCTGCTGTTCTTGCTCCTTTGAGTGTGCATCCTTATGGATTTCAAGGTGGATAGAGTGGGTGGATTCCTGCGACTCCTTGCATCGAGACGATCGGCCGATCGGGAGGTTCCTTCACTTATCAAGCTGCTGCCGGTGGATTTCTGTGGTAAGTTTGAAGTTTACTTTTCTGTTCCAGCCATTCTTCTTCCCTCCCAATCGATTTCCCCTTTGTGTTGCTTGAATCCCATAAACCCTAATTCATCTAGGACCTGTCCAACCTTCATCTTCCATCTGTATTTCATAAAATTCTGATCACAGCTTCCCCTCCATCAGTCCTACACTCGACCCAGACTGTTGCCCCATCCTTTGTTCAAAAACCCAAATCCCCTCATCTCCCACAAAACCCAAAAACCCTAGGATAGTCTCAGTTCTGTCCAGACTATTTTAACCATCAGAATTGGCCAATATTCTGATCGAACCTTTCCCCCACTGCCAGTAAAATTCAACCAGAAACCCAGCGCAAAATTCCCTTCCTAAACCCTAGTTTTCAACCTAGATTCTAAAATCTAAAACCCTAACCCTAAAATTCTGAAATCTGAATTTTAATTTAAATCTATGTCAAATCTGTTTTAAAAGCCTTCCCAAGGCCTACATATTAAAATCAGATATACATTGCCCCATTCCCCCAAAAAGTGAAGCTTGAGCTGAAAGAATTCAATGGTCACTCTGACCCCCAGGTATTTAATGACTGGCTTGCTGCAATAGAAGACTATTTTGACTGTATGACCTGTCTGAAGAGGGGAAAATGAAGTTAGTCCACGCTAAACTTGTCGGACCAGCACGTGAGTGGTGGAGAACTGCTGAAAGAGAGATGGACTTTAATGGTACTGCACCCCGCACTTGGGAAGACATGAAATATGACCTGAGTAAGCAATACCTGCCAAGGCACTTCAGGTCTCAATTGCAGGATCAATTCAACTCCCTCCGCCAAGGGACCATGACTGTGACTGAGTACATGATGAAATTCGATGCTCTTTCTTCTCGCACTGGCATTAGGGAGGAGGGCATCCAAATGCTTTCTCGATTCAGGTTGGGACTGTCAAGTGAGATCAACAGGACAATTGGAGTAGTTGACGTTGCAGACGTTCGAGATTGTTTTGAGAAGGCCTTGAAAGCAGAGGAGTTATTAGCTTCAAGTAAACAGCCGGGTTCTACCTCCAAGCCGGCCTATATCAACAATAGCACCTCAAAACAAGGTTCCTCCATAGCAGCACCTCTCGCCCTGCTGTTCCCCCACCTGTGGATGATAAGGGCAAAGCTCCTGTGGGCCGAAATGACCCCTTCACTTATTATTACTGTCAAAACAAGGGACACATTGCTAGGGACTGCCCACACAAGAAGAAGCCTATCAACGTGGCTGAAAAAGAAGTTCAAGGTGAAGATGAAGACCAAGGCGGAATTCATATTCATGCACTCCCTCCTGATGATGAGGCTGATTATTTTGATGATGATGATTCACAAGGTATTCATGTAGTACGTCAAGGGGCTGCTGCCCAACCAGAATTCGAGCCTTCTTCATCCATCAAAGAGCTGCTGTCCGCATACAAGCTTGAACCATCCGCTGAAGATGAACTCAAGAAACTTGATTCTGATTTGGAAGACCATTCTATGATCTCCAGCCATTCATCGGGGATGAATGCTTTCAAGACGGGGAGAGTTGATGCAGCTCCAAGAAGGAAGAAGAAGAAGAAGAAGCCCTGAACTTAGGGCTTGAATAGGGAGCCATAGATTAGGATTATTATTTTCCATAATTTATTTTCCTGTTTTTAGATTGAACCGGTTTAGAATTGGTTGCATCCAATTGGTTCAATTGGTCTAATTTAAGTGAAGTGTTCCTATTGGTCAATAGGTCCTTATATCCTATTGGCTAGTATGGAATCTTCTTTTAAATTAGTTGTTTTAAGTTAGATTCTTTTATCTTAAGTTAGTAGGGGTATCTTAGTCAATTTACTGTTTTAAATTAGTTAAGTTAGAAATCTCTCCCTTCCACGATTTTAGAAGGTAGAGACTTTAATTTGTACTAGGATTTGGCCATTGGCCCTTTATTATAAAATTAGAAATCGTGGGAGGCTCCCCCACATTGAAATTTGAAAAAAATAGACTGTTTCTGCTGCTGGCCGACTGCTGCTGCTGTTCTTGCTCCTTTGAGTATGCATCCTTGTGGATTTCAAGGTGGATAGGGTGGGTGGATTTCTGTGACTCCTTGCATCGAGACGATCGGCCGATCGGGAGGTTCCTTCACTTATCAAGCTGCTGCCGGTGGATTCCTGTGGTAAGTTTGAAGTTTACTTTTCTGTTCCAGCCATTCTTCTTCCCTCCCAATCGATTTCCCCTTTGTGTAGCTTGAATCCCATAAACCCTAATTCATCTAGGACCTGTCCAGCCTTCATCTTCCATCTGTTTTTCATAAAATTCTGATCACAGCTTCCCCTCCATCAGTCCTACACTCGACCCAGACTGCTGCCCCATCCTTTGTTCAAAAACCCTAATCCCCTGATCTCCCACAAAACCCAAAAACCCTAGGATAGTCTCAGTTCTGTCCAGACTATTTTAACCATCAGAATTGGCCAATATTCTGATCAAACCTTCCCCCCACTGCCAGTAAAATTCGACCAGAAACCCAGCCCAAAATTCCCTTCCTAAACCCTAGTTTTCAACCTAGATTCTAAAATCTAAAACCTTAACCCTAAAATTCTGAAATCTGAATTTTAATTTAAATCTGTGTCAAATCTGTTTTAAAAGCCTTCCCAAGGCCTGCATATTAAAATCAGATATACATTGCCCCATTCCCCCATACCTAACCCTAGAATTTAGCTTAAAGACCCTAATTCCTCCTAGCCAAACCAGCAGCCTTATTTAGATCCTGTTGCTTGGCCTCTAATAGGAACCATCTCCTATTTAGAGCTACATTAGGGACACAACAGCGTTAAAATCCCCTCCCACAGACCACGGGAAAGAATTAGACCTTGAAAAAAGTTCAAGCCTCTCCCACAACTCCCTCCGCTCCATCACCGTGCATAGCCCATGGACAAAGGTGATAATAAAATTTACTGCACTGGCATCCACGCATTCCAGTGTAACAAACTAGGGGTGCTCCACCACACGAACCTGAACTGAGGTCTTCCAAAAAACCCAAATTCTTTCCGACGTGTGCATCAACTCCAGACCAAGCCGGCGCATTACCAGCCACGCCTTTGAGATCTGAGCTTTAGGTTCCGCAATGGCAACAATATCAACCCTATGCACACTTAGTAAAGTTTTCAGCCGCCTAGAAGTAAGCTTATTCCCTATGCCCCGAGCATTCCAAAAAAGGCAACTCATTTGGAACCCTGAGGAGTAGAATCCAACGATCTCATCGATCTCGTAACACGCCGGGGAGTGGTCTCTTTGGATGACTGCCCCCGCTTGGACTTCTTAATCTTCTTCCTCTTGCACACCTAGGCAGCACTGAGACACACAGCCCGAGGGGGCAGCCTTCTCCCAGTGCGAACACCTGTTGCCACCGACCCCATATTTTCCTCACCATCCTTGTCAAAGGACCTGCGAATCCGTCCTGCGATAGATGCATGAAAACGTCTAAGGCTCTCCACCATGCCCTCTCGGCTTGGTACAGCCGAGGCAGCCTGGCTTGACACATGGCCATCGTCCTTCGCCCTCAAGGGCCCCTCATTATCATCAAAAAAAGGCAACAAAGTGTCACCCAAAGACTGCGAACAGTCATTCTCCGCAGCCAAGCCAGCGACGCCCGTAGCGCCATCTTCCTCGCTCGATTCTGCCACCAAATTACCCTGCGTCACCAACACCAAGCCCCTGCCATCTGCGACCCCCCCTCTGCCGTGGGAGTACACTCTAACCCCGCCGGAAGAATTTCGCCCTCCTCCAACGGCTGAGGGGTCCCCTCGAAACCAATCCCCTCCAGCGAACCAACAACCTGCTCGACCTCTCGCAAGGGCCCTGCACATTCACCTGAACATTGTTGGGGCCCACAGCCTGCTGCTCTACAGTCCTCCATCGACCCCCCTGTCTCGCCAACCTCCGTGGAAGAGCAAGAAATCTTTGCCCAGGCACACTGCCTTCCTTCCTCTGCCCACCATTGGAGGGCCCCTCTCCCCTGGGGATGAAAACTCCCTCGCTGTTCCTGGCACCAGCTTCGACCCCCACCTCCGTAACAGCGGCGTTACCCTGTGCAGCATTGCAGCCGGACGCTAGAAACCCCTCGACATCTCTCCCCCGTTTCGCTTTTCTACAGGCCTCCACTAAATGGCCTACCTTCGAGCAAGACACACAATAGGTGGGAGTTTGTCGTAAACCACCTTCTGATGAAACCCCTGAGAGCCACATCCAATCCAAACCTTCGACAAAAGCGCAGATCGCAGATCGACCTCAACGCAGAACCTAGCCTCAACAGTGAGTGTGCAGTTGGCCGTCGCGCCATCAACTTTCAAGAATCTTCCTATCGTCCCAGCGACAGACACCAGGTAGTTTCCCTGATAGAAATTGACCGGCAGCCCAGGCAAGGAGACCCAGACCGGAGCGAAGGGGGATTCCCAACCTGAAACGAACTCAGAGGTCCGCTTCATAAACCGCAGGAGGTAGCCCTGAACATGAGCCTGTGCTTTCAACCAGACTTTGACATAGTCTGCCGGGCTCAGAAATGCAGAAGGACATGTCGCGGGTCCAGGGAGGAGATGACAACATCCCCCTGCAGAAACAGAACCTTCTGCAAGTATTCCTTGATCGCGAACAAAGATGGCCTATCGTGGCTGCATTTAGCAATCAACGCCGCCGAGAAAGCCTTCTCTGACAGCGCAACCTCTTCATTGGAGAAAAAAACAGCCAGAGCTCCAAAAAACGTCGATGGCCTCTTCACTTCGATCACGACAGAGGGGGTGGCTAGGGACTCAGACACCGCAGCAGCGAAGGAGTATGACGGGGCCCCACCAGCGACAACCCCTGGAAGGGGGTCAGGGGGCGCTCCTCCTGAGGAGGAAGAGAAGCCATGACCTAAACCCACGTGAACGAAAGGGCTTACCGTGCGCCACCAGAGCTTACCGTGCGCCACGAAAAAAGAAATCGAAGGCAGCATGCAATGAAGAAAAGGTTATCAATTAAATTCTTGATACAAAGATTTAATTATAATTAAAAATAAGAACGAATTTCATTTTAGGTAGAGGGTTCTCTGAGCAAGCGACATAGAGAAGCAAACCAATGAGGCGCGGTAGAACGGTTTCATACCTAGGAGGGTAGCAAGGTGATTTCATGTGAGGAAAGAGATAGAGAGAGAGGGTGCTAGTGTATCTTCCCCGAGACATAAAATATCTCAAGCAGAGCAGTATAGAATTACATTGAAACAACTACTTTAACATGCATATTTTATAGTTAACATTCCTACTACAATATAAAATTCTCAACATTTAAGGTATATTTACAAATAGGAAATTTATCATTATACGGTCCCATTTTGGAAAGGCCTCCCCCTACACGGTCCACAATTTTAAGCCACATGGATAATGATGAACCCAAAATCATTCGAACCAACCAAGAGCTGCCACGTGTACCAGTCCAAGAAGGGACCATCCTAGACCCAGAAGAGATCCAACGCAGACATAAGCCCTAGGCGCGGCCTCCTCACAGGCGCGACCCCTCCCACCAGGTGCGGTCCCAGACGCTGCCTCCCTAGCGGGCGCGGCCCCAGGCACGGCCTAATAGGCACGGCCTCCACAGGCGCAGCCTCCCTTAGGTGCGACCACCTCTTCACCAAGTTCTACGTTACACACATGACCTCCGCGAATAGTGCTCCACAAGCAGACATACACCATCTCCAGGACTCTAGGCCACCGCCTAGAAGTCACGTCGCCCAGACGAACTCAAACACCAAAGGAGCTACCACCACACACGCAGGTGTCTATCTGCTAAGAATCCCAACACCACTGGGACACTCCCTCCCGCAGGGAGATGGCCAACCAAGGAAGAGCCCTACTACTCAGGGTCTCTATCTGCTACATGGATTACTCGCCATCAAACTGGACTCTCCACACCACCATACTCCGCTATAAAAAGGAAGGTATGCTACTCCATTGATCATCTTAAGTTTTATTCACTCATCTGTTTACCCAGAGAGATCTGACTTTAGCATCGGAGAGTCCTAGGCCGGAACCACACTGGTTCTCCGCTGTCACCCCTTGGTCCTTTTGCAGGTTACGGCACACAGAGGGACCGCTGACAATTTCCTGACGCAACAGATTGGCGCCGTCTGTGGGAACAACGCTAGCCATCACCTCTACTAGCCAGTTTCCACAATTGTTCAATCATGGCACCGCGAGGCAAGAAGACCGCTCCCTCCACCAACA
Organism: Telopea speciosissima; assembly: GCF_018873765.1. Taxonomy (NCBI): domain Eukaryota; kingdom Viridiplantae; phylum Streptophyta; class Magnoliopsida; order Proteales; family Proteaceae; genus Telopea; species Telopea speciosissima. The sequence continues at coordinate 44,147,773 of NC_057920.1, forward strand.
ATGCCCCAAGGGAGGGGAACGGATCACCTCTTCCAAAGAGCTCACGTCGTAGGGTCAATGACCATGTCCCTCTGGAGAGGGAGATCCCAGATGATGATCAAGTTGCGATAGTCGAACCCAACAACAAAGTAGTGGTGGAGGTAGTACCTGACCCCAATGCACCAGCAACTATGGATCAGATCAATGACCTACAGCGACAGATCCTCGATGATCAGCGACTCTTCCACGAATTCCTAAGGCAGCGAGCAGTGACCCACCGTCGTAGGCAGGAGCAGAGCCCTAGGAGATCACCTCCCAGGGGTGATAGGTTTGAGAGGCATACTAGACAGCAGGGGGAGCCATCCCAACTTCCAAGGAGAACAGCAGACCTCCCAGTACGATCAGATCGTGGGAGAACACCATCACACCGAACAGTGGCACCCAGTCTAGAAGGCTCGATCAGGAGATCAGTGTTCCAAGGTCGACTAGGGGGGAGTTACGCACCAAGGCAGAGCCAGTCCGACAGAGAGGACAGCCCCTCACGTTCACGTCAGGGCTCATCACGACGTGATCATTCACCAGCTCGCCAATACTCAAGGCGGGAGGAGACTTCAAGGAGAGGACGAGAACGCAGTCGCAGTGAGCGACCGGCCAGGCGTGAGGGACCATCACGGGACGAGGAGCTGGACAAGAGACTCCGAGAGTTGGATGAGAAGCTGCAAGGGCTGAAGAAGCAAACCAAGGGCGAGACACACTCGATCCCTGGACAGCATCCATTCTCAGAAGAGCTCATGTCAGCCCCACTCCCTTCCAGGTTCAGGTTACCCACGTTTGAACTCTATAGTGGTACCACTGACCCTAATGACCACATCAACTACTTCAACGCGATGATGACCCTGTATGGTGGATCAAATGTGGTAGCCTGTCGAGCGTTCCCTGCATCCCCCAAAGGTGCAGCCACTGCATGGTTCTCCAGACTACGACCCAGGTCGATAGGATCGTTCGCAGAGCTATGTGAGCAGTTCGTGACCCGCTTCCAGAGCAGTGTCAAGCAGAAGAAGACCACGGTCAACCTACTGAATGTGATCCAAAACCCTGGGGAGTCCCTCAGGGAGAATGTCAACAGGTTCACCAAGGAATCCCTGGAGGTCCGTGACCTAGATGATCAGACCCAGCATGCAGCCTTGGCTGGGGGTATCAGGGACCTTGAATTGATCAAAGACCTAGCACGCCATGAGACTAAGACCATGAAGGAGCTCCTGGAGCGGTGTAACGAGTTCGCTAACATAGCCGAGATAGGGCAAGCTCGAAAGAAGGCGATTGAAGCCAAGCCCCAGGACGACAAGAGGTCGGCGACAGACGACCGCAAAGAGAGCAAGAGATCGAGGACTGAGCGTCGGCAAGACAAGGGGGACCGCACCTCAGGTAGGGGTGACCGTCGCCCCGAAAGAAGTGAACGAGCAAGCAGTCCAGAGTTCACACCCCTAAACACCACCAGTCCCAGATCCACATGCAAATCCAAGATCGTGACCTACTCCGATGGCCGCGACCCATGCTAGCAGGACCTGAGAAGCGGAACCCCAACAAGTACTGTCTCTTCCACAAGGACTATAGGCATGACACAGAGGATTGCTACCAACTAAAGAGAGAAATAGAAAACCTTGTAAGAGCGGGGAGCTTGAACAAATACATAAAAGGAAGACGTTACGGCCGTTCGGGCCAAGGAGACCGAAGTCGTGATCGAGAAAGAGAAGAACCAAGAAGGGAAGAAAGGAGGGCGGATCGAGATAGAGAGAGAAACCGCGCAGAAGAGAGGAGAGATGTACCAGAAGCAAGCGGCACCAAGGGAGCCCCCATCCTCACCATACTTGGAGGGCCGGGGCAGGAGTCTACCAGAAAGGCCAAAGCCCATGCCCGGTTCGTGGGAATAGCAGAGAAGCCAAGTAAGATGGCAAAGACCGAGACAGTGATCTCCTTCTCGGATGCAGACTTGGAAGGCGTGAGCTTCCCACATGAGGATGCCTTAGTAGTGCAGATAGAGATAGCCAATCGACCCATGCATCGGGTACTGATAGATACAGGGGCGCCCGTGGACGTGCTCTCACTAGAAGCCTTCCGCCAGTTCGGATTCGGAGACGATCAACTCAAGCCAGAGCCCACCTACCTGCATGGGTTCTCAGGCGCCACAGCCTCCATCAGAGACACCATAGAGCTACCCGTCACCTTTGGAGAGCACCCTCGACAGGTGACCATCATAGTAAACTTCATGGTCGTCAAGTCCGTGGTGTCATTCAATGGCCTCTTAGGGCGACCATCCCTGGTAGCCCTTAGAGGAGTCGTGTCTCCACTCCACCTGAAGATGAAGTTCTCCACTGACAACAGAGTAGGTGAAGTCCGAGGTGATCAGAAGAAAGCCAGAGACTGCTATGCCACCTTCGTAAAGAACAACAATGGCAACACACGAGGGATGGCACTGTGCATACAGAACCTGGTCAGTGACCAGAGGGATGAACTGACAGAGAAGAGAGGAAGGCCAGTGGAGGACCTCGTTCTATGGCCGCTCAGCAAGGATGACCCTTCCAAGGTTATACAGGTTGGCTCATTATTGAGCAATGAACAGAAAGAAGAGCTAGGACACCTCTTCCAAGCCAACATAGATGTCTTCGCATGGTCGACCTCTGATATGCCAGGCATACCATGGTCCATCGCAGAACACCGGCTACATGTCGATCCAATCAGGAAGCCCATCCAACAGAAGGGGCATAACTTCGCCCTCGACCGACAGACAGCTATCAAGGAAGAGGTCGAGAAGTTGAGTCGAGCAGGGTTCATCAGGGAGGAGAAGTTCCCTACCTAGCTCGCAAACGTGGTCATGGTACCCAAGCCTAATGGAAAGTGGAGAATGTGCGTCGACTACACTAATTTGAACACGGCATGCCCAAAGGACGAGTACCCACTACCCAGGATTAATCTACTAATCGACGCCACCGCCGGTCATGAGATGCTGAGTTTTATGGACGCCTACTCTGGTTACAACCAGATCCTCATGCATGAGGATGATGAGTCTTACATCGCCTTCCGAACGGACAAGGAGAATTACTGCTACCGTGTCATGCCGTTCGGACTAAAGAATGCAGGGGCCACCTACCAGAGGATGGTCAATAAGATGTTCGAGGAACAGATCGGGCGCAACATGGAAGTGTACGCGGATGATATGCTCGTGAAAAGCGTCCAAGCCAATCAACACCTGGCCGACCTGGAGGAAGTGTTCGCCGTGCTGAGAAGGAACCAGATGAAACTAAACCCTGCAAAGTGTACCTTCGGGGTAACGTTAGGGAAGTTCTTTGGATTCATGGTCTCAGTTCGTGGAATAAAAGCCAACCCCTCCAAGATCAGAGCCATCCAAGAAATGGCACCCCCTAGGACAGTCAGGGAAGTACAGAGGTTGAATGGAAGGATTGTTGCTCTTTCTAGGTTCGTGTCACGGTCGGGAGATAAGTGTCTGCCGTTCTTCAAGACGTTGAAGAACCTCCGAAGTCCTAAAGACTTTACACAGACAGAAGAGTGCCAACAGGCATTTGATGAGGTGAAGGAATACCTCAGGAGTCCACCACTGCTTGGGCGACCAAAACCCAATGAAGAACTACAGATCTACTTGGCCGCGACCTTCGTCGCGGTCAACGCAATACTGGTAAGGGAAGAGGGTAAGATACAGAGACCCATCTACTATGTCAGTCATGTGCTGATTGATGCAGAAACCAGGTACACCAGGATTGAGAAGGTAGCCTACGCACTGGTGACCTCGGCTAGGAAGCTAAGACCTTACTTCCAAGCCCATACCGTCATAGTCCTCACTGACCTACCATTGAAGAAAGTGCTACACAAACCAGACGTCTCCGGACGGTTGATAGCCTGGGCAGTAGAGTTGAGTGAGCATGACTTCAGGTTCCAACCCAGGACTGCCATCAAAGGCCGAGCCCTGGCGGACTTCGTCGCCAAATGCACCCTACCTGAGATCGAGTCAGAAGCAGAGGAGCTAGAAGAACATGATCGAGGATCGTGGGAAATATACGTAGATGGTTCGAGTAACGCCACAGGAAGCGGGGCTGGTTTCATACTCACCAGCCCCGAAGGGTTTCAAATCCAATATGCTCTCCGATTCACCTTCCCAGCATCCAACAACGAAGCAAAATATGAAGCACTACTAGTTGGACTCCGGGTGGCTAAAGCCATTCAAGTCACACACCTATCCATCCGGAGTGACTCCCAGCTAGTAGTAAACCAGGTGAATGGAGAGTATGAGGCGAAGGTCGAGCGGATGGCATCATACCTAGCACATGCTCGAGCGTTGATCAAGGGGTTCGAGATGGTTTGGGTTCCCAGGATCGAGAATGCCGCCGCCGACGCACTATCCAGGCTAGCCAACGATGAACTCAGAAACCTGGCCAGTGCCGTGTACGTTGAAATACTACATGAACCCACATATCAGGAGAAGCAGGTCAACGAGATTGAGGGGCCTAGTTGGATGGACCCTATACTCAACTACCTACAGAACGACGTCCTACCGGAAGACAAGGTCAAGGCAAGGACGATAAGAGTAAGAGCTGCGAAGTACACCGTCCTAGACGGAGTACTATACAAAAGGGGGGCCACGGCACCACTACTTCGGTGCCTAAGACCCAAGGGAGCCCAGTACGCCCTGGCAGAGGTGCATGAGGGAATCTGCGGAAGCCACATGGGAGGAAGAGCCCTAGCCTACAAAATCCTCCGCCAAGAACTCTACTGGCTGAGAATGCAAGAGGAAGCAATACAGTACGTCAAGGTTTGTGAGTAATGTCAATTGTTCGCCCTTGCACCCCACCTACCTGCCACCAAGTTGACATCCATCCTCAACCCCATTCCCTTTGCCATGTGGGGGGTAGACATCTTAGGCGACTTCACAGCAGCCTCAGGCAACCGCAAGTACTTGGTAGTTGCCATAGACTACTTCACCAAATGGGTGGAAGCCAAACCATTGGCCAAGATCACAGAGAATGAGATGGAGAAGTTCGTCCGTGACGACGTCATTTACAGATTCGGAGTTCCCAGGATACTGGCCTCGGACAATGGGAAACAGTTCAACAATCCCAAGTTCAGAGCATTCTGCCAAAGCTACAGCATTGACTATCGGCCTGTCTCGGTAGCATACCCACAGGCCAATGGTCAGGTGGAGGTGACAAACAGAACCCTACTGGACGGGATAAAGAAAAGACTAGAAGGAGCCAAAGGGAAGTGGGTCGAGGAGCTACTCAGTGTTCTGTGGGCATACCGTACCATAGTAAGGACACCCACAGGAGAAAGCCCATTCTGCCTTGCATATGGCACAGAAGCACTGGCACCAGTAGAGGTCCTCGCCATGTCCCACAGGGTACTGCACTTCAATGAAAGAACCTACATGGATGGACTGCGAGCAAATTTGGACTTCTTGGATGAGATACGTGAGAAGGCACTGCTGAAGAACGTGGCATACCAGCAACGAACAGCCAAATACTATAACGCCAGGGTGTGAGAGCGATTATTCTACCAGGGGGACCTAGTCCTAAGGAGAGCAAGTGCATTGCAGCCAAGGAAGGAAGGGAAGCTATCAGCAAACTGGAAAGGACCTTACATAGTTTCCAAGCAGATACGCCCAAGGACATACCGCTTGAAAACTCCGGGGGGCAAGAAGGTAGATCGTACGGAACTCGAGCACCGAAAAAGTACTATCAAGAAAAAAGCAAAAAGCAAGACCAATAGCAAAGATAGAATGTAGTAGTAGTAGTAAAGGCGGCGAGCAGAGCATAGTCGATGTCGCACTAGATGCATTACAGCTTTCAAGGGTAATTTGAAAAAAATTATCCAAAGTAAATAGTTGATTTCGGGTATACTCGTCCACTTCTACTACTCAATCGAATCACTTCCACCACACCGAGGCCCGTAGGCCACCAAGACTCAATGCCACCTAAGGTCCATAGACCAAGGCTTAATGCCACCCAAGGTCCGTAGACCAAGGCTTAATGCCACCCAAGGTCCGTAAACCAAGGCTTAATGCCACCCAAGGTCTGTAGACCGAAGCGCAACGCCACCCAAGGTCCGTAGACCAAGGCTCAATGCCACCCAAGGTCCGTAGACCAAGGCTTAGTGCCACCCAAGGTCCGTAGACCAAGGCTCAATGCCACCCAAGGTCTGTAGACCAAGGCTTAGTACCGCTCAAGGTCCGTAGACCAAGGCTTAATGCCACCCAAGGTCCGTAGACCGAGGCGCAACGCCACCCAGGTCCGTAGACCACCAAGGCATGATGCCACTAAGGTCCGTCGACCACCCAGGAATACCAAGGTCCAAGAACCATTGAAGCAATAAAGATCAAATAACTACTCAAGATATGTTATATGCGAAGAGGGTAAGAAATTAACTACATGTGATTGAAAATAAAGTCACAACTCAGAGTTTAGAATCCACAAATCCAGCATACTATATGAACAAAAGTCAAACAACCTCCGCAGGGGGAGTCACATCCTCCTCAGGAGGAGAAGCCATCTCAGCCTTAGGGGAGCGTGTCACACCCTCCCCCACAGAAACAGTACCCTCATCGGGCCGAGTAACCCCCTCCTCGGGTGCCGCCATACTCTCCCCTGCAGGCTCGGTGGCTACAGCAGCGACTGAGGTCAATGCTGCCACACCCGCGAACCGTGAGAAATCATAGCCAGGAGTCTCCTCAAGGACATATGCGGCCAAGTCCTGGATCCCCGCATCGTATATCCCCTGGTTTTCTCCATAGAACCAATCTGTAAGCTCTAAAGACTTCTGGTACTCCTCCACAGCATGCCTACCGGCCCCAACCAACTCCACCTCATGGCTCTGCCTCAGATCTCGAAGCTCCTCCTCCAAGACACAAATCCGGGCTAAGAGTAGCTGAACTCTTAGCCTCCACAACCCCGCACCGGAAAGACATCGCTATGAGCTCCTCAGCCAACCTCCTCACCCGAACGGTGGCCTCCTCTCGAGCGACTCAATGCTCCTGGAGCTCCCTCTCTAAGCTACGAACCCGGCGGGTCTACTGGATCTCCTGGAATGCCTTCTGCTCGAGACGAAACACTGCCTCGGTGGTGCGATGCTGGACCTATAGACAACAGCATCAGAAGCCAATCACACGACGACATGGAAAACAAAAAATGGAGATATGACTCACTGAGGCCAGATCCTGATAGAGTGTGCACCAGAACCGAGTCACTCATCCCCTGAAAGGCCGCACGCTCAGCAGGAAGCCTCCCCAGGTCTAACCACTCCCGAGGCACACCCGGGCAAGTCAGGACTACACCCTCCTGAAGCTCCCAAGGAAGCACCAGAGTGGACGAGGTCGGCAAAGCAACAGTCGATGGAGGCAACGAAGCAGCAGGCGTGCCAACGGAAGACGTCACTCCCTGCGAAGCGGCAGGAGGAGGAAGGGGAGGTCTCGGAGCGCCAGCAGCCAGCCGTGGCTTCGGGAGGATAACCTGCGGACTACTCGTAGTAATGGACAAATCAAGACCCCCTTTCCGCTTGATACCAGCGGCTGTAGCAGAAGAAGGCCTAGAGGCCGACGAAGCCTTCCCACCAGAAGATAAACCACCCTGGGTGGCCTTTTCCGCAGATTATCGTGGAAGACATTAATATCCGGTCGAAGATTCACTACATAGCAATATCTAAGGAAGACATTAAGAAAAATCAACAGTCAATGCACTCAGAGGAGACAAACATAAAAGATCAAGTACAAAGGACAATAATCTTACCTGGACTCAGCTTCCAAAGAAATAGGAAGGCCTCTGAGTCCAACTCCTGGACGTTGAATAGATCACGTCCCAGACATCGCTTGAGGGAGTCACCCTCAGAATCACTCAACTCAAGGCCATGATTGACCCTCTTGAGGTCGATAACCTCTCAGATAGTCCGCAGTGAGCATCGGGGGACCGTAGCAAAAAAGAAGCGATCCCTTCAGTACTTCATTGAACTAGTGATCCCCTCGAGGAGCTCCAAAGTGGCATAGGGTCCCTTGAGGATGCAACAAGCGAAGTGATAACATCCACCGTCCCCCTTCTTCAACAAGTAGAAATACGAGAACAGGGTAACAGTGGCAACACGCCCCATACGAGCGAAGTACACATAAAAGCCCAAAGTGACCCTCCAGGAATTGGGCAATACCTGCCCGAGGGTGAGGTGCCAGTGCTCTAACACTAACTCGACAAAACGAGGAATAGGAAAGCGAAGATCCTGGAGAAAGAAAGTACGATAGAGACAGATCTCGTCCGCTCGGTGAGAGAAGGCATAATCGTTGGGTCCGGGAATATAAAGCACAACATCCGAAGGAATATGGTACTCCTGACGAATGGAGACCAAATCTGAAGGGGTCAGGATACTGGCAACATGACCCGACTTACTGGAGGGGCCAGCGGCAGCAGGCGCCGCCCCAGAAGACCTAAGAACTCTACCAAGGCTAGGGGTGCTGGAAGGTCCCACTTCCCCTTCACTAGCACTATGGGAAGGCATTGAAGATAGGGTACCCACAGGAGAAGGCGACCCAGAGGAAGGCTCCTCCGAGGATCCAACCACGACCGTGGCAGGGTCAGAGTCACTAGAAGATGACATGAACAGCACTAAGGTAGATTACTTACTCAGAAAGTGATCTCCCCCAAAGACAAGAAGCTGACACCAGAAGGAAAAAGCCCAGCTGCAAAGGTTAATCAACAGATCCATGAGAGGTAATTCGTGAAAGGCATCTACAAAACAAAAAAAACAAAAAAAAAATTTACCTCAAACGGACGGGCGAACTCTACCTCAAGCGGGCGTAGCCTCAAGCAGGCGCGGCCTCGAGCGGATGCGGCCTCAACGCGACCCAGGCGTGCGACCTCCAGCGCAACGTAACCCCAGGCGCGGCCTCTGGGCGTGACCTCTAACATAGGTATGGATGGGCGCGGCCTCTGATGTGGACACGGGCGCGACCTCTAGTGCACACGAATAGGCGTGGCCTCTGGTGTAGACACTGTTGCGACCTCCAGCGCAAGCGCGGATAGGCACGGTCTCAAGCGCGACCTCGAATAGGTGCGAGTAAGGAAAGTGAACGTAATGGGCGCGGCAAGCAAGCCCCAAGCAAGCACCAAGCCAAGGCCAAAGGCCAAGAGAGAGCAAGGAAGCCAACAAAAAGTCACACTATTCTATGTTGCTTAAAGACAAACACATGGTGGGCACCCAAAAAGGCAAATGCCAAATGAATGCAAGGAAAAGACAAGATTTCAAAAAAGGTGGAAAGCAAAAAGCAAAAAGAGGATGATGAGAAGTGAAAAGTGAAAAGGCAAAGGAGAAGAAAGAAGATATATACAGAAAAGAAGAAAAAAAAAAAAAAAAAGTGTAGGAAGAGAGGTTTGAACCTACAACCTCTCCCACCTCACTAGAAGATTTATAGGCAAGCCCCTCAAGGGAAGCTTATTGCGAAAAACCCATCACTACATGAAAGCATTACTCTCTTGGACATTCTGTTCCAAGAGAGGGGGGCAAATGATGAACCCAAAATTATTCGGACCAACCAGGAGCTGCCACGTGTACCAGTCCAAGAAGGGACCGTCCTAGACCCAGAAGAGATCCAACGTGGACATAAGCCCTAGGCACGGCCTCCTCACAAGCGCGACCCCTCCCACCAGGCTCGGTCTCAGGCGGGGCCTCCTCACAGGAGCGGCCCCAGGCGCGGCCTCTATGGGCGTGACCTCCAAGCGTGACCTCCACCGGCATGGCCTCCAGGCACGGCCTCCGGGCGCGACCTCCACGGGAGCGGCCTCCACAGGCGCGGCCTCCCTTAGGCGCGGCCTCCACAGGCACAGCCTCCCTTAGGCGCGACCACCTCTTCACCAAGTTCTACGTCACACACATGACCTCCGTGGATAGTGCTCCACAAGCAAACATACACCATCTCCAGGACTCTAGGCCACTGCCTAGAAGTCACATCGCCCAGATAGACTCAAACACCAAAGGAGCTACCACCACACACGCAGGTGTCTATCTACTAAGAATCCCAACACCGCTGGGACACTCCCTCCCACAGGGAGATGGCCAGCCACGGAAGAGCCCTGCTACTCAGGGTCTCTATCTCTACATGGATTACTCGCCATCAAACTGGACTCTCCACACCGCCATACTCTGCTATAAAAAGGAAAGTATGCTACTCAATTGATCATCTTGAGTTTTATTCACTCATCTATTTGCTCAGAGAGATCTGACTTTGGCATCGGAGAGTCCTAGGCCGGAACCACACTGGTTCTCCGTTGTCACCCCTTGGTCCTTTTGTAGGTTACGGTACACAGAGGGACCGCTGACGATTTCCTTACGCAATAGATAGATAACGATGGAAATTCTGACCCTTGGATAGAGAGGACATGGTCTGATGTAACACGTCACATGGATAGATGATTGTGGCAATTCCGACCCTTGGATAGAGATGACATTGTCTGGATTAGCCATGTTTCAAATTTTACAGCCTAATTCAATCAAATACCCTCCCATTTATTATCATACATCTCCATGTATATCCATGCACGCCTACAGTACTCCAACCACTATAGTGTACTGTTCCACAGTCCTGGTCATGCAGAATTCCAGCAGAAGAAAGAAGAGGAAGAAAATCTCCTGCAATTCTGGCTGGTCTGGTTCAACCTTGAACTAGTTTTCCGGTTCATTACCTGACCCATGGTTCAAGATCTGGTTCACATCAGACAGCCAAATCATGGGTTAATTTTTAGGAGTTTAATTACTTCATTTTTTTCTGCTGAGTTGTTTAGACAGGCTAACGAAGTAATAGTTTATTCCAGACCAGATTTAGACATAGTTTCCTTATCTATTCCAGTTTCCTAGTTAGTGAGGACAACTCCATTTTAGCCCATGCAAGGAGGAGATTTCCTTCTTTTGGGCTATATCTTTCCTAGTTAGAATCTGTTTCAGTAATAGATATAGATGAATGGATGATGGTTTTATTGCTTTTTTCTTTCTTTGTTCTTCCTATTAAGAGCAACAGTATTGTAGCAAGGTTCTAAACTTGGTTTCGACACTGGTTTTAACCAGGCAGAAACTGAGATATGGTCAAAACTGGTTGAAACCACGGATTTTTTCCCAGCCAACTCGAGTTGGTGGTTTCAAGGCCCAGAAATATATTTTGTGCTCTGGTTTTTTCTACAGCCTATTTTTTACATTCTAAAAAACACTCAAAACAGTACTTGTGGTTATTGACCCAAGTTTACTAGTGTACGCACAATGTACTAAGAATCATAGTTGTCAAGGGCAACGCTTATTTATGCCAAATGATTTAAATGTTTTTATAATTGTTATTTCATTTACTTAAAATATTATTATTCATAAATAAACAAATCCCCCCCTATTCGAATCCAATAAAAAGTTAAAAATTCAAATTCCAAAAGGATAAAAAGTCAACCCCCTAGGGCATGAGTGCACAGAATGCCTTTTACCATTATAATACAAGTTCCCATAATTTTTTCTCACCCAAAAAAAAACTTTACTAACTATGAAGCATTACGTGCACACATATCCATGTATATTCAGTCTAGGCTCAGAACGTTGAAGAAACTGGTGAGCTTTTCCTTGACTGAAATTGGGTCAATTTAATCAACCATCCAGTTTGGAAAAGACTTGGCCAGTCTTAAAGAGACGACTTTTTCAACCCATCCAAGATAGTTCTAGGCATTTATTGCCGAAATTTCGGTAAATTTCGGTAATTTCGACACTACCGAGACGAGATGGGCTTCCGAAATGAAAAAAGTTCAAATTTCGTAGAAATTTCGGCATATTTCGGTATATTTCGTAGAAATACTGTGTATTGAGCAGTATATTTTAGTAAATTTCGGTACATTTCGGTATATTTTGGTAAATTTCGTAGAAATACTTTGTGTATTGAGTATTGAACTATTGACTATTATGAAGTTTATGAGTTATGACTTATGCACTTAAGACTTTATGAGTTTAAACTAAAGGCTACATTTGACTTTATTTTTGTTTCATTACTTTGTTTAAATTTCTTATTGCGTCTTTTAGTACTTAAACAATGTGTATTTAACTATTTTATACATCAGTGTCCGACCGTATACAGTCAATCAAGGGAGCAAACCCAAAACACCACTTTGAATTCATTTTTTTTGCAATATGAAGGTTTAAATGTGTTTATTTAGCTTAAATAAGGTTGTACAAGAAGTATCAGGCCTTAATATGGCCAAAAACCCATCGAGATGGAGTGCCGAAATATGGCAGAAAAAATACCATATTTCGGCGAAATTTCGGTATATTTCGGATATCTCGGTAGGCTCGAGATACCGATATATCGCGAGATATTGAACTATGGTTCTAGGCACTTCTCAGTTGGTATACTTGTTTAATAGGTACACAACACCAATACTTTAGGGTTCATCACCAATTAGAATAATCCAAAGACAGAGTGGCCTACTAATGACCCAACACTTACCCAAGTGCTAAAGCACCAGACAACTGAAGCAAGAAGCCAAGAACAGCCGACATGAGTATCACCGAGGTATTACTGAACGTCCAACCAAAGGAGAGGACACCTGGAGGATCGAGCCAAGGCATCAGAGCCACCAGAAAGAACAAAGTAATTGGTGTCGTCTTCCACATTAACCTGCTCAATAATTACAAAGGTCATGATCTAAAGACCTATGGCTTTGTAAGGAATCAAAACGAGAAAAAAAACAAAACAAAATCAAGAAGACATTTTGGTAGATAGAGAACATACGCCAAGGCAGTCCAGTTTTCCTGTTGTTGTAGGTTTGACCAGAGGATCTTATTGACTGCACTTGGTATGATCCAAGCCAATGCTACACAAGCACCGAAGAAGTGGAATTGGAGATCGGTAACAGTAGCCACAGCAACACCAATAGAAACTACAGTAAGTGCTAAGACCTGCAAGATTTAATAATGACAGCCCCAATCACAACAATAAGGGAATTTCCTTCTCAAAGTGATAATACATGTAATAAGTGCACTCAAAATAAATGTATGAATCATATACAGGGAACTCCTTATGCTTTGTATGAAAACAAGGCAAAAAGTATTCATCAACGTAGTATTTCAAAATGTAGGCAATGGACCATTGCCCAACCATGGGTTGGATAATCCTAGTTAACAGATCAAAATACCTAAATTATGAGGGAACAAAAAATTGCAGTCAAATCAATAAGTCGGTGACCAATAGAATCGCCAAAAGCTTTAGGTAGCTTAGCTTGCTTCCAAACTGCCCGGCACTGAGGAATTAACAGATCTTTGCCAGTGATGACTTGGATCTCGGGCATTCTTATCTGAAGGCCTAAAATGTCTAGACACCAGACTCTGTAGTCTGTATTAAAAGCACAGAATGTACACTCTATTTGCCTAGTGAGAACAAGCAATGCTTCTGAGTAAAGGTCATTCAATGCTAAGAAAAATTAAATGTACAAGAATGGCTTCCTGGACAGCCCAGTTAGGAGGCCTTCCTCTACGAATCTATTATCTTCCATGTAGCAGTTTGGCTGAGTTCCAAACTTTGCAGACAGGTAGGCATGTTAAGTTCAAATCCAAACGGAGTTGGACATTTAACAAAATAAAGCTTCAAAAATCCACTAAGAAGATAAAAATTCTAAAAATTTGGTGAAAAGAAAATGTATATAAAGGAAGTTGAAGATTCTAATGAGCACTGGGAGAATCTCAGGGACATTACAGGGTCCCAGAGATTGATACAGATAAAGGATTGTAAGGATTCTCATCTCCTATTTATTTCAATTGTTGTTTGTGTCTAGTACTTGATGCTAGAGATAGGTTTGTGCATTGTTGGAACCTATGCTAGATGTGCATCATTGTAGGGCATTTTTTTTATATATATTTTTTTTTATTTTAACCTGAATATTACCTGGGACCCGGGCAAGCCCCTAGAATTTTATTAGAACCAACCAACGAATAAAGAATATAAGGGGGGGGACATACCGCCTTACCCCAAACCAAAGGAGCAAAACTCTCACCTCAACTCTGGACCCGACCCATACAATCAAAAGAAGCAAGCAATAAATACTATTTCCGTAGAACTGGCAAGCCAGCCCTGTCTTCCCGAAGAATCCGCTATAGCTCCTCCGGTGGCTGGCTGCCACCGTGGTAACAGATGGATGAACCTGAGTCACAGGCTAGGTTGGCCATCCAATCAGCCGCCCTGTTACTCTCCCTAAAAGCGAAAGTAACCATAGCAAGTAGAACAAAGCAAGGCCAAGACTTCCTGAAACCAATACCAGCCCCTCCAGAGATTACACCACTTAAGATTTACCATTCTAACGGTGGACGCAGAATCAGAGTTGACCACCGCCCCAAGTCAAGGCACAGCTTCAAACCATCTCTCAAGGCTCTCAACTCTGCAATTGAATTTGTGCACTCACCATAGAAATTTGAGAAGGCAGCCAGCATAACACCCTCTTTGTCCTGATGACTCCCCCACCACCGCCCGCACTAGGATTGCCTCTACAAGCACCATCCACATTAAGCTTCACAGAGACGAAAGGCGAGCACCAATACACAGAGATGGGATGTTTCAGCCGGGCAGGAGGAGCCAGAAGACCCAATAACTGTAGGATTAAACCATCCCTTGGGGAAGACGATCTTCCAAACTTGGAAGGGTACAGGCCTCTCACCCAGAGTTTAACACACTCAATAATAGCACAAGCAGGTCGCCCTACTTTCACCATGTCTTCTGTTATTTCTTTCCTTCCATAGCTCCCAAACAATCAAGGAAGGTAAGAGTCCTGTAACATAGGCGCTTAGGCTGCTACAGCCCGCCAACCTATGCCAAAGGAAAATACGACTTCTGACGTCCTGAAAAGGCAGCATATCAATATCAAAAACACGTGAAAAAAACCTCCAAACTTTTGCCGTAGTGATTAGTGGCCTCCCTCTTAGGCCTCCCACAGCAATTGCATTTAGATGCCAACGGAATGCCCACCTCCATTAATGCCTCATCAATCGGGATTTGTCCATTAAGGAGCTGCCATGTAAAAAAGGCAACCTTCGTGGGCAGGGATTGGTTCCAAATCCATCTGGCATAGGCTACCTCCGGCGATTCGCACCTCACCTCAGTCCAGGCCGATTTAGCAGTGAAGCAACCATCACTAGTGAACATCCACACCAACACATCATCCTTGCCTGAAAAAGCACAACTACACTCTGAAGGACAGACTGCCAAACCCCAGGCCGAGTCAATCCGATTCAACAAGTCGTGCCTCCAAGAGCCATCCTCATTAACAGCCTCCTTAACACACAAGGATGTGTCAACCTGAAGGGCGGTGTCCATAAAGTCAATCAAAGGACCAACCCCAACCCAGTTATCCAGCCAAAAAAGAACATCTCCAGAGCCAATTAACCACCATGACCTGCCTAGAATGAAATCTTTAAGAGCTAATGCATTCCTCCGAGTTTTCGACTCTGAACCACTCGACCCAGCCAGAGCAGCATGATTACCTTTAAAGAATATTGCCACGTAAAAAGAGCTCCACAAAGATTGATCAGAAAGGATCCTCCACCAACCTTTGAGCCTTAGAGAAAGGCCCAAATCCTCCAAAAGCTTAACCCCCAAGCCTCCTTCCTATGGCCTACAAACCTTCTGCCAACTCACCCACTGCCTCCGCTTCCCCCACTCTGAGCTCCCCCAAAGAAAGTCAACGAGAATGCCACAGATTCTCCTGAGAATAACTTTCGGCGGCTCCAAAGTAGCAGGAACATGGATAGGAATAGAAGCAAGAACATGCTTTAACAGAGTCACTCGTCCCCCAGCCGACAAGAGCTTTCCTTTCCACTCCGCCACCTTGTTCCTAACTCTTCCAACCAGTTCATCAAAGAAACAAACTTTAAGCCTTCCAACATAGAGAGGGGGCCCTAAGTAAGTGATCGGCAACTCCTTTCTCACAAACCCAGTAACGGTCCCCACCATTCGAGCCCTTGCCACTGAGGCCTTTTTACCCAACACAAAACAGCTCTTTTGCCTATTCACCAGCTGCCCCAAGAAACTTTCATATCTGCTAAGAAAACCCAGAATTTGCTTCAAAGAGCTCTTCAAACCCCTGGTAAAGATAATGGTATCATTAGCAAACAAGCAATGGGAGATTCCAGGACACCCTCTTGGAAGCAGGAAATAAGAAGCCCTCCCCTCAACAAACAAATTTGTAAGACCCCTGCTCAGAACCTCTTCCGCCAAAATGAAAAGAGATGGCAACAAGGGGTCCCCTTGCCTCAAACCTCTGGAAGACTTGAAAAAGCCAAAAGCAGAGACTCCCAGGACTACAGAAAACCAACAATTATCTATAGTCTTACCAATCCAAGCGTCAACAAACCCAAACTTTGAGAGCACCAAATAGAGGAATTTCCACTCTAGGCAGTCATAAGCCTTCGCCATATCCAATTTGAGAATCACATTGCCTCCCCGGCCCTTCCTATTCAAGTCTTGAGCAACCTCTTGGGCAATGGATATGTTATCATGGACATACCTTCACTGGACAAAAGCGCCCTGCTCTTCCACGACCAAGGAGGGGAGAAGCACAGCCAATCTACAAACAAAAACCTTAGCAATAATCTTATAAGAAAAATTACAGAGAGTAATGGGCCGGAAATCAGACATTACCTCAGGGTTGTCCTTCTTCGGGGCAAGCACAAGATTGGCAGAGGTGAAGCTCCTAGGAAGGCTGCCCCCTTCAAAAAAGTCCTTAACAGCAGCCCAGCCATCACTACCAACAACTTCTCACCACACTAGAGCAGGCCTTTGCCTTGGTTCATAATGAGGAATCTTGTCGAGCTGCTATGTTACATTCATCTGTTGTTGATCGCTCTACCTTGCAGGCTGCTTCCAGTGCTCTTTCTATTACCACTACTGATGGTGGTACTGCTGCCCCCAAAAGGGTCTGTCAAGTGTGAACACTGCAACAAGCTATATCATACTAAGGCTCAATTCTGGAAGCTCCATGGGAAGCCTGCTGATTTTGAAGAAAAGAAAGGTCGTGGGAAGTCTAAACCCAAGGCTCATCTGGCTGATTCTCCTACTACTACTGTTGCTGCCCCTTCCTCTGACATTGGGCTTACTCAGGATGAGCTCCTAGCTTTCCGTCGCATGCTCCAGGCCTCTTCCGCTGCCTCTACTACGGCATCTGCACCGGCTGCCCATCCTGGTTCTTACTTTGCCTCAGGTATTCCAGTCGGTCTGTGTGCATAGGCTGTATCCAGTCCTTGGATTATAGGCTCCGGTGCCACTGATCACATGATTGACTCCTCCCATGTGTTTCATCTTTATTCTCCATCTTCTGGCAAAGACAGTGTTCGAGTGGCTAATGGTTCCCTTTCTCCTATTAATGGAAAGGGTTTCATACGCTGCTCTCCTACCCTTTCCTTAAAATCTGTTTTGCATTTTCCCTCATTTTCTACCAACCTTCTCTCTATCAGTAGTCTTACTAGAGATTTGAACTGCAAACTAACATTTTTCCCTTCTCATTGTGCCATACAGGATCTGGAGACGGGGCGCACGATTGGGGGTGGTAAGATGTAAGGTGGTCTCAACTTACTTGACACGGGTCAGCCTTCTGCTTTGCATTCGGCTTCCTCTTCAGTTCATCATTTACAGTCCATCTCATCACCTGAACTTCATCTCTGGCACTGTCGGCTTGGTCACCCATCCCTTAG
Organism: Telopea speciosissima; assembly: GCF_018873765.1. Lineage (NCBI taxonomy): Eukaryota > Viridiplantae > Streptophyta > Magnoliopsida > Proteales > Proteaceae > Telopea > Telopea speciosissima. The sequence continues at coordinate 44,165,488 of NC_057920.1, forward strand.
TACTTTAGCTCTTTTGTTTCCCAACTTGATCACGCAATGTAATAGGAATGAGTTTTTATGTGAGGCTTGTGTTTTGGCCAAACAGACTCGTTCCAGTTATTCTTCATTAAATAAAAGAAATGCGTCTCCTTTTGCTTTTGTTCATTCTGATGTGTGGGGCCTTGCCCGTTGTACTTCCATTTCTGGTCATAGATGGTTTGTCTCCTTCATTGATTGTTATACTCGTGCCACCTAGGTATACAATGTGAGCCATAAAAGTGAAGTCTTCCGTTGTTTTCAGCTTTTTCATCGTATGGTTCAGACCCAATTCAATGCCACTTTGAAAACTTTACGAAGTGATAATGGAAAAGAATACATGGAGGGTCAGTTCCAACTTTATTTGGCTGAAAATGGTATTGTCCATCAGACCAGTTGTATTGACACACCTGCCCAGAATGGAGTTGCTGAAAGGAAAAATCGACATCTCCTTGAGGTGGCCCGGGCCATTATGTTTGCACGGCAGGTTCCTTCACAATACTAGAGTGATGCCATTCTTACCGCTGCTTATCTCATCAACCGTGTACCAACCCATGTCCTTGATGGTCGTTCCCCAGTTGACCTCCTCCAGGGTTCCTCCTCCTTTGTGGTTCCCCTAAAGTTTTTGGTTGCATCTGCTGTGTTTGCAATCATCATCCTCATAGGAAATTTAATCCACGGAGCATTCGGTGTATTTTTCTGGGCTACTCTACGACCCAGAAAGAATACAAGTGTTATCATCCACCTACTAGACGTATTTTTGTCTCCATGGATATTGTCTTCTATGAGTCCTTGGCGTATTATTCTTAGACACCTCTTCAGGGGGAGCAGGATCTAGGTTTTGAAGATGTGTCTGCTATTCTTCCGGCTCCTATTCAGGGGAAGCCCTCTGTAACTTTAGCCCCTACAGTGGTTCCTCATCAAGGGGAGTGTAGACCAGTCAATCAAATCCTTGTTGATAAAGTCTATACCCGGGAGCACAAAGGACAAGTTGAGCCTACCACCACCACCATACCACCTCTACAATCGTCTGCACTTGATCCAGATTCAAACCCTACTATATCATCTGGTAAGGATCCTTCTCTTGACTTACCTATTGCTGTTTGTAAAGGCGTTAGACCATGTACCCAACACCCCATCTCCAATGTTGTTTCCTATGATGCTTTATCTCCTTCCTATCGTGCATTTGTTTCTTCTCTTTCCTCTGTTTCTATTGCAGATCCAAAGTGGAAAGCAGCCATAATGGAAGAAATGACGACCTTATTTAAAAATGAGACATGGGAGCTAGTTGTTCTTCCTTCGGGTAAGAAATCAGTCGGGTACAAATGGGTTTTTGTTGTCAAGCAGAAGCCAGATGGAACAGTGGATAGATATAAAGCCAGGCTTATGGCTAAGGGCTTTACTCAGACTTATGTGATCGACTACCAGGAGACATTTACCCCAATTGCGAAGTTGAACACTGTCCAGGTCTTTCTGTCTTGTGCTGTCAACCTTGGCTGGGACTTGCAGCAGTTGGATGTCAAAAATGCATTCCTTCATGGAGAGTTGGAAGAGGAGGTTTATATGGAAGTTCCTCCAGGTTTTTCTTCTGACAAGACCCATGGGAAAGTTTGTAGGCTAAAACGGGCACTATATGAGTTAAAGCAATCTCCACGGGCATGGTTTGGTAGGTTTCATAAAGCCATGGTCTCCTGTGGATACAAACAGAGTAATGCTGATCACACTCTGTTCATCAAGCGAAAGGGAGAAAAGGTCATTCTTCTTATAGTTTATGTTGATGACATAGTTGTGACTAGTAATAATGCAGATGAAGTTTCTCACCTGAAGACTTTCTTGGGACGAGAATTTGACATAAAAGATCTAGGACAGCTAAGATATTTTCGTAGGATTGAAGTTGCTCGTTCTCCCAAAGGCATCTTTCTCTTCCAAAGAAAGTATGTTCTAGATTTACTATTAGAGACTGATTTGCTTGGTTGTCATCCTTGTGACACTCCTTTGGAAGCTACTACTCGTCTACAAGAGAAGGATGGTGATCCTGTTGATAAGGGTAGATATCAACGATTGGTGGGAAAACTGATTTCTCTCTCCCACACCAGAACAGATATTGCAGTTGCTGTGAGCCTAGTAAGCCAATTCATGCATGATCCTTATTCCACTCACATGGTTGTTGTTCTTCGTATTCTCCATTACTTGAAATCAGCTCCAGGAAAAGGGATCCTTTTGTCTCCTCATGACCATCTTCGCATTGAGGCTTACACAGATGCTGACTGGGGTGGTAATCCTGACAGGAAGTCTACTTTAGGCTATTGTACTTTTGTTGGAGGAAATCTGGTCACATGGCGGAGTAAAAAACAAAATGTTGTAGCAAGATCTAGTGCTGAAGCTGAATTCCGTGCTATGGCCCAGGGCATATATGAGTTATTGTGGCTTCAGAGTTTACTCCTAGATATCCATGGTTCTGTTCATCTTCCAATGATGCTGTATTGTGATAACAAAGCGGCAATTAGCATTGCCCACAATCCAATGCAACATGACCGTACCAAGCATGTGGAAATCGACAGACACTTCATCAAGGAGAAATTAGAGAGTTGGCAGATTTGTATCCCTTTTGTGAAGTCTGAAGATCAACTGGCTGATGTCTTCACCAAAGGGTTGAGTGGGAAGTTGTTAATGTAATTTCATTGTTTTTATGAAAGTTATAAACACAAGGGCTGAATAATCACATTGATTATTCTAGCCATTCCCTCAATACTGTTTTGTTAACAGAAACCTATTCCATTAAATAGGCAGACCCTCTTGTAAGTGCCAGCATAAACAGTAGCAGTGGGTAGTTGGAGAATAGAATTTTCAGGCCATGTTGCCATCTTTTATGGGAGAATATCCTTGTTTCAACAGCTGGGATAGCTATGGGTGAGAGACCCAGGCTTAGAAAGCCATCCCTTACCCCCTTCTTCTTTTATCTTCCCTATATCCTCTTCTTCTTCTTGTTCTTATCCTTTTCTATGTTCATCTTTCATATGTAAACAGGAAGAAAAAAAACAATAAAAGTTTCAGTTATTCAATTTGTTCATCCTTATTGTGCTGATCCTGGCTGCAATCGATCTCCCGTTGGGTTCCCTGGTTCGAGGTTGATCATGGCTGCATTATCAAATAGGAGCCTTGGCTGAAGGGTTATTCCAATTACAAGTTGGTTCCCCCTTCTGCTGGATTCTGTTCTCGAGAAGTAGAGGATTACAAATCTTATTATGAATATGGACTGTTGTTTCTAAAATTCCACACAAGCCATTATCCCTTTAAGTTTGTTATTTCCTTTTCCCCCTTCTATTCCAAGTGCCAGAAAACCCCTCTTTCAACTTAATTGCAAATTAGTCTCCAGTTTCTCTTAGCTTCACACAAAAGAGTCTTGAAATTCCATTTAATTACAGAATCACCACTACCAATGTTATTTGAGTTGTCCATCATCTGGGTGGGCCCATAGCAACCCATAATCAAAGTTACTGAACCAGGGATCCCATCACTTGTGCTATCTATCCAATATTCAGAATCACCAAATCAAACTTTGACATGGCACAATTAGGTGGACCATATAAAAAGGCCTTCCCACATGGGTCATGCAAAGAAACTTCTGCCTTAAATATATTGATTGAGAATATAACACTCCATCACTCACTAGCTTATTAATTTTCTTTTAGCACGGCAATAAAGTAAAATAGAAAATATATTAACAATGTTATTAATTGCTTGATATCCTACTTAAGACAAATATATATTTGTATTATTTGACTAATGTATAACATAATGACACTGTATGAGCCAGTAATGTATCCATGCCCATGTCAAAGGTATAATAATAACAAAAGAGCAAAATCAAACTAGCCAGTAACAGTGGCAACACTTACCTTCTGGAAAGAAACTGTCTTCCTGAACAGAAGAAATTCTGCTAGAACGATTGTTGGAGTTACAGCAATCTTGGCCATCTGATAAAAACCAATGCTGAAAATATAGAAATTATAACTTACAATGTCCATAAGAATATGATGTGGAAAGAAACAGCATTTTCATAGCTCACCTATTAAACTTCAAGCTGACATTAGCCAGGCCATTAGAGAGAGACATCACCACCCCAAGTGCTAACAAGGAGGAAAATGGAGTTGTCTTTGAGGGAGGGGGTGCAGGAAGAAGTGAAAGGGTGTTGAGAATGGCCATCAATAACCAGCTCAATGCATAATGAATGAACGTGAGGACGATGGGATAATTGAAACCAACTTTGCCAAGGACCTATAAGGAAAAAAAGACAGTTGAAACAACAAATCTCAGTACAGTACAGAATTTATAAATAGAATCACAGAATCAGAATAAAAAGGTCTATGGAATTACCAATTTGTTCATCAATATAATGCCAACAGAAACCAAGAAATTGAACAAAAGAGCAACAGTGGGACCACATATTCGTTGCTGTTGACGCTTTGCACCTTCAGAAGTACGCAACTCATTAAACAGAGAAGCTCGCAGGTCTTCCAATGCTCTGCCTATATTAATGAGGAATCATATCATGGAAAATAAGCTTGTGAGGATATATAAAGAATAAGAAAATAAACGAAAAGCAGAGGCCCGACAAACCGCTATTCAGATCTTAAAACTTTATGAAGAAAATTTTGTCAATCAATTTAATCTGTAAAATATGTTGATCAAGAGGACATCAGACCACTGATCCGACAGTTCATAATGTCCCAGAGACTACGACGTAGAGATCAGCCTACTGCAGCACAGATATGGATGGATGATGAGTTTAGAGGCTACCGTATTGCTAGGGGGATGGACATGATTTCAGCCCCTGATCCCTAGTTCAATAGTTGATTCCAGCCCTGATTTCAGCCCTTGGTTTACTTGGATCGAGATTCCAGCCCCTACTTGCTTACTTGGATCGATGGAGGTCTTGTTTGGTTTGATGGTGATGCAAAACCAAGGGTGTACTCAAGGAAGAAAAAGAAGAAGGCTGCTGCCTACCTTGGCAGCCAGCCACGATTTTGAGTAGGCTACAGTCCAGCAGTAGCCCACGATTCCACTGGGTTGTTTTATGTTTTATTTGTTGAGTCTTGTAGTGAATCAGTGAACCGGTTGGTTCAGCTAGTCTAATTTAAGTGGTGGTCCCATAGTTTAGTTGAGTCTTTTATTTATTTAAGTTGTTATTAGAATAGTGAGTCTCACATCAGCCTCTATTTAATTGGGCTGGTAGTGTCTTATAACTCAAGAAAGTCCCAAAATTGGAAGTTTCTAATTTTGAGACTTTCCAATTTTGAATTCTTGCTCTCTTTATTTCAGTTTATAAAAGCAACCCAGGAAGGCAAGCAACCCACGATTTTGATATTCAACTACTGCTACGTTCTTCATCCCCTTCAAGTTCTCAAGCCATTAGAAGCCTCATCTCTTCAACCGAGCTGCTCTGCTGCTGCCAAACCTACTATTCTCAGGTTACTTTCTATTTTTGAGCCTAACCTTCTAATTCCATTCCCTCTCCCTCCTACACTATCCAGTCATTTTTCTTCAAGTTTTCAGCAAACCTTCCCCCCTCTAAGACCTCTACTCGATCCTTGTTTCATATTCTACCCAGCAGATTTACTTTTACAACAAATCTCCCTAAAACTCCATTAAGCCCTATTTTCCCAGCCTGCAGATCAAATTGGCAGAGACAATAGCCTGCTGCAGATTTGTATTCTTAGTCCCTTTTACCTCCTACTGACCAGACCTATTCCCTCACCTTAACCCTAACCTAGACTTACCCATTAATCCACCAAACCAACCCAACCTCAAGTACTAGTTGTCAAGGCGTAGCCTAGGCGTCCAGGCACCTTGGTCGACTTGGACGACTTGATCACCTAGTTGGTGCCGACTTGATTTTGGACCCTCTCCAACGCCTTGGGTCACCTAGACGCCGTGACAACTACGACCTTAACCCCATCGAGCTGAACCTTTTCCCTGATTTCAGATCCTGTTTTGGGACTGGTTGAACCTTCATTCCTGTCCGACATTAGATGGAGTGCAGTTTAATTTGTATTTAGTTTATTTAGGTTTATTTGGTCTATTTGGTTCTTTATTTAGTTTATTTGGGTTTAGTTGGACTATTTGGTTCGATGGGTCGACCCACCGATCAACCCATGGGTATTTTCACTTTTGTTATGTTTTATTTTTACTTTTACTTTTTACTTAGTATTTTATTCCAATTAGGATGGATTATTCTGTTTAGGGTTAAGTGTCTTATAAAGCCTTGTAAAACCCCACGATGGATCATTATTGAATGGAATTGAAATTAAAAGAAGGAAAGCTCGGCTGCTCTCTCTTCTCTCTACTGTGGACTGCTTCCCCCCCCCCCCCCCCCCATTGTGGTACTCTTCTTCTTCTACCTCTCTCTATCATTCGGCCAGGTAAGCTTCTCTTCTCTTCTCTTCTCTTCTCTCCTCTTCTCTTCTTTTCTTCTCCTTTCTTATTTACTTCTCTGCTACTGTGGACACTAAATCCCCCCCCCCCCCCCACGAATTTTAATTCTGCCCCTTTTTCCCAGTTTATATTAATCTCTTAACAGCACTTACTTTGGGGCATCGAATGCACTTCAATTTCCTTTTTTATTTCATGAATACCTTCTCCAATCCCCACAATTTCTGTTGTGCCTATTATTCCCCTGTTTATGACTATTATTAATTAACCCATTAGTTTAGGGACTGCTTGCATTGATTAGCTTGCTGTCCTATCATTTAGTGGCTGCATGTTAGGGTTTTAATCATAGCACTAATTATTTTTTAGAACTTTGAACCTAATTGCACTCAATTAAGTGTTTTGCTGTCATGTCCCTATCCCCATGTTTGTCCATGGTTTTTCTTGTAATGTTGCTGCCTCTTAATTAGGATGTTGATTGCTTATTACTCTTTTATAACCTGTTTTACTTCATGTTAATCATCCTTATATGCTGCTGCCAGTCTATCTTCATAACTTTCCCGGGGACATTACCTTTAGTCTAACCTACCCAACCAGCCTTATAGGACCCTAGTCCCTAGGGTGTCCCCTACATCAATCTCGATATCAGAGCCTAGGTTTAGGTATCTAGTTGCTGCTGGTTGTGAGTCTAAGTGTCTTTAAGTTACCCCTTTGCATGTCCACCCGTAGTGGTAAAGTGTATCAAGACATGATGGACTCTCCTACCACCTCAATTTCACCTGATCAGTGGACTAAATTACTCCAACAAAGTAAGGAGACCTGAAGGCTCTCCAAGCTAACCAAGAGCTGCTAAGAGCTACCAATGCAGAGCTAGTTGCCAGTAGGAAAGAACTGGCAGCACAAGCTGCTAACATCCAAACCATCACAACAAGGCTTGCAGCCATGGATGGGAAGCAAGGCCGTAATGTCCAAGGCAATGGACCTAGGAATGAGATTCCCCAACCTGATTTGGACAATTATGACAACCACTCTGATGGTCATGATACAATAAGGGATAACTTCCTAGGCAATGGACGTAATAGGGGTAGTGGTAGAGGTCGTGGGCCATGTGGACAATATGGCCCGACGTATCCCACACCATCTGGGGATGATTATGGTTTTGATCATTATAATAGGGGTTTCTATGTTAGGAAAATGGTCAAGGTAGAGGCACCTTCTTATGACGATCACATTGATGCTAAAGTCCTATTAGATTGGATTAAGCAAATGGACCCATACTTCGGTTTCTATGAGATGTCCGAGGAAGTTCGCTTCATGTTCACTAAAATCAAGCTTGCCAGAGCTGCCCAAGACTTCAGGACAGAATTAGAGTACCAACAGAACAGTTTAGGACTTGAGCTAATGACCACTTGCAGATGTAAGAGAAGTTCAAAAGGGAGTTCTTGCCTACCACCTATAGGCTACAACTGTTAAATCATATGAACACCCTGAAACAAGGGAAGTTGTTTGTAACTGAGTACATGGGCAAGTTCAATGAATTGAAAATTAGGAGCCGTACTCGTGAGGATGTTGAGCAAACACTCTCCAGATTCCTCACTGGACTTAATTCCGACATCCGGTCACAGATGGCACCTCACTTGGTGCGAGATGTCCCTCATGCCTTTCGAAGAGCTCTTGAAATTGAACCATCAAGGAGGACTTTTCCTCAAAAGAAGAGCTTCCAGGCTGGGGGACCTAGCTTCCGAAGGCCCCTCCCAAATGCACCTAATTTCCAAAGGCCTCTGTTAACCCACAGCATCAAATTGACAACAATAACAAGGGTAAATGCATCTTGGGAGCAGCTCCCATGAAAAGTGGTCAGCTCCAGTGTTTCAAATGCCAAGGATTTGGACACGTTGCAAGAGAATGTCCCAACAGAAATCTTTTTGTTTGAGGACAAGACCACGAGGACTATGACCCGGATGACACCTGTTATACCATATAATGGCCACCCAATACTGGTGCGACACGTGGCATCGACAAAGGTGTTTGGTCGGGCCTACCAGGTCGGCCTTACCCGCATCACACCCGCAAGGACGGTCCAATGATCCACCCAGGGAAGCGAAAGGAAGGTAACACGCCTCTGGGTTCAGCTAGCCTCTCTAGGACAAGTCTACGTGCCTTGGCACAACGTCTTCCACTATGTATGGTTACTCCACAAAGGCTTTGGCACATCATCACCCACTAAGTAGGGTTACTCCATAAAGGCCTTGGCACATCATCACGCACTAAGTAGGGTTATCCTGCAAAGAAAACCTTCTCCCATGCCGCAACGGCATTAATGGGCATTTATTGATACTCACCAAACACGGCTCCCAGACATATAGGAGGCCTTATCAGATAGGGATTCTCCATAACCTGATAAACAGGAACACTCCACCGCCTGACGATAGGGGGGCTCCATCATTGGTCAAATCAAGACCTTTACGTTACCACATCAATCAAAGGGAACCAACCCTATAAATGGGAAGGTAACACCCCATGCAAGAGGATCAATTTTCTTGAAACTCCTACTATTTCATCTATTTGCAAAAGAGACCTAACTAAGGCATCAGAGAGTCCCCTGCCGGTACCCCATCAGTACTTATCTCCCTTGCCTATTTGTTATTTTGTCCAGGTCCCCATCCTTGGAGGGCCCACTGGAAGTTTCTTAACACAACAGATTGGCGCCGTTTGTGGGAACGATACTTCTAATCTAACCCACTTAATTATTCTCTACCAACGGTTGAGACAACACAAAACTCGCAGCCAGGCCTAGCAGACATCCTCCCAAGGGAAACGCTGGCCAAACCAGCCGTTCCGAGAGATTAGCCTCACGGGTGGAGCGACAAGCAAACCAGGAGAATCCGGCTAAGGAGCCCATAGCACCAACTCCTGACAACCTAGTGGGTAGACATGTTGAGCTGGCGATAGGAGGGCTTCCACCGCCACCACCCATTCCAGCCATAGTGATACCAGAGACACTGGACCCTAACGCTCCGACCACTAATGTGCAGGTCCAGGATCTCCGACTCCAAGTCTTGCAAACCAATGCCTTTCTCAGAGACATTGTTAAGCAAGTGGGTCCTGGTAGGGTCCCTATGCCGCCTTTCGTGGCACCCGCACAACAAATACCGCCTCCGGCCCAAAATCCTCAAATACCTTCAGTGCAAACCACACCTTTGGTTCGAAGGTTAGAAAGACGAGCGGGATCTTTGCAGCCGTCCCACCATGAGACGATGGTTCCCACTGTTCGGACGGGGACACTCCCTACATGCTCCCCATTAGCACAGACTCATCCAAAAGAACGTGGGGCTCGTGCCTCAACTATGGCACCAATCAAGGCAAAGAGATCTTCCTTAAGAGAGCAGCATGCAGAGAGCCAGAGTAGGCAGTCGAATGGGTTACAACTTCGAGGACTTGAAGAGAATCATACCTCGCACAATCTTCCAAACGTTCACCGGAAGACGCACGGATGAAGCGGTAGACCGAGTCAGAAAATCATTGTATCCAGCAGACTGACAAATCAAGACCTCGAAAGGAGAATACAAGACCTCGATGCAAGTTTTAGGAGCCTTGACAAGCCAACATTGTTACCCGGGCATTCTCTCCCAGGGGATCATCCATTCTCGACAAAAATTATGAGTGCCACGTTGCCGCTCGGGTTCAAACCACCCAACTTCGTACCGTACGATGGGACAACAGACCCGAATTACCACATCAACTACTTCAACCCAATGCTGACTATCTACGGCGGTGGTGATGCGGTTTCTTGCAGAGCCTTCCCGGGTCATTAATGTGAGACCCACCTCTAAATTCGATCTCACTAAACTTGTGTACATTCAGGTTCAAGTTCAGCAACCATGTATGCCTCCATGTTGTGGGTTGTATCGCTTGTGGATTCGGACCAATCCCCTTGATTCGTCAATGGAGGGTATTGAAAGCCAGCCCAATTGGCCATTATCGAATCTGAGGAACCTGGCGGAACCCCGCACATAAGTTTTGCATACGAGGTATGCTGGGAGGAGTGCATACAAAACCTATCAATCTCTTAGGTCGGATCATAAGTAAGAAACTGTTATTATATATATATATATATATAACTAATGTTTTATTTGCATAGTATTAGCTGAAAACTAAACTTTCTCCTGTGGGACCCACATACCCCGTCTAGGTCGAGCTGCCCGTGTTTTATCACGACCGGATTCTCAATTATGTCGCAGGACATCAATCCCGGGACTAAACTATAAGTTTTTAAGGGGTTAATTGTCTTTTAATTAGTTTAGAGAATCACATTAACTACACCAATTCTAGTTTAGCCAAACCAAACAGACCTTACTAGCCTTTACTATATAAGTAATACTTAGTTTTAGGATTCATTTTAACTCAAAATAAGAACCGAATTCTGCTCTAGAGAAGAAGTAGAGAAAAGAGGGAGAATTGGAGAACTTAGCTATTGGAGAGAGAAGGTTTGGAGATCAAACGATCTGTTGGGTTGCTACTACTCCCTCCTTGTTAATCTCCTTAAGGTAGGCTCTTAATCAGTTCTCTGCTGAGTTTATAACTCAAGCAATCCAAACCTTAAGAGTTGGTGTTTTTTATGTTAAAGATCCTAAATCCAATATGCAATTGGGTTGGATTGGCCCAATTGGTATGCTCTTCATCCTCCCTAAGCCAATTTTGTGTTTTGAGGTTGTGCATGGCAAGATCCATAAAAGAGAAACCTAAACCACTACACTGTAAGACGCACCGGATGGAGGTGTAGCCCTCCAACCGGTTAACCGGTCCCAGGGGACAGCCTCTATCCGATCCTCCCCTGCTACCTCTGTTTTTGTCTTAAATGCTTAGGGCTTTGGTATGGGTTTATTCCATGAGCTAATCCATGTTATGTACTATTTATATTAGGTTGTAGTCTGTTGTTGGTGAGGTTTAATTATAGGTTGGACCTTCTTTTGTTTGGCTCACTCTCCAACTCAAGGTAAGTGGAATTGACCTTAATTTTTGAGTGTTTATTGTTGTTTTTCCTATTTATGCTTGTTGCACCTGTTCATTCATCATATTAGAATTACGTTCATGTATATTTATAGTTTTTCTTTTGCATTAGTTGTACGCATGATATTAGGTTGCATTCCATAATGCATATGCATAATATATGGTGATTTATGAATGATGAGATTGACAAATGATAATGGAACTAATCTGTTTTACTCCTTACCATTAAATCATATGACATTCATGTTAGAAAATGCATATAGTTAGGCTTTCATAAACCCAATGCTACGACCCTTGCCAACAGGGGTGAGGTGTTGGATAACCCATGGTAGGTCCGAAGGGATGATTCCGGAATGCCATTTGTCTGTCTCCTAGGTCCGATGTGTACTTTCCGAATGGGATGTATAGTAGGGTTAACATTGGGGGTTTGCCGGGACCGATGCGTAATTCCGGTACTGGCAGGTTTCCATCGTAGCAAAGTGGTATTCTTAGGGTCCAAAAGGGATGATTCTGGAACTGAGATTATCATACTTGTTACAGTAGCATTTAACCTCATGAAACCTAGATCTGTTGTTAGTTGCATGCTTAGATTTAAGACATGCATAATGGACTATTTGCATCAGTTTGTATGTTTTCCCTCGCTGAGCTCATGGAGCTCATCCCCGCAGATATTTCCTTTTTCAGATAGTAATCATAGTATGACTGGTTGTGAGGAACCAAGGATGGGAGCGGTTGCTGCTTTGGACTTCCGCACCGATGATGGTTATGCGGTACAGGAACTCGAAGTACATGATGCTTCGTGAGTGTGCAATGCGTTCGTATTTCTGTGATGTGGCCTAATGGACTAGGCTATGTTTCTTTTGTGTTTATACATTATTTTTGTTATAGAAAAGCATAGAGTGGCTTTTACAACCTTTGAGCTTGTCTTTACTTTTGAGAAGTTGTATAGTGTAAATGCAAGTTTTTTTTTTTTATGAATAAAAAATTATATTACCAAAGCCCGAGGGGGGCGAGAGGGAGAAAAAAGGGGGGAAGGAATGTACAAAGGGGAAGAAAAGGGGGGGGGGAAAGCCCCTCTCCCTGTTAAAGGGGGGGAATTGGGCGTAACAGAGCACTATCAAGGTCCCAGGATACAACAATATGTCTGTTCCTTGGGGAATCTAAAAAAGCCTTGTGGGACAAAAGACTAACCTCCCAAGAGATGGCTTTCCAAATCAGGTCAAATGAACAAGATTTGGGAGTCCATCTTCTAAGGTTCCTCTCCATCCAAATGTGATAAAGGGTAGCGCCGAACATAAGCTTACCGATGACGTCGCAGGTAGAGCAGCCCAGGAAAGTCATGACCATCCAAAGCCCCTCTCTAGCAAATGGTAGAATACTCCTGCTGCGAACCGGATGAACGACAAAGCTTTTTTCCAGATGGTGGAAGTGAAAGGACAGGCGAAAAAAAGGTGGTCAATGTCCTCGGAGCCATTCCAACAGAAAATGCAAGCGGGAGGTACAGGGATTCTTCGATGGGAAAGGAAGGCTTAGGTTAGGAGGCAATGGTTAAGGGTTCTTCAGGCAAGGAAGTTGTGGCGGGGAATGTGGCCTTTGAACCAGACTAACTTGTGCCAAAGGACAGGAGGAGCTTGAGGTCTAACCAGGTTCCAGGCCGATTTAAAGCTAAAGAGGCCATTGTTAGAGGGAAGCCAACAAACCTTGTCCGCAAGACCAGGGGCGGAAGGGGGAAGGGGGGAGGGAGGCCCAGATCGAGGAGAGGGGTGGGGGAAGGGGGGAGGGGGGAGGGGGGGACCAATTGCCATTGGAAATGATGGAAGAAAGAGGGGCAGATTTTGCTATCCTGGAGGAGTAGATTTCCCTAGGTCCAAAGTGGTTATAGAGAACTCCAATGGGGTACCAGAGATGGAGCCATAAGGAGGTGGAGGACCCATCAGATATGGAGGATGAAATGGCTGAAAGAGCCAGAGGGCGAAGGAGGAGAATTTTGCACCAGATCCAGGAGAAGTCCTTGGGGGAGGAGACAGTCAGATGGAGTTGTTTTTTAGTAGTTGAGAATAGACCCATTGAACCCAAATGGAGTCATGCTTAGTGCAGATTTTCCACATAAGTTTCAGAATCCCAGCCGTGTTGGAGTCACGGATGCGGCGGATGCCAAGACCTCTCTCGGATTTGGAAAGGCAGATAGATTTCCAGTTGATCGGAAGAGAACAATAATAATAATAATAATAATAGCAGTAGTAGGAGAAAGTATAATACGCTTATCACTTAAACTCTCTCCTACAACTGCTATTATTATTATATTGTTCTCTGCAGCTGCATTTTGATTCCTGTATCGTTATAATTGTGAATGCGAGTACTATACTTGCGATCCTGGTAGTTGTGTGGATGTCAGTTGGCATCCAGTCACACCATGCCCTTATCCACTAGGCCGGGGTGTGACAATTGAGTGGTATCAGAGCATTCGTGCTCTACTCCTATTTACAGTCTAATTAACAATACAGCAGCATCTTAGACTCATTAACCTGAAGGTGAGTCTACTTTAGGCTGAAGTAAAAATTTCAACTAAAAACACTTTAATTATATAGAAGTAAGAAAGGATGTGTGAAAATAGCAAGGAAACATAAACTTGAAAGAGAAACCTAGAATCCAGAACACAATGCGATAAGAAAAGTCATAAACTTTTATATATATAAGCTGAGAGTTTGGTTTACAAAATTACAGCAATGAATGCTGTTGGGTTACATCCTTTTCAAGTAAACAAAGAAAGGAGTACATAGTCCTTACAAGTAAAGAAACTGAAAAGCTAAAACTAAACCAAAAGGTAACCATTATACCATCTCTACTGTGGTGCTGGTGGTAATGCCTGCCCTAAGAAGTGAGACGCCCACTGAGTTAGCTAAGTCTCTACTGCACCCACTCGCCCGCTAAGCTGAGCAAAACCCTACTCCACAGTCCTCTCCAGAGAATCAAGATGCTTAAAGAGCTGTCCCCAAGTAGTGGCATCCTCTGGAATAGGAGGGACAGCGTAGGAAGAAGAACCACCCACATGACCAAAAGTGGGTTGGTTGCCTGTAGTGGAGCGACCCCGCTTTGCTGCCCGGGAACCTCTCAAAGCAACTCCAGTCTGTGCCCCCTCTATGTTCTTCTCGACCTCCATCAGTACCTCAACTCCTGGGGCACCCTGTATCAACACTAGGGAGTATGGCATAGCTAGCATGCTCATCTTACGCAAAGAAATGCGATCTAAATTCAATGTCTTGTGAAGCAAAGTCTCCTCAAGCTGAAGGCTTACTCCCCAATGCATGAATATCCTTGTAAGAAGCCTCCCATATGGCATGTTTCCATCTCCGGGGTTGTCACTACGGTTAGCCATTACCCGCATAATGAGATAGGGCAAGCACATAGGATACCCCACGTATAGGGAAAAGGTAGCAAAGACCTGGATGAGAGAGATCTCGGTACGATGTCCTACCTTGGGAACTACATTGTGCCCATAAATCCTAGAAAGAACTCGAGCTGAAGGCACATATTCCAACTCGGACTTCACCTTTTCATAGGAATTTCCATCTGTGAGAATCAAAAAGATAATCTCACTCTCTACTTCAGAAAGAAATTCCCCCACTTCAATTCTTAGAGGACGATACCTCCTCTCTCCTTCAGCTGAAATCCCTAGCATCTGAGCAAGTTGGGCGATGTTGAAGGAGAAACGATGCCCCTTCACATAACTCTAGATAACAAAGTCATCCTCCCCCTCATGCCTGTAGGTCATGTTACAGTAAAAATGTCGCACTAGGCGAGGGTAACATGCAGTGTTAGGTTGTAACATTGGGAGCCATCCCAAAATCTCAAACCTCTCTTGGACCTTGGAAGAAGCCAAGTCTTCTACATTAATTCCTCTTTCATGCTCAATAGGCAGGTCCATCAAGTAGTCTGCGAATTGCTCCTCAGCAAGTGCATTTTGGAACCAGAAATGGTCGAAGTCTGGGCCCATTGGGGGAAGACCTCTTCCCCTACCACCTCGACCTCCCCTGCGACCTCGAGCTGCAGCCATAGCAATAGAAAGGCTGCAAAAAAAATTAGAAAGGAAAAAGATTAGGACAACGACTATGTTAAAAAAAAAAATAGGAATATTAGATCATATAGGAGACGTAGAGTTTAGGGAAGTATAATCAAATACATACAAAGGGACACTTAGAGAGTCTTAGGAAGCTTAGAAAAGTTTAAAGTTTCAAGATGGACAAGAAATTAACTAAGAAAAACCATACAAACATTTTCACTAACACATGACTTGCACAATCTAGTACATAATTAGGTGAATAGCTTATAGATAAGAGAAAATCAGTAAAGAAGAAGGTAATGGAAAAGAAAGATAAGAGAGTAGTATTAAAAACATTAGGAGTATGTTAGATTCCAAGGTAAACAAGCTATAATGATAAAAAGACCATTTGGACGTTTTTACAAACACTAGTTGTGCACAGTTGGTGTATTGCAAGAATACAGAACATAAAAGTGGGCAGGAATTATGAAAATAAGAAAGAAAGAGAGGAGGGTAGTATTATATGCATGAAATGGGTAAACAAAAACAAGGAATAGAAGAAATGTATAAGAAGTACCAAAAAGATTTTTACATTACCCCAGAACTTAGGAAAAGATAAGAGAACTAACTTATGTTTATGAGAAGGGATGAGATTTGAGAGATTAGGAGTTTGGATCACTTACTTGTAGATTGGAAGACTAGATCTTGTCTTAGGATGCCCCCAAGTGTGTTAGAAGACCTTTAGGTAAGTTCTTGAGAGAGCTAGGGAGTGTTGAGAGGGAGAGCCAAACATTTGAAATGTTTTAAGTGAAACCCGATTCTTATTTATAAAGCTACTGTAACGCCTACCGGTCGACCGGTAGGTAATTTTGAGATTTTTACCTTAATCCGGTGCCCTCCGACTGGTACCTTTTCTGAGCCCAAGAAAGGTATCCCAACTTGCTAGAACACGACCCAATGACATACACCTTCATCCATTGGGTCAAACAGTAGATTTACATATTTTTTTATGATGAGAACTACTATAAATGTATAAAAGTGATTTAAATATTTGAGTATATAATGTATGTGTTTATATTTAAATTGATGTATGATTCAAATAACCATCTTGCTTTTATGTTTAAGAAAATTTTTAACTTGTATCATATTGCAATGTTTTTTATAGCAGTCGGGAATGACGGCTCGATACGCCACCATAACACAAGAATGAGATACACATTAAGACAAATCGAATAATATCATTACAATGATGACAACATTGATGAATTAAATTGTAAGCTTGGATTGATGATCAACGATCGAAGATATCTTCAATCCCACATGTGGCATAACCGAAACTTGATGACTAGGGACATCAATGTCATTGAGCGAAGGGTGGAATACCTTCAATTCCATACTACCCGCATTGGAAGCATACTAAATCGATGGGCGGACCAAGTCCAATGCCTTAGATAGGGCATTCTAGTGTATGTTGTTGCTTAACCCAAATACATATTATTGCATCTATACTTTATTGTTATTGATGCATATCAAACTATTGTTGCAAGAGCTAATAGTTTAATCCTTTTCTCTGCTGATCAATTATGGAGGGATCTCACCCGAACGCTTGCCAACGGATGAACACCTAAGGACTTGGTAATGCAACCTCTACTTCTAATCCCATAGTAAATGATCAGACAGCGGAGAATACCAATGAAATTCCTCTAAACCTCAGGTGTTCATGATGTCTTGCATGTCTCCGTGTTGAGACAATACATACCAAACTCAACACATCTTCTGACTCAACAGCCTACTGAACTTGTTGCTGATCTGACATATGAAGAGGTACCTGAGGAAATCCTTGATAAGAAGGAGCATAACCTAAGGAACCGTACCATCTCATATGTTAAGGTTAGATAGAGTAATCACTCCTCTAATGAAGCATCTTGGGAGCGAGAAGACTCAATGCAGGAAAGATATCCTCACCTTTTCGGCATATCAGGTATGCCAATTTCGATGACGAAATTTTCTTTTAAGGATGGGGGAGTGTGAGACCCACCTTTAAATTCGGTCTCACTAAATTTGTGTACTTTCAAGTTCAAGTTCAGCAATCATGTATGCCTCTATGTTGTAGGTTGTATCGGTTGTGGATTCGGACCAATTCCTCGATTCATCAATGGAGGATATTGAAGAGCCAGCCCAATTGGCCATTATTGAATCTAAGGAACCTAGCGGAACCCCGCACATAAGTTTTGCATGCGAGGTATGCTAGGAAGAGTGCATACAAAACCTATCAATCCCTTAGGCCAGATCATAGGTAAGAAACTGTTATTATATATATAGAACTAATGTTTTATTTGAGTAGTATTGGCTGAAAACTAACTTTCTCCTGTGGGACCCACATACCCCGTCTGGGTCGAGCTACCAGTGTTCCATCACGACCAGGCCCTGTTTGCTAACTCTGCCCCATTACCGTATAAATCCCAAAGAACACATTGAAGTTAAGCGTCAAGTAGATGAATTACTTCAGAAGGGATTCATTAAGGAGAGTCTTAGCCCCTGTGCGGTACCTGCCTTGCTAATGCCAAAGAAGGATGGCACTTGGTGTATGTACATTGATAGCAGAGCCATCAATAACATTATTGTCAAGCATAGATTCCCTATACCTAGACTTGATGACATGTTAGACATGATGGCTTGCTCATCGATCTTTTCTAAGATTGATCTCAAAAGCGGGTATCACCAAATTTGGGTTAGACCTGGGGACGAATGGAAGAAAGCCATCAAAACGAAAGATGACCTTTTCGAATGGTTAGTTATGCCTTTTGGTTTAACCAATGCACCTAGCACTTTCATGATAGTAATGAATCAGGTATTGCAACCATTCAATGGCAAGTTCTTAGTGGTTTACTTCGATGACACCCTCATCTATAGTAAAACCCCGTCTTCCCATTTAGATCACTTGCGACAAATCTTTCAAGTACTTCAAAGAGAAAAGCTTTATGTCAATCTCAAGAAGTGCACCTTTATGAGTGATCAAGTCATTTTCTTAGGATTTGTTGTACCAACACAAGGAGTATGTACTGATCCTGAGAAAGTGCGAGCCATTGTTGAGTGGCCAGAGCCAACCAATATCCATGAGGTACGAAGCTTTCATGGCTTAGCTACTTTCTATGGAAAGTAACCTAAGAATGAAAGTTTGAGCAACAGCAGAACAGCTCGGTTGAAGGGATGAAGCTTCTAATGGCTTGAGAACTTGAAACAAAAAGAGAACAAGGACTGAAGAGTAACCTCCTGCGCTTCCCACCGCAAGGAGTCAGCTTGGATCAAACACCAGCCCCATCACCAAGGATCGAACACCATGAAAATAGCTTTAGTGAAGCAACATGCAAGCAGAAGTATTTTAGAGGATAGAAATCATGGCCTGTTAGGCCTCTTGGGTTGTATTTATTGACTGTCATAAAGAGAGAAAAGGCAAGGGAACAGAATTAGAAAATCCTAAATTAAAAACTTCTAATTTTGATCCTTGACTTGGATTACAAAATTACAAAACACAATCAGCTTCTAATTGATGTGACTACTAATTTTAATCACCTACTAATTATGAAAATAGAAACTAACAACTAACACGAAATTAGAAAGTAAATATCCTAGACAACTTAGACCACAGGGCTGACCATAACTTAAACTAGGCCAATTGAACCAGCCGATTCTTTGGTTTATTACATGACTCAAAAATTAAAACATAACAACCCAATAGAACAGCACTGTTCACAAGAACAGTACCATGTGAACAGTGTTACACCAGCAGCAGTTGAGACTCAAAATCGTGGCTGCCTGCCAAGGTAGGCAGCAACCTTCTTCTTTTTCTTCCTTGAGTACACCCTTGGTTCCACATCACACACCCCCCCCCCGAATTTTAATTCTGCCCCTTTTCCCAGTTTATATTAATCTCTTAACAGCACATTACTTTTGGGCATTGAATGCACTTCAATTTCCTTTTTTTTTTATTGCATGAATACCATCCCCAATCCCCACAGTTTCTATTGTGTCTATTATTCCCCTGTTTATGACTTATTAATTAACCCACTGATTTAGGGACTGCTTGCATTAATTAGCTTGCAGTCCTAACATTTAGTGGCTGCATTTTAGGGTTTTAATCATAGCACTAATTATTTTCAGAACTTTGAACCTAATTGCCCTCAATTAAGTGTTTAGGTGCCATGTCCCTATCCCCATGTTTCCCCATGCTTTTTCTTGTTATGTTGCTGCCTCTAATTAGGATTTTGATTGTTTATTACTCTTTTATAACCTGTTTTACTTCATGTTAATCATCTTTATATGCTGCTGCCAGTCTGTCTTCATAACTTTTCCTTAGGACAATACCTTAAGTCTAACCTACCCAACCAGCCTTGTAGGATCCCTAGTCCCTAGGGTTTCCCCTACATCAGTTGATAATACTTGAAGTAAAATGGCTGGTAGTCCAAAGGGACATAAAGATGACTAGTCAAGTGGACTGAATTCAACCAAGACAGTTGACACATAGGGATAACTTGGTTTCTCTGAATCTCAAATCGCAATACCTAGGAGGGAAAGATGTCAACTTGGACTCATCAAGCCCTGGGATAAGATAAATAACTTCTAAATCCTAGAGACATGAAGAATAAAGTGAGACAAATATGAGCAGACCAGATTATATAACCATTTCAAGGAACATATTCCAGGACTTGAGATTCCAATTGGGGAGATAGAAACACATAAAATTTTACCCCAAAAAATAATATGATTCTTGAATATTGCAATTTTGGTGCCTAAAACGCTTAGTGCAATATAAAAGTCATTTAAAATCTACTGAGATAACTAACTCTACAATTGATGAACTCAAACCATGAACAAGAAGCTGAAATTACAGTCCACTAAAGACCACGCTTATGTCAGGTTCCTAAACCCTGTTTGACGACTGTCTAAATATTGTGATTGTAAACTTACAATGCAATGTTTCTTCTTCTTCTTCTCATCAATGTTTCCTCTTTTCTCCCCTCCCCTCACCCCCTAAAATCCTTTTGCACCAAAAAATAGTTATGTAGTAGTATAAAATGCCAGACCATCTTTGAAACAATTGATCTGACCACTAACCAATCTTCAAAAACAAAAATTCATGAACAACTTTTTCTTTATAAAGGCACATTTGAGCACATCCTACAAAACTTAGAAAACTAAATTAGTCAAGAAATCCGATCTGAAGATTGATTGAATAAAAACGATAGACTAATATATAATAGAGGACATAAGTACCACTGATGCCAAAATTTCTTTCTTTTTTCTTCTTTTGTTGGGCATGCGGATGAATATTGAATATTTTTTTTCACTCAAAAGAAGGATATAACTTTTCTAAAATCCTCAGCTAGGAAAATTGACATGCAACAATAATTTACTTCGATGAATGAACATTAAGGTAATAACTACTCCAAATCTCAATATTTAAGACACTCATAAACTTCTGAGAGAGAGGTAAAGTCTCCCTGTTCTCCAAAAAAGGGACTCATATCTGCTCCATTTGGTTGCAAGGGGAATTAAAGGGAAGGGAAGTGAAATTTTTCAAACCTAAATAGAAAGTTTTTGTAATCATTATCTAATATGATTATAAATTACTTAAATTTCTTACTATATTTAGGAATAACACATTTTAGATGTGATTTTATTATACTTTTTTAATTCAAGGAATTTGGAGGCAAAGTAAAGTGAAATTTAATAACCAAATAAAGAATAATTTGGAGTTAATGACATAAACATGTGGGGTAATAATTACAAAAGTTTCTTTCATAGGTTTGAAAATTTCCCTCTTCCCTTCCCTTTAATTTCCCTTGCAAACAAACGGAGCCAGCTCAAAATTCAATGCAGAAAGTAGTAGTGCCCATAACGTCACTCCTAGAAGAAAGTTAACCAAACAGAAAAGTAAGAAGTAAAAGACTAACAAGAAGCTCCCAAAGTAAATGGGAAAATATAGCTTTAATTCAAAAGACTTCCCTCTTTTTTTTCCGTTTCTTCTCTTTTCCCCTAATTCCCAATTGTATTTGAGAATGAAACTGTAAGCCCAGAAACCCTACCCAACTAAAAGGACACAAATGCAGAAGAAACAGAGCAGAAAAATTAATTATGATATTTAATGGGGAAGAAGCTCATCTCTATAATTCTCAAGCTACATTCAAAAATAAAAACAACAAAAACCAAGAAAGGAAGAAGAAAAAGATATATTACATGAAGCTGGAAACCCACGAAGCAAAATTCGAAATCCAAAAGAAAATAAAAGTTAATACAAAAATAATAATGAGAATGCCACTGGAAAGAACAAAAGGAAGTAAATATACCACGCTCCCCAGCATCACTGTCTTTCCGCTTGAGTATCTTCCTCATATCCTTCCTAATAAAAAAATTAAACATCTTCCGGCTACACAGCATCCCTATCACTCTTTAGATTTCCTCCAACCTTTTAAAAGCATCAATGCAAAAGACCCACAATAGATAGAGAGAGAGAGAGAAATGCAGAACCAGTGGCAGTTCATAGAACCCCAAAGGCCAAAACAGTACTGTTAGAACACACAAAGAAGAAGCGTGGTTTGTCTAGCGAGGGACAAAGAGAGCGGTGATGGAGGACAGAAACTAAATTGTCGGAAAGCAATGACATGGCGGAGAGATTGATGAGAGACAATCACGGTTACGCTAACACCCCGCCGACAGTTGAGTGGGATGCTTGGAAGTGTGAACTCGGTCACTACGAACCGAAAGAAGCCAATAAAGCGAATCTCCAACGGTACCCCCTTTCTCATTTGAGCCCACCTTTATCTTACATTCTTACGTCAGATCATATCAAAACTCGTTAGTGGGTCCCACATTTAATTCTAATCCAATGATTTTGAAAGAATATTGCAATAAGGTCGACAACCTGGACTGTATGCCCTCAAGGGGTGTCACTGTGTCACGAGGCCGACTTGGAATGGTTTCAGTAGTCATAGTTAGTAAGTTCGGGTATGGCAATATTACGGAACAAACACGTAAGACAATTAATCGACTCATACGATAATAGTATGGTTTCAAAAATCTATTTCAATAAAACATGTACGGCAATCAAACAATACGTGTGTTTAATACGGTTGCTCTGTAAAAGTATGGGAGCAAAAATACGGGTTTATCGGTTTATCCTAGTAAAAATCAAAGAGCAAATTGATTTTTTTGCAACCAAATTCTCATCTGTCATGCCTTCATAAACACTTAAAACTACGGTGAGAAGAATGAGCAGATAGGTGAGCATGGTGCCCTATTTTATGAGCAAGAGATCTATACTTTGTCATATGGTCTACACAAACGTCTGGGCAATAGGTGAGCACACCTTTATCTACCCTGGAGGCAGAGGCGTCATCTCATGGTGCCCTGTGAGAGGGCATAAGAAACACTACCAAGTAGAGATATTTTTCCCATATTTTATAGTTTAACTTATAAAAGGGTTGGGTTGGGCCAGGTCGGGCTTAGCCCGAGGCCTCAACCTTAGTCTGACCCAATCCTGACTCAGGGTCAGAAATTTCCAACCCTGAAAACCCACCCTCAAGGCTAGGTATCTCAGCCCATGCCCTGTTCGAGCTCAAAGCAGGTTCAGGCAAACAGGGCCAAACTTGCACCCCTAGTTTTTGGGCATGCATCCTATCGGATCGGGGGGAATCAAGATCGATTATGACTAATATGGCCGATTCACTAATCCAATTCTTAATTCTTAAAACACTGACGATAAGTCTTAAGGGTGTTAAACGATTCAATTAGGTTTGATTTAGCATGCTTCGGAGTACAAATCGAAACCAAACCGTTCAACTAAATGATTTTAAAATACGAAACTTGAATCATGAGAAAATTATTATCCCCTCCCCTCGATTATGCTTTAATGATAGTCCCTTCCCCCACATATTGAATAATGACTCTCCCCTCCCCTAAAATCGAAAGATTCTATCAACCTTACCCATTTTGTAAAAAAATGTTGTTAAGTGATGACATCAGCCTTAATATATTCATTTAAACCCCAAAATTCCATGTAGTGTGATACTCCAATATTACATAAACGCCCACTATTTCAGCCCATTTCTGCAACTCTCTCTCTACCTTCTTCTCTTTCCTCTTCCGTTCTTCGTTTATAGAAATCCTCATGAGCCTCTTTTGTCACACCCAAAACCACCCCCTAGGAGGATTGGGCAAGTGACGCGAATTATATAACAATATCCACCAAATCACTAGGATCCAGAAGTAGTTAATATAACTCACAAACACACACACCCACAAGTAATGGACAGATAAATACAGAGTGCAGTGGAAACTGAAGCATATCATTAAAGATTTAAGTGTTTACATCTCGTTGTTTCTATTTCCCCTGTCACAACTTGTTTATACAGCCAATACCATTCTAACCACAGCTTTACAAGTATACAAAAGAGGGCCAGTAAATAGAAGCCCAAGTAAGCTATACAAAAGAAGGGAGAGTTAGTACATCCTATCTACCCAAAAGATTCCCTAAAGGTTAAAAAAGTATGTTGTTCATCCCTCAAAGATCATTCTCAAGGGTCACCCTGATCACCCACACAAGAGGGATAACCTCCCTTGGGGTCCACACCCAAATATTCATAATCACCATCAGCCTCTGCCTCAAAACGAGTCTCCCAGCCATCGAAATATCCACCTGCAATATCATCTAAAAAGAGAGTTTGCACAAATGTGAGCTCCACCGAGCCCGTGAATGAAATATAAACCATGCATGCATATGCAAGCACAACCATGAGTCTATATGCATGAGATTCATTTATATTAATTAATCCACCTAGCAACCAAGCTAAGTCAAATAAAGGTACTACTACAATCCCCAATACATGTATCCCTGGTGCATGCTTTTAACCCCTTCCCGTGATGCACCCATTAAGTTGTCGAAGAAGACCAGCCAGCTCCAGCATGCTCTCCATGCTCAGCCCGACCAACCCTCTAGGATTTGTCTGTGATATCACCTTTCACCATTTCGGTATAACATTTTTCTTTCTCTGGCATTCAGCCAAATAATCATCATTTCGGTGTAACATGTTTCTTTGCTTTTCCTTTTTCTTTTTGACATAGGTTCTGTCACAGACATCCAACACCTTCACCCCTGTTGGCAAGGGTTCGTAGCACGAGTGATGATACTCTAGCCATATGCATTCTATATGGCATAGTATGAGTCGGATGGTGTCAACCGCATCCCATTCTACGGGCTACCACATACCTCATTTCCAAGCCGACTACGGCATCTAATCTAGCATTTCCACAAATATAACATTAACATTTAATTCCAATAGCCATCAAATACGTATCAGAATCAATAAGAATATAAAGCAATTTAATAAGTAAAACAATAAATAATGTTGTTGTTGTTATCATGACTCATTGGTCATGTTACACCTACACCCATGGTGTAATTCCATTCACCTTGTGTCAATCCCGCTTGTCCTTTGGCCAGCTCAGTCCCAATCGGTGTGTGACACAACACCTCGTGTTCGGGGTTATGAGTTAAGTTGATCGGACCATTAGAACATATCAAATATTGTCTAAAAAGGGTCTTAGAGTTCCAGGTTTGGATTAGAGTTTGGGTAAGGTTTACTCAACATTGTTCAGCAATTATGGGAAGAGTAGCATGGTTCTATTCTAGGTCTGGCTTGGTTTACAGTGCTGGTTTTGACCCCCTTTTTGGGTCCACTGGCACCTCCAAGACATGGTTACCAGCAAGGATAGTTGGGGTATGTTTTTAGGGTAATTTTTGTGCCCCCAACACAGTCCAAGGCGTGCAGATGCAAATCAAATAGGCTAGAATCAAAGTGGACATCAATCAGCAGCACTGGACGATTCACTGGATGTTTGGACCAAACGTCCAGTGCATGCTCTAGTGCCTGTAGAACACGAGTTTCTTGCTCAAATCTTGTTTTTGGCATCTGGTTTCCTCCCTTATTCAATTGGGGATGAGTTCTGGGAGTAGCATAGCCTAGGATTAAGCTCATGCAATGGTCTTAGGGATTTCCAAATTGTGTTTACCAATTGGTTGATGGTTGGGTTCAGACAATTCAAGCCAGCAAGGCTGAGATTGAACATGCAACTATTCAAAACTCACATGCACACACATCAGCAAGCATGCACATGTATTTTAACTACAATCACAGGCCCTAGAATGCAAATCACTCCATCCATGCAAGGATCTATGCATTTAGCTAACTATCATAGGTTTGCATGCATGATCAAACATGAAGTTAAGCTAGATGCATGGCTGGAACTTAGAATGCATGAAATAGTAAGCTAAGGCAGTTTAATCTCATATAAAACCCCCTAAAACTAACCATGCATGTAAGATCTAAGCAATCTTGAAGCTCCAGACAGTAATCTCATAGGAGTTCCTACAGAGATAGCCATATAGGCTCTGGTCATGGGTTCAAATTCAGAGAACCAGATTAGATTCATGGTTAGAGGGTAGTTCTAAGGTTGGAGGAGTTTACCTTGGATTGTCGAGGGATTCGGCCAAGGACTGCTAGGTGTAAACCCCCCCCCCCCTTTTCCCTCTCATTCTTCTTCTTCTCTCTCTCTTCCTTTCCTTCTCTCCACGGTTTTGAACAGTAAAAATGACTTGAAATGGGTTGGGTCCCTATTTATAATTTCTATAAAACTAAGGCCTGTTTGGCAAAGCAGCCCTACAGTGTAAATGCATTTTTAAGGTAATTTTGACCTAGTTTAGCTACATAGGTGGGGCCCACATGGATTCCAAGAGGGGATTTGGTTCCTAAAATTCCAAAGTATCTATTGGAGGTTTTTGAAGGCAGTAGGTGTAGCTCCCACAATCCTGGAATGAGAAAATGCAGGTTTTGGCAGCACTGGACGATTCACTAGAGCTTTGGGCCAATCGTCCAGTGCATCATCTAGAGAATACAACACTATTGTGTTTTGCTTGTGGTTTCCACAGAGGATTGTCTTTCCACATGGCACTTTCCCAACACCCCACCACACATACAAGGAACATATATTTAAGGGCGTAACCCTCCAAATACTCAGGAGAGAGAATGACATGTGTTCTGTGTTGTACTACAGGTAATGGACTGAGCAGCTACATGGTGTTGCTACCCATCTTCTCACAGGCATGGTGGATGTCATCAGTGGGGGCTCCCTGTTGATTGTAACCACTGGGGTGATACACCACAGGTCATTGGTGTGGGTGGCTGCTGATCCCTGTTCTTTAAGCAAAAATCTAAGTCAGATTGGGGCAGGTATGACATTTCTCCCCACCTAACAGAAATTTCATCCTCAAAATTGACATTCCTTGTGGTTCAAAAAGCTGAGGATATTTAATATTCATTTCCTCCTCACGCTCCCATAAAGCTTCCTCTGGTGGGCAGTTTCCCTATCGAACCTTAATGAATGCAACCGTGCGGTTATGGAAGTTATGCTCTGGGTGGTACGATGAGCATCATGGAGCAGAGATTGGACTTCTAGGATGTTCGCGCTCATTTTGACTCACATCCACCCCAGCGACCTCATGATCCAGCATAGGAGTAGCTTTACTTTAACCATACTAGAGGTCTAGGACTTTGCTTTCTGTTTGTTTCTGTTCTTCAAACTTACTAGTTGTACTTTTCTTATTTTCTTCTGATGTATTTTGGGTAGTACTTCCAATTTTGTTTTGCTTTGTTGTAATGGCTTTAAGCCCCCTCTTCTATCTTATGTACTTCAACTTATGAATCTAATCAGTTTCCCTATTATGTTCATCTACATTCTTGTTTGTATGTTCACTAAAGGATTTTTGTTTTCTTTACTTCTAGTTTGTCTACTATCTCAAGATTTTTACTTCTTTAGTTCCTGTCTGCTTATTATCCTATTTCCGCCATTTTGTGAGCTTAGAGAGCTTCTCGCTTTGAAACCAAGCTCTGTCACACCCCAAACTACCCCTAGGAGGATTGAGAGGGTGACCCGGATGTCAAACCACATCCGTTAAATCTCCAGGATCTAGAAGCAAATGCCACTCACAAACACACACAAGCATACACAATATACCATTGTAAAATCAGAGTGCAGCAGAAAGCAAAGTTTTATACATCAAGGTTTCCAAAATACATTGTTCTAAAGTAGACCACAAAACCTGACTGTACTTGTATTACATACATGATATTTACTAAGCTTTACATCAGAATTATAAAGTTAACAAAACATGCATCTATAAGCTTTACAAAAAGAAATGCCATCAGGCTATCCACAAAAAAGAATGCTCCAAGAGACATCAAAATAAGGACAGCCGCTCCTAAGATCAATTCCTCCAAGCCAACTCTATGCACCTGCATCAGAGGGATCACCTCCGTCGGGGTCCACACCAAAAACGTCACAATCACTATCACCATCCTGTCCGAAATGATTCTCCCATTCAGGGAGACATCCACCTATAAAATCATCTAAAAGAAATATTTCCCGAGGGATGAGCTCCAACGAGCCCAGCAAGTAAATGATAAATCATGCATGCAGATGCAACACAACATCATGAGTCTATATGCTTAGATTCAATTTTATTATGCTAGTCCACCTAGCAACACAACTAAGTCACTAGGTATATGCTACTTGTCAATGACTCGGGCGAGAACCTCCGCTTCTTCCTATCATCACTTTGGTTTTGGCCTCAATCATTGTGAATTGAACCTGCGCTAGTCTAGGAACACCGACTCCCTCCCTTGGCAGACCCCAAGATAACCATGGTAATGTATCCCAGATTCTGCCCTCCTCGGCTTTTAGGAGGCCATGATCACCTAACACGTGCACCCCTATTGGTAAGGGTTGTAGCATAAGGGTATGTTTGACCTAACCAGATGATCTACATGGTAAGTATGAGTTGAGTGGTGTCAACCGCATTCCATTCTACAGGCTACCACACTCCCTATTTTCAAGTATGAAGTGTACAGTGCTCCCGTAGCCCATACTATGACACACCATACTATTCATTTTCAAGCTGACTACGGCATCTGGTCTAGCAGTTTAATATCATGCAATTCATCATAATGCAGCAATTTAATCATAACACGATCATTCCACATTTACATCATTGGTTTCATAATTCCAAAGCAATTTAAAAGAAAGAAGAGCATTTAATTATCTTTACAGTATTTAGCAGCATTACACCCACATGAATGAAACATATCCACTCACCATGGCTAAGGTCTACTTGCTCGAAAGGTTCCCGGCTCTCAAAAGCACTCCAGCATGCGTCGCAGAACAAGTTGCTATAACCTAAGGTAATTAAATCAGAATTGCACATTAATGAGTATTAAATTTCTTAAAAAAACCAGGGGTACCCTTGGTTTAGGTTCCAAACCAAAACCAGACCCAAAACTGGAAAGACAGCAGTAGTGGTTCATTGGTACTGGTCCATCCAATAGACCAATAGCAATCGACCAGTAGGGCTGGCAGTAGCAAAAATTGAAAAGGTTTTAGGGAAAAGGGCATGGCTTCACACCAAAAGGTCCTAGGGTGATACTTCAAGTATTCTACATGTTTTGGTTAAGTTTTAAACAACGATTTGTACTGGTTGATCCAATCAACTCGAGTAGATCAAGCCATTGCTCTAATGTATCAACAGGGCATAGCTTCTTATTTGGTTCACATGAATGGCCTCCCATATGAGATTTCAGGCTATAGGACTGGTCAAACTTAAATCTGGTTCAAGTTTCTGGTAGTGGTCGATTAGTACTGGTCCTTCCAACAAACCAGTGGCAATCGACCAGTAGGGTCATAGCAGCAAAACTGAAAAGGGCTTAAAAGGAATGGGCATGGTTTCACACCACAAGGCTCTAGGGTGATAGATCAGTAGCTCCGACAGGGTTTGGGCTAGGGTATTATCCCCAACTTGGGTTGGTTAGCCAACCACCATTCCCGGGAGTTAAACTATTTTCCAACCAATAGGTATAGGGCTGAGATGGCATGGGTTTCAATACAAAAGTCCTTCCACAAGATGTTACAGGCCATGGACTGACCAGGTTTGCATTTGGTTAAGGTTTCTGGTAGTGGTTGATTGGTACTGGTCCTTCCAATCGACCAGTGACTTTACAGCTCGAGAAATTTAAAAGCCTGCACTGTTTGGGCTAAGTTCTACTAATCTATGGCTAATAGGGATGATCAAGAAGCATAGTTAGGTTACTTCCATGGCATTTAACATTTTCAAACTACAAGATTGAACATGCATGGTGATTTTGGGGTTCACGGCTCATATGGCTAACATGCATGAGCATCATAGAAAAGATCTGCAGATTTTATATATATGAGAAGGTTCAAACTTCTTTATAACAGCTCTGTTACAGGAAATAGGCCTTGGATTCAACATGCATTCAAGTTTAGCAAGTCCTACACCTACAAGGCTCATTCAAAGCTAGCTCTGGGCATAGGGATTGATCATCCAAGGCTGGAATGGTGGCTGCAGTATGTATTTATCAAGAGAAGGATGGATGAAAGGTAAAAAATGCCAGATTTCAACATGCATGCAAGGATCCTAGTGTTCTACACCAAAACTCATAGCATAACATCAAACTAACATGGTAAATCATTGGCATACTGTAGAAAATGGAAGATGATCATGATTAGAGCCTAGGAGTAGATAGGAACAAAGGTATTTACTGGGGTTGAGAATGGTTACCTAGGCACTCCAAGCTCAAGGAGTGCTCAAGCTTCTCCTTCCTCTTCTTCTTCTTCTTTCTTCTTTTTCTCTCCTCCTCCTTTCTTTCTTCCCACAAAATGAACAGGGGTGTGTTTGAAGTAAGGGTAGGCTCTATATAGAGGCTGGCATTAAGTCCTGTTTGGCTAGGGGACCACTTTGGCCAAAACACATTCTAAAGTCCATTCTAAATGCACATGGGCTAATAGGTGGGCCCCACATGATCATATTGTTGGGATAATATTCCCACGGATCAATTTAGGCACGGAGAGGTGATTCGGGTGCGAGACACTGGGCCCCACGCACCAAAAGTGAAATGTACACATGACAGCAATACTAGTCGATACCAGTGGCAATGGACCAGTAGGCGAAATTCTGCTATTTTTGCATTTAAACCCCACAAAGGCCCATGCCATGGTTTGGACACTTACCACACATGTTTGTTCAGCTAGTAACAGTGTTCAAATATTTATAACCTTAATTTATCTAAAGTGAGGAGTTTACCTTGGGTTGTGCATCAATTAATGCACAGAACAACTGCATGGGGGTGGTGTGTTACATCCGCACCCAGATTTGCTGTTTAATTATAGTTTCTCTCTCTTATGATGTGTAGATACTGTTGCCATGTACGCTGGGAAACTGTTTTCGCTTGTGGTCAAACCCAGCTACAAGATTATTGACCAGTTCACAGGCCTACCTGTCGAAGAGAGGTTCCTCAACCGGCAGTGGGGGAGATTTATCGATGGTGATTTCGTCGACCACCCTCCTAGCACAAGTCCTTGGAGTGAAGAGTACCAAAAGGCGTTTCCTGTGTCCCCACATTTACACGCCTCACTCAGCGATGAGCTTAGCAACGCGGTCGGGAAACTCTTTGGGATCATGAAGGACACGTCGTGATGGTCGAGGGGTAAGATATTTCCTTGATGTATGTTAGTGTACCCTCCCCTTTAAGGCCTTGAAGTGTGGGCCAATGCCCAACAACTTTCCTTAATGTTCTGCCCTTACAGCAACTACAGAGTCACGAACGGACTCACAAGATTGCCTTCGTCCCTACTGTTTCAGACTTTGGATGTTTTCCTCACGTGCGACCCACACCTCGTGCCCTAGGTATCCTACCTAAGCACCCAAACAAGATGGACTCCACCCTTGGTCTCCTTGAATTGTGCTTATGCTATATAGGTGGACCCACTTGGGTATGGTGACATTTAATTGAGTTTTGACTCTTAAAGCCCCAAGCCAAACAAGCCTTAAGTGGGAGCATTGTTATAAATGCACAGCCCAACCATTATGGCTCTTTCACTTTCTCTACCTACCTAAAACATTGAGGGCTTGGAGGGCATTGAAGTTGAAGGAGAAGGTGATTGGGGGGAGCTGTTGGAGGTGGAACCCTTCTATTGGCTCATCAAGGCTGGTGAGTGCCATTCCTGTCAAACCCTGCTCCTGACTGGCTGGAATTTTGACTAAAGAACAGGAACCCTTGATCAGGCAACCAAGAGCGCTATGGAGTATCACTCCAGTAACTTGGGTTGATGAAGAAACCCTATGTGGATCATCCTACATGCCTGTCAGTAGGTGGATCACTGACCCTTGTGGCTGTACAGCTCACAGCATCATGTATGGCCTGGACCCCAGGTAATCTCTCTCCTCCCCATAACTTTGGGACCCACCTCTGAAAAAGTGTGTAAAAACCTCTAAATGGTATGTGGGGATAATGCCCTGACCAAGGGTCAAACCCCTGTGCAAGCTCCACTGAGATTCAGCCTTGTTGGAATCTCTGGGCGATGGCACTGGGCGATGCAGACAAGGCCCAGAGACATCGCCCAGTGTGCAACATAGCTGATTAAATTAATTTTAAATTATGGGGTCCACCATAATGGACATGGGCACCCTCCATAGGTAGAGAGGAGTTTAAGGGACCACCTCATACCCTTGGTTCACTGTGGACCCCACCAGTGTGCCCAGAATGACTGTGAATGCAGTAAAGAATGCATTTTGAAAATAGGCCTTAATAGCCAAACAGACCCTAGTCATGGGCTAGCCTATAAATAGGAATGCCTTGGGCTTATTTAGAGCCCTTAGCACTATTGGAACTATGAGGGGGGAAAGAAGAGAAAGAAGAGAGAAAGAAGAGAGGAAGAGGAAGGAAGAAAGGAAGGAAGGAAGGGGAGGAGCTGCTCTCACACCTGGGCCTGATTTTCGTGGCATCCAAGCCCTGCTCAGGTATAAACACATATGTACATACCTGCTGCCCACTTGAATCTCTGAGTTTTTGCTTGATTCCTGCTCTCTGGCAGCCCAGAATAGCTGGGAAATGCTATGGATGGCCTCAGATCTGCCATGCAAGCTTAGAGTATGGGAGATCTAAGATTTTTAGTTAATTTTATAAATCTGTTATGCTGTTCTTGGAGCCGAATTCTGGCTGTGCACAGCTGCACTGCCAGATTCTCAGAGACTTGCCTGTTTGGAACCCTGGATGCAAGCCATGGCTGCATAGACCAAGCCCTAGGTGGTAGCAGCATTGAATCACCATATTACATCTATTTCCAGCCTTGCATGTGGCTGAAATTGAGATTCATGCTTGAAGAAAACCATGTGATACTATTCACTGGGCTGTCTAGGCAGCCTCTGGCAGCCAAGTGGTGGGCCCAATGGAGAATCCACTTGGACCAAAAGGTAGATCACCCCTAGGGGTACCTAGCACCCTAACATGCATGGGGTGAAGATTTGAGCATTGCCCATGAAGACCAACCTTGGAATCTCAGCCCTTTGTTGAGTTGAAGATTCTGGGCGATGCACCCAACGCACAGAGACATCGCCCAGTGAGTGAAACACTGTTGTTTTGGCATTCTGACTTGGGGAACTTCACCCAATGGCCATGGAATAGTGTGGGAAGGTAGGAAAAGACCTAAATACCCTTTCCCCACATCTGTCCTTATGAAGACATGACTTGGGAACCCAAGTGGGCCCCATAGGTGATGGAAACCCTGCCTGTGCTTAGTCCTACAGGACTGCCAAGTTGAGGATAGCACAGTAAGCCTATTATGACCTAGGGACAGGTGTAATCATTGAGAATGACCATCTTACCCCTAGACCACCATCTCTGGATGATGCACCGGGACATGGACCTAAGGCCCAGTGCAAGACCTAGAGAATTCCAAGTGAAAACCAACTGAACACCGGGTCAACCCAGTGAGCTTAGGTTAACCCTAGGACTACCAGAGACAGATTGGAAACTTAATATGACACTTTTTGATTTACATCTAGGATTTGATCCCGCGCTTGAGGTCTACAACCAGACTGCTGTTGGAACTGAATTTGCGACCAAGTTCTTAGAACCAAACCCAGATGAGTGAAGTATTATCATATATGCATGTGTAACTGTATGCCGGCAAATAATTTTTAAATCTTAAATGATGTGTTATTTAATACTGTTCAATTACTCAAATTACTGAACAATGATTGTCTGCTGATCAACACTGTGAATATTATTTGATGATTGTGAATGTTAGACTAGATGCCGTAGTCGGCTTGGAAATGAGGCATGTGGTAGCTCATAGTATGGGATGCGATTGACACCACCTGACTCATACGATGCCATATAGACATGGGGTTAGAGTTTCATCACCCGTGCTACGCACCCTTGCCAACAAGGGTTAAGGTGTTGGATGCCTGTGAGGGTGACCAAATGTGTATATGAGAAAAGAAATGAAAGAAATGTGTTTGCACCGGAATGGTGATTATGAGCTATATGCCGGGCTATAAGCCAGAAATGAAAAGAAAAGAGAAAAGTGATGGATTGCCCTATAGGTTAATCACAAAGGGCTGGTCGGGTTGACCTTGGTGAACGAATGCAGGAGCTGACTGGTCCTCTCTGACAACTCAATGGGTGTATCGCGGGAAGGGTAACCAAGCCCACACCAGGGATACATGTATTGGGGATTGTAGTAGCACAGACCTGACTTAGTTGTATTGCTAGGTGGCTAATAATAAATATGGACTTGCACATCATATAGGATCACGTGGAATGTGGTTGCATGTGCATGCATGATGATATGTTTTTTTCTTACGGGCTCAGTGGGAGCTCACACTCTATTATATATGTTTTCTTAGATGATTTTGCAGATCGATGCAGCTATGGCATGGAGGCTCATTATGAGGAGGAGAGCCCTGGTTATTATGATGATATTGGTGTGGACCCCGATGGAGGTCGTGCCGATGATGCGTGCATTCTCGGTGGTCATTGATGAAGACCGTTGAAGAGTGCACTTGATGCTTTTTATCTTGGGGACTCCTTTTACTTTGCTTAGGAGTTTATCCCCGTTCTGTAAGTGGTTCTGTTGTAGTCTTTTTACTTTCTTTTTGGGGTTGAGTCTGCTCACCCTATATATATATATATATGTATGTAGTAACTTTGGCTTTGATCTTGTCAGCTTTGCTTTTTAGTTTGTGGGTAGGTTGGGAAATGTATCAGAACAATCGCACATATGTATATATTATCATCATTTCCCGTATCACTACGCTTTCTATTTGTTATTGCAGTTGTAGTTTCTCTCCAACACTCTGATCTTGCCTATGGAAAAGTGAATGGATGTGGTTCCGTGAATGTAATAACTGCTTCTAGATCCGTGGGATTTGGTGGATTGCCGTTACGTAATTCAGGTCACCTACCTAAGCCTCCCAGGGGGTGGTTTGGGGTGTGACAATGCTCCTCTCCCTCTCTTTTCATTTTAAACCTGGGAAATCCCCTTGGGATTGATTCCAGCTTTGGGTTTCCTTTTGGAAACCCAATACCCCTTTTTAGTTCCCTAAATAGAGACCTACTCCTCTCTCTCTTGATGCTTTCATGGTTGAATGGCTTGAACTGCTGTACCAAGCCTCAAGACCTAAATCAAGGTTTGGGAAACCCTAGAGGTGGTTCCAAATCCCTTAAAATCCACTAAGACCAATGTTGGGCTAGGTGCTTTCGACCCTAACGAAGCTTGGGACTCACCTCCCTAAGCCTAGGAACCATGTGGTCTCATGTATGGAAGCCTGGAGGTGGAAATCCTTCCAAGTCTCGAAAAGAGCTTCGACGGATCCATCATCGTGGTTCCGTCCGTTGATCCCGGTATAACCTGGTTGACTGGTTGGGACGGAGCCAAGAACAGATTCACCTAAGTGGTTCCGTCCGTAGTTCTGTTCGCGCTCGGGAATGTCTCAGGGTCCGGACGGATGCACGAACTGACCCACCTGGAAGTTCCATTTGTGAATCCGTTCCATCTATTTTCACTATGTACTAGGATGGAGCTAGGAATGGACTCACCTAGTTGCCTCCGTCCCTGCGTCCGTCCGTGTTGCGTTGACTTAAACTTCAAACTAACTGTCAGGACTCCTCATGGGACCCACCTATACTCTTCTAACATTTTCTCACGCATCCCCAGACTTCATAACCTGTACGGGAGTACGTGCACCGAGGCAAATCTTATCAAACACCCCGAGCAACAATCAAGTGAACGGTGAGTGGGTTTTGGGTGATGCTTGGGTTTGTTATATATTTATATATATATATATATACTAGTAAAGTTACAAGTGTTTGCTTTTTTCACGAAAGAATCACCGGAATGAACACTCAACATTTTGGATGTTTTACTTAAATAATACAATTGTTTATATAAACAAACATTACAGTAATCCATTTTTTCTTTTATATTGTAATATTTTTTTTAAAGATAAGATGTTATTAATGGCGGAAGAATTGAATTTAGCTTTAAAATCAATATAAAACTAAGTAGTGAAATTAATGGTACCCTTAATTTTTATAAAAAAATAATTAATGCAACATTGAGGGAGGGTTTATCATGGATAAAATTATAATATATTTTTATTTTTATTTTAAGATAAGATGTTCGTAATGGAGGAAGAATTGAATTTAATTGAAAATTATAACAATTAATTGAGGGGGGGGGTTATCGATTGTTCATGGAATAATGGATAATATTGTAATTTTTTTTTTTGGGTAAGATAAGATGGTATTATTTTATATATGATAATAAAACTAAATTACTTTTTAAATGTCCACGTAACTACCATCTAAACTAATTCTCCAACGGATAATTAGCAACTGAAAAAAATCACGCATTCTCTTCAAACAGTCACGTCTCTTCTTTCTATTTACTATTTTCCCCACGTAACTGTTGTCTAAAGTTTTGTGAAGGTACAACTCAAAAAAAATAAAAATTTAAACTTACTCTCCACCGATTAATTAGCAATTGAAAATAACTCTTTCTCTATCTCTCGATATACCTCTCCCTATACAATAGACATATAAGACAATAAAACTAAATTTTTTTTTTTTTTTTTGGTGAAGAAAACTAAATTATTTTTTAAACGATAAGTTTGGTTATCTTATAGTAGATATATATGACAATAAAACTAAATCATTTTTTAAATGTCCACGTAACTACCATCTAAAATAATTCTGCAACGGATAATGATCAAATCAGACATTCTACTATTATTTCTTAGTAAACAAATTTAATTAATAAAAATTATTCCAAGGTAATTTACACTAATATCTGTTAAATAAAATAACTTTTCCCAAAAAAAAGAAGGTGATAATAAAATAATCATAACTGCTTTAGTTGAAATATGTTGGTTTTTTTTTGGTAATAGTTCATATTGATATATGTTGGTTATAACCTGTGGAAAAAAATTAAGATATACAGAAATTTTAAAAACAATTATATTACGTTTTATTTATTATCATTCCAAGTGTTACCAGTCAAAACAAGATTTCATAGTATAACTCAAAAAAAATTAAAAATTAAAAATTAAAATATACATAAAATTTTAAAACAATGTTACAATTCGAAATTTATTTATTTGAACTACCAGTATATAGTGTTTCAAATATCTTCTTTTTGGATATCTCTCTTTTTCCTTATCTCTCTTGGTAACTCTCTCTCTCTCTCTCCCACGATATTGGAAGAATGGGAAAGTCTTTTTTTTTTTTTTCTTAACTTATTAAATAATTTAAATATACTTACCTAAAAACAAGGGAAAAGTCTTCTATTTTCTCAATTTATGAACCCTATTTTTTTGGGAGAGCGAGATGTACAACGTAGCAATGTGCATAGACTCGTTTCATTTTTTTTTTTTTTTTGAAGAATGGAAAAATCTTAGGAAATGAAGATAAGATTGGTACAAAGCATGTCAATTTACATACATCCATTTCTATTTTTTTTTTATAATTTGAATATACTTACCTAAAAACAAGGGAAAAGCCTTTTATTTTCTCACTTAATGAACCCTATTTTTTTGGGAGTCGGTTCTTTCTTTCTTTTTTATTTTTTTTGAAGAATGAAAAAACTTAGGAAATGAAGATAGGATCGGTACAAAGCATTGCAATTTACATACCAAAAAACAAGGGAAAAGTATTTTATTTTCTCAATTTATGAACCCTATTTTTTTGGGAGTCGTTTCTTTTTTTTTTTTTTTTTTTGTTTTTTTTTTAAGAATGAAAAAATCTGAGGAAATGAAGATAAGATTGGTACAAAGTATGGCAATTTACATACACGCGTTTCTATTTTTTTTTATAATTTAAATATACTTACCTAAAAACAAAGGAAAAGTCTTTTATTTTCTCAATTTATGAACCCTATTTTTTAGGAAGTCGTTTCTTTTTTTTTTTTTAAGAATGGAAAAATCTTAGGAAATGAAGATAAGTTTGGTACAAAGCATGGCAATTTACCCCTATTTTTTTGGGAGTCGTTTCTTCTTCTTTTTCTTTTTTTTTTTAAGAATGGAAAAATCTTAGGAAATGAAGATAAGATTGGTACAAAGCATGGCAATTTACATACCTAAAAACAAGGGAAAAGTCTTTTATTTTCTCAATTTATGAACCCTAGTCGTTTCTTTCTTCTTCTTCTTTTTTTTTTTTTTTTTTGAAGAATGGAAAATTTTGAGGTAATGAAGATAAGATTGGTACAAAGCATGGCAATTTATATACACGCGTTTCTATATTTTTTTTTATTTTTTTTTTAACAATGGGAAAGTTTTTTTTGAAGATAAGATTGATACAAAGTATGACAATTTACATACATGCATTTCTATTTGTTTTTTATAATTTAAATATACTTACCTAAAAACAAGGGAAAAGTCTTTTATTTTCTCAATTTATGAACCTTATTTTTTTGGGAGTCGTTTCTTTCTTCTTCTTTTTTATTTTTTTAAGAATGGAAAAATCTTAGGAAATGAAGATAAGATTGGTACAAAGCATGGTAATTTACATATCTAAAAACAAGGGAAAAGTTTTTTATTTTCTCAATTTATGAACCTTATTTTTTTGGGAGTCGTTTCTTGTTTTTTTTTTTTTTTTTTTTTTTAAGAATGGAAAAGTCTGAGGAAATGAAGATAAGATTGGTATAAAGCATGGCAGTTTAAATACATGCATTTTTTTTGTTTTTTTTTTAACAATGGGAAAGTTTTTTTTGAAGATAAGATTGGTACAAAGTATGGCAATTTATGTACATGCGTTTCTATTTTTTTTTATAATTTAAATATACTTACCTGAAAACAAGGGAAAATGTTTTTATTTTCTCAATTTATGAACCCTATTTTTTTGGGAGTCGTTTCTTTTTTTCTTTTTTTTTTGAAGAATGGAAAAATCTTAGGAAATGAAGATAAGATTGGTACAAAGCATGGCAATTTACCCCTATTTTTTTGGGAGTCGTTTCTTTCTTTCTTTCTTTCTTTTTTTTTTTTGTAAGAATGGAAAAATCTTAGGAAATGAAGATAAGATTGGTACAAAGCATGGCAATTTACATACCTAAAACCAAAGGAAAAGTCTTTTATTTTCTCAATTTATGAACACTATTTTATGGGAGTCGTTTTTTTTTTTTTTTTTCTTAAAGAATGGAAAAATATTAGGAAATGAAGATAAGATTGGTACAAAGCATGGCAATTTACATACACGCGTTTCTATTTTTTTTCTTTTTTTTGAAGAATGGAAAAGTCTTAGGAAATGAAGATTGATACAGAGCATGGCAATGTACATACACACGTTTCTATGTTTTTTGTTTTGGAAGAATGGGAAAGTCTTTTTTTTTTTTTTTTTAACTTCTTAAATAATTTAAATATACTTACCTAAAAACAAGGGAAATTTTATTGTAAATTACTCAAGATTAATGAATGCTATTTTTTGGGAGAGAATGAGGGACAATTTTTTTGGGTTTATTGATATTGTTGAAGGGTATTTGTGGTATGAAAAGATTTGCCATGACTTTCGAGTTCCTACTTTTATAATATAGTGTAATATAGTATAATATATATATCATATAATATGCGTGCATCCATTATGAACATGCTGCATCCTTGCATATGAACTATATTGGTTACGAATGGATGTGATATGGATGTGTTTACCTTAGATTATTGTATCGGGTTACGGTGCCGGGCATGCCGGTGCCGGAACCCCAGAAATGATTATGAGAATTATTAATTGTCATCCTACCCTGTATGTGTCATGCCGTGCTGGTACCCAGATACTAGATGGAACGGGATGTTGATGCACCAGGAATACCTCTCGGGATGATAGGACTTGCATGCAGTATATTTGTGGCTAATATTCACTTCCCCATGCTACAACCCTTACCAATAGGGGTTTAGGTGTTGGGTGATTGGGGCTCCTTGTTTTCTATCAGGCCAGGTCAGGGATGACCACTGATCATCGAGATCCGTCATTGGGTGGCCTTGGAGGCTTCGACCGGCGTAGGCTCCTTGGTGATAATAAAAGTTTCATTGTGGCAATAAGTTAAGTGACCTACAGTGTCTCTCGAGTTACCATAGTAGCATATACCCCCGACTTAGACTGTTTGTTAGGTGAAAAATCTATTTAACATTTCATTCATCATGGACTATGTGTGATTGTGTGTTTGTGTATTTTCCTTCCCCTCATTGGCCCAATGGAGCTAATCCCCTGTGTACACACTCTTTTAGATTTTGATGCAGAAGGTGGATACTTGGCTGGCCTTGAGGCCCAGCCAGCGGACTACGATGGTATTGGCATAGCGGAACCTGAGCTGTGTCGGAGGAACATGGCGATGGATGCCCCTGTCATGATTGTGCCTACGGGCTGTGATGTTGTTGGGGATAATCCCCTCTTTTGATTCTTTTGGGGTTTTTGTGCCCATTATGAACATTTGTCTGTAATACTTATTATTCTTTTGAGTAGTTATGTCCTAGTCAGTCGGCGAACAATGTTAAACTGTTATTATATCATCTAGCCAATTGAACATATAGTAACTGCTATTTATGTCACTTCCGCTTATATTTACTCTATTTTGAATAGAATATTCTTTCTTCTTCTATAAATTGTAATCATTATGCTTGTCCTTGACTGTTGACTATGGACTGGGAAACTATGTCATTGATCATGTAAGAAAGAGGATGATGCGTGTCATCCTAGTCACCCATTGACTGTGTTTTATTCCTTGAGTGGAGTGGGGGTGTGACAGAATGGTATCAGAGCGCAATGTTCTGCACTAGACATAGTCTAGTAAAGACCTTTGATTTACTCTACACAATACGGTCTAAATTAAGAACTTTCAATGAAAATAATTGCAATGTGTGTAACACATAGAACGAAGACTAGCTAGGGTGGAATCCATGAACCATAGCAAGTTAATAGGGACAACAGTAGAATTAAAGAGCTGTATATATATATATGTTCAACCTACATCCAACTGTTCTTGTTTACTCAACCTCCCTTCGAGGTGAGCACACTACTTATAACCTAAAAACAAAAGAACTCCAAAATTTCAACTGGGTACCATAACTTCTTACAAAAAAAAAGGGGGGAAGAAAGAAAAGCTAAATTAAAATTATTGTTCTGAAGCAACCACTTAAGACAACACAAAAGAAAAGAAAATGCATACTAGCTCCTGCAGTCCTGGGGCCTAGTCCCCCATCTCCTCATCACTGTCTTCATCCTCTTCATCGTTGCCTTCATAGTTGTTGTACCAAGAAATCGCCTAGCGGTCCCTTCGACTGTTGTAACCTACAAAAGGACCTGGGTGACAAAGAAGAACCGGTGTGGTTCCGGCCTAGGACTCTCCGATGCCAAAGTTAGATCTCTCTGAGCAAACAGATGAATAGTTATATTTTCTTTAAAGTTTCTGAACATGAAACCATTTTAGATTTCAGATGTTATTGATGTTTAGCTTAATTAAAATGTCAGCTCATGCTCCCTAAATCTGAATCTCATAGATTAGACCCAAACCCCCATGCATGCAAACCCAAACCCCTCTTTGATTGCTTTCTTTAAATTTGCAGAAGTTAAACTTATCATGTATGCTAAGTTACAACCATGAAAATGTCTAATTAAACATGTAATTAATGAGTTTAAACCATGGGTTTGTAAAATAGAACTAATTCCTATGCATGCATGTTCAATCTTTTCATTTGAATATGTAAATTGTCATAGATGATAAACTAGGAGCATGGATCTCTACATGTGTCATGCCCCCATCCCGATAAATGATATTTTACAAGAAAAGTGGTGAATGGGACAACAAGTGTCATCCCAATACTACCAGGATCACAGATACAGTGTCACAAGCCACAATCTACCCAATTATCAATGCATGATAATGTCAGAGGATGTATCCAAATGGAATAAATCGTTCCAATTTCAGAGTTAGCGGAAGCGTAAATCATTTAATCATATAAATATAGAGGTTATCTAATGATAACACATAATATAGTTACAATACCTCGTATCCATCCAGTACATTCTGTACATTATATATAAAGTTTATACATGAATGAAGATGAATACAGAAATAAATATTTAAATCACGTCACTAGGGCACCATTCTTGGGTGTACATCGACATCCAAGTCCGAGCCACCTGCTCCACTTGATTCGCATCTATAGATGTTCATTAAGAGATTACCTGCATATCAACTAAAAGAGGTTGTGCAACAAGGTTAGCTCCACAAGCTAGTAAGAGAGCAAAGGAGAATACACATACACACAAACATACAATTTAGAACAATTCATTATGTATGTAAATGTTAGATTCATTTTCCACCTAGCACACAAATTCTAAGTCAAGTGTATGCTACTGTGATAACTCGGGAGACACTGTGGGTCAATTAACTTATCGCCACAATAAAACCTCAGTTATCACGAGGGAGCCTATGCTGGTAGAAACCATCAGACCACCTAGTGGCGGACCCCGATAACCATCACTATCCCTGACCTGGCCTCTCTCCCCCATAGGCAATAGGTGCTCAAACTATCCAACACATAAACCCCTATTGGTAAGGGTTGTAGCATAAGGGAGCAAGAATCCTAACCACAAATATACTACATGCAAGTCCTATCGTCCCGAGAGGTATTCTGAGTGCATCAACGTCCCATTCCATCTAGTACTCAGGTACTAGCACGGCATGGTACATATAGATCAGGATGATAATTAACAAGTTTCATAATTAATTTTGGGGTTCCGATATCGGTATACCTAACACGGTAACCCTATACAATAGTGAGAACATTATCACATCACATTCATAGCAATTCACAATTAAGATAAATAATGCAATGCACAAGATGCTTATAATTCATATAATAGCATGATAATGATTGTTTCATAGGTATTCAAGCCCAAACAAATCACCTCAAACCCACTCACAGAACTCGGGTATCACCTGGCGTGGTTGGTATGAATCTCACCGGTGCACCTTCTATCCATCGAGTTGGGTAGCCTAAGAATGTAAGAGCAAACGTCAAAAGATGTATAGAGGGGTCCCATGTTATGCTCCTAAAACTAAAATTGAGTTTCAACCACGACAACACGGACAGATTCATGGACAGAAGCAACAGGGTTCCGTCCCTGACTCCGTTCAAGCCAAAAGGTCAAAACATGAGGGACGGATCATTTGCCCACTTAATAACATTTTTTATCACAAACATTGGGTCTGCCTTGGCAGCCTGCATAGTCACATTGTTTCTTACATACCATATAAAATAACATGTAATAATAAAAATAGAAAAAAAACCAAATGAGGGATTGCTTTTCGATATCCAATGATGCAAGAAGGGAAGTGCACAGATTGATGAAGGAAGAGCCAGAGAGATGCTCAATTCTTAGTTTAAGCGGACCAAAAGCCCTAACACGTTTAGACCAAGCACATGAAAGGAATAAGTGCCAAATTAATTCATCACTATTGCCACAAAGAACACATGAAGGGTTGATTGTGAGCCATTTTGAAATGGTAGCCCTAATAGGGAGTCCTTGGAATAAAACACCATCGGTGAGCTTTGCAGCCAAGAGAGAACCAACCCAAACAATAGAAAGGATTAGCATAAAAAAACACACCAAGATAAACAAAAATCAGCGTAAGCAAGGAGGAAATCACTTACCTGGACTGAGCCTGACGCAGTAGTGGTGTTAGCAGGGAGATCTGAGTAATGTGGCCCATGAACATGAAAAATCCCTGTACCCTCGGAGGAAGGAGGGGAGAGCTCATCAAGTCAATCACGAAGTAGTCGAATTAGGGCTCTTGGATCGGAAGAGGAGAGCAAGGACTGAGACAACGAATCCTTAATATTTGAGAAATCTGACAGGATGGAATGATTCCAGGTGGGGAGGGAGAGCTTCCTTTTCTTCGACGTAGGGAGATAACTAGAGCTGCCAATGAAATCCATAGAGCAGAAAGTGCCAGTTGCAAAAGACTGAGAGATCATACCAATACCAAGTCCAGGTGCACCCTGGGAACCAGAGAAGTGGACACCAACCGGGTCAGCGGGCTGAGAGGAACCAAAATTCAAATCCGAGGTCGTACCAATCATCAATTAAGGGGAGGAATCATTGAAAGGCAAAGTGGATCTAAAAACAAATTCCTAAGAGAGAGGGGCTGCAGGGAGTGACTAGTTCAGTTCATCGGCGATCGAGAAGAGAGAAGGGGTCACGCTACTGTAATTGCCTCCAAAAGGAGAGAGCACAACAGAGTCAAAA
Source organism: Telopea speciosissima (assembly GCF_018873765.1). Taxonomy (NCBI): domain Eukaryota; kingdom Viridiplantae; phylum Streptophyta; class Magnoliopsida; order Proteales; family Proteaceae; genus Telopea; species Telopea speciosissima. Next base: position 44,209,684 of record NC_057920.1, read on the forward strand.
GTAGAAGGACTGTCGATACATGCAGCAGGCTTAGGTAGCGGCCCAGAGGTATGCGGTGTAGGCAGAGGAGGTGGCTGATCAGTCACCGGGGCTGCAGTAGAGAAGGATATATCCATGTCCGAGGAAGAATGCGACACCAAGGTGGATGGAGCTGTAGGTCGGATGAGACCCGCCGTGGCATTGGGTAGGAGTGGTTGTGCCACAGTGTTATTGAAATACACAAGAGGAGGCAGGTGAGGGACCAAACGTCCTCTGATGTACAGACAACGGGACATGTTGTGATAAATTCGGCCACAGCAGGAGCATAAGAGGTGTAACTCATAAGTAACAGGCGCCAAGACCGTGCTGCCATCAGCCAACTTGAAAGAAGCAGAGATAATAATGGGCTTCCGTTTGTCGAACACAATTCGAACTCTAGATGTGAAAGGTGGGAGTCCCAGCCCCCAGGTCACCATAGTTGAGCATAAAATCAAGTGGCTTTCCAATTTTCGAAACCACCAGTCATACCCCATGTAGGTTGAACCATTCACCCGGAACATTAGAAATCTGAATCCAAATAGGAATCAGGTCCCGCTCAAAAGTATAGTGGGGATTGATACATCCAAGATTCATCGAACCAGTCAGTGGCTACCACGTGTCACAAAGCGACCCGCTCCAGAACCAAGGAGAACCAATCGGGGGTCCCACCCGGGCGCGGCCTGCACCCAGGTGCGGCCTCACCAAGGCGTGGCCTGCACCCAGGTGCGGCCTCACCAAGGCGTGGCCTGTACCTAGGCGCGGCCTCACCCAGGCGCAGCCTCACCCAGATGCGGCCTCACCCAGGCGCGGCCTCTCACCCTGGCGTGGTCTCACACCCAAGTGCGGCATCATGGATGTAGACGTGATGTACACAGACACCGAGGCGGCTCGTCTATGACCCAAACGTGTCACTGCAGACTTATGCCACCACCAGGACTCTGGGCCACTGCTTAGAAGTCACGTCACCCAGACGGATTCAAGCACCAATGACGTTATCACCACACGCGAGTATCTATTCGCCAAGGATCTTGATACCACCACGACACTCCCTCCCGCAGGGAGATGGCCAATCAGGATAGAGCCCTACTACCCAGGACCTCTATCCACTCAATGGCACACTCGCCATCAAACTGGGACTCTCCACTTTGCCACAGACCACTATAAAAGAAGAGGTATCTCACACCCTCAATCTATCTTGAGTAATCACTATTCATCTATTTGCTCAGGAGATCTGACTTTGGCATCGGAGAGCCCTAGGCCGGAACCACATCGGTTCTCTCTGGTGACTTCTTGGTCCTCTTGTAGGTTGCGACACTCGCAGGACCGATTGACGATTTCTTAATGCAACAGATTGGCGCCGTCTCTGGGAACGATGCTAGCCATTACATCTAATAGCTCCCTTCCATATTCATTCCATGGCATGAAGGAAGACTACCACCATCAACAACGTAGCGAGGAATGGATCACCACCCTCCAGAGTACTCTCGCCGCAGAGCCAATGACCAGGACCATGTCCCTCTGGAGGAAGAGATCCCCCTTAATGACCAGTTTATGGTCGATGAGCCCAACAATGACGAAGCAGATGATGTGGTGGTGGAGGTGATACCTGACCCCAATGCACCAGCAACTGTGGGTCAGATCAACGACCTGCATCGATAGATCCTTGAAGAACGGCAACTCTTTCGTGACTACTTGACACAGCATGCGATGTCTCACCCCCGAAGGACGTCGCCGTCAGCAAGGGCAGAGTCCGTACCTCGACAAGAGCCAAACCCTAGGATATCATCTCCCAGGGGCATGGGATCAGAGAGACTTGTGCGATGGGAAACCCCCACTCCACAGCGGGGAGAGTCTTCCCAGCGACCCAGGAGAACAAGAGATCTCCCTCCACGGTCAGAGCGTGGGAGGACACCAACACCCAGGGCGAGGGTGCCTAGCCCAGAGAGATCGGTCCAGAGGTCTGTGTTCGACGGACGACTTGAGGAAGGTCACACACCACGACGAAGTCGGACCTACAGAGAGGAAAGCCCCTCACCTTCGCGACAGGGTTCATCACGGCGTGACCATTCACCATCCCGCCAACACTCAAGGAAGGAGGGGACCTCCAGGAGAAAGCGTGAATGAGGTCGCAGTGAACGTCCTGCCAGGCGTGAGGGATGGACACGGGATGAGGAGCTCGATCGAAGACTCTGCGACCTGGATGAGAAGCTGGAAGGGTTGAAGAAGCAGACCAAAGGCGAGACACAGTCCATACTTGGACAACACCCATTCTGGACAGAGATCATGTCAGCCACACTCCCTTCCAGGTTCTGACTGCCTACCTTGAACTCTATAGTGGTACCACGGACCCTAATGGCCACATCAACTACTTCAATGGCATGATGACACTGTATGGTGGGTCGGACGTGGTCTCCTATCGGGCATTCCCGGCATCCCTCAAGGGAGCAGCTACATCATGGTTCTCCAGGCTACGATCGAGATCTATAGGCTCGTTCGCGGAGCTATGCGAATAGTTCGTCACCCACTTCCTTAGCAATGTCAAGCAGAAGAAGACCACCGTCAACCTACTGAACGTGGTACATAACCCTGGGGAATCTCTCAGGGAGTATGTTAGCAGGTTCACCAAGGAGTCCCTGGAGGTTCGAGACTTGGATGACCAGACCCAGCATGTAGCCTTGGCAGGAGGTATCAGAGACCTGGACCTGATCAAGGACCTGGCACGTCATGAGACCAGGACTATGAAAGAGCTCCTGGAGCAGTGCAACGAGTTTGTAAATATGACCGAGGTACTACAAGCTAGAATGAAGATAATTGAGGCCAAGCTGTAGGATAACAAGAGGTCAGCACCTGATGACCGCAAAGAAAGTAAGATGTCGAGGACAGAGCGTCGACAAGAAAAGGGCGACCACCCATCTGGGAGGACTGACCATCACCCAGAAAGAAGTGAGAAGGAAAGCAGCCATGAGTTCACCCCACTGAACACCACTAGGTCCTAGATCCTCATGCAGATCCAAGACCGTGGCCTACTCCATTGGCCACGACCTATGCTAGCAGGACCAGAGAAGCGAAACCCTAACAAGTACTATCCCTTCCACAAAGAGAATGGGCATGACACAGAGGAGTTCTATCAATTGAAGAAAGAGATAGAACAACTTGTAAGAACAGGAAGCTTGAACAAGTATGTGAAGGGGAGACGTGACAACTGCTCAGGCCAATGAGAGAGAGGTTGTGACAGAGACAGAATAGAACCGAGAAGGGAAGAAAGAAGAACAGATTGAGAGAGAGACCGCCCAGAAGAGTGGAGAGATGCAACAGAACCTAGTGGCACTAAGGGACCTCCTATCTTCACCATACTTGGAGGACCGGGGCAAGAGTCTACGAGATAGGCTAAAGCCCATGCCAGGTTCATGGGAGTGGCAGAGAAGCCAAGTAAGATAGCCAAGACCGAGACGGTGATCTCCTTCTCGGATGAAGACCTGGAAGGACTAAGCTTCCCACATGAGGATGCCCTGGTAGTAAAGGTGGAGGTAGCTAACCGACCTGTACACAGGGTACTGATAGACACAGGGGCATCTGTAGACGTACTCTCCTTGGATTCCTATCGACAGTTCGGGTTCGGGGACGATCAGCTCAAACCAGAGCCCACTTACCTCCATGGATTCTCAGGTGCCACCGCCTCCATCATAGGTACCATAGAACTACCCGTCACCTTTGGGGTACACCCTCGACAAGTGACTATCATGGTGAATTTCATGGTTGTCAAGTCCGTGGTGTCCTTCAACGGCCTCCTAGGGCGACCATCTCTGATAGCCCATAGAGGAGTCATATCGCCACTCCACCTGAAGATGAAGTTCCCCACCGAAAATGGGGTAGGCGAAGTCCAAGGAGATCAGAAGAAAGTAAGGGAGTGCTACGCCACCTTCATGAAGAAGAATAATGGTAACACCCGCGGAATGGCACTGTGCCTAGAGAACATGGTCAGTGACTAGAGAGATGAACTGACAGAGAGAAGAGGAAGACCAGTGGAAGACCTCATCCCATGGCCCCTCAGCAGGGACGACCCCTCCAAGGTCGTACAGGTTGGCTCGCTACTAAGCAAGGAACAGAAAGAAGGACTTGGACACCTCCTCCAAGCGAACATGGATGTCTTTGCTTGGTCGACCTCTAGCATGCCTAGAATACCATGTTCCATAGCAGAGCACCGACTACATGTCAACCCAACCAGGAAGCCCATCCAACAGAAGCGGCGTAACTTCACCCTCAACCGATAAGCAGCAATCAAGGAAGAGGTCGAGAAGTTGAGCCAGTCAGGGTTCATCAGAAAGGAGAAGTTTCCAACCTGGCTCGCAAACGTGGTCATGGCACCAAAACCCAATGGGAAGTGGAGGATGTGTGTCGACTACACCGACCTGAACAAGGCATGTCCAAAAGATGAGTACCCACTGCCCAGGATCGACCTACTGATCGATGCCACCGCTGGCCATTAGATGCTGAGTTTCATGGATGCCTACTCCGGGTACAACCAGATCCTCATGCATGAGGGTGATGAGTCCTACACCGCATTTCGGACAAACAAGGAGAACTACTGCTACCATGTCATGCCGTTCGGGTTGAAGAATGCAGGGGCCACCTATCAGAGGATGGTCAACAAGATGTTCGAGAAACAGATCGGGCGCAACATGGAGGTATATGTGGATGACATGCTCATGAAAAGCATCCACGATAGCCAACACCTGACCGACCTAGAGGAAGCATTCACAGTACTGAGGAGGAACCAGATGAAGATAAACCCTGCAAAGTGCACCTTCGGTGTAACGTCAGGAAAATTCCTGGGGTTCATGGTTTCAGTACGTGGAATAGAAGCCAACCCATCCAAGATCAAGGCCATCCAAGAGATGGCACCTCCTCGAACGGTCAGGAAGTACAGAGGTTGAATGGAAGGGTCGCCGCCCTTTCAAGGTTCGTGTCACGGGCAAGTAATAAGTGCCTACCATTCTTCAAAACATTAAAGAACCTCTGAAGCCCTAAAGACTTCACATGGATAGAAGAGTGCCAGAAGGCGTTTGAAGAATTGAAGGAGTACCTAGAGAGCCCACCACTGCTTAGGCGACCAGAACCTAACGAAGAATTGCAGCTCTACCTAGCCGCCACCCCTGTTGCGGTCAGCGCAGTACTGCTGAAGGAAGAGGATAAAGTCCAGAGGCCCATCTACTATGTCTGTTATGTTCTGATCGATGTAGAGACCAGGTACATCAGGATCGAGAAGGTAGCCTCTGCATTGGTAATCGCGGCTAGGAAGCTATGACCATACTTCCAAGCCCATACCATCACAGTCCTCACCGACCTACCTCTGAAGAAGGTACTCCACAAGCCAGACATCTCTGGACGATTGATAGCATCGGCAGTGGAGTTAAGTGAGCATGATATCAGGTTCCAACCTAGGACAGCCATCAAAGGTCAAGCCCTGGCTGATTTCATTGCAGAGTGTACCCTATCTGAGATCGAGCCAGAGATAGGGGAACCAGAGGAGAAGGATCGCGGATCGTGGGACATATTCGTGGATGGGTCGAGTAACGCGGCAAGAAGCGGCGCTGGCTTCATATTAACCAGCCCCGAAGGATTTCGGATCCAATATGCTCTCGGATTCACCTTCTAGGCATCCAACAATGAAGCAGAATACGAAGCACTACTAACTGGACTCCGGGTGGCCAAGGCCATCCAAGTCACACACCTATCCACCCGGAGTGACTCCCAGCTTGTGGTGAACCAAGTGAATGGAGAGTACGAAGTGAAAGGTGATAGGATGGCATCATATCTAGCACGTGCTCAAGCATTGATCGAGAGTTTCATGAAGTTCGAGATGGTTCGAGTTCCCAGGGATGAGAACGCCGCCACCGACACCTTATCCAGGCTAGCCAATGATAAACTCTAAAATTTAGCTAGTGCAGTCTATGTTGAGATCCTACATAAACCAACATATAAGGAAAAGCAGGTTAACGAAATCGAGGAGGGACCTAGCTGGATGCATCCCATACTCAACTACCTCCTAAACGACATCTTATCAGAAGACAAGGCCGAGGCAAGGAAGATCAGGATGAGAGCTGCAAAGTACACCGTCCTAGACGGGGTACTGTATAAGCGGGGGGCAACAACACCACTACTCCGGTGCGTAGGACCCAAGGGGGCAGAGTACGTCCTAGCAGAAGTACATGAGGGGATATATGGAAGCCACATGGGGGGACGAGCCCTAGCCTACAAAATCCTTCGCCAGGGACTGTACTGGCCACGAATGCAAGAGGAGACCATACAATATGCCAAGAAATGCGAGCAATGTCAGTTGTTCACCCCAGTACCCCATCTACCTGCCACCAAGCTGACATCAATCCTCAACCCCATACCCTTTGCCATGTGGGGGATGGACATCTTAGGAAACTTCACCGCAGACCGGGAAACAGAAAGTACTTGGTCGTCGCGATTGATTACTTCACCAAGTGGGTCGAAGCTAAACCCTTGGCCAAGATAACAGAGCCAGAGATGGAGAAGTTCGTCCGTGATGACGTCATCTATAGGTTTGGGGTACCATAGATCCTAGTCTCAGACAACGGTAAAAAATTCAACAACCCCAAATTCCAAGCATTCTGTCAAAGCTACAACATCGACTATCGGCCTGTATCGGTAGCATACCCACAGGCCAATGGTCAGGTGGAGGTCACCAACAGAACACTATTGGAAGGAGTCAAGAAAAGGCTAGAGGGAGCCAAAGGAAAATGGGTCGAAGAGTTACCAAGCGTTCTGTGGGGGTACCGAACTATAGTACGGACACCCATAGGAGAGAGCCCATTCCGCCTAGCATATGGCACTGAAGCATTGGTACCAGTAGAGGTCTGCGCCATGTCCCATAGGGTTCTGCACTTCAATGAACGTACCTATATCGACGGACTACGGGTGAACCTAGACTTTATAGATGAGGTCCGTGAGAGAGCACTCCTAAGGAACGTCGCCTACCAACAACGTACTGCCAGGTATTATAACGCCAGGGTTAAGGAAAGGCTATTCCACCAAGGAGATCTAGTACTAAGGAGGGCAAGTGCATCACAGCCATAGAAGGTAGGGAAGTTGTTAGCCAACTGGGAAGGGCCTTACATAGTCTCCAAGCAGATACGTCCAGCGACCTACCACTTGAAGACTCCGGGGGGCAAGAAGGTAGACCGCACCTGGAACTCAGAACACCTGAAGAAATACTATCAGTAAGGGTAGTAGTAGCAGTGGAAGCATTGAAACAACACTGCCAGTAAAAGTGATAGTAGTAGTAGCAGTAACAGAGTTGGCTGTCAGCCATGATATACAGAAGGTTTCCAATTTTCAAGGATAATTCGAAAGATTTTCATCTGAAGTAAATAGCTGATTTCGGATACTTGTCTACTTCTCCTACTCGATCGGGTCACCTCTACTACACCAAGGTCCGATGACCACCAAGGCGCAATGCCACCAAGGTCCGATGACCACCAAGGCGCAATGCTACCAAGGTTCGATGACCACCAAGGCGCAATGTCACCAAGGTCTAATGACCACCAAGGCGCAACGCCACCAAGGTCCGATGACCACCAAGGCGCAATGCCACCAAGGTTCGATGACCATTAAGGCGCAATGCCACCAAGGTCCGATGACCACCAAGGTGCAATGCCACCAAGGTCCGATGACCACTAAGGATCAATGCCACCAAGGTCCGATGACCACCAAGGCGCAATGCTACTAAGGTCCGATGACCACCAAGGCGCAATGCCACCAAGGTCCGATGAGGCGCACGCCACCAAGGTCGATCAAGGCGCAATGCCACCAAGGTCCGATGACCACGCCAACCAAGGTCCGCCACCAGGTCGATGACCACCAAGGCGCAATGCCACCAAGGTCCGATGACCACCAAGGCACAATGCCACCAAGGTCCGATGACCACCAAGGCGCAACGCCACCAAGGTCCGATGACCATGAAGGTGCAATGCCACCAAGGTCCGATGACCACCAAGGCACAATGCCACCAAGGTTCGATGACCACCAAAGAGCAACGCCACCAAGGTCCGATGACCACTAAGGCGCAATGCCACCAAGGTCCGATGACCACCAAGGCACAATGCCACCAAGGTCCGATGACCACCCAGGTGCAAGGCCACTAAGGTTCGACGACCACCAAGGCGCAATGCCACCAAGGTCCGATGACCACCAAGGCACAATGCCACCAAGGTCCGATGACCACCAAGGCGCAATGCCACCAAGGTCCAATGACCACCAAGGTGCAATGCCACCAAGGTCCGATGACCACCAAGGCGCAATGCCACCATGACCTGATGACCACCAAGGTGCAATGCCACCAAGGTCCGATGACCACCCAGGCGTAAGGCCACCAAGGTCTAACGACCACCAAGGTGCATTACCACCAAGGTCCGATGACCCCTAGGGCGCAACGCCACTACCAAAGTCCCATGAATATTAAGGTTCATAGGGCAAGTGACAGTGCAATCAAAGAAAAGCAACAACGATCACATAAAGAAGTCATAATAGTTACAACTCAAGTTCAAAAAGAAAAGGTTCAAGACGTCTATAAGTTCAATACGGCCATAGGGTCAAGGGACCATAGAGGGGTGGGTCACCTCCGACCCAGTAGGAGACATTAGGTCTACCTCGAGAAGGCACGCAACAGTACCCCCCTCAGGCAGGATAGTCTCCACCTTTGGCACTAGAATGCTCGCCACCACCGCAACACCAGGATGCACCATAGCAGACTCAGAAAACCCCAGGATGGAGAAGTCATAACTGGGGGTCACCTCCAGGACACAAGCGGCTAAGTCCCGGATCCCTCCCTCATACGCCGGCTGAAGCTGCGCTTACAACGCCGAGAATGTCGGGAACACTTGGAACTCAGCCACAGCTCGCTCGCCTGTAGATGCCAGCTCCGCCTCATGATTCCCCCTCAACGCATAAAGCTCCTCCTCCAAGGCAAGAACCCTGGCAGAACTCTCAGCTGCACCGGCAGAGATCACTCGAAGCTCCTCAGATGCCTCCAGGAGCTTCTCGGACGCCACCGCAGGCTCCTCCGCCGCTCTCTGCGCGTGGGCCTCGGCCCTCTCACAGGCATCGATATGTCCTTGGAGCTCCCTCTCCACATCACATAGGGTGTGCTGTATCTGCACCTCGCGAGAGGCGTGACCCTCTAGTTGAAGCACCACCTTAGCAAAACGGTGATGGACCTACAATCAGCATGACAAGCGGTAAACACTCTAAGTATAAGAGGAGCAGCGAATGTGACAAAACCAAAAGGAATAACTCACCGAAGCCATAACATGGTAGAGAGTCTAGGCCAAACATGCGTTACTAAGCCTCTGCAAGGCTACTCTTGCGGTAGGAAGCCTCCCCTTGTCCACCCATTCCCGTGACACGCCAGACTCAACCAAGGTCAAACCCTCCAGCATGCCCAAGGTGATCACCAGGGACTCATCCATAGCAGGAAGATCAGTGGCAGTACCACTGGAGGAACTCACCCCTTTCCCCTTGGAGAGGGACAATGCAGAAGACCCGAAGGGGGCGACAGTAGGAGGCGGAGGCACAGAGCCCGAAACACCATCATTATCAGGAGAAGTACGGGGAAGGAGGACACACACACCATAGCTCATCACATGTGCATGTCCTGGACCACCCTTCCGCTTTACCCCAACGGCCACAGGCGCTGAAGAACCACCAACATCTGTTACTCCAGCAGATGAACCACCTTGAGAAGCGGCCTTCTTCCGTAGATTACCACGGAGCAAACTAAAATCCGGATGCATATCCACTGCATGACAACATCAAGCCAAGACCGCCCAACTAGTCAGATGACATACATATTAAAATACAAGCATGCCAATCAAATACAAAAGACAGTGCTCTTACCAGGACTCAGCTTCCAAAGGGACAGGAAGGCCTCCGAGTCCAACTCCTGGACGTGGAATGGATCACAACCCAGGCACTGCTTGAGGGAGTCACCCTCAAAATCACTCAGCCCAAGCCCCCGATTGACCCTCTTGAGGTCAATGACTTCCCTAACAGTCCGTAGTGGACAAAGGGGGACCATGGCAAAGAAGTGATCCCTCCAATACTTCATGTTGCTAGTGATCCCTGTGAGAAGCTCCAAAGAGGCATAGGGCCCCTTGAGCACGCGGCGAGCAAAGTGATAACAACCATGATTCCCCTTCTTCAGGAGATAAAAGTAGGAGAACAGGGGAACAGTGGCAGCACGCCCCATGCAGGCGAAAAATACATAGAAACCCAGGATCACCCTCCAAGAATTGGGCAACACCTGCCCAGGGGTGAGGTACCAATGCTCTAGCACCAACTCGACAAAGCGAGGGATAGGAAGGCGAAGGCCTTGGAGGAAAAAGGTACGGTAGAGACAGATCTCGTCTGCACAGTGAGAGAAGGCATACTCACCAAGTCCGGGAATACGTAACATGACCTCAATGGGAATGTGAAACTCCTCACGAAGGGAGACCAAGTTGGAAGGGGACAAGATACTAGCAACATGACCCAACATATCAGCAGGACCGGTGACTGACGACGTCGCCCCAGAAGGCCTACGATCCCTACTAGGACCAGAGACACTAGAAGGTCCCACACCCCCATCACTAGCACTGGGGGAAGGTACAGAGGATGGAGTACACACAGAAGAAGGCGATCCTAGGGAACGCTCCTCTGAAGATCCAACCCTGACCGAAGCAGGGCCAGGGTCATTAGGAGACGACATGAATGACAAGAGAAGAATAGACTACTTACTCGAGAAAACGATCTCCCTCAAAGACAAGAAGCTAACAAGAAAAATGAAATAAAGACCACCTGCAAAGTATAAATAGCAGATCCATCACAGACAAGAAGAAGGAAAGTGGAGAAGCATGAGGGTCCATCGCACCCACGAGCGCGACCTCACACCCATAGGCGGGCCTCACGCCCGCAAGCGTGACCACCCCAGGAGAGGCCTTCAGGGCGCAACCACCCTAGGCGCGGCCACACCCGCGGGCGCCGCGTCACCTAGGTGCGGCCCTGCACAAAAAAAAAAAAAAAAGGGGTTGAACTTACCTTAGGGGGAGGGCGATCAAACGGGGAAGTAGACACACAACGACGCGACCACACCACGGGCACGATCAAGTGACAGAGACCACCAAATGCAAGGCACTCAAGCCAAGCACCACTCAAGCCCTCCAAGTAAGCAAGGCACTAAGTGAGCACAAGGCATGCACAGGGACCCAAAACCAAAGGAAGGAAAACCAAAAAGTTGACACTAGTCTAGGTGACCCAAGGACAAGGACAAGCACATGGTGGACACCAAAAAGATGGCAAAAGACAAAAATGCAATGCAAAGGAGAAATTCAAAAAAAAAAAAAGAAGCCAAAAGTGGAAGACAAAAAGTAAGAAAGAGAAATGATGAGGAAAAATGAGAAGTGAAAAACGAGAAAGTGAAGAAGAGGGACATATATCTACAAAAAACAAAGCAAAAAAGAAGAAGGAAAAGTGTAGGAGGAGAGGTTTGAACCTCCAACCTCTCCTGCCTCACTAACAGATTTACAGGCAAGCCCCACAAAAGAAGTTTATTTGCAGCGGACCCCTCACTATATAAAGGCATCTACTCTCTTGGACATCCTATCTCAAGAGAGTGGGGGGCAAATGATACATCCAAGATTCACCGAACCAGTCAGCGGCTGCCACGTGTCACAAAGTGACCAGCTCCTGAATCAAGGAGAACCAATCGGGGGTCCCACCCGGGTGCGGCCTACACCCAGGCGGGGCCTCACCCAGGCGCGGCCTCACCCAGGCGGGGCCTTACCCAGGCGTGGTCTCACACCCAGGCGCGGCATCATGGACGCGGACGTGATGTACACGGACACCGATGCCGCTCGTCTATGACCCAATCGTGTCACTGCAGACTTATGCCACCACCAGGACTTTGGGCCACCGCTTAGAAGTCACGTCACCCAGACGGATTCAAGCACTAATGACGTTATCACCACACACGAGTATCTATTCGCCAAGGATCTTGATACCACCAGGACACTCCCTCCCGCGGGGAGATGGCCAATCAGGATAGAGCCCTACTACCTAGGACCTCTATCCACTCAACGGCACACTCGTCATCAAACTTGGACTCTCCTCTTTGCCATAGACCACTATAAAAGAAGAGATATCTCACACTCTCAACCTATCTTGAATAATCACTATTCATCTTTTTACTCAGGAGATCTGACTTTGGCATCGGAGAGTCCTAGGCCGGAACCACACTGGTTCTCTCTGGTGACTTCTAGGTCCTCTTGCAGGTGATGGCACTCGTAGGACCGCCCGACGATTTTTTGACACAACAGAGATCATCGAAAGAATGCTTAACAAGGTGGAGGAGACATTTATTGAACCACCACGGAGAGGAGTCCATAATAGTCTGTTTGTGGGAGGGGAGAGCACATAATAGAAAAACTTCCTTTGTCAAAACATTTAACAGACAACGCTCCAAAGGAATCCCAAAGTTTGCCTAAAAATGAACAGAACTCCTTAATAGGTTTTGAAAACCCAATAACGTATCCATGAAAGGTATGGTCCCAAATAAGATCAGGGGACATGTGCTTGGTAAGGGCATGCTTAGAACGAGATTGCGAGAGAGAAGAGTGGGGACATGTGCTTGGTAACCCAATAACCCTTTTTTTTTGGGTCATACAGAAAAGCGGTAAAAAGGATGAAAGAACGAAAAATTTGTGAGAGGGAAAATAAGTTGGGGCTGCCGCTGCCATCATGGAGGGCTCACTCGTCCCCAAACGCCACTTCGATGCTTGCACCGTCGATCGATTGGAACCCAATGGCGGCGGCGTTGCCTCTTCCACCAAGCGTCGCCACCCGTCTTCATCCTCTACCGCCTCATCTATCTCCTTCAAGCCACCCCCTCCACCTCTCAAGCTCTCGGCCGGCGAAACCCTCTTCCGGATCCTCTGCCCTGCAGTGAAGACCGGTGGAGTCATTGGCAAGGGTGGCGCAATCATTCGCCAGTTCCGTGAACAAACTGGCGCCAAGATTCGCATCGACGAGTCCGTCCTTGGATGTGATGAGCGCGTCATTCTCATCGTTGCCGAAACCATGAAAAAGAAGAAAGAGAACAACAATGTCGATGGCAATAGCAATAACAATGGTGGTGGAGAGAGCGATGGCGAGGAATTGGGGAATTCAAATAATTCAAATTTGGGCGAAGAAGATGCGTCGCCCGCCCAGTTGGCACTGGTTAGGGTTTTTGAGAGGATGATGAAAGTGGATGAGGAAAGGTTGGGAGTTTTAGGGGAGAGCGAAGATGGAGAGGAGAAGGAGAAGGAGAAGGAAGAGAAGACAGCGAATGCAGGGCCCACTCAGAGCTCAGTGGTGTGTCGGTTGTTAGCGCCAAGTAATCAGGTAGGATGTGTGCTTGGAAGAGGGGGAAAGATTGTGGAGAAGATCAGACAGAACAGTGGAGCTCAAGTTAGAATCCTTCCTAAAGATCATATCCCAGCTTGTGCTTCTCCTGGAGATGAGTTGATCCAGGCAAAAGCCTCGGCCTTTTAATTATTTCAAACTATCCTTATCACTGCATTACTTTTTATTGTTATTATTCTGATTGAGATTGGAAAACCAAACATTGAGCTTATGATAATGGACAGAAGAATTTTTCATATAATTCCCTTTCCATCTAGTGTTTGAAATTGGTTCTTTTCCTATATGGGCAATGCAGGATGTTAGTAAAAGGTAGTTTAATCTGAGTTCATCTCTGTGTAAGACTTGGGCTGATTTTCCACTCATAACACCATGGCTTTTGATTGTAGTTTCTATACTTTTTGTCCTTGGAACTTTGAACTGTCACTTTGTATTTTTTATTTCTTTTATATATATATATATATTAACTATATGAGTTAGATTCACTATTATTTCTGTTGTCCTACTAAGTGTGCTACGTTGGTTGGAGTGGAAGGGTAATTTTTGCAAATTCAGTTTAAAGGAATCATGTGGAGATAAGATGTCAGCAGAGGTAAAATAGGAAAAAACAAAACTATTGCAGAACCTCGAGAAAAGTGACAAGTAAAGACGCAACAGTCTTTAATCTTTATTGGGAAAGAAGACTGAACCTGCAGAGGCATGAAGAGGAAATGGTTTGCAGCCTTCTTCTCATTGGTGGCAAAAATGTGGAAATAAGTAATTTGGTTTGGATTGCAGCCTTGCAGGGTCATTCAATCCAAAAGTTCATAACCCCTTTCAATCTTTCTCGCTTGCAAAGCAGTTCATAACCCCTTTCAAACGACCCCGAATTGCCTCATCTTCCCAAAACCCTGATCATGAACCCGTACAATTCATAGCTCGGTTTGTACCCAGGTTGTTTTAAAGCCTAAGAGAAGAACCTGTACCTGAGGTTCCCAGCATCCCCGCCACAGTTCTAAAACTCGTCTCGACCTGGCGAGATCTCTGCGAGTTTCTCGATTTTTTGAGAAACCAAGACGAGATGGCATACGGTACATAAAAGTGCAATGTCTCGCCGAGGTCACGGGTTGAGATCTCGGGTTGACCCATGGAAATGACCCTTCTACTATGTATTTACTTACCTAACTCGACAGAGCTCGGCATATCTGGTCGAGATCTCGGGTTGACCCATGGAAATGACCCATCTACTATGTATTTACTTACCTAACTCGACAGAACTCTTATATTCTTGCTGTGGAGCACTATATGCAACATTACAACAACACTATGTCATGGGAAGACTATGTGATACTAGCGGGGATTGAATACTTGATTCAAAGTCATTTTATGTGATGATAGTTGTAACACTGTTAAACAGTTTGATGTATCACTTTAACATTTCTAATTCTTATTTAAGTTGTTTAGCTATTAATTGAATGTTTTGCTTGCTTTCTATTACTAAATTATGTGTAGAATAGGGTATTTTAGTACGTCATCGCCTACCAACCTATGGTCCGAATTGAAACTTATATTTGGATTTTGATTTTGCAAAATCAGATAGTGCCATTGTGTTTAAATGACCTAAAATAGGTTGAATATCAAGTTTCAGACCTAAACTAGGTCTAAAACCCACCGAGTTGAGGCTTCGAGTTGGAAAAAAACATGCACCAACTCGGCGAGATCTCGACTCGACTCGGTTTTTCCAAGGGCCGAGTTGGTACCGAGACCCGAGTTTTAGTACCTTGATCCCCGCATCGGTTCGACATGTGTTCGCCTAACCCCGACCCTACGATATCACCAAATTCTTCAAGTGCAAGTTCTTACTTTGAAATCCTAAAATGAAACTTCCGCAGAATTATGTAAACTTTTTTGAAAAATTTTGCCATTGGGGTAGGAGGAGTATTTGGATAGCAAAGACCAACCAGGGGCTCTGAAGGAGAGGGTTTTTTGGGAGTTTGGTTCTTTGATATGGGTTTCTAGATGGCAACAAAAACAGGAGTGAGAGGAGCGGATACGGGAGCAAACAACGACTTGTTTCGAGGCAGAATTCAGCCTTCGAGAATTCCAAATGGAACCGATAATCATGAGGGAAGACGAAGCAGGGGCATTGATGACTTAAGGAGTCGAGACAGAACTGAGCGAGATCTAGTTTCACTGTGGTGGTGACATCTATAGGATTTGCCGAGGGGGGAGACAGATGTGAAAGGGGGAGGATGAGTTTTTCGGGGTTGCCGTGAAGGGCGTGGAAATGGAGATGACCGGCGAAGGGGATGAAGAAATAGTAGGGTTAGGAAGAATACCCGACCCAGACCTAGCAAAGGAGGGAAAAGTGAAATGGGTAATACCAAAAGGACCCGTCAACGGAAGAGGGGGTTCCACAAGAGGATTGGAAGAAACAGGAAGGGTGCTAGCATGTAAAGTGGAGGGGCCTATTGAGACAACGTCAGCAGGCTCGAGAGGCGAAGCAGGCATAAAGGTCCCTTTGGCAGCAGAGGCCAAAACCGAGATCGAGTCGCAGGCACTAGAGGCCAAAGGGAGATTACCAAAAGTAAGGGTCTCTATCATGGGGTAGGAAGGCTCGACGACTCTTCCAGAGCTTGGAATGGAAGGAACAGCTGATGCAGCTTGTGTCATCCTTGACCTACTCCGAGGAATAACCTAAAAAAGAGGCTTTTCAGGGCAAGAGATCTCCAAATCGTCACAGTTCTCCAGCAAACTGAATCGGTTCTGACTGTTTTGTACAGACTGGGGTTCGACAGTGACGGGGCCTTGGAGCTCTGATTGGGAGGATTCTTAATGTGAAGAAAGTTCCGGCGCCGTGCCTGGTTCTCGGCCTGCCGCGAGAGAGAGATCTATGCCCAGGAAGATGATGAACAGTCTCCGCGGCGACATCTTCAGTAGCAGGGTCAGCACCATCGTGGGCGATTAGAACATTCGAAGGTTTTCTTACAGCAGCGCCCTCTTCAGCATCCACTCCAGGACCTGGGATTTCAGTGGCGGAGGGAACAACAACAGCGCAATCCTTTCCTGCCGGAGTACAGTGAAGGGAGTCGTGGCCGAATACATTGCAGACTAAGCACTGGGGGGCTTCCATTTGTAATGAATTTCTTGTTCAAAAGAGTAGTCGTCTCCTTCATGAACAGTGATGAAGGCAGGGAGGGGCTCATGCGCAGAGACTTCAACATAGATTCTCGCATAAGCCAATCGATCCTTGCATTTGGTTCTCACATCGAAAAACAAAGGTTTGCCAAGAACGGATCCAACATGGTTGAGCCCATTGGTACACCAGAAATGGAGTGGCAAGCCTGGTAACGAAATCCACAGAGGAATAGTGGACAGGTCCAATCTCCTAAGCTACAACTGTCGATGCCTTTGATGAAGGAAGATCGACTTCTTCCCTAGAAGCCAGGGACCTCCTTCAAGGGCGCGGGTCTTGTCCAAAGGAGAGGAGAATTTGAAAATGAAAAAACTGTTGTCAAGTAGGAAGGTGTCCAAGGTCCCCTGTGGACGCCATTGCTTGGAGAGGGAGGATTTGACAAGAAGGAAGGGAGGACGAGATCCCAAGAAGTTTCCAACCGGGCAATTCTCCCAGAGCAGAGCCTCATTAACAAGCAAGTCAGTAGGGCACAAAGCCACTTTCGAGGCTCACCGAAGCAGGGGCCACAATACGCAGGGGGAGAACATCGGAGCCAGCAGAGGAGGTATTGGAAAACAGGGAGGACCAGGGGCTGGCTAGGAAGCAGACAGAGAAGCAGGTGATGGAGAATGAGAAAGGGGAGGGGGGAGAAAAAGGTGGGGAAACAGCAAGGGAAGGAGCCTGCATGCTTCAAGGGAAGGAGGGACAAACCAGGGGGAATGGGGTTAGGCCTGCCGGGAGCTCCGGCAGGGAGAAAGGGAGGGAAGCATCCGGCAGGGAGAGAGACGATTCATGATTGTTTCGAGAATTGTCATGTTTATAACCACTAATTTCTACTTCACAGAGTTCCTTGTTAGGATCAATAAAATTGATGATCCTCACCGAGACCCGAGTTTTAGTACCTTGCATGCAGTAAGAACAACATCAGCCCAAAAAATCTGTGGTACCTTCCGTTAAAAAAGAATGGAACAAGTAACTTTTCTATTCTTCCGTTCAACCACCCCATTTTGTTATGGAGTGTCTGAACAGGAAGATTGGTGAATCATACCATGGCTAACCATAAAAGAATTGAAGGGTGCTGAAAAATACTCTTTTGCATTGTCACTGTGTAAAATACCAATGCTCTTATTAAATTGAGTTTGTATTTCAATAACAAATGCACAAAAATTAGAAAACAATTCTAAATGATTTTTTCATTAGATAAAGCCAAGTGACCCTGGAATGGTCATCAACAAAAGTAACAAAATACTGAAATCCTAACTTAGACGCAACAGGACAAGGACCCCACATATCGGAGTGATCTAAATAAAAAGGTGCGCAGACCGTTTATTGACTCTAGGGGAATAACTCACACGGTGGAGCTTTCCAAACTGACACGACTCACCATCTAGACTGAAAACTAGAATCAAGCTTCTTCAAGCTCTGTAACGATTGATGTCCCAACCGGCAATGAACTTCACGAGGAGATAAAATACTGGAGCATACAACTGGTGGAGAGTCCTCAAGAAAATACAACCCCCTTTTTTCACGCTCCCTACCAATCGTCTTCTTCAACTTAAGATCCTAAAAAACACAAGATGCATGGTAGAAAGTTATGGAACAATTATAAGTATTTGTTAACTTACTCACAAACAATAAATTGAAAGGGAAACCAGGTAAGTAAAGAACATCTAAAAGGGACAAATTCGTACTAGGATGAACAATTCCAGTGCCATTAACCTTGGTTAATGAACCATTGGCTAATGTAACACTAGACTCAGAAGGACAAAGAGATGAAAAATTACCTGAAAATCCAGACATATGATCAGATGCACTTGAATCAATAATCCAGGGACGAGAAGAAGAGAGACACGCAGTGGCATTACCTGTCTTGACAAAAGTAGCAGTGGAGGAAGAAGTAGGCTGAGAAATCTGAAATTGAGTGAAACTTGCATAATTCTCAGCAGACATAGTCACCACCTTTTCCTCAGTGCAGTAGAAGACTCTGTATTAGCTGCAGAGTTGGCAAACTGTTGTAGTGAAGGTTTGCAATACAAGCACTGAATATGACCCGGTTTGCCACAGTGGTGATACATCCCAGGACCACCATCAACAGGAACAAAACCAGGAGCTTTCCCTGGAACATTAGCGCTCCCACGACCAAGTCCTACTCCATTCCCACGGCCAGAAGCTGCCAGGGCTGAACTGTCACCTGTAACTGATGTGGGATCATGAGACTTCTCACGAGAAACACGAAGAACCCGGGAGAAGGTATCAGCAAGAGAGGGCATCTTATCACCACCTAAAATATTGGAGCGAATTGAATCATACTCCTTTCCAAGACTGCCAAATAACTTATAATTGCGAGTTGCTCCCGCTGGGTCTGCATCTGATTTACATCAGAACTGATAGGGAGTATCACATTCAACTCCTCATACATCTTGTAATCAGCACAATATTGGGTCAATTGACGACCCTTCTGATCAGCACGATAAAAATCCTGTGACAGTTCATAAATACGGGACAAATTATACACACATGAATATAAAACATTCAGGTACTCCCACAGTTCCTTCACAGTACGGATATGGGTGACCAAATCAACTTTGTTGATCCATACAATTCAAAAGCTGTACTAAAATACGTGCATCCATGACATCCACGCTGCATCAACAGCCGGCTTTGTTTCTGTTAAGTGCTTCAGCTGATCACGACCAGTCAATACCAACATAACTATGTGCTTCCAGTGTTGAAAGTTGCTAGCACCTTCTAATTTCTTTTCCATAATACGATGTGAAGAAGACATCACTTCTGTCACCACATTCTAATTATTATCCATCGAAAGAGATTAAAAAAATAATCACCACAAAATCGATCCAAAAATCTGTCCAGAAATCGTGAATTATTCTGCCCAGAAAATTGATCCAAAAATCTATCCAAAAATCTGTCCAGAAATCGTGAACTATTCTGCCCAGAAAATCGATACTAGTCTGATCCAGAAAATCGATCAAAGGTTGATTGATATGAAGCAAACACTCTATCCAGAAAATCGATCCAAAGCTGATCGATATAAATCTCCAAACAACTAACAATTCATACCTGACATGAAGTCGCAATTATCAGTCCTATACCGATCACCAATCACCACAAGAAAGACTAGTTCTCAATAAGAAACATGAACTAGTCTCTTGAAAATCCCATAAAGCAGCATAGGGTGCTGCACCCCCTTCAAACGAATAGGAAAGGAAACCGCAAACCAATCAAAGATCAATCACCCAAGAATAAAGTGAAGAAAGATGAAAAGAGAACAAGAACAAAATATTAGAGCGATGTAGCAGCCCTAAGGATCTAGCTCTGATGCCATGTAAAATAATAAAGAGAAAAGAGAAGAAGTAACGAGAGAAGAAAGAATAACGTAGGCTGTAACCTTTGGGAGTTCAACCGATAGGTTAGAACTCCCTATTCCACTTAATTAAATAGCATCACAAGAGTAACCCACAAGAAATAAGCAAAAGACAAAAGGGCCCCCAGAAGGATCCATCTCGAGATCCTCTGGGATCCCGATAATTCTAACAGGCCTCTTTGTCTTCATGTTTTGTCCTACATTAACTCTCCCTCTCTTAAAAAAATGTTGACCTTGAATTTTGAAGAGGGTAGGACTGATCTCTTGTTGTGCACGTCTGTCTTCAAATCATAATACTACTTAGACAGCTCGTGGATGTTAGGAATGTAGTCTTCAAGGTCTGGAACTTTCTCTTCAAAGAACTCTGGTAGCATGACGAACTCTATGTGCTTGACTTCGAAATCAGCAATCATTTCCATGTGGTCTTCTACAATTGTGTCTTCAACATTCTCTGCTTCAAACTCTTCAATGTACGCTTCGATATTCGACACATCAGGGACTGACTCTTCCATGACGATAGAAATTGCTGGAACTTCAACATTAACCTCATAGATATCATTGTTATCATTCAAGGTGTCTTCACACTCTTCCCCTTCAAGGGCAACATTAACAGCCCAATCATCATCAAACTGTGTTTCACACACCAACATCTCCAGAATGGATTCAATGGCTGTGATAATTGAGTCTGCCTTCTCTTGTTGCTCTTCTATCTTCGAAACTTCAACGACTTCCATGGTGGCATTTGTTGGAGGTGAAGGGCGATGGGAACCAAACTTGGCTATAAATGTTTGTTTCACACTCTCTTCAAGTGTAAGTGTCTTTTGGTGGTAATCTTGTCGAAGGGAGAGCTTTCTTCGCATATGTTCCGGTAGGTGCTTGTTGAAGCTTCCACTCCTCTATTAGGCTGTACCAATCAAAATATTCCTCTAGAGAATCCAACCAATCAAAGAAGAAGACTAGATCCCTCTGCCCAGCAAAGGAAGGAACTTCTGACTTCATCTTCCTTGTATTAACATCAACCCTAAAGGTGTTAGGCTTTGTTACCAAATAATGTAGAAGGGGTTCAAGTATGAACTACTCTACAGTAGGATCAATGATAGGTTGCAGCAGAACATCAAAATAGCAACAAAATCAGAATTAGTAACTTGGAGAAATAAAACCAAATCAGCCAGCAGTTTTGTTCCAGATTTGGATCGAGTCGAGGATATGAGGAGAGAGCCTTGTGCTCCAAATTTCAACCTATTATGATGGCTGGTTGCTGAGATATGAACTGGAATCAAAATTAGAAAGTTTGTTGAAATCTTGCAAACCAGCAGCAACTTGGACTCCAAACGGGGATCGAGTGTAGTTCTCCTTGACAGGGTTCAGCCCTCCAAAGCCCTACTGAAACAAGGCTTAGGTTACAAAGAAGTGTAGGCTTGAAGTTGTTGAAGAATTTTGGGCAGACAACTGATCTGCAGAGGTGACACGATCCTTTTGTGGTTGTGATCAGCAGCAACAGCAGTTTCTAGTTGAATATGGGGATGTATTCTGGTCCGTCACTTATGCAGCAGCACCACTCGATTGTGGTCTCAAACAACAGAGAATGTGGAGTTCGAGTAGGGGAAGAAGAGAAGGGGGTAGGGTTATGGCTCTCTCAGCTTGGGGCTCTCACCCACAGCTATCCCAGCTGTTGAAACAAAGAGGTTCTCCCATAATTCGATGGCAAGCTTGGCCAGCAATTTTCTATTCTCAAAATTCTGTTCCTTCAGTACAATAGGGGGTGGGGGGCTATTAATAGCTTATGCAAGCTTACAATTAAAAGAGAAACTAACTGAAAATAGAAAGTAGGGAAATAGAAACTACTAAAACCTAACTAAAATAGAAGGTTACTAAAATTAGAAACTACTTGGCTTTGTAGTTCAGCCACATGCAAGAATAACTAAAATAGAAACTAATAGATTTAGTGACCAAGTACTACTAAGAGAATAATAACAAAATAAAATCAGATCTTCACGTCTTCTTGCAGCCGATCCTCTTTCTTGTCAATACTTGGATTCTCATGTGATCCCCATCAAGGATCTGCTAATAATATTCTCACCAAGGGAAAATAAGGGGCTGTGACACTGTTCACGTGAACAGTGTTTTGGCCTCTTTGTTTTTATGATTTGTCTTTCATCACATCCATCTCAACAACCTCAGCTCCGCTACAGAGTTTATCTATACGATGCTTCTTAACTGCTCAACATTCTGCACCATACATCATAACCAGTCGTATGACTCTCCTATAAAGTTGTTTAACTTCAAATTGTTTATATATTTAGTTTTTTGTTCATTCAGCAATATTTTATGTGTGTAAAGTTTTATTGATTCTGGTGTTTCTGCTCATCAGATAACAGGGATCTTTTCAGCTGTAAAAAAAGCACTATTATCAGTTTCAAGCTGTCTCCAGGACAACCCTAGGACAGATGCTGCCAACACTAATTCTGCTAAACCATTAGGGGCAGTGTTGCGAGGAACCAGCATGTCTACTCAGGTAGACCAATTCTCTCAGAGGGGTTATGTATCTGGACTCCATGCTGTGGATTATCATTCCAGGGGTTCTTCAGTTCCAGGACCAGAAAACATTGTTGCCGGCCACAGGAAGGTACTGGAGGAGGAAATCATGTTTCGGTTGTTATGCCAAATTGACAAAGTTGGCAGTTTGATAGGTAAAGGTGGCTGTATTATACGGGCTTTACAAGGTGAAACCGGGGCATCAATCAAAATAGCTGATGCTGCACCTGATTCCGATGAGCGGGTTGTTGTCATATCTGCACGAGAGGCATGTGTACTCCTTTTCAATTATAGTTCCTTTATTTGTATAGGTACACTTTTCAGTTATAAATTGTGGTTGGTCTACCAATTGCGGTACTTTAATCACCACATAGTGGGTCTCATAGGGAATCTCATTTTTCTGATTGTTCATCAACTTGGATAATATACCTGTCAATGCTAATGACTTGGTTAGTAGTGTACGTGGATTTGCCTTTTTTTTTCTTGTATCTCTGGCTAAGGAATTGCAGTAGATTGATCTGCTGTGTTATGATCATCCAATTGGATTACCTTTGAAACTAATGCCTCTCTGAACGGTACCAACAGGATTTGAGATCCTATTGTGCTCTTTTGCCACATGTTTTCAATTGTGTCATGGAAAAGTCTGTAAGATAATTCACTAGGTTGAATTTCATTGGAAGTATGGAACCATTTTTGTTATCATTTGATTTCCTCCCCCCTGTTTTTGTGGTTTTTTATTTTGCAGTCTCCGGAACAAAAGCATTCTCCTGCACAGGATGCTGTACTTCGTGTCCATTCTAGAATTGCTGAGATTGGATTTGAGCCAGGTGCGGCAGTTGTTGCTAGGCTTCTTGTACAGTCCCAGCAGGTTGGTTGTTTATTAGGCAAAGGAGGGACCATTGTGGTCGAAATGAGAAGAGCAACTGGTGCTAGCATACGTGTTTTTGGAAAGGAACAAGGTCCAAAATGTGGCGGACAAACTGATGATGTCGTGCAGGTATATTATTAAATGCTTTTTCTATTCTTGTTAACATGTTGTGCACGCTTATTCATAAAACCTCTCTACTTTAAATGATGTTGCTTGTCTGAATTGAGTGAACCTATGTATAGTATGTGGAAGGGAGGAACTCTTTGTTTCCCAGTCAAATCAGTAATGAATCTCTTATCCTGTTTACTGCCTGCATGCTTTTCTTCCCTGGGACCTAAGAGCGAGTTTGAGGGGGGAAGTATTGGTAGTTGAAATCAAAGTTAGCACGCCATTCTACTATACATTAAATTTTTTTTTTCATCTTCCTGAAGAACACCAGAAGAATTTTTTGGTTTTGGGAATGGATGCCCATCAAAATATGCATATTTTGATTTAATATTTATAAAAATTTATATTTATAAATATAAAAAATATATTTATATAATATATAATAAATAATATATATATATATATATATATAACCTTAATGCACTGTCACAAAACCCTAGAACACCTTCCTCTCTCTCCTCTCGTTTTTTTGCGCCGTCAACCACTACCAGCCTTCCGTCGTCACCCTAGCTCTCTCTCTCGGTCTCGCCTCTAGGGTCGCTAGACACCACCGCCGCCATCACTGCCTTCTCTTTCTCTTGGTCGTGACTCCACCTTACGCCTCTACCTCCTCTTCTTCACCCTTGGTGGTGAGTTACCTACCAGCAAGGGTCTTTATCATTGCCTTGTTTTAAATCCCTCTTCTATTAGAATTTCTTGATGTTCTTTGTTGGATCCATTGCACAATATTTATGTTTTGTTGAGTTCTTGAGATATTCCTAGAACAACAACAATGACCGACTCTGAGATCTCCACCGCATCTACTAGACGCGAAGGAGCTTATCAACGTGACTTTCTTCCGTTCCCTGCTAGCTGCATTAAATTGAATGGGAGCAATTATTTGATGTGGTTGTGGTCTTGTATTCTTGCCATTGGTTCTCGTAGTCTTTCTGGTTACAGTATAGGGACAACTGTTAAGTAGATTGATGCTGGTCCTCCTCAAGATAAATGAGTGACATCCAACTTTCTTGTGACGTCATCATAGTTGTCATGGCGTCATATCATTGGAATAGTGGGCATATCGACCAACGATATGGGATATGTAAGATATCGACCGATATGGCCTCCATGGTGCCGACATGGATGCCATACCACGATATATGGCCATATCGGCTGATATTCATGTTCAAGTGTATAAAACTTAAGTTTTAAATAATTATTAATTTTTGTAACCTTTTAAAAGATAATGCTTTTATCTTAATCAAGGTTTAAAGTATCGGTATCGGGTATCGTATCGGTCGGGTGATTTTAAGAGACGTATCGTATCGTATCGTATCGTTTTGGAGATACGTATCGAACAATACAAATACGCATAGAAATGTTCTAGATACACATGGAAATACACTTTTGGAACAAAAAACAATATAAATAAGCAATATATAATAAGTGTCATGCATAAAACCTAAAATGGTGAATAATGTATAACCAAACAAGTGCATTAAATTGAAATTGTTATAAAAGATAAAGTTTCTCACATGTTGTAATCGTCTATAGCCATGAAGAGTATTGGATAATGCAAAGGATGATGTTGTAGCACTCCTTGATTCGTTTTTTAATTTAAAAGTGTGAAAAACCAAGATTAAATTCAAGATTTTAGACTCGTAGTTGAGAGTTTTCCTTCATTTTTTCGTTAGATTAGGAATTGTATAGAGTCTGTGAGTGAAAATGGCTTTTTTATAGAATGTATCGGTATGTATCGGTGCGTATCGGTATGTATCGGTACGTATCGGTGATGTATCGAGCCGTATCGGCCGATACGTATTAAACCACCCACTAAACCCTTTACTGGACGTATCGATGGTATCGATACGTATCGGTCGTAGCGTATCGTATCGGCCCGTATCAGTCGATACATATCGATACAATTCGAGACAATTCATTTTTTTTAAAAAAGGAGACGTATCGGTATGTATCGTATCGGTATCGACCGATACCGATACGTATTGGTCCGTATTGTATCGTATCGGTCGATACTTTAAACCTTTTTAAGTTACACTTGCAATACGCATTAACATAAAAAAAGTTAAAAAACTTAAAACAATAAACTATGCCCTAACTCTCGTCTCTTGGGAGAAATAGAAATTGAAAAAGAGAACAGAGGAGAGAGTCGTGAGATAGAGAGACGCAGTTCTTTTTCACTTCTTCGAATGGCTGTCGGCCAACCTCTTCAAGCAGGTAAGTAATTGCTGTAATTGATTATTTTTTTTATTTGGTGGTTCTTCTTCTTCTTCTTCTCCTCCCAGTCCTCCGACAACTCTGTCCTTCAGTTCTTCTGTTCAGTTCTTCTTCTTCAGTTCTTCTTCAATTCTTCTTTTCACTCATTCACACACAGTCGCGACTCCAGCGAGACTGCGGGAGACAGAGAGGGGGTTTCTCACTCCTTCAGTTCTTCTTCTTCTCCTCCCATTGCTTTTTCAGTTCTTCTTTTCACTTCTTTGTCTTCTTCACTTCCGGAGACTCCTCTTCTCCTTTTTTTTTATAGATAATATTCAGTCATAGAGGGGTTTTTTCATTTGATAGTGACAGCGAAATACACATGGCTGTTGTATTTTCTTTTGATTGGTAAAGCACTATAGCAACACCAAGTCACCAACAGTTTTTTTTTTGTTCTTTCTTTCTACTTCCCTTGCACACAACAACACACACACAGAGGGAGAGTGTCGAGAGACAGAGAGGGAGGGTATTGGTAATTTTTTCATGTGACACACACAGCCAAATATAGCATACTAAATGACATTAAAAATAGAGAAAATAAAAAATAAAACATGGTCGACGTTGCCATGGCGCTCGATATATCGATTAGACACCCATCCACCGACGTGGATCGCCGTGACAACATGACAACTATGGATGTCATATGTCATCAACTCATGGATCTTGAAATTGCTAGGGATTATCTTCTCGATACTACTGCCAAAATTTGGAAGACTGCTAATGACTCTTATTCACAAATCGGTAATGCTGCCCAATGTTACGAACTCCGCCAAACATGCTGCCAAACAACAAGAGTTCTCTTTCCCAGTATTATTCCAACCTACGTTGTATGTGGCGAAAATTGGATTTTAATGGGCCCTTTATCATTACCTGTGATGCTGATGTTGCCTTTAAAAAATAAGATGGTCTTCTTGTCTTCGATTTCCTTGCTCAATATTGAGTTTGATCGGATTAGGGCTCATGTCCTGAATCGTGATCCCTTTTTCTACACTTGAGCAGACTTATGCCATGGTGCAATTTGAGGATAGTCGTTGCAATGCTATGATTCACCCAGTTACCCAGGACTAATCTGCCCTGTTCTCTAGTCCACAAAGTTCATCTTGTGGGGGCCCTTTCTCGTGGTACTGGTGATCGTTCCACTCCTAATTACGTTCCGGTGAAGTGCGATTCTTGTGGAAAGGAAAGACATACGAAAGACATGTGTTGGAAATTACATGAGCATCCCAGTGATACTCGAGGATGGGTACAACGTCGTTCTTCTTGAACCAAAGCTAATTAGACTTCATCTGAGGACACTACTTTAGACCATTCTCTTTCTCAAGAGGAACTTCAGCACCTATGTCTTCTAATGACCCAGCTAGACACCTCTTCTTCATCAGCACCTTCTACAGCCTCTGCTACCTCCTTGCCAGGGACTTCTGCTCCATCTTCATATGCCCTGTCAGGTATTCCTTTTGGTAGTCCACCTCTTAGATAATTGTCTTAGGTGCCACTGAACACATGATAGGTTTCCTACTCAATTCTTTCAATACTTTCCTTTGTCAGGTAAAATTAAAGTCTGTGTGACTGATAGTTCCCTTTCCATTGTTTCTAGGAAGGGCATCATTAAGTGCATTCCATCATTGTCCCTTTGTTCTATTTTGCATGTTCCCTAATTTTCTACTAATTTACTCTCTATTAGTAGTCTTACGCAGGATTTGAATTGCAAAGTAATTTTCTTCCCTATTCATTGTCTTTTCTAGGACTTGGAGGCGGGTCGTACGATTGGCATTGGTAAAGTGGTTGGTGGTCTCTACATGCTTGATAACTCCACATTAGCTTTGGTTTCCCAGGCTACTCTTCCTGACTCGTCGACGTCTGCGTTGGCTGAACTGGATAGGTAGCGTCGTCGTTTAGGCCATCCTCGTCTAGGAGTTTTATCTACTTCATTTCCCAGTTTAGTAAAGAATTGTAACCCGAATAATTTTTCTTATGGTGTTTTCATTTTTGCAAAGCAGACTAGAGCTGTTTACCCGGTTTTAGATAGTGGAAGTTTAATTCATTCTGATGTTTGGGGCCTTGTCCGTTGTGTATCTACATTTGGTTACCGGTGGTTTGTCACCTTTATTGATTGTTTTAGCTGTACTACTTGGCTTTACCTTTTGCATCAGAAGAGTGATGTTTTGTCCTGCTTTCAACTGTTCCATAAAATGATTTAGACTCAGTTTGATGTCAAGGTAAATATTCTTCGGACTGACAATGTGATGAAATACATGGACGGATCTCTTGAGACCTATCTGTCTACTCATGGAATAATACACCAGACATCTTGTGTGGGCCCTCCAGCCTAGAATGGTGTGGCTGAACGGAAGAATTGTCACCTCTCGGAAGTGGCCAGATCTCTTATGTTTACAATGTCTGTCCCTCCTTGTTTTTGTGGTGATGCAATACTTTCCGCAGCCTATCTTATAAATTGGCTGCCTACACGGGTGAAAGCAGCTCGCTATCCTCTTGATGTCCTATTGGGATCTTCTTCCTTTGTGGTGCCTCCTAAGGTATTTGGCTGTGTAGTATTTGCTCAAATTCATCACGTCGGTGGGAAATTTGATCCCAAGAGACTTCGATGCATTTTTTTGGGATACTCCGCTACCCTGAAGGAGTATAAGTACTATCATCCTCCTACCTGAAAGTTATTTGTCACTATGGATGCAATTTTTCGGGAATTTGAGGCCTAATTCTCTACCCATAGACCTCTTCAGGGGGAGTTTGTAAGTGAAGAGGTGCCCTCATTGCGCCATTGGTAGATTTGCATGTGCCTATTGTTGAGATATGTTGCTATAGGGGCAAAACAGTCCTTGGTTTTGTGTTTATTTCCGTTCTCTGTTTAGTCATTTATGTAAGGGCATAATTGTCCTTTTGTTATTTTTATTGATTCTAATATAATTATATAGGGAGCAGACCTGTGGCAGTCTATTCAATTTTGTCCGCAGGTCCTGTCCTCTCTTTAGACTTGCGTGGCTCTTCTCTCCTTTCTTCTTCTTTGTCTTTGTTCTCTGATCTGATTACAAGATTCTGATTTACTAACATCGTATCAGAGCACTTTTAATCAGATTAGAGTGCTCCCCACGATCTTCTTCTGATTCCCCTTTCTCAAGTTTTCCTTGTGGTGTGCAGCTACCCATTAGCTGCTCTTCTTATGGTTTAAAAACATTCCTTCCTGCAGATTAATGGAGTGATTTCTACTAAGTTATACCTATTATTTATGGCTGATTGAAGATCTACACTACTTGCCTTCGAAGACTGCTAAATCGATGTCAGGACAAAAACCCTGACAATAATTGATTTTTTTTTCTGGGAGATTTTTTCTTGAGTTCTTCGATTCAACCTTATTTCTACTCTACGTTTGCTGCTTTTGGTGATCTCTACAACCTGGATTGATTGAGTTTACTGCTTCATCGAAGGCCTCTTCTACTTTGCTGCAACTCTGCTATCGTTTTCTCCTAGAAACCCTTAGATTGATTTTTTTTGGTGGGCTTCTTCACTTGTGATTCTGCTGCTGTTTGGTACTTTACTTCCTACTGCCGAGTATAGTTTTTATGATCAATTATTGCTGGGTTTGGTTGCTGCTATCTACTTCTTTACTTCAGCTTTGGTTGCTGCCCTGGGTGCTTGTCCTACTCGATTTTTGAAGACTGTCTGCTATGGCTGATTCGAAGACACCTCATGACAATGTCAATGTTCAGATTACTTCTATCAAGTTGAGGGGAATTCCAATTATTTATTGTGGGCACAAGCTGTCCGTGTTTACATTATAGCTAAGAACAAGCTTAGCTACATTACCTCTCCTCCTCTAGAACCTGATTCCAAGGATTACAACAACTGGAATAAGGAGAATGCTATCATACTTATTTGGTTATGGAACAACATGGAGCCGGATATGGCTGCCAATGTAATGTTTCACACCATGCTATGGGATTGTGGGATGACCTAAAGGAAACATACTCTCAAGAGAAGAGTACCCGGATTTTCGAGCTCTAAGAGAAGTTAATTCAGTTTCAACAGTCAGACAAATCCCTCCAGGATTACTACAGTGCCTTTAAGGGCATGGTTGAAGAACTCAATGTTTTCTAGCCACTTACCATTAATATTTAGAAGTTGAAGGCCCAAAGGAATGAGTTTGTTGTCTCTAAATTTTTGGCTGGGTTGAATCTTAGTCTCAAAGCTATAAAGGGACATCTACTTGCTGGTGAATCTGTCCCCACCTTGAATGATACCTTCTCTCAACTCCAACGCATCGTATCTCCTAGTTCCAAGCCTGAAACCAACTCTAAGAAGAATTCAGCTTTTACTACTACTACTACTAGAGGCTGTGGTAGAGGCTGTGGTTCAGGGGGAGGACGTGGTTTTGGTGGTTGAAATTATGGTGGGCAGCATGTTGATAAAGCAGCTCGTTTATGCTCTTATTGTGGGAAGACAAATCACACTGTTGATAGTTGCTGGTCCAAGCATGGGAAACCTGAATGGGCTCAAAACTTTGCCAATTATGCAGCTCCAGAAGATGGTTCTGATTTTGTTACTCCTAATGATGCTAAGGCTGGTTCGACGGTGGGACATTCTTATACCAACCTCCGTGATGAGGTGCCACACCTCATGCGTTGTATCAAGAGTCTAGAGTCATCCACTTCCACTACTGGGGCATCCACTACCGCTGCCACATTGGCTCATGCAGGTACTCCTGCTGCTTATTTTTCCATTTCCACACCCTAGATCATTGATTCAGGGGCTTACGCTCATATGACTGGTAAGTCATCAATTTTTAGTTCTATTTCATCTGATTCTCATACCCCTCCTAGGATTGTGACCAACGGTTCCTCTACACCTATTACCGGTCATGTTACTGTTTGCCTTAATTCTAATATTTCCCTTTCTTCCGTTTTACATGTTCCTCAATTTCCTTCAAGCCTTCTTTCTGTGAGTCAACTTACAAAGAATTTGCATTGTTCTGTGACCTTTTTCCCTTCTTACTGTGTTTTTCATGATCTTCACATAGAGGAAGACGATTGGTGGAGGGTGTGAAAAAGATGGGCTATATTATCTGATGGTGCTGCCCCTTCTGCTTCGGCTGCACCTACTACTGTTGGTGGAGAGTCCCCTTTTCGATGGTATTGTAGGCTAGGCCATTTATCTTTATCTAGGGTACAGATAGTTTTTCCTCAGTTTAAGTCTTTTTATAAATTAGAGTCTGAGGGCTGCTAGTTGGGTAAGCATCATCGTGATACTTATCCCTCTCACCCTTTGCCAGTAGTATTTCTTTATTTTCTTTAGTGCATTTAGATGTGTGGGGTCCTTGTCGGGCAAGTAATAGACTGGTTTTCGGTATTTTGTGGCTTTTGTGGATGATTATTCCAGAACTACTTGGCTATACCTTTTAAAGGATAGATTAAAATTTTAACCGCGTTCCCAAATTTTTGCAATGAAATAAAAAATCAGTTTAATGCTTCTATAAAATTTTTTCGGTCCGATAATGCTTTGGAATTTGTTTAATCTGAGATATCCTCTTTTTATGTTACTAATGGAATAATTCATCAAACTAGTTGATCCTATAGTCAACAAAATGGGGTTGCGGAGCGGAAAAATAGGCATTTACTTGAAGTTGATCGGGCCCTCATGTTGCATATGCAGGTACCCAAACACTTTTGGTGTGATGTAGTTCTTACTGCTTGTTTTTTAATTAATCGAATGCCATTATCTTTTCTTGGTGACAAGTCTCCCTTCTTTGTTTTGTTTCCGGACGTTTCAAGTTTTACCTTGCCACCTCATGTGTTTGGTTGTGTTTGTTTTATTCATAATCACCATCTCCATGGTGATAAATTGGACCCTCGATCAACCAAGTGTATCTTCTTGGGTTACTGTAGGACCTAGAAGGGATATAGGTGTTATGACCTTCTTACTAGAAGACAGTTTGGCAGTGCTGATGTCACCTTCGTTGGAGGTATATCCTATTTTTCGGATCAGCCTACCGTGTCTAGTGACCCACTAGCTGTGTCTGACCCTCCTCCTGTTCCTGCCATTGTTCCTTTGTCTTCTCCTCCACTACAGGTGTACCGGCGCAAGAGGCACATTGGGCAGCTTCATTCATATCAGACTGACCCTTTTGCATCGCTTCCTGTACCTTCCTCAACCTTTGGTGGAGATCCGACCGTACCTACTCTTCCTGCCCTCCCAGCTCCCATATTTCTGCCTGGACGCCATGGCGTCGCCTTGATAACTATGGGACCTCATTTTGATCTTGATATTTCTATTCCTCATTATAAGGGTGTTCAGAGTTGTACCCAACACCCTATTTCTAACTTTGTTTCCTATGCTGGTTTGTCTTCTACTTTCAATTCTTGTCTGCATACTGTTGAAAATCATCCTATTCCTAAGTCTGTTTCAGAGGCTTTGTCTCATTCTGGTTGGAGGGCTGCTATGAACGAGGAATTGTTGGGGCATTGGAAGAAA
This sequence comes from Telopea speciosissima, assembly GCF_018873765.1. Taxonomy (NCBI): domain Eukaryota; kingdom Viridiplantae; phylum Streptophyta; class Magnoliopsida; order Proteales; family Proteaceae; genus Telopea; species Telopea speciosissima. The sequence goes on from NC_057920.1 coordinate 44,242,003, forward strand.
ATCAGACTTGGGATCTTGTTTCCTTACCCTCAGGTAAATCGGCTATTGGTTGTCGTTGGGTGTATGTGGTGAAGGTGAACCCTGATGGATCTTTGGCTCGTTTGAAGGCTCGCCTTGTGGAAAAGGTTATGCCCATGTATATGGTGTAGATTATCTGGATACTTTTTCTCCTGTCGTGGAGCTTACATCTGTTTGTATTTTAATTTCTCTTACTGCCACATATCATTGGCCCTTGTACTAGTTAGATGTGAAGAATGCTTTCTTACATTGGGACCTCTATGAGGAAGTTTATATGGAGCAATCTCCTAGGTTTGTTGCTCAGGGGGAGTCTGGTTTGGTGTGTAAATTGTAGAAGTCTCTGTATGGCCTGAAACAGTCCCCTCGGGCTTGGTTTGGACGGTTTATTAAGGTTGTGTTAGAGTTTGGATTGACATGTTGTGGTACTGATCATTCTGTGTCTTTCCGCGGGTCTAGAGCAGGAAAATATTTTTTGTGGTCTATGTAGATGATATAGTTATTATTGGAAATGATGTTTCTGGCATTGAAGATTTGAAAGTATACTTGCAGCAGAAATTTCAGCCCAAGGATCTGGGAAAGTTGAAGTACTTTTTGGGCGTGGAAGTGGCCCAGTCGAAGAAAGGAATTTTGCTTTCACAACGAAAGTATGTTCTTGATCTTCTTTCAGAGACAGGAATGTTGGGTTCTAAACCTCTAGATACTCTTATGGATCCCAATTTGAAGCTTACTAATGATGATGGTGATGTCTTGCCTAATCTTGAGAGGTATCAGAGGCTTGTTGGGAAGTTAAATTACCTAAGAGCGACTAGGCCTGATATAGCCTTTCTTGTTAATGTGGTAAGTCAGTTTCTATCTGCTCCCCGGACAACCCATTGGGAAGCTGTTTTGTACATTTTACGTTATCTTAAAAAGGCTCCTGGACGTAGTCTTCTCTACAGTGATCATGACCATGGGCGGATAGAGGGTTTTTTAAGATGCTGATTGGGCAGGATCTCCAGTCGACAGGAGGTCTACTACAGGTTATTGTATGTTTGTTGGAGGGAATTTGGAGTCCTGGAAGAGCATGAAACAGACAGTAGTTGCTCGTTCCAGTGTAGAGTCAGAGTACAGGGCTATGGCACATGCTACCTGTGAGTTGATGTGGGTGAAACAGTTATTGGCTGAGGCTTTATTGATGATTCTCCGATGAAACTGTGGTGTGACAACCAAGCTGCTGTCTATATTGCTTCAAATCTAGTGTTAAATGAAAGAACGAAACACATTGAGGTGGACTGTCATTTTGTTCGAGAAAAATTACAAGGATTGATTTCTCCTTGTCATGTCCGTACTGGAGAACAACTTGCAAATGTGTTTACAAAGTCTTTGGGGAGTGCAAGAGTGGATTCTAGTTGTAACAAGCTGGGCATGGTTAACATCTATGCTCCAGCTTGAGGGGGAGTGTTATTGTGAGTGGTGTAAGCTCGGTATTAGCTCCTTGCACTAATACCGAGATAGGTGAGTAAGGGTAGTTTGTTCTAGATGTATTTTTAATTCTTTATGCTGTTTTTCCTGTTTTGCCCTTATCACTTGTATATAATGAAGTCTTAGTGGGAGATTACACATCGTGTAACCCCTAAGTTGCACATCTTCCTCTCTTCTTCCTCTCTCTTTTCTCCTTGTTCTTCTTATTATTGACAAGAAACAATCGAGAGATGCAGGAGTGCTGTAGCAACAACGTGAGATTGCATGCAACAGTGCTTTCTAAGAAACGAGATAAAGCCTGGGTCGACCTCAAACCTAGAAATCCCAGCCCAGGCCCAGCCCGGGCTCAGTGCAGGCTCGGGTTCACTGGGCCAAACTTGCACCCCTAGTTCTTACCATTCAGATGATGCCCACTTTCCTCATATTCAGATTACTTTGGAGAGTGATTCTTGGTCCCATAATCACTGTACTAATACACTGTTTTGGAGGAAATTTTAGCCTCCCAACATGTTTTTGGCATGCCCAATAGAATAGTGGGTTCCATGTGGTGTTAGTACTGTGATGGGATCTCTTCCTGGAGGTCGTCGCCTCCTGCATAAGTGCAAAGTCCTTTTCTTGATTTCTATTTGCCCTAAAGTTTTTGTTCTTTCAGCTCCCTATTCAATTATCCTATCACAAACATACTGTAACCTATTGTGGTTTTTTCATTGTTGGCCATTTGCGGTCAACTTTTAGGTGCTTTCTAGGAAATTAAGTATCTGACATAATGATTTCGGGCTTCATACATTGCTCTGATTATATTAGGTTTGCTGCTGTTACACATCCTTAATTTGATCATGAAATTGACATCCTATCTTATGAAGGTTTAATAGGTAAATAATTTTTCATTTCTTGTTGGCAGGTTATTGGTAGCCTACAGTCTGTTCAGGATGCTTTATTTCATATTACGAGCAGGCTTCGGGAAACCATCTTCCCTATGAAACCTCCGGTTCCAAGTGTTGGTGCAGCATACTTTTCTGCTGCAATGGAGACACCTCCCGCAATGTTCAGATCTAGACATGACCTATCCTCACCGGGACATTACCCTTCTACAATTGTACTCTCTCATGCTCTAGACCGTCCTCCTGTTTCTTCCCAACCGATGGATCGTCAACCTACCCTATCACATGGTATGGATCATACTGGTATAGCCAATTTAGAACGAATTCCTTACCCTTACAGCAGTGAAAGGCCAGTACCTGGTCCCACTTATGATAGGCCATCTTCTCCAAGGTCATGGCCTTCTCAGGTATTTATATGCTATTTATGAACAAGAAATTATGGTTTTGGCATATAATTAACTTCAGATAGGATAAAAAAAGTTGCTAATGAAAGTTAGAGACCATTATCATTTCTCGTCTTTACAGTTAATAAGCAGTGGGAACCCTAGGGGTGTTGTGGATACTGGGACAGGTTTGGCTCCGAGAAATGGGCTTATTGGAAGGTATGATCTGTTTCTAATTTTGTGGACTATTTCACATCTATGATTTTGCTCAATTACATTAGCAATCCAATATGAAAACCAATTGAAATTGGTCTACATTCAGCATTAGTGGCTTATATCTTGAATATTTTATATACACATATATTTGAAGTATTGGGTATCGTATTGTATCATTTCGTATTGGAGATACGTATCGTACACTACAGATACACATGAAAATGGTCAAGATACACATGGAAAAACACTTTTGGAGCAAAAAACAATATAATAAGCAGTATATAATATGTATTATGCATAAACACTAAAATGGAGAACAACGTATAACGAGACAGGAGACTTTCATAGATTTGAGTACAAGTCCTTGCAAATGATCAAGTTTGATGCATCAACTAACTTAGTTTTAATTAAATCAATCGATTTATAGCAAAAAAATAGGATTAAAAACCATGATTTAAACACAAACATCAAGTTTTTCTGAAACCTATATTTTTCTGTGATGTCTCCTTCAATCTCTGATCTCAAAAACAAAATCATAGTCTAATAGACGAGCCTTTAATGACCGTATCGACATGTATTGGTTGGTATCGGCTGTATTGAGCCGTATCGGCCGATACATACCGATACGTATTGGTTCTCTCATATAACCCTTTAACGTACGTGTCGTAAGTATCGGCTCATATCGTATCTGATCGTATCATATCGGGCCGTATTGGCTAATACAATACGATACCAATCAAATCATACTGTTGTTTTTAAAAAAAAAAGGTACATATCGGTATGTATCGTATCGGTAACGACCGATACCGATATGTATCGGTCGATACAATAAGATACAGACCGATACTTTAAACCATGATTGTATGTTCATTTCATTGAACAAGAAGAGGATAATTACGATTAGTGGTATATTCAAAAGCACTCCCCACACAATCTGGATGAAATATACATGAAGATTAATCTGGCAACAAAAAGGCGAACACAAAAATTGTTATTCAATCGACAAGTACTTCCATCCTATTTACCCCAATAAATACTTGGCATTTTTTTTTTGGCTAAATATCAGCAGAGAAATAGATAAAATAAAAGAAAGATTACATGATTAACATCTGGGCATTGCCATACTAGATTTTGCTACAATAAAATCCAGCTATGATAGGGATATCACTTTCGGCATAGCCATCAGTGAGAAGACCCACCAAAGAGGAGCAATAGAGTGATAGACTATGGCAACGAAACCTTGATTTCTCAAATGCATCTGACATCACCTCATGACCCACAAAGTCTGGTGGTGGTTTTTAAGGAAGGAAGCTGAAGATTTGGTGGTCTTTTTTGCTAAAATTGTTTGTGATGCAGATTTATCACCAAACTAGGCTTCTTTGCTTAGGAATAAGTCTAGGGTTGGGTTATATATATGTTGGGCCCTTGATCCCATGGGTTTCCAATGTAATGGATCACTTTTATGGACCTATAGTATGGGTAATAGGGTTGCATACGGGATTAGTTGTTTTAATTTCTTACTTAGTTTTATTTTTATTTAATTAGTTGTCATGTGATCACTTAACTGATCATCTGACTTGGTTAAGTGGTCATGTGACTGTTTAATTGTTATGTAAGTTGGGCTGGATTAGGACTCTATAAGTCTAGCCATGTTTTGAGTCTAGTTCCTTTAGTATTTAAGTTTCCTAGTCAGTTTAGTTTACCTAATATAAATGGTTAAGGATTAGGTTAGACCTTTCCTTTTTAGTGTAGGAGTCTATTTTTGAGTCTTTTATATAAGATTGTAAGGGGAGCAAGCATTGAACACGAATTTTGATTAATAAAAAGTTTTTTGCTGCTCTTCTTCTCCATTAAAGATTTTTGTCTTGTGTTTGATCAAGGCTGGTGGGATTGGTGTTTGATCTAGTCGACACCTTGCGGTGTGAAGCCCGGGTGGTTCGTTCTAGCTATCTTTGTTCTTCAACATTATTTAAGCTCTGATTTTTCAAGGATCTCTCATCAAACAAGCTGCTGTCCAAGTACTACTTCAACAACAGTAAGTTTGAATCATCCCAAGCCCTAGCCATTCTTTTTCTAATCCTCTAAACATCCAAACCCTAGAATCCCCACTGTTATTTTACCCTTTTCCACAGTCCCTTCGCTGCCCAGAACAATCCAGCCACTGAAACGGCCCCACAATTGGATTGAACTCTCTTCTCACCCTATAGGAAACTCGATCCAAGTTGCAGCCCCGTCTGACCACTTTTTTTTTTTAAACCAAACTTAGCTGGGACCCGGGCAGCCCCTAGAGTTTTATTAGAATCCTCAAAAGAATAAATGAATACACGGGGGGGACATGCCACCTTACCCCAATTCCAAAGTGCAGAAGCACTCAAGAACTCTCAATAGATAATCCTGGAACCTGATAGGGAATTAATTCATGAGGACGGGCAGACCTGCCTTATCCTCACGTAGAATAGCCTGTCAGTCTGCCGCTCTATTACTCTCCCGGAATGCAAACGTTACAATAGCCTACAAAGCTGAAATCAAGGCCACAATCTCGCGGAACCAATACCAACCTTGCCATAAGTTATACTTCCTTTGACTAACCATTCTGACCGTGGAATCAGAATCTGAGTTAACCACAACATCAAGGATACCCATACCCTGGCACAAGAGTAAGCCATCCCTCAATGCTCGAAGCTCGGCAACCGAGTTAGTGCAAACACCATAAAAATTAGTGAAGGCCGCCAGAACCTCACCATTCGGGTTCTTATTTCCTAATGACTCTCTCACCCCCTCCATCCCCTGGATTTCCCCTACTCGCACCGTCCACATTCAGTTTAACAGAGGCAAGGGTGGGCACCAGTAAACAGGCAGAGGGTGTTTCAGAGGGGGCGTTGGAGGAATAGTGCCCAAGCACTGCAAATAAGCCCGTCCCTTAAGGATCCTGAACGCCCTGCCTTAGGGGGTAGATGGATTTCCCTCGCCCAAGCTTTTATTTTTTCCACTATTAACCCTGCAGTGCGCCTACTCTCCCCATGCCTTCTATTATTCCTCTCCTTCCAGAGCTCCCAAACAATCAGTGAAGGCAGGATACCTGCGATGTAAGCACTTAGGCTTTTATAGCTTGCCGAACTCTGCCACAAAGAGATTCGTCTCCTGACATTCTGGTAGGGAACATGAGTGATGTCAAAAAGCTTGGAGAAGTAACCCCATACTTTAGTAGCCGTACCACCATACAACAGACAATGGTTCGTCATCTCCAGTTGAGGGCTCCCACAGCAGTTGTATTTAGAAGCCAGGGGTTTGCCAATCGACACCAAAGCCTCGTCAGTGGGGATCTTTCCATTAAGGAGCTGCCAAGAAAAGAAAGCCACCTTCAATGGAATTGATTGGTTCCAAATCCACTTCTCGTAGGTAATCATGGGGGAAGTGCTCTGAATCTCATTCCAGACTGATTTACTGGAGAAGCAACCATCACTAGAGGGTGTCCACACCAGGACATCCTCACTACTCGATAGGGCAAAACCTCCCAGAGCAATGCGGTCTCTAACTGCAGCCGAATCAATGTGCTCTAAAATGTCCTGCCGCCAAACACCATTCTCCCCCAACACTTCCTTGACACACAACTCCGTGTCCACGTTAAGGCCATTGTCAACATAATCAATTAGTGGGCCAGCTCCCGTCCAGTTGTCAAGCCAGAAAGTGATCCTGCCAAAGCCGAGCAGCCACCGAGACCTCTCCAGCAAGAAACCCTTGAAAGCTAGAGTATTACGCCAAGTTTTCGAGCCCACACCATGTCGATCCACCAAAGATACATGGAAATTCCTGAAGAACTTGGCCCTGAAAAAAGCACTCCAAAGAGACTGATCAAAGAGAACCCTCCAAAGCCCTTTGATCCTGAGAGAGAGACCAACATCCTCAAGTAGCCTGATCCCCAACCCTCCTTCAGCCAGAGGCTTGCAAACCTTCTTCCAGCACTCCCAGTGTCTCCGGTTGCCCCACTCCGAACTTCCCCATAGGAAATCAACAAAGATCCTATATAACCTTCGAACAACTGCCTTCGGCGGGTCTAGCGTTGCAAGAACATGTATGGGAATAGAAGAAAGGACATGTTTTAGGAGTGTAACACGTCCCCAGATGATAAGAGCCTTCCCTTCCAGCCTGCCACTTTGGTCCTTATTTTTTCCACAAGCCCATCAAAGAAACAAATTTTAAGCCTTCTAGAGTGCAGAGGGGCCCCCAGGTAGGTGATTGGGAGCAATTTCCTAGTAAACCCAGTAACTACCCCAACCATTTGGGCCCTAGCCATGGAGACCCTGTCCCCAAGATAAAGCAGCTCTTCTCCTTATTGACCAGCTGCCTCGAGAAGCCTTCATACCTGCCAATAAATCCAATTACTTGCTTAAGCGAGCCCTTCTGGCCCCTTGTGAAGATAATGATGCCGTCTGCGAAAAGACAATGAGATATTCCTCGACACCCCCTTGGGAGCTTGTAGTAAGAAGCATGCCCCTCCTGAAAGAGATTCTTAATGCCCTTGCTCATCACCTCCTCCCCCAAGATGAAGAGTGCAGGAGACAAGGGGTCACCATGCCTGACACCCTTGGTAGAGTTGAAGAAACCGGACTGGCTGCCTCCCATCACTATAGAGAACCAGCAATTCTCCACTGTTTTCCGGATTAAGGCGATCCAGGCTTCACTAAAGCCGAACTTGGAGAGGACTAACCAAAGAAACTTCCACTCCAATTGGTCATAGGCTTTTGCCATATCCAGCTTGAGGATTACATTACCCCCGCGGGTCTTCCTATTCAAGTCCTGCATGACTTCCTGGACAATGGAGATATTATCATGTATACACCTGCTCTGCACAAAAGTGCTGTGCTCCTCTGCTACTAAAGAAGGAAGGATACCTGCCAGCCTGGAAACAATAATCTTGGCAATAACCTTGTAAGAGAAATTGCAAAGACTAATGGGACGGAGATCAGCCATTACCTCAGGGTTGTCCTTTTTGGGGATAAGCACTAGGTTGGCCGAGGTGAAGCTTTTAGGAAGTACCCCGCCTTCGAAAAAATCCACAATAGCAGCCCAAACATCCTTGCCAACCACCTCCCAGCACGCTATGTAAAAATACCCCGAGAAACCATCGGGGCTTGGAGCACTATCGCACGATAAGGTGAAAACAGCCCCCTTCACCTCTTCCAGAGAGGGAGGTAAAATAAGAGCTGAGTTCGCAGCATTCGACACCACCTTGGGAATAACTGCCAGCAACTCCTCATCAACCAAACATCCTTGAGAAGTAAAGATACTGGAGAAGTGACGTACAACCTCTACCTGTACTCCCTTTGAATCAGAAATCCACGCACCATCGCCCCCTTTTATTCTGTTCACACACGCTTGCCTTCTCCTGACATTAGCCAGAGTGAAAAAACTTCGTGTTGCTGTCCACCTCCTTTAACCATGTCACCCTGGACTTCTGTCTCCAGAAAATCTCCTCCTATAGTAGCACCCCCTCCAAGGTGCTTCTGGCCTCCACGAGGGCATCCCTGGCCTCTGTACTGCCATACCGATCTGCCTCAACGTCCACCCTGTTGACTGAATCCTCAGCATCCCTGACCCTTTGATGCACATTGCCAAAGACCTCTCTGTTCCATTTTCGAAGAGCATTGCGAAGAAATTTGAGCTTAAAAAACAGGACACTAACCATCACTAGTTTTGCCCACTGACCCTTAATAAAGTCCTGGAACGCTGGGTGCAACAACCACATCGGCTGAAATTTAAAAGCTTAGAACCCCTTGCTGCAGACCATAGAAAAAGAGAGCCAGATGGGCGCATGATCGGAGCAGGTCCGATTAAGGTGAGTGACCTCACACCTAGGAAAGACCCCCACCCAAGCAGTGTTCACAAGAAAGCGATCCAGACTGGCAAGAACCCTCCCTGCCCCTGTTTGGTTATTCGACCAAGTAAACATATTGCCACAATAGCCCGCATCAATAAGACCATCACTGCTCACAAAACTGCCAAACTCCTCCAGAGACAAGGAGCAAGCCAGTCTACCCTCTGCCTTTTGAAAAGGGGCCACAACAGCGTTGAAATCCCGACCCACCGACCATGGCAGAGAGTTTGACCTGGAAAAGAGTTCAAGCCTCTTCCACACCTCCCTCCTCTCCGCCGCCGAGCACATCCCCTGAATAAAGGTAATAGCAAAAGAAACTACACTGGTATCCACACATTCCAGTGTAACAAACTGGAGATGCTCCTCCACTACCCTAACTTGCAACTAAGTCTTCCAAAACATCCAAATCCGGTCCACCACGTGTATTGAATCCATCGTAATCCGTCTTATAACCTTATGCGTGTTGGAAACATGCTTTTTAGGTTCAGCAATAGCAACCATGTCAACCTTGTGTAGGATAATTAAGGTTTTTAAATGCCTAGAGGTAGGTTTGTTCCCGATACCCCAAGCATTCCAAAATAAGCAACTCATTTGGAACCGTTTGGGGCTGTTTCCAATGATCTCATCGATCTCGTGACACGACGAAGGGATACCTCTCTGACAGGCCTCCCCCTCTTGGATTTCATGAATTTCGTCCTGTTGTACACCTGGACAGCATTAAAGGAGCTAGCCCGAGGTGGAGTCCTCTTCCTTTCCCGAACACTTGCCGGCACCGGTGTCCCCACCATCCTTGTCAACAGTTCTTCGAATGCGCTCAGCAATGGAAGCATTGAACTCCTTAAGGTTCTCTACATCTCCTTGATCTGACACATGGAGGTCGTCCAAGGCTCTCAAAGGCTCATCACGGTTCTCAAAAAAAGGCTGGACATCATCTTCTAAGGACTGCGAACAGTCCACCAGAGCATTGCCAACAACGCCCATTGCGCCAACAGCTCCATTCACCTCCAATCCTGTCGCATCATGCGCCACCAACACAGCTGTCGTGGCGACAACTGATGCCTCCGACGTTGCAGTACCACCTCCCGTCTCCAAGCACAGGAGCTCACCTTCTTACGGAGAACGAGTGGCCACTCCATCCATTGTCCCCACTAGTGCACCACCTGCGTCATTAAGATGGGCGATACCCTCACCTGACAATCGGTACCCTGCCCTTCACGTGGCCTCGTCGATTGTTGCACCGCTGGTCTCCAGCGTCCCCCCATTCTTGCAAAGCCCTGTCGTCCTGCTGGTTGACGTTGTTGGGTCACACCGTTAACACCACCCCTCGAGGACCCCTCACCCCTGGGAATGAAGACCCCTCGCGATTCTTGCTGCCATCATCACCACCCTGCCCCGTGACACCCAAGCCAGCGTTAGCAAGGCCATCGCTCCCTGCCACTGCACCTCTAGGCACGATAGGCCTTTTCTGCAACTTTCTATAAACCTCCTGAGAATGACCCAGCTTCGAGCAAGCATCGCAGTAAGAGGGAAGCCCTTTGTAGACAACCCTTTAGTAAAAACCTTCTGAGCCACATCCAATCCACACCTTCGATGGCAGCACTGTTCTAAGGTCCACCTCCACTCAGAATTGAGCCTCAACAGTACGAGTGCAATTGGCTGTGGCGCCATGCATTTTCAGAAAGTTCTCTATCGTCCCTGCGATCGACACCAGAAAGTTCCCCTGATAGAAATTGACTGGCAGCCCTGGTAGAGCGACCCACACTGGTGCAAAGGGGGATTCCCACCTTGAGACAAATCCTGAGGTCCACTTCATGAATCTCAATAGGTAACCCTGGACATGAACCTGCGCTTTCATCCAAACCTTAACATAGTCTTCTACGGCTGTAAAACAAAGGAGGACGTGCCTGGGGTCCAAGGTAGAAACGAGTACATCCACTTGCAGAAACAGAGTCTTTCGAAGATGCTCCTTGATTTCAAACAGGGATGGCCGGCCATGACTGCACTTTGCAATCAGAGTAGTCGAGAAAGCAGTCTTCGATAACGATACCTCCTCCTTGGAGAACATTGCTGGTTGTCCAAAAAATGACGATGGCTTCTTGACTTCTATCGCGACTGGTGTAGCGCTTAACGACTTTGCCACGACAGCAGCAAACGAGGCCCTACCATCGTCAACCCCACATGAATTAGGGGGGGCACTCCTCCCGAGGTGGAGGAGCAGCCAAGACCTAACACCCATGTGAAGAGCAGATCCTAACGTGCGCCACCAGAGCTAATCGTGCGCCACGAATGATGATTATCAGCCCCATCTGACCACTCAAACCCTAAATATCCACATAATTCCCTTGTCAAAAACCTAACCCTAACCCAACCAAACTTGCTGCCAATTCCAGTTAACAAGCCGTCAGGCTTGGGCCCAATAAACTTTAACAAGATCTTCATTGGAAGACTTCCCTACATCAACTTACCTTAACCCTACGATCAAACCCTAGACCCTACTAAACCCTAACCCTAATTTAACCAAAATCACCTATTTTGACCTAACCGAATTACTATTCAGATTAGATCTGGGTTATTTGGCTTCTAGTTGGATCCCTTCCAATTAAGGACTACATTAGTTTGCCAGCACATTTTGTTGGAGATAGTTATGATTAATTTTCCATAATATTGATCCCATCTATGATTTGAGAGTTGACCATCTAGCCTGATAAAACCATGGAACCTTAGAAGAGATAACTACCATCACAAGAGCAGATGAGTCTGTCTCAACCCAAAGTCTTTTGATGTGCTTGCTCTTGGTCATTCCTATCCCACTGACAAAGGCTTCAAACTTTGCATGGTAGTTTGTTTGTACACCCAGAAAACTGGAAAAACACCATAATGGAACACCAATCGAGTTGCAAAAAATCCCACCAGAACTCGCTCTTCCTGGATTGCCTGGCGAGCATCCATCTATATTAAGCTTATACTATTGGATGGGTGGCTTGCATCCAATAACCTCAAGAATCCTGTAAGCGTTAGGGAGGCTATTTAGGAGACCAAAGAACCAAAGAATCTGCATATCCTCAAATGAACGGGAGGAAAGAGAATCCATGAGAATCGCTACCTCACGAATACCTTCCACTATAGTGTAGCAAAGATACTTGGCATTAGCAGCACAAATTCTCGGGAAAACTCTGCGATTATCGTCATTTATAAAACTTCTTTTTGTTTCTCTCTTTTCATGGATTCCACTTTGCTGCTCCAGTGCATATCACGGTAACTTACATAGGACGTGACCCTTCTCCCTTGAGGGACTGTTAGGCCATTGAGAAAACTGAGTCATCCATTTCCAGGCATGGAACTAAATTTTAGTCAAATTGACCGAAATCTCCGAGTTGACTTGGTTCTGTGCTTGGCTGAATCGAAACCTAGGGTTTCAACCTAGGGAGGCCCAAGGTCGAAGTCTAGAAACGAGATCCGGCACGACTCAGTCAGAAACCAGGTCCAAAACTGAGATATCGATCCTTGCTTCCAGGCCTAGTCATATGAACCCCATGTAGCTTGAGATTTTCCTGATTTCCTAAGCTATCCTCTTTCCTCGTACTTTCATTTTTCATTTTCCGATTCTCATTTTTCTCATCTCATTTCTTCTTTTTTATCCTTCATTCCCCTTACTTTTGTTTCCCTTTGCGAGGACCTCAATTTTCCCTACTTTATTTTGACAAGGATCCATGTAGCTGACCCTATAAGTAGAGAACACAAATCTAGTTGTAGGACAGTCTACGACCAGCTATGATGTATGGTGCGGAATGTTGGGCAGTTAAGAAGCATCATATGGATAAATTCAGTGTAGCGGAGATGAGGCTGTTACGATGGATGAGTGGCAAAACTACGAAGGATAAATTAAGGAATGGCCATATTAGAGCTGGTTTGAGAGTAGCTCCCGTTACATAAGCTATGAGAAAGTCATTTGAGGTGGCATGGCCATGTTCAATGGAATCAGGTCTCACCCATGGGGTGACCCAGATGTTTGAACCCAATTCAAGGTCATAAACCCTGAGGTGGTGCCACATGGCACCTAATACCCATCTCTAGCAAAGTACCTAAAACCAGAAGGGGAGGAGGGCTAAAAAAGGAAAGAAAAATTAAAACAGCACAAAACCCTAAACCTAAAAAAGAATATAAAAAGAAAAGAACCTCATCCAAAAGGGGGAGGTCGGTCATTCTCAGAAAAAGGGTTTTAAACAAAAAAGAAAGAGAGAAAAAGGGAAGTGGGGGCAGACATTCTCGCAGAAAAGAAGGGAAAAAGAGAGAGAGGGAGCACTCGGGAGGGGGTGGCTTTACTGGGAGGCTGGGACCTTGCCGAGCCAAGGGGAACTGCCGCACCGATTCCTTTCATCTCCTTCTTTATTTTGTTCTTTCTTTATCCTTTAACCCTAATCTGGATCTGCAATAGTCGAACCCATCTTCTTCCATTTTTTCCATCCGTTTCCTGTTTCCCATCTTCAAACCCCATAATCAACTCCCCACTTCCTCTCTATTTCAAAAACCATTTTCCAAAAGCCTCTTCCTACCTCCACCGAACACCCTTCTCCCATCTTATTCCCATAATCCGAAACCCATGTTCTTCCCACTTTCCAGAACCCACCAATTGAAACCTTCAACGTCACCTTCATTTCATAATCTAACCCACCATCTCCATTTTCCCTCATTTAACCCTCCTGAAACCACCGTTCCTGCCCCATTTGTAAACTATTCTTCTTCTGATTTCCTAAAGCCGACACCCAGATAACCTATTTCCTTATTCCCCTTCTCTCCTCGAATTCTCCTCTATCTGAAACCCCCAACTCCCAGTCTCGGTTCTGGAGTGCTGAAGTTATGAATTAATTGGATCAGAAGATCTTAGAGGAGGTTGTTGGTCGACTAAGGGAATTAATCAAGCTCAGTTTCAGTCCTCAATGTCAGAGCCAACAGGAGGAGTCAACGGTCATTCTGTGAATCGTTGCTGTTGCATTCTTTTACTCTATTGTCATTCCATTTTTTATTTGTTTATCTTTTTCATAAATGGTCTGTAATAATTCCCACCCCCTGTTACCTTGATCGGCTGTCCATCGAGCCGCCCAATTCGTGATCTCCCTTCACCAAAATTTGTCACATATTCGCCGGTCTTCTCAGGTGTGAAACTTCAACCTTTGCGGCCATTATCTCAGGTAACTGTCACCACTGCTATTGTTCTATTTCGTTTCTGTTCTACCCATTTCGTATCTGTTTGAGTGCTCATGTCTGCTGCTATGTCTGTCACATGATCCCATCCTTTGATTCTTGATATGTTTTGGTCAGAGTCTAATCATGTTTCCCTTTCCCTTTGATTTTTTTTTTAAGTATGTGATCCAATGCTTCTGTTCCATGATTGATTCTATTCGTCTTTATGTTATAGATGAGCATGAACAAGATTTCATATTATGTTGGATCATTTGAAAACCCAAATTTACTTGATACTCATTAATGATCATTTGATATTTTCGCCTGTATTAAGGTTTTGGATGGGGGAAAGAACATTTCCGATTGTTCGGTTTCTTTTGAATGGAACAAGTCCTTAGATATGGGTTTGCCGTGATCACTGGTTCATGAACAGTGTTGATTTTTTTGGGGCTGTGTATGATCTTTGGTTCATAGGATTGGGTTGATTGTGGTCTATGGTTTGATTCAACCTTTGGTTGCCATACATCTGTTATTGGGTCAATTTATTTGGACTCAAACTTGGCTTTAATTTATTTAAATTCGTTAACAATCGGTTTCGGTTTGAATGAGAGTATTGGGCCAAATCAGATTTGGTTGTTAACCCTTGGTCCACATCGGATTTGATTGTTCATCTTTGGCTCACATTAGGTCGGAACCTTAGAACAAAGGGAGGATGGATATGGTCGAACCATGAGTTGCTGCAGGGACCGATTCTGATCTTTGAGTTGTGTGAGGCCCATTATAATGAAAAATCACGGGCTAGGATTGTGGGGTTGGTCCAGTCTTGGATCCCCATGGTTGTTATGTCTTCAGGCTAGCCAAGTATATGGATGATGAGGTTTGTCCGTTAGCTGGATTTGACTTGTGTAGACTTGTTGGGTTTCTTTTCTTCTTTTACAAACTCAATTAATCAGATTTGAGAGTCTCTAAAGGGTCATGGGCGTGAATGAGCTTAATGTTTAGCTTTAGCCAATGTTAGGTTTGAGCAAGGCCTTGATATTAGGCTTTATTTGGTTTTGTAATTAAATCTGATTTGAGATTGGTTAACTATCAGCCCATGGGTAGATTGGACTCGGATTATTTAGATTTCATTTGGGCTTTAGACCATAATAGAATTATGGGATGTATTTTGGATTTAGAGATTCGGCCTAGTGGCTTCAATTCAGTTCGGGCATTGTCCATCGGTCAAGATTAGGTCGTGTGTGGAGAGGCCATAACCCACACTTGGGCTTGAGTGCATGTTACCGTCAAAAGTGGAACCCCGAGATTGCATCATTTGGTGCCTATTGGCTGGCCCTTTGGCCGATAGAGTTAGGACATGTGAGAGGGAGATCGCCCACCAACGGCCCGAGTTGAAATATGCTACTTATTGGGATCCTTTGGGACATAGATGCATGGTCTTTAGGACGGGATTTGGCTAGTCCGTCATCTAGCCCGTGGATGCTTAGGGTGTTGCTTTTCGTTCAAGATCATAATGTGATGCCAAGTATCATTAAATTTTCGATTGATATTGTAGAATGCAATGCTCCACGTTCCATACTCTATGCTCCATGATCCATGACCCATGCTTAATGTAATCTCATATGTTTAGCATAATTTGTTTGATTTCTCTAGTATAGATAATTACCTCCATGCCATGTTTAATTTGATGTTCCATGTTTTACACTTTAGATCAGGATAACTTAGACATATGGCTTAGGTTGCACACTTTGGTATATAGATGCCAAGTCCTAGGTGCTTAGTCTTAGGATGACTTAGATTTAGAAGAATTGGTTCAAGATTTTTTGCAAGTTTATTTTAACAATGGTCTAAAGAGGGATGACCGGTTTCAGCCGGGTGGACTGGGTACCTAACACCTTCCCAGTCCGTAACCTGACACTTATCCAATGACCTGGGTAGATCATGGCCTTTTCCATTGAGAGTCATTAGTCTCTCCCCTTCAGTGGGAGACATTTACGGGTGTGGCGGCTCCTATTTTACCTAGTTACCCTCTTATGAGGGGATCAGGGTACTGCTTTAGGGTTTACCTGCGAGATCCGGTTTGTACGAGAACAAACCCCCTTGCGGGGTGTGCCGGGTGAGATTTTCATCCATTGTACTTACAATAGCTTAGGCCTTGTATCAAATATGACCTCGAATAGAGCTGATTGGAAGGCAAGGATCCATGTGGCCGTCCCCATTTAGTCGGGATAAGGCTGAATAGTTGTTGTACAGATCTAACTACTCTTTGTATAAATACTGATGAGTATATTTGTATACTGATAAGAATTGCTACTGACTTGCTCATCACCATGTATGTCCGTACAGTGGAGTTCAATCAGCAGTTATGACCAGCACGACTGTTGAGGTCGTAGTTCCTCAGACATTGTTGAGCAACATTTATGGGAAGAATAATAGTAACTTGAATAAAATCAGACAGGTTGTGGATCATGGGACATTATTTGTGTCAAATTTTCAGTAATTTCTCTCTCTGGTTTTTATTTGATGTTTGATCTTGGTTCATTGGTATTTTTACAGATATCAGGTGCTAAGGTGGATGTCCAAGATCCCAGGCCTGGTGCTACTGAAGGAGTTGTAGTTGTATCTGGGACACCTGATCAGACTCGTGCAGTCCAGAGCCTTATCCAAGCTTTCATCTTTTATGGACAGGCCACTCCTTGATTATCTGTCTTCATAGCTGAAAAATCTTGTAAGGGTATGTGGCAAAGGAAAATGTGGGACTTGCATATTTCATCTTCTTCCTTTTCTGTCTTTCTTTAATTTATAATCTTAAGAAAAACAAGCCTCTGGAACTTGAAAGAATACATAACTCTTCTCAAAATCAACCTTCACGTACAAGTTGGTTTCTTGGTTGATGCCTTACCGATGATTTGTGCAGGTTCTGAAAGTAATTTTTGGTGTCACCTTCTGAATTGTCAGTTCTCATCTCATCGCATCGGTTCTTATCCCAGTTTTGGATGGTCAGTAATGTCCGTGATGTGTAGATTACAAGGAAACTCTCTCTTCCAAATCATCCCCTATTAGTATTGTAATGTTAAAATGTTCAGTTAATTTTGTTTTCTTCAAGATGTAAACAGCCCCAGGGGTGGCAAAATTTTTATTAGATACCCTTAATTTAGTTTCTTTGTGAAGTTCTTGGAGGGACAATTCAGAATCTGAATACAAATATTTTGTTCTGTTTTTCCTTTTTTCAACAGTAATTCTTTGTAATTGACTTGAAGGTGGAGATCTTGAGTCTGCTTTACATTGTTTAGATGTGTTGACCGGTGAAAGTTCTGGAGAGGATTGTGCCAGCCATTACTGGAGAATAATTCCAACCAGGTAATCTTTAGAGTATTGATTCATATTTATATCATCTTGTAGTGAATGTTTACTGTTGGCTCCTTGTGATAAAAAAAAAAAGGGCGTACACTGCACGAGGGTCCCACCACTGCGGGGTCTGGGGAGGGTCATAATGTACGCAGTCTTATCCCTGCTTCGTGTAGAGGCTGTTTTCCAACTTGAACCTGTGAACATTAGGCCGCAATGGAGCAGCCTTACCTGTTGGCTCCTTATGGTTAGGTGTAAAATGTTGTAATGTTAAATATTTTAATAAAAGACCAATACCATAACAGAACATACGTACATTTTTTGTTAGTAGTTCACTAGTAGTTGAAAAATGAAGTAAAATGTTTGCTTTGTCATACTTCTTAACGAGAATCTAAGTAATTTTCTTGAAAATTTTGTTACCATATTCAGTAATTTTTTATTTTGAGAATTATTGCTGGTATTACCTAGAGTTTGTTTTTGATAATAAAAACAAATATATATTAAGAAAGAGCACTATCTACAATGTCTCCATTTAAAACAAATTGTTGCCTTGTTCTGGCAAAATGAATCAAAAAGTTAGTGAGAGTCAGTTGGATAGTGTCCTAATTATATGATAGAGGAATTCCTTAGCTAGTATCAGAAATCTTCAAAAGTTGTGGAACTACATACCAAAGGCCAGGGAATTTTTAGAACAGGTACAAGATCTAGCAGTCCTTTATTCAAGCACCAAATCTCCTTAATCTTCATATTAAGATTTATAGTATGGTCAAGACCGTTTGATAAACTTATAATCATCGGCTCCAAAAACTGACCTGTGTCCAAAAAAGTTGCAGCGATCAAAACATATTCTAACAGAATATAGGAAGACCACCTTACTCTATCTAGGACTGAGTTAGAAGTTCCTGCGTAGATCAAGATAGGGTAATTTAATTTAAGTATTGATTTAAATACATCAGAAATATAATTTTCGAGATTAATCTGATCAGATACATCATTGGCAATAATTGGGGATTTGGGGGGGGGTGGGGGTTGGGTTGGGTTTGTTTTGGTTTTGGATATTGAAATCATTCAGCAGCCATTGGTAGTAGAAGTATTCCGTTCTCAGTCCCAAAGAAGGGTAGTAGAAGTGGTTTATTTTTCCTTTCAATTTACTATACTTTATATTGAGAAGGATGGAGCCATTTAATAAATGTCCATAGATAAGATGTTCATACATGGTTCTATTCAACAATATGGTAGTAAGCTGGCAGCGGCAGAGTTGATGTGTGCCATAACTAAGGGTGTCAAAACCTAGCCCGAACCGTTAAGCCTGATTGAAAAAACCTGGACCGAATCGATCCTTATTGGATTGGTTTTGGGCTAGGGTATTACAAGACCGGTTGAAAACCAGATCGCACTGGACCAACCGATAACAAATCAAACCGAATTAAACTGATAAAAAAAAAAATATTTGAGTATAAAATTATGAATAGGTGGTTTGATTATCCATTGATTTCAATATTAGTGAGCAATTTTCTGGTTGCAAGGAGAATTGTTACAAATCAATGAGCATGAGGTTATGACAAAAAGGAAATTGATTTGTAACCCTGTTTCTTCCATTGATCTCTTTGTTTACTAAACAAAATTAGTTGGCTATTAAAAAATGATTTGATAGTAGGGTTTTTTTTGTGATTTCAATATTAATTATCTTCTCAATGATTATTCATTGATTTCAATTTTAATTATCTTCCTTTTACAATTAATGATAAATAACTAAAGGGAAAATTATATTTATCACTCTTGTAGTTTGAATCTATTATGTCTACCACCCCTATAAATTAATTTATTACATCCGTACCTTTGAGTACTAGGTCTGTTAGTTTTGAAAATGAAATGGCAATTTTACCCTTTTTTTAATTTCTTATAAGAAATAAATCCACACTCCACCCCTCCCCTGTTAACGTCCATCAACCTTCAATTGCTACGCCGGCGACCACCTCTTGCTCCGGAAAGATACAGAGATTGTAAAACAAAACCTTGAAACTCAAATTAAACAAATGAAATATAAACTAAACCCACTACCCAACACAGAGAACCACTAAAAAAAGAAATAATTGCAGAGGGAAAGACCAATCCACCTTTCAGGTTAGAACATGAAAAAGCCAATAACCTGGCAGAAAGCCCCGGTGTCTGTTAGTGATAGCGGCAGGGATCCGGCGGGTTTTTGTTGGATTCGTTCATTTCTCGGCAGCGTTTTATGCTTCTGATCTCGAGTATCTTGCTGAAGTGAAACAAGTTGTGAAATCGGACGACTGACATGAAGGGATCCAGAGCTCTTGTTGCATCGGTCATTGCCGCCTCGACTGTCACTTTCTCTTACCCTAGCGACCACGACATAGGCGTTTCTCCCTATCGCGCCAATAAGGGTTCTTTCTCGAATGACCGAGGGAGTAATTGAGCAAGTCTTCAGATAAGGGGAAATTCTCTCCTAGGTTTGATGGCTTGACATTTATGAGACTTAGGTGACGGCGCATAGATAACAGAAAGCAGAAGAAGGGAGGAGAGGAGACTAAGGAGAGGGAGCAAGAGAACTTTATGAATCTTATTTCTGTTAACTTTTCTTGGATTTTTTAGCAAAAGAGATATCTATCAGGTCGAATTGACCTTTCAATTTCGATCTAAAGTTGATTCATTGTGGCGTGATTATTCTTTTTGATCCTTGTAGTTTTGATCCGAAATTTGATTTACTACCTCCACTGGTTTAGGAATACTTATTACACATCTTTAATAGAAAATGAGAAAAGTGAATCACATACGCACATTAAGTTCATCCTTCTCATTGAACAACAAAAAAAAAAAAATAAATTGCAGAGAGAAAGACCGAGCCACCTTTTAAAATTTCAGGACAAAATTCCCCTTCAATCCGCTTTCTCTCTTTCACCCTCCTCCCGTTGCAGAGGGTTTGCCTAATCTTTCCACCCTGCAATCAAGTATCAGTTAGGCTACGTTTGGTAAATGTCTGAACAAAAAAGGCATTCTTTGTTTAGAATATTTTTTTGCGTTCTTTGTTTAGAACGGTGTTCTGAGACAAAAAATGACTGTTTGGTAACGGTCTCAAGAACGCCGTTCAGAACGAAAATAGTGTTTGGTAAAACCTGTTCTTCCCTATTTGATATTAATTACAATAATACCATTTTTTTTGTCAATTATACCAAAAAAATACTTATAAAATCATTTTCTTTTATCAACCTTAGCATAAAATTAAAATATCTCATTAACATAACCAAAGTAAGTACAAAAATATTTCAAATTTCAAAGATACCATTAAAATTGAGTTCTTGAGTGGATTAATGCCATAACTGACTATGCTATGAACAGCTGAATAAAAAGGGCCTTGGTGGATTCGAACCACCATCCCCTTGGAACATGCTCATGTGCCAAGGGCTCTACCAATTTGAGCTAAAACCCATCAAGTAGAGATCCAAAACAGAAATATAACAAAAAAAATTAAAGTAGCACGAATCTCTACATGAGGAATGCAATGAGCAAAGGTCTAAAACAGAAATACATCATTCCTCCTCCCTTGGTTCGCAACTCATAACAGATCTTCTTCATCATATCCCTCACTGCTGATACACATTCATGCATCAGTCATTCTCTCTCTCTCTCTTTGATTCACACTTCACAGTGAGAACTGCTAATGGATGTCAAGAATGGAGAGGGCAGGGTAGGGCATAGTATGTAATATTGTAATAAAAGGGAGAATAAGTAGAGAGAATATTGGTTCCACAATGGTCTTACCAATACTACAGAAGAAGCAAATTAATCCAAGTATTAGACCCTAGTGAGAGAGAAAGAAAGAGAGAGTAAAGATGGGCTACCATATTCTCTAACTTAAATGTCAAAACCCAGAAAACTTAATTATCCCAACAGTTGGTCTACTAACTCAGATTTCTTCCAAATCCTTCTCCTATCTCTCCTAAATCAAAAGATAAGTAGCTTAAGAACCCAACAACAGTTCATACTACAGAAGAAGCAAATTAATCCAAGTATTAGACCCTAGTGAGAGAGAAAGAAAGAGAGAGTAAAGATGGGCTACAAATCAACAGTTCAATAATGGAAGGAAGGGAAAGAGAAAGAGGGGGGGGGGATAGTGATGTTTGCTACTTTATCAAGTCAACAGTTCAATAATGGGGCTGAGCAATGAGCATGCATGCACTGGAAATTTGAAACCCTAATCACAAATTCCCTCTTCAACCTTCACAGTTCATCACACACTCTCAAAAAAATAAAAACAGAGTTGAGAGGAATTAATTTGGATCTTGTAACTCTCATATATAAGTAGCAGTAACAATCTCAGGAATGAGCGAGAAATTAGATTTGGTCTTTCAATTCTCAGGAATGAGCGAGAAATTAAATTAATAATAAGCCTAGCTAACCATTGAGGCCTGTGCTATATATGCTTCAGCTTCACTGAAAATTAGTACTCACACATGCTGCTTGGAAGATAGTAAGAAAGATAGAAAGATTCACATCAATCCATCATCCTTAAATTATTGATCATTAGAATACTCATTTTAATCTTTGTTTGTGAATCTTCCTCAAAATAAGAGACAATCATGAATGAGAAGAACAACAGAACATGACCTAACCCCTGCAATAAGGACTACACATCAGATCAGACACAACAGAACTCAAGCTTCGAGAGCTTAACCATGAAATATCACTGTCTCCCTCAATCTCTCTCATTCTCTCCTTCCCTCTTATAGCAGCATTGTCTTTCCTGATATAGATTTAAATCATAGCCCATATCAACCTATGATATATTCCTTACTTGGTTAAAAACCAAATCAGAAAACCCATTTAAAATCTAGATCAGAATCTCACTCTTGCAATCTTACTTGACTAGAGCTTGAGATTGCTTTAATATAATTTAGCTTTGTGATAAATTGTCTCCTATTCATCCATTAGAAGAGTTTACAGAAAATGTAAGTATATAAACTTCATAAACTATCCATAAACATTTCCAAATATCAAAACATCTAGATTCATCACCCTTCAAGTCACTATTTATCACTGTACTGCCGGATTAACAAATCCCAGAAATAACTGTAGTAGAAACAATTACAAATGGACCCTAACATGCTATTCTAAGGTCAACCCATTAGCTACTTTTGTGTTAAACTACTAAGAAACCAGAAAACTATATCTTTCCTCCCCTCAGTCTTAACCAGTGCTTAGTTTAAGATATATGGACCCTACAAATTGCATGTGAAGCAGAGAATTTGGCTTCCCTGGTATTGAAGGGTCTTGACTTAATTAAAGAAATTGACAAATTGTGTTTATTAATATTCTCAAGGAAAGGATTTCTTTCTTTTGCTTCCCACTTGGGAAAAGAGAAGATGGAGGGGATGAAGGAAGGGAGGAACCTTCCATTAACCAATGCATTAACCAAACCAGAGAAGAAGATTCACCATCAAACAGGCAATCAATTAAGTAGAAAGCTTGGCCAGTAAAATGAGAATGAATAAATCAACAATGTCAGATGAGATTCTCTCCCTTTCTCTCTCTTTTCCTTTTCTGGCTAATAGGACCCATATTTATAAGAAAAGGATTCATATTGTGATCCTAACCAAACTCAACAGAGCCCTTGATACAAGTCTGTAAGGTTTTCCTCTTTCCAGTGGAACTGAATTTGAAAAAAAGCATTTTATGCAGATTATATAATTTCAAAAGCTGAGAACAAATAATACAAAGTAAATATAACAAATTACCTTTGCTACGTCTGAGTTCTCAGGGTGTAATGGTGGTTTATCTCCTCCACACAGTCCCAACTTTTCCTTAGAAGGAAACTCTGAAGATGAACCTATCTAAGATTCAGATGGAAGACTAGGTTCCAGCTCATTCTGCTCTGTGTTAACCATTAACCCCTGTTGTCTAGGTTCCCAACAGTTCTTCATGGTATTCTCATCCATAGACAGCATCTCTTGTGTTTCCCAGCTAGTTTCGAGTCCAATGACATCTTCTGGTGGGAAATGAAGCATCGAGGATAGAAGCCCATATTTTTGAGAGCTCTGCGGCAAAGGGACATCCTGAGTAACAATTTATTGTCTGAAGACGATGTCCACAACCTGAGCAGCAATTCCCGTCACTGCTGCAGCTCTGACATAGAAACAGTTTATCTTCAATTGTTAGGGTTGTTGCTCCAAATCCTGAGACAAAGGATAAAAATCCACAGTCAGATCTCCATCCCAACAAACGACCGAGAGAGAAAGATAGAGAACGAGACAGGGAGAGTGAAAGGTAGAGAGAGCAGAGAGAGGAAGCGAGAGAGAGAGAGAGAGATAGAGGAGATCGACCTGCAAGTTCGCCTTCTCCTCCTATTCCTTCCCCAGATCTGCCTTTTTCCTTCTCTTCATTTTTGGGTTTTTTTTGTTGTCTTCGAGGGTTGCTCACGGGTTTTGATCGTGAATCGCGAGATCGACCTGCAAGTTCGCCTTCTCCTCCTATTCCTTCCCCAGATCTGCCTTTTTCCTTCTCTTCATTTTTGGGGTTTTTTTGTTGTCTTCGAGGGTTGCTCACGGGTTTTCACGGGTTTTGATCGTGAATCGCGACTCTTGCGTTCTTTGTTCTTTGCAGAGCGTCTCCAAGTCGGTCTGTAAAGAACATTCTTTTAGTCAAGATTCCCTCTAGTTTATTCTTAAAAAACAAAAGAACGAATCGACAAGCCAAACATAAAATCCTAATTTTTTTGTTCTAAAAGAACAAAAAAGGCGTTCAGAACACCATTCAGACATTTACCAAACGCTGCCTTAGGTGATCAAAGCTCTGCCAAATTTGTAACAGAGTGAGGCGATTGGCGAAGATAGTCGTAGAGGGAGTAGCAGCGGAAGGGGTCTCGCTACTCCAGCAACAACAGGGGACTCTGGCAGCGAGAGGAAGGAGTGAGAGAGAGAGAGAAACCAACAGGTTAGGCTTCAAACAAATGAGAGTAAATATGTAAAACCACATTCATTAAGGGTATTATGGGCATTTAGTTAATATTTGGGTGATGACATCATCACTTAATTGTTCTAATCTAATGGTAAGGGTATGGTTGTAAGGTTTTTCCAAAATATAGGGGAGGTTGTTGAAATAGATTAATTTACAGGGGTAGTAGACGTAATAGATTCAAACCACAGGGGTGATAAACGTAATTTTCTCATAAGTAAATGATTTGTAACAATGATTTTGCTACAAACTCTATTTATCCATTGATTTGAATATTAATTATCTTTTATTCTTTTTCATATAATTTATTTTTCTTTGTTTGGATTACAACATGAACTGATGAACATATCAAATCAATTTTTTTATTTTTGGTTGCATTTTTTTTTGTACTTGGGAAGGTTAATTGAAGTATTTTTATCGAATCTTTCCTCACTACAAATTATGAACTTAAGATTTCATTATGGCTCAAACCCGAAAGCAAACCGATCTAAACCGATATTAACCCGATGCTGAAAACCCGAAATAAATCGAAATCGAAATTGACCGAAAATCGAAGTTTCTTAATGTTGAAAGACATAATTTAGTAAAATACTTGAATGATCGATGAGATCAGCCAAGCCTTATATTTATAATATGAGGAATTACAACCAAAAGACTATAATGACCCTAGTATAATCGACATAGCTATGAATACATGAAAACATAAAAATAAAGCTATCAAAGACCAGAGTGGTTTACCTTATTCAACACTCCCCCTCAAGTTGGAGCAAAAATGTCACTCATGCCCAACTTGACTAAACTAGGATGAAAGACCTTTTCAGGCAGTCCCTTGGTGAACATATTAGCAAGCTGATCAATAGACTTCCCGTAAGGAACACAAATAAGACATTCTTCTAACTTTTTTTTGATGAAATGCCTATACACCTCAACATGCTTAGTACGATCATGCTGTATCGGATTATGTGCAATGCTAATGACAGCCTTGTTGTCGCAGTACAACATCATAGGAAGACGAATAAGAACTCCAAGATCTTGTAGCAAACCTTTCAACCAGAGCAGCTCACAAATACTTTGTGCCATAGCACGAAATTCTGCCTCAGCACTTGAACGAGCTACCACATTCTGTTTCTTGCTACACCAGGTGACAAGATTGCCACCCACAAAGGAACAGTAACCAGAAATAGACTTACGGTCTGGGGAACTTGCCCAATCAGCATCAGTATATGCCTCTATCTGCAGGTGACTATGAGGAGACAAGAGAATTCCTTTCTCAAGAGCTGACTTCAAGTAGTGAAGAATCTGAAGAACAACCTCTATATGTGAAGTGTAGGGATCATGCATAAATTGACTGACAAGACTTACAGTAACAGCAACGTCAGGACGAGTATGGGAGAGATAAATCAACTTCCCCACTAGTCTTTGATATCTCCCTTTATCAACCGGTTCACCCTCCTTTTCCTTGAGACGAACATTGGCATCCATAGGAGTATCTGAAGGATGGCACCCTAACAAACCCGTCTCAGTCAGTAGGTCTAGGATATACTTTCATTGGGAAAGAAAGATGCCTTTCGAAGATCTGGCAACTTCAATCCCAAGAAAATTCCTTAGTTTCCCTAGATCCTTAATCTCAAACTCTTGTCCAAGAAATGTCTTCAATCTGCTGATCTCAACACAATCATTGTAAGTAACAACAATATCATCAACGTAGACTATCAAGATAGTGAGTTTTCCACCAGCCCTCTTTATAAAGAGAGTGTGATCTGCATTACTCTGCTTGTAGCCTACAGAAACCATTGCTTTGTGAAACCGGCCAAACTATGCTCGGGGGGACTATTTCAACCCATAAAGAGCACGCTTTAATCTACACACTTTGCCTCGATTGGTGTCACAAGAGAACCCTAATGGAATGTTCATATACACTTCCTCATCGAGTTCCCCATTGAGAAAAGCATTCTTCACATCGAGCTATTGCAAGTCCCATCCAAGATTGATTGCACAAGATAATAATACTTGGACTGTATTTAGCTTAGCGACATGGGCAAAGGTCTCCTGGTAATCGATACCATATGTCTGAGTAAATCCTTTGGCCATAAGGCGTGCCTTATACCTATCCATAGTGCCATCCACCTTCTGTTTCACTACAAATACCCATTTGCACCCAACAGTCCACTTCCCTGGTGGAAGAGTCATAAGCTCCCATGTGTTATTTTTTTTTCAAGGCTTCAATTTCTTCCATCATTGCTGCCTTCCACTTTCTATCTATAAAAGCTTTCTGCCAATTTTGAGGAATGTGAGCAGAAGAAAGAGAAGAAACAATGGCATGAAAAGATGGAGAGAGAGAATCATAAGAAACAACATGAGATAAAGGGTGTTGAGTGCAAGTCCTCAAACCTTTGCGAACAGCAATGGGGAGGTCCAAAGAAGAAGTATTACTAGGTGGAAAAGTAGGTTCCGGATCTAAAGTTGGCAACTGGATGGGAACTTGTGTCATAGTGGATTGAAGTTCCTTAGGTCTGGTTCTGCTCCTTGCAAAAACCTTCAAATTTGACGCATCAATTCTTCGCTGAAATTCACTAATGGTTTTTTAGATTGGGGTGACCTCTCCTTGAGCAGGAATTTCGGTAACCTCCCCCTGTGTAGGAACATCTCCCCTTGAAGGAGAATAGGGAACCTCCCCTTGTGTAGGAATATCTCCCCCTGAAGTAGAGGGAAGGATAGGGGTAGGCACACTAGGATCAACAGGGATAGCAGGGGGTAGACTCATCATATACATGCCTAAGAGGGGGGTCTACGGTCAACACATCTTCACTAAAACTCTCCCCCAGAAGAGGTGCGGACGAATAATAGGAGAGAGACTCATGGAGATAACATCCAAATTGACCATGGTACGACGGGTAGGAGGATAATAACACTTATACCCTTTCTGGGTAGCAGAGTACCTAAGAAAATGCATTGGAGACAACGGGGCTCAAGTTTGCCAGGAGATCTAGTATCCCTAGCATAGCACACACACCCAAAAACCTTAGGGTGAACAATATAAAAGGAAGAGCCATGTAAAAGCTCAATAGGGGTATTAGATGCAAGAACCCGAGTGGGCAGCCTATTAATCAAATAGGCCGCAGTAAGGACAGCATCCCCCCCCCCAATAAAAGGTGGTAACATGGCGAGAAAACAGAAGTGCCTGAGCCACCTCTAAGAGATGATGATTTTTTCTCTCAGCGACACCATTTTGAGCTGGAGTATCAACACAGCTAGTTTGATGCAAAATCACATGGGCAGCAAGGTATTGTTGGAACTGACCTTCCATATACTTTGTCCCATTGTCACTTCTCAAAATTTTGAGAGTGACATTAAACTGGGTCTGGACCATCTTATGAAAATGCTGAAAATAGGAGAAAACATCACTTTTGTTATGCATGAAGTATACCCAAGTGAAACGGGAATGACAGTCAATGAAAGTAACAAACCATTGATGTCCATTAAGAGAGGCTTTATGACTAGGTCCCCACACATCAGTATGAATCAATTGGAATAGAGAAGAACTTTGTTTATTAGATATTGGATAATTTGACCGTGTCTGTTTGGCAAAGTCATAGGCCTCACAAAAAAAAATTCTTCCTTATTACAATTCTTAAACAATGTTGGAAACAAATGTGATAAGGTGCCTAAAGGCGGGTGTCCTAATCTAGAATGCCATTGGTGCAGTTTAGATGAAAAAGAAGATGGTTGACATAATTGAGAAGGCAAAGCTTGTTGCCGTCCATCATAAAAAAGGTACAATCCACCATGCACTCTACCCGATCCAATCGTCTTCCCCGAGTCCAGTTCCTAAAAGACAGAATGAGTAGGGAAAAAAGTCACCTTGCAATTCAAATTTTTAGTAATACTACTGATAGATAGAAGATTAGTAGTAAAATTTGGAATGTGTAAAACAGAGGACAAGGAAAGTGAAGGGGAGCAATTGATGGACCCCTTTCCAGAAACAGAGGAGAGGAAACCATCAACCACTCTAACTTTAGCTTTGCTAGAAGCAGGGGAATAGGTATAAAAGAGGGTGGAAGAACCTGTCATGTGATCAGTGGCACCAGAGTCTATAATCCATGGAGTGGAGACAATCGATGCACAGTGACCAACAAATGAAATACCTGAGCAGGCAAAGTGGGAACCTGATGGAGTGTAATAACCGGTAGGAACAGATGTAGTAGATGCAGTGGAAGACTGTAACATACGCCGGAGAGCCTGGAACTCTCCTAGGAGAAACCATTGTCAACAGTTGGCCCTGTAGCTACACTTGCAGTGTGATTGGCTTTTTTGGGTTTAGCACGCCCACATTTAGCCTCAAAATCAGCAGGCTTCCCATGTAATTTCTAGCACTGAGCCTTAGTGTGGTAGAGTTTGTTGCAAGACTCATTGACAAATTCTAAAGTATGGAAGTTCGAGACTGCAAGAGAAAATCGTAAAGTTGCAAATACAGAAACGCATACATGCATGAACATGTGACACACATAATTGCAAGCTAGAAACAAACCTGTTCTATAGAAGAACTGTCCAACCAAAATGTGCTTTCTGCCTTCTGATTTCCAAACAGTTGACAGAAGATATTTTTGGTGCCACCAACTTGACTAGCCAGACCATTAAATTTCTTCCACTTCAATTTTAAGAATCTAGCCCCAATTCTTTCATGTGCAAGCATTACAGTACTGTACATAGTTAAAGGATTCCTGCCATTTGCTTTTTTCACTATCAGGTCAATTTTAGGCATTTTTTTGAACATTCGACTTCCATGAGACACCTGCATCCACACTTAAAGAAGTTTATTTCATGTAAGAAACAGAAAAAGTAGCACAACCATAAGAGAGGGGGAGAGGGGAAAGAAAAAGAGACAGAAGGTAATCACTGAGCTATCTTCTAGAGGGCTCTATTAATTGACCAAACTTTCCCAGCTTGAATGAGGCCTATTACCCAAAGGGTTTAGCTCAGATTTGGCTCATAATGAACTAATGGACCAGTTATAAAACTGGATCCATTCAAGCCCAAAATTACCAAGTCAAGAAGCTCATGTAATGCAGGGGCATAATCTCCACCCTTTGATGTGGCTTGATCCTCTTGGCAGACCGAAAAAGCTAGTTGACGACGAAATGAAATCCTTGGGTCGGTCGCCGATTTCACATATCGGCTCCCTCCCCTGTTTGCTTCACTCGCTAGGAAGGGAAAATGTCTTCTGTCTTTCCCTTCTCTCTCTTCTCTTAGCAAAGTAGTTTCAAGTCACACTTTTGGATTGAAAAAAGCTGGGCTCAAGGTCTAAAAGAGCTTCCCTATAGTCGTCAGCTCATTCTTGATAGATCCGATCGGGTGTTCATAATCTGGAGTAAAAGGATTCGAACCTTTGCGGAGCTGTTGGATGTTGCTCAGTGTTGCTATAACTTAACAACCAAAAAGCTTTGCGTCGAACTTCAGCCCCTTTGAGTTGGCCATGGGGCAACAACCTCTGACGCCCCACACCATTGTGATAGGAGGGGGCTTGCCCATCAGCCTACTTTGCCAAAAGGTGGTAGGAGCGCAATGACCTAGCCCAAAACCTACTTAGATGAAGCAGCAAGGCGTATGAAGGGAGCGACGATCCTTCTTGGAGATAACTCCAAAAGATCAACCAAACTTGGCCCAACCTACTTAAACAACCCACAGGCTTGGCCTGGTCTGAAGGAAAAAGTAGACCTTGTAGAGAAGCAGATAGGAAAGGTAGTGGTTTTCATAAATTTCACATAACATAAAAGCTCTTTTCATCATCAGAAACAACCTGATTTTCGACCTCTTGCATTGCATTACCATAACGAAAAGATAAAATCTATCATTCAAAAAAAAAAAAGATTGCTCTTGTGACTCGGAATGAACCTTTCTCGGTGAATCCCTTCTTCCTCCATGTGAAAGGAAGGAAGGTTTTTCAATTCCCCAATCTATAGGATGAAGTAGAGGACCTCTTTCCTTTTTGGGAAGGTTGAAGAGTGATCACGGTTCACACTTGAGAGGCTCCCTGGCAGGGGTACCAGCAGCAACAGTAGCAGTAGCACTAGTCTCAGATGGAGGAGCTTTAGGATAAGCAGCCTGTAGGGCTGATCTCTCAACTGTAGGACCCAACATCATTGCAGTCCGACGTGTTTCCTCAGTAAGAACATAAGAGAAGGCCTGCTCCAATGTAGGGAAAGGCACCCTACCAAGGAATTGCACACGGATGGGATCATAATCAACATTAAGACTAGACAAAAAATCATAGACATGAACCTTATCCACATAGGCTGAATAGGCAATAACATCAGCAGCTGTGGTGGGCTGAAAGGGAGCATAGTGGTCCAATTGTTGCCACAGACTTTTGAGGACAGCATAATACTTAGTAACTGACAGCTCCTTTTGGGTAGTGGAATAGAGTGTCTTCTGGATGTCATAAACCTATGCATCATTCCCCAATTGTCCATAAGTGCCATTAGCAGCAGCCCATATCTATGCGGCTGTGTCAAGGAGAAGGTACTGGCTGGAAAGTTCTTGTGGCATGGAGTTCAAGACAAAAGACATAACCATAGCATCATTGGCAACCCATCGAGTTTTGGCGGAGCCCTCTTCAATAGGCTGTTTAGAGATGCCAGTAAGATGCCCACTGAGTCCTCTACCTGCCATAGTCAAGGAGAGAGACCTGGCCCACATAAGATAATTGGTGCCATCGAGTTTAATGGAGGCAGCATAAGGGAGGAATTCTGTCCGGGGCTGCGAATCACCTCCAGAAGTAGCCGTGGTAACTTCAAAGTCTCCCATGGGGTAGATGGAGCCTTGGCAAGAAATAAAAAAAAAGGGACCTTGAATGGATGGTCGATTGATCCTCCTGGCAGCAAAAACCCTTAGAAGATAATGGCAGCAACAAGCAACCCTAACTCCCAAAAATCGATAAGAAGCAGGGTTTTGAAAAACCCCTGAAAGAGATGACTGATTGGGCTTAGGGGTCTTCAAAAACTTGGAAAAAAGCTGTCAAGTATTCCTTGAAGTGTTGTGAGGATGCTCTCCAAAAATCAGCCCAATCAGAGAACAGAAAGACCAAAATTGATAAGTGTCAAGGTTTTTCAAAAAACCCTGAAAGGAGATCGATATTGGGTAGATGCCTCAAATTTGTTGTAAAAACCTGTGATAGTTGCTGTCCAATATTGCTGTGTTGGATCTCAAATAGGAAAAGCAGCTTCGAATACAAAGGAGAGACTGATCTTCAAGAGGAGAGAACTCAAAAAAAAATCACAGAGAGAGTGGTAACAGCTATCGAACTTGAGAATGAGTTAAATCATCAATTGAAGAGGTGATATATAGGGCAGCATCTAGATCATAAGATCACCTCATTAGATCTGCCCTAGTGTAGGAAGAGAAACAAAGGAAAAAAAAAGGTGAGAAGATCGAGTAGGAGGGGGGGGGGGAAGAGGATCGAGTGGAAGGAGAAGAAAGAGGAGAACAATGGAAGGGGTGGGGTTTTAAAAAAAACTAGATCAGAGAATGTGGCTCTAATGCCATGTTGAAAGACAGAATTTAGGAAAATACTTGAATGATCGATGAGATCAGCCAAGCCTTACATTTATAATATGAGGAATTACAACCAAAAGACTATAATGACCCTAGCATAACCGACATAGCTAGGAATACATGAAAACATAAAAATAAAGCTATAAAAGACCAAAATACCCCCCACGGTATTCTAGTGTACCTTATTCAACACTTAATGGTTTGGTTTTGGTCTCACCATTCTGAGACTGAAACCCAATTCTGCCTGACAGAAACTGATCCGAACCGATCGTTTGATACCCCTAGCCATAACTCATCTGACAATGGGTGTTGAATACATGGGCTTGGGCTACTGAAGAAGTCCTTGGTCGAGAACCTGCATCAAGATTCTTGTTCGGGAAGTGTTCATCGGTGTATACTCAAGGCTTCTAGCCCTACTCCTGTCCTCCGATCGATCAAACCTTCTCTTCTTTTCTCCGCTTCTCCGATCATCCTTCTCTCGCAAGGATCTCTTCTTCTCTTGGACTCCCTTGTCCACTGTCTTCTGAGCCTCTAAGACGTCAGCCATGTTTGCGAATTGATAAAATCTATGTAGCAGCTCTGCCATTATGTCAGGGTGATCCAAAGCCATAGATAGGACGAGCTCTTTCTCCATGATGCCGATGTAGAGTGCATTATGCGTCATGGCATCATCTAAGTCTTTCATGTTGTACTTGCCCCATTCTGACTAGATCCTTGCTTATAGGTTTGGAGCTCAAGGTCACAAACACCAGCCCCTTGTGGTGCATAAATGCAATGATTGAGTTTAGTAATGCATTCCCACTGATGACATCCTACACACCAGCAAGGAGGCGTATACCATCACCATGCAACTGCTCTATGTCATTGGATAACTTAGAGGGGGGTGACTAGGTTACCTCAGTAGAATTTTTGTTCTTATAAAATTATACTAGAGTTTCAAGACAATGTGATTTAAAGTAAATTAAAACAAGAGAAACAAGCATTTATAGTGGTTCGATTCAACCTTGAGTCTACGTCCACTCCTCTCAACCTTGAGAGAATTCCACTAATCTTTTCTCTTTCAGTACAATAGGTGGGGAAAACACCTTTACAAATCTTTTTACCAGGATAAGAGGATCCTACAATCTTTTAAGGATAAGAGAATCCCACAATCTTTTAAGGATAAGAGAATCCTTTACAAAACCTAAGTACAGTCTAGGAAAATGTAAGCACATCTTACTCGTCTAGAGTCAACCTGACTCAAGAGTAAGAAAATAATTAACAAGAGAGATTAAGAGAAAAATGTTACATAAGCAGAAGTATTCCAATTTACTTCACGCAATGCAATTGTAAATATGCAATGAATAATATGAAGATGCTTGACCTTTGACCTTTATACTAGAAGAAGATAAATCTTTGAGTGATGATGTCAAGCTTGAGTGACTAAGCTTTCTTCTTGACTTTAAATACTAGCACTAAGAGCTTGAATTGACTTTTTTACTTCACAATAAAGTATTCTTTTTGGATTGTAGTGATGATCAAAAGGTCTAACACGATTGGTATTTATAGGCATCATTTAATGCTCAAAAATCATGTGTCAAAATTGCTCTAATGGCTATAAAACGGCTAGTTTTTAGCTCAACTGGTCGACCGCTTGGTTTTACCAATCGACCGTTAGATATAGCTGTTGGGGACAATAGAGCCGTTAGGACTTTTGAGTCCAAATGGTTGATAGCCGGTCGACCGTTTGGGGGAACCGGTTGAAATCGGTTGCTCACTGTTTCCAACGATCAATTTGGCTCTGCAACCAGTCGACCAATTGTCCGACCGATTGGGATTTTTAGGCGTTTTGCCAGCCTGTCTCTGATAGTCTTTGGTCCAGTCTTTTCCCAACAAATGCTAAGGACTTCTAGGGTCTTTACGTACCTTCCTAGAGTCTCTATATGATGCAAGTACAATTTCATTTATACGTATGCAATTACCATTACAATTATGCAAGTGTGTGTATGTGTATGTGCATATGAGCATCTTCAACTTGATTTCTTCTTTAAGAGATGTTCTTCAATCTTTAAATGGTCTTTTCTTCAAGAACTATTTATCTTGAAAATTCTTTACAGGCTTGATCTCTTCAAGCTTTGTCTTGAGCTTCCTTGTGAATTAAGCCTTGACTCCTTCTTCTTTATCATTACATTAAACCTGTTGACATAATAGAACACAATGGCTTGTGCCAACTCGTTTTTATTATCATTAAAATATTTATAAAAGGAGGGAAGAATTTTCCCAACAATCTCCCCCATTTTGATGATAACAACTATATGATTTGCGAATAACAAGTATAGAGTAATGATAATAAATAAGACAAGCAACTCATGTATAATCATTATGAAGCATTATGATTCTTCTCCCCTTTTGTCAACAGCAAAAAGAGATAATCTCAGAGAAGCTCTCCCTGCAAATAAAATATGCATATCCATAAGCATACTCCCCCTAAACATATGCATTAAAATGAAAGAAGAATAACAAAATATAATTACCGAAATAAGATTAAAAGCATATAATCCATATTAGCAAAAATACTTAAAGTCTTAGGGAGTACTGCAGACTGAAAGAAAAGTAAAGAGTTCAAATCTAAAGTTATTACAACCCAATTGAAAATTGTTTAGAGTTATCAGAGATAGAATAAAAACTAGGGGGCAGGAGGAGGAGGCATGTTGAAGTAGCTGGTGATGGGAGTGAGATCAAACACAATGGAGTCAAGCTTTTTGTCCATCTCATCGAGCCACCCAATTGTCTTCTCCATGTAGTCCATCATAACTTTCCTATCACCAGATGCACTAGAGGATCCTTCACCTATCTCAGGATCGTAATCCTCATCCTCTTCTTCACTTTCATTATAGTCTTTATCTTCAGTGTTGAAGGCATTGTTTTGGGTAGCCCTCTTCCTTCGAGCTTGAGAGGTATCAACGAAGGGAGGAACCATAGAAAGGTAATCTTCTTGATGGTAGTGGCATCAATATCCCATGGCTTATCCTTAGGAATTGAGCAAAAAAATCAATTTGAAAATAATGAAAGATAGTAGTGAGAGAACTACCATAAAGCAGACTATCCTTGGTAGTCCTTTGAAATGCAGTCTCCATAATTTTTTCATAAACTTTAGCCTCATTCATAAAGTCATCAAGATTTTGTTTGATCTTGAGAAATTTCTTTTCACCATAAGCCCTAATATTGAGGATGTCTTTAAGATCATCCAAGGTAAAAGAGAT
Source organism: Telopea speciosissima (assembly GCF_018873765.1). NCBI lineage: Eukaryota > Viridiplantae > Streptophyta > Magnoliopsida > Proteales > Proteaceae > Telopea > Telopea speciosissima. The sequence goes on from NC_057920.1 coordinate 44,277,128, forward strand.
GGGAGTTCCCTTGACAAGAGAATTGATTCTAATGTCATCATCCTCTTGAACAACATGTAAATTGCAATAAAAATACTTGACAAGATTGGGATAGCAAAGATTATTGTGATAAAGAGTGACATCCCAACCTAGGAAGGAGTAACACTCAGAGATGTTACTGGTTTGGAGTTCCGAAGTCCTCACATGACGTTCTTGAATGACTTTCTTCTCCAAGTACTTAGGCCAAAAGATTGAAGTTGTTAAACCTGCCCCAGACTGATTGGAATTTTTTCCTGAAGGATAGGAGCTTGTGACCTATCACCCAAGCACACTGTGGAGTGTCACCCCTGTGGTCGAATTCGGTGGAGAACCTCCAACGATGTCATCCAGTATACCTGTGAGAAGATGGGTTGTAGACCCATGCAGCTGCTCAGCCCACAGCTTGATGTATAGCTCCAACTCTAGGTAATCTCTCTCCCTCCCAAATACATAGGGTCCATACCTATTCAGTTGTGTATTTGGTCCTAGAAAGGGGATTGGTGAAGTGGCCAAGTGTTAGACTCAACCCCTGTGCAAGGCCAAGGCAAAACAGCAGAAATTTCATTCTTTGGGCGATGCACTGGGCGATTGACCCAAACGCCCAGTGAAACGTCCAAAGTGTCTGAAACTTGTATTTTGGACTCCAAACACCTGGGAACCATGCATACAGCCTGTAGATACCCCCTAGAGGTAGATGGGAATTTTAGAAACCATTACCCACCTCTGGAACCAAGTGGATCCCACCAATGCAGCTGGAATGACCCTGAATACACTCAAAAATGCTTTCTTGGAAGAGGGTGCTCATGGCCAAACAGGCCTTAAGAGCTTAAAGCCTATAAATAGGAGGGGCCATCTCTCACATTTTCGTTTGCTGCCTCTGCAGTAAGAGAAAGAAAGAAGGAGAAGGAGAAGGAAAGAAAGAGAAGGAGAAGGGAGGAAGAAGGGGGGTAGGGCTGGATTTGAACTTGGGTTGAGCATCTATATAAGCATTCAGGTATGTGTTTCAGTCCCTAACACTGCTGTCCATCTATATTGCATTTGGTTCATATACCTGTCTAGTATATCTTTGGCCAGTAATGCTCAGAGCATCACCTGGATGCCTAGTAGGGCTCTGGATCTTGCATACATGGGCATTGCATGCAAGATCTAGTCATTTAAAGATAGAATCTAAAGCTGTTATTGCAATAAAGATAGATATCAGTCTTTGAGATGAGCTGCACTGTAGACTTGCACCCAGATCATGCTGTATGGGCATGGATCTTTGCATGCAAATGGATTTCTTCATGCCTTAGCATAAAACCAGACTTGTTGTAGGTAAATATAAGTGATCCATGCCTTGCATGCAGCCAAAACTGAATCCAAAGCTCGAGCTTAGCCTTGGCAGTCATTCTCTGTGGTGTCAGAACCCAACCCAGCTTCCAAATGGATAACCAGGCTTTGAATCCATTAGAACCAGTTCATTTAGCTCCATTTTAGGACTGCAAACCTCCTAGGATCATCCTTGATCGAAATCATGGCCAATCCTGCAGCAAAATCTAAGATTTGGAGCCAATTCTCGTGTTTAACAGGCATTGGGCGATGCACTAGGCGATTGACCCAAATGCCCAGTGTTGCTATTTAGGCTCAGATGTAATTCCTGCTTTCCAAACCTTCACCAACAGGTCTAGAACAGCATGGGGAGGATGAAAATGACTTAAAAACCCTTCCCCATTGGTCCTTGCTGTCATCCACACCTCGGGTGCTCAAGTGGGCCCCATAGAGCCAGGAAACCACACATAGACCTAGTTTCTCTTAGGCTATGAGCCTGGGTATTGATTTATGGGATTGATAGAGCCATGCATAGGTAGACCATGCTGTAAAAATACTAGGAAAGATGAACCTTGCATCTCTGGATAATGCATTGGGAGATTGACCCGAAAGCCTAGTGCAAGACCCAGAGAATTGAAAATGATACCCATGTATGTAGAGTCGAGTCCAATTAAGCCTAGACCAACTCTAGGGCACTAATGTAATTTTGAACATTGTTTGACATACTCTAATGATCCGGTTAACTAGGTTTTGACCCTGAGCTCGAGGTGCAGTGTCAGATACCGGCCGGGACCGAGCTGACTGCTGAACGAGCGGGACTAGTACAAGATGAGTGAAATTACACCGTGTGTGTAAATGTAACATGACTAACGAGTCATGACAAATACAACAATATTATTTACTCTGTTCATTTATTTCAATTGTGTTATATTCTGTTAAATACTGAATTCTTGATTGATGAATAATGAGAATGGACAATGATGCTTGTAGGTGCAACTGCTAGACTAGATGCCGTAGCCGGCTTGGAAATGAGGCCTGTGGTAGCCCATAGAATGGGATGCAGTTGACACCATTCGACTCATATTATTCCATATAGAATGCATTAGGCTAGAGTATCATCACCAGTACTACGAACCCTTGCCAATAGGGGTTAAGGTGTTGGATGTTTGTGGGAGTACCTATATGAAAGAGAAAAAGGAATAGTATTGTTATACATTGAAAAGGTGATTATGTGGCTAACTGCCAGAAAAAGGAATATTGTTATATTGAAATGATGATGGGTGCCTCACAGACTAATCCCAGAGGGCTGGTTGGGCTGACCATGGAGAGCATGCTGGAGTTGATCTGTCCTCTTTGACAATCCAATGGTGTATCGCGGGAAGGGGTTAAAAGCCCGCATTAGGGATACATGTATTAGGGATTGTAGTAGCACTTTTGCCTACCTTAGTTGTGATGTTAGGTGGCTAATAAATAAAATGAACTGCATTTTATGTAGGACTCATTTGGTTGTACTTGCATGTGCATGTATGGTTATGTTTCATTCACGGTGTCGGTGGAGCTCACACTCTTGTATATGTCTTTTGTTAAATGATCTTGCAGGTGGATGTTTCGGTAGCGGGGAGGCTCATCTTGCGGAGATGGGTCATGATTATTATGATTGTGTTGGTGTGGACCCGAACGAAGGTCATACCTCTGGTGCGAGTCTTTTCTGTGATAGTTGATGAGGACCCGTGATGGGCGGGTAGCTGACTCTACTTCTGACCGTGTGATTTTTTTGTTGTAGATAGGAATCCCCTTTTGTATAGCTTTATTTTGGGGTTCGGGTTGTCTTACCCCTTTTGATATTCTTTTGTAAAGCTTGGTTGGAAGAGTTGGGACTGCCAGTGTGAGAGAGAGAGAACTGGAACAAATGATGTTTGTAAATATTTAGTTTTAATGTTTAAAGTAAATATTAGCTTTCGCAACACTCTGAGTTCTATTTTATTCCTTATTGTGGATGTGTGTGTTTGTGAATGGTATTAATAGCTTCTGGATCCTTGGGGTTGGCGGATTGCTACCGTGCAATTCGAGTCATCTACCTAATCCTCCCAAGGGGCGATTTAGGGTGTGGCAGAAGCCTCCAAGGATGAAAAGAGAGCATGATTGAAAGAGGTTTTGCCCTTGTTGGCAAGAGTCTTTCTCTTCTTGGTTGGAACACCTTCTTTGGGAGCCATTTGGATGGAGAAAAGGAGGGATTTGATTGAATATGGTGAGAATTGATGGAATATGGACAAGGAATCAAGGAGTATTGAAGAGTATTTGCCCTAGTTTATTTGCTATAGGGTTTTAGAAAAGAAGAGGACAAAAAAATTAGACGAGACAAGTGAGCAAATGAACTCACATATTGGCTTTAAATAGGGATTTTTCGTGTTCCGTTCGACTGGTACGATCGAACAGGTCTACCGGTTTGAGTAAAAACTCAAATTTTTTAGATTTCGGACTTAGATTTTGTTCTAGGGTTTACTTGGGGAAATTTTGCAGAGATTTGTTCAAATGGATTGCAAATCCCTAATTCTCTCCTAAGAGTACAAAATTTGTCTTCTAGCAAGGGTTTTATGAAGATATCGGCTAATAGTTTTTCAGTTTCTATGTAGCTAAGAGTCACTTCACCTTTTTGAATTGTATCCCTTAGAAAATGGTGTCTGATATCGATGTGTTTTGCTCGGGAGTGAATAATGGGATTCTTGCTGAGATTTATAGCACTTGTGTTGTCACATTGAATTATTGATGGTGGGAAGGATATTCTATAGTCCATTAGAATTTGTCTCATCTAAAGGACTTGGGCAGAGCACCTTCCAATAGCAATATATTCAGCTTCAGTGGTGGAGAGGGCAATGGATTTCTGTTTCTTGTTAAACTAGGAAACAAGGCATGAACCAAGGAAGTGACACGTACCGCTAGTGCGTTCCCGATCAATGTGACAACTGGCGAAATCAACGTTAGAGAAACTTATAATATCAAAGTCATTATGCATAAGATACCATAATCCAACGTCAATCATATCTTTTAGGTATTTGAAAATTCGCTTTACTACACTAACATGTGATTGCATAGGATTTGCCTAAAATCTGGCATAAGCACAGACAATAACATGATATCAGGTCTGCTAGCAGTTAAATATAATAAACTTTCTATCATTCCTTTATATCGAGTTGCATCAGTTGATATACCAATCTCATCCTTTGATAGTTTTAGAGATGTGCTCATTAGAGTGTTGGATGATTTTGTGAGTTGATATCAAATTTCTTTAACAATTCCTTTACATATTTAGATTGATTCAGAAATATTCCTTTAGAAGTTTGTTTAATTTGAAGCCCTAAAAAGAAATTTAACTCACCCATCAGACTCATGTCAAATTCATTGCTCATACAACTACTAAATTCAACACATATTAAGTCATTTGTAGCACAAAAAATTATATCATCCATATAAATCTGAACTATGATTAAATCAGAATTTTTGTGCTTAACAAATAATGTAGTATCCACTTTTCCCATAGAAAATTGTTTTCAAGCAAGAATTTACTTAGTCTATCATACCATGCTCGAGGAGTCTATTTAAGATCATATAATGCTTTCTTTAATCTAAAAACATGAGATGAAAATTTTGAATCTTCAAATCCAGGAGGTTGTGCAACAAATACTTCTTCCATTATGAATCTATTCAAGAATGCTCTTTTGACATCCATTTGAAATAATTTGAATTTTTTGTGGCAGACAAAAGCCAATAACATTCTAATGGATTCAAGTTTAGCAACGGGGGCATAAGTTTCATCGAAATCTATTCCCTCTTGTTGATTATATCCTTGGGTAACCAACCTTGCTTTATTCCTTATTATTGTTCCATCCTGGTCAAGTTTCTTTCTAAAAACCCACTTAGTGCCAATAATTGTTTTATTTTTGGGTTTGGATACAAGTTCCCAAACATCATTTCTTTCGAATTGATGTAGTTCTTCTTGCATAGCAATAGTCCAATCATTATCACTAAGTGTTTCTTTTCTATTTTTGGATTCTATTTTGGATAGAAAAGCAGCACAATTGCAGGTGTTTTGGATTTTAGATCTTGTTTGTAATCTATATCAAGATTTCCAATAATTTGTTCCAAAGGGTGGTCTTTTACAGAAATAATTTCTTTAGGTAGTTCTTGAGTTTGGTCTTCTGGCTTATCAAGATATGTATCTTCAGTTTTCTTATTGATTTCTACCAGTATGTCTTCATCATCATCATCCAAGGATCTATATTTTTCTTTTGGTGGAGAAGTATCAAATTTAACATTCATGGACTCTTTAACCAACAAACTTCTCTTATTAATTATCCTATAGGCACGACTATTTAAGGAGTATCCAAGAAAAATGCCTTCGTCTGACTTTTCATCAAATTTTCAATGCTTGACTCTAGTATTCAATATACTACATTTGCATCTGAAAACTTGAAAATAGTCGACTTTGGGGATTTTTTCATGATACAGCTCATATGGTGTCTTTGAGAGTATTTTTCTAATAGAGACTCAGTTTAGTACATAACAAGCTGTGCTTACAGCTTCAGCCCAGAAGTATTTGCGTAAAGAGTATTCATTCAATATAGTTCTATCAGTCTCTTGGAGAGATCTATTTTTCCTTTCAACTACTCCATTAGACTGGGGAGTTCTAGGGGCGAAAAAATTATATGTGATCCCTTGATCATCACAAAATTTTTCAAATTGGTTCTGGTTATCGAATTCTCCTCCATGGTCGTTTTGAACAATTGAAATCATATAGCCTTTCTGATTTTGAATTTTTTTGCATAAAGATGCAAATTCATCAAAGGCATTGTTTTTATGACTAAAAAATAAAGTCCATGTAAATCGTGAATAGTCATCAACTATCACAAAGGTATAGTGTTTTCTACCAAGACTAGGTGTTGTGATTGGTCCAAATAAGTCTAGGTGCAATAGTTTCAAAGGTCTATCGGTTGACACTATATTTTTGGCCTTATGTGATACCTTGGTCTGTTTACTCCTTTGACATGCATCACAAAAATGTTCTTTGTAAAAATTCAGTTTTGGAAGATTTCTAACTAAATTTTTGGAAGCAATAGTTTTGATTAGCTTTACATTTATATGACCAAGCTTCCTATGCCATACACTAGATTCAGTGCTAGAAATAAGACAAGTGTTCTTAAGGTTAGATTCATCAATCAAGCATGTATAGATATTATTTCTTCTAGTCCCTTTCAACATTGTTTGATTTTCAGAATTAACTACCAAACAATGTGACGCATCAAAGTTTACTTTATATCCCACATTGCATAGTTGACTAACACTAAGCAAATTGTATGCTAATTTAGTTACTAAACATACATTTGAAATAATTGTACCTTCAATTTCAATGTTTCCAATACCAACAATTTTTTCTTTTTCATTGTCTCCAACAGTCACCCATCCACTATCTTGCTTCTTTAGCTTAGTGAATAATTTGGAGTTTGCCATCATATGCTTGGAGCAGACACTGTCAATGTACCATTGAATCTCGCTTTTGCTCTTCAAGCATACCTACAAAATAGAATTAATTATAACTTAGTCCCCATATCTTCATGGGTCCATCGGTGTTAGGATCAAATCTTCCTTTAGGTACCCAAATCTTTTTATAGTTATTGTTCTTATCTGGAACATAATCTTTAGGTCGTTGATATCTAGGATCACAGATATCAAATGGAGAAGGTGCCCTTATTAGTTTTTGTGGCTTTTGATGATCAAAATATTTTTGAGGCCTCCTTCCTCTTTGAGTTCTTTGTTATACATTTGATCTATAATAACCATATTGTTTAGGATGATAAGCCATATATGACTTAAGAGTATATTGAGGTCTAGGCCTTCTTTCCATCATGTATGAAGCCTGAGGTTGATGGCATTGCTTTTGGATTCTTTGAGGTGCGAAGTTTCTTTGGGGTCTATTTCTTCTTTGAGATGCATATTGAAAGGCATAATTGTTCTGTTTTCCATACCTTTGATTTCTTTCTCTATTTCTTGAATGAGGAGCATGGGAAGTTGATGTCTGACCTTGATTGAACCTTTTGTCTTCTTGATACACAACTTTTCTTTTGCCTTTGGCTTGATATGAGATTCTCCCATTATAGCCTAGTCCCTCTTTGTCTAGAGGTCTTTTTTGTGGTGTATCAAGAAGAGCATCTAATGACTTTAGTCCTTTGGTAAATGTATGTAGAGTAGTCGTCAATTGTTCATTCTCTTCTTCAAGCTTTGCAATATAGGAATGTAAGTCATCTACTTTATTATGTAATAAAATGACTTCTTTTTCAAGATTGATTTTGGTTATTTCTAGTCGTTGACTACTTTCGTATAGTGCTTCAAAACCTTTCTCAATGTCATTTTTATCAATGTTATCAGTATCTATATCATCATATAAATCACTATATTTAAATGCTGTGATATATCCAGAAGTTACCTCATCATTGTCTTCCTCTTGAGTAAGTGCCATAAGTGCTAGATTACTTTGTTCATCATCAGACTCATCTGTTTGTTCTTCTTCGCTAGAATCCTAAGAAATTTCTGCGGTATAGGCTTTCTTCTTTTCTCCAGATTTTGGGCATTCGGTTCTGAAATGTCCTAATTTTTGACATTCAAAGCAAACAATATCCTTTTTGATAGTAGATACAGTTTTGTCTTTGAATGAGAATTTACCTTTTTGTTCCTTGGAAGAGATTCCTTTGTCGGATGATCTTCCTCCTCTTCTTTTGAGAAACTTTGTGGTTATCAAGGACATTTCTTTATCAGAGAAGGTGATGTTATCTTCCTCCTCACTTTCATCATCAGATATATTTGACATTTTGAGTGCGATGACTTTCTTTTTAAGTTCTTTTATCTCAGTATATTTTTCATTTTCATTCAACTCAATTTCATGAGTTAGTAAAGAACCCAATAATTCATCCATACTTACCTTTTCAAGATCTTTGGCTTCTTTGATTGCAGTTACCTTTGGTCTCCACTTTGGGGGTAGTGATTTTATGATCTTTCGAACATTTTCTGATTTGGTGTAGGTTTTTCCAAGACCTTTCAACTTATTAATAATGTTAGTAAATCTTAAAAATATACTTACAATATTCTTATTTTTTAATATCTTAAACAATTCATATTCATGAACAAGTTTGCCTGTTTTGGACTCTTTTACTTGTGAGGTTCCTTCATATGAAACCACAAGTGTATCCCAAATTTCCTTAGCTGTCTCACACATAGCTATCTTATTAAATTCAGAATCACTCAATGCATATTGTAGAAAGGTGATAGCTTTGTAATTATGTTGAACTTTCTCCTTTTCCAAGGGAGGTAGTTCAGATGTGTTCTTTAGCAAGGTTTCATCGTCTACTATTTTAGAGTATAAATGTGGTCTATTTTCAATCATATACCACACATCAAGATTGTGGGCACATGTGAAATTTTTGAATCTAATTTTTCAGTAAGGAAAGTTGTCTCCATTAAACAATGGTGGTCTTGATACATTCAGCCCTTCAAGTATAGTAGGGTGATGTGATCCCATTGATCTTTTAGACTCTTAAAGTGAACTACGGCTCTGATATCAAGTGTTGGATAATCTAGAGGGGACGAATAGGTTACCTTAGTGGAATTTTTGTTCTTTTAAAATTATACTAGAGTTTCAAGATAATGTAATTTAAAGTAAATTAAAATAAGAGAGACACAAGCATTTATAGTGGTTCGACTCAATCTTGAGTCTACGTCCACTCCTCTCAACCTTGAAAGAATTCTACTAATCTTTTTTTCTTTCAGTACAATAGGTGGGAAAAACAACTTTACAAATCTTTTTACCAGGATAAGAGGATCCTATAATCTTTTAAGGATAAGAGAATCCCACAATCTTTTAAGAATAAGAGAATCTCTTATAAAACCTAAGTACAGTCTAGGAAAATGTAAGCACACCTTACCCATCTAGAGTCAACCTAACTCAAGAGTAAGAAAATAAATAACAAGAGAGATTAAGAGAAAAAATGTTACCTAAGCGGAAGTGTTCCAACTTACTTCATGCAATACAATTGTAAATATGCAATGAATGATATGAAGATGCTTAACCTTTGAGCTTTATACTAGAAGAGGATAAGTCTTTGAGTGATGATGTCAAGCTTGAGTGACTAAGCTTTCTTCTTGACTTCAAATACTAGCACTAAGAGCTTGAATTAACTTTTTCACTTCAAAGTAAAGTATTCTTTTTGGATTGTAGTGATGTTCAAAAGGTCTGACATGATTGGTATTTATAGGCATCACTTAATGCTCAAAAACTGTGTGTCAAAATTGCTCTAACGGTTATAAAATGGCTAGTTTTTAACTCCATCGATCGACCGTTTGGTTCTGTCGATCGATCGCTAGGTATAGCCATTAGGGAAAATAGAGCCGTTAGGACTTTTAAGTCCAAGTGGTTGATAGTCGGTCAATCGATTGTGCGACTGGAAGGCATTGGGCGACCGTTTGGGGGAATGGGTTGAAACCAATTGCTCATTGTTTCCAACGGTTGATTTGGCTCTGCAACCGATCGACCGGTTGGGATTTTTAGGCATTTTGCCAGTCTATCTCTGACAGTCTTTGGTCCAGTCTTTTCCCAACAAATGCTAAGGACTTCTAGGGTCTTTAAGTACCTTTCTAGAGTCTCTATATGATGCAAATGCAATTTCATTTATACGTATGCAATTACAATTACAATTATGCAAGTGTATGTATGTGTATGTGCATACGAGTATCTTCAATTTGATTTCTTCTTTAAGAGATGTTCTTCAATCTGTAAATGGTCTTTTCTTCAAGAGCTATTTATCTTGGAAATTCTTTACATGCTTGATCTCTTTAAGCTTTGTCTTAAGCTTCCTTATGAATTAAGTCTTGACTCGTTCTTCTTTGTCATTACATTAAACCTGTTGACATAATAGAACACAGTGGCTTGTGCCAACTCGTTTGTTATCATCAAAACATTTATAGAGGGAGGGAAGAATTTTCCCAACATATGCATCATCGGATGTACCGCCTAGGGTAATAACCCTCTTGATATTCCCGAGGCCCTTCTCAAATGCATACTAGGGTTGACCTAAGAAACATGTGGGATGATTACCCGTACGAAGGCCTTAGCCTTTGAGATGATTTGACCTAAAAACAGTAAGGAAAGACATTCTGGTCAATCCACTCTAGTCGATCTGAATCAATCAGTTCGATCGGCTAGAGTTGCTGTACTGTGTGTTTTTCACTCCAGGACTGTGGGGCCCAGTGTCTCGCATCAGGGATCCCCTCACCATTTCCCAAACACTTAGTAGAAGTAATCCCCCTACAATGAGACCAAGCGAGGCCCGCGTATCATCCCATGTACGCAAAAACTAAGAGAAAAATGTATTTTTCCATAGGGTTTCCCTAGCCAAACAGACCCTGGGAGCCTTTCAATATTTAAACCCGACTCATTTCTAGAATCCTATATTGTTCAAAACGTAGGAGGAAATAGAAGAGGGAAAGGAAGGGAAAGAAGGAGAGGAAGAGAAGAAGAAGAGGAAGAAGGATCGATTACACCTTGCTTCTAAACATCTGAAGGTAATCTTTCATCAAATCAATTTCCCATCTTCTGTGCTCGTTCTCTAATTCTGATTATTACCATTTCAGATTTTATTATAGGATCCATTAAGTTTCCATGCTATATTCCATTTACTTAACTGCTTAGGAACATAGAGCCGAAAATGCTCTAATTGGTTGATCATCCATTAGGCAAACTAGTGTGTAGTTGAGTTCTAATTGGTAACATAGAGCCGAAAATGCTTGCATGCATGTTCAATTCAGAGTTACTAGCCTAAATCTAGTACTGTAATGGTTTAATTCAAATCAATTCTCATTTGGTTTAGTGATTAATGCATGTTGATGGCTAAATTCTAACCATACATGAATGCTCCAATAAAATTGGAACCCAACCCAACTTGCATGTTGGATTCTATCTCATAACCCTATAGAATTCCATCATTTAATCATAATTGAATGAAATTAGTCTCACTGATCATCACCCTATGGCAATTTGGGGAAGAATCCTACCGAAACCCCCTGAAAACATTCAAATTTTTGTGCTAAACAAGCACTGTCCGGTCTGGATGGGCCAGTTCAATCGGCCAGAGTTGGTTTTGAAGCCTGGATCTGATTTTAGACATTGGGTTTTGTCCCTAAGGGCAAATAGGATAAACCACATATGACCCCCCTTGATTCTTCTAGCTTTGCTGCAATCTTCGTGTCTGGATGATCCACTCTGGCCATCTGGAAGGACCAGAGTTGGATCTTAGAACCAAACCTTGAACCAATTAGTTAGGAACCCCCATCCCTATTCCCTAAGACCATTGGAGTAGATCCACATGGAAACCCCCAAAAATCCCTCACTTTTGCTACAACTACCATGACTGGTCGATCCATTCTGACCAATTTGGATGGGCCAGTCCACTCGGTCAGTGTTGTTGTTTGCCCTATTTTTGGCCTGGACTTGGTTCAAACCTAAAACCAAGGGAACCTTGAGACTCTAAACTTATTTAAACCCTATTTAACATATACTAACGATTCAATTAACATAGGTTATTGTGAGGATCCATCGTTTTCCCGAGGGCGTTCGAATGGTGCGCGGAGGGTTTTATGTTGCTCCTCGGTTGGAGGGAGAGAAGGAATGCGTCTTTTCAGGGGTATGGTTCAATTTATCAGGGGATGGGGGTCATACAATAAAATAAAATGGAGTCACCACCTAGGTTTAGGGCCTAGGACCCATTGGTGTAGCCCTAGAAAGGTTACGAGACTTCGGTTGGTCTGTCAAAGATTAAGAGTAAGTGGTCAAGTTACGAGAGTGGGAAGGTGGTAGGCATCCACCTCGGTCGGATAAACCGGTCTGTCTACTAGATGCTTGTTTTTGAATATTCTTCCTTTTATGAATGTCCTATCCTCACATGTATGGCTAAACAATGATGCATAAACTATTTAATTAAATTAAACTATGCTGCACTACTGTACACTACACAAGAATACTTGAAAGGACTACATCGTATTGGAGTTAAAAAAATTAACAGAACAAACATGTACCTAAATGCTTTAAGTAAATGCAATTATGCAAGATGGACAGGGTCCCCCGGCTCAGATTGAGGCAAAAGACTGGCTTTGTCCCTTCATCAGATAGAGTAACGACTTGCAAGTGTCGGATCTTAAGATCTCGGGCAGAATAATGACGTTTGAAGGCTTTGGAAACTAGAGGCTCAAAGGCCAGACAGAGTGGCAATGCCACAGGAGTTTTCCTAGATTTGGGTAAAAAAAGGGGTCGAGGAAGCTGGACTCAGATAGCCCAGACTTCAGACAGAGGGATGAGGCTCGAAATCGGATTGGGGAAGAGCCCCGAAACAAGGAAACAAGAAAAAACTTGAAAATTGGAGCTCTGGGGATGCCCCCTCTCCCACAAACTTGGATTATGCATATGAGGGGGGTGACCCCCTTTTTATAGGCAAATTTTGGGTTCGGCGGCAGAGCAAAAAATGGGAAAAATCCGAATCAGGGCACCCACAGGACCGCATGGCAGGGTTGCATAGGTATGCGTGGCGCCGCACGGTAGAGCCACACAGGCTGTGGCACACACTGCAGGGAGTCAGCATGCACATACGTGGCACTGCACAGTAGGGCTGCGTAGGCCACGGTGCCTCGCAGCTGGGCCACAGCGCGTGCGCGGCACCGCATGGTAGGGCCACGTAAGCAGCAGCGTCGTGCGACAGGGTCGTGGTGTGGGACCACGACCGTGAGGCTACCTTGTGGGGTTGCACAGGCTGTTCAGGGCCATCTAGGGGGGTCGTCCGCACGATGTACGCTTTACGAGGCAAGTGGAGATGTTTTCTGATACAGTGTTGGTTTTTGGGGATATTGCTTGTCATCTACGTCTGATCGTCGTCATCGCTATGGGGGTGACAAAATTCAGTGTCTACAGTGTGCCCATCTTTGGCCGAGGCCCAAGCCAACAGCCGAAGGGCGAAAACAAAAGATCGCTTGATTTTGTCACTAGGAGCATGCATCACCGCCACTTTGCTCATAGGTGACAGAGTTGAATGATAAAATCGTGTTTCAGTAAAACCATTCCGTGAGCAAAAATTCCCGTCACTTTGCTCATAGGCGACGGATTTTGAAACAATGCTTTGGCAAACCATTTGGTAAATCCTTTGAGGTTTCAGGTGGCATTACCTGAGCTTATACTTACCTGATGGGGCAGCATTGTTCAACTGGTTTTCTCCTTGGCGCTTGAACATTTGCTTGCTAGGATTCTGATCTTTGAACATTGCTCGGCCAGATTTCCTCCTGATGTTCGAACATTGTTTGATTCTAACCTGAAATGGTGTTGCACTCCTGGACTTCTGATAATATGATAGCATTGTGACCGAGTGATGATAGTGTACGATGAGACGACATCGTGACCAAAAGTGTAACAATGAGATGGCATCGTGACCGAATTTTTGAAAAGTGCAACGATGAGACGGCATCACAACTGAATTTTTGAAAGTGTAACGATGAGAGGGCATCACGACCGAATTTTTGAACTTGTAATGATGAGACGACATTGCGACTAAATTTTTGAAAGTGTAACGATGAGACTGCATCGCGACCGAACTTTTGAAAAGTGTAACGATGAAACGGCATGCAATCGAATTTTTAAAAGTGCAACGATGTGACGGCATCGCGATCGAATTTTTGAAAATGTAACAATGAGACGACATCGCAACCAAATTTTTGAAAGTATAACGATGAGATGGCATTGTGACCAAATTTTTGAAAAGTATAACGATGAGACGACATCGCAACCGAATTTTCAAAAGTATAATGATGAGATGGCATCACGACTGAATTTTTAAAAGTGTAACGATGAGATGGCATCGAGACCGATTTTTTGAAAAGTGTAATGATGAGACGACATCGCGACCGAATTTTTGAAAGTGCAACGATGAGACGGCATCACGACCAAATTTTTGAAATTATAATGATGAGATGGCATCACGATCAATTTTTTGAAAGTGTAATGATGAGACGACATCGCGATCGAACTTTTGAAAAGTGTAACGATGAGATGGCATCGCGACCAAATTTTTGAAAGTGTAACTGCTACACCTGCATCTGAAATACTCCCTAATACCCGGGGCAATTTAGACCTTACCCAAAGGGCAATGCCTAAGTGGCATTGGCCAACACTTGTAACCTCAGACTTAAAATATTATAATAAGGACCCCCTCGAAGTCCTGGAAGTATGGGTCAAAGCCCCAGAACTTTTCTTGAAGTTTGGGCCTTGACAGCAGCAACGGAGTCACGATCGGACTCACTTGATTGATACTATTCGTGAATCTGCCCGTGCTATTACCTGCTTTTTTGATTTATCTTCCTGTGGGACCCACACCTCCATGTCCCAGACACCATACTTAGACCCTTAGACTAAATAGACCCTCACCCTCACCCTTACCATTAAATTATTAATTGGGCTATGAAAGTGGGCCCACAAGACTTAACTTAAAGAATTAATGAGTTTTATATTTAACTCAAAACAAAACAAAGCCTAAGGACTAATAGGTCTTCTAAGACTTAAGGCTAAACCAAACATGTCCTAACTAACTAACTAGACCTAATGGGTAAAGACATGGGCCAAACACGGCTTAAAGCCCAACTAAAACCCATTTAAACCTAGAGGCCACTAAGTGTTTGAGGGCACCTAACCAAACAGGCCCTAAGGCCCACTTCATTTATAAAAAGAGAGCTTAGCTCAAAATCCCATTTCATTCTTACCTAGCCAAACCGTGGAGGGAAAGGAAGGAGGAAGAAGAAGGAGAAAGGGAGAAAGGGAACTCCCTCACTCACACTCTCTCCCTCCCCTCTTGCTGTCCGGAGAAGGAAAGAAGAAAAGGAAAGGAAAGAAAGGAAGAAGGAGAAGAAGAAAAGAAAATGAAAGGAAGAAGAGGAGAAGGAGAAGTAGAAGGAAGAAGGTTAAAGAAGGCTCACCTAGCCTTGTGCTTGCTTCCTCCATTGAAGGTAAGCTATCTCTCCTCCTCCATTTCTCTATTTATTAGTTTAGGTTTTGGATTTTGAGATTGGGAGTAGCTTGGGTTCCACTTGGGACCCAATGCTCTTGTTGGAGGGATGATTGTAGTCCCTTTGGGATGCCTTAGCATACCTTTGCACCTCTATTTGAAGTGCCATTGAACTAAACCTTGCAAACCTAGATTTTTACCCAAAAAACCCAAGTTTGGATTGAGGAATTAGATATAGACCATAGATGCCTTAATGCATTGTGCCATTAGGATATTTGGGACCCTAATGAACCTTGGAAGTCATCCCTACAAGCCCTTGAAGCCATTGGGGGCCTTGGGAACCAATTTGGATGTAATTCGGAGTTGAAAAACTCATTTTTGCTATGAGCGGACTCACAATCGTAGATCCACCTGTGGATCCGCCCTCTCAGGTGTGTCTCAAGGTTCGAACGGATGCATGGACAGACTCACACAACAGAATCCGTTCGTGAATCTGCCCGCAGTTTACAACATAGTCCTTGTTCAATATTTTGGCCATAACTTTGTCTATACATATCATATCGACGTGATTCAAGTTGCGTTGTAAAATAGACTTGAAGGGATATATTTTGTGTGAAGGAGCCGTGGACCCAATCCAAACATAAGACCCTCAAAAGTGGGCCCAAACCCAACTGATATGTTTTGACAGCAACTTAGGAACATGGTTGTAATTCGGTGACCTCACCCACATTGTGGCTGCTTGTGTAAGACTTAATAAATTTTATTGGGGGTTAATTACCACCTAAAATGCCCCCTAAATATATTAATTAATTGACCTATCGGAGTACCAAGGTCTATCCTTGATACCTTTAAAACCCCTTGCTGTCCTAAGGGACTTGTGACCTCATCCTAGAATTGGGAAAATCCTAAAGTGATTCCAAACCCGTGAATCCCAAGACTAATGCTTAGACTAGGCCTTGGTGGTCTTGTTGGACCTTGAAGTGATCCATTTAGGGTCCTAAAAGCCATAACACCTATAGGGGTGAAGATTGAAAGCGATTGACTTAGGAAGTTTTTGTATTTTGTCAAACTTAACAATAGTAACACTTGGGGAAAACCGGGGGAGTTGGATCCAATCCCTTGCATCCTCTAAGTCCTCTAAAGGACTATGTATTTTGGACCTCCAATGAAGGATTGGACTCACCTCCCTAACTCTGGGACCCTTGTGGTTCCATGGCCGAAAGGCTGAAGGTAGAAATCTTCTTAGATTTCAAAAGAATGGCGGCAGGGGAACGATCGGACTCACCTAACTAACTCTGTTCCTTCACCTGCCCTTGCTGTCTTGACCCAGACTTCAAATAAACTAATGGGACCCTTTGTGGGACCCACCTATACACTTCTAACAATATTCTCACGCATCCTCAGACTTCATAACTGGTACAGTAGTGCGTGTACCAAGGCAAATCTTACCGAACACACCAAACGACAAGCAAGCAAACTGTGAGTAGGTTTTGGTTGATGTTTGGGCTTGCTATATATATATATAATTATATAGATCATATAATTGTGTATGCTTGCATCCATACTTAACATGTTGCATTCTTGCATATAAAATATGTTGGATGTGAATTGATGAATTGTGGATATGTTGCTTTACTTTATTATATTGGGTTACAGTGTCGGGCATGCCGGTGTCGAAACCCCAAAATTATTATTATTAAAATAATTGTTTGCCGTCCTGGTTTGTATGCGCCGTGTCGTGCTGGTACCCGGGTACTAGATGGAATGAGACATTGATGCGCCTGAAATACCTCTCGAGACGATAGGATTTGCATGTAGTATATCTATGGCTAGGATTTATGCTCCCTTATGCTACGACCCTTGCCAACAGGGGTTTATGTGTTGGATAGTCTGAGCACCTGATGGTTGTGGAGGTGGGAGAGGCCAGGTCAAGGGTAGTGATGGCTATCGAGGTCTGCCACTGGGTGGTCATGATGGCTTCTACCGGTGTAGGTCCCCTCGTGTTAATTGAAGTTTCACTGGGGCGATAGGATAAGTGACCCTCAGTGTCTCCCGAGTTATCACAGTAGCATATACCATGACTTAGACTATTTTTTAGGGGGAAAATATATTTAACATTTGATGCATCATGGACTATGTGTAATTGTGTGTATATGCACTCCCCATCCCCTCGCTGGGCTCAGTGGAGCTTACCCCCGTTGCGCAACTCTTTTTAGTTATATGTAGGTGATCTATGATGGTGATCCTTTTGATGTGGACGGATCGAAACCTGTGATTTTGGACCTTGACGATTGCGTACACTCACGGACTGTGCCATTGGGGCACAATTTATATCTTTTTATTTTGATCATCATGAGTATTGTATATATTTGGTAGTATTTCTACTGTTTCAATTTTTAGTTATTCATTTTGGGTCGAAATGTAAAACATTAAACTATCTATCACGTAGACTTGAACCTTTTGTATTTGTAACGCTTCTGCTCATTTCTGATCCTTTGGAATGAAATATTCCTTTACTTTCCACGTTTTAATATTATTGTAATTTAATATTAGTGTAAGACTGTGCGTTGGCCACTGCATCGAGATCCTGGTAGTGGTTAGGATGCTGGTAAGCATCCTATTATACCCCTTTTATAGTATTTTATCCTTTATTAGGATAGGGGTGTGACAGAGTGGTATCAGAGCCGTGATACTCTACACCAATCACAGTCTAGCAGAGACCCTTGATTTATTCTATACAATTAGGTTCAGAACTTAAAAGCTTGCAAGACAATAAGTTGATGAGTACACAACTTAGGTAGAAGACTAGTTAGGAGTGAAAGCCGATAACATCGATAATAAATAAAGTAACAAGGCACAGTAATGAAGAAACAACTATTCAGTCATAATTTCATCTGAATTTCTTGAGCTCTTATATAAATGGGAAAAGAAATAAACTACTACTACTTGAACTAAAATAATGTAAAGAGCATAAAACGTAAGAAAACATAAAAGAACTATAGACCCTAAGCTAAGGATTCCATGTCACTGTTACTGTCAGTCTCTGTGTTTGAATGTAGATTTTTCTGGGTGGTTGATCAGGCGATTGTATGATCTATTTGCAACTTGCAGTTCAATCGTCCAAGCCAACTGTGGAATTTTCGACTAGCTTTCTTTAGCCAGTCCAATTTCAACTAATATTATGTTTTTCCCAGCACTTACAACTTGTTATGCATGCATATCTTTGTGGGAACTTAATGACTTAAACTCTTTTTGTGCTTTGATGCTTTGGCATATTTATGTTGAGGGTGGCAAATGAGCAGGTACTCAAAATGGTCTGTACCCATTCTAGTGGAAATCGTTCCCCTCCCCATGATGAGGCCGCGGCCTCCTTAGGTGCGGTTCTATTAGAGACTCCTCTAGTTCAAGATGATGCGGAAGTTACCGCAATGCTAGGGAACATGTTGCAAGCTATGCTACAGGATCAGCGGGTTACGCAACAAGAACAAAACTTATTCATGCAAACCCTGAATGCCTAGCTTCAAGCAATAGCAAGGGAAAGGCAGCCAATGCCCCCATCACAGGTGCCACCACCTATACCTCCCCCAGAACCTGCTACTATTGGTGCGCAAGGCAACCCACCCCCTGCACCAGCTGTACAACTCTCCCTCATTGCTCATGATGTCACCACTATGGTGAATGATATGATGAGAAGTTTCCTGTGATGCCAAGGTGAAATTTTAAAGGACACGTTCATGGATATGGTAAAAGACCTTCAACAACGTCAAGAACTATTCATGAACGAGGTAACTACTACAGTGCAACATCAGCAGTAGCAATTCATTGCTAGTCTGAATGCACAGTTTCACACTGCGCAGCGGGCACAGGCTGTACCAGGGACTCCTCCAATGCCCGATATGCACCTGTACCTGATAGTTCTAGGAAGGACGTAGAAGAGGAGGAATACGTAACTCAGCCAAGATCTAGAAAGAGACCTACAAGTCCACAGGAACCCATGGGACCCAACAAGAATTTTAAAGGGGCCTACCCTAGTTCAACTCTGGTGCAGCCTGCGAGACGGAATGTAAATCCACATGACTGATCATCACGATCCACCAATACCCCTCAGGCTTGTGATCCGAATATTACTTACTACGGATGTAGCGAGCGAGGGCATATGATTAGGAATTGCTCATACCGTATGGCTAAGTACGTGCCATATCTGAATGTCTTGTATCCCAAGGAGCCACAATGGGATAGTGGATCCCAAGGCAACGTCTCACCATGATTCTAGAGTGGACAGAGTCGCCATTGAGCGTAGTGACATGTATCTTATTCCTAACGCCTGGCATGCATTGTTTTCTTCACATTGCTAACATGACTTTAAGATGAAGTTCATTTTGTCAGGTACCATATGTTCATACCTATTACATGCATATGCTCTATTTTGTTTAGAACTTTGAACTCAATTTTAGTTGTCGACCGTTACTGTAGGAATCCCTTAGTGCGCAGCCCACTGTCGGTGAGAGACTCACCAAAGGACTTATTACGTAGTCTAACAATTAGAAGGGGGGTTGTTCTTTTCTTTTCTTTTGTTTCTCGTGGCCTCAATGATTGGACCGGGCTTCTTTGGGAGATATCTGTTGTGCTGAGATTGGCCCCGAATACCCTTAGGTGTGCCTATCCTTGGTCTTGTTCGACCCTAAGTACCACTTAGGAGTATCAGATGGAGATTTTGGTATCAACCCTGAGCGATCCCCAGGAGAGCGGCTTGGATCTTGCCTAAGCTTGAGTACCACTCGGGAGCATTAGATGGAGATCTCAGTGTCGGCCCTGAGCGACCTCATGAGAGTTGATTCTTAAATCTTGCCTGAGCCTGAGTACCACTCGAGAGTGTTAGATGGAGATTTCGGTCTCAGCCCTGAGCGATCCTTGGGAGAGCGGCTTGGATCTTGCTTGAGCCTGAGTACCACTTGGGAGTATCAGATGGAGATCTCGTTATCGGCCCTTAGCATCCTCATAAGCGCTGATTCTTAAATCTTGCCTGACCCCGAGCACTGCTTAAGATTGTTAGATGGAGATTTCAGTATTGGCCCTGAGTGTACCTCAGGAGAGTTGATTCTTAAATCTTGCCTGACCTTGAGCATCACTTAGGCGAGTCGATCGAGTTTGAGCATCGGCCCCATGCATCCCTTTGGGATTGCTATTCTTAGAACTCATTAATGACCGTACTGGAAGTACTGGGAGTGGTCCTGAGTGCTCTAGAGTGAGCCTATGGCACCCGTGTCACTTGGGAGTGCCATTCCTAGGACTTATCAGTAACCCTACCGAAAATGCTGGGAATGACTTGGTATATGGACCTAGTCCATGGACCTTGTCCTGTAGGATCCCAGATGTGTGTCTAAGTTTTGGAGGGGCGGTGAAATACTGTAAGGCGTGTAGTGGAGAGTTATTACGACTGTTCACCCACAACCGAAGGATGGTTAGAAGAGGTAGTCTAGACCAAAGGTAAAGAAGTCGGTAACAGCTTTTGGGATGGAAGTTGGTGTAGAATATTCCGTCGGTAGTTGGTCTTGTAGTCTTGGGTGGTTGAATGGCTTTGAAAACTAGAACTGAAGGATTTGACAGGACTTTACTCAATAATAGGTATGAGTGGAGTAATGGGTCACCAATGCGTTCCCTCCGTATTGGGAGTGAACAAATAGGAGATTCCATCAATATTCCAATTCATTCTAAAGTTGAGTTAAGTATTGGAGAATCAGAAGTGAGAGTCTTCAGAGCAAAAGCCTTGTAAGAAAAGGGTAGTACAAACTTATACCTTACAACCCAAAACCTCAGGAATATAGACTTTGGGTGTGTTATATAGAGATAGTTAGATCTGTTGATTCTCGAGGATTATTCGAAGTTGATTCTCCCAGAGCCTTGGATATGTTGAACATAGATCAATTGAACTCGGAGAAATTCAGGCCACCGGTGTAAGGGTGTAAGGATGGATATTATTAAAGAGAGGATTTTGAACTGTTAACAGAAGGTACCGCTAGGTCATTTATAACTTTAGTGGTACAATCATCATTAATGGAGAAGATCAGAGAAGCCTGACCTACTGATGCGGTGTTACTAAAGTCGATAGGTGTATTCGAGAAGAGAAATAGTAGGAGTGAAGCCAAAGTGTACGGGTTGGTATTGTCGCCATCCTTGACAAGTAATTATGATGTGTTCCATATATCAATGTCGAGAGAGCATACTCCCAGCCCGACGCTTATCTTGACTCATGAGCCACATTAGCTTATTGTGGACTTAACAATGAAGAGTTACATCCCCATGGGAAGGGAGGACCTAGAGTTTACCATAGGAGACAACGTGTTACTTCAGGTATCACCAACCAAATGGGTGATGAGGTTCAGTAAGAATGAGAGTTGAGAAGATCACTAACCAAAGACGTAAAGGTTGGCATTACCTTTAATTGGCAAGAGTCCATGATGTATTCCATACATTGATACTGAGGAGGTACATCCTAGACTCAGCTAATGTTGTGATTTGGGAATGACCTGAACTTGTAGCCATCTTGACCTATGGTGAGGATCTGAAGAGAACCTGGGGTGCAACAAGCTCAGTCTCCACAACCATATTATCTCATTATGAAGGTTCTTTGGGGTAAGCATTTTGATCAGGGAGCGTCTGGGTGATGAGAAGATGAAAGGCGGTCGGAGTATCCTCATCTATTCGAAACCCTAGACACGTCAAATTTCGAAGATGAAAATTTTAATAAGGTTGGGGGGATGTTACACTCGCATCCAAAATATTTCCTAATATCCCGGAGCAATTTAGACCTTACCCAAAGAGCAATGCCTAAGTGGCACTGGCCAACACTTGTAACCTCAGACTTAAAATATTATAGTAAGGACCCCCTCGAAGTCCTGGAAGTAAAAGCCTCGCAACTTTCCTTGAAGTTTGGGCATTGACAGCAGCACCAGAGTCACGACCGGACTCACTTGATTGATACCGCTCGTGAATCCGCCCGTGCTGTTACCTGCCCTTTTGATTTATCTTCCTGTGGGACCCACACCTCCGTGTCCCGAACACCATACTTAGACCCTTAGACTAAATGGACCCTCACCCTTACCATTAAATTATTAATTGGACCATGAAAGTGGGCACACAAGACTTAAGTTAAAGAATTAATGAGTTTTATATTTAACTCAAAACCAAACAAAGCCTAAGGACTAATAGGTCTTCTGAGACTTAAGGCTAAACCAAGCATGTCCTAACTAACTAACTAGACCTAATGGGTAAAGTCATGGGCCAAACAAGGCTTAAAGCCCAACTAAAACCCATTTAAACCTAGAGGCCACTAAGTGTTTGAGGGCACCTAACCAAACAGGCCCTAAGGCCCACTTCATTTATAAAAAGAGAGCTTAGCTCAAAATCCCATTTCATTCTTACCTAGCCAAACCGTGGAGAGAAAGGAAGGAGGAAGAAGAAGAAGGAGAAAGGGGGAAAGGGAACTCCCTCACTCACACTCTCTCCCTCCCCTCTTGCTGTCCAGAGAAGGAAAGAAGAAAAGGAAAGGAAAGAAAGGAAGAAGGAAAAGAAGAAAAGAAAAGGAAAGGAACAAGAGGAGAAGGAGAAGTAGAAGGAATAAGGTTAAAGAAGGCTCACCTAGCCTTGTGTTTGCTGCCTCCATTGAAGGTAAGCTATCTCTCCTCCTCCATTTCTCTATTTATTAGTTTGGTTTTGGATTTTGAGATTGGGAGTAGCTTGGGTTCCACTTGGGACCCAATGCTCTTG
Organism: Telopea speciosissima; assembly: GCF_018873765.1. Classification (NCBI taxonomy): domain Eukaryota; kingdom Viridiplantae; phylum Streptophyta; class Magnoliopsida; order Proteales; family Proteaceae; genus Telopea; species Telopea speciosissima. Next base: position 44,300,299 of record NC_057920.1, read on the forward strand.
TTGGAGGGATGATTGTAGTCCCTTTGGGATGCCTTAGCATTCCTTTGCACCTCTATTTGAAGTGCCATTGAACTAAACCTTGCAAACCTAGATTTTTACCCAAAAAATCCAAGTTTGGGTTGAGGAATTGGATATAGACCATAGATGCCTTAATGCATTGTGCCATTAGGATATTTGGGACCCTAATGAACCTTGGAAGTCATCCCTACAAGCCCTTGAAGCCATTGGGGGCCTTGGGAACCAATTTGGATGCAATTCGGAGTTGAAAAACTCATTTCTGTTGCAAGCGGACTTAGCAGCGGACTCACAATCATGCATCCGCCCATGGATTCTCCCTCTCTGGTGTGTTTTGGGTGTGTCCCAAGGTTCGAACGGATGCACGGGTGGACTCACATAATAGAATCCGTTTGTGAATTCGCTCGCAGTTTACAGCATGATCATTGTTTAGTATTTTGGCCATAATTTTGTTTATACATATCGTATTAACATGATTCAAGTTGTATTGTAAAATAGACTCGAAGGAATACATTTTCTATGAAGGAACCGTGGACCCAATCTAAACATAAGACCCTCAAAAGTGGGCCCAAACCCAGCTGATATGTTTTGACAGCAACTTTGGAACATGGTTGTAATCCGGTGACCTCGCCCACATTGTGGCTGCTTGTGTAAGACTTAATAAATCTTATTGGGGGTTAATTACCACCTAAAGTGCCTCCTAAATATATCAATTAATTGACCTATTGGGGTACCAAGGTTTACCCTTGATACCTTTAAAACCCTTTGCTGTCCTAATGGACTTGTTACCTCATCTTAGAATTGGAAAAATCCTAAAGTGATTCCAAACCCGTGAATCCCAAGACTAATGCTTAGATTAGGCCTTAGTGGTCTTGTTGGACCTTGAAGTGATCCTTTTAGGGTCCTAAAAGCTATAACACCTATAGGGGTGAAGATTCAAAGTGATTGACTTAGGAAGTTTGTGTTGTATTTTGTCAAACTTAACAATAGTAACACTTGGGGAAAACCTTGGAGTTGGATCCAATCCCTTGAATCCTCTAAGTCCTATAAAGGACTATGTATTTTTGATCTCCAACGAAGGATTGGACTCACCTGCCTAACCTTGGGATCTCTGTGGTTCAATGGACGAAAGGCTGAAGGTAGAAATCTTCTCCGATTTCAAAAGAATGGAGGCGGGAGAACGATCGGACTCACCTGACTGACTCCGTTCCTTCACCCGCCCATGCTGTCTTGACCCAGACTTCAAATAAACTGTTGGGACCCTTTGTGGGACCCACCTATATACTTCTAACAATATTCTCACGCATCCTCAGACTTCGTAACTGGTACAGTAGTACGTGTACCAAGGCAAATCTTACCAAACACACTAAACGATAGGCAAGCAAAGTGTGAGTGGGTTTTGGGTGATGTTTAGGCTTGCTATATATATATATAATTATATAGATCATATAATTGTGTATGCTTGCATCCATACTTAACATGTTGCATTCTTGCATATAAAATATGTTGGATGTTTGGGTTTACTTTATTATATTGGGTTACGGTGCCGGGTATGCCGGTGTCGAAACCCCAAAATTATTATTATTTAAAATCATTGTTTGCCGTCTTGGCTAGTGTACGTCGTGCCGTGTTGGTACCCGGGTACTAGATGGAATGGGACGTTGATGCACCCAGAATACCTCTCAGGATGATAGAATTTGCATGTAGTATATTTGTGGCTAGGATTTATGCTCCCTTATGCTACGACCTTTGCCAACAGGGGTTTATGTGTTAGATAGTCTGAGCACCTAATGGCTGTGGAGGCGGGAGAGGCCAGGTCAGGGGTAGTGATGGCTATCGAGGTCTACCACTGGGTGGTCATGATGCCTTCTACCGGCGTAGGTCCCCTCGTGATAATTGAGGTTTCACTAGGGCGATAGGATAAGTGACCCTCAGTGTCTCCCGAGTTATCATAGTAGCATATACCATGACTTAGACTGTTTGTTAGGGGGAAAATATATTTAACATTTGATGCATCATGGACTATGTGTAATTATGTGTATGTGCACTCCCCATCCCCTCACTGGGTTCAGTGGAGCTTACCTATATTGCGCAACCCTTTTTAGTTGTATATAGGTGATCTATGATGGTGATCCTTTTGATGTGGTTTGATCGAAGCCTGTGATTTTGGACCTTGACGATAGCGTACACTCACAAACTGTGCCATTGGGGCACAATTTATATTTTTTTATTTTGATCATCATGAGTATTGTATATATTTGGTAGTATTTCTATTGTTTCAGTTTTTAGTTATTCATTTTGGGTCGAAATGTAAAACATTAAACTATCTATCACGTAGACTTGAACCTTTTGTATTTGTAACGCTTCTGCTCATTTCTGATCCTTTGGAATGAAATATTCCTTTAGTTTCCCCGTTCTAATATTATTATAATTTAATATTAGTGCAAGACTGTGCGTTGGACACTGCATCGAGATCCTGGTAGTGGTTAGGATGTTGGTAAGCATCCTATCATACCCCTTTTATAGTATTTTATCCTTTATTGGGATAGGGGTGTGATAGTAACGATGAGACGGCATCGCGACCAAATTTTTGAAAAGTGTAACAATGAGACGTCATTGCGATCAAATTTTTGAAAGTGTAACGATTAGACGGCATCGCGACTGGATTTTTGAAATTATAACGATGAGACAGCATCGTAATTGGATTTTTAAAATTGTAATGATGAGATGGCATTGCGACCGGATTTTTGAAATTGTAACGATGAGATGGCATCGCGATTGGATTTTTGAAATTATAATGATGAGACGACATAGCGACCGAATGTTTGAAAGTGGATGTTTCCTAGTCCAAAATTTTTGAAAAGAATAATTTAGGGTATGATGACAAGGCCCCAGGAAACATGACCTAGAGCCCCCAAAATTTTTTTTTTATGCGCACATGCACGGCGCTCCCCTTGGCCTTTGGCTATAAATGGAGGGGGGGTCTCTCATTCCTCACTTCTTCTATTCTCTTCCTTTGGGTTTCTCTCCTTGGAGCTCTGCCCTATCTCCTCCTTTTTCCCTTTCTTTTCTTTTGCATTTCCCTCTTCTTGTGTTTTTTGTTGCTTTCTTTCTTTGTCATGTTTGCGAAGAAAGCTCGGTCTGGGAGCCCTTCCTTAGGATCAATGGGAGACATGCACGCGTAGTGGTACACTGGTTCCACGGTGATGGATACAGCCCATCATAAATGCTGCATCATCTGGGGTCAAGGTCTCACAGAAGTAAGTGACTCTTGCCTTCTTTCTCTTTTATACCATATGCTTGGTTCAATTTTTCATTTCGATTATTCATCTGGTAGGATCTCTATGCCCCTCGTTATAAGCATTACTGCCTCATGGACGATGTTCAGTCGTGGTATTGGTAGCTTCATCCCGTTGTGAGGGAGAGGATAGATCGCACTGGGCTGGTCACATGGCCCAAGTAGTCACCCTGAAGCTTGACACTCTGGTGGTTCAAGCCCTAGCTGATCGCTGGTGGCCATCGACCCAAACTTTCCATGTGACTGCAGGGGAGGTAACCATCACCCCGCTAGATTTCTTTATGATTACTGGCCTTTCCTTCACTAGGAGGCCCATTGTATTGACTCCATCCGACCGGATGAGGACTCTGAGGGAGATTAGTGATCTTCTCGACTTTGAGGTGACTGAGTCCGTATCATGCTTGTACCCTCCTTGAAGAAGAAATGGCATGACCAAGAGATAGATGATAATTCTTTTGATGAGTTGTTAGACTAGGCTGCTAGGAGCTTTCTCCTGTACTTGATTTCTAATGTCCTTTTCTATGATGGACGAGGTCGCATAGACACTTCCTTTGCTCGTTTCTTCACAGGATTTGATGATGCCAAGACCTTCGATTGGGGAGGATTTTCTTATGCCCACTTCTTGGGAATGATGGATAGGCTACCGTTGGGGTCTCTCAGTCTCACTGGCTGCGGCTATGTTCTTTGGTTACATTTCAGTTTCTTGTCATTTCCATTGTTCTTCTTTTCTGCCATTTCTTTATGTCATCCTTTATTAATAGGTGTGGTGCTATGAAGTTTTGGGGATTCATATTCCCCCTTCTCCTGATGAAACCATCCCCTACATCCCTAGAGCAACACGCTGGGGGGCATCATCATTGACGAGCTGCAAGTGCGCCTCCAGCTCAACGACTTGACAGTCAATCGGATAACGTCAATACTTTCCTCATGTTATTGCTTTAATGATGATGACTGAATTTTTCTGATCATGTCTGCTAGGTCCATTGGCATCCTTATGACGAGGAGGAGATCGATGATGAGGGCGATCCAGAAGATTACATCTGTGCCCTTGTGCTCACCCAGAGGCGGATAGTCTTTGAAGGACTAGTTGGGGCCGAGCTTTACCTGGGAGAGAGGGTCACTCTTCAGTGGTATTCTGCCCAACTGTACCTCATCCTCCTCCTTCCCATATGCATTATGTTCTTCTATCTCCTAACATTGTTGAGGGTCAGAATCCCTGCCCTAGGATTGACTTTAGCTGATCGGAACTATCAAGAATTTCTCTTTTGAGAGACGGTCTGCGTTCACCTGATTCAAGAGGGTTCTGTGGTATTCTTTTGAATTTTGCCCTTACTTTATGTTCTTCTTTTTTCTTTGTTCTGAAAAACTTTCTTTCTTCTTTTCGCAGTATCCAGGTCATCCCTTGATTCTTGGTGCATATGGGATGCCTCCTTCATATAGCTGCAACACAGATTCCCGCCCTTTTCGAAGCTCTAGCGCCGGTCTTCGCATCGCCAGGATGAGCGACCGTAGTCTAGGATACCGAGGATGGACCACCTTTTCTCTCTCCAACACTAGTCTTGTAACTGTTCTTCCTGCTTGCAAAGTTTCTAATCATGACCTGGGACTTCCTCTTCCCTTTGATGGGGTATGTCATCTTCTTCTCCCTTTTTTTTTTTTTTCCACTGAATCCCTCATCCTTGGTGCTGACTCTACTCTTTTGTCATAATAGATTAACGCCAAGCAATATGCTGATATGCGCCGAATGCAGACAAGTATGGATGCGGTGCTTTCTGAGCAGACATGTTATGTCCAACAACTTGTGAGCACTCTCTCTCTTTTCTTTTTTGTTCTCTATTTTTTTCTTGAGACCTTATCTTCTCAAAATGAAATCAATCTAGAGTGGCCAGCTTGGCGTTATGAGGGATTCTCAGGACTATCATGAGGACTACAGCCGAAATCAAGCTGAGAAGAATAGACATCTCAGGAGACAGTTGGCCTTTGTGGGAATCACCCCTACCCCATTAGTGCCGCATGATGATGAGAGCGGTGATGATTAGAGTTATGCTGATGATGATGATGATGAGGAGGAGGTGTCAGATGGTGAGACTTTATCCTCCAGTGATCAGAACTAGTCTCGTCTCCTTTCTTACATATTACATACATTTTCTTTGGATTTCATGTTTTAAATATGGGAATGTTAGTGGAATGATTGGATGATGCCCTTTTTTTTATTTATTTTATTATGCTTTATGGAATGGGAACAATATGTTAATCTATTTGAGACACTTGGTTTTTTCCTTTGTCATGCACAATTCCAGATATTTTTATTTAATTCATGATCATTACATGCATAGAAAAGACAGAGGGGTAAGGAAAACCAAAAGGGGTGTGGAATTGATACATAAACCAACAATGTTACCTTGCAATTACATATTTCCACCATAGTTTATCCAGTAGATTTACAATCTTCGGTGTCAATTCTTCTAGTAGCTGAATCTTCACTTCTATCATCTTGAGCGATGACTGGTACTACGTTGGCACTAGATGAGGCAAGTAGAAAGTAGTATGAGTCAAACCCCTTAACCTCACAGCATTGTAGCCTGGAGTTTCGAGAATTGGGGTTTTCATGTCCCACCAATGGCAGTTCCATTGAACCTACCTGTTTGTTCTTTCTTCCAAATACTTCTTCCAGTCCTTGATTGCACGGAACTCCTCCGTCTCTCTTCGAATTAGGAAATATTTTGGTTGAAAACTGTCATCGGCTATAGGTTCGACTAACTGTAACCTTTCCATCAACCATATCTGCAAGATTGTGGGTGATCACGTGCAATAATCCGTTCCATATTTCTGGGAAGCACTCATTTCATGCAAACCCTTGAAAGTCTCCGCCAGTATGGTAGGGACAATGTCGCACCCATCTAGGAGTTGCCAAACTAGTTCACAGGGGGAACACCCCTTTTTGGAGTTTGTAACAAGTGTCTTCCGATCATGCAAAAGAGATACACTCTCCTTCTGTTCTTTTGACTCCTTTTTGTCTGGGGAAAATCCCTACTACTTTAAGAATATCCACCTTTCTGTAATTCATAATTTCTTTGACTTTCCTCTTGATCTATCCAAAGAAATCTTGTAAAACTTCTTCATAGTTGCTGCGTAAGGGGGGGGGGGGGCAAAAGAGTCTCCCTGGTGGTGGTGAGACCATGCAAGCTCGGAATTCTTCAATTGTGGGTGTTGTCCTTACTTCTCCAAATTTGAAAACATGCAGTTTTGGATCCCAACATTGGTGCGCTTGTTGGAGCATGTTGTGATGAATTTCCATGCACATGATCCTTCCTAGGACTGACAATCAGACATCTTCTAGAAGAGGTGGATCATCAGAATTCATGTTAAGGGTCCACTTTCACAAGATCTCATTGAGGGAAGTCACCTTCTATGGATGACGCATGTTACCTGCAGTCAAAAGAGCTTCCTTAATAAACTGGAACAAGTCTCCTCTTTCTTTTTTTTTTTTTTTTTTTTTTTGACTCAAGGATTAGTCAGCTCCTATTAGAAACACATGGGAAAATGCTAAATGGCGGATTTCCTTTATATAACAGACAGAAGTGCCAAGTGGCAGAATTGGCGGAAAGGGTTCTTGAATGGCAGAGATGCCGTGTGGCAGAATTGGTGGAAAGGGTTCTTGAATGATAGAGATGCCGTGTGGCAGAATTGGAGGAATGTCCCTGGTGGGGACTGGCTATTGTGACCGCACTTGGGCAAGCCAAGTTGCCTATGCATCCTTTGAAAAGGAATTAGGTCAAACGTAGTTCATGTAGACCAAATGGCTACATGAAATATTTTTTAAGGTGGTCCATATTGATAAGGCCCTTTAGATACTCTCCATCCAAGTTAGTGAGACAAACTGCTTGCCCAACCAAGATTTCCTTCACATAATATGGCTCGCTCCAATTAGGCCTGAACTTGCCCCCTTGGGTCATGAACTGGTGCTGTTTGTTCTTGAAGTACTAAATTTCCTTCTTTGATGTTGCATGGGCGAACTACTTTATTGAATGCCCTTGCCATCCTAAGTTGGTATTTCTTGAGGTGATCCAAAGCTTTTATCCTCTTTTTATCAAGTAGGTTAAGCTCATCGTGTCTTGCTTGCATCCACTCTCCTTTAGGCAATTTGCCTTCCATCAGTACTCTGAGAGATGGTACTTGGATTTCTATAGGTATTACTGCCTCCATCCCATAAACCAAGGAAAAAGGGGTTGCCCTAGTAGAAGCTCGAATTGAGGTTCGATAGGCCCATAACGCGTATGACAGCTTTTCTGCCCAATCCTTATGGGAATCAACAATTTTCTGCAATATGACTTTGGCATTCTTGTTGGCTGCTTCCACTGCCCCATTAGTTTGTGGTCTGTAAATCATAGACCGATGCCTTTGGATACCAAACTTGGTGCAGAACTTGTCTGCTTTTCCCCATAAATGTGCTCCTTGATTGGACATGAGGGTATGTAGCACTCCATATCTACATATAATGTTCTCTTTGATGAACTTTTCCACCTTTGCAGCTGTCAAGACAGCATAAGATTGCATCTCTACCCATTTGGTGAAATAGTCTATGGCCACAAAGATGAATTTATTTCCATTGGATGCCTTTGGCGTGACTTTCCCAATTATATCAATGCCCCATGTTGAAAATGGCTAGGGAGCATTTAACGAATGGAACTCCATTGGAGGAATGTGAATGATATTGATAAATATCTAGCATTTGTGACATCTCCGCACAAATGACGCGCAATCAACTTCCATGGTTGTCCAATAATATCCCATTCTGAGGATTTTTTTGGCGAGCATCCTGGCATTCATGTGTGGCCCACAGATTCCCTGATGGATTTCTTCCATGATGAGTTGGTCCTGTTCCTCGTCTACGCATAGTAGTTGTATGCCATCGTAGGACCTCTTGTACAGTAGGTCGCCTTGAAGTACAAACTGTGCGGCGTGCTTTCGTAACCTCTTTTGTTCACTGGCCCTAGAATTTGAAGGATATTTTCTTTCTCTGACGAAGTCAACGATGGGTGCAGACCACGACCTCCCATCAGTTATCACAGCATTTACCGACTCTTCATATGCTGATCCATGCCTTATATCTACCAAAAATAGGCAAACTTGAGTAACTGGAGTGCATTCAACCATTGAAGCCAAAGTAGCTAGGGCATCGGTGAATCTGTTATTGTCCCTCGATAAATATTTGAAGGTGATTTCATCGAAGCTCTTAATCAAGTTCTCCAAATGTTCTTAGTAAGGCTTCAGCTTTTCATCCTCTGTCTTCCACTTCCCTTGAGTTTGACAAATCACGATTGACGAATCTCCATAGACTCTCAGCTTCTTGATCTCTAATATTATTGCGGCTTCAAGACTGATTGCCCATGCTACATATTCTGCAATGTTGTTGGTGCAAGAGAATTCTAGCCAGAATGCAGATGGCAGATAAAGATCATCTGGGGTTATCAACAATATTCCTACCCCGTATCCCCTCTGATTGGCTGTACCATCAAAGTATAATTATCACCAGTCTTCTTCCTCCATATATGCCAAATCCTCATCTGGGAATGAGTCTTCCAGCGGCTGTGAATCTACCCCGGTTGGGTACGCTGCTAGATAGTCCGAGATTGCTCATCCTTTTATGGATTTCTGGTTGACATATGTTATGTCAAATTTTGACAACAACAACAACCATCTGACCATCGTTCCTGTCAATGCTGGTTTCTCGAAGAGATATTTAATCGGATCTATCCTTGAGATGAGCTGGATTTGATGTGCGATCATTTTCTCAGTCTCTTGTTTGCCCAAGCCAAAGCAGTGCACATCTTTTCTAATGGGGTATACCGAGTTTCATACTTCAATAGTTTCTTGCTTAAGTAGTAAACTGTGTGTTCTTCTCCACTCTTCTGATCTTGTTGCGCCATCATGGATCCCATTGATGCTTTACCGATAGATAAGTACAATAGCAGTGGCTCGCCCAATACTTGTGGAACAAGGATAGGTGGATTCATCAAGTATTCTTTTATCCTTACAAACGCTTCTTGGCACTTATCATTCCATTGCTTTGGTTCTTCTTTCTTTAAGAGCTTGAAGATGGGTTCACATACAGTGGTTAGTCGGGCTAAGAACCGACTTATGTACTAAATTTGTCCTAAGATACCCCAGATTTCTTTTTCTATTTTTGGTGCTGGCATTTTTGTCATGGCCTTTATCTTGTCGGGATCCACTTCTATTCTTCTCTCGCTGACGAGAAATCCTAGGAGTTTCCCTGTTGTTGCTCCGAACACGTACTTCTGAGGGTTCAACTTTAGCTTGTACTCTTTAATTCATTCGAAGAACTTCCTCAATGTCGTAAATGCCCTTGTCGAGTGACTGACTTGACAATCATATCATCCACGTACACCTCCACTTCTTTGTGTATCATGTTATGGAGAATGGCTGTTGCTGCCCTTTGACATGTTGCCCCAGCATTCTTCAAATAAAATGGCATAACCTTGTCACAGTAAGTTCCTCATGGTGTGATAAACATTGTCTTTTCTCTGTCCTTTGGACACATGCTGGTTTGATTGTATTCGGAGAATCCATCTATGAATGTAATAAGGCGTGTTTTACCATGTTGTCGACTAGTATATCAATATGCAGCAAGGGAAAGTCGTCTTTGGGACTGACTTTATTGAGGTATCAAAAATCCACACACATTCTCACCTTCCCATCTTTCTTGGGTACGTGGACAATATTGGACAACCACTGAGGCTACTGTGTCACTTGTTGAAATCCTGCATTCCACTGCTTTATGACTTCTTTCCTGATCTTCTCACTCCATCTAGGCTTTTGCTTGACCAACAGTGCATCTGGATAAGTAGGCAGTTGGTGTTGCACTATTTCAGGATCAATGCCAGACATATCTTCATATGACCAAGTGAACACTTCTTGAAATTCCTTCAATAGGGCTACCATTTGACCAACATCCTCTTTGCTGAGCGAGGCACCAATTTTAACCATTCATGGGCATTGTTTAGTTCCCAAATTTATGAGGCATACATTCTCTCGGACATGTTGGGTTTTTCTTTGTTTTAATTGCTTTATTAAATGATGATGTTCGGGGATATCCTCATCATCGGAAGAAGAATCAAAAGAGGAATCAGATGGAGAGGAGACATACTCGAAATGGTTGATTTCATTCATGATAAGAGCAGGAATACAGGCAGACGCGACAGACTGGAAGGCACTACCCTCCTTGATTACAATGGACTCATCGACAGATAAGACTAACTCGGAGCTGACCACTCCCTGAGACTCTATCTCACTAAACCTTTCAGGGACACTGATCCATTTCACAATTGGCTCTTAGACAGGGTGAATTAACGGATAAGGTTTGGCCCTTCTTCCTCCCCTACAAAGATCATAGCTATTTCAAATAGTCCTCCGATGTTCAGTTCTTCTTCAATAGCTTTCAGTTTCATCTGTTATACTTCGAGAGCGATCCAATCGATGTCCTCCTGAAAGAAGATTTCAAATCCTAGTTGGAGACTTCCACTGTCGTGATCAAACCAAGGCTCAATGTTTTCACAATAATGGAAGCTGTCACCTTCTTTAACAAAGTATCCATTTAAAGTCTTGAAGTATTGAGATGGGTTCTTGGCCTTCTGGTTTTCTTGGTTCATGTGCTTAGGTTAACTCCCTTTCTCTGGTGCCTTGTATCCTAGCCCTCGATGGTTGCCATAGGTAGGAAAGTCAGGGAATTGTGGAATCCCTTATTGTCTCCATCCTAATCCAAGTCTTGGAAAATACCACATGTTGTTCACCATCAGAATTGTTCCACTCCATGCGAATGGATAATTGGATGGAATTATCTCCTTAATTCCTAAGGCCATTACACTGATTGCCCCAATCTCAAACCCTCCCAACTAGTTATCTGTCAGGGCTTTCGTGCCTACTTCGATGCTTGCCAAGGTATGGATAATCTCTGGATCGCCAAAGATAGTGATCATTTTTCCTTCATAAATGAATTTCATTTTCTAATGCAGGCTTGAGGCTATTACTCCTACAGAATGTAGCCAAGGCCATCCCAACAACATGTTGAATGATGTTTGGATGTCAATCACTTGACATTCCACAGTGAACAGAGCAGGTCCAACTCAGATTTCTATAGTCAGAATGCCTAACACCTTCCTTCTTGTGTTATCATATGCTCGGATTGTCTGAGCAGAGGGCTTCATTTGGGTAAGATCCAACCCTATACAACTTGCAACCTTGAGACGTATGAGATTGAGAGCCAACCCATTGTCAATCAGAACTTGAGGGACTCGGTTCCCATTGCACTTTATTTTAATGTGCAGAGCTCGATTATGGTCATTTCCTCTAGGTGAGAGATCATTTTTCTAGAAGGAGAGAGATTGTATGGTATAGGTGGCCCCTACAATGTGTGAGAGTTCTTCTAGACCCATATCTATTGGTACTTGTACCTTGTTGAGTGCTTTCGCTTCCCGATGTAATGGGGAGGCCATCAATAATCCCCAGATAGAGATGTTAGCTTGTACTTTTTTCAGCTGGTTCAATACTTGATTTTTTGGCTCGTACTTGACTTGATTAGGAGCAGGCGCATATGGCTTTTCTACAATCAATCCTTTACCTTTGAAGTTCTTTCCACTTTGGGTCTTCGAAACCTTGGGCTCCCTCCCTTTTATGATGAGTTCGACTGGGCACAACTCTTCATCTTCCAAGTCACTTTCAGTTATCTCAAGGGTTCCCATCATGGGACTCCTCCTTGGGCTAGTGACTTCGCATTCTGCTTTCAAGGCAGCAATGGTCTTTTAGGCCTTTTGTAGAATTTTGGACAAGGCTTCTTATTTTTCATAGCGGTACTTGACGAGCTGGTCATGGTCCGGCCTTCGCGATCCTACTGGCATCATCTGTTGGATCATTTCAAAGATCTCGCTCACTGATTTTTAGAATCTCAATGCTTCGAATAAAGATTCAAAATGTTCTTCCTTTTCTAATGAGCCCTCTTCATCACTGGATATGACTGGATGAATGTTTTCTTTGGGATCTTTCATTAGCTCTTCGATATTGATGTTGTAGAGGTAGAATCTATCGTGTGCTCGTGCTCATTCATGATACTCCTCACTTCCACGGTCTGGAAATGCTGGAGGACTTCCACATAAATCTTTTGTCAAAGCAAATACCAGGGTGACAACATCTTCCAATTCCTTCATGACTTGAGGCAATGGACATTTTTTATTTACAGGTTGTTATCACCCTAGTTCTTCTTGGTACCTTTTGTCTGAAGGTACAACTTCAAAAAGCATTTGATAATCTTGTCGACCATTCTGAGGATCCCTCTTGCTTCAAAGGGGAGAGAACAAGCTCCTGGTCTACAAATTTCCTCATACTGGTTGATAGGAGGTTCTACCTCCATTTTAGATGCTTCGCCAGGTGATTCATTGCCCGTGTCTTCATCCATTCCTTCTTCATTCAAATTTTTGCTGGACGCTTCTTCATTACTTGAATCATCCCCTTCTTCTCCACTACTATCAACAAGGTGAATTCCTTCCATTGGGTTGAAGTATGGATCTCCAGTATTGATGTAACCAATCCAAGTTTCCTATTCTTCTATCATCTTCAAGGACCCAGAATATGGCCAGTTGTCTGAGTACAACATGGGATCTTGAGGAGGATTCCCAAAGAAATATTTCACCAAAGCAAGATTTAACCAGGTCATGTTCCTTAACTCATGTAATGTTCTCTAGAGAAAGTCTTCTTCCGTTGGCAACTCTATCTTCGCGCATTGAGCTACGAAGTGTTCGCACACCATGTTTGGGAAGTAGGAAGTAGCCTTATACAAGATGTCATGAGTGGTGGAAATTAGCTCAAGGATGTCTTGCACTTGGTAGAAGATGCTCATATTTCATTTATCATAGTCCTCCCCTTTGACGCATCACACCCTTCTTCGATTTATTGGAGACCCTACTTCTTCATCGCCGCTTCTTCCCTCGTCTTCTTAAGGGATAGGCTGAATGAAGTTTGTTGGGTCTGCTTCATCATCATCAACTTCGATGCTATTTATCCACTGTAGGGTTTCAACTGAGAACTCATCTTCAGATGGTGACTCAAAGTCTTCTTCTTCACTATTGTCAGTCCCTCCTCCTATCTGGATAAGGAAAGTGTCTCCAGATAGAGTTTCACCAATGGCTAGTGCTGATACAGCTTGGATCAGAGTTAGTGTGACCTCCTCAATTGTTCTTATGCTATCTTTAGACGACCCCTCCTCAATGGGTTGAGTGTGAACCATGAAATCTTCTTCATCTTCTAAATTCTCCACATGTGCCATGTGACTGATCTCACAGTCGGTGAACCCAAATGTTCTCAGTTGTGCATTGGGTCTGAGGCTATCAAGTTCATTCTCTAGAAACTCAAGCTTCATCATCTGATGGTCCAAGGCTAGGCTTTTCCCTCGATCACTACGTTGTTTGCCGCCTTTGAACTTTTCATTGTAGTTTGTCCTTGCACAGTAAACACATACCATCATTCTCATTGCTCTCCTTTTTCGAGCATACATGCTTCGGCCATGAAATGGCATTGGCTGAATTTTGATCATATCTTCTTTGTACATTTCCTTCAGGAAGTTGCTGATATTGGTTTTTACTTCTACAAGGAGATCCATCTGCCATATGAGGTGGACTTTGTCCCTCCATACTGTTCTTAATTCCCTCAGAGGTGCTTTTACGGGCCGGATTATAGTGGTTGGGTCCATACCGTTGTCCCTTCTTCCAAAGCATTCACAGATCCCATGGACGATCTTGGGGGGTCGAGTTCATTAAGCGAACCATTAGGCAAATGTTTCCAGTATCTCACGTTGCTGAGGGGAAAGATATTCATGATAGACTCCATGTAGATTCTCTAGGATTATCTTCACTTGCTCTTCCTCCGTTAGAGGGGGTGTATCCTTTCGGCTTCTTTACGGAACCTTCTGACAAAGTCGGAGAATCCTTCATTTGGCTCTTGCTTTAGTGCCTCCAATTCTTTTCTTTTCTTCTTACTCTCCTCAGTTTGGGCTGTGACCTATCTTCAATTCAATTTTCCCCGCATCTATCACGTCTTGGATTGCATGTTTGAGGTGTATGCATCTATTTGTTTGATGACCATTCTGATTGTGGTAATACCAGTGCCATTCTGGCTTATATCCTAGAGGTGGATTGGTCGTATTCATGAGCCACGGTGGTACAACATCCAACATCCCTTCCCTCTTGAGTTTGAAGAAATGGCGAGTAGGTGTCATACTGCCAAAGGTGAACTATCTGGGTGGGGTTGATTGCTCAGCCTGGATCACCAAAGGAGCAACTATTGGTGAAATTTGCTTCTCGGTGTACTGAATGGTTGTAACTGCATTCACTTCGAGGCCTTTCCCTCTTCCTCCTCTGTTGTTCTTGTCAGGATAAGATCCAGAAGCCTATTTAGTTGAAGTCTGGACTTGTTTCCCTTTGAAGAGTTTGTCCTCAATGCGCTTCCCAATGCCTATGAGTGCTTCGAAGGTCTTGATATGCTAACAATAGAAGCGATCATGGTATTCTCCATGTAGGTTTTCCAATATGATTGCAACCTGTTCTGATTCATTCGAGCGGTTCCACATCTTGGATGCCTTTTCACGAAACCTCGTGACGAAGTTAGAAAATCCCTCATCGGCTCCTTGCCTCAGGGTTTCCAACTCACGCCGGGAGATTTCCACTTTAGTGTTGTAAGAGTACTATTTGGTGAATGCCTTCACAATTGCCGATCAAGTTTGAGTCTGAGTTTGGTCCAATTGAGTTAGCCACCTCAGAGATGATCCTGCTAACGAGTAAAGGAATGTTTGTCCCATTTGATTGTCTATGAGATTCCATGACTTGGCCACTGTAATAAAAATCTTCAAGTGAGCTCGGGGATTTCCTATCTCGTTGAACTTATTGAGCTCCCATTTGAAATCTTCGGGTATTCTTTCTCCAGCGAAGCACACCATGTCTTCTTCTGGTTTCTTAACAACCTTTCCTTTCATTGCTACTTTGAGCTTCTCCCTCATCTGCTTCTCCCTCTTTTGCTTCTCCCTTTCTATTTTAGGTGGGTATTGGTGAGCATTAATGGCTATATCCTCTTCTTCTATTATAATCCTGGGGTGTGCCCTAGACATCGTTGGGGGCACCCTTGGCTCTCCGGGGTTGGTGCATTGTCTGCTCAAGATTGACCTTGCATTGACTGGACCTACTGCATAACTAGCTATTTAATCTTTGTCATTTCCCTCCACATGCTAACCATTTCTTGACTCACCACAAGTAAGTTGGTTGTACCAACAATTGAGACTCAATCAACGCTAAGGATTCAGAAATACCTGATTCTATCTTGTCTACCTTGTCCACCTTGTCCTTCTTCATAGAGGCAAGGTATTCATAGTAATTCATTTTCTAGTGACCTATCTTACCACAAAAGAAATAGTTTCCTTTAGCAACTTTGCCTTTCTTTTTCTGAACCCCTCCCTCTTTACTCACTGGGGTCTTACCTTTACCCTTATTCTTCTTGTTCTTCCTCTTCTTCTTAAGTTTGGAAGACTGAGAACTCTTCTCAGTGATAAGAGTCATTGCCTTGTTTTTCTTGACTGCATCTTTTGCTTTTATAAGCATATTGGTCAACTCAAAAATGGTATTCACTGTCATCCTATTCATGTGACAATTCACAATGACTGAGGTGAACAATTTGGCAATGTGGCAAAAATGATCTCAATGTTGAAGTCTAGTTCAAAAACTGACCCATAACCTTCTAGTCCTTGGAAGTATTTACTTATTCCTCATCATATGATCCAGGATAGAAGTGGATTCAGTCATCATATCATAGAACAACATAGAGGAAACTTTCTGACGTGCAAGACGATCTTGCTTTCTGAATGCCTCTATGTGTTTCATGATCTCTTTTGCCGTTTCAAAGTCATTACACGTATTGTTTCCCAGGCTTTATAATCCTCACCATTAGTGGTGTGAGGTAGAGGGGGTCATGTGGTCTCAATGGATGATAGAAACTTTTTTGCTCTTAATACAAACATAAGCCTTTTCTTCCATTCAAGGTAGTTGTTAGGTCTGGTAAGCTAATTGTCATTAAGAAGTGAAGTGAGGACAATATTATGTGCCATATTGGAAATAGTAATAAGATGTACAAGTAATTAAAACAATAATCACAACCATTGAAGTAAACAATAAGGAACATGTGCAACAATTCAATGGTTCCACACTTTTCCAACATCCCTCTCAGTCAGAGAAGTATATCAGAGTCATCTAAGCCCATGATGTGTATAGCTTAGCCTGTTGGAGTTCACTTAACACATCCCTAGCTGTCAAATCCCTAGTAGAGAATTGACCTCCGATATCCTTCGGCTACTTGAGTGCCAACTTAGCCTATCGGAGTTCACTGCAATCAAGTCATACACTTACCTATCAGTAGAAATAGATCATTGCTTTGGGACAATACCCACATGCAGGGGCATGCCCTACCCACCATGTCCATCTCATATCTCACATGATATGGAATCAAGCAACTCACTTATTCAATTCTAGGGTTAGCTTATAGGAGTTCCCCTAGAGCAAGATAGTCCTTATCCCATCGTGATAGGAGGCCACAGGATCCTTACCATTAAAAGTTCACGTTGTGCACTTGGTTTTAGTGTCAAGGGCAATGTAGGTATTTAACATATTAAATGCATTACTGAGAGTTATTCATAACTACTATACATCTAATGTATCAAGTAAAGCGCATAAAGTAAACAACTACATAAGCCATAGCATGCATCCACATAAAATATGGTATGGTCATGGGATCCTCCATTGAGTCTTGTTCAACTTGATCATATCATCCAAGCTCCCACTAAATACGACATTGTATGGTACACGTCACATCTCCACCATGCTCCAATGAAGGTACATCGCATGTGCTTCTTACTTATTACATCTCAAGAAATTCTATCCTAAGTTGCATCATATGAAACTTTAAACAGGTGAATTAAAATTAATTACTGCCTTTAAGAAAACCCTGAGAAAACCAATCCTCTTAATTTAGGATTGCCTAAGGGGGGATACATACTTTAAATCGGATATTAGACGGGTGAAAAAGAGTATTGCAATAAACACACATCACATACATCCAATCCCATGACCATCCCATGCTACAAAACAAGGGTTAGTGATAACAATTGCATTGCACAATATTAACGATTAATATTATCAAAGCGATTGCAATTAACTTGTTCTATGCGATAGATATGCCCAAATCAGGGTTTTAGGGGCATATAGTTCATTACAACACTTTGTAATCATATGCAATTCAACTCATTAATTCAATCTCAAGAGAAGGTGCAATTTCAAAAATAAAATGAAAATTAGGACTTAGAGGGGTAAATTGGTCATTTTGACTGTTTGGAATGACAAACTTGATCAAACAATTTGATCAATATTAATATGATGTTTTTTCAAATATATTTAGTCAAGCAAAGGTATTATGGTCATATAGATCTCATTTAAACAACCCATAAATTAATCAAGGGATAAAACAGTCATTCTCAAATTATCAAAATATTTTAAAAAATGGCAAATAACACTCTTTGGTCTTTACCGGTTCAAAACCCAGTTTAGCCCAAGTCCAAACCAAAGACCCATCCCATGACCCATATTTGATTTGGATCATACCCAAATTTGGTTTGGGTTGGACCTAGGGCTGCAACAGAGTCGAGTTGGGCCGGGCTTTTTAAAACCCTAGCCCAACCCTAAGTCCCCTTAGCTGGGCCTAGGCCCGCCTTGACCCTAACTTAGGGCCTAAAAACATGATATAGTCATCGGATCCTCCATTGAGTCTTGTTCAAATTGATCATATCATCCAAGCTCCCACTGAATACAACATTGTATGGTACACATCACATCTCCACCATGCTCCAATGAAGGTACATCGCATGTGCTTCTTACTTATTACATCTCAAGAAATTCTATCCTAAGTTACATCATATGAAACTTTAAACAGGTGAATTAAAATTAATTACCAGCTTTAAGAAAACCCTTGAGAAAACCAATCCTCTTAATTTAGGGTTGCCCAAGGGGGGATACACATCTTTAAATGGGGTATTAGAGGGGTAAAAAAGGTATTGCAATAAACATACATCACATCCATCCAATCCCATGACCATCCCATGCTACAAAACAGGGGTTAGTGATAACAATTGCATTGCACAATATTAACGATTAATATTATCAAAGCGATTGCAATTAACTTGTTCTATGCGATAGATATGCCCAAATCAGGGTTTTAGGGGCATATAGTTCATTACAACACTTTGTAATCATATGCAATTAAACTCATTAATTCAATCTCAAGAGAAGGTGCAATTTCAAAAATAAAATAAAAATTAGGATTTAGAGGAGTAAATTGGTCATTTTAACTCTTTGGAATGACAAACATGATCAAACAATTTGATCAATATTAATATGATGTTTTTTCAAATATATTTAGTCAAAGAAAGGTATTATGTTCATATAGATCTCATTTAAACAACCCATCAATTAATCAAGGGATAAAACAGTCATTCTCAAATTATCAAAATATTTTAAAAAATGACAAATAACACTCTTTGGTCTTTACCGGTTCAAAACCCAGTTTAGCCCAAGTCCAAATCAAAGACCCATCCTATGATCCATATTGATTTGGGTCATACCCAAATCTGGTTCGGGCTGGACCTAGGGCTGCAACAGGATCGGGTTGGACTGGGCTTTTTAAAACCCTAGCCCAACCATGAGTCCCCTTAGTTGGGCCCAGGCCCACCCTGACCTTGACTTAGGGCCTAAAAACCCTGACCTTGGCCCTTTCTTCAATAAGCAAATTAAAATATCCAGGGGAGGGCAAGTGTGAAACAAGAGGTTTGAACCCAAGATCTCCTGGAAGGAATGGGCTTTTACAAAACACAAGCTACCTAGTGGGCTAGGAACTCATTCACATCTTCAATAACTTTATTTTTTAATATATAAGGAATTTTCTTCATGGAGATTTGCTTGTCTTTTATTTGGCTTTTTTTTTTTGCACAAAATATTATACATCATGTTGGAATAATTGTCTCCTGAGATTTAATTAATTTGGTTTTTCCTTTGCATTGTGATGTTGCTTTGCATCTGTAGTTAGAGGTCAAATTTTTTCTTGTGTCCCCCTTAGACCTCCGGTACCTCTCAACCTTTTATTTGTTTAATGATTTTACATATTCATCCTCCCCAACCCTGATTATATAATATATATAATGTACTGAGGCTCTCTTTGGCATAGTTTATATTTATATTTATGACCTATTATGAATATCAATTATGAATTTATGATAATAGGTTATGGGCTATAAACAATAATCATTTGATTACTACTAGACATGATAGATAATATAATGAAAAATAGGTTTGGCATACTTAAGTGAAGAATATATTATGTATTATATATATAAGATACTAGATGATAATATATATAATATGATATATGTTAGGGGTGCTAATCGATCGGTTTGGACCGGTTTCGATTCGATTTCAATGTGAGAATGAATAATTTCAAAACATGATCCAACAAAGGTGCACTGATTTTGGTTTGATTTCAAGTTCGTATTGGTTTGGTTTCAGGTTGCCTTGTAAATATATTTAAAAGCGTTAAGAAAAATTGTATTTTTAATGAATTTCAAGCTAGTATTGGTTTATTAGCGGGTTATATCTGTTTCAATACAGTTTTTTAAGTTCGGTTCGATGTCTTATTGGCTTCAACATGGTCCGGTTTGATTTCGGTTTCACAAAACCCCAATCTGAAACATGATCCAATAAGCTCATATCGATTCGGTTTGTTCACCTTGGTTTCAGTCGGTTCAGGTCGGTTTCGTTGTTTCGGGCTAGGTTTTGACACCCATAATAGATGTTGAAAGAGGGTGGGGGCGGGTGGGGTTGGAGAGAGAGAAAAATGGTTTTGTTCTAATTTTCATTAATTTTACAAATTTACCCCTACTTAAGTAACAATTCTGCTCATGTTCATTAATGGTACCCTACATAAACAAATATTAACAGTTTATGGTGATAAATCATATTATGAATTTATGCTTATATTGATTTCTTTTAATGAGAAATATGGGTCATAAGTCATACCAAACACATCTATTTATATTTACGTGTCAAATAAACATAAATTTAAACTATACCAAAGACAACCTAAGAGGTTAAATTTATGAACCCTATTTTATTAAAAAAAAAAAAGAAGCAAAAAAATATAAAAAGAAACAGAACAGTAGTTGGTGACTTGATGTCATGTTATGTTTTGATAAATAACAGACCATTAAAGAGTTGTTAATTGTTACAGTAATTATTTCCTATATAAAATAATATCATATTATCATTATATATAATCAGGGTCAGGGTAAAAATCAGGGTCAAGATCAGGGCTAAAATGAGGGTCAAAATCAGGGTCAAGCGAGGTCTCAACCCTGACCCAACCCAACCCTGACTCAGGTCCAGGAATTTCTGGCCCTAACCTGCCCTTAGGGCCAGAAATCTTTAGCCCGAGCCCTATTCGGGCTCAAGGCGGGCCAGGGCGGGTTCGGGCCGATAGGGCCAAACTTGTAGCCTAGTTGGACCCAAGTCTTAACCGATTTGAGTCTAACCCAAATCCGGTTTGGGCTTGGCCCAAAACCAATTTAAAAAAAAAATATTATTGCCTTGTAAGTAATGTGGTTTGACTAGTTAGACTTTCCTAATCCAATTAGGAAACACAATCTTATTGTTATTCCAATTTAGAATCTAAAGTCCAAAACTTGGTCAACAAGCAAATAAAGAATTAGAAACTTAATCAAACTCTTTAGTTATATTCTAATTAGAATGCCTTCCAAATTAAAATATGCAATCAAATCAATATGAGGAATCTAACTATTAGTTTCCTAAATCTATTAGATCACCATTAGGAAAGTGTCATTGCTAGACCATGAAGTCCATTAAGAGAGCTTGAAGAACATCATGACCATCATAATAAAAACAAAAAGGAGGACAAAGGAGAAGTTGACAACAAAGCAAAATAGCAATTCGAAACCAAACGGAAGCACCACCATGATGTTGCCCGCCCTCTTCCTCTCTCTCCTCTATTCGCTTTGTTTTTTTATTGATCTGATCGACAGTAGTCATATGACCTGCTGCCCGCACTAGAGAAGGCAGCAAGCAGCAGGCCATATGACCCACTGCCCACAGCCAACGGATGAACCCATTCAATATGGCTGACAGTTTCCATAATGGCCTGCTGTCCTTACCCTCTAAACGTTTTGTTGGTTTTTTATACTATATATACAATGGGCTGCCAGCCACTATGATCGACAACCCTCAACTCTCTATTGGTTTTGCTACCATTGCAGCCCAAGAAGCAGCCCCAGCTCAAAGCTAAGACCATCCCCACCCTTATTTTCTCGATCTCAGTCCCTTTCTCCTCTTTTGCTCTAGGTCTCTTTCTCACTCGCTTCTTTTTGATCGATACCCCATGAGGGGTAGTGCGAGATCAAAATAGAATAAGAGAAAGAAGAAAAAGGAAAATTAAGTCTTTTCGGGGCAGATGCTGAAGATAACTGGTTTTGTCCTAGTTCCATTCCTTTGCAAGGTGTTCTTAATGCAAATCAACAGCTTGGGTTGGAGAAGGAGGTGTTTGTAGAGGAAGTTAAAGATGTGGTTTTTGCTATGAAGGAATCAAAAGCTCTAAGGCCGAATGGTTTTGGGGCAAAGATTTATAAGCAGTCGTGAGATATTATTGGGGAGGATTTGACCAAGGCTGTTATCTGTTTTTTTGGTAATTCAGTAATGCCTAGATCATCAGTAAATACAACATTTGTGAGTCTTATATCAAAGAGTGGAGATGTTTCTACTTTTGCGGGATATAGGCCCATTGCTTTGTATAATTTGCTGTACAAGATTATCACAAAGAACATTTCCAATTGGGTGTGTGGTTAGTCAAAACCAATCGGCCTTCATCAAAGGGCATACAATTATGGATAATATTTTTGTCTGTCATGATGTTGTAAGGGGTATTGATCAAAAGGCTGCTGCTCCCTCTGCTATCCTTCAGATTGATTTGCATAAGGCTTATGATTCTCTGAGTAGAAAGGAAATTCCTTTTTAAATTAATGGAGAGAATGGGGTTTCCTGCTAAATTCCTTGGTTGGGTAAAGGCTTGTGTCTCCTCGCCTATGTTTTCTACTCTCATCAATGGAAGTCCAGCAGGTTATTTTATAGGAGGTAGAGGGATAAGACAAGAGGATCCCCTATCTCCCTACTTGTTCATGTTGGCGATGGAAGATTTCTCTGGTATTATGAGAAGATTGAAAGTTGAGGGCAGTGCAAAACATTCCATTTATTCCACCTTATTTTTGCGGATGACCTAATGATCTTTGTGAAGGCCATTCGTGAATCTATTATGGCTAGCTTGGGAGCTTTGACTGAGTTTGTTGCTGTGAGGATCCATTCCTTTTTCGGGGAACCGCACGTAAGTTTTAAAATGGCGACGCTTTCTTGGCTCCCGACGGGGGGTTGGGGTTATGCTCCTCAGTTGGAGAGAGAGAAGGAATGCGTCTACTCAAAGTTCATGATTTATCAGGGGATGGGGGTTTTACAATTAAATGAAATGGAGGTGCCACCTAGGATTAGGGCTAAAGACCCATTGGTGTAGCCTTGTGAAGGGCTATAGGACTTCGTTTGGTCTGGTGAGAGATTCGGGGTAAGTGGTCAGGTTATAAGAGTGGGAAGGTGTTAGGCACCCACCTCGCCCGAGTAAACCGGTCTTTGTACTAGATGCAGGTTTTCGAATATTCTTCCTTCATAAATGTCCTATTGCCACATGTATAGCTAAAATGATGCACAAACTGCCTAATTACATTAACTAATGTACACTACATGGGCATAATGTAAAAGTCTACATTGTTACAATATTAAAGTGTGATGAAAGGATTAAATACCTGTATGCTTTAAAACAATGCAATTATACGGGATGAATCGCGTCCCTCATCTCAGGTGGAGGCAAAAGACTGGCTTTATCCTTCATCGGACAGAGTAACAGCGTCAAAAAGTAATTGCCTAGATATCAAGCAGAATAATGGCGTCGAAAAATCTTTGGAGAGTAATTACCCGAATGTCAGGCAGCGTAATGGCGTACGGGTGTCGGGTGCTAAGACCTCGGGCAAAATAACGGTGTTGAAAAGCTTTGGAAGCTAGGCTTCTTGGATCTCGGGTAGAGTAATGACGTTCAGGTGTCGGGTACTAGGACCTCGGACAGAATAACGGCGTCAGAAAGCTTCAGAAACTAGGGATTAAGACATCGGGCAGGGTGACTAGGCCATGGGAAGCTTTGGGGTTTTGGGCGGAAACGGGTTAGGAAAGGCGGGTCCCAAGGACCGGGACTTCGGATAGAGGGACGAGGTTTGAAGACTCAAAATTGGATTGGGGTAGGGCCCCTAAATTGAAAACTGGAGCTCTGGGGATCCCCCTCTCCTCAACTTGGAACTTGTTGAAATGAGGGGTGGGGGTATTTATAGGCAAAATTTCCATCTGGCGATGCCACAACAAATCCTGCAGTGCCGCCAGACCAAAAAAATTTCACTTCGGTCCCCGTGGCACCATGGGACGCAGGTCTTGATGGGTGTGGCACTGTTGTCCGGTGCCACGGCTAGGTACGGCACTGTCGCATGGCACCGCGGTCAGGCATAGCGCTGCAACGTGATGCTGCAACTGAGCGCGATGCTACCGTACAGTGTCATGGCTGAGCATGGTACCGTTGGGTCATGGCTTCAGGCGAGGGCATTATGTGGGGTCATTCCGGGGATGCGGGGGACCACGGGTGGAAACATGGTGGACAGGGGGTGTCCGAGTTGCTCCAAAGGAAAAGAGTTTTTAAAGGGCATTGCCAGTCTTTCACGTCCGGTTGTCATCATCGCTGGGGAGTGACAGAATCCAACATCTACAATTTGCCCCTCTATGGCCTAGACCTGTGCCAACAGCTGAAGGTCAAAGACAAAAGACTGCTTGATTTTATCACCAGGAGCATGCATCACCGCCACTTTGCTCATAGGTGGCGGAGTTGAACGATAAAACCGCGTCTTGGTAAATCATTTGACAAATCTTTTGAGCAACTACTACCGTCACTTTGCTCATAGGCGACGGTGTTCCCTTGGTAAACTTTTCAGTGAGCCTCCTTGGGTTGAGCAACTACTCCATTACTTTGCTCAAAGGTAATGGAGGTCCCTTAGTAAACCTTTCGGTAAACTTCCTTGGGTTGAGCAACTGCTATCACCACTTTGCTCATAGGTGACGACGTTTTGAACGATAAAACCTAATTCGACAAATCGCTCTGTGAAGTCTTTTGTTTTGAACGATAAAACCTATCTCAGCAAATTGTCCATTGAAATCTTTTGTTTTGAATGATAAAACCTATCTCGGTAAACCGTCCAATGAAATCTCTTGTTTTGAAAGATAAAACCTATCTTGACAAACCATTTGATAGCAACTGGTGCTCAATCAATAGATCTATAGGATCGGGTGTCAATGGGAGATCGAAGATCTGATGGTAACGGGCGATCAATAGATCAGATGATAGCGGATAATCACAAAGTCAAATGGCAATAGGCGATCCAGGGATCGGATGACAACAGGTGATCAACAGATCAAATGGCAACAGGAGATCCGAGGATTAGATGACAACAGACGATTAAAAAGTCAAATAGCAATTGGTTATTCAAAGATCAAATGACAACAGACGATCAAAAAGTCATATGGAAATGGGAGATACCGGGATCAGATGACGATGGGTGGTCAATAGGTCAAATGGCAATGGGCGATCCAAGGATCAGATGACAACGGACGATCTAAAAGTCAAATGGTAACGGGCAATCCAAGGATCGGATGACGATGGGTAATCAACAGATCAAATGGCAATGGGCGATCCAAGGATCGGATGACAACAGACGATCAAAAAGTCAAATGGCAGCGGCCGATCCGGAGATTGGATGACGATGGGTGATCAACAGATCAAATGGCAATGGGCGATCCAAGGATCAGATGACAATGGGTGATCAACAGATCAAAAAGGGGTAATGGTTTTAAGCGACGCTCCGTTGGATTCTGATTACGAACGACGCTTGATAGGAAATCTGACTTTGAGCAACGCTCGACAAGGATTTTTGGTTTTGAGCAACGCTCGACAAAGTTTTGAGTTTAAGCATCGCTTGATCGGAAATCTGATTTTGAGCAACGCTTGTTTGGAATTTTTTGGATTTGAGCAACGCTCTGCAAAGTTTTGAGCATCGCTCAATAAAGTTTTCAGCATCGCTCGATCAAAAACCTATTTTTGAGCACCGCTTGATTGGAATTTTTGGATTTGAGCGACGCTCAGCAAAGTTTTGATTTTAAGCAACGCTCAGCAAAGTTTTGATTTTGAGCAATGCTCGATCGAAAATCTGATTTTGAGCAATGCTTGATTGGAATTTTTGGATTTGAGCGACGCTCAGTAAAGTTTTATTTTTGAGTAACGCTCGATTGGAATTTTTGGATTTGAACAATGCTCAGTAAAGTTTTGAGCATCGCTTGATCGAAAATCTGATTTTGAGCAACGCTCGATTGGAATTTTTGGATTTAAGCGACGCTCAACAAAGTTTTGATTTTGAGCAACGCTCAGCAAAGTTTTGATTTTGAGCAACGCTCGATCGAAAATCTGATTTTGAGCAATGCTTGATTGGGATTTTTGGATTTGAGCGACGCTCAGCAAAGTTTTGATTTTGAGCAATGCTCGATTG
Source organism: Telopea speciosissima (assembly GCF_018873765.1). Lineage (NCBI taxonomy): Eukaryota > Viridiplantae > Streptophyta > Magnoliopsida > Proteales > Proteaceae > Telopea > Telopea speciosissima. The sequence goes on from NC_057920.1 coordinate 44,326,446, forward strand.
GAATTTTTGGATTTGAACAATGCTTAGTAAAGTTTTGAGCATCGCTTGATCGGAAATCTGATTTTGGGCAACGCTTGATTGGAATTTTTGGATTTGAGCGACGCTCAACAAAGTTTTAATTTTGAGCAATGCTCAGCAAATTTTTGATTTTGAGCAATGCTCGACTAGGAAAGCATTGTGACTGAACTTCTCTTGAAAATGTACGATAAGACGGCATCGTGACTGAGTTTTGTACGATGAGGTGGCATCACGATCAAATTTTTAGGAAATGTACGATGAGATGGCATCACGATCAATTTGAAAATGTACGATGAGATGGCATCGTGATCGACTTTTTAAAAAATGCGCGATGGTATCGCGACTAATATTAAAAATTTTCGATGAGATGGCATCACAACCAGTTTGGAAAAACATGCGATGAGATGGCATTGCAACCAGTTATTTGAAAACTTGTATGATGAGATGGCATCTCGACCATTTGGAAAAACATGCGATGAGACGGCATCGCCACCAGTTTTGAAAAGCGTGTGATGAGATGGCATCATGACCAGTTTAGAAAAACATGCGATGAGATGGCATCGTGACCGGTTTTGAAAAGTGTATGGTGAGGTGGCATCGTAACCCCTAAAAAAAAGGTTTTTTTTTGGCGGCTCTGCCATGTGGGGCTGCCGGTTCTGTGCGGCACTGCCGTGCAGGGCCACAGTCGAGGCCACGATGCTACCACGTGGGGACGTAGTCGAGGCCGCGGCACTATCGCGCGGCATCGCCAGGAGTGAGCCCATGGTCTCGGGGTGCCGCCAGCGTCCTTTTTCTATAAATAGGAGGGGTAGTCCTCATTTCCCCCTTTTCCCTCTCCTTGGCTTGGGTTTTCCATTAGAGGTCTGTCCTCTCTCCTCTTTCTCTCTCTTCTTTGTGTTTTTCTTACTTTCTTCTTAGTTTGGCCTTCTACCATGTCTTCATCAAAGCGGGTTAGGCCATCTTCTTCTTCTTCTGAGGTGATCGACGACTTAAAGGCGGAGTGTGTGAATTCACCTAGAGGGGGGGTGAATAGGTGAAAGTAGTGGAATATAAAAAATGTTATCAATGAAATACAACTAAAATGTAAAGATAGCACAAGGATTTATAGTGGTTTGGCCAAAACTTGCCGACGTCCACTCCTCTCACCTTAGAGAGAATTCCACTAAAAAAAATCTTGAGAATGAGTAAGAGAACTCGTACAAATCTTGATTGAGAGCAAGAGAACTCAACACTAATAACTACTCTTGATTTCGAGTAAGAGGACTCAACCAATCTTGATTCCAAGCAAGAAGACTCAATTAACACATATAATGAAAATTTACTAATCAAGAAAAGGATTATCTCAACCTTAGTAAGTGTGTCCACCCTTGGAGCTTGAAGCTAAGTGAGGTAGAGGAGCTTGATTGTGTGAGCTTTATGACAACTTGATGCTTACAATTAATGAATGGCTCACTTGATGCTATTGCAGTGAATCTTGTGATGAAGGCTCTTAATTTTGATTAGTAGTAGTGAATAGAGCTTTAAACAAGAGTCTATTTATAGGCTAGGTAGCTCTAATAATTATAGAAACTGTCTTAAGATCGGCTTGAATTAGACAATAATAATCTAGTATACCGATTCATAATCCGGTATGCCGGTTCACCAAGTTTTCTTATATGATCTAAGGTATAACGGTCAAATTCCAACAATCATATCTGATCCGGTATGCTGGATCATAATCCGGTATGCCGATTCAGGGTAAAACATAGCCAGCCTTGATCCAGTATGCTGGATCACTATCCAGCATGCGCTAGAAAGCTACTGTAGGCTATTTCCTGAGATCAACATTGAACCAATATGTCGTTTAAGGATCTGGTATGCCAGATTAGTTGATATCTGCTAAAATAAACTAAGTCCTTTAATGGGTTACCTTGGGGGGTTTCCAAATTAAATTGGTCACATGAATTGGGGTTGTTTTAATCTCCTAAAGTCATTCTATATGAATGTATGTGCGTGTGTATGCATTACATTAATTTTAACTTTAACAAAAGATTTTACAAAGTAATACAACTTGAAATCAAAGTAAAATCTTCTATCGGACTTGGTCTTTATCTTCAAAGCTTAATTCTTCATTTCACTTGAATTGAGTGCGTGCTCCAATTGAGTGCTTGCTCTTGAATTGAATGCATGCTCCCCCTCACTTGGTGCTATGCTCTTATCTAAACAACTTAAACAAGAGTTAGTCCAAAAGTGATTTTATTTATTATCATCAAAACCTCTATATCATCATAAATGATGACTTGGAGTTTATGTATGAGATCTTTTCCTCAACAATCTCCCCCTTTTTTATGATGACAAATAATCCAACAAAAGTAATAATGAAGCAACTTTAAATTTGAAGCAATATATAGAAATTCAAAAGAAATTGCACATATCATTGATGTCAAAGAAAGTTGCACAAATATTCATAAAACTTGAAACTTGAAATGAGTAAATTACAATATTCTAAGTTTTAAAACATTCCATTACAATCATTTTATTCCATTTCCATAGCCATATATTTCTCCCCCTTTGTCATTATCAAAAAGTTGGTAGAGAGAATTCAAGGATTTGGGTCAAAGGGTGGAATAGGAGGGATGGAGCTTGATTCACCGGAGAAGGGTGCTCGAAATGGTGGTCGCTACCCTTGAGGAGTAAAGCCTTGAGGGATGGCTTGTGGTGTAGCTCCCGATGTATCAAAAGTGAGATGACCAAGATTGAAAGATAAATTGTGGATTGCATTGAGGATTCCAACTTGGCAAGAATTAATGGAGTCAAAGCCGGATTTAACTTCTTGGTGAAGAGAGGTCACATCTTCTTGAATTCTTTGTTGTCCGAATTCAAGTTCCATGATCCGAGTGTTGGCTTCGTCCACGTATTCATCAATACTTGAAACCTATTATTGTAGATTTGCCGGTATTCCTTCTTGTGCTTGATGAGGAGGGGGCACATCATCATTCAAGTTTTCTTATTCTTCAACAAAGACATTGGAAGGAGGAGGGAAGTCTATGGTGTGGAAGCTATTTCGGGTGATATATTGAAAAGACAAAGTAGATGTCTCTTCACGATCAAGGTCAATATCAAAAGCCCGAAAAAGGCGAGTGAGAAGACGGCCATAGGGAAGATTTGTGTGCTTGCGAGGGTGAGCACACGATTCCATGCACCTCACAATGAAGTATGGAAGGCAAGTAGGGTGTTTCTGTAAACAAAAAAGGTGAGATAGGCTTGGGGTGTTAGACACTTACTTCTATCTCCTCCCCTAGGGATGAAATTGTGTTAGATGATGTATGAGATAACATGAGGGATTAGCTTGAGTCTTCCGGTGAGAACGGTTGCCGCATTTGGATCAAATTGCTTGAGGATAGAAGAATAGACTTCTTCATGGTTGATAAGGTCTCCAAAGTTGGGGTTCTTCGGAGTCCAAAAGATACAAGGTCCATCACTTGAAATTTGAAGGAGATGGGCAAAGTCATTAACAGAGAGGTCTATTTGAACACTTTTCACATAAGAGTGGAGTGTCAATCCTCGTTCTGATCCGCTAAAATAGAGATTAGCATAGAAGTAATTTACCAAGTTTGGACAGCACGGCTTTGACATATCAAGAAGAGGTTCCCATCCAATGTCCTTAAATCTTTCTTCAAGGCGAATGCTATTGAATGAGAAAATGTCAACTTCACATCCTTCTTCAATCTTCCGGACAAGGTAGAGAGGCCAATTCTCACGACATTTAAGTGAGCGAAAGAGTCAATCTTCACCTTCTGAATAAGGTTGCCTTGAGGAGCCACCTCTAATGGAAACCGATCTTCCTCCCATTCTTCCTCTTTTAGGTGGTTTTTGTCTTTCAACCATAGCCTCCTTGCCTCTTCGACTCATAGTGAAAGAGAGAGTTAAGAAAGAGAGATGAAAGGAAAGAGAGAGAAATAACTAAATAACTTTTACAATTGTATTTTGAGTTGAGAGTGAAAGTAGAGTGAAGAATGATGTAGAAAATGACAAAAAGAGGGGTTTATATAGGCTTAATTATGTGTTCAAACAGCTAGAAAACGGTCAAAAAGACCAATCCGGTATACCGTTTGGTGATCCAGTATACCGTTTCTATTCCAATGGTCAATAAACAGCTATATTTACTTAATCGGTATACCATTTCAACAGAAACAGCAGGAAATTCAATTTAACACAGAAAATTCACTTACTCAAAAGGGTCACACAAACCCAAGTCTCTTCTAAGTGTACAGAACCTTTCTTCACTTAAGGGGTTTGTGAAGATATCCGTGAATTGTTTCTCGGTCTCAATAAAGTCAAGTCGAATTTCACCTCTGTGAGCTGCATCACGTAGGAAGTGATGACGAATATCAATGTGCTTAGTTCTTGAGTGTAAAATCAGGTTCTTGCTTAGGTTATTGCACTTATGTTATCACACTAGATAGAGGAAGTGTCAAACTTAACTCCATAATCTTGGAGAGTTTGCCTCATCCAATAACACTTGTGCACAACACTGTCAGGCTGCAATGTATTTGGCCTCGGTGGTAGATAAAGCAACAGAATTTTGCTTCTTACTAAACCACGAAACCAAACATGATCCTAGAAAGTGACAAGATCCACTTATACTCTTCCGATCAATATGACACCCGGCAAAGTTGGCGTTGGAGAAGCTTATAAGGTCAAAGTCATTGTCCATAGGGTACCAGAGGCCAATGCTTAGAGTTCCTTTTAAGTACTTAAAGATTCTCTTTACAGTACTCAAATGGGATTGCATAGGTTGGGCTTGAAACCTAGCACAAGCATAGACACTAAACATTATGTTTGGTCTACTAGCTGTTAAGTATAATAAACTACCTATCATGCCTCTATATTTTCTAGGGTCAACAGGAGTTCCATCTTCATCTTTGTACAAGGTTACAGATGTACTCATTGGAGTACTAGAAGATTTTTATCCATTAATGTCAAACTTCTTCAAGAGTTCCTTAAGGTATTTAGTTCGATTGATGAAAATCCCATTAGAAGTTTGTTCTATTTGAAGTCCTAGAAAGAAGTTTAATTCTCCCATTAGACTCATTTCAAACTCACTACTCATGGTTTTACTAAATTCATGACAAAGAGATTCATTAGTTGAACCAAAAATAATATCATCAACATAAATTTGAACAATAATTAAAGGGAAAATATCACGTACCTCCCCTGAGGTATGACTTATGTACACTTTCACCCGTGAGGTTTGGGAAATTCCACGTACTTCCCCTGCTTTCCAAACTAAGTAACATAAAGGCCCACTCCGTTAACTGAGGGCATTAAACGTTAAAGTTCTATTTTGACTGACCAAAATGCCCTTATTAAACGTTAAAGTTTCATCCCTTATTTCTTTATTACTTCCTCTGTTGAGCTCCATTCTTCACAACAGACCAAAATTCGCCGCTGCTACACCACCTAGGGCACCACCATTGATGGTGAGCTTCTTGCCACTGACCTTAAACAACATACTCTTTTTGCCGCTGCTACTACACCTTCGAGGAAAGCCTAGATTCAACCTGGATTTGTGCCCTTTGAAGGAATCGCGTTAGTCACCTGCAACTCATTCCTCTGTTTGGAACCTGCAACCTCAGTCGGTTTGGCACCTCCAACTCATCCCTACTTCAACTCATCCCTACTTGCAATCTCACTAGGTTTGGCACCTCCAACTCATACCCACCTACAACTCCCAATTTTTGTTTGGTAACTGCAACTCATAAAATCTCAATTTGGTTGCAGCAACTCCTTCCAACTTCGGTTTGGCACCTGCAAATTGAAAGGATTTTGGCTGTAAGTATTTCAACCAATTTGTGATATTTCACTTGAACTGAAATAGGGTTTGTGGAGATCCATATTAGCTATGAATAAACATCTCTGATTAATGCCTTATAGTGTTAGGAAAAGGGTTGTGGTTCTTTTAAACCATCATTCTAAATTAAATGAACAAATACAGTCATGAGTTAAGTTGCTTATTAATCCCTTGCATTATTATTGATATGAGTACTTGACCAATTAGCTAGCTAGAGAGAATCCAAACAACTTGCCCCAAGATGACAAACCCATCTTGTACATTTGTAAGCAATGTTCAGTTCTAGAAAAAAAGCCCCTAATATTCTGGAAAAGGTAAACTATTTTATTATGGCCCCCATTGATGTTCATTTGCTTTATACCCCTGCTCCCAAAACTTGCAGAAAATATTTAGTGCTTCTTGTGTACAGCAATTTGAGTTATACCCAATGATCAATTCAAGGTACTTGAAGTTTGAAATTGGTATTTTTTTGCAGGTAAGATGTCTTCTACCAGTGTGAATGAGAGCAATTCAAGGTACTTGAGGTTTGAAAACAAGCAGTGTTTTTGCTACGAAAAAGAGCTACTGTGAGGATCTCAAACTCGACAGACAACCCGAATAGGCTTTATTACAACTGTGCAGAAAAAAACAAGGGTGGCTGCAACTTCTTCCAATGGTATACTAACATGGATGAACCAAGAGTGACCAACACCAGTGATGCACCAAATATTGTGGCTGAAAATAGTCTAGAAGACAATCAGAGGAGGGAACAATAGAGGAAGGAAGAGTTACGTAGTCTGAAGACTAGAGTGAAGGCCCTGGAAAAATCAAATGCTGAAATGAAAACAATATGTCTAATAATGGTTGCTTTGTTTGTCTTCAATTTGGTTGTAATTGTTGTGAAGAAGTGATGTATGTTTGGGAAGGGGAGTGGACAATTTTATGTTAAAACTTTATGGTGAAGTAGAATGGAATGTGAAGCTTGCGCACTATGCTTCCAAAGCTATGATGGAAAAAGATTTTGGCCCCATTGTACTGGAAGATCAATGTTTGGCTGATTACATTTCTATTTTTTTTTTTTGGTTAATTTCCATAAATTTAGGAAAAAAAAAACCAAAGGTGGCAATGTGGCATTAGTGTGATCCTTCAATGTATTCCAGACAAAAAGGTATAGACACACATTCACTACCAAAGGTTGAAGGCTTCAGTTGATGCTCCATAACTATTAAAGCCTTCTATGAATGTGTTTCTAGTGGCTGAGACTTATTTTTAGTGGTTTAGGTTGATGTTCCATTACTATTAAACCCCAATTCCAAAGCTGATATTCCATTTAAATAGTAAAATCTACAGCAAACCTCTCTTTTGCTCCATTATAAATTTTGGAGACTTATTCAATCTCTTTTTATGTCACTTATGTGTTTGTCTATAAATGTTTACTTGAAATAACAAGGAACAAGGAAGAAATAAGTTATGGCGATTTTAAGTACATTTAGTTCTTATATGGCCATGGTGGTGGTACAATTCGGTTATGGTGGATCCAACATCCTCATGAAGGTTGCCATCAACAAGGGACTCAGTCAATTTGTCTTTATAGTCTACAGACACCTAATTGTCATGATGATCTTGTTGGGCCCTTTAGCCTATTTCCTTGAGAGGTAATTAATTAAGCTCTTTTCCATCATCATTCAATTCTCGCACTCTTCCTTCCTTTCTCTTACAAGCGCCAAAATTGCATGAAACAACGCCCTTCTCTTTCACTTCCCTTGATGATCAAGATTCTCAAACACTTACATCCACAACCAAATTGTTTAAAACAAAAAATTAGACTAATGTTTTCTAACACACAAATCACCAACTCAGTTCCTAAATTCCTTCATAATAACTCCAGACATCAGTACATGATCAGCAATGAAGCATTAAACATCCATCTTCATTGTTTGAACTCAGCAACTTTGCAAATCACCAACTCAGCAATGAAGCAAATGAAACCAGCAACTCTGCAGATCAGCAACTTAACTCAGCTTCTGAAGATGGCAATCTTAGCAAATCACTTCCATCTCTGTACAAGGAAGTAATACTTCAAATTAACATCACAGTCTTTGCTGTTAGACTTGAAACAATTCATTATTGAAACAATTAAAAGTCATACCTGTACCTTTCCAGGAAAGTAACCACCTTGGTTATGGCTTTGTTTGGCCATCTCTCTTTGCCTTCAGTTTAGAAGCCTTGACTTCCATTCTTTTCTGAACCTTATCTTGTTCAGTCGTAAGTGCAGATGTAGAAGATTGTTGAGATGATCTGGTTACCCTCTGAGAGGGTGTAGTATCAGCATGTATATCAGTACTTGCTTTCCTCTACAATTGCATCAACAAAACAAATAATCAAAAGAATACCTTAACTTTAAATAAACAGACTTAAATTGAAATAGAATTTGGTTAGTAAGTCTGGGTATCTTGACACCAATAGTTTTTGAAGTAGATGGTCTCTTGCCTTTTACTGGTCCTCCTTTGCACGTCCTCTTATTATGATTAAAGGAATGACATTTACTACATCTAACAGTGGTGGACCTCTTCCTTATATCTTCTTTATGGGCTTCATCAGGTTCCCTCCTCCTTGATCTATTTGGTCTGCCAATTGACCTCTTCAGTGGTGGAGGAAGTAGATTAGTCTCTTCCAAAGTATTAGGATCAGATAATGGATCAATTACTCCCCCATTAGCCAAGAGATATGTCTTTGTTGTGTAATATGCATGACAATAGTGCCAGACTGGAACCCTGCTAAATTGAGTGCATGCACCTACATGTCTACATGGTAACCCAGTTGCCATATAGATCCCACATTCACATGTTAGATTTCCTAGGTCAACCACATACTTATGAGAGCCATCTTGTACCTCATACTTGTCTCCTCTAGCAACTGATGGTCTGCAAAACCTCACATTCTTTTGTAAACTTTCAAGCTTAGAGGAACTCCTAGGAGTCAGGACATCAGGAAAGTTGCAGCCATTCACCAACCTTTTATGTAGCCTGCACATCAACTTCAGCCTAATTTGGTCAATCATTGTAAGGATTGGTTTGCTCGTATGGGTGCAATCCACTGGTTGAATGACTCAGTCATATTGTTGGTTATGTGATCACTTTTGGCTCTGTGATCAAATGCATGTCTTGCCCACATCTGAACTGGAGTCTTCATCAACCAATCATAAGCTTCTTTCTTTTCTTCTTTCATCCCATTCATAGCTTTCTGAAAGTCATACACATTGTATGCTTTGATGGCAGCCCAGAAATAACCCTTCAATGTTGGCCCACCTCCAAATTGCTTCTTGAAGTTATTGTATAAATGTCTACTGCAGTGTCTATGGTTTGCTTCAGGGTAGATGATTGATATTGCTTCAATAAGACCCTACAAACCAGAATAATACACAACATATTACAAACCAATTGTAATTGGAATAACAAACAATCTTAAACATTTGTGACCTAATGAAATAAATTGGAATCATACCTTTTGTTTGTTTGTCATAAATGTGATTGGTATATCAGGGGCTATGACTGTATGTCTATTCCTCTCTAGGGTCTCTCTTAAGTGATAGAGGAAGAATATCCAACTGTCCTTGTCTTCAGATTGAACAACACCATATGCAACAGGAAATATGCCATTATTTCCATCAACTGAAACAGCAGCCACTAACACTCCACCAAATGCCCCCTTCAAATGGCAACCATCAAGGCCTAAGAATGGCCTACAACCCTTCAAAAAGCCTTGTTTACAAGCATCAAAACATATAAACAAGCGCTTGAACTATGGAAGTACTACAGGTACTCCACCAATCTCATGTCCAGATTTGCATCCATTCTGGTATTGGATCACATAAGCATTTTCCTTGTTCTTTTCCCGGACCATCTCCCCATATTTTTCCACCTTCGTATAGGACTTTACATGACTTCCTTCAATTTCTTCCCTTGCTCTCCACTTAGCCCTGTATAGTCTCATTCTATTAGACTCCACATTGTATTTTTCTTTCAAAAAGTGTTCCATGACCTGGTTACTCATGTCTGGGTCTACCCTCAGGTTGGGAGCAAGTTTCTTAGCTATCCATACCGAATTTACATGCTTGTTGGTCCCAAATCTCTTGCAAGTGTGCTTATCAATAAGTGTTTTGATCACATATGTGATCCCATCCCTAGCTAGAGGTGATGCATGGATCCTCCATGTACATCCTTTTCCCTCACAGATTGCAGTAACCCTGGATTTCTCATTTTTTTGTCTCAATGCATGGAAGCCCTCTTGCACTTCATAATCAACTAGTACCTCCCTAAAATGTGTCACATTCTTAAATTCTTGACCAACTTCTAATCTGATCTTTTTGTCCACATCCTCATCACTTCCATTATCTCTTCCTTCAGATTGACATTCTGAAATATCATCATCTTCATCAATATTGTCCTCTATTCCTTCATCCTTTTCCACATCATCATCACTTCCTTCATCTCCACTGTCATCTGTACTCTCAGATATATCATCTGATTCTCCAACCTCCCAATCTTCATCTGTTGAGTCACTCATCTCTTGAACTTCAGTACTATCCTTGACAGACATCTTGCTAGGTGAAGCATTATTTTCCTCAATACTGGTAGAACCAATGGTAGAAGCTTTAATAAATCCACCACCCATGCCTACACATCTACTAGACATGTCAACCTTTTCAAATGACATATGTTGTTCCATCATACTTGCTATGCTCTTGTTGTAAAATTTAACCCCATCAGGAGAACCATTCCTTGGCCCAAGCACAACAGTGTGAGTAAAATCAGCCTTCACAGTAGTATTTCCCGCATTTACATAAGAGGTACTAGTATCTCTCTTTCCAGATGTATTGACACTATCGCTCCTTAAAATTGGTGTACTAGCACTAGCAGCTTCCCTACTTAAGTTGGGTGTATGTAGAGTAGCACCACCCCTCTGTACACTTGCTTTTCGTCTCCTATTGGCACCAAGCCTACTTATGTTTTTCTCTTCATCAACAGGAGAAACTAGTGGCTCTCCAGCTTCTGGTCTATCAACTACAACATCACCACCAATCACTGAAAGTGAGTGTCCATTTATGTTAATACTTGCAGTTTGCTCACTAACTACCACATCGTACACATATAGGTTGAGGTCATCCAATTCCTTGGCAGCCATTTCAAACATCCTCATCACATCCCTGTCAGTCTCTATGGTTACTTCTTTCTTATCAGCTGTTATATATTTCACAGAAAAAGTCACTGATCTATCTTTGGGTATATAACTTAGTACTGTGTTATATATGTCACCAATCATCTCAAGATAGCCAAATCTGTCCACATCTACCACTCGAGACTGAGCATTGACATAGTGATACACTATTTTGCACATTGTTCTGTCCATTCTTCACAATTATGCCTGTCAACATAAACACAACCAATGGTACAAATACAGTATATAAAATACATCATTACACATATATATATGGTTACTAAACAAATCCAATAGATAGTATATATAATGTTATAACACTATAAAATCCAATGGAAATTATACAACTGCCTATATAATAAATAGAATTCCAAGATGAGAGCCAAGACATAAAAAATTTTGGATGTGAAATATATAACAGAGATGGTTTCACCTTATAGAGACGGTTTCAAAAATTTTGGGTGTGAAATATATAACAGAGATGGTTTCACCCAATCAATTTTTGGGGTTTTACCTTACAAATAAGACTTCTGGTGCAAAGATGGTTTCATGAAGATGAAATGCAGGTTGTGATGAGGATTTACTGCAACTGAATCCTGTACAAGACATCAAAAATTTTGGGTTTAGGGTTTATTCGATATAAAGTTACAGAAGTAAACTAACAAAACTGAAATTAATGGATGGGGTTTTACCTAGAAAAGTTCTATTATGGTGCTGCTATGTTTTTGGTCGAAGATTTCCAGGTTGTGATGAAGACCTATGCTGCTAAATCATCACTCCTCCAGTGATGGGTAGCTTCCAAAGAGCAAATATCTAGATTATGGCTTCCAGTGCAAAAATGGCGCGACGATGCGATATTTGGAGGTCTTCTTGAGAAGTGGAAGAGAAATGGAAGAAGTTCTTGCTGTAGTTGAAGACCAATCGCAGATGTTCTTAAGGATTTGCAAGTGTGCTTGAGCAGTTGCAGGTGCTCGTTCAAGCGGTAGGGGTTTGAGTCGAGAAATGGAAGAGGGAAGCCTTTTCTTTACCCCAACCCTTATAAGGGTATATTGTTCATAAGAAGATCTAAAAATGCCTACCGTTCGCAACTAACACGAATAGTTAATGGAGTGGGCCTTTATGTTACTTAGTTTGGAAAGCAGGGGAGGTACGTGGAATTTCCCAAACCTCACGGGTAAAAGTGTACATAAGTCATACCTCAGGGGAGGTACGTGATATTTTCCCATAATTAAATCATCTTTCTTATGCTTAACAAACAAAGTAGTATCAATCTTACCATTGAAAAGCCATTATCACAAGAAACTTACTTAACCTGTCATACCAAGCTCTTGGGGCTTGTTTCAAGCCATACAAGGCCTTCATGAGTTTGTAGACATGGTTAGGGTACTTTGAGTCTTCAAATTCAGGGGGTTGGATAACATGTATTTTTTCATTAATGAAACCATTTAAAAATGCATTTTTCACATCCATTTGATGTAACTTGAAATTCTTATGACATGCAAATGTAAGTAACATTCTAATAGATTCAAGTCTAGCTACAAGTGCATATGTTTCATCAAAGTCAATGACTTCTTGTTGGTTGTAGCCTTGAGCAACCAATCTGGCTTTGTTTCTAGTTATGTTTTCATCTTCATCAAGTTTGTTTCTAAACACTCATCTAGTTCCAATAATTTTGGTATTTGTGGGTTTTGACACTAAGTCTCAAACTTGATTTCTTTCAAACTGATTAAGCTCTTTTTGCATAGCAATTATCCAATTACTAGCCAAAATTACTTCATTTATATTCTTGGGTTCAATGGTAGAGATGAAGGCTACATTAGAACAAATATTTTAAACTTTACTTCCAGTTTATATGTCTTTCTCTAGGTTTCCAATCACATGGTCAAGAGGGTGATCTGTAACAGTCCTTATCTCCTTTGGAACTTGATGTACATGATCATTAGGTTCTACTAAAGAAACATTTTCAACTCTTTTCCTAATTTCAAGTACTTCATCTTCATCTTCTTCTTCTAAGTCTTTATATTTATCCTTGACCATAGATTCATCAAATTTTACATTCATAGACTCTTCCCCAACTAGTGTTCTTTTATTAAATACTCTATAAGCTTTACTATTTGTGAAATAGCCTAGAAATATACCATCCTCGGTCTTTTCTTCAAACTTTTCTAAGTTGTCCTTTGTGTTAAGAATGAAACATGCACAACCAAAAACTTTAAAATAATCAACTTTAGGAAGTTTATTATGAAAAAGTTCATAAGGAGTTTTCACTTGATTTCTTTCAAACTGATTAAGCTCTTTTTGCATAGCAATTATCCAATTACTATCCAAAAGGACTTCCTTTATATTCTTGGGTTCAATGGTAGAGATGAAGGCTACATTAGAACAAATATTTTGAATTTTACTTCCAGTTTATATGCCTTTCTCTAGGTTTCCAATCACAAGGTCAAGAGGGTGATCTGTAATAGTCCTTATCTCCTTTGGAACTTGATGTACATGATCATTAGGTTCTACTAAAGAAACATTTTCAACTCTTTTCCTAATTTCAAGTACTTCATCTTCATCTTCTTCTTCTAAGTCTTTATATTTATCCTTGGCCATAGATTCATCAAATTTTACATTCATAGACTCTGCCCCAACTAGTGTTCTTTTATTAAATACTCTATAAGCTCTACTATTTGTGAAATAGCCTAGAAATATACCGTCATCGGTCTTTTCTTCAAACTTTCCTAAGTTGTCCTTTGTGTTAAGAATGAAACATGCACAACCAAAAACTTTAAAATAATCAACTTTAGGAAGTTTATTATGAAAAAATTCATAAGGAGTTTTCAAAAGAATAGGTCTTCTCAAAACTCGATCCAACACATAACATGCCATATGAACAACTTCGGCCCAAAAATACTTTGGCAAAGAGTACTCATTGAGCATTATCCTTGTAGTTTCTTGGATGGTTCTGTTTTTCCTTGCAACCACACCATTTGATTGTGGTGTTCTGGGAGCCGAAAAGTTATGAGTTATACCTTGTTTCTACAAAAGTCTTTAAATTCATCTATGTTATCAAATTCACTACCATGGTCACTTTTGATAGAGGTGATCAAATAACCCTTCTGATTTTGTATTCTCTTATAAAGAGATACAAATTCCTCAAATGCATCATTTTTATGCTTGAGAAAGAGGGTCCAAGTGAATATAAATTCCTCAAATGCATCATTTTTATGTTTGAGAAAGAGGGTCTAAGTGAATCTAGAGTAGTCATCTACTATAACAAAGGTGTATTTCTTTCTCCTAGGCTTGTGGTTTGGATAGGTCCAAATAAGTCAAGGTGGAGTAGTTGTAAAGGTCTAGAAGTAGCAATAGAGTTTATGGTCTTGTGAGAAACTTTTGTAAGTTTACTTCTTTGACATGCTTCACAAGTGTGTTGCTTATCAAAGTTCAATTTTGGAAGATTTCTCACCAAATTCTTTGAGGATAGGGATCTAATTATTTTAGTATTTATATGTCCCAATTTCCTATGCCATAAGACAGAATCATCAAATTTTGAAATAAGGCATGCATCATGTAAGTTTACACTAAATATACAAGTATAAACATTATTTTTTTTACATCCTTCAAGAATCACATTATCATCAGAATCTTTAATTATACATTTAGAGGCATTAAAATTCACAAAATATTCATTGTTGCATAATTGACTTACACTAAGTAGATTGTACTTTAGGTTATCAACTAAGCTAACATTACAGATTACTGTACCTCCAAATTTGATTGATCCATTTCTAATGATTCTTTCTTTGTTGTTGTCTCCAAAGGATACCCATCCTCCTTTTTGCTTCTTTAGCTCAGAAAATAGCTTTGGATTGGATGTCAAGTGCTTCGAGTAGCCACTATCGATGTACCATTTCATGTTGCTCTTATACACTTACAAAACAATAACACTTAATAAAATTTTGGTCCCCGTTGTGTGTTGGGTCCGTCATTGTTAGTATCATACATTCCTCTTGGTCTCCAAACCATTTGGTTACTATTTACCTTTAGTTGCCATACCAATTTTTGTATGATTGGAGGTTCCAAGGTCTTTGGTTTTGGGGTACTCTATATGATCCTTGGTTTTTAGGTGGTCTTTGCACCTATGGTGGAGTTCTAGTTGGTCTTTGCATCTTTGGAAGACTTCTCCTATTTTGACCATTATAAGGTCTTCTAGGATAATAAAATGCTTGATTCATATGATATCATTTCCAAATTGTATGTCCCTTTTTGTTGCAGTTATTGCATACAATAATTTAAGGGGTATTTGCATTTAGAGTCTTTCATTTGGGATTGGAGATCTTAACTTGAGGACTTTTCTTCTTGGATTAGCATTCCTCAACAGAATGTCCATTCTTCCTATAATAGTTACAATATTTATTTTTCTTTTCTTTCTTACTTGCTATTTTACTTGTACTTGGGTCTTTGGTTTGATTTGAACTCTTGTTCACATCATAGCCTAGCCCTTTCTTGTTGAAAGGTGTTTTGGATGAAGATCCAAGTAAAAGATTTTAAGGCTTTACATAACTTTTCTTTTTCTTCTTCCAAGTTGTTAACTTGAGAAGTTAAAGTTATGTTTTGGTCTTTAAGGATATTGATCTCTTTTCAGAGAATCTTTTTGGTGGTTGCTAATTCCATGCTACTTTGATAAAGGTCTTTAAATGCTTCTTCTAATTCTAAAAAGTCTTTATCCTTATGAGATGGAGATATGGGAGTTACCTTATTTTGATTTTCTTCATCTTCAAGACCCATAAGTGCAAGGTTGGCTTGCTCTTCTCCTTGAGATTCTTCATCTTCCTCTGCTTCATCGCTTGAATCAAATGAGTGTTCGGCTGTGTATGCCTTTTTGTATTTCTTCATTTTCGGACAATCTCCCTTATAGTGTCCTGTTTTTCTACACTCAAAGTAAATAATGTCTTTTGAAGATGAATCAGTATTATCTTTGAAAATATTCTTACCTTTTTGGTCCTTAGAGAATCTCCTTTTACTGAATGAGGTTTTGTCTTTGTTCTTCAGGAATTTTGAAAACTTCTTGGAGAGATAGGCAATCTCATCATCAGAAAGTTCTTCATCATCACTAATTTCGTAGCATGATCTGAAAGCCACGACCTTCTTCGTAGGTTCTTTTGGTTCATCTTCCTTGGTGTCCAGTTTGAGTTCTATTTTGTGGGTTTGGAGTGATCCCAAAAGCTCATCTAGACTCAACTTATCAATGTCTTTTAATTCTTTGATGGCCGTAGTTTTGGGTCTCTATTCCTTTAAAAGAGATGTCAAGATCTTTCTTATATTTTCTCCGTTTGAATAAATCTTACCTAAACCTTTCAACTTGTTCACAATGTTAGTGAAACGAGTAAACATAGCATAGATATTCTCATCATTCTTCATTTTAAGCAATTCATATTCATTAACAAGCATATCTATCTTGGATTGTTTAACCTCCGAGGTACCTTCATAGGTTACAACGAGTTTGTCAAACATCTCTTTAACTGAGTCACACATACAAGTTCTATTATACTCTTTTTCTCCCAAAGCACATTGAATGTAACTTATTGCTACATAGTTAAGTTGGATTTTTGCTTTATCAGTGTAGTCCATTCTTCTTTGGGTTTGTCTATGGTATTTGGTCCATTCTCAATAACTTTCTAAGCATCAATGTTATTGGCACAAACAAAATTTTTTAAGCGATGTTTTCAATAGAAAAATCCTTCACCTTCAAAGAAGGGTGGTAGGGTAATTTTGTATCTTTCAATCTTTCGATTGGCAGAGGATCCCATGGTCTTTAACCCTTAATAAGATTAAACAATCAAAGTCTTGAGCTCCCGCTCTTATACCAAATGTGAATTCACCTAGAGGGGGGTGAATAGGTGAAGGTAGTGGAATATAAAAAATATTATCAATGAAATACAACTAAAATGTAAAGATAACACAAGGATTTATAGTGGTTCGATCAAAACTTGCCTATGTCCACTCTTCTCACATTAAAGAGAATTTCACTAAAAAGAATCTTAAGAATGAGCAAGAGAACTCGTACAAATCTTGATTGAGAGCAAGAGAACTCAATATTAATAACTACTCTTGATTTCAAGTAAGAGGACTCAACCAATCCTGATTCCGAGCAAGAGGACTCAATTAACACATATAATGAAAATTTACTAAGAAAAGGATTACCTCAACCTTAGTAAGTATGTAAGCTACCTTCTACCCTTGGAGGTTGAAGCTAAGTGAGGTAGAGGAGCTTGAGTGTGTGAGCTTTGTGATGAATTGATGCTTATAATCAATGAATGACTCACCTGATGCTATTGCAATGAATCTTGTGATGAAGGATCTTAATTATGATTAGTAGTAGTGATTAGAGCTTTAAACAAGAGTCTATTTATAGGCTAGGTAGCTCTAATAATTGTAGAAACTGTCTTAAGATTAGATTGAATTAGACAGTAATAATCCGGTATACCGATTCCTAATTCGGTATGCCGGTTCGCCAAATTTCCTTATAAGATCTAAGGTATAATGGTCAAATTCCAACAGTCATATTTGATCCGGTATGCTGGATCATAATCCAGTGTGCCAGTTCAAGGTAAAACATAGCCAGCCCTGATCTGATATGCTGGATCACTATCCAACATGCGCTGGCAAGCTACTGTAGGCTATTTCTTGAGATCAACATTGATCCGGTATGCCATTTAAGGATCCGGTATGCCAAATTAGTTGATTTTTGTTGAAATAAACTAAGTCCTTTAATGGGCTACCTTGGGGGTTTCCAAATTAAATTGGTCACATGAATTGGGGTTGTTTTAATCTCCTAAAGTCATTCTATAAAATGTATGCATGTGTGTGTGAATTACATTAATTTTGACTTTAACAAAAGATTTTACAAAGTAGTACAACTTGAAATCAAAGTAAAATCTTCTATCTTGACTTGGTCTTTATCTTCAAAGCTTAATTCTTCACTTCACTTGAATTGAGTGCGTGCTTCAATTGTAACGCCCCTAAACCGGTCTAGGGGTAAGGGTCGTCACACAAATCCACAAGATCGAAATGGTTTTATATAGATGAACCAAAATTGAATCATTAGTCATAATCTCCAAATAAATCTTCAATAATACCATCATATAACATAGCGGAAGACTTAAATAGTTAAATTCAACATTCGATTAATATGAATTCGAATATTCAAAACTAAGATGTTGGTAGCACCACAATTAAAAGTAAGAATAAATCCCTATTACATCCATCCATCCAAATATTAAAATAAACCATGTATCACCCCCCAAAATCATTACAATCGTTTCCAATAAAAGAAGGTAGATGATTCCATAAATTTTTTAATCATCTCCTCCAACAACTCTAGTGCACTCATCACATAAGCATGGCTCCTGACTCTCGTTCTCTGTGTGGTTAAATAAAGGGGTAAGCTTGGGGAAAGCTTAATGAGTAATGGAAAACAGAACATAAATATTGGTAAACAAATGCATGTCCAGAAATGTACTAGAATCTCAAAACATATGTTATATAAATCTGAAAATATCACAAATTCCAGTAAAACATGTCATTAGTTCAAATGTTCAGAACACAAATTCCAATTAATAGCCTCAATAGGTTCATAAAGTGGCACTGCTAAAAATTAACCTATCACCAATATAATCAATGGGATGGGACTCAGGCTCTTGGCTCACAGAACCGGTAACAGGCTCCTATAGAGGGGAAACTACGTTCCTTAAACGTCACGCTCTTGCCTCACCCCCCGGTCCACATACCCAAACACAATAGAATTATGAGCTACGAGCTCTTGGCTCATAGAACCGGACCATGTCCTTAAACGTCACACTCTTGCCTCACTCCTATGCTCAACAATCTACCACAACACATAACCCCTTGTTGGAAAGGTTGCAGTCCAACAATATTACATTCAAATCATATCTTATAAAATGATAAGTCTTATCATGCTTTTAATAAGAAAAATCATGCATTCTTTCTATAGAAATCAAATTATATTTCAAAACATGCATAATACTTCAAAATAGACTTCAAGACAATTATGCACAAATAGTTATGTTGCTTCAAATCATGAAATTTCATAAAACAGTAAATCAAAGAAAAGAAATTTATATATAAAAATAATACATAGGTTCTGCGGGGTCTCACTCACCTTTGTAAGTTTTAAGTCAATTCTCACTGCACTTCAAATCACAAAAATAATGATCCAATATCCCCTACATGGATCCTAAGTAGCAAAATCAATAGGTTTATGTACCCTTACAAAGCTGTACCCAACTTGTAAACATGGACAACCCTCAAAATGCATTATTTCCTAGAGACTCTCAAAATTTACAGGGGACCAATTTACCCTAATACCAAAATCTCCACCAAAAATCATCTTCAAATTATCATAGTTTATATTTAAATCATTTGTTTCAATCTTAGTGCACAGATTCAGCCAGAATCTGCGCAACATATTTAAAAGATACATAAATACCATATCCCAAACCTAATTTAATCCGATTTTTTTTTATTAAACTAAACTAAATAATAATGATTCACACCAAATTTCAAGTCTAAATTCCAAGTATTAGTTTGGCTTTCATTATTCCCAAGTTCAGGTTTAAATTTTGCTAAAACAGTAGACCAATCCCAAGTTCTCATTCAGATGGGATATCAAACGAAATTGAATGGGTCTCAAATTTGAAACAATGTTCCATCTACATGTTATCCATAATCCCACCGAAATTGAGGCCCAAAATTCTCACTGATTAAGAAATACAATTCTTTTTCTAATAGCAGACAGAATCTGTCCAAAACAGTACACTGTAACAATACAACCTTAAGACTCAATCTCCTATATTCAAATGACCATGATATCAAGTATGAAAATATGACAATATATACCTTCTGAAAAATGACAAGCCCAATGAAGCCTTCTCTCCTGCTCTTACGTGAAACTCTCTCTCCCTCTCTTTTTTTTTTCTCCTTCTTTTGTTTTTTCTTCTTCTTTATTTCTTCTTCTTCAATCCTTCTTTATTTCTTCTTTACTTCTTCTTCTTTATTTCTTGGAATAGGTTTCAACTCCCTTTTAATAAATTTTAAGTTTTAATCTCCTAATTTATTTTACAGTTTATTAATTCATAAAACTTCAAGTTTCTTAATTCTCTCCCTTCCCTTAATTTATCTCAACTTCTCAAGTACACCTTGACAAAGGGAATCTCTCTTTTCCTTTCAATATTGATTTATGGTCCCTAAGTCAAATATTGTGTGGAGTCCACCAAGCTATCCAAAGCAAAACAAATAAAATTCCTTTCAATTGCTTCCCTCAAGAATTGATCCTTAGACCTCTTTAGGTCCATATAGGGTCCTATCCACTAGGTTAACCTCTCTTAAATGTTAATAAATGTATAAATAAATATATTTGGATACTAGCAACATATAACCATGCACAAAGAAGGGAAAATAAATAAATAAACAAGCATATCCTGCACTAACACTAATAAAATACTAGCAAGGTTTGACCTCTAGTGTGTATGCTAACAACCAAAATTCCACCATTCATTGGTCCATTGGTACATGTTCTGCACACAAAGTGAAAAGTCCAAATTACCCTTGTATTTTGGGCATGGGTATTATACTAATTGAGTGCATGCTCCCCCTCACTTGGTGCTACGCTCTTATCTAAACAACTTAAACAAGAGTTAGTCTAAAAGTGATTTTATTTTTTATCATTAAAACCTCTATATCATTATGAAGGATGACTTGGAGTTTATGTATGAGGTCTTTTCCTCAATAGAGTGGTACCCCGATAGTACTCTGGTGGACAATGCGTTCCACAAATGTTGCACCATCTGGGGTCAGGCTCTCAAGAAGGAATGTGGTGCTTGCCTTCTCTTCTTTTTCATGCAACACATGTTTTATTCAATATTTCATTCCTGCCCATTATCCTGTAGGAGCTTTACTCCCCTTGTTATAAGAAGTATTGTCGTACCAATGACGTCTTGTCATGGTACCAGGGACTCCATCCTGCTGTGAGGGAGAGGGTGGACCTGACAGGCCTACGTCGCACTACTCAAGTAGTTTCACCCAAGCTTGATACTCCTGCAGTTCATGCTCTTGCAGACCGTTGGTGGCCGTCGACCCACACGTTCCATCTACCTACTGGGGATGTAACCATCACCCCCTTAGACTTCTTTATGATTACGGGGATTCCCTTCTCTAGGAGACCTGTTTCTTTGACTCCTTCCATTTAGACGAAATCCCTTGAGGAGATTGGTGATCTCCTGGGTTTCAAAGTGACTTCCCGCGTCGTTATCTTGTCCACCTTGAAGAAAGAGTGAGACAACCGGGTGATTGATGATAGCTCCCCTGAGGAGTTATTTGATCAGGCTGCTAGGAGTTTTCTCCTCTATCTTGTCTCCAATGTCCTTTTCTGTGATGGACAAGACCGCATAGACACTCTTCTTGTTTGTTTCTTTAAAGATTTTGAGGAGGCAGCGTCCTTCGACTGGGGCGGGTTTGCTTACGCCCATTTCTTGAATATGTTAGATTGGCTTGCTTTTGGCGCACTTGACTGGATTGGTTGTGCCTACGTTCTTTGGGTATGCTTCGCTCCCTGGCCCTTTTTTTAGCCTTCAATCTTTGTTTGGTTCTTAATATTGCTCTCTTATCTTTTTGGCAAGTATGGTGTTATGAGGTGCTGGGGATTCCTGCCCCTTGTCCCGCTGATGGAGCGGCTCCTTACATCCCTCGAGCGACCCATTGGGGGAATGTCGGGTGTTCTTTTATCGATGAGCTACAAATATGCCTTCAGCTCAATGATTTGGCAGTCAACCGGGTAATCATCAAGAAACTTCTTTAAGCCTTTTTGTTCTTTCTGAATTGATTCCCCTTCGCTTGTTTAACTGAATTGATTCTGTTGGCAGATCCGCTGGCAACCTTACACCAAGGAGCAAATTGATGATCCTGATGACCAAGAGGAGTATCGATATGTCTCTGGACTTGTCCAGAAGTAGACAGCCTTTGAGGGTCCTTCCAGAGTTGAGCTCTATCTTGGGGAGAGGGTACCCTCCAATGGCATTTTGCTCAGATGGTGCCTTGACCTCCTCCTACTCATATGCATGCTCCTCTCTTATCTCTTGATATCGAGGTCTTGAGGGTTGGGATCTCAGCTTCGGAGCTGATCTTGGTAGATCAGAATTACCAGGAGTTCCTTTATCGGGAGACAGTCTACATTCACTTGACCCGGGAGGGTCCTATGGTATTTTCTTGAATCTTATCTCCCTTTGTGACATTTTCTATTTTTTGACAATCTTTTCTCTTCTTTTCTTTCTTCCTTTTTGCAGTACCCAGGCCGCTGCCTGATTCCTAGCGAGTACGGATTGCCTCCTTCACGTGGCTGCAGTGTGACCTCTCGCCCTTCCCATGCTACTGGTGCCAGCTTGCCTATCACGCAGATGGGTGACCTCATCCCAGGGTACAGGGAATGGACTATCCCTTCCCGATTTTATATCAGTCTCCAGACCGTCCTTCCTGCCTGTCGGGTTATCGATCACGATTTGGGACTCCCGATTCCCTTTGCTGGGGTATGTTACCTCTTCTTTTTCTCTTTCATTTTATGATTACTCCCTTGGTCTCGACGCTGACCTATGCTTGGTATCATCACAACAGATCAGTGTTGAAAGATACGCTGACATGCGCCGGATGTAGGGGGCGTGGACGCCAAGTTCTAGGAGCAGATGCGTGACATCCAGGGGTTGGTGAATACTTCCTCTTCTGTGTCTTTTGACGTTTCCTTCCCTTTCTTTGGAATCTTTTCCCTTTTTTTTTTTAAGTAATCTCATTCCTTTTAGAGCGGTCAGCTCAATGAGATGAGGGAATCTCGGGACCACTTCAAGAATCGTTGTCAGCAGTATTCTGAGAAGAACAGGCACCTTCGGAGGCAGCTAGCGTGTGTAAGACTCTTTCCATTGCCATCCGCGGTATGGGGTGATGATGGTGGTGGTTATGAGTTCATCTCGGAGGCTGATAGCGAGGCTACATCCTTAGGTGGCGAGAATTAGCCTTCTCCCCCTCCCCAGTTATTAAACATACTTTTTTTGTATGGATCTTAGAATGTTGTATGGATTTTTAGAGTGTTGTTTGGATTCTTAGAGGTTGTATGGATTTTAGATGCTATACTTTATTTTCTTTACTCTGTCTTATGAACAAAATAGTTTAATTATATTAAAACAATTACTTTTTCCTTTTCAAGGCATAATCCCAAACGTCTTTCATTTAATCCCTAATTGTTACATGCATGGGAATGGTATGGCAACAAAAAAGAGAGTGATGGAAATGAGACATAGTCCAATAAGGTCACCCCACAATTACATGTTTCATCCACATTTCGTCTAGTAGATTCATGATCTTCAGCATTAGCTCTTCTGGTGGTCGAACCTTTGTCGTTGTTGCTTTCGGAGCCAAATGACATCGCATAGGTACGAGATGAGGCCAGTAGAAGGTGGTATGAGTCAAACCCATCAACAACACATGATCACAATCCTAAGTTTTGAAGACCGGGGCTTCTGTATTCCACCAATGGTAGTTCCACTGAATCTTCTCGTCCATTATTTCTTCCAAATATTTCCTCCAATCCTTGATCACACAAAACTCTATAATTTCTCTTCGGATCCGAAAATGCTTCAGGTGTAGTGTGACGTCGGGCATTGTTTTGACCAATTGTAGCCTTTTCAACAGCCACATTTACAAAATTGCAGGGGATCCTGCACAATAATCTGTGCCATATTTTTGGGAAGCACTCATGCCGTCCAGGCCTTTGAAAGTCTCAGCTAGCACTATAGGGGTGATATCACATCCTTCTAGAAGCTATTGAACAACGTCGGCTATCACAGGGAGAACACCTTTTCTCAGGGTGCGTAGCAAGTATCTCGCAATCATGCAAAATAAATATGTTTTCCTTCTGTTCTCTTGTTGAGTTTTTTTTATGGCTTTCTGCTTGGAAAAGATTCTTACCACTTTCATAATGTCAATTCTGCCATATTCCATGCCCTTCTTGACTTCCTTCTTGGTCCATCTAAAGAAATCTTGCAGAACTTCTTCATAGCTGCTGCATTGAGGGAGACAAAAAAGTCTTCCTAATGCGGTGAGAGCATGCAAGCTTGAAACTCTTCAATTGTAGGGGTTGTCTTCACACCTCCAAATCTGAAAACATGCAATTCTGGATCCCAACATTGGTATACTTACCGAAGCATGTCATAATGGATTTCCACACACGTAATCCTCTCGAGGATGGGTAGATGTACATCTTCCAAAGCGATTGGGTCTTCCAAACTCATGTCTACGATCCATTCACGTTGGGAGATGCATATTGCTTGTACCCAACCAAAGAACTTCTTAGTAAACTGGAAAAGATCTTTTTTTTTTGACTCAAGGAATAGTCAACTCCTATTAGTAACATATGAGAGGGTGCCGGATGGCAGATTTTTGTTGGACGGCAGGATTTTTCTTTGATGGGTGATGGAGATTACTAGGTGGTAGATTTAAGAATATGCCCCTGGTGAAGGATTGTTGTGGCCGCACTTGAGCATGCCAAGTTGCCTACGTATCCTTTGAAAAAGAATCAGGTCAAACGTAGTTCATGTAGATCTGACAGCTACACAAACTATTTTTTGAGTTGGTCTATGTTGAAAAGGCCCTTGACGTCTTCTCCATTAAGATCCATGAGTCGAACAGTTTGCCCGATTAGGATTTCCTTTACTTGATAAGGTCCATTCCAATTCAGCCTGAACTTGCCCCTTGGGTCGTGGACAGGTGCCCTTTGCTCACGAAGAACCAAATCTCCTTCTCCGATGTTCCGAGGGTGAACTCCTTTGTTGAAGGCCCCCGCCATTCTGAGTTGGTACTTTTTAAGTTGATCCATGGCTTTCATCCTTTTCTCATCTAGCAGATTGAGCTCATCATGCCTTTCCTACATCCATTCTCCTTCAGGTAATTTGCAGTCAATCAATACTCTGAGGGATGGTACTTGAATTTCTATGGGTAATACTGCCTCCATTCCATAGACCAATGAAAAAGGAGTTACCCCAGTAGAGGTTTGAATGGATGTCCGATAAGCCCATAATGCATATGGAAGCTTATCTGCCTAATCCCTATGAGTATCAGCCATTTTTTGCAATATGACTTTGACATTTTTGTTGGGTGCTTCCACTACTCCATTAGTGTGTGGCCTGTAAGTCGTAGACTGAGGCCTCTTGATACCAAACTTGGTGCAAAACTTATCCATTTTTCCCAAGAAATGTGCTCCCTGATCAGATATGAGGGCATGTGGCACTCTATATCTGCATATGATATTTTTCTTGATGAATTTACCTTTGCAGCCATCAAGACGGCGTAAGACTGTGCTGCCACCCACTTGGTGATATAATCTATGGCGATGAGGATGAATTCATGTCCTTTGGACGCTTTCGGCGTCACCTTCCGTATGATGTCAATGCCCCATGTGGAGATTGGCTAGGGAGCATTCAATGAATGGAGTTCCGTGGGAGGAATGTGGATAATGTTGGTAAATATCTAACACTTGTGACCAAGGTTCGAAAACTCAGGTCTTGGAGCCATCTCGGCCCAGCCCAAAACTGAGTTGAGCCGAGATCTCGACGAGTTTGTGTATTTTTTTTTTTTTGACTCAGAAGCCCATCTCGGTAGGTTTTAGACCTCTTTTGGGTCTGAAAATCGGTATACAGCCTATTTTAGGCCATTTAAACATAATGGCATTATCAGATTTTGCAAAAACAAAGTCCAAATAGAACTTTTACATCGGACCCTTAGTTGGTAGGCGACGATGTATTACAATAGCATACTATATACATTAATGACATAATTTATGTATATAGGACTCAAATAAAGCATTCTATTAATAGGAAAATAACTTAATAAGCATTACAAATGTTAAAGTGAATAAGTGATACATCAAATTGCTCAAGCTTAACAATGTTACAAGTTACAACTATCATCACATAAAATGAGATTGAATCACATATTCATTCACCATTTGTCCCACACAGTCTTCCCATGACATATTGTTGCTCCACTGTTGCATATAGTTCTCCACACCATTCATATAAGAGTTCTCATCCACATATGTCAAGACCCCTATCCTAGGGTATAGCTGTTCAACAGTGGCGTTAGAGCGTTGCCATGAAGTGTTAGATCCACTGCTTATGCTACTGTCATATTGAGAAATGTATAGGACTGGGAATGTGGACCCAATGGTGGACCCAATGCCAGACCCACTGCTTTGATAGTCATACTCATGTGTTGATTGGCCAAACTAACCATAAGCACTATATTCAGAATCAGTGCTCTGTTGGCCATAATCATAGTGATGATGAGGTTGATATGATTGTCGCGACTGATGCTCACTACCAGTATCCATAGTCATGCTTCCAAAACTTGCTAGCAATGGTGTTCATACTCATATCATCATACTGAGGTTGGTTATGTTTGTGACCCGTCCTTCTCTTGTACATTTTGCTGTGGCCACCATGGTCTTGATCTTGTGTGGCATGTGTAAACTGAGACTCACCTGTGAAATGCACAAGGTCCTCTTACGTTCCCACATCATGCTGGTATTGCTCGCGCATCCCCTCATGACGATCATCATAATAACCACCACTCTGCATGCCACCACCACCACCACCACCACCACTACCACCAGCATCACCACCAGTAGGGTCATCACCACCAACAGGGTCATCACCATCACCATCGCCACTACCATCATCATCATCATCAAGAACAGTTCCTGTTGCATCCTCAAAAGGTCTCGGTGACTCTGAATGTGCACGCCCCTCTTGCGACATATAGTCGTCAACATCTGTACCGGTTATGGACACAATGGTGGAGTCGGGCATACCTCTAGGCTCATCCATCTCTGGTGCACCATGATCCCTCACCCACTGGAATAGGGGATCCTCATCATCATCAGAGTCCTCCTGGAATATGTTGGCTCGCTCGATGGGATCTTTGTCATTGTTCTCAAATTCTTCACGTATCTGCCTCATCCTTAGTCTCATATTATAATGCACATACACCAGCTGCTCTAGTCATTGACTACCTAATCTGTTTCGCTGCTTTGAGTGTATCAATGCGAATGTACTCTAGTTGCGCTCGCACCCAGAGGATGAACAAGTTTGTGAGAGCACTTTGATTGCTACCTTCCTCAAGTTGGGTGAACTTGTACCATAATGCAACCACCAGTTAGCTACATTATAAACATAGAATATTAAGAATGTGTGCACTCTAAAGGGATAAAATTATAATTCATAAATGTAATGTCATGCCACATTGCCACCTACCAGGGTCTGACTTTTGTCTACCCTCCACTGCAGCTTTATGACTGAAACTTGCTGAGGTCTCTCTGAAGAATTTGATCTATTTTCATTTTAAATTTCAAACAGTGTTAGAGGCATTAGTATTTGCTATTTAGTAATTACATTCCTTTACTTACTACCAAAGTACCAAAGTCCCATACTCTCACCTCATCATTGCAGTCAGATTGTGTCTTGGCATTGACCTCCAACTTCTCAATAACAGTTTCAACTGCCAGTAACAAATCCGTGTCTAGCCCAAGATTATGCGAGTACTGGTACTTTGGATTCAAATAATATGCTAGTAAAGGAAAAACCATAAATATAAGTTGATAGTGACTAATACTTTTGAGTTTTGAATATGTAAATATAAAAACTGATATAAATTTTAAAGTATGTTGAAGTGTTGAACTCACCAGCTTTATGCAATGGATGACTCAAGTGCTTCTCCCATCGCTCATCAATGATGTTAATGTATGACCGAGCACTTCGGGGTATTGCAGCTCGGACCATTTCCTTCATCTTCTCCAGGGCAGCGTATATGTGAGGCAAGGTAGGCTTCTTCTCCTTGTCAACCATCCTTAGTACTGCCACCACTGGCTCTAATATGGTAACAACTTTATACAAGTCCTTCTAAAATTGATCACTTGCAATGGTCTGTTGTGCTGCCTTCCCTTCTTCTATCCTAGAACCTTGCCAAGTAAACCATTGTTCACTTGCAAACATTGACCTCAGACCTACCACCTTCATCTGAAAGCTCTTCAATGCAATGTAATTGGTGGCAAATCGAGTGACACCAAGCCTCACTAAATCCCCCTTGCATTTTTCCCTCATCATGGCTAAAGCATAACCATGGTTATACACAAAGTTGGTCACTTGCCTTGCCCTATTGACCACACCAGCCACCAAAGTTTTTTTCCTCATGTCCTTCAGCATTAAATCAATAGAATGGCCTGCACATGGAGTCCAAAAGAGGTGGATCCTCTTACTCTTCTTGTTCATTAATTTCTCTCTAGCTTTCTTAAAATTAGAACCGTTTTCCATCACAATTTGGATAATATTATTTGCTCATATATCTTCCTCCACCACTTGCCTTAGTAACTTATACTAGTATGATGCATCCTTTACATGCTTTGATGCATCAACAGACTTCAAGAAGACAATCTTCCCATTACAACTCACCATGAAATTTATAATGGACTATCTAGTAGGTCCAGTCCAACCATCAGCCATAAGAATAACCCCATATGTGTCCCACCTTGGCTTCATACCCTCTATGTACTCTTTCAGCTCCTCTACCTCTTTAGGCAAATATACATTACATAACTCATATGGTGTAGGCCCCTTCCATCCTGCGTCAGCCCTCCCTGCAGCGTTAAGGAATGTATTATAATATGTTCCTTGTGCTACATTAGTTGGAATGCCATTGTATAGCATGAACTTGTTGAAGGCTTTCTATGCTTCCTCTTGTTTACCACCAAACACTTGCGGGATGGTTGGCTGGAAGGCATATTGTTGCCTAAAGGTAGATGGATCCTACTCAAAAATGGTATCTGGGAAACGTGCTCGTGGTCGGGCTTGGGACCATGGGATATCTCTTGTGTCAGTGCTTCTTCTCCTCTCATCTTGTTACACTGGTGCAGCTGAGCCAAATCCACCAGCTCCTCTTGCTTGCTCATATGCTCTTATATTCTCAAAATGAAAACTTTGCCTACTGATGAGCACATTTATATGTGAAATCTTAGGGCATAAAGCATACATTTTACCACATTGGATAGAGTTACTTCGGTGCTTTCTTGTGCTTTTCAGGTTTTAGGTGAATTCTTGTGAAAATAGAGCAAAAGATGCTAAGAATAGCCGGAAGCGCCCAGGAGTCGTGAAAATCAAGTTTGAATTGAGCACTGAAAGAATCACGCCAATCAATCAAATTTGAATGTGATTACAGTGGGGCCCTTGAGGTGTTAATAGTATGGATGCGTAGCCCGTCGAGTCAGCTTCGCAAATTGTTCAAACGGCACTTGATTCCGAGTTGAAACGAAGAAGTTACGGCCGTTTCCATGGACAGGGGTTTATTTATAATTATTGATAGTTGGCCGACGATAAAGTAAAGCGGAAGTTCGGATTCCAGGGGCCTTAGCATAATTATCAGAAGTTACCTTCCTGTCCGCCGAAAGATTCTATTTGGAAGGTTCTGGAGCAGTCCAACTTCAACTTGAGATATCTTGGGCTCCCGAACTCCAAATTGGACAAAATTTGGGTCTATTTTGGGTGATTTTTTGTAAGGAATACAACAGTGAGGCCCATATAGACATCCCATGCTCCATATTTTTTGAAGGACAGATTTGATATTTCATTAATTGTGAGTGGAATCCTAGTCATCACCCTTGCTCTCTCTCTCTCCTCCAACTTTTCAAGGGCACTTTTGGAATTCTACTTGGGATAAATTTCTTTTGAAAGATATTCTCTCATCTATGGAAGGTTGAAAAGTCAAAGGTGCCTTGATCTCATTGCTTGGAGAAGACACCTACAAAGAAAAGGAATCATAAGTTAGAATTAGAAAGTTATTTTTTAATAAATAAAAGGTTTATGTATCTAGGATTCTTTTCTCTCTCTCTTTCTACTTTTTTTTTTCTTTTTTCTTGGGATTCAAGGCAATGTAAAGGAGGAAGGAGAAGAGAATATTCTCTTTTCTTAGGAAATATTTCTCCTACCACTTCTCTCTTCTCTCTTTTCTCTTCTCTCTTCCCCCTATAAATACCCCTTGCCCTTTGGGTTGTAACAAGTTAGTTTTTAGTTCAGTTTTTAGTTAGTTTCTAGTTCAATTTTAATTCAGTTTTTAGTGTAGTTTTTAGTTCAATTAATTAGTGAAATTTTTTCTTCTCTTCTTCTAGTTTTTGGTTTTCTAAGTTCTAGTTTGATTTCATACTTTCAATTTCATGGTTGTGATGCTTTTGATTCATGGTTTAATTTTATGTCTTCAATATGGTTGTAATAATTATAGTTTAGTTTCAAGCTTTCAAGTCTAAGTTTCTAAGTTGATGACAAGACTTGGAGATTTAGAAGAGGAAGTAATTTCAGTCCGGTTCAAGCACATCCAGGTTTTCATTCTCTAAACCCTTAATCTCATTCTCCCTATTCCCTATCTCTCTCTATCTTTTTCTTCTTCTCCCTCTATTTCTTTTATTTTTTTTTATATGGTTGTGGTCTGTGGATGCATTTTTATTTCCTTATTCCTTTTTATATGGTTATTATGTGTGACTGCATTTTTATTCCTCTCAATTTATGTTAGTTTGATAGGTTAGATGCTAATGTGTTAGGACGTCAATTTAATCCCTTAATTTTATTAGATGCTTATGAGTTAGGTTGCATTAATTTTCATTAGTTTAATTTAACACTTTAATTTGGTTCACTTTGCATTACTTTTAAGTTAGTTAAATAGAGTGGCGTATATCTCCTCATGTTTGACCCATAGCTACGATTGACCCGTACGCTTGCGGTATTATTTTAACTCAAACACCTACTCTCTGCCAAAGTTTGCTGGTAAATCCTCCATTCAGCCTCTGATTCGAACTCACCAGGTGTAGGCCTATATTCAGTATCATCTCCTACTCCTCCACGGATCTCTACACCAGGCCTCTCTAGAACTGCCTCATCAAAAGCTATTTGTTGTCTTTCCCTCTCAGCTTTCTTTGTTCGTACTCCTCTCAAGTTTTGTGCCATTGCCAGTTTCACTTGGCTCGGAACATTTTAGCATTTGGCAACATCCTTGCCCAGACCAAACAAATGTTCCTTTGACCTAGTTGCTCCTCCAGAATTTAGAATCTTTTCACAGTAGTTACACTTTGACTTTTTTTTGTCCTCAAACATCGGGAATCCATGTAGCCATGCTATATCCCCCATTGTGTAAGAAATATCTTATTTTTTACACTGTTACATAAAAAAACATGTATTAGTAACTATTACAGACTTAAAGTAAAGTATTAAACACTTAAAGTATTGTATTCATAACTATTAAACATAATATGAAGCTACTAAAACAATCAAATACCTATTTCTTATTTATTCCTTAACCCTAGTATTTATTTATTAATTAAAAATAATATTTACAACCAAAAATAATTATACCTTCAAATATAAAATATAATAACATAATGATGTACTTGACATCATTTGAAGTTGGATATTATGTACAAATGTTGTGCATAATTTTTCAACAAAAACAGGTATTTTTTTTTAATTTTATATATTTTTTTCTTAATTTTATATATTTTTTAATTATTTTAATAATATTATTATTAAATCTAAAAAAAAAAATGACTCCATGAGATTG
Organism: Telopea speciosissima; assembly: GCF_018873765.1. Lineage (NCBI taxonomy): Eukaryota > Viridiplantae > Streptophyta > Magnoliopsida > Proteales > Proteaceae > Telopea > Telopea speciosissima. The sequence goes on from NC_057920.1 coordinate 44,358,190, forward strand.
TAGAGCATGCAAACTTGTCTAACATATATCAAAATCACATCCAAACAATAAGTATTTATCCTATTTTTTTTAATATCTTTTTTGAAAAAAGTCATTTTTTTTTCAAAAATTATAATAAAAAATTTAATAACCCAAAAAATATTCGGCCTCCATCAAGTGATAGATCGGCCAAAGTTGTGTAACATAACTCAAAATCAAATGAATCTACCAAGATTTCATCAATTTTTTTTGAAAAAAATAGATTTAGGGAAAATGGGTTACCTTTAAAAATCCTTCAAAAACTTGATCAATCTTGCAAAAGTGAGCTTCAATCTTCAATTTGGCAGCAAAATCACCTTCCAAAGCTTTGAATCCAAGCAAAAAATAAGAGTAGAAGAGAGGAATTGAGAGAAGAAGTGAGAAGAGAGAGCCAAAAGATGAGTAAAGAGCCTCTTGACAGAACTCGCCAAGTTCTGTTGAGATGGCTTGGTTTTAATAAGTTAAATGGGTCAAAATCACCTTGGCCCAGACCCGAAACCATGCCCATGATTCGAGATCTCGGAGAGATTTAGAATTTTTCTTCCTGTTATTTATATACCCACCCGAAACGAGATACAACCGAGAGATCTCGCTGAGATCTCGGCAAGAAATTGCACTTCTACCACTCGATGCCCATCTCGACTCGGTATTTCAAAAAATCAAGAATCTCGACGAGATCTCACGAGATTTCGTACTATGCTTATGACATCTCTTAACGAACGTGGCATAATCTTCTTCCATGGTTGCCCAATAATACCCCAGCCTTAGGATCTCCATGGCGAGCATTCTGGCATTCATATACAGTCCGTAGATTCCCTGATGGATTTCTTTCATGATTATTTGATCTTGTTCTTCATTCACACAGAGTAGTTGTATGCCATCATAAGACCTTTTGTACAACAAGTCTCCTTGGAGCATGAATTGTGTGGCATACTTTTGTAGCCACTTCTTTTCTCCAATAGTGAACTGTTCAGGGTACCTCCTTTCTCTGATGAAGTCAATTATGGGTGTGAACCATATTTTTCCATCAGTTGTCAAGACATTCATTGATTCTTGATATGCTAGCTCACATCTCTTGTCCACCAGAAATGGTCGGATCTGGGTATCTAAGCTGCATTCAACCATTGAGGCGAGGGTGGCCAAAGTATCTACAAATCTGTTGTTGACTCTTGGTAAATATTCGAACATAATTTTTTCAAAATTCTTGATTTTCCCCTCCAAGTGTTCCTGATAGGGTTTCAGCTTTTCATCCTTTGTTTTCCATTCCCCTTAAGTTTGACAAATTATGATTGGCGAATCCCCATAAACTTTCAACTTCTTGATTCCCAATGTTATGGCGGCCTCGAGGCCAATCACACATGCTTCATACTCTGTGATGTTGTTGGTACATGGGAATTCTAATTGGAAAGCAGAAGGGAGATAAAGATCTTCTAGGGTTATCAGAAATATTCTAGCCCCATACCCTCTTTGATTGGCTATGCCATCAAAGTACAAGTACCACCAGTCTTTGCATTCTTCTTTTTCCATGCATGCTAAGTCCTCATCCGGGAAAAGAACTTCCATTGGTTGCGAATTCGGTTCCACCGGATGTGCAGCTAGATGATCTGAGATTGCTCGCCCCTTCATAGACTTTTGGTTGATATATGTTATGTCAAATTCCGATATTAACAATAGCCATCTGGCCATCCTTCCGGCTAGCGCTGGCTTTTCAAACAAGTACTTTATCGTGTCCATCCTCGAGATGAGTCGAATTAGATGTGAAAGTATGTAATGCCTCAATCCTTTAGTTACCCAAACCAAGGCGGTACATGTCTTCTCCAAAGGGGTATAGCGAGTTTCGTACTCTAGCAATTTCTTGCTCAAGTAGTAGATTGTGTGCTCTCCCCCATTCTTTTGATCAAGTTGTGTTACCATTGATTCCATTGCCATTTCTTCAATGGATAAGTATAACAACAACGGTTCACCCAGCATTGGCGGGACAAGTACTAGCGGATGAGTCAAGTACTCTTTTATTTTTTTGAACGCCTCTCAGCACTTATTGTTCCATTCTTTTAGTTCTTCTGTTCTCAGGAGCTTGAAGATGGGTTCACATGTCGTGGTTAGGCATGCTATAAACCGGCTTATATATTGGATGCGACCCAAGAAACCTCGGACTTCTTTTTCTGTTTTTGATGATGGCATTTCTATTATAGGCTTTATTTTGTCGGGATTCACTTCTATTCCTCTTTCACTGACGAGAAATCCTAGAAGTTTCCCTATCGTTGCTTCGAATACACATTTTTTAGGGTTCAATCTGAGCTTGTATTCTTTATTCGCTCAAGAAACTTTCTCAGCACCAGAAAATGCCCCTGTCGGGTGACCAATTTGATGATCATATCATCTACATGCACTTCTACTTCTTTGTGTATCATGTCATGTAGGATGACCGTGGCTACTCTTTGATACGTTGCTCATGCGTTCTTCATACCAAATGGCATTACCTTGTAGCAATAAGTTCCCCATGGTATAGTGAACGTTGTCTTCTCTCTATCCTTTGGACACATGCTTATCTGATTATACCCAGAAAATCCATCCATAAATGACAATAGGGCATGCTTTGTAGTGTTATCTACCAGCAAGTTAATGTGAGGCAATGGGAAGTCGTCCTTGGGGCTGACTTTGTTGAGATCTCAAAAATCCACACACATCCGTACTTTCTCGTCTTTCTTGGGAACTAGGACAATATTGGACAACCATTGAGGGTACTGTGCCACTTAGAGAAATCCTGCATTCCACTGCTTGATGACTTTCTCCTTGATCTTTTCACTCCATTCAGACCGCATTCTTCTAGGCTTCTGGTTGATGGGCCGAGTGTCTGAATAAGTGGGCAGTTGATGCTGTACTATCCTTGGATCGATGCCTGGCATATCTTCATAGGACTAAGCAAATACTTCTTAAAACTCCTTTAACAGGGCTATCATCTGACCAACCTTCCTCCTTATCGAGTGAGGAGCCGATTTTAACCATTCGGGGACACTGTTCTGTTCCCAGACTTATGAGACACTTATCCTCTCGGATAGGCTGGGCTTTTCTTTGTTGTAGTTGTTTTATTAAGTGATGATGTTCAAGGATATCCTCATCATCGGAAGATGAATCAGAGGAAGAAGACGAGACATACTCGAAATGGTTGACTTCATTCATGATGGAAAGAGGAGTACAAGCAGACTCGACAGACTGGGAGGTATTACCTTCTCTGATTACAAGAGACTTACCGGCAGATGTTTGGAGCTGACCACTCCTTGAGACTCTATTTCCTGAAACCTTTTAGAAACACTAATCTAGTTTACAATGGGTTCTTGCAGAGGGTGAATCAAAAGATGAGGTTTCGGCCCTTCTTCATCCCCTACAAAAATCATGGCTATCTTGAACAATTCTCTGATGCTTAGATCTTCTTCAGCAGCCTTCAATTATGCTTATTCCACTTCTAGTGCCACCCAGTCGATGTCGTCATGAAAGAAGACTTCAAATCTCGGCTGGAAGCTTCCTTTATCATGATCAAACCATGGCTCAACGTTGCTAGGAAGTTTTTCCCTTCCTTGACAAAATACCCGTTTAAAGTCTTGAAATATGGAGATGGTCCCATGGCAGTGCTCGCCTTCTCACATTTCAGGCTGTTTTTGAGTTTGCCTTTCTTTCTTGGTTTTTCATATCCCAGTTCGTGACGGTCGTTGTAAGTTGGAAACTCAGGGAATTCTAGAATCCCTTGCTGATTCTTTCCTAGTCCAAGCCCCTAGAAATATTCCATGTTGTTCATCATCTTCAAAGTTGACTTACTCCATGTAGATGGGTATCTGAATGGGATTATCTCTCTTACTTCTGAGGTCGCCACACTGATTGCCCAAATGTCGAATCCACCCAACTGGGTATCTTCTAGAGTTTCTACTCCAACCTCAATACTCGCTAAGGTGTGGACTATTTCTGGGTCACCGAAGATAGTGATCATCTTCCCTTCATGGATAAACTTCATTTTTTGGTGTAGGCTTGAGGCCATCGCCCTTATAGAATGTAGCCAGGGTCACCCCAATAACATGTTAAATGATGCTTGAATGTCAATCACTTGACATTCCACCGGGGACTGGATAGGTTCGGCTTAGATATCAGTGGTCAAAACTCCTAGAACTTTCCTTCTTGTGTTGTCATATGCTCGGATGGTCTGAGCTGAGGGCTTCATATAAGTGAGTTCAAACCCCATATAGCTTGCAGCTTTGAAAGGTATGACGTTGAGAGCTGATCCGTTATCTATCAAGACTTGGGGGACCCAGTTCCCGTTGCATTCTATGGTAATGTGCAATGCCCGATTATGATTCTTCCCTCCAAGTGGCAGATCATCTTCAGAGAATGAGAGAGAATGTGTGGCATAGGTAGCCCCAACGATGTTTGAAAGCTCTTCTAGGCCCATCTCTATTGGTACCTAAACTTTGTTGAGTGTTTTCAGGACTGCTTCTCGATGTGGCGGGGAGGCCATTAACAACCCCCAGATAGAGATGTTGGCCTATATCTTCTTTAGTTGGTTCAACACTTGATTTTCTGGCTTGTACTTGCTCTGAGGTAAGGCAGGTGTGTATGGTTTCTCCACAATCAGACCCTTATCTTTGAAATTTATTTCACTCCGGGTCTTTGATACTTCATGTTCTCTTCCCTTGACAATGAGCTCTACCGGGCACAGCTCATCATCCTCTAGGTCACTTTCAGTTATCAAAAGGGTTCCTACCATTAGGATCTTCCTTCTTGGGTGAGTGACTTCGCTTTCTGTCTTCAAGGTAATGATCGTCCTTTGGGTCTTTTGCAAGATCTTAAACAGGGCCTCTTGCTTTCCACAAAGGTGTCCAATAAGTTGGTCAACATCAAGCTTTTACGGGCCGACTGGCATCATCTGCTGGATCATTTCGAAGATTTCCCTGGCTAACTTTTGGAATCTCAAAGCTTTAGCTAAGGACTCAAAATGTTCCTCATCTTCCGATGTTTCTTCATCGCTGGAGATTACAGGATGAATATTCTTTGTGGGATCCCTCATTTGTTCATCCGTATTGATGTTGTAGAGATAGAACCTATCATGTGCCTATGCCCATTCATGATACTCCTCACTTCCACGGTCTGGAGATGCTGGAGGACTTCCGCATAAATCTTTTGCCAGAGCAAACATGAGGGAGACCGCATCTTCCAATTCTTTCAGGACTTGAGGTAATGGCCATTTCTCATTGGTCGGTTGTTGCCATTACAGTTCTTCCTAATAGCTTTCATCTGTGGGTACTACCTTAAAGAGCATTTGATGAATCTTATCGACCATTCTGAGGATCCCCCTTGCTTCAAATGGAAGGGACCAAGCTCTTAGCCCACAGATTTCCTCATACTAGTTGACAGTAGGTTCTTCTTCTGTTTCAGATGCTTTGCTAGGTTGTTCACTACCAGTGCCTTCATCCATTACTTCGCCGTTCAAACTTTCACTAGATGTTTCTTCATCTGACTGTTCTTCAGAATCTTGATGACCTGGGTCCTCTTCTTCTTCCCCACTGCTATCAATAGAGTGAATTCCTTTTGTCGGATCAAAGTATGGATCGCTGATATTGACGTTATCGACCCAATTTTCCCACCCTTCCATCATTCTTGGTGGACCTACATAGGGGAATTCATCTAAGTATAACATAGGATCTTGGGGTGGATTCCCAAAGGAATCCTTTGTTAATGTCAGGTTTAGCCAAGCCATGTTCCTCCGCTCATGCAACATTCTCTAAAGTGCATCTTCTTCTGCAGGTAATTCTATCTTTTCAACTTGTTCTGCCAAATGGCCACACACCATGTTCGGGAAGCTGAAAGTTGCTTCATACATGATGTCGTGGGCTGTGGATATTAGCTCAAGGATGTCTTGTACTTGATGGAAGACGCTCATGTCTTCTTCTTTGATGAACCATGCTCTTCTCAGATTTTTGGGGGACCTTTCTCCCTCATTGCTGCTACTTCCCTAATTTTCGAGAGGTATGGGTTGGATGAGATCGGTTAGGTCCTTTCCGTCATTGTCTGCTCCAATATTATTTATTGTAGTTTCAATAGAGAACTCATCTTCATAATGTGACTCGAAGTCTTCTTCTTCACTGTCATCGGTACTTCCTCCCACCTGGATAAGGTAAGTGTCTCTAGAGAGAGTCTCGCCAATGGCCAGCGTAGATATGGCTTGGATCAAGCTTGGTGTGACCTCTTCAATGATTTCATATTATTTTCAGGTGACTCTCCTCCAATGGGTTGAATGTGAACCGTTGGGTTAGCGCATTCTTCTTCATCATCTGAGTTTTCCACATATGCCATGTGGTAGATTTCATAATCGGTGAACCCAAACTTTCTCAATGCACATGAGGCCCAAGGCTGTCTAATCCATTCTCTAGGTATTCTAGCTTCATCGTGCGATGGTTGGAGGCTATTCCCTTCCCTCGGTCACACCGTTGTCCACCTTCTCTGAAGTTTCCATTGCAGTTGGTTCTTGCACAATAGACACATACCACCATCCTTTTTGCTCTCCTCTTCTGAGAGTATCAGCTTCGGCCGTGAAAAGGTGTTGGTTGAGCTTCAATCATTTCTTCTCTGCACATGTCTCTTAGGAAATTGCTGATATTGGTTCTGGCTTTTGCTGGGAGGTCCATCTGCCAAATGAGACACACCTTATCCCTTCAAATTCTCTTTAACTCCTTCAAGGGGCTCCCTACGGGCCAAATTAGAGTGGTTGGGTCTAAACCCATTGTCCCTTCTTCCAAGGCATTTACAGATTCTATGGATGATCTCGGGGAGTCAAGTTCTTCTTCATCAAGCGACCCCTTCAGGGTGGCGAATTCTTCCAATATCTCACGCCTCTGGGCGTAAAGATACTCATGATACACTCTATGTAGGTTTTCTAGGATTATCCCCACTTGCTCTTCCTCTGTTAGGCGAGGTTGCATCTGGTCTGCTTCTTCGCAAAATCTTTTGGCAAAGTTGGAGAATCCCTCATTCGGCCTTTTGCCATAGAGCCTCCAACTCCTTTCTTTTCTTCTCATTTTCCTTGGTTGGGTTGTTAGGATAGCCCTGTAAATTCAAGAATCGATCAACTTCCTCCCTTGTCTTGTAGGTTGGATTATGAATGTTGGGTCTTCACAAGTGACATCCTCTTGCTATATATTCACCCCATGGTTTGGCAAAGGATTAGCAGTTATGTTGGGCTATTGTTCTACTTTCAACACTATTTTTCCTGTGTCGATCAGGTCTTGTATGGCATGCTTGAGGTGTATGCATCTATCAGTCTGGTGACCCTTCTAACTATGATAATAGCAATCTAACTTTGGCTTGTATCCTGGAGGTGGATTGGCCAAATCTACATGTCTTGGTGGTACAACATCCAACATCCCTTCCCTCTTGAGCTTGAAGAAGAGGCGAGTGGGAGTCATATTACCAAAAGTGAATTGTCTAGGAGAAGCTGACTATTCTACTTGGATAACCAATGGTGTAGCGGCAAAATCTTCTTCTCGGTGTACTGACCAGTGGTGACTGCGTTCACTTCAGGACCCTTCCCTCTTCCTACTTTGTTATTCTTGTTAGGGTAAGATCTAGAGGCCTCTTTTGTTGAAGCCTGGGCTTGCCTTCCTTTGAAGAGCTTGTCATCAATCTGCTTTCCTGTAGCTAGGAGTGCTTCAAAGGTTTTGATGTGCTAACAGTAGAGGCGGTCATGGTACTCCCCATGTAAGTTCTCTAATATCATTTCCACTTATTCTGCTCCATTCGGACATTTCCACATCCTAGATGCCTTCCCGCGGAACCTCATAATGAAATTGGAAAATCCTTCATCGGCTCCTTACCTCAAAGTTTCCAACTCACGCCGAGCAATATCTACCTCAATGTTGTACGAATACTACTTGGTGAATTCCTTCACATCGCCGACCAGGTTTGAGTTTGAGTCTGGTCCAACTGGGTGAGCCACCTCAGAGCTGATCCAGCCAATGAGTAAAGGAAGGCTTGACCCATTTGATTCTCTGTAAGCTCCCATGACTTGGCCACAGTAATGAAGATCTTCAGATGGGCTTTGGGGTCCCATGTCCCATCGAATTTATAAGCTTCCATTTGAAGTCTTCAGGTATTCTTCCCGTCGGGAAGAAGACCAAATCATCTTCTGGTTTTGCTAATGCTTTCCCTTGCATAGCAATCTCCAGTTTTTCAACTTTCTCCCTAATTTGTTTCTCTCTTTCAGTATCAGGGGGATTCTGTGGGTGTGTAAAGGACCATAACTTCCTCCTCCTCTATTACAACTTTGGGTTGTACCCTGGGTATCAACGTCACCCTAGGTTCTCTGAGGATTTGGCATGGTCTCCTCGAGATTGACTTTGCATTTCCCAAACCATCTGTGTAACTAGCTGCCTCGTCTCAGTCATCTCTCTTGTCATGCTGACCATTTCTTGATTCAAAACTTCTTCCAAAGAACAGGCCTCTAGCGGATTCATGTTACTCGTAAGAGGAGGTAACCTTACTAGACTCTGCCTCGCTGGACTAGAAGATGGGCTAGGATTTCTGTTGGACGAAGGGGATGGAGATTGGTGGAGGTGGGCCCGAGTTAATTGGCAGGCCGAACGGTCCCAAGCGGGCAACAAAGGGTTCTTTCGTTGCAGAATTGTGCCTTGTAAGGGCAAAAGATTGCTTTAAGATTTTGAGTGACAAATAAATTAGCATTTTTTTTAATTTTTTTTTTATCTTTTTTATCTTTTTTTATATTTCTTTATGTATGTATATATACATATCTATGTTCTAGTTTACAAAGAAAATATACAAACATATATATATAAACAGTGGTTGGGAAGCGTGATGATCCATTTCTGATCTCTTCGCTCCACCTTCCTCAGGTAATTAGTGGTGGGATCTTCATCAGACTCTAAAATGACCTGGGAACGCCTCTCATGGCCTTGAAGGTCGATACAATCTCACCAGAAATCCTTCCTTAGTCGATGGCTCCCAGTGATTCAATTAGGATCGTCACAAGGAGGCTTCTCAAGGATCTCCTTACATTCTATCCTTAGTTAATGTAGAGTACCTTCCATTTTGGGATAACCAGAGCTCCATCATTGACATAATGTCCTGGGCGGTATATCATTTTTTGAGGGACTATCGAGGCTACAATTTTTTTGATACACCATCCCAGACGATTGTGTCACTTTCTCGAGGGACTATCGAGGGACATCCGAGGGATAAATGGAGGTCTTTTCGATGATGGGTAAACTACATTAAGGAGGATATACTGCAAAGAACCTCGTTTTCGGCCCCGAAGGGTTGCTACATTAGTTTGTGGCATATCCTAATCGTATATGGTATAATTTCCTACATGATGCATGCAATAGGTAGGCTGAGAAGATAGAAAAAGGCTACCCTTGATAGAACCGATATACCTATCGCTCATGGTCGCATATCATCGGTATGTGGTGCTTTTAATATACCTAGAGAGTAGGTCACACGGTCTCAGAGTAATCAAACTAGTGCCCTTTTTTTGAGAGCGAAGTACCCCACGGCACACTAGTGAATACCCTTGTCGGTGATTCTAAACTCGTACACTAAATTTAAAGGGTTGTGGCTTTGCCGCCAATTACCCATATCTACATATGGGGTCCAACGACTAACCACGAGGTTGCGTGTTTACATGCAGTGTTGTGTGTGCATAATAGTGGTGGTGGAAACGGTTATCATCCGATCTCAAAGTACTTAGTATGATGTGCCCCACCTCCCCGGGGGTAGAGGCACAACAGGGAGTACCCTCATCATTTGATTTCACTTCGAACACAATGCATGATGCAGTTAGTACACAAAGGGGTTAGCCAAACAAGTTATCAATCAATAATGCAGAGGGAAGAATATTCTCGTGTTCAACAGTAGCATTTAGTATTGAAAGCTTAACCATCATATCCCTAGTGAAGTTGCCACTGTGGATCTGATCCTTTTTTGGGAAACCGCGTGTGCGTTCCAAAATGGTTGCGCATTCTTGGCTCCTGACGGGGGTTTGGGGTTATGCTCCTTGGTTGGATAGAGAGAAGGAATGCATCTTCTCAAAGTTCATGATTTATCAGGGGATGGGGGTCATACAATTAAATGAAATAGAGTCACCACCTAGGATTAGGGCCTAGGACCCATTGGTGTAACCCATTGAAGGGCTACAGGACTTCGTTTGGTTTGGTCAGAGATTCAAGGTACGTAGTCAGGTTACGAGAGTGGGAAGGTGTTAGGCACCCACCTCGCCTGGATAAACCAGTCTTTCTACTAGATGCTGGCTTTCGAATATTCTTCCTTCATAAATGTTCTATTTCCACATGTATAGCTAAAATGATGCACAAACCGCCTAATTAATTAACTACTGTATACTATACGGGCATAATGTAAAAGTCTACATCATTATAAAATTAAAGTGCGATGAATGGATTAAATACCTGTATGCTTTAAACCAATGCCAATTATTCGGGATGAATCACATCCCCCAGCTCAGGTGGAGGCAAAAGACTGGCTTTGTCCTTCATCGGACAGAGTAACAGCGTCAGAAAGTAATTGCCTAGATATCAAGCAGAATAACGATGTCGAAAAATATTTGAAGAGTAATCACCAGGATGTCGGGCATGGTAACGGCGTACGGGTGTCGGGTGCTAAGACCTCGGACAGAATAACTGCGTCAGAAAGCTTCAAAAGCTAGGCTTCTTGGATATCAGGCAGAGTAATGGCATACGGGTGTTGGGTACTATGACCTTGGATAAAATAACGCCGTTGGAAAGCTTCAGAAACTAAAGATTAGGGCATTGGCCAAGGTGACTAGGCCATGGGAGGCTTCGGGGTCTTGGGCGAAAACAGGTTAGGAAAGGCAGATCCGGGGGACCCGGACTTCGGATAAAGGGATGAGACTTGAAAACTCGAAATCGGACTAGGGAAGGGCCCCGAAACTGAAAAAAAAGGAAAAACAAAATTGAAAAATGGAGCTCTGGGGGTCCCCCCCCCCTCCCTTAACTTAGAACTTGTTAAAATGAGGGGTGAGGGTATTTATAGGCAAAATTTCCATCTGGCGGAGCTGCGGCAAAACCTGCGACGTCCTCGGACCAACAAAATTTCACTTTCGGTCCCCTGCTGTGCGGCGGCATCAAGGGGCCAAGGGTTTGCTGGGTGCGGCACTGCCATGCGGCGCCATGGCCAGGTGTGACGCTGCCACGTGGTGCCACGCTTGGGTGCGGCGTTGTGGGGCGGCACTGCCACGCGGTGCCGTGGCTAGGCGCGGCGCTGCCCCTCGACGCCGCAATAGGGTGCGGTGCTACCCTGCAATGTTGTGGTCGAGCGTGGTGCCGCCGGGTCATGGCTTCAGGCGAGGGCATTGTGTGGGGTCATTTCGGAGATGTGGGGGACCGCAGGTGGAAACGAGGTGGAACAGGGGGTGTCCGAGTCACTCCAAAGGAAAGAGTTTTTAAAGGGCATTGCCAGTCTTTCGTGTCCGGTTGTCATCATCGCTGGGGGTGTGGCAAAATATAGTGTTTACAGGTGCCTACTCTGAGCTGCATCTCAACAAAGCTAAGTCCTCTATTATTTTAGGGGGCCTTACTCAAATTAGCAGACTACAACTTTTGGAATTGACGGGGTTTACAGAAACTAAGTTACCTATCAGGTACCTTAGTGTTCCTCTTAATTTAGGAAGATTATCTATGATGGAGTGCAATCCGATTCTGGACATGGTGAAATGAAGGTTGAAAGGCTAGAAAGCTAGATTTTTGTCATATGCAGGAAGGTTGCAACTCCTCTCTTCGGTTCTTCAAGGAAGGTATATATATTGGTCAGGAATTTTTTGGCTTCTAGGTGACCTTGTCTCCAAGCTTGAGTCTATATTTACAAATTTCTTATAGTCTAGTCCTTCTCTTAAAAGAAAGATGCATTTTATTGCTTGGGATGCTATTTGTAAATCAAAAATTGAGGGTGGTCTTTGAATCAATCTCATCAAAGAGACGAATGCAGCTGGTATTATGAAGCCGATTTGGTGGATTGTTTCCAAGAAAGATAGTTTGTGGGTCAATTAGGTCTATAATAGGTACTTGAAGCGGGAGCCTATTTGGATGGTGAAGAATGTCCAAAATTGCTCCTGGGTTTGGAGAAAGATTTTGAAGTATAGAGATAAGGTTGAGCCTCATGTTCGTACTCTTATTGGTGATGGGAGATCTACTAGCATTTGGCTGGACAAATGGCATCCCTTGGGTATTTTGATCAATCGGTTTGGCAACAAGATCTGCTATGATGCTAGAGCTTATCATATTGGTTCCCGAACTGCATTGGTTGAAGAGATCATTAGGGATGGAGAGTGGCTCCCTGGACCATCTACCTCTTTTGACCTTATTGATACTTGGAGGGAGCTTCCAAGTGTAGAGAGACTACTGCCTGGAGACAAGGATCTTATTGCTTGGATTGGGAATTCTTTGGGTATCTTCACCGCCAAATCTGCTTGGGATCTAGTTCGTGTTCAGGCTGCAAAATTGGAGTGGAGCGAGGGTATTTGGTTTGAGGGTAACATTCCACGATAGTCTTTTACTACATGGAGATGTCTAAGGACGTGTTTGGTTGGAGGTGTCGTAGGAGCCGGATTCTTAAATTGGATCGGATTCTTAAGAATCTGGTTCATGTGGATTTGGATCCTGATAAAAACCAGTTTGGTTACCCAAAATCTGTCAGGTGGAATCCAGTTGAAAAACTATTTGGTTGCTCTGGTTCTGTCAAGTGGAATCCAGCTGAATCCATATATAAGATTGTTTGGTTACCCTGAGTCTGACAGTTGGATTCTTCCTGAATCCATATTCAAAATTGTTTGGTTACCCATGAATCCATTAGTTGGATTCTACTTGAAATAACTTTTAATTTTAAAATTTTTTTTTTATATACAACATATGCATAAATTTAATGATAATTTATTAAAAAAAAAAGATAAAAATATTGTAAGTGGTGACATGACACTTCAATATGTGATCTTTCCCAATTTTTTTTGTATCCATACTAATATAAAAATCTGTAGTAAGTGGTGATATGGTATTTCAAGTCCACAAAACGCATGGTGATATGGTATTTCAAGTCCACAAAACGCATGGATAATAAGTCACAGCCAAATATGGAATACATTGTATTGAATTGAAGTACATACATATGAGAGTTCATCTTCTCAAAATACATCACTTGTTAAGATCTAATATTTTTACGGCATCAAGTATCTCCTCCAACGTCTTTGTATGCTGCTCACATAATCTTGTTTGTTGTTTTGAATCTTTAATTTTACTAGTAAGGATTCTCTCCAGATTTTCTTTGGATTGACTTGAAGTCGGTAGGATGGTTGGTTCATGTTTGTCAGTATTCCTCGCTTGGTTGTCTGAGGAGGATGTTTGTCCATCATTTATAAATTTAAAGAATCCACAACCAGTATATTTCCCCTGCTAGAAAATGAAAACAAAAAATTTTATGAAAAATGAGTAAGAATGAATTATTACAATGACAATAATATTAAAGAGGAAAATTGTATGATAGTCATACTGCAGTGGAATTGGGGCAACACCAAAAATCTCGCCCTATGTCTAATCCTCTTGTGCATCTACGGACCTTGCACTGACCTTTTCCACAGTCACACATTCTCAAGTGATCCACCCACATAAAAAAAGACATGTGAACAAGACATTTGAAGAATTTTCTTCCCGGATTATTCGTCGTAGTTGATGTAAATACGTTACATCTACTTTGACAAATTTCGCATCTACCAATAATATCCATCTGGGTACATTGAAAATTGAAGAACATAAGTAAATAACAAATGATCCAATGACTGATTATAGGGTAAGAACCAAAAAATCAGAATCTGAGATCACATCTAAAATTTGAGGAGATTTTTCAAAGCCCCAGATAATAAAGGTCGAAGGACCTTCTTTGGAAGGGCAATAATGCGTCAATATATTAAGAAAATAATAAAAATTATCACCTCCATGTCAAGCATAAAACAATGACAGAAACAGAAATGAAATCAACACATTGAGCTGTTCATAAAATGAAACAAACAGTACCATTTGATAAAATTGTTCCAAGATACCATTCTAAAGACAACCACCACAGAAATATAAACTCTAAGTCATAAGTTCATAAACACAAAATCACAAAACATCCATGTCAACTGCTTAATATCTCAGAAACAGAAAGTCATAAGTTCATAACCAAGTCTTCCACCCAAAGCATCAAATAAAATTGCCCTTCTACTCCATCATTTGAAGATAATAGTCAATCATTTCAGGCCTCTCTTCAGAAGGAGTAGTCAAGAATAGAGTAGCCTTTATCCTTCTTCTCCATCAAATACTCTTTGATAACCATTTTCTTGTGAAAGTCAATCCCTGGAATGGCACCAATTGCTTCATGTAACTTAGTTGCAAAATCAGTCTCCTTGGTTAATATGGCAGACATTGCCTTGGCTATCATTTTTAATGGACTGGCAACCTTATCAACACCTGCTTTCTTTTTCTTTGATTGGGCTTGATTTTTGCTAGATGTAGAAGCCCTTTTCTTTGAACGGTTTGTACTCTGATTGAGAGTAGTACCTTCTCCTTCAAGATCCATGTCTTCACTCTCAAGGTTGATATTATCAAATGCCCTTTCATTGGCAGACAAATCAATGTCTTCATCATGGGCTCCATCAGCAGGGTGTGAGGCTGCTGCCCCTATGGCTATTTCATTGCCTAGCCAAATAGCAACTTCAACATGAATTGGTAGAACGTTATGATCTTTCCAATATCGTTGCTCCTTCTTCTGCCAAACATTCAAATACATTATTATTCTAGCTTACCATATACATAAATTTATAAACATTGAAATGATCACCAATATTACCTTGAATTCATTCCAAACATGTTGGCCTGCATCAAACCTATTTTCTTGAGCATTCCAACCCATGCCACTATTTTTCTGCATATCACTAAGCGCTTTGAATCTTGCCTTCCAAATCTTGAAATGGTTTCGACATTGTTCCCAGTCGTATGTCATCCCATACTTCTCATTCAACCTTTTAGATATGTCAAGCCATACCTCCTTCCTTAACCCATTGTCGCCACTCTTTCCAGTTTTATGTTGTGTGACACATAATTCCAACATATGATGAGATACTTCAACTGGCCAACTTTCTTGTGATCTAGACTGGGTTTTCTCTTGTGTGGCCATTGTTTATGCCCAGTGTGACTAGTAATAAAAATAATATACAAAAATTATTGAAATATCTTCATACACAAAATCAATAATTGCATGATAATTTGTATTAATACAGTCATTTATCATTAAAATCAAATCATCTATTCAACATTGAGATCATGAAACATAATAAACCTAAAACTTAACACAACATGACATAAGTCCATAAACCAAATATAAAGGAAACATGTCAAAATTTTAAACACCAATTCAACACAAAAATCAAGATTTAAATTTATAATCCAATACATTAAACTATCAATTACATTAACCATCAGCAGAAGTAGAAGTTTCTTCATCATCCATATCGCCTGTCATCCAGTCAGCCCACATGTTGTCAGCTATTTCTTCTCTGAGTTGATCAACATTAAGGACTTCACCACTGTAATCATCCTCAACTTCATCATCATCATCATCATCATCATCATCAATTTGTTGGTTTGGTTGAACACTAGAACTAGGCCCTGCAGCTCTCTCATCTGCATCTAACCACTCATCTTCTTCTTCAATACTGTGCTGTGTAAGGATATGGTTATGAAGTAGAACACATGCTTGAACAATTTTTACTTGAGTCCTAAATGGGTATTCCAGTTGAGCCTTCAATATCTTGAACCTTAACTTCAAATTAGAGAATGCCCGTTCAATAACGCTTCGTAGCTTAGAATGACGCAGATTAAACAATTCCTGTTTATTTGTTGGTGACAAGTTTGAATTCTTCCACTCCTTTAAATGGTACCTAACATTACGGTACGGTCTCAAGAATCCAGTTCTGTTGGCAAACCCAGCATCAACTAGATAAAATTTACCTGTAGGTACCACTAACTTGCTGTCACCCTGTCTATGACTGGCATCCTCTAATATTCTAGAATCTGATGCAGATCCTTCCCAACCAGATAGTATGTATATAAATCTTCTACCATGATTGCATGCAGCTAAAATATTTTGAGATATAAGTCCTTTCCTATCATGAAACTTGCAATGATCAACAACTGGAACCCAAGCTGGTACTTGTGACCCATCTATGGCTCCAATGCAATCCTTGAAGTAGGGGTAGTAGCTTCTTGGATTATTCAATATTTTTTCATGGGTTGTGGTACTTGGAGGGGTCAGTAACACTGGGTATAGTTTAAGAATTGCATGTAATACTTTGTTTAAATACCGACTTACTGTCTCACCAGAGTGTCCAAAATGCAGCTTCATAACTCGATTCTTAACATTGTGGGCAATTGTAAATAAAAACATGACCACTTATTCTTCCACTCGAACTGAGTTCGTGTGATACAGAAGGCCACAATCTTGTAGCCTTTGACATAAGGTAAAAAAAGACCTTCTACTCATTCTTATTATATCTCTACAAGTCCTGTCGGAAGCACCAATTATTCTCTCTGTCTCAATCCATCCACGATTACCCTCACGTCGATAAGGTTGTTTTTTGAGGAACAGTTTGTGATACTTTTCTACTGCTATAACAACAGCGGTAAGTACCCAAAACAATATCATCTCTTCATCATCGGGGTCAATATCCATCTAGTACAAAAACAAAAAGTACAAAATATGATGACATCAATTACGACATATGTTAACCATATGAAGTACTAAAGCAAAATTTTCATATACAATCTTTACACAACAACTTTATATACACAGTTCAAGCCATGATTCAAACATTCAATAAAACAACAGGCTTTTCACCCAAGCAATTCCCCTGAAGCTCTAGCTTTCTAATCCCTGTTTTGTCCCCTTATTTTTATAATCCCCTCTTTGTAAACTTCAGTCCTTCTCTCTCAGATATCTCTTTGATCTCCTGCAGTCAATAATTTACCTATCTCCTTATACACCACTCACTAAATATAGATTGGCAAAGATATTTCTTTCACAATCTCATTGGATTCCTTCTTCACCTCCTTCGAGATGTGTGCAAAGGCAGCTGCCCCTTCTTTACCTCCTTTGAGATGTGTGCAAGGGCCGCTGCCTAAGTATACAAACTGGTGTTTTAAAAACACCATAGTTGGACTTGCTCAACCAATGAATGACTCAACTAAGGTAACAGTAATTGGTTACAATCTTCCTATCATTTGTGGAATTATTAATCACAAGAACCCAAAGTGCAACATTTCAGATGAGTGAATACCAAAATTGTGAAGAGTTCTGGCAATGATATTGCTTCCTTTATAACTTAGTCCAAAATAGTTAAAGATCACGAAATGTGAGCAACACTGCTCAAGATTATAATCTCAAACTGAACTACATAGTTGCCATGGCTACTAGGTGAGGCCAAGGAGCCCTAGGGGAGCACCATATTCCAGGAAGATTTGCCTAATTACAGGGTATGCTTCCATATTCAACCAGCCTTGTTTCCATGGCATTGCCTACATGATGCCTTGACAAGTGACAACTTCAACCGAAAGAAACAAGTTACGTAGTTGGATCACTAGCTGAATACAAGAAGAAGCTTGAAGGAGGCCAAATTGCAACTTATACTTGTTGGATCACTAGCTGAATACAAGAAGAAGCTTGAAGGAGGCCAAATTGCAACTTATACTTGTTTACTCATAATCAACAGTAAATGAAACTTTCAAGCCATCATATTGTTCATATACTCATTTTAGTTAGAAAGAAACGAGGATATTTGCTACAGATGGAAATAAAGAGAAAAATAACTGGGCATTATTAAGGGTAGAAAACAGAGATGCACGTTATGGAAAAAAAATTAAGAAGAAAACCCTTTTAAGGAACAGAGGATAAGGACAGTGCATTTAATTCATCCCACTCCTTGAATATGACCCTACTGTCTACCCGTAACCAATTCCAAAGTTCCAAAATTCTTTCCTTCTTTCACTAAAGCTAGAAGTAACAACCCCTTAATTAACTTACCATAACCCTAGAACCCCACAGAGGAGACTAGAGAGAGAAGACAAATGATTTCAATGTTAAATGACCCCCATGCAAAGCATACAAAGATTCCAAATGCTTCAAAAGATATTTAAGATTAGATCTTGAACAATGAACCCACCTTCAAGGTCAAATCCAACAGGATTTTAGATTTAGAATTTGTCCAATTTAAAATTCAGTTTAACTCAAGCATATTCTGAACACTGGTTTTCTCAGAGTGGGTTCTCAAACAACTGATTTCAAGGATCAAGTGGAACAGCTTGCAACCATAGCTTAAGAAAATATGATGACACTGTGTTATAGTGGTGATTCATGGTAAGTTATTTGATGGGAAGACATGTGAACCAGCTGAAACTTAGATTTTGTGCTGGAATCAAAAGAATTAGAAGTGAAAATTGAGGTGGTCCCCATTTATTTTTTCCCTCGTTAGAGTAAGGTGGCCTTGGATGATGGATCAAAGAATGTAAAATAATCCATCCTTGTGTGTAAAGCTGGATTTTGCTAGTCTGAACTGCTATCAATGAGTACAAATTTTGATCTTTGTTAACTATTTAGATTTTGAAGCCAGCCAAGCTTATGTTATCAGAAATCTGAGTGATAAATGATGACCATTGGTCCACATTGGGTGTGCAATATTTTATTGAACAAGGATACTTGTGTTATGGTCCTGTAAAGTGATGGGTGCACCTTATTCAGCATAGCTTAATATAGTGGGTCCTATTGTTTTACGTGGAAGCAATACACTGTCTGGGATGGATTCAGAATCCTCATAACTCCTTCATGGCATAAAGCCTACCCTTCTCATTTGCATAATCATATTCAGAGAATTTTGATATTTAGGGAATATAAGTGATACAAGTATTCAGCTTGAGTTATACTATGTTCTTGCTGTGTGTTTTTGATGGCATTGTGACCATTGATGCTAAAATCCCAGAATTGTTTGACAATCAGCTCGGTGTGGTATACGATTGGGAACAAAAGTGGTATCCCTACTGAGTAGAGGGTGTCTAATGATATTTTCTGTTCTTGTTTACCGATTTATTAGTTATTACCTAAATACGACTCTCCTAGATCTACTAGGATTGTCCCATATGGCCTGAATTATTCTTTGATTTAAAGATATTGTCTATTGGCTACTGTTTCGAGTCTTTCAAATACAATACTACATTAGAAGGGGTAGAACAGGATAACAGTAAAGAGAGCAGGTAAGGAAGAAGAGGAACAAAGAAAGATGAAGGGAAATCATACCAAGGGGAAAAAGGAAGAAGAAAAAAAGAATGGAGGAGAGAGAGAAGTTTCTCACGCTACAGCCATAACACAGTAGCAACTCAAAAACTCTTTCACTTCATTTTAATCTTCCATTGTATTACATCAATATAAAGAAAAATACTTTTACATGATAATAGAAACTCAAATAAAATGGAAACTAAACAATCTAGGCAATATATCAAATATGCTCTCAAGTCACCCCCAAATCATCTACTTAACCTATGTATTTTTTAAAAATCCATAACTATAATGCAGCTGTCTCAGAGAAGGGAGAGAGTGAAGAAATGTGGCATACCTGTGTTAATCCAAGATGTTCCTTCCACCACAGATTTTCAAAACAACCCTAACTACAATCGAACTTGAAATGGAGAGGAAAATCGGTTAGCAATCAAATAATTTTATTTAAAAAAAAAAAAAAAAAAACCCTAACTACAATCAGAGAATGATAAAGGGAGAGACAGGGAGATACATAGACACAGAGAGAGAGACAGAGATAATGTGAGAGAGACAGAGACAACGATAGAGATAGAGAGCGATAGGCAGAGAAACAAATAGAGAGAGAGAGAGAGAGAGAGAGAGAGAGAGATAAATGGAGTAGTAAAGAACCTTTGTAGACGAAAAGGAGAAGGCTGAGAGAAACCCTAGTATTGACTTCCTTTGTCTTCGGTTTGGAGAAAAAACAAGATGGCAAGACCAAAGTTGCAGAGACGACTTCGGCTTTGGTTTGGAGAAGAAATGAGAAGGATGCGAGAAACCCTAGTCTCGATTTCCTTCGTCTTCGGTTTGGAGAAGAAACTTGATGGCAAGACGAGAGTTGCAGAGACGACTTGGTCTTCGTTTTGGAGAAGAAACGAGAAGGCTGAGAGAAACCCTATCGACTTCCTTCGTTTCGATCTCGATAAAATTGGAGTCCACAAGATTCCACCGTATTTATTTGAGGGCTTGGAATCCTGAATTCTATTTGGAATTCACCCCCTTGGACGAATTCTGGTGGATTCCAAAATTTAGCCTAAAAAGTAGATTTTTATGGATTCTTGGAATCCAATACGGATCTGGGTTCCGAGAAACCAAACACCCAAAAAATGACGGAATCCGGATTCCGTCGAATCCGACTCCGAAGATACCTCCAACCAAACGCGTCCTAAGGGATGCTTTACCAATTAGGGACAAGCTGATTCATAGAGACATCCCAATTCAACCCAATTGCATTTTTTGCTGGGTTGATATGGAAAGTTGCTCCCATGTATTTTTTGAATGCCCTTTTACATTAAGAATTTGGGAAAGTATTTTCTCTATGTGTTCACAAGATGGGAGAGTCCAGCAAGGGTAGAGGATGCAGCTATTTGATCCCGCTATGCTAATGGAGGTGGAGGAAAATTTAGAATAGTTGGGAAGCTGCAACTATATTTCATATATGGATAGAAAGGAATTTTTGGATTTTCAGAAACAAAACAAGAACGACAGATTCTAGCCTCTATTAAAAATGATGTTACCATAAGGTGCTCCTGTGTTCAGCTAACAGGTAATCCATGTGCTAACAACCAATTTATTGTTACTAGCTGGGGGCTGAATGTGGCTTGGGTTACAAAGGTTCCAAATGCTTTAACTTGGTTCTTCCGGCCTCCTTGCATTATTGCCTTACATTGTGATGGATCGGTTTCTAGAGATAGAGCTACTTATGGGAGGCTGACTCGTACTGCAAGTGGAGATCCACTCATTGCATATGCGGGGATGGGGGAGGAGTTATCGGTTCTTGGTATGGAGATGTTGGCGATTCTTAGAGAGATTTCTTTAGGATGCGTTTGATTATTTAATTCCGTAGAATCTAAACCTACGGAATGATGATTCTTATTTTATTAAACTTTTTGGTAGAAAATGAAGTAGATTTTAAAGAATCAGGGTAATTCCACTGTTCTATGTAAAATTATTTCGCTCCGGAATTTAGCTCTAGGGGTAAATTCCAATTTTTTTTTGTTTTGGTTGAAAAAGGTAAATTCCAATTTGAAACTTACATTTGAGGTACTAAGTATATAAATGAAAAATCAGGGTGATGCCAACTCTAGTTCTCAAAATCGTAAATCACAAATCACAAATCCAAAATCCCGATATGGAACCTAGGACTCGAAGGAAGAATCCGAAGGAGAGGAACCGCGGCTGAAGGAGAGGCAACAATCGTTGGCGCTCATCTCCGGCTCCCAACCGAGGTATCGTTCTCATCTCAGCTCTCCCTCTCGGATCTCTCTCTCTCTCTCTTTTTCGCTTTGTCCCTCTCTGATGTTACTCTAATCAGTGTCTGTTCTCTCGCGTTTGTGAAGGTGAAGCACCCAAACTCTTCTCGCAAACTGAGGATCTGTAAACCGTGTCTCTCTCTCGTGTTCGTGAAGCTAAAGAAAGCATTCATACTCTGGCAGGGTTATTGAGGCTCTCGCTCTGTGTTTGCTGAAGAAAGCATTCATATGAGTTATCATTCTCTCTCTTTTGCTCTCGCTCTATGTTTGCTCTTGAGGATCTAAAATTGGAAATGCATTTTTTGATCTCTGCTCTCTCTCTCTCGCTCTCTCGTATTTGATGTTGATCTTGAGGGTATAAGATTGGACATGATGCTTTGTAAATTACTCTCTCTCATCGCTGATGTAAAATTCCATTCAACTTGTTCGGTTCCATAATTTCTAAAGAGAACATCTTGCCGATATTTGGGTCCTGCCCAATCTAATAAAGCTGTAAGACATAGTGATGGGGGAAAGAGGCCCCAACGGTTGGTGAGAGACGACTGACAAAGGCCATAGATAATTTACAAGTTGAGCCATCTCAATTGGGAGCTGAAGGTCGGAAGATCGATGTGAAGAAACCCTCCTCCCTCCATGAATAGGAAAGCTGTATCCAATGATCTTCATTCCATCTAATAAAGAGCAAAGAAGTTGCACAAACCATATTGGAAATGCAATGTCTGAGTATGGTTCTTAGCTGATTGATAGATTAGATTAGGTTAACCTTCTAAACCTATTATCTCTTCTTTTGAAAGAAGAAAAACTTAAATAATGGTGGTATAATGGACGGATCTTGATTATATGGGGATTATGCTCAATGTATATAAATTCTGGAATTGAATGATTTACTTGTCGGAACATGTAGACAGTAACTATGCATCATTTAGAGCATTTGAGGGATTTTATTACTAGTGTTAGAGGACTGATGAATGATAGTTACTTGTTCAATATGCATCTTATTGTTAATTCTCCATTTGTTATAAGCAATTTGCCAGACCAATCTTTTTCGCTTTTTGACTCTGTGAGGATGTTTATGTTAATTACCTACTAAAAAGCTACCAGGGGAACGTAAAAATTATTAGATGGAAATGCTTGGGTTCCTAAACATTACTCCATGTCTGTCAAGCAGCAATTGTTTAGAAAAAAGATAGCCTCATTTTCTGTAGCAAGGTCAAATGGTGTTTCAACTTCCTCAGCTCTGTATGCATTTCCTTGGGGTAGTTTTTTATATGTATAATGCAAACTATGAAGCCTTTAAAATGCATTAATTGACTTCCCCTTTAACTCATACTATCTTTAGCACATGCACTATTTGTTTATGGGTAAAGAATAACATGAGATTGCTAATCACTCTCAATCTTAACAACTGCAACTGCAACTGCCCCTAAAGTTTCAGGTCAAAGGTAAGATTCAAATTGGTTGTGCCATAGAAGGAATCTGCACCATCCAAAATTGAGAATCATAGAATCTTGTTGATGCTCAATAGAATGTATGAATGCTGAACTATATGCAATACAGGTTTAATTTATACATATTAACGGACAAGAGAGAGAGGGAGATAGAGATTTGTTAGATGTAAGTTTAGCTTTGAATAATAAAAATAAGATCAATAGAGACAATAGTATTTTGGATTTCCAAAGGTGGAAGAAAAAGTATTGTTTTTAGTATGATCATTCTTACTTGATTAGATAAGAATGGGTTTTGGAGAATGATGGGTAGTGTGAATGTGAGTACCTAAAACGGAAAAAAAAAGGATATAGAACATGTAAAAGAATGAATCTACTCTGATCTTTATCTAATATAAGGGATGGTGTAAATACACAATATAGGAATGATTGGTAACTTTATAGTATATTTTTTAAGCACCATTACCCTGTTCAGTCATAACAAGTATGATATATGGATTTGGATGATAAGGGTATTATATTCTTTTTCTTACCCCCTTCACTTCAATCAATATAAAACCATGGCAGACAGAAGGGGTTATTAGAAAAGGTTTTCATCTAAAGTGCTAACTTATGTTTTGAATTGTAGATCAACGTATAAATGGATATTGATGACAATCATGATGAGGGTTATTAGAATCGCAAAAAAGTAATTATATTAGGGGTTGTTGCTGCTGCTATAGGAGCGGAGCATTATAGTAAAATATTTTTCGGTAAAGCTCTATACCATGATGAGTCTCTACCTGGACTTTAGGAAAATGAGAGAATTATTGGTGTGTGCAACAATACATCTCGAAACTCATAAGAATGAGTAGGAGGGTCTTTTTTAGTTTATGTCAATTAGTGCGACAGAGGGGCCTTCTTTATGATACCAAATCAATGCAAGTGGAGGAACAGATAGTCATGTTTTTGCAAACAGTCGGCCACCACAGGAAGAATCGTAAAAATCTGCATGATTTTGGACATTCCAATGAGACTGTAAGTAGGTGTTTTAATCTTGTATTGGGTGCAATATTGAATTTGTACCCAGTATTATTGAAGCCTCCAAGTACAATAATGCATGAGTGAATAGTTGGTAACTGTAGAAGCTTCTACCCTTACTTCAAGGATTGCATTGGTGCTATTGATTATTCACATATCCCTGCGTGGGTACCGGTTAACGAACATAAGCGATTTCACGATTGGCATAGAAATATTTCACAAAATACCTTAGCTGGCTGCGACTTCAATTTGAGATTTACATACATACTAGCTGATTGGGAAGGATCAGCATGTGATTCATGAATATTAGCTGATGCACATCATAGGAATCGAGAAGGAAGGATAGTTGTACCAAATGGTAAATAATATCTTGTTGATGCTAGTTTTGCCAACTAAAGGGGTTTCTTGAGATCATACCAGAATGTTCGTTACCATCTAAAAGAGTGGGAGAACAGTCATCAAGTACCAGCTGATAAAAAGGAGTTATTTAATTTGTGACATTCCAGATTGTGAAATATGATTGAACGTGCGTTTCGTATGTTGAAGTCAAAATTCATGATATTGAAAAGCCAGGCAGAATACCCTTATAAGACGCAAACTAGGATTGTCGAAGCTTGTGTTCTTCTTCATAATCATATTTTTTACTCGAATACTATTGAGAAAGAGGAGTTTTTGCAGCAAGAGAATGCAAAAACTAATACTCCTAGTCAAACAGAAGGATTAGATACAAATTATGAAGAATTAGATGGTGATTCTAATGATAAAGTTAATGAAAACATTGTTGATGATTGGGAACAATTTTGAGATGCTATTGTTGACAAAATGTGAGCTGATTACATTGGAGGAGTTGGTGATGATGAAGATGGTGATGATGTAGATGGTGATTCTGAAGAGTGAAAAGGCAAGGTTTATTTGGTTGTTGTTGTAATTTTAAGTTAAATACTGTTGAATTTTATTAAGTTTGATGATGTGACTTAATCATGGAATAACGAGTTATGGGTTAGTTGGTTATGTGGATTGATTCTATTACTTTATTATATGCATGTTTCAGATTTGGTATTTAATGATTAATTGCATTTGAGTGGTGAAGGTATTATATATTTTATTTAATGATTAATTGTATTTGAGTGGTGAAGGTTTTAAAAGATTATATATTCTCTGTAATAAACATTACTGAATTGGAGTTATTTGTCAAACAAAGCATGGATTCAGAACAGGGTTCCCAGGCAAAGTCAAGAGATATTGCTTCATGGCCAAGCAAAGTTTCACATTTCATGCTCCAGTGTCTTATAGATTATCATAATAAAGGAAGGACTGGAGATAATGGTCTAAGGAAAGAGCAGTGGCCGTCCTTATCACTTGCCATCAAAGAGAAGTTTGGTATGGACTATGATTGGGAACAGTGTAGAAGCCACTATAGAATATGGAAACAAAGGCTTCAAGTGTTGTGTGACCTATAGAAGCAAAGTGGATTAGGGAGGAACCCAATGGAAAAGAGGTTTGATGCACCAAGACATGTATGATGTGAATTCAAGGTAAAATTGTGTGTCTAATGATTTAATTTTTTATATTAACACAGGACATGTATGGTCTACCCTACAAGACATGTAATGTATTCTTTTATATTAAATTTATGAATGTATTGTGATTGTATTTGGCAGAAGAAGAAACAAAAATATTGGAAAGAACATAGAGTGCTTCCCATACACTTGGATGTTGCAATATGGTTGGGAAATGAAGTTGCAACAAGGCACAGAGTTGAACACCCATTTGATGCAGTGAATGATTTTATGCATGACAGTTCGATTCCAGCTGCGGGTTTATATGGCCTTGATGCTATTGATGAAGAATTTACTGAAGCTGTAGATAGTGCCCCAGCCAGTCAATGAGGAGGGGGGAATCATAGTCGTGGTTGTCCTCAGGCATCTGCCACCAGTGGTAGAACAAAGAGAAAGAAACGTGGACCTGATAAGGTAGAAAGTCCCTTAAAATCCATTGCTACCGCCATGCATTCTTTGGTTAAGAATGACTCGCTAGATGATCTTGCCGATAGACTCAATGAGGCATTTTTTCCCTTCCAACTATTGACTTGGACACTAGATTTCGTGCAATGAACTTTTTTATGGCAAAGAAGAAGAAGGCCATCATTTTTCTGAAGGTAAAGAGAAAAGAAGACAACCTAAAGATTCTTGAAAGTTATCTGGCAGAGGGAGGAGACGAAAACAATCAAGACTGATGCATTGGTGGTACCCATCGTGGTTTTTTTTTTTTTTTTTTTGTTATATGACATAACAGTGGTGAAGGAGTTGGTGAACTAACAAAAATACTTTATTATGGTGTTAATTAATATTAACTCTAGACCTATCTTTTAGTTTAGTTAGCATGACATAGACAATTAAACTCTTAGAGTGGTTGAGATTATCTTGGGATACTGGTTGATGCTATTCTATCTTTCGGAACTATTTCTGGAATTTTAGCTATATGCACTTGTGATGTTGCTATTCTCTATAAATTCTAGAATTTTGTCTACATGCACTTGTGTTAGGTGTTTGCAATTCTCTATAAATTCTGGAATTTTATCTACAAGCGCTTGTGTTACGTGTTTGATCTCTATAAATTCTAGAATTTTGTCTACATGCACTTGTGTTAGGTTTTTGAACTTCTCTATAAATTCTGGAATTTTGTCTACAAGCACTTGTGTTAGGTATTTGATCTCTATAAATTTTGGAATTTTGTCTACATGCACTTGTGTTAGGTGTTTGAACTTCTCTATAAATTCTGGAATTTTGTCTACAAGCACTTGTGTTAGGTGTTTGATCTCTATAATTCAGAAATTTTGTCTACAACCAATTGTGTTAGGTGTTTATTCTCTATAAATTTTGGAATTTTGTCTACAAGCACTTGTGTTAGGTGTTTGATCTCTATAAATACAGAAATTTTGTCTACAACCACTTGTGTTAGGTGTTTGATCTCTATAAATTCTGGAATTTTGTCTGTATGCACTTGTGATAGGTGTTTGATCTCTATAAATTCTGGAATTTTGTCTATGTGCACATGTGATAGGTGTTTAATCTTGTTTGTCATTCTCATATATATGTTTACACTCACACATTTCATAGTTGCCCAAGTCATACCCCTATTTTTTGAACCTGAAAATAGAATCATACCAACTCTGGCCCAAGTGCTCCCAGTTCTGCTTAATTGGATCATCCGTTGAATATTTTCCTTGTTAATTAGCAGGTTTTACTCTCATTATAAAAAAAAAAATGTATGAATGTGGAATGGGACAGTGAGAAAAAAAAAATCAGACTACTTGATACATCATGAAACCATCCCCCTATAGAAAGATGACATGTGTATCCCCCCCAGGGGCGAGGATGGCCAAAGAACTCGGAGTCGAGCCAGGTCATCCCAGCCAAACCGAAGAAGTGTACCCCCCCGGGGATAGTTTGGACTGGAGACCTACCGACCAAGATGCGCGAAAACTTGGCATGCACCATAGAACCATCCGTCACGACACGTTGGGAAACACACAATCGAACTGATCAAAGTCGCACTAGGCGATCTCACCAACGCACATCACAGGAAGAAAACTATAAGCCGGTGAATCAAGGAAACGGGCGTAGAGAAGATGGTCTTGACACACAAAATGGCCAAGCTGTGGATACAAGCGCGACCCAACTCACGGGAGATGAGCTTGACCGTAAGCTCAAGGAAATCAATGACAAATTGAAGGCCCTAGACAAAGGGACCGACCTCAAGGAGTATTTTCGGCCGGGCCAACACCTGTTCTCGGTTGAGATAATGAAAGCAAGGCTCCCTCGAGGGTTTAAACTGCCCAGCTTCGAAGCATATGATGGAAAGACCAACCCCAACAACCACATAAGCTACTTCAATGCGATGATGACAGTCTACAGGGGGTCTGATGTCGTGTCATGCTGGTCCTTCCCCACTTCCTTGAAGGGACTAGCTGCCCTATGGTTTTCCAAGTTGAAGCCAAACTCCATAAAAAGCTTCACGGAGTTGGCCCGACCCTTCATGAGCCGTTTTCAAAGCAGTGTGAAACAACAGAAGATGGCGGCAAACCTGTTGCCAGTACAGCAGCAACCTGATGAGTACATACGGGACTACATCACTCGTTTCAATGGTGAGTCATTGGAGATTAAGGACCTAGATGATGGCATGGCCTTCAATGCACTACACATTTAGGTCACAAATCATGACCTGGTCCAGTCTCTAGCCCTGGAACGCTATGGGACCGATGCTATCAGTGCGCGAACATGTTTGACATCATGAAGGGCCGGAAGGCGGCTGATGGCAAGGGAATGGAGAAGAAGAGAGCGAGTAACAAGGAAGAAAAGAAGGAGGGTGAGAAAAGGAAAAAATCTAATTGGTACCAGGACCGAGAATGTAGCCTTGATTATACCCCACTAACCACCTCCCAGACCAACATCCTCATGGAAGTCCATGACCGAGGACTCTTGCAATGGCCGAGACCAATGTTCTCGATGCCTGAAGACAGAAATAAGAAGAAATACTTCAAGTTCCATAAAGACGTCGGGCACGACACCGAATGTCACACCCCAAACAACCCCCTGGGAGGATTTAGGCAAGTGACCGGATATCCTACGACATCCGCCAATCCCCAAGGATCAAGAAGCAGTACTTATACGTCACAAACCACACATTGAGGATAAAAAGATAGTAAAAGAATATCAGAGTGCAACGGAAGATTAGACTACCCACAGATGATTTATATCATCGATAATACAATCCCAAATACCTATGTTTTACCATATACATATCCATTTATGTCCAATAAGTACATTATCTTGGTAATACACTTCTTGAAAGAAAGAAACTTAAATAATAACAAAATCGTCGCTAAGCAACGAGATGAGGAAGATCTACAATTCCATCAACAGCTTCCTCGCCCATTGGCAAACCCGTTCCTGCAAAATCAACTAAAAGAGAATATACAAGAGTGTGAGCTCCACCGAGCCCGTGAATGAAATACAAACCATGTATGCACATGCAAGCACAACCAAATGAGTCCTACAAGAGGTGCAGTTTATTTTATTTATTAGCCACCTAATATCACAACTAAGGCAGATTAGTGCTACTACAATCTCCAATACATGTATCCCTAGTGCGGGCTTGGTTACCCCTTCCCGCGATACACCCATTGAGTTGTCGGAGAGGATCAGTCATCTCCCGCATTCGTTCACCAAGGTCAGCCCGACCAGCCCTCTGTGATTAACATGTGGGGATTAACCTGTGGGGTAACCGTTAGTATTTAGCTAAATTCTTTTCCCTTTTTAATTGTGGCATAAAGCCCGACATATAGCTCCTGACATTAATTATGGCGTAAAGCCCGGCATATAGCTCCTGGCATTAATTGTGGCGTAAAGCCTGGCATATAACTCTTGACATTAATTGTGGCTCCCATAGGCATCCAACACCTTAACCCCTGTTGGCAAGGGTGCGTAGCACGGGTGATGAAACCCTAGCCCCATGTCTATATGTCATCGTATGAGTCAGGCGGTGTCAACTGTATCCCATAATACGGGCTACCACAGGTCTCATTTTCAAGCCGGCTACGGCATCTAATCTAGCAATTCCACATACAAGCATTATCATCCATTTTCAATGTTCATCAGATAAGATTTAGGATTCAAATGAGAATATAAAACAATTTAAAGTAATTAAAGACAGTAAATATTGTTGTTGTTGGCATGACCCATCAGTCATGTTACACCTACACTCATGGTGTAATTCCACTCACTTTGGTTTGACCCTACCGGTTCAGTTGTTTGTTTAGTTTCGGCCAGTATCTGGCTATGCACCTCGAGCACGGAATCAAGTCCTAAAGTAATAAATTAGAAATGTGTTATTTTAATTATTCACATTGTTTTGGATAACCTAGTGTTAGTCTAGGCTCACTGGTCTGACTCGGAGCTCAGTTCGAGATCACTTTGAATTCTCTGGGCCTTGCACTGGGTTTTAGGCCTATGTCCCGGTGCATCACCCGGAGAATGTGGCTTAGGGTCAATATGGTATTTTACCATTGTAGTACATGTTCCTAAGTCACAATAGTCTTACTTCACAGTCCCTAGGTCAGTAGTGCTGCAGGACCAACACAAACAAGGTTTCCAAGCCCTGCGGGGCCCACTCGGGTACCCAAGGTGTTCATAATTATGGACAGATGTGAGGAGGGGTATTTTGGTCATTTTCCACCTCCTTACACTGTTTATAGTCCATATGTGGAGGTCCCCAAACTCGGATTTGCAAAACAGTCCACTTTAATTCTCTGGGTGATGTGTACATCGCCTAGTGCTATCGCCCAGAGAATTCATATGCAGAATTTGTTTGGATTGAAATGAAATTTCAGTCTGTTTAGAGACATAATTGGTTCATGGTTCCTTCTAAGAAAATGAAGCTCTATGAATCTAGTTTCTATAAAAACTGGAATCGAAGGAAATTAAGATTGGATGATGAAGTTATGTTATTTTTATTACGCAAAGGTCAATCTGTCAAGACAGCAGAATCCGATTTTGACAGAAACTTGAACTAAACTTTTAACTAACTTAGAGACAGAAATAGGTAACGGTGTCTTCTAATAAAATGCAGCCCTATGAGTCTAGTTTCTAAAAAAATTGGAACCAATACAAATGAAGTTCAAGTGGTGGAGTTATATTATTTTAACTAAGAGAAGGTCAATCTGCAGAGTAGCAGAATTTGATATTTATGTTGGGATTAGACATGCATGTATGGATCCGTGGCTCTATCCTAATATTCATGTTTTATGCATATGGTTTGGTATAAACTAAGCTATATTCATGGCTGGAACTAAGGTCTAAACAATTCTAAGTTTGTAAGAATGTGGATGAAGAGCAATAGCATAGAATTCATGGCATGCATGCAAGGATCCATGGTTCTATCATGCAAATCATGGCTTACATTCATAATTTAGCATGATGGTTTGCCAAATCATGGCTGGAACGTAAGTTCAAATACTTTCCAAGTTTGAGAAGAAGGTAGGAGGTAGGAAGGAGAGGTTATGCAAGAGGATCATGCATCCTAGTTACCAATCTAAGCATTTCATACATGGTAGCATGCAAGGTAGGAGTTTGGGTTAAATTCTGTAACTGTTTTCCCCAAAACAGAATTTTATAAGGAAGATTTATGAGATGAGAAGGTTGGATTCTAGTGGTGCTTACCTTGGGTCTTAAGAGCAAGAGGTGAGCAAGGCTCCTTCTTCTTCATCTTCTCTTTCTCTTTCTCTTCTTCCTCTCATCTTTTCTTTCTTCTCCTTCTCTTTCTCTTCTTCTTCTCTTTTTTTTTTTTGTTTTTTTTTTTTGTCAGTTTTGCTAAACTAAACCCAACGAATATGGGGAAGGGTTCCCTTATGTACTTTATTTTATTTTATTTTATTTTTGATTTATGAGATTACAATTTTACCCCTTCTTTATCCTTGTATAACCAATATATTATTTTGTTTATTTAGTATCTTGGGTACCCATCTAAATGTGTAAGGACATGAATGTCCCCATACTTTAAATGAAAAGTCTCTAAGTCCTAAACCTATGAAATTCCAGTCCTACCCTTCCTTGTATCCATTTTCCACCAATAGGGATTAATCTTCTTCTTTGATTAAGGTACCCTTATAAAGTGAAAAGACTTGATTACCCAATAGTCTTATGTTTTATTTCAATTATATCTAGTCTATCCCAACTTGTCACCTATTTATTAATTTGATTTCTTAATTCTCACCACTAGGATCCTTCCACATGGAATGCCATGTGTCCTCCAACTATTGTATGCATGTTCGACATGCAACATATGTCACTGCTTGAGTGTGCCACGTGGCTACCACTTTAGGTGGGCTCCACATACATATTTGTTTTAAAAATTGACTTTACACCTCACCACATGTCTTTTATTAAATTTATTTAAAGTTTTATGTATATATGTAAAAGTATACATGGGTGGGGATTTGAACCTACAACCTCCTTCCTCCTTCTTAAATAGCCAAAGTAACAATCAGTTGGGCTAAGACCTTAATTTGCTATCTTTTGAAGAATAAATTAATTTATTCTTTTGTTCCTACTGTTTTAATCAAAATTTTGTCTAGGAAACTCGGAATTGACTTTCGTCAGTTGTATAGGTTTCGTTTTAAGGTTCTTCTCAATAATTTATTGATCCTAAGAATTATTTCACATGGTCAAAACTTAATTTTTCATGAGTTGGTATAATTACCCTAATGCCCCTATATTACAAATATAAGTTGTTTTATTGTTTACCGATCATCAGGTTAGACCGATGATGCACTAGTTGGCAACCAAACTTAATGGGAAAAATTTTAAAACAAAGATGTGGGCATTACATTACGTTATTTTTCTCGACCATTCGTTCAACGCTCCACAAGGTACTGGTGCCATTGACCTCGGGTTTTGGACCTTCAACAAAATTTCAAATTAGCCCGTATTTTTGGGCACAGGTTTTACACCGAAGACTACCAATAGCTGAAACGGGAGATAGAAGATGTGATCCAGAGAGGCCACCTCCGACATTACGTAAAAGGGGAAGAGCGAAGAGACGCCTCGTATGGTCGGAGAGACACGAGTGCGGAGCCAAGGAGGGATGATCATGCCTGGGGAGAGAAATGAACGAAATCGACACGACGATCGCCGAGAAGTTCGGCAAGATGATTGTAGGACAGGAGCTGAGGCTAACACATCAACAGCACCGGCCATCCTCCCAATCATCGAATGTCCCAGACAAGAATCCTCCAGGAAGGCCAAGGCAAAGGCACGGTTCGTGGGTCTGGTAGAGACAATAGAGAAAACAACAAAACCTACCCCGACCATCTCCTTTTCAGAAGAAGACCTAGAAGGGCTAAGCTGGCCACACGATGACGCGATCGTGGTTCAGGCAGTTACAGCAAATAGGCCCATGCAGTGTATTCTGCTGGATACCAGGGCCTGTGGACCTACTATCTTATGATGCATACCTGCAGTTCGGGTTCGAGCCGGGAACACTAAAGCCAGAGAGTGTGCCGTAATATTAGGTTTCTCTGGACATCCAGCCCCAATTAAAGGGTTGGTAGAGCTGCTGATGACGGTAGGCACGGCCCCATTCCAAAAGACTATAAAGGTCAACTTTATGGTGGTTTGGGTCGCGATGGCGTACAATGTCATACTAGGGAGGCCGAGCCTAAACGAAATAGGAGCGGTAGTCTCCACCAAGCACTAGAAGATGAAATTCATCACTGAGAACGGAGTGGGAGATAGTTGAACCGAACAGAAGAAGGCTAGAGAATGTCATGTCACGCTCTTAAAGCACACGAAAGGTAATTTCTGGGGGATGGCCTTTACAGTCGAAGTTTGCGACAACCGGGATGAGCATAAGCAACCACTAGGGGAGCCAGTTGAGGACTTGGTCGAAGTCCCAATCAATGACAACGACCCGACCAAGGTTGTCAAAATTGGAGCCCTACTGAAGGAAGAAGAAGCGAAAGAGCTCGGGTCCTTCCTTAAAAGCCATGCCGATGTGTTTGCCTGGTCGGCTGCTGACATGCCAGGCATCCCGCGGAACATTGTAGAGCACACCCTACATCTGGACCTGGCAAGAATGCCGATCCAACAGAAAAGAAGAAACTTTGGCCTAGAGTGGCATGCAGCAATGAAGGAGGAGGTAGAAAAGTTGAAGGCATCAGACTTCATCAAGGAAGAGCGGTTCCCGACCTGGTTGGCTAATGCAGTCATGGTACCGAAAGCGAATGAAAAATGGAGGATGTGCATGGACTACACCGACCTGAACAAGGCTTACCCAAAGGACGAGTACCCACTTCCCCGAATAGATCTCTTGATTGATGCCACAGCGGAACATAAAAGGTTGAGCATGGATGCATACTCTGGGTACAATTAGATCCTAATGAAAAAGGAAGATGAGAAGTATACAATATTTCGATCTGACCAAGAGAACTTCTGTTATCAGGTCATGCCGTTTGGCCTGAAGAATGCAGGAGCCACGTACCAAAGAATGGTGAACAAAATGTTCAAGAAGCAAATCGGGTGTAACATGGAGGTGTACGTGGATAATATGCTTGTGAAGAGTGTTCAGACTTAGGATCATATGGCCGACTTAGAAGAGGTGTTCCAAGTACTCAGAGAAAATCATATGAAATTGAACCCAGCAAAGTGTGCCTTCGGGGTCACCTCGGGAAAATTCCTGGGATACATGGTCTCACAGTGAGGCATTGAGGCCAACCCAAGCAAAATCAAAGCAATTCAAGAATGGCCCTGCCGAGGACGGTTCGAGAGGTCTAGAGTTTGAATGGAAGAATAGGAGCCTTAGCTAGATTCATGACCCGGTCTGGGGACAAATGCTTGCCATTCTTCAAAACCTTGAAGAATCTCAGAGAGGCCAAAGACTTCGTATGGACCGACGCCTGTCAAAAAGTGTTTGAAGGCCTAAAGGAACATCTCATGAAGCCGCCCCTGCTAGTGTGACCCGACCCTAAAAGGAAGCTGCTAATTCATCTGGCAACCTCACCCGTGGTAGTAAGCATGGTGTTATTAAAGGAAGAGGATAGGCAGCAAAAGTCAGTCTATTAAGTGAGTCACATTCTCTTAGATGTAGAGAGCAGATAACCTAAGATCGAGAAGCTCGTGTTTGCGTTGGTGGTGGCAACAAGAAAGCTAAGGCCCTACTTCCAGGCCTACCCCATAATGGTGATGACAGATCAACCCCTGAAGAAGGTGATGCACAAGTCAAATGTGTCGGGCTGCCTAAGAGCATAGGCAGTAGAATTGAGCTACTACCAAATCGAGTTCAAACCTAGGATAGCCATAAAAGGTCAGGACCTCGCGGATTTCCTGGTCGAATGTATGTTGGCTAAGAACGAGCATGAGCAAGAAGAAGAAGTTAAAGATGAGACCAAGCCAAGGGCATCATGGGCGATGTTCATGGATGGTTCGAGCATCTTAGGGGGGAGCGGAGCTGGCTTTATACTAACTAGCCCAGAAGGTTTCAAAATACAGTACGCGCTACGCTTCGATTTCCCAGCATCGAATAATAAGGCCGAGTATGAGGCATTGATTGTCGGGTTGAAAGTAGCCTGAGCCATCCAGATTGAAGGACTGGTCGTGAAAAGTGACTCACAACTGGTCATCAATCAGGTGAATGGTGAATACGAGGCCAAGGATGAACGGATGAGCACCTACCTGGAAAAGGCCCGGACCCTGATCGCGACACTTAGAACGTCTATCATACAAAGAATATTGTGCATAGAAAACACAGTGGTGGACACGTTGTCCCGGCTATCCAATGATGACCTATCCCAAATGGGCGGAGCAGTCTACGTGGAGAGAGTAGCCGAGCCAACCCACAAGGAGAAAGAGGACGAGGTCGCCCAAATTGACACGGAGCTGAGTTGGATGGACCCGATAGTGAGCTACCTCCGAGATAACATACTCCTAGAGGATCGAATGGAGGCCAGAAAGATTAGAGGAAGGGCGTCCAGATACACTTTGATTGATGGACAATTGTATAAAAGGTCGGTTACCACGCCCCTACTCAAGTGCCTGACACCGGGTCATGCCCAATACACCCTGGTCGAAGTTCACGAAGGAATATGTGGAAGTCATCTGGGGGGGAATGCCTTAGCATACAGGGTAGTTCAACTGGGCTTCTATTGGCCAAGAATACAACAGGACGCGATTCAATACATCAGGACGTGCGAGTAGTGCCAGAAGTTCGTACCAATTCCTCATCAGTTTGCGACACAATTGACTTCCATCCTCAGCCCCATACCGTTTGCTATGTGGGGAATGGACATACTCGGTGACTTCACCCTAGCCTCAGGGGGAAGAAAATACTTGGTGGTCACGATAGATTACTTCACAAAGTAGGTAGAGGCCAAGTCCTTGGAAAAAATCACAGAAAAACAAATGGAGAAGCTCTTCAGGGACAAGATAATTTATTGGTTCGGGTTACCTCAAGTGCTCATCACCGACAATGGGATGCAATTCAATAACCTCGAGTTCAGGCAATTTTGTGTGCACTACAATATATATTTCAGGCCCATTGCAGTAGCCTACCCACATGCGAATGGACAAGTCGTAGTCACGAACCACAAACTTCTAGCAGGGATAAAGCGAAGGTTGATCGAGGCTAAAGGAAAGTGGCTGGACGAGCTATTGAGTGCACTGTGGTCGTATTGAACTTGTACACCAACGGGCGAGAGCCCGTTCCGATTAACATACAGAACAATAGCCTTGGCACCAATGGAAGTATTGGTCGGGTTACACAGAGTTCTCAACTTCAACGAGAGAACGTATCAAGACGGGTTACGAGGGAATCTAGACTTTTTGGATGAAGTCAGGGAAAGCACCCCGATGAGGAACGTGGCCTATCAACAGAGAACGGCCTGTTACTTCAACTCCAAAGTGAAGGAACGGTTGTTCAGAGCTCGAGACCTAGTCCTAAGGAAAGCAAGAGCTTCACAACAGCAAAAAAGAAGGCAAGCTGTCTGCCAACTGGGAAGGCCTGCATGTCATCTCCAAGAAAATACGCCTAGACATGTACCGCTTGAAGACTCCAGGGGGCAAGAAAATATCCCAACCTTGGAACTCTGAGAATTTGAAAAAAATTTATCAATAAAAAATTCATGTTCATGCTTTTTGGCCTATGCATGTCGTGGAATATTCTTTTGGCCTATGTATGTCGTGGAATATTCACAATGAAGTCTCATGTTCATCTCCCTATTATTCACAAGCTACTAGTCCAGATCTTTGCACAAAAGACCGACCTCGTAAGTCGGCATGAAAGTTCCCAAGGGGCATAAAAGACCGACCTCATGAGTCGGCACGAAAGTCCCCAAGGGGCATAAAAGACCGACCCCTGATGAGTCAATATGAAAGTCCCCGAGGGGCAAAAAAGACCGACCTCGTGGGTCAGTATGAAAACCTCTAAGTGGCACAATAGATTGCTCACTAAAGGGAATAGAAGAACGGTAAAAAATAAAGAACACAAGAATGAGAGAAATGAAAGCTTCATTACTTGAAAGTTTTTACAAGGCCCAAAAAATTGGCCCATTATTACAAAAAACAAAAAGAGAAGGGGGTCATGGACCGGCAGTGCGATCCTAGTCTTGGGCTTTGGGGATGACCTTGTTGGGAACAGCCTGAACCAGGGACTTTGTCAGAGGAGGGACGTACGTATCAAATTTATCAAAGTTCAATTTTGGATCCTCGTTGAGGACGTACTCAACGGTGTTGCTAACACCGAAATCATACGCCTCCTGCGACTTCCCTTTGACATAGGCCACAAGCTAGGGAGATTGCTTGAAGTCCTCCACAGCCTAGACTCGGATCGCATCCCTGCTTGCCCAGAGATCTTCCAACTCCTTCTCTAAGGCCTTGATTCTTTTGGCCGCAGTAATGGCTTCCTCCTCCAAAATGCCCTTCCTTTCGGTTAGAGCGGAGAACATCCCCTTATAGTCCCGGGCCTTGACCTCCAATGCTGAATAGTCCTTAGACAGGTCCAGTATCTGGGCCTCTGTAACCTTGCGGACATTCTTCTCCTAAAAGTAAAGGTTGTGATACTTCTCCAACCGTTGAGCAGTATCAGCAACCTTGGAAACGACCTGAAAAGGCGAGCACAAGGCATCAGAAATGCCAAAAAAAAAGAAAAGAAAGAAAGTTAGGCTTGAAAAACCCACCAAGGTCAAGTCCAGGCAGAGAGAGGTGACAAGCTCCTCATTAGTCAAGCTCTCCATGGTGGCGCAACCTGCAGGGAGGCGGCGCTGCTCAAGCCATTCTCGCGCTATCAGCGGGTCCTTGAAGGTGCAGTCACCTTGTAAATCTTCCACCTGGGGACCAGGCAGGCTCTCTCTTGGGGATGATCTTTCTCCTACTCCTTGGTCTCATCATCTAAGGGAATCACCTCCCGCTCATGCTCGCAGCGAGGGCGCTCTTCTTGGGACGCTGCGGAAGAGGGGGTACACTGTCTAGAGAGGCTTTTCCCTCCCCTTCCTTTTGTGACTCTCCTCCATAGGAGTCGCCTGAGGGGCACACGCAACAACATTCCTTTTGTCCTGGGGTTGGACATTTTAGGGTCCATCCACGATGATCAAGCTCACGATAGCTTTCTGGCGATTTGCCTGATCCTCCGCCAACTTCATCTTGTGCTCAGTCGCATCGGACCTGAACGACTTATGGTCTAATCGAACATCCACTGGAAAATAGACAAAGAAACACAGGTCAGAATCTACACAAAATAGGGTGAAAGGATCATCTACCCAGACGAGGACACTCACCTTGAGCCGAGCTCAAGCATAGTGGGCCAGCTGGTCCTCCCTTTTCAACTTGCGGACGTCAAAAGGTTCACGGCCTTAAGGCAGATTTTCCTCCACTCCAACCAGAAGGGGTTCCCCGACATTTAAGCAAAGAAGAAGCGATCCTTCCACTTCTTGGCAGATTGGGGCATGTGGCTAATAAGCTGAATTGACTTCAGCGATCCCATCGGGGGGTGTAGAGAGAGATAGTACCACTTCCCGACCATCTTCTTCAGCATAAAGAAATGAGCGAAGAGAGCAGCAGTTGTCTCCCGATCGAGCCGAACAAAATACATGTAAAACCCAAAAATTTGTCTCCACGAGTTCACTACCAACTGGCCCGGGGAAAGAGTGAAGTGGTTGAGGATGTCCACGACAAAGTCTCAGGCCGAAAGACGAAGGTCGCAGATAAACGCAACCACATACAGGCACACTTCACCCTCGCGAAAGTAGCATGCCTTGTTGATCTTGGTCGGGGTGCCCATCCGGACCTCTTGAGGGATTCAATACCGGCTCCATAAAGCCACCAAAGCCCGGTCATTTAGGACACTCTCGTAAGAGTTTGCACCTCGGGCGATCCCACCAGCATCACCCCCGATGTCAAAATCGGACTCATTGTCATCATCCTCTTCGACGTTGGTCCCTTCATCCTCCTAGACCTCATTCTCGTCCTCATCATGGGTCGGACCGCCCTCAACATTTTGCTCTTCGAGAGTTTGGGCAGAATCAAGACCACCTCCCCTTGGCGGATTGGCTGAGGAGCTTGCCAAATGGTCGTGCCGAGCTGCGAAGCTCTTAGACCAAAATAGGATGGGTTGTTCATCGTGAGTCCTCTCGGAACCCACATCAGGGTCAGAATCCCCATTCATCCCAGCAACATCGTGAGAGCCTGAAACAGGCTCTTGGGAAGAAGAATTAGAAGCCATGAGAAGAAATAAGAAGAGAAAACATACTGGCTCGAAGGGAAGATTGACGACTAGTGAAGAGAAGGCATGCGGGCGTACAAAGAATGAGCCGATCAACAACAATCAAGCAAATCGGAGGACCAAACGAGACTAGGAACGAGCCGAGAATAATAGAACAAAAAAATAAGGAAAAAGCAAGGTAACACAAAGAAGCAGGAGAAAAAATGGAGGATTGGGATTATGAATTTATAGGTGCAAGAGGAGGAGGAATCGTCAGGATCCAACGGTCGAGTACAAAAGGCATCAACGACAGGGAACGAGCGATGGTAGCTCTGCCTAAGGTGCCATAATGACTCGAAGCCACGAGTTGCTTCGGGCATGAACCATCATGCGGCTGACAACCGTCAGCTATCACATCTTAAATGACAACTTCAAAGCAAGAGACCTAGCAGGGAAGTGGCCTGAACGGGAGCGGTTCAACTTCCTCCAAACGTGAACGTCCGAAGGAGTGGGGGGCTCATGATACATCATAAAATTGGCCCCCAATAGAAAGATTACACGTGTATCCCTCTGGGGGCAAGGACAAAGAGAACGAGGAGCGAGTAACTAACAAGGTCCGCCCCTGAACGACATGGTCGGTCATCGATCGAGCTAGTCTTAGTAGTGGCCCGACGTGTCCACGATGTCTAACCCAGATAAGGCGGTGGAGTCACCTCCTGAAAATGAAGCAGAATGGACCTAACGGCCCTAAACTAATGCGCCAATCCAACCTGACAAGGCGTAATGGGTTAGGGAACTTATCCCTAACGCTAAGAGGACTCCTAATCACCTAAACTTACGCTGAGGGAACTTCCTTTCCTAATAAGTCATGCCATTTCCTGCAAGACTCTCCCAATCGCCTATAAATAACTGGGGTAACCTCCTTCCATGATCATCTGAATCCAACTACTATTATCTATTTCTAAGGAGTTCTGACTTAGGCATCAGAGTGACTGAACTGGCTAGGCCCGGTCCTCTATTGTTGCTTACATCTTTGCAGGAACGACACACTCTGTCCCCAGTTCTTGACGCAACACTACCACTTTTTTCATATAACAAAGATTTTCACTTCAACAATACTTCTTTGATACTTATTCTTTCCAGATGGATAATGTACCAACTTGTGACATCTGTGGTCATGAATGTATAATTATGAAATCGAACACTAAGACTAATTTGGGTAGAAGATTCGACAGTGCTGCCAACACCCTACTTTTTTTTATGTGGTGGACCACTTTAAAATGTGTGATTATGGAATGGGACAATGCAAGGTTTGAAGGTGTACTAAAGGACAAAATGTAGGACGAGATTTCTGGTGTTGCCTGCAATCCACCCCGGTAGATATTGTTACTTATTTCATTTGTGAAGTCAAATTATTGAAAACAGTCTTATTTTATTAGTTATTTAAACAAAAAATTATTTACAAATATGTTCTTCATATTTCTTATAGTGAAACAAATCTTTGGGTTGCGGCATGTTTAAATTTATACATGAGGGGGAATCGTCATGTTCAAACGAGCAAGTAGTGAATACCGAATAGGGTCTATCCTCCACCTCACAACCATCGGATCCAACCACAGCCTATCTGCATGATTTCATCAGTTCAGCAATTAGAGGCTCCGAACAACTATCAAGGCTAACTGAGCACGATACAAGGACATTGGAACACGTCCTTGAAGAAAAAACTTGACTTGAACAAGTTAAAAAGTGTGTTTATCTTTGGAAGAGATGATGAGACAGACCATGTCTACCATTGAATGCATTGCATTGGAACAATTTTGAGACTAAAATTTGTGAATTTGAGTTATATAATTGAATTTTAATTGTGGTATGTATGATACTGACGAATACATTGAAAACTACTATTTAAATGTTATATTTTAAGTGACTTGCATTTCATTTCTTGTTTTAACTTTGAAACTCTATTAGATAGAAAGTGAGCAACATAGAGATGCCATTGTCCACTTTTTAACTATATTTATAGCCCATAACAAAATTTAATTCAAAAAATGTTATATGTAGATACAAAAAGATTATACGGTATGTGTCTCTCTTTAATAAAAAAAAAATGTTATCACTACGATGATGTTGGAAAATACTTGGCCATGAATAGCCCTGAGTAATTGACATCATCAATATAGCATTAATGTGTCTCTCTTTTTTGATTTAGTAATCAGTAGTTAGGGCCCAACTTGATGGCATGAAGGTGCATTTCAGTCAATCTAAGTTTTAAATTCCAAATTATTTTTACTTAGAATATATAATTTGACTAATATCCTTTTCAAATGATCAACAAGACATTCTAAAATGGATGAATCCACCTGAAAGAATTTGAGTAACCAAACAGTTATTCAGATAGATTCAGTATAAATCCAACTTATAGAATCAGGGCAACCAAACAGTTTTTTAGATAGATTCAGGATAAATCCACCTGATAGACACAGGATAACACAACAGTTTTTCAGGACGAATCATGTTACAGAATCAGGGTAACCAAATAGTTATTCAGGAAGATTTGTGTTATAGAATCAAGGTAACCAAACAGTTAATCTTTCAACATTATGAATCCACAGTAACTTATTTCATGTATTGATAGAGGGTTCCTAGAGGTATCTATAAGATCTGATTCAAAACTTACCATTGATATTATCACTGGAAAAATCTATAGGCTCTGGAGTATGCAAGTTATCAAGAGTAAAATTATATGCAAAGCAGCTTTGTTAAGGCAGAAGGAATTCAAACATATATGGAGGGAGCAGAATCAACCGACAGATTACATGACATCCATCCCAAGTGATTTGGCAGAAAGTATTTGGTTTCCCCCTGAGTTTTCGATTGATCTTCAAACGCTAATGCAGCGTGATGCAGAGTTTGTGATTTACTATCGAGTGTAGCTGACCTTATGTCTTCTCTTTTCTAATTGGATTCTTGTTTTGTTTGGTGGGGCTTGTCCTGCCTTGTTTTGGATCCTTTTCCACCCACTCATGAGTTCTTAAAGGATGACACATTTTTGTAAATTTCTTGTTTTTCTAGTACATCATTTATACTTATCAAAAAAATAAAATAATTAAAATAATACTATTAATAATAAATCTGTGAAATACATTAAAACCATAAATAATATCTTAAAATCAAGTAAAATACTTACAAGCATCATCCACATCAACAATCATAAAAAATCCTCTCCAATGCCTGACACGAAATCTGCCAGCACAGCAAATAAAATAATATAAATAAAAGATACGAAATGCGGGGCATTACACTTATCATCAATGGCAGCTTTAAATCTATCCCATATGATCTGCTTATCCTACGCCTACATGATTGGCTTGGTCAGCTTCTCCTTGAAGCACGAATATGGTGCACATAAGCTTCTATGCATCAGTACACTTGATAACTTCATATTCTTTCTCCAGCACTTGTTCCCTTGAAAGCTACAAAATGAAGCTTCTTAAAATCTTTAAGGACATGCTTGTCCTCTGTCCCAGTCACTTCTCTTCTACTACTACTACCACCAGCTGTGGTGTAGCTTGAGCAATTTGAGCAGTTACTCCAGCCCGGTTAGTTTGGTTCTGCATCCCACTAAGATTTGTTGTATCTGTGTTTGCCATTCACTCTCATGTGTTGAAGGGCTCTCTTAGGGCTCTTCATTTTGACTTCTAGTCCTCCTTCTTTTAGGTGTCATCACCTGATCACCAAGGACAAGGATTTAGTTAAGTTCCCATCCATAAATGGACTAGCAAATCGATATCATCAATCATTTCCATACAGTCCATTCACATTCATATTCTGTCATGTCTTGTTCTCATTCAGTTTAGTTCTATTCAGTTCATTTCTGTTTTTTTCAACCATCATTCCTATGCCCTCAAACCGTTAGTTTATAGAATCTATCTAAATCTATTCCTCTGATACCAAGACTATAACGACCCCAATTCAAGGACCAGGTGGGGCCCATGACACTAGAAATTCCGTTGGGACCACACAAGAAAACATTCATTCTAAACATATAATTAAATCAAA
This sequence comes from Telopea speciosissima, assembly GCF_018873765.1. Taxonomy (NCBI): domain Eukaryota; kingdom Viridiplantae; phylum Streptophyta; class Magnoliopsida; order Proteales; family Proteaceae; genus Telopea; species Telopea speciosissima. The sequence goes on from NC_057920.1 coordinate 44,401,625, forward strand.
ATGCAAGAACTAAAACAAATAGTAAGCGAAAGACATACAATCTACTTAAAACAGGGTATTGATGGCTCTACAGTCTACATTACCCTACTCTCCAAGGAGAGGAACAGAACATTATAACATTTACAATCATTAGGGTTCAAGACCCTCCTCCAAAAGAATATTTACATCAAAGAAAGGGTTTTATACACGTAAAAGTATAAGACTCCAAAAAGTCATCATCAGACATCACTCTTCAATCCTTTCAACGTGGCAATACCTTTGCCCATGCCCCTTCCAGTCTCATCTGTAAAATGGGAATCAACAAAGTAATAAGCCAAAGCCCAGCAAGTAAAACATTACCAATACTGCTAATATATCATATAACATATGAGGTTTCAATTTCAATCATGGGCATGATTATAGCCCATTAATTCTATAAGTCTTTATTGAATAAATCATTTATCATTTCATTCATTCTTCTTTATCTTTTCTCATTTCATTTCAGTCATTGGCCTCAGCATACCTTATGTTTAGTATACCTTCAATCATACCACCAAAGTGGCTTCAGTCAATTCGCATAAGGCCTGGTATACCTCACAAGTTTGCATATTGGCCTTTGACATTCCTTTCCTTATCTTGCATCATTTCAGTCTCGTATGCTATTTATTTCATTCATGGTGTATCAATCATATCATTCAATCGTTACTCATAGCAATCAATCATCTTTTCATTTCATATACCTTAATAGGCTAACAATCAATCATGGTTATCCATATCAAAATTTCACGGTTAACACTACTAATCATCATCATTTGCACCTAGCATTATCATAGTATACATTCTAGGGTGATAACCATCAATTAGTAATATTTGCTCACCTCAATACACTCGATCCAAGATTGGTCACCAAAACTTGAGAACTATAAGACTTTAAGTCAAGCATCACCTATTGCAAAACATTACCCAAAAATTAGTCATAAACCTTTAGAAAGTCAAATCCCTGGGTGCTATGAGGTTCAGCCCCTTAAAATGGGCAAAACAGGGTCTATCGAACTTGTCGGTTCCTACCGAATTGAATGTCGGGCTCGCCAGATGTCAATCAGGTTCTCTTTTGCCCACAAACAGTGCTAACCAGTTCCTACTTAGATTGTATACCGGATTCATCGGTTAGCGGTGACTCTGCTCACATTCCTTGAGCTTTCGAGGGGGTTTTAATCTATTTATGACAAAATTTGGGAAAAACCTATTTCACTTGAAACGTAGCTATGGAAGTCTTCTTTCACCGTAAACAAGAATCACTCAATTTAGAATAGAAACAAGTGAGATATGACATAAAGAATGCACAAAGGTCAGTCTGTTCAGAAATGAAAATACAACTTGAAAGGGGTTTCAATCATGGGGGTTTCAACAGCCGTGCATCAAACTCAAAATAAAAACAATAAACATAATCGAATCAACATTCTAAACCTGTTGCAACCCTCAGTTAGCCCTTGAATTAACAATTAACAAAACCAAATGCAAATTTGGGAATCATTACCTTGTTTGTCAACCTAGGGTTCAAATCTTTCAAATCTTCTTTGAAACATGAATTGAACCCTTAAATAGTGTGAAATTTAACATCAAACACGAGTTTATAGCTCCCATTACTCATTCAAACATCAATGTACCATACCATTAGAAAACCAAACGAAATCAAAGTGCCTTACCTCAAGTTTGAGCCATTTTTTGAACAAATTGGGTTTATTTCATCTTCTCAAGCTCTCTTCATCAACTTGAACCATAAATCTCTTAAAGTCCTCTCTACACCTCAAAATTCCAGCAAGATTGAGTCTCCTTCAAGTTCTCTCAACTTTGCCCTAATTTTCTCTATAAGGAAAGGTGAAGAGAAAGACTCAACATCCAAAATAGATTATAATATAGCTCTCAAGCCCATAATAGCAAAAACTATAATAAACCAAAGTCTCCATAATCTTCCCATTATATCCTCTCAATATTTCTTCCCCACTAAATATTTTGACCAATAGGGTCCCTTGCATGGTTACTAAGTTCTTTTCTTTCCAATCTTACCCTTAGTCAAAGCTCCATATTTCAAAACAACGAATCACTTAATTCAAACCATGGGTTAATCCCATGAACCAAACCAAACCTCAATTGAACCAATTCAAGTAAATTTCTCAATAAACCAAAATCATCAATTAAACCTTACAAATCCAACCTATACAAGTTACATAAATATGATAAGATAAATAAATAGAATATTAAAATAAATAAACCATCATTAAGCAACATAATACTAAAATATTAATAAATCTATGAAATACCATAAAACCATAAATAACATTTCAAAATCAATAAAAATACTTACATATATAGCTTACCTCAAAATCATCGAAAATCCACATCAAAACCTGACATAACCTGCCAGTACAATAATTAACATATTAAAAATAAAGATACGAGATGCAAGGCATCACACCTATACTATATGTTTGCTTGAGGTATATCGTATGATTTAATACATGGACTCACAGTCAATGGTCTAGATTTAATGATTCTGATATACTAAAAAATTGGCTGAATAGATACTTCCTTGATCACGTGGCAAAGGAAAACTTTCCCCCAAACTTACCCTTTTTTAATAACTTAACTTAAGGTTTTGTTTGGTTGCAAAATAAATAGAAGGTAAGGACAGTGAATTTTCAAAGCTAAAAAAGAAAATTTTGTAGTTATTATCTCATATGGTTATATAAGAAACTCTTAGTCATTCCATATTAGGTCACTAAATTTCACTTTATTGTTTCGTATTCATACAGGCCTTGAGCATGTACAAATACTGGGACATGAGTTAAACATATTTGGGTTGTTGGTCCGTTGGAGTTGAGAACTGAGTTTCTTTCTCATCCTTCCCGTGAACATTTCTGCCCATCTACTCTACTGAATCATATGCTTGATAAATAGTCTTTAGTATGGTTCTTTGGGGTTTTTATTATTACTCGTTATTTCATTTGATCTGCTCAAAACAAGGTTATGGGTTTGAAAAGCCTGACCTGGTACGGGTAGTGAAAAATATTGAACTTTGGATAGCGGGATTAGGATTATCCTCCCCCCTCCTCTTTTTCTTCCCATGATGTATATTCTCCAATTGAGGAGGCACTTATATTATCTACCTTTTTTACCCCAAAAAAAAAATTGTTATCTACCGTTTCTCATTTGTCTCTTTTCAATTACCCTGTTTTAATATGTGTAGGATTTCAGATCTCAGGAGTAATTTCAGCTAGGTGGTCTTACTTTTTTTTGCTAGATGGAAAGTTTCTTTTGTTTGCTACAGGTTCTATTAAAACTTCTCATAGTTTGGAACCAGAGCTGTTTAGTATTCGTACAGGCCTTGAGCATGCTTCCAGTCTAAGGTTGAAGGTGAAAGAAGTGTGGTGCTCAAATCAGCTGATCTCCAATCTTCTTCCATCTCCAACTACTATTCCTTGGCCATGGCCGCTCCTATATCATTTTTTGTACATCAACTCTATATGTTAAGACTTGACTTTTAGTTCTAGGGGAGATCTATTTTGTTTGGCGGTGCTGTCTAACCTGGCCAAAAAGGCTCAAGCGACAAACAATCTTTTTGTAAAGTCTTCTATTTAATTTTGTTTCTTTTTTATCATAAAAAAACTTTTTCACTTTACTGTGCATCCTACTCCATTGGGTTAAATAAAAATTACATTTAAAAAGTATCATTACTAAATATGGTAAGAAATTTAAGTATTTTTTAAACCATTTTGAGTATGAATAGAAAACTTATGCCTTTTTAGGTTTTGAATTTTTTTTCCCCTGAGAGGGGAGCTAGCGGCACAACGGTTAGGTTGTGCTATTGCAACATCAAGTTTGGGTTTGAAATATGAAAACTTTTTTTTTTTTAATTTGGGAGAAAGAACGCTACCTAGTTACGTGCAGCGTGTGAAGGGAGAAAGAACACTACCTGATTATGTGCGACGCACAACCCTTGCGCCCAGACACAAGGCCAGTCGAAATGACCAAGGAGAAAATGCTAACTGGTTGCATGTGACGTGCGGCCCCCTACACCCAAACACATGGCCATGCAAATGATCATTGCCTCCCATGGAAGGTGGAAATTCCTGAAAACACGACAATCATTTTGCACAGCCTTGTGTTTGGGTGCAGAGGCTGCACATCACACGCAACAAGTTAGCATTTTCTTTCCCTTTAAATTTTGGGTTTTCTTCAAATGCCCCCCTTAAATTGCCTAAATGTAAAAATACCCCCATGAACTTTCACTAATTCCAAATGCACCCCTACTTTCCAAACTATGTAACACTCTAATCCTCCCCATTAGTCTAAGATGTTATGTTCTAACGTCTGTCATTTTTTGAACATGGTTAGACCATTCTGCTCTTGATAGGGTAAAGTGACAAAAATGCACGCACTTGAAAAAAAAACCCTACAACTCATCCTCCCCAATCGAATCGGGAAAGATGAGTTGTAAGTATCCTTGTATTGTATTGCTGCCCAAAACCCACCTACAACTAAGCCAACCCAAACCCTTGAATCACCGTTGTCGGCAACTCTACCTCTAGAAACGAATCCATCTGCAACACCCAACCCTTCAACCCATTTGCAATCGTCCCTGCTAACCCCTTCGATTGAACCCATTTGCAATGGTCCCTTGAACCCATAAGCCATTCCTGTTTTTTTTTTTTTTTTTCCTCTTAATATATTTTCTTCATTCCTTAAGATTGGTTAGATTTGTAGGGATTTTTTTTTTCAACAGGTGAAACCCTAAACTCAACAGGTAATCTACAATGAGAAAACCAACCATATTCACATAAAATGGATAATTTGCAATGGTGTGCTTACATCAAAATTTCCATTGTTGTTTCTGGTTTTGAAGCTCTAGCTTACTATTGGTTCAGGTCCAAACAGTTTATTAGTTTGCTTTACCTCTGCCTTCATAATCTTCGTTATTAGTTTGGCATAATATTTTCCTTTTCCTGTTATATCCATGCCCTGCGCTGTTTTCCATATCTGTCCAAATCAGCCTAATCACACCCTTCATATTAGTTGAGATTTCAAAGTTTTCAATCTTATGGTTTGGTCTGATTCATACATGCTCTCGACCTGAGTTGTTGGTTATTGAATTTTTCCCTTGATCCTAAGTTCTGTTCCAGTTCGTTCCATATCGGTCCCTTTCATCTATGTTTCTTCTCTTTTAGCTATTCAGTTCTGTCCTGTAAAACCTTTGCAATTTCTCCACTACTCTCAATTTTGGGTTAGAATATTTAGACTTGCACCGAGAGATAGCTGAAGGACCTGTAACTCCAACCAAGAAGAAACAAGAAAATAAAAGAGAATTAGGAAAAATAAACAAAAATCATTAAAGGAACAACCAATTAAACCATGTAACCGACTTTGGAAGTCACGATTCCAAAACCCCTTCTAGTAAGCCTTGTACAAAAAATTCAGTATAAATTAGGTGTAGGTTAAGCTAGCGACTCATTCAGAGAATAAGGAATGAAGAGAATATACTAAAAGAAAAAAAGGGGGGAAGCAGTGGTGCATCATCCATGGAGAAGGGCTTAAAAGGAGGTGCAGGTGCGTGAGGAGAAATTTTGGGCGTTTTGGGATGAGATTCAAGGTCGTCCGCTGTCTTCAAGGCTAAATCCTAGCCAAGGTTATCTCTTTTGAGTATTTGGGGAAGAAAGGGCACTAGTCCCTTGATTCCACCTAATTGTAGAATGAAAAAATAAAAAAGGGAAAATTACTTGGACACCCTTTATACTATAGCCATTTTGCTTAGATTTCCCAACATTTTAAACAATTATTTGATCACCCCCTATGGTTTACCATTTCTTTCCAGTTGGTCTTGTCCGTTAGTTTAGTGATGATGTCATCAGTTATAATGCCTAAATTACCTTTAAAGGGTTGTGAAGTGACCCTTTAACCCTCTTCCTCATTCTTCTTCTTCCTGCAAATCACCTATTTTGGAAACCCTAATTGATTTCAAAAAATTCTGTGTGTTTTTAAAGGAACCGAAACTTGGCGGCGATGGTGGTGGTGGGCACTCAGTGCCTGACGAGGAGGGTGGAGGTGGGGACGGTGGAGGAGGAGATGGTGATGGGGGGAGAAGACTTGGTTGCAAGGGTTGTTGCAGGCGGAGCACATTGTACATTCAATCTGATCTTTCCTTTTGCAGCCAGTAAGGGCAAGTTCGACACAACAGGTCACCAAACCACAGAGAATTTTTTGAAATCGATTAGGCATATGCTAACAAAAACCTTTCTTCAACAAGCAAACAAAATCCCCAAAATCGAAGTTCTTCGAAACGCTATAAAAATAGGAGTGGGAATCCAAAAAGCCCCAATAATGGACGGAGATGGTGCAGAGAAGTGTCATGGACTTATTAATAACACTGACTGGATTCGAAATTTCTCTCTATTTAATGAATCAGAGAATAAAAAATCATAAGAACTCACGATTCAACCCAATTTGATGATTTGATAGATTCTGTTTCTAGCAAGGCATGGTGGGATGGGCAACGCAAGATGGGACGATATTTTTCACGACAAAAACCCTTTCAGTCTCTACAATTTCACTCAAGCCACCCTTCTCAGCAAACCCAACTCCACCTCTTTCATGGTATAAAGTAGCAAAATATCTATGCTGAAATTATTGGTGGTCAATGGAGCCCAAATCGGTCTGGTTTCTTCTACTTCTCTTACAACTTCAACAATGGCTCTCTCAAGGCCTGTAACGAAGGAAAGAAACTAGCCCTTAGGGTTATTCCACCACCAGAAATGGACAAGTGGGCTTCGTTGTCAGAACTTTCACTAGAAGCTGCACCATCGCCGATCTCTGGTGGAATTGTCCCATCCACTCCAGCTTTCCGGTGGTCGTTTCGTCTTCATCAACATCAAGGAAGTTCACCAAGTCCGGCACCGAGCGTAATCCAAGGGTTGAAGGGCTTGAGACAATGGCGATGGCGGAAGTAGTTGGGGAGGTGGAGGTGATGGTGTGGTTGAAGTAGTTGGGCACCTAAAATGGCTTTTTCATAAATATTGGGTATCTGATGTGTAATTTACCCTAAGGGTAAAATAGATATTTTCATTTAAACTCTAATAACAGATTAACACCGTCAAGTTTTAGAGGGTGTTAAGTAATTGTTTCAAAAATTGATAATCATAAGCAAAATGATTATAGTACAGGAGTGTCTAAGTAATTTTCCCAATAAAAAATCAATAATAAAATTAGTGAAGTCAATTGGGTCATTATATTCTATCAAGAGCAGATTGGTCTAGCCATGTTCAAAAAACTGCCAGATGTTCGAACATAATGTCCTAGACCAACGGCAAAGACTAGAATGTTACATAGTTTGGAAAGTAAGAGTGCATTTAGAATTAATGAAAATTCAGAGAAGACATTTGAAGAAAACCCTTAAATTTTTATATAACCTACCTTCAATTTCCCTTTGCAACCAAACCTAACCTAAAAGAACTTTTGAGAAAATACAAAAAGGAGGGGGCAATCAAAAGTTATCACATGGAAACAGATGCATCTCATCAAAAAAAAAAAAGAAAAACAGATGCACCCGTTTAACAAAAAATACAAACAAGAAACAGATGCAACCTATTTTATACTAGGGAAAATGATTTTTTTAAGAGATTCTATCCTTCGCTGTTTCGCAGGTTACAATCGCTGCAGGGGTAGGGAGAGAGAGAGGGAGGCATTACTGTCATACACTTTCCGCGTACTCGATTGGAAAGCGGTTTGTTTCCTTTCAGATTAGGATTTTAGGGTTTTTTTTTCTCGATTCCTTTTTTTCCCGTCTCTAGAAAAGCAAAAGATCGATTCAGTATCCAGGTTCCAGATTAGCAATCTTAGTACTAAGTGTTTCATTCGATTCGAGCATATTGCCAAATTCTGAATTCTCCTCATTAATTTGGAGTGAGTTTCTTAGTTTCCGTCAACTAGTCGTTTCGATCTCCCTTTGTTGTTGGGTAGTTGTGGAATTCTCTCTTTCTTGCGCGCTCTTGAGGTTTGGTTTGAATCTGGTGTGTTTCACTGCTCTTCTGGGTTCGATTTGGTGAAGTTTGGTGGAGAAAATGGAATTCTATACCTCTATAAGACCTGGATGAGAAATTCGTTGATGAATTCAAGGCAAAGAATGGGACTAAACCATGAAAAATGTAAACTTGTTTCTTCATTTTCTAATAAATTCTGATGTTAATGTCTTCTCAATTTGGAGTTTCTCTGTAGTTTAACTGTTTAAGAGCTGAATTGCAGTTTAAGGTAGTTTCTGGAGTTGCTAGATTTGGGGTTGGGCTTCTCATTTGAGTCAAGCTCAGTCGGTGGCCGCTAGGGTTTGTGGGAATGGCGTCGATGAAGAGCATTGAGAATCTTGTAGCAGCTCGGAAGTCCTTGAAGATGAGCTTAGAGAAATCGAAAGCTCTTGCTTTTGCTCTGGAGAAAGCTGGTCCGAGACTAGAGGAGATTAACCAGAGATTACCCTCTTTGGAAGCTGCAGTACGCCCCATCCGAGCGCAGAAAGAGGCTTTGGTTGCTGTTGGTGGGCACATAGATCGGGCTGTTGGCCCTGCAGCTGCAGTTCTTAAGGTTTTCGATGCCGTCCATGGACTCGAGAGGATGCTCTTGTCAGACCCTCGTTCCGATCTCTCTGGTTACCTTGCAGTTCTCAAACGGCTTGAAGAGGCGTTGAGGTTCCTTGCTGATAATTGCGGGTTAGCGATTCAATGGTTGGAAGATATCGTGGAATACCTGGAAGATAACACTGTTGCAGACGATCGGTACCTCTCGAATTTGAAGAGTTCGTTGAAGAAACTGCGAGATTTGCAGACCGACGAGGAAAAGGCTCGCCTCGAAGGTGGGCTTCTGGAGGCTGCGTTAGACAAATTGGAAGCAGAGTTCCGACGGCTTCTTACGGAAAACAGTGTTCCTCTACCGATGTCGTCGTCCTCTTCCCTTGGAGAGCAAGCCTGCATTGCTCCTTCGCCGTTGCCAGTCCCAGTTATCCAGAAGCTACAGGCAGTTATTGAGAGATTAAGTTCTAATAAGCGACTTGACAAATGCATCTCAATCTATGTCGAGGTACGGAGTTCGAATGTTAGGGCAAGCTTGCAAGCTCTCAATTTGGACTACCTTGAAATATCCGTCTCTGAGTTCAATGACGTGCAGAGCATAGAGGTTTACATAGCGCAGTGGGGCAAGCATTTGGAATTTGCTGTGAAGCACCTTTTTGAAGCTGAGTACAACCTCTGCAATGATGTGTTTGAGAAGATTGGAAAGGATAAATGGAAAGACTGCTTTGCGAAGATAGCTGCCCAGGCTGGTATGCTCGCTTTCCTCCAATTTGGGAAGACAGTTACCGAGAGTAAGAATGACCCCATCAAGCTCCTGAAGCTGTTGGATATTTTCTCTTCTTTGAACAAGTTAAGGTTGGATTTCAACCGTCTATTTGGAGGGCAAGCCTGTATTGAAATTCAAAACATGACGAGGGACCTCATCAAGAGGGTTATTGAAGGGGCTTGTGCGATTTTCTGGGAACTTTTGGTTCAAGTGGAGTTGCAGAGACGGAATCCACCTCCTACAGATGGCAGCGTCCCAAGGTTAGTGAGCTTTATCACTGACTACTGTAATCGGCTACTTGGGGATGATTATCGGCCAATCTTGACGCAGGTTCTGGTCATTCACCGCAGTTGGAAGCAAGAGAAATTCCAGGAGGGGCTTCTTACTGATGCAGTTTTGAATATAATCAAGGCCATGGATATTAACTTGGAGACATGGTCAAAGGCCTATGATGATACCACTCTATCCTATCTCTTTCTGATGAACAACCACTGGTACTTCTACAAGCACTTGAAAGGCACAAAGCTTGGGGATCTCTTGGGAGATGCATGGTTAAGGGAGCATGAACAGTACAAGGAGTATTATGCTGTTGTGTACTCGAGAGAAAGCTGGAGTAGGCTTCCGGGTCTCCTAAGCAGGGAAGGTCTAATTCTGTTTTCTGGTGGGAGAGCAACAGCTCGTGATCTGGTGAAGAAGAGGCTGAAGGCTTTCAATGAGGCTTTTGATGATATGTATAAGAAGCAGTCCAACTGGGTTGTGTCTGAAAAGGATTTAAGAGAGAAGACATGCCAGCTAGCAGTGCAGACTATTGTTCCTGTTTACAGGAGTTACATGCAGAACTACGGACCCTTGGTTGAACAAGATGCAAGTGCCAGCAAGTATGCAAAGTACACAGCTCAGAATTTAGAGAAGATGTTGAGCTCTCTCTTTCAGCCAAAGCTGGGGAAATACAGCAGTGCTAAAGCCAGGCATTCAAATGGGAAACTCAACAATACAGTGACCAATCAATTTCAATCGACCCCAACTGTTGTATAATTATGGAAGCCATTAGCAGTCTTCCCTGATTGTGTGGAAGGAAACATGAACTTCTTGCCTTGACCCTTTCTCTGTGCAAATCTGGTTCTGTACTTGGATGGTTAACCTGCGTGATTGTAGATATTGATATCCCTAGGTACCATGGCAGGTTGGCTGATTTTTCTGATGTTCTTTCGGTCACAGTCTCTCTGCCAAGAGGATGGTGAATGATGATGATCAACAAGAAAGAAAGAGAAGAATATTGAATATATTACCTTATCTCTGAAGGACTATGAAGTTCTCAAAAATAGGATTTTGTCAAGATAAATTGAACATGTGGGTTCACTTGATCATTCTAGCGAATTTTCTGGTAGATTTAATTTCCTTTATGTGACATTGCTTTAACTGTTTTGTAGTCCATACTTTTTTTTCTTTTTTCTATAAATGTCCTCCATTTAGCTATTTACGTTGGCGGCAAAGAAAATGCTTCTAATGTTCTCAAATCGTGTAGTGCATCCTGTGATCTAGCAGTTGTCTTTGAATGTTTTAGAACTTTGAAATGCTATGGATGTTTGACAAAGCTTATATGAAGAAAGATGAATAAGTTGCATGTTTATTATGGATTACTAAAGCTACCTCCTCCATCAACGAATTTCTCATTCAGGTCCTGTTCTATTCTAGGAGATGTTAAATAGGTGTATCATGCTGATGCCCTGAAACCAATAACAAGTCTGCTGATCAATAATTTATTCAAGGAAGATACTTATTTGTAACCTTTGGTTTTAAGGATCAGCTAATCCTAATCGAAGTTCTCCTATCTGGATTGCGATTGTGTTATTCTGAATTTTCTTAGCAAAAGTTTCATTTTCTATTGCTGGATCCTTGAACCTGTTGATCCTGTTGAGACTTCAAATACAGAGTGGGATTATCATTAATCCACATGTTATTGTCTGATATGGCCATTAGATTGCTCAATCAAATTTTCTTGATCTGGATTGGAAACAATGTTTGTTGAAGGTCACTGATAGCCCATGTGATATGCTTAAGCAAATATGATAGTTTGGGTTAGAAAATACAATGGGAGGTATATTTTGCAATGCCCTGTCCGTGCTTCGTGGATTTGAATTGATTTTGGTAGGTTGTACAGCAGGACTTTTGGAGATAAAAAGTTGTGTTTCTTATATCCTTTTCAGATATCAGAAACAGGGTCCAGATCTCTTATACAAGATAGCGACTGCATGTAAAATCTTTAGGGAATTTTTATCTCCTACAATTCTGACACCCTCCAATTCCCCTACAATCCCTCACATGGGAGTGAAATGACCACTTACCCACTGCCTTGGGAAGTGACGTTGGACTTTTTAACTGTTACTTTTTTTTTTTAATATTACCAAAAAAAAAATTTGCAGTTTTGCATGTTTCTGATAGTGTGTTTGGGATTGGATTGGTTTTCATGAAGTACATCAAAGACTTTTATGTTTTTATTTTTTTTGCTATTACATTGTCTGGTTCTCTTGGTCACTATATTGGAATAGGAAACATGAGTGTGAAACGTAGAAGGGGGAGGAAAGTTGTTGAGTTTTGTGTAATAGTTTTTGAGCATTGTTCATCAATTGCATGCAAGGGATCCATATTGGACTTGGAACATCCTCGCACCAATATTCAAAATGGTTGCCGTATGATGGCAGATTCTTCTAAATGTTTGTCATATAATTTTTTGTTTTGGTAAAAAAATGTTTGTCATATACTAACTGTGGTGTTGTTCGGAGTCTGATATAATCTGAATAATGCAGGCTGAGATAAAACAACCAATCTAATGAGCCCTATCAAGACTTCTAAAGCGGAGCTTAATCAAAGAGCAGGGCAGAAGATCTATTGGATTACGTTGGACGATCTTATTTTAGATCTAATGGTTAAGGTTACTAATAATAAAAATAACAACCCTGATCTGATGATGGTCTGGTGATGGAGATAAAAGAGAATACTGTATAAAGTTTTGGAAAAAGTTTTCATACACGGTCGTGTAAACCATGTATGTGAGAGGGTGGGAGTTTCAAGGCATTAATTAATGGGTGGGGATTTATGACTTTTCCAACTCTTTGTGAGAGACCCTCTCACATATACGGTTTACACGACCCTGTATGAAACCTTTCCCCTAAAGTTTTGATGAAAATAAATAATTAAAATAGTAAAGTTTTGAGGATTCGATGGTGTAATATCAAAAAACAACCCGCCAATAAACAATGAACACGTGGAAGGGATAACTTGGGTCACACGGCTCTGAACGACTCCACTCCCACTCCTAAACTAACTCCAGTAACTAACACGCTCCACTATGAGAAACACTCCCAGTATCAAGGGAACACAATCCCCTTTCAAACTGTCAACTCAGACACATGTCAATAGCGCAACTACTACCGGCTCGATAACTTTCACCTCTATATAAGAGAAGAAGAAGGCCCCAGGCAGGTTCACTTTTACACACAAGCTCTGACTCTTTCTGTACTCTCTTCATTAATTGTTCTGCTGGATTGACATAAGCATCGAAGAGTCCCCCCTCTGAGTCCGCTCCAGGTCTCTTTTGTGCCCTTCATTCTCTACAGGTCTTCACGTCACTCAGTCAAATTCCGGCGCCAATCTGTGGGAAATTGAAAGAGTAAGAGCATCCATTATGACTACTACTAGAAGCATGCACCGAACCACATCGAATCAAGGTGGGAGAAATTGTAACAATTCGGGCCAAGTTCGGGGAATAGCTCCCCCTACAAGGTCCACAACTAGCACTTCCCAACCCAACTCGCGGTGGAAGGGCCCCAAGATGGGGATCGAGAAAGACTCAATAACAGCATGGCCAGACGAGCCACGACCCTCCGCAGAACAATTTGTAGGTTCCAATGACTCAGGGCCAGTTCATGGCCTTACAACAGCAGTTCTAAGAGTTGACCCAGTCTCTCCAGCAAAATTCCCGAGCACTAGCTCAAGCGCATTTGCACGGGATTCAACCCCCATGACAGCGGACGCAGGAGCAAGGCAACAACAACAAGAAGAAAAGTAGCTCGGGTTCGACAAATACAGGCCAGGATGATTGGAATCGCGGGGTTGAAAATTGCTAGAAAAAGGCAGACGACTGGAACGAGGCGCACTCAAAGCTCCAACAAGAGGGCGATCACAAGAAGGCTCCAGAAAGCAACGATCTCAATAAACAAATGAAGGAACTCCAAGAGTAGTTCATGGCCTTACAACAGCAGTTCTAGGAGTTGACCCAGTCACTCTAGCAGAATTCAAGAGCACTAGCTCAAGCGCATTTGCACGGGATTCAACCCCCATGACAGCGGACGCAGGAGCAAGGCAACAACAAGAAGAAGAAAAGTAGCTCGGGTTCGACAAATACAGGCCAGGATGATCGGAATCGCGGGGTTGAAAATTGCTAGAAAAAGGCAGACGACCAGAACGAGGCGCACTCAAAGCTCCAACAAGAGGGCGATCACAAGAAGGCTCCAGAAAGCAACGATCTCAATAAACAAATGAAGGAACTCCAAGAGCAGTTCCAAAAGGTGATCCAGAAGCAACTGTTGGCTGAGAAACCCGTCTTTTTCAGGAAGACAACACTCTTAGATGAGATTATGGTCGTCCCTTTCCCCAAAGAATTCAAGATGCCGGCATTCGAGTGTTATGACGGCATGACTAATCCTGTTCAACATTTAGAAGGCTTCAATTCGATCATGGCCTTCTGTGGGGCCTCTAACGCGATCATGTGCAGCGTCTTTCCGGTATAGTTGGGGAGTTGGAATACAACTCCACATAACTGTCCATCATGATCCACAGATACCCCTCAGGCTTGTGATCCAAAAATTATTTCCTTTGGCTGGAGCGAATGGGGGCACATGATTAGGACTTACCCCTATCGTAAGGCCAAGTATGTGTTGTATCTGAATGTCTTGCTTCCCAATAAACCATGACGGGACAATGGACCCCAAGGCAACGTCTCACCATGATTCTAGGGTGGACTATATCACCATCGGGCGCAACGATAGGTACCTTTATAACTCATTAATGCTTGGCATATATTGTTTCCCTTACGTTGCTAGCATGGCTTTAGTGTAAAGCTTACTCTGTTAGGTACCATAAGCACCGACCTTTGATCTATGCTTGTATTGTCGATCTTGGGGTTTAGCACCCAGTTTAGTTGTTCACCGTCATAAGTAGTAAACTCTTTGTACTTAGTCCAACTGTTGGTGAGAGACTCACCAAAAGATTGATTATGTAGACTAACGATTAGGGGGGTTGTTTTTCTTCCTCACGGCCTCAGTAATTGGTCTGGGCTTCCTTGAGAACCACCTGGAGATCTTACGTTTGGTCCTGAGAACTCTTGGATGGGCCTATGGTCCCATGCATCTTTGGGAAGTGAGTGTTGTTTTTAGGAGGTCTAGTGCTTGAGAAGTGTTGTATCGAGTGTTAGTGTAACCTGTTGCAGCCATTTTTATCGCACTATCATGCTTAATTTAGTGTCAACCATGCTTAGGTCATTTAGGTTTTGATTCTTTTATTTTACATTCCCATATACTAACCCTTGCTTTACAGCCGAATCTCTGGGTATGTGTTTCTCTACCTCCCTTGTACTTTAATTTCTACGGTTCTCTTGTATTTTACATCCCTTTATATTTTAGATTCTCATCCAGAAGCATGTTGTAACCTTACCCAATTGTGCCTAGCAATAGAAAGACCGGCAAGTCCAGGCGGACTAAGGTGCCTAATCCCTTCCCCAGACAATAACTTGACCGGTACCCAAACCAACAGACCATTTGTCCCCCAAAAGGGAGTCCTATGAGAGTCATTAAATTTACATTTTTGGGTCCTAGACCCTCCTCTAGGTGGCCCGACTCTAACATTCAACTCACCTCTCTCTTCCTCCCCAAAGAGGGACAAGGTGGAGGACATGTGGCGATCCCTTGCCATGTCATTGTCCTCACACATGTGTGATAGGAATCAAAATCACTCACATATTAAAGCTTAAATGCACTTCGTATTCACAGAAATTAACATTAAAATGGCTTTATTCGATATTGACATGCCCCGAGTCGACATCAACATAGTGTCGATCGACAGTAGCTTAGCATTGACATTGGCTGCTACGCACCTTCACAAAAATGGCCATAACTTCTTTATCCAACCTCCATTTGATCCGATTCATTTTCAAACGTATAGAGGACTCAAAGGGATACAACCTTTATGTTTTGACTTTGAGCTAAATATCAGTTTAAGTATCCCACAATAGATCTCCAAGATACATGATATGCAGACACAACTTTTCTTTGCATTACATGCACTAGCCTTGAAGATTGAGTCATAACTTCCAACTCCGATATCGTAATGATATGATTCAAATTTCATATGGAAGATAATTAACATATTTACCTTTCTTATGTTTTAAGCTTCCCAAAAATTCAATTGGAAGATAACTCAAAATGGTCATGAAGGTACTCCACAAACATAACTGACAACCTTAAATCTGCCACTTTCTTAGCTTCTTCGACATCAATCCAAGGTTAGACGACATTGAAGTGGGGTCGAAGAACATCATTTGACATTGAGTAGAGGGGCTTAGCTGTCGAAGAAATAATTTTCATTGTCGATTGCATGTCTATATTCAGAGGATTCTATTCAATAATATCAAATGGCCCATCGATGTCGACACTAGGTCAGCTCGATGTCTGTTTGAGCCGTTTGACTGTCAACCTCTAATCTAGATGTCGATAGTACATTTTGTACCTCTTTTTATGATTCTATTTTGGATTAGATTAGTTCACTTTGATTAGTTCCAAAGTGAACTGGGCTGGGTCTAACCCATCCAGGGTAAGTTTGGAATGTCTAAATGCTTATAACTTGTGATCTGTATGCCCGAATTGAGTGCTTCAAAAGCCATTTTTCTCCTTATTTTGCATACTAAATTTTGGTATAAAAATAGGAGATAGTACTGGTCAGCATGGACTGCCTCCAGTGTGGACCCCACTTGTCAAAAATATAATCTTCTCCCAATAAAGGGGCAAATGAGTTCATTTTGTACCAAATTTGGGTATGGTGAAATAATCTGTTATTCAGGCGTCTTGGTACATTTTTTAGATTAATAACCACTTATTATCATAATTTTCTCTTCAAGGGTGTTTTGATCATTTTGCATGGACAATTTGGTGGACTTGTTAGGAAGCATGAAAAACCTGCTAAATCCATAGATACAAAGTCTCTTAGCCTCAGAAAGTGTTTATTAGTAAACACGTCACTTTCCGCGAGGAGGATCAGATCACTCCCAGAGTTGATCCTATAGTGATCCAAGAGTTGGATAACCAGGATACTCAGAATATCCCTATACACCTGCTGATGATTTACTACCACCAATACAAACCCCTATAGCACCACGACATACTGGGAGGATGGTTAGATCTCCAGACTGCTTGGCCTTCTTCAATGAAGATTCAATGTCACGCCCCAAACCACCCCCTGAGAGGATTTAGGCAAGTGACCGGATATCCTACGACATCCGCCAATCCCCAAAGATCAAAAAGTAATTAATATAACTCACAAACACACACACCCATAACAAGGGATAAAAAGAGATACAGAGTGTTGCAGAATCTAAAGCTTATCATTAAACATTCAAATAAATAGTACACTGTTTATTGCTCTATTTCACCAGTTGATTATGCCGTCAATACTTTTCTAACCAATGGTTTTACAAAATACAAAAGAGGGTTACACATCAAGAGCCCAAGCAAGCTATACAAGATAAGGGGGGTTTAGTATATCCTATCTACCCAAAGAGAGTCCCCAAAAGGTTAGGTTAGTATGCTGCCCATCCCTTAAGGGTCGTCCTCAAGGGCCACCCTGGTCATCCGCACAAGAGGGATAACCACCCTCGGGGTCCAAACCTAAAAGGTTGTAATCACCATCATCCTCCTCAGCAAAATGAGTCTCTCAGTTATCGAGATGGCCACCTAGCATGCAAAACTAAGACAGGTAAAAGTGCTACTACAATCCCCAATACATGTATCCCTGGTGCAGGCTTGTAACCCCTTCCCACGATACACCCATTGAGTTGTCGGAGAAGACCAGTCGGCTCCAGCATCTCTTCCCAAGGTCAGCCCGACCAGCCCTCTAGGTTACCACTGTGCTACCACCAGCCCTATTGACTGGTGGGCCTACCGACCAAACAATGTCTTCTTGAGACATTGGCCTCGCACTTTTCTATGCTACCACCATGTCCTAATGATCATGATGGGTCAACTGACCAAACAATGCCTTTCAGGACATTGGCCTCACACTTTTGTGGTATCCAACACCTAAACTCCCGTTGGCAAGGGTTTGTAGCACGGGTGATGATTTCCTAGCCATATGCATTCTATATGATATAGTATGAGTCGGGTGGTGTCAATCGTATCCCATTCTATGGACTACCACAGGCCTCATTTCCAAACCGGCTACGGCATCTAATCTAGCAATTCCACTTATAAGCATTGTCATCCATTGCCAATATCCATCAAATAAGATTCAGAGTTTAAATAAGAATATAAAACAATTTAAAGTAATTAAAGACAGTAAATGTTATTTTCGTTGTTGTCATGACCCCTCAGTCATGTTACACCTACACTCATGGTGTAATTCCACTCACCTTGGTCTGATCCTACTGGTCCAGCTGTTTGTTTAGTTCTGGCCAGTATCTGGCTGTGCACCTCGAGCACGGAATCAAATCCTAAAGTAATAAATTAGAACATGTTAGTTTAATTATTCAAAACTATTTTGGATAACCTAGAGTTGGTCTAGGTTCACTGGTCTGACTCGATGCTCAGTTTGACATCACTTGGAATTCTCTGGGCCTTGCACTGGGCTTTAGGCCTATGTCCCGGTGCATCATCCGAAGAATGTGGCTTAGGATCAGTAGGGTATTTCACCACTATAGTACATGGTTCAAGGTCACAATAGTCTTACAACACAGTCCCTAGGTCAGCAGTGTTGTAGGACCAACACAGACAGGGTTTCCAAGCCCTACGGGGCCCACTTGGGTACCCAAGGTGTTCATAATTATGGACAGAGGTGAGGAGGGGTATTTTGGTCATTTACCACCTCCTTACACTATTTATAGTCCATTGGTGGGAGCCCCCTTGGTCTGATCTGCTAAACAGTCCATTTTAATTCTCTGGGTGATGTCTCTGGGTGATGTGTGCATCGCCCAGTGCTATCACCCAGAGAATGTTTAGAACGTGAACAGGCTTATTTTCTTGGGTTTTGCACCATAGGCAGTGCTTTGATCGACCCTACATGCATGTTAGGTCATTGGGGACCTCATGGGGAGTGGTTTGCAGTGGTCCACTCGGATCTTAACCTGGGCCCACCACTTGGCAGCCAGGAGCTGCCTGGACAGCCTAGTGAATAGTAACCCAGTTGAGTTCCACCTCTAGGCCATGGTTTTGGCTGCAAGCAAGGGCAGATTTACATGTATAATCATGGTAGTAGGCTGTCCCTACCAAGATCCAAGCAAGGGCTAGCCTGTATGCACAGATCCAAGCTCAAACTGCCAGATCTGGGTGCAATAAGGCAGTGCAGCCATGCACGGAGACTGATCTCAGTCTCAAGTGAACAACAGCACAAAAAATACATGAATATACCTCAGATCTTCCATGCAACATGTTTGCATGTTGGATCTAAGGCAGCTTATGGCAGCTCCCAGCTGTTCTGGGCTGTCCATAACCAAATATGCTTCCAAAACACCAGAGATCCAAGGAGATGAACAGTAACAGCAGTACAGCAGCATATGTAGGTATAGTTTTATACCTGAAATGGTCTAAGATGGCTGTTGGGACAGATCAAATGCAAGGGTGAGCTCCCTCCCCTTCTTCTCCTCTCTTTCCTCCATCTCCTTCTCTTTCTCTCTTTTCTCTCTTCTCTTCTCCCCCACGGTTTCAGCAGTGAAATAGGTTCTAAAACAGAGCTGGGGTCCTCTATTTATAGGACAGCCTTCTACTAGGGCATGTTTGGCATCTTAGGTCCATTCCAAGAATGCATTTTTAGATTGATTCGCAACCATTTTGGGCACTCTGGTGGGGTCCACAGGGGTCCAGGGGTATGTGGTGGTTCCCAAGACTCCCTTCTACTACTGGAGAGTGTTTATGGCTAGTAAGGGTGGTCTCCACATATCTATGGATTAAAAAATCACATTTTCTTACTCTGGGCGATGTCTCTGGGTGATGTGTGCATCGCCCAGAGAATTCATTTGCAGAATTTGTTTGGATTAAAATGAAATTTCAGTTCATTTATAGACACAATTGGATAATGGTTCCTTCTAAGAAAATGAAGCTCTATGAATCTAGTTTCTAGTAAAATTAGAATCAAATAAAATAAAGATTGGATTATGAAGATATGTTATTTTTATTATACCAAGGTCAATCTGTACAAACAGCAGGATTCGATTTTGATAGCAACTTGAAATGAACTTTTAACTAACTTAGAGACATAACTAGGTAATGGTGCCTTCTAACAAAATGCAGCCCTATGAGTCTAATTTCTAACAAAATTGGAACCAAGACAAATAGAATTCAGGTGGTGGAGTTATATCATTTTAACTAAGAGAAG
The DNA here is from genome assembly GCF_018873765.1 of Telopea speciosissima. Taxonomy (NCBI): domain Eukaryota; kingdom Viridiplantae; phylum Streptophyta; class Magnoliopsida; order Proteales; family Proteaceae; genus Telopea; species Telopea speciosissima. The sequence continues at coordinate 44,421,611 of NC_057920.1, forward strand.
GTCAATTTGCAAAGTAGCAGAATTTGGTATTTGTGTTGGGATTTAATATGTATGTATGGAATTGGGTTCTCATCATCAAATCAATCATGCAAATTGACGTTTGGGTTTAAAATGCTTTATCTAAAACATTCAAGGTGATGAGAGTCATCATTAGTTTAGCCTAGAACTAGGTTTAAGTCCAAGGGCCCTAGAATCAAGGGATGGTACCTTCCTTAGGCTATACATTTGGTGGTGAGCTGTACAGTCACAAGGAGTTGATGCTTGCCTTCTTAATGGTATGTAGGTCCTCACCAATGGGGCTACCTCATTAAGTTCAACCACAGGTTCAATGCACCACAGTGTACTGGTAGCTTTGACCTCAGGTTCCGGACTTTCAACAAAAATTCAAATTAGCCCGTATTTTTGGGCACGGGTTTAACATTCAAATACCGTAGAAGAGTTCTACATGGTCACCGATTCTACTGATTCAAATCCCAATATGTTCAGGGAGGCTATACAGGATGTAGACAATGATAAATGGCATGATGCTATGAAAGCTGAGATGAATTCCATGTATACCAATGAAGTCTGGACTCTAGTAGATCCACCAAAGGATATTAAGCCCATTGGCTGCAAATGGATTTACAAGAGGAAGAGAGGAGCAAAGGGAAAGGTGGAAGATTCAAGGCAAGACTGGTTGCAAAGGGTTACACCCAATGTGAGGCTGTTGATTATGATGAGAACTTTTCACCAATAGCGATGTTGAAATATATTCGGATTTTACTATTCATAACAACACGCTATGATTATGAAATCTGGTAGATGGATGTTCAGACAGCTTTTCTGAACGGATATTTGAAGAGGACATCTACATGTCCCAGCTAGAGGGGTTCACTTCTCTAGGATAAGAGAACAAAGTGTGCAAGTTGTTGAAGTCCATCTATGGATGAAACAAGCATCTAGAAGGTGGAACATCAGGTTTGATCAAACCATAAAAGGTTTTGGTTTTGAGCAGAACCTTGATGAACCTTGTGTCTACAAGAAGTTCAATGGGAGGTTTGTCTGTTTCCTAGTCATGTATGTGGATGACATACTACTCATTGGGAATGATGTAGGATTGCTGACTTTCTGTAAAGAAGTAGCTTTCCACAAACTTCTCAATGAAAGACTTAAAAATTCCAGTTATATACTGGGGATTAAGGTTATAGGGATCGAAAGCTTAGAATGTTGGGATTGTCTCAAGCCAACTACATTGATAAGATTCTAGACAGATTTAGAATGAAAGATTCCAAGAGAGGAAATGTTCCTTTTAGGCATGGCATTAAACTTGGTGAGTTATTGGATAATGATCGATTGAAATCCGGGGCCTCGATAATATGAGATATTATTATGTGAATTTTGGTTGATCATTGGTCCTAATACTCGTGATTAATTATATAATGCACTTGCAATTTTGGTGGGACATTTGTTTTCCCTACTTGTGAGGGTGCATTGTAGATGTTGGTAGTGTGGAGAAAAAGAGAGTTCTGGAGAGAGAAAAGAGAGTTTATTCTTCCTCAAGCTAGGGTTTCTACTATTAGAGTTGGAGCAAAGCTTTGGTGATCATAATATTGTGTTGCATTCCTTTGGAGGAACGTGCCATCAGTTCTAGGTAACCTACTTATCCCAGTGATTGATTTGATATCACATGTGTTCATTGAGATCGTGTCTCTATAATTTTTATTATGTATCCGGTTCCGTACTGTTTCTATTGCAGCCAACATGCCAGAGAGATTAGGTTCAAAGTTTAATACTGAAGACAATTGGAACAACTGTTACAATTGTGAAATGAAATTGGAACCTCTCACCCCTTTGTACATGGGATGTACTTGTACAACACCAATACCAGTAGAGCAACAAAACAATGTCGTGGATAGGGGTGTGTCTTATTGTTTTTTTTTTTTTTTAATAAAATGAGACTCATTTGATAGGGATGAGAATAAGGGTGTCAATTTAGAACCGACACCGGCCGTTTAAAACCGAACCAAAGTAAAATGGTTCGGTTTTGGTTTCCAAAGCTGGAATCTTTGCTAGGTTTGGTTCGGGTTTGGTTTCATGCCTAACCGTTAAACCAAACCAAATTACCTATTTTCAAACTGAATAAGGAATTGTATAAAATTATACTCATTTTTATTTTTAAATCAAATATGGATGATAAATTCTTTTCCATTTTAGTGTGTGGGAAAAGTTTGGATGACTAGGATCCTAACAACTAAGGTTTTTTATTGTTTAAGATGTAAAAAAGTTGACCCAAACATTTAAAATAGGACCTAGACTGAATATGAAACCAAATTAAAACCTACTAAGAAGTTGAATACAAAACCAAAACCAAAACGAATTGGGTCAATGAAGTTTTTGGTTTTGAAAATGTATTCCTATTCTCGGTTCGTTTTGGTTCAATTCGATTTTGGTTTCTACATTTTGTTCCCTAAACCGAACCAAATAATCGAAACCAAACTGATTGACACCTAGGGCTGCAAGTTTGGCCCTATCGGCCCGCACCCGCCCTGGCCTGCCCTGAGCCCGAACATAGCTTGGGCTAAAGATTTCTGGTCCTGAGGGCAGGTTAGGGTCAGAAATTCCTGGCCCTAAGTCAGGGTCGGGCCTGGTCAAGGTTGAGACCTCGGGCTCACCCCAACCCTGATTTTGACCCTGATTTTTTACCTTGCTTTTGTCCCTAATTTTGGTCCTGATCTTGAATTCTTGACCCTGATTTTGACCCTGATCTTGACCCTAATTTTGACCTTAATCTTGACCCTGATTTTGACCCTGATCTTAACCTGATTATATATAACAATATGATATTATATTATATAAGAAATTATTAATGTAGCAACTAACATCAACTAAAGGGTCTGTTATTTATCAAAACATAACATGACACCAAGTCATCAACTACTGTTCTGATTCTTTTTCTATTATTTTGATTTTTTTAAATAAAATAGGGTTCATAAATTCAACCTCATAGTACATTATATATATAAATATATATTATATAATCAGGGTTGGGAAAAATTAATGTGTAAATTCATTTAACAAATAAAATGCTCAGAGGTATTGAAGGTCTAAGGGGGACATAAGAAAAAATTTGACCTCTAAGTACAGATACATCACAATACAAAAGAAAAACCAATTTAATTAATTCTCAGATGGAGACAATTATTCCAACATGATGTAGAATATTTTGTGCAAAAAAAAAAAAGCCAAATAAAAGAGAAGCACATCTCCGTGAGGAAAATTCTTTATTTTTGTTTTAGTATTCTTGTATGTGCTCTATGGTTCACTGAAGCATTGTTTCTGGGTTGTACTTTTTGAAGAAAATTCTTTATTTATCAAAAAATAGAAATTATGATCTTAGTTAGTAAGTTCAAGAACTGCAATTAAATGGGAACGGATACGTTCGGCAATTAAATGGGCTAGACGGCAATAATACTTTTCGGCGTAATCAAAAGCATACGACAATAATATGATACATGTTTAATACGGTCACTCTATAAGAAAAAATACGGGCATATATTCATTATGTAATAGATACGCACCACCTAATAAACAAAATAATAGCATATAGACAATGATTTTATAAAACAAAACCTCAACTAAAAAAAACACAATATAATATCCCCTATTACATCTCATAAGATTATCATTTAACAAATCAAAATATCAATAAAATTATCTCATTAGACAAAAAAAAAAAAAAGACATAATATGTTCTAAAACTTCTCTAAGATGAACTTGTAGGTGAAACTACAGTCCATGGGATCATGGCGGTTCACCTTGGTAAACCAATAAAAAGTATGTTTCAAGTTTCCTACTGTAGGGAACTCCAAGGTTGTCCCTAGGGAACCCTAGGGTTGCCCTAGGGCACCCTAATTTGGCATAGGCACCCTATTTTCAATTTTAAGGTTATCCATGGTCGCCCATTGTGCCCTACAGGAACCCTAGTAGGGTTTGGTATGACAAACCAATGCCCAATCTAATCATCCCTATTCCATCTCATGGATAGGGGGATCCATCTCACAGCCGAATGCACAGTGGAAAATAATCGATTCAGGTTACTTTCATATCCCATGAATAATCAATAATTAAAATCAAAAGGAATTAACAAAGAATTGCTAACCTGATGAGCCTCAAGTGTTGTTCCTCCAATAGACAATGGTTCCTCCTCCAATGAGCACTCCAAGTAAACAGATCTGAACCTCCAATGGTGCAACCAAGGTTCTTTAAGCCAATCCTAGATGCTCTTCAGTTCTTAAAGCACAGATCTGGGTTTCTAAAACCCTAACTTTCAAACAAAGTAGAGAGCAAGAAGAAGAAGAAGAAGTGATCACAAGCGAGAGAGAGGGGAGGCCAAAAACATCCAAGAGGGGGGGCAGCCAAAAACGTGGAGACTTGTGTTCCCCTCTACATTTTGGTTTCTTTATATAACTAGATGGGAAATAAAATCCCAGTGAGAGTCAGACTCTCTTTCTCTTTGTTTGGCAGTTCTGTTTAAACTCAAAGTGCTTCTAATTGGTGAAGAAGCAGAATCTAATAGGGAATGATAAAATTAATTACTTTATTTAATTTGTGGATAATTATAATTAGCATCATATCCATTAATTAAATAGAAACCCAATTATTTTAGCAAATTCTAAATAACTCCCTATATGACAATAAATTATCATGTACAACCCCCCACTACTCAACACCATCATTGTGGAATCTAGGGCATGTACACTTGTACTGCCAAACCCCATTCCATAGTACATGTCCATATAAGAGTGTCTATACATTTGATCGGGTCCTGCAAAACTCGATAAAACACTATATTCAAAAAACTACATATAATCTATTATTTTATGTAAAATAGGTTTTGCAAAAACCATTTCCAAAACAGCACTGGATCCAGATTTCAATCCGACCATACACAGACAACCTCAATCTTGGTGTTCCCCAATCAGGCAGTGGTGACCATGTTGAGTAACTCCTTCACTCACAAAGTATTTGCACATTACTAGAACACCGGCTTTGACTCACTTAAGTCTTAGTCATTGATGAACCAAAGAATGCGATCACACTTTGCGGTGACAGGGTTCCCTCAGGTAAAGGGTGTCGGTGACACAAGTCTATCCCTTCCTACATCTGGCAGTAATACATGAGGGAATCGACAAAGTAGATTTTTTGCCAATACACACATCAATCATGTGAGTACTCACGTTCATACCCTAACATCACATGTCTAGGCATACCCAATGCGACGACTGATAAGGGTGCCCTGCCCAAACCCTAGTCGTGACTACCATTTTAAGTAAAACTTACGGACACATAATGCTCAAAAAGTTTATATCACATGTGATAATATTAAACCAGAATGCATAAAGGTTCAAGACAAAGCAAAACCGGATTGAACAGGACCGAATCGGGTTTGATGGACACATAAATCCAACAATCTCCCACTTGTACATCAAAACCAATTTCCTATACATTTTAAACCCATGCCCTCCATGTGTTTTTCAAACACTCCAGGAGACAAACCCTTTGGCATAGCATCCGATACATTTTTAGTAGTGTCTACTTTGGAGATACTCACGTCGCCCTGCTAGATAATCTCCCTGATAAAGTGATACTTCCGTAGCATGTGCATATTCCTTTAATGAGCCCTAGGCTCCTTTGCCTGTGCAATTGCCCTTCTGTTGTCACATAACAGGGGAATAGGGCATTTGACAAAAGATCAGGGACTACTCCAAAAATGTTAGGGACTTTTTAACCCAAACACCTTATTAGCCGCATCACATGATGTAAGGTGTTCTTAAAAATTGGGATCGACTATAGATTTCCATTTTGCACTCCTCTATACAATGGCACCTCCACTCATTAAACTCGTAACGACTCACAATACCTATTGCATAGCAAATGTCAGGCCTCATACAAAACATAGCGTACATAAGACTCCCTATTGCATAGGCATAGGGAATCCTCTTCATCTCTTCGATGTCCGTTTACGACTGAGGACATTGATATCTGGAAAGACTGATCCCATGTCAGAAAGGGACACTTCCCCATTTGGAGTTCTCCATGCTAAATCTGGCCAAGACTTTGTCTATATAGATAGCCTGTGACAAGCCTAGCATCCTTTTCTGGTGATCTCTTATGAGTTTGATCCTAAGGATATAGCTAGTTTCACCAAGGTCTTTCATCGAGAACGTTGTAGACAATCACTGTTTCACTGATGAAAGAAACCTTATATCGTTACCCATCAGTAATATGTCTTCTACGTATAAAATAAGAAAACATATTGCACTCCCACTGATCTTCTTGTAAATGCATGGTTCATCCATATTTTGATCAAAACCAAAATATTTGATTGATTGATCAAACCTGATGTTCCAGCTTCTGGAGCCTGCTTCAATCCATAAATAGACCTCTACAATTTGCGTACTTTTCTTTCTTCCTCTAAGGAAGAGAACCCCTCTGGCTATTGCATGTAGATTTCTTCTTGAAGAAATCCATTCAGAAATGCAGTTTGCACATCCATCTACCAGATCTCATAATCAAAGTATGCGGCGATAGCCAATAAAACCTGATGGGCTTCACCATTGCCACTGGTGAAAAGGTTTTCTCATAGTCTATACCCTCTTTCTGGGTATAGCCCTTTGCCACCAGTCTCGCTTTGAATCTTTTAACCTTTCCATCCGTGCCCTTCTTCCACTTGAAGATCCATTTACATCCAATCAGCTTAATGCCAAGTGGTGGATCGACCAGAGTCTAGACCTTGTTGGAATGCATCGAATCGATTTCAAAACGCATTGCCTCCAGCCGCCTAGTGGCATCAATATCCTTAAGAGCCTCAGAGTATGTTATCGGATCATCATCCGATTCAATCGACACCATGTAGAAATCTTCCATTGTTTGTTTCTCTTCGGTTAGAAGAGTAAGCCTGGTGGGTGGTCTAACAGTCCTCCCACTGCGTTGAGGTTCTTGAGGTGTTGGTATTTCAGCGGGTATGCCAATTGGTCTCACTTCTGGAAGTGAAGTTTCTAAGTTATCCAATAACTCTTTAATGACTACAGTTTCGGACCTCTTGGTCAATATTTCTTCCTCCAGAAATGTGACATGTTTACTTACAATGACCTTCTGGTCAACCGAGTCATAAAAATAGTAACCTATCGTGCCTTTGGGGTAGCCTAAGAAAAAACATCTTGAAGTTATGGATTCCAACTTGTCTGCCTGTTGCTTTCGCACATGTGCTATGCAACCCCATACCCTAAGGTGTTGAATGTTGGGCTTACGCCCTTTCCACAACTCAAATGGTGTCTTAGCTATAGACTTGGATGAAACCCTATTTAAGATATAAATAGCCGTTTCTAAAGCGTACCCCCAGAAAGAGAGAGGTAGCTCACTATAAGTGAGCACCGTCTGGACCATATCCAATAGAGTCTGATTGCATCGTTCGGATACACCATTTTGTTGTGATGTTCTTGGATTAGTTAGTTGACTAACTATCCCTTACGATATGAGGTATTCTTTAAATTCATTCGATAGATACTCCCCTCCACAATCTGATCGTAAGGACTTGACGCATCTATCGAGTTGTATTTCGACCTTGGCTTGGAACTCTTTGAATTTATCAAAGGCTTTCGATTTTCTACGCATCAAGTATATGTAACCATATCTAGAGTAATCATTGGTGAAAGTTATAAAGTACTCATACCCATACCTTGCTTGTATGTTTATGGACCCACACACATCAATGTATATTAACTCTAACAGATCTGTAGCTCTAGTACCTTTATTGCTAAAGGGTTTCTTGGTCATTTTACCCTGAAGGCATGATTCACAGGTAGGGAATGGTTCCACCCTCAAACACTCTAAGGGCCCATCCCTTACCAATCTACTGATTTGGGCCAAATTAATGTGACCTAATCTTAGATGTTATAGATATGTTGAGTTCACTGGAGCTGCTTTCCATTTCAAACCAACATTCGAAACTACATTCAATCTAATAGGGCAATCTAGAAAGTATAATCCCCTTTGCACCTATCTAGACACCACAAAAGAATTATTAAAACGAATAATCAATTTAGAATTAAAGAAAAAACTATACCCGTCCAGAACAAGTTTTGAAACTGAAATAATCTTCCTCTTAAAAGAGGGTTCATAGTAACAATCATTTAAAACTAAATTAACTAAACCAAAATTTAAAATATAAGTTCCCACAGCCATCGCCATGGTTTCAACTCCAGTGCCCATCCGATGACATACCTCATTTCTTTCCAGATTCCTTGTCTCCTTGAACCCCTACAAATTATTGCAAATGTGAACAATGGAACCACTATCCACCAACCAAGAATTGGTTGATTCAAAAGACAAATTAGACTCATAAAGAACCTAAATATCACATGTACCTTCTTTAGCAGCCTCAGTGTCATCTGGCTTTTTATCTTTCACAATAGCCAGGAATTCACGACAATTCCTTTTCCAGTGACCCTCCTTCTTGCAATAGAAGCATTTGCCTTTAGCTTTCCTATTGCCAGACTTCCCACCCTTGGGTTTCAGGGACTAATCCTTATTTTCCTTTTTCTTCTTCTTCCCATTTGAAGAAGGCTTCATATCAGTTGCATTGACCTCAGCTATGCCCTTTTTCAAGGAAGCTTCCACCTCTACCAATGCATTATCAAGCTCGGTAAGCTCCATCTCCTTATCTGACATCTGGTAAGACATCTTAAAGGGTGCATAGGCAGAAGTGAGTGATGCCAAGATCACATCAGTCTTGTATCGCAGACCAAAATCAGTCCTCATGGATTCCTATTTCTGAAAAAGATTAATCATTTTCATGACATGGTCCATCACTAGAGTCCCCTGGGACATCTTGTAGTTATGGATATGACCCACTACATCAGAGTGTGCATGTTTCAGCTGCCTATTGAACAATTCAGCAAGCTTATCTATTTTACCGCCTGAGGTGTGTATATCCTTGACTGAGTCCAGAACTGATTTTTCCAATGATCCTAGTGTCACGTCCTTATCCCAAGCTCAGGCCATAAGCACAGTCAAGAGGATGATTAGGATGACACGCATCACCCTAATTCCTATCAGGATTAACGACACAGTGTCCCAAGCCACAGTTAACAACCAAGGACCCACCCAAATAATTAAATTTGAGAAAATGAAATATTATTCTAATCATTGTCAGAGTTAATATGAGTGGAAGCAATATTTACATAAAGCAGTTACAATATGTTCAGCAGGCTAAGTGATACAGTAATAGTTTAACATTGAATATCAACTGACCATGATATAACTACTCAAAATACTATTAAGTTATTACAGAAAATGTCATAACAGGCACAAAGCCCCAAAAGAATCAAAAGGTGGGGACAATCCCCAAAACATCAGTGCCCGTAAGCATAATCATCACAGGGGCAACCGTCGTCGTGTTCATCTGACACAAATTCTCAAGTTCCTCTGCACCAATACTGTCATACTCAGTCGACTGAGCTTCGAAGCCAGCCAAGTAGCCACCATCTACTTCAAAATCTAAAAATTTGTGTACACAGGGGGTTAACTCCACTGAGCCAGTGAGGGGAAGGGGAGTGTATAAACACACAATCACACATAGTCCATGATGCATGTAATGTTATTTATCTTTTCCACCTAACAAACAGTCTAAGTCATGGTATATGCTACTGTGATAACTCGGGAGACACTGAGGGTCACTTAACTTATCATCCCAGTGAAACCTCAATTATCACGAAGGAGCCTACGCTAGTAGAAGCCATCAGACCACCCAATGGCAGACCCCGATAGCCATCACTACCCCTGACCTGGCCTCTCCCACCTCCACAGGCAACCGGTGCTCAGACTATCCAGCACATAAAACCCTGTTGACAAGAATCGTAGCATAAGGGAGCATAAATCCTAATCACAGATATCCTACATACAAGTCCTATCGTCCCGAGAGGTATTCCGGGTGCATCAATGTCCCATTCCATCTAGTACCTGGACACCAGCACGGCACAGTACATACAGACCAAGATGGCAAGCAATGAATATAACAAGAGTTTTTGAGGTTCCGGTGCCAGGTATAATGAATATAACAAGAATTTTTGAGGATTTTTTAGGTTCCGGCACCGGCATACCCGACACCGTAACCCAATATAATGAAGTAAAGTAAACATATCCATTAATAGAAAATCTGGGCGCGGATGTAACACCTAGGATGTAAAGTGATGCCTTGGAGTCCCTCTTGAGGAAATCCTGCATCTCTTCATGTGCCTCAAAATCAACTGGGTCGGGTTGAGTAGGAACTTGTTCATCAAGAACTGTATATAGTCTTTTTGCAGTCAGGAGCAATTTAATGCTCCAGTACCAATCGACATAATTTATACCATTTAATTTGTATTCGCTAATGAGTGTTAATAGGTTGAAATTAACAACAGCCATTGAGTAATAATCTACACTTGTACAAGTAAAAACACATGCATATTAATAACCATTGATAAAAATTAAACATACACATCAATGGTCTTTCATGATTTAGGTCTCCCTCATGACCCAAAAAATGAATTGGATACCTACAACCATTGCATGCATAACTTACCCTGTTGGGAGTCATTATACACACCGTGGTAGTGTGGACTAAGCTATCCGCCTCATGGACTTCCAATATTTTTGGCCACCTGGGTGTCATGCCCAGATCCTATCGGCTGACATACACCAAAGTCATGCATTTACCTATTGCATTAGTTAGAATCATGGAATCATAGAATCATGAAAGATGGCCCACTGTCGCAGTGCCCTCTCACTATTCATATCCTAACATATCTAGATAGAGGTAAATATAGATAACCATGTGATAATGAGCCTGGTAATATCCTGTTGGCGTATGTAGGGTCATAGCACACAATCTCTACATTTATCTTCAATAGGAGGCCATGGACATGTCTACTAACTTAGACTAGTCCATATCATACATGAATTATGATTAAAGAGGGATTAAGCAACTCTTGCATACATATCATGGATGGAATCAAATAAAATAATTAATCAACATTAATTAAAAATGATTATGAGATGGCGGCATTTTTATGAGAAGCAATTAAAGAACCCTCCCAATAAAAATAAAACTAATAACTTTCTTTTAATTATGGGTGCATCAATCATGCCATGGATGCCACGCCTCGATCATCTCCTCCGCCCGATCATGTCTTCAAAGTAGGTGAAACTCCTCTAAAATTAGAATGAAAACCTAAGAAAAATATTCTATACACTTTCTTTTCCATAATAAAGAAACCCCGCATAGAGAAACCAACCCACCATTTTGGGCTGCCCATGGGGTGGAGTACATTTGTTTATAAAAAAGAAAGGGGGAGAGAGAGAAAGAGAGAGAAGCATCACATCCACCCATAATCCCAATGCATCACATACATCAAATTACCATCTACATTATTAGATAGCCAATCCCATAATCACATAGACAATGTAACATTATATATGGGGCCCACAATCACATGGATCATTCTAGAAATAAAACATCACATCTCATGTGAAACCATGTACCCAAATTCACAATAGAATCCAATTTATTACCATGTGAGTGTAGAGAAAAATCTCTTCACCCATCTTCTTCCTCCAACTCATAAAACAATAAAACAAATAAAAACTTCTTTTTTTTATTTTGGAGGGAAAAACACTGCCAAACATACTAGGCAGCAGTCGCACAAGGCACCATGGGCAGCAACCATGTGGCACCACTGGCACCGTAGGCAGTAGCCACTGGCACCATAGGGAGCAGCCACTGGCACCGCAGGCAGTAGCCACTGGCACTGTAGGCAACAGCCACTGGCACCGTAGGCAACAACCACTGGCACCGTAGGGAATCTAGGGTACAAAGAAAATTTTTTTTTTTAATTAAATCTGGAATAATGGGTTTTAAACCCTATGATGGAATAAAAATAAAAACATTACAATAAAAAAATTTCCATCATCTTATATGAACAAGGTTGTTACAACAACTATAATCACCCATGTGCACATGACAAGGTTGTTACATGAATAACTACCTTGTAACCATAGTCCGAAATCTCACAAGATCTCGCTGAGATTCTCGATTTTTTGTAATACTGAGTCGAGATGGCATCTGAAACATAGAAGTGCATTTTCTCACCGAGATCTCGCGAGATCTCGTCTTGAATTGGGCTCGATTTTAAGATGAAAAACATAAGGAAAAATGCAAGATCTCGGGTCGAAAAGCCTGTCTCGGATATGGGGCTGGGTCATTTGACCCAAATGACTTCATTTAAGTCATACAGATGTGTTTACAACCTTAGCTCGACAGAGAACTCTCAAAATAGCTCTCTCTTCTCTCTAACACTCTCTTCTTCTCTCAAAGCTTCTCTTCCCTTCTTCATTTTTTGGTTGGATTCAAACCTTTGGAAGCTGAATTTGGTGCCAAAGTGATGATTGAAGCTCAATTTTTGGAAGATTGCTCAAGATTTTGAAGGTTTTTTTAAAGGTAACCCATTTTCCCTAAACCTATTTTTTTGAAAAAAATTTGATGAAATCTTGGTAGATGGGTGTGATTTTGATTTATGTTATACAAGTTTGGCCGATCTATCACTTGATGGAGGCCGAATTTTTTTTGGGTTATTAAATTTTTTATTATAATTTCTGAAAAAAAATGATTTTTTTTAAAAAGAAATTAAAAAAAATAGGATAAATACTTATTGTTTGGATGTGATCTTGATGTATGTTAGACAAGTTTGCATGCTCTGCAGCTTCATGGAGTCAAATTTTTTTTCACCCATTAAAAAAAATATTTTATTTTTCAGATTTAATATTAATATTATTAAAATAGTTAAAAAATATATAAAATTAAGGAAAAATATCTAATTTTTTTGGAAAATTATGCACAACATTTGTACATAATGTCTAACTTCAAATGATGTCAAATACATCATTATGTTGTAATAGTTTATATTTGAAGGTATAATTATTTATAATAAAAATTGTAAATATTATTTTTAATTAATAAATAAATACTAGGGTTAGGGAATAAATAAGAGATAGGTATTTGATTGTTCTAGTAGCTTCATATTATGTTTAATAGTTATGAATACAATACTTTAAGTGTGTAATACCTTACTTTAAGTCTGTAACAGTTATTAATACATGTGTTTTTATGTAACAGTGTAAAAAATAAGATATTTCTTACACAATGGGGGATATAGCATGGCTACATGGAGTCCCGATGTCTGAGGACAAAAAGAAGTCAAATTGTAACTACTGTGGAAAGATTCTAAATTCTGGAAGACCAACTAAGTTAAAGGAACATTTGTCAGGTCTGGGCAAGGATGTTGCCAAATGCTGAATGTTCCGAGCCAAGTGAAACTAGCAATGGCACAAAACTTGAGAAGAGTACGAACAAAGAAAGTTGATAGGGAAAGACAACAAATAGCTTTCGATGAGGCAGTTCTAGAGAGGCCTGGTGTAGACATCGTTGAAGGAGTAGGAGATGATACTGAATATAGGCCTACACCTGGTGAGTTCCAATCAGAGGATGAATATAGGATTTACCAGCAAACTTTGGCAGAGAGTATGTAAAGTTTTCATTTTGAGAATATAAGAGCATATGAGCAAGCAAGAGGAGCTGGTGGATCTGGCTCAGCTGCACCAGTGCAACAAGATGAGAGGAGGAGAAGCACTGGCACAAGAGATATCCCACGGTCCCAAACCCGACCACAAGCACGTTCCCTAGATACCATTTTTTAGCAGGATCCATCTAGCTTTAGGCAACAAGATGCCTTCCAGCCAACCATCCCGCAAGTGCTTGATGGTAAACAAGAGGAAGCACGAAAAGCCTTCAGCAAGTTCATGCTATATAATGGCATTCCAGCTAATGTAGCACAAGGAACATATTATAATGCATTCCTTGACGCTGCAGGGAGGGCTGGCCCAGGATGGAAGGGGCCTACACCATATGAGTTGTATAATGTATATTTGCCTAAAGAGGTAGAGGAGCTAAAAGAGTACATAGAGGGTCTGAAGCCAAGGTGGGACACATATGGGGTTACTCTTATGGCTGATGGTTTGACTGGACCTACTAGATAGACCATTATAAATTTCATGGTGAGTTGTAATGGGAAGACGGTCTTCTTGAAGTCTGTTGATGCATCAAAGCATGTCAAAGATGCATCATACTTATACAAGCTACTGAAGCAAGTGGTGGAGGAAGATATAGGAGCAAAGAACATTATCCAAATTGTGATGGATAACGGTTCTAATTTTAAAAAGGCTGGAGAGAAACTGATGAACAAGAAGAGTAAGAGGATCCCACCCTTTTGGATTCCATATGCAGCCCATTCTATTGATTTAATGCTGAAGGACATGGGGAGAAAAGCTTTGGTGGCTGGTGTGGTCAATAGAGCAAGGCAAGTGACCACCTTTGTGTATAACCATAGTTATGCTTTAGCCATGATGAGGGAAAAATGCAAGGGGGATTTAGTGAGGCCTGGTGTCACTCGATTTGCCACCAATTACATTGCATTGAAGAGCATTCAGTCGAATGTGGTAGGTCTGAGGTCAATGTTTGCAAGTGACCAATGGTTTAGTTGATCAGGCTCTAGGATAGAAAAAGGGAAGGCAGCACAAGAGACCATTGCAAGTGATGGATTTTGGAAGGACTTGTATAAAATTGTTGCCATATTAGAGCTAGTGGTGGCAATACTAAGGATGGTTGACATGGAGAAGAAGCCTACCTTGCCCCACATATATGCTGCCCTGCAGAAGATGAAGGAAATGGTCCAAGCTGTAATACGCCGAAGTGCTCGTTCATACATTAACATCATCGATAAGTGATGGGAGAAGCACTTGAGTCATCCCTTGCATAAAGCTGGTGAGTTCAACACTTCGACATACTTTACACTTTATATGAGTTTTTATATTTACATATTCAAAACTCGAAAGTATTAAGTCACTAACAACTTATATTTGTGGTTCCCCCTTTACTAGCATACTATTTGAATCCAAAGTACCGGTACTTGCATAATCTTGGGCTGGACATGAATTTGTTACTGGCAGTTGAAGCTGTTATTGAGAAGTTGGAGGTCAATCCCAAGACACAATCTAACTGCAATGATGAGGTGAGACTATGGGACTTTGGTACATTGGTAGTCAGTAAAGGAATGTAATTTCTAAATAGCAAATACTAATGCCTCTAATACTGTTTGAAATTTAAATTGAAAATAGATCAAATTCTTCAGAGAGGCCTCAACAAGTTTCAGTCGAAAAGTTGTAGTGGAGGGTAGATAAAAGTCAGACCCTGGTAGGTAGCAATGTGGCATGACTTTACATTTATAAATTATAATTTTATCCCTTTACAATGCACATATTCTTAATATTCTATGTTTATAATGCAGCTGATTGGTGGGTGCTTTATGGTACAAGTTCACCCAACCTAAGGAAGGTAGCAATCAAAGTGCTCTCACAAACCTGTTCATCCTCTGGGTGTGAGCGCAACTAGAGTACATTCGCATTGATACACTCAAAGAGGCGGAACAGATTGGGTAGTCAACGACTGGAGCAGCTGGTGTATGTGCATTATAATATGAGACTAAGGATGAGGCACATACGTGAAGAATTTGAGAAGAATGACAAAGATCCCATCGAGCTAGCCAACATATTCCAGGAGGACTCTGATGATGATGAGGATCCCCTGTTCCAGTGGGTGAGGGATCGTGGTGTACCAGAGATGGATGAGCCTGGAGGTAGGCCCGACTCCACCATTGCGTCCGTAACCAATACAAATGTTGACAACTATATGTTACAAGAGGGGCGTGCACATTCTCAGTTATTGAGACCTTTTCAGGCTGCAACAGGAACTCCTCCTGATGATGATGATGATGGTGGTGGTGATGGTGATGGTGATGACCGTGCTGGTGGTGATGAGCCTCCTGGTGGTAGTGGTGGTGGTGGTGGCATGCCTGCTGGTGGTTATTATGATGATCGTCATGAGGGAATGCGCAAGCAATACCAGCATGAAGTGGAAACACAGGAGGACCCTGTGCGCTTCACAGGTGAGTCTCAGTTTACACATGCCACATAAGATCAAGACCATGGTGGCCACAGCAAAACTTACAAGAGAAGGACGGGTCGCAAACACAACCAACCTCAGTATAATGACACGAGTATGAACACCATGCTAGCAAGTTTTGGAAGCATGAGTATGGATACTGGTAGTCAGTATCAGCCGTGGCAATCATCTCAACCTCATTATGACTATGATTATGGCCAGCAGAGCACCGGTTCTGAATATAGTTCCTATGGTCAGTTTGGGCAGCCAACACATGCGTATGACTATCAAAGCAGTGAGTCTGGCATTGGGTCAAACATTAGGTCCAACATTGGGTCCACATTTTAAGTCCCATACAATCCTCAATATGACAGTAGCATAAGCAGTGCATCTCATCCTTCATGGCAATGGTCTGACGCCACTGTGGAACAGCTATACCTTAGGTTAGAGATCTTGGCATATGTGGATGAGAACTCTTATATGAATGTTGTGGAGGACTATACGCAATAGTTTAGCAACAATATGTCATGGCAAGACTATGTGGGACAAATGGGGAATGAATATGTCATTCAATCTAATTTTATGTGATGATAGTTGTAACTTGTAACATTGTTATTTGTTAAGCTTGAGCAATTTGATGTATGACTTATTCAACTTAAACATTTGTAACGCTTATTAACTTATTTTCCTATTAATTGAATGTTTTGTTTGAGTTCTATGTACATAAATTATGTCATTAATGTATATACTATGCTATTTTAATACGTCACCACCTACCAACTAAGGGTCCGATGTAAAAGTCATCTTTGGACTTTGTTTTTGCAAAATCTAATAATGCCATTATGTTTAAATGGCCTAACATAGGCTGTATACCAATTTTCAGACCCAACAGAGGTCTAAAACCCACTGAGATGGGCTTCCGAGTCGAACAAAAGAAAAATGCACAAACTCGGCGAGACCTGGACCCAACTCGGTTTTTTCATGGGTCGAGATGGCTCTGAAACCCAAGTTTTCGAACCTTGCTTGTAACCACCCATGTGCATATGGGAAAGTTGTTACAACCATTATAAGCCATGTGCAAAAAAAAACATCCATATTCTACCATGAATATTTAAATAAAAAGATTACATCCCATATACATTAATTACATCCAATTAATTATATAATATCCATGGGTAAGAAAGGTGACTCTGATACCACACTATAGATTAAACTATAGTCCATGGGATTATAGCAGTTCACCTTGGTAAACCAATAAAAAGTATGTTTCAAGTTCCCTACTGTAGGGAACTCCAGGGTTGTCCCTAGGGTTGCCCTAGGGTACCCTAATCTGGCTTGGTCACCCTATTTTCAATTTTAGGGTTATCCATGGTCGCCCATGGTGCCCTACAGGAACCCTAGTACGATTTGGTATGACAAACCAATGCCCAGTCCAATCATCTCTATTCCATCTCATGGATAGGGGGATCCATCCCACACCCGAATGCGCGGTGGAAAATAATCGATTCAGGTTACTTTCACATCCCATGAATAATCAATAATTAAAATCAAGAGGAATTAACAAAGAATTGCTAACCTGATGAGCCTTAAGTGTTGCTCCTCCAATAGACAATGGTTCTTCCTCCAATGAGCACTCCAAGTAAATAGATCTGAACCTTCAATGGTACAACCAAGGTTCTTCAAGCCAATCCCAGATGCTCTTCAATTCTTCAAGCATAGATCTGGGTTTCGAAAACCCTAACTCTCAAACAAAATAGAGAGCAAGAAGAAGAAGAAGAAGAGATCACAAGAGAGAGAGGGGAGGCTAAAAACATCCAAGAGGGGGGGCAGCCAAAAACGTGGAGATTTGTGTGCCCCTCTGCGTTTTTGGTTTCTTTATATAATGCTAGGGTTTTAAAAAACCCTAGATTGAAAATAAAATCCCAGTGAGAGTCAGACTCTCTCTCTCTTTGTTTGGCAGTTCTATTTAAACTCAAAGTGCTTCTAATTGGTGAAGAAGCAGAATCTAATAGGGAATGATAAAATTAATTACTTTATTTAATTTATGGATAATTATAATTAGCACCATGTCCATTAATTAAATAAAAAACCAATTATTTTTACAAATTCCAAATACCTCCCTACATGATCATGTACAAACCCCCACTACTCAACACCATCATTATGGAATCTAGAGCATGTATACTTGTACTGCCAAACCCCATTCCATAGTACATGTCTATATAAGAGTGTCTGTGTATTTGATCGGGTCCCGTAAAACTCAATAAAACACTTTTTTCAAAAAACTACATATAATCTATTATTTTATGTAAAATAGGTTTTGCAAAAACCATTTTCAAAATGGCACTGGATCCAGATTCCGATCCGACCATACACAGACAACCTCAATCTTAGTGTTCCCCAATCGGGCAGTGGTGACCATGTTGAGTAACTCTTTCACTCACAAAGTGTTCACGCATTCTCAAAACACTGACTTTGACTCACTTGAGTCTCAGTCATTGATGAATCAAAGAATGCGATCACACTTTGCAGTGACATGGTTCCCTCAAGTAAAGGGTGTCGGTGACACAAGTCTATCCCTTCCTCCATCTGACAATAATATATGAGGGAATCGACAAAGTAGATTCTTCGCTAATACACACATCGATCATGTGAGTACTCGCATTTGTACCCTGACATCACATGTCTAGGCATACCCAATGCGATAACCATATGATAAGGGTGCCTAGCCCAAACCCTAGTCGTGACTACCATTTTAAGTAAAACTTACGGACACATAATGCTCAAAAAGTTTATATCGCATGTGATAATATTAAACCAAAATGCATAAAGGTTCAATACAAAGTAAAATCGGATTAAACTGGACCGAACCGGGTTTGATGGACACATAAATCCAACAGAACTAACATCACCAATGGAAGTTCATGTACCTTAGTAGCAGGTTAAAAATTTAGAGTCATATATAGAGCTCAGATGACCTGCTGCCAAACTTGTGCTTAATGGTCTACTACTTACAATGGCATTAGAATTATAGTCAATGATCAATGGCATCAAAATAGCAATTTTGTCAACTCATGTTACTCGAATCATATTTATTTATGAAAATTGTGTTCCTTGATTTAAACCACACAAAGATGAAGCGAAAAAAAAAAACAAGCAGAGAAAAAGAAGAGGAACGACTTACAGAGACGAGGAAGAGACAGCCTCAGATTGAGTGTTCCCACTAGGCCACCACTGCAATCACCAATGCAACCGTTTGGCGAACGGAGATGGAGAAGAAGAAGAGGAACAAAGCTTGTTCGCCTTTGCAATCACCGATTACCCAGCTACAATTAATCGGCCACTGAATTGAAATGAGAACGGAGATGAAGAAGATGAATGGAATGGGGGCAGTTGGCGGCTAGGGTTCGAAGAGAAGAAGACCAAAATCGTATTATATGAGGGTTTTGTTTTGCATTTTTTCTTCTTTAAGTTTTGAGTTTTTTTTTTTACACAAAACTAAACTTAAGTTAAAAAGTATTAAACGCATTTAATTCATGTATAATACAGGTATACTTAAAAATGAGTTTTTACCATTTATATAGAAATATACAGTAAAACACATTTTTTAAAATTAAACGTTTAGATACACGTATTAAATGCATATAATACGTGAACTTACTAACTAAGGTTATGATACATGTGAACAAGTACCTAGCGCACTTGGTAGCTTGTAGTGCGTAAAAGCCCAATGCTACTAGGAGGTCTTGGGTTCAAGCCTCCTGTTTCACATCTTCCCTCCCCCCCCCCCCAGCTAAGGGGAATCAGGGTTGGGCTAGGGTTTTAAAAAGCCCGGCCTAACCCGACCCTATTGCAGCCTATTAACACCCTTAGGTGAGAAGACTCGGGCACTGTTTGACAACTTATCTACTATTTCTATGCTGAGAAATAGAAGAAAGATTTTTTTCCATTTCTATGCTGAGAAACAGCTTTGTAGCGTTTGGTAAACTAGTTCTTGAAACGGTTCTAGAACACAATTGGAACAGCAATGGTTTTTGATAAAATATGTTTCCGGAAACATGTTCTTATACTGTTACCAATAATTACATAATTGTCCTACTAATTTTCTAAATCCAAATCAAATTTTTATGATATTACAATTTCTAAAATTTAATAATGCATTTGTCTTTAAGAATGTACTTTAGCATCTAAAAATTAATAATGGCATCCGAAAAGATCTCTTGCAACTCAGGTCACCATGGAAGACTACTCTTTCAAAATTTGGACCAAGTTGGGTTTGCCCATATATTAAAAATCATAGTTAATACACATTCCTTATGAAAAAAAAATATTTGAAATTTAAGGCAAATCATAGCTGAAAGGAACCTTTATAGTCAGATCCCAAACGGAATCATTTGCAATAGCAGTCTTGATATATGAGTCCCAACCAAATCCAGTTGTCTCCAGTAGTTTCTTGAAGCTATCATAATCATTTCGTAATTTGTACATTTTGTTACGGAGTTGTTCCTTATTAAAAGGACGTTGAAAAGCAGTTTCTAGACCGGTTTGGTATTCCAATCAACTTAGTGAATGTTGTGTTAGTCTTTTGATCATTCTTCACATTATCAACCATTAGATTAATGAATTTCTCTCACTCAGAGGCATTCCAGTTTACAATTGTTGGAGTAGGGTTTGAACTAGATGCCATTTGATAATCAAATTGTCAGCAATTGGAACAGGTAGTTAAAAACTACTAAATGGAAATTAAAAAACTAAAAAGACAAGTACAAGCACTTTAGGTCCATCCCATAACATTGGTTTCAACTCTCATGGACAGCAAAAAGGGTTTATTTTTTAAGATGATAGTATGTGAAAAAGAATAGAAAGAGTGGCATTCAAAATGAAAATGACTAAATTAATTTTAACAACTTCCAAGGTTGCTATATCTGGTGTGTGGAGCAATAGGGCTCCAAGTTTGTTTCCTGTCTCTTTGACAAGAACCGGCCTTCCACGATGTATTCCTTCTTTTCATCATAAAATGATTAGAAGAAGGGACAGAATTGGTAAAAAATTTCAAACATATCACATCAACTATACACAAATCAACACTACAAAACCCAAAAAATAAAGATCAGAACTTCCTCAACACCCCCCCCCCCCACAGCATGGAGCTAGTGAAACACTTGTCACTACATTTTCCTGTGACCTACTAAGTCTGGATTTCATGTAGTTATTTGACATGTCTTCAGTAGTACCTTGCAATGTTGCCACACTCACTAGAGTACACTGTTTTTTTCTTTTCAAACGTGTGAAGAGTACACTGTGTTTTTTTTTTTTTTTTGGCTACCCATTCTCCAGGAGCACTGAGGAATTACTGACAATGTGTTATAGTCAACTGGGATTGATTATTTGTGATTCATCTTTCTATATGTGGTTTTGTTCAACTGATTGAATGTACATATTGGTCAAGCTACAACTGTGATTTTATTTTTTAGGCTTTTACCCCTATTGTATGTAGCATGGTTATTTTATTTGTTATTGTTATTTTGGTTGGGGAGGGGGGAGAGGCGAGACAAGGGGATAGAGTGAAGTTTTGCAAATGCACCACTCAAAAACAGCATCCTCATAAGCATTCATGTACATACATACTCTTGGAACAACAACAATAACAACTCTATCTGACAGTGTCTCTACGGATATTCCTACCCGTGGCACAACTTCAAAAGTTAACACAAACAAAAATAGCAGCAGTTAGTCCAAAATTGCTAGTTGCACAATGAAAAGTAATTGCATGTACACCAAGTTCAAGGGGATCAAGACTCTCATGATAACAGGTAGGTGTATTCAACATTGCTTTTAGCAAAATATGAGTAAGGAAACATACAAAGTTTCGTCTGAGATCAGATATAAATACCAGAAATAAAGATACACCACTCATGAACTTTCATGGATTGTTCATGAATTTCTCACTAATAGTAATATTCTAAAAAGAAATCCCATTCATGCCCCAAGGTAACCTTCATATATTGATCTCTCAGATCCTCACAAACCGGTGCCAGCCTTTACAATGGATAGAAAACCTTAAGAGGATTAAGTTCTTGGGTTGCAGAATTATGGGATAGAGGGAATATCCAACTAAGATTACAAGGAAAAGGTCAAATAATCAATATAACAGAGACCAAAGACCAAAGAATCAGTATAACAGAGGCTGATCAAAGTATAATTAAATACAATGCATCATTATAGCAAAGAATCTTCCAGAGACCAAAGAATCAGTATAACAAAGCATCGAAAATTTCTGAACATTTACAAAAAAAATAAATAAATAAATAAATAAAAATGGAATGTGAAAAAAACAATAGATGAAGAAAAGAAAAGAGATAGGTTTATGACCTTGCATATACAATTAGTTTTTTTATTTCTCCCAAACCATGGTTCAGATAGCCTCCAAACTCTAGTCGAGTGGAGGTCCTGAGGTTCTGTTATGGTCCTCCAAATATCACCCAAAAGTGACAAATGGTTGCTGAGATTTGAGGAATCGAAATAGCAGCAGGTTTCCTTACAGAAAACTAGATTTGGTTTTGATTTCTTGCTCAAACTCTAAAATCAAAACTGATCTTATACATTCCGCCATTATTCTAAGAGTGTGTTTGGTAACGTTCAGAACAGTGTTCTGAACAGTTCTTTTGTTCAAAAAGAACAAAAAAACATGAAAAAGTGTTTGGCTTTACGATTCGGTTTTTCGTTCTTTTAGAACGAACCGGAGGTCTTGAGCACCAAAAGAATGTTCTTTACGGACCATCTCAGAGACGGTCTGCAAAGAACAAGAACGACAATTACATCGCGATATCGTGAAAACCCATGATTTTAAGAAAGAAGCCAACAGGCTCGTTGCCTCCTTGTGATAGATCTGGGGAAGAGAAGGAAATAGGAGTAGCAGAGGAAGAGAAGGTACCTGCAACTACGGCCAAACCATGATCTCATGTCTCTCTCGCTCTCTATCCCTCGCTCTCTATCCCTCACTCTCTCTCTCTCTCGCTTCCTCTCTCTCTCTCTCTCTCTCTGGCTCTCTCTGTCTCGCTCTCTCCCTCTCACTCTCTCTGTCTCGCACTCTCTCTTTCTCTCTCTCTGGCGCTCTATCTCGCTCTCTCCCTCTCACTCTCTCTGTCTTCGAATTGGGTCACCAACCCTATATCGAAGGATTCAGCCGAAAAGGTATGGGATTTTATAAATTTTTTTGGTATGATTTGGGAATTTTGTATGATCCGTAATTTTAGGGATTTTTTTGGTGTGATTTGGGAATTTTGTATGACCTGTGACAAGGTTCATGTTTCTGTTTTTCCCTCCTCTTTTTATCTCAATTTTATTGGTTTTTTTATTTTGAGATCTGGTTTAAGAGTTGCAGATCTGTACGGATTCATTTTCGGTTCTCACTGTTCATTTGTTTCGGTTTTTTGATGCAGATGTGTTTCGATTGCAATGTGAAGAATCCAACATGGGCGTTCGTCACGTATGGGATTTTTCTTTGCATCAATTGCTCCGCTGTTCACCGAAGCCTGGGTGTTCACATCAGCTTCATGAGGTAATTCGATTGAAAATGGGGGATTTTTAATTTGAATTTGGTTGGTTCTCAAATTATGCCTGATGATTGGAGTTCTTTTGGCTGATTTGATCTAGAACAAACCTGTATGGTTTGCTCAACATTGATTTATTTTGTTTTCAGTATTAAATATTGTCGATTGGTTGAGCTCAGGTGTTAATCAACTAGTTTCTTTGTATGGACTGATATTATGTGATTGTTGGACTATGTTCTGTAAGATGCCAGCTTAGATTGGAAGGCTTGGCATGGTAGTCAGGTCTCTAGCTAAAGGAATAATTCTTACAGACCATTTGGTTGTACTTCAATCTCTTCCCCCCACCTCCCCCTTTCTAAATGAATAAGCACTTCAATTAAGAAGACAAAGAAACCCCACTAAGTGGGACGACAAACCAGATATTGCTCTATACAATAAAAGGTAAAGCAACATAGAAATATGGTGTCCTTGATGCATAGACTCCCTTAAAGATACATCTATCTCTAGCACATTCACTTATGAATTTGTAGAACTAGTTCTCTATGGAATGATCATGATGAGATGTTCCAACAGAAGCATGAGGATCATTATGAATGTGTTTCCTTATTTTTCTTTTTCAATTGCACAACACAGAATAGTCTGGTTAGTAATTGGGAATTAAAGTTTAGAGCTTCAGGTTAAAGTAGAGAGAATTGAAGAGATTTTGCATTATGATGCTATGCCTAATTCCTCTTCTTCTGCCCCCTCCCTCCTTTTATATCCTCTTGGCTTTCATTGTTTGTGTTTTTTTTTTTTTTCGAGCTTCCTCTGATTTTGGTTTAGCGTTCCAGCTAGTG
Organism: Telopea speciosissima; assembly: GCF_018873765.1. Lineage (NCBI taxonomy): Eukaryota > Viridiplantae > Streptophyta > Magnoliopsida > Proteales > Proteaceae > Telopea > Telopea speciosissima. The sequence goes on from NC_057920.1 coordinate 44,446,069, forward strand.
TTATTGAGTTGGGTTTGGATTAGAAAGGGGAAGCAAACCCTTCTCCTTAGTTGTTTTTATGGCTCCCTTGTACATCTCTTCTAAGCTGTACTTGAACTCAAATCCAAGATCTGTAAGCTTTTTAGAGGAGAAAACGACGACTTCCAGGCTTTCACCTTGGAAGTTAAACCTGCATGACATGTACCATTTTAGTATTAATGATCAAAGGACCTCCTAAGAACCAGACCAGCAAAATATATTCGGTTCCATTTTTAATTGTTAATTTTGTTGTTAGGAGATGCTGGAAGTTTACTGTAACAAAGGAAAATTTAGGAAGGCTTTAGCAGAGTGCAAATCTGGGATTTGCTTAGAATTGAAGACAAAGATTGTATAGATTGGAGATTACGGGCCGCACATATAGGGTAAAAACGCTTTCCCTTTCCACAGCTTCGTTGAGTGAATTCTTTTGTGCTTCTTGGGCCATTAAAATTCATTCATTGCAAATTAATTCAAAAAAGAATGGAGAATATAGTTTGGTTTAATCTGTTGTGTTAATTCATTGACAACTTGATGGGTCTTTAGCTCAAATTGGTAGAGCACTTGGAACATGAGCATGTTCCAAGAGGATGGTGGTTCGAGTCTACCAAGACCCTCTTTATTCAACTGTTCATAGCATAGTCAGTTATGCCACTAATCCACATAAGAACCCAATTTTAATGGCATCTTTGAAATTTGACATATTTTTATACTTACTTTAGTTATGTTAATGATATATTTTAATTTTATGCTAAGGTTGGTAAGAGAAAAGGATTTTATAAGTCTTTTTTGGGTATAATTGACAAAGAAATGACATTATTGTAATTAACAACAAATAGGGAAGAATAGGTTTTACCAAACACCATTTTCATTCTGAACGGTGTTCTTGAGACCGTTACCAAACGATCATTTTCAGTCTCAGAATGCCGTTCCAGATTAGAAACGTAAAAGAACGTTTTTAGTCAAGAACGGGCGTTCTTTGTTCAGACCGTTACCAAACGCGCCCTAAGGGTTACTGAACTACCATGAGAGAGAGAGAGAGAGAGAGGTTTTGTACCTGGACAGTGGAGGGACATCAGTGGTGAGCTCCGGTTGGCATGATGAGAGCTTGGCAGGGTCCTTCGTCACTCTTGAGAGCTTGAGGACGATGAGTGCTTGGCAGGTTTTCTCTTGAGGGCGAGAGAACTCGGAGTGTGTTTTATTGGGCACACTTCTCCCAATTTGTTTTAAGAAACGTACAAACAAGTCGGACTTGTCAAATGTGTTCTAGAACACAAATTTATATTTATGTTTCGAAAAAAGCATTAGAACAAAACAGATTTATCATACGGCTTTTAGGGTGTTTCATACGGCTTTTAGGGTGTTTTTTCGTTTTTTAGAATAGAAAAACAAAGAAAACTGTTTCTGGGAAAGGGGTGAGACTCATTTGATATATTAGAATAGAAGAAGCTCAAGAAAGAGAGAGAAAGCTGGCGTATGCTCTGCCGCTTGCTCAGAGAATCTTTCCCATAAAATAAAATCGTAGCACTTTTTTTTCTCCACAGTCGTCAGCTCTTCAAAACCCTAGAAAACTGGTCGGTTTTCGGTCGCCGGAGATTTTCTTCTCCGTCCAAATTTTGACGGAGATCACGGAAACCCTATATATCAAATTAAACTCATCGAGTTTAATCGCTGGTGATCATCCATATCTCACAGAGGAAGAAGATCAAGGAACAAAATTCTGATTTGTTCGGTCAGTATAATTCGCTTTCGGAATCTCTCTGGCCGTCTTCGAAACCCTAAATCCTATCTTAATTTTTGATCCTTTTGTATTAGAGCTCAGGAATCGGTCTGTGATCATGGATCGGGAGGAATTCGGTTTATTTTGTTGAGAATGTGAACTCGAATGGTAAATTGAAAAAGTTCGATATTTCTTAAAGTTTCTGTTTGTGTTTCCTTTCTATTAATTATTATTCTCTTTCAAGGTGAAAGCAGTTAGAGATTTTAGGAGAAAGAAGCACTCTTTGAGCTCTGAGAATCAGATGCAGAGTGTAATGCATCTTCCTGGACAGATAGGCGATGCCCACGGCGGTGATCCACCCCTTCACGTTGCAGAATCGCAGCCAATGCACATGCATTACATCCAAGAGCACGAGCATGCGCAACAACATAACAATGGAAATGCGATGGATGATGATCAGGAGGATGGTGGTGGTAGTGAGGGTATGGAAGGAGATGTACCGTCCGATCACGGTAATTCATCAGACCCACATGGTTCAATGCCGTCCCGTGGCCATGGCGGAAACCAGCTCACCCTCTCCTTCCAGGGTGAGGTTTATGTCTTTGACTCTGTCTCTGCAGAAAAGGTGAGTGCTTTTTTTCTTTTTCGGGTTTCTGTTATTGTTTATGTATACTTTCATGCTGAAAAGGATCCAATTACTAAGGGAGTGTGTCACGAGTTTCTTGCTCTGTGACTTCAAGAGTCGTTGCTGTTTTGGTGCATCTGATTTTTGTTGATATAATAGGGCCAGTTTGATTTCCCCATTACCAAAATAAAAAAAAAAGGGGCCCGTTTGATTTTGCCTACTATCATTTCTTCAAAAAGCTGTAGTTTCATGCTTGTAAGAGCTTCCTCATGCACACTTGGCTTCAGTGGTGGTCATGGGTCAATGACAAGGTATTGAAATATCAGAATTTCATGTGTATGGAATAAACCCATGCAGCCTGTAATGCATTATTGTCTACAAGCAGTGTGATGTTTATGGAAAAAGCAAACATTCAGAGATCTTAATCTGCTTATAAAATAAGGGAAAAGGCTGGGCACACCACCGCATACTGCAAGCTAGCACTCGTTGTTTCTACCTCTCTCTTCCCCCTTTGAAATGACCCCCTACCCCTCCTGTATGATGTCACCACCTCTTGCACCTCCATTGGTGCTGTCCACTAGCTTACTACATGCAGGTGGTGTGCCTATTCCTCTCCCATATATTAGACTTAAGTGACTTTGTCCATGTGATAAATAGAGAAGTTGTAGGTGTTACTTGAATGCAACGAATAACCATTTTCAATTGACTATTGACAGTTTAATGTTAGGTTGCACCTGCATTTAAGAATTTATGATATTTCTTTTGTAATTGATAAAAAATATAGCATTGCCATTTATCAAAGAAATAGAAAAACACTGCCATTTTCACTTTGATGAGTGGAAATTTGGCATTTTGTTATATATATGTATTTTCTTTTTAACTTCGTTGATAGTTCTACCGTTACAGCTTTTTTCTCTAAAATGGATGAGTGCTTTAATTAACTAAATGCTGTGTTTGCATCAGACTGTTGTTTTAGATGGATTCCGGGCAGTGCATGACGGAGTATGAGAGTTATGACTTATGAGGCCCTCATGAAGTCCAAATCAAATTGAAACCTTAGTTCGTGGCGTACATGATCCATATGCCATGTGTGAGTTTATCATGTGATGAGGAATGAGTCCCAGTAAGGAACAAATTCCCAAATACCTTTTGTAGCCCAAAATGATGTGTAGGCTGTAGTCCAAAAAATGCAGCCACAGGTGTAGGGATTCCCTACACCTGCAGCACTATAGGTGTAGCGTAATCCATTACCCTACACCAGCAGAAAATCGTGGGCTGTTGATGTTAGCTTTTATTAGACTTTTATTTAAGCTCCTATTTATGTTGAGTTGTAATTCTAATTGGGAATCCTAGTATTGTTTGGAATCCTAGTTAGATTCTAACTTCTCTTTTCTTTGTCTCAGCCATGAGGGCTATATATATGTAATTGCTATGAAGAGCTTCCCACGATTTGAAGAAATAAAATTAATGCTGTTTGCAATTCTGATTGTCCTGAGAGAGGCTGTTAGGGTGAGACACCCAGGCTGAGATCGCCACCTATCTCTATCCCTATCATCTTTCTACTCGATCTCCTCCATATCCCATTCTTTCTATTTTCTTGTTAGTGATTTCAAGGCTGATATCTTTGCAATCGAAAGGGGTTTTCTTCATCAAGCTTGTTGGGTGCATTCATTCACTGAAGAGGACCACTCGATCCATACTTGTGGAAGATCAGACCATAGACCTGATCGATGCCAGATTTTTTCCCATTGAAGATATCAAGTGACTTAATCTCCAAGTCTCTACTGCTGCAACTTTCAAATATCCATATCAAGCCATCAGAGTTCAATAATTTTTGGAGCACAAGTCGCTGCCAATACCTTCTCAACTTGATCCAAGTCTGGAGTTAATCTGCTGGCTGGTTTTGTAGTTATTCACTAAACTTCTAATTCTAAGTTTAGTTTCTAATTTGGTGAACTGTTGATTAAGACCTCTATTGCTGGAACTGTTTAGACCTTACCGTGGGTGATATTGGGGGTAGGATTACTTGTAATCTAGCCTTACATTATTTTGGTATCAGAGCTATGGGAGAAAGTTCTAATCAGGCTTCTGTTAATGTTCCTAATGGTATTGTACAAGCTGTTCAGCGGTTGTCTGATAAGATAGAGTCCATGGATAAAGAAATCAAGGAACTGAGAGAGATGTCAACTTGTACAGGAGGGCAGCAACCCACTGTGAATAATGTTCCTCGACCACCTCTACGCCAAGCATGAAGAACTATACAAACGGCCACCCGTGATGACTTTGAAGATGATGAAGAATATGATGGCAACCAACATTACTGAGATGACAAGCATAAGTCGAAGTTGGATCTCAAAGAGTATAGTGGGAAACACTATCCCATTGCTTTCCATGATTAGCTGAGTGCCTTGGATGATGTACTTCAAGTGGTTTCGATTATCTGAGGATCGAAAGATGCAGCTGGTCAGTACTAAACTTACTGGAGGGGCCAGAGATAGGTGGCGCACACATGAGGGAAGATTAATTTGCCGTCACATGGAACCAACTACTTGGGAAGCGATGAAAGATATTCTCAAAGAGAAGTACCTACCTCCTTACCGGAGACGACTTCATGATCAGCTCAACACTATTCAACAAGGTACTTTGACTGTTGAGGAATATATTGATAAGTTTAATGATTTGTTATCATGTACTGGTGTTGATGAAGAAGATGAGCATTTCATATCCCGTTTCAAATTGGGATTGAGAAATGATATTAGAGGCAAGATGGGTGTGGTCAAAATATACAATTTAAACAACTGTTTTGAGAAGGCTATGGATGCTAGATCGCTACTCAAGGCTGTCCCATGAAGGTTCACTCCACAATCAGGTGATGGTAAGAAGCCCTATGCTCCTACTCAAACTAGTGGATTCCCTACCCAAACTCCATAAACTACAGAGGATAAGGGTAAGGTACCCATGGATGATTGGCTTTCTACCAAGTGCTACCATTGTAATAGAGAGGGTCATTATGCAAAGTTCTGTCTGCAAAGAGGGAAGGCAAACTCAATTATTGACTGTTAATGCTGCCCTTGAAGGTGAAGATTGTGAAGACACCTTGGATGATAATGATGACATTTATAAGGTAAATGTAGTTTGATTGCTGAATCAAAAGGGAAGACTGGCGTCGACATGGCATCTTTTATACATTAATATCTAGTGGACCATCGACAACACAAGTAATTGTGGACAACGGTAGTTGTGTTAATGTGGTTTCTCAAGCTTTCCTCATTGAAGGAAAACTCAAGGCTGGACCTCATCCGCAACCATACAAGGTATACTCAATAGTGACACTTTAGAAGTTAATCAGCGATGTTAAGTCTCTTAAGATTTCTGGTTATGAGGAAAATGTATGGTGTAATATTATTCCTATGATCTTGACTGATGCATTACTTGGGAGGCCATGGATGTATGACAACAACATGTTGGTGGGAGGTACTTAAAATCAGTGTTTCTTTGACTTCAATGGGAAACTATTGGTTCTCAACCCACTCAACAGACCATTGATGAAGCCAAAGCTTAGAGCTTCCCAAATGAAGCGCAGCAGATCTTGAGGACTATTGACACAAAGCAACCTTCAAAAGGGAATTTGGACAACAAGGTTTTACGTTCTGGTACAGGTACCAGTAAAGCAAAGCCAATGGAACCACAGTTGCTTGCTTTACCTCATCGAGAGTTCCTTTCCACCAGCGAAGAAATGGGACTGATTTGCATTAGTAAGTAGAAAAGTTTTGCCTGTAATTGATATTAATCATCCCAAAGCTATAAGGGATATGCTTGCTGATTTTTCAGATCTAGTCCTAGATGATCTTCCTGATGAGCTACCTCCGATGAGTCATTCAACATGCTATTGACCTAGTGCCGGGGTCGATATTGCCAAACCTGCCTACTTATCGTCTCAACCCCACTAAGCATAGTGAGCTCAAGAGATAAGTGGATGATCTTCTTTGCAAAGGTTTTATTGTTATGAGCCCATGTGTTGTACCAGCACTACTTACACCCATGGTATAAAATCTCACGAAATATCGGCGATATATCGCCATATTTTGTGAATCTCGATATGTCCGAGATACGAAACACTTCCGAAACATAAAAATACAATATCTCATCGATATATCGTGATATATCGACGATATATCGTGGATCTCACGATATATCGCGAGATATTGTAAAAGTGACAAATAGTGTCACACTAAGAGCCTTATAATTCCATATTTCGCAGCTCTTGGTCGATTTTTCGACCGAGAGCTGCTGAAATTCAAATTTTCTCTCTTCTTCCTCCCTTCTAAGCCTCATCCAAGCATTGTTGAAGCTCCTTGTCGCCGGGAAGACGTCGGAGGGTCATCTAAGCTCATCATCCAAGCCTATTTTCATTATTTAAGGTAAATTCTATTTCTCTAAAACTATTTTTTTAAAAAAAATTTTGTACAAATGTTGTTGGATGTTGATGATATTAATATATGTTAGACACTGGAGGCCGATCTATAGCCTCACGGTGTCGAAATTTTTTTCCCATATGTATTTTTTTTATTTTTTTCCTGGTTTTAAAAATTCATTTTCCTATAACTAAAATAGGAAATAATTAGGGGTAATATGACTTAGATGGTAATGAATTAAATATATGTTAGACACCAATGGCCGATCTACGGCTTCACAGTGTCGGATTTATTTTTCTGCTCTTAAATAATTCTTTTAATTTTCGAAAATTAAGAAAAAATATAAAAAATTAAAAAAACAGAAATAAATAAGGAAAAATATGAGTTTTAAGTTTAAAAAATAATGAAAAAATATGAAAGTTATTTCTATATGTTTTGAGATGCATTACATGTATATTATGTTTACTAATTTTTGGTTTTGTTGTGTTAGGTCAATACTTATATTAACATTATATATAAAAAATTGGTTTTAATTATGTGAAAAATATAAGGGTTAGGGGAAAAATATTAAATAACTATACAAGTGTATTAGTAATCTAAAAGTGTCAATTGAAGTGTATCTACATTAAGTTTTTTAATTATTTGTGTTACTTACATTATAGTAAACAAGTATCATTATGGCGGATCGTGATAGACAACGTGCGAAGGGCAAGCAAAAGGTGGGGGAAAGTAGTCAACAAAGGGGGCGGAGGGAACAAAGAGAACAGAGGGAACAAGAGAGACCAGCCCACCAAAGATAGGGTGACATTGCATGGTTACATGGTACTCCCATTGATGGGGATAAGAGAAAATCTATATGTAACTATTGTCACATGCAATTTATGGGAGGTGGGTCTAGTAGACTTAAACAACATCTGACTGGAGGATCTAAAGATGTTGTAGGTTGTCATATGGTCCCTACTGAAGTAGCTAGGGAGATTGGTGATAGTTTGAGGGGAAGAAAGAAGAGGAAGGCTGACAAGCAAAGGATAAGAGAACAACTTGAGGATACAGTGAGGAGTTCGATGGGAGGAGGAAGACGATACAATGATGATGATGATGATGATGATGACTCCTCTGATGATGATGATGATATTGCAGTACCTGATGACATACAAACAGCAGAGGAGGCTAGGGATTTTAGGCGGACTGTTTCAAGGAGTAGAGTAAGTTTTCAAGATGATCGCAGAGACAAAGAGTAGGGGGTAGTGGAGGAGTCGGGTTCTGGAGGTCCTAGAACTTTGAATCCTTTTAAAAGATCACAAAGTGTGAGGGCAACCCCAACACTCTACCCGTACCAGTACCACCATCAACATCTGATCCTAAATTGCATAAGAAGAAAGGAAGCAGTCAACCCAGAATCAAAGGAGCATGGAAGGGGATGAAGGGATTGGTTAAAGAATCAATAGCTAAGTGGATGCTATACCATACCATCCCAGCAAACACTGCACAAGACCCCCATTATGATACCATGATAGATACCATTGCAGAGGTTGGCCCAGGATTCAAGGGCCCCACCCCATACGAGGTAATGAATGTTTATCTACCTCAACAAAAGAGTGAGATTGATGAGTACATTAGTGAGATGAGGAATATGTGGGAGACATATGGGGTGACTATAATGGCAGATGGATGGATTGGGCCTACAAGAAAGTCCATCAATTTCATGGTTTATTGTGATGGGAGGACAGTGTTCCTCAAATCTGTGGATGCATCCAAAAAGATAAAGGATGCAAAATATATTTACAGATTGTTAAAGGAAGTAGTGGAAAAAGATGTGGGTATTGAGAATGTTGTCCAGATTGTAACGGACAATGGAAGTAACTTCAAGCTGCCGGTGAGAAGATGATGAACAATAGTAAGTACTGGCTCTTCTGGACTTCTTGTGCAGCCCATTGCATTGACTTAATGCTAAAAGATATGGGAAAGTTAAAGTTGGTGAAGACTGTGGTTGAAAGTGCAAGACAAGTCACCAACTTTGTATACAACCACTCCTATGCACTCAATCTATTGAAGGAAAAATGTGGGGGTGACTTGGTTAGGCCTGGCATCACAAGATTTGCCACCAACTACATTGCTCTCAAAAGCATTGAGACAAAGAAGGCCGGGCTGAGAAGCATGTTTGCTTCTGAGGAGTGGTTTGAATGGAAGGGTTCCAAGACTGCAAATGGGAGGGAAGCACAAACAACGATGTCATCTGAGGACTTCTGGACCAAACTAAGCAAAGTGGTGAAAGTTTTAGAGCCAGTAGTTAAAGTTCTACATGTTGCTGACTCCGCTCTGAAGGGCCCAACCATGTCAGTCCTATATGCTGCAATAGACTTGATGAAAGATAGTGTCTATAGTGTGGCTCCTTGCAGTAGCAAACACTTCTTAGATATCATAAATGCTCGCTGGGAGAATCAATTTATGCATCCACTGCATAAGGCTGGTGAGTAAATTTGTTTTATGTTTACTAATTCATAGTATTATTATTTACTAATTACCTATGCATTTGACAATACCTCTATTCTATATGTCATATTTCAGTATACTACTTGAACCCTAAGTATCAATATAACAATAGGCTTGGGTTGGAAATTCAACATATTGATGCTGTGAAACAAGTAGTGAAGAAGTTGGAGCCAGATGGTGCACTACAAGCAATTTACAACAATGAAGTGAGTTCATTTGGAAACTCAACTTATTGATGCTTTCAAATAAGTAGTGAAGAAGTACTTACTAATTTTCCACATGGGTGTAGATCAAGGTATTTAGGGATGCATTGGGAAGTTTTGGAACTGAGGCTGCAATACAAGGCAGAGTACGTGGTGATGCTGGTAATTCTTTTAAGTTTTAAATTACATATGTATTGAAATTTGAAAGTTGAAAGTTGAAACAGCATTTGACACATGTCTTTTTTGTTGTAAACTTGTAATGCAGCTGAATGGTGGGTGTTGTATAGAGAATCGCCTGAAAACTTAAGAAGAATAGCAATTAAAGTCCTTGTCCAAACATGTTCTGCATCTGGTTGTGAGAGGAACTGGAGTACCTTTGCACTCATCCACTCCAAGAGGCGCAATAGATTGGGGTCTCAACGTTTATCTGACATGGTGTATGTGCACTACAACTTGAGGCTGAAACTGCAACACATACGCATGGGACATGTGGGACAGAGGGGCACCATTGATCTAGCTGACATCTTTCAAGTTGACTCAGACGATGAGGACCCTATTGTGGATTGGGTGAGGGATAGAGGTGAGCCAGTGTTGGATGAGGAGGGAGGTAGGCCCGACCCCATGATAGCTTCTGAGATTGGTGCTGATGTGGACGAGTAAATGGCTGACGAGGGTCAAATACATGCAAGGGAAGCCTCACCCATACCATTCCAGCCCACTGGTGGCAATGTTGCTGATGATGAAGACTGGTCTAAGTCCTCAAATGATGATGATGATGATGGTGATGATGGTGATGCTGGTGGTGGTGATGGTGATGCTGGTAGTGGTAATGCTGGTGGTGGTGATGTTGGTGGTGGTGATGCTGGTGAAGAATTTGACGGCATGCGAGAGCGTTATGTGGTAGGCCAGGAGGCCCAGGATACGGCACCTGTAGAGCCACTCCGATTTACTGGAGAGACACAGTTTGATCATGCCACACAACATACGGACCACGGAGCACGTGCCCCCGCACCCCCACCCTCGAGAGGCCCCCTACATACATACAACAGGAAGCGTAGGGGTCGACAAACACAGTTGCAACCTGATCACATGGACATTGATAACCTATCTAGCTCTGTTGGTGGTTTGAGTGTGGGTGATAGGGAGGGAGGACCGACTGGACATTGGCGTGCCCCATCTTTTGACGCACATGCCACTCCATTGGCATCGGATTATGGTGCATCACAACCTTACGGTGGATATGGATATGGATCATCATCATATGGGCAGTTTAGTGGGGTAGGGGACTATGACTACCAGTCCCAGTCCCAGGGACATACTGGATCATCTTTTGTAGATAACATCTTTGCATACCCTAGTGGACCTAGCTACCAACCTCACCAGCCATACATGCAGTCAATGCCATCGCCTCTTGCGCCGGCGCCAATATCATATCACAGTGGATCATCTTCTTTACGGACTGGATCGATTGGTAACCCTAGTTTATATCCTAGGATAGGTTACCTACAGTATGTTGATGATTCCATTTACGTGACACTTGTGGATGACTACACTCGTTTTTTCTCCGATTCTATACCGTGGTCCACATATGTCCTTCAAACAGAGAGCAATAGACGTCGACTCCAGCGAGGCATGAGTGGGATTGATCCAGGGAGGCACAGTAACTACTATTAGCAGTTTAGCACTTGTAATTTGTAACTTAAGTTGTGATTTCATTAATCTATGTGTATTTAACTATTTATACATTAGGGTCGGCGACCGTATGTCAATCAAGGGTGCAAGCCCAAAACACCAATTTGAATTCACATTTTTACAATTTTATGGTTTAAATGTGTTTATTAAGCTTAAATAAGGCTGTCCATGAAGTTTCAGGCCTAGATATGGCCAAATACCCCCCGAGATGGACCCCCGAAATATTGCCGAAAAAATGCAATATTTCGGGCATATTTCGCGATATCTCGGTAGGCCCGAGATACCGATATATCGCGAGATATAGTACTATGCTTACACCAAAGAAAGATGGCACGTGGCATATGTGCATCGATAGCAGAGCAATCAACAAGATCACCATCAAGTACTGATTCCCTATTCCACGCCTTGATAACATGTTAGACATGCTTACCGGTGTTGCAATCTTTTTGAAGATTGATTTGACGAGCGGATATCATCAGATTCGCATTCGCCCAGGAGATGAATGGAAGACTGCATTCAAGACGAAGGATGGAGTATATGAACGGAAAGTTATGCCCTTCGGTCTCACTAATGCATCGAGTATATTTATGCAAGTAATAACACATGTACTCTGTCCATTCATCCGTAAATTTCTTGTGGTTTACTTTGATGATATATTTATCTACAGTCACACCACTGAGGACCATAGTAAGTTCGGGTACAACAATAATCCGGGAACGGATACGTACGACAATTAATCGGCCCATACGACAATAGTACATTTTCAAAAATTCCGGCGCAATAAAACTCGTATCGCAATGATACGGTACTGTTTAATACGGTTGCTCTGTAAAAGTACAAGAGTAAAAATATAGGTTTATCTTAGTAAAAATCAAGGAGCAAACTGATTTTTTTGCAACAAAATTCTAATCTCTCATGCCTTCATAAACACTGAAAAGTATGGTGAGAAGAATGAGCAGATAGGTGAGCACGGTGCCCTATTTATGTGCAAGAGATCTCTACTTGGTTGCATGGTCTTTACATAAGTGTCTGGGCCAATAGGTGAGCACGCCTAGGTATCTACCTAGGGGGTAGAGGGGTCATCTCATGGTGCCCTGTGAGAGGGCATAGGAAACACCACCAAGTAGAGATATTTTCCCATATTTTATAGTATAACTTAAACAGGGTCGGGCTGTGCCAGGCCAGTCTCAGCTTGAGGCCTCAACCTTGGCCCGACCTGACCTTGACTCAGGGTCAGAATTTTCCAGGCCTGACCCCCCTCAAGGCCAGGTATCTCAGCCCAGGCCCTGTTCGCGCTTAGGGTAGGTTCAGGCAGACAAGGCCAAACTTACACCCCTAGTTTTTGGATGTGAATCTTATCGGATCGGTTGGAATCAGGATCAATTACGACTGATTTGGCCGATTTACTGATCCAATTCTTAATTCTTAAAACCTTGATGGTAAATCTTTATAAACGATTCGCTTAGGTTTGGTTTAGCATGCTTAGGGGTAGAAATCAAAACCAAACCGTTTAACTAAATGGTTTAAAAAAGGAAACTTGAATCATTTACTAAAATGGTTTCGGTTTAAATAGTTTTATTAGGTTTTTATAATTTATTCAATAGGTTTTTCAAACGGTTTTAAAAAACAAAACCTGAACGAGAGTCTTTGGGTTTCAGGTTTGGGGGTTTTCTCACCGGCTTTGGGCTTTTAGGTTTTAGGTTTTAATTTTTTAATTTTGTTTAATTAAAACTCATAAATATGTATTAATACGTGATTAATACGACAATTAATACGGTGTTTCTTTAGAGTTGCGTGTAAAATTATACTACCTGATAGAATATGATAAGAGTCGGATTATTGATTCATACAGTCGGATACGACAATTAATACGCGAACTTACTAACAATGTTGAGGAGCATCTTGATCACTTGAGACATGTATTGAGAGTGTTGCGAGCAGAGAAGCCCTTCATCCATCTCAAGAAGTGTTTAGTTATGCTGTTTAAGGTTATCTTCCTTGGGTTTATTATATATTTTGAAGGGGTAGAAGCTGATCCGGCAAAGATACAAAGTGTAGTTGATTGGCTAATACCGCAAGCCTTGACTGAGGTTAGGAGTTTCCACGGCCTAACCTCATTCTATCGGCATTTTATTCGGAAGTTCAGCAGCATTATGACACCTATTACTAAATGTATGAAAGAAAGTAAAGGGAAGTTCCAATGGGCACTGACTGCAACCAAAGCTTTTGCCTTGATCAAACAGAAGATGACAGAGGCACCTGTATTGCGCCTACCCAACTTTGATTTCATATTTGAAGTGGCCACAGATGCATCCTATGTTGGGATTGGGGGAGTTCTAATGCAATCAAGTCATTCTATTTCTTTCTTTAATGACGCTAAGCGGCAGTATTCTACATATGACTTGGAACTCTACGCAGTAATCCAAATATTGAAGCATTGGAGACACTATCTTGTTGGCAAGGAATTTATCCTATATTCAGATCACAAAGCTCTCAAGTATCTCCATTCTCAACGATCCATAAGCAATCGACATGCTAAATGGATTGCCCATCTCCAAGAGTTCCATTTCACTTTGAAATATTAAACAGGCAAAGAGAACCAAGTGGGTGATGCATTGAGCCACAAAGTACTCACCATGTCTATATCCACCACCCACAGTACGTCAGTACTGGCATCGAGCATATTCGAGATGAGTACCTATCTGATTCTGATTTTTCGGGTACTTCTACTAAGTTACATCAAGGTTGAATGATGCGAACTATGCTCTACATGACGGTTTTCTCTTCCTAGGGACATGCCTATGTATCCTTAATACTTCCCTACGGCAGCATCTCATTAGGGAATTATATAGCAGCGGTATGGGAGGACACTTTGAGGTCAGCAAGACGTATTCTGCAGTTGCTGATTTATACTTTTGGCCACATTTGCAGCGTGATGTACAATAGGTGATACAACACTGCTGTGCTTGTCAGCTTGCTAAGGGGGATAAGAAAAACACAAGACTATATACACCTCTACCTGTGCCACAAGCACTTTGGCTGCATATCAGTATGGACTTTGTCTTTGGCTTACCATCTACACTGGAGCAACACGATTCTATATTTGTAGTGGTGGATGGATTTTTAAAGATGACTCACTTTATTCCATGCTGAAAGATAATTGATGCCAGTCACATAGCCAAAATCTTTTTCAAAGAGGTGGTACGTATACATGGGCTGTCAGAATCTATTGTTTCTAATATAGATGTGAAGTTTACAATTTATTTCTGGAAGACTTAGTGGACGAATACGGATACGAAACTGAAGTTCTCTACAGCTTCACCCTCAGACGTTGGCCAGACTGAGGTGGTTAACCACAACCTAGGCAACCTTCTCAAAGGCCTTGTTCCTGATCATGAGAAGAACTGGCCTTCTATCCTTGATATTGTGTTTTTTTAAGAAGAAAAGGTAAAATACAATAAAGTACTTCGAATTACTTCAAAATCAGAAAAATAAAGTGGACAATAATCTCCCCGGCAACAGCGCCAAAAACTTGTTTGAGTTTAAAAATTACCGCAAGCGTACAGATCAATTGTAGCTACAGGTCGAACTCAAGGAGATATACGCCACCCTATTTTACTCACTTTAAAGTAATGCAAAGTGAACCAAATTAAAGAGTTAAATTAAATTAATTAAACTAACAAACTAACGGATCCTAACTCACAAGCATCTAATGAATTAAATTGGCATGAATTAAACTGGCGTCCTAACACATATCCATCTAACCTATCAAACTAACGCGGATTGGAAGGGATAAATTGCAGCCACACACCACAACCACATAAAAAAAACAAAAGAAGAAGAAAGAGAATGAGATAGAAGAAGAGAGAATGAGATAGAAGAGAGGGAGAATGAGTTTAAGAGTTTAGAGAGTAAAATCCTGGATGTGCTTGACATGGACAGAAATTGCTTGCATGAATGTAGTTGAAGAGCTTGAATACTTGAACAAACCTTGCATGGCTTTCTCTTCTAAATCTCTAGGTCTTGTCATCAACTTAGGAACTTAGACTCGAAAGCTTGAAACTAAACTAGAATTATTACAATCATATTGAAGACATAAAATTAAAACATGAATAAAAAACATTACAACCATGGAATTGAAAGCATGAAATCAAACTAGAACTTAGAAAGCCAAAAACTAGAAGAAGAGAAGAAGAAATTTCACTAATTAATTGAAATAAAAATTGAATTAAAACTGAACTAAAGTGGAACAAGTTACAAGCCTAAACCCATAGGGTATATATAAGGGAGAAGGGAGGAGAAGAGGGAAGAGGGAGAGGGGCTCCTGGTTTTGGGGCCTCTCTCCTAAAAATCGTGGAGAGGAGAGAGAATGGGAGAAGGAAATCCACAATAATGGAATATTCCCTTCTCCTTCCTCCTTTAAAATGCTGGACTCCCAAGAAAAAAAAAGAAAAAATAGAAAGAGGGAGAGAAGAGAATCCTAGCTACATAAACCTTCTATTTTTACAAAAGTAACTTTGTGGTTCTAACTTGTGCTTCCTTTTCTTTGTAGATATCTTCTCCAAGCAATGAGATCAAAGCATCTTTGACTTTTCAACCTTCCATGGATGAGAGAATATTTTTCAAAAGAAATCTATCCAAAGTAGAATTCCAAAAATGCCCTTGGAAAGTTGGAGGAGAGAGAATAAGGGTGATGACTAGGATTCCACTCAATCAATTAATCAAATACCCATTAAGTCGTCTAGAAAAAACGTGGAGCATTGGTGCTCCCTCTAAAAATCGTGGATAACATGTGGGCCTTCAAAAATCGTGGAGGGTGTAGGCAGTGTAGGTCCCCCCCATGTGGGTAGCAGTCCTTCTCTCTTCAAGAATGAAAAATTGCCGAAACAATCCTGTACTTGCAGTATATCTCCACCATTGCTTAGAAATATCTTCTATAATGTCAAAAATGTCCTTGGGCAGTGGTAGAATGACTATGGGCTTGCATTACAACTCATTTTTGACCCATTATCCTGTCTTGGGCTGAAAAGAATAATCAACTGCATGGAGGCCTAAATGGATGTGTACTTGCGTTCCGTCATGTCCATCTTGCTCCAAATTTAGTCCTCTTTACAGCCATGAAAAGAAAAATAGCAACTTTACGTGTAACTTGGGACATGCAACTCCCGATAGTCCAGAATAGCCCAAAATAGCCCAAAACCTGAAAAGCACAAGAAAACACCAAAGTAACTCTGTCCAATGTGGTAAAATGTATGCTTTATGCCCCAAGATTTCACACATAAATGTGCTCATCAGGACTTGAATGGAGAATTTTGTGAATTTTGATTGTGGTGGTAGTTTGGTTATGTGCATAAGTCTCTTTGATTGCAAAGCGAGAGAAAGAGGGAATTAGGTGCCCTAGCATGCAAAATCATAAAAAAATCCCTTTTCAAGGACGGTAGTTGGTATGTATCCGGTGAGAGGGATTGAGTTGGAAAATATGAGCATTATTTCATTTGATGGCTAAATTCCTCTATGTGTTTTATGGACCCTTTGATCTTTTGGCTAGTAGTTGAGACCAATTTGTTTGTGGCAAGGTAAGGCATGAAAGTGAATGGAAAAAGAAAAAAAGAAGAAGAAGGGGAACAAGAAAGAAAAGTGGAATTCCTTGGGACTAGACAGGGCACTGTTGCCTCGGGAGCAGGGTGACTTGTTCGAAATTCCTTGGAAGGAAACTAAAAAAAAACTCTTGCATCAATGTCTCAATGTCTTATAGATACATGCAAAAAGCGAAGCTACCAAGTATTTGGGTGTCTGGTGTATGCTCTACCATGTCATTCAAAGAACAGTAGTGGAGTAGAAATAGAGTTTACTATTGTGAAAGAAAAACTTCTGCCTAAATGCCTGAAAGAAAGTATGGTAAAAAATACTCAAAGCTTAAGTCTTTGGTTCCATCGATGCTATGAGTGGTTTACCTGAAGGGTGAGTAGTGTTCAGAAAATATGAGGAGATCCCTTAATCTTGATGCATGCTTGTTACTTGAATTGATGTGGGGTGATAAAATTCAAGTGTGGGGGAACCTTTGGCTCCTTGATCTTTAGTTGAGCACTTTTAGAGCTTGTGTGCACTATCTTACTTATGCCATGATTAAAATTTGCAGAATCAATCTTTTGACTTATTGAATTTTGGGTGTACATTCACTGCAAACACCCACGAGACACAACTCGTCCACTAGGGGTAAACTAGGGGTTCAAAGGCTTGTTGCACATGCTAAGTGCAACCGTGATTCCTACGAAAGTGAGTTAGGATTTTCTGCATTCTAGGTTAGTTTTTCTTTTGCTTTACTTGAGGACAAGTAACGTTCAAGTGTGGGGGAATCTGATGAGCACATTTATGTGTGAAATCTTAAGGCATAAAGCATACATTTTACCACATTGGACAGAGTTACTTTGGTGCTTTCTTGTGCTTTTCAGGTTTTGGGCTATTCTGGACTATCAGGAGCTGTATGTCCCAAGTTACACGTAAAATTACCATTTTTCTTTCCATGGCTGTAAAGAGGACTAAATTTGGAGCAAGATGGACGTGATGGAACGCAAGTACGCATCCGTTTAGGCCACCATGTAATTGATTATTCTTTTCAGCCCAAAAAAGGATAATGGGTCAGAAATGAGTTGTAATGCAAGCCCATAGTCATTCTATCACTACCCAAGGACATTTTTGACATTATAGAAGATATTTCTAAGCAATGGTGGAGATCTACTGTAAGTACAGGATTGTTTCGGCAATTTTTCATTCTTGAAGAGAGAGAAGGACTGCTACCCACATGGGGGGGACCCACACTACCTACACCCTCCAAGATTTTTGAAGGCTCACATGTTATCCACGATTTTTAGAGGGAGCACTAATGCTCCACATTTTTTCTAGAGGACTTTATGGGTATTTGATTAATTGATTGAGTGGAATCCTAGTCATCACCCTTATTCTCTCTCTCCTCCAATTTTCCAAGGGCACTTTTGGAATTTTACTTTGGATAGATTTCTTTTGAAGAATATTCTCTCATCCATGGAAGGTTGAAAAGTCAAAGATGCTTGATCTCATTGTTTGGAGAAGATATCTACAAAGAAAAGGAAGCACAAGTTAGAACTAGAAAGTTACTTTTGTAAAAATAGAAGGTTTATGTAGCTAGGATTCTCTTCTCTCCCTCTTTCTATTTTTTCTGTTTTTTTTCTTAGGAGTCCAGCATTTTAAAGGAGGAAGGAGAAGGGAATATTCCATTATTTGTGGATTTCCTTCTCCCATTCTCTCTCCTCTCCACGATTTTTAGAAGGAGAGAGGCCCCAAAACCGTGGAGCCCCTCTCCCTCTTCCCTCTTCCCTCTTCTCCTCCCCTCTCCCCTATATATACCCTATGGGTTTAGGCTTGTAACTTGTTCAA
Organism: Telopea speciosissima; assembly: GCF_018873765.1. Taxonomy (NCBI): domain Eukaryota; kingdom Viridiplantae; phylum Streptophyta; class Magnoliopsida; order Proteales; family Proteaceae; genus Telopea; species Telopea speciosissima. Next base: position 44,464,645 of record NC_057920.1, read on the forward strand.
CTTTAGTTCAGTTTTTAGTTCAATTAATTAGTGAAATTTCTTCTTCTCTTCTTCTAGTTTTTGGCTTTCTAAGTTTTAGTTTGATTTCATGCTTTCAATTCCATGGTTGTAATGTTTTTGATTCATGTTTTAATTTTATGTCTTCAATATGGTTGTAATAATTTTAGTTTAGTTTCAGGCTTTCGAGTCTAAGTTCCTAAGTTGATGACAAGACTTAGAGATTTAGAAGAGGAAGCCATGCAAGCTTTGTTCAAGTATTCAAGCTCTTCAACTACATTCATGCAAGCAATTTCTGTCCGTGTCGAGCACATCCAGGATTTTACTCTCTACACTCTTAAACTCATTCTCCCTCTCTTCTATCTCATTCTCTCTTCTTCTATCTCAATCTCCATTTTCTTTTGTTTTTTTTATGTGGTTGTGGTGTGTGGCTGCAATTTATCCCTTCCAATCCGCGTTAGTTTGATAAATTAGATGGATATGTATTAGGACGCCAATTTAATTCATGCCAATTTAATTCGTTAGATGCTTGTGAGTTGGGATCTGTTAGTTTAATTTAACACTTTAATTTGGTTCCCTTTGCATTACTTTGAAGTGAGTAAAATAGGGTGGCGTATATCTCCTTGAGTTCGACCCGTAGCTATGATTGATCCGTACGCTTGTGGTAATTTTTAAACTCAAACAATATGGTTGAGTTTGCATATAACAGCTTCGTCAACCGTACCATTGGCCTTATTGTTTTTGAGATTGTTTAGCTCTTTAAAGTAAACGACCCATGGACTTGATTCCTTAACCTCCCCATGTTCGGGATAGTGTCGAGGCTGATGAGTTTCTGAGACATAACCGAGGTACATGTTGATGTTCGACGACGCATTGCTAATGGATATGTGGAATTCCAGCCAGGTGATTTGGTAATGGTTCGAATTTCTCCTGAGCGACTTCCTTTTGGAGCCAATCACATGCCCCATCCTCGCAAAATGGGTCCTTTCAAAATGTTGCAACGCATCGGAATCAATGCCTACATGCTAGAGCTTCCTCCATCTATGAAGATTAGTAACATTTTCAACGTGGCTGATCTTACACTATATGTCGGTCACCATTCTGACGAGGGTGACACTAAGCATAACCTACGGCTCCTACAGTTCGCCACTCCTACTAACGATGTGATTGAAAATGTGCTTGACAACAAGTTTACTATGATACAGGGTGGTAACGGCTACTATTCTTTCCTTGTTAAGTGGAAGGACGACCCGAGATTGATAGTACCTGGATTCATGCCGACGACTTCAAGCGTCTTGATCTGGACCTCTACAAGCGCAACATGTCATTCATCCATTTGTTGAAGATAAATGATTTTAAGAGGGGGAGGGGAAGTTGATGTATCTAGGCTGTACTCCAACAAATACAGCCGCATGTGTAGGGATTCCCCTACACCAGCAGCATTGCAGGTGTAGGGATTACCCTACACCTGCAGAAAATTGGGGGCTGTTGATGTTAGGTTTTATTAGACTTTTATTTAGTTTCCTATTAATGTTGAGTTGTAATACTAATTGGGAAGCCTCCTATAGTTTGGAAATCCTATTCCTAGTTATGAATCTTAGTTAGATTCTAACTTCTATTTTCTATTTTCTTTGTCTCAGCAGAGCTTCCCTTGATTGAAGAAATAAAATTATTGTTGTTTGCAAATCTGATTGTCCTGAGAGAGGCTGTGAGGGTGAGATACCCAGGCTGAGATAGCCACTTATCCCTCTACCCCAATCATCCTTCTACTCGATCTCCTCCATCTCCCATTCTGTCTATTTTCTTATTACTGATTTCAAGACTAATATCTTTGCAATCGAAAGGGGTTTTCTTCATCAAGCTTGTTAACTGCATTAATCCACTAAAGTATAACGACCCTGTCCCAACGGACCACCTAGTGGGGCCCATGACACCGGTGCTGTTCGGGATCGTTGACAGAGTGTTTATATAAATATATTTATATCCATATCCATATCTTAAATGCAAAGAACATTAAAGTAACAATAGCGGAAACATAAAGTAGGGATGAGATCAAAACCTTGAACATTCATCATATTCACAATACCATCATGTACATAGTGCCAACTATGCAAAATTTTCTCAAAAGATAAATGTACTGAAAAACTTCATTAATTACATCAAGAGGTCTCAAGGACCATAAGCTTTAAAACTAGAGTTCTATAAAATAGAAGTCAACTCTCGATCAAGCCTGCTTTGGATCTGTAGGTCCCTTTCCTTTGTCCTTGCTACCTTGCTCTGTAACATAAAAATGCATATATCATGATATGAGCTGTAAAGCCGAATGAGCATAATTAAACAATAGTACTTACATACACATCATGTACATATCCTTACTCTAGCATATGAACATGATAAATCAGATTACTTGAACAAAGATCATGGGTATATTCATCATACATGTCATTTCATATCATTCATCATGTATGTCATATCATCTGATAACCATAGCTTCATAACTTTATCCTGGTGTAAGAACATAAGTAATTGCATACTTACGTCATATCATTCTTTACATTATGCATGAACATCTTTCTTATGCCTCAATGCCTCTCAAAGCACATGCCAACTCATCATGGTTTCATAGATCGCGGTGCCGAAGTACACCTTTAAATATCATAAATCGCTATGCTGAAGCACACCTTTAGACATTTCTATGATTCGCATGTCATGTCGGGCAATATCTTGGTTATCTTTTATGATCATGCCATTCATATTTTTCATTCATATATTTCTTAACTTTCATGTCACGTAGCATCTTAAGAAGCACTACATATTAGTACACATGACATGCTAAGTTCATTCATTTGATAATACACCTATACATAGCATTCATCATGGTGTATTATCAATAAGCATTAATATATTCATTTCATCAATCATCCATAGCACAACACATTATAGAACACCTATTGAGTAATTCTACTCACCTTTCGATCACTTCCCAAATCTTACACTTGTCCTTCAAACTTTCAAACTTAAGCTTACTTTGAGTGGTCTTGTACATTATCAAAACTCCAAATTATGGAGTGCTTTTTGGTGTCCAAAGATTGACCAAATTATAGAACAAAACCCCAATTAAAATCCTTGAAAATCCCACATTTACTGTTTGCCGGTCGACCTGTACATCGACCGGCAATCACAGAATGTCTACCGGTTGATCTCTGGTTGACCAGCATTGCAACCGACACCTTTCAATCAACCGGGACTGTTGTGTCGGTCGGCCGATAGCTGCAAAACTGCTACTCGAAGAGCAGATTTCAGCTAGGGTTCTTGACCCAAATTTGCGGCTTTCATCCCTGGATCAAGTCTCACAAAATTCACCATTCATGCTTCAAACTTCAGTCTAACACTAGACATGCATTCAATTAACCTTAATAACATGTAGATTCAAAACCAAATAAAAACAAAACAACAAAAAACTCAGCCTAATCCTAACTTAATGGGGTCGGCTACATGGATCCAAACAAAACAAAATAGAGAAAACCAGAGTCGTACTAAAAAACAAAAGGTGTAGAAAAGATAGGAGAATAGGAATGGGGAAAGAGATGAGAAATGATAAAGGAAAAGAACAAATGGAAGATGGAAAATAATAGAAAGATGAAAGGTAGTAAGAGGAAAAGGCACAACCCAACATGTAGGACAATCTCAGCTACATGGGGTTTGCATCATGGATCTTTGCCCTCCAATAGCTTCTGTCTGAGGTCATACTCGGGACCAAATGATGTAAATAAGTCACTTAGAGGGCTTATTTTATTGAAAATAAGCTTTGGGTTGGGTTATGTAGGTGTTGGGCTTTTGATCCCATGGGTTTATTTTGTAATTGACCAATTTAATGGGCCTAAATATGGGTAGAAAATAGGAAAACGGGATTTACTTAGTTTAGTTAGAGTCCTATTTTGGGTTTGTTTTCTTTATTATTTCACTTTCTTAGTCAATTTAGGTTACCTTATTAGTTAAGGATAGGGTTAGGCCTTTCCTTTTTAGTGTCTAAGTTTATTTTTGAGTCTTCTATATAAGTTTGTAAAGCAGGCCAGCATTGTACACGAAATTGATTAATGATATATTGCTTTAGCCTTTGTTAAAAAAATCCTGAGATAGGTTGGGTGAGATGCCTAGGGTGAGCTGAGATAGCCAACCCCTTCCCCAACCCCCCCTCCCCCATCGATCTCCAATCAAGCTCCATTCAAGCTTCAATTCTGCCATAGCAGATCTCTTGAAGAAACATCTTCAGTTGCTGGAATTTCTTTGCAAGGTTCAAGATATTTCCAAACAACAAGTAAGTCTGAAATTGAAATTCTACAATTATTCTTCTTCCCTTCTATAAGGTCACATGCAAGGTGATTTTTGCAAGAATTCTTCCCAGTCAAATCTAACCGTTAGAATCTGCTAAAATTTTGATTGAGTCTTCCTCAAATCCTAGAAAAGACTTGATTCAAATTTCATTATCATCCACCTAGCCGATTGTCTAAAATTACCCTTTTACCCCGTAATCCTATTACTGCTAGGATTTCTCAATAATTTCAGATTTAGTCATCTAATTTAACTATAAGCTTCAGCATCTCCTCTCCCATATAATCCATACTCTCCTAACTTAACCCTAATATCTAACCCTATGTCCCAGCAAACCGTAATCCTAATTTCACTATTTTACATAATTTTACCTAGCCGATTTTCCCAATCCATAGCAGATCCTAGTTATTGGTTCTAGCTGGTGTCCTAGCCATCTAGAATTACATTATTTGGTATTAGAGCCTATCACCTCCTAGGGTTGATATCAATACAAGGAAGATGAAGTCAGAAGTTCCTTACTTTGCTAGAACAAGTGATCCATTCCTATTCCTTGATTGGTTGTATTCTCTAGAGGAATACTTTGACTGGTACAACCCAATAGAGGCGCAAAAGCGGTTTGTTTACACCCAATTGACTGATTTTGCTAGACAATGGTGGAAATTCCATGAAGAGAAACTCAGATCTAGTAGATGTGAACCTAGGACTTGGGAAGAGATGAAGCACGAGTTGAAGAACAAGTACCTACCGGTATCTATGCGAAGAAAGCTCTCTCTTCGACAAGATTGCCACCAAAAGACAATTACAATTGAAGAGAACTTGAACCATTTATTGCAAAAGTTTGAAGCCATGTCTGGTCCTCTCTACGCTACACCTCCAACAGATGCTACTGTGGTAGTCGTTTAAGTTTTGAAGATGGAATTGAAACAAGAGAAGGCAGACTCAGTGATCATAACCATTGAATCCATTTCAGAGATGTTGGTGTGTGAACCACAGTTTGGAAATGAATGGGCTATTAATGCTGCCCTTGAAGAAGAAGAGTGTGAAGACACCCTAGATGATTATTATTCGATCTATGAGGTTAATACTGAAGTTCCTACAATTTATGTCGTCATGGAAGAGCCAGTCCTTGATGTTTCAAATGTCGAGGCTTACATTGAAGAATTTAAAGCAAGAAAAGTTGAGAAAATGGACGATGTGGAATTTGGTACTACTAATGGCAAGGTGGTTGAAGAAACCATTGAAGGGACTGTGAGCGACAAAGAACTTAAAGAGTTAGAGTTTGAAGCAGAGCAAGTCGAAGATACAACTGTAGAAGACCCCATAGACATGATTGCTGATTTTGAAGTTGAGCACATAGAGTTCGTCATGCCACTAGAGTTTTTTGAAGAAAAAGTTCCATGCCTTGAAGACTACATTTATAACATCCATGAGCTACCTGAGTACTATTAACGGTTGAAGACAGATGTTCATCACACAAAGTTGATTCCTCCATTTTGCAAAATTCGAGGACGAATTTTTTTCAAGCAGGGGAGAATTGATGTAAATAAGTCACTTAGAGGGCTTATTTTATTGAAAATAAGCTTTGGGTTGGGTTATGTAGGTGTTGGGCTTTTGATTCCATGGGTTTATTTTGTAATTGGCCATTGAATGGGCCTAAAATATGGGCAGAAAATAGGAAAACGGGATTTACTTCCTTAGTTTAGTTAGAGTCCTATTTTGAGTTTGTTTTCTTTATTATTTCACTTTCTTAGTCCATTTAGGTTACCTTATTAGTTAAGGATAGGGTTAGGCCTTCATTTTTTAGTGTCTAAGTCTATTTTTTAGTCTTCTATATAAGTTTGTAAGGGAGGTCAGGATTGTACACGAATTTGATTAATGAAATATTGGCTTTAGCCTTTGTTAAAAAAATCCTGAGATAGGTTGGGTGAAATGAGATGCCCAGGGTGAGCTGAGATAGCCATCCCAAACCACCCCTCCCCAAATCGATCTCCAATTAAGCTCCATTCAAGCTTCAATTCTGCCATAGCCGATCTCTTGAAGAAACATATTCAGTTGCTGGTTTTTCTTTACAAGGTTCAAGATATTTCCAAACAAAAAGTAAGTCTAAAATTGAAATTCTGCAATTATTCTTCTTCCCTTCTAGAAGGTCACATACAAGGTGATTTTTACAAGAATTCTTCCCAGCCAAATCTAACCGTTACAACCTGCTAAAATTTTAATTGAGTCTTCCTCAAACCCTTAGAGAGACTTGAATCAAATTTCATTACCATCCACCAAGCCGATTGTCTGAATTACCCTTTTACCCCTTAATCCTATTTCTATTAGGATTCCACAATAATTTCAGATTTAGTCATCTAATTTAACTATAACTTTCAGCATCTCTTCTCTCCCATATGATCCATACTCTCCTAACTTAACCCTAACATCTAACCCTAGGCCCCATCAAATCCTAACCAACCCTAATTTCACAATTTCACATAATTTGACCTAGCCGATTTTCCCAATCCATAGCAGATCCTGGTTATTGGTTCTAGCTGGTATCCTAGCCATCTAGAATTACATTACCAGACCTAGACTATGCATGTCCTTCCTTACCACTTCTTCTATGGTCATTTTAGGTCTGCCCCTAGCTCTTTTAGGTCCTTCAATCGGAATCATATCACGCCTCCTTACTTGGGCATCCCTAGGTCTCCGTTGAATATTGCCATACCACCTTAAACGACTCTCACAAAGCTTGTCATTGATCGCGGCAACTCCCAACTCCACTCTTATATGTTCATTCCGTATTTTATCCTTCCTTGCTTTTCCACACATCATCGGAACATCCTCATCTCTGCTACACAAAGCTTATCAATATGGCACTTCTTAATTGCCCAACATTCTGCATCGTGGCTGGGGGAACAACAGTCTTATAGAACTTTCCTTCAAGCTTTAGAGGCATACATCGATCTCGCAACACTCCGGACGCACCTCTCCACTTCATCCATCCCACTTTAATTCTCTGTGACACATCATCCTCTATGTCACCTTCTTTATTTATGATTGACCCCAGATATCTAAAATAGTCACTTTGCGGTATCTCTCTTTCCTCAATTCGCACCATATCAATATCCATCTAAGTGTGACTAAAATTATACATCATATACTCCATTTTCGGTCTACTAATCTTAAATTTTCGTGTTTCCAAGGTTGACCTCCAACCTCTAACTTAGAGTTAATCCCTTCTTTTATCTCATCCACTAAAACGATATCATTGGCGAAGAGTATACACCAAGGAACCTCATCTTGAATACTCTTGGTTATATCGTCCATGATAAGCGCAAAAGGTAAGGACTTAAGGCTGAATCTTGATGTAATCCAATTGTGATTGGGAATTCCTTATCCTAACATCCCACATATCTCACACTGGTCACTAAGCTGTCATACATATCTTTAATAATATCCACATATTTACTTGAACCCCCCTCTTCACTAGAATCTGTTGGATTAGATCACTAGAATCTAGAGACTCGGTTGGGCTCTTGAATCTCAAAAACCAAATAAAAAACGAATGATTTATACCTTGTTCTTGGCTAAAACTCATGGTTGGGCTCTTGAACTCGAGAATACCTCAAACCATCATGGTTCTAGCACTATACAACATAAACAAGACATTCAAACTATTAGAAACACAAACCCGTGCTTGGTTGCAAAACTAATTCGGTTCTAAGCTCTCTTACCATGAAAATATCCCAAAATCCCTTAAAAAATGGGATTAACTTCTATTAGATTGTATTACTTATCAAATACAACCAATAACCATCATTAATAAGCTGTTCGAACATCAATCTATGAAACCAAAACATGGTTTGATTTCCTATGGTGAAACCAAACGAAAATCAAAGCTCTTTTACCTCAAAATCCCTTGAAAGAGTTCACTTCTTCATTATATTGCTTTAATCCTTCACTAAACATCTTAATCTTTGATCATAAACTTTAAATCCATTAATTCCAGCTTGATTCCCTCATCTTCAATCCATTTTCCTCTCTTCTCACTTTCTTACTCTAATTTGGTAAAGTTGTGAAGAATCCATTGTTGGAGAATAACCTCGACATAAGGAATATTTATGCCCAATGGCATTCTTGTAATATTAATGGCTTCTCAAAGGAATGCCCATAAAACCATGACAATAATTGTCACCGTAATCTCTCAACCAATAGTAAACCATCATACTGTATCTGGTTTATGTCTTTCCTATTATGCCCTTGGATTCTTAGCCTATTAATAAACTAAACCAAGATCACTTAAATTGAACCAATTCATTAGACCAACATGAATCAACATTGAACCCAAAATATTTCATATCTACCTAGGTCACAATAATACATATATCTATCATGAACCATAGTGTATAAAATAGAATCATGGGCTATAAATCAACATAAATGTCTATATTAGATCATAAATCATAGATATACCCAAATCAACATCATAAGTCATAAAAATCACGAATAATCATAAATAAATTGAATTACACCTTAGGTACTTAGGCATCGAGTTGGCATATGGGCTTCTGCCCATCCAATTCGATCATTCTGCCAATCTACAAATAAAATAATTATTAGGTTGACAGTTCTAGGTGCGGGGTACTACAAAAGAGGACCACTTGATCCATACTTGTGGAACCTGATCAATACCAGATTTTTTCCCAATGAAGATATCAGGTGACTTGATCTCCAAGTCTTTACTGCTGCCACTTTCAAATCTCCATATCAATCCATCAATCAGAATTCAATAAGTTTTTGGAGCACAAGCCACAAGTCCCTGCCAATACCTTCTCAACTCGATCCAAGTCTGGAGTTAATCTGCTGGCTGGTTTGGGAGTTCTAAACTTCTAATTCTGAGTTTAGTTTCTAATTTGGTGAACTGTTGATTAAGACCTCTATTACTGGGACTGTTTAGACCATATCGTGGGGTGATATTTTGGGTTAGGAATTTAGGATTACTTGTGATCTAGCCTTACATTACAAAATCAGTATTATTAGTCTACAGCAACCCTGTATTTTAACGTATTAATTTTGATGCTGTAAAAACAGATTATAGAATCTCCCAAGTGATTTACAGATCAAATAATTCTCATCTGAACTGCCAATTTCTGGCCTTGGAAGTTTGGGACTTTGATTGAATTAGTAATTAGTACTTCATATGGGTATATATATAATAGCTCCTAGAAATGGGCCATTGTTGGAATAGTCCGGGCTTGTCCTATTGATGGTTGGACCATCTTGACTCTGTCTGGAAACCTGGTGCAGGGCGGATCAGGTCCAAACCTGGTTTATGGTCAATAGGGTTGTTTAGGATATTTTCTATTTAATGGAATATATTGTAATTTGAAGTTTGTTTAATTATTTCTTAATTGGTGTTCAATTGAGAGTCCAAATTAGCATGAGCTCTACTTTTAGTCTTAGAGTTTAATTCCGTTATAGGTTTAGAGTCTAGATAGGAGTCCTTTTTTTTCTCTTTAAATACAAGCTTGTAATCAACGTTAGATATATTTGAATGAATAAAAATTTGGGTTGTTTATGGTACAGGAATTGTAAATCTTCCTTCGCCCCTACCATGGCCAACATTAACCCTGTCCAATCAAACCCACCTTCAAGTTCCCTCTTGCCTCCCTTCTCTCCCTTTATAACTTGGGGAGAATAAACCTCACCACTAGGCAATCTTACCTGTGGCACCCTAGGTCCAAAACTAGTTGGATCTGAGAGAACCAAATCAAAGTTCAGAACTGGTTCTTCTTTACCGCTGGATCTGAGTTGCAGAGTTTCAACTGATCTTTTACATGTTACTTGGAGTGTTTATAAGTGGGAATCAACACGTCCTTAAGTTATCGACCCGCGCATGAAGTTTCAGATCAATCAGGGACTCCTTGAGAGAGTTCTTTCACTTCTTTTGTTTCTGGTTTACCGCCTCCCTTTTAGTTTCTAGCTTTAGCTATCGAAGGTTGAAGACAGCGTTTAGGTTTGTCTTTTATTTTTCATTATCTTCCTTTACTTCTTGTTGTGTAACTACCCTAACCCTTAACTTCTTCATGCCCTTTCAGTTACTCTTTGTTCCATGTTTGTCCATTTTCTTTAATTCTAATCCCTCCTCTGTCCTTTCTTCTTTATCATCCTAGATAAGCCTTTGAAAATCTGGTTATTTACCAGTTTGCTCTCCCTCTTTGCTACCTTTGATTTATTTACAATTTCATCATTATCTTCCAAGTGTTGGCTATAATACTGGGTGTTGTTCTAGATTGGTAGGAGACCAACTAGAAGCCAATAACCAGGATCTGCTATAAACTAGGTAATTTGGCTAGGTCAAAATAGGTGAAAAGTGGGAAATTAGGGTTAGGGTTTGATGGGACCTAGGGTTTCATGGTAGGGTTAGGTCAAGTTGATGTAGGGGAGTCTAACAGTGAAGGTCTTGAGATGTTTTGATGGAGGGAAGTATGTAAACTTGAATGGGCACAAGTTAGATTTAGGGTTTCGGGTTTTTGAAAAGTAGAAACTGAGTGAATCTAGGGTTTAGGTTGAGGGAATTGGAACCAGGTTTGGAGGGGAGTAATGGATCCAAATAGGGGCAGATTGTGATGGTGGGTTTGATCTGTGCAGTTTTTAGGTTATGGGGAAACTTAAAACAATGAGTCTTGAACTTGAAGAAGAACTTGACCACCTGGGCGTCACACCGCAAGGTGTCGATTGTATCACACATCAATCCCACCAGCCTTGATCAAACACAAGACAAACCTTCTTTAATGGAGAACTAGAGCAGTAAAAATTTTTCATTAATATCAAAATTCGAGTTCAGTACTTTCTCCCCTTACAACTTTTATATAAAAGACTAAAAAATAGACTCCTAAACTGAAAAGAAAAGGCCTAACCCAATCCTTAACCTATTAGGTAACCTAAACTGACTAGGAAACTAGGAAATAGACTCAAACATGGCTGTGACTTATCGAGTCCTAATCCAGCCCAACTTACATAATAATTAAATAGTTATATGACATGACCACTTAATCAAGTCACATGATCACTTAAGTGATCACATGGCCACTAATTACATAAAAACCCATGGGATCAAAGGCCTAACATGTATAGAACCCAACTCAAGGCTTATTTCCAATAAAATAAACCCTCTAGGTAACTTATCTACATCATAAGTGAACCCTAATAGGGTATTGTAACCCAGGTTCCACTTCACCTTTGGCCCTGTGCCATTGGTTGAAATCATATCCGTTTGAAATTCTTACACTATATTGAAGCTCTAAAGCTAGGATTGTAGAATGTTATCGAGATTATGTAATCTCGGTATTAGCGCCTGCTGCTAATACCGAGAATGGTTAAAGGGTAGTTAAGAGAGTTTTTATGTTAGATATGTTTTATGTTGTTTTACTGTTATGCCCTTAAGGGCTTATTTAATTAAGTTTTGTGGGAGGTCACACATAACGTGCGACTCCCAAGTTGCATTTGTCTTCTCTTATTCTTCCTTTTTCTCTTATTATTGACATGGTATCAGAGCTTTAAGCACTGTTACAGCTCTCGGTGGACTTCTCTATCTCTTTTCTACAACCTAAGATTGAAGATTGAACTGATATTGAAGCTTGAAGACTTGCGGTTTCTCAGTCCGAGAACTTACGAGATCTCGCCGAGATTCTCGGTTTTTCGAATTTCCGAGTCGAGATAGCCATTGAGTGAGAAAAGTTCAATATCTCGCCGAGATCTCGGTCTCGGGTCATGTTTCGGTTTTTGGGTCTCGGGTCTATTTTGACCCATATAACTAAAGATATAAGGGGCCATCTTGACAGAACTCGCTAATCTCGGCGAGTTTTGTCAAGAGGCCTCTGTTATCTCTCTGCTACACTTCTTCTCTCAAATCCTCTTTTCTACTCTTCGATTTTTCTATGGATTGAAAGCTTTGGAAGGTGATTTTGCTGCCAAATTGAAGATTGAAGCTCACTTTTGCAAGATTCATCGCGTTTTAGAAGGATTTTTGAAAGGTAAGCCATTTTCCCTAAATCTATTTTTTTCAAAAAAAATTGATGAAACCTTAGTAGATTCATGTGATTTTAAGTGATATTACACAACTTTGGCCAATCTATCACTTGATGGAGTCCGAATTTTTTTTCGGTTATTAAATTTTTTATTATAATTTCTGAAAAAAAAAATGAATTTTTTCAAAAAAAGAAATTGAAAAAGTAGGATAAATTCTTATTGTTTGGATGTGATTTTCATTTATGCTAGACATGTTTGGATGCTCTACAGCCTCATGGAGTCATTTTTTTTTTCACCCATTAAAAAAAATATTTTATTTTTTAGATTTAATAATAATATTATTAAAATGTTTAAAAATATATAAAATTAAGGAAAAATACCTGTTTTTGTTGGAAAATTATACACAATATATGTACATAATGTCCAACTTCAAATGGTGTCAAACTGTCAAATACATCATTATGTTATAATATTTTATACTTTAAGGTATAATTATTTTTAATAAAAATTGTAAATATTATTTTTAATTAAGAAATAAATACTAGGGTTAGGGAATAAATAAGAGATATGTATTTGATTGTTCTAGTAGCTTCACATTATGTTTAATAGTTATGAATATAATACTTTAAGTGTTTAATACTTTACTTTAAGTCTGTCATAGTTACTAATAAATGTTTTTTTATGTAACAGTGTAAAAAATAAGATATTTCTTACACAATGGGGGATATAGCATAGCTACATGGAGTCCCGATGTTCGAGGACAAAAAGAAGTCAAAGTGTAACTACTGTGGAAAGATTCTAAATTTTGGAGGAGCAACTAGATTAAAGCAACATTTGTCTGGTACAGGCAAGGATGTTGCCTCATGCCGAAATGTTCCGAGCCAAGTGAAACTGACTATGGCACAAAATTTGAGAGGAGTACGAACAAAAAAAGCTGAGAGGGAAAGACAACAAATAGCTTTTGATGAGGCAGTTCTAGAGAGGCCTGGTGTAGAGATCCGTGGAGGAGTAGGAGATGATATTGAATATAGGCCTACACTTGGTGAGTTCGAATAAGAGGTTGAATGGAGGATTTACTAGCAGACTTTGGCAAAGAGTAGGCAAAGTTTTCATTTTAAGAATATGAGAGCATATGAGCAAGCAAGAGGGATTGGTGGATCTGGCTCAGCTGCACCAGTGCAAGAAGATGAGAGGAGGAGAAGTACTGGCACAAGAGATATCCCACGGCCCCAAGCCCGACCACGAGCACGTTTCTCAGATCCCATTTTTGAGCAGGATCAATCTACCTTTAGGCAACAAGATGCCAACCAGCCAACCATCCCGTAAGTGTTTGGTGGTAAACAAGAGGAAGCACGGAAAACCGTCAGCAAGTTCATGCTATACAATGACGTTCCAACTAATGTAGCACAAGGAACATACTATAATGCATTCCTTGACGCTGCAGGGAGGGCTGACCCAGGATGGAAGGGGCCTTCTCCATATGAGTTATATAATGTATATTTGCCTCAAGAGGTAGAGGAGCTGAAAGAGTACATAGAGGGTCTGAAACCAAGGTGGGACACATATGGGGTTACTCTTATGGCTGATGGTTGGACTGGACCTACTAGACAGTCTATTATAAATATCATGGTGAGTTGTAATGGGAAGACTGTATTCTTGAAGTCTGTCGATGCATCAAAGCATGTAAAGGATGCATCATATTTGTATAAGCTACTGAAGCAAGTGGTGGAGGAAGATATAGGAGCAAAGAATGTTATCCAAATTGTGACGGATAACGGTTCTAATTTTAAGAAGGCGGGAGAGAAGTTGATGAACAAGAAGAGTAAGAAGATCCGCCTCTTTTGGACTCCATGTGCAGCACATTCCATTGATTTAATGCTGAAGAACATGGGGAAAATAGCTTTGATAGCTGGTGTGGTCAATAGGGCAAGGCAAACGACCAACTTTGTGTATAACCATGACAAGGGAAAAATGCAAGGGGGATTTAGTGAGGCCTGGTGTCACTTGATTTGCCACCAATTACATTGCATTAAAGAAATTTCAGACGATGGTGATAGGTCTGAGGTCTATGTTTGCAAGTGAACAGTGGTTTGGTTGGCAAGGTTCTAGGACAGAAGAAGGGAAGGCAGCATAACAGACCATTGCAAGTGATCAATTTTGAAAGGACTTGCATAAAGTTGTTGCCATATTAGAGCCAGTGGTGGCAGTATTAAGGATGGTTGACACGGACAAGAAGTCTACCTTGCCCTACATATATGCTGCCCTGGAGAAGATGAAGGAAATGGTCCGAGCTGCAATACTCCGAAGTGTTCGGTCATACATTAACATCATTGATGAGCGGTGGGAGAAGCACTTCAGTCATCCATTGCATAAAGCTGGTGTGTTCAACACTTCAACATACTTTATACTTTATATGAGTTTTTACATTTACATATTCAAAATTCAAAAGTATTAAGTCACTAACAAGTTATATTTGTGGTTTCCCCTTTACTAGCATACTATTTGAATCCAAAGTATCAGTACTCGCATGATCTTGGGCTAGACACAGATTTGTTAATGGCAGTTCAAATTGTTATTGAGAAGTTGGAGCCCAATGCCAAGACACAAGCTGACTGCAATGACGAGGTGAGAGTATGGGACTTTGGTACTTTGGTAGTAAGTAAAGGAATGCAATTACTAAATAGCAAATACTATTGCCTCTAACAATGTTTGAAATTTAAAATGAAAATAGATCAAATTCTTCAGAGAGGCTTCAGCAAGTTTCAGTCGAAAAGCTGCAGTGGAGGGTAGACAAAAGTTAGACCCTGGTAGGTGGCATGACATTACATTTATGAATTATAATTTTATCCCTTTAGAATGCATATATTCTTAATATTCTATGTTTATAATGCAGCTGACTGGTGGGTGCTTTATGGTACAAGTTCACCCAACCTGAGGAAGTTAGAAGTCAAAGTGCTCTCACAAACTTGTTCATCCTCTGGGTGCGAGCGCAACTGGAGTACATTCTCATTGATACACTCAAAGAGGCGGAACAGATTGGGTAGTCAACGACTGGAGCAGCTGGTGTATGTGCATTATAATATGAGACTAAGGATGAGGCACATAAGTGAAGAATTTGAGACCAATGACAAAGATCCCATCGAACTAGCCAACATATTCCAAGAGGACTCTGGTGATGATTAGGATCCCCTATTCCAGTGGATGAGGGATCGTGGTGCACCAGAGATGGATGAGCCTAGAGGTAGGCTCGACTCCACCATTGCGTCCGTAACTGGTACAGATGTTGACGACTATATGTCGCAAGAGGGGCGTGCACATTCAGAGTCACCGAGACCTTTTGAGGCTGCAACAGGAACTACTCCTGATGATGATGGTGATGATGGTGATGGTGATGGTGATGGTGATGGCCCTGCTGGTGGTGATGCTGGTGGTAGTAGTGGTGGTGGCATGCAAAGTGGTGGTTAGTATGATGATCGTCATGAGGGGATGCGCGAGCAATACCAGCTTGAAGTGGGAACGCAGGAGGACCCTGTGCGTTTCACATGTGAGTCTCAAATTACACATGCCACACAAGATTAAGACCATGGTGACCACAGAAAAACGTACAAGAGAAGGACGGGTTGCAAGCACAACCAACCTCAGCATGATGACACGAGTATGAACACAATGCTAGCAAGTTTTGGAAGCATGAGTATGGATACTGGTAGTGAGCATCAGTCGTGACATTCATCTCAGCCTCATCATCACTATGATTATGGCCAGGAGAGCACCGGTTCTAAATATAGTGCCTACGGTCAGTTTGGCCAGTCAACACATGAGTATGACTATTAAAGCACTGGGTCTGGCATTGGGTCCACATTCCCAGTCTCATACATGCCTTAATATGACAGTAGCAGAAGCAGTGGATCTCGCACTTCATGGCAACCGTCTCACGCCACATGGCAGCAGCTAAACCCTAGGATAGGGGCCTTGCTATATGTGGATGATAACTCTTATATGAATGCTGTGGAGAACTATATGGAACAGTAGCAACAATATGTCATGGGAAGACTATGTGGGACAAGTGGGGAATGAATATGTGATTCAATCTCATTTTATGTGATGATAGCTGTAACTTGTAACATTGTTAAACTTAAGCAATATGATGTATCACTTTAACATTTGTAATGCTTATTAAGTTGTATTACTATTAATTGAATGTTTTGCTAGCTTTCTATTACTAAATTATGTCATTAATGTATATAGTATGGTATTTTAGTACATCGTCGCCTACCAACTTAGGGTTCGATGTAAAAGTCCTATTTGGACTTTGTTTTTGCAAAATCTGATAATGCCATTGTGTTTAAATGGCCTAAAATAGGCTGAATACCAACTTTTAGACCCGAAAGAGGTCTAAAACCCACCGAGATGGGGTTCTGAGTCGAAAAAACAAAAAATTACAAAAACTCGCCGATCTCGGCGAGATCTCGACTTGACTCGGTTTTGGGCTGGGCCAAGATGACTCCGAGACCCGAGTTTTCGAACCTAGGTTTCTCCCTCTCTTTGTTTGGAGGGGTGCAGCACCCTATGCTGTATTTTAGAGGCTTTTAGAGACTAGTTCATGGTATACATTAAGAACTAGGTCTCTTTTGTGTTTGTGGATTGCATTGGATGGAGTGAAGATTAAATTGAAGGCTGCAACATAGGATCAACATCTTTTGTCAGGGTTTTGAGATCGATCGAAAAATCAATTTTTTTATAGGGCTTTGAGATCGATTTTTGGGACTGTTTCTGGACTTGGCTAGATTTGGAGTGTGCTGCCTCTCTTTTGAAGGACATATCAGAATTTCTTGGTGATGATCATCTTCTCTTATAATCGATTTTTGTCAGGGTTTCTGATAAAATCAATTTTTGTCAGGGTTTTTGGAGGTTCAATTTTTCCAGAATTTTTTTTTTATTCCTTCACTTCATCAATTTGGTAGTAAATTATGGGTGATGGTTCCAAGTCTGTAATGACTGAAGTTTTCTCTTCTTCCTCTAATCGAATCACTGAAAAGAAATTGGAAGGAATCACCAACTTTCAACAATGGAAGAAAATTGTTGAGTTGGTATTAATGGGACGTGATCAGCAGGATCGCCTGTTTAAACTCAAGCCTTATGATGACCCACTGTGGAATACAGTTGATGCTCAAATCTTGGGACAAATTCTGAATTCTATGGAGCACCAAATTGTTGATTTGGTAACACATATTGATGCGGTTAAGGAGCTTTGTGAGTATCTCAATGTTTTGTACTCTGGACAAAACAATCTTTCTCGCATTTATGAATTGTCCTAGGAGTTCTATAGAGTTGATGGAAAGGGTCGTCCTTTGACCCAATACTTTGCTGATTTTAAAAGAATGCATGAGGAACTTAATTTACTTCTTCCCATTACTTCTACTGTGGGAGCAATGCAAAGTCAGCGGGAGCAGCTTGCTGTCATGGAATTTTTGGGAGGACTTGGGAAGAAGTTCGATTCAGTCCATTCCCAAATTCTTGGTAGTGACAAGGTAGCCACATTGTCTGAGACTTTTTCCAGGGTTCTACGTGTCTCCCGTGAGACTACTACTACTGTTGATAATTTGGCCTTGGCTTCTTTTCCCTAGAACCGTGGGCCCAGTGGTGGGGCTGGTACTGGTGGTAATGGTAATAGTAGTGCTGGTCGTAGTTGTGGTGGTGGGGCTGGTTCTAGTAAACCTCCTACCTTTGGTACTCAGAGTGTTCCTGATGGTTCAGGTTAACTGAGGACTTGTCATCATTCTGGTTGTCTAGGACATATCCAACGCTTTTGTTGGAAACTTCATGGCAAACCACCTCAGCAACAGTTTGCCAATTCAACTACCATTACTGAGTCTACAGTTTCTGCATCTCCACAGCCTGAGGGTAAGACTGTGAAGATGTCTAATGAAGAATATGCCCGTTTTGCACAATTTCAGATTTCTCAGTCAGCCCAGCCTCCAACTGCCACCTTTGTTCAGACAGGTAATGCTACTGCCTGTATTTCGACTGCTACTCCTCGTCCCCGGAAAATTGATTCAGGGGCATCGGATCACATGACTGGTGTTTCAGGTATTCTTTCTTCCTTCCAAAAATCTTTGTCTAGTGTAACTTTAGCTAATGGTTCCTTAGCTAACGTAACTAGTACTGGTACTGCACATGTTATACAGTCTGTCTTTATCATCTATTCTCTACTTATCTGATTTCCCATTCAACATTTTCTCTGTTAATCGTTTTACCAAATCTCATAACTGTTCTATTACCTTTTTTTCGGATTCTTGTGTTTTTCAGGATCTTACGACGAAGAAGATGATTGGTAGAGGTCGTGCATTGGGGGGACTTTACATACTTGACGACACTTCATCTATGGCATGTGCCGGTGTGGCGTTACCCCACCAGATTCATTGTCGTTTGGGTCATCCTTCGTTGGAGAGTTTAAAGCTTTTGGATAGTCGGTTTCAGTCTCTTTCTAGTTTGAATTGTGACTTGTGAGTCCTGTCAGTTTGGGAAACTTCATTGTGTGAGTTACCCTCCTAGAGTCAATAAACGGTTTGCCCAACCTTTTTCTTTAGTTCATTCAGATGTATGGGGCCCGTGTCCTGTCGTGTCTACTTTGGGTTATCGTTACTTTGTAACCTTTGTTGATGACAATTCTGGGGTTACTTGGCTTTATTTAATGAAATGTCGTTTTGAATTATTCTCAATTTTTTGGTGCATTTGTGAATGAAGTCAATAATCAATTTCAGACTCCTTTGCATATTCTTCATAGTGATAACACTAAGGAATATTTTTCTGCCCCCTTTTTCTGAATTTATGATCCTCTTGTGCTTACACCCCATAGCAAAATGGTGTAGTTGAGAGGAAGAATAGACATTTATTGGAAGTTACTCGTTCTCTATTATTTAAGATGAAAGTACCTAAATCTTTTTGTGTAGATGCTGTTTTGACTTCTTGTTATCTCATTAATCGCATGCATTCTTCTGTTTTACATGGTGCTATTCCATTTTCTTTGTTGTTTCTTTCTATGCCATTATTTGTTTTACCACCGCGAGTATTTGGCAGTGTTTGTTTTATTCGTGATCATCGTCCAAGTGTCTTCGAGTTGGATCCTAAATCTCCCAAGTGTATGTTTGTTGGGTGTTCTCGTACTCAAAATGGTTATCGTTGTTATTCTTTTGAGTTGCGGAAATATTTTGTTACTGCTGATGTTTCTTTCTTTGAGTCTACTCCTTATGATAGTTCATCTTTCACTGTGTCTTACTTGGATGATGATCTTCCTGTTTCCATTGTTCAGTCTATTGTTCACTCTGTTTCGCAGGTTGCCTCATCACCGTTACCTCCACCTAGTGTGTTTAAATGTCACCAATAGAAAGTATGTACTTGGACCCCCGCTCTTGCGCATTCTGCCACATCTACTTCTTTGCTGGCAGATCCTGAGATAGGTACTCCTCCTCCTTTGGAACCTCCTTTTGATCTTCATTCTTGTTTACAAACTGTTGAAAATCATCCTGTTCCTAAGGCTGTCGCAGAGGCATTGTCCAGTCCTGGTTGGAAGGCTGCTATGAATGAGGAATTGTTGGCATTAGAAGAGAATTAGACTTGGGATCTTGTGCCCTTACCCTCAGGTAAATTTGCTATTAGTTGTCGGTGGGTATATGTGGTGAAGGTGAATCTTGTTGGATCCTTGGCTCGTTTGAAGGCCCGTCTTGTTGCGAAGGGCTATGCCCAAGTATATGGGGTTGATTACTTGGATACTTACACTCCTGTAGCGAAGCGCACTTCTGTTCGCATTTTGATTTCTCTTGCTGCTACTTAACATTGGCCTTTGTATCAGCTGGATGTCAAGAATGCCCTTTTACATGGGGATTTGACTAAGGAAGTTTATATGAGCAACTTCCTAGGTTTGTTGCTCAGGGGGAGTCTGGCTTGGTGTGTTAGTTGAAGAAGTCTTTATATGGGCTGAAATAGTCTCCTAAGGCCTGGTTTGACAGGTTTACTGAGGTTGTGTTAGAGTTTGGGTTGGCACGTTGTGGTAGTGATCATTCAGTGTTCTTCCGCCACTCTGGTGCCAGGAAAATATTTCTTGTGGTTTATGTAGGTGATATAGTCATTACAGGAGATGATGTTTCTAGTATTGAAGATTTGAAGGTACACTTGCAGCAAAAATTTCATACCAAGGATCTGGGTAAGTTGAAGTATTTTTTGGGTGTGGAAGTTGCTCAGTCAAAGAAAGGAATTCGCTCTCACAACGAAAATATGTGCTTGATCTTCTTTCAAAGACAGGAATGTTGGGTACTAAACCTCTAGATACCCCTATGGATCCCAATTTGAAACTTACTGTTGATGATGGTGATATTTTACCTAATCCTGAGAAGTATCGGAGGTTAGTTGGGAAGCTAATTTACGTAACAGTAACTACGCCGGATGTAACCTTTCCTCTTAGTACGCTGAGTCAGTTTTTATCTGCCCCACAGACATCTCATTGGGAGGTAGTTTTGCATGTCTTACGCTATCTTAAAAAGGCTCCTGGACGTGGTCTTCTATACAGTGAATCATGGACATAGGCAGATAGAGGGTTTTTCAGATGTTGATTGGGCAGGGTCTCCAGTTGACAGGAGGTCTACTACTGGCTATTGTATGTTTGTTGGAGGTAATTTGATGTCTTGGAAGAGCAAGAACCAGACAGTAGTTGCTCGTTCCAGTGCAAAGTCAGAGTATAGGGCTATGGCACTTGCTACCTGTGAACTGATGTGGATAAGACAGTTGTTGGCTGAGCTTGGGTTAGTTGATGATTCTCCTATGCAGTTGTGGTGTGATAACCAAGCTGTTGTCCATATTGCTTCAAATCCTGTGTTTTATGAGAGGACAAAACACATTGAGGTTGACTGCCATTTTGTTCGAGAGAAGCTGCAACAAGGGCTGATTTCTTCTCGTCATGTTCGTACTGGAGAACAGCTTGCAGATGTCTTTACGAAGTCTTTAGGGAGGGCAAGAGTGGATTATATTTGTAACAAGATGGGCATGATTAACTTCTATGCTCCAGCTTGAGGGGGAGTGTTATCGAGATTATGTAATCAGCGCCTGCTGCTAATACCGAGAATGGTTAGAGGATAGTTTAGGGAGTTTTTATGTTAGATATGTTTTATGTTGTTTTACTGTTATGCCCTTAAGGGCTTATTTAATTAAGTTTTGTGGGAGTTCACAGATAACGTGTGACTCCCTAGTTGCATTCATCTTCTCCTCTTCTTCTCTCGTTTTCTCCTTCTTCTTCTTCCTTTTTCTCTAATTATTGACATAGAAATCATGGGATTGGAATCCATCTTGGTTCCTAACATGATGTCTCTTGTCATAGAGCTTCTGTTACTTTCCCAGGAAAAATAGATTCCAAAACTGTTGTTTTTACTTAGGTTGTAGAGCTCTTGTTTAATGCAGACAGGAGTTACAAACCAAAAATAGACTGCAGTAATGAGCCCAGAAGCAAAGAAAGAAGGGGAAACAGATCTAGAATTGAGCCCGTATTCAAAGTTCCAGACCAATCACCGAAATCAGATCTTGAATCTGTAACTGACACTAACAGCATGGGAAGAAGAGATATACAACAAAGAAAGGGATAGAAATTTGGCTCACCTTAAACTGATCACTGGTACCATTGATGAAACCAAAAATTGCACTATAGTCATGTGTTGATATTGCTCTATTTATAAAGTTAACTAAAGAGACCCTGAGTGGAGAACTTAATAAATGAATAAAACTAACTAAATACTTAGCTGGACTCCAATTAAAACTCCTAAAAGAAAATAAACCAAAATTCGTCACTTTCTTTGAACTAATTTACTTGGGCTTTACATTTCAGCCTCTGACAATACAAACCCATAAAATTGGAACCCAACTCAGATGTGACTCGAACCAAGACTTGTAGAAGCTTAATATAACATCTTTATGCATCTGGTCTGCATCATTGTTGTATGCATGGTCTATTTCACTACAATCCATTATGTAACAATTATGTAAGGTAAGAATGCCAAGTGTTAACTGGACTCCAATGTCAATGTTGCGTCTTCCTAGTTAAAATAATCATATAGCTATTTGTCAGTGGATCATTTTTCTCCTTGATTATAAATCTGAAGGTGTAAGTGCTGATTTTTTTGGGTCATGATTTTCAGGTGCAAGCTGTGCTTTTATTATTGGGGGGCCGTGAAGTCCCTCCCAGTGTTCCTACTCTTCCAATGACTCCCCACCAAAATAATAGTAACAATACTGCTAATAGGGTATCACTTTGTGTAATTCTTTATGTGACTAAGCCATTGCTTTTATGGGTTATATTCTTTTTTACACCGTATTTTCTCAATTCATCCAGGCCTTATCTGAAATCCCACCGCGATCAAACATTCCCCAAAGATTGGCTTCGTTGATCAGATTCCGGGAGAAGCGAAAAGAGCGAAATTTTGATAAGAAAATCCGTTACAATGTTCGTAAGGAGGTAGCCCTTAGGTATGAGCTGTAGAGAATTATTACTTTCTGTTATTTCTGCGTAACTCTTTTTCTGCATGACATCTTGTTTGTAATCTCACAGGGGAGTAGACAGATCTTTGGATTTTAAAGATTTTTTAAGAAGTGAGATTAAATATATCATGTGTTTAATATTTTGAAGAGGAAATATTCTTTAGGCATCATATTAGATATTTCATGAACGTATACGAAGATATTTTGAGTCAGTAGCCCTTATGTTATTTTTTCCACTGGAGCAAAGCCCTGATGTACAGGTTTAACTAGGCACGATTGATTGACTGGTTGGCTTCAGAAAGTGGGACTCACCAGGGTTGTTAATTTGTTAATCTGTGGCTGTGTGATAGGCTTTTATTTGGTTGAATACCAGAGTCTTTTGTTTTGGTTTCCAAAATTTGTGGTACCATGTTTCGAGATTGGTTCAACATGTTAGGTGTTTATGTGTGTCATGGCTGCAACTTTGATGTAGAAGGAGCTGTTATATAGTGTGCATTTACGTTTTTAGGGTCAATCAAATTAATACCTTGGTGCTGGATTTCAGAAATAGTTGAGAATTCTAGAATAGTGACCAGTGAGTTGCTGAATAATCCAGAAAACTCAAGGTTTTTAGCTTATGCACCTTGGATAAAAACTTTCCCAGGTCTGCTGCATGACTTGAACAATCTTGGCATTTGTGACCTCATCAATTACTGGAAATTATGAAAGTAACACTTTGTTCCTCTACCCTGTAGCAAACTTATTGACAATAAAAATAATAATCCATGTATCACCAAGGGTTCACAGAAGTGTTTGTAATGATCTCTTCTGAGCGAGCAGGTCGTTCTTTATTGTTCTGTTGTTTAAACTGGTTTGTGCCTCATACCTTAAGATAATTAACTTCCAGTTTGTCATATTCCACCCTTCCTCTTTATCGTGACCAATTATTGAGCTAAATTTCCATTTCATTTTCATGGACTTTTTATGTACTTCATACTACTTGAATCTTATTTTACCTACTTGATATTTTTAAAAAGGTTGGTTGAATTTAATTTTCAAATTCATACCTTAAGGTAAATAACTTCCGGTTTGTCATATTCCATCCTTCCTCTTTATTGTGACCAATTATTGAGCTAAATTTCCATTTCTTGAAGTTTTCATGGACTTTCTAATTAAGGGTTCTACTAACTTTGATTAGCTGGGATATTTGGGGGTGTTTCCACTTTCATTTCCTGAATAATCTGATGCAGATCCGGGGTTCCAAAACCCGACTCGGATCTCTTATGGGCCAACCCAAGTGTTAGATAACTCAAATCATAAGCACAATGTTAGATAATTCAAATCATAAACACAACTGACAAAACAGTAAATATTGCAGTTGTATAGGAGCAATGGCAGAATGGTAAATAATGGAGGTTTTAATGGGATGTCAGTACCTTAATTAAAGGGGATCTTAAAGGGTAAATAAGAGTAAGCAAGAAGAGAGGACGGAGTTGAAATTAGTCAATTACATTTAAAGAATATGGGCAATCCGAGTATTAAGATGAAATAAGGACATAACAAGCGTAAGGGTTAAGAATAGAAGGGTATTATGGTAAATACTACTGAGAATTATTAAAACAGCAAAGAAGTCGTCTTCTTCCTTCGTGATGCCAAACCCAGCGGTAATATATGCAGCTTCAATTGAAACCCAACCAAGCTGGAACTTTAAGGATCTTTTGATTCAAAACCCTACTGGATGCAAGCAAACTTACCACATCTGCTCTAATACGTTCGTTACGTACTT
Source organism: Telopea speciosissima (assembly GCF_018873765.1). NCBI lineage: Eukaryota > Viridiplantae > Streptophyta > Magnoliopsida > Proteales > Proteaceae > Telopea > Telopea speciosissima. Next base: position 44,489,273 of record NC_057920.1, read on the forward strand.
TATCCTTCCTTGTTTTACCACACATCCATCTTAATATCCTCATCTCTGCTGCACAAAGCTTATCAATACGACACTTCTTAACTGCCCAACATTCTGCCCCATGCATCATAGCCGGTCGTACCACAGTTCTATAAAACTTTCCTTTAAGCTTTAAAGGAATACGTAGGTCACATAGCACTCCAGACGCACCTCTCCACTTCATCCATCCTACTTTAATTCTCTGGGAAACATCATCCTCTATGCCACCTTCTTTACTTATGATTGATCCCAGATATCTAAAATAGTCACTTTGTGGTATATCTCTATCCTCAATTCGAACTATATCAGCATCCATCACAGTGTTACTAAAATTACACATCATATACTCCGTCTTTGTTCTACTAATCTTAAAGCCTCTTGTTTCCAATGTTGACCTTTAAAGCTCTAACATAGAGTTAATCCCTTCTTTTGTCTCATCCACCAAAACGATATCATCAGCGAAGAGCATACACCACGGGATCTCATCTTGAATGTCCTTCGTTAAATCGTCCATGATGAGCGCAAAAATATAAGGGCTTAAGGCTGATCCCTGGTGTAACCCAATCGTAATTGGGAATTCCTTTCCATGACCTCCCACAGATCTCACACTAGTCACCATGCCCTCATACATATCTTTTATAACATCCACATATTTGATAGAAACTCCTGTTCTTACTAGGACACATTGGATTAAATCTCTAGGAACTCGGTCGTAAGCTTTCTCCAAGTTAATAAAGACCATATGGAGATCCTTCTTGCTTTCTCTATATCTCTCCATGAGCCTCCTTAATAAGTAGATAGTTTTTGTCGTGGATCTACCTACCATAAAGCCGAAATGGTTTACCGAGATATGAGTCTCTTTTCTTAAATGGGCTTCAATAACCTTCTCCTATAGTTTCATAGTGTGACTCATAAGCTTAATACTTCTATAGTTGTTGCAACTTTGGATATCACTTTTGTTTTTGTAGATTGGGACAACAATGCTTCTCCACCATTCATCTGGCATCGTCCTTTGTTCAAAATTCTGTTAAACAGTTTAGTCAACCAAGAAACCCCACAGTTTCCAAGGGTTTTCCACACTTCTATTGGAATATCGTCTGGGCCTTGGGTCTTGCCTGCTTTCATCTTTCTTAAGGTTTCTTTAATTTCCGCCACACTAATCTTTCTTACGTGTCTATGACTGGTGGCGTCTTGCTGAAAATTGTAATCATCTGGGTCATTTCTACTCGATCTATCTCCATTTAGTATGTCATAGATATACTCACCCCATCTCTTCACAATGTCCTCATCTCTCACCAATACTCTTCCATCAGCACTCTTGATGCACCTCACCTGATCAAATTACTCTTTCTTTCTCTCATCTTAGCTATCTTATAAATAGTTTTTTCTCCTTCGTTAGTGCTTAGGTTGGTATAAAGATCCTCATATTTCTTCACCCTAGCCAACCCCACAATGTTCCTAGCTTCGTTTCTTGCATCATTATATTTCTTTTTATCATCTGTTTCTTTAGTCCTTTGCCAAGCCTTAAAACACTCTTTCTTGGTCTTAATGGCTGCTTGAACCTCATCATTCCACCACCAAGTCTTCTTAGGGGCCTGACGACTACCCTTCGCTTCCCTTACCATATCTTTGGCCGCTCTCTTAATACATGTCATCATCTTGTTCCACATCACATTAGTGTCTCCCTCAAAGTTCCATTTTCCTTGTTTGACCACAATATCAGTAAAAGTCCTTAGAGACTCCCCCTTTAATCTCCACCACCTTATCTTAGGGTACTTAGGTTCCTTCCTCCTACTCTTCTGTGCGCCGAGGTACATATCCAAGACCACCAGCCTATGTTGGGTGGTTAAGCTCTCCCCAGGGATGACCTTACACTCCTTACACAACGTTCTATCTGTCCTTCTTGTAAGGAAGAAGTCTATTTGGCTGGCATGGTTCCCGCTTTTATAGGTGACTAAGTGTTCCTCTCTTTTTTCAAAGAAGGTGTTCAGAATGGGAAGATTATAAGCTACCGCAAAGTCTAGGATTTGAGGTCCCTTCCTCGTTCCTGCCCCCAACACCAAAACCTCCATGGACTCCTTCATAACCTCTACCATCACTCCCAACATGTCCGTTCAAGTCCCCTCCAATGATAATTGATTCTTCCTGGCCAAAACCCTGCATTAGATCATCCATGAGTTCCCAAAAGAGGTGCTTACTACTTTCAACCAGTCCTACTTGGGGTGCATAAGCGCAAACAATATTGACAATCTCTTTCTCCAATACTAGTTTGATGGCCATAATCCTGTCTCTCAGTGTTTTGACCTCTAGTACGTCGTTCGTTAGATCTTTGTCCACTAGTATGCCCACACCACTTTTGTTACTGTGGTCTCTTGAATACTAAAGTTTGAAGTCATCCAACATCTTAGCTTTGTTTCCTTTCCATCTAGTCTCTTGGATGCAAGCGATATTAATCCTTTGTCACTTTAAGACATCCACCAATTCCAGGCTCTTACCCGTTAAGGATCCAATGTTCCAAGAAGCTAGTCTAATCCTACGTTTCTGGGCTGCAGAACTTCCTCTCACTTGCCCTTGACTACTTATCACCGCACTCGGGTGTTGATACGGCGCGTCGCTTACGTGGGATGCCCTAGTAAAAAGAGGACATAGAGACATGAGATAAAGAGAAAAAGAAATCAAAAAGTAAAAGGATCCATGCAAAAGGTGATTGGCGGAATATATTAAAGTACCGGCTGCCGACCTGACGCACCACAATAGAAAATATACACTATATATAAAAAGGGAAAAAGTTCTCTGTCTGGGAGTGTGGCCTATGCCAGCACTCCCATGAGTCTATCTCTCTTCTCCCCATGTGAAAAGACACCCCTGTCCCCTTGTTTTAAGGAGGAGAGAGATGACACATGGCAGTGCTGGCGTAGGCCACACTCCCGTACAGAAAACTGCTTCCCATATAAAAATTAGAAAAGTAGATATGAAGTGTAGAGCGGGAAGGACACACTTGAAACATTAAAAGGACACACAATATGTATGCAAAATGGTGCATAATCAAGTAAAGCAATGCAGAAGGTTGGTTGTTTGGTGAAGACACTAAACAACTAATGAAGATAAAGTGAAGTAAAACAAGTAATTCAGATAAATCAGATTAATGTCAAAATGAGGAACCGATATTACAACATGACATAAGGAAAAGTTACGCTACAGCAAGTCACAGCACAGTTTATATACACTACAAGTAAAGTAGAGATGTGCTAATGAGATGAGATCTAATGATTAAAATATAATCAGCTTAGAGAAACAGAATTAGCAGTTATCAAAACAAAATAAACTAAGATTCAGAAAAATTATGGTCAAGAACAATATAATAGGAGGTCAACAAAATATCTGATTACAAAAAGCAAAAGCAAAAATGTAGAGCCAATAGGAAAGCAAAGAGTATAGCCCAACAAATAACAGAACTATTAAGGAAGGAATACTAAGATCTCATTCACCACCAACCAGCAAATGAAGAATTGAAAATTAATAGACTAAAAAAGGAAAATCTGATTAGGTATGACTAATGCAGAATCTGATTGAAATGGAATTGATACAGGCAAAATCTGGTTAAGATACTACTGTAAGGAGGAAGTCGATACAGTAAGTCACTCCGGCAGAAATCTTCTAACAATCTTCTACTAAGATGAAAATATACAGGGTAAGAAAAAAAACAGAACACCACAAAATATAACGCAGGGTACAAAACAGGGGAAGCTCTAAAAGAAAGGCCGATGTAGTCCAAAAGGGAACCCAGAGAGAATAGCGTGTAAAAAGATCTAAGGATTACAAAAATAAAAGGGTATATGAAAAGTAGAGGAAGTATCCCTTACTGCACAGGTGGCTTCAGATACCCTGTTAGTGTCGATTCAACCTGAAGAAAAAGCAAGCAGTTACACGTTTGACCTTGCTGGTACCTTCGAGAACAGCCAAGCTTTTCCACAGGCAAGCTAGGCCTTCGGGAGGGCTAGATCCTTTCCGTAGTGAAAGAATCAACCAAGAATCACTGGGCCAAAGAGCTTCTAATGCTCGACAAGGACACTAAACCCAAATAAAGTCTTCGTTCTTTACCTCTTCCTTTCAACCCAAACCAGATACCTCTATTACCTCTTCTGTTCGATCTTGCAACAGCAGACGATACCACCACCGAAATAGACCAGAGCGGAAGCTAGGGTATGAGTACCTGTAGTCGATCTTGAGGTCACAGACCTTCGCCTGGGTCTTGCGTCACTGCCACCCAATCACGGGAACCAGATAGCCGGCAAGCCCTAAACTTCGCTGGAGCAGAGCTGCACTCTAAGCATCAACAGACTCAACGAAAGGTACAGCAGATATGAGCTTCAGAGCTGGATATCAGCCTGAGGTGAGAGCAAGGCGAGAGGGCCAGTCTCTCAAGTCTAGCCGGGAGAATCTCTGAGCAAATCCGACCGTTAGAGAGAGAGAGAGAGAGATAACCTCCCAAGGACTGGCTCTTTCATGACAACATAAATTGTTGGAACTTCAACATTAGTCTCATAGATGTCATTGTTATCATCAAGGGTGTCTTCACACTCTTTTCCTTCAAGGGCAGCATTAACAGCCCATTCACCTCCAAGCTGTGGTTTACACACCAGTAGCATCTCCGGAATGGATTCAATGGCTGTGATCACTGAGTCTTCCTTCCCTCTTTGCGGGCAGAATTTCGCATAGTGACCATCATCTAACTGTGGAGTGAATCTTTTTGCATTACACTGCTGAGACATTGTATTCATTTGTTGTTTCATCTCTTTCATCTCTTTAGATAAACCTTTGAATATATCAGCCAGTTGTTGAAGAACGATTTGGTCACTTGTACTTGGTGTATCCATAGCTCTAATACCAAATAATGTAAGACTAGAACCTGAATAGGTCTAATCCCAGGCAGAATCAAATAGAAAACCCAAAAAAAAAAAAAAAGATAACCAAAGAGAATAATGGGATCTAAAAAAGATCTTAACTTCTCTCTTGAAAACCGAAGAAATTATTTGAGGAAACCAAGAGAACAATGGGAACTCAAATGATAAAAAAATTCCAAAGAACAAGAAAGAGAGCAATGGGATCCCAAAGAGAACAATGGGATCTCAAAATTGGTTGGAGAAGGATGATGAGATCTCAATAGATAACCAAAAGAAAGAATCCCATAAAATTAATAACCTGTTGAAGCCATTGGAGCTGCAATTGAATGATATTGTAGATGTAAAGAAACTCCCAGAGGCTTGTAGCACTCTTGAACTCAATTTAACAGAAATTAGGGTTTGGAATCAAGAACCGATGGAAGGGGATGGGGGAAGGGAATGACTATTTCAGCCTGGACATCTCATCCAACCTATCTTAGGATTTTCACAAAGGCTAAAGCCGATATTTTATTAATCAAATTCGTGTACAACGTTGGCCATCCTGTACAAACTTATATAGAAGACTCAAAAATAGACTTAGACTAAAAAGGAAAGGCCTAACCATATCATTAACTAATAAGGTAAACCTAAATTTACTAGGAAAGTGAAATAATAAAGAAAATAGACTCAAAATAGGACTCTAACTAAACTAATGAAGTAAATTCCGTTTTCCTACTTTCTACCCATATTTGAGGCTCATTAAATTGGTCAATTACAAAATAAACCCATGGGATCACAGTCCCAATAACATATATGACCTAATCCATAGCTTCCACTAAAATAAGCCCCAAGTGACTTATCTACATTGAAAAGTTTCATGGTAGTTGATCCAATATGTATGGGTAAAACCGCAAGCAACAAACCTTGCTTTATATCGGTCACCGTGCCATACATCTTTTGTTTTATTGTAAATATCCATTTACAACTCACAAGTTTCTTCCCTAAAGGAAGGGCTACCAAATCCAAAGTGTCATTCTTTCGTAGAGCTTGCATTTCTTAAACAATAGCCTCTTTCCACCATCGATTCACAATTGCCTCTTGCCCATTTTGTGGAATAGAAACAGAAGACAAAGAAGACACAAAGGCCTGATAGGGAGAAGAAAGAGAATCATTCGAAACAACTTGAGATATAGGATATTGAGTACAAGTTTGCTTTCCTTTCCAGACAATGATGAGTAAGTCAAGAGAAGGATCAAAGGCACTAGAAGGTGAAGGATTACTAGATGGAGGACAAGTCGGTCCTAGATCAGAGGACACCGGCTGCCTAGGAAGAGGCGGTGCATTAGTGGTGGTGGTGTCTATTTGTTGTTTCCAAGAATGAGTGTACACTTGTAAGTCTGGCCGAATTATCTCCTCTTGAACTTGAGTATCAACATCAGCAATACCAATGTCATTCATAAAAGGTGGGCCATCCGTGATAACAACTAGAGGCACATCTTCAAACATATTCAATCAAAGTAGGATTCTCCCCTTGAAGAGGTGCCGAAGAGGGATAATAGGCTACAAATTCATGAAAAACCACACCCATGGAGACACAAAATCAGCAAGATCGAGTTTCCCATGAACATGATGATTCCTTGCAAAACATACGCAGCCAAAGACCTTGGGAGGAACAATAAAGGTAGAACTGGAGTGCATCTAGAGGCGAGCAAAATTTGAGCACACGGGTAGGCATCAGATTGATGAGATAGGTGGCGGTCAGGACTAGCTCACACCAATACTGAGAAGGGACATTCATCTCGAACATTAGAGAACGAGCCACTTCTAACAGATGGCGGTTCTTGCGTTCAGCCACCCCATTCTGAGCTGGAGTGTCAACACAGCTAGTTTGGTGTATGATTCCATGATCAACAAGGTAGGATTGGAAAGGACCATCCGATATACTCCTTCCCATTATCACTATGGAGAATCTGAATTTTTGCATCAAACTCTGTGTGAACTATATTGTGCAACAATTGAAAACAACAAAATACTTCATTCTTGTGATGTAATAAATAGACCCAAGTAGTTAGTATATGCACAGTGTTAAATCTCGTCTCAGAAAGCCATTTCAGCTAGACCAAAATTTTCGAGAGACCAAAATTTCGCCGAAATCTTGTATTTTTTATTTGAGTTTTGCTCGGCCATTTCGGGGTGTAAAATGCCGAAATGGCCGAAATGCCAAAGCGAAATGACTGAAATAACCAAAATTGCGACGAAACAATGCACTTTTTTAGACTGAAAATTTCGAAATGAGATAACCGTAATTTCTAAGATTTCACTAAAATTTTCGAAATATTGCAGTTTTTCATCTAGACATAGTATCTCGTCTCGGTCTGGTCGAAAATTTTGAAAATGCGGCGAGATTTTGAAATATACGTGTATGACAGTCAATAAATGTAACAAACCATCTATAACCAGAGATAGAAACATGAAGAGTAGGACCCCAAACAGCAGAGTGAATCAAAACAAATAGAGTAGAATTTCTATTATTATTACTACGATAAACTGTATGAGTTTTCTTGGCAAAAACACAAGCATCACATAAAAACTCCTTTTGATTACATTGCTGAAATAAAGAAGGAAATACTTTTGCTAAAATTCCTATAATGGGGCGACCCAAACATCGATGCCAACGATATAACTTAGATAATGCTGTCTGTGGAGTCGGTTGGATGATCTTGGCCAGAAATTGACGATGAAGAGAGACAATCTTCTAGAAAATATGACGATGAAGAGAGGCAATCTTCTAGAAAATATATACTACCATGCATTCTACCACAGTCAATTGTTTTCCCTGTCACCAGATCCTGAAAAACATAGTGGGGAGGATGGAAAGTGACTTTACAATTCAGGTTTGTTGTCTAACTACTAATTGAAAGTAAATTACTAGAGAAATTACGGACATGTAAAACAAAGGAAAGAGATAAGGTAGGAGAACAATGAATGGGACCCTTTCCAGAGATAGAGGAAAGAGAATCATCAGCTACCCGTACTTTTTTTTTCATGAACAAGGAGAATACTGAAAGGACATATTAGAGGAACTAGTCATATTGTTGGAATATGTAATCCAGAATACCGTGGGGGTATTCTGGTTCTTTTGGGGTAGTTTTATTCCTATGTTATTAGGTTTAAGTGGCTGCTCTTATAGAGTCAGCTAGTTAGGGGTAATTATGTCTACAGTTGGCTATGTGGGTTTAGTCCCACATCGCCTAGTTCAGTCCATTGTAACGTTCCCCTCTATTATAAATAGTGGGGTTTACTTATCAATGAAATATAACATTATTATTCCATTCTCTCGTTCTCTCTTTCTAACCCACGATTCTTCTAACATGGTATCAGAGTTGGTCTGACCTAGGTTAGAAAGAAAGGAAAAACCCATCTTCTTCTCTTCAATCAACTTCTCCCTTCTTCTCTCTTTCTCGGCCTCTCCTTCTGGTTTTCTTCTTCTCATCCTTGTAAGGGGGCAGCACTAATGTGGTAAAAACCTTAACTAATGACTTAGTTGCTGCCTTCCTCCATTCAATCTCTTTTTTCAGTTAAAATTCTGTTGGAACCATCTTTGCGAACTGGAGCTTTCCAGAATTTTTTGGAGATCAACTTCCTATTACTATTGAAGGCTGACCTTCCACCATTGGAGCTCCCTTTGCTCTCTTGTCCAGCACCTTCCTACCCTATTTAAATGACCTCCTTCCCTTTTTTCCTATTTATCCATCATTCATTAACCTTTCCAGCCCTGTCCTACCCTATTTAAGTGACCTCCTTCCCTTTTTTTCTATTTATCCATCATTCATTAACCTTTCCAGCCCTTATCCTAATCGATCTCAACTTGTCAGGGTTTTTCAAAACCTTGACTCCAATCGATTTTAGGGTTTCCCTTTTCAGATGCAGCTGATCTTTTGGGGGTGATTCCCTACTACTACAAACCCTACTCGACCTAAGTTTGGACCCTTACTGATGGTTGGATTTGTTTCTACAGCAAAAACATTCTTAACCTGCTAATTTGGTTACCTGTTAAAAACCGTGATAATACCCTCACTCCAATCGAAATTAGGGTTACAGGTTTCAGCTTTTGCTGATTTTTGGAGGGCTGATTACTTCCATTACTAGGACCACTTGACCTCAATCTTGCACCTATCTAAGTTTTCTAGAAGACCCGTCCCCAATCGGTCTCTATTTTTCAGGGTTTTTCAAAACCCTGACATTAATCGATTTTTTGGGTTAGGGTTTCCTGCTCCTTATGGAGTTTTTGGAGGTGTTTCTATCATCAAGAGAGGTATGGCTTAAAGAAGTATTTTACCTAAGATAGCTGCTACCCTATTTTTTTTGTACTTTTTAGTGTTTCTCCCACTTGAAGATCAAGTCTCAAATCCTACAAGAGATTGGGTGTTCGTATTGGAGATCCATTCCAGCAGCTATGGACAGCATCTATGCCAAGAAATCATCACACTTTGACAAGCATCAACAGATTTTTGAAGCCCCCTTCCCCTAATCGATCTCAATTTTAGGGTTTTCCAAAACCTTGACAAAAATCGATTTTAGGGTTAGGGCTGTCCTATCAAGCTAATTTTTTGAGGGGAGTCTTATACACACCAGAGGAGTTCTCAACCCAAGTTTCAACATCATTCATGGATTTATTTTGAAAAAATTCAGGTTCACTCTTATTTCATCAACTATCAACCTATTCTTTTTCTAGTTCCTATGTGGCTGTCTGCTTCAAATACCTATGGATCTGTTGGGTTATTTATCTTATATTTGCTGGTTCTATTGAGCTTTACTACATACCTTGCTGGTTCTATTGATTGCCTTTTGTAAGGATGACTGGTTGACATGTTACTGCTACCTTTATGAGGACTACTGCTGCCCTATTATTGAGACTGAGTATCCTACTATTGGAGATCGAATTTTTTTCATTATTGAAGACTTGAATCTACTAGCCTGGAGATCAGCTTATTTAGGATTACAACAGTGTGTTCCATGGTTATTGGTTGCAACTACGAACCTATTCAGTTATGTGAAGCTTTTCTGGTTCATATCTGGCTTACTTTGGAGCTTGATCCTAGCATTGTTCACTAATTCAGATCTGATCCAAGTTTTTTTGTTGAAGTTTCTTACATTAATTGCTGTCCAGATATCTTCGTCAGTCCTATTTCGCATGTGGGAGTTTATAAATTTGAGTTTTGCACACTTATTCTTGCTTGTTTGAAGATTGATCAAGCCTTGAAGATTGGAGCTTTTCCTTATTTCAAATCAGATCTGTATACTTATCAGATTTGAATATTTGAGTTAGGAGTTTCTCCCCTGCAGGAGTTTCCTTCAAAATTGTTTGTTTGATCGTTTGAAGATGGTTGAAAATTTAGATGTTGAATTGTTTTACTCCGTAATTCATTATCCCATTGCTCTTTTCACTTCACCACCTCCCAAAACATACCTTTGGCATATACCCATAACTACTTTGGACGATAATAGTATTCTCTAATTTGCCATTTCTTCCTTTTCCATTACCCTTAGCACCTCTTGGAATATTATGGAATATTATCCTTTTGTACTATCTCATTCATCATCTCTGTTATGTACACGTGTACTACTACACGTGAGGGGGAGATTATGTATAGTACACCTGTAGACATTGGAGAAGCAGAACTTACAGGAATACTTGGTGCAAAACATAGAAGATCAGAGTTTCCACCATTGCCATTGGGTATCTCCTTTGTTATTGGGTTGAGTTTGCCGTAAGGGGGAGATTGAAGTATTAAGGTATTGAAGATGTTTGGTTATTGCTTGCCTGTATGACGTTCTACAGTTGGGTTGATCATTTCTGCTGCCTGATTTATTTGTTTCCGCTGCTTGCTACCTTAGTTGCTTATCTTCAAGATTATCAATCAGAGATTCATCACTGGACAGTTGTTGAAGATTGGTGAAAGCTTGTTGATCAAGGGTGCCCAGGTTTTGCAGGTCAATTATTTCAAATTCTTGGAGGTTTATTTGGGAGCTGCATTCATATGTCAAGCTACATTCTGCTGCAACTTAGTTTCTTCCTATCTTGTTGTTCAAGTTGGGCATTAGTACCTTGTATGTGCCAATTTGAGGGGGAGTGTTAGCATTATTATGGAGTTCTTCTTTTATTTAGTTCAAGCTGGATTCTCCTTCTTCTCTTATTTGTATAATCCAGCTTGAGGGAAGTATTGGAATATGTAATCCAGAATACCTTGGGGGTATTCTGGTCCTTTTGGGATAGTTTTATTCCTATGTTATTAGGTTTAAATGGCTGCTCTTATAGAGTCAGCTAATTAGGGGTAATTATGTCTACAGGTGGCTATGTGGGTTTAGTCCCACGTCGCCTAGTTCAATCCTTTGCAACTTTCCCCTCTATTATAAATAGAGGGGTTTACCTATCATTGAAATATAACATTATTATTCCATTTTTTCATTCTCTCTTTCTAACCCACTATTCAACTAACGTGGTATCAGAGCTGGTCTGATCTAGGTTAGAAAGAAAGAAAAAACCCACCTTCTCTTTAATCAACTTCTCCTTCTTCTGGTTTTCTTCTTCTCATCCTTGTAAGGGGGCAACACTAATGAGGTAAAACCTTTAACTAATGATTTAGTTGCTGCCTTCCTCCATTCAATCTGTTTTTTCAATTAAAATTCTGCTGGAACCATTTTTCCGAATTGGAGCTTTCCAAAATTTTTTTGAGATCAACTTCCTATCACTATTGAAGGCTGACCTTCCACCATTGGAGCTCCCCTTGCTCTCTTTTCTAGCACTTTCCTACCCTATTTAAATGACCTCCTTCCCTTTTTTCTATTTCTCCATCATTCATTAACCTTTCCAGCCCCTACCCTAATCGATCTGAAAAACCCTGACTCCAATCGATTTTGGGGTTTCCCTTTTCAGATGCAGCTGATTTTTTGGGGGTGATTCCCTACTACTACAAACCCAACTCGACCTAAGTTTGGACCCTTTCTGATGGCTAGATTTGTTTCTACAGCAAAAACTTTCTTAACCTACTAATTTGGTTACCTGATAAAAACCGTGACAATACCCAGACTCCAATCATAATTGGGGTTATAGGTTTCAGCCTTCGCTGATTTTTGGGGGGTTGATTACTTCCATTACTAGGACCACTTGATCTTAATCTTGCACCTATCCAAGTTTTCTATAAGACCCTTCCCCAATCGATCTCTATTTTTCAGGGTTTTCCAAAACCTTGACTTTAATCGATTTTTTGGGTTAGGGTTACCTGCTGCTTTTAGAGTTTTTGGAGGTGTTTCTACCATCATGAGAGGCATGGCTTAAAGAAGTATTTTTCCTAATATAGCTGCTGCCCTATTTTTTCTGCACTTTTGGTGTTTCTCCCACTTGAAGATCAAGTCTCAAATTCTACGAGAGATTGTGTGTTCGTATTGGAGATTCATTCCAGCAGCTGTGGACAGCATCTATGCCAAGAAATCATCACACTTTGACAAGCATCAACAGATTTTTGAAGTCCCCTTCCCTTAATCGATCTCAATTTCAGGGTTTTCTAAAACCCTGACAAAAATCGATTTTAGGGTTAGGGCTGTCCTATCAAGCTAATTTTTTGTGGGGAGTCTTATACACACCAGAGGAGTTCTCAACCCAAGTTTCAGCATCAGTCATGGATTTATTGGTCACTCTTATGGCTTGATTTCATCAACTATCAACCTATTTTTTTTTCTAGTTCCTATGTGGCTGGCTGCTTCAAATAGTTATGGATCTGTCGGGTTATTTATCTTATATTTGTTGGTTCTATTGAGCTTTGCTACAATACTACATACCTTGCTAGTTCTATTGATTGCCTTTTGTAAGCATGACTGGTTGACATGTTATTGCTACCTTTATGAGGACTACTGCGGCCCTATTATTGAGACCGAGTATTTTACTATTGGAGATCAAATTTCTTTCATTATTGAAGACTCGAATCTACTACCCTGGAGATTAGCTTATTTGGGATTACAACAGTGTGTTCCATGGTTATTGCTTGCAACTACGAACCTATTCAGTTATGTGAAGCTTTTCTGGTTCATATCCGGCTTACTTTGGAGCTTGATCCTATCATTGTTCACTAATTCAGATCTGATCCAAGATTTTTCGTTGAAGCCTCTTACATCAATTGCTGTCCAGATATCTTCGTCAGTCCTATTTCGTATGTGGGAATTTATAAATTGGAGTTTTGCACACTTGTTCTTCCTTGTTTGAAGATTGAAGCTTTTCCTTAATTCAAGTCAGATCTGTATACTTATCAGATTTGAATATTGGAGTTAGGAGTTTCTCCCCTGCTGGAGTTTCCATCAAAAGTGTTTGTTTGATCATTTGAAGATGGTTGAAAATTTATATGTTGAATTGTTTATTCTGTAATTCATTATCCCACTGCTCTTTTCACTTCACCTCCTCCCAAAACTTACCTTTGGCATCTACCATAACCACTTTTGACGATAATGGTATTCTCTAATTTGCCATTTCTTCCTTCTCCATTACCCTTAGCACCTCTTGGAATATTCTGGAATATTATCCTTTTGCACTATCTCATTCATCATCTTTGTTATGTCCACGTGTTCTACTACACATGAGGGGGAGATTATGTATAGTACACCTGCAGACATTGTAGAAGCAGAACTTGAAGGAACACTTGGTGCAAAACATAGAAGATCAGAGTTTCCACCATTGCCATTGGGTATCTCCTTTGTTATTGGGTTGAGTTTGCCATAAGGGGGAGATTGAAGTATTAAAGTATTGAAGATGTTTGGCTATTGCCTGCCTATATGAGGTTCTACAGTTGGGTTGATCATTTCTGCTGCCTGATTTATTTGTTTCTGCTGCTTGCTATCCTAGTTGCTTATCTTCAAAATTATCAGTTAGAGATTCATCACTGGACAGCTGTTGAAGATTGGTGAGAGTTTGCTGATCAAGGCTGTCCAGGTTTTGGAGGTCAATTATTTCAAATTGTTGGAGGTTTATTTGGGAGCCGCATTCATATGTCAAGCTGGATTCTGCTGCAGCAACTTTGTTTCTTCCCATTTTGTTGAAGACTTGAAGTTGGGCATTAGTACCTTGTATGCGGCAACTCGAGGGGGAGTGTTAGCATTATTATGGAGTTTTTTTTTTTATTTAGTTCAAGTTGGATTTTCCTTCTTCTCTTATTTGTATAATCCAGCTTTACGGGGAGTATTGGAATATTTAATCCAGAATACCGTGGGGGTATTCTGGTCCTTTTGGGGTTGTTTTATTTCTATGTTATTAGTGTTAGAAGTCATGTAACAGGGGTAGTTTAGGAACTAGTTATATTACTAGTTGCCTTATTATGTAATTCAGTTTTTTCTTCTTTATTTCCCTTTTACCTCCCTAGGGAGGTAGATGTAATTCTCTATTAGTTATGATTGAATGAATATAAGGTGTATGGAGAAGCCTCTCCATCACAATCGATTACAACCAAATATTCTCTTCTCTCTTCTCTTGCTATCTTCTTCCTCCTCCAACTTCTTTCTTCTCCCTTCTTACCTCCTAAACCTAAAATCTAACTTGGTATCAGAGCAGGCTTAAGGTTTGAGAGTCGTGTTCAGTCCCTGTTTTCATTCTTTCTCTTCTCTTTGAAATCCTTTGTGTCTAAGGATTCCAAAGAGGAGATTTCTGTGTACAGCTTTGCTTAAAGAGCATGGAATAGGCTTGTTTTAGCCTCTTTTGATGATTGAAGGATATACCTGAGCTATTTTGAAGCTCTCTTAGTAGTTTGGATCTGATACAAAGGCTGCTACAAGTTCCGCCAAGTTCAAGTTTAGGTTGCAGCTGCTGCTCTTCTCGGATTCCTTTTGTGTCTTGGTCTGGCTTATTTGGATCGTTCAAGGCCACTTATGAGAGTGGTTATGACTTCCCTTGCTGATTGTAGAAGCCATATGAGCAGATAGAGTTCTTGTGTGGGATCCTTTGTTCTGCCCAGGTAAACCCGAGAGTGTTTACTTCCTGTTTTTTGCTTCGAGCTGCAGTTTGATGCTCTCTTGGTTGAGGGATGTGTATGCATAGCCTTTATGAGACTTTTTCACTTGTTTGAAGTTGTTACTACTCTTTGCAAGCCTTTGTGAGGCCTCTTTTTTAGGACTGCCTACTGAACTGCTGTTGTAATGCACTAGAAGTGCTTGATTTAAGTCCTCTTAGAAATTTGCTGCTAGGACTGCTTCGGTAGTGTGCTATCCTAGGCTACTTATTGGACTTCTTGCTTGTTTGGGTTGAGTGTGTACTCCCCACTTGCCTTTGGTGTTCTTGTTTATTGATTGGTATCCATCATGAATGATTCGGATACATCTGTGCTTGGTACTGCTGATTCACAGCCAACCACTGTTGTCCCTCAGTTGGCCTATGAGAGTATTCATCAACAGATTTCTTTTGTGAAGCTTGATGGTAGTAATTATTTAGATTAGTCACATTCTGTGAGACTTTCCCTTAGGAGTAAGGGAAAACTTGGATATATCACAGGTGCTATCAAGGCTCCCACAGCTGGTTCACCTACTTTTGATAAATGGGAGACTGAAAATTCTACAGTTATAACATGGTTGATCTTCTCGATGAAGCCCGAGATTGGGAGAAGGTTTATAAGGAAGGAAACTGCCAAAGCTATTTGGGATAGTGTCTCTGTGGCCTTTGACAGAGTAGGTGACACTGCCAAGGTCTATCAGCTCCATCAAAGAATCCACTCATTGAACCAGGGTGACAATACTATTTCTGAGTACTACAATGCGTTCCTTAGTCTTGTGGAAGAGTATGATCACTACATAGACCTTCATTTGACTAACCCAGAGGATGACGCCAAGGTGTATCTGACTCTTGAAAAAGAGCGTGTCTTCTCTTTGCTTGGTGGTCTGAACTTTGACTATGAGCCAGTTAGACTCCAGCTGTTAGGCCGGTTTCCCCTTCCCTCTCTTAGTGAAGTCTGTAGTTACTTACAGAGTGAAGAGACCAGGCGACTTACTATGGCACCACCACCAGCATCATCTGAGAGGTCAGCCCTTAATTCTAGTTCTGTTTGAGACACCAGTGGAGATGGTAGAGGCCCAGGGCCTAACCGTGAGGAAGCTAGTACTGTGGAGACAGTTGGTGCCAGAGGAGTTGGGCGAGACAGATTTAAATGTGATCATTGTGGACGCACTGGACACATCAAGGATAGGTGTTGGTCTCTCCATGGTCGTCCTCCTGGTATGTGTGGTTGTGGTGGCCGTAGAGGGGGAGCTCGAGCTCATTCCGCCGCGGCGACTGATGCTGATGCCCCACAGGATGACTCCACCTTTATGGATGCAGTGGTTCGCAGGGTTGTGTCACAGTTGAGCACATCTTCTACATCTAGTATGGCTGGATCCTCATCATCCTCTCAGCTTTGCAGGTCTCCACCTCAGCTTCCACTGCTGCGCAGTCTTGGGTCATTGACTCGGGTGCCACGGACCACATGACTGGTACGTCTCATTATTATGATTCCTATATACCATTTGCTCTGGTAAGGACAAGGTTAGGGTAGCTGATGGTTCCCTTTCCTCCATATCTGGTAAGGGTAATATCCCTGTGACATCATCTATTTCCCTCTCTTCTGTTATTCATGTCCCTAACCTTACACTGAATCTTTTATCTGTGAGTCATTTGACTAAATCTCTCAACTGTTGTGTCACTTTTTTTCCTTCTCACTGTCTTTTTCAGGATTTGGTAACAAAGAGGATTATTGGTAGTGGACGTGAGGAGCAAGGCCTCTACTTTTTTGATCCGTTTCTACCCACAGCTCATTCCTATGTGTGTGGTCGACATGATAGTAGTTATGTGAATTCTGTTATGTCATGGCATCGCCGTCTTGGCCATCCATCTTTTGTAGTAATGAGGAAACAATTGCCTCACTTATTTTCATTTATTGCCTCTTCTCATGTTTTTCAATGTGAACCATGTATGTTTGCCAAACATCGTCGGTCTTCATATCCTTATCATAGTAATAGAATTGTTGCTCCTTTTCATATTGTGCATACTGATGTTTGGGGTCCTTCCCCTACTACTTCTTTATTTGACTTTCGTTACTTTGTGTCATTTGTTGATGATTTTTCCCATGCCACAGACTGTACTTTTGAAGCATAAGAGTGATGTTTGTGATGCCTTTTAGAATTTTTACCAAATGATCCTTACTCAATTTGAGGCCCGCATCAAAATTGTGCGATCTGATAAAGGGGGAGAGTACATGTTTGGTGGCCTTCAAACCTTCTTGACTACTCATGGCATTATCCATCAGCTAGCGTGTGTTGACATGCCTCAACAAAATGGGGTTGCTGAGAGGAAGAATCGCCATCTTCTGGAGGTCACCCGTAGTCTATTGTTTGGCATGCATGTTCCCAAGACCTTCTGGTCCGCAGCTCTTCTCACTGCCTCCTTTCATATTAATCGTATGCCTACCAAGCTTCTTAATTTCAAATCTCCCTTGGACATCTTATCTCTCAAGGCCTCTGCTTTTTCTCTTCCTCCTAGAGTCTTTGGCTGTGTTTGTTATGTGCATGTTAACAAATCTGCCCGCACTAAACTTGACCCCAAAGCTCTCAAGTGTCTCTTCCTTGGGTACTCTTCTACTACCAAGGGGTACAAGTGTTATCATCCTTCTTCCCGCCGATGTATCATTTCCAAGGATGTTACCTTTCTTGAGTCAGTCCCTTTCTTTTTCTCTTCTCAGCATCCTCTTCAAGGGGAGAATTGTGGGAGTGAACAGGCTACTGATGATTTCTTTCTTTTTCCTCTACCTACATCTCCTTTTATGCTTGACATTGGGAAACACAGGACTGTAGATGTGGTTGAGGTTGATGACCTACCACCAAGGGGGAATACAGATTTGGTTGTTGAAAGTGGTTCTGGTAAGGAGAAGGATTACCACATTACATACAAAAATGGTGAAGTCTTGCATAATACAAGAAAGAAGACCTACCAAGAGTCCTCTTCAAATCTAGATCCACATCCTGTGATTCATTCTTCTCAATCAGGTGACATTTCTTCTCCTCCATCTGATTTGGACCTTCCTATTGCTATTCGGAAAGGGAAAAAAACTTGTACTAATCCTATATCCCAGTTTGTTTTCTATGATGCAATTTCTCCTACAGGCCTTGCCTTTATTACTGCTCTCTCTACTGCTTCCATTCCCAAGAATGTCATTGATGCTATGTCTGACTCAAAGTGGAGATAAGCCATGTCTGAGGAGATGATAGCACTTGAGAAGAATGGTACTTGGCAACTTGTTGACCTCCCTAAGGGACGTGTCCCAGTTGGATGCAGATGGGTCTACACAATCAAGTATAAATCTGATGGCAGTATTGAGAGATACAAAGCAAGGTTGGTGGCCAAGGGGTACAGTCAAGTCTATGGAATTGACTACCAGGAGACATTTGCCCCTGTGGCCAAGCATAACTCAATAAGAGTTCTTTTATCTTTGGCTGTCAATAAAGATTGGCCTTTATATCAGTTGGATGTGAAGAATGCCTTCCTTCATGGTGACTTGGAAGAGGAAGTGTACATGCAAACTCCACTAGGCTTCAAGATGCCTTTAGCTGAAGGGAAAGTGTGCCTCCTTAAGAAGGCTCTATATGGTCTCAAACAGTCACCAAAGGCATGGTTTGAGCGCTTCCGATAGGCTATTCTGAAGAATGGATACTCCCAGAGCCAAGCTGATCATACTCTCTTTACTAAGCGGAGTAATGGTACTATCACAGCTCTCATTGTCTATGTTGATGATATTGTGGTCACAGGAGATGATACAGCTGAGATAGGTAGATTGAAGAGCTACTTGGCACAGCAGTTTGAGATCAAAGATCTGGGTCCCTTGAAGTACTTCTTAGGAATAGAAGTATCAAGGACCAAGAGAGGAATAAACATATGTCAGAGGAGGTTTATTCTTGACCTGTTGACAGAGACAGGGATGTTAGGCTGTAAACCAACAAACTCTCCTATTGAGCAGAATAACAAACTAGGAGAGGATTGTGATCCTTGTCTTGTTAATGCGGGGAAGTATCAAAGGCTAGTGGGGAAGCTTATCTATCTCTCTATGACTCGGCCAGATATCTCTTATGCAGTGGGAGTTGTCAGTCAATTCATGCATGCTCCCAAGAGTGGCCATTTGGATGCTGTGTATCGCATTCTAAGGTATTTGAAGTCCTCTCCAGGGAAAGGACTGTTGTATGCAAGGCACAACCACTTGAGAGTGGAAGGTTTCACTGATGCCGATTGAGCTGGTTCCATTATAGACAGGAGATCTACCTCCGGCTATTGTACCTTTGTGGGAGGTAACTTAGTCACATGGAGGAGCAAGAAACAGCATGTTGTGGCCAGATCTAGTGCCGAGGCAGAATTTAGAGCTATGGCACACGGAGTGTGTGAGCTCATCTGGTTGAAAAGACTTGTTCAAGAACTGGGATTTGACACTGAAGGACCCATGAGGCTGTATTGTGACAACAAGGCTGCCATCAGTATTGCGCACAACCCCGTTCAACATGACCGGACTAAGCACATTGAGGTTGATAGGCATTGCATCAAGGAGAAGATAGACTTTGGCTGTATTTGTACTCCTTTTGTGAAGACTGGTGATCAGTTGGCAGATATCTTCACCAAAGCTCTTGGCTCTCCTCAGTTTAGTTCTTTCCTAAGTAAGCTGGGAATGCACGATATATATTCTCCAGCTTGAGGGGGAGTGTTAGAAGTCATGTAACAGGGGTAGTTTAGGAACTAGTTATATTACTAGTTGTCTTATTATGTAATTCTGTTTTTTCTTCTTTATTTCCCTTTTACCTCCCTAGGGAGGTGGATGTAATTCTCTATTAGTTATGATTGATTGAATATAGGGTGTATGGAGAAGCCTCTCCATCACAATCGATTACAACCAAATATTCTCTTCTCTCTTCTCTCTTCTCTCTTCTCTTGCTATCTTCTTCCTCCGCCAACTTCTTTCTTCTTCCTTCTTACCTCCTAAACCTAAAATCTAACTATTAGGTTTAAGTGGCTGCTCTTATAGAGTCAGCTAGTTAGGGGTAATTATGTCTACAGTTGGCTATGTGGGTTTAGTCTCACATTGCCTAGTTCCGTCTTCTGTAACTTTCCCCTCTATTATAAATAGAGTTATAATAGAGGGGCTTACCTATCAATGAAATATAACATTATTATTCCCTTCTTTCTTTTTCTCTTTCTAACCCACGATTCTTCTAACCCATATGGTCAGTAACACCTGAGTCAATGATCCAAGGACGGATATGACTGATGCACAGTTGATGAGGACATCTCTCAAGGATTTATGCAGCCACATGTCACTTCATTATGGGTAGATGACCAACATTATGTGTAGTTTTTTTTGTTATTTTTTTGTATTTTTATTTGGGGCCAGAACTTTTGTGTACTAATGTTGTAAGGGAGTTATTAGGGTGTTATTGCTGTAGAAGTATTTCTTAGGGAGTTGTTATTCCTGGAAAAATAGTTATTTAAGGAGTCATTTCCTTTTTTTTTCGTTTTTCATTTGGGGTTTAAAAGACTGTATTGGGAGATGGAAGAGAAGCAACCATGGAAGGAAACAAGGAAGGAAGGAATGAAAGCATGAGTGATTCTATGCAATTCTTGGACTGAATCCAAGATGGTGAAGCCAAGATGGAGTGACTACAAGATGGTGTGAAGCCAAGATGATCTTTTTCCTTCTCTACCTTCTTCTGTCCACCCCTCCTCTCTTTCAAACTCTATATCTACTGCAAACCATCATAGTTTGATCCCCCCAAATCCAATGTTGCTTTGTTCTATCATATTTCTCACAACCCCATTTTCATTTCTTAAGGTCCTTCCATTTGTTCTTTCAAATACAGCAGCCCATAAACCCCAAAAATCATACTTGTGGCTAGAATAGGATTTGTTTGTCGTTTGATGTGGTTTCCCAAACTTGTCCTACATCAACAGTGAGAAATACCCGAGTGAGCAAGGTTTGATGAGTCAGAAGTAACCACGACAGAGGTAGAGGCAAATGCAGGTGAAGAGGGCTCCAATTTAGTCAGCAACCATCGTTACATAAGAAGCTCGTCCTGAGAGAGAGCGGTACCAGGTGTAGACTCATTGGGAAATCAATACCTAGCACTAGAGGAACTCGAAAGGCGTTCTCAACCAGAAGTACAGAGGTGAATGCAGTAGCCTCTCAACCGTTGGCTCCCCCATCTTCATCAGCACCGTTCACACTTGATGCACCCGTCTCACGACAAAAAAAGGCAGTTTACGGACTTAGGCATGCCCTTAAGTATTGATCTAAACTCCAAACATTTTAGTGTGATGAGCATGATGGCCATGACAATGACCATGACCCTGGGAGGCAGAGGTAGTTGGTTGCCCATGAAGTTTCCAGCAGAAATCCTTTGTATGACGCTCCTTGCCACAATAGGCACACTTTACAGGTTCCTTCTCAGATGAGGAACGATTACTGGTAAGCGTTGGTACTCCTCTTGGATTGATTACCAAGGCCATAATATAAAGCTGATCTCTCATGTGATACGGGCTGTAACATAGCAATACGACAGATACCCTCCAATTGAATCAAGGAATAAGCTTGCTCCAAGGAGGGAAAAGGCTCACGACTAAGTACTTGGGCACGAATCTGGTCATACTCCACATTCAAACCAGCTAGAAAATTATATAGCTGAAGTTCTTCTTTTCTTTTCTTGAATTTGGTTGCATCAACAGGACAGACAACCTGAAAGTCATCATAAAAATCCAATTCCCGCCATGGACAGTGCAATTCAGAGTAATATTTGGACAAAGTCAGTTCAGAGTAATACACCTGAGGATGGAGAATCCAGGAGGGATTCTTGCAGGATCGATTCTGGAGGGTAACCAGATTAAGATCAGGTTGTGTAGCACCAAAGAGGGATAGAAGGGTTGCAAGTTAGGGAAGATGAAGAGTCACGAAGCCACGATTTGAGTGGTTTGATGGAAGGTTGAAGATGATGGTGATAGATGAAGTTAAAATTAAGAGAAAGAAGATAAACAAAAAATAAAAGATAACTTTGGCTGCTAGATATCCACTAGAGCCTACCTTAGAAGTCCACCTAGGTCCATCCACAAGTAAAATTCTCAAAGAGAGTTGTGTGTTTTTTTTTCTTCAAAATTCTGGGTTCTAAAACAGCAACCCACCATTCCATTATATAGCTTAGGAGGAGGCTTAATAGCCTCTTGGATTATGTCAAAAAGACTGTTGGAATTCCAAGATTAATTAGAATTCCCACACCTAGAAACTAAAACCCTTACATAGATAATATAAACCCAATACATTGAACCCCATCCTCAAGAAAACTAGAGACTTGTTCTAAGACTTTGGAACTACAAACAAGGGAAATAATAAATCTGCCTAGGAATATGAAAAGACACTTAACTACCTAGATATATGAAAATAAGCTACTACTAAGCTTAATCCTGTATGCCTTCCTTGTACCCACATTTTAAGCCCATTAAAGTGGCTTATTACAAAGAAAACACATAGAATCAAAGGCTCAATGTATACATAACCCCACCCAAGGCTTATTTCCAATAAAATAAGCCCATTATGTGACTTATCTGCATCACGCCATCACCTGAGCATCTCCCAACTTGGGAATATGTATCTCGAGCAGCTTTCCAAATCTTTGCAGTTGAATCTAATAACAAATATCCCCGTGCAATATTGGGATGCATGGAGTTGATAAGAAAAGGCCTTACTAATGAATTGTCTAAACTCCAATTTTTTTTGGGATGTACCTGCACTAGTTCGCTTCTCAGTTTCTCTTGTAAGGTACCCTGCATACCTGCAGGAATCAATGGATAACTAGCAAGAGCAAGACCACATCAAATAATTCCTCCCATCAAACTTAATGGAGCTAACAAGGATGGAAGGAAAATCGCCATGGCCTCCACGACTTGTATCTTCGGTTCCAGTAGATGCGGTGGTAAGATGCGACATAACAGTAATGCAGGGTTACATAGAGAAGGAAAAACTAACACATAAAGAGGTAAACAGAGGTACCAAAAATCCCTCTAAGCCATAAATGATCAAGGGCCAAAGCGAAAAGAGGGACAGAACCTCGGTGGGAGAACTGCCACCGAGGAAGAGAGAGAGAGGCTGTGGCTGGCGACAACAACAATAGGTAGTGTTTTGATCCCTGCTCCGATACCATGTTGATTGATGGGATTGTTGGCTTTATTAGAGATATATTAGGAATATATTAGTATTAGAATAAGTTACCTCAACAACACTTTAGGTAAGTAGTTCAGTTATATTAGGAATCAGTATCATAATCTTATGCAATCTTCTCCCCCGCAAGATGAGCGTGGATGAAAGAGAAACGCTCAGCTTGATTATTGAATTGAAAAGCCTACACAATCTGTAACACGTATGGGACTGAAACGGCTGGCGTCGGATGGCGAGCGTCTTGGATGGCGAGGTTGTGGGTGCTTGTAGGAGCTTGGTGTGGTATGATTCATCGGCCGAGATTGGGGTGCCCGCGCGCTGTGGAGCTGCTGCTAGTGCACAAGTGAGAAAAGGACTGAGAAGAAATTGGGGTGCCTGCACGTTGTGGAGCTGCTGCTGATGCACAACTGAGAAGAAATTGGGGTGCTCGTGCGCTGTAGAGCTGTTGCTGGTGCACAAATGAGACAAGAATTGAGAAGAAATTGGGGTGCCCGCGCGCTGTAGAGCTGTTGCTGGTGCACAAAATTGAACTTTTTGTGTTTTTTTTTTTGGGTGTTTAAGCCTTAAGCCCTCTACCTGAGGCACCCCCCAATAAAGAGACCTCAACTCAGAGCACGACTTAAGGATGATCGAAAATAGATAATCAAAGCATAGTTGTCAAGGCGTCGCCTAGGCGTCCAGGCGCCTTGGTCGCCTAGGCGGACGCCTGGTACGCCTAGTTGGTGTCGCCTTGAACTTTAGCCCTCTCCACCGCCTTGGGTTGCCTAACCGCCGTGACAACTATGAATCAAAGAAAGTAAAATAATGAGGCAGAGATAAGAGGAAAGACAAAAGGAAGGTGGAGAATTTTGGATGCTTAGTATAACTGGGCCGATGGTGGATGGGTTTTTTTTTTTTTTGTTGTGTGATGAAGGGAATTAGGCCATGAAGGATGAGGTGGTGATGTAATTGCGGTTGCAGACGTAAGATTTCAAGAGGGAAGGGAGTAAAAACGAAAACCGGAAGAGGGAAGAATGGTGGATCGAGTGCTCATGAGAAGATTGAAAAAAAAAAAAGAAATGAATCTCTTGCTCGGTGGAGCTAGAGGCTCTGATACCATATTAGAACTTATAAGCTATGGAACATGGAAGGAGAACAATATTAAACAGAACTTCATTATTATTGCATACCTTTCGATTACAAAGAAGGGGCCTCATATATATAGGCCTATGAGAAACTACTTACCTAATATAAGAGATATTACTAACCTATAATAGTAGATGTATATATGGGTGAAGGAATCCACATGTTGGAAACTCAATCACCTATAAGGATTACAATATGATATTATACTATTCATGGAAGATTGAGAGAGATACATTGAAGATTGCATGAGATTATGATACTGATTCCTAATATAACTGAACTACTTACCTAAAGTGCTGTTGAGGTAAGGATGGAAGATCCTTCTCTTATTCTAATACTAATATATTCCTAATATATCTCTAATAGGCTTATCAATATGACAGAGGCCAGTCTTTATTTATAATGAGTAAAACCCTAATAGGGAGGATATAAGAGAGTATAAGTACAGAAATATTCCTATAGAAAAAACTACCCTTATACCCAAATTGCAACAGCATGGTATTACAATAATTCTCATTAGGCTGCATTCTTGGTTCTCATGTCAATAACATAGTTGTCAAGGAGGCAAAGCGACCTAAGGCAGTGGAGAGGTGCCTAAGCGCTTAGGCGACAAGGTGCCCTCAAGTGCTATTTTTTATTACCCCTTTTTCTAAATTTATTTAGTGTGCTACAATATTTTAGTATGCTACAATATATATCTTATATCATAAAAAATCAACATTAAGCCTCCTCAAGTCATCAAAAATCAACATTTAGTCACCTCAAGTCATTAAAAATCAACACTAAGCCACATCAAGTCATCAAAATAACATTAAGTCACATCCAGTCATCAAAAATCAATATTAAGCCACATCAAGTCATAATAAATCAGCATAGAACTAGAAGACAACAGAACTGAAGAAGCAAGCTATTGGAAGTTTGAAACAATCAAAACATACATTTGGTTTATACTAGTCTCACATTTTGTTTATACTGTTCTTAGAAAATATGAGCTTATCTGTAAGTAATTAAATTGCTCTCGATTTAGAGATATGTTCTTGTTCTCTAAGAAGTTTGATTAGTCAAAAGATTTTAGTTTTACATGAGACTTTTTGTATTAGTTAGAGCACAAAACCGGTTTTCCAACAAATCCAAAAGTACCTAAATCTGATTTATATTGAAGAAGTTATGTTCAGGTCAAACCTTATTTGGTTTATGTGAATGCTGTCAAAATCGCTCTGAATAAAAATATTTTTTTATATATCAAAACAAATGAGTATTTTACCGCACTTTTGGTTTTAAGCAATGTTTTACCATATTAAGATTTATTGAATTTTTAGATTTGAGAAAAACCCCAGCATTTGAAAGTTGAAAATTTCACCTACTACCGAAAATCCAGTTTTTGTTTTTGAATTGGGGGGTTGACTTTTTATCTTTTTGGAATTTTATTTTTTAACTATTTTTATTGGATTCAAATAGAGGGGTATTTGCTTATTTATGAATAATATCTTAAGTAAATAAAATTACAAATATAAAAGCATTTACTTAAATGATATCTGACATAAATAAGGGTCAATACCAGAACCCTGTACCAATAAAAACCTGTGCAAGGCGGCCTGCAATAAGGCCGCTGTTGCCTAGGCCCCAGGCCCCAACAAAACCACCTGGACACCTAGGCGGCGCTAGGGGTGTAAATGAATAGCCGAAATCCGTTTCTGTATCCGTGTCCGTATCCGTTTAGCACTATCTAAATCCATCCGAAAGCTAAACGGATGCGGATACGGATAGGCTATAGCTATCTGAAAAGCTATATTTACATGTAAATGGATAAAATATCCGGTTCGTATCCGTTTAGCACTATCCGAATCCATCTGAAAGCTAATCGGATGCGGATGCGGATATAGCACTATCCGAGTCGAATCCGATCCGTTTACATCCCTAGGTGATGCCTAGGTGACGCCTTGACAACTATGGTCAATAAGATGGTTGAACGCCTTCACGCTGGTGCTCTTTGAAACTTTATTTAGTTTCTTCCTAACTAGCCTAACATTTCAGAATTTGAGCAATAGATACCCAACTGTGTAGTACAAAAAAAGACTAAAATTGAATAAAACATGTACCTACCATGTGGCATGTTTGTGTCCAAGGTGGGATCATTATTTTTGTTCGAATCTGTTTGCGATAAGAAAGCTAGCTATCTGCAAATTAGGGCTTCAGTTCAGTGAAATTAGCTTATTTGGCTAATTAGATTAACAATTGATTTTGTCTAACAAAGTTTTGTAATTATTCAAACACATGATAATCTGATGTAGACAGGTTCTTTGGCAAGCAATACTACAGCCACAAGAACCGCAGGCCTGGTCTATTACATCAATCGATGGACCAACCCACAGGGCCGTAGGGCCATAGGGCCATCAGCTTTAAGCTGGGCCAGCTCACCTGGGCTGGGAGTTCTTTGGGTCTCTCAAACCCAAAATCGTGGGGGAGGTTTTGTCAATCTTTTTAAGTTCTCAGCTGGGCTGATGGAGACATTTAAAAGAGTGGGGACAACAGTCTTTTTAATCGGTTGATGCTCTTGAAGACTCTAGAAGATTGAAGATTAAATTAGTTTCCTTTGTTTGAATAGATCTAGTTTCTATTTTGCTGATTATTTGTTTCTAAATTTAGAGTTTCTATTTTAGAAGCCTAGCTGAGTTAGAATTTCTATTCTAGACACTTTCTAATTTCTTGCAACTCAAGTCTCAACTTTATAAGAGACTTTCTAATTTATTTGTTTCTATTTTGAGCTCAACACTTGAACCCTTTTATTGTACTGCCCTAAGAGGCCTCCCCATGTTTTATTTGATAAATGAGAAATTGCTTTTAGCAACTTAATGTCCTGGTCACAGGATGAGAGGCTGAGAGAGCTGACCCTATCCCCTTTGTATTTATCTCTTCTATCTTCTACTTCTTCCAATCGATTCCTTCTGCAACTGCTACTGTGAGATTGCCATCAGCTGGAGCCCTTTGTGAATACCTGAATCGACTCACAATCATCATTGAAGACTTCTGGCTGCACACAATCCATAGAAGGACTGTAACACCCCTGCGGTTCTGGTTTCCAGCTCAAATCCTGCTGCAACTTCAGACTTGCACAACTCAACAACCAGCCTTTAGAATTGGCTAATATTTGGAGCAAACAACCCCCTCAACTCCTTCTTCACTTGATCCGAACTTGGGAAGATTCTGCTGGCTGGTTTGGTTTCTACACACCACCAAGTTTCTAATTCTGAGTTTACTTTCTATTTTAGTATCCTGCTGATATCTTGACCTTCAGCCATTGGTTGGAGCTGAGATTTCAGGGTTTCATCATCCCTATTAGACCTCTACTTGGGAGGAATATCAGACCCATACGAGTTGGACAATTATTGTTTTTGAAGGCCATCAATTTTCTGGTGTTGAGTCCTGTTCCTAGGCCTGCGGCTGCAGTGTTTTGTTTGCTGGGTTTGGTTATCATCTGTGGGTATTTTGGGGTTAGGTTACCTATAATCAAACCTTACATTATAATCTTGAAGTTTATTTTAAAAGTCTTCCTAAATGATGAATTGGAGGGTTTCAGACTAGGAAATAAAGTGTATATGAAGCCACAGATATGGTAATGTAGGAGCTAGTTCAACTAAGAACCAACTCTACAGTAGGATTGATGTATGACCGTGTTACCAATTGAGTGATGGTTTCAGTAGTAGCAAATGGCAAATCTCACTCACAGAATCGATAAAAAATAGAAGAAAAGATGGTTTATAAT
This sequence comes from Telopea speciosissima, assembly GCF_018873765.1. NCBI lineage: Eukaryota > Viridiplantae > Streptophyta > Magnoliopsida > Proteales > Proteaceae > Telopea > Telopea speciosissima. The sequence goes on from NC_057920.1 coordinate 44,517,301, forward strand.
CACAAATCTCACTGTTGTGTGGAGGTAGGGACATGATTTTAATCGATTTCAAACGATATATATGGAGGAAAGGGCATCTCCGAACCATACATAAAGGAATACACAGGTGCATAAGGATTCCATTCAAGGAACCCAGTTTTGGTACTTAAAGTGACACGTCGAGGCAATATAAGAATGTGATACGCAGTGCGGAGGCTTCCCTTTACAAGGCTTCTCAAAGTAAATTTAAAAATTCAACCACCTTGTTACAGCTCAAATTCCTACTAATCCCTACTAGGGTGTGTCGCACTTTGCATCACATTCGAATATTAAGTATGCACATACATAAAAAAAATGTGTCCCTTACATTAGTATAAAAAAAAAAAAAAAAACCTCCATCCCATAAAAATACAAATTCACAATATGTGTTGCATAGGTGAGATTGACAACGCATCCCTAATAGAACGAGTCAAGTAAAGTCAATACCGCCACGAGAAGGTATTATTAACATCTCAATTGTTTGGGATCCTCTCAACAAAATCTCCTAAACCACGTGGGAAAAATATAGGATGAGATAGGAAAGATCTTTTTCTCCCATTTTCTTTCCCATAATTAGTTCCTTCTTTTTTCTTGTCAATTTTTTCATTATTAAAGTGTATGGGATAAAAATATGGGAAGAGATGGGATAATTTCTTTTCTCCCATTTTCTTTCCCATAGCTCTTTTCTTGTCAAACTTTTCATTGTTAATGTGCATCATACCATAAAAGAAAGAATCCCAAAGAAAAGGAGATGCACCCATAAGGCCATAACAAGAAAAACCATCAACCTTTCTTGAATGAGATTGTTTCAAGAAACCCCAATACAAGAAGTATTCTTTCTTGAATGGGTTGTTTCAAGTAATCCAAAACAAATAAGATATGATTGCAATTTGCAAGCATACTAATGTTGCAAACAAATCATATTGCAGTCATTCAAGTCATAAAAAATTTATAAAAACCCAATCTTTTGTTTTGTTTTGTTTTTTTTTTTTATTTTTTTTTTTATTTTTTATTTATTTTTATATGTTTTTCTTTTCTTCTCCCCCACCCTCTTCCCCTTTTTTTTTATTGATCATGGTATGGCTGAAGCAGCCACAGGCCACGGCCTGCTGCTGTTGTGGCCATACCCGCAGCTGCCCCAGCAGCCAGGCTGCACACGGCCATGGCAGCCACAGGTCGTGGCCTGCTGCTGCCACCGTTGCCCATGGCCTGGCTGTGCACAGTCGCGGTTGTCACAGGCCACGGCCTGCTGCTGCCTCTGCTGTGCGCAAGACAGCAGCATTGCGGGAGAGGGAGAGAGAAGGGAAGAAAGAGAGGAAGAGGTAGGAGGCAGGGGCCGCGCGACCTTGGCAGCGCCCTTGCATCTGCTGCAGCGTTTTTTTTTGGATGAATGAAAATTTAAATTACGAAGAAAGGAGAAGGAATATACAAGCCTAAGGGCAAACAAACCAAAGCTAAAATCTAGCTAGGGTGCAAAATGGATAGAGGAAGACCCCAGGAAACAACAATGAGCCTGTTCCTTGGGGTATCCTTTACAGCAACAAGGGGAAAGGAACTAATGTGTAAAGGAACTAACTTTAGATGAAACATAAAAAAAGATGGCTTTCCAAATCTTGTCGAGAGAGTGAGAGTTGGACGTCCGTTTTCTAAGGTTACGCTCCATCCAAATGTGGGAGATAGCGGCACAAAAGACAATCTTGCCAACCGAATCACAAATCGAGTTGCCTCCGAACGTCATATCAATCCAAACCCATTCCCTGCAAAGAGAAAGGGGACTTCGATGACCTGGCCAGCAATGGAGAAGAACACGGGTCCAAATGGAAGAAGCAAAGGGGCAAGAATTACTCCGCCATCGATTTGAATTTCTATTAATGGAAACAAAAAAAACTCAATTCCTCACAAGGAAAAGCTCTCTTCACATTACTGGAGTGAACCAAAAACAATGGCTATGATACCAATGTAAACGAATTTAGAATTTCATCGGTATGGTTCAGGTGTTACTAGAACGGAGGTGGGAATGCAGCAGAAGAGATCTAGAACCAAGCTTTTGGTTACGAGCACCCCACGATCTACAATTCTTCTTTTTGAGTATCTTGAAAAGCTTCTCCATGGAGAACTCAACACAACAAATACTTGGGAATGGATGGAATCCCATAGAGAACATGATAGTAACTTGGAAAACAAGATCGAGAATGAGAGAGAGAACTCAACGTTGCAAGATTGCGATTAGGGTTTGGGGGCTGAAATTAGGAATATATTTAGTTAACCCCCTTCCCATCTGTAATTAGGAATACAACTTTCAAAGGGGAGGGCCACCTTAAGTGGCCGACTTATTCACCCATGTAGGTCACGGCCCGCGCGGCTGCCTCACGGGTGGGTGTCTTGAACCCGGTACCACCCGGTTTGGTTAACATGCGCTAAATAGTGCCCCCAAGATCCATTTCCTCATCTGTGGTTGGTCAAAATTAAAATTATCGTAACTTTTTCATCCTATGTTCGTTTAGGACGTTCCAAGTTGCATATTGCTCAACAAGAAGGGATCTATCCATCCGCAACACAACATCAAGCTGGGTTAGAACAAAAATGGCGAGAAAGGAGAGAAAGTAAGTGTCTGCTTGTGGGAATGTATTAAACTCATTCTGCCTACCTTTTTGAGCTTGGTTGGGTATGCATTGAAGGTTGAACAATGGTGGTTGAGCTTCATTGAAGATATTAGTGGTGCATTGAGTGAGTTTCATTGAAGAAAAGCAAGAGGAAGGTTGAGTATGTTGTCCCCCCATGATGGTGCACACTTTAAAGCTCAAGTTTATCCATCAATGACAAAGTTGATAGTTCCAGTGGGCTCCAACACATCTCAGGGACATCTCAGATTAACAGGGTTGTCACAGATAAGGGTTGTAAGCATTCTCTTCACTGTATTTGTTTCAGCTTTATCCCTGTTATATTGTATGCTAGAAATAGGTGGTAAAATTGTTGAAAGACCAAGTCTAGCTTGTGTATGATTGTAGGCCACTGTGTATCAGCCCAAACCTTATTAGGGGTGTTTAGTGGTGCATCTCTGTACTGACATTATATTGCCCTTGGCATTGCTCCATGTATGTAGGCAACTTGCCGAACCACGTATATCGTGTGTTGTGTGTGTGGATTTTGTATTGTGCTTGTACCAGAGTTGGAAGTGTGTGTGTGTTGCAGGATGGGTGTACACACTTGGTAGAGCCTTTGACAGGCTGGGGTGTATACAGGACTCTGTGATTATCTATTTAGTACCAATAGAGTCAACCAGCATCAGTGTGGGAAAGAAAATTGAAGAATTTTAGGTCACTGATTCACCCCCTCTCAGAGTCTCAGTAACAACCATAGATCAATCAACAGGTTTATCATTTCATCTTCTTTTTCTAATTTCCAAATTTATGTTTTCATGAATGTAGCGACGTGCTGGAAGCTGGAGGTGTTTAAAGAGGCAAGCCTAAGGCTGAGAGATTGTCTTAGTGTGGTTAGAAGGGACATGTATGTACATGAGTTAAAGAAAAGAGTGAAGCAAAGTTGTTTGGACTTTGTAGCAGACCAGTGTGATTGATCCCAAGCGGTGGGGGTATGGCTTGGTTGACTTGAGTTAAAATTTCTTGAATTCTTGACTCTTGAGATTAATTTCTTAGGTCTTAAAAATTGCATTCGGGATATAGAGTTCAATGTAATTTAGATTTTTGCGTTCTCTTCTCTAGCCTTTAGGACTTGGAACTTGACCAGTCCTAACCAAAATATGCTAAACCTGAGTTCCTCTTTTATGAATTTTCCGGAAACACATTACTGTTTTTATTAAAAACTTTAAAATTCTAAACGTAAATATTCTCTTATCCGAATACCCTAAATACCTGTACAACCCTGGCTTATAGTGTCTTTGGAATTCAACTCAGTTTTTTATTGATTAAGAACTGGTTGCAGCATTAGCGTGAAGTACTTGATACACTTATTGGATACCTTCTAGAAAGGTCATCTAAAGACTTAGTCCAGGAGATGGTTAATTAGTATATTATTTTTGTTTTTGTTTTTGGGTTTGAAGATATTTACAATTAAAATACACTGTTGAAAATTAAGTAATAAATAAGGACAAAGATAAATTTAGAATAGGATAGGATTTTAACATTGGAAAGGAATGATTATGAAATATGATCATATTTCATAATATTGACATTGCGTCTCAGATATGGTAGAGATCTGGCAGACCCAAACTAATATTTTAAATTATGAATGTTTCTGTCGCTTGATTGTTCATGAATCCATAAAAAAAGGGCGTACTGAGTGCACAAGGCTCCTGCCACCACTGCGGAGTCTGGGGAGGATCATATGTACGCAGCTTTAACCCTGCTTTTACAGAGGCTGTTTTTTTTAGTTCTTGGAGTTCTTCGTTGAATATTTGTTGTTAGATGGATGTTCAAAAGACATGCACCAGAAATCCAACTAATTTTCAAATTTGACAACTTCGGATGTTTCTGTTTTTAATTCATGACATCATAGGCAAACTTGGAAGATTCTTGAGTTCCTGGAATTAATGAAAAATGGTAGTTCAGATGAAGGTTGAAGACACTTCACAGAGTGAAGTTGTGTCCTGTACTTGATATTTTCCCAACTTGCCTGGTCAAACTCCTGGCCATCTTTCAAACTCTCAACTCCTATGTCTGATTCCATGCAACACTCATTTACAGACCACAGGCCACTTATTTTATGTCTTAACGTTCCTTAGTTTGGTTTAACTACACATTTTCTTTTCTTTTATACCTTTTTCCCATCTGCGGGATGAGCGAGCTCGGTAGATGCTGTCTTAACATTTCATTATTTGAAATCAAATTGTTTTGGCTTTTTATTTATAGTTATGGTTGTTTTCTTGTTTAAGGATGCATAGGAACAAAGGACAATTCACATCTTCAAAGGCTAATCGTGATGATTCTACATCAACAATAACTAACTGGGACGGTAACCAGCATTGGGGTTTAGACAGTAATGAACCTCAACAAGCAACTGTGTAAGTGTAAATGCTTTTCCAATATTAATGTTTCATTTAGCACTTGCCATGATTTGTTAACTTTTGATTCTGCAGGAAAATATAATAAATCTCTTGTTTTTGGTATTACAAAGACACTTATTTTTTGATAAACATACTTGGGTTGGTTATACTTTTGCTTTGATTGATGTCTGGCTCTTCATTTTCTGTGTCCGACACTTGGTTCATACACTGGACTAGCCATTTCTTGTAATAAGTCACGCAGACTGACCATTTTGCACTTGTTTAAGTTCTTTTTAGGTTCCTTCAGTTGGATGGAAAAGTATCTCAGAAGAAACTTAGGGAAATGCTTCAGAAGGGATGGGAGTTTTCCATCCCGAGTCTTCCATTCCTATAGGTCCAAAATAGGATAACCACCTCATATTAGTCGTTACTAAAAGAATTTCCAGTGCCTAAAGGAGTAAAAATTGAATACCTATGTAAATTTCTTTATGCTCTTTATGTTTTTCCTTTTTCTCCTCCCTCATATCCTCTGGTTCTTGGACTCCTCACCCTTCTCTCAAGTCTCAACCCAGACATCATCTCTCTGATCTGGGCTAACCTTCCTCCCTTGCCCCATTTGCCCTCCCATCGCGTGGATAAGGTTATTTGGCTCCCCTCCCCCAATGGCATCTTCTCCTCCTCTTCTGCCTGGAATCTCTCCAGGGACCCTTGCCCCTCTGTCTCCTGGCATAACCTTGTTTGGTTCAAAGGCCACATTCCTCGCCATAGCCTAACTGTTTGGAGAGCCCTCAGGCTTTGCCTGCCCACCCAAGCCTTCCTTATCCACCGCTCCATCCCTGCAGCCCCCTCTTGCAACCTTTGTTGGATAGGCCGTGAAGATATTCCTCATCTCTTCTTTGACTGTCCTTCTCTTCCTCCATCTGGAAAAAGGCTTTAGCCTCCATCTGGCCACGCAGTATAAGGATTAGGAGTTTTGATCGAGAATGGCTCGGGTTGCTCAATTCTTTTCCTGGGAACTCCATCTGTGACACCATAGGGAAGCTTGTCTTCAGCGCCACTATCCACCATCTCTGGATGGGAGGAACCTCAGGAGATGGACTTCCAACTCAAGATCTTTTGATGTGATTTGGAAAGCCACCTCCTTTGATGTGTCCTCTAAGCTCAGCTGCATCCGCCAGAGGCTCTCCACGGACAACCCTAGGAACAGGCATATTTTGATTTTCTGGGGCCTTGATCTTGCCCTCTTGCGGTCTGCCTCCTCTGCGTAGGCTGGCTGATCACTCCCCCTTGTGTAGGCTGGTTGTCGGCCTTGTAAGCTTTTTGTTTTGTTTCCCTTTCCCCCCTCTTATATATTGATTCTTTGGTTCTCTCTTCCCTGCCCCCCTCTGGGGTTCGGTAATATATTTATTTACCAAAAATAAATGGATTGTGAAATGGTGTTGTCACGCCATCGTTCACCAACAACCAATAAGGTTGTTCTTCTATTATGTAGTCGAACTCCAGTCTTGAATATGAAGGGATTTGACTCAAGGTTGGTCTCGCCTCTAGCCATTATCTAATACCAATTGATGGAGAATCCAGGAGGGATTCTTGCAGGACCGATTCTGGAGGACAACCAGATGAAGATCAGGTTATGTTGGACCAAAGAGGGATAGAAAGGTTGCAAACTAGGGAAGTTGAAGAGTCACCTAGCCACGGTTTGAGTTTAAGGTGGTTTGATGGAAGGTTGAAGATGATGGAGATGATGGTGATAGATGAAGTTAAAATTAAGAGAAAGAAGATAGCTTTTGCCCAACCATCGGAGTCCCACCTTGATGCCACTTGAGTCTCACAAGCAAAAGTTCTCACAAGAGGAATTTTTTTTGGGTAAAATACACATACCCCCCTAAAATGCACCCAATATTCCTTATGCCCCCCTAAGGTTCTGACAACTCCACATTCACCTCCTGAAAATTCCACCTACCACCCCTACTTTTCAACCTAAAGCCATTCAAGTCCACACAGTTAATTTCAGGTGGTAAATGCTAACATGAAGAAGGTAATGGACAACTATACCCTTTCTAGGGCTAAATTACCAAAATATCCTTAAGTTAAAAAACAAAAAGACAGAATCTTTCAAAATGTAAAATACCCAAATTGCCCTTTCTCCCTTCCCTTTTTCCCTTTCCCTTTTGCAATCGAACTCCCTCAACCCTAGTTCAGCGACACCCCCTTTCATCTTCTCCTATCGTCTACTGCTGCTTCTTCTTTTTCGTTTTCTCTACCAATTTTCCAGAACAGGGAAACCAGCCCATGACCCCTCTTCCTATGCCTTTTCCTGCCTTTCTGTTTTGATGAAGGGGTTTAGTTTTGTGTGTATTTTGAAAAAGAATAGACGGGCTGTTTCCATTGCTCAAGTGGGGAATGAAATCAAGGGTTGAGAAATCTCAGCCTCAGTTAAGGTGGATGTTAAGAACTTTTTATTTAATTCATCCTTTTTCATTTGTTCTCATAAAAAAAAATTCATTGCAGAGAGTATAACAGATTCAAAGAAAATAGCAATTGTAATTTACAACTTGCAATACAGAAAATAAATAAACATTTCCATCATCACCGTGACCTACTCCCTTTCCAAAACCCCAACAAACGAAACCCATCTTCCGTCACTCTCTCCACAATCCTCTCTGCTGATTCTATCATTGGTGCAAATCTCTTTGCCCACTACCTCCTCCCTTCAAACAACCCTGATAAATCCAATCCTGGCGACATCGATATTATATAAAAAGTGCTTATCTAACTTTTCCCGGCGACATTGTTAGCTGCAAATCGAAAAGGGTTTGTATCTGGTGATTCTGATTTTGATCCTTTGATTGCAAGGATTTCTTGAACCAACCCATTTCCATTAGAGTCGGAGAGGGCGAAGATGAGACCATCGAGGCCGAACCAGGGGTGAGCAGAGCCTGATTTTTCTGCTGGCGAAGTTCTGCTGGTAACGGATGTATTTGATGGCGGAGAAGGTAAGGAAAGGCCTTGTGAGAGCTGGACGCCACGAACGACAGGCAAGAAGAATGACATGAGGCCTGTGGCGCCACAAGGAGGAAGAGGACAAAGGCGGTTGAGATGGCAGCGGCCATGATTTGGGGGACGGTGAGGTGGGTCAAGACAATTAGGTCTTTTCAAATTTTAGAAAAGATAGAAGAAAGGGTAGTTTGGCCAATAAAAAAAAGTTTTTAGCATTTAATGCCTAAAATTAACGGTGTGGACTGAAATGGCTTTAGGTTGAAAAGTAGGGGTGGTACGTGGAATTTTCAGGGGGTGCGTGTGGACTTGTCAGAACCTTAGGGGGGCATGAGGAATATTGGTGCATGTTAGGGGGGGTACGTGTATTTTACCCATTTTTTTAAAAAAATTCTGGGTTTTGCTGAAATAGCATCCCGCCATGCTATTATGTAGGGAAAAAAGAGGCTTAATTAGTCTCTTGGATTACATCAAAATGAATTAAAAGACTGTTGGAATTCCTAGACTAAATGGACTTCCCAATACCTAGAAACTAACCGCAAGAAATAGAAAATTGTTCCCAAGACTTAGGAACTACAAAACAAGATTGTATAATGGAAAATATTTGATAAGGCCGAGGAATACGAAAAGATACAAAGAAAACTAAAAGACTAACTAATTCTACCTACCTAGGAAAGTAAATCCCACTACATTAATTAATCTAGGAATGAAAATAAGCTACTACTAAGCCTAATCCCGTATGCCTTCTTGGTACCCACATTTTAGGCCTGTTAAAGTGGCCCATTACAAAGAAAGCACATGGAATCAAAGGCCCAATGTATACATAACCCCACCCAAGGTGCCCATTATGTGACTTATATGCATCAGTTACACAAGGCTTTGCATGCACAAGAACCAAGGAGAGTGGGAAAAGAGCTTAGCAGCTCCCCAGATCCTGGTAGACTTAAAATTGTGTAATATAGACCTAATTGAGGTAAAATTTCTGGCAAACTCTGCACACAAAGGTCCTTTCTAAATATGATATGGTCAAGTGCTTTAAGAACATCTTTCCAAAGTCTGATCCCACGACTCCCTTGAACCACCCAACATTCCCATTAGAGACGCTTATAGCGATGATTTCTTGATCACTTTCCTTGGGTTCTGCCTCATCATCCAATGCTACTCCTTAGGGCTACAAATCACTTTCTGTTCCACTTAATAACACTACTGTAGTGGCCATTTCAAATAATTTATTGAAGTCTTATAACATGTGGTAGAAGTTGGCATGCAATCTATGATCACAGAAAAGTATCACTAGAAACCTTGGTTCAAATGCCTGACATGCTAAAATCACATGATACATATGGAACTGTTGGGCTTCAACTAGAATTTGGTTATAGCCATGGGGTCCAACTGCACTTGTGACATATCGATGCAGGCAGGGATTAAGAGCACAAATTAAGCCTGCGTTTAATTGGCCATTGCACCAAATTATTACAGAAATTGTGCAGTTACGACTGGCTAGGGAATATCAGAGTAGATATGAACAGCACAATAGCAGTAATGCAGTGCTAATCCCGAACTAGTGAAATCCAGTGGGAGATCAGCTTGCGGCATGATTTGAGGAAAAGATGGACAAACCAGATTTGAAAAGAAAACTAATAGCAGAATAACAAAAGGTCTGATTTTGCCAATAATAAAGTCAAAAGGGTCTGATTTTAGTGTAGAAGATTTCTGCTAAGTTTGAGATGGTCAGATTCACACTTATGGAGTAATCGTACGTGGGAAAGGACAGCTCAACAATAGCAGAGTTGATGGACAAAATTGGGGATCTAAAGAGAGATCAACTAAGGAACTAATAACTGATTGAATAGTAACAAAATATATAAACAGAAATTTTAAAACATAACCAGAAATATGAAAATTGTATGATTCCTAGTTGCAGTAGGATTTCAAATTTTAATTGGAAAGTTCAGGTTTTGAAATCGTCACAAGATTCAGAACTAGCAGAACCGAGAACTGAAATTATAGTTCAAAGATCAATTTTAAAACAAGTGATTTTAAAATTATGTTGTGGGAACTGAAATCATAGTTCAAGAAGGCATACGGGATTAGGCTTTGAAAATTATGTTGTTTCAAAGTGAAGCAGATTGGAATTGAAAAACAGAAAATGCTTTTGATGAACATCAGTTGCAGAAACAGGGGATAGGGGTTGAAAATAGACAATGAGAGAACGAAGTATGGGATTTCTGACTTGCCAATGATGCCTGCACCTGGAACCTTGTTGAAGCAGCTTTGTTGTACAGTACATGCTATTTTGACTACTGTGGGTCAATTACATTCTAGCAATATCAAGAATGAAGAATTTTAAAAATTGACTGTAAATGCAAATATGTTTTGTTAATATGACTTCTGCCATCACCACAATGCAGCTCTACAAGAAGAAAATGGTTTATTCTGTGGGTACTTATCAGAGAAAGGCTAAAGGAAGTGGGTTTACAAGTGATTCGAAGCAGATATACTTGTTTCTAACTCAAATATTTGATTTGATTTACTTTTTCGATTCAAATGACGAAGCTTAAGATTCTCAGGACTGCTGTAGATTTTTATTATCGAGAAGGGATTGAAATCGAGGGTTCAGATTGTTAGTTTAGGATTTGAATTTTAGAACTAAAAGAAAAAAACATTGGATTTTAGCAGCATATATTTGGAGATGTGTCAATATTGTACTACCATGCTTGATGACAAGTGTTGATTATTTATTTAATTTTGGTGCAAATGCCCTGTGGACCACTGGCTAGTGGTGCACCTCATTGAGGAGAGTTCATTAATTCTGATCTGTGAGTTTTGACATTGGGATGACTTCTCCCTTACGGGCATGTGACTGGTTTAATGCAGAAATGCAAGTAACACACCACACTTAGCAACAGTTCTTGACTTTCAGCGTTATATTAATTAGAAGTGACTATCTATGGAACTGAACCTTTCCAGTTTTTAGTCCACATCCCAATGTATTCAATGCTATGCCTCAAGGTATGAAGTGTGAAGATCTCTATAGCCATCTGAATACCAAGGAAGGAGAAAAAGCTATCTATAAGATAGCTAAAATGAGGGAAAGGTAGAGTAGAGACTTTGACCATATTAGATGTATTAAAAGTGATGATGGTAGAGTGCTAGTAAGAGATGAGAAGAGTATTTCTACAGCCTACTAAATGGAGATATTTCAAGTATTAGTGGCCCAGAAGACTGCATTACTAATCAATACACCTATCACCATAGATATATATACGAAAAGGTTACGGTGCCTGAAGTTAGAGAAGCCTTAAGAAAGATGATACTAAGCAAGGCACCATGCCCAGATGGGGTCCCAATAGATGTGTTGAAAAGCTTAGGATTATGTGGTTTATCTTGGTTAACCAATCTGTTTCACAACATTCTGAGCACAAGGAAAATGCCAGATGAATGGAGGAGAAGTATTGTAGTTTTGATTTACTAATAACTACAAAGGCATAAAACTAATGAGTCATACTATGAAATTATGGGAGAGGATTATTGAAGCCCCTTGAAAAGAGAAACTACTATCTCGGAGAACCAATTTGGTTTTATACCAGGTAGATCTACGTTAGAAGCTATTTACTTACTCAGGAGGCTCATGGAAAGATTTAGAGTTTGCAAGGACCTCCATATGGTCTTTATTGACCTAGAAAAAGTCTATGACAGAGTCCATAGAGAGTTAATCTGGCATGTCCTAGAGAAGAGAAGGGTGTCGAGTAAATATGTGGATATAATTCAAGACATGTATGATGATGGCGCGGTGACTAGCGTGAGTACCAGGGGAGGTCAAGGTAGTGATTTACAATTGGGTTACATCAAGGATCAACTTTAAGCCCGTATTTGTTTGCGTTTTTTGCTGATGAAATTGTTTTCGTAGATGAGACAAAAGCAGGGATTAGCACTAAGTTGGAGTTATGGAGATCAACCTTGGAATCCAGAGGTTTTAAGATAAGTGGAACGAAGACAAAGCATATGGTGTGTAACTTCAATAACACTAAGATGGATAACGAAATGGTGAAGATTGAGGAGAAAGAGATAATGAAAATGACTATTTTAGATATCTAGAGTCAATCATAAGCAAAGAAGGTGACAGAGGATGATGTGTCACAGATCATTAAAGTGGGATGGATGAAGTGGAGAGGTGTGTTTGGTATGCTGTGTGATTGATGTATTCCTTTAAATCTTAAAGGAAAATTCTATTGGACAATTTGTATGACCAGCTATGATATATGGGGTAGAATGTTGGGCAGTTAAGAAGCGGCATTTAGATAAACTAAGTGTGGCAGAAATGAGGATGTTGAGATGGATGTGCAGCAAAACTAGGAAGGATAAAATAAGGAATGACCATATTAAAGCTGATTTGGGAGTTGCCCCGATACTGGATAAGCTCTGTGAAAGTCGTTTGAGGTGGCATGGCCATGTTCAACGGAGTCCTTGTGATACACCAGTATGGAGGAGTGATTTGATCCAGATTGAAGGATCTGAAAGAGCTAGGGGCAAGCCTAAAATGATGCTAGGAGAAGTAGTGAGGAAACACATGCATGGTTTAGGCCTAGTCTCAAGCATGACTTCGAATAGAGCTGATTGGAGGGCAAGGATCTATGTAGCCGACCCCATTTAGGTAGGCTATTGCTGAGTTGTTGCTTCTTCTTGTTGTGCCCTTTTCTTTTACTTTTATTTTTATTAAGAACGCTACCTGGGCCCGTGCGGTGCACTGCCCCTTCGCCAAGACATGGAGGCATGTGAAATAACTGCCTTACTCCCATGGAAAGGTGGAATTTCCTGGGGGTGCGACGGTCATTTTACGCCCCTATGTTTCAGTGCAGGGGCAGTGCACCGCATGCGCCCAAGTAGCGTTCTCTTTCCCTTTTATTGTTTTGTCTTGCAAGGATCCATGTAGCCGGCCCCATTTAGTTGGGATAAAGCTGAGTTGTTGCTATGCTAATTTTTCCTTTAAAATCTGCCAGTTGCCGCCACTGTGGCATCAGTGAGAAATCTACTCCTATGATGCGCCGTGGGCCTGAAGGACCAAGGACTCTTTGCAATGCGTGTGGACTTATGTGGGCAAATAAGGTATACTGAAGCTTGTTGCAATCACTTTATGATGTCCTAGCATCGTTTCTACAACTGCTACTTATTTTCTGCATATGTAAACTGTAAGATGTAAGTTAGCATCCCCTGGAAAATAACACAGGAAATTACTAATGGACAGTCCACCATAGAAATCTTCAGTTGAATCATGTTTACATCAAGTTGTTTTTGTTCCAAGTGGTTAATGGTGGGGTATACTGAGAATCAGAAAATATGCTAATTTGTGCCCCATAATTTTAATTCCCCTCTCCATGTTATCTGAATCTTTTGATCCTCAGGGAACACTTAAAGACCTCTCAAAGAGTGCTCCCTTGGCTGTGCAGAATCCTTCTTCAAACCAGAATGGGGAGGTGAGTAGCGCATCTAGTTCGTGAATTTCAAATTTTAGTCAGTATATCTTAAATTTTGATTATTCATCTTTGCTGTTATATTTTCTGAGCTGTTGATAATTTGCTGCGTGCTTGTTTTCTTTTTGACCTCCCTCCCTCCCTCCCTCCCTCTCTTGTATTTTATCTCAGAATGAAGCTGCTGCTGAGTCAGATCGGATAGTTCTTGCGAATGTTTCAAATGAGAATGATTCTTCCTCTTGACATCCTTCATGGCATTATAGGCCTCAGTGAGAATGTAAATGTATTGAGTCATCATCTCGGGGGAAGATATGGTGAAATCCCCCTTTATATAAGTTTGGTGCCCCGGCCCACATCATGATACAGCTTGATAACATAGAACCAAAATAATTTTATGGGTTGAGTTTTCTTCTAATGACAATGATCCAGTGCTATGATTTCTAGCCCATTACAATCTAAGAAATTCATATTTTATAGTATAAATTTAAAAATTAACGATTTAGTGGCGAGCCTGTCTGTCGATTTTTGACGTATGGGGCTGCACTTGTGACAGGAGAAGAAAAAAAACTACATATCCTTTCAAATACTATTAGTCTCTTATATTGAAGCCTTCCTAACTTAGGTTTTAAAAGGCTAATATATCAATGGATGAGTTTGTATTTGGGGGTGCTGGGTGGGGTAATGTGATGTTATTGGTGATCTCGGTTTGCTTGTGCCGTGCATGGTTCTAGTGCACGGTATCGGTAACTTGGAAAACGATAAGGTATTGGATTGGTATTGGTTAAAATGCCGAGTCAGCAGACTTTTTTGGTATCAGATTAGGTATTAGACTAGTATAGGTCGGATTTTTTTTTTTAATTTTTTTTAATTTATAAAAAAAGTTCCAAAAAGTCTCATAAATAAAAAATTTATTTGTGTGAAATATTAAAAACAATGCAACAAATATTACAATAAGTTTGTAAAAAAAATATAAAAAATGGGTTAAATTCCAAAAAGTATATTCAATATGAAAATTAAATTGTTTTAAGATAAAATATATATTTTTCTTAACATTTTCTAAGAGGGTAACAGTGACCGACACGACACATTTTTACTGTTTAAATTTATTCGTACTCATGAGTACTTTATATTATTACATGATATGATTAAAAAAAAAAATGACACATGTCAACTTGTCAAGATTCAAGACTCACGTTAAAACTAAATAAGAAATTTGGGAATTGGGATTTCATTTTGGGTTGGAATTTATTGGGAACCATGTTTGAGAATTGAGATAGAGTATTATTGGAATGGGCGATATCACGTTACAATCCGATACCAAACTCGATCTGTGCAACCGCACCAGTATCTGTCAAGTATCGATATCGACAAGGTCCAAAACTGATACGAATCGCCAGATACAGGTGATTCGATATTGATACTTAAAACCATTGTGCCGTGGCATGAGGGTGGTCCAAAATTGACCTTTCGGCGGGTTGACTTTTGGGTCCCAAAAGCTAACTTCGGAAGCAAGTAACAAACTTTATTTTTTTAAACCAAAATAACAAAAAAAAGAGGCAAAAAAAAGGGGCAAAAGATAGCAGCCCAACCCATATTTTTATTAAACACAACGCTAGACGCACCGGATCAAGAGTAGCTGTTGATTTTAATCCAAAAAAATTCAAGCTGTTCAACACGTGAACCCATAACCTGCTAACACTTTTCCCTTAACTGGTTAGAGGAGCAGATGAATAAAAATAAAAAGAACTCATCGAACATCGAAGGGTCTTCTTCTCGGCTGGTGGTGGGGGAAATCCTTTTTCCAACGATTGTTTTCTCTCTCTCTCTCTCTCTCTCTCTCTCTCTCTCTCTCTCTCTCTCTCTATATATATATATATACCATGGACCCCTCAAATTTTCCCGTAGAGAGTAATCGATCCACATATCTTTTCCTCTTTAGGTTTTTGATTGAGAAGCAAAGTTTTGTTTCTTTTCATCTAATCGTTTCTGCAGCCAAGAGTGATAAGGAAGGTGAAAGAAGAAGTTTTGGATATGAACGGTTTCTGTTGGACGAGTTCAAAGTCTACAAGTTCGACAACATTGCGTAAAGGTTAGTAGTTAGATAATAAGCCTTACAGAGGAATAAGGATTAGAAAGTGGGGGGAAGTGGGTAGCTGAGATCAGGGAACCAAAAATGGAAGAAAGAAAGAATCAGTTCAAATAGATAGAAGCAACGATGCAATGACAATCCTTTGCACTGTGTATAGGGTCTTTCAAATAAGTTTCAAAGTTTTTTTTTTTGTTGGGTTTGTTCCCCCTTTTAGTTTCTTTTTAATTTCTTCTTTAGAGTTCTTAAGCGAGGCAGAGTGGAGGAAGAACAGTCGCCGGTAAAAAAGGGTTTTTGCATCTCTTACCCCAAATAAATCTACAACCACCACCTCTGATATTGGCAGATTCACTAGAATGAATCCGTATATTATCAGACTTCTAGGATTACATTCCTATCTATTATTTCCCCTTGTATTTTATTCCTAATTCGACTCTGCTTTCCTTTATCTTGTAAATCTCTTCTTCCTTATCCCTCAAGTAAAGGGATACGGTTATTGTAAACTTGGGTATTTAATTCCCACATATGATAATGAACGTAACACAATTCTCTAATTCATAGAATCCCTCTTCACATGGTATCAGAGTAGGTCTCTTAGTCGATCTCCTTGTTTTTTTTTTCTCATTCTTTTCTTTCATTGCCCAATCGTTCTCCGATCATGCTTGAGGACGGTGCCATCTCCACCTCTGATTCTATTTCTTCCATTGATTCCTCATCTCCATATCACCTTCATAATTGAGATCACCCTGGCACTGTTCTTGTGTCGACCCCTCTCAATGGGGATAACTACTCTACCTAGAAACGCGCCATGCGCATGGTTCTCTATACGAAAAACAAGATGATGTTTGTCGACGGATCTCTTCCCAAGCCATTGTCCCCGCCCTCCGCCGTTCAACAATGGGAACAGTGCAACTTCATGGTCCTCTCATGGATCTTACATGTTCTCTCTCTGACATTAGCCGATAGCATTGTCTATGTGGATACTGCCTCCTCGGTCTGGAAGGATCTCGAGGAACGTTTCTCTCGCACAAACGCTCCTCGTGTTTTTCATCTCAAACGCTCTATTGCCACGATCCAACAGGGCACCGATTCTCTTGCCGTTTACTTCACCCGTTTGAAAGTCTTATGGTATGAATTAGCATCTCATGCTGCCCCTGCCTCTTGCTCATGTGGGACTCCCATCTCTCTTCACTAAGCTACTCAAGCGGAGCATGTTTATCAATTTCTTATGGGCCTCTCTGATAGTTATGCTGCTCTACGCTCTCAGATCCTTGGTATGGATCCCTTGCATGATGTTAGTCGTTGTTATCACATTCTTCTTCAAGAGGAGCAGCAGCGTGCTCTCACTATACCTACTATCCTTGAAACAGCCGCTATGGCTGCCTCCAAAGATGCTCGCTCACTGTCTTCCTCCTCTGGACAGCCCAGGAAACGGCCTTGGTGTGATCATTATCAGCGGCATGGCCACTGGCACAATACTTATTGGGCCCTTCATGGCCATTCATCAAACCACCAGCACCCTCCTCGGTGCCCTCCCAGCCAGCCCGTCCATGCTCAGGCACATGCCGTGGCCATTACACAGCCCATTCAGGCCGTGGTTTCACCTACCCCTGCACCTACCGCACCTATTTCTAGTCTCTCTCCCGACCAAGTTCAACAGCTTCTGACACTTTTGAGCACTACTTCCTCTTCATCCAGCACTCATCTTGCAGGTACTACTGCCAACCTTTCCGTTTCAGGTATGATTTCATCTTCCTGGATACTAGACAGTGGCGCTCCAATTCATGACCTTTCTGGTCTTAGTCACACTCGTCAGCTCACGGCGGCTTCACCTGTTCACGTACCGATTGGTGCCGCCCTCCACATCACCCATCTTGGTTCAAAACCACCTTAGCCCCACCATCACTTTGCATGATGTTCTCCATGTTCCTGCATTCCGTTTCAATTTAATTTCCATTAGTAAACTCACTGTTTCTTTAAATTGCTCTATCACTTTTTTCCCTTCTTTTTTGTACCTTGCAACACCTGTACGCGAAGAGTCTGATTGGGGTGGGTACGATGCATGATGGCTTATATTACTTTACCCCACCCCCCTTCTTCCCCTATGGCTTCTATCGTTGAGCGCCTATCACCTTCACTGCTTTGGCACTTTCGGCTCGGTCATCCTTCACCAAATTGTCTTCGACGTTTAATTCCTTTAATTTCTCTTGTTAACAAAGACATTAGTACTTTTGTTTCCCCCTCCCCTTGCAATATTTGCCACTTATCTAAGCAGACTTGTCTTTCTTTTCTATCGAGTACCACACATAGCACTGAGCCTTTCACTCTTATCCATCGTGACATCTAGGAGGGTTACCCCACTGCGTCCCTCTCTGGCGCACATTATTTTTTGACTATAGTGGACAACTATTCTTGTGCTGTTTGGGTTTACCTCATGCAACACAAATCGGAGGCCTATGCCATTTTCACCACTTTTTATATCATGATTAAAACTCAATTTGATTGCACCATTCGTACTTTGCAAACTGATAATAGGTTGGAATTTTTTTCCCATCCCATGCAACAATTTTGTTCCCTTCATGGCATACTGCATCAACATTCATGCGTTGCTACACCCCAACAAAATGGTGTGGCTGAAAGTAAGCATCGTCACCTCCTTGAGGTCGCACGTGCTCTCCGTTTTTAGGTCCATCTTCCTCTCAAGTTTTGGGGTGACTGTGTCCTTACTGTGGCATATTTAATCAATTGCATATCCACCCCGAACCTTTATTGTGGATTTACTTGCTAAGCTTTTTTCGAAGCTTACCCTCACCACTTTTCAGATGAACAACTTTATGAATGCAAACCTGGATGTAAGGATGTACTAGAGGAGGAGGTCCAAGGGGACGAAGCGTTTGGATTAGAAGAGGACAACTACTATTAGAAACTTTACACTTTCTTTCAATTTTAGAAGAACTTATAATTTGTTTTAGTTTAATTTAATTATGGAGATTGTTACATTTATTTCAGATTTTTAAGTTTAATTTGAAAGTTGTAATAACTTAGTTTAACTATCCTACTTTAGTTGAAGTCTTAATTTATACATTTTAGACATGTGTTTGTGTTTTGGTTCTGCTCTGGTTCATATCTTGACGTTTTATGGACCGTCAATGTCCCTAAACAGCTAGGATGGTTTTAGGGGCGTTACAGAGTTGTATCAGAGCACTAGGTTTGACTTAGGATAGAATATAAACTAGAAATATGATTCTCGGACACTAAACTTGAACACATAAGAACTTAGAAACAATGAAATTTGGAATTTAAACACTAGTAGAAAATTTCCAGAATTCACTGTGTAGGAACCCAAAATTGCATAATATGTTAGACCTAATTAAAAATTTCATCTGGGCTTGAAACTTTTAGTGGAGTTACCTGGATATGTGGAGAGTATGCCCATAAAATTTCTTTGAACTTAGAATTCAATTGATAAGTCAAATAATTCGTGAAACCCAAGACCTGTTAGAACTTGTGAGATTTTTGAGTCCGCGAAAGATGGTGTTAGAAGAGGAACATAGAAGTGGAATTTTGATCTGAACATTTTACAGTAGTTTCCTTAATGAGTATATTTTCTACCATAAAAATATTGGAATCTATTGGATTCGAGAAGAGTCCTTTACACATTATTTATCGGGGTTTGGTTAAAATCTGCCAGAAACAGAACACTGATCTTGGAGGGACTAGAAACCTAAGTTAGAAAAACTTTCTTTAGGGGATTTTGGATATGTTTTAAAATTTTAAGTTAGATTTCTTAGAAATTTTGTTTCATCAGATATGAAAATTCAGAAGTATTATTTTTCTATTTTCTCCTATAGGCGGACAAAATTGGAGGAAATTGAATTTTTAATGTGTTGCAATTTTGGGGTATGAGTTATTGATTTTTTGTACTTGGCCAGAACAGAACCAAACCTTGCGACCACCCAATGCTGAAAATCCTTCACCACCACCAACTGAAGATGAACATTGATTTTTGAAACCATATGAGAATTATTAGAGATGAGTTTTAGTGAACCTTGAACATAGATATTAAACATAGGTTGAAACTCTCTAACATGTTGTGAACTTGAGCTGTGGAGTGGTAATGATATATGTTCTTTACCATTTGAGGAGACTTTTGTGCCAGACACTGTATATATGTCTTGTCAAATATAGATAGAAGGTAGAGTTATACTGGCAGATTTGATCCTTTTAGAATTGACGAATCTTGATGTCATACTTAGCATGAATTGATTATCCTCCTACTATGCTAGTGTTTATTATTTTTGAGGGAGCAATGATGTTTGGAACAGAGGACAAGTTAAGACCTAGACTTTTGGGACCCTCCAAGATTGAGATACACATAATTTTGAGGACGAAATCTTTTTAGGAGGGGAGGATGTAACACCCTGAAAATTTTTGAAAATTTATTAGTGGTACATGCTAAGGTAAAAACGATTTGACTTATAATGTGAGGTGCATGTATGCGATATTATGTGATATATGATTCTGGTTGGTTCACACAAAATAACTTGAATGGTTTGAGCTTGCGTGATTCTATATGGATAAATGTTGAATGGTTGTGGACTAAGTCAATGCTAGGTCAATTTGATGGTTCAGTTATAGCCAAGTTTATTTTGGGTCTTTGATATAGACCATGATTGAATAAATAAAGATATAAAGAATATGTTTAAGAAGCTTAAAGATTTATTTGGCCACGTTCGCATATTACTTCAGTGGTTCAAGAATAATAGGATTGATTTTGGTTCAACTTAGTGACTCAACGTTTTAACCAAGAACCAAGTTACCATGTTGGATATTATTTATATCGGTCAATAGATTTAGTCTGATCAAAGTCAAATTTTTGGGAGTCTGATTTAGTAAATTGGTTAAGTTTCTAAACATAATGTCTTGACCAACAATTGATGGGCAGTCAGAGAGAGTGACTCAGATTTTGAGGAAACACCTATTTGCTTTGGATCACAAAGGATAAGTCCTATATAACCATACCATTTCAATTGTGACAATTCTCTAGAGGAATCATGATATTCAAGAGGCTGTGGGAATAAGAAGATCTAATTTGATCTAAGTATCCGCAACTGTTTACAGATGTGAAAACTTTGAGGACGAAATTTCTTTAAGGGGGGTGAATTGTAATATCCCACATTTATTCAACGATTCAGGTAAATTTAAATTTCGAGGATAAAATTTTGTTAAGGGATGGAGAATTGTAATACCTTGATTTTGGACTAGGGGTAATTTGGTCTTTTTACCTAATACAAGATTAGGACAAGCTAATATGTAGGAGGTTGGACTAGCTAGAAGTGTACACATGCATGCATGGTAAGTAGTGTACCCTAGTGTAACACTCTTAATTGGATTTTTTCTTTGCCTAAGTGTAGAATTAAAGTTTTGTTTAAAAACAATATAGATAATTTTATTTGAAAAATAATATATCATTAGTAATGTAGTCTAGTGGTTTGAACTTGAATTAGTTAGTAAGAGATTAGAGGTTCAAGACCCATTTGAACATTAAGTATATTTTATTTAAGATTTAATAATTTTGAATCCTAGTCATCGGTGGGCCCCACTTGTTAACTACTAAATAGTGGATTTTCACTCTCCACGTTTGAGAAGCCAAGGAGGGAACTTGAAAGAAAAAAAAAAAAGTAAGAAAGAGAGATTGAATTAAGGTGGGAATCTAAGAGAGATTTAATTAAGTTAGGAATTTAGGTAAAATTAAATATCAAATCTAAATTTTTTAAATTTAAAACCTTAAGTCAAGATTCCTTTTAAGATATTTTCATTGGAGGAAAAGTAAAGAGATCTAGTTAGAGACTAAATCGGATTCTTCCCACCTCCTTCTCTCTTGTTAGGTATAAATGTTCATAACCAAATCCCAAAACCCATTTCCTTTAGTAAAAACGTGAGAGAGAGAGAGAGAGAGGGAGACAGAAAAATTCGTGGACTATAGGGAGGAAGAGAAGAAGAAGAAGAAGAAATGAATGATAAGAGGGGGATTCGGACTGTGCATAACTAGTCACTTGAAGGTCAATTTTAACCATTTTTTGAGTCGAATTGAGAAAATATTATTTCAAGATAAAACGTAGCCTCGTCTCTTATCTTCGTAATCCAACTTGTATCAACTCAATCGGAGATCTGTCCAAAGAGATATCACTGATTTACTAAAGGTAGGTCTTTTGATAAAAAATCTGTGTTTTCCAAATCCGAGTTTAAGCAATTCCTTGAAGTTGATTTCATCAATTACCTTACTCATTAGACTTCATTAAAGTGATTCTGAACTAGGAAGAGGTAGATCAACACCATTGAAGCATTGATTTGAGGTCATCTATAGAAACCCTAGTCGTTTCACACAAGGTGAGTAGATCTTCAACCATTATATTTGATATTTTCCCTACATATAAAATTTGTTTTGAAACATTGTTTTAAATTTGGAATTTAATTTTAGATTGAGATTTACCATGCCAAAAACAAATTTCATTCATGATTTTTACCCAATTAAATTGTTCACACATGATTGCTTGGAAGGAATGGTGGTTTCCTTAAGATTTAATTCACATATGTGTGCAGAAATTTTAATAATGTCATGCTTATAGATTAATGAATCCAATGCTTATTTGTTGATAGTATGGAGAAGGTCTATGAATGATTCTTCATGATTATAACCTAATGCATGATGTTTATAAATGATGCATAAAAATCTGATTTTGTTTAGGGTTTACCCTCTAATTTTCATTGATGTTATTGTTGGATAAGTAATTGCGAAGATTTTGCCCAATCTTCCTATTATTGTTCTTCACTTTATGCATTGATATGTTGATGAAAGTTACTATTTTCATACTTTATTTTCATTCTTTTTAATAGCATGTGTTAGGGTGGAATTGGGGAGTCATGGCCCTTAAGTTCCAAACTTGGATGTAGCTTTAAATTATAAGCAAACCCTTGATTATTATTTTATTGTTTACCTTACCGACATTGGTGAATATGTTGGGTAAAGATGATGCCTTCGGATTATGGTTCTTATTAATTTGAGCTTGTCTTTACTAAAACTTAAAGGGCGTTGGTTATATTTTCTGTTGATCAATTAGCCATCGGAACGGTATGACTAGGAAAACCTTCGGGGTCATTACTTTGTCTACTTGGTAAGATTGGTCGCTAGCATCCCTTTAGTTTCTGTATGTGAGAGGGGATCGTGGTGTTGTAGTTGATCATAACTGGATATGTGGAGAGTATGCCCATAAAATTTTGTTGAACTTAGAATTCAATTGATAAGTCAAATAATTCATGAAACCCAAGACCTACCAGAACCTGTGAGATTTCGGAGTCTGAGAAAGATGGTGTTAGAAGAGGAACTTAGAAGTGGAATTTTGATCTGAACATTTTACAGTAGTTTCCTTAATGAGTATACTTTCTACCACAAAACTTTCAAGCCCAAATGTAATTTCTAACTGTGTCTAACATGTTATTTAATTTTGGGTTCCTACACAGTGAATTCTAAAAATTTTCGTCTAGTGTTCAAATTCCAAGTTTCAGTGTTTCTAAGTTCTTATGTGTTAGAGTTTCGTGTCCTAGAATCATGTTTCTAGTTCATATCCTATCCAAAGTCAAACCTAGTGCTCTGATACCACTCTGTAACGCCCTCAAAATCACCCGAGCGATTTAGGAACATTGACGGTCCACAAAACGTCAAGGAGATATGAACCGAAGTAGAACCAAAACACAAACACATGTCTAAAATGTATAGATTAACACTTCAACTAAAGTAGGGTAGTTAAACGAAGCTATTACAACTTTCAAATTAAACTTAAAATTCTAAAATAAATGTTACAATCTTCAAAATCAAATTAAACTCAAACAAATTATAAGTTCTTCTAAAATTGAAAGAAAGTGTAAAGTTTCTAATAGTAGTTGTCCTCTTCTAATCCAAATGCTTCGTCCTCTTAGACCTCCTCCTCTAACATCCCCACATCTAGGTTCCCATTTATAAAGTTGTTCATCTGAAAAGTGATGGGGGTAAGCTTCGGGAAAAGCTTAACAAATAAATCCACAAAAACTAAACATGTTTGAAAATATGCGCAAGTAATACAAAAATGTAAGGACATACAATAATATGTATATATAGATTTGAAACTAAAAAAATAAAAATGTTCGCAACCATATTTGCATATCACCACTACCATAGTGAAAATTATACATGGCAACAATCAACAAAAGATACATAAAAAACTTAAAATAACAAACACATCACTCCCTGATAGACTAGTGTGAATACCATACACTGGTCAAGGCCCTCTTGATAGCGGCGTATGAACTCCAGTTATGATCAACTACAATACCACTGTCCCCTGTCACATACAGAAACTAAAGGGATGCTAGCGACCAATCTTACCATCCAGACAGAGTAATGACCCCTGAAGGTTTTCCTAGTCATACCGTTCTGATGGCTAATTGATCCACATAAAATATAACCAACACCCTTTAAGATCCAGTAAAGACAAGATCAAATTAATAAGAACCATAATCCGAAGACATCATCTTTACCCAAACATATTCACAAATGTCGGTAAGGTAAACAAAATAATAATCAAGGGTTTATTTATAATTAAAAGCTATACATCTAAGTTCGGAATTTAGGGGTCATGACTCCCCAATTTCACCCTAACACATGTTATTGAAAAGAATGAAAATAGTAACTTTCATCAACATATCATTGCATAAAGTGAAGAACAATAATAGAAAAGATTGGACAAAATCTTCGCAATCACTTATCCAACAATAACATCAATGAAAATTAAAGGGTAAACCCTAAACAAAATCAGATTTTTATGCATCATCCATAAACATCATGCATTAGGTTATAATCATGAAGAATCATTCATAGACCTTCCTCATACTATCAACAAACAAGTATTGGATTCATTAGTCTATAAACATGACATTATTAAAATTTTTGCACACACATGTGAATTAAATTATAAAGAAATCACCATTCCTTGCAAGCAATTATGTGTGAACAATTTAATTGAGTAAAAAACATGAATGAAATATATTTTTGACATATTAAATCTCAATCTAAAATTAAATTTCAGATTTAAAACAATGTTTCAAAATAAATTTTATATGTAGGGAATATATCAATACAATGGTTGAAGATGTACTCACCTTGTATGAAGCGACTAGGATTTCTAAAGGTGACTTCAAATCAATGCTTCAACGGTGTTGATCTACCTCTTCCTAGTTCAGAATCACTTTAATGGAGTCCTATGAGTAAGGTAATTGATGAATTCAACTTCAAGGTATTGCTTAAACTCGGATTTGGGAAACACAGTTTTTTGACAGAAAGACCTACCTTTAGTAAATCAGCGATATCGTCTCTATTCAGAAATTCGATTGGGGTGATTCAAGTTGGGTTGCGAAGATAAGATATGAAGCTATGTTTTATCATGAAATCAGATTTTCTCAATTAGGCTCCAAAAAGGGTTAAATTTGGCCTTCAAGTGACTTGTTCTGCACAGTCTGAATCCCCCTCTTCTCCTTCGTTCCTTCCTTCCTCCTTCTTCTTCTTCTTCTTCTCTTCTTCTTCTCTTCTTCTCTTCTTCTCTTCTTCTTCTCTTCCTCTATATAGTCAACGAATTTTTCTCTCTCCCTCTCACGTTTTTGATAAAGGGAATGGGTTTTGGGATTTGGTTATGAGAATTTATACCTAACAAGAGAGAAGGAGGTGGGAAGAATCCGATTTAGTCTCTAACTAGATCTTTTTACTTTCTCTCCAATGAAAATATTTTAAAAAGAATCTTGACTGAAGGTTTTAAATTTAAAAATTTAGATTTGGTAGTTTGATTTTACCTGAATTTCTAACTTAATTAATTCTCTCTTAGATTCCTACCTTTATTTAATTTTTTTTCTTACTTTCTTTTTTTTTTTTATTAATTATTTTTCTTTCAAGTACCCTCCTTGGCTTTTCAAAGGTGGAGAGCAAAAATCTATCTTAAATAAAATATACTTAATGTGCAAATGGGGTCTTGAACCTCTAATCTCTCGCCAATTAAGTCAAGTTCAATCCACTAGACTACATTACTAGTTATGCATTAGTTTCCAAATCAAATTATCTATATTGTTTTTAAACAAAACCCTAATTCTACACTTAGGCAAAGAATAAATCCAATTAAGAGTATTACACTAGGGTACACTACTTGCCATGCATGCATGTGTACACCTCCTGCTAGTCCAAGCTCCTACATATCAGCTTGCCCTAATCCTGTATTAGGTAAAAAGACTAAATTACCCCTAGTCTAAAATCAGGGTATTACAATTCTCCATATCTTAACAAAATTTTGTCCTCGAAATTTAAATTTACCTGGATTGCTGAATAAATGTGGGATATTACAGAAGCAGTTGATGAAGGAATATTTCTTGGGTTCTTCTCATCTATTGTGTAAATCTATGAGGATTTTGTTTTCAGTCGATACTGGAGTATTTAATTGTAGGTTTCACCTTTTTAAAGCTCGTTCATGATTTCAAATAAAATAAAAAATGATGTGAGCCACTCAATTTCTTTTTGAATGATAACTCTTGTCTCAGTCAATGGGAGGGAGTGCGGTGGGTTTCAGGGAGGAGAGAGGAGAGGGCTTATCTTTGGAGGGGGGATGATGGTTGGCAGTGGGAGGGATCACCGGCTGAAGTTCATTCATAACCATCTGAGAAGGTGCATTCCTTCTCTCTCTCTAACCGAGGAGCATAACCCTGAAAAAACCCCATTGAGCCAAGTGTGGGGGAAGCCAAAACCTCCTTCACTTCGTGGTTTTGGGAATGGATCCTCACAGCATATCTATCCCAAACCTACATCTTATAATAATTCATGAGGGAATCAACAAAATAAGATTCTTCACCAATACACATCCATGTGTGTACTCGAATTCGTACCCCAACATCAACATGTCTAGACAGGCCCAACGCGACAACCATATGATAAGGGTGCCTAGCCCAAACCCTAGTCGTGACTACCAACTTAAAAGTGTAATTATGGACATATATTGTTCAAAGAGTTATATCACATGTGATCATATTAAACCAAAATGTATGAAATGTTTAATACAAAGTACACTGGGTCGAACCTGTATGAACCGGGTTTGATAGGCACACATATCTAACAATAGGCATGAATAAAAAGAAGTCGAATATGTGGTGAAGGAAGGGGTACATGTATGATTATATTAAGGATTCCTAGACTCACTGGAACCTAATGGCGCAAAAGTACGCTTATCAATGGGTTGAGCCTTGCTCCTTAGGGTAAACAGGCCGGCTACTAGTTGAGGCTCAAGCATGGGTACCTCCTTACGAAATTGATTGTACTTTTCTTTAGGTATTTGCTTCCATCTCAAGGGGAAACGAATGTTCTTCAAAGCAGGCAACCAAATGAAGAAGTACATATTCTTCCAACCTTGAAGGAAGTTTTGATACCAATTCTGGTATCACCCCTTACCAACGACTAAGGTAATACCAGTCCTCCTAGGCTGTAATCAGATGACTGTGTGCAAAAAGTTTCGCTGAAGGGAAGATATTTAGACCCTCACAGATGAGGATAAAGCCTATTATGATGGTCCCAGAATTTGGGACGAATTGGGTAGGGGAACAATTGGTACCATTCCAGTACATCGCAAATAAAGGAATGGATTTGAAGTTGGAGACCTACCCGGAAGGCAGCCTCATACAAGCAAACCTCCCCTGAAGGCGCGAGAACATGGACTCTCCTGTTCAAGGGGTATCCTAATCTCTATGTCTCCGGGAATCCGAAATTCATCCCACAAACGTTCTAACTCCTCGTCAGCCATAAATTAACCGTCTGAGTTACATTTTATGTTGGTGAAGATCGGGCCCTTTCCATTGGCCTCCCAAGAATAGTAGTACTATGACGCGCCATGATAATCAAAGAATGAGAAGACTAGAAACTTACTGATGGAGAGAACTTGAAGAAAAGAGAATCTGAAGATAGTAGAGGGGTTGAAGCAAACACAAGAAGACAACAACACGGATAAGCGAAGGAGAAAGAAATGAGAGAAGACAGGAATTCAGTCTATTTAAAAAATCAAGTGACAGTTTAAATTGCACAGGATAAATGAACCAAAGCGATGATCCAAGAGGGTCCCTTCTTCCCTGATGATAGCAAGATAAGTGGCAGTTTAAGAGATCTCCAATTATGGAAAGAAGATTTTGTAAGAAAAAGAGTTTTTGTGTGATGCCCCGCATTTCGTACCTTACATTGTATTATTTTAATTGTTATGCTGGCAGTTTTGTGCCAAGCATTGGAGGAAATTTTTGATGATTTTTTATGTGGAATATACTTGTAAGTATTTTACTTAATTTTAATGAGATTATTTATGATTTTAATGTATTTTATGGATTTATTAATATTTTAACCATATTATATTACCAATTGTGATTTGATTACTTTATTTATTATACCCTATGTTATTTGATTTGTTTTAATTGAATTTATATGACTTGATTTAAGGAAATGGTTTATTAAAGGATGTGTTTGGGTTTATTTGAGGTTTGGTTGAATGGTTTGGTTATAGCTTGAGGTGTAATTAGAAGATGAGGTTAAGGGTATAATTGAAAACTGAAGACTTGGTGAACTTGTGTTTAAATCCTATTGGTCCATAAGAGGAGGAGAGATGGTCTATTTATTGGTTTATTTAGAAGTCCAATGAAAACTTGTTAGTATTTACAAGAATGCCATTTTTAAGTAGGCAAATAGCCTAAGTGTTGAGAAGTTCATTTTAGAACTTTACATTCAAGAAAAGAGAAGAAGAGAAAGGAAGAGAAGCGAGAACATGGAGGATTGAAAGGGAAGATGCTGAAATCAAGTTATTTGAGGCTTGTTTGAAGCACCCTAAGCAAGATTGATGCTAAGGATGAAGGGGGAGATGAGTTCCCCCAAGTTTTGAGTTCACATTGAGGGTTTCCTAAGGTAAATGGTTCTAAAACTCATTTGGTTTTGAGGGTTTCGTTCTATATTCATTTTTGAGCCTTAGTATGTTGTAATGGGAGTGTTTTTCACCTTAGGGTAACTTCCATTTGTGAGATTTCGGATTGGATTGAAGGTAATCAAGTTTTGAGGTTAAGAACAACGATTTTTTAGGGTAAATTAGGTGGAATTGATTTGGTTTTGTAAATAGGCCAAGATTGATGGAATAGATGATTGATTTATGTTATTTGTGATGTTCTCTACTAGAACCTATCTTGGATTGAGAAGATTCGAGTTTGGTGGAGGATTCAAGTGAAGAACCCTAGATTTTGGGGGTTTGAGGGAAGAGCAAGGTAATTCTTGTTTTGGTTTCTTAGATTGTTAATTTTTAATGTTTTTGTGTATTCTAGAGTGATTAGGATGCATATTATGATGAATTTATATGTCGCATTTAGTGCATAATGGTTGGGGTCGAAACCCCCATGTTTGAACCCATGTTCCCTTGCTGATTTTTTGAGTAGAAATTTCCTAGTACAGGATGATCGGATCATCTGGCGATACAAATTTGTGATTTTGTGCTCTCGGGAATGACCATCTGGTAGGTGCAAATTTTGGAATTTTTAAGGAATGAAATGCATGGCCCTATTGTTCCCTTTGGTCAGTCTTTGCATGCAAATAATGGATATAAAATGTGGTCCCTATTATCTTGTAGGACCCTTGGAAGATTGACTTTTATTGGACGTTTTGGGAACGTGAAAGTGTTGGTAAGGAAGCATTGTTAATCGATTGTTGTAAATGTATAAGCAATATTGATAATGATATATAGTATAGAACCTATGATTTTGTCATATTGTGTTTCTATATACTCGATGGATGGATGTTCATATAATCAAGAATAAGAATGTAAATGACACATGACCATATATATTATGACTGTAAATGATTAATAAAGAAAGAAAATGAAATAAAAGTTATGTGCCGAGGGGCATGGCCAACATATGACCTAGTGCTCATGGAGTGCCTAGGAAGAAGGGCATTAAGGCTATCGACTGAACCCATTCTAGTGGTTTGTAACTAGAGCCACTTTGGTGGTATGATTGAACCGATTCTAATGGTTTGTAACTAGAGCCACATTGGTGGTATGTCTGGACCATTCCAGTGGTATGTAAGCCACTTTGGTGGTACGACTAGACCCATTCTAGTGGTATGTAATTGGAGCCATTTCAGTGGTACGACTGAAGGTATACAAAATGTTTGGGGAACTGAGGCTAAAGACTGAAATGAAATGAGAAATGATAGAATGAATGAAATTCTACCGATTGGCAAATGATTAAACGATTTATAGCAATCGATTGATTGGCTAATTATGATTTAAAGTATGGACTGAAGCCAGTACAGTGGTATCTACAAAAGCCACTTCGGTGGTAAACCAAACATAAGGAATGTTAAAGCAAAGGACTAGACTAAAATGAACTGACATAGAAAAGTGAATGAATGAATGAATGAGATGGTAATGGGCGGATTAAGGAAAGATTTATAGTTTTGATGATTTACAATCATGCCTATGAATGAGACTGATATCTTGTATATTTAAGAAATGTTGGAAAGATTGTATCTACAAAAGAATGAGAATAAATGAAATGAAATGAAGTGTGACACATTTATAAATGAATGATTGATTAAAGATACTGATGGGTTTATACCCAATGTCTATTGATAGAACTTATGAAATGTAAAGGTTTATTTTGGAGGAGAGTCTTGGACGCGAATGATTGTAATCACTTTAAAGTTCTCTTCCCCCCTTCGAAGAGTAAAAATAAGTAGACAGCAGAGCCATCAGTACCATGCTTTAAGTTTATAGATTGTTTGCCTTCCACTTATTTGGTTGTTTTAAATTGGGAAAACTACATCCCCCTTCCCTGTACTTTGGCCTAATTACACCTTCCTCCCTTGCATTTTCCCCAATTACACCAGACCCCCTCTGGCTGACAGAGTCATCTTCAACCTAAAACACCATTTCTTTCCTCCTCCATCGCCAACACCATCACCATCACCATCGCCACCACTGCCACCCCCTCCTCCTCCTCCTCCACCGCTAGCACCACCACCACTGCCACCATTGCCACCGCCTCTGTTCTGAGTGATTATAGTGTTGTTCAAATGAAAATAAATGGAGATCAGAGAGACATTAGAAAGAGAACAAATAAGAAGAGATTAGAGGAGAAAGAAGGGGATCGATTGGTTAGATTACTAAAACATCAGAAACCCTACCACCGCTGCAACCTCCTTCCTGCTCACATTAAAAAAAAAAAAATGACCACCAACCCACTGTTGAAATCCGATCTTCTCAAGAACTGATCTAAACCTCTAAAGCCCTAATAGAGATCTTAGAGATGTCATGGGGACTGGGATGTCACACCCCAAACCACCCCCTGGGAGGATTAGGTAGGTGACCTGAATTACATAACAGTAATCCACCAAATCCCATGGATCTAGAAGCAGTTACTCCATTCACAGACATACATCCATAGTAATACAACATGTAAACTCAGAGTGCTGCAGAAAAAACTACGATTAC
The DNA here is from genome assembly GCF_018873765.1 of Telopea speciosissima. Taxonomy (NCBI): domain Eukaryota; kingdom Viridiplantae; phylum Streptophyta; class Magnoliopsida; order Proteales; family Proteaceae; genus Telopea; species Telopea speciosissima. The sequence continues at coordinate 44,548,453 of NC_057920.1, forward strand.
ATTAAAAGATAAGGAAGCGTAGCAGTACAAGAAATGATTGTTATATGCATAAGTAAGTTTTGTCATTCCCTCTCTCACACCCATAAATAGTACAGTAAAAGCTAATATATATATCAACAGAAGTAAAAAGAAAATATACACAGGGCGAGGTAACTCAAGCCCCAAACAGAAAAAGAAAAACTAAAAGCAGAAACGGGGATAAACTCCTGACAATGTCAAAAAGGAGTCCCCAAGAAAAAAAGTAGCATTAGCATCCACGTCAATACCCTTCACAGGTCAGTCCTTAGTAGTCACCGAGAACACTCGGACTATAGGCACGACCTCCGTGGGGGTCCACGCCAATATGGTCATAACCACCATGGCTCTCCTTCGTGTAAAAAGCCTCCCTGCCACAGTGACATCCACCTATACAATCATCTAATAGAAAGCATGTATAACAGAGTGTGAGCCCCACTGAGCCCGTGAATGAAACATATCATCATGCATGCATATGCAACCACAATCATATGGATCCTACATGAAAATGTAGTCCAATTATTTATTAGCCACCTAACATGACAACTAAGGCAGGTTAGTACTACTACAATCCCTAATACATGTATCCCGAGTGCAGGCTTTTAACCCCTTCCAGCGATACACCCATTGAGTTGTCGGAGTGGACTAGTTAGCTCCCGCATTCGTTCACCAAGGTCAGCCCGACCAGCCCTCTGTGATTAACCTATAAGGCATCCGTCCCTTTTTCTCTTTTCTTTTCTTTTCTGGCTTATAGCCTGACATGTAGCCCATAATCACATTTCTTTTCTTTTCTTTTCTTTTCTTTTTGTTTTTCTCATATATACGGTTACTCCCACAGGCATCCAACACCTTAACCCCTGTTGGCAAGGGTATGTAGCACGGGTGATGAAACTCTAACCCCATGTCTATATGGCATCGTATGAGTCGGGTGGTGTCAACCGTATCCCATACTACGGGCTACCACATACCTCATTTCCAAGCCGGTTACGACATCTAGTCTAGTATTCACAATTAGCATATAATATTCAAGCAGAATTGTCCAACAGTCAACATAGTGTTGTAATGAATTTGTAAGATTTGAATTAAACATGTATCACAGTATTAATATTATAAAATTTAATTTCAGCATATTATTCATGTTACACGTACATACATGAAGACATTCCACTCACCTTGGCCTGGTTCTATAAGATCAGTTACTATTTCAGTTTCGACTGCAGTCTGGCAGTGCACCTCGAGCGCGGGATCAAATCCTAAGGTATCAAATCAGACATGTGTTATTTAATGTTCAAACTATTTTTGGGTGTTTAAGTGTTGATCTAGACTCACTGGTCTGACTCGGTACTCAGTCTGATTTCACTTGGAATTCTCTGGGTCTTGCATTAAGCTTTGGGTCTATGTCCCGGTGCATCATCCGGAGAATGTGGTTCAGGGCCAGGTATGGTATTCTACCAATGTAGTACATGGTTTATGGTCCCGACAGTCTCACAATACAGTCCCTAGGTCAGCAGTGCTGCTGAACCAACACAGACAGGGTTTCCAAGCCATGCGGGGCCCACTTGGGTACCCAAGGTGTACATAACTGTGGACAGATGTGAGGAGGGGTATTTTGGTCAATTACCCTACTTACACTGTTCATGGTCCATAGGTGGAAGTCCCCAAGGTCAGATCTGCATATCAGCTCTTTTTAATTCTCTGGGCGATTCACTGGGTGATGTGTGCATCGCCCAGTGCATTGCCCGAAGCCTGTTTAAAACGTGAACAGGCTCCAGATCTTGAGTTTTGCACCACAGACAGTGCCATGGTCGATCCCTCATGCATGTTAGGTCATTATGGACCCCATGTGGAGTGTTTTACAGTGGTCCACATGGATCATGACCTGGGCCCACCACTTGGTAGCCAGGAGCTGTCCAGACAGCATAGGAAATAGTAGCCCAACTGTGTTCCAGCATATGGCCATGGTTTGGGCTGCATGCAGGGGTGATCCTACGTAAAATAGGGTGGTCTGAGGCTGCTGCAATATAGGGTTAGGCCGAGAGCAGCCTGTGTGCACAGATCAAAGCCCAGACTGCCTGTTCTTGGTGGAACCGGCTAGTGCAGTCTGGCACAGGGACAGATTTCAATCCCCAAGTAAGAACAGCAGCAAAAATCAATTCAATAGGCTCAGATCTTCCATGCAACATGTTTGCATGTTGGATCTGAAGCAATACATGGCAGCCCCCAGGTGTTCTGGGCTGTCCATGACCTGAGATACTTCCAAAACTCAGAGATCTAAGGAGATGAACAGAGAATCAGTAGAGGCAGCATATAGGTATGAGTTTATACCTGTAATTGAGCTGAATACACTGCAGGAATCAAGGCTGGAGAGCAGTTCCACCTCCTTCCCTCTTCTTCTCCTTCTCTTTTCTCTCTTTTCTCTCTTCTTTTCCTCCCATGATTTGAAAAGTAGCTAGAGTTCAAATGTGGGGCTGAGACTCTCTATTTATAGCCCAGCCCCAACTAGGGTCTGTTTGGCAGCCTGGGCCCACTTCCAAGAATGAATTTTGGAACTAATTATGGGCCATTTTGGTGGGGTCCATAGGGATCTGAGGGTATGTGGTGGTTTCCAAGACTCCCATCTATCTCTGGAGGGTGTCCCTAGTCTGTATGGGTGGTCCCCACACTTCTGCATCTTAAAATAATGTTATTTACCACTTTGGGCGATTCACTGGGTGATGTGTGCATCGCCCAGTGCATCACCTAGAGAATATAGTAAGACTATAACTCATTGTGCTTGCACAGGGACTTGGGCCAGGGTTTAGGCCTTACACCTACACCTCACCCAGGGTCAAATGCACCTATTTTCAGGTGTGGGCCCCATAATTATGAGGAGGAGAGAGATTTCCTGGAGTTTATGCAGTACATTATGCTGTGGGCAGTACAACTGCAAGGGTCTGCGATCCATCTTCTGACAGGTATGTAGGAGGACATCCTCGGGGGTTCTTCATTAAATTCAATCACTGGGGTGCTACTCCACAGTCTGCTTGGATACCATGTCAGGGGTTCCTGTCCTTTAATCAAATTCCCAGCCAGTTAGGGGCAGGTTTTACATGGGATGTGTTGCTGTGAAATCCGACCTAATGTCCAATCTGGTCATGCTATCCTGCACAAGTAGGAAACATAAGACAAAGGAGTATCGACTTGAGTCGGTTAGCAAGCTCCGATGCCTAAGTCAGATATCTACAACAGATGAAGTGCTCAAATCCAAAAAGTTGGAACAATGAGATCCTTCTTACCTGGAATAGGCGCTTCTATTTATAGGTTTGAGTTACTAGATCGGTGCTGGTGTGATGCATTTATAGATGATAGTTTGGGTGTCGTATAATCCTAGATGTCTTCCCTAAGGCTCGACACCTGTCGGGTTGGGAGTCATGCAGAATGCATGACCCTGATCGAACTTGGACCATAGTTAAGTCAGTTAACCACGGGGGTTTAGGTATTTGGAACCCTAGATCTGGTTTGAGTTGACCAAGTCGATCTGTCACCTGACTCGGCGACCGATTTCGCCCAGCGTGGATGGGTTCGTTTTGTCGTCAAATCAATCATTAGAACGTCGGGTCGGTCATAAATGTTGCTTGGCCTCATCAGCATGGCCCAATTTCTTACCTAGTGTTTGGTTTGGCCTGAACCGACCCGTGACGTGTCCTTGGTGGATTGGCTGGTACCAATTATGGTTCATCATGGGCCCCTACTCTTATAATGCAAGATTGGATGATGAGAGTAAGCTTGAGTTTGCACATGGCATTAGAATCGTTATTTCTTACCCAGTGTTTGTCCAATATTTTTTGGAGAAAGGGGGGGGGGGGGTCAGGTCGTATCTCTTCATTCGGGCCAGGGTCTGGCCCTCCCATGATGACATCATGAAGTACATTATTTGTCATTATTATGAGTCCGTACGTCACCTAGGGAAGGTACAAACACAGGCACCTGTCGCTTTTCGTGTTCTAATGCGTGGCACCCATCATCATGACTCCTCAGGTAGAGGAATCGTATGTGTGATCCCCACTGTTGATTCCGCTTGATCTAGACTATTGATTCACCATGTCTACCTGCCCTTCAATCCTATAAATGGGTGTGAAATTCTTCGTATTTTACACTTTTTAAGCTCGTTCTTTAGTTGCAACTGCATTTCTGCTCGGTTTTGGCATTTACACTACTCAGTTCGTCTAGTCGGTTCGTTTCATAGCAGTTCAGGCAAATATCGTAATAAAAAACTAAGTACCTCCACTTATCTGCCCATGTCTTCTAATAGTGACTACAGACCTATCCCTCTAGAGGGGGAGGTGAAAGGATTTAGTGAAGATAGCAATCCCGAGGCTGAGAGGTCTGGCTTGGGATCTCTGAGCAGTGGTTCTGATGATAGTGCCAGCCAGGGGGGAGAGGTAATGTCTAGGTTTGGTTGGGAAAGTAGCCGTCCATTGTTCGACCTGACCTGGATGGTACCATTCCCTCCAATCCGGCTGACACCACCGAAGGCCAAGGATCGGTGGGTTGGGAGGAAGAGGAGGGAAATGAGTCAAGCGACTTGAACAAGGAGTTGGTGAAAGTTCTCGAGGTCCGAGAGCGCGCTCCAGTTAGTGTCGAAGATTATGAGTGCATCCTAAAGGATTTTGAACTGGAGAGGATCAGAAGAAAATATTTTATTCCTCCCTAGGTGGTGACTCGTTGACCAAATCCTCACGAGAGGGCCTTTTCAACCCGTAGTCCCAAAGTGTGCCTTCACCTTGATGCCTTTAAATTAGGTTTTCGTTTTCCCATCCATTGGTTTATGATAGATGTCCTTGACCATTGGGGGTTAGCACCATGTCAAGTTATGCCCAACTCCTGGAGGGTGATCTTTAGTTTCTTTGTATATTTTTCAGTTCGTGGTTGAGAGTCAACCCTCCTTTTATTCGCTTATTTTTATTCTTTAAAGTATAGGGAAGGCTGGTACTACTTTACTCGTCGGGATCTTGGCGAATCCTGGGAGGGTTTGAAGTTTTGTGACGAAGTGTCATCCTCTAATAAGTACTAGAAGGGGAAATTCCTCTTTGCGGTCATCCCGGGGAATCCATTGAGGTCGGGGTGGCCGAAGATCAATCTTAGAGTGGTAAATCGTGTCGTCGGCTTGACCCAAGATGAGCAAGAGTCGGTAATAGCCACCTTTCTTTGACCAAGGTTTGATGTTTGGAACTTATCATCTAAGGCTTTTCTTTTCAAATGGACTCTCAGTCTGAGTCAGTCCGACCTCCTCTTTACCTTTATTATTTTTCCCTATCTTTCTGTTAGACCGACTTGACCGATTTTCATTTTTCTTCTTCTTTTGGTGTTCTAGTGAAGCTGTATCTAGCGAGGTTGGGGGCTGCGACAGCTAAACAGAAGGCCGCCAAGGCTTTGCAGAAGAGGGAGACGACCGATGCCGTTTCCAAGTTAAAGACCGAACCCGTGATCGGTTCGGGAGTTACTGATAAGAGGGGGAAGGGCTCCTCTGGTACAAGAAATTTGGCAACAGGGGGTTCCATTCCCCCCCTTGAAGCTTGACGTGAAGGTTTCCTCCAGAAAAGGAAATCAGATGGGGAGAGAAGGCCCAACCTGGATGATAAGGCCAAAAAGGCCAAGCATACTGAGGGGAGCCAGTCTCCCAATCACCTAACCAATGACCAGCTCCCCCTCACTATGGTCTATGTTAATCTCGCTGCTAACCGACCCACCTACTATCATCCGGGTTGGAAGGTCAGACCTCATGATTCCGCCCAGGATGACTGGTCCGTGGCATAGGAAGTGCTGAGAGAGGGTCGTCACCCTAAGGATGTCACTCGCCTCAAAGCCGTTCTCGACAGCCAATTCGTCAATACCTCTTACAAGGATGTGGCTCGGGTAAGTCCTACTTTCGAACGTATCTACCACGAATTCTCCACTATTTTATATATTTTATTGTACTCACTTCGTCTATTTTGGCAGGGACTCCTCACCACTTTGGACTCCTTGTCTAGTCTCGAGGATGCTTGTGAGACGAATCGAAGATTGTCTCATAATCTGTCGGAGGCCAACGAGCTGATTAGATCTCTGAACTAGATTAAAATAGAGGCTGATGAAGACTTGGCCAAGATCAGGAATGACCTAACCAAGACCATGACTCAGAATGTCAAGCTGTTGGATGAACAGACATGCCTCAACGATAGTATCAAGATGATGTCGGAGGAATTGGAGAAGGTCAGGTTAGAGAAGGAGTCTTTGAAGGATAGCTTCGAGAAGGAGCTAAGGTTGGCCAAAGAGGGGGCCATTGCCATTGAGGAGTTCAAGTCATCTGAGGACTTCGAAGATCTTGTGTACGAGTACAATGCCGAGGCCTTTTCCATGGGTGCCAATTGTACTTGTAGCTGGATCCATGGTTCTGACCCCGGTTATGATTTCTCGAGGGTACAAGCACTATGATCCCAAAGTGGCGAAGGAGGTGGCTGAGGCTGAGAAGAAGATCTTGGCCGACGAGGCTAGGGAAGATGCTGGGGCTCTTGCAGGGGATCAACAGACCCGAACTGAGGCTACAGCCTAGACCGAGGATCTGAAGACTATGGACCCCAACGTGTCTTCTTGAGTTGTCGAGGTGGAGGACTCCAAGCTGCATCTTTCTGCCCTTGAGAAGAAGATGCCAAGATTTTAGACTGACTCACTCAGCTTTTTAGTCTTTTATGAACATTATATCTCCCTTTCTTTTTTATTTTTTCTTTTGAGATCAAATATTTGTGTATTTCATAGTGCTTTTTGATCAAGTTGGCAATGGGTGATGCCAACCTAAATGTAATATGTAAATGGGGGTGTTTAGTATTCTGAAAACAAATATCTGTGTATTTGTCTTGTGTGTTAAGAATTTCTTTTTCCTTTATGTATCCTCGTTCCTTACGTATGAAAGCTCATTTGACCTCAGGGTGGATTATTTGCTCCACTGTCCGGGGACTTTTATGCCTCACGGATGGGGGCTTTTCCTAACCCTGAGGTCAGTAATAATCCCCTCGAGTGAGGATCTTTATGCCTCATGGATGAGGTCTTTATACCTCATGGATGAGGGCTTTTCCTGACCCTAAGGTCGGTAATAGTCCTCTCGGGAGGGACTTTTACACCTCACGGATGAGGGCCTTATCTGATCCTGAGGTCTGTGACTTAGATGAATGTAGTGAGATCTGTAGTATAAAAATATGAACTCCTCCACTTATATATTCTTCCTTAAACATCAGTCAAATCGTGAAGCAAAAAATTCTGAAGAGATTTCACTAAAGTGCAGTAGGTTCCTAGGGTCGGTTTGCGTTTTTATTGATAAAACCTCTTCAAATTCCCTGAGTTCCAAGGTCTTGGTATGTCTTCACCCCCTAAAGTCTTCAAACGATAGGTCCCAACGCGGATCATTCTGGAAACTATGTAAGGCCCTTCCCAGTTCGGAGATAGCTTTCCTACGCTATGGGGGTTGGATGCGCTCGCTTTCCGAAGTACCAAATCTCCCACTTTAAATGTCCTAGGTCGAACTCGGGAATTGTAGTACCGAGCCATCCTTTGCTAGTAAACTGTATTCCTGATCAGGGCCTTTTCTCGAACCTCATGGTCAAGCTTTCAATACTATATGCTACCGTTGAATGCAAGAATATTCTTCCTTCTGCATTATCGATTGATAACATGTTCGATGAACATGTTCGACTGACCTCTTTTGTGTACTAACTGCATCATGCATCGTGTTCGAAGTGAAGTCAAACGACGAGGGTACTCCCTGTTGTGCCTCTACCCCCGGGGAGGTTGGGCACATCATATTAAGTACTCTGAGATTGGATGATACCCGCTTCTATCACCACTATCATACACACACAACACTACATGGAAACACACAGCCCCGTGATTAGTCGTTGGACCCCATATGTAGATATGGGTAATTTGCGGTGAAGCCACAACCCTTGATATTTACTGTACGAGTTTAGAATCACCGATGACAGAATTCACAAGTGTGCTATGGGGTCCTTCGCTACTCAAAAAAGGCACTAGTTTGATTACTCTGAGATCGTGTGACCTACTCTCTAGGTATATTAAAAGCACCACGTACTGACGATTTGCGACCACGAGCGATAGGTATATCGGTTCTGTCAAGGGTAACCTTGTTCTGTCCTATCAGCCTACCCATTGCATGCATCATGTAGGAAATTAGACCATATACGATTAGGATACGCCACAAACTAACATAGTAGGGCTGAAAGTGAGATTCTCGGTGGTCTGCCTTTCTTAATATGGATTGCCTATCATAAGAAGGGGCTCTATCTGTCCCTCGATAGTCCCTCGTAAAAAATGACATATCCGTCTATGTTAGTGTATCAAAAAAAGAATGTTGCCTCGATTGTCCCTCGGAGAATGATACACTATCCAGTATGGTACTTCAATGATAGAGCTCTGAGGATAGACCGCTGAGAGATTCTCGACTAGGCTATTTTGTTTGCTACTATGTAACAATTCCAATTTGACCTAAACCATCAAACAATGAAGGATTTATGGTGTCACTACATTGATTCTGAGATTATAAGGGCCTTCCTTGATTAATCCTGGGTGTCGGCATAATTACACTAGTAGTTACATGAATAAGATGGAACCGAGAGGTCAAAGGCAAATTGTTACACAGACTTCTAGTACAAATAAAAAAATATAAAATATAAAATCATAAAAAAAAATCTTCTCAAGTCCTAAAATAAGTTTTGTCAAGCACAATCCACAATAAAAAATATTCCTATTACTCGTGTGGGCCAGTCATGATAATGGGCTAACCTGAGTTGGTCCAATTTGATCCCCAGAGGTCTTAAGTATTTCCATTCCTCCACTTAGGCAAAGTCTAGTAAGGTCATCAGCCAGTGTGGGCACCATGGATCCATCAAATGTTAGCTTGTCACTTGAAGTACTAAATCTTGAAATGGTCAGCTTGCGAAAAGAAATGATAGAGATGAAACAGTTGGTCACGCAGATGGTTCAGGCGATGTAGGGCCAGTTTAGAGGAGATAATGCGCAAAGCCCCGGAGAACCTAGGATGACACCGACGGTACCTAGGGTGCAGCCCAAAGTCGTGATAGAAGAAGAGGAGGTTGTGGTTGTCAATACCCTACAGTATCCGCTTGAGACTAAAAGGGAAAAGTAAATGAGGGATAAGCTCGAGAAACTAGAGATCGCAGTGAAAGACAAAATAGTTATGAAGCAGAAGATGATTTGGTTTTCTTTTCGATGGGAAGAATACCCAAGGATTTCAAATGGAAGCTTGACAAGTTCGATGGAACTGGAGACCCCAAAGCCCACTTAAAAATCTTCATCACTGTGGCCAAGTCATGGGAACTCACGAAAAATAAGATGGATCAGGCCTTCCTTTACTCATTAGCTGGATCAGCTCTGAGGTGGCTCACCTAGTTGGACCAGACTCAAACTCAAACCTGGTCGACAGTTGTGAAGGCATTCACAAAGTCATATTCTTACAACACTAAATTGGATATCACATGACGAGAGTTGGAGACATTAAGGCAAGGGTCGAATGAAGGGTTTTCCAATTTCATCATGAGGTTTAGAGAGAAGGCCGCAAAGATATGGAGCCACCCGACAGAAGCAGAATGGGTGGAGATGATCTTGGAGAATTTGCATGGAGAATATCATGATTGTCTCTATTGTCAACATCTCACAACTTTCGAAGCGCTCATAGCCACAAAAAAGTGCATTGAAGACAAATTGTTCAGAGATGCAAATGGTCAGGACAATCACATGATGCAAAATCAGAACCAAAACCCAGAGGTGAACATGGTAAATTCAAGTCAGCGCGAGTTCACTGATTTGGGCATGACTAGGTCTATGGCATACACTGAATTGAAGAAATTAAGGCTTTTGGGCACGATCCGATCACGACCGGTCAGAGATCCTCCACCTTCTTGGTATGACCCGGGTCACTATTGTGACTATCACACCCAAAAAGGTCACCCTACTGATGAATGCATTACACTCGGGCATGCTATCCAAGACCTACTAGAAGCAGGAAAGCTTAAACTGGGGGTGGACACTGATTGAGGATATCACTGTCACCCAAAGGCATTAAACTACGGTCATTAACTTGATGAGCATCAGTCTCGCTGGCCGACTTAAAATGGATCCAGTACCTAGCTTTGGTTAGAAGGGCACTTTTGATGGTACAAACTGCACAGTCCCGTGACAAAGCAATGACAGTACTTCACTCTTGTGTAGACAGGATCGCACTAAAGACATCATTGGGTCCGCGTCCCTTAGGCCTTTAGGTCTTTTCATTTAGTCAAACTTTCTTCTGTAAACTCATCCATCGTGTGTTTTCCATTAGCCCTCAATGAATCTGTTTTCTTGTCCATCTACTTGTTTTTTTTCTTTTCGCTTTCATTCAAATAGCAGTTTATGATGATCTCATGAATAATAGTTAAAAAAAAATCTAATACCCATTTTTCCAATGTCAAAGTCTTGATGATCTAAGATCGGTAGCTTTCCATACATCTGATCCCCTACCAATGAGCCGGAAGCCTAGATGAAGATTTCATCCCATAAAGCCTGTTAAAGGAGGCCCCCTTTCGCTGCTAGTTATCCCAGATAAATCCTAAGACAACAAAACCCGCTAGTCTCCCAGTTGTGCCTTAACCTTTTCTAAAAGAAAAACTCATCTTGGCCCACCTACACCCTATTATCCATACATCCTCCTGCTTATCAAATATCTCACTAGCTTCTAGGGTCTGACCGGAAGGAGTCTCCGTGTTGAAGGAAGATGTCACAAGGGTAATACGTTTTCGAAGGATAAAAAGAAAAGAAAAGTTTCGTCTCCAAAACAAAAGTTGAGCCAATAAAAAAAAATGAGAGTTCAAAAAAATAAAAAGGGGAACTGATGAAAGAGTCCCAAAAAAAAGCAAAAGAAAAAAATATGATGAAGAGTTAAAAAAAAAAACAAAGAGAGCCAAAAATAAATGAGAGTAAAAATAAATTTTTGAAAAAGAGAGAGGATGCATTGGCTCAAGATCTTGCAAACAGGAGCAATTAGACCATGGGGCAAAAATTGCCACTTTTTCTTCGGAGACAATATTGTCAAAATTGTCAGTCAATCGTCGAGGGTAAAGCCCTTAGTTAAAATGAGAAGGATTGTCTAATTGCTCGATTACACTTCTAGAAAGAAAATTGTCAAAATCCCAAAAAAAAAAAAAAAAAAGGAATTCAATTACCAGATTCCTGGTAGAATTTTGGGAGCGAAAGTATCAAGTCATGGTTGGACCCTAGGGGCATATTTGAGCCTCTACCATACTTCAGAACCCAGTCCTAAGCCCCATTACAACCTAGTAAAGTCCTCTCGGGCTAAACGATGATGAGATTTTCCTCAGCAGCTTCGAGCTACCCAGCTATGATGGAACTTAATTATCAAGGCTTTGACATTGGGACATCTTCATCCTGAACTACGTTGGACCTGATCCCTACTTAGGATACGTAGGCAACTTGATAAAAAGAACAATCAAGTTCGGTCTTCCCACATATACAATCCTTTGTTCATCCATTTGCTTCTTATCTCTTCTACTCTCGATATTTGCATTCTATTCCCTCATTCGTCAGTATCTCTCTCTTTGATGCGATCCAATGATAGATAAAAAAAAAGCAAAAAAATAAAGACACTCTATCTACCAAGATCAAGGGAAGTTATGGTTTATAAAATCCCAAGGATCGGAGGCTCAGCAACAGTGTACTCATCCTTTTAACTAGCAAGGTGACCAGGGGAATACTAGAAGAGGAATCAAGTTGTCACTGGGGCAATCTCTATCCGAGATGATGAGACATGAGGAAGAAAGTTTATTTCCCTGGGGCAGTCTACCAGGAAAGAGCATCTGAAATAAGAGGGGCATCCAATCCATGGAGATCAGTTCCTAATCATTGAAGAACCTCGATGACCACATAGAAAAGAAAGACAATGCTGCCCATGGAGGAAGGGAAGAATGACCTATCCACCCATCTTGGTCACATCCATTCTGATTTACTGGGGCAAAATTCTACCCATTCAACCTCGGCCCCTCAATGTTTGACGATCCCATGCGTGTAATAGGGATGTGAATAATATGCCTATGTGGAATTGTGCAATAGGTTTTCAAAATGAAATGCTTTTGCAAAATAAAATTTTCTTTCAAGAAAAAAAATAAAATAAAGTGTATAAATGACAATCATAGAAAATGCTTGAGTGACTCCTAGATTGTCTAGGTTTTTGATGATGCGGTCATAATTGTTCACTAACCTTTTGTGAAGAACAGTTGTTGTGCAGTACAAAAATGAAGGATATTTGGTAAGCATCTCTAATTTTATGTGATTGCATTTCATTTGTCCATGTTCGCATCATAAACATTTGCTTAGGATTGTTTTCTCTTTACATAAAATGTTTTTTTATTTACATAGGATTGTTTTCACTTTTGTATTTTAGATTATGTTTTGTCACTGTAGTACCCGCGTACTAGTTGACTTCTCATGGTATATATATTGGGTTGCTTTTCAATTTTCATCATGTATAAGGATTGCATTGTCATCGTCCAGTGCTTTGATTTCTGTTGTACTCACATGTGACCTACTCATTTAATCACCATTGAACTCGTGTATAACCAAATCTCATATTATTTAACTCCCACCACACTCACGTATGGCTTGACCAAACCTTTGATCTCTTCTGCACTCGCGTGCAATTTGATTATTTGACCACTACTAAATTCATTAATGACCTTTAAAATTTCTGCACTCTTGTGCAACTTGATCCTATTAATCTTTACTATACTCGTGTATAGCTTAATCATTCATTAAACCTACTATACTCGTGTATAATTTGACTGCCCTACAAATTTGATCCCCTTGTAGTCGTGTACAAGTTAATCATTGATTTTTCTGATCCTTGCTGTACTCACGTAGAGATTGACCTCCCGTGGTCTCCTAATCTCCGCTATGCTCGCGTATAGTCCGACCTCTTGTTGTCTTTTTTATTTCCACTATACTCGGGTGTAGTCCGATCTCCCGTGGTCTTCTAATTTCCACTGTACATGTGTATAGACCGACCTCCCATGGTCTCCTGATCTCTGCTATGTTTGCGTATAGACCGACCTCCCGTGGTCTCTTGATTTCCACTATATTCGCGTGTAGTCGGACCTCCCGTGGTCTTCTAATTTCCACTATACTCGCATGTAGTTCGACCTCCCGTGGTCTCTTTATCTCTACTATACTAGTGTATAGTCCTACCTCCCGTGGTCTCCTAATCTCCGCTATGCTCGCATATAGTCCGACCTCCCGTGGTTTTTTGATTTCCACTATACTCGCGTGTAGTCCGACCTCCCGTGGTCTCCTAATTTTCACTATACTCGCATATAGCCCGACCTCCCGTGGTGTCTTGCGTTCCGCTATACTCACGCATAGCCCGACCTCCCATGGTCTCCTGATTTCCGCTATACACACGTATAGTCCGACCTCCTGTGGTAGTCTAATTTTCACTATACTCACGTATAGCCCGACCTCCCTTGGTCTTCTGATTTCCACTATACTCGCGTGTAGTCCAACCTCCCATGGTCTTTTCATTTTTGCTATACTCGCGTATAGACTGACCTCCCGTGGTCTCTTTATCTCTGCTATACTCGCGTATAATCTAACCTCCTGTGGTCTTCCGATCACCGTTATGCTCATGTATAGTCCGATCTCCTTTGGTTTTCCGATCCCTGCTATACTCGCATTTAGCTCAGTGACCCCATCTTTCCGGTTATGATGCCGTCTCATCGTTACTTTTTAAAAAATTGGTCACGATGCCATCTCATCGTCACTTTTCAAAACAATTAGTTGTGATGCTGTCGCATCGTGATACATTTCAAAATTCAATCGCAATGCCGTCTCATCGTCACACATTTCAAAATTCGGTTGCAATGCCGTCTCATCATCACACATTTCAAAATTCGATCGCGATGCCGTCTCATTGTTACACCATTTCAAAATTGGGTCGTGATGCCGTCTCATCGTTACACCATTTTAAAATTAGGTCGTGAAGCCGTCTCATCGTCACACATTTCAAAATTTGATCGTGATGCCGTCTCATCGTTACACTATTGCAAAATTTGGTCACGATGCTGTCTCATCGTCACACATTTCAAAATTCAGTAGCGATGCCGTCTCATCGTTACACACTTTAAAATTTGGTCGCGATGCCGTCTCATCTTCACACATTTCAAAATTTGGTCACGATGCATTTCAAAATTCAGTCGCGATGCCGTCTCATCGTTACACATTTCAAAATTCATTCGTAATGTCATCTCATCGTTACACATTTCAAAATTCGGTCGCGATGCCGTCTCATAGTTACACATTTCAAAATTCGATTGCGATGCCGTCTCATCGTTACACATTTCAAAAGTAGGTCGCAATGCCGTCTCATCGTTGCACATTTCAATGTTTGGTTACCATACCTTCTCATTATACATTTCCAAGGGAGATTCAGTCAAATCCCAGCCGAGTGTTGCTCAAGGTCAGGTTTCTTACTGAGCGTCGCTCATAAATTAGAATTCTACGGAGAGTCACTCAAAACCATTACTCCATTTGATCTGTTGAGCACCCATTGTCATCCGATCCCTGGATCGCCCGTTGCCATTTAACTTTTTAATCACCTATTACTATTTGATCAGTTGATCACCCATCGTCATCTGATCCTCGGATCGCCATTTGATCTGTTGATCACCCATTGTCATCCAATCCCTGGATCGCCCGTTGCCATTTGACTTTTTGATCACCTATTACCATTTGATCTGTTGATCACCTATCATCATCCGATCCTTGGATCGCTCATTGCCATTTAACTTTTTGATCACCTGTTACCACTTGATCTGTTGATCACCCATTGTCATCCGATCCTTAGATTGCCCATTTTCGTTTCATCTGTCTATCACCCATTATCATCCGATCCTCGGATCACCCGTTGCCAGTTGATCTGTTGATCACCTGTTGCCATCCAATCCCTGGATCACCCATTGCCATTTGACTTTGTGATTATCCACTGTCATCCAATCTGTTGATCGCCCGCTACCATCAGATCTTTGATCTCCCATTGACACCTGATCCTCTAGAGTTACTGATTGAGCACCAGTTGCTACCGATTGGTTTACTGAGATAGGATTCATCGTTCAATACAAAAAGATTTCATTAAACGGTTTACCGAGATGGGTTTTATTGTTCAAAACAAAAGATTTCATTAGGCAGTTTGCTGAATTGGGTTTTATCGTTCAAAACGTCGTCTCTTATGAGCAAAGTGGCGATAGTAGTTGCTCAACCCAAGGAAGTTTACCAAAAGGTTTACTAAGGTACCTCCATCGCCTATGAGCAAAATGACGGTAGTAGTTGCTTGACCCAAGGAGGCTCACTGAAAAGTTTGCTGAGGGAACACCGCCGCCTATGAGCAAAGCGACAGTAGTAGTTGCTCAAAAGATTTGTTGAATGGTTTACCTAGACGCAGTTTTAATCGCTCAACTCCGCCACCTATGAGCAAAGTGGCGGTAATGTATGCTCCTGTTGACAAAATCAAGCAGTCTTTTATCTTTGCCCTTTGGCTGTTGGCACAGGTCTAGGCCAAAGAGGGGCAAACTGTAGACACTGGATTTTGCCACCCCGTAGTGATGATGACAATCGGACGCAAAAGACTGGCAATGCCCTTTAAATACCCTTTCCCTTCGGAACCACTTGAACACCCCTTGTTCCATCTCGTTTTGACCCATGGTCCCCTTGCACCCAGGAACGGCCCTACACGATGCCCTCACCTGGAGCCCTAACCCAGTGGCAGTGCACGCGGTTGAGGCGTTGCACGACAGCACCGCATGGCAGCCCCACTCCCAGCCACAGCGCAGCGTGGCAGTGCCACACCTAGCTGCGGGCACCTGGCCACGACGCTGCGTGGTAGCGCAGTACCCAGCCATGGCATTGAGCGGTGGCACCGTGCCCCAGGCCGCCACCGTGCCCCAGGCCGCGGCGCCGCCATTACCTCAAACAAAATATTTTTGATTCGGCGGTGCCGCCAAATGGATATTTAGGCTATAATTAGCCCCCCACCACTCATTTCAACAAGTTCTAAGTTTAGGAGAGGGGGGACCCCCAGAACTCCAGTTTTCAATTTTTTCCCATTGTTCCTAGTTTCGGGGCCCTGCCTGTCAAGCCTGCCCCTGACTGACTGGAATTTTGGATGAAGGATAGGGACCTCTGACCAGACACCTAAACACACTGTGGAGCATTACTCCAATGGTTGAATTCAGTGGAGAACCCCCGAGGATGTCCTCATATATACCTATCAGAAGATGGATTGTAGACCTATGCTGCTGTACTGCCCATAGCATGATGGCCTGCATCAACCCCAGGTACTCTCTCTCCTATCCATTTATGTGGGGCCCACACCTGTTCAGATGTGTGTCAGACCTTGGATGAGGTGTTGGTGCAATGCCCAACCCATAGGCCAAACACCTATTCAAGCCCAAGGTCTATACAACAATGCTACATTCTCTGGGCGATTGGCCCAAAGGCCCAGAGAATCGCCCAGAGTGGCTAAAATGGGTTTATTGGACTCCAAACATGTGGGGACCACCCATACAGATCATGAACACCCTCTATAGGTAGATGAGAATTTTAGGAACCATTACCCACCCCTGGAGCCATGTGGACCCCACCTGTGCAGCCAGAATGGCCCAGAATGCAATAAAAAATGCATTCTTGGGAAAGAGAGCCTAAGACCAAATAGGCCTTAGTCAGCCCAACTCTATAAATAGTAGGGGCAATTCCTCATTTCGTCCTTGCTGCTATAGCTGAAAGAGAGAAAGAGAGAAAGAGAAGGAAAAGGAAGAAGAAGAGAAGGAAAGGAAGAGAGACGAAGAAGGAAGATTGGTGTTGCTTCAGAGCACTGATCCAGCCTCACACAACCTCTAGGTAATGATCATAAACCTTGTGTGCTACTATTTTCTATGGTTGTTCTCTGATCTCTGCTCTGATGGTGGTATCTCTAGCCAGTAATGCTCAGAACACCATGGGAATGCCTTGGGATGCATCAGATCTAACATGCAAAGCCATTGCATGTAAGATCTGATCATAATAAAGTAAGTTTTATTGCTATTTTTATAGTTGGGACTGAAGTCAATCTTTGTGCCTGACCGCACAGCACAGTTGCACCCAGAATAGGCAGTCTTGGCATGGATCATTGCATGCAAGCTAATCCTTGCATACCTTAGCATAGGACCAGCATCCTACCATGAAAATATACATAAAAGAAGCCCTGCATACAGCCCAAACCGAATCCTTGAGCTTGAGTTCAGCCTGGACAGCTGTTCTCTATGCTGTCAGAATAGCTCTTGGCTTCGAAATGGGAAAACCAAACCCAAAACCATTATGACCAGCGGATTTTACTCCAATTGTGGTCCATGACCATCCCTTATGCATCCCTGATCAAATTCATGGCAGCCTCTGCTGCAAAATCCAAGAAAAATTGCCCAAACCCGTCTCAAACAGGCTCTGGGCGATGCATTGAGCGATTGGCCCAATCACCCAGTGAAACGCCCAGAGATATAAACTGGGCTCAATTTGTGTCCTGTCTTTTTGGACTTTCACCAGTGACCTGTGGGCTGTGTGATGAGGTGGTAAATGGCCAAAATACCCCTCTCCACTTATGCTTGCTATCCTCCATACCTTAGGTACTAAAGTGGACACCACAGGACCAGGTAACGATGCCCAAAATTGGTTTTAGCTGAACTGCTAACCTGAGTACTAGTTTGTGTGACTGTTTGGGCCATGTATTGGCTAACTATGCTTTCTAGGTATCAAGTCAGATAAATTCCACATCTCTGGATGATGCACCGGGAGTTAGACCTAAAAGCCCAGTGCAAGACCCAGAGGAATCCCAAGTAATACTAGTATGAATACAAGTCAGACCAGTAAGCCTAGACCAACACTAGGATATCAATGTAACTCTAAATATTAATTGACACACATTTATGATCCGATAAATTAGGTTTTGATCCCGTGCTCGAGGTGCACAATCAAACACCAACCGGAACAGAACCGACAGCTGAACCAGTAGGACTAGAATAAGGTGAGTGAATATACACCGTGTGTGTAAATGTAATATGACTAATATGTTAAAATCAATTATAATATAATATCACTATACTATTTGCTTATTTCATTAATTGTGAATTTTGTTAATGGAGATATGCTTGAATGATGAATACTGTGAATGGACAATGTGAATTGCTAGATTAGATGCCATAGCCGGCTTGGAAATGAGGCCTCTGGTAGCCCATAGAATGGAATGCGGTTGACAACACTCGACTCATACGACGCCATATAGATGTATTGGGCTAGATTCTCATCACCCGTGCTACGCACCCTTGCCAACAGGGGTTAAGGTGTTAGATGCCTGTGAGAGTGACCATATGAAAGAGAAAAAGAAAAAGAAAATTAAAGAAAAGAAAAGAAAGAAATGTTATGCACCGGAAAGGTGGTTATGGGCTATAAGCCAGAAAAAGAAATGTGATATGTGAAAGAAAGGATGAATGCCTCACAGGTTAATCCAGAGGGCCGATCGAGCTGACCTTGGGAAGGGATGCTAGAGCCGATTGGTCTTCTCTGACACCTCAATGGGTATATCGCAGGAAGGGGTTAACCCGCACCAGGGATATATGTATTGGGGATTGTAGTAGCACTAACCCACCTCAGTTGTGATGTTAGGTGGATAATTAATAAAATGAACTGCACCTCATATAGGACTCATATGGTTGTGATTGCATGTGCATGCATGGTGATATTCATTCACGGGCTCAGTGGAGCTCACACTCTGTTATATATGTTTTTGTTAGATGATCCTACAGGTGGATGTTACTATGGTGGGGAGGATTTTCTCTCGGAGGCGAGCTATGGTGGTTATGACGATATTAGTATGGACCCGGAGAGAGGTCATACCTCTGGTACGAGTATTTTTGGTGGTAGCTGAGGAAGACCCGTGAGGGGTGCAGCTGACTCTGTTTTGACTTGGGTTTTTGTTGGAGTTTTTCTTTTTGTTTTACAGCTTTATTTTTTAGGCTCGGGTTACCTTGCCCTATTTATATTCTTTTGTATAAAGCTGTGTCTAATAGAGTTAGGAGTTGTTGATGTTCTGAGAGTGAGAGAGAGAATGAACTAAAACACTGTTGATGTATATATATTTTCCTTTCTTTGTTTTACCTTTTTAGGTTAATGTAAATAAAGCTTTCCGCAGCACTCTATGTTTTACATCTTGTAATATTGTGGATGTGTGTGTCTGTGAATGGATTAACTGCTTCTAGATTCTTGGGATTTGGCGGATTGCTACAGTGTAATTCGGGTCACCTACCTAATCCCCCCAGGGGGTGGTTTGGGGTGTGACACTGCCCCTGTCCGATTTTGAGCTTTTGAGCCTCGTCCCTCTATCTGGAGTTTGGGTCCTTCGAACCCGCCTTTCCTAACCCGTTTTTGCCCAAAACCCCGAAGCCTTCCATGGCCTACTCACCCTGCCCGATGTCCTAATTCCTAGTTTCTGAAGCACTTTTCAACGCCGTTATTCTGTCCGAGGTCCCAGTACCCAATACCTGTGCACCGTTACTCTGCCTGATATTTGAAGAAGCCTAGTTTTCAAAGCTTTTCGATGCCATTATTCTGTCCGAGGTCTCAGTACCTGACATCCGTACGCCGTTAAGCTGCCCGACATCCGGGTGATTACTTTCCAAATATTTTTCAATGCCGTCATTCTGCCTAATGTCTAGGTAATTACTTTCCGATGCCATTACTCTGTCCGACAAAGGACAAAGAGTCTTTTGCCTCCACCTGAGCTGGGGGACGTGATTCGTCCTGTATAATTGCATTGGTTTAACGTATATAGGTATTTAATCCTTTCATTGCATTTCAATTCCATAACAATGTATACTTTCAAATTATGCCCGTGTAGTGTACAGTAGTTAATTTAATTAAGCAGTTTGTGCAACATTTTAGCTATACATGGGAAAATAGGACATTTTATGAAGGAAGAATATTCAAAAACCAGCAGCTAGTAGAAAGACCGATTTTACCAGGCGAGGTGGGTGCCTAACACCTTCCCATTCTCGTAACCTGACCACTTACCCCAAATCTCTTACCAGACCAAACGAAGTCCTGTAGCCCTTCACAGGGCTACCCCAATGGGTCCTAGGCCCTAATCCTAGGTGGCGACTCAATTTCACTTGATTGTATGACCCCCATCCCCCGATAAGTCATAACCTTCGAGAAGACACATTCCTTCTCTCTCTTCAATCGAGGAGCATAACCCAACCCCATCCAAACCAAGCGCCCAAGAGGGAATGCGGGCGCGGTCTCGGGAACGGATCCTCACACCATCATAACCAAGTTGAAGTAATTGACGTGATTGATCGGGTTAGTAGATCCATCATATAGGATAAAGGTCGACATTTTGAACCCCTTTGGCAGCTCTTCTCCCATGATTCCTTCCAAGAACGGGTGTTGGTTAGACACGGCCAACATCTCTTCCGTTGTACTCCTCCTGAAAGTTCAGATCTTTTCATCGAGATCCCTCAGCCGTTGCCCGATCTTGATATTTTCAGGCCGAGTCCGGGGGACATTCTAGATCCTAGACGGTTCTCAAAAAGAACCGTGCCTACTCCCCTCAAGTAAGGGACTTCTCCTGCCATGATCTAAACTTCTTTAGGATTGCCTTGTAACCGTTCTCTCCCGATCCCTCCGTGGACTTCGATCAGGTCAGATCGGTGACCATGCCTGAGACCCCGACATGACATTTCTTTGATCACCTTGTTGCCTTGTCTGGTCAAGCAGTGGTGGGGTGCGTCCCCTCGCCCGAGACGAGCTGGCCTTACTCTCGGTCCGGTGGCCAGACCTACCGACCCTCTCTAGTGCCGGTTGGTGCGACAGTTGTTGCTGATTTGGGTGATTTGTCTCCACCCATAGTAGACACGACCTCATCATCACATTTGTCTCTCCAAGTTGGAGTCGTAGATCATGCACTTGGGCATTGGTCACCGGTGCGTTTGGGTCTAGATAGTGTACTCCTGGGATGGCTGGTCGTGGCCTTAGTCCTCCTCCCTAGAGTCCTAGAATTGGCAATGGTGGCGGGGGAGGGAGATCTTCTTCAGCCATGGCCTCCGAAGTCTGATGGACCTGGGACATTGTGCCTGGTGGCAGAAGTATAGCTCAAGTCGCCTGTTGAGTTACTGGACCGCCATCAACTCAATTCCCCCTGCGGTGAGAGCTCTTCGTGGCTCGACTATCCTCTGGTCAGGAATTGTTTGCTCTATCAGTCACCATACCCTATGGCTTTTACATAGCGTTTCCCATAGACGGCGCCAATCTGTTGCTGTAAAATCCAATCTGATGTCCAACCTGGCCGTACTATCCTGCACAGGTAGGAAACATAAGACAAAGGAGTGCCAACCTCGGTTAGCAGACTCCGATGCCTAAGTTAGATATCTGCAACAGATAAAGTGCTCAAATCAAAAAATTTGGAAAAATGAGATCCCTCTTACCTAGAATAGGCGCTTCTATTTATAGGATCGAGTTACTAGATTGGTGATGGTGTGATGCGTTTATAGATGGTAGTTTGGGCGTCGTATAATCCTAGGTGTCTTCCTTGAGGCTCGACACCTGTCGCGTTGGGAGTCATGCAGAATGCATGACCCTGATCAAACTTGGACCATAGTTAAGTCAGTTAACCATGGGGGTTTAGGTATTTGGAACCCTAGATCCGATCTGAGTTGACTAGGCCGATCACCTGACTTGGCGACCGATTTCACCTAGAGTGGATGGGTTCATTTCGTCGTCAAATCAATCATTAAAATGTCGGGTCGGTCATAAATGTTGTTTGGCCTCATCAGCACGGCCCAATTTCTTACCTAGTGTTCGGTTTGGCCTGAGCCGACCCGTGACGTGTCCTCTGTGGATTGGCTGGTACCAATTATGGTTCATCAGGATGGAAGCATCCTTCTGAGATGTTCCATCTCACCCTCATCTATGGCAACATTGAGGATGTCGATCTTGAGGATCCAATTGATTCCCCTACTACTATGCCTTCCACTCCTTCTACCCCTTCTACCCAAGAACAAGAATTGGGGTTTCTGATTGAACTTGAGTGGAATGTCGGTGATGACGAAGATCAGGTCGCTCTCAGGCTTCAATCTCAGCTCATGGTTGCAATTTTGCCTCCACAAGAATCTATTGTGCTTAAGCATAGTTCTAAGGATGAGAATGTTGATGTCGATATGACGGTCGTGAAGCAGAGAGAGCCTCTCCAAGTGATTAAATTGTTGAAGCCTATAGGATTGCACAATGATGCGATCGGTGTTCTTACGTGGCTCATACGATCCAATCTAGTGCCTTCTTCTGGTATTTCTGATGGCTATGCAGACCACTGGAACAACATCACCGTGCTGAGCCTCTGTGGATGCGGTTTGACGCTAAGTACCAACATTAATTGACAACCTTTGCACTTCAATTTTAATTTCTTTTATTTCTTTGATGATTTGGGATCATTCGGGTTGAAGGAGTAGGGTGGGGGTGAAGTTGTAGGAAAGAAGTTGAAGGAGGAGGAAGAAGATGAAGGGTAAAAGAGTCTATTTACATGGACCTAGGGTTAGTTTGAGGATTAAATCAAAAAGGGTAAAAGGGTCATCTCATAAGGACCCAAGGTTAGTTTGGGGATTATGAAAAATCTTACTACGCCACATGAGCACTTAATAGACGGAAGCTAATGGTAGGGATGTAATAGTAAATTTTTTCAAAAGTAGAGGGGAAGGATATGTAATTGGGGAAATGCAAGGGAGGAAGGTGTAATTAGGCCAAAGTGTAGGGGAGGGGTATGTAATTTTTCCTTTTAAATTTTATGCACTTTGACTTAATTATATTTATAAAATGTACGTTTAGATCGAATGATTTCCTTTGCGGTCCCGGCTAAACTTTGGTGTCATGAGCCCTACTTGGTCCTTGGATTGGGGTCGTTACATTTTGTATAAACGAGGAGAATAATCATTGGAGAACCAAACACGACCTTGAGTGGAGTGAAGTGACATCTCGAGAATTTGAGTCATTTTGACCTTGGAATATAAAGCGATCAGTGGGATCTTTTTGAAAGATATGAGATTTTTCATATCTACTATCCCCGATGGTCAATTCTAGTCAGTAAACATCATTTCATGACAATAAGGGTTGAACCACAAATGATCGGGATAGAGTCAGGAGAGATGGTCGGATAGGAGTGTTTCCTCTACTCATCCCCCCGAGCGGTTTGGATTTAATGTCAAAGCAAGATTATTCGCTCCCCCAGGCCTTATTAGCTTTGGGCGAGTGAGGGGGCGAAGGATATATCACTAAAAGTTTAATCTATGGATGATCGACATGTGGCAAGATTTGAGGTTTGTCCATAAAAGTCTTTGAAACCAATGATCAATGGCTCATTAGCCGGTAGTGTTGGACATGTGTGTGTCCGTCAAACCCGGTTCGGTCCGGTTCAACCCGATTTCACTCTATATTAAACTTTTATACATTTTAATTTAATATTATCACAGGCGATATAAACTTTTTGAGCATTATGTGTCCGTAAGTTTTACTTAAAATGGTAGTCACGACTAGGGTTCGGGCTGAGCACCCTTATCATATGGTCGTCGCATTGGGTATGCCTAGACATGTGATGTCAAGGTACGAATGCGAGTACTCACATGTTTGATGTGTGTATTGGCGAAGAATCTCCTTTTTCAATTCTCTCATGTATTACCGCCAGATGTAGGAAGGGATAGACATGTGTCACCGACACCCTTAGCCTGAGGGAACCCTGTCACTGCAAACTGTGATCGCATTCTTTGGTTCATCAATGACTGAGACTCAAGCAAGTCAAAGCCGGTGTTTTGGGAATGCGTGAACACTTTGTGAGTGAAGGAATTACTCAACATGGTCACCACTGCCTGATTTGGGAACACCAAGATTGAGATTGTCTGTATATGGTCGGATCGGAATCTGGATCCAATACCATTTTGGAAATGGTTTTGCAAAAATCTATTTTACATAAAATAATAGATTTGAACAAGGTGTTTTATCGAGTTTTGTGGGACCTGATCAGATGCACAGACGCTCTAATATAGACATGTAGTATGGATTGGGGTTTGGCAGTACATGTGTACATGCCCTAGATTCCATAATGATTGTGTTGATTAGTGGGGGGGGGTTGTATATGATAATTTGTTATCATATAGAGAGTTATTTGAATTTGCTAAATTAATTGGTTCTTTATTTAATTAATGGATATGATGCTAATTGTAATTATTCATAAATTTTAAATAAAGTAACTAATTAATACTTTCCTTATTAGATTGTGCTTCTTCACCTTTTTGAAGCACTTTAAGTTTAAACAGAACTGTCAAACAAAGAGAGAGAGAGAGAGTCAGACTCTCACAGGGATTAAAGTAATCCATCCAGGGTTTTAATTAAAACTCTGGCATTATAAATAGGACCAAAAAGTAGAGGAGGTGGCAGTGCTCCACGTTTTCTGCCTGGCCCCCTCTCTCCTGCATTTTGGTCTCTCTCTCTCTCTCTTGTGATCTCTCTTCTTCTTCTTCTAGTTTCTCTCTACTGCAATTGAGAGTTAGGGTTTGAGAAACCCAGATCTGTGCTAAAGAATTGGAGAGCATTTGGGATTGGCCTAAAGAACCTTGGTAGCACCATTGGAGGTTCAGATCTGTTTACTTGGAGCGCTCATTGGAGGAAGAATCATTGTCTATTGGAGGAGCAACACTTGAGGCTCACCAGGTTAGCAATTCTTTATTGATTCCTCCTGTTATTAATTATTAAATATTCATTGGATGCGAAAGAAACCCGAATCGATTTATTTTCGCTGTGCATTCAGGTATGGGATGGATCCCTCTTTCCATGTGATGGATTAGAGATGAATTTTCTCCTGCTATTTTGAGTTCTATAATTGCATGGGACACAAAATAGTAGGGCAGGGCATTGGTTTGACAGACCAAACCCTAATTGGGATGCACTAGGGTTCCCATGGGAAATCATGGGAAACCCTAAAATTTAAATAGGGCACCCATGGGTGACCATAGGCTAACCCAGGGCGTGCAATACCCTAATTGGTTTATAATTGGTTTCCCTAGGGAGGCATGACTTGATCCCATGGACCGTAGTTTGACCTACAAGTAGAGTATAAAGCCTATATCCAGCATAGATAATAGGACGGTGCAGACATCAATCATTCGTCGTTGGAAAACGGGGAACGGGCAGGCGTCATCCACGTCCTATGTACATCTTGTCTCAATGTAGCAAAACATGTTACAATTTGGCAACATTTAATGAAGGCGTGCTCAAGATAGTCCAATATCCACTGAATGGGCTGACTATCTCCTAGCAAGCCCACTTTGCATTTAAGGCATGATCATGTAAGCCGATCAACCTCTGATCGCAAGTGACGGGCAATCACATTGTATCAGATCAAGTTACATCCTCCCTATCGCCTATGAAGGTCAGATAAAAACCTTGGGAAAAGAAAGGAAAGGAGAAGGGCGAACTCAACTCTCCATTTTAGAACCAGTTTTGGACGTAATTCGACTACGGTCGAAAAACCTCGTTTTGGTTCTATTTTTTCTGGACACATTTTTGTTTTAACTCTCGTGACCAGGTGCCCTGAAAACTAACTTAGGCATGAGAGGACTAATCTAGAGTCTACTTCGGTCACCCTCTTGTTTTCCTTTCATGTGCTCGGTGCATCTGACGGCGTGTGTCCACCTTCACTTCTCACTCGAATCACTAACTATTACCGTAAAATAAAAAAAAAATTAACCAATCTATATCATGTTTGAAACAAACGCGTGGTGATTCAGACATTGAAATATTATTTACACAGAACTGAAAATTTACTTTAATGAAAACCACCAAAAAAACAATTTACTTTAATGAAAAAGAATTGTCGTGACAAGTGTTCATTTGTCTCATATGCTCCACCCACTCATTGATATGCAAACCACAACACATATGTGAGCCACACGTTCATTGATATGCGAACCACAATTAATATGTAGGAGAGTGATAAAAAAAACAAATTGTTGAGAGAGTAAGACGCTTAATTAATGCAATACGCCCCATGTTGTAAACCGTCTACACGAGCCCAAACGGTTCATTACACTGACAAGCAAATAGAGTTTGATTCACTCACTAGGCTGCAGATATGGGCAGACTTGGTCGTCAAATTCTTTCAAGTTTCCCTTTGGGTTCTCTTCAAACCTTCCCAACCTAAAGTGGCTTAGCTCCACCCCTTGTGCCTCTCCATCCAACACTAGATCAGCAAGAATCCTCCCCACTACAGGACCCATCTTGAACCCATGACCCGAGAACCCGCCAGCGACCACAACATCCCGGCCAAAATCTCCCCCCAAGAAATCTATCACAAAATCTCCATCTGGTGTCATGGAATACATGCACGACTGCGTGATCACCGGCTTACTTGACTCAACAAGCCCACAAAATTTTCCTTCTATCCAATCATTCACGGGGTTGGTGATCAATACGGGCACCCATGATCTTTTATCCGGGTCACAAGGGTAGCCACCGTGCACGGCAATTTTGATCAACCCAGGGAACTCCAACGAGGGTGTGCCGTATATATAGGGATCACCATAACCCGCAAAAGTCGGAAAGCCGCCGGTGAGTGAGTAGTCCTTCTCAGAACCCTCTTTGATCCTCCAGTACTGTACCGTGGTGTTTAGAGGTTGAATAGGCACCTCTAAGCCACTTACGGTTTCCACTAATTTCTTTGTCCATGCTCCAGCTGTCACCACACATTTATTTCCCCAATATTTGTCACCATTAGATGTGATTACTAAAATATCTCCTTTCACGTCATCTCTCTTAATCTCCTTCACTTCCATGTAATCTCTAAGTACAGCTCCTCTCTGGATGGCCAGAGTTTGGAACATGGAGACTGCTTTGGTAGGCTTGATGACCCCACCAAGTTCAGTCCAAAGACCGATCCAATTCTCTGGCAGGTTAAATTTGCCGGAAAATTTCTCCGCTACTTGCCGACGATCAAGGATGCAATGAGGGATCGATTTCGCTTGGCAACTAGTGATGACGGATTGGAGGCTTTTGTCATCGGCCGGGCCAACGTCGAAGTGAGGGGTTTTGAAGTATACCCGATAGCCGATCTCGGATTGTGCTTCTTCCCAGAGATGAGAGGATTCGATTACCATGGATGAGTAGTAGTGTTCTGGGTAGGTGGCGCGTATGGTGCGAGACTCTCCATGGGAAGAACCGCGGTGGTGCAAGAAGTCGAATTGCTCGAGGAGAAGGACTTTGCGGCCGCGCTTGGCTGCCTGATAGGCGGTGCAGCTGCCCATGATGCCAGCACCGACGATAATAACGTCGAATTGGTCCCCGGAATTCTCCATCTCTCACTCTACACGATGCAGAAAGGGAATATAAGATCGACAAGCTGGGACTCCAACTGTCTGATTAAATAACCGAGAGAGAGAGAGAGAGAGAGAGAGAGAGAGACACGAACTGATATGGAATCTGGCGTTAAACATGTGGAGTCATTTTGTCTGCGAGTAAGACGTTTTTGCCTTATACATTGTTTTTGGCTGAACTGCCTTATATATTGTTCACTTTAACGTTGTGGGGATGGAATAACGTGGGGAGCGCACGTGCTAACGAAGCCAGGCAATCAGTCTTCGGATTCCAAATTCCAAGTCCAATTACGTGCTATATTTGTTTTGTTGATCCATTTTATCAAAAAAAAGTTTTGTTGATCCGAACCTGCAAATTCTGCATTAGGAGACACCAGAATTGACTTATGAACAGCTGTAAACCAGAAATGAAGTTTTGATTAGTCGAAATTTTAACGAAAAGTGATCCCAACTTGGGCGGTGCGGTGTGCTATCCTACGTCCAGACATAGGAGCATGTAAATTGACGGTTGTGTTCCATCAAAAGACGGTAATTTTTGGGGGTGTCGCAATCATTTTGTGTGCCCTTGTTTCTAAGCATTAGGGGCAGCGCACCAAACGTGCCCAAATAGCGTTCTTGCTCCCACCCAAATTTTAAATATAAAATTGAGGACTAATTGATTTGTTCCTCTTGCACAAAGATTTCTACCGGAGGAAATCCTTAGGCGATGCAACTTATAGGCTAGGCTTGGGCTAGGAATGAATTAGGGAAAAACGGAGAGAATACTACGAAGTTTTTTGATTTCTTTATTGATGAATGAATAAGTGGATGAATCGAACTGAATTACATGAGCATTAGGGACCTTATTTATACAAGTTTGGGCTCTTTTGGTAAGAAAATCCTTTTGTGCTCGGATTAGGAAACTCTGGTGGCGAATCTGAGATTCTCTTACTAAATCTTGGGTTCCTTCCATATATGGCGCGTGGGTGACGGTTTGGAGCATGTTCCCACTTGGAAGTTTCATAATCGCCTCCACTGATGTGTCCTGGTTGGCATAACCGTCTCAAGCGTGGCTCTCTGGATCCGGGTTTATGAACTGGTTTGCTTGTGGCCAAAGGGAGGCCACATGTAAGGCAGAGATTAGTCATTTAAAAAGTGGTGTATCATTTTCCCCCTACTCTCTTCGGTATCCCGTGCTGAGTCAAGCGTAGCTCGGGTCATGTGTTTGGCGATGCTGGCAGTCGGTGAATCAACTCTTTTTGTCCTTTGGGCCATATTTCTTCTCTGGACAACTTTACCCTCCGTGGGTTTTTTCTAATCACATCGCCATTTGCTAAGGTTTGCACGTGCGAAATATCTTCCAGTTTTCACGCCTTTTGAGGAAAACTTGATGGGACGTCATAAAGTTTAAATTTAAATTTCCTTGCTTTCCCGGTGTTTTGTAAAGGTAGTTTTTCTCATCCTCGACATTCATGTCCTTTCTTCTTCTCTATCCTGGCCGTTCAAGGAGAATGAAAGGCTGGATTTGGGGGCCTTTGTTCCACTGCCCCCAAGAGTATAAAACGTTCTAGCTTTCCCCATTTCTCCTTCTCCACTGTCTTCAAGCTTCCTGGCTAAAAACTCTTGGGTTCCTAAGTTCCTGAAGTTGTTTCGCTCAGTACCTTTTCTTCAGCTGTACCCTTTCTTCCCCAAGTAAGTTTTTTCCTTTACCTTTCTCTGTAATCATTTTGTTTTTCTATTCATTCGGGGAGATGGGGAATTCTAATAAAAACTCAAATCCTGAATCCAATCGAGAGGTGGACTCTCTGTTAGATGAGGGAGAGATGTTGTTCCATGGAGAGGTTCCACGAGATAATCGAATGGTTTCCCTCTGTTCGTCAGCGGAGGAGGCTACAGGTTCCAGGATCCCCATACTAATTCCTCGAAGTTCATCGGGTGCTTTTGCCAGTACTTCCAGGCGTGGTTCCAAGAAATCATCTGCCAAAAGGGGTTATCGTGTTCGTCAACCCCAGCAAGATCCCACCATTGGGAAAGGGGTGGATGAGATTCCCTCCATACTGACCGATTATAATCTGTTGGAGATCCGAAATGTCTATGCAATCCTAGAATCCGTTGATCTCAAGGTTCTATCTCTCAAGGATAGATTAAACCAACCGCAACCCAATGAGGTTGGTCTCATTCTAGATGCTTTCGAGGCGGGACTCCGCTATCCTCTTCCTACCTTTATTTCTTTTCTCCTTAGGCATTATAGGGTTGCCTCCAGCCAACTGGTCCCCAACTACTAGAGGTGTGTGGGGGCCTTTATTGTTAGATGTTCTCGGTTGGGTAGACGCCTTTCTCCTGCTCTGTTCATCAAATGCTTCACTCTGAACCAAAATAGCGGCCATCCAAGGTGGTACTATCTCTGTCTATGTGACGTTCCTGTTGTGGGTACGCTGCCATCAGCTATTCATGGTTGGAAATAGAGGTTCTTCTAGGCTGCGTATAAAGGGCCCAAGTGTCCCATTGTGTGGGGTTACCCCGATACCACTGCTCGGAATAGGATCCCTTTCCTTGACCCTGAAGATCTGTCCACTTTGAAGAAGATGATGATCGACGGGGAGCACGTGGAGGTAGAGGCTATTGACGCTCTGGATATGAACGATTTGGAGAGGGGTGAGCACCTCGGGGATTTATCTTTTTCGATCTCCTTTTCACAGACCTTTGCACTGTACTAACTTTCTCTCATTTTTTTTTTGTTGGTTGAAGTAGAGTTTGCTTTGGATTCCCTTACTGCATTTATGGAGACCGAGGATCTCCAGGTAGCTGGGGATGTTATTCTTCCTCCCCCTGATAAGAACAAGAAAAGAAAAGTGCCCCCAAGCAAGCAGGACAAGGGTCTCCCTAAGAAGGGGTCCAAGAAACCTCCTCCTTCGCCTTCTCAGGGTATCAAAATTCGAGAGCAGCCTTCTGATGAGTGAAAGACAACTTCCTCTTCTGGTCTGACCACTCAGGAGGCAGTTTTCAAGGATCCCCCGCCCTCGAATACGACCAAGAAGAACAAGGGGAAAGAGAAAGTAACCTTGGATTTATTTGTCCCTAAGTGGTCGATCAATACCGACCAGAAGGTGCTTGGCAACATCGCTGCTGCCGAGAATCTGGTCCTGAACTTCATTCCTCCAACTGATCAAGACTGGCTCTCCGAGATGGATGATGACACGCTGGAGAGATCTACCTTGCACAGACTTATGAGGTAATACTCCTTTCTTTTCCTGAAGCTCGATTTTCAATCGACCCTTGCTGACCTTTTCCTATCCCATGCTTTGGTTTTTATCTCTGGGTTGGTCAAGCGTAAGAGAAAAATTGCTTCCGTGAATATCGATCTGGAGAAAGAGAGCCGTGAACTGAAGAGGGCTAACTAGGAGAGTGGTGATCGGATTTATCTTTTGGAAACCGAGGTGAAGGACCTGAAGGCGGGGAAAAAGACTGCGGAGAAAGCTCGCGCCGAGGTAGAGGCGAAACTCACTACAATGGAGAAACAAGTTAAGTCTCTCTCTTCTTCCTATGAGAAGACCAAGGAGAAGCTACGTGAGAAGGAGCAACTATCCAAGAATCAGAAGAATGAAATTGCCGCTTTGAAGTCCCAGCTTGAGGATCCTTGCACCAAGGTCATAGAAGAATATATCAGCTCAGAGTCTAAGACCAAAGAGCATCTGAAGACGGCCTCGAAGGTTTATCTGAAAACGGCTTATTCCATTTGGCGGCAGGAGAAAGAAAAGCAGCCCGATTTCGATTTTGGGGACATATCTAGGGTGCAGTCCATGCTTGCTTGGTTAGAGTCAGGCGCTTATGTCCTCTCCTCATCGAAAGGCTACTTGGAGATTCCCCGGCCGCATCCTTCTTCGGTGATTCCTTCTGCGGCTAGCACTAAGGTTGGGGGGTCAACCTCTTCCGCTGGTATGGTGGAGACCGGGACTCTAGTTCCCGAGTGGGCCAAGGCGACCGTCTCAGATTCTGAGCAAGTCACGAGCAGAATATGGAGCAGAGTGTTCAGCTGGGAGAGGAAAATCCTCCGTTAACACCTGCAGAGGGCATGATTCCTGCCCAAGTTGCTCTTGTAGTTTAGTTCTCCCATTCTTTCTGAGTTTTTGTCTTGTGTTGCCATCTTCTTTTCTTTCTTTTTTTATTTTTTATTTTTCTAAAGATGTAACTTTGCCTCTGGGCTCTTAATGAAGAACTGTCATATTCTCTTTACTTTCTGCCCTTCCATGTTGATTTCTTCGGTCTTGTATTTTTTCGACCATAATCTTTCTCTTTTCTATAGGATAATCTCCCGCTGCTTGGTATCACCCGATCCGACATTGCGGAACGAGAGAAGGAACGAGAAGCTCGAGTAACCGTGTACGTAAATGCAAATGTTGTGCTAAGAAAACACTATTCTCTTCTGGAGAGTGAGTTAGATTACTACAAGTCCCTTGAGAGCTGGGAGAACAATTTGCTGGCAAGATTGGAATTCGCTCGAGACGTGGTAGATAATGTTGTTGACTACGTCTGGGCCAAGAAGTATGTTGCTGCCAACCTTATTATAGAGCGTGTGGTGACATCGGCGGCTTTTCGATGCTTCAGCGAGGATAAGGAATTAGAAGGTGCCCAGCGTTTGAATGATAAGATAATGGAGCTGTTCCCCATTTCAAGTGGGAAAAGATTAAATTGGGTTTTAATCCCCGGATTCCTGTGCGGGAGGTGGTATTAGATCCATCTTCCCTTTCAATACCATTCTTCCCTCTTCCTCAGAATGTTCTAGGACCTTTGCCCCCTAATCCTCCACGTCCTGAGCTTAGATATTTGTAAAAAATTCATTGTACCTCGGGTAGCAATAGCTGTCACACTTTATTTATGGAATTGCAAACTTACTCAGTATTTATCGGGCTTATGCTATTCAGTTTCCCTAGTCAACAATTCTCTTCATTTTTTGTGGCGTGTGCCCATCCTTTTGGCAAGAATTGCCTTTATGGCAAAGAGCTTTCTCTAGGAGATTTTGTTTGTGCTTCCCAACGTAAACATTTATTACCCATACCTTAGCTAATGCTTTGTTTATTGTGCCATTAATGGAACTTAAGTAGGAGCCGAATCGTTACCTTCGTAGTTGAATCCTTTCCCATTTCTCGAAAGGTACTGGTGTAATGAGGGTTGGCCACGTGGCCCTGGTAGTTATTTCCCTTTATTTTGGTGGTTGCCTTTTGATATTCTCCTTTAGGATTGAATTGTCACTTTGCCCTTTAAATAGTGCCTCTATTCTCCACTTCTGCTATTCATAGCGAAGACATGAGTCCCCTTTGTATATGTTTTCCTTGTAGTTCTGTTGAAGCTCTCATTCTTCTCTGGTGTTTTGGGTGCCACTGGCTTTATGGCTACACAGGGTGTATGTTTTTGAAGGCTTATCTTTCGGTAGATGCTACTATTTTTGGCTCTGATCTTCAATCGACATTGGCCCTTACAACTTCGATCCTCAATCGACACATAGTGTCTTTTGGTTTTCAAGCTTTTGGGCCATCTCTCTGCTAAGTGTGCCCTTGCCGATGCTTGGAGGGGTTACGCTATCACAGAGAGAATGAGAGTCTTGAGGGGCCTATTTCCTACCGACCCTAATCTCTTCAGGATTCGAGGTATGGTGGTTTTGCATAAGCAGTGCGCTGGAGAACCTAAACCAGTGGCACGCTCATCATCTTCAACCTCCTCGTCTCTTGCAGATGTAGGAGACTGGTAACGGGGGCTATTTTGGGCTTTGGAGGAGCTCCCAGATGTCCTGATGGTGATTCCCATTTGGCAAAGCAGTCCCCTCTTGGCTTCTCGGGGTTGCTTTAGAACAGGTCGTATTGCATCATGAATGTCGGGTTTGGTCATGCACTACCCGATGTTCTTGTTATGGCTACGCCTGTTTCATATTTTGTCCCCTGAGTCATGCATTCTTTGGTGCTCATCTCAGGAGGATCAAGACAAGACACATCGGGCTTGTGGGTTAGGTGCATCTCTATCTTGCCTGGCTTTCATCTTCCAGGAGGAAAATTCACTTGGAACCGAGCTCAGTTTAACCTTTGTATTTGCCATGCTATTATTTGTACTAGTATTTTGAAATGTCAATAAAGAACTTTGTTGTTTCCAACTAATTTTTGCTTGTATTCTTTCTGTTGAGCTTGGATTTTTATGCTTAGCCTTTTAGCTCCATTGTAATGAAATGAACTTTCGACCTTTTCTGTTGCTTGTGGTACCATTCTTCTTCATGCTCAGTTCTCTATTTTCTTTATTGGAGAAATGTCCCTATGGTGTAACCCACCATTATGGCCAGATGACCCTTGCATTCATTGGGGAAACGCCCCTATGGTGCAACTCACCATTATGGTTGGATGACCATTGTTTTTATTGGAGAAATGCCCCTATGGTGCAACTCACCATTATAGTCAGATGACCATTGCTTTCATTGGGGAAACGCCCCTATGGTGCAACTCACCATTATGGTCGGATGACCATTGTTTTCATTGGGGAAACGCCCTTATGGTGCAACTCTCCGTTATGGTCGGATGACCGTTGTCTTCATTGGGGAAATGCCCCTATAGTGCAACTCACCATTATGGTCGGATGACCATTGTCTTCATTGGGGAAACACCCCTATCGTGCAACTCACCATTATGGTCTAACGACCATTGTCTTCATTGGGGAAACACCCCTATAGTGCAACTCACCATTATGGTCAGATGACCATTGTCTTCATAGGAGAAACGCCCCTATGGTGCAACTCACCATTATGGTCGGATGACCATTGTTTTTATTGGCACATCATTAATAACGGCATATGAAATTTACTTAAAAGAATGCTTCCAAAGTTTTATTGCAAGCATAAACCATTGCTTTGATTTGTTGAACAAGTACTGACATCTATATTGGCCGTGACCACATGAAATCAAGCAGGAACAGTTTCTATTTTGATTCAAAACTAATGGGGACTGACCTTATTGATAGAATTTTCGTAAATTTTCTGCATTCCAAGACCGTTGTATGGGTACCCCCTCCAAAGTCTCCAAAAGAAAAGCTCCTGGCGCCACTTGTTTGGAGATTCTGTATGGTCCTTCCCAGTTGGGTGCTAGTTTTCCCATGAATCTTAGATTGGAGGCTTCTACCTTACGTAGAACCAATTCTCCTTGGTGGAACTTTCTGAGCTTCAGATTTAAGTTGTAATGGTGTGCCGTTCGCTATTGATGAGCAGCATTCCTTACCCGAGCTATTTCTCGGATTTCCTCTAATAGTTTAAATTTGCTCTTAATTCCCCATCATTGGTTTCAGAATTATAGAGTTGCACCCTCATTGATGTTTCCCCTATCTCCACGGGAATTATCGCCCTGTTCCATATGCTAGCATGAATGGTGTTTCACCGGTCGTAAGCCTTATTGTCGTTCGGTATGCCCATAAAACATTGGACAGTTCTTCTACCCATAATCCTTTGGCTGTCTCCAACTTCTTTTTGATTCCATCTAGTAGGATTTTGTTTATGCCTCTGCTAGGCCATTGGATTGTGGGTGTGCTACCGAGGTCTTTCTCAGTTGAATTTTATACTGATTGCTAAATTCCTTGAACTGTTGCTCAAATTGCTTTCCATTGTCAGTGATGAGAGTTCTGGGAATTCCATATCTATAGATGACAGAGTGGAGGAAGAATTTCTATACTTTTGCGGCTGAAATTACTGCCAAAGCTTCTGCCTCTACCCATTTAGTGAAGTAATCTACGGCTACCACCATGAACTACCAACTTCCTGATGCCTTTGGGAAAGGTCCTAGGATATCCATGCCCCATTGCACAAAGGGTGTTGGGCTTGAAATT
This sequence comes from Telopea speciosissima, assembly GCF_018873765.1. Taxonomy (NCBI): domain Eukaryota; kingdom Viridiplantae; phylum Streptophyta; class Magnoliopsida; order Proteales; family Proteaceae; genus Telopea; species Telopea speciosissima. The sequence goes on from NC_057920.1 coordinate 44,583,816, forward strand.
GAAGTGAGCTCCATGGCTGGTTGCCATGTGATTGGCTCAAATGTTTGGCTCTTGAGGCATTTGTGCACAAAACTCATTGCCTCTTTGCGTAGGTATGGCCAGATGTATCCCTGCCTGATGACCTTGTGGGAAAGTGCTATACCCCCCAACTGTTATCCGCAAATGCCTGTATGAATTTCTCGTAGAAAAAAATTCCGATTCAGATGGCCGGAGATATTTCAGGTAGGGCATGGCATATGCCTTCTTGTAAAGTACTCCCCCAATCATTGTGTACCGCACCACTCTCATCCTTATCTTTTTGGCTTCTTCCTTATTTGTTGGGAGTAAGTCCTTCTGGAGATATGCTATCAGGGGGTTCATCCAGCAAGGTTCAAACTCAATAGGTAACACATCCTCGATTTCTTCTATGCTCAGCGTCTCGAGCATGTCTATGTACACGGTTCTGCCGAGGTCTTAAAATTCTGAGGTGGCTAGCCTGAAAAGTGCGTCTGCTGAGGCATTCTGTGCTTGGGGTACGTGTAGTATTTGAAAGTTGGTGAACTCATTAATTAAGTTACGCACCTTGCTTAGGTATTGTGCCATGCATGGTTCCTTTGCCTCGTATTCTCCCTTAACTTGGTTGACCACCAACTGGGAGTTTCTATGCACAGTAATGTTCTTTACTACCAAATTCTTAGCCAGATTCAGACTTGCAATTAGGGATTCATATTCCGCTCCATTGTTGGTGGTCTAAAATTTAAACCTTAGCGCATACTGCATTAAGAATCCCACTGGACTTATCAGTATCAGGCCTGCGCCGCTCCCGCTTGCATTGGATGAACCATTCATGAACATGGTCCAAGTCTTTGTTGCCTCCCTAACTTCAATATCTGGGGCTATCTCTTCCTCGGGTAGGGTGCACTCGATGACAAATCCGTTAGGGAGTGAGCTTTAATAGCCGTGCGGGGCTTTTATTGAATGTCGAATTCCCCTAGATCCATCGACCATGCCACGAGTCTTCTAGAATGATCTTGTTTAGCCAGGATTTTCTTCAGAAGCTGATTTATTGTTACTTCTATGGTGTAGGCTTGAAAATAAGGTCTTAATTTCCGGGCGGCTATTATCAGGGCATAGACATATTTCTCCACATTGCTATATCTGGTTTCTGCATCTAGCAGTACCTTGCTGACATAATAAATAGGTCTCTGCACCCATTCGTCTCCCTGGACCAGCACCACGGTTACTACCACTGAAGTAATGGCCAAATAAAGCTGTAGCATGTACCCCGGTTCTGGCTTGGTTAGGAGCAGTGGTTGGTTCAAGTCCCTCTTCAACTCTGTGAACACTTTCTGGCATTCATCTGTCTATTCAAAGGTAAGCTTGGTCCCCTTTGTTTCTCTCTCTCGCGCTCGGTTTTTCAAAGCCTTGAAGAAGGATAGGCAGCAGTCACGTGAGGCAGAGAGGAATCTCCCTAGCACCGCTACTCTCCCAGTTAGCTCCTGTAATTCTTTGACTCTGTCGGGTAGACGCATTTCCTGTATGGCTTTGATCTTTGAGGGGTTAGCCTCTATTCGCCTTTTTGAGACCATAAAACCAATGAATTTTCCTTAGGTAACGTCAAAAGCACATTTTGCTGGGTTCAACTTCATCTTACTTTTTCTTAAAACTTGAAATGCCTCATCCAGGTCGGCAATATGGTGTTTTTCCTTCAAGCTCTTTACCAGCATGACGTCTACATACACTTCCATATTACGCCCTATTTGACTTTTAAAGATATAGTTCACCAGGCGTTGGTACGTGGCTCCGGAATTTTTCAATCCAAAGGGCATACGGGTATAACAATATGTATCCCTTTCAGCAATAAAAGAAGTTTTCAAAATATCAAGTTCATACATCCTGATCTGATTATATCCTGAATAGGCGTCCATGAAACTCAACATTTCATGGCCCGCCGTTGCATCTATCAACAAATCAATATGAGGCAAAGGGTAATAGTCTTTAGGGCATGCTTTATTTAGATCGGTAAAGTCAATACACATTCTCCATTTGTCGTTAGGGTTTGGCACCATTACAATGTTGGAAAGCCATTCTAGGTAGATTGCCTCCTCTATAAAATCTGCATCTAACAACTTGGTTACCTCCTTAATCAACTTTTCTTGCCGCTTGGGGGTGAAAGTCCTCTTCTTCTGGAACACTGGTTTAGAGGTTGGATATACACTGAGTCTATGCTCGGCTAACTCCCGATCCACTCCCGGCATGTCAATTGCTGATCATACAAATACGTTTGCGTTGGCCCTCAAGAAGTTGATGAGGGAAATCCTTCACTCGCCAGTTAAGCCCTCTCCAATCTGTACAGTATGCTTTGCATCTCCTTCAACAATCTCAATGGGGACCAAATCCTCCGTCCGCTCAGTTCCTTCATGCTCGGTGGTGTCCCAGTTATCATCCAGGTTGATCAAGAGCATCTGTGGTTCTTTTCCCTTAGCCCTCAGATATCCCTTGTAGCATCTTCTGGTAGTTATCTGACTTCCTTAGCATTCTCCTATTCCCTGCTCAGTTGGGAATTTCATCACTAGATGAGGGGTGGATACCACAGCCTGCAGAGCATTAAGCCCCGGTTGTCCCAGTATTCCATTGTGGGTAGAGTTCACTTTCACCACCAAGAAGTTCATTCTTACTGTAGGGAGCCTGGGCTCTGTCCCTACTATCACCAATAGGTCAATCTATCCCTTAACATGTACCAGAGCTCCGTTGAATCCATATAGAGGGGATTCAACTCTTTTCAACATCTCAGGTTTCAAGAGCATTTCTTTCAAAGGCATCATAGTATAGGATGTCCACCAAGCTCCCATTGTCCACAAGTATCCTCCCCACTGAACATTTGGCAATACATCTTGATTACCAGAGCATCGTCGTGGGGAGATTGGATATTAGATAAGTCTTCATCTGAGAAGGTAATTTGATGCTCAGTTCTCCTCCTTTTCTCTAGTACTTCTGTTTGGAACATGCTCTGAGCATGATTTTTCCTTGAATTGGAGGTTTCACCTCCCAAACCCGGGCCTCCATAGATCATGGCTATTTCCCGTACGGGGGCATTCTCAGCATGCTATTTTCCTCAGGTTGGTCCTCCCTATTCGACCGAGCAGGCGATCAGGGCTTCAGCTCGGGTTCTCGAACCTGATAGTCTTGTCTCCTATCCCCTCCATCCTTTTTGATAAACAGGCCCAGACGACCCCTCTGGATGAGTGCTTCTATCTCGTCTTTCAGCTGTTTGTAATCCTCGGTGTCGTGGCCATGATCTTGGTGAAAGTGACAGCATTTATTCTTATTGCGCTCATGTGCCGGTTTAACCATTTTAGCCGGCTAGCGTAGAGTCACCTGATCTTTTATTTCGTTCAAGATGTACGCTCAGTTGTGGGTGAGGGCCATGTAAATAGGCTCTGGTTCCACATCACTCTTGAAGACCCATGCTTTCTTGTCTTCTCTCTTTTTCCTTCCATCATTCTCATCTCTGCCGCACTTGGCTCCACTTTCTCCCCCTGGGTATCTTTCTTTTCTTGACCCTTCTTCTCAGGTTTGCCCTCCTTTTCTTGCTCGGCGGCCAGAACTTCAGCCAGGTTAATGTACTTCTCATAGCGTGAGAAAATCTTGTACATATCTCTTGGTTCATCCATGATTAAGGATTTCTTCAGCTCCACATCTCGGATGCCACTACGCAACGCCTAAAACTTCACCATCGGATCTAGGTTCCGTACTTCTAAAGCTTCCTTGTTGAATCTTGTAAGAAAGGTTCGGATTGACTCATTGGGGTGCTGCTTTAAGGCCAAAAGATTGGTGGCAGTTTTCTTATGGACTCTTCTACTCACAAAGTGAGCCAGGAAGGCTCACCCCAGGCCCACAAAGCTGGAGAGGGAGCACTGCAGGAGACACGAGAACCATTATCTCGCCGCCCCGTTCAAGGTAAAGGGGAAGGCTCTACACATGATGGCATCCGAGGCGCCCTAAAAGAACATCAGGGATTTGAAGGTTTCCAAGTGATCTTTCGGATCCGTGGTGCCCGCATATTGCTCTATGGTCGGCATCTTGAACCCCTTCGGCATAGGTTCCAGCCGGATTTCATCTGTAAAAGCTAGGTCAGTAGTGAAGTGGAAGTCAAGACTAGGGGCTAGGTTCTTTCCTCACATAACCTCTTGGATCTGGTCCTGGAGCTCCAAGACTTTGTCATTCAGAGCTTGTTCAACTTTAGTCATCTGGGAACCCTGATTCTTGGGTTTCCTCGGTACTTCTCTGTCCTTCCGCCGGACGTTGTTTGCGTTAGTATGATTCTCGCTATGCTCCGGGGAAGGAGTTCTTTCTCTGTCTTGTGGTAGAGGTGGGGGTATTTGAATCCCTTGTAAGAAATTACACTGCATCTCCATCATTTGTTCCATCTTATCCTGCCAGCAAGTCTGTAGTGCGTCAAATTGTTCCACCGTCATAGATGAGATTCCTCCTGCTGTGATTCATTCACCTCGAGGATGGGATCTTCCGCCACCTGTCGGGAGGCGGCAGGTTGGCCCAAGGTTCCCTCCTGAGCAACGGCGGGAGTAACAGTGGGGGCGGCCACTGCTGCACCGACGGCAGCTGCGGCCCTGGTAACTTTGGATTGATTTTTGGCATTGGTCATGGTAGGGACTTCGCGGGCCTCTGATTTCCGGTTCTCACAGACGATGCTAAAATGTTGCACAGAGATTTCTACTGGAGAAAAAATCCTCAGGCGATGCAACTTATAGGCTAGCCTTGGGCTAGGAATGAATTAGGGAAAAACGGAGAGAACACTGTGAAGTCTTTGATTTCTTTACTGATGAATGAATAAGTGGATGAATCGAGCTAACTTACATGAGCATTAGGGCTCTTATTTATACAAGTTTGGGTCCACCCCTTTCTCTTTTGGTCAGAAGATCCCTTTGTGCTTGAATTAGGAAACTCTGGTGGTGAATCTGAGATTCTCTTACTAAATCTTGGGTTCCTTCCATATGTGGCGCGTGGGTGACGGTTAGGAGCATGTTCCCACTTGGAAGTTTCATAACCGCTTCCACTGACATATCCTGGTTGGCGTAACCGTCTCAATCGTGGCTCTCTGGATCTGGGTTTATGAACTGGCTTGCTTGTGGCCTGAGGGAGGCCACGTGTAAGGCAGAGATTGGTCATATAAAAAGTGGTGTCTCAGTTCCAAAACAAAATCTAAGATCTTTTATATAAAACTTGTTCAATCCATTTTTTTATCACAAAATCCATGAGATTCTATGAAATCATGTGCTGTGATTCGAATAATAAATCATAGGATTCTATAACTTACATTTGTTTTTTTTTTTCCCGGTAAAGTATGAATTACATTTGGAAGGTAATCAATGTACACTTTTGACTTATCAATTATTGATTTTATGAATTGCATTTAGAAGGTAATCAATGTACACTTTTGACTTATCACTTATGGATTTGATCATCCTTACCAATATTTGTGAGACATGATCATTATTTTCTTATAGACAATCCTTTGCAGACTCGACCCAAAAATCCTGTCAATGTTGTGGTATAGGTGAGAATAGCCTTTTACACAGTTGTGCTTGTTTACGTAAGTTTTTTCGGCGGTCGCCTGCCACGGTCTCTGATTTCTCGTCTGCTATCTCCCTTTAATTCTCTCTATCCATCTCTGATTTAAGCACACCCCCATCTGCCCCCTTACATGGACCTCCTCCAGATATAGAAGATGATGCTCTCCTTCTTGACGATGAAACTGAAGATTTCTTGGAGCAGAACTCAAAACTTATCCTGGTTGGAAAAATCCTAGAGGGTCGTCCGTATCGTCATCAGTTGGTGACAGAGGGCTTAGTTTCTGCCTGGAACCTGGTCCATGGCATTTTTGTGTCATCGCTTGAGTCTTTATGCTATCTATTTCACTTTGATCATCCTATGGATCTCTCAAACGTTCTCGATGGCTGCCCATGGACGGTGGCTGGAAACCTGCTTCTGCTAGAGCCTTGGAATGAAGATGGAGTGTGGCCCTTCCATCATTCTGTCTTCTGGATTCAACTACACTCTATCCCTCTTGAACTCATCCGCATAGAACTTGGATTGCAGCTTGCAGCCAAACTGGGTATACCAAAGTGCGCAATGGTTTTCCAGAGCGATCAACCTGGTAAGACTCTTTCCTTTATCCATTGCAGAGTTGATCTGGACATTAGACTCCCTTTGAAATCTGAGCTTTAGATTAAGCGAAGATTAGGCCAAGAGATCCTGGTAGTTGTTCCATATGAACGACTTCCCCTATATTTCTATTTCAGCGGCAAATTAGGCCATGAAGATAGGTGGTGTGAACTTCTGTTAACGGCACAATAGCAACACCAAATGGAACATCAGTGCCGTATGAGTAACGGTTGCTCCTCTTTCAACTCCGCTCCCTTTGGTCCATCTCTAAGGGCATCTCCCCTACTACCACACCTTCTTGAGACCACTCCTATTCTTCATGCTGATATGTCCATCTCTCCCCAATCTGGCCAGCTGTAAGGACACTGATATTTGGGTTGAAATGCCTTATCATACCTTGTATTACATGAGGTTTAAATAGTATATGGATGCCCCAATCGGTTGGGTGATTACAAGAATCCCTATACAATCTTTACACCTATTATCACATGTGATAATAGAATATTACACTCAATATTACTAAAATACATTCAATCAAAGCTCCAATAATCCTTAACTGATACTCAATCAAGTCTCCAATTATCCTTGATCAAATCTTCAACTGTCTCCAATCAAATCCACAGGGTTTCTATAATTATCTTCAATAAGATCCTTGGGGAGTTGAACACTCCATATACCGGCGAACCAAAATAGAGCTTCTTCCCAGGGCTCAACATACTCTCCCCGCTGCTACTCAGTGGCAACCTGAATTCCGGGGTAACAAACTTGATGGAAGAGAAGAAGAATTTGTCCCTGTCAGACAGAATCAGAATGGTACACTAACACAGATTACCCCCAGGCCACTTATTACCCCGCCATTAGCCCATCACCACTATCCCCTGTCACACCCACAGGTCCCATCCACACTATAGTTCCCATAAACATTCCTTCCATCACACCCTAGACCGTTATACCCCTGCCAAGATCCAATCATGGTAGGTACGAGGCTCACCCTCCCATATCTTCACCGTCCTCTCAAACCACCCTTTCCCAAGATGCAATGTTGCCTATTCCCAATGATGTAACCCTACACCTCCTTTCATCTATCCACGATCACATCAACCAGTTTCCTAACCAAGCCAATCCTCTCATTGCCCTTTTACCCCTCCTTTCAGGCATCTCAATTTCCACATCTGACCCTAATCAATCGGGTCCTTACTTAAGTCAACCTTTGACCAATTTCCCACCCTTACTCCTTGTTGCAAATCCTACCATATCTCTCAATGGTCCACCTCATACTCCAACTGATCCATCTCATACTCCAGTTGTTTCTAACCCAGAGGTCCACCCAGCTGTTCTTATACTTCCCCAAGGCTCACCACATGCACCATCTGTCCCTGGTCTGACCCCCAGCCTAGAGGCCCCTCAAGCCTCCAGTCCCTTAACCCAAGACCCGGCCACCTTCACCTGACCCACACAAACCAACCCACCTCCCCCGCTTCAGCCACAACCCATAACTACTATCCAACCAATCTTGACCACAATAGCCCCGCTATCACGCCCCCATCCCAATAAAAATATTTTACATTAAATAGGGGGTGACTGGGACAACATGTGTCATCCCAATACCTACCAGGATCATAGATACAGTGTCTTGAGCCACAGTCCACCCTGTCATCAATCGTGATAACAGCAAGGAATGTATGAAATGGAATAGATCGTTCCAATCACAGAGTTAGCAGAAGCGTGTGAAATTATAGAGCATGGGTTCTCTAATGATAATATATAGTACAATCTCAATATTTGTAACCATTCATTCCTCTCCTTATAATTAACCATAAAGTTTATACATGACTATGGATGAATATAGAAATTAAATAATAAATAATCGCCACTAGGGCACCATTCTTGGGTGTACATCTACATCCAAGTCATAGTTACCGGCCCCACTTGATTCGCATCCAACGGTGCTCATCAAGAGAATTACTTGCATATCAACTAAAAAGGGGTTGCACAATAGGGTTAGCTACACTAGCTAGTGAGGGAGCAAAGAGAAATGCACACACATACACACAAACAATTTCAAGCAGAATGACGCATGTAAATGTTAGATTCATTTTCCACCTAACACACAAATTCTATGAGTCAAGTGTATGCTACTATGATAACTCGGGAGACACTGAGGGTCACTTAACTTATCACCCCAGGGTAACCTCAATTATCACATGGGAGCCTACGCTGGTAGAAACCATCCGATCACCAAGTGGCAGACCCCAATAGCCATCACTACCCCTGACCTGGCCTCTCCCACCTCCACAGGCAACAGGTGCTCAAACTATCCAACACATAAACCCCTGTTGGAAAGGTTCATAGCATAAGGGAATAAGCATCCTAGCCACAGATATACTACATACAAGTCCTATCGTCTCGAGAGGTATTCTGGGTGCATCAACGTCCCATTCCATCTAGTATTCGGGTACCAGTGCGGCACGACACATACAGATTAGGATGACATATAGCAATTTTCATAATTAAATAAATTGGGGTTCCGGAACTGGCACCCCGACACCGTCACCCTATACAATGGTGAGAAGAATATCACATTCATAACAGTTCACATTTGAGATAAATAATACAAGGCGCACAATGCTTATATTTATATAATAGCATGATAATGGTTGCTTAATATGTATATTCAAGCCCAACAAAGTCACCCAAAACCCACTCACCGAACTCGGGTGTCACCTGGCGTGGTTGACATGAATCTCACTAGTGCACCAGCTATCCATCGAATTGGGTAGCCTAAAAACACAAAAGCAATCATTAAAAGATGTATAGAGGGGTCCCATGCTAGGCCCCCAAGGTTAAAACCAAGTTTCGACCAAGACAACACGAGCGAACTCACGGACAGAAGCAATAGGGTGAGTTCATCCCTGACTCCGTTCAGGCCAAAAGGTAAAAACATAAGGAGCGGAACCACGGGCGGAACTTCTTAATTGGATCTGTTCGATTCCTGAGACACACCCGAGAGTGGGTAGATCCACAGGCAAATGTGATATCTTAGTCCGCCCCTGCATTCGTTCGATCCCTGAGACATTCCCTAGAGGGAACTGACCCACGGGTGGAGGCATAGAGTGAATCTATTCCTTCATCCGTTCAGGTCAAATCACTAGGATTACACTGGGCGGACTAATGTCTGGTACCACCAAAGGGCTTCTTCTCCAGCTTGAAGCCTAGAGTACCCCTTGCAATCAGGAACATGGAGAGGGTGTCTTAGGTCTCCCTAGGGTCATTAGAACCTAGGCTTGCCCTATGGATCCAAGATCACACAAGGTTTTGGTCTCAATTTGGTCCAAGGGTAAGGTTTCATGGCTTAGAATCAAGGTTCAGCAACAATGGCTGCAAAACAGCTCACATAGGTCTTTAACAAGGTTTGGTCTTTGCCATTTGGGCTCCATTAAGGACCAAGCTTCACCTTGAGTCCCAAATGGAACCCTAGGTTAGCTCAAGCTCAAGGAATCTACTTCAATCAAGAATTGGAAATGCAAAGAGGGAGAGAGAGAGAGAGCTTACCTCTAAATGAGCTCCACTTCATCCCTCCATCGATTACTCCTTCCTCTTCTTCTTCTTCTCCTTCTTTCCTTGTCTCTTCTCCTCCACGGTTTGCTTGGGAGGGGGAGAGACAAGGGAATAAGGGGCTTTGGTTATCTTTTAAAGTCTAATGGGGCCTTAGGTCTTGTTTGGTTAGGTGCCCCCAAACACTAGTTAGTCTTTTGGGTTTAATTAGGTCTTAGGTCTTGTTTGGCCCAAGTCATAACCCATTAGGTCCATTTAGTTAGTTAGGTCATGTTTGGGTGCACCCTAAGTCCATAGGACCTATTTGTCCACTAAGGCTCATTTGGTTTAAGTTAGGGTATAAAACCTATTATTTATTTTAAGTTAAGTCTTGTGGGCCCACTTTCATGGCCCAATTAACCAATTAATGGTAAGGGTGGGGGTCCATCTAGTCCAAGGGTCCAAGTATGGTGTCCGGGACACGAGGATGTTGCTCCCACAGGAAAATAAACCAAAAGGGCAGGTAACAGCATGGGCGGATCCTCGAGCGGAACCAGTTTGAGTGAGTCCATTCGTGACGCCGTTGCTGCTGTCAGGGCCCAAACTTCAAGAAAAGTTGCGGGGCTTTGACCCGTACTCTCAAGACTTTGAGGTGACACTTATAATTAAATACTAGGTTCAAGGTCATAATTGTTGACCATAGCCACCATGGCATTTCCTTGGGTAAGGTCTAATTTGCCTCGGGGCATTAAGGTATATTTCGAGTGCAGGTGTAACACTCGAACTCTCCATGGGACTCACCACAGACTAAACCACCATCCAAAATGAGGAAAGAGAAATCTGGGGAGGTCCATCGTGTGTGGCCAGGACCATCATCTTCTATGAAAACACATGCTAAACATATCAAGCATAACCAACAGGATAACTACCAGGATCAGGCCTTGGAGAGCTCTGAACATAATGGGCATTTTTTATCAATTTGCCCCTTGGAGGATGGGGGATATCAGCCCCACCAGAACCAATGAAGCTATTAAGTTGGACCTGCCAGGGTCTTGGGAGATCCTTGATCATTTGCTCCTTAAAGCATCTTTCCTATAGCAGTAAGCCGGATAAAGTATTCTGAATGGAGACCCATTCACCCTCAAAGAAGATTCACTGTATTGGACGAAGTCTGCGGCTTCCATCATCCTTCAATGTTGATCCTATAGATACGGGCGGAGGCCTTTCCCTTATTTGGAATGATTCAATTCAGGTTGAAATTTTGTTTGCAAACTCTCGTATTATTGATGCCCAAATTAAATCAAAGAATTTCCCTTCTTTTTATTTAACTTGTGTAAATGGAGACCCTGTTAGATCCAACAGACAACAAGTTTGGGACTTGCTTTCATCCTTACATCATAACAGGCATGGTAAATGGGCATGTATAGGAGATTTCAATTCATACCTGTCTTGGCATGAGAAGAAGGAAGGTTCCTCACAGGGGGCTCATGACATCCAGAATTTTCTTCAGATGTTAAACTCTTGTTACTTGGTAGATATCCCCTCCCACAGACCAGCTTTCACGTGGACTAATAACCGTAAAGGTAAGGATAATATTAAGATAAAACTGGATCGTCAAACTCTGAATGGCTGAATTGTTTCCTTGAGACTGCGGTGACTGTTAAAGCAGTTATCGGGTCTGACCATTTTCTTCTTCTACTAGACACTGAGAGAGGACATTTCAATGGTAAAAGCCTTTTTAGGTTTGAAGCTGCGTGGTTTACACATCCTGAGTACAAGGGAGTTGTTGAGAAGGCTTGGTCTCTCCCAGTTGTGGGTAAGGGGAAAGAAATCCTGCAACAGAAAATTGCTAATGTCTAAGTGGAACAAAGACTCATTTGGGAACATTCAAAGGAAAATTGAGAGCTTTCTAAAGGAATTGGTGTACCTTTGGGATTGCCCTCCTTCTATTGAGAATCAGAACCGAGAGCAAGTGTTGAAAGACCTTCTTGATATGGAGCTTCACAGGGAGGAAATTTTATGGCACCAAAAGTCTAGAAACCTTTGGCTATCCTATGGAGACTGCAACACAAAGTACTTTCATGCTTCAACTTTGCAACGCGGGCTCCACAAAAAAATTCTCCATCTGAAGCTTGATTCTAGGGTATGGTCCAATTCTGAATCTAAAATATTTCTGGAGGTTAAGGAGAAGTATAGGGACATTTTCACTTCTAGGGATATTGATGATGAAGCCCTTCATTTGGTTCTACAGGCCATTTCCCCCTTAATTAACCAGAGCACCAATGAAGATCTGTGTAAACCCCCTGATGAAGAAGAAATCCGAACATATCTCTTTGCTATGTCCCCTTTAAAATCCCCAGGCCCTGATGGATTACCTCCAGCCTTCAGCCAATGCTACTGGGACCTGGTCCGAACTGATGTATGCAATTTTGTTAAGGAGGTCTTCTCTTCAGGCACTCTTCCATCCTCTTCAAATTCTACTTTGGTGTGTCTTATCCCCAAAAATGACCAGCCAGAAAAGGTCGAGCACTTTCGCCCTCTAAGCTTATGTAATGTGATCGTGAAAGTGGTGACTAAAATAATAGCTAGCCGGTTGAGCTTCTATTGAATGATCTCATATCTCCGATTCAATCAGCATCTGTGCCCTCTTGCCTAATCATAGACAACATATTGACGGCCCATTAAGTGTTTCAATACATTAAGAGGAAAAAAGGGAAAGAAAAAACTCTTAGCTTTGAAGTTGGATGTTAGGAAGGCTTACGACAATACTGTTGGGGATAAGACACACCAAAGTATTGAGATCATTTTGTTGAGATATGGCTTTTGTAACAAATAGGTTCTGCTAGTTATGTCCTGTGTCTCCTCAGTTTCATACTCCTTGATTAATGGAGCTGTCCACAACTCTATCGCCCCCACCTGAGGGATTCGGTAGGGTGATCCTTTATCCCTAGCTCTTTTTGTTCTTTGCTCCCAAGGTTTAAACACCATTCTCCTTCAAGCAGAATCTGCTGGCCTCATTCATGGGATAAAAATAAGTAATAGAGCTGGTCCTCTTTCACACCTATTATTTGCGGACGATAGCTTAATCTTCTCGGAGGTAAGGTTGGAAGAAATCCACAACCTTAAGGCATGCTTGGGTCTCTACTGTCAGGCTAGTGGTCAGAGTTTCAACCTCTCTAAATCTATGCTAACCTTTAGGCCCAATACTGTCCCAAAATTTAAAAGGTGGTTTTCCCGTATTTTCAAAGTCCCCTACGGTGATGCCCCAAAGAAATACTTGGGCCTTTCATCTCAGTTTGGCACTTCCAAGAGGGATCTTTTCAGAGATATTAATGAAAAAACCAATTTGTTTGTCGCAAGGCCAGGCATGAAAGTGAAAGTGAATGAAAAAAAAAAAAATGAAAAAAAAGAAAGGAAAGTGGAATTCCTTGGAACTAGACAGGGCACTGTTGCCTCAGGAAGCAGGGTGACTTATTCGAAATTCCTTGGAAGGAAACTCAAAAAAACTCTTACATCAATGTCTCAAAGTGTTTATGGATATATGCAAAAAGCGAAGCTACCAAGTATTTGGGTGTCTGGTGTATGCTCCATCATGTCATTTAGGGAATAGTAGTGGAGTACAAATAGAGTTTACTATTGTGAAAGAAAAGCTATTGCCTTAATGTCTGAAAAGAAAGTATGGTAAAAAATGCTCAAAGCCTAAGTCTTTGGTTCCATCGATGCTATGAGTGGTTTACCTGAAGGTGAATAGTGTTCAAAAAATTTGAGGAGATCCCTTAATCTTGGTGCATGCTTGTTCCTTGAATTGAAGTGGGGTGATAAAATTCAAGTGTGGGGGAATCTTTGGCTCCTTGATCTTTAGTTGAGCATTCTTAGAGCTTGTATGCACTATCCTACTTATGCCATGATTAAAATTTGCAGCATTTCTTGACTTATTGAATTTTGGGTGTACATTCACTGCAAACACCCACAAGACTAAACTCGTCCACTAGGGGTAACCTAGGGGTTTAAAGGCTTGTTGCACATGCTAAGTGCAACCGTGATTCCTATGAAAGTGAGTTAGGATTTTCTGCATTCTAGATTAATTTTTTGTTTTTGTTTACTTGAGGACAAGTAACGTTCAAGTGTGGGGGAATCTGATGAGCACATTTATGTGTGAAATCATAGGGCATAAAGCATGCATTTTACCACATTGGACAGAGTTACTCGGTGCTTTCTTGTGCTTTTCAGGTTTTTGGGCTATTTATTGCTATTTTGGACTATTGGGAGCTGCATGTCCAAATTTACACGTAAAGCTGTCCAATGTTTTTGCATGGCTGTAAAGAGAGCTAAATTTTGAGTAAGATGGATGTGATGGAATTCAGTAACGCATTCGTTTAGGCCTCCATGTAGTTGATTATTCTTTTCAGGCTAAGAAAGGATAATGGGTAAGAAATGAGCTGTAATGCAAGCCCATAGCCATTCTACCACTTCCCAAAGATATTTTTGACATTAAAGAAGGTATTCCTAATCAATGGTGGAGATCTACTGCAAGTACAGGACCATTTCAGCAATTTTCCAATCTTGAAGAGAGAGAAGAGCGGCATCCACATGGGGGGGACCCACACTACCCCAAGATTCCACGATTTTTGAAGGCCCACAGCTATCCACAATTTTTAGAGGGTGCACACAACCCTCCATGATTTTTCTAAAGGACTTGATGGGGATTTATTTAATTGTTGAGTGGAATCCTAGTCACCACTCGCTCTCTCTTCCACTTTCCAAGGGCACTTTTGGGATTTGACTTTGGATAGATTTCTTTTGAAAAATATTCTCTCATCCATTAAAGGTTGAAAAGTCAAAGATGCCTTGATCATGTGACTTGGAGAAGATTCCTGCAAAGAAAAGGAAGCACAGAATAGAATTAGAAAGTCACTTTTTGGAAAATAGAAGGTTTTTGTAGCTAATATTTTTATCTCTCCCACTTTCTATTTTTCTCTTTTTTCTTGGGGTTCAAGTTTTATTGTAAAGGAAGGAGAAGAGAATATTTTTATTTGGAGATTCCATTCTCTCTCCCCTCCACGGTTTTAGAAGGAGAGAAGCCCCCAAAACCATGGAGGCCTCTCTCCCTCTTCCCTCTTCTCTCTTCTCTCCATCCCCCTATAAATACCCCATTGGCTTTGGGTTGTAACTAGTCAATTCTAGTTCAGTTTTAGTTCAATTTTAATGCAATTTTAGTTCAGATTTTTATGAGATTTCTTCTTCTTCTCCTTCTAGTTTGTGATTTATCTAGTTCTAGTTTGATTTTATAAGCTTAGTTCATGGTTGTAATAGGTTTATGCAAGCTTTCATTTCAATTTATGTTTTCAATATGGTTGTAATCTCTTAATTCTAGTTTAGTTTTAAAGCTTTCTAGTCTAAGTTTTTAAGTTTGTGAGAAGACTTGGAGGATTTGGAAGAGGAAGCCATGCAGTGATTATTCAAGTGTTCAAGCTTCATCAATTCCATTCATACAAAGCCTAATTAATTCATGCACTTTCAACTTTGGTAGAAGGGAGTATTAGTTCTTGTTTTTAATTTTTTATTTTCTTCTTCTTCTTAGTCTCTAACTCTTTCTTCTTTTATTAGTATTCTCATAGTAGTATTCTCATTCCCTCCATTCCATCCATTCTAGTAGGACTCTCATTCTCCATTTTTTATTTTTATTCTCATTCTCTACCTCTCTAATTCAATCATGCTTTTAGGGTTTTATTTTTTATTTACTTTCATCATTATGCATTATGTTAGAATTTTAATTTAATTATTTTTGTTTTAATTTCAGATTTGGTAGCGCCATTTCAAGTGTGATAGAGAAGCAATTTCAGTCCGGTTCAAGCACCTTCGGGTTGCACCTCTCTAATCTCTTAGTCTCATTCTTATTTTTTTTTTTTTTTGTGTGGCTATTGCAATTTATTCCTTTAAATCCACGTTAGTTTTGATAGGTTAGATACTTGTGTGTTAGGACACCAATTCAATTCGTTAGATGCATAATTTCATTAGATGCTTGTGAGTTAGGATGCGTTAATTTAATTATCATTAGTTCAATCCAATATTTTAATTTGGTTAATTTTGCATTGCTTTTAAGTGAGTAAGATAGAGGGGCGTACATCTCCTTGAGTTCGACCCATAGCTACGATTGATCCGTACGTTTGCGGTTATTATTTCTTACAAACAGGGTGCCCAACCCAAACCCTAGTCGTGACTACCATTTTAAGTAATAATTACGGACACATAATGCTCAAAAAGTTTATATCGCATGTGATAATATTAAACAAAAATGTATAAAGGTTCAATACAAAGTAAAACTGGATTGAACTGGACTGAACCGGGTTTGATGGACACATAAATCCAATAGAAACACATTTGGGCATGGTTGAGTGAGGGACAAAATAGTCATGTGACCGTGGTGGAGTCCTCCACCGGTGCCTAGTGCATTAATTGGTCAATATACAACCATTTTTCAAAAATAACATCCTCAAAGTTAAATGATAGTTGTTTTCTAACCTTCTCTATTACATTGTAGCAAACCATTTTCTCATTTCTTAATCCTTATGTAATTCTTAAAATATTTTACATGCTACTTTTATAGGGAAGAAAAAGTAGCAAATGACATTCTAATTAATCAAGCTAGCAAGTTAGAATTTAAAGAAAAATCTTCTATAATGTTTTTCAATCCATAAAGCAGGGTCGAGCTCAAGTTAGATCTAAATAGATCCAAGTCTACATATTACATATATCAAAGCAGACCCGGATTTTACTGACTCCATTTTGTACTCCACATTTAGGGTAATCTCTTCAACCTTTCCAAAGGATCGAGATAATGGCTTATCCATTTCTCGATACATGGCGACTTGTAGTTAATTATTAGAAAAGAAGGAAAGTAAAATTCCTCGAAATGATTAGTAGTTGCTTGTTTAGACGATAGACATCTAATCATCAATCAACGATCGCTAAATGTGAATGAAGTCATTATCGTACTGGAAGAAGGTTCACGAGGTCGATTTAAACTGCCAAAGCTTTGAGGTGTGTACAATGGATTTGATCCTATTAAACCAATAGTTAGAGCGTTAGCTGAAATGATGGTGAAATGCAGCGGAGACGGATCGAGTTGTTCTTGATTATAAGTTAAACCAATGCATTTCAAGTGGAGAGACACGTATGGTCTACTCGACAGGTGATCACAACAAATGTGATCTTCCACGATCCAAATCTCAGAACAATGATGGATGCTCTTGAGATGCTCACACAATATGGAAGAGGAAGAAAGAGACTTACGAGAGATAATGAGAGAGGGAGAGTTCGTATACTTAGGGGAAGCGGTTGTAGTCTCTTATATCTACAACCTGCTCCCCCCTCCCTTTTTCAAGTGTTTGAGTACAAGTAGTTGACTAGAAGTGCCCCCTTCTCCAAGTAACTCTAAATGAACTTTATTGGGTCCACGATAGTCCCAAGTGGGCACATGGATTAGTTAAAAACCTGATCTACTAACATCTCTCATTCTCCCACTCATGGCACATCTACTTAGTCATCCAACTAACCTTCTCTTCCACTTGCATCTCCTCAGATAGGAAATGGAGCGTGCAACCTCTCAAGATAGAACAAGGTAAGAGTGTTATATCAAGCTTCCATCTAACCAACATAACACATTACTCGTAAACAATTTCAAAATACCCCAAATGATCCAACTACACTAGATCCAACACTCTCGACCCCTCACAGTGAGCAGTGTTGACCTCAAAAAACATGTAATGTGCTTATGATTACGTCGAAACACAAACATGACAAATCGCCCAAGCAATGAGCCACAAAACAAGGGTGTAATTTAGAATATTTTTTCCAAGCCCCACATGTCAATTTGATTATTCCCAACCACTTTCCCATTCGTGTCCCACTGTACCGCATCATCCATGATCCCAAGGAGCACGTCGAAGTAGAGGTTATCCATAGGATCAACTTAGTCTGATCCATGTGGCTACAATGACGAAGCAGGAATCCATTTAGTCACTCTCACAAATGGTCATAACAAAGCACATACATTATGAAATGTATGCTATGGTGCTTCTCCCACTGAGGTGGGCATGTACTCATACAATATAAAAGAACACCATACGATTTTGGGTCCAGTTGCACTGTCAAGCACCTAACTTGAGTCTTTTAGTCCAGTCGCTTCCACAGCGCCTCCCTGAAGTCTCACACTCGACTATAAGCAGGCTATACTAAGATGTGGAATCTTTATGTTCAATCATAGAAAGGTCTCATCTTAGCTTTAACTAAGGCACTATTTAGCTTAAAAGCTGTCTGTTCATCTTGCTCGCTATCTCTAAGCATTAAGGTGGAGTTGGCTCATCTTGTTCACTATCTTCAAGTGTCGAGGAGAATCACCAGTGTGATTGGATTGATTCAAGACTAGTGACATATTTTCAAAAGAATGTGTACATATGCAGATCACCCAAAAGAGATATATGTCATATATATAAATCAAGAGACGATACAAATATTATCTAAAAGAAGTGTCCAAACTCAAAAATACAAATCATCCACGTCGAAGGCCCATGTTCCTAAATGAGTAAAAAAGACATCCCGAGCAATAGGCTTAGTCAAAGGATTAGTCACCATGCTACTCGTTGAGATATGCTTCAAGACAACCTCCCCTTGTGTAACCATGTCTCGTATATAGTGTTATCTGATGTCTATCTTACTATCACAGTGTACTAGCACTGCATCTCCTAAATAAGCGGTAACGTTAAGGAGTTATAGGAACTTCCTCAATTAAACGGCCTCCTGAACAGCGTCAAACATTGACATACTCAGACTCCATCATGGATGCACGATGCAGGTCTATTTCTTGCTACTCTAAGGTACAGCCCCGCCTCCTTGGACAAATGCATATCTCAAAGTAGATTTGTAGTCGTCTTTGTCACTGGCCCAATCAACATCATTCTAGCCTCTTGTCTCAAGTCCAACCAGCTATAGGTGAGGATGAGATCAGTAATCCCACGAAGGTATCGAAAGATCCACTTCACTGCTTGCCAATGGTGTGGTCCTCGGCTATTCTAGTAATGACTAACCATGCCAACTGTGAAACATATGTCCGAACTGTACTACCTTGCACCTAGAACAACCAATTTAATAATTGTTTATTTTTGGATTGGTAGAATGACTGGACTGGACTAGTGGAAGCCAGTGTATCAGCTTTATTTTTATGGAGACAATGGTATGTTTTCCCATATAATTATGATTTTACGATTTATTATTATTATTGGGCATAAGTAAGATTAGTGATTTTATATGTACATTTATGTTGATATTTGGTCCATGATTCTATTTTATAGACCATGATTCCATTTTATAGACTATGATCCATGATAAATATATGTATGAATGTGAGTTAAGTATATATGGTATAACAATGGATTCATTGAGACTATGATTATTTGGTTAAATGTTGGTTTAAAGGATTGGTTCAATTTAAGTGAACTTGGTTTATCTTATGACTAGGTTTAGAGTCAAGGACATTATTGGAAAGACAAGAACTAGATTATATTATATGAGTTACTATTGGTTGTGAGATTTATGACAATGATTACTGACATGGTTTTATGGGTATTCCTTTGAGAAGTCATTAATATTACAAGTTTGTCATTAGGTATAAATATTCCTTATGTTGAGGTTATTCTAAACAAAGGATTCATTTCTACTTCACCAAATTAGAGACAAGAATTAGAAGGACTCTTGCCATGGATTAAAGTGTTAGATGATAGATTGAAGAGATGGAATGAAGATTTGAGTCAATACAAGGGTTTTGAGGTAAAGAATTCCATGATTTGAGTTTGGTTTCATCATGTGAAGTCAAACCATGTAATGGATTCTTGGATAATGATGTTTAGATGTTGTTTATGCTAGGTTTTGAATGATTTAAATGTATGATTCATGGGTTGTAGAAGATTTGAAGGTTTCACCATTCTTGAGCTGAACAATGTATATTTCTTCCCAAATTTTGATTTGATTTTACAAGCATGTGATTTAAGAGTCGATTGGGGTGTCCATGATGTTTAAGATGATGTTTTAAGAATGTTTACATGATTTATTTTCTGTAAGATTGATTGGGATTGAAAACCCTAAGATTGAACCCCAATCAAAGTTGTATTTTCATTTTTGGGTAGATTGACCTCTGTGCATTCCAGATGCGATATTACATTTGTTCCGATTGGAATTGAGTGATTCTTGTTTTGGGTGAAAGAAGATTTCAGTAACTAAATATTTTTTTTTTTTTGAAATAGGTTTTTCCCTAAAGCTTCTTAGAATTAGGTTAAAATCCCTTAAAAAATCAAGGTCGTGAATAGAATCGCCGCTAACCGGCGAGTCCAGCATGCAATCTGGTAGGAACTAGCGAGTCCGGATAGGAATCTGGCTAGCATTGAAAACAAAACATGATTAAGGTTTTATGGGCAACCTGACAACCGGATTGATTTCTAGTGAGCCTGGCATGCAATCCGGTTGGCAACCGACGAGTCCAGATAAACCATTTTTTATTGTTTTGCTTATTTTAAAGGGCTGAATCTTATGGGACTTGAGGCTTTTACTTCTTTAAGACTTTTAGCCCACTTTCGATGATTGTTTGCAATAGGTAACGAGTGACTTGAAGTTTAAGCAAGTAAGAAGTTTTAAAAGGCGTTTGAAATGTGAGTTGGGAGTCTCAACTAATGCATTATAATTAGATATAAATAGAAAGTTAATTCTATATGATTAAATGATATGTTTGAATGTATGGATTACATATATGATCAATGAATGCTACATTATGAATGATGTGTGCTATATGTGTATCCATATAATGAAAGTATGATATTTAGTATTACTTACGATGTACACATGATACATATAGGTATATACAAGCTATAATATAAATGAAATGATGAGTAATGTTAGTTAAAGATCAATGATGAATAACGAATAAGGTTTATAAGGAACTCATCGTGAATGAAGACAAAACCCAACCTTCCAGTATACAACGGTGATTTGTTTTGGCATACTTGGTGGTTAACATGCGATGGTGATACTATTCTGGCATGATTGGTAAGGTCAATAGGAATGAAAGATCAATGATCAACATACAAAAGAAATGACAAGATGACAATGCTATACCCATGAATGAAAGAACGATGTTAGGTCCAAAGCCAACATACATCCTGACACTACTAAGGTTATAGAAGTTTCAGCCATCTTATGTGTGATGGTGATACGTTTGGGTACGTATAATGGTTAATCATGTGATGGTGATCCATTCCAACATGACTGGATACTGAAGTACTACCCGAGGTGTCTTAACTGATGTATTATATGATTGAAAGGAGAAGTTGAGGCTAAGACCACAATAAGAGAAGGATTAGTGTGAACGAATGATCAACAATGAAAGTATGATTCAGAATGACATGAATGATGCATGCATGATTCAGACCATGCTAATGATGAACGATACATGAACGTTACATGAATATTGTATGAATGAATGAATGACATGATCTAATGAATGAACCATGATTTTCAGCCTCATGATGTATGATTATGAAGACTATGTGTATGTATTATTGCATAGTCATCTATCTTACTCACTAGATTGTATAACTCATCTCACTATTATTATATATTTTAAATAGATCAAGGAGCCAAGGACAAAAGCAAGGGCATTGTGATCAAGCAGGACCGATTAGAGTAAAGAGGAGGGCCTTATTATTCTCA
Source organism: Telopea speciosissima (assembly GCF_018873765.1). NCBI lineage: Eukaryota > Viridiplantae > Streptophyta > Magnoliopsida > Proteales > Proteaceae > Telopea > Telopea speciosissima. Next base: position 44,605,272 of record NC_057920.1, read on the forward strand.
TAATTTTATAAAGGTTGTTGCTTGAGGATGATTAGACTGGTGGTTTTTTTATTTTTTTATAAGTTGATTAGACTGGTGTTTTTTTGTTCTGTTTAAAAATGTTCATGGATGACTGTAAATATTCAGGTTTAGATGCCAACAATGTTACTACCCCAAGGTTGGGTTTATGGGGATCTTAAAAATGTTAGCATGTTTTGACGGTTTTAAGTTTTATGCCTCCTTACCCATATGATATTTCAGCTGAATTATGGTGGTTTTACATGTTTTAGATCTAATGAATGACTACTTGTATTGGAAGATGAGCCATGAGCTAATATGATAGCTGATTTGTCACATTCGTACCCAAACCCTTACTAATTTGGCCTTGTGTGTAGGTCCAAAACTCAACTATGTTGGTGATCTCTCGGCCATTACCATTCAACTAATACACAAGATCATTGGCTGATTGGATGTTGCTGAGGAAAGATTTCTCGATAGGGATCGGGGAAGGTTTATCGACAAGTGGAAAGTACTAGACATCCCTCCATGCGCATGCCAAGGGTGCGAAGGACTCCGAGGAAAGTACACAAAACCTCCCTATTTGGATGATTGATGGTACGTATCTTAACTAACATTACACATACCTCCCCTATTAAATTAGTATTTCATTCATACCCATTTAATGCCCCTCTTTTATGTATGTTACCCATAAGAAAAGCTCCCAAGCATTGGAGATCAAACCTGCACATTTTGACCCCTACGGATGATGGCTAGGTAGCCTGCGGATGATGTAGCAAATCATCCACAAGGATCATCCATAGAGACCAAAAACAACCCAATTTTTTTATTTTGTTATTGATTCACTTAGGCCCTAGCCTAGGGCACAACCCCAAGCTAACCTAGACTATTTGTGACCTAATGGACCTAACTAAATCCTAAGATGATTAACCTAAGACCTATTTAGGATCCACTGTGTTTTAAACACATTCCAAGCCATAGAACAACCCCCAATAAAACACACCCTTGAACCCTTAACTAAACTAGACAAAACCAGTGGCCAGACTTTATGGCCTCTTCCCCCAGTAGTCCTTCTGGAATTCTATGGGAGCCTAGGGATTTTCATTCTGAGCTGAAGGTCATCATAAAGAAGGACACGGATTTTGTAATCTATTATAGGATGTAATGTTGAGGATTATGTGGTTTTCTCCAATTGTTTGATAGGGCCTATCCTATCTTGTCAAGGGTCTTTCCCCTTTTAAGAGTTCTTAAAGGATGCCTTCTTCTGTATTGTTTCTTTCTCTTTCTCAATACACAAACCTTACTTATCAAAAAAAAAAATTAGACAAAAACCTAGCCTCCTCCTCATTTCTCTCTCATTTCTAACACCTGAGAGAGGAGAGAAAACATGGAGAACTAAAATAGAAGGAAGGAGGAAGAAGAAGAAGAAAGGAAGGAGGAAGAGAAGGAGAAGCCCTAACCCCATTGGAGCTACTCATGAGCTCTATCCCTCACCTCAACCAGCTAAAAACCTATCCTTGGACCTTGGAGCTTGCAGGAAGGAAGGATTGCAGCTCAATCTCAGCTTAGAAGCCTTCCCCCTTGTTATCCTAGCTAACCCCCATTGTAAGCAAGCAGACTTATATGATTTCTAGGTTATTTTCACTAGGAATTGATTGAAATCCTATTCAAACCTTAGCCAAAACATTGGGCTTCTTGTCCTACTATAATTTGACCTTCTAATGAGTGTTAATAACACCGATTGTTGACCTCAAATGGCTGATTCCCAATCCCATGAACAAACCACCATTAAACCCCATTGAAGAACCCCAAATTGGAGGAACCTTGATATTAAAACCTAATCTATTTTATGTAATCTTATATGGATTAAATCCATATAGTAATTAGCATTTTAGGAGGCGAATAATACCCCCATACTGATTCCCTACAAGCCCCATGGCTTTAGGCCAAGCTTGGACCCGAGTTGAACTGAAAATCAGTAAAACTGGTCCTTTCGGAGGTTCCTACGGATGATGGTTCTCTGTAGATTGTTCGTAGAGGCCAGAATGGGCTATAAACTGGATTTTTGACTTGGGATTTGATCCCCAGACCCTCTCTCACTCAGTGAGAAGTCCAGTACCACAGGCTTACACAGTGTCATGGGTTTGACATCGTCGGACTGCCATCCAATTTATGGTACTGAATATCGAGGATTAGGATGTTCCTGGTGAGGAGGAACACAATACAGGCTATACCTATGATGCTTTGCTTATGGAGCACAGTAGTGTGGGGCTAGAGGCCCATTGGACTTATATTCTCCTTTTATTCAGTTTGGGGAATGTAATTAAGTACGATGCTACTTTTGGTTTTGGTTGATGTATATATTTATTTACTATGCTTACTATATGGTTGATGAACACTATGGATTTTTGGAATAAGATGGTACTCATATATATGATATCACTCTTCTAGTTCCTGATTCTATTAGTTAAATTCTATAATTATTTACTTCTGCCATGACTCTAATAATGATTATGTTATCAAGATTAGTGAACATGGCACAACAAAGTGTAGATCCTTGGGAATGGTGTGGAATACCGGGGGTATTCTAGTCATAGTGCCAATGTCTTGGGAGTGGGGTGTGACATGATCCATTTATCATACATGATGCTATATGTTAAGTTTAACGTGCATAAACTGCAGCCAGATCTGGTGTCATGGGCCCCACTGTGAGGACAGATGCCATGGCGAGGGATCTCCACGTGTCCTCCATCTCATCCCTCTTTGGGGAGAGAATAAGAAAGGTGAAAATGTATGTAGGAGTCACCACCTAAAGGAGGGTCTAGGACCCAAGATTGTAATGTAATGACTCATATAAAATGTTCTTTTGGGGGACAAATGGTCTGTTAGCCTGGGTACGGATCAAGTTACGATCCAGGAAAGGTATTAGACACCCCAATCTGCCCAGACTTGCCTGTCTTTCTATTACTTGGCAGGGTAGGATTATAACATGCTTTTGGGTAAGAAAAGATAAGATACAAGAAAAAAATCAAAATGGAGATAAGTATATAGGAAAATAAAACAAAGTCTATAACATGTGAAGCATGACAATAGTGATAATGGAGAGATGGAACTAAGCATGGAGAAATATGAGGTACACATGATAAAATAAAGAAGTGATAAGAACACTCAAGACACTAAGTCCTAAATCACGTACATGCTACAAGAAAGATTAAGACATGGAACATGGGGACTAGACATACATAGCACAATAACAAACAAGGATGCATGAAAGGAGTGTGCAAAGCACATGGAGGCATGTAAACTTATAGCATTAATGAAAATGAGGGAAGTCTTAGACTACAAGGGATGGGATCATGGATTGATGCATGCATACGAGTGAAATACAACAAGAGAGATGGAACGTGTGATCACCATCTACGGAGATGGGATCACACTCCACTGGAGATGCAAAACAAATAGATGAAAATAAATGATAAAACTTGATTAAAGCACAAAAAGAAAGAGACTTGCCTAGTTGAGAGTAATTCAAAAATCGAAGATATAGAGGTTTTCCTTTTGTTACTGAGAAGATTTGTACATGGAGCAAGTATCACCGCTTGTGATGGCTTCTCTTATCTCCTTGTAAGTAACACTTCATTGTCAAGCACCGAAATCACCAAGTTGATGACTTTAAGCTATGATCTTGAAGTTTCAAGTGTGAATACCCAAGAGGCAATGGACTAAGGAAAAAGTGAAGGACCAAAGATCAAGGACAATTGACCAAGAGCTGTTGAGTAAGGGACCAATTCAGTTGTAGGGAACCTCTTCAACGTGAGAGGATGTGTATTTATAGATGTAGAGCAGGGTGTGTGTCACACCCGGCTCCTAAAAGAGCCGCTTGGTATGATTAGGATGCTAACTGTCATCCAACTACGATTTCCAGGATCTCAGATGTAGTACTGTCACCATCACAGTACACCACAATTAACTCAAACCAGAGGAGCGGAAGTAAAAGTAAATAGATCTCATAATAAGGGTGACTAATGTGATAATTAAATATGTAGTTGTGAATTTTTCTTTGACAAACACATTATTCAAAACTTATATAATGTGTCAACAGAGGATGACACAAACCTTCAACAAAAAAGTTATACCATGCCAACTATCCGTTGGTGATTTGGTGCTGAAAGAGCAGAGAGCACCCATACATGATCCACAAGGTAAGTTCAGGCCCAATTGGGGCGGCCTATAAGTGATTAAGGAAACATTACCCAGAAAAGTGGTTCGAGTAGTGGATCTAGATAGGATTGAGCTCCTTTATTTGACAAACATCGATCAACTCAAGAACTACTATGTCTAAAGTTTCCCAAGAGGAAACTACGCTTGACCTAATCCCTTAAGAACTTAAGGGTACGTAGGCAGCTTGGTGAAACAACATCAAGTTCGGTCACTTAAAAATAAAAAAAATGAAAAGAAAAAAATGAAAAAAATCAATGAGTTCAATCACTAAAATCACTGAAGAAAAAGTCCATCATACTTAAAACAATTAAATCAAAAAAAAAAAAAGAAAAAGAAAAAGAAAGGAGCATCCAAAAAACTGCATCCAACTCTAGCAATTAAAAAAATCCTAATAACTCAAGTCATTAATCAGTGTCTTCGCCCTCATCCTCCCGCATATCTCTGGAACGCTTAGAGCTTGAAGAGCTTGAAGCTTCCTTTTGTTCCCAAGTCAACCTTCTTCGTGCACTCTTTTACCTTCTTTTCACTAAGGGTTCGTGCACAATCCTCATACTCTACAGTCATTCCACCATCTTCAATAGCTCCTACATTCTTCAAAATCATCTTCGAGCACCACAGGCTAGCAATTTTCTTTACCAACTCTTGGTCCAGCTATTCCGGTGGAAAGAAATTCACCAATTCCCCCGGCACATCTTGAGTCAGTCCATGTTATCGAAGCAGTCAGTTGGGTATATAGAAAGAAGTATGGTTCAATCCCATCAAGCGAACGTAATTGTACTCAGAAGAATTCAGCACTGGGTCCTTAGGGCTTGAAGAGCTTGAAGCTTCCAAGAACACCGCCAATGAATGTCATTGGAAGAAATATGGGAAACAACACGCTCCCAAGTGTCCCAGTGATGGTATTCCATTACCATTGAGCTGAGGTAATAGTGTTTGACCTTGAAATCATCCCTCATAGGCTTAAAAAATTATAGCCTCTCATAAAGCCAAACCTGCCATAGAACAGAGTGAGGGTAGCTCTAAACAAATGGCAAAGGAAAAACAATGAAGGGGGAAACATACCTGCAACAATTAAGGACTATCAAAAAAATCCTCACTACACAGGGTATGACTCCCGCTTAGAATAGCCAACCCTCTCATTGTCTCCGCCAAGACGGTAGGAAGAATGTCACCACCCTGCTGGACTTGTTTGACAACCTCCATCAGTAAAGGTAAGGCACTGTGAGCACCAGAACAAAGAAGAAATTGAGAGATCACGCAGAACATGAAGGCTCTCTCTACTGTCACACCCCAAACCACCCCCTAGGAGGATTGGGTAGGTGACCCAAATTGCATAACGGCAATCCGCCAAGTCCCACGGATCTAGAAGCTGTGCTTACGATCATGGAACCACAACCATCACTTTACTATAGGCAAGATCAGAGTGCTGCAGAATAAGCTATAATTCAATAATAAAAGGAAGCATAGCGATATGGGGAAAATGGTGATAATGTATACATAAGATAGTTTGTACATTTCCCTCCACCCACAAACGAAGAAACCAAACTGATAAGTACAGAACTACATACATAGACATATACAGGGTGAGCATACTCAACCCCAAAAAGAAGTAAAAGAAACTACAACTGATCCACAGTCAAACGGGGAAAACTCCTAGCAAAATAAAAAGGAGTTCCCACAACAAAACATCAGAAGCACTCCTCAACGGTCTTCATCCACGACCACCGAGAAAGTACGCAGGATCGGTATGACCTCTGTCGGGGTCCACACCAACATCATCGTAACTACTAGGACTCTCCTCCTCGATATGACCCTCCAGGCCACACTGGCATCGATCTGCAAAATCAAGTAAGAAAAACATTGTACAATAGAGTGTGAGCCCCACTGAGCTCGTGAGCAAATAACATCATTTATGCATGCACATGCAATCACAATTCACAGTTCAGATAGTCCTACATGATGTGCAAGTCCAGATTATTTATTAGCCACCTAACAATACAACTAAGTCAGCTTAGTGCTATTACAATCCCCAATACATGTATCCCTGGTGCGGGCTTCTAACCCCTTCCCGTGATACACCCATTGAGTTATCGGAGAGGACCAGTCAGCTCCCGCATCAATCACCAAGGTCAGCCAGACCGGCCCTCTATGATTAACCCGTGGGATAATCCATTTATTTTCTCTTTTCTTTTCTTTTCTGGCTTATAGCCCATATGCACCATTCCGGTGTTCTTTCATTCATGCACCATTCCAATGTTCTATTCATTCCTTTTTCTCTTTTCTCATTTTCTGATGGTCGCCCCCACAGACATCCAACACCTAAACCCCTATTGGCAATGGTGCGTAGCATGGGTGATGAAACTCTAGCCCCATGTCTATATGGCATCGTATGAGTCGGGTGGTGTCAACCGCATCCCATTCTACGGGCTACCACATGCCTCATTTCCAAGCCGACTATGGCATCTAGTCTAACAATCACAATCATCATATAAGAATTTCACAGTGTTGATCAACAGACAGTCATTATGTAGTGATTTACGTAGTTTGAACAGAAATAAATAACACAACATACATGATTCAAGTTTTATTAGCCGGTATAGTATCATAATTACACATGTATGCACAATAGAATTATTCACTCACCTGAGTTGGGTTCTAGATACTCGTTAGCAAACTCAGTTCCAACAGCAGTCTGATTGTTGTCCTCGAGCGCGGGATCAATTCCTAGATATAAATCAAAAGTTGTTATATTAGGGTTTCAATCTATCACTGATACTCCTAGGGTTAACCTAATCTTACTAGGTTGACCCGGTACTTGGTTTGTACTCATTTGGGATCGCTGGGCTTGCACTGGGCCTTAGGCTCTTGTCCCGATGCCTCAACCAGTGTCAGTGGCACAAAGGATAAAATAGTCATTTCAATGGTTGTACCTGACCCTAGGTCAGATCAAGTCCATAGTGCTGTCCATAGCTTGTTTGTGTTGTAGGACCAAGCACAGCAGGGTTTCTTTCACTTGCGGGGCCCACTAGGGTTCCAAAACGTTCTCCAATCAAGGATAGATGTGGGGAAGGGCCTTTTGGTCATCTCCCAACCTCCCACAGTGTCCAAGGGCCAAAGGGTAAGATTCCCCAAAGTCTGATCAGCAATACAGTGATTTTTCATTCACTGGGCGATGTCTGCATCGCCCAGTGCTTCTCCAAGAGGTTGCAATCGACATTTGGGCTGAGTTCCCAAGGCTGGGCTTTTTAGGCTAGGCTTAATCTTGATCCTCTGCATGTTAGGGGGGTTAGGTAGCCCCTGGGATGGCCTACCCATGGGTCCAAATGGATCATCCATCAGGTCCACCATCAGGCTGCTAGAGGCTGCCCAGACAACCCAATGAATAGTATCATAGGGTTTTTCTCAATCTTGGAATTCAATTCTAGCCACATGCAAGGCTGGAAATGGATGCAAAATAGGGTTCCATGGCTGTGATTACCTAGGGTTAGGTCTGTGCAACCCTAGCTTGCACCCAGGGTTCCAAATCATAGGGCAATAGGACAAACTGGCAGTGCAGCTGTGCACAGCCAGATTTCAGCCCAAGAAATAGCACAACAGCATTGTAAAAATACATGTAAATCCCAGATCTTCCATGCACAAGGTCTACATGGAAGATCTGGGCAAACCCTAGCTATTCAGGGCTGCCCAGGAAGCAGAATACATCAACTATAGAGAAAGGAAAGAGGACAGTAGGCATATAGGGGTATTTTTTTTTATACCTGAGCAGGGTAGGAGCAGCTCAGACCAGCCTTGGATAGAGGTGGCAGCACCTCCTTCTTCTCCCTTTTTCTCTCTTCTTTCCACTCTTCTCACGGTTTCAGCAGGAAATAAGAGCTCTAAATGAGCTCAAGACCGTTCTATTTATAGGCCATGTCCAACTAAGGTCTATTTGGCCTGCTAAGTCCTCTTTTGAAAATCAGTTTTTAAACTGATTTTGACTGATTCTGGGCACACTGGTGGGGTCCACAGTGAACTGAGGGCATGAGGTGGTCCCTCAAACTTCCTTCTATCAGTGGAGGGTACCCATGTCCATATTGGGTGGTCCCCATAAATAAAATTCAATAAAATATTCAAAAACACCCACAGGACGATGTCACTGGGCCTTGCTGCATCGCCCAGTGCCATTGACCAAAGAATTCCAGCAAGCTGAAATTCAATGGGCTTGCATAGGGGTTTGACCCTTGGTCAGGGTATTGTCCTCACGTGCCAAATAAAAGATTTTACACACTTGTCACATAGGTGGGTCCCACTATTTGGGGAGGAGAGAGATTACCTGGGATCCAAGTCATACATCAGGCTGTGAGCTACACAGTTGTAGGGGTCTGCTATCCACCTACTGACAGGCATATAGGATGATCCACACAGGGTTTCTCCATTAATCCAAGTCACTGGTGTGATGCTCCATAGTGATCCTGGTTGCATGGTCAGGGGTTCTTGTCCTTAAGTCAAAATTCCAGTCAGCCAGGGGTAGGGTTTGACATTTCTCCCCACCTTACAAAAATTTTGTCCCCAAAATTTGCTTACCTTATAGTCCAAAGAGTTGGGGATACTTCTCCTTCATTTCTTCTTTACCTTCCCATGAAGCTTCTTCTATCGGGTTGTTTCCCCATCGAACCTTTACAAAAGTGACGGTGCAGTTTCAGAGGTTATGCTCTTTTCTGTCCAATATCTCTGTGGGTTATTCTTCGTAGGTCATATCCACGTCCAACTGTTCAGGTTTAGTTGACAGTACATGTGTCAGGTTGTTAATATACTTCCTCAACATTGACCCATGGAAAACATCATGGACGCCTAACAAAGATGGTGGTAACGCCAGTCGGTATGCTACGGGTCCCACTTTATTGAGTATTTCATGAGGACCAATGAACCTTGGGCTCAACTTGCCTTTCTTGTTAAATTGTAGCAATCCTTTAGTTGGAGATACTGAAAGGAATATTTTTTCTCCGACTTCAAACTCAATATCTTTCCTCCGATTATCCGCATAACTTTTCTGTCTTGACTGTGCTGTCTTGATCTTCTCTCTTATGACATCCACCTTGTCGCAGGTCGCTTGAATCATTTTGGGTCCAAGATATTTTTGCTCTCCAACTTCATCCTAGTATAGTGGAGTTCAACACTTTCGACCATAAAGTGCTTCGAACAGTGCCATGCCAATGGTGGAGTGATAGCTATTATTGTATGCAAATTCCACCAAAGGTATGTGAGCATCCCAATTGTCATTCATTTCCAAAACATAGGCTCGGAGCATGTCCTCCAGAGTCTGAATAGTCCTTTCCAATTGTCCATCCATCTGCAGATGGAAAGCCATGCTAAGATTTAGTTGAGATCCCAATGCCTTCTACAAACTTCTCCAAAACCTTAAGGTGAACCGAGGATCTCTGTCAGACACAATACTGACAGGCACGCCGTGTAAGCAGACTATGTTTTCAATGTATAACTGGGCAAGCTTCTCCATTGGATAACTTATTTTGATTGGTATGAAGTGAGCTGCCTTTGTCAGTCCGTCTACGATTACCCATATGGCATTCATCCCTTTTCTGGTGTTGGGTAGACTCATCACGAAATCCATAGAAATTCTTTCCCACTTCCATTCAGGTATAGGGAGTGGTTGTAAAAGTCCATATGGTAGGTGTCTCTCCGCCTTTATCTATTGACAGGTGAGGCACTTGGACATGTATATTGTCATGGTGTCCTTCATTCCCATCCACCAGTAATACTTCTTTAAATCTTTGTACATCTTCGTACTTCGTGGATGAATTGAATATGGTGAGCTGTGCGCCTCTTTAAGTGTCAAACCCTACCCCTAACTGGCTAAAATTGCTACCAAAGTACAGGAACCCCTGACCATGCAACTAGGATCACTGTGGAGCATCACTCCAGTAACATGGATCAATGAAGAAACCTAGTGCATGTCCTGCTATACACCTTCCAGAAGATGGATAGCAGACCCCTGTACCTGTGCAGCTCACAGCCTGATGTATGACATGGATCCCATGTACTCTCTCTCCTCCCCATTACTGTGGGACCCACCTATGTAAAAATGTGCCAAAAACCCCTATTGGCCATGTGGGGACAATACCCTGACTTGGGGTCAAATCCTGTGTAAGCCCCTTTGAGTTTTGGTTGCTGGAATTCTCTGGGCCATGCCACTGGGCGATGCAGTAAGACCCAGTGACATCGCCCAGTGACTGATTCTGCATATTTTTAATTATTTTAATTATGGGGACCACCCATTATGGACATGGGTACCCTCCACTGATAGAGGGAAGTCTGAGGGACCCCCTCATGACCTCAGTTCACTGTGGACCCCACCTGTGTGCCCAGAATCAGTCTGAATCAGTTCAAGAATTGATTTTTGAAAGAGGACTCATTTTCCAAACAGACCTTAGTTGGTCTTGGGTCTATAAATAGGGGGTGTTAGAGCTCAGTAGAGCTTTTCTATCTATTGGAAAATCCGTGGGAGAGAAGAGAGGAAAGAAGAGAGAAAAAGGAGAAGAAGGAGAAGGAAGAAGAAGGAGGAAGAAGGAGGTGCTGCCACCCCCATCCCTGTTGCATCCGAGCCCTCTCTCAGGGTATTTCAGGTATAAAACACCCATTCATACCTGCTGTCTCCATTCCCTCTCTGTGTATACTATACTTTTGCTCCCTGGGCAGCCCAGAATAGCTAGGGTTTGCCTAGTTCTGGTCCAGATCTTCCATACAGACCTTGTGCATGGAAGATCTAGAATTTTTATGTAATTTGAGCATTTAGTTATGCTGTTCCTATGGCCAAAATCTATGTGTGCTCACCTGCACTGTCAGATGGCCCTATTGGTCTGTGATTTGAAACCCTGGGTGCAAGCTAGGGCTGCAGAGACCAAACCCTAGATGGTTGCAGCCCTAAACCCTTATTATTCATGCATTTCCAGCCCTGCATGTGGCTGACACCAACTCCCAAGCCTAGCCCAAAACCCTGTGGCACTATTCATCTGGACTGCTTGGGTAGCTCTGGCAGCCTGATGGTGGATTTGATGGATGATCCAATTGGACCATTGGGTAGGCCATCTTAGGGGCTACCTGATCCCCCAAACATGCAGAGGATCAAGGACAAGCCTAACCTGAAAAGCCCAGCCTTAGGAACTCAGCCCAATGTCGATTTGAGAGCACTGGGATTTGCAGACATCGCCCAGAGCTAACGCCCAGTGAAGGAAAATTGGCTAGATTGATGAACAGACTTGGGGAACCTCACCCTTTGACCCCTGGACACTGTGGGAAGGCTAGAAAATTACCAAAAAGTCCTTCCCCAGATCTGTCCTTATATGGAAATGTTTTGGAACCCTAGTGGGCCCCGCAGGTAAAGGAACCCCTGCTGTACTTGGTCCTATAGCACAGAAAAGCTGTGGACAGCACGGTGAACATATTTGACCTAGGGTCAGGTACTACCATTGAAATGACTATTCTACCCTTTGAGCCACTGACATTGGTTGATGCACTGGGACATGACCTAAAGCCCAATGTAAGGCCCAGTGTTTCCAGGTGAGAACCAACTGAACCCCGGGTCAACCTAGTAAGTTTAGGATAACCCTAGGACTTCCAGTGGCAAACTGATAACTTAACATAACAACTTTTGATTTACATCTAGGACCTGATTCCGTGCTCGAGGTCAATGACCAAACAACTGTTGGAACTGAGATTGTGACTGAATACCTAGAGCCAAGTGTAGGTGAGTGAATAGTACTATCATATGTGTATATGTAATTATGATCTGATGCCGGCTAATAAGAATTGAATATAATTGCTGTGTTATTTACTTTTGTTCAAACTACTCAAATCACTGCATAATGACTGTCTGATGATCAACACTGTGAATTCTTCTATGATGATTGTGAATGTTAGACTAGATGCCGTAGTCGGCTTGGAAATGAGGCCTGTGGTAGCCCATAGTATGGGATGCGGTTGAGACCACCTGACTCATACGATGCCATATAGACATGGGGCTAGAGTTTCATCACCCGTGCTATGCACCCTTGCCAACAGGGGTTAAGGTGTTGGATGCCTCTGGGGGCGACCATCTGAAAATGAGAAAAGAGAAAAAGAAATGAATAGAACACTGGAATGGTGCATATGGGCTACAAGCCAAAAAAGAAAAGAAAAGAGAAGAAATGGATTGTTCCACGGGTTAATCACAGAGGGCTGGTCGGGCTGACCTTGGTGAACGAATGCGGGAGCTGACTGGTCCTCTCCGACAACTCAATGGGTGTATCGTGGGTAGGGGTTAGAAGCCCGCACTAGGGATACATGTATTGGGGATTGTAGTAGCACTGACCTGACTTAGTTGTGTTGCTAGGTGGCTAATAATTAAATTGGACTTGCATATCATGTAGGACCATATGAATTGTGAATTGTGATTGCATGTGCATACATGATTGATGTTATTTACTCACGAGCTTAGTGGGGCTCACACTCTATTATTGCAATGTTTTTCTTAGATGATTTTGCAGGTAGATGCCATTATGGCATAGCGGGTCATTTCGAGGAGGAGACTTTTGGTTGTTACGATGATATTGGTGTGGACCCCAATGGAGGTCATACCGATCCTGTGCACATTTTCGGTGGTTGTTGATGAAGACCATTGAAGTGTGTTCGTGACATGTTTTTGACTTGGGGACTCCTTTTGGGTTATTTGGAGTTATCCCCGTTCTGACTTAGTTGTTGTAGTTTTTCCCTTTTCCTTTTTGGGGTTGAGTATGCTCGCCCTGTACATGTCTTTGTATGTAGTACTGTACTTATCAGATTTGCTTCTTTGTTTTCTTTGTGTGTGGGTTGATGGGAAATGTAAAACTTTTATATATATATATATATATATATATATTATCACTGTTTCCCCATATCGCTATGCTTCCTTTTATTATTGAACTGTAGTTTATCTACTACACTCTGATCTTGCCTATGGTAAAGAAATGGTTGTGGTTCCATGATCGTAAGCACTGTTTCTAGATCCGTGGGATTTGGCGGATTGCCGTTATGCAATTCGGGTCACCTACCCAATCCTCCTAGGGGGTGGTTTGGGGTGTGACAGAGCTTGGTATCAGAGCGTGAGGCTCTTCTTACGATTATGGATTGCAGACTAGGACTAATAAGCTTAAACAGTAAAACATGTAATAATTAAAATTTATAAAGGGGGTAGATGTAAGTAAACAAAAGTGCTCAATTTCCATTAACTAAAAGATAATTGCAGTTAAGCCATTACATAAGCTTTAATTACATGGGCTAAAATGCAATAAATCCATAGCTGATATAATAAAAAAAAAAGAAAAAGTACATAAAAAAAATTAAACGTGATCAAAACCACGTAGCAAGAATGTCTGAAACTGCTGGAGCTACTCAGTCGGAGGTAGACCACTCGGAGGAGTCTGAGTCTAGCGAGAATCAACTCTTTAGAACTTGTCCCAGAATTCCAGACACTGTTCCACAGACCCCACTCTCGGCTCTAAAGAAATGAAGCCCTGATCCACCCTAGTCGCCAAGTTAGTGAGCTGAGGGCCAAGACTCTGGAGATGTGTCAACATCTGCACCCAATCAGAAGGTCCTGGAACCTGAGAGCTAGTAGCACCTGTCATCTCATATGTTGGTAAGTCAGTAAATTGAGTGTCAAAACCCTCGAAGTCGCCTAGACCTATACCCTGCTCCTCCCCATGTATGCCCTGGGTGTTTCCTTGAATGTCTCCCTGCTCCATCCCCTGCACCTCCTCAACGTGTACCTCATCACCATGCTCCACTCCATGCTCCTCCCCCTCCTGTATCCCCATCTGCCCCTCATCCTCTAGTGGTTCCTCTCTAGGCACTTTCATCTTCAAAATGGAAGTCTTATCTATGGGCCTGGATCTGGTCTTATCAATGTACTCGCCCTCCAATGGCACCCCAAAATATCGAAAGACCAAGGTGAGAAATCTCCCATAGGGAAGGTTCCCATCAGTTGGGTTCCGAGCGTGATAAAGCATCACCTAAAGTAACAGATACGGGAGGTTGATGACTGGACCCCCCCTGACCAGCTCCCAAAAGGCAGTAGGTAATGTATGCTCTCATCATGGATATACTGCCCTTGTTTCCACCCTTTGGGTAAATATTGTAGGTTACACACCTACTAATCACCCTGGCACTAGGTCTGTAAGAGGTCTCAGACTTAGGCGTGTTTCCTGAACCTGTCAAAGCCTCGAAGACTGCCCTCCTGGTCTCCAAAGAAAACATATCCAAAATATCCATGCAGGGCTAATAGTAGACTCTCTCTCTTGTGTCGGGAAGACCTAGAATCTCTGCCAACAGGGCAGTGGTCAACTTGATGTCCACTCCTTTCACTTTGCTTTCTACCCCGAACTCCTGTGCATTAGAACGCACCAGGTTACAATAGAAGTACCAAACCAAGTTGGGATAACAAGGCTCGGTAGGGAATAGTATCGATGCCCAACCTAGGGCATTAAACCTGGCAAAGAGGTTGTATTGGTGGAAGTCCTCTACTCGCACCACCCAACCATTCACTATCTTTACGGAAACAAAATTTTTTCACTCCTTAGCATACTCATACCTGGAGAAAAGATGGTGGTCAAAATCTGGTTCCTCGGAAGACAATTCCTCTCTAGGGGATGAAGGTGGTACCGAAGAATAGGAAGATTCCTCGGATTCGACCCGTAGCCTCTTTTGGGCTACCGATTTCCTAGTGGTACGACGACTTATGGACATCTTCTACAAGGAATAACAAAAATAATTAGGTTAGGGCAAGGAAAAATAGAGAAACCCTAACCCAAGGAAAGATTTAAAGAAACAAATAACTATTTAGGTAATGTAGAGAAGAAAGCATACCTAGGCACGCGTAGACTCGTAAAAACCATGGGGGATTGTGAGGATTTGGTGTGGACTAGGTCACACTACCCTCCAAGAGCTTCTCCTAGGTGTTTAGTTGAGTTTTGAGAGGAATAGATCCAAAATGGGGCCCTCTCAAACTTAAAAAAGCCTGCGCCCGATTCTCTTGGCGATGGCACTGGGCGATGTGGCAATGGCCAGAGACATCGCCCAGTGTGTGCAATTTTGCTATTTTAAGGTTATTCACATAAAAGGACTTGAGATTTGACCATATTACCCTTAATGAACATAAAAATATGAACTTTCTCAGATGGTTTTGAACAAAAATAACAATAAATTTAGCGAGTACTAAGCAAACACAACCTTCTTAAACCCAAAGGGGTGAAATTTTTATTTAAGGGTTGAATAGAGCACATAGGGCTTGAAAAACTTTTGTTGTTGTGCTTATGATAAATATTTAATATATATAGATAAATGTGTATAATGATTGGTGTGTACTACCTAATTACCACATGTTTGAATATTATGATGTACGAACTGCTTGGAGTGTTGCTATGCAAACAAAACTTAGATATGTAGGTATTTTGTAATAAGGGATTAGTAAGTATAGGAGTGTAGATCTCATCCTAACCAAGGCCTAGGTTAGCTAAGAATAGGACCTAATAGGGTTCGTAGTAAATCAAACACCTAGATATTAGGGTACCTTGAGCCAACCCAAGAATTTGTTTCATTGATCTTTAGTGATTTAAGTTTCAGTAGTTGTGTACTTAATTTTTTTTAAGTATGCCCTAATGTCTAGAACCATTCTATGTGACAGAACCTACTACCTTGACTAAGGCTGAAGACCCCAATATCATGATTTACATTAGACATCTATGAGAGAGACTGAGACGAATATGGTTAGTGCTACCCCGAGCTGAGAATCGACTAGACTTTTACTTGGCCATCGCTGCCATTAGTGAACCCGAAGAACGGGAGTATTTTATGAGATTAGCTGGAGAGGTAAGAGCTGACATAGAATTTCTACTGGCAATGGAGTTTGTGACCGGGAAGAAGCTGGAGATGCTTGCCAGCTAGATTAGGTATATAATTAAAAGTCTTTATTTAAAACAATCTGAAATTCTTCATTAGTGCCATCCATAGCATATTGACACATAAAATACATAAGAAAGAGGAACATAAAGTATTCAATAAGACACATCACTTAATAAACCAAGACAGTGAATCTAACAATCCACCTTACTGGTGTGACTTATGATACTCATTGGAATAGTGGACTGGATTTGTACCTGCTTAGCTAGAAAACAACTGTTGATCCATATAGATGAAATTGGAATATTGAACACGCTCCTCTTTTCAGAGAAGCGACAATGGTCAACACTAGAAGTTCTCGTGGAGGTCATAAAGGTAAACAACCTAGAGTTGTACCGGAGGTTGAGCTGCCTAACGGAACTGAGGCTCAAAACTCTGAGGCATCAGCTGCTTCATCAGGAGCACCAGCGGCTGCACAAGCTACTGCAGTAGCACCTCAGCCAAGTGTGGTAGCCAGCGATGTGACTGCATTCATGACCACGATGATGCGGACCATGCAACATCAATAGGAATTTCTTGGTCAGATGTCTACACAGTTTGCAACCATGATGCACGAGCGCGCAGTACCCCCACCACCACCCAATCGACCAGTGTTATTTCCACCACCTGTGCCTCAATATTTAGTGGAAAATTCCACCGCCAAGGTTATGGAGAGATTTAAGAAACTTCAACCGCCTGTATTTTTGAAAATAACCTCTAAGGAAATGCAACCAAAACAATGGATCAGTGCCCTAGAAAAGGCATTTGAAGTACTTGAGTGCACGGACGCACAAAAGATTATATGTGCGGGTTATCAGTTGCAGAATGAAGCTGAAGCTTGGTGGAAGGCAACTAGGCCTAATTTGGAAGCTGCTAACCCAAAGTCCATGTGGGCGCAGTTCAAAGAGATTTTCTTCAAGAACTATTTCCCTGAGAGTTTTAAGGACAGGAAAGAAGCATAATTTATTGCACTGGTGCAAGGAACTAAATCAGTGTTGGACTATCAACAGGGATTTGAAGATCTGTTCCATTTTTCCCTAGAGCACCTGAAAAGGGAAGTTAGTAAGGCCAAGAAATTTGAGAAGGGACTCAAAACTGAAATTGGGTCAGTACTGTCAATCATGGATATTCGGGATTATGCTCAAATGGTCGAGAAAGCAAAGAAAATGGAGGATAGGTTTAAGGAAAAGGAGAAAGAAAAGACTGTGGCGTCGTCTGGTTTGAACAAAAGGCCAAACAATTGTCAAACCTTTGGATGGCCCAATAAAGTTTCTAGAGGTTCAAGTTCAAGCCCTACTAAACTCTGTATAATAGGCTGAGCGTGGGTCAGAATTCTTTTTGTCCTACATTTACTCGACCTACTTAACCTACTACAAATCAAGCGACGATAGCAGCCTCGCCAGCCCAACCAGCAACAAGTCAAGCGAGCAAAGCTTCAACACCTGGAGCTCCACCCTTTAAGTGTTATCTATGCAACAAGGAAGGGCATATGGCCAGAGATTGTAGATCGCGGGGATACAGTAACAACTTGCCAAATCAGCCCTACGCTAGGCCATTTCAGCCACGGGACAATCAGATGCAAGGAAAGGTGTACGCTTTGACGAATGAAGAAGCAGAGGCAAAACCCCGATGTATTGATAGGTAAGTTGCTGAACACTACTTAACTATAGGGAATAATTGGCTTGCTACATGTAACCTAAATTACCTAAGAACCCTATGTACCCTGAATGGCTCAACCATACCCGCACGAGTATTATTTGACTCTGGCACGACCCACTCTTTCGTCTCCTCAACCTTTGCGAGTAAGATGAAAGATCAACCAAGGGACATTGGGCACGAGCTAGTAGTCAGCACACCGACAGGGAGTGTTGTGAGTTTGAAGGAGGTCTACGACCCTTGTCAGATTGAAATTTGTGGCAGAAAACTAGCTGCACGACTGATAAAGATGGATATAAATGATTTTGACATGATACTTGGCAAGGATTGGCTATTTGCATATGGTGCAATCATCTTATGTGCGGAGAAAAAGATAAAATTTAAATTAGAAGATGGGTCAGACTTCACCTATCAAAGTGAACCAAGGAGGAAATCCAGAAGGATAACATTATCCGCACTCCAAGCATGGAAGTTACTAGAAGAAGGATGCCAAGGCTTTTTGGCCACTGTGATAGACATGGAGGCAAAGATAACACCTATGGAGGAACTCCATGTCGTGAGAGAGTTTCCCGATGTATGTCCAGTAGATCTGACTCAGCTGTTGTCGGATGCGATATAGAGTTCATGATCGATCTAATTCCTGGAGCAGCACCGGTATCCAAGGCACCATATCGAATGGCACCCATCAAATTGAAAGAATTGCAAGCACAACTTCAAGACTTGCTGAAGAAAGGATTCATTCGACCCAGTGTATCACCCTGGGGAGCACCCATGTTGTTCATAAAGAAGAAGGATGGTAGTATGCGACTGTGTATCGACTACCCCGAGTTGAATAAACTAACGATCAAGAATCGATATCCGTTGCCACGTATCGATGATCTATTTGATCAGCTACAAGGAGCGAGAGTTTTCTCTAAGATTGATCTTAGGTCAGGATACCATCAACTGAAGATCAAAAGCGGTGACATTCATAAAACGGCATTTCGAACTCGATATGGACATTATGAATTTTTAGTTCTGTCGTTCGGATTAACTAACACCTCGACAGCATTCATGGATATGATGAATAGAGTGTTCCATGATGTGCTAGATAAATTCGTCATAGTATTTATTGATGACATTCTGGTGTACTCTAAGAATGAGGAAGAGCACGCGCGACACCTTACTTTTGTGTTGCAACGGTTGCGGGAACACCAACTCTTTGCCAAATTCAGCAAATGTCAATTTTGGCTTCACCAAATTGGATTCCTGGGGCATATTATCACCAAGGACGGCATCAAAGTAGACCCCGGCAAGGTGAAAGCAGTTCTCGAGTGGGAAACTCCGAAGAATGCCACTAAGATCCGAAGTTTCTTAGGATTGGCTAGTTACTACCGCCGATTTATTGAGAATTTCTCGCGCATCTCGACACCCATGAAAAAACTCACAAAGAAGGGTGCTAAGTTTGAATGGAATGAAGCGTGTGAGAAAAGCTTTTAGGAATTGAAAAACCGGTTAGTATCAGCTCTAGTTCTAACCATTCCGGATGGCACCGGAGGAATGGTAGTATATACCGACGCATCCAGAATAGGATTGGGTGGCGTCTTGATGCAAAGAGGAAAGGTGGTCGCCTACGCCTCCAGGCAGTTGAAGGAACATGAAAAGAATTACCCCAGTCATGATTTAGAGTTGACAACGGTAGTTTTCGCATTGAAAATTTGGTGTCACTACCTATACGGTGAAAAGAGAGAGATCTTCAGCGATCATAAAAGTCTGAAGTATTTCTTCACCCAGAAGGAGCCAAACATGAGACAGAGACGGTGGCTGGAATTGGTAAAAGATTATGACTGTGAAATCCAGTACCACCCCGGTAAGGCCAATGTTGTGGCGGATGCATTAAGAAGAAAAACTCAGACTGCGTCCCTCTTATCCTTGGTTGTAAGTGAGCAATTAATAGAAGAAGCTTGGAAATTTGATTTGGAGCTCGTGATCGAAGAAGAGGCTATGCGGCTAGCAGCAATGGACCTGCAGCCGTCGATACGAGGGGAAATAATTGTGAAGCAACCATTGGATCCCGAGCTGGCCAAGATAATTCGGGAAGTGCAACAAGGAGTCCATAAGGACCCAGATTTTTCCTTGGCCCAAGATGGCGCATTGAAGTTTCAAGATAGATTGTGCATGCCAGATGACTATGATATCCAAGACCGAATTCTTAAAGAGGCGCACAGCTCACCCTATACAATCCACCCCAGAAGTACAAAAATGTACAAGGATTTGAAGAAGTATTACTGGTTGATTGGAATGAAGTAGACCATAGCGATCTACGTATCTAAGTGCCTTACTTGTCAACAAATAAAGGAAGAGAGACACCGACCGTATGGTTTATTATAGCCACTCCCCATACTTGAGTGAAAGTGGGAAAGGATCACTATGGATTTCATGACGAATCTGCCCAACACTAGAAAGGGGATAAATACAATTTGGGTGATCGTAGACGGACTGACAAAAACAGCTCACTTCATACCAATTAAAATAAGTTATCCAATGGAGAAGCTTGCCCAGATATACATTGAGAACATAGTCCACTTACATGGCGTGCCTATTAGTATTGTGTCTGACAGAGATCCTCAGTTTACCTCAAGGTTTTGGAGAAGTTTGCAGAAGGCATTGGGATCTCAACTAAATCTTAGCACAGCTTTCCATCCGTAGACTGACGGATAGTCAGAGAGAACCATCCAAACCTTAGAGGATATGCTCCGAGCCTGTGCTCTATAAATGAATGACAGTTGGGATGCTCACATACCACTGATGGAATTTGCATACAATAATAGCTACCACTCCACCATTGGCATAGCACCATTCGAAGTACTCTATGGCAGGAAGTGCCGAGCTCCTCTTTATTGGGATGCAATTGATGAGCGGAAATATCTCAGACCCGAAATGATTCAAGCAACTTGCGATAAGGTGGATGTCATAAGAGAGAAGATCAAGATAGAAAAGTTATGCGGATAATCGAAGGAAAGATATTGAGTTTGAGGTTGGAGAAAAAGTATTCCTTCGAGTATCTCCAACCAAAGGATTGCTACGTTTCAACAAGAAGGGCAAGTTAAGCCCAAGATTCATCGGTCCATATGAAATTCTTAACAAAGTGGGACCCATAGCATACCGACTGGCTCTACCACCATCCTTGTCAGGCGTCCATGATGTTTTTCATGTGTCGATGCTACGAAAGTACTTAAACAATCCAACACATGTATTGTCAGCTGAACCTGAACAGTTTGATGTAGATATGACCTACGAAGAACACCCCACGGAGATATTGGACAGAAAGGAGCATAACCTCTGTAACCGTACCATCGCTTTTGTGAAAGTTCGATGGGGAAATAACCCTATAGAAGAAGCTTCATAGGAACGTGAAAAGGAAATGAAAGAGAAGTATCCTCAACTTTTTGGATTACAAGGTAAGCAAATTTCGGGGATGAAATTTTTGTAAGGTGGGGAGAAATGTCAAACCCTGCCCCTGACTGGCTAAAATTGCTGCTGAAGAACGGGAACCCCTGACCATGCAACCAGGATCACTGTGGAGCATCA
Organism: Telopea speciosissima; assembly: GCF_018873765.1. NCBI lineage: Eukaryota > Viridiplantae > Streptophyta > Magnoliopsida > Proteales > Proteaceae > Telopea > Telopea speciosissima. Next base: position 44,626,662 of record NC_057920.1, read on the forward strand.
CTCCAGTAACATGGATCAATGAAGAAACCCAGTGCATGTCCTGCTATCCATCTTCTGTGCTATACACCTGTCAAAAGATGGATAGCAGACCCCTACAACTATACAGCTCACAGCCTGATGTATGACTTGGATCCCAGGTACTCTCTCTCCTCTCCATTACTATGGGACCCACCTATGTAAAAATGTGCCAAAAACCCCTATTAGCTATGTGGGGACAATACCCTGACTTGGGGTCAAACCCTGCGCAAGCCCCTTTGAGTTTCAATTGCTGGAATTCTCTGGGCCATGCCACTGGGCGATGTAGCAAGGCCCAGTGACTGATTCTGCATATTTTTAATTATTTTAATTGTGCGGACCACCCATTATGGACATGGGCACCCTCCACTGATAGAGGGAAGTTTGAGGGATCACCTCATGACCATAGTTTACTGTGGACCCCACCTGTGTGCCTAGAATCAGTCTGAATCAGTTCAAGAATTGATTTTTGAAAGAGGACTCATTTGCCAAACAGACCTTAGTTGGTCTTGGGTCTATAAATAGGGGGTGTTAGAGCTCATTAGAGCTTTTCTATCTGTTGGAGAATCCGTGGGAGAGAAGAGAGGAAAGAAGAGAGAAAAAGGAGAAGAAGGAGAAGAAGAAGGAGAAGGAAGAAGAAGGAGGTGCTACCACCCCCATCCCTGCTGCATCCGAGCCCTCTCTCAGGGTATTTCAGGTATAAAACACCCATTCATACCTGCTATCTCCATTCCCTCTCTATGTATACTGTACTTTTGCTCCCTGGGCAGCCCAGAATAGCTAGGGTTTGCCCAGTTCTGGTCTAGATCTGCCATATAGACCTTGTGCATGGAAGATCTGGAATTTTTATGTAATTTGAGCATTTAGTTATATTGTTCCTATGGCCAAAATCTGTGTGTGCTCACCTGCACTGCCGGATGGCCCTATTGGTCTGTGATTTGGAACCCTGGGTGCAAGCTAGGGCTGCAGAGACCAAACCCTAGATTGTTGCAGCCCTGAACCCTTATTATTCATGCATTTCCAGCCCTGCATGTGGCTGAAACCAACTCCCAAGCCTGGCCAAAACCCTATGGCACTATTCATCTGGACTGCTTGGACAGCTCTGGTAGCCTGATGGTGGATCTGATGGATGATCCAATTAGACCATTGGGTAGGCCATATCAGGGGCTACCTGATCCCCCAAACATGCAGAGGATCAAGTATAAGCCTAACCTGAAAAGCCCAGCCTTGGGAACTCAGCCCAATGTCGATTTGAGGGCATTGGGCGATGCAGACATCACCAAGAGCCAACGTCCAGTGAAGGAAAATTGGCTGGATTGATGAACAGACTTGGGGAACCTCACCCTTTGACCCCTGGACACTGTGGGAAGGCTGGAAAATTACCAAAAAGCCATTCCCCAGATCTGTCCTTTTATGGAAATGTTTTGGAACCCTAGTGGGCCCTGCAGGTAAAGGAAGCCCTGGTGTACTTGGTCCTATAGTACAGACAAGCTGTGGACAACACTGTAAACATATTTGACCTAGGGTCAAGTACTACCATTGAAATGACTATTCTAACCTTTGAGCTACTAACATTGGTTGATGCACCGAGACATGACCTAAAGCCCAGTGCAAGGCCCAGTGTTTCCAAGTGAGAACCAACTGAACCCCAAGTCAACCCAGTAAGTTTAGGGTAACCCTAGGACTTCCAGTGGTAGACTGATAACTTAACATAACAACTTTTGATTTACATCTAGGACCTGATTTCGTGCTCGAGGTCAATGACCAGACAACTGCTGGAACTGAGATTATGACTGAATACCTAGAGCCAAGTGCAGGTGAGTGAATAATACTATCATATATGTATATGTAATTATGATCTGATGCCGGCTAATAAGAATTGAATATAATTGTTGTGTTATTCTTTACTTTTATTCAAACTACTCAAATCACTGCATAATGACTGTCTGATGATCAACATTGTGAATTCTTCTATGATGATTGTGAATGTTAGACTAGATGCCGTAGTCGGCTTGGAAATGAGGCCCATGGTAGCCCGTAGTATGGGATGTGGTTGACACCACCTGACTCATACGATGCCATATAAACATGGGGCTAGAGTTTCATCACTCGTGCTACGCACCCTTGCCAACAGGGGTTAAGGTGTTCGATACCTATGGGGGCGACCATCAGAAAATAAGAAAAGAGAAAAAGAAATGAATAGAACACCGGAATGGTGCATGAATGAAAGAGCACCGGAATGGTGCATATGGGCTACAAGCCAGAAAAGAAAAGAAAAGAGAAAAGAAATGGATTGTCACATGGGTTAATCACAGAGTGTTGGTCGGGCTGACCTTGGTGAACAAATGCAGGAGCTGACTGGTCCTCTCCGACAACTCAATGGGTGTATCGTGGGAAGGGGTTAGAAGCCCGCACCAGGGATACATGTATTGGGGATTGTAGTAGCACTGACCTAACTTAGTTGTGTTGCTAGGTGGCTAGTAATTAAACTGGACTTCCATATCATGTAGTTCTTCAATTCTTGAAAACTTTTCTCACATGCTTCATTCCATTCAAACTTAGCACCCTTCCTGATAAGTTTTGTCATAGGTGCCAAAATGCGCGAGAAATTCTCGATAAACCTTCGATAGTAACCGGCCAATCCTAAGAAACTTTGGATCTCAGTGGCACTCTTCGGAGTCTCCCACTCGAGAACCGCTTTCACCTTGCCTGGGTCTACTTCAATGCCGTCTTTGGTGACGACGTGTCCCAAGAAACCAATTTTGTGAAGCTAAAATTCACATTTACTGAATTTGGCAAAGAGCTGGTGTTCCTGCAATCGCTGTAACATGAAAGTAAGGTATCGTGCGTGTTACTCCTCATTCTTAGAGTATACCAGGATGTCGTCAATAAATACTATGACGAACTTGTCTAGCACATCATGGAACACTCTGTTCATCATATCCATGAATGCTGTCATGGCGTTGGTTAACCCGAACGACAAAACTAAGAATTTATAATGTTCGTATCGAGTTCAAAACGCCGTCTTATGGATATCACTGCTCTTAATCTTCAGTTTATGGTATCCCGACCTAAGATCAATTTGGAGAAAACTCTCGCTCCTTGTAGCTGATCAAATAGGACGTCGATATGCGGCAATGGATATCGATTCTTGATTGTCAGCTTATTCAACTCGTAGTAGTTGATACATAGCCGCATACTACCATCTTTCTTCTTAACAAATAGCACGGGTGCTCCCCAGGGTGATACACTGGGTCGTATAAATCCTTTCTTCAGCAGGTCTTGAAGTTGAACCTGTAACTCTTTTAGTTCAATTGGCGCCATCTGGTATGGTGCCTTGGATATCGGTACTGCACCAGGAATTAGATCGATCGCGGATTCTATATCATGGTCAGGCGGTAGCTGCGTCAGATCTTCTAAAAAAACATCAGGAAATTCTCTGATGACTTTCGATTCTTTCAACGATTTTATCTTTGCCTCCGTGTCTATTATCGTGGCCAAAAAGCCTTGGCATCCATCGTCAAGCAACTTTCGCACCTGGAGGGTTGACAGAGTTATTCTCCTGGATTTCTTCTTGGGTTCACTTTGATAGATGAAAATTGACCCATCTTTCAAGTTGAACCTTATCTTCTTCTCCCCACATAAGACATTTGCACCATAGGCCGACAACCAGTCCATGCCTAAGATTACGTCAAAATCATTTATGTCCATCTTTATCAATCGTGCGGTTAGTTTCTTCCCACAAATCTCAATCTGACAAGGGTCGTAGACCTCCTTGAAGCTCACAATACTTCCTGTCGGTGTGCTGACCACTAACTCGTGCCCGATGTCTCTCGATTGATCTTTCATCTTACTCGCAAAGGTCAAGGAGATGAAAGAGTGGGTTGCGCCCAAGTTAAATAGTACTCATGCGGGTATAGTCGAGACATTCAGGGTACCTAGGGTTCATAGGTAATTTAGGTTACATGTAGTAAGCCATTTAGTCCCTATAAGTTAGTAGTGTTTAGCAACTTACCCGTTAATACGTCGGGATTTGCCTTAGCTTCTTCATTCGTTATTGCAAACACCTTTCCTCACGTTCGATTGTCCCATGGCAGGAAAGACCTAGCGTAGGACTAATTCTGCGAGTTGTTGCTATACCCATGCATTCTACAATCTCTGGCCATGTGCCCTTCCTTGTTGCACTGGTAACACTTAAAGGGTGGAGCAACAGGTGTTGAGGCTTAGCTCACTTGACTTGTTGCTGGTCAGGCTGGTGAAGCTGTTGGTGTCACTTGGCTCATCATAGGTTGAGCAAGTCGATTAAAAGTGGGGCGGAAAGAGTTCTGACCCACATTCGACCTACGATACGGAGTCGAGATGGAGCCTGAGTTGGTTCCGTGGTAAACTTTATTTGGCTAGGCATAGGTTTGAAATTTGTTTGGCCTTTTGCCCATGGACGACGTCATAGCTTTCTCTTTCTCTTTCTCCTTAAATCTATCTTCCATGGTTTTCGCCTTGTCGACCATCTGAGCATAATCTCGAGTGTCTATGATTGACAACACGGATTCGATCTCAGTCTTGAGTCCTTTCTCAAATTTCTTCATCTTACTAACTTCTCCTTTCAAATGCTCTTGAGCAAAATGGAACAAATCCTCAAATCGCTGTTGATAATCTAGCATTGACTTGGTTCCTTGCACTAGTGTGATAAATTCCACTTCCTTCCTGTCCTTAAAACTCTCAGGAAAGTAGTTCTTGAAGAAAACTTCCTTAAATTATTCCCACATGGGGTTCAAGTGAGTAGCTTCCAAATTAGGCTTTATGGCTTTCCACCAAGCTTCAGCTTCATTTTGCAACTAATAACCCGCACATATAATCTTTTGTGCATCCGTGCACTCAAGTACTTCAAATGCCTTCTCTAGGGCACTGATCCACCGCTCCCGCTGCATTGCTTTTGATGTTACTTTGGAAAATGCAGGTGGTTGGAGCTTCTTGAACCTCTCCATAACCTTGGCAGTAGAGTTTTCTACTAAATGCTGAGGTACTGGTGGTGGAAATAGTACAGGTCGATTAGGTGGTGGTGGTGGTGCAGCGCGTTCATGCATCATGGTTGCAAATTGTCAGACATCTGACCAAGTAATTCTTGTTGTTGTTGCATGGTCCACATCATTGTGGTCATGAATGTAGTCACGTCACCGGCTGCCATACTTGGCTGAGCTGCTGTGGCAGTGGTTCGTGCAACCGCTGGTGCTTCTGATGAACTAGCCAATGCCTCAGAGTTTTGAGCCTCAATTCCGTTAGGCAGCTCAACCTCCGGTACCACTCGTGGTTGTTTACCTTTACGACCTCCACGAGAACTTCTAGTGTTGACCATTGTTGCTTCTCTGAAAAGAGGAGCGTGTTCAATATTCCAATATCTTCTATACGGATAAAAAATTATTCCTTAACTAGAGCAGGTACAAATCTAGTCCACAGTTCCAATGAATTTCATGAGTCACACCCGTAAGGCGGATTGTTAGATTTATTGTCTTGGTTTATTAAGTGATTGTCTTATTGAATGCTTTATGTTTCACTTCCTTATGCATTTTATGTGTCAATATGCTATACATGGCACTAATGAAAATTTTCAAATTTTTAAATAAAGACTTTTAATTATTTACCTGATCTAGTAGGCAAGCATCTCCAGCATCTTTCCGGTCACAAAGTCCATTGCAAGTAGAAATTCTATGTCAGCTCTTACCTCTTCAGCTAAAGTCATAAAATACTCTCATTCTTCGGGTCCACTAATGGCAGTGATGGCTAAATAGAAATCCAATCGGTTCTCAGCTTGGGGCAACACTAACTGTATCCGTCTCAGTCTCTCTTGTAGTTGTCTAATATAGATCATGATGCTGGGGTCTCTAGCCTGGCTGAGGTAATAGGTCTTGTCACAGAAAATGGTTCTAGGCATTAGGGCATGCTTAATTAAAAGAATTAAGTACATATCTACTAAAATTTTAGTAACTACGGATAAAAATTCTAACTTTTGGGTTGGCTCGAGGTACCTTAATGTCTAGATGTTCTCGACGGCTAAACCACCTCTTAGATTCCTATTCTCGGCTGACCTAATCTGTGGATAGGGTAATACCTATGCTTCCCACATGTAATACATATGTAATACAACATACCTATGTAACTATGTTTGATTTACACAGCAACACTCCAGTCAGTTTGTACAATACAATATTCAAGCATGTAGTAATTAAGTAATACACACCATATGTCATTTTACACATTTGTTTACATATATTACATACTTAAGATAAACTCATCACCAAAATTTTTCCCAAGCCCTATATGCTTTATTCAATCCTCAAACAGAAATTTCACCCCTTTGGGTTTAAGAAGGTTATGTTTGATTAGTGCAAAACTTACTTATTATTATATTATTTTATTATTATTATTATTATTATTATTATTATTATTACATTTTTCTTTAATAATAAAAATCTATATTTTAGTGTTGTCTAAAGTCATTTTGGGTATTCCCCAAGTTTCCATAAGCTAAAACCCAAAATCCAGCAAGATTCCCTCACTGGGCGATGTCTCTGGGCGTTGCCACATCACCCAGTGCCATCACCCAGAGAATTGGGGCGCAGGATTTTAAATCCGAGAGGGCCCCATTTGACTTCTATCTTGTTCTAAACCTCTCTAAACACTTAGGTGAAGTCTTTGGAGTGTGAGGGGACCACTTCAACACCAAATCTTGGCATTTCCTCAAGTCATTTGCGATCCTACACGTGCCTAGGTAAGTTTTCTTGGTTACTTTGTCTTTTCTTGAATTCTTTTTATTCTCTTTTACTTAGGTTAGGGTTTTGTCAAACTTTCTAGCCCTAACTATGGTATTTCCTTTCCTTTTTGTAGAAAATGTCTACAAGCCATCGCACTGCTAGGAAATCGGTAGCCCAGAAGCAGCTACGGGTTGAGCTGGAGGATTCTTCGTCATCCTCGGTACCTCCTTCATCATCCACGGACGATTCTTCTTTGGAGGAGCTTACCTTCGATCACTTGTTCTTCTCTAGGTATGAATATACCAAGGAGTGGAAAAACTTTGAATCTGTAAAGATAGTGAATGGTCGGGTGGTACGGGTAGAGGACTTCCACCAATACAACCTTTATGCCCAGTTTAATGCCCTAGGTTGGGCATCGATGTTGTCTCCTACCGAGCCTTGTTATCCCAACTTGGTTCTGTACTTTTACTGTAACCTGGAGCCTTCCAGTGCACCGGGGTTTGGAGTGGAGAGTAGGGTGAAGGGAGTGGATATCAGGCTGACCACTACCCTATTGGCAGAGATCTTGAGCTTACCAGACACAGGAGAGAGGGTTTACTATCAGCCTCATATGGATATATCTGAGATGTTTTCTTTGGAGACTAGGAGGATAGTCTTCAAGGCTTTTACAGGTTCTTCGGACACGCCTAAGCCTGAGACATCTTACAGGCCTAGTGCTAGGGTGATTAGTAGGTGTGTAACCTACAATATTTACCCTAAAGGTGGGAACAAGGGCACTATATCTATGATGAGAGTTTACATCACCTACTATCTTCTGGGAGCTGGGAAGGGGGGTCCAGTCATAAACCTCCCATATCTCCTTCCGCAGGTGATGCTCTACCATGCACGGAACCTAGCTGATGGGAACCTTCCCTATGGAAAGTTCCTCACTTTGATCTTTCAGTATTTTAGGGTTCCATTGGAGGGTGAGTATGTTGATACGACCAGATCCAGGCCCATAGACAAGACTTCCATCCTGAAGATGAAGGTGCTTGGGGAGGATCCACCAAAGGGTGAGGAGCAGATGATGCCTGGAGATGAGCAGCAGGGGGAAAAGCAGGGTGGTGATGCACTTGATGAGGGGTTACTTGGAGAGGAGTAGGGCATACATGTGGAGTAGCAAGGCATAGGTCATGGTGGCTTCGAAGGCTTTGATGCTTAGTTTACTGACCTACCTGCATATGAGATGACTGGTGCCACTAGCTCTCAGGTTCCAGGACCTTTTGATTGGGCACAGGTGATGGCACATTTCCAGAGTCTTGGCACTCAGCTCTCTAGCTTGGCGACTAGGGTGGATCGGGGTTTCACTTCTTTGGAGACAAGAGTGGGGTCTGTCGAGCAGTGGCTAGATTTCTGGGATAGATTTTACAGGGTTGATTCACGCCAGTCTCAGCCTCCTCTAGAAGACGTACCTCAGACTGAGTAGCTCCAGTGCAGCTCCGGATATTTTATGCTTTGTGGTTATGATTATATTTTTTTTCTCTATGCTTTGCTTATGTACTCTTTTTTTTCTCTGGAATGTACTTAATTTAATGTTTTTCTTCTTTCCAGCTCATGTACTTGTTGAATTGCAGTTCTTGCAATCAAACTTATATAATTATTGTTAATTTTAGTGAAAATCTTGCTTCTTTATTTAATTGCATCTACCTCCCCTGTAGCTTTTAATTATAACATGTTTTATTGTTTAAAGCTTATTAGTCCTAGTCTGCAATCCATAATTGTAAGAAGAGCCTCACGCTTTGATACGAAGCTCTATCACACCCCAAACCACCCCCTAGGAGGATTGGGTAGGTGACCCGAATTGCATAACGGTAATCCGCCAAATCCCACGGATCTAGAAGCTATGCTTACGATCATGGAACCACAACCATCACTTTACCATAGGCAAGATCAGAGTGCTGCAGAATAAACTACAATTCAATAATAAAAGGAAGCATAGCGATACGGGGAAAATGGGGATAATGTATACATAAGATAGTTTGTACATTTTCCTCCACCCACAAACGAAGAAACCAAACTAATAAGTACAGAACTACATACATAGACATATACAGGGTGAGCATACTCAACCCCAAAAAGAAGTAAAAGAAACTACAACTGATCCACAGTCAGAACGGGGAAAACTCCTAGCAAAACAAAAAGGAGTTCCCACAATAAAACATCAGAAGCACTCCTCAACGGTCTTCATCCACGACCACCGAGAAAGTACGCAGGATCGGTATGACCTCCATCGGGGTCCACACCAACATCATCGTAAATACCAGGACTCTCCTCCTCGATATGACCCTCCAGGCCACACGGGCATCGATCTGCAAAATCATCTAAGAAAAACATTGTACAACAGAGTGTGAGCCCCACCAAGCTCGTGAGCGAATAACATCAATTATGCATGCACATGAAATCACAAGTCACAATTCATATGGTCCTACATGATGTGCAAGTCCAGATTGTTTATTAACCACCTAACAATACAACTAAGTCAGGTTAGTGCTACTACAATCCCCAATACATGTATCCCTGGTGCGGGCTTCTAACCCCTTCCTGCGATACACCCATTGAGTTGTCGGAGAGGACCAGTCAGCTCCCGCATCAATCACCAAGGTCAGCCCGACCAGCCCTTTGTGATTAACTCGTGGGATAATCCATTTCTTTTCCCTTTTCTTTTCTTTTCTGGCTTATAGCCCCTATGCACCATTCCGGTGTTCTTTCATTCATGCATCATTTTGGTGTTCTGTTCATTCCTTTTTCTCTTTTCTCATTTTCTGATGGTCGCCCCCACAAGCATCCAACACCTAAACCCATGTTGGCAAGGGTACGTAGCACGGATGATGAAACTCTAGCCCCATGTCTATATGGCATCGTATGAGTCAGGTGGTGTCAATCGCATCCCATTCTACGGGCTACCACAAGCCTCATTTCTAAGCCGACTACGGCATCTAGTCTAACAATCACAATCATCATATAAGAATTTCACAGTGTTGATCAACAGACAGTCATTATGCAGTGATTTGTGTAATTTGAATAGAAATAAATAACACAACATATATGATTCAGGTTTTATTAGCTGGCATAGTATCATAATTACACATGTACGCACAACAAAATTATTCACTCACCTGAGTTGGGTTCTAGATACTCGTTAGCAAACTCAGTTCCAACAACAGTCTGATTGTTGTCCTCGAGGGCGGGATCAATTCCTAGATATAAATCAAAAGTTGTTATATTAGGGTTTCAGTTTATCACTGGTACTCCTAGGGTTAACCTAATCTTACTGGGTTGACCCAGTACTTGGTTGGTACTCATTTGGGATCACTGGGCTTGCACTAGGCCTTAGGCTCTTGTCCCGGTGCCTCAACCAGTGTCAGTGGCACAAAGGGTAAAATAGTCATTTCAATGGTTATACCTGACCCTATGTCAGATCATGTCCACATTGCTGTCCACAGCTTGTCAGTGCTATAGGACCAAGCACAGCAGGGTTTCTTTCACTTGCGGGGCCCATTAGGGTTCCAAAATGTTCTCTAATTATGGGGAAGGGCCTTTTGGTCATTTCCCAACCTCCCACAGTGTCCATGGGCCAAAGGGTGAGATTCCCCAAAGTCTGATCAGCAATACAATGATTTTTCATTCACTGGGTGTTGGCTCTGGGTGATGTCTGCATCGCCCAATGCATCGCCCAGAGGCTGTAATCGACATTTGGGCTGAGTTCCCAAGGCTGAGCTTTTTAGGCTAGGCTTAATCTTGATCCTCTGCATGTTAGGGGGGTTAGGTCCCTGGGATGGCCTACCCATGGGTCCAAATGGATCATCCATCAGGTCCACCATCAGGCTGCCAGAGGCTACCCAGACAACCCAGTAAATAGTGTCACAGGGTTTCTCTCAATCTTGGAATTCAATTCCAGCCACATGCAAGGCTGGAAATGGATGCAAAATAGGGTTCCATGGCTATGATTACCTAGGGTTAGGTCTGTGCAACCCTAGCTTGTACCCAGGGTTCCAAATCATAGGGCAATAGGGCACACTGGCAGTGCAGCTGTGCACAGCCAATTTTTGGGCCAAGAAATAGCACAACAGCCTTATAAACATGCATGTAAATCCCAGATCTTCCATGCACAAGGTCTGCATGGTAGATCTGGACAAACCCTAGCTGTTCAGGACTGCCCAGGAAGCAGAATACATCAACCATAGAGAAAGGAAAGAGGACAGCAGGGAAAAAGGGGTATTTTTTTATACCTGAGCAGGGTAGGAGCAGCTCGGACCAGCCTTGGATGGGGGTGGCAGCACCTCCTTCCTCCTTCTCCTTCTTCTCCCTTTTTCTCTCTTCTTTCCTCTCTTCTCACGGTTTCAGCCAGAAATAAGAGCTCTAAATGCTCTCAAGACCCTTCTATTTATAGGCCATGTCCAACTAAGGTCTGTTTGGCCTGCTAAGTCCTCTTTTGAAAATCAGTTTTTAAACTGATTCTGACTGATTCTGGGCACACTGGTGGGGTCCACAGTGAACTGAGGGCATGAGGTGGTCCCTCAGACTTCCCTCCATCAGTGGAGGGTACCCATGTCCATATTGGGTGGTCCTCACAGATAAAATTCAATAAAATATTCAGAAACACCCACTGGGCGATGTCACTAGGCCTTGCTGCATCGCCCAGTGCCATCGACCAGAGAATTCCAGCAAGCTGAAATTCAATGGGCTTGCATAGGGGTTTGACCCTTGGTCAGGGTATTGTCCCCACGTGCCAAATAGGAGATTTTACACACTTTTCACATAGGTGGGTCCCACTATTTGGGGAGGAGAGAGATTACCTGGGATCTAAGTCATACATCAGGCTGTGAGCTGCACAGTTGTAAGGGTCTGCTATCCACCTACTGACAGGCATGTAGGATGATCCACGTAGGGTTTCGCCATCAATCCAAGTCACTGGTGTGATGCTCCACAGCGATCCTAGTTGCATGGTCAGGGGTTCCTATCCTTAAGTGAAAATTTTAGTCAGCCAAAAACCATGGTCACCCCTACGTTGACCTGCAAAGAGGCATTCAATCGCCAAAATGTCAATGCGATGGCCATGCATAAAGTAGGGTAGACGATCCGATTCCAACCCAAAGAAGGACATGATATCCTTGGAATAGTCATCCTTCAAGCTTGGATGAATCATGGCATCATGACAAGGAGAGAGAAAACATGCATAAAATTCTTCATAAGTAGGATTTTAAACCTGCCCCATTCTGACTAGAACCTTGCTTATAGATCAGAAGCCTGAGGTCATAAACACCAGTACTTAGTGGTGTATCAACCCGGTGGTTGAATACGGTGAGGTGCCCTCATTATGACATCCTACATACCAGCAAGGAGGTGTATCCCATCACCATGCAATTGCTCCATGCATCACTGGATGTACAACCCAAGGTAACAACTTCCTTGAAATTCTAGGAGCCATGCCCAAACTTGTACTAGTGTTGACTTGGTAAACATGTGGGGGGAAGTGCCCATATGAAGGCCTTGGCCTTCGGGGGGTTTTAAAGCAAAAAATAGCAAAGAGGGACACTCTAAACGATCTAGAGGATCGTCTAGAGTTGTTGTACTGAGTATTTTTCACTCCAGACTTATGGGGCCCAGTGTCTTGCATTGGGGATCCCCTCACCATGTCCCTAGTGCCTTGTATAAATGATCATGTTAGGGAAATGACCCTACATTCCACACCCTCCAAGTCATCCCCATGATGATGTTTTGATGACAACAAATAAGTCTTGGACTAATGCTTTTGTTCTAAGTGTGTTAGAGTCATAGCATAACACCAAGTGAGGGGGAGCATATACAAGTGTTCAAAGATCCTTAAGAAGATTGGAGCTTGGAAGTCAAAGTCAAATATATGTTGGAGAAAGTAAAAAAGAAGACATCTTTTGAAGACTTTGTATAAATTTAGATATTTGTGTAAATTTTCCATTTCTTGAGTCACACTTGATGTAATGAACACACACACACATGCATGCATCTACAATGACCTTAAGAGACCATTTGACCTTCTAACTATGTGACCAAGTGGATTTGAAATACCCAAATTAACCCCTAAGGAAATTAAGCTGAAATCACACTATTGCCCAATCCGGTATACCGGTTCCCAATCCGGCATACCGGATCAGGGGTAAAATCTCAGGAACTACTCACGATGTTTAACTTAAGCATGCTGGATGAGATCCAACATAACGGATCCTTGATGTACTGTAGTGTACACTGATCCGGTATATCGGATCCCCATCCAACATACTGGATCACCTATAACTGCTTAAATTATATCTGTTACTCTTATTTTTAAAGGGAGTTAGGTAATCCGGCATACCGGATTACTTATAGAATGTGGAATTCTTTTCTTATTTGGATTCCTGAATTGGTTCTTAGCCTCTAGCCTATAAATATCCCTCTTGATTAGTGTTCTAAACACCACAACAATCATCAATCAAGAGCTCTAAACAATCAAGCACTTCCTAGTGAGATTATTTTTTCAAGATCAAGAAGATCGAAGAAAATTCAATCTCATCCTTGCTCCCTCATTGCATACTTGCATCCAAGCTGCATTGACTAAGAGGTAGCACTCATTCTACTAAGTTTTTTAAGGTAATCCTAAACTACTTAGTACTTTACTTAAAGTTGTTGTGGAGTCCTCTTGCTCCAAATCAAGAGAAGGAGTCCTCTTGCTCACAAGTCAAGAGTAGTTGTGATTGAGTCATCTTGCTCACTCAAGATTCTATATAGTGAATTCTCTCTAAGGCGAGAGGAGTGGACATAGGCACATATTGGTCGAACCACTATAAATTGCTTGTGTCTTTTCTTCTTGCTTGTCTCTACTCTTCTCTATTTCTTGTATTAAGTTTTATTTCCGCATTGTTGTTTTAATTTTTGAACCTACACCTATTCACCCCCTCTTCTAGGTGAATTTATATTTGGTATCAGAGCAGGAGCTCAAGACCGTGATTTTCTCAATCCTACTAAGAGTTAAAGACCATGGAAACTTCTGCTAACCATAAGTTTGAAGGTTACAACATTACCCAACCTCCCTTCTTTGAAGGTGGAGGATTCTCCTATTGGAAGAATCGCTTCAAGAACTTCGTGTGTGCCAATAACATTGATGCATGGAAAGTTATAGAGAATGGACCTAATATGATAGACAAGCCCAAAGAAGAATGGACCCCAGCTGAGAAAGCTAAGATGCAACTCAACTATGTTGTAATAAGTTATCTCCAATGTGCATTAGGAGAAAAGGAGTATAATAAGACATGCATGTGTGACTCCGCTAAGAAGATGTTTGATAAGCTTATAGTAACATATGAACGTACCTCTGAAATTAAGCAATCTAAGATTGACATGTTAGTGAATGATTATGAATTATTTAAAATGAAAAATGATGAAGATATATATGCCATGTTTACTCGATTTACTAACATCGTGAACAAGTTGAAAGGATTAGGTAAGGTTTACTCTAATGGTGAGAACATTCAAAAGATTATGAGATCCCTCTCAAATGAATGGAGACCCAAGACTATAGCCATAAGAGAATCAAAAGACATTGATAAGCTAAGCCTTGATGAGCTGTTGGGATCACTCCAAACACATGAGATAGAGCTAAGGCAAGACACCAAGGAGGACGAGCCTAAGGAACCTAAGAAGAAGGTTGTCGCATTCAAAACCTACAACATTAGTGATGATGATGAAGAGCTTTCGGATGATGAAATTGCCTATTTGTCAAAGAAATTCTCAAGATTTTTGAAGAACAAAGGGAAACCTTCATTCAACAGAAGAAGATTTTCAAAAGACCAAAAAGGTAAGAATGTTTCTAAGGATAATTCTGACTCTTCTTTAAAAGAAATTTTATACTATGAATGTAGAAAACCTGGACATTTTAGAGGAGATTGCCCTAAAATGAAGAAATATAAGAAGACCTACAAAGATGAACACACCTTCGATTCAAATGATGAAGAAGAAGATAATGAAGAATCACAAGAAGAAGAGGAACAAACAAATCTTGCTCTAATGGCTACTGAAGAAGAAGAAACTCAAAATGAGGTAATCCCTATTTCTCCTTCTAAAGATAAAGACTATTAAGAATTAGAAGAGGCTTTTGAAGATCTATACCAAAGTAATATAGAATTGGCCACTACTAAAAAAAATCTCCTAAAGGAGATAAACACCCTCAAAGACCAAAACACATCTCTAACTTCTCAAGCAAAGACTTTGGAAGAAGAAAAAGAGAAATTATGTAAAGCATTAGAGTCTTTCACAAATGGTAAAAAGACTCTTGATATTTTACTCGGAAATGCCTCCAAAGCACCCTTCAACAAGGAAGGAGTAGGCTATAATGTGAACAAGAGTTCAAATCAAACCAATGAGGCAAGTTCAAGTAAAATAACAAGTAAGAAAGTGAAGAAGAAGTTTTGCAATTATTGCAAAAAGAAAGGATATTTGATTGAAGAATGTTATGTTAGAAAGAAAATTTCTCAGTTAAACAAATCAAATCCCAAAGGGAAGACACTTAGCTCAAATATTCCTCAAACTATTGTATGTAACAATTGCAATAAAAAGGGACATACTATTTGGAAATGCTATCATATGAAACAACCTTTTTGACCTCCTAGAAGACCCTTCAATGATCAAAAGAGACCCTTCAATGGTCAAAAGAGACCTTTCAATGGTCAAAATAGGAGAAATTCACCAAAGGTGCAAAGACCACCCAACAACCAAGGGTCATATAGAATGTCTTAAAACCAAAGACCTTGGAACCTTCAACCATACACATATTGGTATGAGAATCAAAAAGCAAGTGGTTACCAAATGGTGTGGAGACCTAGAGGAATGTATAATACTAACAATGATAGACCCAACACCCAATGGGGACCAAAGTTTTATTAAGCATTCTTGTTTTATAGGTACATCTAAGCAAAAATGAATGGTATATTGATAGCGGTTGCTCAAAGCATATGACAGCCAACCCAAAGCTATTTTCGAAACTCAAAAAGCAAAAAGGAAGATGGGTGTCGTTTGGAGACAATAGCAAAGGAAGAATCATCGGTAATGGTTCAATAAAATTTGGAGGTATGGTAATCTCTAGCATTAGCCTAGTTAAAAATTTAAAGTATAATTTACTTAGTGTAAGTCAACTTTGTAACAATGGCTATTTTGTTAACTTTAATGCCTCCAAGTGTGAGATTAAAGATTCTCACAATAACTTGATACTTGAAGGATCAAGGAATAATAACGTTTATATTTGTACTTTCAACATGAACTCTCATGATGCTTGTCTCTTATCTAAGTTTGATGATGCAACCTTGTGGCATAGAAAGTTGGGACATATAAATTCTAAGATTATAAAATCCCTCTCTTCTAAGAACCTTGTGAGAAATTTACCTAAGCTGAATTTTGATAAGCAGCACACATGTAGAGCTTGTAAAAAAAGTAAGCTTACTAAAGCTTCTCATAAGGCCATTAATTCTATTGCCACTTCTAGACCGTTACAATTACTTCATTTGGACTTATTTGGACCCATACAAACCACTAGCTTGGGAGGAAAGAAATTACACTTTCGTTATTGTAGATGACTACTCCCGTTTCACTTGGACCCTCTTCCTCAAGCATAAAAATGATGCATTCGAGGAATTTGTAGCTCTTTGCAAGAGAATTCAAAATCAAAAGGGTTACATGATCACTTCCATAAAAAGTGACCATGGTGGTGAATTTGACAATATAGAAGAATTTGGTGAGTTTTGTCGAAAGCAAGGTATAACACATAACTTCTCAGCCCCTAGAACATCACAATCAAATGGTGTTGTTGAAACAAAGAATAGAACAATCCAAGAAACGGCTAGGATAATGCTCAATGAGTACTCCTTGCCTAAATATTTTTGGGTTGAAGCTGTACACACGGCTTGCTATGTGTTAAACCGAGTTTTGATAAGACCTATCTTGATAAAAACCCCCTATGAATTATTTCATGACAAATTGCCTAAAGTAGACTATTTTAAAGTTTTTGGATGTGCTTGTTTTATCCTTAATACTAAAGATAATTTAGGAAAATTTGAAGAAAAAGTTGATAATGGCATCTTCCTAGCCTACTCCACAAATAGTAGAGCATATAGAGTGTTTAATAAGAGAACACTAGTTGTGGAAGAGTCTATGAATGTCAGATTTGATGAATCTATGGCAAAAGAAAGGTATAAAGACCTAGAAGATGATGATGAAGATGAGGTACTTGAGATTAGGAAGAGAGTTGAAAACCTCACCCTAGATGAATCTAATAATCAAGTACATCAACTTCTTAAAGAAGTTAGAACGGTTAAAGATCATCCCCTTGACCTTGTCATTGGAAACCTAGATAAAGGTGTACAAACTAGGAGTAAAATCCAAAATATTTGTTCAAATATAGCATTTATATCTACCTTCGAACCCAAGAACATTAAAGATGCTCTTTTGGATAGTGATTGGATAGTCGCTATACAAGAAGAATTGAATCAATTTGAAAGGAATCAAGATTGGGACTTAGTGCCAAAACCCTCTAACACCAAGATTATTGGGACTAGGTGGGTATTCAGGAACAAGCTTGATGAAAATGGTAATATCACTAGAAACAAAGCTAGATTAGTTGCTCAAGGATATAACCAACAGGAAGGAATTGATTTCGGTGAATCATATGCACCTGTAGCTAGACTTGAATCAATTAGAATGTTGCTTGCTTTTGCATGTCATAAGAATTTTAGATTGTACCAAATGGATGTCAAAAGTGCTTTCTTGAATGGTTACATCAATGAAGAAGTCTACGTATCTCAACCCCCTGGCTTTGAAGATTCAAAACTTTCGGACCACGTATACAAGCTAAAAAAGGCCCTGTATGGTCTAAAACAGGCCCCAAGTGGTACGACAGATTGAGTAAGTTTCTAGTTGATACTGGTTTTTCAATGGATAAAATAGATACCACTTTATTTGTTAAGCATGATAAAAATGATGTGATAATAGTCCAGATTTATGTAGATGACATAATCTTTGGATCTACAAATGAATCTTTTTATCATGACTTTGGTAAATGCATGAGTAATGAATTTGAGATGAGTCTCATGGGTGAACTAAATTTCTTTTTGGGACTTTAAATTAAACAAACCCCTAATGGGACCTTCATCAGTCAAACAAAGTACATTAAAGAATTATTGAAAAAGTTTGACATCAATGGACAAAAGTCATCTAATACTCCAATGAGTAAATCTGTAACTTTGTCCAAAGATGAAGATGGAATCACTGTTGACCCAACTAAGTATAGAGGCATGATAGGTAGCTTACTCTACTTAACGCCTAGTAGACCAGACATTATGTTTAGTGTCTGTGCTTGTGCTAGGTTCCAAGCCAAACCTATGCAATCCCATTTGAGTACTGTGAAGAGAATCTTTAAGTACTTAAAGGGAACCCCAAGCATTGGACTATGGTACCGTATGGACAATGACTTTGACCTTGTTAGCTTCTCCGATGCTGATTTGCCAGATGTCATATTGATCTCAAGAGTACAAGTGGAACCTGTCACTTCTTGGGATTGTGTTTAGTGTCGTGGTTTAGTAAGAAGCAAAATTCAGTTGCTCTTTCTACCACTGAAGCTTAATACATTGCAGCTGGACGGTGTTGTGCACAAGTACTTTGGATGAGACAAACTCTCCAAGACTACGGAGTAAAGTTTGACATCTCCTCAATCTAATGTGATTATACAAGTGCCATTAATCTTAGTAAGAATCTGATTTTACATTCTCGAGCTAAACATATCGATATTCGTCATCACTTTCTACGTGATACAACTCAAAGAGGTGAAATCCGACTCGACTATATTGAGACCGAGAAGCAACTTGCAGACATCTTCACAAAACCTTTGAGTGAAGATAGATTCTGCTCTCTTAGAAGAGATCTTGGCGTGTGTGACCAATTTGAATAAAATAGAATTTTTTTTAAAAAACTACTCTATTTTTTTCTTTCTTTTTCTTTTATTTCTTCTTACTGTTTTTGCTTGAAACGGTATACCGGATCCTTAAACGGTATAATGGATTAGCTGTTTCTGGCAGTTTCTAGCCGTTACTGCTTGAAACGGTATACCGAATATGGAAACGGTATACCGGATGTTTGAATTTTTGCCCGTTTTATAGCTGTTGTAGCACTCTAAATGCCTATATAAATCCCTATTTTTTGTCTCTTTCTCACTCACTGTTCATCCTACTTTCTCCATACTTTCTCTCAGTCTTTCAAATCTCTTAAAATCTTTATAAACTCCTTTGAAGATGAGTAGAAAAAGTAAGAATATTATGCCCGAAGGCCAACAACCCTCCAAAAGAGGACGTTCAATCGGAGGCTCTTCAAGACTACTTTATGCTCAAGGAGAAGATTGACTTTTTCGTTCTCCCGAAGTTCGTGCCAATTGGCCTCTATATCTTGCTTGAAAGATTGAAGAAGGACGAGAAGTTGACATTTTTTCTTTCAATAGCATCCAACTAGAGAGAATGTTCAAAGACATTGGTTGGGAAGCACTTCTCAACATGGACGATTTTTGCTACCCCCAACTTGTGAGATACTTCTACGCAAACCTCTATTTTAGCAGGGTGGACGATTCATTGAAACTTCATTCTTATGTGAAGGGTGTTCGCATAGAGCTGTCCATTGCCGAACTCGGTAGTATGCTCAGAATCTCGTGGGATGGACCTTGCATCTTTTGTACACCAAAGAGTACAATTTTTAGTGATTTCTTTGATCACCAAGAAATCTATTTAGCCATCTTGAAGCAATATGACCCTCAAGCTACCACCATCATAACCGGTAGACTTCGGCTCATTCCCCATGTGATCTCCTACATAATTCAGCATAATTACATTCCTAGAGGAGGTGATCGAAGCAAGTGTCTCACTCCTCAAGCCTATCTCACTTATTGTGTGTACTCTTCTACCCCTCTTTGTCTTCCTTTCTTCATTATGCGCTATATGGAATCTTGTGCTCATCTCCAAAAGAACACAAATCTCCCATATGGACGCCTTCTTACCCAGCTTTTCAAAGTCTATGACATTGACCTCTCTCGTGAGGAAGAGTCAAAGGTAACTTTTCAACACATCACCCGGAATAGCTTTCATACTATAGCCATTCCTCCTCCTACCGATGTATTCATTGAAGAAGAAGAAGATCTAGATGGAAATGCCCCTCCTCCTCCAGCTCAAGAAGGATTTCCAGCCTCGCTACAAGATTGGGTATCCTCTATGGATGACTACATGGAAGACACTAACACCCCCTTGTAGCACTTGAAATTGGTCAAGAAAAGATTGATGCAGATTTGGCTTCTCTATGCCATGACTTGAAGACCGGCTTCGATTCCCTCAATGTGCGCCAAGATAAAATCCTTAATGCAATTCAAACTCTTGCCGTAAATCTTGACCATTTCACTCTTGATACATTGGGAGCAACTCCACAAGGACCTCCTCCACCTGTTTTCGGTGCCTCTACTTCCATTTCCCCTCTTCCACCTTTTGACCCTTAAGGGTATTTTTTTTCTTTTTGATAATGCCAAAGGGGGAGAAGAAGTTGGAATAAGAAGTTGTTTGATTTTTAAATTTTAAATTTCTGGCTAAGTTACGATGCAAGGCTTGTTTATGCTTGTTTATGCTTATATATTGTAATTGCTTGGTTTAAGTAAAATAAATTGACTTTTTAAATTGAATTGCTTATTGCTCCCTACTCTCCTTTATTTATCTTTTTGTGTTATTTGTCATCATCAAAAAGGGGGAGATTGTTAGGAAAATGACCCTACATTCCACACCCTCCAAGTCATCCCCATGATGATGTTTTGATGATAACAAATAAGTCTGGGACTAATGCTTTTGTTCTAAGTGTGTTAGAGTCAAAGCATAGCACCAAGTGAGGGGGAGCATATACAAGTGTTCAAAGATCCTTAAGAAGATTGGAGCTTGGAAGTCAAAGTCAAATATATGTTGGAGAAAGTCAAAAGAAGACCTCTTTTGAAGACTTTGTATAAATTTAGCTATTTGTGTAAATTTTCCATTTCTTGAGTCCCACTTGATGTAATGCACACACACACGCATGCATGCATCTAGAATGACCTTAGGAGGCCATTTGACCCTCTAACTATGTGACCAAGTGGGTTTGAAATACCCAAATTAACCCCCAAGGAAATTAAGCTGATATCACACTGTTGCCCAATCCGGTATACCTGTTCCCAATCCGGCATACCGGATCAGGGGTAAAATCTCAAGAACTACTCACAGTGTTTAACTTAAGCATGCTGGATGAGATCCAGCATACCGGATCCTTGAGGTACTGCAGTGTATGCTGATCCGGTATACCAGGTCCCCATCCAGCATACCGGATCACCTATAATTGCTTAAATTATATCCGTTACTCTTATTTTTAAAAGGGAGTTAGGTAATCCGGCATACCGGATTCCCATCCAGCATACCGGATTACTTATAGAATGTGGAATTCTTTTCTTATTTGGATTCCTGAATTGGTTCTTAGCCTCTAGCCTATAAATACCCCTCTTGATTAGTGTTCTAAACACCACAACAATCATCAATCAAGAGCTCTAAACAATCAAGCACTTCCTAGTGAGATTATTCTTTCAAGATCAAGAAGATCGAAGAAAATTCAATTTCATCCTTGCTCCCTTATTGCATACTTACATCCAAGTTGCATTGACTAAGAGGTAGCACTCATTCTACTAAGTTTTTTCAGGTAATCCTAAACTACTTAGTACTGTACTTAAAGTTGTTGTTGAGTCCTCTTGCTCCAAATCAAGAGAAGGAGTCTTCTTGCTCACAAGTCAAGAGTAGTTGTGTTTGGGTCCTCTTGCTCAGTTTCTCAAGAGTAGTTGTTGTAAGAGTCCTCTTGCTCACTCAAGATTCTATATAGTGAATTCTCTCTAAGGTGAGAGGAGTGGACGTAGGCACATATTGGCCGAACCACTATAAATTGCTTGTGTCTTTTCTTGTTGCTTGTCTCTACTCTTCTCTATTTCTTGTATTAAGTTTTATTTCCACATTGTTGTTTTAATTTTTGAACCTAAACCTATTCACCCCCCTTCTAGGTGAATTTATAGATCACTCAACCAAGAAACCAAGTGGGACCCATTTACCCTCCCTTATACATGAAAGTAGAAAAGAATGGTTTTTATCTAAAATAGCCCCTAGCCAAACAGACCCTAGTGAACCAAAACTATATATGATAAACTCATCCTTAGAATACCCTTACTATTGAAAACGTAGAAGAGAGGAGAAAGAAAGAAAGAAAGAGAAGGAAGGCTTCAGCCTTGATCACTTCTAAAACTTTCTAAAGGTAAACCTCTAATAAAATCGTTTCCCAATCTCCTACCCATTCCTTGGGTTTTGATTTAAAAAAAATTTGAGAATTGAACTATGTAATCTTGATCCATCATACGTCCATGCTTGTTTCCTCAAATTTGAAAGGAACATGATCCCTTACACACATGCTTAGATTTCCCTTCTGAATCCCCTAAGTATACCTTCCTAAGCCTAGGATTACCATGAGTTCCATTCTAACCATGGAATGGTTGTCTTGCATGTGAACCGATGGTCATAGGGTGTGCTCTGTAGAGTAAGGACTATGGATTCATGCATGCATCCTATTTTTCTCCAAATTATGAATCTAAAGCTATGCTAACAAGTCTAGACCCCCTTCTCCCCTGTAACGCTAATTAAACTTACTAAAAATCAAACCATAACCATGGATGATCGATTTGAGGAAATATAAGCTAGCTTCACCTCATATTGTGAAATCCAAGAAGGAACCATATAATCAAACCAAGAAACCTTATATAGATGTAATTCTAATCACTGATCAGCACCCCAAATTGATTTGGGGTTGGATCTACAGAGGAATCCCTGTAGATGTTTAAATTCTCATGTTGTACATGCACTGGACGATCCACTCTGTACAATCTGGAAGATCCAGAGAATCGTCCAGTGTTGGTTTTTATGGCCAAAACCTGACCCAAACCCTATATGACCTTGATCAATGTCTCTAATGGCCATTAAGACTAAATAACATGAGAACCATCAATCCCATATAGCATTGCTTCTGTCCTTACCTCTGGATGATCCACTCTGGCTCATCCGAAAGATTCAGTGTCATGATCCAGAGTTGGATCCTTATGCCAAACCATAATCCAACCATGTGGAGACCCTTGGACATACTCCCCAAGGTTATTTAAATGACAACTATGTAAACCCAAGAAAACCATTTACTGTTGCTGCATTTCCATCTCTGGACGATCTGGATGATCCAGAGGATTGTCAAGAGTTACTTTTAGCCCTATTTTGGGTCTTAACTTGATTCTAACTTTACACCAATGGAACCCTAGGACTCTAAGCTACTTCAAACATTATTTAACATGTGCTAATGATCCAATTAACATAGGTTATAATCCCAAGTACGAAGAGCCATGCCAAAGCCCAATCAGGACTCGACAATTAACTGAATTGACAAGAACTAGTCAAGGTGAATGGAAATATACCATATGTGTAGGTGTAACATAGTTGATGGGTTGTGATGTGAAGAATAATTTACATTGCTTTCTTTTATTAATTCTTATTCTTATTTGGAATTATATTAGAAATCGTTGATGGTATACATGACTGTTGCAATGCTTGCATACAAATTGTTAGCCTAGATGCTGCAGCTGACTTGGAACGAGGCTGGTGGTGGCCCGTAGAATGGGATGCAGTTGACACCACCCGACTTGTACGATATCATGTAGAAATGCATATGGTTAGGATTTCAACACCCATACTACAAACCCTTGCCAACAGGCGTTAAGGAGTTGGATGCCCGTGAGAGAATTAATGTCTATGGCATTACTCAGTCTGGGACCCATCTTCCAAAAGGGTGATGGTATCATAGGTTAATCATAGAGGGCCAGTTGGGATGACCATGGAGTGGATGCTGGAGCTGACTAGTCTTCTTCGACAACTCAATGGGTGTATCGTGGGAGGAGGTTAGAAGCCTGCACCAGGGTACATGTATTGGGGATTGTAATAGTACCTTTACCTGGACTTAGCTTTGTTGTTAGGTGGATTAATTAATATAAATGAACCTCATGCATATAGACTCATGATTGTGTTGCATTTGCATGCATGGTTTATGTTTCATTCACGGGCTCGGTGGGGCTCACACTCGTGAAAATTTTCTTTAAGATGATACTACAGGTGGACATATCTATGACTGGGAGACTTATTTCGAGGTGGAGGCTGATGGTGATTGTGACCATCTTGATGTGGACTCCGAGGGAGGTGATCGGTCTTGTGCTGGTGATCAGGGTGTCCCTTCGGGATGATCCCTAAGGGATAGGCAGCCTACTTTTCTAACCTTTAGGGATTCTTTTTAGGTAGATAGGATCTACTAACCCTTCTTTTGTAAAGCTTCCTTAGGCTTTTGTTGACTTAGCCCATTTTTGTATATTCTATAAAGCTTTTGTCAGAAATGTAATGACTTTATAAACAATGTATGATGTGGGAACAAAATAACAATCATGTATATATTTGAATCCTTAATGTTAAATCTTTTAGTTTCTGCTGTACTCTGCATAGCTTTATCCATATTATTGTGGGTGTGTATGTTTGTAGGTTACAATAACTAGTTCTAGATCCTGGAGGTTTAGCGGATGTTGTTATACATTCTGGGTCACTTGCCCCATCCTCCTGGGGGTGGTTTGGGGCATGATGTGGGACATACCTTAGCTGTGTTGAATCAAGAAACATGCACTTCAGGGATCCAATAGCTAGAAACACCTCAAATCAAATCCTAAGACAAAACCATGGACTTCATGCTCACTAGTGGTTGGAGATACATTCTTCTCAAGGCTTCACAATAATCTCTTAGCATGGAATCAGCCCATGAACTCAAAGCCTTGTCCATTATGTTAGAAAAAAAGAGGAAAACAGCAAGAAGGAGAGAAGAGCACTCAATAACACTCTAGAAGCAAAAGGATTTCACCAAGGGGAGAATAAAGTGTTTCTCTAAACCGAGAGACTTTAATAAACCTCCCAAGGACGAGAAAGGGGACTCAAAAAGGGAAGAGAGATCGAAGAGCTCCGCATCTGGCCTTTTCAAAAAGGAAACAAATCAAAATTAGAAACTTGCAATCGGCATCGAACCATAGTTCCATTGACATCGACACACTGTCATGGAGTTCAATTCGATATCGATTTCTAATGGTTGAATGTCGGACAAAGAACATCTATTGTCTAAGTACACTCGACATTCAAAAAATAACATTCGATGTCGACAATACCTACACTTGATGTCGAAGGATGTTGTTTTAGTGTCGATCGATAGTAGCTCAATGTCGAATGTTGTAATCTCACAATCAAGTTAGTTTTTGCACTTTTGGGTAGTTTGCACTGTGCCAATGGGTCCCTGCCATCCCAATGCCTCAACCTATATCCTAGAGTCATGATGGACCATACCATGTCACACCAACATTCATAGAACACAAATCGACTCATCCAAGCATTCAATTGATCAAAATATCCTAAAAATGGATTTAAGTATCATTGAATCAAAACCATCTAAAAATATTTACATGGTTCAAAGGCCCAAAGTTGTTCATCATCCATACAAAAAAAAATGAAGGGGACTACTCCCTATGACCCTCCTCGGACCCGTCTTCCTCATCCTTGTCATCTTCCTCACTCTCGCTCTCCTCCTGGCCATCAACATCACCGCAAACTTGACCACCAACTGGGTCATCAGTCTGAAGTGTCAGAGATTGAGGCACCGAAATCTCTGCCTCTAGAATGGGATGATCAACAACTAAGGCCTCATCCCTCTCCTTCTGGAGCCGATTGGTCTTCGCCTCTTACCTTAGGATGTTGCTAACTTGCATTGCATATTAAGCATTAGCATCATGTTTTATCTCTACTAACCATGCAGAAGCAAGACAAAGAGACAAAAGACTTACTAACTTGAATACCCGCTCACTCAGAGAGGTAGCATGCTCCTTCAGACCACCGACCATCCCCAATAGGTCATCATACCTATAACCAAGGACCTATAACACAATTTGATGGTTAGCTGTCATAGAAGAGAAGAAAATCTAAAATAAAATTAAGACACTTACAAAGTTGTAGCCGCATGGATGGCCGACAACTGCCGAGGAAGGTTAAGGAATGGGCATCTCCTTGCTCAAGCAAATGAATGACCCTATGGGCTTATTGCCCCTATCTTGACCAGACCGTGGAGAGAAACATAAGAAAAACTCACAAATAGGACCTCTCCTTGAAATTTCACACAGATTGAAATAGAGAGGAGGCGATCATTTCAAGACCAAGAATGCGAGACTTGGTCCATAAACGCTCTCACACGGTCTCAAATGAGCAAAAACTTGCAAAATAACCCTTTGAATTTTCAAATGAGAAATTTTGTATTCATAACAGCAAAAAGCACCCAGACTTGACATAGAACAGGGCCTACCTCGACATCGATGCACTGTCGAGTTGAGCACCTCGATGTCGACTCGGGTTTGCAATGTTGATGAAGACATTTCTCAATGTCGAATTCAATGTTTTGCCACCAGATTCAAAATTTGAATCAATGGGTCAACCCCATAGTGACTTCGCATATTTGGCACTCCATTACACACCTTCCACGTGGCCCGTGATCGCCTACAACTAAGATTTCCAAATCTCCAATCACGCCCACACAACCAGTGACTGCCAATTTTGGGACCTCAATCAAGCGTACCATGCACACCCTAGCAATGGTGAAATTCCTAGTCTGTCCTAAATCATGGCAAGAGCTGTACAGTCACTTACAACAGTTTCAAAATTACCCCTCCAACATGCCCTATCAACGGCAAATTATCCAGAAGTGCTCATACTATTGGCAACCCTCAATTGTACCATGCCCTATCAATGACAATATTCCCTAGTATGCCCGTACCATGGCAGTTACTATTTAAAACCCTAACAGAAAGCCTATACTATCGGCAATCTCATCACCAGCTAGCACAACTCGTATTATTGGCCTCCCCGACACCATTAGTACTAGTTCAACTGATGGAGCCGCCTACATAGGCACGCCTCTATCCCTTGTACTCAGGTGCCCCTAAGCAAGGCACTGGTGAGCTTTTGCTCAATGCGACAAATCGAAGTGTTCGGCAAAATCACTTCTTTGACCTACAACTGTTCCACAGTCTCAGTCAAAGAGGGCATTCTATAGACATCTCATTTTGTCCTTCCCCCTGGAGATTTTCCGTGACGATGATTAGTACCCTCCAAGGCATAGAGCTAATGTATCTGTGGATGTAGCGTCAATGTGCACTGCCCGAATCTATTTACCGATCATTGATTCCCCTTGCTAGAGCCCAAAATCAAAGCCTCCAAGCCCTCCAAGATCCCCTAGAAAGGCAAGACCTGACCCAGACCAGCACAGAACCTGGCCCAAATAGCCCAATTCATCTCTATCGACATTGAAGTCTAGGTCGACGCTCAAAGACCCTGAGTTGACATCGACCTTAGCTTCCATCAACATCGACTCATTCCATTCACTGTCGAGCAGAGCATCCCTATTATCTAACCCACCTCGACATTCTAAAAACTTGCACCGACAGCTAAGCCACTTCCCTTGATGTTGAGAGTTGTCATTGACAGTCACTCAATATTGACCTAACCCCTCCTCAATGTTGACTCTACTCCAGTTCAATGTCAACTTTGTGCAAATCCAAAACCCAAACATGCCATGTTTAGCTCATATTTCACTTCCTTTCACAATCAAACCCAATTTTGGAAACTTGGATGCGTATTTTTGTTTCCTTAGGCCCCAAGATACTCATATTTTGATAATAAACCACTTTCCCACACCCCATTGGTCCTAACCTGAACTAAACACCCACCGCCTATGTAAAGATTGCCTTTTTTGACGATTTGGATCAAATCTAGGGTCCTTACATGATTTTGGGAGTACACACACCCCCTCTCACGTTGAGGAGGATTCCTACTATAGAATTGGTCCTGGCTTACTTAGTTCAGTTCCCTACTAAATTGGTCCTCCCATCAATAGCCTTTGTCCCTCCACTTGGCCTTAGCCTATTGCTTCCATTGCCTCTTGAGTTCACACTCCAAGCTTCAAGATCATAGCTTAAAGTCATCTTCCCAATGATTTTGGCATTTGACAATGAAGTGTTACCTACAAGAGGACAAGAAAAACCATCACAAGCGGCGATACTTGCTCCATGTGAAAATCTCCTGAGTCACAAAAGGGAAACCTCCACATCTCCGATTTTTTATTAGCTTCTAACTAGGTAGGTTACTTTTCCTTTGGTGTTTTGATCAAATTTTTCTGAGTTATATCATCTATTTGTTTTGCATCTCTGGATGGAGTGTGATCCCATCTCCCTAGATGGTGATCATACATCCCTACTCTTATTGTGTTTCTCTTGCATGTGGATGCATCAATCATGTTCCCCTTCCCCTATAGTCTAAGACTCCGCTATTTCGTTCATATTGTGAATCTTGAATGTGCTTGTGTGTCCTATCTCCCTCTTCCCCTCTCATGTAATTTTTAATTCAAATCTTGCATGCTTGCTATCATGATGTTTTGACTTATGATTCATGTGTTGTGCCATATGTTTTTAGTTTTCCCATGCTCTCATGCTTTAATTTTTCCTTCATGATATGCATGTGATTTAGGTCCTAGTCCTTCATGTATTCCCATTATATCTCTTTCATTTTAGGGAAATTTTTAGTGACACCCCCTCCGATGGACCATGAAATTAATGCCACCCCACTAAGGTCCAACATATCAAATTTGGCCCAAAAACTAATGCGGTTAACTGAGTTTAATTCAAATGATTAAACTACCCTCAATTGAACAAAGGGATAAAAAATGGAAATGGAAAATGGGGACTTTCTTCCCAACTCCATCTCATCCAGCCATGATCCCAGCCTTCCCTGAACAATCCAACCTCCAAGGCTTCCCTTTTGACCTCCCTAACAAGCTCTTCCATGCCCTCAACAATGCTTGTGGTGCTTCCAATGGAAATAACCCAAATGCATACACAGGGCTGAAAAGAAGCTGTTGCTACCTTGTAATTGCCACCTGGCTCTACTCTGCATACTCTGCATACTCTGTCACACCCCAAACCACCCCCTGGGAGGATTAGGTAGGTGACCCGAATTTCATAACAGCAAGCCACCAAATCCCATGGATCTAGAAGCAGTTAATCCATTCACAGACACACAACCATCGAAATACATCATGTAAAACTCAGAGTGCTGTAGAAATCTATACTTACATTGAGAAATAAAAGAAGCGTAGTGGTATAGGAAATGATGTTATATACATAAGTATGTTTGATCATTCCCTCACACATTCCCATAAACAAAATAGTAAAAGATAATATATACATCAGCTGAAATAGAAAGAAAATATACACAGGGCGAGGTACCTCAAGCCCCAAAAAGGAAGTAAAAGACTAAAAGCAGGAACGGGGATAAACTCCTGTCAAAGATAAAAAGGAGTCCCCAAGACAAAAGGCATCAAGAGCACCCTTTACGGGTCATCTTCAGTAACCACAGAGAATACTCGTATCAACGGCACGACCTCCGTCGGGGTCCATACCAATATCCTCATTACCACCATGGCTCTCCTCCGGGTAATAAGCCTCCCCGCCACAATGACATCCACCTGTAAGATCATTTAATAGAAAAACATAGATAACAGAGTGTGAGCTTCACTGAGCCCGTGAATGAAACATATCATCATGTATGCATATGTAACCACAATCCATATGATCCTACATGATATGCAAATCAAATTATTTATTAGCCACCTGTCAATACAACTAAGTCAGGTTAGTGCTACTACAATCCCCAATACATGTATCGCTGGTGCGGGCTTTTAACCCCTTCCCACGATACACCCATTGAATTATCGGAGAGGACCAGTCAGCTCCCGCATTCGTTCACCAAGGTCAGCCCGACCAACCCTCTATGATTAACCTATGAGGCATGCATCCCTTTTTCTCTTTTCTTTTCTTTTCTGGCTTATAGCCTAGCATATAGCCCATAATCACATTTCTTTTCTTTTCATTTCTTTTCATTTCTTTTCTTTTCTTTTTCTTTTTCTCATATATACGGTCACTCCCATAGGCATCCAACACCTTAACCCCTGTTGGTAAGGGTGCGTAGCACGGGTGATGAAACTCTAACCCCATGTCTAAATGACATCATATGAGTCAAGCGGTGTCAACAGTATCCCATTCTACGAGCTACCACAGGCCTCATTTCTAAGCCAGCTATGGCATCTAGTCCAACATTCACAATCAGCATTGAATATTCAAGCAAAATTGTCCAATAGTCAACACAGTGTGGTAATGAATTTATAAGGTTTGAAATTAACATATATTACAGCATTATTATTATAAGAATTTAATTCCAGCATATCATTCATGTTACACGTACATACGCGATGACATTCCACTCACCTTGGTCTGGTCCTACAGGTTCAGTTGTTGTTTCAGTCCCGATCAATGTCTGGCAGTGTACCTCGAGTGCGGGATCAAATCCTATAGTATAAATCAGAATTGTGTTA
The DNA here is from genome assembly GCF_018873765.1 of Telopea speciosissima. Taxonomy (NCBI): domain Eukaryota; kingdom Viridiplantae; phylum Streptophyta; class Magnoliopsida; order Proteales; family Proteaceae; genus Telopea; species Telopea speciosissima. The sequence continues at coordinate 44,657,075 of NC_057920.1, forward strand.
CTTAATATTCCAAACTGTTCTTGGATGTCCTATTTTTGATCTAGGCTCACTGGTCTAACTCGGTGTTCAGTTTGATATCACTTGGAATTCTCTGGGTCTTGCACTGGGCTTTGGGTCTATGTCCCGGTGCATCATCCAAAGAATGTGGTTCAAGGCTAGACATGGTATTTTACCAGTGTAATACTTCATACATGGTCTCGACAGTCCCACAGTTCAGTGCCTAGGTCAGCAGTGTTGTTAGACCAACACAGGCAGGGTTTCCAAGCCCTGCAGGGCCCACCTGGGTACCCAAAGTATAAATAAATGTGGACAGATGTGAGGAGGGGTATTTTGGTCATTTACTACCTCCTTACACTGTTCATGGTCCATAGGTGGAAGCCCCCAAAGTCAGATTTGCATATCAGCCCTTTTTAATTCTCTGGGCGATTCACTGGGTGATGTGTGCATCGCCCAGAGCCTATTTAGAACGTGAACAGGCTCCAAATCTTTGATTTTTCACCATAGGTAGTGCCATGGTCGATCCTTCATGCATGTTAGGTCATTGTGGACCCCATGTGGAGTGGTTTTCAGTGGTCTACATGGATCATGACTTGGGACCACCACTTAGCAGCTAGGAGCTATCCAGTCAGTACAGAGAATAGTAGCCCAGCTGTGTTCCAGCCTATGACCATGGTTTGGGCAACATGCAAGGGTGTTCCTACGTAAAATAGGGTGGTTTAAGGCTGCTACAACACAAGGTTAGGCTAAGAGCAGCCTGTGTGCACAGATCCAAGCCTAGACTGCCAGTTCTTGGTGCAATAGGACAGTGCAACCTGGCACAGGGACAGATTTCAGTCCCAAGTATAAAACAGCAGTAAAATCCCCATGAATAAGCTTAGATCTTCCATGCAATCAGTTAGCATGTCAGATCTGGAGTAGTACATGGCAGCCCCCATATGATCTGGGTTGTCCATGACCAAAAACACCTCCAAAAGACAGAGATCTAAGGAGAAAGACAGTACATAGCAGCAGCAACAGGTAAGGACAAGGTTTTTATACCTGAACCTGGTTTGGTAAGCTGTTGGAGCTGAATCTGGAGGCAGGGGTAAGCTTCTTCTCCTTTCCTCTTCTTCTTCTCCTTCTCTTTTCCTCTCTTTTTTCTCTTCTCTCCCTTCCCACGGTTTGAACAGTGAATACAGTTCTAATTTTAGGCTAGGTTCTCTATTTATAGACCAGCCCCAACTAAGGCCTGTTTGGTAGCCTGGGCCCACTCCAAAAATGCATTTTTGAAACTAATTTTGGGCCATTCTGGCCACTCTGGTGGGGTCCACAGGGGCCCAAGGGTATTTTATGGTGCCTAAGACTCCCATCTACCACTGGAGGGTGTCCATGGTCTGTGGGGGTGGTCCCCACACTTTTGTAGCTTAAAATAATGCTTTTTACCACTCTGGGCGATTCACTGGGTGATGTGTGCATCGCCCAGTGCATCACCCAGAGAATACAGCAAAGTTGTTTCTCATTGGGCTTGCACAAGGGCTTGGCCCAGGGCTTAGGCCTTACACCTACACCTTACCCAGGGTCAAATGCACCCCATTTCAGGTGTGGGCCCCACATTTATGTGGAGGAGAGAGATTACCTGGAGTCCAGGCTGTACATTATGTAGTGGGTTGTACAGTGGCATGGAGCTGCAATCCACCTTCTGGCAAGTATGTAGGAGATCATTCCCATTGGATTACCCACTGGTGTGATGCTCCACAGAGTGCTTGGGTGATTGGCTAGGGTTTCCTGCTCTTCATCTAGATTCCCAGTCAGTCAGGGGGCAAGTTTGACATACTCTGTATACTCAGACTTGCGATCTCGTCTATTGCTATTGTGGTATGAGGCTCCAACTCTTGAGCCGTCCTGATGCGTTCCCGGTGTGGAAAGAGGAGAAGCTTTTCGGTGGTGAGAATGTGAATCGCCTTGAGAAGGATTGCTTTAGCAGCAACAAGGGCTTCTCTAGTCTCTTTTGTTGTTCCAATTGCTTGAGCTCACTCTACCAGGTTAGTAAGTTTCAAATTAAAGCTCTCTTTCAATTCTCTCAAATCGATCAATGGCTAACAATGATAACTGTGTGAAATGAGAATCTAGGTAGTGAAGAGACGAAAGTACCCATAATGGAAAATTTTCCATTTCCATTTCTTCTCCCCATTCCAAAGTCCCCATCTCCCAATTCCAAGAAAATTATCTGCTCCAATTCCTTGGTTGGTATTGGGGGGAAAAAAAACCCTAAAGCGGACACAGAGGGAAAAAAACAAAGTGAGAGAGAGAGAATTCATGATGGTGCAATGAGGGCATCGAAGGCGCCATTGCAGATCTAGAGAAATTTTGTTTCTCTTTTTTATCTTCTCATTTTATCTCTTTCTGAATTTCTGGTTTTTTATGTGATTAGGGTTTTAATTTGGGATGAAAAACGAGATTTGTATTGAATGGATGGAAGTGATGATTCTTTCCCCAACTTCTCGACTCTGATGAGATACTAAGCTATTTTTTCTCTTCGGAGAATCCAAGCCAAGAATCTGATCCATTCTTTGCCCCACCTTTCTATTTTTTCTTGTGAATTTTGAACCCATAAAATTTTCTTTCCTGCAATGCAACGCACTTTTAGAATGGTTGGATTGCTGAGAGCATGGTGGGACGGGGAAGACTAGAGAGGGTGGTGGCGGGGTTGTAGGGGAGCGAGAGAAGGAGGGTTCGAGGTGGTGGCGGCAGCAGCAGTAGCGAGGAAAAAATAGCAGAAGGAGAAGAAGGAAAGAAAAAGGAATAACGAAATAAAAACAAGGGCAAAATTGACTTTACAAAATTACTAACATGGTGAAGTTACTACTTAACTATTATAAGGCTATTTCCGTTAGTTTTTAGGCCCAAATTTATATATTGGCCCTTAGTGGGGTGGCATTAATTTCACGGTCCATCGAAGGGGGTGTCGCTGAATATTTCCCTTTATTTTATCATGTACCCACCATTGTTTCTCCACACATGATTCCGTTTCGCCATTGTCATTATTTGAGTGCAATATATTTTGTAGAATTTATTTTCTTTACTTTACTGTATATTAACCTTAGCCATGCAGCCAAACCTTCAGGTATGACCTACAATCCTTCTTCGTATTTCACTTTCCTTAATTTTCTCCACATTTTATTTTCTACCCGAAAGCATGTTATAACGCTACCCTGCCAAATAATAAGAAGATCGGCAAGTCCGGGCGGACTGGGGTGCCTAATACCTTCTCCGGACCGTAACTGACCCATACCCAAACCAACGGACTATTTGTCCCTAGAAGGGCATTTCATGAGTCATTAAATTTACAATCTCGGGGAGCTAGACCCTCCTCACAATGGCGACTCCCTACATACATCTTTCTTCATCTCTCTTTCCCCCAAAAAGACGGATAAGGTGGAGGAGGATACATGGCGATCCCTGTCATGTTGTTTGTCCTCACAGGTTGTAGTCTCTTATATCCTGAACCTACTCCCCCCACCCTCTTTTACGTGTTTGAGTACAAGAGGGGATTTGAAGTGACCCCTTCTCCAAGTGACTCTAAACGGACTCTATTGGATCAACAATTGCCCCAGTTGGGCGCATGGATTGGGTAAAAACTCGATGTTGCATTGACAAATGACTACATTCATAAGAATTATAATCAGGGAAAGAGAATCCTACATGATCGTATGCCGCACCTACATGGCTGTTGCGTCTAGACATAGGATCATGCGAAATGATCTTTGCACCCTCAGAGATTTTCGTCTTTTCATGGGAATGTGACGAGCGTTCTTTTTCCCTAACAATAATTGGGGTTAGGATTCCTGACTTTCACTTTTTGTACATACCTATTTTGGGTCTAGCTTCTCTCTCTACCAAGTCTTTCATCAGTATCACACATTCACACTAAACGGCAAAGCATTCAGCCCAAGTAAGAAAAAGCTCAACTAAGGGACGGGTAGATTCGTTGTCAATCCTCGTCAGTTATTGCATGTCTTCCTGGACCACTAGAGATGACACGTAAAATCAGCCTGCTGTCTCTCTGATCGTGAGTCGTGACCAATTCTTTATCAGTATCTCAATAAGGTTAAAGCATAGAGCCCAAATACGAAAAAACTTACTCATAAAAAAAGAAAAAGAGCTTTAAATAAAAAAAGAAAAAGAGCTTTAAATGAGTGCTGAAATATCCAAAATAAATAAATAAATAAATAAAACTTTAAATGAGTGAGGAAATTCATGTGGGAGATGTAGATTCGTTCTCAATCTTTGTCAGCGATTGCATTCCCCCCGGACCTCGACTAGCGATCACACTTGAATGAGCTTTCTGTGAAGGGTGACAACTCACTCACTTTTGTATGAGCAATTGGAGGCGATGGGCCTAAGCCCGCAAAATAAGGTATATAAAAACAGAAAAGTTTCTTGTCCATGGCAGAAGCTATTTTGTTTTAGGAAACTAGTTTTTTGTCCGGGAGTGCGGCGTAGGCCAGCACTCCCATGTGTCTCTCTCTCTCCTTCTCAAAACAAGGGGGTAGAGGTATCTTTTCATATAGGGAGGAGAGAGATAGACTCATGGGAGTGTTGGGCCACACTTCCAGATATGGAACTTTCTCCCTTTGTTTTAATAGCAGAAGATTCCTCCACCCCTCGCAAAACAATAAGGTGATGCATATTTTCTCTCTCTCTCTCTCTCTCTCTCTCTCTCATATACTTTGAGCTCTCCATATTATAAGAAAACTTACATTATAATCTAAGGTTTTATATTAGTGAAAATGTTGTTGTAACTAAAGTTGGTTAAAACTTGATTGTAATATTATTTTTTTGGTCTCGCGTCTTATTCTTAAAAGTTATTTTAGTTATGGGTAGTACAGGTTTTTAAAATAAATTTGAAAGTGACTATTTTGTCATTTTCAAAAATTATCATTGTTCATATGAAATGACAAGATTACCTTACATTAAAAAGGTAAAGTTAAAATTTCTTTGTTCACCTATCTGATGACAACAAGATGCACCCTTTATATTAGGTGTCATCTGTACTGTAGTGGCATCATTTGAGTTTGAAGAGAGAACCCTTGGATGCCTTGAGTTCTTGTCTATCTCTATTATAAAACCTTGATTACAATCTAAGAGATCTTCTCTATTAGTTGTCTTTTGTACTTTGGATGATGGATCACTATTGTTGCTGGTGAGATCTGTCAGGGGCCGGTTCAAACCTGCACGCAAGAGAACCAGGAGATTGAGCAGATGAGTGCCCCGTAGCAGTCTCCCGGGGAGCCGGGGGAGGGCTCTTCGATGCTTAAGTCAAATCTCAGAGAAACAACAGTTATTGGATCCGGAAACAAAGAACTAGGAGCAGAGCTTAAGGGGGAACAAGATAGACTGAGTCGAGTTCGAGTGAACTTAACTTCTCTTTTGTTCTGTAGCTCTATTTACATGATTCTCTCGGAATGTCCCTTCTGTCCTTTGAATCAGTTTTTGCTCATGCTGGTGGGAGATCTGAGCAGGAACAGTTAATGGAATTTGTCCCTACTAGCAGCTGACGTAATGAGGAGTCATCCCACTTGCAAGCCACGTGTAAAGTTCCTAATTCATAGTTCTAGCATGAGGAGCTGAGGGTGGGTGGTTTATTTGGGCCTTACGCTTGTATGTCATGAGGTACCATCGGTCCAGGTTTATTACATGTGTCGCCTTGTCAGTAGGAGTCGGTATATATATATATATATATATCAGTTCCTTCATAGGGCCAGTGGAGTAGAATTGAAATTTAAAAATAAAAAATGGGATACATTTTGGAGGACATAACAGGTAATGACTTGTGGGTCAGTTGTCAATGTAACATGAGCCATCCCACTCCTTCGAGCCTCGTAGAGGGTCGATGAAGTATAAATGAAGAGACTGCGAGCTCGTTGGTTGGGCAGGTCGAGTAACTTCACGTATAATATGATAAGGGTCTTGAATACCGCTATCGGGTCGCATGAGGGTCCATCTCTTGTGTTGGTTTTGTGAGTCTGTCTTCCTTGACGTAGGCGGGGCTGTCATTTCGTCGTTGTTTTGTTTGACATGATCTTCCAAGAATCCTATGAAACCGCTTGGAGGCTGATGGCAGGAGACGAGTAGCCCCATCATGAGTTAATATAGTTACCTTTCGAGGCATTGAAGTGAGATGCATGGCTTGCACCATTGGGCTAGGCAATGGAGCAGAAGATCACCAATCTACACGTTTTATTTTCAGAATCCAGGCCGTCGGATTTGTGGGTGGAAATATTTGGTGAAACATAGTGCCCGCTTGATAACCTTACGGGTGTTTCTGTTCTGGTTATGTGCTAAGAAACAGCAACACAATTTTTTTATTTTCTGTGTTGAGAAACCGCTTTTGACCCGCTTGGTAAACCTGTTCTTGGAAACAAGCAAAACCATTTTGTTTTTTTAAAAAAATTAACAAAAGGATATGTTTGGCATACTTTTCCAATTTTACAAAAAAACATAGTGAACGAATATAGGAATTTTTAGCAGGCACACTTTTCCAATTTTCAGCCATGAAACGTCAGAACATGTCCAACATGTTCTGTCAAAAGTTTTCCAAGGAGCATAAATTTTGATTTATGTTTCCAAAAACAGTCACAAAAAACACTTTGTTATCAAGCAATTTTTAGGTGTTTTTCCATTTCTCAGAACGAAAAAACACTAGAAACTGTTTCTCGTAAGGTTATCAAGCGGGCTCATAGATAACTGTGTTTCTTTTCCATTCGAGTTGCTTCCTCATCTCCACACTACTCTTTTGATTTTTCTATTATGCTTGCTTGGAGGGCTTTTGTGTTGTTCACCTGTTTTCTTACTTCTTTAGAGTCTTGCTTATTTTCTTCGCCGGGGATGTTGAAGTGGATTGTCTTAAGGGAGGGGTCTTTTGGTGTGAGTGGCACTGTGTCTGCTGGATTTGGTCATGGCTTCGGGAGTACTAGAGATGATGGAGCCTTTGGTTCTTCTTCAAACCAGGCGAATACAACGACCCAAGCAATGAGGACGTGGCGGACCCCTAATAAGGGGAAGGCGAAAGTGACAGAAGGGAGATCACACAATAAGGGACTGCAGGATTTTTTCTGTACCTTGTCAAGGGGAGATTTGAATGCTATCAGGGGCAAGTATTTCGTCCGGACCCAAGGTGTAATACCCTACACCTAGAACTATCGATTTAATAATTATTTATTGTTGAATTGACAGAATGACTGGACTGGACAGAAGGAGACCGATCCTATTGTATGATGTTACTAGATTATGGTAAGTTTTCTATATATTTAATATTTTCCATGATTTATCATGATTATTAGGCATATGTATGATTGATGGTCCTATATGGACATGTATGTTGATTTATAGCCCATTTTTTTAGTTTATAAACTATGATGTTATTTTATACACTATGGTTCTAATTCATAGACTATGGTTCATAGAAGATATATGTATCATGTGATCTAGGTATATATGATATATTAAGACTATGGTTCAATGTTGGTCTAAAGAATTGGTTCAATTGAAGTGATTTTTAGTCTAGTTCATTAACAGGCTAAGGATCCAAAGGTATAATAGGAAAGACATGAACTAGACAACCTATAGTGGATTACTATTGGTTGAGAGATTTAGGATAATGATTATTGACATGATTTTATGGGCATTCATTTGAAAAGCCAAAGATATAGTTTGCCATTGGGTATAAATTTTCCTTATGTTGAGATTATTCTCCAACAAAGGATTCTTCACCACTCTACTAAATTAGGGTAAGAGAGTGAGAAGAAAGGAAAATGGATTGCAGATCAAAGAATCAAGATGGAATCAATGGATTGAAGGATTGTGGTCAAAGATAAAAGTATTTATTGAAGGATTGGAGCAATGGAATGAAGAGGTGAACTCATTTAAGAGATGTTTAGGTAAGGAAGCCTTGATTTTCATTTGATTTCACCATACAAAGTCAAATCCTGTCTTAGTTTCATAGATTGATGCTAGTACAACTTATTAATGATGGTTATTGGTTATATTGTTGGACAAGTGTCTGTCCATCAAACCCAGTTCGGTCCGGTTCAACCCGGTTCACCTTTGTATTGAACATTTATACATTTTAGTTTAATATTATCACATGCGATATAAACTTTTTGAGTATTATGTGTCCCTAAGTTTTACTTAAAATGGTAGTCACGACTAGGGTTTGGGCTGGACACCCTTATCATATGGTCGTCGCATTGGGTATGCCTAGACATGCGATGTCAGGGTACGAATGCGAGTGCTCACATGTTTGATGTGTGCATTGGTGAAGAATCTACTTTGTCGATTCCCTCATGTATTACTGCCAGTTGTAGGAAGGGATAGACATATGTCACCGACACCCTATACCTGAGGGAACCCTGTCACTGCAAAGTGTGATTGCATTCTTTGGTTCATCAATGACTGAGACTCAAGCGAGTCAAAGCCGGTGTTCTGGGAATGCGTGAACACTTTGTGAGTGAAGGAGTTATCCAACACAGTCACTATTGCCCGATTGGGGAACACCAAGATAGAGACTGTCTGTGCATGGTCGGATCAGAATCAGGATCCAGTACCGTTTTCAGAAATGGTTTTGCAAAATTTATTTTACATGAAATGATACATTATTTATAGTTATTTTAAATAAAGTGTTTAATTGAGTTTTACGGGACCCGATCAGGTGCACAGACGCTTGTATATGACATGTACTATGGATTGGGATTTGGCAGTACATGTGTATATGCCCTAGATTCCATAATGATGGTGTTGATCAGTGGGGGGGTTGTATATGATAAATTGTTATCATATAGGGAGTTATTTGGAATTTTTTAATTTAATTGGTTATTTATTTAATTAATGGATTTGGTGCTAGTTGTAATTATCCATTAATAATTAAATAAAGTAGCTAATTAATACTTTCCCTATTAGATTCTACTTCTTCCCCTTTTAGAAGCACTTTGAGTTTAAACAGAACCGCCAAACTGAGAGAGAGAGAGACAGATTCTCACTGGGGATTTATTAAATCCTACTGGGATTTAATTAATTCAAACATTATAAATAAAGGACCAAAAAAATGCAAAAGAGAGAAGCTCTCCATGTTTTGGGCAGACACTCTCTCTCCTACGTTTTTGGTCTCTCTCTCTCCCTCTTGTGATCTCTCTTCTTCTTCTTACTTCTCTCATCTGTGTTTGAGAATTAGGGTTTGAGAAACCCTAGATCTGTGCTGAAGAGTTCGAGAGCATCTGGGATTGGCTCGAAGAACCTTGGCAGCACCATTGGAGGTTCAGATTTGTTTGCTTGGAGCGCTCACTGGAGGAAGAACCACTGTCTATTGGAGGAGCAACACTTGAGGCTCACCAGGTTAGTAGTTCTTTATTAATTCCTTCGGTTTATTGATTATTAATATTTATGGGATGCGAAAGAAACTCGAATCGATTAATTTTCACTGTGCATTCGAGTATGGGATGGATCCCTCTTGCCATGCGATGGACTAGAGATGAATTTCTCCGTCTCTATTGTGATAATTAATTTTATGGGACACAATAGGGAAGGAGAAACCCTAATAGGGATGCACCAGGGTTCCCATGGGCGACCATGGGAAACCCTAAAATCTAATGGGACACCATGGGATAACCCAGGACGTGCAAAACCCTAATTTTCAGTTAATTGATTTTTCTAGGGAACCATGGTTTTTTCCCTGGACCGTTGTTTGACCAAAAGTGTGGTATCAGAGCCACCTTTTCCACCCATGAATATTGAATAATTAATAGTTTAATATGATTTTCATGAGTGGGATGCAAGTTGGCACATGGGAGGTTAAATTATGGTTGTTGTAACAACCTTCCCATGTGCACATGGGTGGTTACAAGGTTGTTAGTGTAACAACCTACCCATGTGATGATGGATTTGGTTTGTTTTATTTATTCCACTTATTGAAGCATGTATCCAATTATGTTGTGATTACTAATTTTGATTTAAAATTTTTTTTAATCATGTTTTATGTGGGGGGGGGGGGGGGAGCGCACGCTGCCAAGCCTCTGTGCACGCCCTCCCCCTTGAACCTACCCTTGTGCGCATCCTCTTGCGGGCTGCTGCCTGCGGGCAACAAGCTTGCGGGCAACGGGCCTGCAGGCTGCTGTCTGTGGGCCTTGTGCCTATGGGCTGCGTAAGGAGTGCTTGCAGCCTGTGCATATTGGCTGCATGCACCCCCTTGTTTCCCCTCCAGTTTAATAAAAAAAAAATAGATTTTTCAAAACAGAATTTTTATTCATTTGTTTTGTTTTTTGGAGGAAGAAGATGGGTGAAGGGATTCTTCCCTCCACCCACTTATGATTAAAATTATGATTTTAATTTTATGGGCTTGGATACATGTTATTACATGTGATGTGGTGGTTCAATGATTGAAGGAATCCATGTAATTTTTATTGGTTTACTTGCTTTAATGCCCATGCATGAAATTATGGGAATGACATTCTAATAAATGGATGGATTGTTTATGTATGTGATACATATGGCTATGGGTGGATGTGATGCTTCTCTCTCCCCCTATCTTTTTTATAAACAAATGTACTACACCCCATGGTAGCCCAAATGGTGGGTTGGTTTCTCCATGCGGGGTTTCTTTATTATTATGGAAAGAAAAGTGTATAGAATTTTTCCTAGGTTTCCATTGTAATTTTAGAGGAGTTAGGACTCCTAGGGCATGTTGATGATGATCCACATGTAGCGCTCAAAGCTTATGGAGATGCAAGTCACCTACTTTGAAGACATGATCGGGCGGAGGAGATGATCGAGGCGTGGCATCCATGGCATGATAAATGCACTTGAAGTTATTAGTTTTATTTTTATTGGGGGGATTCTTTAATTGCTTCTGATAAAAATGCCGCCATCCCATAATCACTTTTAATTAATGTCGATTAATTATGTTGTTTAAATCTATCCATGTATGTGAGAGTTGATTAATCCCTCTTTATTCATAATACATGTATGATATGGACTAGTCTTAATCGGTAGACACGTCCATGGCCTCCTATTGAAGATAAATGTAGAAAGTATGTGGCATGACCCCGTATAAGCCGACAAGACATTGCTAGGACCTCTGTCACACATTTATCTATATTTACCTCTATCTAGATACGTTAGGGTATGGATAGTGAGAGGGCACTGCGACAGTGGGCCATCTTTCATGATTCCATGATTCTAGCTAATGCGATAGGTAAGTACATGACTTGGGTGTATGTCAGCCGACAGGATCTGAACATGACACCTAGGTGGCCAAAAATATTAGAAGCCTATGAGGCAGATAGCTTAGTCCACACTACCATGGTGTGTACAATGAGTCCCGATAGGGTAAGTTATGCATGCAAGGGTTGTAGGTATCCAATTCATCTTTTGGGTTATGAGGGAAACCCAAATCATGAAAGACCATTGATGTGTGTATGCTCAATTATTTTTCAATGGTTGTTAATTAGTATGTGATTTTTACTTGTACATGTGTAGATAATTATACGATGGCTGCCGTTAATTCAAACCTATTGACACTCATTAGTGAATACAAACTTAATGGTACAAACTATGTCGATTGGTATCGGAGCATTAAGTTGCTCTTAACTACTGAAAGACTATACACAGTTCTAGATGAACAAGTTCCTCCTCAACCAGACCCGAACGATTTTGAGGCAAATGAAGAGATGCAGGAGTTCCTCATGAGGGATTCCAAGGCATCACTTTATATCCTAGGATCGTTGGAAAAATCAGTTCTCGACTCGGTCAAGGATATACGCACTGCTAGGGGTAAGATGGATAAGCTTGCTGAATTGTTCAATAGACAGTTGACATACACCCATTCTGATGTGGTGAGTCAAATCCACAACACCAAGATGTCCCAGGGGACTCCAGTGATGGATCATGTAATGAAAATGATCAATCTGTTTGAAAAATTGGAATCCATGGGGATTGACTTCAGCCTGCGATACAAGACCGATGTGATCTCAGCGTCACTCACTTCTGCCTATGCACCCTTTAAGATGTCCTACAAGATGTCCGATAAGGAGATGGAGCTCACCGAGCTTGCTAACACACTGGTAGAGTCTGAAGCATCCTTGAAAAAGGATAAGGCTGAGATCAATGCAACTGAGGCAAAGCCTTCTTCAGGTGGGAAGAAGAAGAAAAAGGGAAGTAAGGGTAAGACCTTGGAAACCAGGGGTGGGAAGTCTGGCAATAAAGGCAAAGGCAGGCGCTTCTGTTGCAAGAAGGAGGGTCACTGGAAAAGAAACTGTTGTGCTTACCTGGCTACTGTGAAAGACAAGAAGCCGGATGAAATAGAGGCTGCTAAAGAAGGTACATATGATGTTCACGTTCTTTATGAGTCTAATTTATCTTTTGAACCGACCAATTATTGGTTGGTGGATAGTGGTTCCACTGTTCACATTTGCAATGATTTGCAGGGGTTCAAGGAGACAAGGAACCTGGAAAGAAATGAGGTGCATCTTCGGATGGGCACTGGAGCTGAGACCATGGCGATGGCTGTGGGAACTTTTATTTTGAATTTTAGTTCTGGTAGTTTAGTTTTAAAGGATTGCTATTATATACCCTCTTTCAAAAGGAAGATAATTTTAGTTTCAAAACTTGTTTTGGATGGATATAGTTTTTCCTTTAATTCTAATTGATTATTTGTTTTAATAATTCCTTTATGACATCCAATTATATGCAAAGTGGTTTGTATTTTCTAGATTGCCCTATTAGAACGAATGTTGTTTCAAATGTTGATTTGAAACGGAAAGTAGCTCCAGTGAACTCAATATACCTATGGCATCTAAGATAGGTCACATTAACTTGGACCGAATCAATAGATTGGTGAGGGATGGTCCCTTAGAGAGTCTGAGGGTAGAACCATTCCCCACCTATGAGTCATGTCTTCAGGGCAAAATGACCAAGAAACCCTTTAGCAATAAAGGTGTTAGAGCCACCGATCTGTTGGAGTTGATACACACTGACGTGTGTGGACCCATAAACATACAAGCATGGTATGGGTATGAGTACTTTATTACATTCACCGATGATTACTCTAGATATGGTTACATATACTTGATGCGTAGAAATCGGACGCCTTTGATAAATTCAAAGAATTCCAAGTCGAGGTCGAAAGATAGCTCGATAAACGCATCAAGTCCTTACGATCAGATCGTGGAGGGGAGTATCTATCAGATGAATTTAAAGGATATCTCATATCACAGGGGATAGTTAGTCAATTAACTAATCCTGGCACACCACAACAAAATGGTGTATCCAAACGACGCAATCGGACCCTATTGGACATGGTCCGGACGATGCTCACTTACACTGAGCTGCCTCTCTCTTTCTGGGGGTACGCTTTAGAGACAGCAATATATATATCTTGAATAGGGTTCCATCTAAGTCTGTGGCCAAGACACCCTTTGAGTTGTGGAAAGGTCGAAAACCCAGTATTCAACACCTTAGGGTATGGGGTTGCATAGCACATGTGTGAAAGCAACAGACAGACAAGTTGGAATCCAGGACTTCAAGATGCTATTTCTTAGGCTACCCCAAAGGCACGATAGGCTATTATTTCTATAACCCGGTTGACCAGAAGGTCATTGTAAGTAAATATGTCACATTTCTGGAGGAAGAAATGATGACCCAGAGGTCCGAATCAGTAGTCATTAAAGAGCTATTAGATAACTCAGAAACGTCACTTCCAGAAGTGAGACCAATTGACATACCCGCTGAAATACCAACACCTGAAGAACCTCGACGCAGTGGGAGGACTATTAGACCACCCATTAGGCTTACTCTTCTAACCAAAGAGGAAACTGTGGAAGAGTTCCACATGGTATTGGTTGAATTGGATGATGATCTAATGACATACTCTGAGGCTCTAAAGGATGTTGATGCCACTAGGTGGCTGGAGGCAATGCGCTCTGAAATTGATTCGATGCATTCCAACAAGGTCTGGACTTCGGTCGATCCACCACTTGGCATCAAGCTAATTGGATGTGAATGGATCTTCAAAAGGAAGAAGGGCGCAGATGAAAAGGTCGAAAGATTCAAGGCGAGACTAGTGGCAAAGGGCTATACCTAGAAAGAGGGTATAGACTATGAGGAAACCTTTTCACTAGTGGCGATAATGAAATCCATTAAGATTTTATTGGCTATCACCGCACACTTTGATTATGAGATCTGGCAAATGGATGTGTACACTGAATTTCTGAATGGATTCCTTCAAGAGGAAATCTACATGGAACAGCCAGAGGGGTTCTCTTCCTTAGAGGAAGAAAGAAAGGTGTGCAAATTGCAGTGGCCCATTTATGGATTGAAGCAGGCTTCCAGGAGTTGGAACATCAGGTTTGATCAATTAATCAAATCATTTGATTTTGATCAAAACATGGATGAACTATGCGTTTACAAGAAGATCAGTGGGAGGACAGTATGTTTTCTTGTTTTATATGTAGATGACATATTGCTGATTGGTAACGATATAGGTTTTCTTTCATCAGTGAAACAGTGGTTATCCACAATATTTTCGATGAAAGACTTTAGTGAAGCTAGCTATATCCTTGGGATTAAACTCGTAAGAGATCACCAGGAAAGGATGCTAGGCTTGTCACAAGCTACCTATATAGACAAAGTCCTAGCCAGATTTAGCATGGAGAACTCCAAGAGGGGAAGTGTTCCCTTAAGACATGGAGTTAGTCTTTACAAATCTCAATGTCCTCAGTCTCAGACAGACATTGAAGAGATGAAGAGGATTCCCTATGCCTCAGCAGTAGGGAGTCTTATGTATGCTATATTGTGTACGAGGCCAGACATTTGCTATGCAGTAGGTATGGTAAGTCATTATCAATCTAACCCTGGACGCGAGCATTGGAGTGCTGTCAAGAATATCCTTAAGAAGGACTAAGGAATATTTCTTGATTTTTGGATCTGATCAGTTGTCAGTATTGAGATACACAGATTCGAATTTCCAAACTGACAAGAATGACAGAAAATCCACGTCCGGGATGGTATATCTAATGGGTGGAGGTGTCATTGTGTGGCGGAGTGCGAAACAAAAGTCTACAGCAGATTCTACTATCGAAGAAGAATACCTTGCAGCTTGTGATGCAGCAAAAGAAGGTGTTTGGCTGAGGAAATTCCTATCAGAATTGGAGGTAGTCTCTGACCTTGTCAAGGGCCCTATCCCCCTGTTATATGATAATAGAGGGGCCATTGCACAAGCTAAGGAGCCTAGGGCTCATCAGAGGAACAAGCACGTGTAGCGAAAGTATCACCTCATCAGAGAGATTATCCAGCAGGGCAACGTGAGTATCTCCAAAGTGGACACAACAGAAAATGTGTCTGACGCCATGACAAAGGGTTTGTCACCAAGAGTATTTGAGAAACACATGGAGGGCATGAGTTTAAAATGTATGGGGAATTGGCTTTGATGTACAAGTGGGAGATTGTTGGACAAGTGTGTGTCCATCAAACCTGGTTCGGTCCGGTTCAACCCGGTTCACCTTTGTATTGAATATTTATACATTTTAGATTAATATTATCACATGCGATATAAATTTTTTGAGCATTATGTGTTCCTAAGTTTTACTTAAAATGGTAGTCACGACTAGGGTTTGGGCTGGGCACCCTTATCATATGGTCGTCTCATTGGGTATGCCTAGACATGCGATGTCAGGGTACGAATGCGAGTGCCCACATGTTTGATGTGTGCTTTGGCGAAGAATCTACTTTGTCAATTCCCTCATGTATTACTGCCAGTTGTAGGAAGGGATAGACATGTGTCACCGACACCCTACACCTGAGGGAACCCTGTCACTATAAAGTGTGATCGCATTCTTTGGTTCATCAATGACTGAGACTCAAGCGAGTCAAAATCGGTGTTCTGGGAATGCGTGAACACTTTGTGAGTGAAGGAGTTATCCAACACGGTCACCACTGCCTGATTGGGGAACACCAAGACAGTACCGTTTTCAGAAATGGTTTTGCAAAATTTATTTTACATGAAATGATACATTATTTATAGTTATTTTAAATAAAGTGTTTAATTGAGTTTTGCAGGACCCGATCAGGTGCACAGACACTCGTATATGGACATGTACTATGGATTGGGGTTTGACAGTACATGTGTACATGCCCTAGATTCCATAATGATGGTGTTGATCAGTGGGGGGGGGGGGGGTTGTATATGATAAATTGTTATCATATAGGGAGTTATTTAGAATTTGCTAATTTAATTGGCTCTTTATTTAATTAATGGATTTGGTGCTAATTGTAATTATCCATTAATAATTAAATAAAGTAGCTAATTAATACTTTCCCTATTAGATTCTGCTTCTTCCCCTTTTAGAAACACTTTGAGTTTAAACAGAACTGCCAAACTGAGAGAGAGAGAGAGAGACAAACTCTCATTGGGGATTTATTAAATCCTACTGGGATTTAATTAATTCAAACATTATAAATAGAGGACCAAAAAAATGCAGAAGAGAGAAGCTCTCCACGTTTTGAGCAGACACTCTCTCTCCTACATTTTTGGCCGCTCTCTCTCTCCCTCTTGTGATCTCTCTTCTTCTTCTTCTAATTTCTATCTACTGCAATTGAGAGTTAGGGTTTAAGAAACCCAGATCTATGCTTGAAGAATTGGTGAGCATCTGGGATTGGCTTGAAGAACCTTGGTAGCACCATTGGAGGTTCAGATTTGTTTGCTTGGAGCGCTCACTGGAGGAAGAACCACTGTCTATTGGAGGAGCAACACTTGAGGCTCACCAGGTTAGCAGTTCTTTAATAATTTCTTCAGTTTATTGATTATTAATATTTATGGGATGCAAAAGAAACTCGAATCGATTAATTTCCGCTGCGCATTCGAGTATGGGATGGATCCCTCTTGCCATGTGATGGACCAGAGATGAATTTCTCCGTCCCTATTGTGATAATTAACTTTATGGGACGTAATAGGAAAGGAGAAACCCTAATAGGGATGCACTAGGGTTCCCATGGGCGACCATGGAAAACCCTAAAATCTAATGGGGCACCCATGGGATACCATGGGATAACCCAGGGCGTGCAAAACCCTAATTTTCAGTTAATTGGTTTCCCTAGGGAACCATAGTTTTTTGCCTGGACCGTTGTTTGACCAACATATATTTGATAGGTAATACAATCCAATATAAGTTAATCCCATTATTTGAAGGATTTTGGGATATTTTCAAGGTAAGAGAGCATAGAGCAGAATTGGTTTTGCAACCAAGCAAGGGTTTATATTTCTAATAGTTTATTCATGATGTATTGGTGCAAGAACTATGATAGTTTGAGGTATTTTTGAGATTCAAGAGCCCAACCATGAGTTTTTGCAAAGAATAAGCTATGAACCATTAATTTTTATTTGGTTTTGAATCTACATGTTATAAGTGTTAATTGAATGCATGTATAACTTTAGAATGAAGCATTCTATGTGATTGTATGTCCTAATTGGTGGGATTTAGTTTGGGAATGAAAGCCCCAAAATTGGGCAAAGAACCCTAGCTGAAATCTACTCTTTGAGCAGCTTTTTTATAGGTGTCGATCGGTCGGCACGATAGTAGCGGTCTCCCGGCATGTCCCGGTCGTTATGATGGTCGACTAGTGATCGACCAACGAGTATTCTATCAGCACCGATCGATGCTCTAGTCGACTGGTAGCATCATCCAGCAGATAGTAAAGTTAGGATATTTAGAAATCCGTTTACGTAGTTTTGATTAATATTTTGGTCAGTCTTTGGACACCAAAAACCACGCGTTAATTTGATATTTTGGTGACCCGTAGGGCCACTCGAAGTTGATTGAAAGTTTAAAGATTGGAAAGTGATTAGAAGGTGAATAATGATACTCAATTATGTTAGGACATGCTAGATATAGGCTATGCATGTGTGAATGATGAATGGTATGAATGATAACTATGACTATAGATGTTTAATAGTGAATATGCTATCTATGAACTATCCACGCATGATAGGTAAAAATGATTGAATGATAGATTGTGAGTATAAATGCTCAACTATGATTGGTTAGAATGAAAGGAATGTATGATTGATAGACTAAGCATGGGATTATAAATGTAAAGTTACTATTGATGAAGATGCTATGATTCCCATATGTCTACCATGATACGAAAGATTGAATGAATGCATAATTTCATAGGACCCATGTATGAACTAAGGAATGGAATGAATGTCATATATTCATATTGTGTATGCAATTATGAATATGTTCCTTATGTATCATGTACATGCTTATGATGATATGAATGATTTATGAAATGGTACAAATTGTACACAATGAATGTTCAAGGCTAAGAGAAAGAAAGTTACTAAGGGCCTAATGTCAATAGACGACTTGGGATGATATGTAAAGGTGTTTTGAGAGGCATTGAGGCTAAGGCTATGACATGACTCAACTTAATTGCTTTTAGAGGCATTGAAGGCAAAGCTAATACATAACCCGGCTCCATTGCTTTGAGAGGCATTAAGGCTTTAGCCAAGACATTGTCTGACATAAAGGAATACCAAACCCAAAGAAGAGTTGAGATTAGGGTTAAGAATGGAATGAATGATGTATGATTGATTTAAATGATTAAGGATTATGTATATGTATAGGTATGCATAATTGTTTATCTTGGTCCCCTGGGCTATAAAGCTCATCCCATTATTATTGAATGTTTTTCATAGATCAGGCAGTAAGAGATAAGGGTAAAAAAATAGTGATCGAGCAAGATCAATCTGATTGAAGAGAAGGACCTTTCTATTCTTATAGTTTCGATAATATTGTTATTTAGACTTATGTTGTAAATGACATTTATGTTGTATGGATGACTGTAAATATACTGGTTAGATGCCAATAGTGTTACTACCCAAAGGCTTTAAGTTTTTATGCCCCTAACCCATAAATGTTAGTGTTGAAAAATAAAAATTTTTATGCTCGTGGATCTTTTGAACGACTACCTTTAATGGTAGATGAGTTTTAGACTCTAATGAATGTTTTATGATCCATGCATATCATGTTTTATGTTTATGTTAAGTTCAACTTACACGGACCCCAACACGATCTGGTGTCATGGGCCCCAATAGGACTATGCGTTTCGAGGGCGTGACACAAGGAGACTGCCCTTTTGAGTAGGCTGGGTGCTATGCTCTTTTATGAGGCATTTTTCTCTGGCTTGTATTTCCCAATGCATGATTTTATTTCTGGTTTGTTGTGTCATTACAGGATTGCTCCAATTCAATTGGTTCCCAATGCATGATTTTATTTCTGGTTTGTTGTGTCATTACAGGATTGCTCCGATTCAATTGGTTCCCAATGCATGGAGGTGTATAATAGGGTTAGCAGTAGCAAGCAGATGGTATGGGGTGAGTACTTCTATTGTTGTCTTTAATCATCTTTTCATGTTAAAGAAAATCGAAGAAGCACTTGGATGGTCTTAGTTTTTTACTTGTTTGACGAATGCGAAGATAGTCATGCTACTAAATAGGGTGCCTGATAGTTTGAGAGGTAGATTCTTCTGGGTGGTGTAGCTACCTCATTTTTTCTTTTCCCTTAGAGGTTTTCCATACCAATGATGAGCACCCTCCAAGGCCTAAAGCTGGTGTATCTATGGATACAGCGAGAATATGTGTTGCCCGAATCCATTTCCCTTTGTCAGAGCCCCGGAAAGTCTAGTCCTGACCCAAACCCCTTGGAACAAGTCTGGCCCAGCACAAAACTTGACCCAAATGACCCAAACCATCCCTGTCGACACCGAAACCTAGGTTGACACTCAAAGACCCTGAGTCAACATCGACACCACCTTCCATCGACATCGAGTCATACCTAGTTGACTGTCGGATAGAACTTCCTTACTGTCTAACTTACCTCAATATTTAGAATTTAAACATCAACAACCGAGCTATTCCCCTCGATGTCGACTTCACCCCTCCTCGATGTCAACTCAACCCAGTTCACTATCGAATACAAATCCGAGAAGTCAAAACTTGCCATGTCTAGCTCTGATTTTGATTCTTTTCGCAACCAAGCATATTTTAGGCACCTTGGATGCATATTTTAGCTTCCTAAGGCCCTATGAAATACTTCCTAAGATAATTAATCACTTGCTATCATCCCATTGGCCATAATGTTGACCAAACACCCACCGTCGATGCAAAGACAACCCCTTTGGACGATTCAGATCAAACTAAGTATCCCTACACAAATTTGGGAGTACACACACCCCTCTACATCTATTAATATACCTCCACTCATGTTGAGGAGGGTTACATGAACATTACATGGACTTGTACATGAACTCCCCTTAAGCATACCCATGTTCTACAAGTTCTAGCCATCCCCCAACTTAAGAGCCTTAAGCCATTACTCTTTGGCCCCTTACTTGGCCTTAGCCTATTGCTTCCCTGTCCCCTTGAGTGTCACTATACATTTGAAGCTTCAAGATCAAGGCCTAAAGACATTCACCCAATGATTTTTGCTTCACGACGAAGTGTCGCATGCGAAGAGACAAGAGAAGTCACCACAAGTGGCGATACTTGCTCAGCATGCAAAATCCCTGGGTTACAAAAGGGAAACCTTCACACCTCCATTTTGTTCATCTTCAAGTAGGTAGGTTTCTCTCTACTCTTAAATTTTGTTTAATCCACGTGGTGTTTAGTTTTACTTCATTTTGCATCTCCTGAGGAGTGTGATCCCATCTCTCTAGATGGTGATCACATACACTCTTCGCCCTCCTTTTTTCTCTTTCATTGTATCTCACTCCCATGCATGAATCTCTCATGTTCTCCATCCCTTGTAGTCTAAGACTCCCCCATGCTGGCATTCATATTGCTGATTTCAGCATGCCATGCACTTATACTTTCTTATTTTATTCTTAATTTAAATGTTTCTCCATACTCCTGTATCTAGCTACAACTATTTTGCCTTCATACATTCATTAGTTCACCATGCTTTGTTTAATGTCAATTGTGCATACGTCATCTAGGCTTTGAGTCCTTTACTTTACTTTCAAGTATACTAACCCTTGCCCTGCAGCCGAACCTCCGAGTATGTGATTCTTATCCATCTCAATAGTTACTTTCTTACAATTATCTTGCCTTTTACATTTCTCCCCAAAAGCATGTTATAACCCAACCCTGCCTTGCAATAGAAAGACTGACAAGTCCGAGAGGACTAAGGTGCTTAATACCTTCCCCAGACTATAGCTTGACTCATACCCAGACTAATGGATCATTTGTCCCCCAAAAGGGCATTTTCATGAGAGTCGTTATATTACAACTTTCGGGTCCTAGACCCTCCTTTAAGTAGCGACTCTCTACATTCAGTTCACCTCTCTCTTCTCCTTAAGGAGGGGGGATGAGGTGGAGGACACGCGGTGATCCCCTGTCATGTCATTATTCTTCACAGTAGCGACTCCACTAAGATCTACTTTTATTGATCTAGCTTAGGTCAGACTTTTGATGTGCTTGGCAAATATGTTGTACTGTTATAACATGCTTTTTCTTTCATTGTATACTTTTGGATGCTAACTTCTATGCACTAACTTGCATCATGATTTGCATACACTATCACACACCGTTGGTCATGCCATCAATGCATGGTTTAACCCCGTTACTTAAACCTCATAGTATAACCTTAGGCCTGGTGTGTAGACACACGGCTTACCTTTGGTGAAATTATAACTCTTAGCACCGTACCGTTTGGTATATCAAAGAGACTTGCACCGCCGTACCATTTGATCATCTTACTCGTAAGAGATGTGAGAGGTATTAGGGGCACCTTGCTAAGGGAACCCTTTTTTCAGTCCTATTATCCACTAACCAGCATGCATCATGTAGTGATCTAGAGCCCAACACTGAGGGCACAACATACTAACTGTACTATTGTTTGAGAACAGAACCGGCACTTTGTTGACATTATTCTTAACTGGTCTAATCAACCATGATCTCTTCTTGGGCCCACTTTGACAATTTGCAACCCTTGACGTATGGGTCAATTTAGAACTTGATCAACTTAATGCCCACACTTACTAACCCTTGTTTGGGATTGGCGTGCTTGTTGTGAATTTATTTTTGCATCATGTTGCATATCATATCTTTCCTAGGGTGATACATCTAGGGTACGAGGTTTATCATAGACCTAGGTTCCTCCCAAATTCCCTTTTGGTCTAATCGTGATCCTATCAAACTAGGAGCCATTACTTCGGGGTTACAGGATATCGGTTCTACTACTAGTTGGGCTAGGATTGGAAAAAGACTAGTTCATGTTTCAAGTTCCCCTAAATTGGAGATGGGTATTGAAACTGTCATGATCCATTCCAATAAGGAATATAATAATATATAAAGGGGTGACTGTGACGATACACGTCATCCCAAATACTACCAGGATCACAGATGCAGTATCCCAATCCCCAGTCTTAAAATAACATCAATATCAGAGTGCAGAAAGGAATTAAATATTACATTCCAAATCATCAAATGTATAAGCGGAAGCATTTAAAAGTTAGTAGTTATAGTATGTTAAACTAGCTAATGATACATAATACAATTCTGTTATCGTCACCGACTGACCATGACATAACTACACAAGATATGGTATAATATGAATGTTTGTACGAGGCTCGAGGCCTAAAAATCAACAAAAAGGGGACCACATCCCAAGAATCACCACAGACCGTAGGCACAATCATCACCCGGGCATCCGTCGTCGTGTTCCTCGATCATAATCTTTGGATCCCCATTGCCAATATCATCATATCCCGAGGGTTCAACCTTGAGACCAGAAAGACAGCAAGTACCTATTCATCATCTAAAAAGATTATGTATACAGGGGTTAGCTCCACTGATCCAGCAAGGGGATGGGGATGCATATACACACAATATCACAAGTAGTCCATAGTGCATGCTATTATTAATCAAATTTCCACCTAACACACAATGCTAAGTCAATAAGTATATGCTACTATGGTAATTCGAAAATACACTGTGGTCCCTTCTTTTCAATTCCACAATGCAAACTCAATTACCACATTGGAGCCCGCACTGGCCGTAGTCATCACCACCCAGAGGCAGACCTCGATAACCATTACTACCCCTGACTTGGCCTCTCTAACTCTCCATAGGTATTAGGTGCTCTGGTTATGCCACACCTAAACCCCTATTGGTAAGGATCATAGAATAGGGAACGAAGTCCTAACCACAGATATACTATATGCTCCCTATCATATCGAGAGGTATTCTAGGTGTATCAACGTCCCATTCCATCTAACACTGGGTACGAGCACGACATGGCGCATACAGGCCATCATGACAAGCACAATAGTAGTTTTCAATCCTGGGTCCCAGTGCCGATTTGACCCGACACCAAAACCCACATGTTAGTATATTTAGAATCACATCATATGCATTTCATAATCCATATCGTCAGTATCTAAAAGAGATAAATGCAATAGTGCAAGCATGATCATAATGTGTGCAAGCAATATTAATAAATGCATAGATGCATATAGGCGAACCCAAACAAAGCCCAAACCCATTCACTTATCGTCCATGTATTGTTCGGCACGTTTGATTTGGATTGCCCTGATACACACTCTCCTGTATTAATTAGATCATCTAGGGATGCGTGAACATAGTTAGAAAGTGTAGGAGGGGCCCTAAGGGGAGTCCCCGAAAATATTTATTAGTTTCATTAAGTGCAGCACGAATAGATTCAGGGACGGAGGCAGCAGGGTGAGTCCGCCCCTAGATCCACCCAGGCATTTGGCTCAAATAGGAGGAACGAAACATCAGACGGAAGCACTCTTGTGGTTCCGTTCATCCGTCTGCCCATGAGTGGGATAAAACTGAGAGGAACAGAACATCGGACAAAGGCACTCCTATGGTTCCGTTCATTGTTCCGCCTAGGACTGAGGTCTAGCCGGGAGGAACGGAACCATGGATAGAATCACTTCGTTCGTTGTTCCGCCCAAGCATGTACCCATTTATATGGAACAGAACCATGGACAGAAACATGATAACTGGTTTCGTTTGAGGCAACATAGGCATTTTATAGGTTTTTTTCTCCCAGCCTTTTTCCTTGGGATTCATCAAACCCAAGGGCTAGGAGGGGGTGTCCTAAGCCATCCTAGGATCACCATGATCCTAACCTTCCATTGATTCTAGGGCTCACAAGCATTTGGCTCCCATTTGACCATTTCTAGGGTTTTAGAGTTGGGACGCCATTGGTCAGCAATTTGGTTGAGGTTAGGGTTTCATAGGATATTAGTTGGGTGTAGAACCCATTAGTGGAGTCCCATAGCTCATCAAGTCCATAACCTTGGGTTCTAAGTGGAACCCTAGGTGAAATCCATCCCCAAGAAGATACCCAAACCCAAAAATAGAGTTAGAGGGAAAGAGAGAGGGATGGGATGAGGGCCTACCTCAATCAATGTGGGACTTGAGAGCACCCACCACCAATCAATCAGCCTTGGCCTTGCCTTTTCCTTCTCTACCTTCCTTCTTCTCCTCCAAACCCAAGCTTCCACGTTTTTGGTTGGTGTGAAAATGAATGGGCCATTAAGGTTTGTCTTTATTACTTAATCAAATGGCCCTAAGGCCCTGTTTGGTTTATCCTAAGTCATAAAACTCACTTTTATTTAAGTTAAGCCTTGTAGGCCCACCTATGTGGCCCAACAAGGTAAGTGGAGGCCAAGGGTGGGGCATACCATACTTGGGGGCAAGGATAGCATGTCCGGAGTGCAGGGTTATGGGTCCCATGCACCAAAATTACCAAAACAACCTTGACAGCTCAAACGGACTCACCAACAGTGGTTCCGTTCATTGTTCCATTCCTGCTGTCAAGGCTGAATAAGCTAAGAAATGTCATGGGCTTTGACCCATACTTCAAGGGATTCGAGGAGGGTCCAGCCACATGAGTGTTGGGGTAAGAACTACGCCCATGGTATTGCTCACCTTTCATCCAAGCATAGTTCCTGGACCCCGAACAGTAGTCTCATTTTGATGCACACGGTACAGAGGCACCACTTGTTGATGCACGCGGCCACCAGGTTCTCCTTGCGATCCTCTTCGCTTTTGGGACAAGTGCTAGGAGGGAAACTAGGAAATCACAGTCCACAAACCTTCCCCAGTCTCGATTAAGGAACCTTTCTTCAACCGGGAGGCTAGTGCTTCAGTGAATGATCTGATGAGTTGGTTTGATGACCATCACAATTAATTCCCCTATGTACACTGCTGCCTCGCCTACATAGCACAATAGTACAATTTTATATTAGGGTTTTGGGTACGGTTGTAACAAAAACAATCATATAGACATGGAAGAGCTGAAGGCTCAGATGTAGCTCCTACTAAACCTAATAACCAAGATGGCAACAAAAGTCACTACACCAGCACCACCTCAAGCGATCTTGGACCAAGGTGGCTCTTCACTTAACTCTAATCTGGCCCTAAAAGATGAGGTTATCACATATGGGTTACAGCCCTCCGTGGACTCAATTGAGACCCAACTCGTGAGGAAAAAGGTTGAGAAATTGGAATATTTCATGAAGAACGTCAAAGGAGTAGAGGACCAAATGATTGATCCTAAGGGACTCTATTTCTTCCTTGAAGTACGCTTACCCAAGGGTTTCAAGTGGAAATCCAAAAATTTTGACGAAACTTGTGGCCCACAAACCCATCTTAGGGTATACATAGGTCAAATGAGAATCAGGAACTCTTTTTGAACAAAAAATGGGCCAAGCATTCCAAATGTCTTTAACTGGGCCCGCCTTGATATTGCTTATGTCCTTAGATTCCTCTCAAACCTATACATGGGACAACATGGTGAAGGCCTTTAAGAACCAGTACTCATACAAAATTGAGATGGAGTTGACCCGTTGATATCTAGAGACCACTAAGTAGGAGGCTAACGAAGGGTTCACTCAATACATGATCAGGTTCAGATCAAACGCAATATTAATATGGGATTGCCCCACAGAAAAAGAACAAGTCAAGATGATCATCAAGAACCTTAAGATGTCCTACAAGACCCACTTATTTGTCCAACCCTTGACTACTTTTGAGTCCTTGTTCAAAGCGGGCCAACAATTCAAAGACACCTTGAACCCTCCCGATTTGATCCAGGAAAATTCTAAACAAGGCATGACACCTTGAACCCTCTCGATTTGATCCAGGAAAATTCTAAACAAGGCATGATACCGAAGAACTAGTGATTCATAGAAGGAATAAGTACTTTTCCAAACAAGAACACTGAAGTGAATATGGTAGCACCGACCATAGAAAACCCACTTTTGATTGACAACAATGCTCTAAGGGCAGGGGCAAACTAGAGAAAGAGACAATTCATGGATTTAGGCATGCCATTGAGCTTAGTCCTTAAAAAGCTTATTCAAAAGGGGCATTTGATCAAGATCTAGGCGGCCAACTTGCCGAACCCATTACCATAATGGTACAAGCGATCTTGGACCATAATCGCACACGACTTTGGAGGCTCTTCACTTAACCCTAATTTGGCCCTAAAAGATGAGGTCATCACATCTTGGTTACAACCCTCCGTTGACTTAATTGAGATCCAATTCTTTAGTCAAAAGGTTGAGAAATTGGAATATACTATGAAGAACGTCAAAGGAGTAGAGGACCAAATGATCAATTTTAAGGGACTCTGTTTCTTCCCTGACGTACGCTTACCTAAGGGTTTCAAGTGGAAATCCAAAAATTTTAATGGAATTAGTGGCCCACGAGCCCATCTTAGGTATACATAGGTCAAATGAGAATCAGGAAATTTTTTGAACAGCAAATGGGCCTTCTAAATGTCTTTGACTGGGCCCGCCTTGAGATGGCTTATGTCCTTAGATTCCTCTCAAACCGGTACTTGGGATGACATGGTGAAGGCCTTTAAGAATCAGTACTCATACAACTCTGAGATGGAGATGACCCGTCGAGATTTGGAGACCACTAAGTAGGAGGCTAACGAAGGGTTCACTCAATACCTGATGAGGTTCAGATCAAAAGCAACATTAATGTGGGATCGCACACTGAAAAAGAACAAGTCAAGATTATCATTTTGAACCTTCAGATGCCCTACAAGACCCACTTGTTTTCCTAACTCTTGACTACTTTTGAGGCCTTGTTCAAAGTGGGCCAATAAGTTGAAGACACCTTGAAACCTCTCGATTTGATCTAGGAAAATTCTAAACAACACGTGTGTGAGATAATGACTGCATGGAGGGGGATTGCCACGTGCCCTCCACCTCATCTCTCTTTGGGGAGAAGAGAGAGGTGAATTGAATGTTGGAGTCGCCACCTAGAGGAAGGTCTAGGACCTAAAATTGTAATGTGATGACTCTCATAAAATGCCCTTTAGGGGACAAATGATCTGTTGGTCTGGGTACGGGTCAAGTTATGGTCCGGAGAAGGTATTACGTACCCCAGTCCACCCAAACTTGACGGTCTTCTATTGCTAGGAATTATGGAATGAATAA
Source organism: Telopea speciosissima (assembly GCF_018873765.1). Lineage (NCBI taxonomy): Eukaryota > Viridiplantae > Streptophyta > Magnoliopsida > Proteales > Proteaceae > Telopea > Telopea speciosissima. The sequence continues at coordinate 44,684,588 of NC_057920.1, forward strand.
CATGCTTTAATAGTATGTAAAATGTAATTAAAAGTACAAGACAGTAAAATACAAGGGGAATGAAGGGAACACATACCCGGAGGTTTGGCTGCAAAGTATAGATTAGTATGATAGAATGTAAAGTAAAGGACTCTAGGGCTTAAATAACCTAACCATGATTGACTCTAGGCTAAGCACAATAATATGATGAATGATGGTAATTTAGTGCATATGTGTGATGAAATATGGGAATTAAATAGGAAAATATGCCAGCGATGAGTGCGCATGAGGGAGTCTTAAACTACGAGGGATTTCGGTGATGGAGATAAATGCATGAAGATAAGATACAATACATATAAAAGAAGCATGAAGGAGGGAAGAAACATTTGGGTGTGATCACCGTCTAGGAAGATGGGATCACACTCCTCTTGGAGATGCAAAACACGATAAAATATGAAAATAATGAAAATTGAATAAGATCAGAGACGAAAGGGCCTACCTAGTGAAAGAAGGTCAAAGTATGAGTATAGCGGTTTCCCTTGTGTAACTCAGGAGATTTGTATGTTGAGTAAGTATCGCCACTTGTTGCGGCTTCCCTTATCCCTTGTACTTGAATGCTTCTTTGTCAAGCCAAGGTTTCCAGTTTGGTATTCCTAGGCCTTGATGTGTAGGGTTTTAATAGAGAGATGTATTGCTCATGAAGTAAAGAAAGTGACGGGTTAAGACCTCAAACTCTTGAGTGGAGGCTAAGTATGGATGGAGGGGTGTCTCAATGCAATATGAGCAAGGTATCACCATGGGAAAACTATGCAATGGCTGAGTTAGGATTATGTAAAGTGTATGTCTAGTGTTTGTAACCCTCCTTAACATGAGAGAGGGTGTATTTATAGATGTAGAGGGGTGTGTGCACTCCCAAATTCGTGTAGGTATGGCTGGGTTGAACCGGATCGTCCATGGGGGCTGTCTTTGCATCAACAGTGGGTGTGAAGTCAAGGTAAGGACCAATGGATGGGTGGCATGTGTTTTATTGCCTTTAGGGTGTTTCTTAGGGCCTAAGAGAGCCAAGATTGAGATCCAAAGTGCCAAAAATAGGCTAGGACGCGAAAGGAATCATAATCAGAGCAAAATATGGTAAGTTTGGGCTTCTCTGATCAGCAAATATTCGACATTGAAAGTGCCCGATTTGACATCGAAGTGGGATACACTCGACATTGAGGCTATCAATGAACAGGACTCGACATCAAGGGTTGGGGTATTTGGGTGTCAATTGCCATTTTCTGAATGTCGAAGTAAGATAGATAGTCAAAAGGTACTGTTTGATAGTGAGAGAGCATGGCTCGATGTCGATGGCAGGTTGGGTTGATGTCAACTCAAGGCCTTTGAGTATCAAGGTGGGTTCCAGTGTCGATGGGGATGGTTTGGACTATTTGGGCCAGGTTTTGTGTTGGGTAAGGTTGGTTCCAAGGGGTCTAGGTTAGGGCTAGCCTTTCCAGGGGTACTTGGAGGGCTTCAGAGGCTCTGGTTTGGGATCTGGCAAATGGAAAGGGTGATCGGTATACGGATTCAGGTAGTGCACACTAAGGTTACATCAACAGATACATCGACTGTAGGCCTTGGAGGGTGCTCATCATCGTTAAGGAAAACCTCCGAGGGAAAAGATAAAATGAGGTGTCTACAGAATGTCCATCTTTGACTAAGACTATGCACAATTGTAAGTCAAAGATGTGATTTTGCGAACACTTTGTCTCATCGAATTGAGCGAATACTCACCAGTGCCTTGCTCAAGGGCACTGGAGTGTGGGGGATAGAGGCATACCAACGCAGGTGGCTCCATCGGTTGAACTGTAGTAATGCTCGGGCTGCCAATAGTTTGGGCTACCCTGGCTAGGGTGATGAGATTGGCCGATAGTGCAGGCGCTTCCGTCGGGGTTGTAAACAGTATCTTCCATGGTACGGGCATAATGGGAAATATTGCAATTGAAGTGGATTGCCAATAATACGGGCGCTCCTGGGGATAAATTCACAGTTGATAAGGCGAGGTGCTTTGTAAAGGGGTAATCTTGTAATTTTGCAAGTGACTGTACAGCTCTAGCCATGGTGAGGGCAAATTGGTAATTTTATTAGTGTAAGGCATGCGGGATATGCTAATTGAGATCCCAAGTTGGTAATCATCGATTGTGCGGGCGTGATTGGAGATTGGGAATCTTACCTGATTACGTGTGCGGGCCACGTGTAAGGTAGGCATTGGCGTGCTAAGGGTGCCAAGTCACCATGGGGGTGGACCCACTTAAGCAAATTCAAAATTTTGTGGCAAAATGTGTACTTCAACATTGAAAAATGATTTATTGACAGTGAAAGCCCATGTCGACATCGAAATGCTTTATTCGATAGTGCATCAATATCGAGGGGTACCCTGTTTGATGTCAATTCTGCAAGAAAAATGTTGTTATGAATATGGAGAGTCACTCTTTGTTTTCACTTCTAACTCTTGCCGTTCCGAGCTCTGAGGGTTTCTTTATGAATTTTTAGGGATTTGAGGCCGTGTGAGACCATCTGTGGGTGGAATCACGCAATCTTGGGCTTAAATCAACCGCCTTACTTTCCTCTTCATTCTCATCCGAGTGAAACTGTGAGAAAATCCCATTTTCTTTGGATTTATTCATTTTCCTATTTTCTCTTTGTGCTCTTGTATTCCTCTTGCGTTCTTCACCATGTATAGTTGAGACAAGGGCAAGAGGTTGATGGGGTCCGATGGCACACCTCCTCCTCCCAAGAGGCCGAGGAGATCGGGTATTATGATTTGAGAGAGAGACAATTCGGCTCATCGTCCAGAGTATGATCTTGATAAGGATGTCCTTAGTGATTGCGAGGAGTCCTCAAGGGCTTCGTGGTACAAGGGTCGATTGCTAAGGGATACACTATCCCACATCTATAGGAACGCCTGGAAGCCGCGCAAGGTAACATTTGAACTCTATGTTTAGAATTCGAATTGGAATGCAATATTGATTGCTTTGCATGTGAATTTTCATATGACTGTGTTCTGATGCCTCGATCCCTTTGAATTTGTCAATTGTTCTTAGGCTCTGTTGCATTTATAATTCTCTGTTATACGTGACACCCAATGTTGTGTGGCCATGATCGAGTTCATGTCGCTAGTATTTGACCATATTTGGTTTTGGTTTCACTAAGGATTAGATGCCTATGATGTCCTTCAATGATGTACTATTTTTGGGGATTTGGTATCCACTAGGGAAGGTGTCTTCATCTTAGGGTTATGGATTCCCATGTTGTAGGATTGATCCATTTTGCTCGATTTGACCCACTAGGGATTTTGAATTGATCAATGTATTGATGTCTTATTTTGATATGCAAGAACCTGTGACCTATCACAAATATGGGTCACACTCTACTGTCTTGAGCTAGTATAGCCAGCTATGTGGCACTATTTGTCAGCGGATAGTGGTAGCTGGTTTCATTGGTGCAAGCCTTCGCTGAGAGATGGTGGCCTACTATCCATACCTTCCACCTGGCCATGGGTGAGATGATGATTACGCCCCTGTGCTATTTACACGGGGCTATCTTTTGGTGGTGAGGCGGTGACAAGGCATCCTGACGGCTGGGAGTAAAATAAGGAGGAGTTGAGAAGATAGCTCGGGACCCTCCCCCTTGATTCACTTGTGGGGGTGCCTGATTCTGTCGAGAGTAGGATAAGAAAACGGTTACCGACTCTTCCAGCTGAGAGAATCTGGATCAGTAGGCGAGGTGCTTCATCCTCTATCTCTTGGGGAATACTGTTATACCCGCACCCGTACAGTGGTTGAGTTGAGGGTGTTGTTATTTAACAGCCCTCACCCATTGAGACCCTTAGACGCGTCAAAGTTCGATGATGAACTTTTTATAAGGCTGGGGGAATATTACACCCGCACCCAAAATACATCCTAATACCCCGGGTCAAATTGGACTTTTACTAAAGGCTATGCCATGATGGCAATGGTCAACACCTGTGAACTTGGACCCTAAATTCTAAAATAAGTATTCCCTCAAAGTCTTGGAAGTACGGGTCAAAGCCTCGCAACTTTTCTTGTGCTTTGAGCCCTGACAGTAGCAACGGAGTCACGAACGGACTCACCATACTGGTTTCGTTCATGGATCTGTCTGTACTGTTTCTTGCCCTTTTGTTGTATTTTTGTGTTGGACCCACATCCCTGTGTCCTACACACCGTAACTAGGTCCTCGGACAAGGTGGACTCCCACCCTTACCTTCTTTTGGTTAGTTGGGCCATGAAAGTGGGGCCCATAAGACTTAAATAAATAATGGGTTCTTCTATTTTATCTTGAGCCAAACAAGCCCTAAAACTATTATGCCCTTATACGACCTTAGACTAAGCCAAATGTGTCCTAACCAATTAGATTTAATAGGGTTTGTGACCCTAGCCAAACAGGCCTTAAGGCCCATTTAAACCTAAAGGACCATCCTTAGTCTTAGGGGCACCTAGGTAAACAAGCCCTAAGGCCTCTTTTGGTCTTTAAAAGATAGGGCTTAGCCCCATATTCTCCCATCTCTCCCCCTCCATGCCAAACCATGGAGGAGAAGAGGTATGCAAGAAGAAGAAGTAAGGAAGAGGAATGGGAGGGGAAAGGAAGAAGATGGAAGGTAAGCCAAAGGGGTTTTGCTGCCCTACCTTCCCTGCTCTTGCTGTTTGGACAAGAATTGAAGAAAATAAGAAAAAGGGAAGAAGTAGAGAGGAGAAGGTGGATCTTCAAGGCTGGCTAGAGTTGGGATGGGAGCTCTACTCACCAAGGTATGTTCTATATCTTGGTACCTCCCTATTCTCCATTTACATTCTTGAGTTGAGTAGGTTTCTTGAGTTTGAGCTAACCTAGGGTTCCATTTGGGACTCAAGGTGAGGCTTAGCCCTCAGCTGGGACTCTAATAGTGAAGACCAACCTCTAATGTAGGCTTCTATTAGCCACTTTGCAGCCATTGTTGCTGATTTCCTGGTTTTCAAACCCCAAACCCTATGTTGTACCAAAATTAGAGTTAGATCCTTATGTGATCTTGGATCCATGAGGTAGGCCTAGGTTCTTGTAACCCTAGGAAGGAGTAAGATACCCCTCCATGACCCTAAGGGCCTTGTGCACTCCAGGTTCCAAGATGGAGGAGAAAACCTTAAGAAATCTCGAGAAGAACTACGATGGACGCACGAATGGAGTCACTTTCGTGGTTCTGTTCGTCAGTTCGTCCAGTGTATTATGTTAGCTGGTTCAAGCGGAGCCAGGAATGGCTACTTTGATCCCTTTGTCTGTAGTTTCGTTCCCTCTCGGGAATATCTCAGGGACCGAATGGATGCAGGGACGGATTTATGAAGAGGTTTCGTCCGTAGTTCCGTTCGCTCTCGGGTACATCACAGGGTTCGAATGGATGCAGGAACTGATCCAAGTGGAAGTTCCATCCGTTGGTCCATCCCTCATATTTTGACCTGTTGGCCTGAATGGAGTCAGGGACGGACTCACTCTGTTGCTTCCGTCCGTGAGTCCGTCTGTGCTGTCTTGGTTGAAACTCAACTTTAACCTTGGGGGTATGACATAGGACCCCTCTATACATCTTTTAACGTTTGCTCTTGCATTCTTAGGCTACCCAACTCGATGGATAGAAGGTGCACCAGTGAGATTCATGTCAACCATGTCGGGTGATACCCGAGTTCGGTGAGTGGGTTTTGGGTGATTTGTTTGGGCTTGAATATCTATTAAACAATCATTATCACGCTATTATATGAATTATAAGCATCTTGTGCATTGCATTATTTATCTTAATTGTGAACTGCTATGAATGTGATGTGATAATGTTTTCATTATTGTATCGGGTCATGGTGCCTGGTGTACCAGTACCGGAACCCCAGATTTAATTGTAGAACTTGTTGATTTTCATATTGACCTGTATGCGCCGTGCCATACTAGTACCTGGGTACTAGATGGAATGGGACGTTGACGCACCCGAAATACCTCTCGGGACGATAGGATTTCTATGTAGTATATCTGTGGCTAGGATTCTTGTTCCCTTATGCTATGACCCTTACCAATAGGGGTTTATGTGTTGGATAGTCTGAGCACCTATTGTCTGTGGGGGAGAGAGGCCAGATCAGGGGTAGTGATGGCTATCGGGGTCTGTCATGGGTGATCTGATGGCTTCTACCGGCATAGGCCCCCTCATGGTAACTGAGGTTTAATTATGGTAATAAGTTAAGTGACCCACAGTGTCTCCCAAGTTATCACAGTAGCATACCCTTGACTTAGAATTTGTGTGCTAGGTGAAAAATAAATCTAACATTTGCATGCATCATGAATTGTTTATAATTGTGTGTTTCTGTGTATGTGCATTCCCCTTTGCTCTCTCACTAGCTTGTGAAGCTAACCCCGTTGCACAACCTCTTTTTGGTTGATATACAGGTAATCTCTTGATGAGCACCTATGGATGCGAATCAAGTGGAGCCAGTGGCTTGGACTTGGATGTCGATGTACACCCAAGAATGGTGCCCTTGTGGCATGATTTAAATTTTATTTGTATATTCATCTCCATTCATGTACGAATTTCATGTGTAAATGTACGAAATTTACCGGATGGATATAGGATATTGTAACTGTAATATATGTTATCATTAGAGAACCGATGCTCTATATATATTTACGGTTTTAAAATAATTTATGCTTTCACTAATCTCAATCTCCGTAATTGGAATGATTATTCTATTGGTTTACGTTCCCTGACATTATCATGCTTTGATAATTGGGTAGACTGTGGCTTGGAACACTGTATCTGTAATCCTGGTAGTATTGGGATGACACCTGTCGCTCCAGTCACCCCTTTTCCTGTAAAATACCCTTTACTGGGATGGGGGCGAATAGATTGGTATCAGAGCGTGATGCTCTGCACCCACTGCAGTTTGGCGTAACCCCATAATTAGGGTTCTAAATTAAAATTTTCAAGATCTTAATTAAGTGTATGCAGACATAGGAGAAGACTGATTGTGGTGCAACTGAAAATTTTAGAAGATAATAAACATATATGGAATCTAGGACATTAAGTACATGTTGTTGGAGTGATAACTGTAATACTGCTTTGTTAGGCCCTAAGTGAGTGATAGATGGGCAATCGCATATGACAATTCACAATAATCAATAATAATTTAAGCAAAGCCCAGAACTTAAGGGAAATAGGCAAATATATATAAGCATATATAGTCAATATCCAACTGCCCAAATTATTCAGATCCCTCCCTTGGAGGTAATTGTATCCTTCCCAACTCAAAAATATACCTAACCACCATTACCAAGCTCTTAAACCAAACTAATCACAAAAAAAAAAAAAAGAAAGAAGAAGGAAAAGAGAACAATAAAATAAAAGAAAGCCAAAAGTAAAAGAGTTACAACAAATCTAAAGTCAAGTCAAGAAAATGTAAATTAAAGATACTTTTTTATTCTGAAAGAGAAGTAAGCTAGTCCTCCATGCCATCACGGTCGTCAGTCCTCTCGCTGCCACCATAATAGAGGAAAGTATTGATATCGTTCAATTCCTTCTCAATCCTCTTGAGCCGCTGACTGTACGAAGAGAACTGCCCCTTAATTTCTTTGAACCCCTCTATCATCCTTAGATTCATCCTCCTGATGGCCAAAAGAACATCACCTTCACCTCCCTCCCTGGCACTAGAAGTCCCTGCAGAATGTGGTCTGGATCCCATGAACTCTATATCATCATCCTCATCATCAATCTCTCGGGGCCCTCCACCCTCCCCATATCTAACCATATTTGCCACTACATGAGCCATATGCCTGATGATCACATAAGGAAGACATGTCTGTTGGCCAGTATAGAAGGAGTATGTTAGTGCTACTGCCATCAAGGAGGTTGGGTGCTGTGTCCTTTAGAGGGAGCCAAGTTGGTCTTGGCAATGAAGGTGAGAACTCGTTGAGAGGGGCTGAACCTGGAAAGGTCAACATTTTCATCCGTCTTGTCAGTGATAAGGGTCTTATACAACTTCTGACAGTCTGCAAAGGACAGGCATCGGTTAGGGTCACTGCCTGGATAATAATAGACTCTATCTCCCTTTGCTGAAATGTTCAAAAGAATCCCCAGCTCCACCTCATTAAAGGCACTGGTTACCCCCTTCATGAAAGAGGTTAACCTAACGCCCTCCTCAACCTGAATTTTTTTCGTGTACGGTTTCCTGATCGATGCGATTCCCTAGTTCCTCTCACAAGAGGAGAGTGGACCCCACCCGGGTATACTATTTGGTCAGGTGCCCTGGGTGGGTCCCACCCTCCTCTTGTGAGAGGAACTAGGGAACCGCACCAGTAAGGGAACCGCAAATGATAATTGTCCCATCCTCCTTGACTAGCACCAAGTTTGAGTAGAATTCCTTGACTAATGTGGGGTACTAGAACTCTGGATGGGTCAACATACTGCTCCACTTCAACTTACCAAATCTAGTGCCCACCTTGAAGGTGATCAACTCCTCCTCTATAGTATCCCTCTCCACCAAAATCTTTCTGTTATAGAGATGCTCTCTGTAAATTCCCTTGGTCTCCGCTGATATAAACCACCCAACATTGAAGGCGAGAGGGGGAGCTGGTACAATGGCTAAATCACTTCGGCTATGTGGAACCATGGGTACTTCCTACACACAAGAAACCACCAAAAGACAACAACAATTGAGTCAAACTTAAATAAATAAGATATGACGAGTGTGTACAATTGTAGGTGCAAATACAGGTGTTGTGTGGGAATTCTTGGATGAGAAAGATTTATACAACAGTTAGACAAGACATAATTATCATTGGGAAGTATGATCAACATGGGGAAAGAGATAAGATACATATACAATCCCTAGAACACAGACATGAGGGGATGTAACTTGTAGAAACAACCTATGCTCTTAGCTACCCTATACCCCCAATCAAATATCAAACAAGTGACTTGATTAAATGAGAACCCCAACAAGAGACAAAGATTGAATGTGATAGAGCAAAAGGGAAGGGGATGAATTAATTCTATACTAACAACCACACAAACAAGTAAACATGCTTGAGGATATGCCAATGAAATTACTTTCTATGAAATTTTAGGGTATACAATGGATATAGTCATGCCTTTGATGTTTTTCCAAAATAATGAGAATTTTTTGAAAATTTTAGCCCATCCATTACCGACAAATAATTAAAATAGTTCAACTAGGCATGGTAAACTTGACAAATAAATTCTAGAGTTCCTCGAAAGGAATTTTAAAATCAATCAAACAAATATGCACACAATAATTAACAAAAAAAAAAAACAAAAAAAACTATGGCATCAATCGGTAAGGGATTGATTCAACTAAAAACCCTAGCCTTAATTGAATTTGGCATAGTTTCAGTGTTTACATGGCCATGAGCATGCAACTTAAAGCAACATATAATCACAAACTTAAAATGGATATCCCTAATCGGGGTAAAAGAGAAAGAAAATGGAAAGGCATAATGGAAAACCCTAGAAATAAAGAGAAGAGAGGGTAAGGAGGGGAGATGTAGGGAGATATCCCTTACCTAGAGTCAGAGGAGGTCGACCTTGAGGTTTTGACTCACCAAAATCACAAAGAGAGAGGCGAGGGATGCACGAATGGAGGCTTCTTGGAGAACACTACGGTTCCATTCTTCCCTTTTGGAGCCAAAATGAGTTTGAAAAACTCGTGGTTCTATTTTTATAAATTTTAGTGAACGGACGCACTAATGGATCTATAATCGTGATTTCGTCCGTGAATCAGTCCAGCACAAAATTGTAACATTTCGTTCCTAGAACTGCACGGAGCATCGAACGGATCCACTATTGTGATTCCGTTTGTAGTTCTGTTCATCTCAGTAATTTTTACCAAACCAAGCTTTCTGAGAACGGATGAACGAATGGACTCACATTACATAATCCATCCGTTAATCCACCCTGCCTGTTTGCAATGGAGCCACAAACGGACTCACATCATTGATTCCGTTCGTAAGTCCATCCGTTTTTTTTGGGAATTTGAGCCCAATTTGTTTTGAGACTTTGTGGCCATGCTTATATGTGATGATTATATGCCTATACCCTAAATTTACACCTATGTTGTTTGATCTACTCATGTTGACTGTTAAAATCCTTAATTAATATTTTGGGGCCAAATGTTAGGGCTTGCACTAGCTGGACGGGCAGGCATTAGTATATGCTGTGACTCCCCTCTTATGTGGGAGAAATTGATTTACCCTTGAGGATGAAGATCCTTAAGCCTTGTGATTAAATAAATCTGAATTAGTTAAGAGGACCAAACCTATACAGTGTGGAAACCTTAATGAGAGTATCAAATGTAAATTTGTAGCCAGACAGAACAAGAAGGGTAATGACCTAGTGTCAAGCTTGTTATTTTAGATAACTTAGTCTAAACAACTAATGGAGACCTTGTACAAGTGAAATCCATTCATGAAACCTCACAGGCTAGTAGCAACCCTAATTGGAATTTTGCTTGGTCTATCCAAACTTTTAAATTAGATCCATAAATGGAGTTCCCAATCATATTTAGAATTTTCATATGACCTAGTATGTCGTGCTTAAGATTTGCCTACCCTTGTGAATTAACCTTGTTGGCGGGTACATTCTTAGGGATGTGAATATAATTATTGAGTTTATTTTGTACTCATGTATATGTGAAATATTGAAACCAAATAAGTACCTCCCTTAAACCTTAGATGTGTAACTAGATGGTTTTCATATACTGCTAATGTGACCTTACTTCGATCGTACTATGTTAAAACTAGATCAAATCCTGACCTCAATCAAGTTAACCGTGGGTTAGTAGTCAAGGAATTTGACATTGGCCTGGGTAGATCATGGGTAGGTTAATTGGTAGGACCTGATTAATAGAGATGACTCAGACCAAGACTAGTGAAGGATTGTTTAGTTCTCGAAAGAGGACTAATGTGGACTTTCCTTTTGATGGGTTGAGCGAGTGGTAAAGTATGAGGTTGTGAAGGCTGACACTAAAGGATATAACAGAACCTTCTCCAACAACAGATATGAATGGGGTAATGGGTCACTAAATGCGTTCCCTCCGTACTGGGAGTGAACAATAGGAGATTCCATCAATATTCCAAGTCATTCTAAAGTTGGGTTAGGTAATGAAGTAACCCGAAGTGGAAGCATTCAAAATTTGAACACTGTGTCAAGGGCTAAATAAAGTTAAACCCTATAACTTAAGGGTGGATGGCATATAATGCTGACTCGATTGGGAAGATCAAGGAACCTTCTATTCCTTGTACAGAATTAAACTCTTTATGTACATTGGTCTGTAATTCTTCGATTCCTCGTGGTCTATCCTCTATTAACAACTTTGGGAATCCCATATGGATTATGACCTGGATCAAATCGATTACTCGAAGTTCTTGCAGAGGGAACCATGCAGTATCGAACACGAGATAGATCTTCCAAAGAACAAGGCTTTTTTCGAATAAGCCAATTCATTTGGGACCCTACAGATCCATTCTTTTTTCTGTTCAAAGATTATCCCCTGGCATATAAGTCATGTTATACTGTTGAATAACAAGCCTTCAGTTATCTATTTTTTATTTATTTTTTAGATAATTCATGTGCTTGGGAGCTATTTTCCTGGTATACTTTAATCATAAACCCTTAACCCAAATTGAGCCCCAGGTTACTGTGGTAATGTGACTCTATGAGAAAGAGAACAAGAAATTGTAAGTCCTGACTTGCCGTGCCATGTAGGCACTGCCCCACTTTGATTGGACCTATGAAGTAGTCCATACAATGGTTGAGTGGGTATTGTTATTTAACAGTCCTCACCCATTAAGACCCTTAGGCGCATCAAATTTTGAGGATGGAATTTTTATAAGGTTGGGGGAATGTTACACCCGCACCCAAAATACATCTTAATACGCCGAGTCAAATTGGACTTTTACTAATGGGTGATGCCACGATGGTAATGGTCAACACTTGTGACCTTGGACCCTAAATTTCAAAATAAGTATTCCCTCGAAGTCCTGAAAGTACGGGTCAAAGCCCCGTAACTTTCCTTGTGCTTTAAGCCCTAACAGCAGCAATGGAGTCATGAACAGACTCACCAGACTGGTTCCCTTTGTGGATCTATCCGTATTGTTTCTTGCCCTTTTGTTGTATTTTTGTGTTGGACCCACATTCCTGTGTCCCACACACCCTAACTAGGTCCTCAGACAAGTTGGACTCCCACCCTTACCTTCTTTTGGTTAGTTGGGCCATGAAAGTGGGGCCCACAAGACTTAAATAAATAATGGGTTCTTCTATTTTGGCTTGAGCCAAACAAGCCCTAAAACTAATATGCCCTTATACGACCTTAGGCTAAGCCAAATGTGTCCTAACCAATTAGATTTAATAGGGTTTGTGACCCTAGTGAAACAGGCCTTAAGGCCCATTTAAACCTAAAGGACCATCCTTAGTCTTAGGGGCACCTAGGCAAACTAGCCCTAAGGCCTCTTTTGGTCTTTAAAAGATAGGGCTTAGCCCCATATTCTCCCATCTCTCCCCCTCCAAGCCAAACCGTGGAGGAGAAGAGGTAAGGAAGAAGAAGAAGAAGAAGTAAGGAAGAGGAATGGGAGGGGAGAGAAAGAAGATGGAAGGTAAGCCAAAGGGGTTTTGCTATCCTACCTTCCCTCCTCTTGCTGTCCAGACAAGAATTGAAGAAAATAAGAAAAACGAAAGAAGGAGAGAGGAGGAGGTGGATCTTCAAGTCTGGCTAGAGCTGGGATGGGAGCTCCACTCACTAAGGTATGTTCTATCTCTTGGTACCTCCCTCTTCTCCATTTACATTCTTGAGTTGAGTAGATTTCTTGAGTTTGAGCTAACCTAGGGTTCCATTTGGGACTCAAGGTGAGGCATAGCCCTCATCTGGGACTCTAATAGTGAAGACAAACCTCTAATGTAGGCTTCTATCAGTCACTTTGCAGCCATTATTGCTGATTCCCTGGTTTTCAAACCCCAAACCCTATATTATACAAAAATTGGAGTTAGATCCTTATGTGATCTTGGATCCATGAGGTAGGCCTAGGAAGGCCTAAGACATCCCTCCATGACCTTGAGGGCCATGTGCACTCTAGCTTCCAAGATGGAGGAGAAAACCATAAGAAATCTCAGAAAGAACTCCGACGGATGCACGAATGGAGTCATTGTCGTGGTTTCATCTGTTAGTCCGTCTAGTGTATTCTCATAACTAGTTCGAGCAGAGCCAGGAACTGATTCACTCTGATGCCTCCGTCCGTAGTTCCGTTCCCTTTCGGGAATGTCTCAGGGATCAAATGGATGCAAGGACGCATGTATGAAGAGGTTTCGTTCGTAGTTCCGTTCACTCTGGGGTATGTCCCAGGGTTCGAACGGATGCAGGAACGGATCCAGGTGGAAGTTTGATCTGTGGATCCGTCCTTCATATTTTAACCTATTGGCCTGAACGGAGTCAGGGACAGACTTACTCTGTTGCTTCCGTCCATGAGTCCGTCTATGCTGTCTTGGTTGAAACTCAAGTTTATCCTTAGGGGCATGACATAGGACCCCTCTATACATCTTTTAACATTTGCTATTGCACTCTTAGGCTACCCAACTCGATGGATAGAAGGTGCACCGGTGAGATTCATGTCAACCACGCCAACTGATACCCGAGTTCGGTGAATGGGTTTTAGGTGATTTGTTTGGGCTTGAATATCTATTAAACAATCATTTTTATGCTATTATATCAATTATAAGCATCTTGTGCATTGCATTATTTATCTTGATTGTGAATTGCTATGAATGTGATGTGTTAATGTTTTCATTATTGTATCGAGTCACAGTGCCGGGTGTACCGGTACCGGAACCCTAGATTTAATTATAGAACTTGTTGATTTTCATCCTGACGTGTATGCACCGTGCCATGCTGGTACCCAGGTACTAAATAGAATAGGATGTTGATGCACCCAGAATACCTCTCTGGACGATAGGACTTGCATGTAGTATACCTGTGGCTGAGATTCTTGTTCCCTTATACTACGACCCTTACCAATAGGGGTTTATGTGTTGGATAGTATGAGCACCTGTTGCCTGTGGGGGAGAGAGGCTAGGTCAGGGGTAGTGATGGCTATCAGGGTCTGCCACTGGATGGTCTGATGGCTTCTACTGGCGTAGGCCCCTTCGTGGTAACTGAGGTTTCATTATGACGATAAGTTAAGTGACCTATAGTGTTTCCCGAGTTATCATAGTAGCGTACACTTGACTTAAAATTTGTGTGCTAGGTGAAAAATGAATCTAGCATTTGCATGCATCATGAATTGTTCGTAATTGCGTGTTTGTGTGTATGTGCATTCCCCTTTGCTCTCTCACTAGCTTGTGAAGCTAACCCTATTGTGCAACCTCTTTTTAGTTGATATGTAGGTAATCTCTTGATGAGCACCTATGGATGCGAATTAAGTGGAGCCGATGGCTTGGACTTGGTTGTTGATGTACACCCAAGAATGGTGCCCTTGTGGCGTGATTTAAACTTTATTTCTGTATTCATCTCCATTCATGTACGAATTTCATGTATAAATGTATAAAATTTACGGGATGGATACAGGATATTGTAACTGTAATATATGTTATCATTAGAGAACCGATGCTTTATATATATTTACGATTTTAAAATAATTTACACTTCTGCTAATCTCAATCTCTATAATTGGAGCGATTATTCCATTGGTTTAGGTTCCCTGACATTATCGTGTCTTGTAATTGGGTAGACTGTGGCTTGGGACACTGTATCTGTGATCCTGGTTGTATTGGGATGACACCTGTCACCCCAGTTACCCCTTTTCCTATAAAATACCCTTTATTAGGATGGGGGCGTGACAAATACTCTATTCAACACTAGCTGCATGAGGATCCACATTTATATGGTGTGGTACCTCAGGGATTTGTTGAAGGTGAAAGCCTTTGATTGGGCCGGAGCGGGCTATGCCCATATATTGAGGACTTTGGATTCCTTGGCCATGCGACGCGCCCAGTGCGTTGGTGGCACTTGGTTCGTACCAGAGGTAATCCATTGTCTTTCCTTATTTCTTGCTTTAAATTGTATCATTTTATATTGCCTGTACTGATATTTGTTGTCTTGATTGCAGTGCTGGTGCTATGATCACTTTGGAGTACGAGCTCCCAGGTTGGTAGCTAGAGACAACTCCTACTTTCCCAGGGCAGGGAAGTGGTTGTCTGATAATACCCACCCTAAGCAGAGGAAGGTACCGGTATTGGTAGTGAGGAAGATGCTAGACCGACTCTCCCTACAAGAGGTAAGATTTTCTGTGATTTGTCTTTGTTGATTGCTTTCAGTGTTTGATTTTGGCTCTAACTTTGACGTTTGTGGCCTTGCATTCCTATGAGGCCTCCACGCTTCGTACTTGAGCCGGAGAGACTCTCCAAGAAGGAGATGAACCGATTCGTGAAGGGCATTAATGCATGGCCCTTCGTTGAGCCTAACTCGTGGGGACGTAACCATGAGTATAGGGCGAAGGAGCTAATGTGTGTCGGGCTTACTCCTTTGGGTCTGCAGGTAAGCTTCAAATCCCTTTGCTTGTTGCTATTTTTTGTTCGCTTATTTGCCTGCTGACTGTTTCCTTGGTGTGCTTAGGCCCTGACTGGTCTTAAGCCTTACGAGGTTGGAGAGACTACTGGTGCTGCCACTACTGGTGTTGGTGCCTCAGCTCGTGAGGTCCGCTCGTTTGAGTCTACTCCTAGGATAGTACCTCTCCCTGCTGGTGATACTGGTGCTAGATCGTCGTCGGTGCTTTTGTGTTCGTACAAGGTATCCGATGCCTTCTTCCTGGAGCCAAGGTGGTCCTTCATATGTTAGGGCAGGGAGGTACCTATCCCTCGTCCTTCTTCATCTATCGCCGGCTTCCCATGCGGCTTTAACTTTGTAAGTACTTTAATTTTTTGAATTTCCTTCCTTGTATAATAGCTAACAATCGGTATTGGCGTAGGTCCCTGTCTATAGGTATGATGGCCTATTGGGGATGGTTACTACTTTGAAGGAGTTGGCTGCCTCGCAGAGCGAGAGGATCCTCCAGTTGGTAAGTTGTAATCGGCATTTGTGGATACCTACATGATTAGTTCATAATAGAAAATTATGATGCTGATGCTCGATGTGTGATGTAGGAGGGTGACATCCTAGGGTACGAGATGACTATCAATCGACTCTAGAAGGAGAGGGATGAGGCCTTGGCTGCTGCGCAGCCTTCCCCAGCTGCAGAGGCTTATGTGCCTGACCCTCCATTTGTTCAGATTGATGATCCTTTTATTGGTCAGGGCACGAGTGTAGACGACAAGTGAGAGAAAAAGCAGGAGCAAGAGTGATGACAAGGATAGTGAGGATGATGAGGAGGAGGGGTCTGGAGAGGACGAGGATGGTGGAGACAATGTTGATGGGGGGCAGTAGTTGTGTCCTTGCTTGGTTTTTTTTTTTTTTTAAGTGTAAGGATAAATGGAAGGATGAATAGCTTCGGGCCTTTGAGCCTTGTAAATACTTTTTGAATGATTTTTGGTTAATTGATTTTTAATCCAAACTGAGGATTTTTTATCAATTGAGTGCTTGGGTAAGTTAAAATGAGGTGTGAATGTGATTGTTGTGTAAGATGGTCCTTCGTAACCCTAGGGTGTAGGATGATGTGTTAGGATGGCAGGGACTCAAATTAAGCTATAAAAACACACAATCGACATCAAAGTAGTGTCGAACGACATTGAAAAGTCTTCCATCGACATCGAAGAGAGAATTTTGAATGTTGAATGCCATTAGCTGACTGTCGAACCAGTTTAGACGACCAAAAAGCACTATTCGACAGTGAACCACTTGGGATCGACATCAAGGTTGATTTCTCCACAGTGGGTCGATGTCGAGGGGGTCCATGGTTTGCTGTCCAATTGGGGAGTTTCATTGTCGACTTCGCGTTTCCAATTCAGATTTGTTTGATTTTTGGAAGGTCCAGTTATGAGATTTTTTTATTTCCCTTACCTTCTTTAGCCTTCGCTCGTCCTTGGGGCTATATTAAGGGACTTGGGGAGTGGAGAAATTTTCTATTCATTCTTTCCTTGCTCTTGGGTGCTCCCTCTTAGGAATCTTTTCTCATCTTCTCTATTTTGCTATTTTTTGGTATTTTCCAAACAATGGACAAAGCTTTGAGTTCATGGATGGATTCCATACTCAGGGATGACCGTGAAGCCTTGACGAGGGTGCATCTCTAGCCTTTGGTGTGTACGAAGAGCATGATGCTTGCATGGGACTTGCTTCAAGGAGTCTCTCGCTATTAGATCCTAGAGGTACATATGTTCCATTTTGGCGAAGATGATGTATGTCCAATTTATAAAGAATTTCGTGAATGCTTTCTCTCTCCTCATCAAGGTGCTATGATACATCCTCTCTTGAAGGACGACTATTCCAAAGACATCATATCCTTCTTTGGATTAGAGATGGGACATCTTCCCCACTTTATACACGGTCACCATATTGATATTTTGGTGATTATTCGCCTCATTGCGGGTCAACATAGAGGTGACCATGGTTTTATGGAGTGTAGGAAGAGAGCTTTCTTATTATGTGTTATTGCTCAATTCCTTCTTCGCTCTGGTGCTCGTGGTGCTTCCCCTATGTTGATGGAGGTAGTCAAGCAAATCCAACATGGGGGTGACATCATTCCTACTATCTTGGCAAAAACGATGAGGGGGTTGGATATCTTGAGCGGGAGTCATACTTCTCGTGGTGAAGATTTTACCAGTAGCCCTTATCTACTGCAGGTACTTTCTTATAAATTATCTTTCTTTCTCTTTTTCGCCATGTGTTTGGAATTACCATTATTTCCATTTGTATGGTAGGTTTGGCTTCGTGAGAGATTGCAGTTCATCAAACCAATCAGAGGAGACTTTACACTATCATCTCCGTTCGATGGTGGTAGAGTACCATCGGTGGGACTCTTGGGAGCGTGCTTTATCCCGTATTTCACCTGATGACATCTGTTGGCAGTGCTCATGGTGGGATGTTAGTGCACCGGCGTTGGATTCTTCTGGATGTAACTATGTGCGTCTGATGGGGCTAGGTCACACTTCTTTCTATATACCCAATCGATTGCGTCGACAGTATGGATTGACTCAAGCTGTACCTAAGGACTTGGTGAATTTTTATCCTTCAAAACAGCTGGACAAGGAATTGGTGGTAAGGATTGCAAGTTTATGGTGATCAAAGATGATACTAATGACCGTAGGAGCTATTGATGATGGAGGAATGACTGCTAAGTATGAAGGTTGGGTGATGACTCAAAAAAGAAGAAAGAAAAGACTTCAAGGAGGAGGTTGTCATGGAGTGGGAGGAGACTTCAAGCTCTTCAAGTTCCAATCATTATAGGGAAGTAGAAGAAGATGATGGTGAAGGCACGGACGATCCGAATGTTCTGAAAGTAAGGATTGCAAAATTGCAGAAGAAGTTGGAAGACTTGAGCTATTAGGATGTTTAATTGCCAAGAATAGTACTTTACTTTGTTTATATTGCATTGGTACTTCACTTCTTTTTTTTCTTTTTTTTTCAACATTGATGCGGCTCAATCTTTGAACTTGTGATTGAATTTTGACTTGGCTTTAATAATTTTTTTTATTATTTTTGTGACCGGTCCTGATGTTATTTCACCAAGATGCCTATGTATCCTTAAGTTTTGAAGGGATCAGGTCGAACGTAGTTCCATTGTTTAGGAAACTTCAGACATAGAACTTCTTGAGTTGATCCATGTTTGTTAAGTAAAGGAGTTTGATCCCATCTAGATCCACCACTCGAACTGCTTGGCCACGTAGTATTTCCTTGATTATGTAGGGGCACTCCAATTGGGCCTAAATTTACCTCGTGGATCATGTATAGGCGCTCGTTGCTCCTTGAACACCAAATCACCAACGGATAGTTGGCGTGGCACTACTTTCTTGTTGAATGTTTATATCATCCTTTATTGGTACTTCTTCATGTTGTCGATGGCACACACCCTTTTCTCGTCAATAAGGTTTAGCTCTTAGAATCTAGTCTTGATCATTCTATTTCTAAGATTTCACTATCCATCATGACCCAAAGAGAGGGTATCTCCAATTCGACCGGAAGGACTGCTTCCATTCCATAGACTAATGAGTAGGGTTTTACCCCGATCGATGTTCGGATGGACGTTCTGTATGCCCAAAGTGCGTAGGGCAATTTGTCGGCCCAATCATTGTGTTTGTTTGCCATATCTGTATTATTCTCTTGATATTCGTGTTGGTGGCTTCTACTGCACCATTAGTTTGAGGTTTGTAAGGTGATGATGTGTGCCTTTGAATGTTCATCTTATCACATAGCTTCTTTACTTCTCCTTTGAAGTGAGATCCTTGATCTGATATGAGCTCATGAGGGACTCCATATCGGCACATGATATTGTTACTCATGAACTTGGCCACCTTGGTCGCCGTCAACTTCACCTAGGATTGTGCTTCCACCCACTTGGTGAAGTAGTCAATAGCTACCAGAATGTATTCGTGATCGTTAGAGGATTTAGGGACCACTTGGCCGATGACATCGATACCCCAAGTGGCGAATGGCCAGGGAGAACTTAGAGTGTGCAACTCTGAAAGTGGTCCATGTATTAGATTGCCGAATATTTGGCACTTGTGACACTTCCTCACATATTGTGCATAATCGACTTCCTAGGTGATCCAGTAATACCCTAGTCTAAGGATCTTTTTGGCCATCATCCTTGCATTCATGTGAGGCCCACATATGTCTTGATGGATTCGATCCATGACTAGTTTTGATTGTTCTTCATCACAACATAATAGTTGTACTCCGTCATACAATCTCTTGTACATGATATCTTTGTATAGAATGAATTATGTAGCTTATCTCCTCAAGAAACAAGTTTCCTTGGTCATAGCATCCTTAGGGTATCATCCTTCCCTGATGAAATCTACTATGCTTGCATACCATGGTCTTCCATCAACCATCAAGGCATGGATATGATTGACATGTGTTGGTTGATGTCTTAAATTGATTGAGAATGGATGTACTTTTATTTTGGATTCCATTTCAACCATGGATGCCCAAGTGGCTAGTGCATTGGCAAACCGATTATTATCTCTTGGTATGTAGGAGAAAGTACTCTTCGAATTCCTTAGATAGTGTCTCAACATGTTCTTGATAGGGAGTCAAATTTTCATCCTTAGTTTTCCATTTCCCTTGCATTTGGCATATGACCAAGGAGGAGTCCCTATAGACTTCTAATCTTTTGAGTCCAATTGATAAGGCAGCCTCAAGTCCTATGGCACAAGCTTTGTATTCAGTCATATTATTGGTGCACTAACAAATTAGCTTAAATGCCCAGGGCATATAGTTTCCATCGGGAGTAATCAGTAGTATGCTGGCTCCACAATCCTTGTGATTGGCTGTTCCGTCAAATAGTAATTGCCAAACTGTACTGGCTTTTTTTGGTTCGAACTGTGCAATGTCCTCATCGGGAAATATGTCTTCCAATGGTCTAGTTTCAAGGGTTGGGTGTGCTGATAAGTGATCAGTGATTGCTCATCCTTTGATTGACTTTTGCATCACATGTTTGACATCGAATTCTGATAATAAGAGCAACCATCATGCTAATCTTACTGTTCAGGCGGGTTTCTTTAATAGATATTTGATTGGATCCATCCTCGAGATCAGAAACTCTTGGTAAGTTATCATGTAATGCCTCAACCGCCTTGTGGCCCAGAACAGATTTGTGTAGACTTTTCTCTAGTGGTGTATATCTAGTCTCATAGTCCACAAATTTCTTGCTCAAATAGTATATGACCTATTCAGTCTTGCCATCTTCTTGATGTTGTGCTAGCGTTGCTCCCATGACAGTGTTTGTTACGAATAGGTACAATAGTAGTGGTTTGCCGGATATCGCGGATGTACTGGTGGGTTGGCCAAGTATTCTTTGATTGTATTAAAAGCGATATGGCACTACGCATTCCATTCTTTTTGCTTGTTCTTCTTGAGTAACTTGAAGATTGGTTCATATATCATGGTTAACCGAGAAATGAATCGACTGATGTATTTTATTCTTCTGAGAAAACCCCTAATTTCTTTTTCGTTATTGGGTGGTGGTATGTCTATAATCGCCTTAATTTTGGTGGGGTTGAATTCAATGCCCCTATAGATGACTATGAACTTTAAGAGTTTGCCAACTGTGGTTCCAAACACAGACTTTTGGGGTATAGCCTTAGTTTGTATGTCCTAATTCTTTCAAAGAATTTTCTTAAAGCTACAACGTGTCCCTCACATTCTTTTGACTTGAGGATCATATTGTCAACATAGACCTCGACCTGTTTATGCATTAGGTCATATAAAATGGTGGTTGTTGCCCTTTGATAAGTTGCCCCGACATTCTTAAGTCCAAACGACATTACCTTATAACAATATGTTCCCCATTGAGTCATGAAGGATGACTTTTGCATGTCTTCGGGTGCCATCTTGATTTGGTTATACCCTGAGATCCCATCCATAAAGGATAGAAGGGCATGCCTGGCCGTATTGTCTACAAGTATGTCAATGTGAGGCAGGGGAAAGTCGTCCTTTGGGCTTGCTTTGTTGAAGTCCCTAAAATCTACACACATTTGGACTCGTCCATCTTTCTTAGGTACTAGCACAATGTTGACCAACCATTCAGGGTATTCCATCACTTCTAAGAATCTTGCTTCGAGTTGTTGAGTGACTTCGTTGATTTTTAAGATCCATTCCAGTCTCATCCGTCTGAGTTTTTGCTTTACTGGTTTCATCCCAGGGTATAAAGGTAGACGGTGTGTGACAATATTGGTGTCAATTTTGGGCATGTCATTGTAGGACCATGCAAACACTTCCATGTATTCTTGTAAGAGTTCAATCGAAGGTTGGACCTCTTGTTCATTCAAAGTTGAGCCAATTTTTATTTATCTTGGAAATTCTGATGGTCCTAAATTGATGATTTTAAAGGTCTCAAGGATTGGCTGAGCTCTTTTTTCTTCATTTTGTTGTATTATTTTTAGGAGATCAAGTGGAGGATCATTGAACATTTCATCCTCATTTGTGTAAGCATGAAGAGGCACAATGTAAACAAAAGAAAGTATTTCATTGAAATCAAACTCCAGGTCTAAACTGGACTTATAAGAACTATAAGAAGAACTGGGCTCGGACTCAGACTCAGAACTGGAACTAGAAGAGCTTAAATGTAAACTAAGACTAGGACTAGAACTGTCAACACCTTCATAGAAGGTACTCTAAAAACTAGGCTCAATTCGGTATAGCTCCTTTAGCTGGGTAGATCATTGCTTACGAATTTGGATTCCAATCTTCAGGGCCGTCTAACGTAGTGATCTTCGAATAGGTTTTCAAGTTGGAAAGAAGCCGCTTCATCTTGCCAATCTTTGTTGGAGTCCACGTGATCTTCTTAAAGGATCTCCAACCAGTCCATTTGATCTGTAAAGAAGATTTCAAGACCTGGCATTAGTTGTTGAGAAATTTAGTTGTACCATAGTTCATTAAATCCATAATAAGGGAGGGTATCCCCTTCTTTGATGAAATATCCATTGAGACTTATAGGATAAGATGTGATGGTGTTTACCTCAGCTTTTGGGATCTTTGACTTCTTTACCCTCTTGTACTTCTCGGGGTCCTCTTTATATAGTTTTTTCATGTATGCTTCGCTCCTCTTTGGTTTCTCTTTCTAGACATATTTGAAGAGATCCTCTTTGGTTGGAGTATAATCTAGACCATAATTCTTCCCAGTTCTAGTTTTGGCATTGTTACGCTCCTAGTCAGATGGGAAACAGAGCTTGGAATCAAACTGAGCTAGAAGGTGGTCAACATCTTGATCTAACTCATCTGATTCCCCATCACTTATGATGATCATGTTGATTTGGGGTTCATCAGTGGTCACACTGAGTTCTTGACGTTTATCGCACAATGCCCTTACCATGGCTTCGATTGTTTGGGTTCCCTTATCTAATTCTTTGAGATGATTAAAGATCTCATCTTCATGGCAAGGAAAAGGCAAGCTAGTCTGTCTTCTATAACTTATGTCCGATTTGCCATGCATGTGTTGACGGATGTATTCTTGGACCCTTAGACTAGTTCATTGATAGCTTTGATTTGATCTCGGATACTATTCCAAAGGTCGGTATGCCTATCCCATAGTCTACAATATCTTTCATCCATTCTTCGATTTAAATTGCAGAGTTCTTCCATTAGTTCTTTTTGGGCCGCAATAATGTTTCGGCTCTCTTGGATTAATTCTTCATTTTGATCCTAGCGTTCTCTAAGGAATGTTTGTATGCCTTGTCGGTGATTGTTCATGTCCCTAGTGTACCCTCGAATAAATTGGGCCAAATTTTTTAGCTCTTGGGCCATCCCTGGTAAGGACCTTATGTCTTTAACTCACTCATATTGCCAATGTGCTCTTTGACTATGATGTCCAAACAGATGAGGGCTTCTTACAACATGGGCTCCAAGAGATGAGTTAGCCTCCTTTATGATGAGATAAGTCCTTTCTAGGATGTTGTATAGATTCTCATCTTACTTCTGACGATCATGATCAAGTGCTATGATTGCATGTCTCAATTGTTGGACAGTTATGGTAAGCCCATCCCTTTCTTATGTATGATCATGTGGCCCACTATCTTCATTTGGGTTGTTGGGTGGACTATGAGGTGGGCTATAGTATTGCTCGTTGGTAGTAACATCAACCCAATAGCCTTCTGGGCCTTCTTTGTCTAAACACCCTTCGGGTATTGATTCGACAAGAATCTCTTCCTCTTGATGGGGATGTTCTTCGTCGGATTCTTTGGAATCTTCATCACTATCGACACCTATGTTTATCATGAGGACATCATCAGGTAAAGCTTCTGCTAGAACGAGAGCAATCAAGGCTTGGACCAATTCTTCAGTCCATTCTATGATGGGAGGATCCAATTGGTTCTCAATCGGTGTGATCAAGCCTTATAGACTACCTCTTCAAGATTGTTAATGGAATTAGAATTTCCATCATACTGCGGAAGGGGATTGTTTTGAACATTGGGTTGATTTGATTGAACCACAAACTTCCCTTCATGTAGTAAATCTTGGAGTGCATGCTTCAATTGGTAGAACTCATCAGTCGAATGCCCATTTTGTTGATGATACTCACAGAAACGGTTGGGTTTGTACCATTTGGGTAATGGGTTCGGCAAGTTGGCCAGCTGAATCCTGGTTAGGAGTCTCTTTTGGATCAACTTCTTAAGGACTAGGCTCAACGGCATGCCTAAATCTATAAATTATCTTCTTGATCGATTTTCTCATGCCTTTGGGGCGTTGTTCTCAATCACAAGTGGTGCCTCTATGGTTGGTGCTACCACATTCACCTCAGTATTCTTATTTGGAAAGGTCTTTTTACCAGCCCCAGTTCATTGATTGTTTAGAGTCACACCTTGTTTAGGGTTCTCTTGAATCAATTCATGGGGGTTCAAGGCATCTTCAACTTGCTGGCCCACTTCAAACAAAGCCTTCAAGGTGGTTAAAGGTTGAGCAAATAGATGAGTCTTGTAAGACATCTGGAGGTTCTTAATGATCATCTTGACCTGTTTCTTTTTTGTGAGCCGGTCCCACATTAATGCAACCTTGGACTTAAACCTCATCAAGTATTGGGTGAACCCCTCGTTAGTCTCTTACTTGGTAGTTTCCAGATCTCGACGGGTCAACTCCATCTCAGTATTGTACGAGTATTAGTTCTTAAAGATTTCCACCATGTCATCCTAAGTGCAGGTTTGAGAAGAGTCCAAGGACATGAGCCACCTCAAGGCAGGCCCATTCAAAGACATTTGGAATGCTTGGCCCATCTGTTGTTCAAAAATGTTATACCCTCGCCCAAAATACACCCTAAGTTGTTCGGGCCAAATTGAAATTTCATTGATTGGTGTGACGACGTGGCCAACGATCGACACCTGTGACCTCGAGCTATGACAGTTGAAGGAAAAGCTTGACACAAAGATTGGGAATCACACTTGATGGTCATTTGGAACACACATTGGATAAGCTTTTAATCTTAAATGTTAGCCAGGCATACTCCCCATAATGACCTTGAAGTGTGTGTCAAAACCCAACCATCTTTCTTTAAGTTTTTAGCCTTGATAGCAGGGACGGAATCACGAAGGGACTCACAAGACTGAATCCGTTCGATGTTCCGTTCATGCTGCCATGCTTGTTTTGTGTGTTTTCTTCGGTGAGACCCACGTGTCTGTGTCTCGGATACCGTGGCTATGCCCCTGGG
Organism: Telopea speciosissima; assembly: GCF_018873765.1. Classification (NCBI taxonomy): domain Eukaryota; kingdom Viridiplantae; phylum Streptophyta; class Magnoliopsida; order Proteales; family Proteaceae; genus Telopea; species Telopea speciosissima. Next base: position 44,709,914 of record NC_057920.1, read on the forward strand.
GTGAACCCCACCCCTATCTTTCCCTTGCCTTGTTGGGCTAAGTGGGTGGGCCTACATGGTTTACTTAAAGCTTTAATGAGATTTAAGCCCAAAAAACTAAATTAAATTGTTGTGGACCCAACCAAACAAGACTTTAGGACCTTAGTATTTGAGGATTAATGAGAAACCAAACTAACCCTAACACTTTAGGTCTTAAAGGAGAAACCAAACTGGCCCTAAGGCCCAACTTGAGTTAAAATGGATTTTGGGGTTTAATGACCTAGGCAAACAGACCCTAAGGCCCATTTCATTTTATAAAAGGAGGAAGCTCTTAAGCTTTTCCTCATTTCTCCAAAGAGAAAAAACGTGGGAAAGAGAAGAACAAGAAGGAGAAAGGGGGGAAAGGGAACTCCCTCACTCACATTTTCTCCCTCCCCTCCTGCTGTCCGGACAAGGGAAGATGTAATCGCGGCAACCGTGGAAGGGAAGGGAAGAAGGAGCAGAAGAAAAAGAAGGAAAAGAGGAGAAGGAAACAGTTAAAAAAGGCTCACCTAGCCTTTGTTTCTACTGCCTCCATTAATGGTGAGTCATCTCTCCCTCTCCATTCCTCTATTTTTAACTTTGGGGTTTGGGTATAACCTAGGTTGGGTTTGGCTTGAGTTCCTTTTTTAACCCAAGAGTTGGTTGTGTGCTTGATTGTAAACCCATTATAAGGTTAATACCTCCCCCTAATGCCCATTGACCTCTCCCTCAACTCCATTGGGATGCTTAGACTTCAAAGACATCAAAACCTAGTTTTAGTTCTTGAGTTGGATTTAATCCATTGAATCCGATAATCCCTGGGTTAGATGTGTTATTTTGGCCCAAGGAGACCCTAGGCCACCTCCCTACAAGCCCTTGAGCCATTGAGGGCCTTAGGGATCGATTTGGAGGAGATTCGGAGTTGAAAACTCATTTCTACTGTGAATGGACTCAGCAAAGGACTCACCATCATCCCTCCATTTGTGCCCCCATCGGGCTCTGCTCATTAAATCTGAGAACAGAGCCACGGACAGATTCACATAAGTGCCTCCATTCGTGATCCCGTCCGCTATTGACAGCTAGATGTTGCTCAGTATTTTTACCATAACATTGCCTACACATATCGTATCGACACGATTCAAGTTGCATTATAAAATAGACTCAGTGGGATATATTTTCAATGAAGGAACCTTGAACCCAATCCGAATGAAAGATCCTCAAAAGTGGGCCCAAACCTAGCTGATGTGTTTTGACAGCGACGTTAGAACATAACTTTAATCCGGTGACCTCGCCCACGACGTTGTTGCTTATGTAAGACTTGATAAATTTTAATAGGGGTTAATTACCACCTAAAGTGCCCCCTAAATATACTAATCAAGTGACTTATTGTGGTGCCAAGGTCTATCCTTGATGCCATCAATAGCCCTTACTGTCCTAAGGAACTTGTGACCTCAACCTAGAAATGGAAAACCTTAAGGTGAGACCAATCCATGGGATCTCCCAAGACCAATGAATGATATGAGACATTATGCCCTTAGGAAGGTTTAGGACACCTCCCCCTAGCTCTTGAGGCTGTTTGACCTCAAGGAAGAAGGCTGCGAATCAAACTGACTTAAGGATTTCATGTTTAGAATTACTTGTCTATAACACTTGGGGCTCCTCTTGGGACCCGTCCACACTTTCTAACTTTATGTTTCATGTATCCCTAGGCTACCTAACCAGTGTGGGAGAGCGTATATCAAGGCAATCCATACCAAACACACCAAACAATATCCAAATTATTGTGAGTGGGTTTTGGGTGATTGTTTAGGTTTGCTTATTATTATATATTCATTTACCATGCTACTCGTATGATTAATAAGCATATTGCATATTTGCATTATTTCTCTTGATTGTGAATTGATTCGAATGTGGATATGTGAATTGTTTCGTAATTGTAGCGGGTTACGGTGTCGGGTGTACTGGTACCAGAACCCCAAAAATGTTTATGAAATTCATTGGATGTCATCTTGATCTGTATGTGTCATGTCGTGCTGATACCCGGGTACTAGATGGAATGGGACATTGATACACCTAAAATACCTCTCGGGATGATAGGACTTGCATGTAGTATATCTGTGGTTAGGATTCTTGTTCCCTTATGCTACGACCCTTACCAACAGGGGTTTATGTATTGGATAGTCAGAGCACCTATTGCCTGTGGGGGAGAGAGGTCAGGTCAGGGGTAGTAATGGCTATCGGGGTTTGCCACTGGGTGGTTTTGGTGGCTTCGATCAGCATAGCCTCCCTTGTGATAACTGAGGTTTCATTGTGGTGATAAATTAAGTGACCCAAAGTGTCTCCCGAGTTATCATAGTAGTATATACTTGACTTAGAATTGCATGCTAGGTGGAAAATGAATCCAACATATCCATACATCATGAATTGTTTGTAATTGTGTGTTTGTGTGTATGTGCATTCCCCTTTGCTCTCTCACTAGCTTGTGGAGCTAACCCCATTGCGTAACCTCTTTTAGTTGTTATGCAGGTAATCTCTTAATGTGCTCCTTTTGATGCGAGTCAAGTGGAGCTAGTGACTTGGACTTGGATGTTGATGTAAATTCAAGGACGGTGCCCTTAGGGCATAATCTTAATCTTTACTTTTGTAATCATCTTTAGTTATGTACAAACTCTGTGTATACCTTGGAGTAATTACTTGATGGTTATAGAAAAATTATAACTATGGTATATATTATCATTAGCCAATGAACACCTTGTAACTATTTGATTTTAAATTGATTTACGCTTTTGCTGATTCAATCTATCTTGGAATGTGTCATTTCATTGGTTTTTGCACTCAGATATTATTATGTTTTTAATATTGGTTATAGACTGTGAATTGGGACACTGTATCTGTGATTCTGGTAGTTTTTGGGATGACACTTGTTGTCCTAGTTACCCCTTTTATTGTACTTTATCCTTTATTGGGATGGGGGCGTGACAACATGGTATCAAAGCGTGATGCTCTGCACCAACCACAATCTAGCGTAAACACTTTATTTACTCCATACAACTAGGTTCTAACTTAAAAGCTTCAAGAAAATAATTGAAGTGTGTGCAAAACCTAGAGAGAAGACTAGACAGGGTGATAGCCAACAACCATAGCATATAATAGGAGAACAGTGTGCTTTAGCAAAAAAAAAAATGACAAGTTCTATTAATAGTTCAATTATTTCTACATAAACCTCCCCTTGCCCTCCAATGTGTAGTAAAAATGATTCTGCTATTCTATTGCATATTAAACAATGGGCATAACATAAAGTGGTTAAAGGTCTTGGCATGCACTCCAACCTAGGGAGAGTCATTAAAATAGATTTCCATAAAACTTAGCACGTTGAGTGTAATATTGTTTACCAAGCAAAATAGTAATGTAAGAATCATTACAACAGGATGACTAGTTAATTAAAGAGAGAGAACCTTTATTCAACTCTACTTGTAACCCAAGAACATAAGACATACCAAACTAGGGGTACAAGTCATGGGGTGATCATGAGTAAACCAAAGCAGTAAAATTTAGAGAATCTCAAGTCTAATTGGTGATCCTGGTACACCATAACCTTAAGAAACAGTTGGGTATGGTTTGACACTACTTTAGACACATTAGAAATCCTGTTTTATGCAAGGTATGATGGAATCACAGCATGGGATACTTACCACTATAAATCCAATCCAAGAAGACAAGTATAACAGTTGTAGAGTGCTATGCCTGAATAAAGCTTGGATGATTGAGTCAAATAATACATTCCAATGATGTCTATGAAAGAAGTATAGCTGTGATTAATTGAAATGAAGGCTTGAACCCCAACATTGAAACCTAGTAATGGACTGTAATGAGTAGACAAAAGTATGAATGTCTATCACACTCCTGGTTCAAAAAAAAATACAGCAATGAGAAGTGATGTCTCCTAAGTGTAGTGTGAAGAGAAAAAAGGGGGTTTGTTCCCTCAAAAATCAAACTAATACACTCAAGAATAATGGATTGATGGAAAACTGTAATGCAATTCGAAGAACTATCTTTCGCTCACCTTAACTAAGAAGAATTGGAAAGGCACTCTAGAGAGAGATTTTACTTTCAAGCATTCCTCTAGGAACCTATCTAAATAGCCCAAAGCATGTGTAGATGGGTCTAAATAGCAAATATATGAGATATAAATGGTGGATGTGTACATAAGCTTGAGGATATAGAGACAATCAAATCAAATAAACCACAGGTTGGTGTTACACAGTGATTATTGCACACATGGTCCAAGTAATATGTAAAAATCTCAGCCAAGGGTTGAAAGTTTTCCCAAAACAGAGCACAGAATCTAGAATAGTTGATCAGTGCATGATTGAAGTATTAGACAACTTAAATATCTAGTAGTTTATGGAAAGATGGCTTATACATGCCCTGTGAAATGTGAAGCTTGATCGTATATTTATTTGTATACAATGGAGAGATTAAATAAGTATTTGTATACAAAAGATCGCATGAAAAGATGAGAGAATCCTTAATACAAAAACATCATAAGAGATTAGTAGGAAGAGAAATTATTACAAAAGCTTGAGTGTGAAGATGGTAAGGTGCTTGGCACAGCTGGAGGATGATCCGTTAATATGCCCCGTATTGGTTTTCCCTAAAAACAATGAAGGACATTCGATCTAAGAATTTAAGGGTGAATCAAGTATAAATTTTGGAAGGTAAATAACATAAACCACAAGAGATGAGTGGGAGAAAATGGTTATATACATGTCATATCAAAAATTCCCCAACTATCGCAAAGAAAATTCTAATTAGAATAAAGAAAGATCCAAGATCCTTGCCTAAACTCATAGAAGAAGAAATTAAAAGCATGAGTGGTACTCAAACAATTAGAGCACGAGAAAACCATTGGGAAGGGTGCACTCATAGAAAGCTTTTTCACGATCCTGCCCAAATCAGTGATGATTTTTTCGATTTTAGGTTTCATTCATTCAAACCCTTTGCCTAGATTAGGGAATGGAAGTGATTAGAAGTGAACAAGATGTGCAAAGAATTTTAATCATGCAAGCCAAAGGATTGACAGCAAGTATTTTGTGTTTAACATACAGGAAATCCCCAAACAAGAGAGAATCGAAACCCTAGAGTTTCACTTGAAGGAAAATCTGAGAAATTAGAGCTTTGAGGAGAACCAATCGTGGGCTTCCCCTATTTTATAAAAATGCATCGGAAAATGCATCGGACCCACGCCCAGGTTGCAATCCAAGCTTGCATCCGATCCTCTTAAAACCCGTGTTTTGATGCTTTTCTTAGCCAGTTCTTTTCTAAGTACCCTGTTGTTGAACTTTCTTCATGACTTACCCTTGTTTTGCGGGTGCATCAATTTTGGATTTGATCACATTCTTTTGGATTCATCTTATGCTTTAATGTTTTGACAAATTTAAACTGGAATAGGTAGCTCTTATAACTCTTTAACCTTGACATGGATTATTTCCTTATGTTGCTAGTGTGGCATTAGTGTAAGCACCGACCTCGACCTACGTTTGTATTATCAACTCTTGAGGTTTAGCACCTAGTTTATTTGTTCACTGTTGTTGTAGTAAACTCTTTGTAGTTAGTGATTCAAGAAAGGTTTTATTGAGAAGCCTAGCCAATAGAGGGAGGTACATTTTATTTTGCGGCCTTAGTTTTTAGCCCAGGCTTCCTTGAGAAAACACCTAGAGAGTATGAGTTTTAGTTCCTAGTACCCTTGGGCGTGTCCACCCTTGGTCTTGTTAGACCATGAGTACCACTTAGGAGTATTAGTTGGAGATTTCTATAATGGCCCTGAGTGTTCCTCAGGAGAGCTGATTCTTAAATCTTACATAACCCTGAGTACCGCTTAAGACTATTAGATGGAGATTTTAGTATCGGCCCTGAGTGATCCTCAGGAGAGTTGATTCTTAAATCTTACCTGACCCCGAGTACCACTTAAGTTAGATGGAGATTTTGGTATTGGCCCTGAGTGATCCTCAGGAGAGCTGATTTTTAAATCTAACCTGATCTTGAGCATCACTTAGGAGAGTCGATCTAGAATAGAGGCTAGGAAGTGAGTAATAGCTCTTGAGATGAAAGTTGTTGTAAGTTATTTCTGTTGGGTGTTAGTTTAGTAGTCTTGTGTGGTTTTAGAAGCTGGAACTGAAGGATTTGACAAAACTTTACTCAACAATAGGTATGAGTGGAGTAATGGGTCACCGAATGTCCTCTCCTTTATTGGGAGCAAACAGTAGGGATTCCATCAATATTCCAATTCATTCTAAAGTTGAGTATGGTATTGGAGAACCAGAAGTAAAAGTCTTCAGAACAAAAGCGTTGTAAGAAAGTAGTACAAACCTAACCTTGCAACCCAAATAATGGAAGTATGACTTTGGGCATGATCCAAAGGTTTAGTGGACCTTTTGCTTCTTTATGGTTTGTGTCCAAAGATCGTACCTCTTGGGCCCTTATGTATGTCAACCTACAAATCATAAGTCTCATGATCATCTTAAACTACATCGTTAGAGGTGAATGTTGCTAGAAACCTGAGTCCAGACAGCTCAAATCAGACAAAAGAGTTATATCACTACAGAAATAGAGGACCTAGAGTTACTGGTAGAGGGTGTTCGACACTAGCGGAAAGGACCAAGTTGGCCCAGATTTCTGTTGAGGAGTTTCAAAGGATAAGTGAGGCAATCAAAGAAGACGCGCAGCAAGAACTGGACTTCACTTTGACTGAGAATGGTATTCTCATGCTTAGAGATCAACTGTGCGTACCTCATGATGCAAAGTTGAGGAAGGTAGTGTTATTTGAAGCCCATAACTCTCCTTATTCAATTCATCCAGGCAGCTACCGAGACTTGAAAGAGCGTTATTGGTGGAGTGGGATGAAGAAAGATGTAGCTAAATTTGTGACAAGATGTCCCACATGTCAGCAGGTGAAGGTGGATAGGCAGCGACCTCATGGCCTTTTTTACAGTCTGCCCATTTCGGAGTGAAGGTGGGAGCATATTACCATGGACTTCGTCACTGGGTTACCCCGTACACCTAAAGTGTCGATGCCATATGGGTGGTAGACGAAGAATTGATGAAGATAGCTCAATTCATCCCTATGAGGATCACTTACTTGATGGATAAGCTAGCTCGCTTGTATATTGACAATGTGGTTCGACTGGATGGAGTACCAATCAGTATCATCTCTGACCATGATCCCAGATTTTACCTCAAAGTTCTGGAGTGGGTTTCTGAAGGCAATGGGTACCTTGTTAAGTTTTAGTACGGCATTCCACCCTCAGACAGACGGACAGTCGGATAGAACCATTCAGACTTTGGAAGTTATGCTTTGGGCCTACGCTATTGACATACAAGGCAGTTGGGATGAGCACATCTCACTCATTGAGTTTGCTTATAACAACAGTTACCAAGCCACTATTGGGATGGCACCATTCAAAGCTCAGTATGGAAAGAAGTAGCAGACACCTCGACACCTCCGTACAAGGATGAGGTGGGAGAACATTGCATCCTTGGTCCCAAGTTGATCCAGTCAACAAGTGAGAAGGTGGATTTGATTTGTGAGCGAATGAAGGCAGCCCAATCTAGACAAAAAAGGTTATGCGGATCAACATCGAAAGGATTTGGAGTTACTGTCAACGACAAGGTGTTCTTAAAGTGTCGCCTACCAAAGGAGTGGTGCGGTTCAGCAAGAAGGGCAAGTTGAGCCCGAGAATTATTGGGCCATAGGAGATCCTTGCAAGGAATTGGGTCGATGGCTTACTGGTTGGCACTCCAGCCATCTATGGATGGTGTACATGACGTCATCCATGTGTCCATCCTGCGGAAGTACGTCCGCGACCCGGGCCATATTCTATCTTAGGAACCGCCAGAGCTCGCAGTAGATATGTCCTACAAGGAACTGCCCAAGAAGAGTCTGGATAGTAAGATTGTACATTTTTGCCACCAACCCATCCACTACATGAAGGTGAACTGGTGCAACCATTCGGAAGAAGGAGCATCTTGGAAAGCGGAAGTGGAAATGCGGGAGAAGTACCCTTTCCTGGGTTATTTACAAGGTATGGCAAATTTCGGGGACAAAATTCCTTATCAGGTTAGGGGAATGTTATACCTGCGCCCAAAATACACCCTAAGTTGTTAAGGCCAAATTGAATTTTCATTGATTGGTGTGACGACGTGGTCAACGATTGACACTTGTGACCTTGAGCTGTGATAGTCAAAGGAAAAGTTTGACACAAAGATTGGGAATCATAATTTGATAAGCTTTTAATCCTAAATGTTAGGCAGGCATACTCCCCTTAATGACCTTGAAGTGCGGGTCGAAGCCCGCCATCTTTCTTTAAATTTTTAGCCTTGACAGCAGGGATGGAATCACGAATAGACTCACAAGACTGAATCCATTCAATGTTCCGTTCATGCTACCATGCTTTTTTTGTGTGTTTTCTTGGGTGGGACCCACGTGTCTGTGTCTCGGATACCGTGGCTATGCCCCCAGGCATGGTGAACCCCACCCCTATCTTTTCCTTACCTTGTTGGGCCAAGTGGGTAGGCCTACATGGCTTACTTAAAGCTTTAATGAGTTTTAAACCCTAAAAACTAAATTAAATGGTTGTGGACCCAACCAAACAAGACTTTAGGATCTTAGCATTTGAGGTTTAATGAGAAACCAAACTAACCCTAAAACTTTAGGTCTTAAAGGAGAAACCAAACTGGCCCTAAGGCCCAACTTGAGTTAAAATGGATTTTGGGGTTTAAGGACCTAGGCAAACAGACCCTAAGGCCCATTTCATTTTATAAAAGGAGGAAGCTCTTAAGCTTTTCCTCATTTTTCCAAAGAGAAAAAACGTGGGAAGGAGAAGAAGAAGAAGGAGAAAGGGGGGAAAGGGAACTCCCTCACTCACATTTTCTCCCCCCCCCCTTTCTTGCCATCCAGATAAGGGAAGATGAAACCGTGGAAGGGAAGGGAAGAAGGAGAAGAAGAAAAAGAAAGAAAAGAGAAGGAAAGAGTTAAAGAGGGCTCACCTAGCCTTTGTTCCTACTGCCTCCATTAATGGTGAGTCATCTCTCCCTCTCCATTCCTCTATTTTTAATTTTGGGGTTTGGTTTTGGGTATAATCTAGGTTGGGTTTGGCTTGGGCTCCTCTTGGAACCCAAGAGTCAGTTGTGTGCTTGACTGTAAACCCATTGTAAGGTTAATACCTCCCCCCTAATGCCCATTGACCTCTCCCTTAACTCCATTGGGATGCTTAGACTTCAAAGACATTAAAGCCTAGTTTTAGTTCTTGAGTTGGATTCAATCCATTGAATCCGATAATCCCTTGGTTAGATGTGTTATTTTGGCCTTAGGAGATCCTAGAACACCTCCCTACAAGCCCTTAAAGCTATTGAGGGCCTTGGGGATCGATTTGGAGGAGATTAGGAGTTGAAAACTCATTTCTCCTGCGAACAGACTCAACAACGGACTCACCATCATGCCTCTGTGCAAGCCTCCATTGACCTCTGTTTATTACATCTAAGAACGAAACCACGGATAGATTCACATAAGTGCCTCCGTTCGTGAATCCATCCGTTGTTGACAGCTTGACTGCTTCTCAGAATTTTGGCCATAACTTTGTCTTTACATATTGTATCAACGCAATTCAAGTTGCATTGCAAATTAACTCAAAGGGCTATATTTTCTATGAAGGAATCCTGGACACAATCCGAACAAAAGACCCTCAAAAGTGGGCCCGAACCTAGATGATGTGTTTAGACAACAACGTTAGAACATAACTTTAATCCGGTGACCTCACCCACGTCGTGGCTGCTTGTGTAAGACTTGATAAATTTTAATAGGGGTTAATTACCACCCAAAGTACCCCCTAAATATACTGATCAAGTGACCTATTGTGGTGCCAAGGTCTACCCTTGATGCCATCAAAACCCCTTGCTGTCCTAAGGGGCTTGTGACCTCAACCTAGAAATGGAAAACTCTAAGGTGAGACCAATCCATGGGATCTCCCAAGACCAATGAATGATATGAGACATTATGCCCTTAGGAAGGGTTAGGACACCCCCTAGCTTTTGAGGCTGTTGGACCTCAAGGAAGAAGGCTGGGAATCAAACTGACTTAAGGATCTCATGTTTAGAATTACTTGTCTATAAAACTTGGGGCTCCTCTTGGGAACCCTCTTGGGACCCGTCCACACTTTCTAACTTTATGTTTCACGCATCCCTTGGCCAACTAATATGTGCGGGAGAGCGTATATCAAGGCAATCCATACCAAACACATTAAATGATATCCGAATTATTGTGAGTGGGTTTTGGGTGATTGTTTCGGTTTATTTATTATTAAATATTCATTTACCAAGCTACTTGTATGATTAATAAGCATACTGTATATTTGCATTATTTATCTTGATTGTTAACTGAGTCGAATGTGGATATGTGAATTGTTTCATTATTATAGCGGGTTATAATACCGAGTGTACCGGTACCAAAATCTCAGAAATATTTATGAAATTCATTGACTGTCATCCTGATCTGTACGTGTCATGCCGTGCTGGTACCCGAGTACTAGATGGAATGGGATGTTGATGCACCCGAAATACCTCTCGGGAGGATAGGACTTGCATGCAGTATATCTTTGCTTAGGATTCTTGTTCCCATATGCTACGACCCTTACCAACAGGGGTTTAAGTGTTGGGTAGTTAGAGCACCTGTTGCCTGTGGGAAAGAGAGGCCAGGTCAAGGGTAGTAATGGCTATTGGGGTCTGCCACTGGTGGTTTTGGTGGCTTCGACCGGCATAGGCTCCCTTGTGATAACTGAGGTTTCATTGTGGCAATAAGTTAAGTGACACACAGTGTCTCCCTAGTGTGAATTCACCTAGAGGGGGGTGAATAGATGAAGTTAGTGGAATAAAAAACTTATTACGAAAATAAACAAGTTATCAATGAAATACAAACAAATAACAAAGATAACACAAGAGATTTATAGTGGTTCGGCCAATACTTGCCTATGTCCACTCCTCTCACCTTAGAGAGAATTCCACTAAATAGAATCTAGAGTATGAGTAAGAGAACTCGTACAAATCTTGAGAATGAGCAAGAGAACTCAACTAATCTTGATTAAGAGCAAGAGGACTCAATCAATCTTGATTCCGAGTAAGAGGACTCAATCAATTTTGATTCCGAGCAAGAGGACTCAACTTAACACATAGAAATGAAAAATGTACTAAGATTAGGATTACCTCCACCTTAGACGTGTAAAACTATCTTCAACCTTTGAAACTTGTAGCTAATTGGGGTAGAGTAGACTTGAGTGTGTGAGCTTGTGATGATTTGATGCTTACAATCAATGAATGGCTCACTTTGGTGATCTTGCAATGTATCTTGTATTGAAGGCTCTTAAATGTGATTAGTAGTGGTGATTAGAGCCTTAAACAAGTTGGTATTTATAGGCTAAGTAGCTCTAATTAATATAGAAACTATCTAAGATCAAATTGATTTAAACAGCCAAAATTCGGTATACCGATTCCCAATCCAGTATGTCGGTCCACCAAATTTCCTTATATGATCTATGGATTAACGGTCAAATAATAACAATCATATAGTAATCCGGTATGCTGGATAACAATCCGGTATACCGTTTCAGGGTAAAATATAGCCAGAAGTGATACGATATACTAGAACACCATCCAGTGTGAGCTGGAAGGCTACTATGGCCTATTTTCTAAGACCTATACTGATCCGGTATACCATTTTGAGGATCCGGTATGCCGAATTAGCTGATTCTTACTAAAATGAGCTAGTTCCTTAATGAGGCTCTCTTGGGGGGGGGTCTCATACTAAAATGGTCACATGTTTTAGAGGTTCATTTAACCTCTTAAGGTCATTGTACTTGAATGTATGTGTGTGCGTGTGTGCATTACATTCTGACTTTAGTAAGCAAATTACAAATATCAAACAATTACAAAGTCTTCAATCTTGACACCTGATAGTCTTCAATGTAGAACCTTTTATTTGACTTGGTCTTTGTCTTCAATACTTCATTCTTTGACTTTCATGTCTTTGAAATCAACTTGAGCAATAGTCCAATTGATTTGAGTGTGTACTCTTGTATGCTCTTGTATATGCTCTTATATACGCTCCCCCCTCACTTGGTGCTACGTTCTTTTCTAAACAACTTAAACAAGTGTTAGTCCAAGAGTGGTTTTATTTGTTATCATCAAAACCTTTATGTCATCATGGTGGATGACTTGGAGTGTATGAGATCTTTTATTCAAAGAAATTGCACATATCATTAAAGTCTAGAAAAGTTGAACAATCATATAATTTGAAACTTGAAATCAAATATGCAAAAAGTTTCAAAACATAAACATTCATAACATTCTTTCCCATTTTTTCCAATTCCAAATTATATTATATTTTATTCCATGCCTATATACTTCTCCCCCTTTGTCATTGTCAAAAAGAGGGTAGAGACAATTCAAAGATTTAGGTCAAAGGATGGAATAGGTGGAATTGAGCTTGATTCACCGGGGGTGAGCACACGATTCCATGTACCTCATAATGAAGTATGGAAGATAAGTGGGGGTATTGGTATAGACACAATAGGTGAGATAAGCTTGTGGTGTGAGACACTTACTTCTATCACCTCTTCTAGGGATAAAGTTGTATTGAATGATGTAAGAAATGACATGAGGAATGAGTCGAAGTCGTCCGGTGACAATGGTTGTCGCATTAGCATCAAATTGCTTGAGGATGGAGGAATAGACTTCTTCATGGGTGATGAAATCTCCAAAGTTGGGGTTCTTCGGAGTCCAAAATATGCACGGTCCATCACTTGAAATTTGAAAGAGTCGGGCAAAGTCATTAATAGAGAGCTCTATGTGAGTACTTTTCACAGAAGAGTGGAGTTTCAAGCTTTGCTCCGTCCCGCTAAACTAGAGATTTGCATAGAAGTATTTCACTAGGTTGGGGTAGCAAGGCTCCGACATGTTGAGAAGAGGTTCCCATCCGATGTCCTTGAATCTTTTTTCAAGTCGAATGCTATTGAATGAGAACACATCAACCTCACGTCCTTCTTCTATCTTTCGGGTAAGGTAGAGAGGCCAATTCTCATGGAGCTCCGAAGATCTAAAGAGGCGGTCTTCTCCTTTCGCATAGGTTGTCTTGAGGAGCCTCCTCTTCCTCCGATTCTTCCTCTTTTGTGTTGCCTTTCGATCATAGCCTCCTTGCCTCTTCTACTCATGGTAAAGGAGAGAGTTGAAAGAGAGAAAAGAAAGGGAATGCAGAGAAATTTGCTTAACAATATGTAATTAGAGTTTAGAGCAAGAGTGGAGTGAATAGTGATTTGGAAAATGACAAAGAGAGGGGTTTATATAGGCTTAATTAGATGTTTAACAGCTATAAAATGGTCAAAAAGACTAATCTAGTATACCATTTGGTGATCCGGTATACCATTTCAAGTCCAACGGTAAAAATAATAGAAATATTTGTTGAACCAGTATACCGTTTGGTAATCCGGTATACCATTTCAACAGAAACAGTGAGAAAAACCAGTTTTAACAACATATTCAATCACTCAAAAGGGTCACATAAGCCTAAATCTCTTCTAAGATAGCAGAACCTTTCTTCACTTAGGGGTTTTGTGAAGATGTCCGCGAGTTACTTCTCGATCTCAATAAAGTCAAGTCGGATTTCACCTTGTTGAGCTGTATCAAGTAGGAAATGATGACGGATATCAATGTGTTTAGGTCTTGAGTGTAAAATCGGATTCTTGCTTAAATTTATTGCACTTATGTTATCACACTGGATAGAGGAAGTGTCAAACTTAACTCCATAATCTTGGAGAGTTTGTCTCATCCATAGTACTTGTGCACAACACTGTCCGACTACAATATATTCGGCCTCGGTGGTAGATAAGGTAACAGAAATTTGTTTCTTACTAAACCACGAAACTAAACATGATCCTAGGAAGTGACAAGATCCACTTGTACTCTTTCGATTAACATGACACCCGACAAAGTTGCATCGGAGAAGCTAACAAGGTCAAAGTCATTGTCCATAGGGTACAAGAGGCCAATGCTTGGAGTTCCTTTCAAGTACTTAAAGATTCTCTTTATAGTACTCAAAGGGGATTGCATAGGTTTGGCTTACAACCTAGCACAAGCACAGACACTAAACATTATGTCCGATCTACTAGCCGTTAGGTAAAGTAAACTACCTATCATACCTCTATATTTGATAGGGTCAATAGGGGTTCCATCTTCATCTGTGAACAAGGTTACAGATGTACTCATTTGAGTACCAGAAGATTTCTGTCCATTGATGTCAAACTTCTTTAATAGCTCTTTAAGGTACTTAGTTTGACTGATGAAAATCCCATTAGGGGTCTGTTTTATTTGAAGTTCTAGAAAGAAATTTAGTTCTCCCATTAAACTCATTTCAAATTCACTACTCATGGTTTTACTAAACTCAAGGCAAAGTGATTCATTAGTTGAACCAAAGATGATATCATCAATATAAATTTAAACTATAATTAAATCATCTTTCTTATGCTTAATAAATAGAGTAGTATCGATCTTACCCATTGAAAATCCATTATCAACAAGAAACTTACTTAACCTGTCATACCAAGCTCTTGGGGCTTGTTACAAGCTATATAGGGCCTTCTTCAACTTGTAGACATGGTTAGGGTACTTTGACTCTTTAAATCTAGGAGGTTGGATAACATGCACTTCTTCATTTATGAACCCATTTAAGAATACGCTTTTCACGTCCATTTGATGTAACCTGAAATTCTTATGACAAGCAAAAGCAAGCAACATTCTAATATATTCAAGTCTAGCTACAGGAGCATATGTGTCATCAAAGTCAATGCCTTCCTGTTGGTTATAGCCTTGGGCAACCAATCTAGCCTTGTTTCTAGTTATGTTACCATCTTCATCAAGTTTATTTCTAAATACCCATCTAGTTCCAATTATCTTGGTGTTCGAGGGTCTTGGCACTAAGTCCCAAACTTGATTTCTTTTAAACTGGTTATGCTCTTCTTGCATAGCAATTATCCAATTACTATCCAAAAGGGCGTCCTTTATGTTCTTGGGTTCAATAGTAGAGATGAAGATTACATTAGAACAAGCATTTTGAAATTTACTTCTAGTTTGTATGCCTTTCTCTAGGTTCTCAATGACAAGGTCAAGAGGGTGGTCTTTAACAGTCCTTATCTCTTTTGGAAGTTGATGTACTTGATTATTAGGTTCTTCTAAAGAGACATTTTCAACTCTTTTTCTAATTTCAAGTACTTCATCTTCATCTTCATCTTCTTCTTCTAAGTCTTTATATTTATCCTTGGCCATAGATTCATCAAACTTTATGTTCATAGACTCTTCCACAACTAGAGTTCTTTTATTGAATACTCTATAAGCTCTACTATTTGTGGAGTAGGCTAGAAATATACTATCATCGGCCTTTTAAACTTTCCTAAGTTGTCCTTAGTATTAAGAATAAAGTATGCACAACCAAAAACTTTAAAATAATCAACTTTAGGAAGCTTATTATGAAAAAGTTCATAAGGAATTTTCAAAAGTATAGATCTCATCAAAACTCGGTTTACCACATAACATGTCGTATGAACAGCTTCAGCCCAAAAATACTTTGGCAAAGAATACTCATTGAGTATTGTCCTTGCAGTTTCTTGGATGGTTCTATTTTTCCTTTCAACCACACCATTTGATTGTGGTGTTCTAAGAGTCGAAAAGTAATGGGTTATACCTTGTTTTCTACAAATGTCTCCAAATTCATCTATGTTATCAAATTCACCACCATGATCACTTTTTATAGAGGTAATCAAGTAACCCTCTTGATTTTGTATTCTCTTGCAAAGAGATACAAATTCCTCAAATTCATCATTTTTATGCTTGAGAAAGAGGTGTTGGACCTGTGTGTCTATCAAACCCAGTTTGGTCCGATTCAATCCGGTTTTACTTTGTATTGAACTTTTATATATTTTGGTTTAATATTATCACATGTGATATAAACTTTTTTAGCATTATGTGTCTGTAAGTTTTACTTAAAATGGTAGTCACGACTAGGGTTTGGACTGGGCACCCTTATCATATGGTCATCGCATTGGGTATGCCTAGACATGTGATGTCAGGGTATGAATGTGAGTACTCACATGTTTGATGTGTGTATTGACGAAGAATCTACTTTGTCTATTCCCTCATGTATTACTGCCAGATGTAGGAAGGGATGGACATGTGTCACTGTCATCCTTTGCCTGAGGGAACCCTATCACTGTAAAGTGTGATCACATTCTTTGGTTCATCAATGATTGAGACTCAAGCAAGTCAAAGTTGATGTTCTGGGAATGCGTGAACACTTTGTGAGTGAATAGTTACTCAACATGGTCACCACTGCTCGGTTGGGGAACACCAAGATTAAGACTGTTTGTGTATGGTTGGGTCAGAATCTGGATCCAGTGCCGTTTTGGAAATGGTTTTGTAAAAATCTATTTTACATAAAATAATAGATTATATATGATTATTTGAACAAAGTGTTTCATCGAGTTTTGCGGGATCCGATCAGATGCACAGACACTCTTATATAGACATGTACTATGGATTGGGGTTTGGCAGTACAAGTGTACATACCCTAGATTCCATAATGATAGTATTGATTAGTGGGGGGGTTATTATCATGTATGGAGTTATTTAGAATTTGCAAAATTAATTGGTTCTTTAATTAATTAATGGATATGGTGCTAATTATAATTATCCATAAATTTAAATAAAGTAACTAAGTAAATCATTCCCTATTAGATTCTGCTTCTTCACCTTTTAGAAGCACTTTAAGTTTAAACAGAACTACCAAACAAAGAGAGAGAGAGAGTCAGATTCTCACAGGGATTAATCTTAATCCATTCAGGGTTTTTAATTAAACACTGAAATTATAAAAGGGGACCAGAAAATGCAGAGGGGGCATCCTCCACGTTTTCTGTCTGGCCCCCTCTTGCCTATGTTTTAGTCTCTCTCTCTCTCCCTCTTGTGATCTCTCTTCTTCTTCTTCTAGTTTCTCTCTACTGCAATTGAGAGTTAGGATTTTAGAAACCCAGATCTATGCCTGAAGAATTGGAGAGCATCTGGGATTGGCTTGAAGAACTTTGACAGCACCATTGGAGGTTCAGATCTGTTTACTTGGAGCACTCATTGGAGGAAGAACCACTGTCTATTGGAGGAGCAACACTTGAGGCTCACTAGGTTAGCAATTCTTCATGAATTTCTCTAGTTTTAATTATTGATTATTCATGGGATGTGAAAGAAATCTGAATCGATTTATTTTCGTTGCGCATTCGAGTATGGGATGGATCCCTCTTTCCATGTGATGGATTAGAGATGAATGTTCTCCATCTGTTTTGGGTTCCATAATTGCATGGGACGCACAACAGAAGGGCAAGACATTGGTTTATCAGACCAAACCTTAATTGGGATGTACTAGGGTTCTCATGGGTGACCATGGGAAACCCTAAAATTTAAATAGGACGCCCATGGGCGACCTTAGGCTAACCCAAGGCGTGCAATACCCTAATTGGTTTATAATTGGTTTCCTTAGGGAATCATGATTTAATCCCATGGATCATAGTTTGACCTACAAGAGGGTCCAAGTGAATCGAGAGTAGTCATCTACAATAACAAAAGTATACTTCTTACCTCCTAGGCTTGTGGTTTGTATAGGTCCAAACAAGTCAAGGTGAAGTAATTGCAAAGGTCATGAAGTAGCAACAAAATTCATGGCCTTATGAGAAGCTTTAGTAAGTTTACTTCTTTGACATGCTCCACAAGTGTGTTGCTTATCAAAGTTCAACTTAGGTAGATTTCTCACCAAGTTCTTAGAAGAAAGGGATCTAATTATCTTAGGATTAATATGTCCCAATTTTCTATTCCATAAGGTAGCATCATCAGATTTAGAAATAAGGCATGCATCAAGTGAGTTTATACTAAATATGCAAGTATAAATATTATTTCTTCTACATCCTTCAAAAATCACGTTATCATTAGAATCTTTGATTACACATTTAGAGGCATTAAAATTAACAAAGTATCTATTGTTGCACAATTGACTTACACTAAGTAGATTATACTTAAGGTTATCAACTAGGCTAACATTGAAAATTACTGTACCTCCAAATTTTATAGACCCGTTTCCAATGATTCTTCATTTGCTATTGTCTCCAAAAGATACCCATCCTCCTTTTTGCTTCTTGAGCTCAGAAAACAACTTTGGATTGGATGTCATGTGCTTTGAGCAGCCACTATCGATGTACCATTCCATGTTGCTCATATGCACCTATAAAACAAAGACACTTGATAAAACTTTGGTCCCCATTGTATGTTGGGTCCGTCATTATTAGTATCATAACTTTCTCTTGGTCTCCAAACCATTCGATTACCATTTGCCTTTTGGTTGCCATACCAATTTGGGTATGATTGGGGGTTCCAAGGTCTTTGGTTTTGGGGTACTCTATATGAACCTTGGTTTTTGAGTAGTCTTTGCACCTTAGGTGGAGTTCTAGTTGATCTTTGCATCTTTAGATGACTCCTCCTGTTTTGATCATTGTAAGGTCTTCTAGGATGGTGGAGAGATTGGTTTATGTGATAACATTCCCGAATAGTATGTCCCTTTTTTTTGCAATTATTGCATACAATAATTTGAGAACTATATGGAGTCTTCCCTTTGGGATTGGGTTTGCTTAATTGAGGACTTTTCTTTTTAGAATAACATTCTTCAATGGAGTGTCCTTTCTTCCTACAGTAGTTATAATATTTCTTCTTTACTTTCTTACTTGCCATTTTACTTGTACTTGGCTCTTTGGTTTGATTTGAACTTTTGTTCACATCTTAGCCTACCCCTTCCTTATTGAGAGGGGCTTTGGATGCAGTTCCAAGTAAAAGACCAATGATCTTTTTACCATTAGTGAAAGATTCTAAAGCTTTACATAACTTTTCTTTTTCTTATTCCAAGTCGTTAACTTGAAAAGTTAAAGTCATATTTTGATCTTTAAGGGTACTTATCTCTTTTAAGAGATTCTTTTTGGTAGTAGCTAATTCCATACTACTTTGATAAAGATCTTCAAAGGCTTCTTCTAATTCTAGAAAGTCTTTATCTTTATGAGATGAAGAAGTGGGGGTTACCCCATTTTTATTCTCTTTATCTTCAGTAACCATAAGAGCAAGGTTGATTTGCTCTTCCTCTTGAGCTTCTTCTTCTTCCTCTTCTTCATCACTTGAATCAAAAGAGTGTTCAGCTTTGTAGGCCTTTTTATACTTCTTCATTTTAGGACAATCTCCCTTATAATGTCCTGGTTTCCTACATTTAAAACAAATAATATCTTTTGAAGAGGAGTCAGTAGTATCTTTAGAAATACTGTTACCTTTCTGATCCTTAGAGAATCTTCTTTGTTGAATGAAGTTTTTTCTTTGTTCTATAAGAATCTTGAGAATTTCTTGGAGAGATAGGCAATCTCATCATTCGAAAGTTCTTCTTCATCACCACTGATTTCATAGCATGACTTGAAAGGTACGACCTTCTTCTTTGGTTCTTTTAGTTCATCCTCTTTGGTGTCTTATTTGAGTTTCATTTCATGGGTTTGGAGTGATCCCAACAATTCATCTAGACTCAACTTATTGATGTCCTTGGATTCTTTGATTGCTGTAGTTTTGGGTCTCCATTCCTTTGAAAGAGATCTCAATATTTTTTGACCATTTTCATGATTTGAATAGATCTTTCCTAAACCTTTCAGCTTGTTTACAATGTTAGTAAAACGGGTAAACATAGCATATATGTGATCATCATTTTTCCTCTTGAATAATTCATATTCATTTACAAGCATGTCAATCTTAGATTGTTTGACCTTCGAAGTACCTTCATAGGTTACAACGAGCTTGTCAAACATCTCCTTAGCAGAGTCACACATACAAGTTTTATTATATTCTTTTTCTCCCAAAGCATATTGGATGTAACTTATTGCTACATAATAGAGTCGAACTTTTGCTTTTAAAGCGGTAGTCCACTCTTCTTTGGGTTTGTCTATTGTGTTTGGTCCATTCTCAATAACTTTTCATGCGTCAATGTTATTGACACAAACAAATTTCTTAAAGTGATTTTTCCAATAGGAAAATCCTTCACCTTCAAAGAAGGGGAGTCGAATAATGTTATATCCTTCAATCTTACGATTGGCAGAGGATCCCATGGTCTTTAACTTTTAATTAGATTAAAAATAATCAAGGTCTTGAGCTCCCGCTTTGATACCAAATGTGAATTCACCTAGATGGAGGATGAATATGTGAAGATAGTGGAATAAAAAATTATTGCGAAAATAAATAAGTTATCAATGAAATATAAGCAAATAATAAAGATAACACAAGAGATTTATAGTGGTTCGGCCAATACTTGTCTAAGTCCACTCCTCTCACCTTAGAGAGAATTTCACTAAATAAAATCTTGAGTATGAGCAAGAGAATTTGTACAAATCTTGAGAATGAGCAAGAGACCTCAACTAATCTTGATTGGGAGCAAGAGGACTCAATCAATCTTGATTCCGAGTAAGAGGACTCAACTTAACACATAGAAATGAAAAGTGTACTAAGATTAGGATTACCTTAACCTTAGATGTGTAAAACTATCTTCAACCTTTGAAGCTTGTAACTAATTAAGGTAGAGTAGTCTTGAGTGTGTGAGCTTGTGATGATTTGATGCTTATAATCAATGAATGGCTCACTTTGGTGATCTTGTAATGTATCTTGTATTGAAGGCTCTTAAATGTGATTAGTACTGGTGATTAGAGTCTTAAACAAATTGGTATTTATAGGCTAAGTAGCTCTAATTAATATAGAAACTATCTTAAGATCAGATTGATTTAGATAGCCATAATCCGGTATACCGATTCCCAATCCGGTATGCTGATTCATCAAATTTCCTTATATGATCTATGGATCAATGGTCAAATTATAACAGTCATATAGTAATTCGGTATGTTGGATAACAATCTGGTATATCGGTTCATGGTAAAATATAGCTAGAAGTGATCCGATTTGCTAGATCACCATCTAGTGTGGGCTGGAAGGCTATTGTGGCCTATTTTCTAAGACCAATACTGATTCGGTATGCCATTTTGAGGATCCGGAATGTTGGATTAGTTGATTCCTGCTAAAATGAGCTAGTTCCTTAAAGAAGCTATCTTGGGGGGTCTCAAACTAAAATGGTCACATGTTTTAGGGGTTTATTTAATCTCCTAAGGTCATTCTATATGAATGTATGCGTGTGTGTGTGTGCATTACATAGATTATGACTTTAGTAACCAAATTATAAATATCAAACAATTATAAAATCTTCAATCTTGACACTTGATAGTCTTCAATGTAGAATCTTTTGTTTGGCTTGGTCTTTGTCTTCATGACTTGATTCTTTGACTTTCATGTCTTTGAAATCAACTTGGGCAATAGTCCAATTGATTTGAATGTGTACTCTTGTATGCTCTTGTATATGTTCTTATATACACTCCCCCTCACTTGGTGCTATGCTCTTTTCTAAACAACTTAAACAAGTGTTAGTCCAAGAGTGGTTTTATTTGTTATCATCAAAACCTTTATATCATCATGGTGGATGACTTGGAGTGTATGAGGTCTTTTCCTCAACACCGAGTTATCATAGTAGCATATACTTGACTTAGAATTACGTGCAAGGTGAAAAATGAATTTAACATATGCATGCATCATGAACTATTTGTAATTGTGTGTTTGTGTGTATGTGCATTCCCCTTTGCTCTCTCACTAGCTTATGGAGCTAACCCCATTGAGCAACCTCTTTTAGTTGTTATGCAGGTAATCTCTTAATGTACTCCTTTTGATGCAAGTCGAGTGGAGCTAGTGGCTTGGACTTGAATGTTGATGTACACTCAAGGACGGTGCCCTTGGGGCATAATCTTATTCTTTACCTTTGTAATCATCTTTAGTTATGTATAAACTCCATGTATACCTTGGAGTGATTACTTGATGGTTATAGGAAAATTGTAACTGCTGTATATATTCTCATTAGCCAATGAACACCTTGTAACTATTTGATTTTAAATTGACATCCATTGATTCAATCTATCTTGGAATGTGTCATTCTACTGGTTTTCACACTCTGATATTATTATGTTTTTAATATTGATTTTAGACTATGGATGAGGACACTGTATTTGTGATCCTGGTAGTTTTTTGGATGACACTTGTCATCCTAGTCACCCCTTTTCTTATGCTTTATGCTTTATTGGGAAAGGGGCGTGACAAGAAAAGTTTCAGATTCTAATCTGGCTGACATATACCCTAAGGTGGGCTCGTGGGTCTCCAGTTCCATCAAATTTCTTAGATTTTCACTTGCAACCCTCAGGTAAACGTGCTTCAAGGAAGAAACAAAGTCCCTTAAAATCTATCATCTGGTCCCTTTCACATTCTTCATAGCATGTTATAGTTTCGCAACCTTTCGCTTCAGAGTCGGGTTTCGACCGAGTCAATAGTAGGTTGTAATCTAGAAGTAATGACCTCATCTTCTAAGGCCAAGTTGGGGTTTTGTAAGGATCCTCCATAAAGTCGAGTATGACTTTGGTTTGGACTAGTTGGAGCAGGGACACTCATTGATAGCTTGGTCACTAGGCCTACGAAATGTTGCATTTGGGCCTTCAAATCCTCTATGTCTGCACGGATGGCTTCGTTGGCCATTTCTGGCTCAAGGGGCTTGAAACATGAACTAGCTGTCTTTCGACTCTAGTCCTACTACTTGTAGAATAGGTATCTTTCCATCTCGAAGTAATGGTTCCAAGTGAAATAGGGTCACGATTAGACCAAAAGGTTGGTTGGGAAAGAACTAGTACTATGGCGAACCTTGTACTCCTAGTATGTCACCCTAAGGGTGGTATGATATGCAACATGATGTGCAAGCAAGTTCTCAACAAGAATGTCAATCTCAAACAAAGGTTAGTAAGTGTGGGCGCTAAGTTGATCAAGTTCTAACTTGGCCCAAATGTCAAAGGCTACAATATGGCGAAGCAGGCCCAAGACAAGATCAAAGTTAATCAGGCCGATTAAGAACAGGTTCAACAAAGTGTTGGTTTAGTTCTCAAACAATATTATAGTTAGTATCTAATAGCCTAAGCGTTGAGCTCTAGATCCCTACATGATGCATGTTGGTTTAGAGGATAATATGATTGAAAAGGGTTCCCTTAGCAAGGTGCTCCTATATACCTCTCACCATTCCTACGAGTAAGATGATCAAGTGGTGCGGTGATGCAAGCCTCTTTGATATACCAAATGGTATGGTGCTAAGAGTTGTAGTTTTAGCAAGGGTAAGCCGCATGTCTACATGCCTGGCCCAGGGTTACGCTACGAGGTGTAAATAATAGGGTTGAACTTTGCAGTAGTTGGATGACCAACGATGTGTGACAGTGTATGCGAATATGATGCAAAATTAGTACATGAAAGTTAGCATCCAAAAGCATACAAATAAAAAAAAAAACATGTAAAATAATACAACATATATTCCCAACACATCAAAGTCTGACCTATTTGACACAAGTAAAAGTGTCCCCCATGGAGTCGCCACTGTGAGGACAATGATCGCATGCCAGGGGATTGCCACGTGCCCTCTACCTCATCCCTCTTTGGGGAGGAGAGTGGGGTGAATTGAATGTTGGAGTCGCCGCCTAGAGTGTTAATTCACCTAGAGGGGGGGTGAATAGGTGAAGCTAGAAAAATATAAAAACTTATGCAAAAATAAAATAAATTACCAATGTAAAGACAATCAATAAACAAGCAATAATTAGAAGAATGACACAAGAGATTTATAATGGTTTGGCCAAGCTTGTCTACATCCACTCCTCTCACCTTAGAGAGAATTTCACTAAAACAAATCTTGAGTATGAGCAAGAGAACTCTTACAAATCTTGATAGAGAGTAAGAGGACTCAGCCAATCTTGATTCCGAGCAAGGGGACTCACTACTCTTGATTCCGAGCAAGAGGACTCAATTAAAACATAAAGTAAAAACTACTAGGAGAAGGGTTACCTCAACCTTAATAGGAGTGTATGCTACCTTCCACCCTTAGAGCTTAAAGCTAGATAAGGTTGAGGAGCTTGAGTGTGTGAGCTTGTGATGATTGGATGCTTGAATGCTCACTTAGGCTATTGCAATTAGAGCTTGTGATGAAGTCTCTTAATGATGATTATTAGTAGTCATTAGAACCTTAAACAATAGGGTATTTATAGGCTTGATGGCTCAATTCAATTAAGAATATATTTCAAGATCGGATTCCAAAAGCCATAAATAATCCGGTATGCTGGATGGGAATCCAGTATGCCGGATCACCTAATTTCCATTTTAAACACAAGAGTAATGGTCAAATTAAACTTAGCAATACACTGATCCGGTATGCTGGATTACAATCCAGCATGGGCTGGAAGGCTACTGTGAGTAATTTCCTGAGATTACAACACTGATCCGATATGCCATTTCATGATCCAGTATGCTGGATTTTCAAATTTCTACTGAAATTTGTTAAGTCCTTTATTGGACTTACATGGATGAATCCAATTTGGTTTGGTCACATGGATTGGGTTTAATTTAAACCTCCAAAAGTCCATCTAAATGAATGTATGCAAGTGTGTGCAATACATTAATTGTGACTATAAACATGATACAACATGATACAAGATTAAACAAGTTCTATGAGGTCTTGTATCCCATTGAGTTGCTTGAATAGAAGTCTTGAAAGTAGTCCTTCACTTCACAACATTCTTTGAAATCTTTATCTTGGTGCATCAAGCTTTTACATGCTCCCCCTTACTAGATGCTCATCTCTTATGAAGTCTCTCTATTCAATATAACACAGGTTAGTACAACTAACTTATTTGTTATCATCAAAACCATAATGGGTGATGTGTGGAATTTACCCCAACATAGAGGAGGGTCAAGGATCCAAAATTATAATATAATGACTCTCATAAAATGCCCTTTTGGGGATAAATGGTTCGTTGATCTGCGTACGGGTCAAGTTATGGTCCGAGGAAGGTATTAGGCACTGCAGCTCGCTCGAACTTGCCATTATTCTATTGCTAGGCATCACGGAATGAATAACTTGCTTTGGTTGCAAAGTAAAGATTAGTATACTGAAATGTAAAGTAAAGGATTCAAGGGGTTAAATAACCTAAACATGATTGACTCTAGGTTAAGCGCAATAATGTGATGAATGATGATAATTTAATGCTTATGCATGATAAAACATTGGAATTAAACAGGAAAATATACCAACGATGAGTACTCATGCGGGAGTCTTATACTACAGGGGATTGGGGTCATGGAGATGCATGCATGAAGATAAGATACAATACATATAAAAGATGCATGAAGGAGGGAAGAAACAATAGAGTGTGATCACCGTCTAGAAAGATTGGATCACACTACTCTAGGAGATGTAAAACTCGATAAAAATGAGAAAACAACGAAAATTGAATAAGATCAAGGACCAAATGGCCTACCTAGTGAAAGAAGATCAAAGTAAGAGTATGGAGGTTTTCCTTGTGTAACTCAGGAGATTCGTACATTGAGGAAGTATCGCCGCTTATTGTGGCTTCTCTTGTCTCTTATACTTGAATTCTTCATTGTCAACCCGAGATTTTTGATTTCGTGTTCCTAGCTTTAATGTGTAGGGTTTCAATGGAGGGGTGTATTGCTCAACAAGTAAAGAGAGTGATGGGCTAAGGTCTCAAACTCTTGAATGGAGGCTAAGTATGGATGGAAGAGTGTCTCAATGCAATATGAGCAAGGACTCACCAAGGGAAAACTATGCAATGGCTCAATCAAGCTTATGTAAAGTATATGTGTAGTGTCTGTATCCCTCCTCAACATGAGAGGAGGTGTACTTATAGATGTATAGGCATGTGTGTAGGTCAAACTACGGTCCATGGGATCATAATGGTTCACCATGGTAAACCAATATCAAAGCAATTAGGGTTTTGCATACCCTGGGTTAGCCCATGGTCGCCCATGGGCACCCTATTTAAAATTTAGGGTTTCCCATGGTCGCCCATGGGAACCCTAGTACATCCCAATTAGGGTTTAGACTGTCAAACCAATGCCCTGCCCTATTGTTTTGTGTCCCATACAATTATGGAACTCAAAATAGCAAGAGAAAATTCATCTCTCCATCACATGGAAAGAGGGATCCATCCCATACCTGAATGCTCAGCGAAAATAAATCGATTCGGGTTTCTTTCACATCCCATGAATATTTAATAATTAATAACAAGAGGAATCAACAAAGAATTGCTAACTTGGTGATCCTTAAGTGTTTTTCCTCCAATAGACAATGGTTCTTCCTCCAATGAGCGCTCCAAGTAAACAGATTTGAACCTCCAATGGTGCTACCAAGGTTCTTCAATCCAATCCCAGATGCTCTCCAATTCTTCAGCATAGATCTGGGTTTCTCAAACCCTAACTATCAATTGCAGTAGAGAGAAACTAAAAGAAGAAGAAGAGAGATCACAAGAGGGAGAGAGAGAGAGAGAGCCAAAACACTTCTAAGAGGGGGAAGCCAGAAAACGTGGAGAGCTGGTTCCCCCTCTGCATTTTGGTCCCCTGTTTATAATCATAGGGTTGAATTAAATCCTAGATGGATTTAATAAAACCCTAGTGAGAGTCTAACTCTCTCTCTCTCTTTGTTTGGCAGTTCTGTTTAAACTCAAAGTGCTTCTAATTGGCGAAGAAGCAGAATCTAATAGGAAAAGTATTAATTAGTTACTTTATTTAAAATATATGGATAATTACAATTAGCACCATATCCATTAATTAAATATAGAACCAATTAATTTAGCAAATTCCAAATAACTCCCTACATGATAACAAATTATCATATACAACCCCCCCCCCCCGCACTAATCAACACCATCATTATGGAATCTAGGGCATGTACACATGTACTGCCAAACCCCAATCCATAGAACATGTCCATATAAGAGAGTCTGTGCATCTGATCGAGTTCCGCAAAACTCGATAAAACACTTTGTTCAAATAATCATATATAATCTATTATTTTATGTAAAATAAATTTTTGCAAAACCATATCCAAAATGGTACTGGATCCAGATTCTGATTGGACCATACACAAACAGTCTCAATCTTGGTGTTCCTCAATCGGGTAGTGGTGACCATGTTGAGTAACTTCTTCACTCACAAAGTGTTCACACATTCCCGGAACACCGGCTTTGACTCACTTGAGTCTCAGTCATTGATGAACCAAAGTATGTGATCATACTTTGTAGTGATAGGGTCCCCTCAGGCTAAGGGTGTCGATGCCACATGTCTATTCCTTCCTACATCTGGCAGTAATACATGAGGGAATCGACAAAGTAGATTCTTCGCTAATACACACATCAAACATGTGATTACTCGCATTTGTACCCTGACATCACATGTCTAGGCATACCCAATGCGACGACCATATGATAAGGGTGCCCAGCCCAAACCCTAGTCGTGACTACCATTTTAAGTAAAACTCACGGACACATAATGCTTAAAAAGTTTATATCGCATTTGATAACCGGGTTGAACCGAACCAAACTAGGTTTGATGGACACACACAAGTCCAACAATCTCCCACTTGTACATTAAAGCCAATTCCCCATACATTTTCAATCCATGCCCTCCATGTGTTTCTCAAACACTTTAGGAGACAAACCCTTTGTTTTGGCATCAGACACATTTTCAGTTGTGTCCACTTCGGAGATACTCACATCGCCCTGCTAGATAATCTCTCTGATGAGGTGATACTTCCGCTGCATGTGCTTGTTCTTCTAATGAGCCCTAGGCTCTTTAGCTGGTGCAATGGCCCCTCTGTTGTCACATAACAGGGGAATAGGGCCCTTGACAAGGTTAGGGACAACCTCCAAATCTGATAGGAATTTCATTAGCCAAACACCTTCTTTTGCTGCATCGCAAGCTGCAAGGTATTCTGCTTCGATAGTGGAATCGGTTGTAGACTTTTGTTTCGTACTCCACCACACAAAGGCATCTCCACCCATTAGATATACCATCTTGGATGTGGATTTTCTATCATCCTTGTTAATTTGGAAATTCGAGTTTGTGTATCCCAAGGCTGATAATTGATCAGATCCAAAAACCAAGAAATATTCCTTAGTCCTTCTCAAGTATTTAAGAAAATTCTTGACAACACTCAATGCTCCCGTCCAGGGTTAGATTGGTAATGACTTACCATACCTATTGTATAGAAAATGTCTAGCGTCGTACACAACATAGCGTACATAAGACTCCCTACTACTGAATCATAGGGAATCCTCTTCATCTCTTCAATGTTCGTCTGAGATTGAGGACATTGAGATCTAGAAAGACCGACTCCATGTCGGAAAGGAACACTTCCCTGTTTGGAGTTCTCCATGCTAAATCTGGCCAAGACTTTGTCTATATAGGTAGCCTGTGACAAGCCTACCATCCTTTTCAGGCGATCTCTCACGAGTTTGATCCCAAGGATATAGCTAGCTTCACCAACGTCTTTCATCGAAAACGTTGTGGATAACCACTATCTTACTGATGAAAGAAATCCTACATTGTTACCAATCAGCAATATATCATCTACGCATAAAACAAAAAAACATACTGCCCTCCAACTGATTTTCTTGTAAATGCATGGTTCATCCATGTTTTGATCAAAATCAAACAATTTGATTGATTGATCAAACCTAATTTCTAGCTCCTAGAAGCCTGCTTCAGTCCATAAATGGACCTCTGTAATTTGCACACTTTTCTTTCTTACTCCAAGGAAGAGAACCCCTATAGCTGTTCCATGTAGATTTCCTCTTGAAAAAACCCATTTAAAATGCAGTTTGCATATCCATCTTCCAAATCTGATAATCAAATTGTGTAGCGATAGCCAATAAAATCCTGATAGATTTCATCATTACCACTGGTGAAAAGATTTCCTCATAGTCTATACCCTCTTTCTGGGTATAGCCCTTTTCCACCAGTCTCGCTTTGAATCTTTCAACCTTTCCATTTGTGCCCTTCTTCCTCGTGAAGATCCATTTGCATCCAATTGGCTTAACGCCAAGTGGTGGATCGAATAGAGTCCACACCTTATTGGAATGCATCAAATCGATTTCAAAGCGCATTGCCTCCAGCCACCTAGTGGCATCAACATCCTTAAGAGCCTCAGAGTATGTAATTAGATCATCATTCGATTCAGCCGATACCATGTGGAACTCTTCCACTGTTTCCTCTTCGGTTAGAAGAGTAAGCCTGGCGGGTGGTCTAATAGTCCTCCCACTGCGTCAAGGTTCTTCAGGTATTGGTATTTCAACGGGTAAGTCAATTGATCTCACTTCTGGAAGTGAAGTTTCTGAGCTTTCCAATAGCTCTTTAATGACTACTAGTTCGGACCTCTTGGTCAACATTTCTTCCTCCAGAAATATGGCGTGTTTACTTACAATGACCTTTTGGTCAACCGGGTCATAGAAATAATAGCATATCGTGTCTTTGGGGTAGCCTAAGAAATAGCATCTTGAAGTCCTATATTCCAACTTATCTGTCTGTTGCTTTCGCACATGTGCTATGCAACCCCATACCCTAAGGTGTTGAACACTGGGCTTACGCCCTTTCCACAACTTAAAGGGTATCTTAGCTACAGACTTCGATGGAACCCTATTCAAGATATAAATTGTTGTTTCTAAAGTGTACCCCCAGAAAGAGAGAGGCAGCTCATTATAAGTGAGCATCGTCCGGACCATATCCAATAGGGTCTGATTGCATCGTTCGGATACATCTTTTTGTTATGGTGTGCCAGGATTAGTTAGTTGACTAACTATCCCTTGTAATATAAGGATTCTTTAAATTCATCCGATAAATACTCCCCTGCACGATCTGATTGTAAGGACACAGATTTTTTGAGCTGTCTTTCAACCTCGGCTTGGAATCCTTTAAATTTATCAAAGGCTTCCAATTTTCTACACATCTAGTATATGCAGTCATATCTTGAGTAATCATCGGTGAATGTTATAAAGTACTCATACCCATACCTTGCTTGCATGTTTATGGGTCCACACACGTCGATGTGTATCAACTCTAACAGATTTGTGGCTCTAGTACCTTTATTGCTGAAGGGTTTCTTGGTCATTTTGTCCTAAAGGCATGACTCACAGGTTGGGAATGGTTCCACCCTCTGACACTCTAAAGGCCTATCCCTTACCAATCTATAGATTCGGTCCAAATTAATGTGACCTAATCTTAGATGCCACAGGTATGTTGGGTTCACTGGAGCTGCTTTCCATTTCAAATCAACATTTGAAACAACATTCATTCTAATAGGGTAATCTAGGAAGTACAAACCACTTTGCATATATCAGGATGCCACAAAGGAATTATTAAATCGAATAATCAATTTAGAATTAAAGGAGAAACTATACCAGTCCAAAATAAGTTTTGAAACTGAAATAATGTTCCTCTTAAAAGAGGGTACATAATAGCAATCCTTTAAAACTAAGCAAGCAGAATTAAAATTCAAAGTAAAAGTTCCCACAGCCATCGCCATGGTCTCAGCTCCAGTGTCCATTTGAAAATGCACCTCATTTCTTTCCAGGTTCCTTGTCTCCTTGAACCCCTGTAAATCATTGCAAATGTGAACAGTGGAACCACTATCCACCAACCAAGAATTGGTCGATTCAAAAGACAAATTAGGCTCATAAAGAACGTGAACATGACATGTACCTTCTTTAGTAGCCTCTGTTTCATCTGGCTTCTTATCTTTTAATGTCACCAGGTAAGACAACAATTCCTTTTTCAGTGACCCTCCTTGCAATAGAAGCACTTGTCTTTGCCTGTATTGCCAGACTTCCCACCCTTGGGTTTCAGGGTCTTACCTTTACTTCCCTTTTTCTTCTTCTTCCCATTTGAAGAAGGCTTCACATCAGTTGCATTGTCCTCTTCAAGGAAACTTCCACCTCTACCAATACGTTAGCAAGCTCGGTGTGCTCCATCTCCTTATCGGACATCTTATAGGACATCTTAAAGGGAGCATAGGTAGAAGTGAGTGACGCCAAGATCACATCGGTCTTGTATCGTAGGCTGAAATCAGTTCCCATGGATTCCAGTTTTTCAAACAGATTGATCATTTTCATTACATGATCCATCACTAGAGTCCCTTGGGACATCTTGGAGTTGTGGATTTGATTCACCACATCAGAATGGGTGTGTGTCAACTGCCTGTTGAATAATTCAGCAAGCTTATCCATTTTATCCCCAGTAGTGCATATATCCTTGACCGAGTCCAAAACTGATTTTTCTAACGATCCTACGATATAAAGTGACGCCTTGGAATCCCTCATGAGGAAATCCTGCATCTCTTCATTTGCCTCAAAATCATTTGGGTCGGGTTGAGGAGGAACTTGTTCATCTAGAACTGTGTATAGTCCTTTAGCAATCAAGAGCAACTTAATGCTCCGGTACCAATCAACATAGTTTGTACCATTAAGTTTGTATTCGCTAATGAGTGTTAACAGGTTGGAATTAATGGCAACCATTGTATAATAATCTACACATGTACAAGTAAAACACATGCATATTAACAACCATTGAAATAAAAATTGAGTATACACACTTCAATGGTCTTTCATGATTTGGGTCTCCATCATGACCCAAAAGATGAATTGGATACCTACAACCCTTGCATGCATAACTTATTCCTGGCAATGTCCTATTGGCTTATGCAGGGTCATATCACACAATTTCTACATTTATCTTCAATAGGAGGCCATGGATATATCTACTTACTTAGACTAGTCCATATCATAAATGTATTATGATTAAAGAGGGATTAATCAACTCTCACATATCATGGATAGATTTAAACAACATAATTAATCAACATTAATTAAAAATGATTATGGGATGGCGGCATTTTTATCAAAAGCAATTAAAGAACCCTCCCAATAAAAATTAAAACTAATATCTTGGGTGCATCAATAATGCCATGGATGCCACGCCTCGATCATCTCCTCTGTCCGATCACGTCTTCAAAGTAGGTGACTTGCATCTCCATAAGCTTTGAGCGCCACATGTGGATCACCATTAACATGCCCTGGGAGTCTTAGCTCCTCTAAAATTACAATAGAAACCTAGGAAAAATTCTATACACTTTTCTTTCCATAATAAAAAAACCCCACATGGAGAAACCAACCCACCAATTGGGCTGCCCATGGGGTGGAGTACATTTGTTTATAAAAAAGATAGGGGGAAAGAGAGAAGCATCACATCCACCCATAACTCTATGTATCACATACATCAATAATCCATCCATTTTATTAGAATGTCATTCCCATACTCACATTATAACATAATTTCATGTATGGGCATCATTAAAGCAAGTAAACCAAAACATGGATTTCTTCAATCATTGAACCACCACATCACATGCGACAACATGTATCCAAGCCCATAAAAATTAAAAACTCATTTTAATTGCAAGTGGGTGGAGGGAGGGATCCCTTCACCCATCTACTTCCTCCAAAAAAAAAAATTTATTGTTTTGAAAAAAGTAACTCCCTTTTTTTTATTAAAAAACCTGGAGGGGAATCAAGGGGGTAGTGTATGTAGCCCGCATGGGTAGGCCACACGCACCACCTGCGCAGCCCGCAGGCCCATGGCCCATGGACAGCAGTCCGCAGCCCGAAAGGTTGCTGCTCATAGGCAGCAGCCCCCATGTGCATTGCACAAAAAGCGCAAGGAAAGGGGAGGGCGTGCGTGGAGGTTTGGCAGCGTGTGCTCTCCCCCCCCCCCCAACATAACCATGATCAAAAATTAAAAAATATATATATTTATCACATCCCCACTTGGATACCATGTTCCAATAATTGGAATAATAAACTAATTACCAAATCCATCATCACATGGGTAAGTTGTTACACTAACAACCTTGTAATTACCCATGTGCACATGGGAAGGTTGTTACAACAATCACATAACCACCCATGTGCAAATCCAATCAAGAATTTAAAAACTTGCTTCCCACTCATGATAATTACATTAACCATTAATTATTTAATATTCATGGGTGGGAAGGGTGACTTGGATTCCACACTGTAGGTCAAACTACGATCGATGGGATCATAATGGTTCACCATGGTAAACCAATATCAAAGCAATTAGGATTTTGCACACCCTGGGTTAGCCCATGGTCGCCCATGGGCACCCTATTTAAATTTTAGGGGTTCCCATGGTCGCCCATGGGAACCCTAGTGCATCCCAATTAGGGTTTGGTCTGTCAAACCATTGCCCTGCCCTACTATTTTGTGTCCCATGCAACTATGACTCAAAATAAGAGGAGAAAATTCATCTCTAATCCATCACATGGAAAGAGGGATCCATCCCATACCTGAATGCGTAGTGGAAATAAATTGATTCGGGTTTCTTTCGCATCCCATGAATATTTAATAACTAATAATAGAAGGAATCAATAAAGAATTACTAACCTGGTGAGCCTTAAGTGTTGCTCCTCCAACAGACAATGGTTCTTCCTCCAAGTAAACAGATCTAAACCTCAAGTGCTACCAAGGTTCTTCAAGCCAATCCTAGATGTTCTCCAATTCTTCAGCACAGATCTGGGTTTCTCAAACCCTAACTCTCAATTGCAGTAGAGAGAAACTAGAAGAAGAAGAAGAGAGATCACAAGAGGGAGAGAGAGAGAGAGAGACCAAAACAATTTTAAGAGGGGGAAGCCAAAAAACGTGTAGAGCTTGTTCCCCCTCTACGTTTTGGTCCCATATTTGTAATAATAGGGCGTAATTAAATCCTAGATAGATTTAATAAAACCCTAGTGAGAGTCTAACTCTCTCTCTCTCTCTTTGTTTGGCAGTTCTGTTTTAACTCAAAGTACTTCTAATTGGCGAATAAGCAGAATCTAATAGGAAAAGTATTAATTAGTTACTTTATTTAAATTTTATGGATAATTACAACTAGCATCATATCCATTAATTAAATAACGAACCAATTAATTTAGCAAATTCTAAATAACTCCCTGTATGATAATAAATTATCATATACAACCCCCGACTAATCAACACCATCATTATGGAATCTAGGGCATGTACACATGTACTGCCAAACCC
Source organism: Telopea speciosissima (assembly GCF_018873765.1). Taxonomy (NCBI): domain Eukaryota; kingdom Viridiplantae; phylum Streptophyta; class Magnoliopsida; order Proteales; family Proteaceae; genus Telopea; species Telopea speciosissima. The sequence continues at coordinate 44,744,119 of NC_057920.1, forward strand.
CAATTCATAGTACATGTCCATATAAGAGAGTTTGTGCATCTGATCGGGTCCCGTAAAACTCGATAAAATACTTTGTTCAAATAATCATATATAATCTATTATTTTATGTAAAATAGATTTTTGCAAAACTTTCCAAAATGGTATTGGATCTAGATTTCGATCCGACCATACACAGACAGTCTCAATCTTGGTGTTCCCCAATCGGCATTGGTGACCATGTTGAGTAACTCCTTCACTCACAAAGTGCTCACGCATTCCCAGAACACCAGCTTTGACTCATTTGAATCTAAGTCATTGATGAACCAAAGAACGTGATCACACTTTGCAGTGACAGGGTTCCCTCAAGCTAAGGGTGTCAGTGACACATGTCAATCCCTTCCTACATTTGGCAGTAATACATGAGGGAATCGACAAAGTAGATTCTTCGCTAATACACACATGAAACATGTGAGTACTCGCATTTGTACCCTGACATCACATGTCTAGGTATACCCAATGCGACGACCATATGATAAGGGTGCCCAGCCCAAACCCTAGTCGTGACTACCATTTTAAGTAAAACTTACGGACACAGAATGCTCAAAAAGTTTATATCGCATGTGATAATATTAACCTAAAATGTATAAAAGTTCAATACAAAGTGAAACCGGGTTGAACCGGACCGAACCGAGTTTGATGGACACACATAAGTCCAATAGTGTTCACACTCCCAAATTCGTGTAGGTATGGCTTGGATGATCTGGATCATCCATGGGGACTGTCTTTGCATCAATAGTGGATGTAAAGTCAAGGTAAGGACCAATGGATGGGTGGCACATGTTTTACTTCCTTTGGGGGTGTTTCTTGGGGCCTTTAGGAGCCAAGATTGAGATCCAAAGTACCAAAAATAGGCTAGGACATGAGAAGGAATTGCAATTGGAGCAAAATACCGTAAGTTCGGGCTTCTCGGATCAGCAGATATTTGACATTGAAAGTGCCCGATTCGACATCGAAGTGGGGAACACTCGACATCAAGAGGCTGTCGATGAACATAACTCGACATCGAGGGTTGGTATTTGGGTGTCGATTACCATTGTCTTAATGTTAAAGTAAGGTAGACAGTCAAAAGGTACTGTTCGACAGTGAGAGAGTATGGCTCGATGTCGACTCGGGGCCTTTGAGTGTCGAGGTGGGTTCTAGTGTCGATGGGGATAGTTTGGACTGTTTAGGCCAAGTTCTGTGCTGGGTTAGGTTGGTTCCAAGGGGTCTGGATTAGGGCTAGCCTTTCGAGGGGTACTTAGAGGGCTTTGGAGGCTCTGGTTTGGACTCTAGCAGGGTAAGGGTAATCGATATACGGATTCAGGTAGTGCACACTAATGCTACATCCACAGATACACAGGCTCTAAGCCTTGGAGGGTGCTCATCATCGTTACAGGAAACCTGCGGGGGGAAAGATAGAATGAGGTGTATACATCATGACATTGAACAACAAACGATTTGGAGTAGGAAAAAAGTCTTTTCCAAACAAGAACATTGAAGTGAATATGGTGGCACCGACCATAGAAAACCCACTTTTGATTGAGAATAATGCTCCGAGGGCAGGTTTAACCGAAAAAAGAGACAATTCATGGATGTAGGCGTGCCATTGAGCTTAGTCCTTGAAAAGGTTATTCAAAATGAGCTATTGATCAAGATCCAACCGGCCAACTTGCCGAACTCATTACCAAAATGGTATAAGCCCAATCTCTATTGTGAGTACCATCATCAAATGGGCATGCGACTAACGAGTGTGTTACCAATTGAAGCATGCAGTCCAATATTTACTAGATAAAGGAAAGTTTATGGTATAATCAAACCAACCCAACATGCAAACCAACCCCCTTCTACCACACGATGGGAACTCTAAGTGCATTAACAACCTTAAAGAGGAGGATCGGCCTATTAATTTACAAGCATTGATCACACTGGTTGAAAACCAATAAGATCCCCCTATTATAAAATGGACGGAAGAGTTGGGCTAAGTCCTAATCACCATCACTCTAGTAGAATCACTTTCAGATGACGTCAACATGATAAACATAGGGATCGAAGAGGATGAAGATTCTTAACACTCCGACGGTGATTATTCTGATCATGAGGATGAGATTCCAATCGAGTCTATACCTGAAGTGTCACACCCCAAACCACCCCTAGGAGGTTTGGGTAGGTGAACCGAATTGCGTAACGGCAATCCGCCAAGTCCCACGGAACTAAAAGTAGTGCTTACATTCACGGAACCACATTCATTTTTCTACCACAAGCAAGATCAGAGTGCTACAGATAAACTACAATTTCAATAATAAAAGGAAGCATAGCGACACGGGGAAATGATGATAATATATATACAAGTAAGTTTATACATTTGCCACCAACCCATAAACATAGAAACAAAGCTAGAACTACCATATACATATATACAGGGTGAGCATACTCAACCCCAAAAAGAAAAGAAAGTAAAAACTACAACAGCACCACAATCAGGACGGGGATAAACTCCTAGCAAAAACAAAAAGGAGTCCCCAAGATAAAAAGCATCAGATGCGCTCCTCAACGGTCTTCTTCAATGACCACCGAGAAAGTACACAGGATCGGTATGACCTCCGTCGGGGTCCACACCAACATCATCGTAACAACTAGGACTCTCCTCCTCGAGATGAGCCTCCATGCCACAGCGGCATTGATCTGCAAAATCATCTAAGAAAAATAATGTATAACAAAGTGTGAGCCCCACCGAGCTCGTGAGCAAATCATATCATCATGCATGCACATACAATCATAATCCACAGTTCAAATGATCCTACATGATATGCAAGTCTAGATTATTTATTAGCCACCTAGCAATACAACTAAGTCAGGTCTGTGCTGCTACAATCCCCAATACATGTATCCCTGGTGCGGGCTTCCAACCCCTTCCCACGATACACCCATTGAGTTGTCGGAGAGGACCAGTCAGCTCCCGCATCAGTCACCAAGGTCAGCCTGACCAACCCTCTGTGATTAACCTGTAGAGTAATCCATTTCTTTTCTCTTTTCTTTTCTTTTCTTTGGCTTACAGCCCATATTCACCATTCTGATGTTCTTTCATTTCTTTTCAATCACCATTCTGGTGTTCTTTCATTTCTTTTCTCATATACATATGGTCACCCTCACAGGCATCCAACACCTAAACCCCTGTTGGTAAGGGTGCGTAGCACGGGTGATGAACCTCTAGCCCCATGTCTATATGGCATCGTATGAGTCGGGTGGTGTCAACCGCATCCCATTCTACAGGCTACCACAGGCCTCATTTCCAAGCCGACTACGGGCTCCCATAGTGTGACGGGCGGTGTGTACAAGGCCCGGGAATGAATTCACCGCCGTATGGCTGACCGGCGATTACTAGCGATTCCGGCTTCATGCAGGCGAGTTGCAGCCTGCAATCCGAACTGAGGACGGGTTTTTGGAGTTAGCTCACCCTCGCGGGATCGCGACCCTTTGTCCCGTCCATTGTAGCACGTGTGTCGCCCAGGGCATGAGGGGCATGATGACTTGACGTCATCCTCACCTTCCTCTGGCTTATCACCGGCAGTCTGTTCAGGGTTCCAAACTCAACTGTGGCAACTAAACACGAGGGTTGCGCTCGTTGCGGGACTTAACCCAACACCTTACGGCACGAGCTGACGACAGCCATGCACCACCTGTGTCCGTGTTCCCGAAGGCACCCCTCTCTTTCAAGAGGATTCGCGGCATGTCAAGCCCTGGTAAGGTTCTTCGCTTTGCATCGAATTAAACCACATGCTCCACCGCTTGTGCGGGCCCCCGTCAATTCGCATCTAGTCTAACATTCACAATCATCATATAAGAATTCACAGTGTTGAACAACAGACAATCATTATGCAGTGATTTAAATAACTTTAATCAGAAGTAAGTAACACAGCATTCAGGATTTAAATTCTTAATTTCTGGCATAACATCATAATTACACATGCACATATGATAATATTATTCACTCACCTGAGTTGGGTTCTAAGACCTCAATTACAAACTCAGTCTCAAAAGCAGTCTGGTTGTTGACCTCGAGCGCGGGATCAAATCCTATTTTCAAATCAGAAAATGTGTTATTAAGTTTTCAGTCTATTATTGGTAGTCCTAGGGTTAACCTAAGCTTACTGGGTTGACCCGGTGTTCAGTTGGTACTCATTTGGGATTACTGGGCTTTGCACTGGGCCTTAGGTCATGTCCTGGTGCATCATCCAGTGTCAATGGCACAAGGGTAAATTGGTCAGTTTCAATAGTTGTACTTGACCCTAGGTCAGATCAGGTCCACAGTGTTGTCCACAGCTTGCCTGTGCTACAGGACCAAGCACAGCAGGGTTTCCTTCACCTGCGGGGCCCACTAAGGTTCCCAACTATTCCTCCACCAAGGATAGATGCGGGGAAGGGCTTTTTGGTCATTTCCCAACCTCCCACAGTGTCCCAAGGCCAATGGGTGAGGTTCCCAGAGCCAGATCATTATTTCAGCAATTTTCCATTCACTGGGCGATGGCTCTGGGGAATGTCTGCATCACCCAGTGCATCGCCCAGAGGCTGCAATCGAAAAATGGGCTGAGATTCCAAGGTGAAGCTTCTTGGGCAGTGTGCTCAACATCATCCCATGCATGTTAGGGTGTTGTGTAGCCCCTGGGATGGTCTACCTATTGGTCCAAATGGATCATCCATCTGGTCTACCATTTGGCTGCCAGAGGCTGCCCAGATAACCCAATGAATAGTGTCACAAGGTTTTCTCTAAACTTGGAATTCGACTCCAACCACATGTAAGGCTGGAAATGGATGCAAAACAGTGGTTCAAGGTTGCAACCACTTAGGGTTTGGTCTCTGCAGCCATGGCTCACATCTAGGGCTCCAAATCACGGGGCAACTGGGCAAACTAGTAGTGCAGCTATACACAGCCAGGTTTCGGCCCAAAGAACAGTACAACAACCCACTAAAATTAAAAAAAAATCATAGATCTCCCATGCTTAAGGCTTGCATGGCAGATCTGGAGCTGTTATGGGCAAACCCTAGCTGTTCAGGGCTGCCCAGGGAGCAAAAACACATCAAGCATAGAGAAGAAATGGGGACAGCATGCATATACAGATATTTTTTTATACCTGAGCAAGTCTAAGAAAGCTTGAATCAGGTTGGGTACAGGGCTGCAGCAGCCCTCCTCCTTCCTTCTTCTTCTTTCTTCTTCTCCTTCCTCTTCTTTCTCTCCTTTCTCTCCTCTTTCTCTCCTACGGTTTCTATCAGAGCTAAGCGCTCTAAATGAGCCCAAGGCCTTCCTATTTATAGGCCCAGCCTTCACTGAGGCTTGTTTGGCTGTGAAGGTCTCTTTTGAAAATCAGTTTTTTTAAACTGATTCTGACTGATTCTGGGCACACTGGTGGGGTCCATAGTGAACTAAGGGTATGAGGTGGTCCCTCAGACTCCCCTCTATCTATGGAGGGTGCCCATGTCCATATTGGGTGGTCCCAATAATTAAAAATCAATTAAATATGCAGAATTACTCACTAGGCGATGTCTCTGGGCTTTGTCTGCATCGCCTAGTGCCATCGCCCAGAGAATTCCAGCAAGCTGAAATTCAATGGGGCTTGCACAAGGGTTTGACCCTTGGTCAGGGTATTGTCCCCAAATGCCTTATAGGAGATTTTACACACTTTCATAAAGGTGGGTCCCACTGGTTGGGGGGGAGAGAGATTACCTGGAGTCCAGGCCATACATCATGCAATGAGCTATACATTTGTAGGGGTCTGCTGTCCATCTACTGACAGGTATATAGGATGATCCACACAGGGTTTCCTCATCAATCCAAACCACTGGAGTGATACTCCACAGTGTTCTTAGTTGCCTGATCAGGGGTTCCTATCGTTTAATCAAAATTCTTGTCAGCCAGGGACAGGGTTTGACATTTCTCCCCACCTTACAAAAATTTCATCCTCAAAATTTGCTTACCTTACATTTCAAAGAGTTAAGGATACTTCTCTTTCATTTCTTCTTCACGTTCCCATGAATCTTCCTCTATTGGGTTGTTTCCCCATTGAACCTTTACAAAAGTGACGGTGCGGTTATGGAGGTTATGCTCCTTTCTGTCCAATATCTCTGTGGGTTATTCTTCGTAGGTCCTATCCACATCCAACTGTTCAGGTTCAGTTGATAGTACATGTGGTTGTTAATGTACTTTCTTAGCATTAACACATGAAAAACATCGTGGACGCCTGACAAAGATGGTGGTAGTGCCAGTCGGTAGGCTATGGGTCCCACTTTATTAAGTATTTCATAAGGACCAATGAATCTTGGACTCAACTTGTCTTTCTTGTTAAAACGTAGCAATCCTTTAGTTGGAGATACTCGAAGGAATACTTTTTCTCCGACTTCAAATTCAATGTCCTTCCTTCTATTATCCGCATAACTTTTCTGTCTTGATTGGGCTGTCTTGAACTTTTCTCTTATAATATCCACATTGTCGCAGGTCGCTTGTATCATCTCAGGTCCGAGATATTTCCGCTCGCCAACCTCACCCCAATATAACAGAGTTCTACATTTTCGTCCATACAATGCTTCGAATGGTGCCATGCCAATGGTGGAGTGATAGCTATTATTGTATGCAAATTCCACCAGAGGTATGTGAGCATCCCAACTGTCATTCATTTTCAAAACATAGGCTCGGAGCATATCTTCTAGCATTTGGATGGTTCTTTCCGACTGTCCATCCGTCTGCGGATGGAAAGTTGTGCTAAGATTTAGTTGAGATCCCAATGCCTTCTGCAAACTTCTCCAAAACCTTGAGGTGAACCAAGGATCTCTGTCAGACACAATACTGACAGGCATGCCATGTAAGCGGACTATGTTTTCAATATATATGCGGGCAAGCTTCTCCATTGGGTAACTTATCTTGATCGGTATGAAGTGTGCCGCCTTCGTTAGTCCGTCTACAATCACCCAAATTACATTCATGCCCTTCCTGGTGTTAGGCAGATTTATCATGAAATCCATAGTCATTATTTCCCACTTCCATTCAGGTATAGAAAGTGGCTGCAACAATCCATACGATCGGTGTCTCTCTGCTTTTATCTGTTGACAGGTGAGGCACTTGGACACGTATATTGCTATGGTCTCCTTCATTCCCATCCACCAGTAATACTTCTTCAAATCTTTGTACATCTTTGTACTCCCGGGGTGGATTGTGTAGGGTGAGTTGTGCGCCTCTTTAAGGATTCGGTCTTGGACGTCAAAATCATCAAGCACGCATAGTCTATCTCAAAACTTCAATGCACCATCATGGGCCAAGGAAAAATTTGGAACCTTGTGGACACCTTGTTGAACTTCCCAAATTATCTTGGCCAGCTAGGGGTCCAATGGTTGCTTAGTAATTATTTCCTCTCGTATTGACGGCTGCAGGTCCATAGCTGCTAATTGCATAGCCATTCCTTCGATTACGAGTTCCAGATCAAATTTCTGAGCTTCTTCTACTAGTTGTTCACTTACGACTAAGGATGCGAGGGTTGCCATTTGAGATTTTCTGCTTAATGCATCCGCAACAACGTTGGCCTGACCAGGGTGGTACTGGATTTGACAATCATAGTCTTTCACCAATTCCAACCACTTTCTCTGTCTTATATTCAGCTCCTTTTGGGTGAAGAAATACTTCAAACTTTTATGGTCGCTTAAGATTTCACTCTTTTCACCATATAAGTAATGCCACCATATTTTCAACGCAAAAACTACCGCTGCCAATTCTAGGTCATGTGTGGGGTAGTTCTTTTCGTGTTCCTTTAATTGTCTGAAGGCATAGGCGACCACTTTACCTTTCTGCATTAGGATGCCACCTAATCCTGTTCTGGATGCATCGGTGTATACCACCATTCCTCCAGTGCCGTCCGGAATGGTTAGAATTGGAGCTGTTACCAAATTTGGCTCCCTTCTTTCCATTCAAATTTGGGTCCCTTCTTTGTAAGTTTTGTCATTGGTGCCAAAATCCGTGAGAAATTTTCAATAAATCTTTGATAATAACCAGCCAAACCTAAGAAACTTCGAATCTTAGTGGCACTCTTCGGAGTTTCCCATTCAAGAACTGCTTTCACCTTGCCTAGGTCTACTTTACTGCCATCCTTGGTGACAATGTGTCCCAAGAATCTGATTTGGTGAAGCCAAAATTCACATTTGCTGAATTTGGCAAAAAGCTAGTGTTCTCGCAATCGCTGCAACACGAAAGCAAGGTGTCGCGCGTGTTCGTCCTCATCCTTAGAGTACACCAGGATGTCGACAATAAATACTATGACGAACTTATCCAGCACGTCATGGAATACTCTATTCATCATGTCCATGAATGCTGTCGGGGCATTGGTTAACCTGAACGACAAAACAGGGAATTCGTAATGCCCGTATCGAGTTCGGAACGCCGTCTTATGAATATCACCGCCCTTGATCTTCAATTGATGGTATCCCGACCTAAGATCGATTTTGGAGAAAACTCGTGCTCATTATTCAACTCGTGGTAGTCGATACACAGCCGCATACTTCCATCTTTCTTCTTAACAAACAACACGGGTGCTCCCCAGGGTGACACATTGAGTCGTATAAATCCTTTCTTCAGCAGGTCTTGAAGTTGGACCTGCAACTCCTTTAGTTCAATTGGCGCCATCTGATATGGGGCCTTTGATACCGGTGTTGCACCAAGAATTAGATCGATCGCGAATTCTATGTTGCAGTCTGCCGGTAGCTGTGTTAGATCTTCTAGAAAGACATTAGGAAATTCTCTGATGACTTATAGTTCCTCCAATGGTTTTATCTTTGCCTCTGTGTCTATTACTGTGGCCAAAAAGCCTTGGCATCCATCGTCAAGCAACTTGTGCGCCTGGAGGGCTGACAAGGTTATTCTCCAGGGTTTCTTCTTGGGTTCACTTTGATAGGTGAAAGTTAACCCATCTTTCAAATTGAACATTATCTTCTTTTCCGCACACAAGACGTTTGCACCATAGGCCGACAACCAGTCCATGCCTAGTATTACGTCAAAATCATTTATATCCATCTTTATCAATCGTGCGGTTAGTTTCTTCCCACAAATTTCAATCTGATAAGGGTCGTAGACCTTCTTCAAGCTCACGACACTTCCTGTCGGTGTGCTGACTACTAGCTCATGCCCGATGTCTCTCAATTGGTCCTTCATTTTACTTACGAAGGTCGAGGAGACGAAAGAGTGGGTCACGCCCGAGTCGAATAATATTCGTGCGGGTATGGTCGAGACATTCAGGGTACCTAAGGTTTGTAGGTAATTTAGGTTACATGTAGTAAGCCAATTAGTCCCTAACAGGCAGTAGTGTTCAGCAAACTTACCTGTCAATACATCGGGATTCGCCTCAGCTTCTTCATTCGTCATCGCAAACATCTTTCCTCGAGTCCGATTGTCCTATGGCTGGAAAAACCTAGCGTAGGGCTGATTTAGCGAGTTGTTGCTGTACCCACGCGTTCTACAATCTCTGGCCATATGCCCTTCCTTGTTGCACTAGTAACACTTAAAGGGTGGAGCAGTAGGTGTTGAGGCTTGGCTCACTTGACTTGTTGTTGGTCGGGCTGGCAAAGCTGCTGTTGTCGCTTGACTCATCGCCGGTTGAGCAGGTCGATTGAATGTGGGACGGAAAGGGTTCTGACCCACGTTCGACCTACGATACGGAGTCGAGACAGAATTTGAGTTGGTTCCGCGATAAACTTTATTTGGCCAGGCATAGGTCTGGAAATTGTTTGGCCTTTTACCCACGGACGACGTCACAGCTTTCTCTTTCTCTTTCTCCTTAAATCTATCTTCCATGGTTTTCGCCTTGTCGACCATCTAAGCATAATCCCTAATGTCCATGATTGACAACACCGACCCGATCTCAGTCTTGAGTCCTTTCTCAAATTTCTTCGTCTTACTAACTTCCCCTTTCAGGTGCTCTGGAGCAAAATGGAATAAGTCCTCAAATCGTTGTTGATAATCCAACACTGATTTGGTTCCCTGTACCAGTGCGATGAAATCCGCTTCTTTTCTATCCCTGAAACTCTCTGGGAAGTAGTTCTTGAAGAAAACTTCTTTAAATTGCTCTCACGTGGGGTTCGGATGAGTGGCTTCCAAATTAGGTTTAGTAGCTTTCCACTAGGCTTCGGCTTCATTCTGCAACTGATAACCCTCACATATCAACTTTTGTGCGTCCGTGCACTCCAATACTTCAAATGCCTTCTCCAGTGCACTAATCCACCGTTCTGGCTGCATCGCTTCGGAAGTTATTTTGGAAAATGCAGGCGATTGGAGTTTCTTGAATCTTTTCATAACTTTGGCGGAAGAGTTCTCCGCTAAATGTTGAGGCACAGGTGGTGGAAATAGTACAGGCCGATTGGGTGGTGGTGGTGGTGCAGCGCGTTTGTGCATCATGGTTGCAAACTGTGTGGACATTTGACCAAGAAATTCTTGTTATTGTTGCATGGTCCACATCATAGTGGTCATGAATGCAGTCACGTCACCAGCTGCCATATTTGGCTGAGGTGCAGCAATAGTTGCTTGAGCAGCCGCAGGTGCCTCTGATGAAGCAGCCGATGCTTCAGAATTTTGAGCCTCAGTTCTGTTAGGCAGCTCAACCTCCAGTACAACTCAAGGTTGTTTTCCTTTGCGACCACCACTAGAACCTCTTCTGGTGTTAACCATTGTTGCTTCTCTGAAAAGAGGAGCGTGTTCAATATTCCAATATCATCCGTACAGATCAACAGTTATTCCCTAGCTAGAGCAGGTACAAATCTAGTCCACAATTCCAATGAGTTTCATGAGTCACACCAGTAAGGTGGATTGTTAAATACATTGTTTTGGTTTATTATGTGATGAGTCTTATTGAGTGCATTATGTTTCACTTTCTTATGCATTTTATGTATCAATATGCTATGCATGGCACTATATGAGAGATTACAAATTTTTTTTAAATAAAAGACTTCTAATTATTTACCTGCACTAACAGGAAAGCATCTACAGCTTCTTCCCGGTCACAAACTCCATCACAAGCAGAAATTCTATGTCGGCTCTTACCTCTTCAGCTAAAGTCATAAAATACTCTCGCTCTTCTGGTCCACTAATGGAAGCAATGGCTAAATAAAAATCCAATCGATTCTTGGCTCTGGGCAACACTAGTCGTATCCGTTTCAGTCTCTCTCGTAGATGTCTAATATACATCATGTTGCTGGGGTCTCTAGCCTTGGTTGAGGCAGTAGGTCCTGTCATGGGAAATGATTCTAAGCATCAGGTCATACTTAATTAGAAGAATTAAGTACATATCTACAGAAATTTAAATGACTAAGATTCAATATAACTAATCTTGGATTGGCTCGAGGTACCTTAACGTCTAAGTGCTTCGACTGGTTAAACAGCCTATTCTCGATTGACCTAGTCTGCGTTTTGGGTAAGATCTACGCTTCCCACACGTAGTACATATGTATTACAACATACCTATGTAACTATGTCTGCTTTACACAGCAACACTCCAGTCAGTTTGTACATCACAATATGCAAGCATGTAGTGATTAGATAGTACACGCCATATATCATAAATATTTATACTCATATATTTATATTTACATATATTAAATACTTATTGCAAATACATCAACAACATTTCCCAAGCCCCTATGTGGTTTACTCGACCTCATATAGGAATTTCACCCCTTTAATCTTGAGAAGTTGTGTTTGTTTAATATAATTTTATTTATTATATTTTTATTTATTTATTTATTTTTTTGACCAAATAAGAAAATTCATACTGTTATGCCCATTAGGGTTATTATGGTCAATTCTCAAGTCTTTATATGCAAATAGCCCCAAAACAGCAAAATTACATTCACTGGGCAATGTCTTTGGGAGTTGCCACATCGCCCAGTGCCATCGCCCAGAAAATCGGGGCGCAAGTTTTTAAATCCGAGAGGGGCCCATTTTGACCATAACCTCTTCTAAACTTCTCTAAACACCTAGAGAGTCTCCTTGGAAGGTAGTGTGACTATTCCTACACCAAATCCTTGCATTTTCTTGAGTCATTTGCGAACCTACACGTGCCTAGGTAAGTTTTCTTGGTTACATTGTCTTTTTGGACTTCTTTTATTCTCACTTGCTTAGGTTAGGGTTTTTTTTACCAAAATTTCATGCCCTAATTGTCTTTTCTCTCCTCTCTAGTAGGAAGATGTCTACTAGCCATCGCACTGCTAGGAAATCGGTAGCCCAGAAGAGGCTTCGAGTTGAGTCAGAGGATTCTTTGGCGTCCTCACTGCCTCCATCATCTCCTACAGACGATTCTTCTTCGGAGGAACCCAACTTTGAACGGTTTCTCTTTTCTAGGTACAAACACGCTAAGGAATGGAAAAATTTTGAATCTCTAAAGATTGTGAATGGTCGGGTGGTCCGGGTAGAGGACTTCCACCAGTTCAACCTTTACACTAGGTTCAACATCTTGGGTTGGACCTCCATGTTGACACCCACCGAGCCTTGTTATCCCAACTTGATTCGGTACTTTTACTGTAATCGAGTGCCCTCTAGTGCACAGGAGTTTGGGGTGGAGAGTAGGGTGAAGGGAGTGGATATTCGTCTGACCACTGCTTCATTAGCAGAGATCCTGAGTTTACCTGACTTAGGAGAGCGGTGTTATTATCAACCACGGATGGATATATCCGAGATGTTTTCCTTGGAGACCAGGAGGACGGTCTTCAAATCATTGATAGGGTCACAGAGCACGCCTAGGTCTGAGACTTCTTACAAGCTTAGTGCTCGTGTTATTAGTAGGTGTGTGACCTACAACATCTACCCCAAGGGCGGTAACAAGGGTAGTATATCTATGATGAGGGCCTACATCACATATTGTCTTTTGGGAGTTGGTAGGGGAGGTCTAGTCATAAACCTCCCATATCTTTTACTTCAGGTGATGCTTTACCACACACGAAACCAAGCTGATGGCAACCTTCCTTATGGGAAGTTCCTCACTTTAGTCTTCCGTTACTTTGGGGTTCCATTGGAGGGTGAGTATGCTGAGAAGGACAGGTCCAGGCCTATTGACAAGACTTCTATTCTGAAGATGAAAGTGCCTGGGAAGGATCCACCAGAGGGTGAGGAACAGATGGGGATGTAGTAGGATGTGGAGGAGCAGGGAGTGGAGCATGGTGATGATGTGCACGATGAGGAGGTGCAGGGGTTGGAGCAAAGAGACATTGAGGGAGACACCCAGGGCATGCATGCAGAGGAGCAGGGCATGGGTCAGGGCGACTTCAAGGGCTTTGGCACGTAGTATACTGACTTACCTGCCTATGAGGCGATGGGTGCCACTAGTTCTCAGGTTCCAAGGCCATCAGAGTGGACACAGATGATGACATACTTTCAAAGTCTCGGTACCCAGCTCTCTGATATGGCGACTAGGATGGATCGGGGCTTTACTTCATTGGAGAGTAGAGTAGGATCTGTTGAGCAGCGCTTGGACTTCTAGGACAGATTTTACAAAGTTGACTCTCGCCAGACATAGCCTCCTCCAGATGACTTACCTCCCATTGAGTAGTTCTTGATCAGGTCCTATCAGTCCATGCTACGTGATTCGGACTATTTTCCTTTTATTATGCTTATGTACTTTTCTTTCTTTGGGATGTACTTAGTTTAGTGTTTTTTTTTTGTCCAGCTTATGTACTTACTGAATTGTAGTTCATGCAATTAAACTTATGTAATTATTGTTAAGTTTAATGGAAATCTTGCATCTCTTACTTAAGTACGTCTACCTCCCCTGTAGCTTTTAGTTGTTACCTATTTTATGATCTATAGTTTATTTGTCCTAGTTCTGCACTCCATGAATGTAAGAACAGCCTCACGCTCTGATACCAAGGTTTGTCACACCCCAAACCACCCCCTAGAAGGATTGGGTAGGTGACCCAAATTGCATAACGGCAATCCGCCAAATCTCACGGATCTAGAAGCAGTGCTTTCATTCACAGAATCACATTCATCTCTCTACCACAAGCAAGATCAGAGTGCTACAGATAAACTACAATTTCAATAATAAAAGGAAGCATAGCGATACGGAGAAATGATGATAATATATATATAAGTAAGTTTGTATATTTCCCACCAACCCACAAACATAGAAACAAAGCTAGAACTACCATATACATATATATATATACAGGGTGAGCATACTCAACCCAAAAAAAAAAGAAAGTAAAAACTACAACAGAACCACAATCAGGACGGGGATAAACTCCTAGCAAAAACAAAAAGGAGTCCCCAAGACAAAAAGCATCAGATGCGCTCCTCAACGGTCTTCTTCAATGACCACCGAGAAAGTACCCAGGATTAGTATGACCTCCGTCGGGGTCCACACCAACATCATCGTAACAACTAGGACTCTCCTTCTCGAGATGAGCCTCCATGCCACAGCGGCATCGATCTGTAAAATCATCTAAGAAAAATAATGTATAACAGAGAGTGAGCCCCACCGAGCTCGTGAGCAAATCATATCATCATGCATGCACATGCAATCATAATCCACAGTTCATATGATCCTACATGATATGCAAGTCCAAATTATTTATTAGCCACCTAGCAATACAACTAAGTCAGGTTTGTGCTACTATAATCCCTAATACATGTATCTCTGGTGCGGGCTTCCAACCCCTTCCCGCGATACACCCATTGAGTTGTCAAAGAGGACCAGTCAGCTCCCGCATCAGTCACCAAGGTCAGCCCGACCAGCCCTCTGTGATTAACCTGTAGGGCAATCCATTTCTTTTCTCTTTTCTTTTCTTTTCTTTGGCTTACAGCCCATATTCACCATTCTGGTGTTCTTTCATTTCTTTTTAATCGCCATTCCGGTGTTCTTTCATTTCTTTTCTCATATACAAATGGTCACCCTCACAGGCATCCAACACCTAAACCCCTATTGGCAAGGGTGTGTAGCACGGGTGATGAAACTCTAGCCCCATGTCTATATGGCATCGTATGAGGTGGGTGGTGTCAACCGCATCCCGTTCTATGGGCTACCACATGCCTCATTTCCAAGCTGACTACGGCATCTAGTCTAACATTCACAATCATCATATAAGAATTCATAGTGTTGAACAACAGACAATCATTATGCAGTGATTTAAGTAACTTTAATCAGAAGTAAGTAACATAGCATTCAGGATTTAAATTCTTAATTGTCGTCATAACATCATAATTACACATGCACATATGATAATATTATTCACCCACCTGAGTTAGGTTCTAAGACCTCAGTTCCAAACTCAGTCTCAAAAGCAGTTTGGTTGTTGACCTCGAGCGCAGGATCAAATCGTATTTACAAATCAGAAAATGTTTTATTAAGTTTTCAGTCTATCACTGGTAGTCCTAGGGTTAACCTAAGCTTACTGGGTTGACCCGGTGTTTAGTTGGTACTCATTTGGGATTACTAGGCTGTTAGGGAAGCACACATGGCCCTATACCCTCCAAGTCATCTCCATGATGACATAGTTGTTTTGATGATATCAAATAAGATCATCCTTGGACTAATGCTTGTGTTCTAAGTGTTTTTAGAGTCAAAGCATAGCACCAAGTGAGGGGGAGCATATACAAGTTTACAAGACCATACTCAAGAAGATTGAAAGCTTGAAAGTTAAAACTTTGGAAGCCAAAAGAGTTGAAGTTTATTTTCTTGAAGTTTGAAGATTGAAGATATTGTAATTTGTACATATGTAATTTTTTAGTCACATTTGATGTAATGCACACACACACGCATGCATCCATCTAGGATGACCTTAGGTGGTTATTTAACCCCTTAAAACATGTGACTAAATGGGTTTGAAATTCCCAAGCCAAACCCTAATGGAATTGGACTAATTTCCACTGAAATTGCCCAATCCAGCATACCGGTTCCAGAGCCTGCAAACCGAATTAATGGGAAATCTCAAAAAAAAGAACCAGTAGGTTGGTTAAGCAAGCTGGATCAGGATCCAGCATATCGGATCCTGAGAACCTGCAATTTGCCCTAATCCGGCATACCGGATTCCCATCCAGCATACCGGATCATTACTGGACCTTTATGAATTGGCCGTTACTCCTTTGTTTTAAATGGAAGTTAGGTGATCTAGCATACCAGATTCTCATCCAGCATATCAGATTATTTATAGACTATGGAATCCGATCCTTAATTGGATTCCTAATTAATTCTAGCCTCTTTGGCTATAAATACCCAATTGTTTTAGGCTCTAAACACATCAATTAACATCATTGAATCACAATTAAGAGCCTCCAAGAACAAGTCACTCCCAAGTGAGATTACTTACACCAATCCAAGGAAAATCTATCTCACTTTGCTCCCTTCATTTGCATTAGCATTCAAGCTGCACTGTTTGAAAGGTAGCACTTATTCTCACTAAGGTTTGAGGTAATACTAAACCCCTTACTGTTTATTTTCACTTTACATTAGTGGTTTGAGTCCTCTTGCTCAGAATCAAGAGAAGGTTGAGTCCTCTTGCTCATTATCTCAAGAGTAGCTTTTGAGTTTGCTTGCTCGTTTCTCAAGAGTAGTTGTACGAGTCCTCTTACTCTTACTCAAGATTCTAATAGTGAAATTCTCTCCAAGTTGAGAGGAGTGGACATAGGCACGTGTTGGCCGAACCACTATAAATCTTTGTGGCTCTCTTCTTATATTTATCTTTATTACTTGTCTTTACATTGGGCAATTTGTGTTATTTTCCGCATATTCTTTTAATCTTCAAACCTTCACCTATTCATCCCCCTCTAGGTGAATTCACATGGGCCTTGCACTGGGCCTTAGGTCATGTCCCGGTGCATCACCCAGTGTCAGTGGCACAAGGGTAAATTGGTCAGTTTCAATAGTTGTACCTGACCCTAGGTCAGATCAGGTCCACAGTGCTGTCCACAGCTTGCCTGTGCTGCAGGACCAAGCACAGCAGGGTTTCCTTCACCTGCGGGGCCCACAAGGGTTCCAAAGTATTCTTCCACCAAGGACAGATGTGGGGAAGGGCTTTTTGGTCATTTCCCAACCTCCCACAGTGTCCCAAGGCCAATTCAATGGGTGAGGTTCCCAGAGCCAAATCATCATTCCAGCAATTTTCCATTCACTAGGTGATGGCTCTGGGCGATGTCTGCATCGCCCAAAGGCTGCAATCGACAAATGGGCTGAGATTCCAAGGTGGGGCTTCTTGGGCAGTGTGCTCAACATCATCCCATGCATGTTAGGGTGTTGTGTAGCCCCTTGGATGGTCTACCTATTGGTCCAAATGGATCATCCATCTGGTCTACCATCTATCTGGCTGCCAGAAGCTGCCCAGATAACCCAATGAATAGTGTCACAGGGTTTTCTCTAAACTTGGAATTCGATTCCAGCCACATGCAAGGCTGGAAATGGATGCAAAACAGTGGTTTAAGGCTGCAACCACTTAGGGTTTGGTCTCTGCAGCCATGGCTCACATCCAGGGCTCCAAATCACAGGGCAACAAGGCAAACTGGCAGTGCAGCTGTGCACAGCCAGGTTTCGGCCCAAAGAATAGTACAACAACCCACTAAAATTAAACAAAAATCATAGATCTCCCATGCTTAAGGCTTGCATGGCAGATCTGGAGCTGTTCTGGGCAAACCCTAGCTGTTCAAGGCTGCCCAGGGAGCAAAAACACATCAAGCATAGAGAAGAAATGGGGACAGCAAGCATATACAGGTATTTTTTTTATACCTGAGCAAGTCTAAGAAAGCTTGAATCAGGCTGGGTGCAAGCCTGCAGCAACTCCTCCTTCTTCCTCCTTCTTTTTCTTCTTCTCCTTCCTCTTCTTTCTCTCCTTTCTCTCCTCTTTCTCTCCTATGGTTTCTATCAGAGCTAAGGGCTCTAAATGAGCCCAAGGCCTTCCTATTTATAGGCCCAGCCTTCACTGAGGCTTGTTTGGCTGTGAAGGTCTCTTTTGAAAATCAGATTTTAAACTAATTCTGACTGATTCTGGGCACACTGGTGGGGTCCACAGTGAACTAAGGGTATGAGGTGGTCCCTCAGACTCCCCTCTATCTATGGAGGGTGCCCATGTCCATATTGGGTGGTCCCCATAATTAAAAATCAATTAAATATGCAGAATCACTCACTAGGCGATGTCTTTGGGCCTTGTTTGCATCGCCCAGTGCCATCGCCCAGAGAATTCCAGCAAGCTGAAATTCAATGGGGCTTGCACAGGGGTTTGACCCTTGGTCAGGGTATTGTCCCCACATGCCTTATAAGAGATTTTACACGCTTTTACAGAGGTGGGTCCCACTGTTTGGGGAGGAGAGAGATTACCTGGAGTCCAGGTCATACATCATGCAATGAGCTGTACATTTACAGGGGTCTGCTATCCATCTACTGACAGGTATATAGGATGATCCACACAGGGTTTCGTCATCAATCCAAACCACTGGAGTGATACTCCACAGTGTTCTTGGTTGCCTGATCAGGGGTTCCTGTCCTTCAATCAAAATTCCAGTCAGCCAGGGGCAGGGTTTGACATTAAGGTCTACAAGAAGAAGAAGACCATGATGACGACTTCGTTGACATAGCCATTGATGACCAAAGCAGTGACCTACCTAATAGCCTAATTGACAGCTTGTTTGGAAACGATCAACCATTGGATCCTGCCCAAGAAAGGGATGAGATGGCTTCAATCATCAAACGATTAAGAAATGTCATTACAACACTTGGGCACGATCATCAAGACCAAGATGAAAGGTTATACACCACCCTAGAGGAGACTTACCAAATTATAAAAGAAGCTGACACCTCCATTCAGGCTTATGTCACAACCCCTTTGGACCGCACAGTCAAATCGCATATCGGCAATATAAGTGGGTTGAATACATAAGATCTCTACCAGGGATGGCACAAGAGCTCATAAACCTGGCCCGATTCATCAGAGGACATGCCAGAGACATGATCAATGGACAACAACACAAGCAAGCATTCCTTAGGGGGCATCAAAACCAAGAAAGGGATTTGAATCTCATGGGTCAGAACATAATAGCGGCTCAAAAGGAACAAATCAAGACTTATTTAAACCAGAGGATGGATGAGTGATATTTGTGACTATGGGATCGGCACACCGACCTTTGGAATAGTTTCTGAGATCAAGTTGATGCCATCAATGAACTGGTCCAAGGGCCCAATGCATATATTCTTAGAAATGTGCCTAGAAGGTTGAATCTTAGCATTAGGCGACAAACCAGCCTGCCATTCCCTAGCTATGAAGATGATATTGTTGACCATCTCCGCAACTTGGATCAAGAGACATGAACAATTAAGGCCTTAGTGTTGGCACTTTGTGACAAGCTTCAAGAACTTAACGTGACTACCGATGAACCGAAAATCAACATGATCATCATAAGTGATGGGAAATTGGATTAGTTAGATCTGGACGTTGATCTAAGCACAGTTCGATTCTAAGCTCTGCTTCTCGTCTGATAAAGAATGTACCAATGCAAATACCAGAAGTGGGAAGTATTTCAAGCCAGCCCGACTCAATGTTGACAACCCAGCAAAGTTGGCAAGGAACTAGAATCAGAATCAGAACCATACTACAATTGAACCAAAAAATGAGATTCTGAAGCAACTCAAGAAGACTCAAGCCAATATCTTAATTTGAGGTTTCTTAACCAGTTCTTGAACCCATAGGGAAGTAGTCCTAAAAGCAATGTCAGAAACAACCCAACTAGCCAACATAGTAGTGTAGACACCTCATTTTGTATTTTCCCCCGGAGGTTTCCCGTAACAATGATGAGCACCCTCCAAGGCCTAGAGCCGGTGTATCTGTGGATGTAGCATCAGTGTTCACTTCCCAAATCCATCTATCGATTTCCCATTCCCCTTTACTACAGCCCAAACTAGAGCCTCCATGTCTTCTAAGTACCCCTAGAAAGGCTAGCCCTAGCCCAGACCCCTTAGAACCAACCTGGCCTAGCACAAAAGCTGGCCCAAATAGTCCAAACCATGCCCATCGACACTGGAACCCACCTCGGCACTCAGAGGCCCTGAGTCAACATCGAACCCACCTGCCATCAACACCAAAATATTTCACTTCATAGTCTAATAGTCCAATTTACTGTCTATCTCACTTCGACATTCAGTTAAAGGCACTCGACACTCCAGTACCAACCCTCGATGTCGAGGCTTGTTCATCGACAGCTACTCTGTTACGCCCCCATTCCAACAAAGAATAAAATACAAATAAAGGGGTGACTAGGATGACACACGTCATCCCACTAATACCAATATCATAGATACAGTGTCCCAACCAGAGTCTTAAACCATTATTAAAATACACAATAATATCAGAGTGCGGAGAAAAGGGAATATTATATTCCAAGATCAGAATAAAGCAGAAGCGTTATTACAGTAGTTACAATATGTTCAATCGACTAAGTGATACATTATAGTTTAATAGTTATCTAAATGATCATCATATAACTACTAACAAATATACTATATTACAAACAAGGTTTATGAGCGGGCACAAAGCCCTAAAAGAATCAAAAGAGGGAACAAATCCCTAGTATCAGCACGGCCCGTAGGCACAATCGTCATAAGGACATCCATCATCGTGTTCCTCTAACACAGCCTCCGGCTCCTTGGTGCCAATATCATCTTAATCAGCAGACTGGACTTTGAGACTAGTCAAGTAACCATCATCTGCATCAAAATCTAAAAGAAGGTGCACAAGGGGGTTAGCTCCACTGAGCCAGTGAGGGGATAGGGAATGCACATACAGATCACACATAGTCCATGATGAATGTAGATGTTAATAGATTTTTTCACCTAGCACACAGTCTAGGTCCAGGTATATGCTACTATGACAACTCGGGAATCACTATGGGTCCCTTATCTTATCGACACAGTGAAACCTCAATTGTCACCTGGGGGCCTACGCCGGTCAAAGCCACCAAAACCACCCAGTGGCAGACCCCGATGATCAGGAGTTATCTTTGAGCTGGCCTCTCTCCCCCATAGGCAAGGAGCCCTGATCACCCAACACCTAAACCCCTATTGGTAAGGGTCATAGCATAGGGAATAGGATCCTAACCACAGTTATACTTCATGCAAATCTTATTGTCTCGAGAGGTATTCCGGGTGTGTCAACGTCCCATTCCATCTAGCACCCAGGTACTAGGACAACACGGCACATATAGGCCAAAATGACAAGCAATAAAAGTTCATAAACATTTTTGGGGTTCCGGTACTGGTACACCCGCCATCGTAACCTGATACAATAATGAAGTAACACACATAACCCCTTTCATATCAATTCACAACCAAGATAAATAATGCAAATATGCAATATGCTTATTGATGATACAAGTAGCATGATAAATGTATATATAATAATAAGCAAATCCAAACAATCACCCAAAACCCACTCACCAAAGATTCGCGTAATGTTCGGGTGTTTAGAAGAGGTTACCAGGTACACGTCTCCTAACAAGTTAGACTACCTAGGGATGCATGAGATAAGTGTTAGAAGAGTGTAGGTGGGCCCTAAAAGAAGTTACCACAGACTATCATTCAAGATAGCACAAAAACCTCTAACAGAGGTACTCCCAGTGGATCCGAATGGAGGCACAAAAACCTCGAACAGCTGAATGGGTTTTTGAATGGAGGCAGGACCATGGGCCTGTTGGTAAATCTGTTTAGGCCAAGCTTTAGTTTTCAAACCAGTAAAGGCTGAATGGATGCCCGATGCTTGGGTCCGTTTGGAAATCCGTTCGAACCAGCATACGAATTTCTTAAGTTGCTCAGTTCCCAGCCCAAAACTTTAAATGTAATATGCCACTAGGGCTTGGAGATGGTTAATACAAGGTTCAACATGGTCCAGAGGACCTAGCCTAAGCTTTTTCTTAGGAGTTTAAGGATTACAATCCCTCCAAGGCACATTTATGAGGGATTAGGTCAAGAAGTCTTAGGTCAGCCATTTGGGTTTCTCATGTTACCCTTTACAAGCTTAAGGTGGCCTCCCTTTTGATGAGTGTTAACTCTATAATGAGTTGAGAGGAGAACCCAACATAAATTCGAGTTCCAACAAGGAACCCTAGGTTAGGTTCGGTCTTAGGGAGAGCCCCCAAATGCTTAGGAGAAGAGGAGAGAGTGAGAGAGTGTGGGGGGGATTACACTTACAAGGTTTAATGCCCTCCAATGGACGAGCTCTACCTCAAGCTCTCCACTTCTTCCTTTCCTTCCTTCCTTCTCTTTTTGCTTTTCTTTCTCTTTCCCTCTTGATTTATCATTCCTTAGGTTGCTGGAGAAATAAATGGCCAATGAATGGTTTAGGTTCTATTTATAGAAAGTAGCCACTTAAGGCCTGTTTGGCTTGGGCTTTACAGGTTCAAGAAACACACTAAACGGATTTTGGCCCTTGTGGGCCCACAACCATGGTCCAACAAAATAGAGGAGATTAGGAGTAGGTCCCACCATGTCCGAAAGAATGGTTATCATGTCCGGGACATGGGCATGTGGGTCCCACCCAAAAGAAACATACAACAGACAAAACAGCCGAAATGGATTATCGGATGGACTCACCAACAGTGGGTCTGTTCATAAATTCGTTACAACAAAAAGAGTAGAAACACACAAGGAGGCCTCGGGACTTAGACCCACACCTCAAGGTCATGAAGGGGAGGATGTACAAGCATACTTACGATTAATAACTTACCCCTTGACCATCATAGTATGTTTTTCGTGATTCCAAAAAGTTTCCTAGTCGCAATACTAAGCTCATCACTAAACAAAGTGTCTAAATGTGGCAACACAGGAAAAGTCTTCCTATACTCTTCGCTCCTGGGACTCGTACTAGGAGGATAGTCGACGAAGTCACCATCGACGAATCTCCCCCAATCCCCATTGAGGAACCTTTCTTCGACAAGCAAACCCGTGAACTGGTCGACAATCTTGTAACTGGACTTGACCACCATTGAGAATAGTTCATCGACATACAAGGCAGCAGTATCTACACATCACGAGGAGGAATTAATAATTAATTAGAACCTCGGGTGTGGGTATAACATTCCCCCCACCTTACAAGAAATTTCATCCTCGAAATTTGACGTATCTTGTAAGAAACCAAGGGAAGGATACTTCGCTCACATCTCCACTTCAGCTTCCCAAGATGCTTCTTCCTCTTGATGGTTGCACATTTCACCTTTACATAGTGAATAGGTCAGTTGCAAAGATTTACCACCTCGTTGTTCTAGAATCTTCTCGGGCTGCTCTTTGTAAGACATATCAGCTGCAAGCTCCAGTGGTGCTTGCAATAGGACATGTCTTGGGTTATCAATGTACTTTCGCAACATTGACACATGGAAGATGTCATGTACGCCCTCTAAGGATGGAGGGAGTGCCAATCAATAAACCACCGGCCCGATCCTTGGAAGAACCTTATAAGGCCCAATAAAACTTGGACTCAACTTGCCCTTCTTGCTGAATCGCATCACACCTTTGGTGGGTGACACCTTGAGGAACACCTTGTCATTGATAGAGAATTCTAAGTCCTTTCACCTTTGGTCCACATAACCCTTTTGTCTAGATTGCCTTGATTCATTCACAAATCAAGTCCACCTTCTCACATGTTGCTTGGATCAACTTGGGCCTAAGGATACGCCGCTCACCTACTTTGTCCTAGTACAAAGGTGTTCAGCATTTTTCCCATATTGAGCTTCAAACAGTGCCATACCAATGGTAGCTTGGTAACTATTGTTCTAGGTAAACTCAATAAGTGAGATATGCTCATCCCAACTGCCCTGCATGTCAATGGCACTGGCTCTGAGCATGTCTTCCAATGTCTGTATGGTCCTCTCCAACTGTCCGTCCTTCTATGGATGGAAGGTCATACTAAAACTCAACAAACTACGCTTAGTGTTCTGGAATCCACCCCCGAACTTGGATGTAAACCTGAGATCACGGTCCGAGATAATGCTAACTAGAACTCTGTTCAGGCAAACCACATTATCAATATACAAGCGAGCCAGCTTATCCATCGAATAAGTGATCTTCATGGGGATGAAATGAGCTGTCTTCATCAATTTTTCCACAATAACCCATATGGCATCAACACCTCTAGGTGTATGGGGTAACCCAGTGACGAAGTCCATAGTAACATGTTCTGACTTCCACTCTGGTATGAGTAGTGACTGTAGAAGGCCATGGGGTGACTGCCTATCCGCCTTCACCTATTGACAAGTAAGACACTTAGCCACAAACTCAACTACATCTCTCTTCATTCCACTCCACCAGTAGTGTCCTTTCAAGTTTTTGTACATCTTTGTACTACCTGGATGGATTGAATAAGCGGATTCGTGGGCTTCTGTCAAAACTTCTTTCCACCAACGTCGATGGTACTGATCAGGCTACTAAAGATAGGGTAACACCGTCTACCAATAACTCCAGATCCATCCTCCTTGCTTCCTCAACGAGTTCCTTATTGACAGCCAAGGATGCTAAAAACAAGGTTTGAGATGTTCAACTCAGCGCATCGGCCACTACATTCGCTTTACCAGGATGGTAGTGGATGATGCAATCATAGTCCTTCATTAGCTCCAACCATCACCTCTGTCTCATGTTAAGCTCCTTCTGGGTGAAAAAGTACTTGAGACTCTTGTGATCACTGTAGATCTCGCTCTTTTCACCATACAAATAACGCTCTAGATTTTCAGGGCAAAGACCACAGCTACAAGCTCCAAGTCATGGGTTGGGTAATTCTTCTCATAATCTTTCAGCTGACGAGAAGCATAGGCTACTACATTCCCATCTCGCATTAGAACACAACAAAGGCCCATCTTTAATGCAACACTAAAAACTACCATCCCTCCAGTACCATTTGGAAAGGTGAGTACTGGAGAAAAAATCAACCTCTACTTCAACTCCTAAAAGCACTTTTCACAATCATTGGACCACTTGAACTTCATTCCCTTCCGCGTCAATCGAGTCATAGGAGTTGAAATCCTTAAGAAGTTCTCAATGAACCTTCTATAGTAGCCTGCTAGGCCTAAGAAAC
The DNA here is from genome assembly GCF_018873765.1 of Telopea speciosissima. Taxonomy (NCBI): domain Eukaryota; kingdom Viridiplantae; phylum Streptophyta; class Magnoliopsida; order Proteales; family Proteaceae; genus Telopea; species Telopea speciosissima. The sequence continues at coordinate 44,769,184 of NC_057920.1, forward strand.
TACGAATGTTTGCCACACTCTTGGATGTTTCCAAGTCAACCACTGACTTTACCTTGTCAGGATCTACTTCAATACCCTTGGCAGAGACAAGATATCCTAGGAATGTCACTTGTTGCAGCCAAAACTCACACTACTGAATTTGGCGTACAGTTGCTTCTCTCTCAGACGTTGTAGTACCAGATGGAGATGGTCTACATGCTCTTTGTCGCTCTTAGAGTAGACCAAGATGTCATCAATGAAGACGATGACATACTTATCTAGGACATCATGAAATACCCGGTTCATCAACTCCATGAAAGCGGCTGGGCATTGGTCAAGCTGAAGGACATGACGAAGAATTCATAGTGCCTATAACAAGATCTAAATGTTGTCTTGCTGATGTCACTATCCCTGATCTTCAGTTGATGGTACCCCGATCGGAGAACAATCTTTGAGAATACTTTGGCACCTTGTAGTTGATCGAACAGGTCATCTATCCTGGGCAAAGGAAACCGGTTCTTGATAGTCAACTTATTGATGTCACTATCCCTGATCTTCAGTTGATGGTACCCCGATCGGAGAATAATCTTTGAGAATACTTTGGCACCTTGTAGTTGATCGAACAGGTCATCTATCCTGGGCAGAAGATACCGGTTCTTGATAGTCAACTTATTGAGTTCACAGTAGTCTATGCACATCTGCATACTATCGTCTTTCTTTTCCACGAACAGAATAGGTGCACCCCTAGGAGATACACTGGGTCTGATGAAGCCTTTCTTCAACAGGTCCTTAAGTTGTTCCTACAGCTCCTTGAACACAGTTGGGGCCATTTTGTAGGGACCCTTAGACACTGGGGTAGCGCCAAGTGATGAGCACATTTATATGTGAAATCTTAGGGCATAAAGCATACAGTTTATCACATTGGACAGAGTTACTTGGTGCTTTCTTGTGCTTTTCAGGGTTTAGGTGAATTATTGTGAAAATGGAGGAGATGATGCTAAGGAGATGTTTTTAAGTTTTTAAGAGGTGTTAATAGTATGGATGCATAGCCCATCGAGTCAGCTTCGTAACGGTTCAAACGGCACTTGATTCCGAGTTGAAACGAAAAAGTTACGGCTGTTTTCGTAACGAAGCACGAAAATGGTCTACAAGGGTTTATTTATAATTATTGACAGTCGGCTGGGGACAAAGTGAAGCGGAAGTTCGGATTCTAGGGTCTTTAATGCAATTATCAAAAGTTACTTTACTGTACCCAAAAGATTCCATTTGGAAGGCTCTGGACAGTCCAACTTCAACTTGAGATATCTTGGGCTCCCCAACTCCAAATTGGACGAAATTTGGATCTATTTTGGGTCATTTTTCGCAAGGAACTCAATGGTGAGGCCTATATAAGCACCCCATGCTCCACGTTTTTTGAAGGACAGAATGGGTATTTTATTTATTCTTGAAGGAATCCTAGTCTTCACCCTTACTTTCTCTCTCCTCCAACTTCTCAAGGGCACTTCTGGAATTCTATTTGGGATAGATTTATATTTTCTCATCTATAGAAGGTTGAAAAATCAAAGCATCTTTGATTTTATTGCTTGGAGAAGATTTCTACAAAGAAAAGGAAGCACTTGTTAGAATTGGAAGTTTACTTTTCCTTTTCTAGAAATAGAAGGTTTATGTAAACAATCTTCTCTTCTTCTTCTTTCTACTTTTTTCTTTTTTCTTAGGATTCAAGGCATTGTAAAAGAGGAAGGACAAGAGAATATTCTCTTTTCTTAGGGAATATTTCTCCTATACTTCTCTCTTCTCTCTTCTCCTCTCTTCCCCCTATAAATACCCCTTGCCATCTGGGTTGTAAGAAGTTAGTTTTTTAGTTCAGTTTTTAGTTAGTTTCTACTTCAATTTTAATTCAGTTTTTAGTGTAATTTTTAACTCATTCACTTAGTGAAATTTTCTCTTCTTCTCCTATTTTTGGCTTTAATTCTTAGTTTGATTTCATAAGATTAGTTCTTTCAAATTCTTAATTTTGCTTTCATAGATTAGTTAATGGTTGTAATAGGATTAGTTTATACTTTAATGTCTTCAATATGGTTGTAATAGTTTTAGTTTAAAACTTCCTAGTCTAAACTCTTATGTTGATGACAAGACTTGGAGATTTAGAAGAGGAGGCCATGGTAAGTTCATGCAAGTATGCATTCAAGCTTCTTCAATTAATCCGGTTCAAGCACATCTAGGTTTGCATTCTCTAAACTCTCAATCTCATTCTCCCTCTCCTCTATCTCATTCTTTCTTTCTTCTTCTTCTTCTCCCTCTATTTCTTTTATTTCTTTTTTTTTATGTGGTTATTTTGTTTATGTGGTTGTGGATGTGTGGCTGCACTTTCATTACTTTCAATTTGCGTTAGTTTTATAGTTTGTTTTTATTCCTTCCAATTTGCGTTAGTTTGATAGGTTAGATGCTCATGTGTTAGGACGTCAATTTAATCCCTTAATTTTATTAGATGCTTATGAGTTAGGATGCATTAATTTTCATTAGTTTAATTTAACACTTTAATCTGGTTCACTATGCATTACTTTTAAGTTAGTTAAATAGAGTGGCGTATATCTCCTCGTGTTCGACCCGTAGCTACGATTGACCCATACGCTTGCAGTAATTGTTTAACTCAAACACCAGGTACTAGATATATCATGAATTTTGTCTTTTGATCTGGTGGTAACCTGACTGTGTCGTTATGAGATAAAAAATAAATATTAATTAACCCTATTGTTACTACTAGAACAGTGGTAAGAAGGGATTGAATCCACGGGGAACAGGAAGGTTAAATCTACTAAGATAATGTGAAAGTGGTTTTGAAAAGCAATTGCAAAATTTAAAACTAAATGAACGACTAATTAACAAAAGTGAGAATTAATGAGAAAACCAGCCTTTAGGTTTCAAATCCCCTCTGACATGATTATTTAACTCTGCCACATACTTTGGTTCATTATAGCTTCTTTATTTTACTTCTTTGAATACCAGCACTTGGGTCACCAATGATCTGTTGAGGAGGATGGTTCTTCTGTATTTGGGTGTCTTTAGGTCTGCCATCTCTCTCAGTCTCTGTGTCAATTTTTGAACCATCTGAGCCATAATCATCATGACTCTAAACTTATGAATGACTGTGTGACTGCTTCTCAACATCAACTGTAGCATCACCAAAGTCAGCATCTTCAAACACTGTACCATGTGGTTGTACTTGTTTGGAAGATCCTATCTGTTCATCAATCTTAGCATCAGAACTTTCCACAATCTTACCAGACCTTTTGTTATAGCATCGATAAGCTTTGCTTTTGGAAGAGTAGCCTAGGAAGATCCCTTCATCTGCTCTGTCATCGAATTTCCCAAGGTTATCTTCCTTTCTTTTAATGAAGCATTTGCTACCAAACACTCTAAAGTGTTTCACTGTGGCTCTTCTCTTAAACCATAATTCATATGGAGTTTTGGATTCTTTTGGTCTCAATAGGCATCTGTTACATGTGTAGACAGCTGTGTAGATGGCTTCTCTCCAAAAATGCTTTGGAACATTATTTTCTATTAACAAGGCCTTAGCCATTTCTTGAATTGTTCTGTTTTTCCTCTCAACTACCCCATTTTGTTGTGGGGTTCTTGCTGCTGAATGCTGAATCCTGATGCCATGATCATTACAAAAGCTTGAGAAAGCACTCCATGTGAACTCCTTTCCTTGGTCAGACCTAATGCACTTGATTGACCTGCCAATTTCATTCTCAACCCTTTTCTTGAATACCTTGAAACAGTCCAAGGCCTCAGTTTTGTCCTTGAAAAATGAAACCCATGTCATCCTAGAGAAGTCATCCACAAAAAGTATAAAGTACCTCCTATTGCTTGAGTCCTCATCGGTCCACACAAATCGGTATGAATTAAGTCCAATGGCTTACTTGAGTGATACTCCTTTGACTTATAGATGGCTCTTGTCTGCTTACCCTTTTGATATGGTCCACAAACATGATTTGTTAGATTCTTTATTCTTGGAAGATCTCTCACTGCCTCGTTCTTGCTTAAATTGGCTAAATTTTTTAAGTTGATATGTCCAAGTCTTCTATGCCATAGATTATTTTCATTTTCTTGACTAATCATGCATTTATCTTCCACACTCTCTGAGAGGACAAACAAATTTTCAGGTGTCCTGGAACCATGAATCATAGTTCTTCCATTTTTGGGCCTCTTAATTACACAACCTTCCTTTGTAAATACAACCTCATTTCCCTGGTCGCAAATCTGGCTAACACTAAGAAGGTTATGTTTCAGCCCACTCACATACAATACATTGTTAGATTTGATTTTTCCTTGGTCCAAGTTAACTGTTCCCCTGCCTTCAATCTTGGCACCATCATTGTTCCCAAATCTAACTGAGCCACCATCAATCTTGTAATGATTAGAAAATCTGCCCTTGTCACCAGTCATATGTGTAGAACACTCACTGTCAAGAATCCAAGGAAATGGTTTGTTATTTGCCTTGAAAGCTGTTTGAACAATCAATGAGTTATTGTTGTCCTTTCTCTTTTTCTTCTCAACCCAAACTGCTTTTTCAATAATAGTGATGGGTTTTCTTGCCTTCTCTTCAATAACCATATTCTCTTTCTAATGTTGCCTATTTGGGAGGGTTTGCTTTTGACTTCTCATGGCTTGTCTTTGAGATGGAAGTAATGTCTTGCAGTTCCTTGCTAGATGGCCAATCTTTCTACACCTATAGCACTCAATGCTATCATCTGCAAGAGCTGCAAATTTATTCTTGCTTAAAAAATTTATGGGTTTTTCATTCCTTCTACACTCTGCCACACGGTGCCCAAACATGTTGCAACCATAGCAATACTCATTGAACCTCTGAATCTGCCATGAGTTTCTGTTGTAGCCATTTGACCTATGATGATTGATTGCAGTGAATCCATCCTTATCAACTTTCCTTGTATCTGAATTTTCAGAATTAGAGCCATTTTTCTTTCTTTTCTCCCCAATAAATCGAACTGGATTTTGTGCCATGCCTTGTCCTTTGGTTTTCACACCACTAGAAACTCCTCCTTTCTCATACCCAAGACCAGATTTGTCATTACTGGGTCTTTGGACACTAAGTATCTCATCCAAGACAATACTCTCATGAACTTCATGATGATCTTCCTCAAGTGTTTGTACACTTACTTCTTTGCCTTTTGAACTTAAATTGTAACTGTTGGAGTTGAGGTAACATCTGCCCGATAGTCAGTCTTTTTCAACAATTCACATTCAGCTCTCAAAGTGATAATTTCTTCTTCAAATTGAGTGTATTCGTCAATCTTTGAGGATAAGATAAAGCTTATATCTTCATTGATTTTCTTGGTTTTTTCTATGATAAGTGACAACCGACTGATCTTCTCACTTTCTTTTGCAAGTTGAGTCTCAAGAATTTTTATCTTCTTTCTTTCTACCTTGAGTTTCTTCAAGGCAGTGTATAGTTCTGCTTGAAGATCATATTCATCTTCTAATTGCTCTTCTTCCTTATCTGATTTTTCTCCTTCTTCAATATCATTGGTGGAGGTAGCCATGAACAAAGTCTCATAGTTTTCATCATCAGACTCCTCATCTTCAGATGACTCATCTGTGGTAGTGTTATCCTTGTGTGTAATCAAACTCTTCTTCTTGTAGTTGTGTTTCTTCTTAGGAAATGACTTCTTTTTCTTGAAACTTGATTTCTTCACTTGTGGGTCTTCATCATCTGATTCATCCGTGTTTTCCTTCTTTGGACACTTAGAGGCAAAGTGTCATATACCACTACAATTGAAACACTTTAAGGGAAGTTTCTCCTTGTATTTTCCTTTTCCACTCTTGAGCTTCCTTTCTAGGTATGCAATTAATTCATCTTCAGAGTCTTCATCACCATTTTCCTGCTTTATCCTGAGTTTCTTCATAGCTTTAAAAGCGGCCTCATCTCGTAGGCAGTTAAAGAACCATGTAACTCATCTAGACTCAACTCATTTAAGGCTTTGGACTCTTCTATGGTCGACACCTTTAGATTGTACATATCAGATAAGGATCGGAGGATCTTCTTAACTACCACTGCATCTTTGAGAGTTTCACTAAGTCCTCTTATTGCATTTATAACCTCAGTCACCTGGCTCATATAATGATCAATTGAATCTCCATCTGACATCTTCAAGCTTTCAAACTGTGCCCTAAAGTGTTGTAGCTTGGCTTCTTTGATTTTCTCATCACCTTCATGAATGTTTTGCAGCTTGTCCCAAACTTCCTTTGTAATCTCACAACCCATAACTCTAGCAAACTCTGTATTGATTAACACACTTAGTAGAGCATTCTTAGCCTTTGAATCATTATCATACTTCCTCAGTTCAGTTGCATCTATGATATTTGTTGTGGGGATTATGTAACCATTCTTCACTGACATCCAAACTCCATAATCAAGGGATTTCAGATACGTTTCCATCCTGATGCACCAGAAAGAGTAGTTTGACCCGTTAAACTGTGGAACCTTCTTGTTACTGTGACCATTGTTGCCTTCGCCTGAAGCCATTGCACTGTCCCTTAGTAATTTTCTAAAGTTGTTAAACTCTGTAACAGGGTAACCTAGTGTGCTTTGATACCACTTGTAAATCCCAAGTGCTACCGAGAGGGGGGTGAATCGGTGGATCTCAATAATTTTTCTTCCAATCTCAAGCAAACAACTTACTGGCGATACTTCACCTATTACAATTCAAGATTGATTGGGGCGGTCCCGTAATTACCAATCACACAGACACGTCCACCACACACCACATTATGGTTGGGTCTACCAGACAGTGTCCCACCACTCTGCACAACAATCATTTCAAATATATGTTGAAAATAAAAGCAATGCAATGACACCAGATATATATGGTTCGGCAAAAGTGCCTACGTCCACAGAGGAATACCCATTAAGGTTTCAAATTTCCCCAATACACTACTCAAATTATGATCACCACAATGATCCAGGTGCAACAACACCTGCTTCTGACTATGAACCTAGACAGTCTAGGGTTACAACCCTAAAGCCAATCAAGCCCCAATTGATCAGTATTACAATATTAAATTAAAAATCAATTACAAGCCCTTCCCCAATAGATGAATAAAACTAGGGTTGTTTTCAACACATAAGCAAACCCAAAAAATAATAGGAATTATAAAATAAAAGAATACATCTCTCCTATGTATTCCAGAGATCAATCTACTGCAGTACCCCTTCGAGAGTCGATGCACACATCTGAATGTTCATTACAGCTTCACAGATCGATCCATTAAAATATTATGTGCATAAAACTTTTTTCTATGCATTTTCTGTCTCTAAAAGTGGCTACAATGGATTCCTCTCAAAAAATTACCCAATTTCAAAAAAAAAGTCGTCCAATTTGTACTCTAGATGGCCAAGATACGACCTTCCAAAGTTGAATGCTCTAAAAATTTGTAACCGGTGGCAAATTCATAAATAAAAAGATTCTTCGTGACAAACCGTATACAAAAAGAAAACACGTTAGAGATTTTCACACTCTCTGCCTTTGTTAGAAATGGAGGTGATGTCATGCTGACATTACACTCCACTACAAATTAATTATTTTCTTTATTTTCTCCTTTTTCTTTTTCTTTTTTTTTCCTTTTAATGAACCAAATTTGATGCAAGATGCCAATCCGACGCTCGAGGAGATTCTGAAGTTTTAACAACAATGGTAATCCACTATTTACAGAATCGCGCTAAAAATGTAAGCCAAAATTTTGGCTAAGTATATAAGCTTTTGCCTATTCCAGATTTGCTCCATTTTCGTGCATCGACATGAAAACATCTGTAATTTTCTTGTCCAACGTTGAAATGATACAAGACTAGTTGCGTTGGAACTATGACTCAACGGAATTCCTTTCTCGTGAAGACCACTTCACCCAGAATTGCCATTAAACCTTCCAAAAATGACCTTAAATTTACTGTCATTGCATGAACTTGTGAAATCACAACTTTATCAGTATGAAACCTTCACCTGCTGCTTCACCCCTTTACCAAACACTATATAAGGACTTAATATGCTGTTAAATGGTGTTCTTAAATTACAGGTACCGCTGTAATCCTACCAAATGACCAAAATACCCTTACAGCTGTGTAGGTGATTGTTTGACCATTTCAGCTCTTCCAACTCATCAAATACCACTGTCGCATCACCAATATGGCTAATAACGTTGCCAACAATAACAAAACCACTCTAGCAAACCTTAGTGGACCCAGTTGACCAACAAGGTCCAATTTCCATAATCATCAATGTTTGACCCTATAACCCTTGATTTGCTTATGGAAGATCATCTTTTACCCATGTGTACCACCAAGTTGTTCAGAGACTTCTTCGTGTGTGTATTTATATACGTCCAACTATACATATGATTCTATATTTAACTTTGGCCAATTTCTCCTTAGGACTTTGATCACTTTCAATTCATTAAATTCCATGAATTTGTTGCATCTGGTGAGATGTTGGTCCCCTAACTCTCAGTTCTGCCTCGACAATGGTTTCTCTAAGTGGTTGCCAGAAGTCCTTCAGTCACACAATATTTGAAATTTGAATTGTATTTTCCTCTGATTGTTCTTTACATCATTCCATGTTGTGTGATTCATCAAAAAGGAAAAGCACCTGGGTTTGTTCCTAGGAGATTATGGTTCGAGTCCATCAAGATTCATGCCTTAATTATTCACTCTGCTTTTATTTTCTTCTATGACCTATTCCTTGTTCTTTCACTATCTTTTTATTTTTCTCTTGCTATCTAGTGAGTATTTCCTTAAAATTAATCAAACTCCTATAGTTTACTTCAGTTGTATGAATATCCTTTTATGTTTTGCAATAAATGTTGGTTGCATTGAATAGATACGAAATGGAGACAGGAACAAAGGCGAGCATTGTCTTATTTTAAGATTTTTATCCCCCTCTTTGAGGAGAGCTTTGAACATTGAACAGAATTGTGATTTTGGTGAAGGGAGTATTTTTTTTTAATCCCCCTCTTTGAGGAGAGAGGTTTGAGCACTGACCAGAATTGTGATTTCGATGGAGGGAGAATTTTTTTTATCCCCCTCTTTGAGGAGAGAGCTTTAATGTATGAATTGCAGTCTTTTGGGGATGGAGGGAGTAATTTGTTCAGTTTCTTATATTTTGTTTTCCCTTATCTCAGACTTTCTTTTCCTACCACTATTATCCATCTAAAATCTCAATTTTCAAGAATGGATCTAGTTTTCTGTTATGAGATTCCAAAGGCATCATCTTGTTCAGATCTCTGTATTCTTTTGTAATTGAGTTCTTTTTATCCAATTGACCATAGCAGCAATTTGGCCCAATTGGACTTGACATGTAAGCTAAGAAAATGACCCTAGCTCAACTTCAAGGTTCAGGCCACCTACTATTCCAGTCAATTCAAGTTTGGCATTAATCTAAATTGGTGTTTCAGAGTTATTTCTACTTATGTCCCTAAATTGTCTTCTTATTCGCCTAGAATTTTTTCTGTTACTGTTTTGTTTGTATCGCTTCTGATCCATGGTAAGTCTAAACAATTGGAACACTAAGAGCCCGTTTGGTAACGCTTCTGTTCCAGAACAGGTATTTTTTACCTTTATCATTTTTTTCTGTTTCTGTGTTGGAAACATGTTTCTGGGCTCTAAAATTAGGGGTGTAAATGAATAGCTGAAATCTGTTTCCGTATCCGTGTCCGTATCTGTTTAGCACTATCCGAATCCGTCCGAAAGCTAAACGGATGCGAATACGAATAGGCTATAGCTATCCGAAAAGCTATATTTACATGTAAACGGATAAAATATCCCATCCGTATCCGTGTCCGTATCCGTTTAGCATTATCCGAATCCGTCCGATAGCTAATCGGATGAGGATATAGCACTATCCGAGCTGAATCCGATCCGTTTACAGTCCTATATAAAATGGTGTTTGGTAAACTTATTCCAAAAACATTTTTAGAACAAAAAAACAACACTATTCCGTTTGGTAAAACCTGTTCTAGAACACTTGTTACCAAATTAGTGAATTGTTACAAAAATGCCATTACTTGACTAAACTTACTTAAAATTAAGATGAAAACATCCACCATGATCATATATGAATATCCAGAAAGGATCTTGGTGGATTCGAACTGCCATTCCCTTAGAACATGCTTGAGACATGCTCATGTTCCAAGTGCTCTACCAATTTGAGCTAAAGATCCAACAAGTAGAGTTTGTAGGAGAGTGCAGGTATGAGATTGGGGGTGCAAATTACTGAGATAAGTAAAGAGGTGAGAGGGAGAATCTAATGAAAAATAATTGGAGATGAAAACTGCATCAGATCTAAATTGGTTACATGAGATTCTCAAGGGTTTGATAAATTATGCACCAAAATCATCTAAAAAATAAAGTAGGCCCTAAAGAGAGAGTGATACATGAAAGAATGATTTCAATATAGAGGTCCCTTCCATATTCCATTGGCAACTCCTCAAGGCTTTAGCAACAACTTAAGGAAACAATAAAGTTCTCTTCTAACATCTATGTAGGTGGTAAGAAGTGCTTGGAGCCTAATCCTCAAGTAAGTTTCTTAATTTAATGGTCTATTATGCAATCATGAACTTAACATTTACAACTAGAAATGGTCCATTGAAATATGAATAAATCTGCAAGTGCTTATGAGGGAAGTTCTCATAAACAAAAGAATTTACTTCTTGTTTCATACATCTCATCTCAATATAAAACTTTATTATGTACAGATGAACATATGAAGAGAAAAGAGAAAACTAATCTCTACATACAATTGAGACAAAAACAAAACTGATCTCCTTGTTCAGAGCAGATGAAATTAAATGGAACAATAGTATCAAACAATTGAGTAATAGATGGAGCAAGAACCAGATTTAGGAAACAGCAGAAGCTTTGGAGATCACTGCGGTTTCCATTGCTGTTCTCTTGGCAATGGCGTACTTATAGGCTAGCAACAATTACTTGCAAAATCTTAGGATATTCAATATAACATTTTGGCCATCAAGATAGATATTCTTAGTGAGTTCCTAACCTAAGGCATTTACACTATGAGGATCTGTGAGGACACGATGATTTTCATCATACTTATTATACAAAGAACTCTCCTTTGGATGTATTTCATAGCCTATATACTTAAGGCCAAGGTCAATTGCAGGTTCACCATAGTAAGTATTTGCAGCCCAGTCTGTGCCAAGAGGGAAAATTTGGATGAATACAGTGCCAGGCCTCAAAAACAGAAGATGTGTTAGAGCAGCACCATGGACACCAATCATGGCATCACTAGAATTAAGTATGATGGACACCAATCGACACCTAGGTAGAGATAAACATCGAAGGAAAAGCAAAGACAGACGCAGACGGAGTAACCCTTGAAATTTTAAATTTCCAGGGTTATCTCCGAATGCAGAGGGAAATTCAATGGGGGATGGGTCCCTCAACGTTAAATAAAGAGAAGGCTTTTTGCCCCGAAATTAAAGCAGAGAAAAGGAGCCCTAGACGAGAGATAACGATTGCCAGATTCTGACACGCTCACATATGTGCAGAGAGAGAGATTTGATGTGGCTGAGTTTTCATTTTAAAATAAGGAAATAGAAGAAGAAGATGAGGAAGTAGACGTAGACATAGGGCTTTTATCTGAGTTCGCCGACGGTAAAGAAGAAGCAGAGAAAGCAGAAGTACCATCAATGGGGTTCGATCGGCCTTGGCTTCGCTGGGTCTCGTTGAAAAGACGAAGCAGAAGTTGCATCAATGGGGTTCGATCGGCCTTGTTGATGGCTTCGCTGGGTCTCATTGGGAAGACAATGGCTGTGAGCTTTTGGAGAGGAGTGAGTTTTGGAGAGGAGAGCTCGAAAATATTGGGCACAAGACAATCTCTCCTTTTGTTTCCCTTGAGCCGTTTCAAAAGTGAAAAAACAAGGAAATCCTTGTTTTGACATTTCCTGGTTTTTGTGTTTTTTTTGGCCGGTTTGTTTTACTAACACAGAAAAACAGCTCGGTGCATTTAAACTGTAGATTCTGTTTTTCTGTGCCAATAGCACAGAAAAACACCAAAAACAAGAAACAGAAGTGTTACCAACGGGCTCTAAGTCTGAAACAAATTATGGTGGCCTATTTCCATTGTGTATCAGGGGATGGGAGGTTCAAGAAAAGTTATAAACACAATGCTGCCTTGCTTTTTTGGTGGTGACATTGCTCAGCCCTTCTTGTAAACTTTGTATACTATTTCTTGAACCTTTGCCTCATTGTTTTCCAACTGGATGAGCTTGAGAAACTTTGTGCAGTAATTGCTTCTTGTATACATCCTGACCCTAACCAGAGATATACAATCAGAGAGGTTGCTGCCCAAGGGTAGTTTCAGTCATTCAAGACCTTCAACTCATCCTCTTTCCACATTTATCGAGGTTTTCCTTTGTTCTTAACTCAAGTTCCTACAACTGCACATACTAGAGGCTTTGGAAAGAACCAATAGTCTATTCTTCTGAACTAAAGATGGCTAGTTATGGGATCATCAAACATTCATCTATCTCTCCAAGTTCTGCCACCATGGCTTGTACTGAAATGCAGTCAGGCTCATCATTCAAGCACCAGCAAGGATTAAGAGTGAAATTTGTTCAAGGCAACAATATGGAAATTAAGGTTCTTTCCCCTCTTTTACCCTCTACCTTCAAGCGTTCAATTATGGAACTGAAGATTGTCGATGTTCTTAAAACAAAGAAGAAAAAAAAATTCAGATTAAACAATCATTTTTCTCCAATACAGGATCTACAAAGAACAAAGTTATATCCAGTGATATTACCTACATTCTTTGAACAAGGCCTTACCTCATAAACAAAACAAGTTTCTCTTATAGAAACAAAGAAATTTACTTACAAAAGCAGCAGGCTCTGCTTAAAAAATTTCAGTTTTGTACCCATCTATGGCTCTCAAAATGCAAAATTACTTGTTACTAAACTTTTGTGCCATTTCATTTAAAATTCTTTCTTGTTTCTCTTTCAAACCTTTCCTGTTGCCACCATCGAGGCCGAGGGAATGTCATGCAGCGCTGTTCAAACCTTTCCAAAATGTCATCGTTTCTTGGATCACTACCAGAAAAGTCATCCAGAGTACCTGGTAACAACCTAACAGTCACCTCCATGTTTCTGTGCTTCAGCAATCGCATCAAGAGTAAGAATTGTTTTCCCAAAAGCCTCAGATCTTTGAAATTCCCTGCAAAATAATTGGCTATCAAAATTCAAACCAAATCAAATATTTTTTTCTACAGGTAAGAGCCCATTATGGGCCTGAGTGAAAGCATATTTGCAGCTTTATCACCAGCTCTGTTTCTGAATTCTTAAATTCTGTTATGTTTTCTGCTCACATTCCTTCTCTGTTTTAGATCTGGCTTCTATTATTATTTTGTTTATCTGATTTTAGATTGAAAACCATAGCTATTCTGTTTTTCAGAATCTGAATTCTGCATCTTCTATGATCTGTTAATTAAGTCAGAACTGCCTGGTCTTCTTGCTGCTATTAAATTGATAGACTTTGCAGCATTGTTATATTCCATCATTTATAAAGCTGAAAAAGGGGGGGGGGGGGGGGGGAGTCCCATTAGGATTGCTTTCAGTAACCGATTGTGAACTGAAAACCTCTTGTCAACGATCTCCAAACATTCTTAAAACAATTTTCCCCTCTAAACTTCCAACAAAAATAGAGAACTTGAAGAACCATGAAGAAATAGAGATATACCAGTACCAATAGCATACCATAGAGCTAATAATGCAAAGAAATGCAACAAATACCCCTGGGTTTAGTAATCATGCAAGAACAGATCCCACCTAGCAAGGATATAAGCAATGAATCAAACTAAATGTGCTAAGGAAATTCAAAAAAATTAAAACAGGGGAACCTTACCTTCCCAAACCGATTAGGTTAGGTTTCCTCAGAGACGGAGAGAGGCTCGGGTGTGCAGCAGGGGAAGAGCCTAGCAGCAGAGTGAGGCGATCAGTGGAGAGAGCCGTGGAGGGAGCAGCAGAATGAGAAAGCAAATACACCACCTTAACACAAGTGTGTGTCAAAGAGCCACAGAGGAAGCAGCAGGGTGAGGGGATTGGCGGACTAAGGCTCGGGTGAGCAGCAAGGGAAGAGCCGAGTAGTAGAGTGAGGTGATTGGTGGAGAGAGCCGTAGAGGGAGTAGTAGTGGAGAAGGGGTCTCTAAGGGATACTTCAGTAGAGGAGTGGGTCACGCTGCAGATCCTTGAGCTCACAGCGGCTACTCTTGAGAGTTGGAGGAGTACAGAGAGTAGTACATAATTATGTGGGATTGGACCAAAACCGAAAACATTCAACATTGGGGGGTCATCTTTCATTGCACAAAACTAATAGGCGCAAAAAGGACTTAAACTGCAAAATTCAAAATTAACACTTTCAACATTGGATCTATGAGATAAGAGAACTCATTCAACTGCGTATTGGTGATTCGAATCCATCAAGACCCATTGAATTTTTGTTATAATTTAATTCTAATGGCATGTCAGCACGTGTCATAAATGGTGAGAGAACGAGAGAGAGAGAGAGATTGTTTTCCACAATAAACTCCATTGGTGTTTGGTACTTATTTTATTTTAATGAGATCATAGTGGAGGAAATGTAAGATCCATTTGAATCATGAATGATCATGGATGCAGAGGCCGACATTCAAAGGTGAGGTTGACATTTAAAGGCCCTGACTTGCTAGCAAGTGACTGTTGGTTGACGTTCTTATTTTAGATGTTTGGGTCGACATTCGAATTTGAAACAATTTCTCTATTCATAATATAAATATCACTAGTATGTCCTAAATGAACATAGTATCTCATTTTTTTAACAATATTAGCTAACACTGACAAATTTGATGAAATAATCTTAATTTCATCAAAATCTATATAAATTGATCTAATCTCCACAAGTTTGACCAAGATGTCCAAATTGTATGTAAATACGTCTACATTTTATTCATTTTGATCAAAATTGACCAATATATCACAAGGTTAACCTAATAAAAAAAATACATGTTTGACCAAGATTAGCAAATATTCGAATTTGAACAAATTTTCCTATTCATAATAGAAATATCACTAGTATGCCCTAAATGACCATAGTATCCTATTTTTGGATAATATAAGCCAAAATGACCACTCCGCCCCCTATGAAAGCTGGAAATCCCACCCTTATTGATGCTTGCGTGTACACCACCATTGGCCTCGTGGTGCCTTTTAGGGAACCCTCTTCCATTTTCTTTATTAAAGATCAAGTTGCCATGAACATGACAATAATTTGAATACAACCTAACTTGTCTGACTCGTCTTTAAAGTAGCTACTCCAATAGAATCATCTCATTTACATGTGTCAAACCCGCATTAAAACTAATTTGTACGAAACACAATTAGCATGGTGTCAAAATTACACAGCCAATCCACTACATGATTTGAAACCCTAATATTCAATGGGAACAATCTCCTCTAAGAATCTCAATCTCGACCCTCCTTCCAATTGATGGGTCCTAGAAGGCCGTGAGGTTAACCATGTGTTCCAGATTTAATTGTATACGAATCTCCACCTCTAATTGTCATAGTCAATTGAACATCAGAAAATTGAGAAATGAGGTTAAAAAGCACATATTTGACAAAGAAATACCAAATATTCCAGATTTGATAAAATTATCCTTATTCAAAATAGAAATATTACTAGAGTGCTCTAAAAGACCAAATATCCCATTTTTTAACAATAAAAGCTAAGTTTGACAAATTTGATGAAATAATCCTAATTTCATCAAAATATCTATCAGTTTCCAAGATATTTAAACCATCCATCATATGTCTAAATTTATTTTTAATGGTGCAAGTCCATAGGGCAAATGCATAGGATAAGTCTTACAAACAATGTAATGAAAGGTACTAAAAAGCCCTATTCTCTACTTTCTCTCAACTAAGTCCATAGGACAAATCTATGTTGCTGCCATATGGTGCCCCACAAGAGAGAGGATTGATATGTCATATGTGCCCTACCTATCCATAGGACAAATCCACATTACAGATTGCTTTCAATAGTTTTGAACTACCTATAACACCACCTTCATGCAGCCATACAAGCATTAGATGAAACATGGTCTGATATATTAATTGGAACTTTATAGGATAGAAGAAGCCAAAGCTCATAAGCCAGAACTAGAACCCAAAGCAGCATGATCATGCCAGCCTCAAAGGTACTTGAGGGCATCAGCGAGTAACATATTGATAGTACAAAAACATACTCTTCATTGCAGGAGGGGAGACCTTCATCAAATTAGGGTGCTCCTAAACACAAGAAAAAGAGGTCAGATCTTCAATCATCATCACTCACATAGAGCTTTGTTCTAATTACTTTAGGACTATCAGGGATTTAACAATTCAGCTTTCAGAAACTGATACAATACCTCTTCATCAAATATATCATAGAAAACATTTCCGAAAGAATAATGCTCGTATGATTGTGAAACAAGTCCAACTAAAATAATAACAAGAATGAAAGAGCCAACAAGCAGGATCTGTAAAGAACATAAATTCTCGCACTGTACATTCATGCCTCCATGATTTGGCTTTATTTGATTAGGACATCCATACATTCAAATTAACAATTAAACTCATCACCCAATGGTCACATTGGATGATGCCTCATGAACTTTGAGTATGATTCCCCATGATTGTTGGCATCCATGGTCAACCTATCTTCACTATGATTTTTGGTATCTATGGTCAACCTATCTGATATTGTTGAAATTTAGACTACATGTTGATAAACCAAAAATACATAGGCCAGTCCCGAGATGCCATGTATCCTGAACCAAAGGATAGGTTGTCTCAAGCCGGGCCACAACAGAACCCATTTGACAAATCCAAGAGGAATAGGACCCAAGAGGCCACCCCAAAGGCCAAGTCTACCATGCAAGCCACGGGGTCCAACCATGACATCATCAGCAAGATCTACATTATCCTATCACTAGAAGATCGTAACTGGAGGCATACCGAAGGGAGGACTATCCCAAAGAGGTATAAGCCTAACCAAACTCAACACGAGAAGAGGACGCTTAGGGAACCTCTACCCTACTAGGACTCTACATCTCACAAGGAGCTATTTCAAATACAACTCTACCATGTGATGATCTACCCTACGTAGCACATTCATCACCAATGAGGACTCTCCACACCACCATACTCAACTATAAATACTCAAGTATTCCAACCCATTATTCATCTTGAATTCTAGTAATTCATCTGTTGTTGAAAGAGATCTAACTTTGGCAACGGAGAGTCCTAGGCCGAAACCACACAGGTTCTCCCGTGTCCATGACGTCCTTTTGTAGGTCACGGCACCCGAAGGACCTATCAGAGATTTCCTGATGCAATAGATTGGCGCCATCTGCGGGAACGACACTAGCTAACTTTTCTATGAGCTAGCTTCCTCAAGTACTCAATGCCACCGCGTAAGAAGGCTGCTCCCTCCACCAATGCTCTGAGGGAGAGGAATGAGATGCCACCACCAGAGAGCTCTCGTCGGAGAGCCAATAATCATGAACTTCAAGAGACGGAGAACCCGGAGATCGAGCACGTCGACATGGGAGAAGTAAATCTCAATAATGTAGTAGCCATGGAGGCTATACTTGACCCAAACATGCGGGCAACTGTGGGTCAGATTAATGACTTGCAGAGAAAGATTCTCTAGGACCAAAACCTTTTTCGGGATTATTTGAGGTAGCAGGTGACTTCCCGGAGAAGGGTGGTGCCACTGCCGAGGGCAGAACCAATCCCTTGATGGGAGTAAAACCCTAAGAGGTCACTCCTTGGAGGTGAAAGATCGGAGAGACTCGTGAGACGCACAAGTTTGACCCATCAGCAAGAAATCCTTCACACCATCCGGTGAGAACTGTGGATCTGTCGATCCGATCAGAATGTGGGGCATCACCGATGCATAGATCGATAGAACCTAATCAAGACGGTTCGATCAGAAGATTGGTATTCCAGGGGCGACTAGGAGGAAGTTGCATACCAAGGCCAAGTCGTACATATCGTGAAGAAGCTCCCTCACATTCAAGTCAAGGCTCATCACGTCGTGACCACTCGCCATCACGTCAAAACTCACCATGGGAGGAAACATCAAGGAGGGGTCGAGAGCGGGTTCGTAGTGAACGTGCAACCAGGCGCGACGGACAGTCGCATGATGAGGAGCTAGATAAAAGACTCCGAGAATTGGATGAGAAGTTGGAAGGATTGAAGAAGTAGACGAAAGGCGAAACACACTCCATACCAGGCCAACATCCATTCTCTGCAGAAATCATGAGCGCATCTCTCCCCTCCAGATTCAGGTTAGCTACCTTCGAACTCTATAGCGGAACCACAGACCCCAATGATCACATTAACTACTTTAATGGGATGATGACCCTGTATGGCGGATTTGAGGTCATTTCTTGCCAAGCTTTCCCAGCATCCCTTAAAGGCGCGGCCAGTTCGTGGTTCTCAAGACTTAAGCCTCGATCATTAAACACCTTCGTAGAACTTTGCGAACAGTTTGTCACCCGCTTCCAAAGCAACGTCAAACAGAAGAAAACCACAGTCAACTTATTAAACATGGTACAGAATCTAGGGGTGTCCCTCAAGGAGTATGTCACAAGATTTACGAAGGAATCCCTAGAGGTTAGAGACCCTGGACGACCAGACTCAGCATGCTGCCCTAGCCGGGGGCATAAGAGACCTAGACCTCATCAAGGACCTGGCAAGGCACGAGACCAGGACAATTCAAGAACTACTAGAGTGGTGCAACGAGTTCACCAACATGGCCAAAGTGCTACAAGCCCAGAAGAAAGTGATCAAAGCCAAACCACAGGAGAATAAGAGGTCGGCGCTGGATGATAGTGGAGAAAGCAAACGGACTAAAATAGAGCGCCGACAGGAGAAGGATGATCGCTGACCAAAAAAAATTGAGCGTCGCCCAGAGAGAACTGATCAAACTCGAAGCCCCGACTACACTCCCCTGAACACCACAAGGTCACAGATCCTTATGTAGATTCAAGACCGTGGCTTGTTCAATTGGCTATGACCCATGCTTGTAGGACCCGAGAAGCGAAATCCAAACAAGTACTGTCTCTTCCACAAAAACACATAACATGATACCGAAGAATGCATTCAACTGAAGAGAGAGATAGAATAACTCATCAAAGCAGGGAACCGGAACAAGTACGTAAAAGGAGGCCGTGAGGGCCCTTCGGGTTAAGGAGCTAGAGATCGTGATCGGGGAAGATAGGAGCCACGATGAGAGGAGAGGAGAACAGATCGTGACAGGGATAGAGGCCGCCACGAAGAAAGAAGGGATGCCTCAGGACCAAGCAACACCAGAGGAGCCCCAATCCTCACTATAATAGGAGGGCCGGGGTAGGAGTCTACAAGGAAGGCCAAATCTCATGCTCGGTTCGTAGGGGTAGCAGAGATGCCGAGCAAGGTAGCCAAGATAGAAACGGTAGTCTCCTTCTCAGACGCCAACCTAGAAGGAGTAAGCCTATCACATCAAGATGCCCTCGTGGTACAGGTGGAGATAGCCAATCGAGCCGTGCATAGGATGTTGGCTGATACCAGAGCGTCCGTAGACGTAATCTCATAGGAGGCCTACAGGCAGTTCGGGTTCAGTCATGATAAGCTCAAGCCTGAAGCAACCTACCTCCATGGGTTCTCAGGAGCCTCCTCTTCCATTAGAGGAACAATAGAACTTCCAGTCACCTTCGGAGACCATTCTCGGTGAGTTACGATCATGATTACCTTCATGGTAGTAAAGTCAGTCGTATCCTTTAACGGCATCCTGGGACGACTAGCCCTAGCTACCCTAAAGGGAATAGTATCACCGATACACCTGAAGATGAAATTCCTAACGGAGAATACCGTTGGTGAGATTAAGGGGGACCAAAAGAAGGCTTGGGAGTGTTATGCACTATTTGTCAAGAAGAATAATGGCAACACTCTGGGGATGGCTCTATACATAGAGAATCTCATTAGCAATCAGAGGGATGAGCTCACAGAATGGAGAGGAAAGCTGGTGGGAGACCTCGTCCCATTCCCCCTCAGCGAGGACGAACCCACCAAGATAGTGCAGGTTGGATCGTTGCTGGATGAAGAACAAAAAGGTAAGTTGGGGCGAATCTTGAGGGAGAACTCAGACATCTTCGAATGGCCGGCCTTCGACATGCCAGGCATACCTCGGCATATTTCCAAACATAGGCTCCACGTGGATCCAACTAAGAAGCCAATCCAACAAAAGCGGAGCAATTTTTCCCTCGATAGATAAGCTACAATCAAAGAAGAGGTCAAAAAGCTGAGTTGTTCGGCGTTCATCAGGAGCGAGAAATTCCCTACTTGTCTTGCAAACGTCGTGAAGGTTCCCAAACCAAATGGTAAGTGGAGAATGTGCGTGGACTATACCAACCTAAACAAGGCATGCCCCATAGATAAATACCCCCTACAGAGGATTGACCTATTAATCAACGCAACTGCAGGTTATGAGATGCTGAGCTTCATGGATGCATACTCAAACTACAATCAGATCCTCATGAATGAGGAGGAAGAGACCTACAAGGCATTCAGGATAGATCAGGAGAACTATTGTTACTGTGTTATGCCGTTTGGGCTAAAGAATGCAGGAGCAACATACCAGAGGATGGTAAACAAAATGTCCGAGGCACAGATCGAGTGTAACATAGAGGTGTACGTGGACGATATGCTTATGAAAAGCGTCCAGGCCAGGCCAAAGATTATCTAGCCGATCTCAAGGAAGTGTTCGAGGTATTGAGGAAGAACCAGATGAAGTTGAATCCGGCAAAGTGTGCCTTCGGCGTAACCTCAGGAAAGTTTCTAGGTTTCATGGTTTCGGCCTGAGGCATAGAAGCTAATCCGATGAAGATCAAGGCCATCTAAGAGATGTTGCCACCCCGAACAGTAAGAGAGGTGCAAAGGCTGAATGGAAGGATAGCGGCCTTGACGAGGTTTATGTCGCTAGCTGGGGACAAGTGCTTTTCGTGCTTCAAAACCTTGAAAAACCTAAGAAGCCCCAAAGACTTCACGTGGATGAAAGAATGCCAGAGAGCCTTCGAAGAATTAAAGAAATATCTGAAGAGTCCACCATTGATGGGGCAACCAGAACCCAATGAAGAATTGCAGCTCTACTTGGTAGTAACCCCATTAGCGGTAAGTGCAGTATTACTAAAAGAAGAAGGCAAATAATAGAAGCCCATCTACTACGTCAGCCACGCGTTAATAGATGCAGAGACCAGTTATACCAAGATAGAGAAGATAGCCTATGCACTCGTGATCGTGCAAGGAAGCTAAGGCCATACTTCCAAGCCCACATGGTCGTCGTACTCACAGACCTATCATTGAAGAAGGTATTACACAAGCTGGACATATCAGGGTGACTGATCACTTGGGTGGTGGAGTTAACCGAGTATGACATCAAGTTCCAACCTCGAATGGCAATCAAAGTTTAGGCACTAACAGACTTCATAGTCAAATGTACTTTCTTGGAGACTGAGCCAAAAGAGGTAGGACATGAGGAGTATGATCGAAGATCATGGGAAATGTTCATGGATGGGTCGAGTAACGTAGCAGGGAGTGGGGCTAGGTTCATAATCACCAGTCTGGAAGGTTTTCAGATTCAATACGCACTCTGATTCACCTTCCAAGCCTCAAACAATGAAGTAGAGTATGAGGCATTGCTTGTAGGACTACGAGTCGCAAGAGCAATCCTGATAACCCACCTAGCCGTCCAAAGTGATTCCCAACTCGTGGTAAACCAAGTAAACGGAGAGTACGAGGCAAAGGATGAACGTATGGTAGCCTACTGAACGCGAGCTCGTGATTTAGTAGTTGAGTTCGAGAAATTTGAGATGGTTCGAGTCCCACGGATCGAGTATGCTACAACAGATGCCCTATTGAGGCTCTCAAATAATGAACTCCATAACTTGGCTAGTGCGGTATACATCGAGGTACTTCATGAGCAGACATATAAGGAAAGATAAGTCAACAAGATCGAGGAAGGGCCTAGATGGATCCCATCGTCAACTATCTATAGAATGATGTATTGCCCGAGGATAGGTTCGAAGCTAGAAAGGTGAAAATCCAGGCAGCCAAATACACGCTGATTGATGGAGTGCTATACAAGAGAGCAGTTATGGCATTGCTACTTAGGTGCCTAGGACCCGAGGGAGCTAAGTATGCCTTAACAGAGGTGCATGAAGGAATATGTAGAAGCCACATGGGAGGGCGAAACCTAGCCTATAAAAGCCTACGTCAAGGATTTTATTGGCCGAAGATGCAAGAAGATGCCATAAACAATTTTAAGGCCTACAAGAAATGTCAGCTATTTGCCCCGGTACCTCATCAATCAGCGACACAACTGTCTTCCATCCTTAGTCCTATACCTTTCGCCATGTGGGGGATGGACATTCTGGGAGACTTCACACCAGCGTCCGGGAATAGAAAATACTTGGGGGTGGTGATTGACTATTTCACCAAGTAGGTTGACGCTGAACCATTGGCGAAGATAACGGAGAAAGAGATGGAAAAATTTGTTCGTGACAAAGTGATCTACCGGTTCGGGGTACCAAGGATTCTTGTCACGGATAATGGGATGCAATTCAACAATCCCATATTCAAGACCTTCTGTTAGACGTACAGCTTCGACTTCCGACCCATCTCCGTAGCTTACCCACAGGCCAATGGTCAGGTAGAGGTAACAAATAGAACACTACTTGAGGGAATCAAGAGGAGACTAGATGAAGTGAAGGGGAGATGGATGGAAGAACTTCTCAGTGTCCTATGGGCATACCGAACAATAGTGAGGACACCCACGGGAGAGAGCCCATTCCGACTAGCATACAAAACCGAAACTCTAGCATCGGTCGAGGTCCGAGCGGACTGGGATATAGAGTCTTGCTCTTCAACGAGCGCACATACGATAATGGACTTCGAGCAAATTTGGATTTCTTGGACGAGGCTCGTGAGAAAGTATTACTATGGAACGTGGTATACCAGAAGCGAATGGCCAAGTATTATAATTTAAGAGTCAAAGAGAGGCTATTCCATCAGGGAGACCTAGTTCTAAGAAAAGCTCGGGCATCGCAACGAAGCAAAGAAGGAAAGCTATCGGCAAAATGGGACATATCGCTTGAAAACTCCGGGGGGCAAGAAGATAAATCAACCGTGGAACTCTGAACATCTGAAAAAATTCTACCAGTAAAGGATCAACCACAATTAGTTTAGTTATTTTCATGTTTTAAGAATTTTTTGAAGTTTTTTTCTAGCAGGATTTTTCAAAGTTTTTCGTGCCAAGTTGAAGATTTTAAATAAATGAAAGCTCTTAACTACATTTCCCAATTGCCGATCAAGTTCACACAAGAACCAAGGCCATCGACCACGAGGCTCTTTGCCAAACAAGGCCATCCGCCACGAGGCTCTATGCCAACCAAGGCCATCAGTCACGAGGCTCTATGCCAACCAAGGCCATTGGCCACAAGGCTCTATTCCACCAAGGCCTTGGGCCACGAGACAATAGACAAGGGTAAATCATGATACGTACAAGAAAAGTAAGATTCAAGGTAAAGATAGTATTGAGATTATGAAAGCCACTACAAGCACATGCCGAAAAAGTATTCTATGATATAAAGAAAGAAATAAAATCATGGCTCTAGAGGAGCAATGGCGACATCACACTCAGGGGACGACACCCTCGAGGATGAAGGAGAAGGAGCCCTGGAAAGCTGAACGGGAACTATGCTTGGATACTGAACCACTTCAATACCCTCCTCTGGACGAGGGACATCGACTGTTATCTCATCGGCATCCGCAGTGGCAGGAGGAATATAGCATGAAACTCCCTAAAATCGTAGCCGGGAGTTCTCCTGAGAACAAAGCCCACGGCGTCATTTATACCCATAGTATAAACCTCATCGTTGTACGTGTAGAACATATCCTTACAAGCACGAGATACTTGAAAGTCAGCCATAGCTTGCCCATGGGCATGGACAAGATCGACATCATGCTTCTGCCATAGGGCATGAAGCTCATCCTCAAGGGCTTGGACCCTAGTAGATAGGTCACGGCCTTCAAGGTAGCCTTCTGGGAAGATAATACATGAATCTCCTCGGCCATCTTCCTCTCCCAGACGGCACCCTCTTTATATGCAGCTTTCCGCTCCAAGACGTCCCTCTCCAAGCTCCGCAGGCGCTGGGCATACTGAATATTTTAGAAGGCGTACTTCTCAAAGCATAGCACCGCCTCGACAGTACAATAATGGACCTACAACAAAATTAAAGTCAGCAAACCCCCAACATATAAAAAAAAGAGAGAGAGAAAAGAAGGTAATCACGGAACCTGAAGAAAAGGAGAGACAAGCCTAAGAACGAGGCTACAGACCACGAAGGCCCAAAGCACAAAACCAATAGCCAAAGCCACGGGCGATAAGACCGAGTGCGTGCAACGAGGTCGCGGTGATAAGGCCGAGCGTGCGGATGATGAATGCGAGCCGGGGGCGACGAACGAGGGAAACCAAGTGGGCGATAACCCGAGGGCAACCAGGCGGGCGAAGAGCCGAGGATGACTAGCTCTGGTGACCAGCTGAGGGCGACGAGCGCGGGCGAGACCAGGAGCGGGGAGAGACCAAAAAAAAAGAGATGAGAAAGACCAAAAAGAAAAAAGAGATTGGAGAGACCAAAAAAGAGATGGGAGAGGCCAAAAAAGAAAAAAGAGATTGGAGAGACCAAAAAAGAAAAAAGAGATTGGAGATACCGAAAAAGAAGAAAGATGGGAGAGACCAAAAAAGAAAAAAGAGATGGGAGAAACCAAAAAAGAGATGGGAGAGACCAAAAAAGAAAAAAGATGGGAGAGATCAAAAAGGAAAAAGGAGATGGGTAGAGCTCCAAGGAAGAAAGTGAATGAGGAAAAAGTAAAAAATGAGAAAGTGAAGAAAAGGAATAAAAAGTGGGCAAAAAAAAAGAAAAAAAGGATAAAAGTGTAGTGGGGAGGGGAGTTTTGAACCCCTCACCTCTCCCACTCACTAATAAGAGAAAAAGTCATCTACCCCAAACCAATGGTCACGAGATGCTCATCACAAAGTTCCCTCCAAGAAGGTTTAATTGAAATAAGCCCCTCACAAGCTTGAAGACGACAAGGACACTACTCTCTTGAGCACTCCATACCAAGAGAGTGGGGGGCAAGTGGCAAACCAAAAATATACAGGCCAGTCCCGAGATGCCACGTGTCCTGACCCAAAGGAGAGGTTGGCCCAAGCCGGGGCACGACAGAACCCATTCGGCAAATCCAAGATGAATAGGACCCGAGAGGCCACCCCAAAGGTCTAGTCTACCATGCAAGCCACGAGGTCCAACCATGACATCATCGACAAGATCTACATTATCCTATCACTAAAAGATCGTAACTGGAGGAATACCAAAGGGAGGACTATCCCAAAGAGGCATAAGCCTGACCAAATTCAACACGAGAAGAGGACGCTTAGGGAACCTCTTCCCTACTAGGACTCTACATCTCACAAGGAGCTATTCCGAATACAACTCTACTACGTGATGATCTACCCTGCGTGGCACATTCATCACCGATGAGGACTCTCCATACCGTCATACTCAACTATAAATACTCAGATATTCCAACCCATTATTCATCTTGAATTCCAATAATTCATCTGTTGCTGAGAGAAATCTGACTTTGGCATCGGAGAGTCCTAGGCCGGAACCACACCGGTTCTCCCTTGTCCCTGACGTCCTTTTGTAGGTCACGAACCTGAAGGACTTGTCGGAAATTTCTTGATGCAACACATGTAGAAGGAATAAACCAAAAAAATGCTGTGTTTTTTGAAAGATGTATGAACCGGCATTACACTATGCATGAATGGATCTATTGGAAATGCCCAAATAGGTATGTCTATATCCTTCTATAATCCATCATGAATTGGTCTAGCTGATTCTGGAATCAATTGTGAGAGGTCAACGAAGCTAGAGACAGGAAGATTTGGATTAGAGGCAATTTCAGCAAGATACCCATCAATCAGTTTGCCATCATTCAGCCAGGACCCTCTCCGTAACACAAAATCATCTGAAACCTTCTCATGTTTCTCAACAGGAACCTAATGTTATCTTTTCTGGCAATGCTCTCAGAAAACCTAGGGGATTTGATCTTGAAAGACCTGCTGAAGAAAACCTCCTCAACTGATGCTGCTAGTGCTATTGAAGACAAGGCAGGACTTAGCTTCCTAAGGCCTTCTATAGATCAAGAAAAATTTAAGAGAGTGAAATGAGTTTAGTGAGATTTAATAAACAGAAATAGAAACAAGAAATTAAAAGTAGAACCATCCAATCTAGTCCTTTTTTTAACTCCGACATGATCAGTTCAATGCCAGAACAAACTGACCTACTAAAATTATAACAGATACTAAATGAGAGAAAAGATAAGAGAGTGAATGAGGAGAGAGATAAACACAGAGGGTGCTAGTGTACCCTCCCCTGGCAGTTCAGCTCATAAAGTTTAGGATGATGGCACCCTATGTCAGAATCAGTTGCACCATGCTTTAGTCAATTAAATCAATATGAGATCTGGTTTCTGGAGAATCATTCCTCATGCCTACAGTGACTGAAGGATCAGATAAGAAATGCTTCACTTATGGTCATAGAGAGATCTGGTTTCTGCAGAATCTTTCCTAATGCCTAGTGATACCTCATTGTGCAAATTTGAGCCAAACCACACCCCCCCCCCCCAAAAAAAAAAAGAAGACAAAAAATAGGAACTGCAGACCTCTTGATTTGAACGAAACTTCATTAATTAGTCAACATGAGAGCCTTGATGGAATT
This sequence comes from Telopea speciosissima, assembly GCF_018873765.1. NCBI lineage: Eukaryota > Viridiplantae > Streptophyta > Magnoliopsida > Proteales > Proteaceae > Telopea > Telopea speciosissima. The sequence continues at coordinate 44,796,087 of NC_057920.1, forward strand.
GAACCATAATCTCTTGGTAAAAAACCAGTTGCTCTTCCTTTTTGAATCAGAACTGCAGACCTCTTGATTTCAAGCTCCATCTGTTCAATCCCCCTTGTTTAATAAATACCGACCTCAGACTGAGGTGTCAAAATTGAAATTTATTCAGAAAGATAAAATTACCTTTAAAAACCCAACCCCAGAATGGAGTTGGCCAAAGCTACAAAACTTACTTAGATGAGACTCTCTTGGCCTCATTTGGATCAAATTGAAAGGTACCCATTTGATTTGCAATTGAAATAACAAGAAAGAACTATCACTCCAATCATTCATCAATACAAGTCCAAAGATATGGTCTGTGGCCTCATTAACATCAATAGGCTTTCCTAATTCATTGTCTGGACCAACTACAGCAGCCTGTGACCAACATAAAAAGTCTTTTATACATTATGGAAAATGGTTCTAGTTAATCATAAGGTTGAATTTTCATGAAGGCATTGACAGTAAAATGAACATAAACAAATATCAGGAAAAGAGATATAATCTTAGACTTTCTGAAATCCAGTCACACTAGTGATATCAGTGTCCAAACCAAATCAAATACCCAGCTTGCAGTCTCAGGTTTTTCAAGTAAGTATGAAAATTTAGTCTTTATGACATGAGTAGATCTCCAAAACAGTTCATGAAACTATCGTCAAGTATGCATTTCTATGCATTTATGAACCATATTATCCAGGTCCTCTGTTTGAATTCAGATGCATGTTTTTAAAACAAGAAAATTTTGATAATCAATATACTTTAGAGGCAATGAACAAAAAAAGGAGAGAACAGAAAGATGGCCTGAGTCGAACGAATTCGTTCTATCCTTAAGACAGTATTTGCACCCTCCTAATCCTGCAAAGGGTTGCAGCAAACCTGCCTCCCAAGATAAATCAGGCGGACTGTTACTGGTTGCAGAGACAGTAACACTGTGAAGCTATCAGAGATTTTTTTTTTGATCATTTGGACTGAGAGAATTCGTGGCCCATTTATAGGCCCACAAGGCCTGTTCGGATGGGTCACACCCATTGGCTCATATGGCTTGACCTGACAGGTCATGACTATTGGGCTGGGCTCCCTTGGCTGTTCGTGTGGGCTGCAACTCTTGGGGTCAATGTTAAACCAAGGGTTGCACTCCCTCTTTGATCAACCACCGATCCAACGGTCGGATCGATCCTATGCACCCTTTGATCAGACACCGTCGATCCCAAAAAGATTAAGGCGACATACTGTGACGATGCGCAAGTGCGAAGTGTAAAGTGTACCATCAAAGCGCCACATTGAGCCTCACGCACGCGCACGCACGCACACGTGCGTACGCGCTCGGACGGTTACCGTCCTCGCTCGTAAGTGCGCCGTACAATCTCTTCTAGCATTACATGTGATAATAATAACTACTAACTACTAACACATATAAACCCAATGAGCTTTCCTTTCATAGCCGATGTGGGACTAAAAGTTCACATCAATATTTTAAAAAATTTCAACAATTTTTCCCAATTTTTAAAATAATTGAGCCTCAGTCAATAAACTCTCTGTACTTCTAAATCATACTTACATAAAAGTGTCTTTCGACTTGAACCTTTATGTTATCAAAATACATTACTACTTGTCAAAAACGAAGTAGCCGTAGCCTTGAACTTAGAATTTTATAGCGACAAATCTAATATACTAGACATATGACTTACTTGAACATAGTTTCAATAACACTCGCACATTTATGGCCTTGTGCTTTCATCTTAGGTTTTCATATGTACCTTAGAGACAAGCTTTGAATCTCGCAGAAGCGGCTCCACTTACTGCACTTATATAGGTGAATCTAATAAAATGCAATTGTATGACTTGCATTTCCTATAAGGCATAGACTCATTGAAGGATTGATCCTACCCTCTGTCGGTTTCTCCATACAAACATGCACTACCTTGAGATGTCAAGAGATCTTATCTCTACTAGTTGAGTGCATAACCGGTTATTACTACAAGTATTTTTCCATTGAACTAGTTGACTAGATGTTGGTCTAGTGTCTAGTTGGTTTCCACTTGCAGGTTACCTCTCATTTAAAAGCTTTAAACCCATCTCCCTGGAAGTCTTCCATACCACATCCCTACCCAGGCCTTTTGTAAAGGGATTAGCCAAATGTTCCTTTGACTTTACATAACTAATAGTCACAACTCCTTTGATGAGTTGTTCTCTTACATAGTTATATCTTAAACTGATATGCCTTGACTTTCCATTGTAGACTTTATTATAAGCCCTTGATAATGTTGCTTCATTATCACAAGATATTGTTATAGCAGGCATTGGCTTAGGCCACAGAGGAATCCCTGTTAAGAGGTCCCTAAGCCATTCTGCTTCATTTACTGCCATTGCTAAAGCGATAAATTCAGACTCCATAGTGGAGTGTGAAAGTACAGTCTGTTTCTTGGATCCCCAAGAAATTGATCCTCCACCCAAGATAAATATCCAACCACTTGTGGACTTTGATTCATCGGATCCTGTGATCCAATTAGCATCTGTGTATCCTTCTAGTACTGCGAGAAAATCCTTATAACTTAATGCATAATTCATTATGCCCTTTAAGTACTTAAGTACTCTAGAAACTGCATTCCAATGAATTTGTCCAGGGTTATGAGTAAACCTACTCAAAACACCAACTACAAAAGCTATATCAGGACGAGTGCACTGCATGGCATACATTAAGCTGCCAATGATACTAGCGTATTCCAATTGAGATATACAATTCCCTTCATTAGAAGTTAATCTAATAGAATGATCATATGGGGTAGCAACTGGTTTACAGTCGTCATGATTGAATGTCTTTAATATTTTTTTTATGTAATGAGACTGTGTTAAAGAAATACAATCAGAGGATCTAATAATTTTGATTCCCAAAATTACATTTGCTTCACCCATATCTTTCATATCAAAACACGAAAATAGGAAAGCCTTTGTCTCCAAAACAATGCTTGTATTAGTACCAAAGATTAACATATCATCAACATATAAACATATTATAACACCATGTCCATTCTTGAATTTAAAATAAACACATTTATCAGATTCATTTATTCTAAATCCATTTGCTACAACCTTCTGGTCAAATTTTATCATGCCATTGCTTAGGAGCTTGTTTTAGACCATATAAAGATTTGACTAGTTTACAAACCTTACTTTTCTGGCCTTTCAAAACAAATCCTTCAGATTGTTCCATGTAAACTTCTTCTTCTAAATCTCCATTTAGAAAAGCAGTTTTAACATCCATTTGGTGTATAACAAGTTTATTAATTGATGCTAAATCAATTAACAATCTAATTGTACTAATTCTAGCAACAGGAGCATATGTATCGAAATAATCAATACATTCTTTTTGCTTAAAGCCCTTGGCTACAAGCCTAGCTTTAAACTTATCAATGATTCTATCAGCTTTAAGCTTTCGCTTAAAAATCCACTTACAACCAATAGGTTTAAATCTAGGAGGTAAATCTGTTAAAACCCATGTTTTATTACCCATGAGAGAATTCATTTTATCATTTATAGCTTCTTGCCAAAAAACAGAATCTTGAGAATTCATGGCTTCTCGAAAAGTCAATGGATCATGTTCAACATTATATACACAAGAATATGTAACTTCATTTCTGTTTCCTTCTACCAAGAATTGATAGAAATCTGGACCAAAGGATTTTTCCACTCTAACTCTTTTACTTCTTCAAAGTTCAACACTCTCATTATTCTCAGAATTTGATTGAACAATATCTTGATCCTCTTTGTTTGTATTTTCATTCTTCCGTTTCCTAGAGAATGAATCCTCAAAGAACTCAGCATCTCTGGATTCCAAAATTATATTTTGGCTAACGGTCTCTATAGATTCCATCGTTAGAAATCTATAGGCCTTGCTATGTTGGGCATAGCCAATGAAAATACATTCAATTGCCTTTTCACATAATTTAGGTCTTTTAGGATCAGTTAATCTTACCAATGCTCTACATCCCCATACTTTGAAATATCCAAGAGAAGGTTTTCTCTTCATCCAATATTCATAAGGAGTGATATTAGTCTTTTTATGGGGTATACGGTTAAGTATATGACAAGCAGTCATTAATGCTTCCCCCCATAAATTCTTTGGTAAGTCAGAAGTAAGTAAAAGTGTATTCACCATTTCTGTTAGAGTCCTATTTTTCCTTTCTGCTACTCCATTCTGTTGAGGACTATAAGGTGCCGTTGTTTGATGGATAATTCCATAAACTTCACAAAAATCATCAGTGGAGAAGTATTCCCTTCCCCTATCAGTTCGTAAGATTTTAATCTTACGATCCAATTGGTTTTCCACTTCGGCTTTGTAGATTTTGAATTTCTCCAAAGCGTCATCTTTAGTCCTTAACAGATATACATATGTGGATTTTGAACAATCATCTATAAATGTGATGAAATATCTTTTACCACCTCTAGTTAGAATACCTTCTAACTCACACAAATCAGAATGTACTAATTCTAAGAGTTGTGTATTCCTTTCTACTTTCTTAAAAGATTTTCTAACAATTTTAGACTTGATGCATACAGAACATTTGTCATGACTAGAAGATGTGCATTCTGGTAATAAACCTAATTTAACCATATTTCTCATGCACTTATAATTAACATGCCCAAGTCTAGAATGCCATGTACCAAAAGTAGAAACAATGTAAGCAGAAGATGAATTTTCATTAATCATATTAAATTTATACATCCCGTTCGATGCATATCCTTTCCCAACATAAACTCCCCCTTTGGACACTATGATGTTCCCTGACTCAAACAGGATTTTGAATCCATGTTTGTCAAGCAAGCTTACAGACATTAAGTTCTTCCTAATATCAGGAACATGAAGTACATCATTCAAAGTAAGCTTTTTCCCGGATGTGAGATTCAGAACCACTGTGCCTTTACCTATGACCTTAGCAGTTGAAGAATTTCCCATAAAGAGATCTTGTCCATCTGCTATAGGTTCATAAACTTTGAACAAATTTTTATTCTTGGCAACATGTTTGGTTGCACCGGAATCGATCCACCATTCCTCATCATCACCCACTGCATATACCTCAGATATCATAGCATCCCAGTCATCATTGTCAACCATGTTGGCTTGGTCCTTTTGTTGCTTCTCCTTGATATAAACTCTGCACTGTTTCTTGAAATGATCGGCTTTTCCGCATTTCCAGCAAGCCGCTTTGGGGTTAATAAATGTACCCTTCTTCTCAGAAACAGTGCCTTTCCCATCATACTTTCTCTTCTTGCCCTTAGAAGATTTATTTTCTATAACATGAGCCTTTGGAGATTTTTCCTCTAATTCAAGTTTATCCAGTTTGCGAGAATTCTCTTCAACTTGGATATACTTAATCAACTCTTGCATAGTCATTGCATCCTTCTTCTGTTTCAACTCTTTCCGACAATCTTTCCAAGCAAAAGGTAACTTTGAAATAATCGATGACACTTGGAAAGATTCGTCAAGAGAATGTCCCTCAGAGATGATTTGATTAATGAGACCTTGCAACTCATAGGTTTGTGAAATAATAGACTTATCTCCTACCATCCTGTAATCAAACAACTTACTTATAAGAAACTTCTTGTTGCCAGCATCCTCAATTTGGTGCTTTTTGTCGAGATCCTCCCATAGTTCTCTCGACGTGCTGTCTGCAAATTTGGGCTCATACACATCATAAAGTGTGTTTGATAACCCATTGAGGATGTAGCCCTTGCACATGAAGTCATCTTGCTCCCACTTCTGGTGCTGCTGTTTCTGCACCGGTGTCTCTCCACTTGAAGCTTCTGCAGTGGTGTCTGTCGGTGTCGATGCTACTGGCTTCTCTTTGTTCAGGACATGAGCAAGTTTCAAAGTAGTGAGGAAGAAATACATCTACCCTTTCCAACGTTTGAAAAATGACCCATCAAACTTCTCAAGTTTGCTTATCTCGTTCCCAGGTATCTTCATGATTGCAGTCTCCTCCATTGAACAAGTACTGTCTTAAGATTGTTAGAAATCTGAACAAAAAAAGGAGAGGACAGAAAGATGGCCTGAGTCGAACGAATTCGTTCTGTCCTTAAGACAGTATTTGCACCCTCCTAATCCTGCAAAGGGTTGCAGCAAACCTACCTCCCAAGATAAATCAAGCGGACTGTTACTGGTTGCAGAGACAGTAACACTGTGAAGCTATCAGAGATTTTTTTTTGATATCTGGACTGAGAGAATTCGTGGCCCATTTATAGGCCCACAAGGCCTGTTCGGATGGGTCACACCCATTGGCTCATATGGCTTGACCTGACAGGTCATGACTATTGGGCTGGGCTCCCTTGGCTGTTCGTGTGGGCTGCAACTCTTGGGGTCAATGTTAAACCAAGGGTTGCACTCCCTCTTTGATCAGCCACCGATCCAACGGTCGGATCGATCCTAAGCACCCTTTGATCAGACACCGTCAATCCCGAAAAGATTAAGGCGACATACTGCGACGAGCGAAGTGCAAAGTGCGCCATCAAAGCGCCACATTGGGCCGCACGCACGCGCTCGGAATGTTACCGTCCTCGCTCGCAAGTGCACCGTACAATCTCTTCTAGCATTACATGTGATAATAATAACTACTAACTACTAACACATATAAACCCAATGAGCTTTCCTTTCATAGCCGATGTGGGACTAAAAGTCCACATCAATATTTTGAAAAATTCCAACAAAATGTTTAAAAGAGGGGCCTATGAACCAATGTTGGTTTAAAGGTGCAACAAAAACAACATTCTTCATGCTTTGGCAAATGAAAAATTCAAGTGGTGCTCAGTTGGTTTAGAAAAAACAGAACCTTGACAGCAGTCCTAATTAATTTAGGTATCTCTCCCAGGCTTAATCTGAAGGTCTGATGTGAAAAAAACCTTATTGTAATTACAGATTTGGATCAAATGTTGATCTGTAACAGAACCTTGAATGAACTTCAAGCAAGAACATCAAAGAAAAGATTAGCAGCAAGATATAGGAGCAGCAGTATAGTAGCAGTAATAGAAAGGTAAAAGCCCAGCAGAGAAGAACTGAAGCTTCGACTCCACAGCAATTCAATTCAAAACCCAAACTCTGTTTAAACACCTAATGCGGTTGCTAGTGTAGACTCTTAACACTAGGAATTGGATATTGGTAAAATTTTAAACAAAAAGGATTAAAATTAGAAACTAACATTGTCTAGTTACTAGGCTACGGCTAAGTTCTATAATCACCCCCAAAATAGCAGTCTATAGGTGCTTACTATCAACAGACTGGGTGATCATGCTTCAACTTGCCACAGACAGCTGATTACTAACATGGATTAGATGAGCTACACAAATTGAAAAAACCTCACCACAGTTAAGATTGAAAAGTAAGAACAACCACTATGTAATTAATTCAAAATATGAGATCATGCAAAACAAGAAACTCAGCCCATGCTCTCCAGGTTTTAAATTCCAATTAGAAAGGCTGATCATGGAAAACAAGAAACTACTAAACTCTTAAATTCCGAATGGAAAAGGCTGTATGAATATCAATGGGTTCGAACCATCATCTCCCGGGAACAAACCCAGGTGCTCTTCCTTTTTGAGCTAAAGACTCACCTACTTGCATAAACCGTGTTAGTTAAGGTCTATAATAAAAATTTAACAAATCACACATGGAATGATGTAGAGAACAAATAGAGGAAAAAACAATTCAAATTTCAATGTCTAGAGATATTAAAATCAGCCAACACCACAGTTCAATGTTAAAATCTACCTATTTGTAAAATGAGTTTGGTTTAAAAACTAATACATTGTTTTTCCAATATTGCAACTGTCTAGAGGGATTTCAGATTAACTAATTGCTTTGGCCTAAAAGAGGCCAGTTTCAAGCAAGGCACTAGTTTGGCCACAACCCACAGGTATTATGAAAAACACAATAAATTAGTACATTCAGATGGATCCAAGTAACTTTTGCAACTTCAGCCAGTAGAGGAATGATTTAAGTGCCCTGCTACATGGTTTTAGAACAACTTAACACTATCAGGTTAGTTAATTGTGCAAGAGAGTTTGTGTAGTTGTTCCAACTCCTACCTACATTTCCTCTTTTAATCCTGCTGAAAATCTCTCATCAGAACCATTGGGCACACTTCTTTAAAGAATAAGAACTCATAAAAATTAGTATGTTTTTCATGCTAATTGCTAAGTACTTGTAAGTGGGTTCTTCTCACTCCTTCAGATACATTTTGCTCCTGAATGTGAAAGCTTTATCAACCTAATAACCACAGAACTAGCCCTTGCACATGATAGTAATTCAAGGGTACTACAAGCAACAAAAAATGGGGACTTGAATCCATGAGTTGTTTCATCACAGAACACAAAGCACAGAGAGCACAGAGTATAGAGTATAATAAGAAGGAATGACAACTGAATAAGAAGGAATGACAACTGAAAGATGTTATATATCCTTCAGAAGATGGAACTGCAGAGAGATTTCAACAGCTTCAAGTAAGCAACAAATTCATGGAGGTTTCTCATTTGGCTAACCATCAGCTTCCTGTAAAGGGTATTACTGCAACTAACAAAAATGGGGTAATGGCCATGAGTTGTTTTGTCACAGAAAGAGCACAGATTATAATAAAAAAGAATGATCAACAATTATGGATCATTTGAGATCGCAGCAGGGTTCAACAGATCGGTGGGGACCTTAACTTCCCAAATCTTAAAGAGCTCAGTGAAGGCTGTGATGGTTTGTTGGATCCGTCTTAATGTAATTCTCAGAAAATGGAATTGCAGAGAGATTTTAACAGCTTCAAGTATGGATTTGCAGAGAAATAAACTCGACCACTAAAAAAGTAAAATGAAACAATGTGTAAACCATAACATCTGCCCAGAAACACTACTATGATACCTCCACCACTTCAATATGTTATACAAAGCAACTAACCCAGAAAATAATTTGTAATAAAGGAAAGTAATCATGGAAAAGCAAACCAAAATGAAGAGAAATAAATATTTGGTACCTGAAGCAAAGAAAGAATGAAACAAATCGGTTTAAAATGGAGAGATGGATACTTTATCTTTTATAGAGTATCAGCCGAATATCTCATTGCCCTCAACTAGGCAAGAGATATTAGGTTTCCCTCTCTACTTTTTCCATTTCTGTCTAGTGATCCTTGTATTATTTCCTTCCATTATATTGTCATTTTATGTAAGGTAAGAGCAGTGCTTATATGGTAGGAATAGGTGCTAAGGATTTCCTCTAGGGTTTCCTTTCTCTTGTATAAATATTCATTACCGTTTCACTTAATAATATAGTGCAATAACAATCAGTCTATCATGGCATCAGAGCCACCATAGCTCCACCGAGTTTTTTTTTTTCTTCAACTTCTTCAGTGTGTAGTCGCGACTTTCCCTTATGGCACATGCAGAAAGGTTAGCCATCTCCACCGAGGACCACTCTGAATTCACTCCTATCTCTAAAGCCACTACAGATCCCATTCATATGCAAACTTCTACCCTTCCATCTCCTGCCACCATTGCTCCACCGTCCATTCTTCATGTCACTCATACCACTAACCATGCTCATCATTGTCTCACGTTGAAATTAACCTCCAAAAATTTCTTGTTTAGGAAAACCCAGCTTGAACCCTTCCTTCAAGGCCAAGAGTTGTTCGGTTATCTTGATGGTTCCCACCCATGCCCCACCGAACCCATGGCTGCTGCCTGCTTGGCGTAAACAAGATGCGTTAATATGCAGCCTTCTCATTGCCTCATTGTCTGAAGAGGTCTTCCCTCTTATCATAGGGAAATCCACTAGCCATGCCATCCGGGAGACGCTGTCCATCACTTATGCTTCTGCTTCGATGACACTCGTTCTGTCGTTACATCTGGCCCTCCAAGATCTTGTTCATAAACCTGATGAATCTGTTTCTGTCTTCCTTCAACGAGCGAAATCAATTTCTGACAGCTTGCCACTGCTAGAACACCTACATCCAGTGCTGATTTCAACCTTCATATTTTTCGTTCGTTGTGGTCGGATCTTCGTGACGTCATTCTGACGCTTATGGGATGCCTTACACCAGTTGCATATGGTGATCTCCATTCCATCCTTCTAAGTCATGAATTTCTCCATGCATCTTCTCTCAAGAAACTCTCTCTTGTTGATGCCTCAAGTGGGACTGATTCGCCATCTACTAACACTGTTACAAGGGACACTTCTTCTGGTACTAATCAACAGGGTTGCCCAACTTCCAATGATCGTGGTCCTACCCGTGGACGTGGTGGCCATGGTAGGGGTGGTGGTCGCGGCCGTTGGGGTCACGGTAATCAGCAGGGTCGGCTTTGGTGCACAATCTGCAATAGGTCCAACCATCATACTTCCAATTGTTACTTTCGCCCTCAAACCCCTAACCCTGCTGCCTATCATACCTACCCATCCCCCACTCCTTTACAATCCCATTGGCCAAATAACACCCACAGTCTACCCTCCCCATACCCTCCTTACCCAGCCCTACCTCCACCATGTCCTCCTACTTGGTACCCTGATACGGGCGCCGCACATCATATGACACCAGATATTCAATCCCTCTCCTCCTATGACAACTACATAGGTACAGATCAGCTTCGTGTTGGGAATGGTAAGGGGCTCCCTATTCTTAATACTGGTACTTCTTTTATTTCTTCTCCTTCTGGTCCTCTTCCTCTTACTGATGTTCTTCATGTTTCGCATTTAAATAAATCTCTCCTTTCTGTTCAAAAATTTATTAAGGATAATAATGTTTTCTTTGAATTCAAATCCTTCTTGTTTTTATGCCAAGGATCCAATAACCAAGCGTACTCTACTTTTCGGTCCAAGTAGCGGGGGTCTTTACCACCTTCCAGTTGTGACACTGATGCCTTCTGCCAATATTGCTGAGCGTACCTCTTATGATGGTTGGCATCATCGTCTTGGACATCCTCATGCTCGTGTGCTTCACCAAATAATTAGCTCTAATCAGTTACCTAGTTTTTCTTCAAAAGTTAGTTCTATTTGTACCGCCTGCCAACTTGGTAAGGCCAGTAGGCTTAGTTTACATGACTCGTCCAATCATAGGAGTTTTCCTTTGGATGTAATTTTTATGGACGTTTGGGGACCTTCACATTTTACTTCTGTTAATGGTTTTCAATATTTCTGATTTTTGCGGATGATTGCACATGATATATTTGGTACTACCCTCTTATAGATCTGAAGTTTTTTCCGTCTTTAAACGCTTTCAAGCCCTTGTAGAGCGTCAATTTGGTAGAAAAATAAAAGCCGTTCATTGGGGCAGGGAATACCGTACCTTTCTCACCTTTTTTGCCTAGCTTGGCATCCAACATTGCCTTGCGTCCCCCCATACCCATAAAAAATAGGGCACCGTTGAACGTCGCCATCATCATATTGTGGAAACAGGATTGACGCTCCTCGCCCACAGCTCAGTACCTCATCAATATTGGCACTATGCGTTTAAGATGGCTGTGTATTTAATTAATCACATGCCGTCATGCACCACTGGAGGTAAATCTCCCTTTGAAATTGTTTATTTGCGCTCTCCTGATTATTTATTCCTTTGTACTTTTGGTTGCTTATGTTTTCCCTTTCTCAGGCCTTATAACTCTCATAAAATGCAGTTTCGCTCCACGCCTTGTGTCTTCATGGGATATAGTCCTTCGCATCATGGTTACATTGCATGGATATTTCCACTAATAAAATTTATATAGCGCGTCATGTGCGCTTTGATGAGTCTGTCTTTCCTTTCCGTCAGTCCAGCTCTTCTATTTTGGGACCACCTCCCTCTTCCCCACCACCAACCCCATGGGCCCTAACCCCAACACGGATTGCTCTCCCACCTGTAGTGAGTGCTCCACCACATGCACCTCCACCACGTTTACCAAATACACCTACACCACACTTACCTGACTTGCCACCTCCACGTTCCCCACCTCCTTCTCCTACACCAATGCACCACTCTCCCACAACCACCCAACTCACCTCTCCACCAACACCTGTGGCCATAACCCAATCTCTCATGGCTCTCTACAACCGCACCCAGCCCCAACCCTTCCCCACATCTCCAACTAATGTGGACCTTCCTCCACCTGTAGTTACCCTTGATCAAAAACCCCTCCCCCCACCCGGACCCACCTTGTGACACTTTGCGGCCATGCTCATCCGCAGATGCATCTCACTACCACCACTAGTGGCCATACTGAACCAACTACCTTTACTCAAGCCAGCAAAAGCCCTGAGTGGCGTGCTACCATGGCCGATGAGTTTAACGCCCTTGTTCGTACTGGTACCTGGACCCTTGTTCCACCCCATCCTCGTCTTAATGTTGTTGGTTGTAAGTGGGTCTACAGGATCAAGTGGAAGGCCGATGGCTCTTTGGAACACTACAAAGCTCGCCTTGTCGCCAAGGGGTTTCACCAACAACAGGGTGTCGATTACACAGAAACCTATAGCAGGTACCGCGGGCGTGGTTTCAACGCCTATCTCAGTTCTTGTTATCTTCTGGTTTTGGTGCTTCACAAATGGACTCATCTTTGTTTATATATCGTCAAGGGACAATTATCACCTATGTTTTGGTTTATGTGGATGATATATTGGTGACGAGTAGCAGCACTACCCAAATGACTACTCTTATTGGCCAGTTCTCCAATGAATTTTCTATAAAGGACCTTGGCCAGCCTCATTTTTTCCTTGGCATTGAGGCTAAACCACATTCCCAAGGTCTTCTTCTCACTCAGCAATGTTACATCAGTGATTTGCTACAACGGGCCAAGATGCAAGATTTTGAACTGGTCATGACCCCTATTGCTACTACTACCAAACCAAGTTCGTTAGGGAGTGGACCATTCTCTAATTCTACCTTTTATCGGTCTATTATGGGGGCGCTACAGTATGGTACTCTTACACGGCCAGATGTTGCCTTTGCCGTGAACAAAGCCTGTCAGTACATACATGATCCCACTGATGATCATTGGGCCCTTGTCAAGCGTATCCTACGCTCTCATGGCCTTCTTCTCCATCACCATTCTAACATGGATCTTGGTGCTTATTCTAATGCTGATTAGGCTGGTGATTCCGTTGACCGAAAATCTATTGGCGGGTATGTGATCTTCTTGGGTCGTAATCTTATCTCATGGTCCTCTCGCAAGCAAGGCATTGTCACTCGATCCTCCATAGAGGCTGAGTACAAAGCATTGGTTGATGCCGTAGCCAAATTGACCTGGCTTGCATCACTTTTGAAGGAACTTGGCATTACCTCTACTCACGCTCCAACCCTGTGGTGTGATGACATTGGAGTGACCTACCTATCAGCCAATCCTGTCTTCCAATCTCGTACTAAGCATGTAGAGATAGATTTTCACTGTGTCCGTGATAAAGTTGCCAAGAAGGAGCTCTCTGTCCAGTTTATCTCTACTGCTGACCAACTAGCTGACATTTTTACAAAGGGACTCTCATCCAAAAGTTTTGAATTTCTGCAGGACAAGCTAAAGATTCGATTGGTCGAATCCTTAGCTTGAGGGGGTGTACCAGCCAAATATCTCATTGCCCTCAACTAGGAAAGAGATATTCGGTTTCCCTCTCTACTCTTTCCATTTCTGTCTAGTGATCCTTGTATTATTTCCTTCTATTATATTGTCATTTTATGTATGGTAGGAGCAGTGCTTATATGGTCGGAATAGGTGCTAGAGATTTCCTCCAGGGTTTCCTTTCTCTTGTATAAATATTCATTACCGTTTCACTCAATAATATAGTGCAATAACAATCAGTCTATCATAGAGATACAGAGAGAGATTCAACAGCTTCAAGTAAGCAACAAATCGATCGGCGGAGACCTTACCTTCCCAGATCGGCGATATGAGACTCACCTAAGTAGCAGGGAGTCGGGCATTAGGGTTCGTAGCAGAAGCAAGGAGGGTTCTTCTTCCTCGACGGGTTGGGGCTAGGGAGAGCAGTAGCAGGGACACTCCAACGTATACTCCAGCAGAGAAACAGAGAGAGAGAGGAATTCGCGTGACATCTCAGATTTTTCACAGATGGGAACAGCAGCAGATCAACGGATCCGGCTCTAGTTTCCGTCTCTGACGGTATTCCAACAGCGAGAGATTAAGAGTAGTGAGAGAAACCTGGTTCACTTGTGAGAGAACCGACCGCCTATTGCATCTGAGACTGGGAGGAGTGGTAGCGATGCGGCGTAGGTTGCAGATCTCCCACTACCTATCTCCGGCGAAGTGGTTCTTTCTTTCTCAAAGAGGGAGGAGTGGAGAGAGGAGGGGTAAATGCGGGAAACTTGGAGAGAGAAGTGACTGATTGCGCTTTAGGGGAAACTTTAAAATGGACCGTTGGATGAAAATCCAGGCTGGGAGTACGATGAAATGATAGAATTGCCATTTTATATACTAATATAAATACAATCTGGAGATTTTAATAAAAGAAAATGAAAAGTCAAAATTGCACCATTAATTGATCGTTCAATGTCCCACTGGTTATTGCATATTGGGTCTTTTCTAATTTCATTATTTTTGTTAGACCTAGGATATGTAAGTACACATCTCAAAAATTCCTTAAATATAAAATCATCTTCAATGCATGTAAAGAGAATTGAACCATCATACACATAAGTAGTCATATCAATAAGCCAACTATAAATTGGTTACTAGGTCCACACACAAAAGACAAATATCTAACTCAAGTTTAGTTACACTGTCAATACCTGGATAATTCCTTATTACAATTATGCACTCATCACATCGACCAACTTATAAAATCATCAACTATATTATAAGATCATTAACTCACCTTGAAATCAAATGATCGTGCATCAAAGTCAAAATCGTCAGTTGGCCACCGACTTAGAATCTACGGTATAGTGAAAAGTCCAAATCACCATTACAAGATCAATTCCACCCAATTAGCTTATGTGGTGTTGCAGTTAAAATCATATGCCTTTAAGGTTGAAAGGACCGATGCATAGTACTATTTCCTTGAATCACCTTATTTCTAATAATGTCTATATTGCTTATGAATTGTTTAGCTACATCAGTCAAAAGAAAGGTAAGAAGTGGTTCCTTGCTATTAAACTCGATAAGTGGAAAGCATATGATCACCTGGAATGATCTTTTATTGACAAAGTCCTTCTTAGACTGAGTTTCTATTCCCAATAGGTGCCCCTCATTATGGAGTATATCACTTTGGTCTCTTTCAATGTTCTTATCAATGGGGTGTTCATTTTCTCCCTTTATTTTCATATTATGCTTCTAGGTTCTAAGCTTATTTAAGGAATTAAGGTCTGAAATAGAGCTCCTCCAATTTTCCTCCTCCTCTTTACAGATGACTTCTTGTTGTTTTCAGAGGTGAAACTTCAAGATATCTATCACTTAAAAGAAAGCATTGTGTTATTTTGCAAATCTAGGGGTCAATCCATCAATTTATAGAAGTCGAGCCTCATGTTTAGCCCTAACACTCCTGCCCATGTTGAACGAGGTTTTTAAGGATTCTAAAGATTCATACGATGATGGCCCATCAAAATATTTGGGTTCGGCAACTGATTTTGGGGCTTCTAAGTCCCATATGTTTGAGGATGTTAGAAGTAAGGTGTGTAATAAAATTCGAGGGTCTAAACATCAGCTATTATCAAATTAGTTGCATGCTGAATTTCAAATTTTGTCATTAGGAAAGCAGTTTTGACTTTTTATTGGGGGCAGGTAGGAGAGGGCCATAAAGTTCATCGGATTTCTTGGTCAAGGTTGTGTCGATCAGTTAAGAAATCCTTTTCTTCATAATCGTACCCTTCTCCCTAAGGTTACTTGAGACCTTTGGTCAAATCCAAATTCTCTTTGGGTGAAGTTCCTTAAAGCCATCTACTTCCCTTATTCTAGCTTTCTTCAACCCAAGAAAGGTAATCAACCCTCTTGGGCTTGGAAAAACATTCTGAATGGTCGGCAAGTGCTTCGAAATGGCTTACTATGGTAGGTTGGGAGTGGAGAAGATATTTCAATTTTGGAAGTGATAAACCAAAAGAATACGGGCCAGTCCCGAGATGCTACGTGTCCTAACCTGAAAGGGAGGCTACCTCAAGCCCGTCTGCGACAGAACCAGTTCAGTAACCCAAGAGGAATAGAACCCAAGAGGTCACCCCAAAGGCCAAGTCTACCATGCAAGTCGACGAGGGCCAACCATGATGCCATCGGCAAGATCTACGTTATCCTATCACTAAAAGTTCACAACTGGATGTATACCAAAGGGAGGACTATCCCAAAGAGGTATAAGTCTAACCAAACTCACTACGTGAAGAAGACGCTTAGGGAACCTCTTCCCTACTAGGACTCTACATCTCACGAGGAACCATTCCAAGTATAACTCTACTACGTAATGATCTACCCTGCGTAGCACATTCATCACCGATGAAGACTCTCGACACTGCCATACTCAACTATAAAGACTCACATAATCTAACCCATTATTCATCTTGAATTTCAATAATTCATCCATTACTAAGAGAGATCTAACTTAGACATTAGAGAGTCCTAGGCCGGAACCACACCGGTTCTCCCTTATCCCTAACATCCTTTTGTAGGTTGCGGCACCCGAAGGACCTACCGGAGATTTTTAGATGCAACAGATTGGTGCCGTCTGTGGGAATGACGCTAGCCAATGTTTCTACTAGCTCGCTTCCTCAAGTACTCAATGGCACCGCATAAGAAGGCCGCTCCCTCTACCAATGCTCCGAGGGAGAGGAATGAGACACCACCACCAGAGAGCTCTCATTAGAGAGCCAATAATCATGAACTTCAAGAGACAGAGAACCCAGAGAACGAGCACGTTGACACAGGAGAAGTAAATGTCAATAACGAAGTAGCCATGGAGGCTGTACCTAACCCAAAAGCACCGGCAACTGCGGGTCAAATCAATAACTTACAGAGACAAATTCTACATGACCAAGACCTCTTTTGTGACTTTCTAAGGCTATGGGTGATGCCACTGCTAAGGACAGGACCAATCCCTCGGCAAGAGCAAAACCCTAGGAGATTGCTCCCTGAAGGTGAAAGATCGGAGAGACACGCGAGACATGCAGGTTCAGTCCATGCTCAAGGTAATCCTTCATATCATCTAATGAGGACTACGGATCTCCCGATCTGATTGAAACATGTGGCATCCCAGAAACATAGGTCGGTGGAACCTAATCAGGATGGTACGATCAGAAGATCGGTATTCTAGCGACGACTAGGAGAAAGTCACACACTAAGGCGAAGTCAGACATATCATGAAGAAAGTCCCTCACGTTCACGTCAAGCCTCATCACATCATAACCTCTCACCATCACGTCAAAACTCATAGCGGGAGGAAACATCACGAAGGGGTGGAGAAGGGTTCGTAGTGAACAGGCAACCAGGCATGATGCACAGTCACGTGATGAGGAGTTAGATAAAAGACTCTGAGAATTGGATGAGAAGTTGGAAGGATTGAAGAAGCAGATGAAAGGTGAAACACACTCCATAACATGCCAACATCCACTCTCAGCAGAAATTATGAGCGCATCTCTCCCCTTCAGATTCAAGTTACCTACCTTCGAACTTTACAGCTGAACCACGGACCCCAATGATCACATAAACTACTTTGATGGGATGATGACCCTGTATGATGGATCAGAGGTCATCTCTTACCAAGCTTTCCCAGCATCCCTTAAAGGTATGACTACTTTGTGGTTCTCAAGGCTTAAGCCTCGATCAATAAACCCCTTCGTAGAACTCTGCAAACAGTTTGTCACCTACTTCCAAAGCAACGTCAAACAGAAGAAAACCACTATCAACTTATTGAACATGGTACAGAATCCAGGGGAGTCCCTCAGGGAGTATGTCACAAGATTTACGAAGGAATCCCTAGAGGTTAGAGACCTGGACGACCAAACTCAATATGCAGCCCTAGCCGGGGGACATACGAGACCTAGACCTCATCAAGGACTTGGCATGGCACGAGACCATGACAATGAGAGAACTACTATACTACAAGCCCAAAAGAAAACGATCAAAGCCAAACCACAGGAGAATAAAAGATCGGAGCTAGATGATCACGAAGAAACAAACGGACTAAAACAGAGCGCCAACAAGAGAAGGGTGATCGCCGATCGAAAAAAACTAAGTATGGCCTAGAGAGGATTGATCGAGCTGGAAGCCCCAACTACACTCCCCTGAACATCACAAGGTCATAGATCCTTATGCAGATTCAAGACCGTGGCTTGCTCCATTGGCCGCGACCCATGCTTGCAAGACCCGAGAAGAGAAATCAAAACAAGTACTGTCTCTTCCACAAAGACATAGGATATGACATAGAAGAGTGCATTCAACTGAAGAGGGAGATTGAACAACTCATTAAAGCAGGGAACCTGAACAAGTACGTAAAGGGAGGTCGTGAGGGCCGTTCGGGTCAAGCAGGTAGAGATCATTATCAGGGAAGAGAGGAGCCACGATGAGAGGAGAGGAGAACAGATCATGACGGTGACAGAGGCCACCACGAAGAAAGAAGGGATGCTCCAAGACCAAGCAATACCAGAGGAGCCCCAATCCTCACTATAATGGGGGGACCAGGACAAGAGTCTACAAGAAAGGCAAAAGCCCATGCTCGGTTCGTAGGGGTAACAGAGATGCCGAATAATGTAGCCAAGACAGAAATGGTAATTTTCTTCTCGAACGCCGACCTACAAGGAGTGAGCCTACCGTATAAAGATGCCCTCGTGGTGCAGGTAGAGATAGCCAATCGAGCCGTGTATAGGATGTTGGTTGACATCGGAGCATCAATAGATGTAATCGCACTGGAGGCCTACAGACAATTCGAGTTCAGTGATGATAAGCTCAAGCCTGAAGCAACCTACCTCCATGGGTTCTCAGGAGTCTCCTCTTCCATTAGAGGAACAATCGAATTGCAAGTCACCTTCGGAGACCACCCTCGGTAAGTTATGATCATGGTTACCTTCAAGGTAGTAAGGTCAGTTGTATCCTTTAACGGCATCCTCGGATGACCAGCCCTAGCTACCCTGAAGGGAATAGTATCACCGATACATCTGAAGATGAAGTTCCCAATAGAGAATAGCATTGGTGAGATCAAAGGGGACCAGAAGAAAGGCAAAAGCCCATGCTCGGTTCGTAGGGGTAACAGAGATGCTGAACAAAGTAGCCAAGATAGAAATGGTAATTTCCTTCTCGAGCATCGACCTAGAAAGAGTGAGCCTATTGCATGAAGATGCCCTCGTGGCGCAAGTAGAGATAGCCAATCGAGTCGTGCATAGGATGCTGGTTGACACTGGAGCATCCGTAGATGTAATCTCACTGGAGGCCTATAGGCAGTTCGGGTTCAGTCATGATAAGCTCAAGCCTGAAGCAACCTACCTCCATGGGTTCTCAGGAGCCTCCTCTTCCATTAGAGGAACAATCGAATTACCAGTCACCTTCAGAGACCACCCTCGGCAAGTTACGATCATGGTTACCTTCATGGTAGTAAGGTCAGTCGTGTCCTTTAAAGGCATCCTGGGATGACCAGCCCTAACTACCCTGAAGGGAATAGTATCACCGATACACCTGAAGATGAAGTTTCCAACAGAGAATGGAATTGGCGAGATCAAGGGGACTAGAAGAAAGCTAGGGAGTGTTATGCACTGTTTGTCAAGAAGAATAATGGGAACAATCGGGGGATGGCTCTATGCATAGAGAACCTCATTAGCGATTAGAGGGATGAGTTCACAGAACGAAGAGGAAAGCCGGTGGAAGACCTCATCCCATTCCCTCTTAGCAAGGATGAACCCACCAAGATAGTACAGGTTGGATCGTTGCTAGACGAAGAACAGAAAGGTAAGTTGGGGCGACTCTTGAAGGAGAACTCGGATGTCTTCATATGGTCGACCTCCAACATGCCAGGCATACCTCGGTATATTGCCGAACATAGGCTGTACATGGATCCAACTAAGAAGCCAGTCCAACAAAAGCGGAGGAATTTTGCTCTCAACAGACAAGCTGCAATCAATGAAGTGGTCGAGAAGCTGAGTTGCTTGGGGTTCATCAAGGGGAAGAAATTCCCTACTTGGCTAGCAAAGGTCGTGATGGTTCCCAAACCAAATGGCAAGTGGAGAATGTGTGTGGACTATACCGACCTAAACAAGGCATGTCCCAAAGATGAATACCCCTGCCAAGGATCAACTTGCTAATCGACGCAACCACAGGTCATGACATGCTAAGCTTTATGGATGCATACTCATGGCTACAACCAGATTCCTCATGAAAGAAGAGGATTAGACCTACACGGTGTTCATGACAGATCAGGAGAACTACTGTTACCATGTCATGCCGTTTGGGCTAAAGAATACAGGAGCAACTTACCAGAGGATGGTCAACAAAATGTTTGAGGCACAAATCGGGCGCAACATGGAAGTGTACGTAGATGATATGCTTGTAAAAAGCGTCAAGGCTGAAGATCATTTAGCTGATCTCAAAGAAGTGTTCGAGGTATTAAGGAATAACCAGATGAAGTTGAACCCGGTAAAGTACGCCTTCGGCATGACATCAGGAAAGTTTCTAGGCTTTATGGTTTTGGCTCTGGGCATAAAAGTTAATCCAGTGAAGATCAAGGCCATCCAAGAGATGTCGCCACCCTGAATAGTAAGAGAGGTGCAAAGGCTGAATGGAAGGATAGCAGCCTTGACGAGGTTCATGTCACGAGGGTTCCTGCCATTCTTCAAAACTTTGAAGAACCTAAGAAGCCCCAAAGACTTCACATGGACGAAAGAATATCAGAGAAGAAGGTCTAGGACCTAAAATTGTAATGTGATGACTCTCATAAAATGCCCTTTAGGGGACAAATGGTCCGTTGGTCTGGGTATGGGTCAAGTTATGGTCCGGGGAAGGTATTACGCATCC
Organism: Telopea speciosissima; assembly: GCF_018873765.1. Taxonomy (NCBI): domain Eukaryota; kingdom Viridiplantae; phylum Streptophyta; class Magnoliopsida; order Proteales; family Proteaceae; genus Telopea; species Telopea speciosissima. The sequence continues at coordinate 44,817,018 of NC_057920.1, forward strand.
CAGTCCACCTGAACTTGACGGTCTTCTATTGCTAGGAATTATGGAATGAATAACATGCTTTGATAGTATGTAAAATATAATTAAAAGTACAAGACAGTAAAATACAAGGGGAATGAAGGGAACATATACCCGGATGTTTGGCTGCAAAGTATAGATTAGTCTACTAGAATGTAAAATAAAGGACTCCAGGGCTTAAATAACCTAACCATGATTGACTCTAGGCTAAGCACAATAATATGATGAATGATGATAATTTAGTGCATATGTGTGATGAAACATGGGAATTAAACAGGAAAATATGCCAAGGATGAGTGCGCATGAGGGAGTCTTAATCTACGAGGGATTTGGGTGATGGAGATAAATGCATGAAGATAAGATACAATATATATAAAAGAAGCATGAAGGAGGGAAGAAATAATTGGGTATGATCACCGTCTAGGAAGATGGGATCACACTCCTCTTGGAGATGCAAAACTCGATAAAATATGAAAACAATGAAAATTGAATAAGATCAGAGACCAAAGGGCCTACCTAGTGAAAGAAGGTTTAAGTACGAGTGTGGAGGTTTCCCTTGTGTAACTCCAAAGATTCGTATGTTGAGTAAGTATCTCCGTTTGTTGCGGCTTCCCTTGTCTCTTGTACTTGAATGCTTCTTTGTCAAGCCAAGGTTTTTAGTTGGTGTTCCTAGGCCTTGATGTGTAGGGTTTCAATGGAGACGTGTATTGCTCATGAAGTAAAGAAAGTGATGGGTTAAGGCCTCAAACTCTTTAGTGGAGGCTAAGTATGGATGGAGGGGTGTCTCAATGCAATATGAGCAAGGAGTCACCATGGGAAAACTATGCAATGGCTCAGTCAGGATTATGTAAAGTGTATGTCTAGTGTTTGTAACCCTCCTTAACATGAGAGAGGGTGTATTTATAGATGTAGAGGGGTGTGTGCACTCCCAAATTCGTGTAGGTATGGCTGGGTTGATCCGGATCGTCCGTGGGGGCTGTCTTTGCATCAATAGTGGGTGTGAAGTCAAGGTAAGGACCAATGGAGGGGTGGCATGTGTTTTATTGCCTTTAGGGTGTTTCTTGGGGCCTAAGAGAGCCAAGATTGAGATCTAAAGTGCAAAAAATAGGCCAGGACGCGAAAGGAATCATAATCAGAGCAAAATATGATAAGTTTGGGCTTCTCTGATCAGCAAATATTCAACATTGAAAGTGTCCGATTTGACATCGAAGTGGGATACACTCGACATTGAGGCTGTCAATGAACAGGACTCGACATCGAGGGTTGGTATTTGGGTGTCAATTGCCATTTTCTGAATGTCGAAGTAAGCTAGACAGTCAAAAGGTATTGTTTGACAGTGAGAGAGTATGGCTCGATGTCGATGGCAGGTTGGGTTGATGTCAACTCAAGGCCTTTGAGTATCAAGGCGGGTTCCAATGTTGATGGGGATGGTTTGGACTGTTTGGGCTAGGTTTTGTGTTGGGTAAGGTTGGTTCCAAGGGGTCTAGGTTAGGGCTAGCCTTTCCAGGGGTACTTGGAGGGCTTCAGAGGCTCTGGTTTGGGATCTAGCAAAGGGAAAGGCTGATCGGTATATGGATTTAGGTAGTGCATACTGACGTTACATCAACAGATACATCGACTATAGGCCTTGGAGGGTGCTCATCATCGTTAAGGGACACCTCCGAGGGGATAGATAAAATGAGGTGTCTACAGAATGTCCATCTTTGACTGAGACTATGCACAGTTGTAAGTCAAAGATGTGATTTTACAAACACTTTGTCTCATTGGATTGAGCGAATACTCGCCGGTGCCTTGCTTAAGGGCGCTGGAGTGTGGGGGATAGAGGCGTACCAGCGTAGATGGCTCCATCGATTGAACTATAGTAATGCTCGGGCTGCCAATAGTTTGGGGTACCCTGGCTGGGGTGATGAGATTGGCCGATAGTGCAGGCACTTCCGTCGGGGTTGTAAACAGTATCTGCCAGGGTACAAGCGTACTGGGAAATATTGCCATTGAAGTGGATTGCCAATAGTACGGGTGCCCCTGGGGATAAATTTACCGTTGATAGGGCGAGGTGCTTTGTAAAGGGGTAATCTTATAATTTTACAAGTGACTATACAGCTCTGGCCACGGTGAGGGTAGATTGATGATTTTATTAGTGTAAGGCATGCGGGATATGCTACTTGAGATCCCAAGTTGGTAATCATCGATTATGCGGGCGTGATTAGAGATTGGGAATCTTACCTGATTGTGTGTGCGGGCCACGTGTAAGGTAGGCATTGGCGTGCTAAGGGTGCCAAGTCACCATGGGGGTGGACTATTTTTGGGGCTTTGGTATCCACTAGGGAAGGTGTCTTCATCTTAGGGTTATGGATTCCCATGTTGTAGGATTGATCCATTTTGCTCGATTTGACCCACTGGGGATTTTGAATTGATCAATGTATTGATGTCTTGTTTTGATATGCAAGAACCTGTGACTTATCACAAATATGGGTCACACTCTACTATCTTGAGCTGGTATAGCCAGCTATGTGGTGCTGTTCGTCAGGGGATAGTGGCAGCTAGTTTCGTTGGTGCAGGCCTTCGCTGAGAGATGGTGGCCTACTACCCATACCTTTCGCCTGGCCATGGGTGAGATGATGATTATGCCCCTGTGCTATTTACATGGGGCTATCTTTTAGTGGTGAGGCGAGGCCCTGACAAGGCATCCTGACGGCTGGGAGTAAAATATGGAGGAGTTGAAAAGATAGCTCGGGACCCTCCCCCCTGATTCACATGTGGGGGTGCATGGTTCCGTCAAGAGTGGGATAAGAAGATGGTTACCGACTCTTCTAGTTGAGAGAATCTGGATCAGTAGGCGAGGTGCATCATCCTCTATCTCTTGGGGAATATTGTTACACCCGTACCCGTACAATGGTTGAGTTGAGGGTGTTGTTATTTAACAACCCTCACCCATTGAGACCGTTAGACGCTGGGGGAATATTACACCCACACCCAAAATACGTCTTAATACCCTGGGTCAAATTAAACTTTTACTAAAGGCTATGCCATGATGGCAATGGTCAACACTTGTGACCTTGGACCCTAAATTCTAAAATAAGTATTAACTCGAAGTCTTGGAAGTACGGGTCAAAGTCTCGTAACTTTTCTTGTGCTTTGAGCCCTGACAGCAGCAACGGAGTCACGAACGGACTCACTAGACAGGTTTCGTTCATAGATCCGTCTGTACTGTTTCTTACCCTTTTGTTGTATTTTCATGTTGGACCCACATCCCTATGTCCTGCACACCGTAATTAGGTCCTCGAACAAGGTGGACTCCCACCCTTACCTTCTTTTGGTTAGTTGGGCCATGAAAGTGGGACCCATAAGACTTAAATAAATAGGGTTCTTCTATTTTAGCTTGAGCCAAACAAGCCCTAAAACTAATGTGCCCTTATACGACCTTAGGCTAAGCCAAATGTGTCCTAACCAATTAGATTTAATAGGGTTTGTGACCCTAGCCAAATAGGCCTTAAGGCCCATTTAAACCTAAAGGACCATCCTTGGTCTTAGGGGCACCTAGGTAAACAGGCCCTAAGGCCTCTTTTGGTCTTTAAAAGATAGGGCTTAGCCCCATATTCTCCCATCTCTCCCCCTCCATGCCAAACCATGGAGGAGAAGAGGTAAGCAAGAAGAAGAAGTAAGGAAGAGGAATGGGAGGGGAAAGGAAGAAGATGGAAGGTAAGCCAAAGGGGTGTTGCTGCCCTACCTTCCCTGCTCTTGCTGGCCGGACAAGAATTGAAGAAAATAAGAAAAAGGGAAGAAGTAGAGAGGAGAAGGTGGATCTTCAACGTTGGCTAGAGTTGGGATGGGAGATCCACTCACCAAGGTATGTTCTATCTCTTGGTACCTCCCTCTTCTCCATTTACATTCTTGAGTTGAGTAGGTTTCTTGAGTTTGAGCTAACCTAGGGTTCCATTTGGCACTCAAGGTGAGGCTTAGCCCTCAGCTGGGACTGTAATAGTGAAGACCAACCTCTAATGTAGGCTTCTATCAGCCACTTTGCAGCCATTGTTGCTGATTTCCTGGTTTTCAAACCCCAAACCCTATGTTGTGCCAAAATTGGAGTTAGATCCTTATGTGATCTTGGATCCATGAGGTAGGCTAAGGTTCTAGTGACCCTAGGAAGGCGTAAGACCTCCATGACCCTAAGGGCCATGTGCACTCCAGGTTCTAAGATGGAGGAGAAAACCTTAAGAAATCTCGAGAAGAACTCTGACGGACGCACGAACGGAGTCACTGTCGTGGTTCCGTCTATCAGTCCGTCTAGTGTATTATGTTAGCTGGTTCGAGCGGAGCTAGGAACGGGTTTGCTCTGATGCCTTCGTCCGTAGTTTCGTTCCCTCTTAGGAATGTCTCAGGGACCCAACGGATGCAGGGACGGATTTATGAAGAGGTTCCGTCAGTAGTTTCGTTCGCTCTTGGGTTTGTCACAGGGAACGGATCTAGTGGAAGTTCTATCCGTGGATCCGTCCCTCATATTTTGACCTATTGGCCTGAACGAAGTCAGGGATGGACTCACTTTGTTGCTTCCATCCGTGAGTCCGTCTGTGCCGTCTTGGTTGAAACTCAACTTTAACCTTGGGGGTATGACATAGGACCCCTCTATACATCTTTTAACGTTTGCTCTTGCATTCTTAGGCTACCCAACTCAATGGATAGAAGGTACACCGGTGATATTCATGTCAACCATGCCGGGTGATACCCGAGTTCGGTGAGTGGGTTTTGGGTGATTTATTTGAGCTTGAATATCTATTAAACAATCACTATCACGCTATTAAATGAATTATAAGCATCTTATGCATTGCATTATTTATCTTGATTGTGAACTGCTATAAATGTGATGTGATAATGTTTTCATTATTGTATCGGGTCACGGTGCCGGGTGTACCAGTACCAGAACCCCAGATTTAATTATAGAACTTGTTGATTTTCATCTTGACTTGTATGCGCCGTGCCATACTGGTACCTGGGTACTAGATGGAATGGGACGTTGATGCACCCGAAATACCTCTCAGGATGACAGGACTTACATGTAGTATACCTGTGGCTAGGATTCTTGTTCCCTTATGCTACGACCCTTACCAATAGGCGTTTATGTGTTGGATAGTCTGAGCACCTGTTGCCTGTGGGGGAGAGAGGCCAGATCAGGGGTAGTGATGGCTATCGGGGTCTGCAATTGGGTGATCTAATGGCGTCTACCGGTGTAGGCCCCCTTGTGATAACTGAGGTTTCATTGTAGTAATAAGTTAAGTGACCCACAGTGTCTGCCAAGTTATCACAGTAGTATACACTTAACTTAGAATTTGTGTGCTAGGTGAAAAATAAATCTAACATTTGCATGCATCATGAATTGTTCGTAACTGTGTGTTTGTGTGTATGTGCATTCCCCTTTTCTCTCTCACTAGCTTGTGAAGCTAACCCCGTTGCGCAACCTCTTTTTAGTTGATATACAGGTAATCTCTTGATGAGCACCTATGGATGCGAATCAAGTGGAGCCGGTGGCTTGGACTTGGATGTCGATGTACACCCATGAATGGTGCCCTTGTGGCGTGATTTAAACTTTATTTATATATTCATCTCCATTCATGTATGAATTTCATGTGTAAATGTACAAAATTTACCGGATGGATATGGGATATTATAACTATAATATATGTTTTCATTAGAGAACCGATGCTCTATATATATTTGCGATTTTAAAATAATTTACGCTTCCGCTAATCTCAATCTCCGTAATTGGAATGATTATTCTATTAGTTTACATTCCCTGACATTATCATGCCTTGATAATTAGGTAGACTGTGGCTCGGGACACTGTATCTGTGATCCTGGTAGTATTGGGATGACACCTGTCGCCCTAGTCACCCCTTTTCCTGTAAAATACCCTTTACTGGGATGGGGGCGAACAGATTGGTATCAGAGTGTGATGCTCTGCACCCACCGCAGTCTGGCGTAACCCCATAATTAGGGTTCTAAATTAAAATTTTCAAGATCTTAATTAAGTGTATGCAGACATAGGGGAAGACAGATTGTGGTGCAACTGAAAATTTTAAAAGATAATAAGCATATATGGAATCTAGGACATTAAGTACATGTTGTTGGAGTGATAACTGTGATGCTGCTTTGTTAGGCCCTGAGTGAGTGATAGATGGGCAGTCGCATATGACAATTCATAATAATCAATAATAATTCAAGCAAAGCCCAGAACTTAAGGGAAATAGGCACATATATATAAGCATATATAGTCAATATCCAACTGCCCAAATTGTTCAGATCCCTCCCTTGGAGGTAATTGTATCCTTCCCAACTCAAAAATATACATAACCACCATTACCAAGCTTTTAAACCAAGCTAATCAAAAAATAAAAAATAAAAAAAATAAGGAAAAGAGAACAATAAAATAAAAGAAAGCCAAAAGTAAAAGAGTTCCAGCAAATCTGAAGTCAAGTCAAGAAAATGTAAATGAAAGACAATTTTTTATTTTAAAAGAGAAGTGAGCTAGTCCTCCATGCCGTCACGGTCGTCAGTCCTCTCGCTGCCACCATAATAGAGGAAAGTATTGATATCGTTCAATTCCTTCTCAATCCTCTTGAGTCGCTGACTGTACGGAGAGAACTGCCCCTTAATTTCTTCAAACCCCTCCATCATCCTCAGATTCATCCGCCTGATGGCCAAAAGAACATCACCTCCACCTTCCTCCTTGCTACTAGAAGCCCCTGTAGAATGTGGTCTAGATCCCATGAACTCTATATCATCATCCTCATCATCAATCTCTCGGGGCCCTCCACTCTCCCCATATCTGACCGACTCCCTAGAACTGTTATAGTCACAATATAATCCCATCCTTTGTAATGCATCAAACCCAAAAGGCCCTTCTGAGCTAGTTCCCTTGGGTTCGTGGTCGAGGTCTATCCCAAAGTAGAGGAAAATGCGGGTGAGCAGTCTACCATATGGCATGGTGTTCTTGCGACGAAGATTTGCCACTGCATGAGCCATGTGCCTGATGATCACATAAGGAAGATATGTCTGCTGGCCAGTATAGAGGGAGTATGCCAGTGCTGCCATCAAGGAGGCTGGGTGTTGTGTCCTTTAGAGGGAGCCAAGTTGATCTTGGCAATGAAGGTGAGAACTCCCCGAGAGGGGCTGAACCTGGAAAGGTTAACATTTTCATCTATCTTGTCAGTGATAAGGGTCTTGTACAACTTCTGATGGTCTGTAGAGGACAGGCATCGGTTAGGGTCACTACCTGGAAAATAATAGACTCTATCTCCCTCTGCTGAAATGTTCAAAAGAATCCCCAGCTCCACCTCATTAAAGGCACTGGTTACCCCCTTCACGAAAGAGGTTAACCTAACACCCTCCTCAACCTGAATTTTTTTCGTGTATGTTTCCCTAACCGGTACGGTTCCCTAATTCCTCTCACAAGAGGAGAGTGGACCCCACCCAGGCAGACTGTTTGGTTAGTACCCCGGGTGGGTCCCACCCTCCTCTTGTGAGAGGAACTAGGGAACTGCACCGATCAGGGAACCATAGACGATAATTGTCCCGTCCTCCTTGACTAGCACCAAGTTTGAGTAGAACTCCTTGACTAATGTGGGGTAATAGAAGTCTGGATGGGTCAACATACTACTCCACTTCAACTTACCAAATCTAGTGTCCACCTTGAAGGCGATCAACTCCTCCTCTATAGTATCCCTCTCCACCAAAATCTTTTTGTCATAGAGATGCTCTCTGTAAATTCCCTTGGTCTTCGCAGATATAAACCACCCAACATTGAAGGCGAGAGGGGGAGCTGGTACAATGGCTAAATCACTTCGCCTATGTGGAACCATGGCATGGTAAACTTGACAAATAAATTCTAGAGTTCCTCGAAAGGAATTTTAAAATCAATCAAAACAAATATGCACACAATAATTAACAAAAAAAAAAAAACTATGGCATTAATCGGTTAGGGCTTGATTCAACTAAAAACCCTAGACTCAATTGAATTTGGCATGGTTTCAGTGTTTACATGGCCATGAGAATGTAACTTAAAGCAACATATAATCACAAACTTAAAATGGATATCCCTAATCGGGGGAAAAGAGGAAGAAAATGGAAAGGCATAACCGAAAACCCTAGAAATGAAGAGAAGAGAGGGTAAGGAGGGGAGATGTAGGGAGATATCCCTTACCTAGAGTCAAAGGAGGTCGACCTTGAGGTTTTGACTCACCAAAATCACAAAGAGAGGGGCGAGGGATGCACGAATGGAGGCTTCTTGGAGAACGCTGCGGTTCTGTTCTTCCCTTTTGGATCCAAAATGAGTTTGAAAAACTCGTTGCTCTATTTTTATAAATTTTAGTGAACGGACGCATGAATGGATCCATCATCGTGATTTCGTCCGTGAATCCATCCAGCACAAAATTATAACATTTCGTTCCTAGAACTGCATGGAGCATCGAATGGATCCACTATTGTGATTCCGTTTGTAGTTCTGTTCATCTCGGTATTTTTTACCAAACCAAGCTTTCTGAGAATGGACGAACGAACGGACTCATGTTACATAATCCATCCGTTAATCCATCCTGCCTGTTTGCAATGGAGCCACGAATGGACTCACAACATTGATTCCATTCGTAAGTCCATCCATTTTCTTTTGGGAATTTGAGGCCAATTTGTTTTGAGAATTTGTGGCCACGCTTATATGTGATGATTATATGCCTATACCCTAAATTTACACCCATGTTGTTCGATCTACTCATGTTGATTGTTAAAATCCTTAATTAATATTTTGGGGCCAAATGTTAGGGCCTGCACCGGCTGGACGGGCAGGCATTAGTATATGCTGTGACTCCCCTCTTATGTGGGAGAAAATGATTTACCCTTAAGGATGAAGATCCTTAAGCCTCGTGATTAAATAAATCTAAATTAGTTAAGAGGACCAAACCTATACGGTGTGGAAACCTTAATGAGGGTATCAAATGTAAATTTGTAGCCAGACAGAGCAAGAAGGGTAATAACCTAGTGTCAAGCTTGTTATTTTAGATAACTAGTCTAAACAACTAATGGAGACCTTGTACAAGTGAAATCCATTCATGAAACCTCACAGGCTAGGGCCAACCCTAATTGAAATTTTGCTTGGTCTATCCAAACTTTTAAATTAGATCCATAAATGGAGTTCCAAATCGTATTTAGAATTTTCAAATGACCTAGTATGCCGTGCTTAAGATTTGCGTACCCTTGTGAATTAACCTTGTTGGCGGGTACATTCTTAGGGATGTGAATATAATTATTGGGTTTATTTTGTACTCATGTATATGTGAAATATTGAAACCAAATAAGTACCTCCCTTAAACCTTAAATGTGTAACTAGATGGTTTTCATGTACTGCTAGTGTGACCTTACTTCGATCGTACTATGTTAAAAATAGATCAAGTCCTGACCTCAATCAAGTTAACCGTGGGTTAGTAGTCAAGGAATTTGACATTGGCCTGGGTAGATCATGCGTAGGTTAATTGGCAGGACTTGCTTAATAGAGATGACTCAGACCAAGACTAGTGAAGGGTTGTTTAGTTCTCGAAAGAGGACTAATGTGGACTTTCCTTTTGATGGGTTGAGCGAGTGGTAAATTATGAGGTTGTGAAGGCTGACACTCAAGGATATAACAGGACCTTCTCCAACAATAGATATGAATGGGGTAATGGGTCACTAAATGTGTTCCCTCCGTACTGGGAGTGAACAATAGGAGATTCCATCAATATTCCAAGTCATTCTAAAATTGGGTTAGGTAATGAAGTAACCCGAAGTGGAAGCATTTAGAATTTGAACACTGTGTTAAGGGCTAAATAAAGTTAAACCTTGTAACTTAAGGGTGGATGGCATATAATGCTGACTCAATCGGGAAGATCAAGGAACCTTCTGTTCCTTGTGGCTTAACCTAGTGTTTGAGGCCCTATTTTCCTGGTATACTTTAATCATCGACCCTTAACCCAAATTGAGCCCCGGGTTACTGTGGACCACAACCCCTGTGGTAATGCGACTCTATGAGAAAGAGAAGGAGAAATTGTAAGTCCTGACTTACCATGCCATGTAGGCATTGCCCCACTTTGACCGGACCTATGAAGTAGTCCATACAGTGGTTGAGTTGAGGGTATTGTTATTTAACACTCCTCACCCATTGAGACCCTTAGACGCATCAAAGTTCGATGATGAACTTTTTATAAGGCTGGGGGAATATTATACCCGCACCCAAAATACGTCTTAATACCCCGGGTCAAATTAGACTTTTACTAAAGACTATGCCATGATGGCAATGGTCAACACTTGTGACCTTGGACCCTAAATTCTAAAATAAGTATTCCCTCGAAGTCTTGGAAGTACGGGTCAAAGCCTCATAACTTTTCTTGTGCTTTGAGCCCTGACAGCAGCAACGGAGTCATGAATGGACTCACTATATAGGTTCCGTTCATAGATTCGTCCGTACTATTTTTTGCCCTTTTGTTGTATTTTTGTGTTGGACCCACATCCCTGTGTCCCACACACGCTAACTAGGTCCTCGGACAAGTTGGACTCCCACCCTTACCTTCTTTTGGTTAGTTGGACCATAAAAGTGGGGCCCACAAGACTTAAATAAATAATGGGTTCTTCTATTTTTGCTTGAGCCAAACAAGCCCTAAAACTAATATGCCCTTATATGACCTTAGGCTAAGCCAAATGTGTCACACCCCCATCCCTGAACCACGGGAAATGCAACCGGAGCATACAACTACGCTCTCCAACCACCAGAATCACTGATGCAGTACCCAAGACTAACTCATTCACAACGACAGATAATAGGTAAAAAGGAAAGGATTAATATTAATAACATCAGAGTTAGCAGAAGCTAGGTGATAGCATATAAAATATTATCTATTCAAGTTTACCCCTTCAAGTACAATTCGTTCTAATCAGGACTTATGTATTACCTACTATATAAATAATACATCTATCATGAAAGGAATCAAAAGAATACACCTATAATTCAAAATGAATAATCAAGTGCATCAAAAGATGGCCACCGGCCATAAGTCACTGTCCCGCCAAGGAACACACATCGCAGCAACACTCTGGTCCATGCTCCACGATCTCCGGAGCCCACCAATCAACGTAACCAGCCTCAGGAGTCTCGTACTCTATGCCACTCTGCTCGAATGTACCTGCATCAACTAAAAATATGTTTCCTCGAGGAGTGAGCTCCAACTGAGCCCAATGAGTGGCTAAGCCACACAAGCATACATAATAATAATAATGAATGGGGTTGACTGCAAACCATACATGATGGACGGATACCAAGGTGTCCCATACCACTAAGGTAGACCGTACATCACATACAATTTACAATCATGCTACATGAATGAATGATGATGTATAGTTTTATTGTTATCCACCTAACACACAACTAAGTCAGGTATAGTACTATAGCAGCACCTTAGGTAGCATCCCCGACATCGGTACCATAAACAGATGGTATACCGGCGATGACAAACCTGAGTCACGCTGGAAGCCTGCTGTACCGGTCTCCACCAAGAGATATACGTAAACCCCCGAGTCAAATCCCGTCCTGGCGTTCGGCCCAAAATACGGTTGGCGCCCGAACTTCCCGGGTGGGTATACCCGAATAACGGTCGGAACCCACGGATTTGACCGACACCTAACCCCTTGTCGGTAAGGGTCATAGTACTGGGTAAACATTTATCCTAGCCAGCATTCACCTATTGTATGAGTGAGGTACGCATGTGCATAGGCCAGAGGCCGAGTCCATAGATACCGAAATACGGTCGGCCGGCTATCCTCTCGCCCCTCTAGCCCATACGTACGTATACAAGTACGAGATGTGAATACCGAAGGCAGTCGGTCGGTCACCATCCCGTTTCCACCTAATGCAATGGACAACTCTAATGCAATTTCAAGTGCGGCAATCTCAAGCCCAGCACCCACCGGCACTTGGATCCCGCTTCCGAAGCCCTAGATCTACATGCCATGAGTGAGTCCATATTATGGAATCCTCAGGTCCAGTACCAACCGGTACCCGAGTCCCATGACTAAATCCAACACCATTCGCACCATAGTGCAGTAAAATAAATAATATCGCAAGACAAGAATGTAAAGTCCTATCAACATCTAAACATTTATATCGTCCTATATCTTACTAATAATTATATATTATAGCACACATGCATGAATGACATTCGCAAGACACGACACACAAACATTCCATAAATTAAGACGTTTGCTTAACTCACTCACCTTGATTCTCAGTCAATCGTCAGTACGGAGCTCTTCAAATCGACGTTCGATGCCAAGTACACTGTCCCCACGTACTAATACGCCCCGAGCCGGGTCAGTCAACCTAAAGAGAGTGTACAACGTGGGGAGAGATTAGTGCCTTAGGGCTAGAAGAGTTGGGCCCCATAAGTTATCAAACAAGGCTAAAATAGGGGACCGGCACATACAGCAAGGCTATATCATGTGCCTGTCCATGTGCCTGTCCCTCTCGGACTTTCCCACCGGCAGATCTAGGTTCTCAGGGACTGGCACTTGCATGTGCCTGTCCATGTGCCTGTCCCTCTCGGACCTCCCACCGGCAGATCTTTCTCAGGGACTGGCACTTGCATGTGCCTGTCCATGTGCCTGTCCCTCTCGGACCTCCCACCGGCAGATCTTTCTCAGGACTGGCACTTGCATGTGCCTGTCCATGTGCTGTCCCTCTCGGACTTCCCAAGCAGATCTAGTTTCTCGGGGTGGCACTTGCATGTGCACTGTCCACGTGCGATCTTCTTTGTTCATGCCATTCCGAGAATGGTTTTGCAGCCCCAAAGTCTTGGGATAAAATGGGGTATTCTTAGGGGTTTTTAGGGGTCTCTTTGGCCATGAGAACAACTCCAACCAAGGTGCCATAGCACACACCCAACATGGGTTTGTAAACCCCATGATCGATTAGGTTTTTCTCCATTAAAATACATATGGAAAGAAAACTCATGGGTTTGGGTATTGGGGTTTTGAAAGGGGCTTTAATCAATGTTATTTAACAACCCACAAACCACACCTCTATGGTCTTCCATGAGGGTTGGTGAAACCCATAAATGGAGGTGAATCCCCAACTTAGGGTTCATAAATGGAGAAAGGGTGAAAGGGGGTTCAAGGTAGGATTAGGTGTCTTTATAACTAAGCTTCAAAGATTAGCCATTAATGGCCTTTCCATTAGGGTAGATGAAGCACTCATGGCTCATAAGTCCAAACCCTAGGTCTATAAACTAGGAAGTGAGAGAGAGAGAGAGAGAGAGAGAGAGAGAGAATGCTCACCAATGTAGGAGAGTAAGCTTGGGTTCCACCTCTCTTCCTTCTTCTTCTTCGTCTTTCGTTCCTTCTTCCTTCTTCTTCTTCTTCTTTTTCTTCTTCTTCTTTCTTTCCTTCTCTCCTTTCCTCTCCACGATTTAGGTTTTCTATTGTGAGGTGAATAGTGGATTGACCCCTATTTACCTCACTTTAGTCTTAAGTCATGTTTGGTTGTCTTAGGTCTTTAGGTCCATTTTAAGTTATTGGGCCCATTATACTACTAGGCCCATAATATGATTAGAAGGAACATCAGGTCCTAAGCCCATTCTAGTATTTATACTCATGAGTTATTAGGATATTAACTTACTCCCAATCATCTATAAGTGGGAACGAGTACACCGGGCGAGGGCCGGGCGGATCCTCGAAATAAGGAAATGCTAGGAATGCACCCTCGAAGACAAACTTTCCCCTATCTCTGTCGATGTACCTATCCTCGACGACTTCTCTAGAGTCACGGTCAACAATCTTGTGGGATGGCTTGAGTATCATGGTCCACAGTTCACGAGCGTACTCCGCTCCCGGTTCTACATAAAAGGTTCAAACCAGACCGGTGGTCAGACCGAGTTTTAAATCGGGTTTTGGGCACGGATTTAACAAAATGTGTCCTAACCAATCAGATTTAATAGGGTTTGTGACCCTAGTGAAACAAGCCTTAAGGCCCATTTAAACCTAAAGGACCATCCTTAGTCTTAGGGGCACCTAGGCAAACTAGCCCTAAGGCCTCTTTTGGTCTTTAAAAGATAGGACTTAGCCCCATATTCTCCCATCTCTCCCCCTCCATGCCAAACCGTGGAGGAGAAGAGGTAAGGAAGAAGAAGAAGAAGTAAGGAAGAGGAATGGGAGGGGAGAGAAAGAAGATGGAAGGTAAGCCAAAGGGGTTTTGCTGCCCTACCTTCCCTCCTCTTGCTGTCTAGACAAGAATTGAAGAACATAAGAAAAATGGAAGAAGGAGAGAGGAGGAGGTGGATCTTCAAGGCTGGCTAGAGCTGGGATGGGAGCTCCACTCACCAAGGTATGTTCTATCTCTTGGTACCTCCCTCTTCTCCATTTACATTCTTGAGTTGAGTAGGTTTCTTGAGTTTGAGCTAACCTAGGGTTCCATTTGGGACTCAAGGTGAGGCATAGCCCTTAGTTAGGACTCTAATAAGTGAAGACAAGCCTCTAATGTTGGCTTCTATCAGTCACTTTGCGGCCATTGTTGCTGATTCCCTGGTTTTCAAACCCCAAACCCTATGTTGTACCAAAATTGGAGTTAGATCCTTATGTGATCTTGGATCCATGAGGTAAGCCTAGGAAGGCCTGAGACATCCCTCCATGACCCTGAGGGCCATGTGCACTCTAAGTTCCAAGATGGAGGACAAAACCTTAAGAAATCTTAGAAAGAACTCCGACGGATACACGAATGGAGTCATTATCGTGGTTTCGTCTGTCAGTCCGTCTAGTGTATTCTCGTAGCTAGTTCGAGCGGAGCCAGGAACTGGTTCACTCTGATGCCTTCGTCTGTAGTTCCATTCCCTTTTGGGAATGTCTCAGGGACCGAATGGATGCAGCGACGCATATATAAAGAGGTTTCGTCCGTAGTTCCATTTGCTCTTGGGTATGTCTCAGGGTTCGAACGGATGCAGGAACGGATTAAGGTGGAAGTTTCGTCTATGGTTTCGTCCCTCATATTTTGACCTATTGGCCTAAACGGAGTCAGGGACAGACTCACTCTGTTGCTTCTGTCCGTGAGTTCGTCTGTGCTATCTTGGTTAAAACTCAAGTTTATCCTTGGGGGCATGACATAGGACCCCTCTATACATCTTTTAACGTTTGCTCTTGCATTCTTAGGCTACCCAACTCGATGGATAGAAGGTGTACCAGTGAGATTCATGTCAACCACACCGACTGATACCTGAGTTCGGTGAGTGGGTTTTAGGTGATTTGTTTGGACTTGAATAGCTATTAAACAATCATTTTTATACTATTATATGAATTATAAGCATCTTGTGCATTGCATTATTTATCTTGATTGTGAACTGCTATGAATGTGATGTGTTAAGGTTTTCATTATTATATCAAGTCACAGTGCTGGGTGTACCGGTATTGGAACCCCAGATTTAATTATAGAACTTGTTGATTTTCATCCTGACATGTATGCGACATGCCATGCTGGTACCCGGGTACTAAATGGAATGGGACCTTGATGCACCCGAAATACCTCTCGGGACGATAGGACTTGCATGTAGTATACCTGTGGCTAGGATTCTTGTTCCCTTATGCTACGACCCTTACCAGTAGGGGTTTATGTGTTGGATAGTCTGAGCACCTATTGCCTATGGGGGAGAGAGGCTAAATCAGGGGTAGTGATGGCTATCGGGGTCTGCCACTAGGTGGTTTGATGGCTTCTACTGGCATAGGCCCCTTCGTGGTAACTGAGGTTTCATTGTGGCGATAAGTTAAGTGACCCATAGTGTTTCCTGAGTTATCCCTAGTAGCGTACACTTGACTTAGAATTTGTGTGCTAGGTGGAAAATGAATCTAACATTTGCATGCATCATGAATTATTTGTAATTGCGTGTTTGTGTGTATGTGCATTCCCCTTTGCTCTCTCACTAGCTTGTGAAGCTAACCCTGTTGTGCAACCTCTTTTTAGTTGATATGTAGGTAATCTCTTGATGAGCACCTATGGATGCGAATCAAGTGGAGCCGGTGGCTTGGACTTGGATGTTGATGTACACCCAAGAATGGTGCCCTTGTGGCGTGATTTAAACTTTATTTCTATATTCATCTCCATTCGTGTATAAATTTTATGTATAAATGTACGGAATTTATCAGATGGATACGGTATATAGTAACTGTAATATATGTTATCATTAGAGAACCGATGCTCTATATATATTTATGATTTTAAAATAATTTACGCTTATGCTAATATCAATCTCTGTAATTGGAACAATTATTCCATTAGTTTAGGTTCCCTGACATTATCGTGTCTTGTAATTGGGTAGACTGTGGCTCAGGACACTGTATCTATGATCCTGGTAGTATTGGGAAGACACATGTCGCCCCAGTTACCCCTGTTCTAGTCAAATACCCTTTATTGGGATGGGGGCATGACAAATACTCTATTCAACACTAGCGGCATGAGGATCCACATTTCTATGGTGTGCTACCTCAGGGATTTATCGAAGGTGAAAGCCTTTGACTGAGCTTGAGCGGGCTATGCCCATATATTAAGGACTTTGGATTCCTGGGCCATGCGGTGCGCCCAGTGCGTTGGTGGCACTTGGTTCATACCAGTGGTAATCCATTGTCTTTCCTTATTTCTTGCTTTAAATTGTATCATTTTATATTACTTGTACTGATATTTGTTGTCTTGATTACAGTGGTAGTGCTATGATCACTTGGGAGTATGAGCTCCCAGGTTGGTAGCCAGAGATAACTCCTACTTTCCCAGGGCAGGGAAGTGGTTGTCTGATAATACCCACCCTAAGGAGAGGAAGGTACTGGTGTTGGTAGTGAGGAAGATGCTAGACCGACTCTCCCTACAATAGGTAAGATTTTCTATGATTTGTCTTTGTTGATTGCTTTCGGTGTTTGATTTTGGCTCTAACTTTGACGTTTGTGGCCTTGCATTCCTATGAGGCCTCCACGCTTAGTACTTGAGTAGGAGAGACTCTCCAAGAAGGAGACGAACCAATTCGTGAAGGGCATTAATGCATGGCCCTTCATTGAGCCTAACTCGTGGGGACGTAACCGCGGGTATAGGGCGAAGGAGCTAATGTGTGTCAAGCTTACTCCTGTGGGTCCGTAGGTAAGCTTCAAATCCCTTCGCTTGTTGCTGTTTTTTGTTTGCTTATTTGCCTGCTGACTGTTTCCTTGGTGTGCTTAGGCCCCAACTGGTCTTGAGCCTTACGAGGTTGGAGAGACTATTGGTGCTGCCACTACTGGTGTTGGTGCCTCAGCTCGTGAGGTCAGCTCGTTTGAGTCTACTCCTAGGATAGTACTTCTCCCTACTGGTGATACTGGTGCTAGATCGTCGTCGGTGCATTTGTGTTTGTACAAGGTATCCGATGCCTTCTTCCCGGAGCCTGGGTGGTCCTTTATATGTCAGGGTAGGGAGGTACCTATCCCTCGTCCTTCTTCATCTATTGTAGGCTTCCCATGCGGCTTTGACTTTATAAGTACTTTAATTTTTTTAAATTTCCTTCCTTGTATAATAGCTAACAATCGGTATTGGCGTAGGTCCCTGTCTATAGGTATGACGACCTATTGGGGATGGTTAGTGCTTTGAAGGAGTTGGCTCCCTCGTAGAGCGAGAGGATCCTTTAGTTGGTAAGTTGTAATTGGCATTTGTGGATACCTGCATGATTAGTTCATAATAGAAAATTATGATGCTGATGCTCGATGTGTGATGTAGGAGGGTGACATCCTAGGGTACGAGATGACTTTCAATCGGCTCTAGAAGGAGAGGGATGAGGCCTTGGCTGCTACATAGCCTTCCCCAGCTGTAGAGGCTTATGTGCCTGACCCTCCATTTGTTCAGATTGATGATCCTTTCATTGGTCAGGGCATGAGTGTGGACAACAAGCGAGAGAAAAAGCAAGAGCAAGAGTGATGACAAGGATAGTGAGGATGATGGAGGAGGGGTCTGGAGAGGATGAAGATGGTGGAGACAATGCTGATGGGGGGTAGTAGCTGTGTCCTTGCTTGGTTGTTTTTTTTTTTTAAGTGTAAGGATAAATGGAAGGATGAACAGCTTCGGGCCTTTAAGTCTTGTAAATACTTTTTGAATGATTTTTGGTTAATTGATTTTTAATCCAAACTGGGGATTTTTTATCAATTGAGTGCTTGGGTAAGTTAAAATGAGGTGTGAACGTGGTTATTGTGTGAGATGGTCCTTCGTAACCCTAGGGTGTAGGATGATGTGTTAGGATGGCAGGGACTCAACTTAAGCTATAAAAACACAGTATCGACATCGAAGTAGTGTCGACCGACATTGAAGAGAGAATTTTGAATGTTGAATACCACTACCTGACTGCCGAACCAGTTTAGACGGTCAAAAAGCACTATTCGACAGTGAACCACTTGGGATTGACATCAAGGTTGATTTCTCCACAGTGGGTCGATGTCAAGGGGGTCTATGGTTTGCTGTCCAATTGGGGAGTTTCATTGTCAACTTCGCGTTTCCAATTCAGATTTGTTTCATTTTTGGAATGTCCAGTTATGAGATTTTATGATTTCCCTTCCCTCTTCAGCCTTTGCTTGTCCTTGGGGCTATATTAAGGGACTTGGGGAGTGGAGAAATTTTATATTCATTCTTTCCTTGCTCTTGGGTGCTCCCTCTTAGGAATCTTTTCTCATCTTCTCTATTTTGCTAGTTTCTGTTATTTTCCAACCAATGGACAAAACTTTGAGTTCATGGATGGATTCCATGCTCAAGGATGACCGTGAAGCCTTGAGGAGGGTGCATCTCCAGCCTTTGGTGTGTATGAAGAGCATGACGCTTGCATGGGACTTACTTCGAGGAGTCTCTTGCTATTAGATCCTAGAGGTACATGTGTTCCATTTTGGCATAGTTGAGGTATGTCCAATTTATGAAGAATTTCGTGAATGCTTTCTCTCTCCTCGTCATGGTGCTATGATATGTCCTCTCTTGAAGGATGACTATTCCAAAGACATCATATCCTTCTTTGGATTAGAGAAGGGACATCTTTCCCACTTTATACATGGTCACCATATTGATGTTTTGGCGATTATTCACCTCTTTGAGGATCAACATAGGGGTGACCATGGGTTCATGGAGTGTAGGAAGAGAGCTTTCTTGTTCGGTGTTATTGGTCAATTCCTTCTTCGCTCTGGTGCTCGTGGTGCTTCCCTTATGTTGATGGAGGTAGTCAAGCAAATCCAACGTGGGGGTGACATCGTTCCTACTGTCTTGGCGGAAATGATGAGGGGGTTGGATATCTTGAGTGGGAGTCATACTTCTCGTGGTGAAGATTTTGCTAGTAGCCCTTATCTACTGTAGGTACTTTCTTATAAATTGTCTTTCTTTCTCTTTTTTGCCATGTGTTTGGAATTACCCTTATTTCCATTTGTATGGCAGGTTTGGCTTTGTGAGAGATTGCAGTTCGTCAAACCAATCAGAGGAGACTTTAAGATCAAACACTATCATCTCCATTCGGTGGTGGTAGAGTACCACCGATGGGACTCTTGGGAGCGTGCTTTATCCCGTATTTCACCTGATGACATCTGTTGGCAGTGCTCATGGTGGGATGTTAGTGCACCGGCGTTGAATTCTTCTTGATGTAACTATGTGCGTCTGATGGGGCTAGGTCACACTTCTTTCTATATACCCAATCGATTGCGTCAACAGTATGGATTGACTCAAGCTGTACCTAAGGACTTGGTGAGTTTTTATCCTTCAGAATAGCTAGACAAGGAATTGGTGGGAAGGATTACAAGTTTATGGTGATCAAAGACGATACTAATGACCATAGGAGCTGTTGATGATGGAGGAATGACTGCTGAGTATGAAGGTTGGGTGATGACTCAAAAAAAGAAGAAAGGGAAGACTTCAAGGAGGAGGTTGTCATGGGAGTGGAAGGAGTCTTCAAGCTCTTCAAGTTCCAATCGTTATAGGGAAGTAGAAGAAGATGATGGTGAAGGCATGGACGATCCAAATGTTCTGAAAGTAAGGATTGCAAAATTGCAGAAGAAGTTGGAAGACTTGAGCTATTAGGATGTTTAATTACCAAGAATAGTACTTTACTTTGTTTATATTGCATTGGTACTTTGCTTCTTTTTTTTTTTTTTTTAACATTGATGTGGCTCAATCTTTGAACTTGTGATTGAATTTTGACTGAGCTTTAATAATTTTTTTTATTATTTTTGTGACCGGTCCTGATGTTATTTCACCAAGATGCCTATGTATCCTTAAGTTTTTAAGGGATCAGGTCGAACGTAGTTCCATTGTTTAGGAAACTTCAGACATAGAACTTCTTGAGCTGATCCATGTTTGTTCAGTAAGGGAGTTTGATCCCATCTAGATCCACCACTCAAACTGCTTGGCCATGTAGTATTTCCTTGATTATGTAGGGGCACTCCAATTGGGCCAAAATTTACCTCGTGGATCATGTATAGGTGCTCGTTGCTCCTTGAGCACCAAATCACCAATGGATAGTTGGTGTGGCACTACTTTCTTGTTGAATGTTTATATCATCCTTTATTGGTACTTCTTCATGTTGTCGATGGTACACATCCTTTTCTCGTCAATAAGGTTTAGCTCTTGGAATCTAGTCTTGATCATTCTATTTCTAGGATTTCACTATCCATCATGACCCGAAGAGAGGGTATCTCCAATTCGACTGGAAGGACTGCTTCCATTCCATAGACTAGTGAGTAGAGTGTTGCCCCAATCAATGTTCGGATGGATGTTCTGTATGCCCAAAGTGCGCAGGGCAATTTATCGGCCCAATCATTGTGTTTGTTGGCCATATCTGTATTATTCTCTTGATATTCGTGTTGGTGGCTTCTACTGCACCATTAGTTTGAGGTTTGTAAGGTGATGATGTGTGCCTTTGAATGTTCATCTTATCACATAGCTTCTTTACTTCTCCTCTGAAGTGAGATCCTTGATCTGATATGAGCTCATGAGGGACTCCATATCGACACATGATATTGTTACTCATGAACTTGGCCACCTTGGTCGCCTCAACTTTGCCTAGGACTGTGCTTCCACCCACTTGGTGAAGTAGTCAATAGCTACCAGAAGGTATTCATGATCGTTAGAGGATTTAGGGACCACTTGGCCGATGACATTGATACCCCAAGTGGCACATGACCAGGGAGAACATAGAGTGTGCAACTCTGAAGGTGGTGCATGTATTAGATTGTCGAATATCTGGCACTTGTGCTACTTCCTCACGTATTGTGCATAGTCAGATTCCTGGGTGTTCCAGTAATACCCTAGTCTAAGGATCTTTTTGACCATCATCCTTGCATTCATGTGAGGCCCACATATGCCTTGATGGATTCGATCCATGACTAGTTTTGATTGTTCTTCATCACAACATAATAGTTGTACTCCATCATACAATCTTTTGTACAGGATATCTTCGAATAGAATGAATTATGTAGCTTATCTCCTCAAGAAACAATTTTCCTTGGTCATAGCATCCTTAGGGTATCATCCTTCCCTGATGAAATCTACTATGCTTGCATACCATGGTCTTCCATCAACCGTCAAGGCATGGATATGATTGACATGTGTTGGTTGAAGTCTTAAATTGATTGAGAATGGATGTACTTTTATTTTGGATTCCATTTCAACCATGGATGCCCAAGTGGCTAGTGCATCGGCAAACCGATTATTATCTCTTGGTATGTAGGAGAAAGTACTCTTTGAATTCCCTAGCTAGTGTCTCAACATGTTCTTGTTAGGGAGTCAAATTTTCATCCTTAGTTTTCCATTTCCCTTGCATTTGGCATATGACCAAGGAGGAGTCCCTATAGACTTCTAATCTTTTGAGTCCAATTGATAAGACAGCCTCAAGTCCTATGGTACAAGCTTTATATTCAATCATGTTGTTGGTGCACTAAAAAATTAGCTTAAATGCCCAGGGCATATAGGTTCTGGGAGTAATCAGTAGTATGCTGGATCCACAATCCTTGTGATTGGCGGCTCTGTCAAATAGTAATTGCCAGACTGTACCGGCTTTTTTTGGTTCCAATTGTGCAATGTCCTCATCGGGAAATATGTCTTCCAATGGTCTAGTTTCAAGGGTTGGGTGTGCTGATAAGTGATCAGTGATTGCTCGTCCTTTGATTAACTTTTGCGTCACATGTTTGACATCAAATTCTAATAATAAGAGCAACCATCATGCTAATCTTACTGTTAAGGCGGGTTTCTTTAATAGATATTTGATTGGATCCATCCTCGAGATCAGAAACTCTTGGTAAGTTATCATGTAATGCCTCAACCACTTTGTGGCCCAGATTTGTGTAGACTTTCTCTAGTGGTGTATATCTAGTTTCATAGTCCACAAATTTCTTGCTCAAATAGTATATGACCTGTTCAGTCTTGCCATCTTCTTGATGTTGTGCTAGCATTGCTCCCATGGCAGTGTCTGTTACTAATAGGTACAATAGTAGTGGTTTGCCGGATATCGGGGATGCCAATACTGGTGGGTTGGCCAAGTATTCTTTGATTGTATTAAACGCGATCTAGAATTACGCATTCCATTCTTTTTGCTCATTCTTCTTGAGTAACTTGAAGATTGGTTCGTACATCATGGTTAACCGAGAAATGAATAGACTGATGTATTTTATTCTTTCGAGAAAACCCCTAATTTCTTTCTCGGTATTGGGTGGTGGCATGTCTATAATCGCCTTAATTTTGATGGGGTCGAATTCAAGGCCCCTGTAGATGACTATGAACTTTAAGAGTTTTCCAGCTGTGGTTCCAAATATAGACTTTTGGGGTATAGCCTTAGTTTGTATGTCCTAATTCTTTCAAAGAATTTTCTTAAAGCTACAACATGTCCCTCACATTCTTTTGACTTGAGGATCATGTTGTCGACATAGACCTCGACCTGTTTATACATTAGGTTATATAAAATGGTGGTTGTCGCCCTTTTATAAGTTGCCCCGACATTCTTAAGTCCAAACGATATTACCTTGTAACAATATGTTCCCCATTGAGTCATGAAGGATGACTTTTGCATGTCTTCAGGTGCCATCTTGATTTGGTTATACCCTGAGATCCCGTCCATAAAGGATAGAAGGGTGTGCCTGGCCGTATTGTCTACAAGTATGTCTATGTGAGGCAGGGGAAAGTCGTCCTTTGGGCTTGCTTTGTTGAAGTCCCTAAAATCTACACACATTTGGACTCGTCCATCTTTCTTGGGTACTGGCACAATGTTGGCCAACCATTCAAGGTATTCCATTACTTCTAAGAATCTTGCTTCGAGTTATTTAGTGACTTCGTTGATTTTTAAAATCCATTCCAGTCTCATCCGTCTGATTTTTTGCTTTACTGGTTTCATCCCAGGGTATAAAGGTAGATGGTGTGTGACAACATTGGTGTCAATTTTGGGCATGTCATCGTAGGACCATGCAAACACTTCCATGTAATCTTGTAAGAGTTCAATCGAAGGTTGGACCTCTTGTTCATTCAAAGTTGAGCCAATTTTTATTTATCTTGGAAATTCTGATGGTCCTAAATTGATGATTTTAAAGCTCTCAAGGATTGGTTGAGCTCTTTTTTCTTCATTTTGTTGTATTATTTTTAGGAGATCAAGTGGAGGATCTTTGAACATTTCATCCTCATTTGTGTAAGCATGAAGAGGCACAATGTAAACAAAAGAAAGTATTTCATTGAAATCAAACTCAAGGTCTAAACTGGACTCAGAAGAACTATAAGAAGAATTGGACTCGGACTCGGACTCAGAACTGGAACTAGAAGAGCTTAAATGTAAACTAAGACTAGGACTAGAATTGTCAACACCTTTGTAGAAGGTACTCTAAAAACTAGGTTCAATTCGGTATAGCTCCTTCAGCTGGGTAGATCATTGCTTGCGATTTGGATTCCAATCTTCAGGGCTGTCTAACGTAGTGATCTTCGAATAGGTTTTCAAGTTGGAAAGAAGCCGCTTCATCTTGCCAATCTTTGTTGGAGTCCACGTGATCTTCTTGAAGGATCTCCAACCAGTCCATTTGATCTGTAAAGAAGATTTTAAGACCTGGCATTAGTTGTTGAGAAATTTCATTGTACCATAGTTCATTAAATCCACAATAAGGGAGGGTATCCCCTTCTTTGATGAAATATCCATTGAGACTTATAGGATAAGATGTGATGGTGTTTACCTCAGCTTTTGGGCTCTTTGACTTCTTTACCCTCTTGTACTTCTCGGGGTCCTCTTTGTATAGCTTTTTCATGTATGCTTCACTCCTCTTCGGTTTCTCTTTCTGGACCCATTTGAAGATATCCTCTTTGGTTGGAGTAGAATCTAGACCATAGTTCTCTTTGTTGTGAGAGGGCAATATGAGCACAGACATTCCTTGGTGAGACTTTCCAAGGCTCATACCCGGAAAATACCCCATTTTCTTAAGCATGTTTTGGATTACTGCATTGTGACTATTCAGATGAGTAAGAGGGAGCTTCTCTCTCGGGGGTTATGTTGAGTATGTGGTACATTCAGTGTTGAACTGAAAACCGGCTAGCTGAGAGTCTGGTTCTTTACTAGCCTCTACATTGGCTAGCATGCTTATCATTTTAGGATTGGTCAAGATACTGATGACCTTATTGTTGACTATTAACTTGAGCGTCTGATGGAGAGAGGATGGCACCACCCCTGCTGCATGAAGCCATGGCCTTCTAAGAAGCATGTTGAAAGATGAAGGGATGTTAATGACTTGGAACATGACTTAGAACTTGGTCAGGCCCATAGTGATCTCGATTCTTAGAATCTCGATGACATTCCTTCTAGTATTGTCGTAGGCTCTCACTCCTTGTGTAGAGGGCTATAGCTTTGATAGGTCGACCCCTATGTGCTGGATGGTTCATAGTGGGTAGACATTCAGAGCGCCGTTGTCCACTAAAACTTGAGGGATACGACTTCCATTACGATCAATAGTAACATAAAGCGCCTTTGTATGATTTAGTCCTTCAAGTGGAAGATCCTTATCGGAGAACATAATAGCCTTGACCATATAGAGGGCTCCTAATATGTTGGCTAAGTGAGCTGGTTCTGTCTCAGTTGGTACAAGTACGCTAGACAATGCTTTTAGGACTGCCTCCCTAAGGTTCGAGAACCTGTTAACAAACCCCAAATTGAGATGTTGGCTTTATTTTTTTTAGTTGTTTCAAAACCTTATTCTCTGGTTCGATTGTAGCATGGTTTTGATTCTGGTTCTGGTTTCCTGCCAATTCAACTGGGTTGTCTATATTGAGTCGGGCTGGCTTGAAATTCTTCCTAGTTCTAGTTTTGGCGTTGTTACGCTCCTAGTCAGATGGGAAACAGAGCTTGGAATCAAACTGAGCTAAAAGGTGGTTAACATCTTGATCTGACTCATCCGATTCCCCATCACTTATGATGATCATGTTGATTTGGGGCTCATCGATGGTCACACTGAGTTCTTGAAGTTTATCGCACAATGCCCTTGCCATGGCTTCGATTGTTCGGGTTCCCTTATCTAATTCTTTGAGATGATCAAAGATCTCATCTTCATGGCAAGGACAAGGCAAGCTAGTCTGTTTTCTATAACTCATGTCCGATTTGCCATGCATATGTTGACGGATGTATTCTTGGACCCTTGGACTAGTTCATTGATAGCTTTGATTTGATCTCAGATACTATTCCAAAGATCGGTATGCCTATCCCATAGTCTACAATATCTTTCATCCATTCTCCGGTTTATATTGCAGAGTTCTTCCATTCGTTCTTTTTGGGCCGCAATAATGTTTTGGCTCTCTTGGATTAATTCTTCATTTTGATCCCGGCATTCTCTAAGGAATGTTTACATGCCTTGTCGGTGATTGTCCATGTCCTTAGTGTACCCTCGAATAAATTGGGCCAAATTTTTTAGCTCTCGGGCCATCCCTGGTAAGGACCTTATGTCTTTACCTCGCTCATATTGCCAATGTGCTCTTTGACTATGATGTCCAAACGGATGAGGGCTTCTTACAACATGGGCTCTAAGAGACGAGTCGGCCTCCTTTATGATGTGATAAGTCCTTTCTAGGGTGTTGTATAGATTCTCATCTTGCTTCTGACGATCATGATCAAGTGCTATGATTGCATGTCTCAATTGTTGGACAGTTATGGTAAGCCTGTCCCTTTCTTAGGTATGATCATGTGGCCCACTATCTTTATTTGGGCTGTTGGGTGGACTATGAGGTGGGCTATAGTATTGCTCGTTGGTAGTAACATCAACCTAATAGCCTTCTGGGTCTTCTTCGTCTAAACATCCTTCAGGTATTGATTTGACAAGAATCTCTTCCTCTTGATGGGGATGTTCTTCGCCGGATTCTTTAGAATCTTCATCACTGTCGACACCTATGTTTATCATGAGGACATCATCAGGTAAAGCTTCTGCTAGAACAAGAGCAATCAAGGCTTGGACCAATTCTTCAGTCCATTCTGTAATGGGAGGTTCCAATTGGTTCTCGATCGGTGTAATCAAGGCTTATAGACTACCTCTTCAAGATTGTTAATGGAATTAGAATTTTCATCATATTGCAGAAGGGGATTGTTTTGAACATTGGGTTGATTTGATTGAACAGTAAACTTGCCTTCATATAGTAAATCTTGGACTGCATGCTTCAATTGGTAGCACTCATCAGTCGAATGCTCATTTTGTTGATGATACTCACAGAAACGGTTGGATTTGTACCATTTGGGTAATGGGTTCGACAAGTTGATTCGTTGAATCCTAGTTAGGAGTCTCTTCTGGATCAACTTCTTAAGGACTAGGCTCAACGGCATGCCTAAATCTATAAATTGTCTTCCTGATCGATTTTCTCACGCCTTTGGGCCATTGTCCTCAATCACAAGTGGTGCCTCTATGGTTGGTGCTACCACGTTCACCTCAGTATTCTTATTTGGAAAGGTCTTTTTACCAGTCCCAGTTCATTGATTGTTCAGAGTCATACCTTGTTTAGGGTTCTCTTGAATCAATTCATGGGGGTTCAAGGCATCTTCAACTTACTGGCCCGCTTCAAACAAAGCCTTAAAGGTTGTAATACCCTGATTTTGGACTAGGGGCAATTTAGTCTTTTACCTAATGCAAGATTAGGGCAAGCTGAAGAGTAAGAATTTGGACTAGCTGGAGATGCACACATGCACGCATGGTAAGTAGTGTGCCCTAGTGTAACACCCTCATTTTGAGTTTATTCCTTGCCTAAGTGTAGAATTAGGGTTTTATTTATAACATATATAATTTAATTTGAAAAATAATTCATAGTTAGTAACCTAGCCTAGTGTTTAGACAATTAATTTAATTTGTTAGAAGTCTAAGGTTCTATTATTTAAAGGAGCAATTTAATATTCTATTTTTATAATTTATAGGGCTTAGAATGGACTTCCACGATTCTAACTTGGGAGGTCTTAGATTTCAGTTAGGAAAGGTGAGGTGGCAATCTCCAATTGGTTGAAAGCTCAAACTTGAAAAAAGAAAGTCTTCATAAAATAAAATCCTAACAAAAACAGAATTTTAGTTAAAATTTAATTACCTAATCTAAAATTTTAATTTAAAAATCTTAGGTCAAGATTCTTTTTAAAATATTTTCATTGGAGGACAAGTAAATAGATGTAGTTAGGGACAAAATTGGATTCTTCCCACCTTCTTTCTTATTAAGATTAAATTTCCATAAATAAATCCCAATCCTCATTCCCTTTATCATAAATTTGAGAGAGAGAGACAGAGGGAGAGAGGAAAATTCGTGCACTAGAGAGAAGAAGAGAAGAAGAAGGAGATTCGGACTGTGCAAAATCAGAAACTTGGCATCCAATTTCAACCATTTTTTGAGCCGAACTAGAACATTATTATTTCACAATAAAACATAGCCCCGTCTCTTATCTTCGTAACCCAACTTGAATCAACCCAAATGGAGATTGGAGTAGAGAGATATCACTGATTTACTGAAGGTAGGTCATTCTGTCAAAAATCTATGTTTCCCAAAGTCGAATTTATGCAATATATTGATGTTGATTTCATCATTACCTTAATCATAGGACTCCATTAAAGTGGTTCTGAATTAGGAAGACATATATCAACATTATTGAAGCATTGATTTGAGGTTACTTATAGAAACCCTAATTGCTTCACACAAGGTGAGTAGATCTTCAACCATTATACTTGATATTTTCCTTTCATATAAAATTTATTTTGAAACATTGTTTTTAAATCTGGAATTTAGTTTTAGATTGAGATTTATCATGCCAAAAACATATTTCATTCATGTTTTTACTCGATTAAATTGTTCACACATGATTGCTTGTAAGGAATGGTGATTTTCTTATGATTTAATTCACATATGTGTGAGCAGAATTTTAATAATGCCATGTTTATAGACTAATGAATCCAATGCCTATTTGTTGATAGTATGATGAAGGTCTATGAATGGTTCTTCATGATTATAACCTAATGCATGATGTTTTTGGATGATGCATAAAAATTTGATTTTGTTTGGTGTTTACCTTTTACTTTTTATTGATGTTATTGTTGGATAAGTGATTGTGAAGATTTTGCCCAATCTTCCCTATTATTGTTCTTCACTTTATGCATTGATATGTTGATGAAAGTTACTGTTTTCAAACTTTATTTTCATTCTTTTTTAATAGTATGTGTTAGGGTGGAATTGAAGAGTCATGACCCTAAGTTCCGAACTTGGATGTATAGCTTTAAATTATAAGCAAATCTTTGATTGTTATTTTGTTGTTTACCTTACCGACATTGGTGAATATGTTGGGGTAAGGATAAGTTGAAAAATTTTTGAGCTACAAGCTTACCTTTATTGGAGCTATATGGGCTACTAGAAAGAGGAGTGATGATAAAAAACTCTCCAGGAGGGCTGGGGCAAGTTTGGTCACTAGTTTCTCCATTAGTTTCTTGATGTTGAGAGGGGACAGTGTTGTTGTGGTTGATCATAACTGGAATTAGGGAGTGATGTGTTTGTTATTTTACGTTCTTTTGATATATCTTTCCTTGATTGTTATCATATATATTTTTCATTACAGTAGTGGTGATAAGCAAATATGATTATGATCATTTTGTTTTGTTTTTTTTTTTTTAGATCTATATATACATATTATTGTATGTCTTTACATTTTGTATTACTTGTGCATGTTTTTCACACCTGTATAGTTGTTGTGGATTTACTTGCTAAGTTTTTTTCCAAAGCTTACCCTCACCATTTTTCAGATGAACAACTTTATGAATGCAAACCTGGATGTGAGGATGTACTAGAGGAGGAGGTCCAAGAGGACGAAGCTTTTGGATTAGAAGAAGACAACTACTATTAAAAACTTTACACTTTCTTTCAATTTTAGAAGAACTTATTATTTGTTTCAGTTTAATTTAATTTTGGAAATTATAACCTTTATTTCAGAATTTTAAGTTTAAATTGAAAAGTGTAATAGCTTAGTTTAACTACCCTACTTTATTTCAAGTTTTAATCTATACATTTTAGACATGTGTTTGTGTTTTGGTTTTACTTTGGTTCATATCTCCTTGACATAAACGATCTTATGGACCATCAATGTCCCTAAACCGCTAGGGTGGTTTTGGGGGCGTTACAAAGGTGGTTAAGGGTTGAGCAAATAGATGAGTCTTGTAAGACATCTAGAGGTTCTTAATGATCATCTTGACCTTTTTCTTTTTTTTGAGCCGGTCCCACATTAATGCAACCTTGGACTTAAACCTCATCTAGTATTGGGTGAACCCCTCGTTAGTCCCTTACTTGGTAGTTTCCAGATCTCGCCGGGTCAACTCCATCTCAGTATTGTACGAGTATTAGTTCTTAAAGGTTTCCACCATGTCATCCTAAGTGCAGGTTTGAGAAGAGTCCAAGGACATGAGCCACCTCAAGGCGGGCCCAGTCAAAGACATTTGAAATGCTTGGCCCATCTGCTGTTCAGAAATGTTATACCCACGCCCAAAATACATCCTAAGTTGTTCGGGCCAAATTGAACTTTCTTTGATTGGTATGAACACGTGGCCAACGGTCGACACCTGTGACCTCGAGCTGTGACAGTCGAAGGAAAAGCTTCACACAAAGATTGGGAATCACACTTGATGGGCGTTTGGAACACACATTGGATAAGCTTTTAATCTTAAATGTTAGCTAGGCATACTCCCCATAATGACCTTAAAGTGCGTGTCAAAGCCCACCATCTTTCTTTAAGTTTTTAGCCATGGCAGCAGGGACAGAATCACGAACGGACTCACAAGACTGAATCCGTTCGATGTTCCGTTCATGCTGCCATGCTTGTTTTGTGTGTTTTCTTCGATGAGACCCACGTGTCTATGTCTCAGGTACCGTGGCTATGCCCCCGGGGCATGGTGAACCCCACCCCTATCTTTCCCTTGCCTTGTTGGGCCAAGTAGGTGGGCCTACATGGCTTACTTAAAGCTTTAACGAGATTTAAGCCCAAAAAACTAAATTAAATGGTTGTGGACCCAACAAAACAAGACTTTAGGACCTTAGCATTTGAGGATTAATGAGAAACCAAACTAACCCTAACACTTTAGGTCTTAAAGGAGAAACCAAACTGGCCCTAAGGCCCAACTTGAGTTAAAATGGATTTTGGGGTTTAATGACCTAGGCAAACAGACTCTAAGGCCCATTTCATTTTATAAAAGGAGGAAGCTCTTATGCTTTTCCTCATTTCTCCAAAGAGAAAAAACATGGGAAGGAGAAGAAGAAGAAGAAGGAGAAAGGGGGGGAAAGGGAACTCCCTCACTTACATTCTCTCCCTTCCCTCCTGCTATCCGGACAAGGGAAGATGTAACCGTGGAAGGGAAGAGAAGAAGGAGAAGAAGAAAAAGAAGGAAAAGAGGAGAAGGAAACAGTTGAAAAGGGCTCACCTAGCCTTTGTTCCTGCAGCCTCCATTAATGGTGAGTCATCTCTCCCTCTCCATTCCTCTATTTTTAACTTTGGGGTTTGGGTTTTAGGTATAACCTAGGTTGGGTTTGGCTTGAGTTCCTTTTTGAACCCAAGAGTTGGTTGTGTGCTTAATTGTAAACCCATTGTAAGGTTAATACGTCCCCCTTAATGCCCATTGACCTCTCCCTTAACTCCATTGGGATGCTTAGACTTCAAAGACATCAAAACCTAGTTTTAGTTCTTAAGTTGGATTCAATCCATTGAATCCGATAATCCCTGAGTTAGATGTGTTATTTTGGCCCAAGGAGACCCTAGGCCACCTCCCTACAAGCCCTTGAAGCCATTAAGGGCCTTAAGGATCGATTTGGAGGAGATTCGGAGTTGAAAACTCATTTCTACTGTGAATGGACTCAGCAAAGGACTCACCATCATCCCTTCGTTTGTGCCTCCATTGGCCTCTGTTCATTACATCTGAGAACGGAGCCACGGACGGATTCACATAAGTGCCTCCATTTGTGATTCTGTCCGCTATTGACAGCTTGATGTTGCTCAGTATTTTTGCCATAAAATTGTCTACACATATCGTATCGAGACAATTCAAGTTGCATTATAAAATAGACTCAATGGGCTATATTATCTATGAAGTAACCTTGAACCCAATCCAAATGAAAGACACTCAAAAGTAGGCCCAAACCTAGATGATGTGTTTTGACAGCAACGTTAGAACATAACTTTAATCTAGTGACCTCGCCCACGTTGTGGCTGCTTGTGTAAGACCTGATAAATTTTAATAGGGGTTAATTACCACCTAAACCTAAAGTGCCCCCTAAATATACTAATCAAGTGACCTATTGTGGTGCCAAGGTCTACCCTTGATGCCATCAATAGCCCTTACTGTCCCTAGGAACTTGTGACCTCAACCTAGAAATGGAAAACCCTAAGGTGAGACCAATCCATGGGATCTCCCAAGACCAATGAATGATATGAGACATTATGCCCTTAGGAAGGTTTAGGACACCTCCCCCTAGCTCTTGAGGCTGTTTGACCTCAAGGAAGAAGGCTACGAATCAACTGACTTAAGGATTTCATGTTTAGAATTACTTGTCTATAATACTTAGGGCTCCTCTTGGGACCCGTCCACACTTTCTAACTTTATGTTTCATGTATCCCTAGTTCACCTAACCTATGCGGGAGAGCGTATATCAAGGTAATCCATACCAAACACATCGAACAACATCCGAATTATTGTGAGTGGGTTTTGGGTGATTGTTTAGGTTTGCTTATTATTATATATTCATTTACCAAGCTACTCGTATGATTAATAAGCATATTGCATATTTGCATTATTTATCGTGATTGTGAACTGATTTGAATGTGGATATGTGAATTGTTTCGTTATTATAGCTGGTTAAGGTATCGGGTGTACCGGTACCGGAACCCCAGAAATGTTTATGAAATTCATTGGATGTCATCTTGATCTATATGTGTCGTGTCGTGCTGATACCCGGGTACTAGATGGAATGAGACATTGATACACCTGAAATACCTCTCGGGATGATAGGACTTGCATGTAGTATATCAGTGGTTAGGATTCTTATTCCCTTATGCTACGACCCTTATCAACAGGGGTTTATGTATTGGTAGTCAGAGCACCTGTTGCCTGTGGGGGAGAGAGGCCAGATCAGGGGTAGTAATGGCTATCGGGGTCTGCCACTGGGTGGTTTTGGTGGCTTCGACTAATGTAGGCTCCCTTGTGATAACTGAGGTTTTATTGTGGTGATAAGTTAAGTGACCCACAGTGTCTCCCAAGTTATTATAGTTGTATGTACTTGATTTAGAATTGCGTGCTAGGTGAAAAATGAATCTAACATATGCATGCATCATGAATTGTTTGTAATTGTGTGTTTATGTGTATGTGCATTCCCCTTTGCTCTCTCACTAGTTTATGGAGCTAACCCCATTGCGCAACCTCTTTTAGTTGTTATGCAGGTAATCTCTTAATGTACTCCTTTTGATGCGAGTCAAGTGGAGCTAGTGGCTTTGACTTGGATGTTGATGTACATTCAAGGACAGTGCCCTTGGGGCATTATCATATTCTTTACTTTTGTAATCATCTTTAGTTATGTACAAACTCTGTGTATACCTTGGAGTAATTACTTCATGGTTATAGGAAAATTATAACTACTGTATATATTATCATTAGCCAATGAACACCTTGTAACTATTTGATTTTAAATTGATTTACGCTTTCGCTGATTCGATATATCTTAGAATGTGTCATTTTGTTGGTTTTTGCACTCTGATATTATTATGTTTTTAATATTGGTTATAGACTATAAATTGGAACACTGTATCTGTGATCCTGGTAGTTTTTGGGATGACACTTGTCATCCTAGTTACCCCTTTTATTGTGCTTTAGCCTTTATTAGGATGGGGGCGTGACAACATGGTATCAGAGCGTGATGCTCTGCACCAACCACAGTCTAGCGGAAACACTTTATTTACTCCACCCAACTAGGTTCTAACTTAAAAGCTTCAAGAAAATAATTGAAGTGTGTGCAAAACCTAGGGAGAAGACTAAACAGGGTGAAAACCAACAACCATAGCATATAATAGGAGAACAGTGTGCTTTAGTAAAAAAAAAAATGACAGGTTCTATTAATAGTTCAACTGTTTCTACATAAACCTCCCCTTGCCCTCCAGTGTGCAGTAAAAATGATTCTGCCATTCTATTGCATATTAAACAATGGGCATAACATAAAGTGGTTAAAGGTCTTGGCATGCACTCCAACATAGGGAGAGTCATTGAAATAGATTTCCATAAAACTTAGCATGTTGAGTGTAATATTGTTTACCAAGCAAAATAGTAATGTAAGAGTTATTACAACAGGAGGACTAGTTAGTTAAAGAGAGAGAACCTTTATTCAACCCCACTTGCAACCCAAGGATATAAGACATACCAAACTAGTGGTACAAGTCATGGGGTGATCATGAGTAAACCAAAGCAGTAAAATTTCTCAAGTCTAATTGGTGATCCTTGTACACCATAACCTTAAGAAACAACTGGGTATGGTTTGACACTACTTTAGACACATTAGAAATCTTGTTTTATGCAAGGTATGATGGAATCACAACATGGGATACTTACCACTATAAATCCAATCCAAGAAGACAAGTATAACAGTTGTATAGTAGTATACTTGAATGAAGCTCGGATGAGTCAAATAATACATTCCAATGATGTCTATGAAAGAAGTATAGCTGTGATTAATTGAAATGAAGGCTTGAACCCCAACATTGAAACCTAGTAATGGGCTGTAATGAGTAGACAAAAGTATGAATGTCTATCACACTCCTGGTTAAAAAAAAAAATACAGCAATGAGAAGTGCTCTCTCCTAAGTGTAGTGTTAAGAGAAAAAAGGGGGTTTGTTCCCTCAAAAATCAAACTAATACACTTAAGAATAATGGATTGAAGGAAAACTACAATGCAATTCGTAGAACTATCTTTCGCTCACCTTAACTAAGAAGAATTGGAAAGGCACTCTAGAGAGAGATTTTACTTTTAAGCATTCCTCTAGGAACCTATCTAAATAGCCAAAGCATGTGTAGATGGGTCTAAATAGCAAGTATATGAGACATAAATGGTGGATGTGTGCATAAGCTTGAGGATATAGAGACAATCAAATCAAATAAACCACAGGTTGGTGTTACACAGTGATTATTGCACACATGGTCCAAGTAATATGTAAAAATCTCAGCCAAGGGTTGGAAGTTTTCCCAAAATAGAGCACAGAATCTAGAATAGTTGATTAGTGCATGATTGAAGTATTAGACAACTTAAATATCTAGTAGTCTATGGAAAGATGGCTTATACATGCCCTGTGAAATGTGAAGGTTAATCGTATATTTATTTGTATACAATGGAGAGATTAAATAAGTATTTATATACAAAAGATTGCATGAAAAGATGAGAGAATCCTTAATACAAAAACATCATAAGAGATTAGTAGGAAGAGAAATTATTACAAAAGCTTGAGTATGAAGATGGGAAGGTGCTTGGCACAGCTGGAGGATGATCCGTTAATATGCCCCATATTGGTTTTCCCTAAAAATAATGAAGGACATTTGATCCAAGAATGTAAGGGTGAATCAAGTATAAATTTTGGAAGGTAAATAACATAAACCACAAGAGATGAGTGGGAGAAAATGGTTATATACATGTCATATCAGAAATTCCCCAACTATCGCAAAGAAAATTCTAATTAGAATAAAGAAAGATCCAAGATCCTTGCCTAAACTCATACCCTAGAGTTTCACTTGAAGGAAAATCTGAGAAATTAGAGCTTTGAGGAGAACCAATCGTGGGCTTCCCCTATTTTATAAAAATTCATTGGACCCACACCCAGGTTGCAATCTAAGCTTGCATCTGATCCTCTTAAAACCCGTGTTTTGATGCTTTTCATAGCCAGTTCTTTTCTAACCCTTTGTGCCCTGTTGTTGAACTTTCTTCATGACTTACCCTTGTTTTGCGGGTGCATCAATTTTGGATTTGATCACATTCTTTTGGATTCATCTTATGCTTTAATGTTTTGACAAATTTAAACTGGAATAGGTACCTCTTATAACTCTTTAACGCTTGACATGTATTGTTTCCTTATGTTGCTAGTGTGACATTAGTGTAAGCACCGACCTCGACCTACGTTTGTATTGTCGACTCTTGAGGTTTAGCACCTAGTTTATTTGTTTACTGTTGTTATAGTAAACTCTTTGTACTTAGTCCAATTGTCA
Organism: Telopea speciosissima; assembly: GCF_018873765.1. Lineage (NCBI taxonomy): Eukaryota > Viridiplantae > Streptophyta > Magnoliopsida > Proteales > Proteaceae > Telopea > Telopea speciosissima. The sequence goes on from NC_057920.1 coordinate 44,852,787, forward strand.
GTAAGTGATTCAAGAAAGGTTTTATTGAGAAGCCTCGCCATTAGTGGGAGGTACATTTTATTTTGCGGCCTTAGTTTTTAGCCCAGGCTTCCTTGAGAAAACACTTAGAGAGTCCGAGTTTTAGTTCCTAGTACCCTTGGGCGTGTCCACCCTTGGTCTTGTTAGACCATGAGTACCACTTAGGCGTATTAGTTGGAAATTTCTATAATGGCCCTGAGTGTTCCTCAGGAGAGCTGATTCTTAAATCTTACCTGACCCTGAGTACCACTTAAGACTATTAGATGGAGATTTTAGTATTGGCCTTGAGTGATCCTCAGGAGAGTTGATTCTTAAATCTTACCTGACCCCGAGTACCACTTAAGTTAGATGGAGATTTTGGTATTGGCCCTGAGTGATCCTCAGGAGAGCTGATTTTTAAATCTAACCTGATCTTGAGCATCACTTAGGAGAGTTGATCTAGAATAGAGGCTAGGAAGTGAGTAATAGCTCTTGAGATGAAAGTTGTTGTAAGTTATTTGTGTTGGGTGTTAGTTTAGTAGTCTTGTGTGGTTTTAGAAGTTGGAATTGAAGGATTTGACAAAACTTTACTCAACAATAGGTATGAGTGGAGTAATGGGTAACCGAATGTCCTCTCCTTTATTGGGAGCGAATGACAGGGATTCCATCAATATTCCAATTCATTCTAAAGTTGAGTTTGGTATTGGAGAATCAGAAGTAAAAGTCTTCAGAACAAAAGCTTTGTAAGAAAGTAGTACAAACCTAACCTTGCAACCTAAATAATGGAAGTATGACTTTGGGCATGATCCAAAGGTTTAGTGGAGCTTTTGTTTCCTTATGATTTGTGTCCAAAGATCGAACCTCTTGGGCCCTTATGTACGTCAACCTACAAATCACAAGTCCCATGATCATTAAACTACATCGTTAGAGGTGAATATTGCTAGAAACCTGAGTCCAGGCAGCTCAAATCAGACAAAAGAGTTATATCACTACAGAAATAGAGGACCTGGAGTTGCTAGTAGAGGGTGTTCGACACTAGTGAAAAGGATCAAGTTGGCAAGGATTTCCGTTAAGGAGTTTCAAAGGATAAGTGAGGCAATCAAAGAAGACACGCAGCAAGAACTGGACTTCACTTTGACTGAGAATGGTGTTCTCATGTTTAGAGATCGATTGTGCGTACCTCGTGATGCAGAGTTGAGGAAGGTAGGGTTATCTGAAGCCCATGACTCTCCTTATTCAATTCACCCAGGCAGCTACCGAGACTTGAAGGGGCGCTATTGGTGGAGTGGGATGAAGAGAGATGTAGTTGAATTTGTGATAAGATGTCCCACATGTCAGCAGGTGAAGGCGGATAGGCAGCGACCTCATGGCCTTTTTACAGTCAGCCCATTTCGAAGTGAAGGTGGGAGCATGTTACCATGGACTTCGTCACTGGGTTACCCCGTACACCTAAAGTGTCGATGCCATATGGGTGGTAGACGACAGATTGACGAAGATAGCTCAATTCATCCCTATGAGGATCACTTACTCGATGGACAAGCTAGGTCGCTTGTATATTGACAATGTGGTTCAACTGGACAGAGTACCAGTTAGTAGCATCTCTGACCATGATCCCAGATTTTACATCAAAGTTCTGGAGTGGGTTTTAGAAGGCAATGGGTACCTTGTTAAGTTTTAGTACGGCATTCCACCCTCAGACAGACAGACAGTCGGATAGAACCATTCAGACTTTGGAAGTTATGCTTCGGGCCTGCGCTATTGACATACAAGGCAGTTGGGATGAGAACATCTCACTCATTGAGTTTGCTTATAACAACAGTTACCAAGCCACTATTGGGATGGAACCGTTCGAAGCTCAATATGGAAAGAAGTGGCGGACACCTTCGTACAAGGATGAGGTGGGTGAACGTCCCATCCTTGGTCCCGAGTTGATCCAGTCAATAAGTGAGAAGGTGGATTTGATTTGTGAGCGAATCAAGGCAGCCTAATCTAGACAAAAAAGGTTATGCGGATCAGCGTCGAAAGGATTTGGAGTTACTGCCAACGACAAGGTGTTCTTAAAGTGTCGCCTACCAAAGGAGTGGTGCGGTTCAGCAAGAAGAGCAAGTTGAGCCTGAGAATTATTGGGCCATAGGAGATCCTTGCAAGGAATCGGGCCAGTGGCTTACTGGTTGGCACTCTCACCATCCATGGATGGTGTACATGATGTCATCCACCTGTCCATCCTATGAAAGTACATCCGCGACCCTAGCCATATTCTATCTTAGGAACCGCCAGAGCTCATAGCAGATATGTCCTACAAGGAACTGCCTAAGAAGATTTTGGATAGTAAGATTGTACATCTTTGCAACCAACCCATCCACTACGTGAAGGTGAACTGGTGCAACCATTCGGAAGAAGGAGGATCTTAGAAAGCAAAAGTGGAAATGCGGGAGAAGTACCCTTTCCTGGGTTATTTACAAGGTATGACAAATTTCGGGGACAAAATTCCTTATAAGGTTAGGGGAATGTTATACCCGTGCCCAAAATACACCCTAAGTTGTTCGGGCCAAATTGAATTTTCATTGGTTGGTGTGACGAAGTGGTCAACGGTCGACACCTGTGACCTCGAGCTGTGACAGTCAAAGGAAAAGTTTGACACAAAGATTGGGAATCACACTTGATGGGCAATTAGACCACACATTGGATAAGCTTTTAATCCTAAATGTTAGGCAGGCATACTCCCCTTAATGACCTTGAAGTGCGGGTCAAAGCCCGCCATCTTTCTTTAAGTTTTTAGCCTTCACAGCAGGGATGGAATCATGAACAGACTCACAAGACTGAATCCGTTCGATGTTTTGTTCATGCTACCATGCTTGTTTTATGTGTTTTCTTGGGTGGGACCCACGTGTCTATGTCTCGGATACCGTGGCTATGCCCCCGGGCATGGTGAACCCCACCCCTATCTTTCCCTTACCTTGTTGGGCTAAGTGAGTGGGCCTACATGGCTTACTTAAAGCTTTAATAAGTTTCAAACCCTAAAAAACTAAATTAAATGGTTGTAGACCCAGCCAAACAAGACTTTAGGATCTTAGCATTTGAGGTTTACTGAGAAACCAAACTAACCCTAACACTTTAGGTCTTAAAGGAGAAACCAAACTGGCTCTAAGGCCCAACTTGAGTTAAAATGGATTTTGGGGTTTAAGGACCTAAGCAAACAGACCCTAAGGCCCATTTCATTTTATAAAAGGAGGAAGCTCTTAAGCTTTTCCTCATTTTTCCAAAGAGAAAAAATGTGGGAAGGAGAAGAAGAAGAAGGAGAAAGGGGGGAAAGGGAACTCCCTCACTCACATTTTCTCCCCCCCCCCTCTTGCCGTTCAGACAAGGGAAGATGGAACCATGGAAGGGAAGGGAAGAAGGAGAAGATGAAAAAGAAAGAAAAGAGAAGGAAAGAGTTAAAGAGGGCTCACCTAGCCTTTGTTGCTACTGCCTCCATTAATGGTGAGTCATCTCTCCCTCTCCATTCCTCTATTTTTAATTTTGGGGTTTGGTTTTGGGTATAATCTAGGTTGGGTTTGGCTTGGGCTCCTCTTGGAACCCAAGAGTTGGTTGTGTGCTTGATTGTAAACCCATTGTAAGGTTAATACCTCCCTCCTAATGCCCATTGACCTCTCCCTTAACTCCATTGGGATGCTTAAACTTCAAAGACATTAAAACCTAGTTTTAGTTCTTGAGTTGGATTCAATCCATTGAATCTGATAATCCCTTAGTTAGATGTGTTATTTTGGCCATAGGAGACCCTAGAACACCTCCCTACAAGCCCTTGAAGCTATTAAGGGCCTTGGGGATCGATTTGGAGGAGATTCGGAGTTGAAAACTCGTTTCTGCGGTGAACGGACTCAACAATGGACTCACCATCATGCCTCTGTTTAGGCCTCCATCGACCTCTATTCATTACATCTAAGAACGAAGCCATAGACAGATTCACATAAGTGCCTCCATTCGTGAATCCGTCCGTTGTTGATAGCTTGACTGCTTCTCAGTATTTTGGCCATAACTTTGTCTTTACATATTGTATCAACGCGATTCAAGTTCCGTTGCAAATTGACTCAAAGAGCTATATTTTCTATGAAGGAATCCTGGACACAATCCGAATGAAAGACCCTCAAAAGTGGGCCCAAACCTAGATGATGTGTTTTGACAACAACGTTAGAACATAACTTTAATCCGATGACCTCGCCCACATCGTGGCTGCTTGTATAAGACTTGATAAATTTTAATAGGGGTTAATTACTACCTAAAGTGCCCCCTAAATATACTAATCAAGTGACCTATTGTGGTGCCAAGCTCTACCCTTGATGCCATCAAAACCCCTTGCTGTCCTAAGAGACTTGTGACCTCAACCTAGAAATGGAAAACTCTAAGGTGAGACCAATCCATGGGATCTCCCAAGACCAATGAATAATATGAGACATTATGCCCTTAGGAAGGGTTAGGACACCCCCTAGCTTTTGAGGCTGTTGGACCTCAAGGAAGAAGGCTGGGAATCAAACTGACTTAAGGATCTCATGTTTAGAATTACTTGTCTATAGCACTTAGGGCTCCTCTTGGGACCCGTCCACACTTTCTAACTTTATATTTCACGTATCCCTTGGCCAACTAATCTGTGCGGGAGAGCGTATATCAAGGCAATCCATACCAAACACATCGAACGATATCCGAATTATTGTGAGTGGGTTTTGGGTGATTGTTTGGGTTTGTTTATTATTAAATATTCATTTACCATGCTACTCATATGATTAATAAGCATATTTTATATTTGCATTATTTATCTTGATTGTGAACTGATTCGAATGTGGATATGTGAATTGTTTCATTATTGTAGCGGGTTATGGTGCCGGGTGTACCGGTATCAAAACCTCAGAAATATTTATGAAATTCAATGACTACTAGATGGAATACCTCTCGGGACGATAGGACTTGCATATAGTATATCTTTACTTAGGATTCTTGTTCCCTTATGCTACGACCCTTACCAACAGGGGTTTAAGTGTTGGGTAGTTAGAGCACCTATTGCCTGTGGGGAAGAGAGGCCAGGTCAGGGGTAGTAATGGCTATTGGGGTCTACCACTGGGCGGTTTTGGTGGCTTCGACCGGCGTAGGCTCCCTTGTGATAATTGAGATTTCATTGTGGCTATAAGTTAAGTGCCACACAGTGTCTCCTGAGTGTGAATTCACCTAGAGGGGGGTGAAGGTAGTGGAATAAAAAATTATAATGAAAATAAACAAGTTATCAATGAAATACAAATAAATAACAAAGATAACACAAGAAATTTATAGTGGTTCGGCCAATACTTGCCTACGTCTACTCCTTTCACCTTAGAGAGAATTCCACTAAATAGAATCTTGAGTATGAGCAAGAGAACTCATACAAATCTTGAGAATGAGCAAGAGAACTCAACTAATCTTGATTGAGAGCAAGAGGACTCAATCAATCATGATTCCGAGCAAAAGGAATCAATCAATCTTGATTCCGAGCAAGAGGACTCAACTTAACACATAGAAACGAAAAGTGTACTAAGATTAGGATTACCTCAACCTTAGATGTGTAAAACTATCTTCAACCTTTGAAGCTTGTAGCTAATTGAGGTAGAGTAGTCTTGAGTGTGTGAGCTTGTGATGATTTGATGCTTACAATCGATGAATGGCTCACTTTGGTGATCTTACAATGTATCTTGTATTGAAGGCTCTTAAATGTGATTAGTAGTGGTGATTAGAGCCTTAAACAAGTTGGTATTTATAGGCTAAGTAGCTCTAATTACTATAGAAACTGTCTTAAAATCGGATTGATTTCGACAGCCAAAATTCAGTATACCGATTCCCAATCCGGTATGCGAGTTCACCAAATTTCTTTATATGATCTATGGATTAACGGTCAAATTATAACAATCATATAGTAATCCGGTATGCTGGATAACAATCCGGTATACCGTTTCAGGGTAAAATACAGCCAGAAGTGATCCAGTATGCTTGATCACCATCCAGTGTGGGCTGGAAGGCTACTGTGGCTTATTTTTTTAGACCAATACTAATCCGGTATACCGTTTTGAGGATCCGGTATGCCGAATTAGCTGATTCCTGCTTAAATGAGCTAGTTCCTTAATGAGGCTCTCTTGGGAGGTCTCATACTAAAATGGTCACATGTTTTAGGGGTTCATTTATCCTCCTAAGGTCATTGTACATGAATGTATGCGTCTGTGTGTGTGTGTGTGTGTGTGTGTGTGTGTGCATTACATTGATTGTGACTTTAGTAAGCAAATTACAAATATCAAACAATTACAAAGTCTTCAATCTTGACACCTGATAGTCTTCAATGTAGAATCTTTTGTTTGACTTGGTCTTTATCTTCAAGACTTGATTCTTTGACTTTCATGTCTTTGAAATCAACTTGAGCAATAGTCCAATTGATTTGAGTGTGTATTCTTGTATGCTCTTGTATATGCTCTTATATACGCTCTCCCCTCACATGGTATTACGTTCTTTTCTAAACAACTTAAACAAGTGTTAGTCCGAGAGTGGTTTTATTTGTTATCATCAAAACCTTTATGTCATCATGGTGGATGACTTAGAGTGTATGAGGTCTTTTATTCAAAGAAATTGCACATATCATTAAAGTCTAAAAAAGTTGAAGAATCATATAATTTGAAACTTGAAATCAAATATGCAAAAAGTTTCAAAACATAAACATTCATAATAAACATTCGTAACATTCTTTCCCATTCTTTCCAATTCCAAATTATATTATATTTTATTCCATGCCCATATACTTCTCCCCCTTTGTCATTTTCAAAAAGAGGGTAGAGATAATTCAAAGATTTAGGTCAAAGGATGGAATAGGTGGAATTGAGCTTGATTCACCGGGGGTGAGCACACGATTCCATGTACCTCATAATGAAGTTTGTAAGACAAGTGGGGGTATTGGTATAGACACAATAGGTGAGATAAGCTTGTGATGTGAGACACTTACTTCTATCACCTCCTCTAGGAATAAAATTGTGTTGAATAATGTAAGAAATAACATGAGGAATGAGCCGAAGTCGTCCGGTGACAATGGTTGCCGCATTAGCATCTAATTGCTTGAGGATGGAGGAATAGACTTCTTCATGGGTGATGAAATCTCCAAAGTTGGGGTTCTTCGGAGTCCAAAATATGCACGGTCCATCACTTAAAATTTGAAAGAGTTGGGCAAAGCCATCAATAGAGAGCTCTATGTGAGTACTTTTCACATAAGAGTGGAGTTTCAAGCTTTGCTCCGTCCCGCTAAAGTAGAGATTTGCATAGAAGTGTTTCACTAGGTTGGGGTAGCAAGGCTCCGACATGTTGAGAAGAGGTTCCCATCCGATGTCCTTGAATCTTTCTTTAAGTCGAATGCTATTGAATGAGAACACATCAACCTCACGTCCTTCTTCTATCTTTCGGGCAAGGTAGAGAGGCCAATTCTCATGGCATTCTGGAGATCTAAAGAGGCGGTCTTCTCCTTCCACATATGGTTATCTTAAGGAGCCTCCTCTTCCTCCGGTTCTTCCTCTTTTGTGTTGCCTTTCGGTCATAGCCTCCTTGCCTCTTCTAGTCATGGTAAAGGAGAGAGTTGAAAGAGGGAAAAGAAAGAGAATAGAGAGAAATTTGCTTAACAATATGTAATTAGAGTTTAGAGTAAGAGTGGAGTGAATAGTAATTAGGAAAATGACAAAGAAAGGGGTTTATATAGGCTTAATTATATGTTTAACAGCTATAAAACTACCAAAAAGACTAATCCGGTATACCGTTTCAAGTCCAATGGTAAAAATAACAGATATATTTACTGAACCGGTATACGGTTTGGTAATCCGGTATACCATTTCAGCAGAAACAGTGAGAAAAATCAGTTTTAACAGCATATTCAATCACTCAAAAGGGTCACATAAGCCTAAATCTCTTCTAAGAGAGCAGAACCTTTCTTCACTTAGGGGTTTTGTGAAGATGTCCGCAAGTTACTTCTTGATCTCAATAAAGTCAAGTGGGATTTCACCTTGTTGAGCTGTATCATGTAGGAAATGATGACGGATATCAATGTGTTTAGCCCTTGAGTGTAAAATCGGATTCTTGCTTAAGTTTATTGCACTTATGTTATCACACTAGATAGAGGAAGCGTCAAACTTAACTCCATAATCTTGGAGAGTTTGCCTCATCCATAGTACTTGTGCACAACACTGTCCGGCTGCAATATATTCGGCCTCGGTGGTAGATAAGGCAATAGAATTTTGTTTCTTACTGAACCAATAAACTAAACATGATCCTAGGAAGTGACAAGATCCACTTGTACTCTTCCGATCAACATGACACCCAGCAAAGTTGCGTCGGAGAAGCTAACAAGGTCAAAGCCATTGTCCATAAGGTACCAGAGGCCAATGCTTGGAGTTCCTTTCAAGTACTTAAAGATTTTCTTTATAGTACTCAAAGGGGATTGCATAGGTTTATCTTAAAACCTAGCACAAGCACAGACACTAAACATTATGTCCGATCTACTAGCCGTTAGGTAAAGTAAACTACCTATCATACTTCTATATTTGGTAGGGTCAACAGGGGTTCCATCTTCATCTGTGGACAAGGTTACAGATGTACTCATTGGAGTACCAGAAGATTTCTGTCCATTGTTGTAACTTCTTTAATAGCTCTTTAAGGTACTTAGTTTGACTGATGAAAATCCCATTAGGGGTCTGTTTTATTTGAAGTCCTAGAAAGAAATTTAGTTCTCCCATTAGACTCATTTCAAATTCACTACTTATGGTTTTACTAAACTCAAGGCAAAGTGATTCAGTAGTTGAACCAAAGATGATATCATCAATATAAATTTAAACTATAATTAAATCATCTTTCTTATGCTTAACAAATAGAGTAGTATCGATCTTACCCATTGAAAATCCATTATCAACAAGAAACGTACTTAACCTGTCGTACCAAGCTCTTGGGGCTTGTTTTAAGCCATATTGGGCCTTCTTCAACTTGTAGACATGGTTAGGGTACTCTGAGTCTTCAAATCCAGGGGGTTGGATAACATGCACTTCTTCATTTATGAAGCCATTTAAGAATGTGCTTTTCACGTCCATTTGATGTAGCCTGAAATTCTTATGACAAGCAAAAGCAAGCAACATTCTAATAGATTTAAGTCTAGTTACAGGAGCATATGTGTCATCAAAGTCAATGCCCTCCTGTTGGTTATAGCCTTGGGCAACCAATCTAGCCTTGTTTCTAGTTATGTTACCATCTTCATCAAGTTTATTTTTAAATACCCATCTAGTTCCAATTATCTTGGTGTTCAAGGGTCTTGGCACTAACTCCCAAACTTGATTTCTTTCAAACTGATTATGCTCTTCTTGCATAGCAATTATCCAATTACTGTCCAAAAGGGCTTCCTTTATGTTCTTGGGTTCAATAGTAGAGATGAAGGCTACATTAGAACAAACATTTTGAACTTTACTTCTAGTTTGTATGCCTTTTTCTAGGTTCTCAATGACAAGGTCAAGAGGGTGGTCTTTAACAGTCCTTATTTCTTTTGGAAGTTGATGTACTTGATTATTAGGTTCTTCTAAAGAGACATTTTCAACTCTTTTTCTAATTTCAAGTACTTCATCTTCTTCTTCTAAGTCTTTGTACTTATCCTTGGCCATAGATTCATCAAACTTTACGTTCATAGACTCTTCCACAACTAGAGTTTTTTTTATTGAATACTCTATAAGCTCTACAATTTGTGGAGTAGCCTAGAAATATACCATCATCGGCCTTTTTTTAAAACTTTTCTATGTTGTCCTTAGTATTAAGAATAAAGTATGCACAACCAAAAACATTAAAATAATCAACTTTAGGAAGCTTATTATGAAAAAGTTCATAAGGAGTTTTCAAAAGTATAGGTCTTATCAAAACTCAGTTTAACACATAACATGCCGTATGAACAGCTTTGGCCCAAAAATACTTTGGCAAAGAATACTCATTGAGCATTGTCCTTGCAATTTCTTGGATGGTTCTATTTTTCCTTTCAACCACACCATTTGACTGTGGTGTTCTAAGAGTCAAAAAGTTATGGGTTAGACTTTGTTTTCTACAAAAGTCTCCAAATTCATCTATATTATCAAATTCACCACCATGATCACTTTTTATAGAGGTGATCAAGTAACACTCTTGATTTTGTATTCTCTTGCAAAGAGACACAAATTCCTCAAATGCATCATTTTTTATGCTTGAGAAAGAAGTGTTGGACTTGTGTGTCTATCAAACCCGGTTCGGTCCGATTCAATCCAATTTTACTTTGTATTGAACTTTTATACATTTTGGTTTAATATTATCACATGTGATATAAACTTTTTGAGCATTATGTATCCGTAAGTTTTACTTAAAATGGTAGTCACAACTAGGGTTTGGACTGGGCACCCTTATCATATGGTCGTTGCATTGGGTATGCCTAGACATGTGATGTCAGGGTACGAATACGAGTACTCACAAGTTTGATGTGTGTATTGGCAAAGAATCTATTTTGTCGATTCCCTCATGTATTACTGCCAGATGTAGGAAGGGATAGACATGTGTCATTATCACCCTTTACCTGAGGGAACCCTGTCACTGCAAAGTGTGATCACATTCTTTGGTTCATCAATGACTGAGACTCAAGAGAGTCAAAGTCGATGTTTTGGGAATGCGTGAACACTTTGTGAGTGAATGAGTTACTCAACATGGTCACCACTGCCTGATTGGGGAACACCAAGATTAAGACCATCTGTGTATGATCGGGTCAGAATCTGGATCCAATGCCGTTTTGGAAATGGTTTTGCAAAAATGTATTTTACATAAAATAATAGATTATATATGATTATTTGAACAAAGTGTTTTATCGAGTTTTGCGGGACCTGATTAGATGCACAAACTCTCTTATATGGACATGTACTATGGATTGGGGTTTGGTAGTACATGTGTACATGCCCTAGATTCCATAATGATGGTGTTGATTAGTAGGGGGGTTATACATGATAATTTATTATCGTGTAGGGAGTTATTTGGAATTTGCTAAATTAATTGGTTCTTTATTTAATTAATGGATATGGTGCTAATTATAATTATCCATAAATTTAAATAAAGTAACTAAGTAAACTATTCCCTAGTAGATTCTGCTTCTTCACCTTTTAGAAGCACTTTAAGTTTAAACAGAACTGCCAAACAAAGAGAGAGAGAGTCAGACTCTCACAGGGATTAATCTTAATCCATTCAGGGGTTTTGATTAAACCCTGGAATTATAAAAGGGGACCAGAAAACATAAAGGGGGTATGCTCCACGTTTTTTGCCTGGCCCCCTCTTGCCTACATTTTGGTCTCTCTCTCTCCCTCTTGTGATCTCTCTTCTTCTTCTTCTAGTTTCTCTCTACTGCAATTGAGAGTTAGGGTTTTAGAAACCCAAATCTGTGCTTGAAGAATTGGAGAGCATCTGGGATTGGCTTGAAGAACCTTTGTAGCACCATTGGAGGTTCAGATCTGTTTACTTGGAGCGCTCATTGGAGGAAGAACCATTGTCTATTGGAGGAGCAACACTTGAGGCTCACTAGGTTAGCAATTCTTCATGAAATCTTCTAGTTTTAATTATTGATTATTCATGGGATGTGAAAGAAACCCGAATCGATTTATTTCTACTGCGCATTCGGGTATGGGATGGATCCCTCTTTCCATGTGATGGATTAGAGATGAATTTTCTCCGTCTGTTTTAGGTTCCATAATTGCATGAAACACACAGTAGAAGGGCAAGGCATTGGTTTATCAGACCAAACCTTAATTATGATGCACTAGGGTTCCCATGGGCGACCATGGGAAACCCTAAAATTTAAATAGGGCGACCATGGGAAACCATGGGCTAACCCAGGGCGTGCAATACCCTAATTGATTTATAATTGGTTTCCCTAAGGAATCATGACTTGATCCCATAGATCGTAGTTTGACCTACAAGAGGGTTCAAGTGAATCGAGAGTAGTCATCTACAATAACAAAAATATACTTCTTACCTCCTAGGCTTGTGGTTTGTATAGATCCAAACAAGTCAAGGTGAAGTAATTGCAAAGATCATGAATTAGCAACAGAATTCATGGCCTTATGAGAAGCTTTAGTAAGTTTACTTCTTTGACATGCTCCACAAGTGTGTTGTTTATCAAAGTTCAACTTAGGTAGATTTCTCACCAAGTTCTTAGAGGAAAGGGATATAATTATCTTAGGATTAATATGTTCCAGTTTTCTATGCTATAAGGTAGCATCATCAGATTTAGAAATAAGGCATGCATCAAGTGAGTTTACACTAAATATGCAAGTATAAACATTATTTCTTCTACATCCTTCAAGAATCACGTTATCATTAGAATCTTTGATTACACATTTAGAGGCATTAAAATTAACAAAGTATCCATTGTTGCACAATTGACTTACACTAAGTAGATTATACTTAAGATTATCAACTAGGCTAACATTGAAAATTACTGTACCTCCAAATTTTATAGACCCACTTCCAATGATTCTTCCTTTGCTGTTGTCTCCAAAAGATATCCATCCTCCTTTTTGCTTCTTGAGCTCGAAAAATAGCTTTGGATTGGATGTCACGTGCTTTGAGCAGCCACTATCGATGTACCATTCCATGTTGCTCATGTGCACTTATAAAACAAAGACACTTGATAAAACTTTGGTCCCCATTGTATGTTGGGTCCGTCATTATTAGTATCATAACCTTCTCTTGGTCTCCAAACCATTCGGTTATCATTTGCCTTTTGGTTGCCATACCAATTTGGGTATGATTGGAGGTTTCAAGGTCTTTGGTTTTGGGGTACTCTATATGAACCTTAATTTTTGAGTAGTCTTTGCACCTTAGGTGGAGTTCTAGTTGGTCTTGGATGACTCCTCCTATTTTGACCATTGTAAGGTCTTCTAGGATGGTGGAGAGATTGGTTAATGTGATAACATTTTCGAATAGTATGTCCCTTTTTGTTGCAATTGTTGCATACAATAATTTGAGGGATATATGGAGTCTTCCCTTTGGGATTGGATTTGCTGAATTGAGGACTTTTCTTTTTAGAATAGCATTCTTCAATGGAGTGTCCTTTCTTCCTACAGTAGTTACAATATTTCTGCTTTACTTTCTTACTTGCCATTTTACTTGTACTTGGCTCTTTGGTTTGATTTGAACTTTTGTTCACATCTTAGCCTACCCTTTCCTTGTTGAGAGGGGCTTTGGATGTAGTTCCAAGTAGAATGTCAAGGATCTTTTTACCATTAGTGAAAGATTCTAAAGCTTTACATAAGTTATCTTTTTCTTCTTTCAAGTCATAAACTTGAGAAGTTAAAGTCATGTTTTGGTCTTTAAGGGTACTTATCTCTTTTAAGAGATTCTTTTTGGTAGTAGCTAATTCCATACTACTTTGATAAAGGTCTTCAAAGGCTTCTTCTAATTCTAGAAAATCTTTATCTTTATGAGATGAAGAAGTGGGGGTTACCCCATTTTGATTCTCTTCATCTTTAGTAACCATAAGAGCAAGGTTAGTTTGCTCTTCCTCTTGAGCTTCTTCTTCTTCCTCTTCTTCATCACTTGAATCAAAAGAGTGTTCAGCTTTGTAGGCCTTTTATACTTCTTCATTTTAGGACAATCTCCCTTATAATGTCCCGGTTTCCTATATTTAAAACAAATAACATCTTTTGAAGAGGAGTCAGTAGTATCTTTAGAAATACTCTTACCTTTCTGATCCGTAGAGAATCCTCTTTGTTGAATGAAATTTTTCCCTTATTCTTTAAGAATCTTGAGAATTTCAATGATAGATAGGCGATCTCGTCATTTAAAAGTTCTTCTTCATCACCACTGATTTTGTAGCATGACTTGAAAGCTACGACCTTCTTCTTTGGTTATTTTGATTCATCCTCTTTGGTGTTCTGTTTGAGTTCCATTTCATGGGTTTGGAGTGATCCCAACAATTCATCTAGACTCAACTTGTCGATGTCCTTGGATTCTTTGATTGCTGTAGTTTTGGGTCTCTATTCCTTTGAAAGATATCTCAATATTTTTTGAACATTTTCACTATTTGAATAGATCTTTCCTAGACCTTTCAGCTTGTTTACAATGTTAGTAAAACGGGTAAACATAGCATATATGTCATCATCATTTTTCATCATGAATAATTCATACTCATTTACAAGCATATCAATCTTAGATTGTTTGACCTTCAAAGTACCTTCATAGGTTACAACAAGCTTGTCAAACATCTCCTTAGCAGAGTCACACATACTAGTTCTATTATATTCCTTTTATCCCAAAGCATATTGGATGTAACTTATTGCTACATAATTGAGTTAAATTTTTGCTTTTTCAGCGGCAGTCCACTCTTCTTTGGGTTTGTCTATTGTGTTTATTCCATTCTCAATAACTTCCTATGCGTCAATGTTATTGGCACAAACAAAGTTCTTGAAGCAATTTCTCCAATAGAAAAATCCTTCACCTTCAAAGAAGGGGGGTCGAGTAATGTTATATCCTTCAATCTTACGATTGGCAGAGGATCCCATGGTCTTTAACTCTTAATTAGATTAAAAACAATCAAGGTCTTGAGCTCCCGCTTTGGTACCAAATGTGAATTCACCTAGACGGGGGGTGAATAGGTGAAGGTAGTGGAATAAAAAATTATTGCAAAAATAAACAAATTATCAATGAAATACAGCAAATAATAAAGATAACACAAGAGATTTATAGTGGTTCGGCCAATACTTGCCTACGTCCACTCCTCTCACCTTAGAGAGAATTCTACTACATAAAATCTTGAGTATGAGTAAGATAACTTGTACAAATCTTGAGAATGAGCAAGAGAATTCAACTAATCTTGATTAGGAGCAAGAGGACTCAATCAATCTTGATTCCGAGCAAAAGGACTCAACTTAACACATAGAAATGAAAAGTGTACTAAGATTAGGATAACCTCAACCTTAGATGTGTAAAACTATCTTCAACCTTTGAAGCTTGTAGCTAATTAAGGTAGAGTAGTCTTGAGTGTGTGAGCTTGTGATGATTTGATGCTTACAATCAATGAATGGCTCACTTTGGTGATCATGCAATGCATCTTATATTGAAGGCTCTTAAATGTGATTAGTAGTGGTGATTAGAGCCTTAAATAAGTTGGTATTTATAGGCTAAGTAGCTTTAATTAATATAGAAACTGTCTTAAGATTAGATTGATTTAGATAGCCATAATCCGGTATACCGATTCCCAATCCGGTATGCTGATTCATCAAATTTCCTTATATGATCTATGGATTAACGGTCAAATTATAGCAGTCATATAGTAATTCGGTATGCTGGATAACAATCCGGTATACCGGTTCATAGTGAAATACAGCTGGAAGTGATCCGGTATGCTGGATCACCATCTAGTGTGGGTTGGAAGGCTACTGTGGCCTATTTTCTGAGACCAATACTGATCCGGTATGCCGTTTTGAGGATCCGGTATACCGGATTAGTTGATTCCTAATAAAATGAGCTAGTTCCTTAATGAGGCTATCTTGGGGGGTCTCAAATTAAAATGGTCACATGTTTTAGGGGTTTATTTAACCTCCTATGGTCATTCTACATGAATGTATGCGTGTGTGTGTGTGTGCATTACATTGATTGTGGCTTTAGTAACCAAATTACAAATATCAAACAATTACAAAGTCTTCAATCTTGACACTTGATAGTCTTCAATGTAGAATCTTTTGTTTGACTTGGTCTTTGTCTTCAAGACTTGATTCTTTGACTTTCATGTCTTTAAAATCAACTTGAGCAATAGTCCAATTGATTTGAGTGTGTACTCTTGTATGCTCTTGTATATGCTCTTATATACACTCCCCCTCACTTGGTGCTACGCTCTTTTCTAAACAACTTAAACAAGTGTTAGTCCAAGAGTGGTTTTATTTGTTATCATCAAAACCTTTATGTCATCATGGTGGATAACTTGGAGTGTATGAGGTCTTTTTCTCAACACCGAATTATCATAGTAGCATATACTTGACAAAGAATTGCATGCTAGGTGAAAAATGAATTTAACATATGCATGCATCATGAATTGTTTGTGTGTGTTTGTGTGTATGTGCATTCCTCTTTGCTCTCTTACTATCTTGTGGAGCTACCCCGTTGCGCAACCTCTTTTAGTTGTTATGCAGGTAATCTCTTAATGTGCTCTTTTTGATGCGAGTCGAGCGGAGCTAGTGGTTTGGACTTGGATGTTGATGTACATTCAAGGATGGTGCCCTTGGGGCATAATCTTATTCTTTACTTTTGTAATCATCTTTAGTTATGTATAAACTCCATGTATACCTTGGAGTGATTACTTGATGGTTATAGGAAAATTATAACTGTTGTATATATTATCATTAGCCAATGAACACCTTGTAACTATTTGATTTTAAATTAACTTCCACTGATTCGATCTATCTTGGAATGTGTCATTCTATTAGTTTTCGCACTCTGATATTATTATGTTTTTAATATTGGTTATAGACTATGGATGAGGACACTGTATCTGTAATCCTGGTAGTTTTTGGGATGACACTTGTCATCCTAGTCACCCCTTTTCTTGTGCTTTATGCTTTATTGAGATAGGGGCGTGATAAGAAAAGTTTCGGATTCTAATTTGGCCGACATATACCCTAAGGTGGGCTCACGGGTTTCTAGTTCCATCAAATTTCTCAAATTTCCACTTGAAACCCTCAGGTAAATGTGCTTCAAGGAAGAAACAAAGTCATATAGAATCTATCATTTGGTCTTCCCCCCCTTTCACATTCTTCATAGCATGTTCTAGTTTCTCGACCTTTCGCTTCAGAGTTGGGTTTCAACCGAGTCAATAGTAGGTTGTAGTCCAGAAGTAATGACCTCATCTTCTAAGGCCAAGTTGGGGTTTTATAAGGATCCTCCATAAAGTCGAGTACGACTTTGGTTTGGACTAGTAGGAGCAGGGACACTCGTTGATAGCTTGGTCACTAGGCCTACTAAATTTTGCATCTGGGCCTTCAAATCCTCTATCTCTTCAAGGATGGCTTCGTTGGCCATTTCTGGCTTAGGGGGCTTGAAACATGAACTAGCTTTCTTTCGACTCAGGTCCTTCTACTTATAGAATAGGTATCTTTCCATCCCAAAGTAATGATTCCTAGTGAAATAGGGTCACGATTAGACCAAAAGGTTGGTTGGGAAAGAACTAGTACTATGGCGAACCTCGTACTCCTAGTATATCACCCTAAGGGTGGTATGATATGCAACATGATGTGCAAGCAAGTTCTCAACAAGAATGTCAATCTCAAACAAAGGTTAGTAAGTGTGGGCGCTAAGTTGATTAAGTTCTAACTTGGCCCAAATGTCAAAGGCTACAATATGGCGAAGCAGGCCCAAGACAAGATCAAAGTTGATCAGGTCGATTAAGAACAGGTTCAATAAAGTGTCGGTTCGGTTCTCAAACAATATTATAGTTAGTGTCTCATGGCCTAAGCGTTGAGCTCTAGATCCCTACATGATGCATGTTGGTTTAGAGGATAATATGATTGAAAAGGGTTCCCTTAGCAAGGTGCTCCTATATACCTCTCACCACTCCTACGAGTAAGATGATCAAGTGGTGCGGTGATGCAAGCCTCTTTGATGTACCAAATGGTATGGTGCTAAGAGTTGTAGTTTCACCAAGGGTAAGCTGCATGTCTACACGTCGGGCCCAGGGTTACGCTACGAGGTGTAAATAATAGAATTGAACTTTGCAGTAGTTGGATGACCAACGGTGTGTGATAGTGTATGCGAATATGATGCAAAGCTAGTGCATGAAAGTTAGCCTCCAAAAGCATACAAATAAAAATAAAAAAACATGTTAAAATAATACAACATATAAGCCCAACATATCAAAGTCTGACCTATTTGACACAAGTAAAAGTGTCCCCCATAGAGTCGCCACTGTGAGGACAATGACCGCATGCCAGGGGATTGCCACGTGCCCTCTACCTCATCCCTCTTTGGGGAGGAGAGAGGGGTGAGTTGAATGTTGGAGTCGCCACCTAAAGGAGGGTCTAGGACTCAAAATTATAATATAATAACTCTCATAAAATGCCCTTTTGGGGACAAATGGTCTGTTGGTCTGGGTATGGGTCAAGTTATGGTCTGAAGAAGGTATTAGGCACTGCAGCTCGCTCGAACTTGCCATTATTCTATTGCTAGGCATCATGGAATGAATAACTTGCTTTGGTTGTAAAGTAAAGATTAGTATACTGAAATGTAAAATAAAGGATTCAAGGGATTAAATAACCTAAACATGATTGACTCTAGGTTAAGCGCAATAATGTGATGAATGATGATAATTTAATGCATATGCATGATAAAACATGGGAGTTAAATAGGAAAATATACCAATGATGAGTTCTCATGCGGGAGTCTTAAATTACAAGGGATTGGGGTCATGGAGATGCATGCATGAAGATAAGATACAATACATATAAAAGATGCATGAAGGAGGGAAGAAACAATAGAGTGTGATCACCGTCTAGGAAGATAGGATCACACTACTGTAGGAGATGCAAAACTCGATAAAAATGAGAAAACAACGAAAATTGAATAAGATTAGAGACCAAATGGCCTACCTAGTGAAAGAAGATCAAAGTAAGAGTATGGAGGTTTCCCTTGTGTAACTCAGGAGATTCGTACATTGAGGAAGTATCGCCGCTTATTGTGGCTTCTCTTGTCTCTTGTACTTGAATTCTTCATTGTCAACCCGAGATTTCTGATTTCGTGTTCCTAGCTTTAATGTGTAGGGTTTCAATGGAGGGGTGTATTGCTCAAGAAGTAAAGAGAGTGATGGGCTAAGGCCTCAAACTCTTGAATGGAGGCTAAGTATGGATGGAGGGGTGTCTCAATGCAACATAGGCAAGGAGTCACCAAGGGAAAACTATGCAATGGCTCAGTCAGGCTTATGTAAAGTATATGTGTAGTGTTTGTATCCCTCCTCAATGTGAGAGGAGGTGTATTTATAGCTATAGAGGCGTGTGTGTAGGTCAAACTACGATCCATGAGATCATAATGGTTCACTATGGTAAACCAATATCAAAGCAATTAGGGTTTTGCACACCCTAGGTTAGCCCATGGTCGCCCATGGACACCTTATTTAAAATTTAGGGTATCCCATGGTCGCCAATGGGAACCCTAGTGCATCCCAATTAGGGTTTGGATAGTCAAACCAATGCCCTACCCTATTGTTTTGTGTCCCATGCAATTATGGAACTCAAAATAGCAGGAGAAAATTCATCTCTAATCCATCACATGGAAAAGGGATCCATCCCATACCTGAATGCGTAGCGGAAATAAATTGATTCGGGTTTCTTTTGCATCCCATGAATATTTAATAATTAATAACAGGAGGAATCAATAAAGAATTGCTAACCTAGTGATCCTTAAGTGTTGCTCCTCCAATAGACAATGGTTCTTCCTCCAATGAGTGCTCTAAGTAAATAGATCTGAACCTCCAATAGTGCTACCAAGGTTCTTCAAGCCAATCCCAAATGCTCTCCAATTCTTCAGCACAGATCTGGATTTCTCAAACCCTAACTCTCAATTGCAGTAGAGAGAAACTAGAAGAAGAAGAAGAGAGATCATAAGAGGGAGAGAGAGAGCCAAAACACTTCCAAGAGGGGGAAGCCAAAAAACGTGGAGAGCTGGTTTCCCCTCTGCGTTTTGGTCCCCTATTTATAATCATAGGGTTTAATTAAATCCTAGATGAATTTAATAAAACCCTAGTGAGAGTCTAACTCTCTCTCTCTCTCTCTCTTTGTTTGGTAGTTCTGTTGAAACTCTAAGGGCTTCTAATTGGCGAAGAAGCAGAATCTAATAGGGAAAGCATTAATTAGTTACTTTATTTAAAATATATAGATAATTACAATTAGCACCATATCCATTAATTAAATAAAGAATAAACTAATTTAGCAAATTCTAAATAACTCCCTATATGATAACAAATTATCATATACAACCCCCCCACTAATCAACACCATCATTATGGAATCTAGGGCATGTACACATGTACTGCCAAACCCCAATCCATAGTACATGTCCATATAAGAGAGTTTGTGCATCTAATCAGGTCCCGCAAAACTCGATAAAACACTTTGTTCAAATAATCATATATAATCTATTATTTTATGTAAAATAGATTTTTGCAAAACCATTTCTAAAATGGTACTGGATCCAGATTCTGATCGGACCATACACAGACATTCTCAATCTTGGTGTTCCTCAATCGGGCAGTGGTGACTATGTTGAGTAACTTCTTCACTCACAAAGTGTTCACACATTCCCAGAACACCGGCTTTGACTCGCTTGAGTCTCAGTCATTGATGAACCAAAGAATGTGATCACACTTTGCAGTGACAAGGTTCCCTCAGGCTAAGGGTGTTGGTGACACATGTCTATCCCTTCCTACATCTGGTAGTAATACATGAGGGAATCGACAAAGTAGATTCTTCGCTAATACACACATCAAACATGTGAGTACTCACATTTGTACCCTGACATCACATGTCTAGGCATACAATGCAACGACCATATGATAAGGGTGCCTAGCCCAAACCCTAGTCGTGACTACCATTTTAAGTTAAACTTACTTAAAATGTATAAAAGTTCAATACAAAGTGAAACTGGGTTGAACCGAACCGAACTGGGTTTGATGGACACACACAAGTCCAACAATCTCCCACTTGTACATTAAAGCCAATTCCCCATACATTTTAAACCCATGCCCTCCATGTGTTTCTCAAACACTCCAGGAGACAAACCCTTTGTCTTGGCATCAGACACATTTTTAGTTGTGTCCACTTCGGAGATACTCACGTCGCCCTGCTAGATAATCTCTCTGATGAGGTGATACTTCCGCTGCAAGTACTTGTTTCTCTAATGAGCCCTAGGCTCCTTAGCTGGTGCAATGGTCCCTCTGTTGTCACATAACAGGGGAATAGGGACCTTGACAAGGTCAGGGACAATCTCCAAATCTGATAGGAATTTCATCTGCCAAACACCTTCTTTTGTTGCATCGCAAGCTGCAAGGTATTCTGCTTTGGTAGTGGAATTAGCTGTAGACTTCTATTTCGTACTCCGCCACACAATGGCATCTCCACCCATTAGATATACCATCCCGGATGTGGATTTTCTGTCATCCTTGTTAGTTTGGAAATTCGAGTCTGTGTATCCCAAGACTGATAATTAATCAAATCCAAAAACCAAGAAATATTCCTTAGTCCTTCTCAGGTACTTAAGGAAATTCTTAACAGCACTCAATGCTCCCGTCCAGGGTTAGATTGGTAATGACTTACCATACCTACTGCATAGCAAATGTCTAGCGTCGTACACAACATAGCGTACATAACACTCCCTACTACTGAAGCATAGGGAATCCTCTTCATCTCTTCAATGTCCGTCTGAGATTGAGGACATTAAGATCTGGAAAGACTGACTCCATGTCGGAAAGGAACACTTCCCTGTTTGGAGTTCTCCATGCTAAATCTGGTCAAGACTTTGTCTATATAGGTACCCTATGACAAGCCTAGCATCCTTTTCAGGCGATCTCTCATGAGTTTGATCCCAAGGATATAGCTAGCTTCACCAAGGTCTTTCATTGAAAACGTTGTGGATAACCACTATTTTACTGATGAAAGAAATCCTACATTGTTACCAATCAGCAATATGTCATCTACGTATAAAATAAGAAAACATACTGTCCTCTCACTGATCTTCTTGTAAAAGCATGGTTCATCCATGTTTTGATCAAAACCAAATGATTTGATTGATTGAACAAACCTAGAAGGCTGCTTTAGTCCATAAATGGACCTCTGTAATTTACACACTTTTCTTTCTTCCTCCAAGAAAGAGAACCCCTATAGCTGTTCCATGTAGATTTTCTCTTGAAGAAACCCATTTAGAAATGCAGTTTGCATATCCATCTGCCAGATCTGATAATCAAATTGTGCAGTGATAGCCACTGGAATCCTGATGGATTTCATCATCGCCACTGTTGAAAAGGTTTTCTCATAGTCTATACCCTCTTTCTGGGTATAGCCCTTTGCTACTAGTCTCACTTTGAATCTTTTGACCTTTCCATCTGTGCCCTTCTTCCTCTTGAAGATCCATTTGCATCCAATTGGCTTAATGCCAAGTGGTGGATCGACTAGAGTCCAGACCTTGTTGGAATGCATCGAATCGATTTCAGAGCACATTGCCTCCAGCCACCTAGTGGTATCAACATCCTTAAGAGCCTCAGAGTATGTCATCGGATCATCATCCGATTCAGCCGATATCATGTGGAATTCTTCCACTGTTTCCTCTTCGATTAGAAGAGTAAGCCTGGTGGGTGGTCTAATAGTCCTCCCACTGCGTCGAGGTTCTTCAGGTATTAGTATTTCAGCGGGTATGCCAATTGGTCTCACTTCTGGAAGTGAAGTTTCTGAGCCATCCAATAGCTCTTTAATGACTACTGGTTCGGACCTCTTGGTCAACATTTCTTCCCCCAGAAATATGATGTGTTTACTTACAATGACCTTTTGGTCAACCGGGTCATAGAAATAATAGCCTATCGTGCCTTTGGGGTAGCCTAAGAAATAGCATCTTGAAGTCCTGTATTCCAACTTATCTGTCTATTGCTTTCGCACATGTGCTATGCAACCCCATACCCTAAGGTGTTGAACACTGGGCTTGCGCCCTTTCCACAACTCAAAGGGTGTCTTGGCTACAGACTTCGATGGAACCCAATTTAAGATATAAATTGTTCTAAAGCATACCCCCAGAAAGAGAGAGGTGGCTCATTATAAATAAGCATCGTCCAAACCATATCCAATAGGGTCCGATTGCATCGTTTGGATACACCTTTTTGTTGTGGTGTGCCAGGATTAGTTAGTTGACTAACTATCCCTTGTAATATAAGGTATTCTTTAAATTCATCCAATAGATACTCCCCTCCACGATCTGATCATAAAGACACGGGTTTATCAAGCTGTCTTTCAACCTCGGCTTGGAATCCTTTGAATTTGTCAAAGGCTTTCGATTTTCTATGCATCAAGTATATCCAGTCATATCTTGAGTAATCATCGGTGAATGTTATAAAGTACTCATACCTATATCTTGCTTGTATGTTTATGGGTCCGCATACGTCGATGTGTATCAACTCTAACAGATTTGTGGCTCTAGTACCTTTATTGTTAAAGGGTTTTTTGGTCATTTTAACCTAAAGGCATGACTCACAAGTTGGGAATGGTTCCACCCTCTGACACTCTAAAGGCCCATCCCTCACCAATCTACAGATTCGGTCCAAATTAATGTGACCTCATCTTAGATGCCATAGGTATGTTGAGTTCACTGGAACTGCTTTCCGTTTCAAATAAACATTTGAAACAACATTCGTTCTAATAGGGTAATCTAGGAAGTACAAACCACTTTGCATATATCCGGATGCCACAAAGGAATTATTAAAATGAATAGTTAATTTAGAATTAAAGGAAAAACTATACCCATCCAAAACAAGTTTTGAAACTGAAATAGTCTTCCTCTTAAAAGAGGGTACATAATAGCAATCCTTTAAAACTAAGCAAGCAGAATTAAAATTCAAAGTAAAAGTTCCCACAGCCATCGCCATGGTCTCAGCTCTAGTGCCCATCCAAAGATGCACCTCATTTCTTTCCAGGTTCCTTGTCTCCTTGAACCCCTGTAAATAATTGTAAATGTGAACAGTGAAACCACTATCCACCAACCAAGAATTGGTTGATTCAAAAGACAAATTAGACTCATAAAGAACATGAACATGACATGTACCTTCTTTAGTAGCCTCTATTTCATCCGGCTTGTCTTTTATAGTCACCAGGTAAGAAGACAATTCCTTTTTAAGTGACCCTCCTTCTTGCAATAGAAGCACTTGTCTTTGTCTTTATTTCCAGACTTCCCACCCTTGGGTTTCAGGGTCTTACCTTTACTTCCCTTTTTCTTCTTCTTCCCATTTGAAGAAGGCTTCACATCAGTTGCATTGACCTCAGCCTTGTCCTCTTTCAAAGAAGCTTCCACCTCTACCAATGCGTTAGCAAGCTCAATGTGCTCCATCTCCTTATCGGACATCTTATAGGACATCTTAAAGGGTGCATAGGCAAAAGTGAGTGACGCCAAGATCACATCGGTTTTGCATCGTAGGCTGAAATCAGTTCCCATGGATTCTAATTTTTCAAACAGATTGATCATTTTTATTACATGATCCATCACTAGAGTCCCTTGGGACATCTTGGAGTTGTGATTTGACTCACCACATCAGAATGGGCGTGTATCAACTGCCTGTTGAACAATTCAGCAAGCTTATCCATTTTACGCCTAGCAGTGCGTATATCCTTGACCGAATCCAAAATTGACTTTTTCAACGATCCTATGATATAAAGTGACGCCTTGGAATCCCTCATGAGGAAATCCTGCATCTCTTCATTTGCCTCAAAATCATTTGGGTCGGGTTGAGGAGGAACTTGTTCATCTAGAACTGTGTATAGTCCTTCAGCAATCAAGAGAAACTTAATGCTCCGGTACCAATCAACATAGTTTATACCATTAAGTTTGTATTCGCTAATGAGTGTTAACAGGTTGGAATTAACAGCAGCCATTGTATAATAATCTACACATGTACAAGTAAAACACATGCATATTAACAACCATTGAAATAAAAATTGACTATACACACATCAATGGTCTTTCATGATTTGGGTCTCCCTCATGACCCAAAAGATGAATTGGATACCTACAACCCTTGCATGCATAACTTACTCTGTCGATAGTCATTATATACATAGTGGTAGTGTGGACTAAGTTGTCCGCCTTATGGGCTTCCAATATTTTTGGCTACCTGGGTGTCATGTCCAGATCCTGTCGACTGACATACACCCAAGTCATATACTTACCTATTGCATTAGTTAGAATCATGGAATCATGAAAGATGGTCCACTGTCGCAGTGGCCTCTCATATCCATACCCTAACGTATCTAGATAGAGGTAAATATAGATAAATGTGTGATAGAGGTCTTGACAATGTCCTATTGGCTTATGCGGGGTCATATCACATAATTTCTACATTTATCTTCAATAGGAGGCCATGGACCTGTCTACTTACTTAGACTAGTCTATATCATACATGTATTATGATCAAAGAAGGATTAATCAACTCTCACATATCATGGATAGATTTAAACAACATAATTAATCAACATTAATTAAAAGTAATTATAGGATGGCGGCATTTTTATCAGAAGCAATTAAAGAACCCTCCCAATAAAAATAAAAATTAATAACTTGGGTGCATCAATCATGCCATTGATGCCACGCCTCGATCATCTCCTCTGCCTGATCACGTCTTCAAAGTAGGTGACTTGCATCTCCATAAGCTTTGAGCGCCACATGTGGATCACCATTAACATGCCTTGGGAGTCCTAGCTCCTCTAAAATTACTATGGAAACCTAGGAAAAATTCTATACACTTTCCTTTCCATAATAAAGAAACCCCGCATGGAGAAACCAACCCACCATTTGGGCTGCCCATGGGGTGGAGTACATTTGTTTATAAAAAAGACAGGGGGAAAGAGAGAAAGAGAGAGAAGCATCACATCCACCCATAATCCCATGTATCACATACATCAATAATCCATCTATTTTATTAGAATGTCATTCCCATACTCACATTATAACATAGTTTCATGTATGGGCATCATTAAAGCAAGTAAACCAAAACATGGATTTCTTCAATCATTGAACCACCAGATCACATGTGACAACATGTATCCAAGCCCATAAAAATTAAATCTCATTTTAATTGCAAGTGGGTGGAGGGAGGGATCCCTTCACCCATCTACTTCCTCCAAAAAAGCAAAACAAAATAAAATACTATTTTGAAAAAAATAACTCCCTTTTTTTTTTTATAAAAAACCTGGAGGGGAATCAAGGCGTGGTCGTATGCAGCCCGCATGGGCAGGCCGCACGCACCCCCTGCGCAGCCCGCAGGCTCATGGCCCATGGCCAGCAGTCCGCAGGCCGCAAGCTTGCTTCCCGTAGGCAGCAGCCCCCATGTGGGTTCCACAAAAAGGGCAGGGAAAGGGGAGGGCGTGTGTAGAGGCTTGGCAGCGTGTGCTCTCCCCCCCCCCCCCCAAACATAACCGTGATCAAAAATTAAAAAATATATATATATTTATCACATCCCCACTTGGATACCATGTTCCAATAATTGGAATAATAAACTAAGTACCAAATCCATCATCACATGGGTAAGTTGTTACACTAACAACCTTGTAACTACCCATGTGCACATGGGAAGGTTGTTACAACAACCACATAACCACCCATGTGCAAATCCAATCAAGAATTTAAAAACTTGCATCCCACTCATGATAATTACATTAACCATTAATTATTTGATATTCATGGGTGGGAAGGGTGGCTCGGATACCACACTGTAGGTCAAACTACGGTCCATGGAATCATAATGGTTCACCATGGTAAACCAATAACAAAGCAATTAGGGTTTTGCATACCCTGGGTTAGCCCATGGTCGCCCATGGGCGCCCTATTTAAATTTTAGGGTTTCCCATGGTCGTCCATGGGAACCCTAGTGCATCCCAATTAAGGTTTGGTCTGTCAAACCAATACCCTGCCCTACTGTTTTGTGTCCCATGCAATTATGAAACTCAAAATAAGAGGAGAAAATTCATCTCTAATCCATCACATGGAAAGAGGGATCCATCCCATACCTGAATGCGTAGTGGAAATAAATTGATTTAAGTTTCTTTCGCATCCAATGAATATTTAATAATTAATAACAGGAGGAATCAATAAAGAATTGCTAACCTGGTGAGCCTTAAGTGTTGCTCCTCCAATAGATAATGGTTCTTCCTCCATTGAGCGCTCCAAGTAAATAGATCTGAACCTTCAGTGCTACCAAGGTTCTTCAAGGCAATCCCAGATGCTCTCCAATTCTTCAGCACAGATCTGGGTTTCTCAAACCCTAACTCTCAATTGCAGTAGAGAGATACTAGAAGAAGAAGAAGAGAGATCACAAGAGGGAGAGAGAGAGACCAAAACACTTTCAAGAGGGGGAGCTAGAAAACGTGTAGAGCTGGTTCCCCCTCTACGTTTTGGTCCCCTATTTATAATAATAGGGTTTAATTAAATCCTAGATGGAATTAATAAAACCCTAGTGAGAGTTTAACTCTCTCTCTCTCTTTGTTTGGCAGTTCTGTTTAAACTCAAAGTGCTTCTAATTGCCAAATAAGCAGAATCTAATAGGAAAACTATTAATTAGTTACTTTATTTAAAATTTATGGATAATTACAATTAGCACCATATCCATTAATTAAATAAAGAACCAACTAATTTAGTAAATTCCAAATAACTCCCTGTATGATAACAAATTATCATATACAACTCCCCACTAATCAACACCATCATTATGGAATCTAGGGCATGTACACATGTAGTGCCAAACCCCAATCCATAGTACATGTCCATATAAGAGAGTCTGTGCATCTGATTGGGTCCCGCAAAACTCGATAAAATACTTTGTTCAAATAATCATATATAATCTATTATTTTATGTCAAATAGATTTTTGCAAAACCATTTCCAAAACGGTACTGGATCCAGATTCTGATCCGACCATACACAGACAGTCTCAATCTTGGTGTTCCCTAATCGGCAGTGGTGACCATGTTGAGTAACTCCTTCACTCACAAAGTGTTCACGCATTCCCAGAACACCAGCTTTGACTCGCTTGAGTCTCAGTCATTGATGAACCAAAAAACGTGATCACACTTTGCAATGACAGGGCTCCCTCAGGCTAAGGGTGTCAGTGACACATGTTTATCCCTTCCTACATTTGGCAGTAATACACACATCAAACATGTGAGTACTCGCATTCGTACCCTGACATCACATGTCTAGGCATACCCAATGCGACGACCATATGATAAGGGTGCCCAGCCCAAACCCTAGTCGTGACTACCATTTTAAGTAAAACTTATGGACACATAATGCTCAAAAAGTTTATATCGCATGTGATAATATTAAACTAAAATGTATAAAAGTTCAATACAAAGTGAAACCAGGTTGAATCGGACCGAACCGAGTTTGATGGACACACATAAGTCCAACAGTGTTCACACTCCCAAATTCGTGTAGGTATGGCTTGGTTGATTTGGATCATCCATGGGGACTGTCTTTGCATCAATAGTGGATGTAAATTCAAGGTAAGGACCAATGGATGGGTGGCACATGTTTTACTGCCTTTGCGGGTGTTTCTTGGGGCCTATAGGAGCCAAGATTGAGATCCAAAGTGCCAAAAATAGGCTAGGACAAGAGAAGGAATCTCAATCGGAGCAAAATATCATAAGTTTGGGCTTCTTGGATCAGTAGATATTTGACATTGAAAGTGCCCGATTCGACATCGAAGTGGGGTACACTCAACATCAAGAGGCTGTCGATGAACTTAACTCGACATCGAGGGTTGGTATTTGTGTGTCGATTACCATTGTCTTAATGTTAAAGTAAGGTAGACAGTCAAAAGGTACTATTCGACAGTGAGAGAGTATGGCTCGATGTCGACTTGGGGCCTTTGACTATCGGTGGGGATAGTTTGGACTGTTTAGGCCAAGTTCTATGCTGGGTCAGGTTGGTTCCAAGGGGTTTGGATCAGGGCTAGCATTTCGAGGGATACTTGGAGGGCTTTGGAGGCTCTGGTTTGGACTTTGGCAAAGGGAAAGGGTGATCGATATATGGATTTTGGCAGTGCATACTAATGCTACATCCACAGATACATAGGCTCTAAGCCTTGAAGGGTGCTCATCATCGTTATAGGAAACCTGTGGGGGGGAAAGATAGAATGGGGTATACACATCGTGACATTGAACAACAAACGATTCGGAGTAGGAAAAAAGTCTTTTCCAAACAAGAACATTGAAGTGAATATTGTGGCACCGACCATAGAAAACCCACTTTTGATTGAGAACAATGCTCCGAGGGCAGGTTTAATTGGAAAAAGTGACAATTCACGGATGTAGGTGTGCCATTGAGCTTAGTCCTTGAAAAGGTTATTCAAAAGGAGCTATTGATCAAGATCCATCCGGCCAACTTGCCGAACTCATTACCAAAATGGTACAAGCCCAATCTCTATTGTGAGTACCATCATCAAATGGGCATGCGACTAACGAGTGTGTTACCAATTGAAGCATGCAGTCCAAGATTTACTAGATGAAGGAAAGTTTATGGTATAATCAAACCAACCCAACATGCAAACCAACCCCCTTCTGCCACACGATGGGAACTCTAAGTGCATTAACAACCTAAAAGAGGAGGATCGGCCTATTAATTTACAAGCATTGATCACACCGGTTGAAAACCAATAAGATCCCCCTATAATAAAATGGACTGAAGAGTTGGACCAAGTCCAAATCACCATCACTCTAGCGGAAGCACTTTCAGATGATGTCATCATGATAAACATAGGGATTGAAGAGGATGAAGATTCTTAAGACTTCGACGGTGATTATTTTGATCATGAGGATCAGATTCCAATCGAGTCTATACCTGAAGGTCTACAAGAAGAAGAAGACCATGATGACGGCTTCATTGACATGGCCATTGATGAACAAAGCAGTGACCGGCCTGATAGCCTAATTGATAGCTTGTTTGGAAACGATCAACCATTGGATCCTTCCCAAGAAAGGGATGAGATGGCTTCAATCATCAAACGATTAAGAAATGTCATTACAACACTTGGGCACGATCATCAAGAACAAGATGAAAGGTTATACACCACCCTAGAGGAGACTTACCAAATTGTAAAAGAAGTTGACACCTCCATTCAAGATTATGTCACAACCCCTTTGGACCCCACAGTCGAAGCGCATATCGGTAATGTAAGTGGGTTGAATACATAAGATCCCTACCAGGGATGGCACAAGAGCTCATAAACCTGGTCCGATTCATCAGAGGGCATGCCAGAGACATGATCAATGGACAACAACAAATGCAAGCATTCCTTAGGGGACATCAAAACCAAGAAAGGGATTTAAATCTCATGGGTCAGAACATAATAGCGGCTCAAAAGGAACAAATCGAGACTCAGTGAAACATAAACCAGAGGATGGATGAGCGATATTGGTAACTATAGGATTGGCACACCGACCTTTGGAACAGTGTTTGAGACCAAGTTGATGCCATCAATGAACTGGTCCAAGGGTCCAATGCATATATTCTTAGAAATGTGCCTAGAAGGTTGAATCTTAGCATGAGGTGACAAACTAGCCTACCATTCCCTAGCTATGAAGATGACATCTTTGACCATCTCCGCAACTTGGATCAAGAGACATGAACAATTAAGGCCTTAGTGTTGGCACTTTGTGACAAGCTTTAAGAACTTAATGTGACTATCGATGAACCAGAAATCAACATGATCATCATAAGTGATGGGGAATTGGATTAGTTAGATCTGGATGTTGATCTAAGCACAGTTTGATTCTAAGCTCTGCTTCTCGTCTGATAAAGAATGTAACAATGCAAATACTAGAAGTGGGAAGTATTTCAAGCCAGCCCGACTCAATGTTGACAACCCAGCAGAGTTGGCAAGGAACTAGAATCAGAATCAGAACCATACTACATTTGAACCAGAAAATGAGATTCTGAAGCAACTCAAGAAGACTCAAGCCAATATCTTAATTTGAGGTTTGTTAACCAGTTCCTGAACCCATAGGGAAGTAGTCTTAAAAGCAATGTCTACTGTGCATGTGCCTAAACTGAAACAGCCCAACTAGCCAACATAGCAGTGTAGACACCTCATTTTGTATTTTCCCCCGGAGGTTTCCCATAATGATGATGAGCACCCTCCAAGGCCTAGAGCCGGTGTATCTGTGGATGTAGCATCAGTGTGCACTTCCCGAATCCATCTATCGATCACCCATTCCCCTTTGCTATAGCCCAAACTAGAGCCTCCATGTCTTCTAAGTACCCCTAGAAAGGCTAGCCCTAGCCCAGACCCCTTAGAACCAACCTAGCCTAGCACAAAAGCTGGCCCAAATAGTCCAAACCATGCCCATCGACACTGGAACCCACCTCGGCACTCAAAGGCCCTGAATCAACATCGAACCCACCTACCATCGACATCAAAATATTTCACTTCATAGTCTAACAGTCCAATTTACTATCTATCTCACTTCGACATTCAGTTAAAGGCACTCGACACTCTAGTACCAACCCTCGATGTCGAGGCCTGTACATCGACAGCCACTCTGTCATGCCCCCATTCCAACAAAGAATAAAATACAAATAAAGGGGTGACTAGGATGACACACGTCATCCCACTACTACCAGTATCATAGATATAGTGTCCCAACCACAGTCTTAAACCATTATTAAAATACACAATAATATCAGAGTGCGGAGAAAAGGGAATATTGCATTCCAAGATCAGAATAAAGCGAAAGCGTTATTACAGTAGTTACAGTATGTTTAATCGATTAAGTGATACATCATAGTTTAACAGTTATCTAACTAATCATCATATAGCTACTAAAAAATATACTATATTATAAACAAGGTTTATGAGCGGGCACAAAGCCCCAAAAGAATCAAAAGAGGGAACAAATCCCCAGTATCAGCACGGCCCGTAGGCACAATCGTCATAAGGACATCCATTGTCGTGTTTCGCTAACACAACCTCTGGGTCCTTGGTGCCAATATCATCATAATCAGAAGACTGGACTTTAAGACCAATCAAGTAACCATCATCTGCATCAAAATCTAAAGAAGGTGCACAAGGGGGTTAGCTCTACTGAGCCAGTGAGGGGATAGGGAATGCATATACAGATCACACATAGTCCATGATGAATGTGAATGTTAATAGGTTTTTCCACCTAGCACACAGTCTAAGTTCAGGTATATGCTACGACGACAACTCGGGAATCTATATGGGTCACTTATCTTATCACCACAATGAAACCTCAATTATCACTTGGGCGCCTACGCCGATCGAAGCCACCAAAACCACCTAGTGGCAGACCCCGATGATCAAGAGTTATCTTTGAGCTGGCCTCTCTCCCCCATAGGCAAGGAGCCCTGATCACCCAAACCCCTGTTGGTAAGGGTCGTATAGGGAATAGGATCCTAACCACAGTTATACTTTAGCAAATCCTATTGTCTTGAGAGGTATTCCGGGTGTGTCAACGTCCCATTCCATCTAGCTCCCAGGTATCAGCACAACACAGCACATATAGGCCAAAATGAGAAGCAATAAAAGTTCCTAAACATTTTTGGGGTTCCGGTACTGGTACACCCGGCACTGTAACCTGATACAATAATGAAGTAACACACATAACCACGTTCATATCAATTCACAACCAAGATAAATAATGCAAATATGCAATAAGCTTATTGATGATACAAGTAGCATGATAAATGTATATATAATAATAAGCAAATCCAAACAATCAACCCAAAACCCACTCACCAATGATTCGCGTAATGTTTAGGTGTTTAGAAGAGGTTGCCAGGTACACGTCTCCTAACAAGTTAGACTACCTAGGGATGCATGAGATAAGTGTTAGAAGAGTGTAGGTGGGCCCTAAAAGAAGTTACCATAGACTATCATTCAAGATAGCACAAAAACCTCGAACAGAGGTACTCCCAGTGGATCCGAATGGAGGCACAAAAACCTCGAATGGCTGAACGGATTTTTTAATGGAGGTAGGACCATGGGCCCATTGGTAAATCTGTTTAGGCCAGCTTTAGTTTTCAAACCATTAAAGGCTGAACGGATGCCTGATGCTTGGGTCCGTTTGTAAATCAGTTCGAACCAACATACGAATTTCTTATGTTGCTCAGTTCCCAGCCCAAAAACTTTAAATGTAATATGCCACTAGGGCTTGGAGATGGTTAATACAAGGTTCAACATGGTCCAGAGGATCTAGCCTAAGCTTTGTCTTAGGAGTTTAAGGATTAGAATCCCTCCAAGGCACATTTTCTGAGGGATTAGGTCAAGAAGTCTTAGGTCAGCCACTTGGGTTGCTCATGTTACCCTTTACAAGCTCAAGGTGGCCTCCCTTTTGATGAGTGTTAACTCTATAATGAGTTGAGAGGAGAACCCAACATAAATTTGGGTTCCAACAAGGAACCCTAGGTTAGGTTTGGTCTTAGGGAGAGCCCACAAATGCTTAGGAGAAGAGGAGAGAGTGAGAGAGTGTGGGGGGGGGGGATTACCCTTACAAATTTTAATGCCCTCCAATGGATGAGCTCCACCTCAAGCTCTCCACTTCTTCCTTTCCTTTCCTCCTTCTCTTTTTGCTTTTCTTTCTCTTTCCCTCTTGATTTATCATTCCTTAGGTTGCTGGAGAAATAAATGGCCAATGAATGGTTTAGGTTCTATTTATAGAAAGTAGCCACTTAAGGCCTATTTGGCTTGGGCCTTCTTGGTACAAGAAACACACTAAACAGATTTTGGGCCTTGTGGGCCCACAACCATGGTCCAACAACATATAGGAGATTAGGAGTAGGTCCCACCATGTCCAGGACATGGGCATGTGGGTCTCACCCAAAAGAAACATACAATAGACAAAACAGCCGAAATGGATTATCGGATGGACTCACCAACAGTGGGTCCGTTCATAAATCCGTTACAGAAAAAAGAGTAGAAACACACAAGGAGGCCTCGAGACTTAGACCCACACCTCAAGGTCATGGAGGGGAGGATGTACAAGCATATTTAAGATTAATAACTTACCCCTTGACCATCACAGTATGTTCTTCGTGATTTCGAAAAGTTTCCCAATCGCAATGCTAAGCTCATCACTGAACGAAGTGTCTAAATGTGGCGACACAGGAAAAGTCTTCCTGTACTCTTCGCTCCTGGGACTCGTACTAGGAGGATAGTCGACGAAGTCACCATTGACAAATCTCCCCCAATCCCGATTGAGGAACCTTTCTTCGACAGGCAAACCCTTGAACTGGTCGACAATCTTGTAACTGGACTTGACCACCATTGAGAACAGTTCATTGACATACAAGGCAGCAGTATCTACACGTCACGAGGAGGAATTAATAATTAATTAGAACCTCGGGTGTGGGTATAACATTCCCCCCACCTTACAAGAAATTTCATCCTCAAAATTTGGCATATCTTGTAAGAAACCAAGGGAAGGATACTTCGCTCGCATCTCCACTTCAGCTTCCTAAGATGATTCTTCCTCTGGATGGTTGCTATTTCACATTTACATAGTGAATAGGTCGGTTGCGAAGATTTACCACCTTGCTGTTCTAGAATCTTCTCGGGCTGCTCTTTGTAAAACATATCAGCTGCAAGCTTTGGTGGTGCTTGCGATAGGACATGTCTTGGGTTATTAATGTACTTTCGCAACATTGACACATGGAAGATGTCATGTACGCTCTCTAAGGATGGAGGGAGTGCCAATCGATAAGCCACCGGCCTGATCCTTGCAAGAACCTTATAAGGCCCAATAAAACTTGGACTCAACTTGCCCTTTTTGCTGAACCGCATCACACCTTTGGTGGGTGACACCTTGAGGAACACCTTGACACTGATAGAGAATTCTAAGTCCTTTCGCCTTTTTTCCGCATAACCATTTTGTCTAGACTGCCTTGATTCATTCACAAATCAAGTCCACCTTCTCACATGTTGCTTGGATCAACTTGGGCCCAAGGATACGCTGCTCACCTACTTTGTCCTAGTACAAAGGTGTTCAGCATTTTTCCCATACTGAGCTTCAAACAGTGCCATACCAATGGTAGCTTGGTAACTATTGTTCTAGGTAAACTCAATGAGTGAGATATGCTCATCCCAACTGCCCTGCATGTCAATGGCACAGGCTCGGAGCATGTCTTCCAATGTTTGTATGGTCCTCTCCGACTGTCCGTTCATCTACGGATGGAAGGCCATACTAAAACTCAACAAACTACTCTTAGTATTCTGGAATCCACCCCCCAACTTGGATGTAAACCTGGGATCACGGTCCGAGATAATGCTAACTAGAACTCTGTTCAGGCGAACCACATTATCAATATACAAGTGAGCCAGCCTATCCATCGAATAGGTGATCTTCAGGGGGATGAAATGAGCTATCTTCATCAATCTGTCCACAATAACCCATATGGCATCAACACCTCTAGGTGTACAGAGTAACCCAGTGACGAAGTCCATAGTAACATGTTCCGACTTCCACTCCAGTATGAGTAGTGACTGTAAAAGGCTATGGGGTCACTGACTATCCGCCTTCACCTATTGACAAGTAAGACACTTAGCCACAAACTCAACTACATCTCTCTTCATTCCACTCCACCAGTAGTGTCCTTTCAAGTTTTTGTACATCTTTGTACTACCTGGATGGATTGAATAAGGGGAGTCGTGGGCTTCTGTCAAAACTTCTTTCCACCAACGTTGACGGTATTAATCAAGCTACTAAAGATAGGGTAACACCCTCTACCAGTAACTCCAGATCCATCCTCCTTGCTTCCTCAACGAGTTCCTTATTGACAGCCAAGGATGTTAAAAACAAGGTTTGAGATGTTCGACTCAACGCATCGGCCACTACCTTCGCATTACTGGGATGGTAGTGGATGGTGCAATCATAGTCCTTCATTAGCTCCAACCATCGCCTCTGTCTCATGTTAAGCTCCTTCTGGGTGAAAAAGTACTTGACACTCTTGTGATCACTGTAGATCTCGCTCTTTTCACCATACAAGTAAAGCCTCTAGATTTTCAGGGCAAAGACCACAGCTATAAGCTCTAAGTCATGGGTTGGGTAATTCTTCTCATAATCTTTCAACTGACGAGAAGCATAGGCTACTACCTTCCCATCTCACATTAGAACACAACAAAGGCCCATCTTTATTGCATCACTAAAAACTACCATCCCTCCAGTACCATTTGGAAAGGTGAGTACTGGAGAAGAAATCAACCTTTGCTTCAACTCCTGAAAGCTCTTTTCACAATCATTGGACCACTCGAACTTCATTCCCTTTCGGGTCAATCGAGTCATAGGAGTTGAAATCCTTAAGAAGTTCTCAATGAACCTTCTATAGTAGCCTGCTAGGCCCAAGAAACTACGAATGTTTGCCACACTCTTGGGTGTTTCCAAGTCAACACTGACTTTACCTTGTCAGGATCTACTTCAATACCCTTGGCAGAGACAAGATATCCTAGGAATGCCACTTGTTGCAGCCAAAACTCACACTATTGAATTTGGCGTACAGTTGCTTCTCTCTCAGACATTGTAGTACCAGACAGAGATGGTCTGCATGCTCTTTATCGCTCTTAGAGTAGACCAAGATGTTATCAATGAAGACGATGACATACTTATCTAGGACATCATAAAATACCCGGTTCATCAACTCCATGAAAGTGGCTGGGGCATTGATCAAGCCAAAGGACATGACCAAGAATTCATAGTGCCTATACCAAGATCTAAATGTTGTCTTGCTAATGTCACTATCCCTGATCTTCAGTTGATGGTACCCCGATCGGAGATCAATCTTTGGGAATACTTTGGCACCTTGTAGTTGATCGAACAGGTCATCTATCCTGGGCAAAGGATACCGGTTCTTGATAGTCAACTTATTGAGTTCACGGTAGTCTATGCACATCTACATACTATCGTATTTCTTTTTCACGAACAGAATAGGTGCACCCTTAGGAGATACACTAGGTCTGATGAAGCCTTTCTTCAACAGGTCCTTAAGTTGTTCCTACAGCTCCTTCAACATAGTTGGGGCCATTCTGTAGGGATCCTTAGACACTGGGGCAGCGCTAGGTACTAGATATATCATGAATTCTGTCTCTTGATCCGGTGGTAACCTAATTGTGTCATTATGAGATAAAAAAATAAATATTAATTAACCCTATTGTTACTACCAGAACAGTGGTAAGAAGGGATTGCATCCATAGGGAACTGGAAGGCTAAATCTACTAAGATAATCTGAAAGTGGTTTTGAAAAGCAATCGCAAAATTTAAAACTAAATGAACGACTAATTAACAAAAGTGAGAATTAATGAGAAAACCAGCCTTTAGGTTTCAAATCCCCTTTAACATGATTATTTAACTCTAGCACATACTTTGGTTCATTATAGCTTCTTTATTTTACTTCTTTGAATTCCAGCACTTGGGTCACCAATGATCTGTTGAGGAGGATGGTTCTTTTCTATTTGGGTGTCCTTAGGTCTGCCATCTCTCAGTCTCTGTGTTAATTTTTGAACCATCTGAGCCATAATCATCATGACTTTGAACTTATGAATGACTGTTTGACTGCTTCTCAACATCAACTATGGCATCACCAAAATCAGCATCTTCAAACACTATACCATGTGGCTGTACTTGTTTGGAAGATCCTATCTGTTCATCAATCTTAGCATCAGAACTTTCCACAATCTTACCAGACCTTTTGTTATAGCATCGATAAGCTTTGCTTTTGGAAGAGTAGCCTAGGAAGATCCCTTCATCTGCTCTGTCATCGAATTTCCCAAGGTTATCTTCCTTTCTTTTGATGAAGCATTTGCTATCAAACACTCTAAAATGTTTCACTGTGGTTCTTCTCTTAAACCATAATTCATCTGGAGTTTTGGATTCTTTTGGTCTCAATAGGCATCTGTTACATGTGTAGACAGCTGTGTAGATGGCTTCTCTCCAAAAATGCTTTGCAACATTATTTTCTATTAACAAGGCCCTAGCCATTTCTTGAATTGTTCTGTTTTTCCTCTCAACTCACTACAAGAAATATGATTTTTCGCGACAGTAATAAACTGTCGCCAAAAATCAATTTTCGTCGCCAAAAACAACACCAATGGTAAAATCTAACCGTCGCCATTCTGTCGGCTA
Organism: Telopea speciosissima; assembly: GCF_018873765.1. Lineage (NCBI taxonomy): Eukaryota > Viridiplantae > Streptophyta > Magnoliopsida > Proteales > Proteaceae > Telopea > Telopea speciosissima. Next base: position 44,890,723 of record NC_057920.1, read on the forward strand.
AAGCGACGTCGCGAAAAATTGCGACAGTAAAACTGGTGCCGTCTAGCAAAATCATCTTTGGCGACGTTTATTACTTCCGTCGCTAAAAATGCATTTATGGCGACGGTTTATTTTTTCGTTGCTAAAAATACCATTTCTGGCGACGTTTATGTGTTCCGTTAGTATAAATATAGTTTTGGCGACGATATTCATTTAACCGTCGGGGAAAATATATATTTGGCTACGGTAAGAGAGTTACCGTCACCAAAAAGCCTTTTTAAAAAAAAATAAAATTGCATTAATATGCATTACATTCCATTATAATATTCATCTGTAGTTTACATCCATATATAATATTCACTCCATAAAAACAAAAGCTATTAAACATTGCATTACATTCTATTAGCACACAAAATTAACTAAAACGGATGCCTTTAAAATTCACTTTCAATCAACTCTCCACCAAAGTTGTTAACCAAAACATCAAAAAACAAATTACACAGAGAAAAAGTTCTAGCACTCCTTGCAATAAAAATACTTCATCACCATTGCTCTCGACATTGTAGATCAAGAACATCATAATCTAGTACGTCCTCCTTCCAATTTTCATCCTTTCGAATTTCTAGCTTCTAACTTCATTGCACCTGAAGGAAACATAAATGACCAAATTACATATAAGTTAAAATCCTTTGAAGTAAAAAAAAAGAATCATCATCTTAACACTAAGAAGGAAAAGAAGGAATAGCAAATAAAAGCTATAATAATATGCAACTTCAACCATCAAAGGAGAAAAGGGTTTTGATACATTTATCTTCACACCCAAGCAAGTGCTTCAAATAGAGGCTATCCTCAAGAGACATTTAAGGAGAGGGGGGGAGGGAAAGGAAACCATCGAATATTAGAAGGGGAACAAACATCTAAACCTTAGTTTAATCTAAGGGTTAGATGCCTCTAGGAGAGGTCTCCTATTTGCAGCAAGAATTCACCCAAAATAGAGGTACCGCCAGGTGTATGAACAACAATTAAACTGAAACAAATTTAACCCATTTTCTTCCTAATGATCACAATTATAAACCTTTAATAATGACAGAAAACAAGAGCAGAAACTAGATTAACAAGAGCTGTACTTATAACTGTAGGTAAGAAGAAGAAGAGGGGATATGATAAAACTGATCTTGATCAGAATCCCTCCAGTCGACTTTAGAGTTTCACTGATGGGCTGCTGTTTCTCACAATAGCAAAACCTGTCTCTCACAGTTCATATTTCATATAGCCAAAACCAAGAAAATATTTATCTCCAAAATGCATAAAAAGAGCAAGAAAACCAAACTACCATAATAGGAAGTCCGAAAACAGGTCTTCATAAAAGGGAGAAGAATGGCTTAAAAGCATGTTAAGTTCTTCAAATGAGAGATATACCAAGCAACATGCCTTCCTGGTGCATGCGACCACATTTTGTAGCAGTTGTCCTTTTTTTTTGGCCCTTCATGACTATGTGGTCATACCATCAGACCAGTGACCCACAAGTCCAATGCAGTCCCCTATTTTCAGTACGTTTGTTTTAAGAACGACCTCCATTTAAATTCATCAAATGAACACAAGAAGGATCATTTCAGAAATAAGTGCATTTTTAGAGAACAAAAATATGGACAGCATAAATTAGAGGAAACTTAAATTACCTCTGACTCCAAAACCTTTAACATAGACGTTAGTGAATAGTACGGAATAAGGATCAAGCATTGGACTTTCCTTGTAAAATGAAATTAGAGTAAGGAACAATGAGAACTCAAAGTTCAGCCACTAAGAGAGCAACCAGAAATAATATAAACTTTAGAGCTAAGAGAGAGACTTAATTGAAAATTTAATTCAAATTATGTAAATACCTCCTCCGCAAGGGAGTGGAGGGAAAAAAATAATGAGGAGATCAATATGAAAACCCGACAGGAAAACGGAAGTTCTTGACAAACAGCCTCTATAGATAACTTTATGGCTCTTAAGTAATCTATTTCGTCTAGTACTTTAGGAAAGATTGAACTTGACAATAAGAACAAAAAAAAAAAAAAAAAAAAAAACCCCATCAACCAAAGTTCTTGTACATACCTTTCTAGGCATGAGAGTGTTAGAACTAATTTCAAAATCATGTGGAGCTCCTAGAGCCTTACATATTTAAATAGAAAACTTAAAACTTGAATCATAATGGCCATAGGATTACCAGAAGATGAAATCATCTTCTTCATTAGAAAATCTGAAAAACAAATAAGCTTTCTAATAGATATGGAATGAAGGCATAAGCTACATGTTGAAGTTGGCTCGTAGTTATATATTAAAGAAAGTTTTTGTCAAAGTTTTTAGCTGGTTCTTGGAATGACTGATTCACCCTAGGGGGAGAAAAAGGGGGAAAAAGTGATATCCCATTTGTGTTATTTCAGATAGTTGGATATACATGTATTGCACAATTTAGATTTGGCATTTGGTCAGTAGTTGGAGCTTGGAAACTTGTAGTTTTTTGGATCCATTGAGTGTAATTGGTCCCTGTTTCTGCATTTCAAGAGGTAACCATGTTCAACACCCTGCCTCGGTTGAAATATGACATTGTCCATGCATCATTGAAGTTTAGTTATTGAGTACCTGTGTTTTGTATAATACTTATTAATTGGTCATAGATCAGCTCAAAACCATGATAAAGTGGTCAGTCAATTGAATGTAACTTTTACCCTAGAGGTGATTCGATACAACTATCTAATCCATGAGAAATAATTCATTATGGGTGAAAGGTTGCATGAATGGTGTCCAAATGTCTTCTCTATACTTTTCTCAAGCTAAAGGTCTTTGGGACTGATAGCATCTCCATTTGTAGGCAAGGCAACATGCAGTCATGTCATTGTTTGGCCCTACATTAAAATCTTTCTTCCTTGCAGATGGTTGAAATTTGGGGAACAAAAACGATGTGAGCTAGTTACATATGGCTTCTGTATAGATTTTTCTCAAGCATAGGTATTTGGATTGATATTATCTCCGTTGAAGGCTAGACAGCCTGCACTTGCAGTCATGTCCTTCTTTGGCCAACTATCGACACCTGTTTTTCCTACAGATGGCTGGAATTTGTGGCACAAAAAACTGTGAGCTAGAGTTAGGGCTGCAAACAGTAGACATCCAAGTTTGGCTCGGACAATGAGCTGGTGCAATGTCCCAGATTTTGGATGTAGACCTCTTCCTATGTCTGGCCTTGTTTTAATCCTGGTTTGCCATCTCCAATCTGGTTTGTCCTATATTAGGAGAATTAATTCTTAATAGTGTTATTATAGTTTAAATTAAGTTAAGCCAAAAAAAGACCTTCCTATGGTGTAAACCAAATAATTACAACTTTCATTTCTAAATCACTCGCTAATGATATGCTTAGTACTCATAAATTAAATCCACCCATTACCATAATCTATTTTTAATATTCTCTGATTCAAAGAAATTGAGTTTTTGTTGGTAAATAATTCAAACAAATAGAGTTGAGTAGCCTTAAAGTTCAATCCCCAACCAGTTCTTTAATCCTGGAAAATTTAACCTTTAGGAGTCAGGATATTGGATATGAAGTATGGACAGGACATTCTTATCTGTACGTGGCTAATGTGTTGCTTTAAAATAGTTTGGATGGGTTGGACAGAATGGTGCCACCCCTTGCTAAAGGTGTATAATCGGCCTATTCCTTTGCCAACTTTTGTTTTGGGTGAATGGAAAACATATTAAGGAAAAAGAGCAGATAACAATACAAATGCCAAAATGGCAATCCTTGGGGGGGGGGGGGGGGGGTTGGGGGGAGCCTAAACAAAATACTAAAACAACTATTCAAAGGATGATACATCAAAGCCAGAGGGCAAAACAACTAACCAAATGATGACACAACAAGAAAACAAGGGGAGAGGGTTTGGAAACAAATGCAAAGGATGATACATCAAGAAGTTGGGTGTGGATGGGAGAAAGTAGTAGAAGGTCCCAACATAAGGCCATGATTGTCTCAATTATTTCTGTTATAGCTCCTTTGTACCAAAATAGTGACCAGCTCTACATTCTAACTTTAACCAATATGATGTTGCTCCCTATGATCTCAGTTCTTTCTTGTTTAATGTTTGTTTTTGTTTAGAATGCATGGTAGAGCATTTCTTGCCTTTCATACCATCCAGAGGAGATTAATACCTTTGCTATCAAACTTATCTTCTGACGTTGTTAGTTTGATACCTTTGCTATCAAACTTATCTGGCTTATGGGAGTTGTTTAAGGACTAGTTTTTTGTTTTTCTTTTGATTTGAATGGGTCTCTTCTACCAAAAAATTCAAAAAAAAAAAAAAAACAACAATCATCAATACATAAGAATTTTTTACAAGGGCAGCAACATTAAATAAAGAACCATAAACACACAGAATATGAAGGGTTTCCTGGGGGGGGGAAAAATCTGTCAGCTTCCTTTTAGAGGAAAAACCATTAGAGGAAACATATGAACAGATCAAGCACAAGAAGAATACTGGAAAAGACATCTGTCAGCTTCCTTTTAGAGGAAAAGCCATTAGAGGAAACATATGAACAGATCGAGCACAAGAAGAACACTGGAAAAGACAGTAAAATAAAGCTAACGCATCTGAAACTTATGGAGAATAATTTGGCGTATCTTCAATAAAATCAAAGCAATAAAAAAAAAACCTTGATCGACTTTGCTCAACAACTTATGAAAACTCATTAACCAACCAAAAAAGTAAAAGAGAAAGAACTTCTAGAAGCTAGCCAATATCAGTTTTAACTCAAGCCAAACGACTCGATACTCCTTTGAAACTTAACAGACACCATTATGCCCAACACCCAATCGGGTCCTAAGTGGGACATATTCCACCTAGGCTACACCACTCAATCAATATGAAGCTTCATTACAATGATTATATAGCTAGAAATGCTAAAAGCTCAATTCTGTTTCAGAATCGAAGAGAAATTAAGAATCTGTGAGAGGTTGAAGATATTGCAGTATCTAGAACCCAATGGAGCAAAGGTTTGATTCCTATCTAGTTCTTTACCCAGCTTTTCTTTTTTTTTCTTTTTAATTCTGTATTGGGTCTTTGGAGGTGATGAGAATAGTCTCCCCTTTCTTTGATTTTATTACTTTAGGTTGATTTGGTTACCATGCTAGAGAAGGCCATTAGTTATGTCAATTTTCTTCAATTGCAAGTGAAGGCGATTACTTAACTCAATAATTCAATCAAAAAATTCTCTCTAACCTTAAAGAGTGTACATGAATATAATAAGAATTATGTTTGGTTCAAGTTTTGGCTATGGATGAATTTTGGCTGGCTCAAGGTGGAAAAGCTTCTGAGGTTTCTCAAGTAAAGGATGCCATTGATGCAATTCTCTCATCAAATAAAGACAGAAATTCAAGCTCAAGCTCAAAACAAGAGATCCATGTTAGAAGATAAACCAAGCAGAAGAAGAAGAAGTCAAAGACAAGAAATTAAAAAAAAGGAAGGTTCTAGGGCCAACATCACAGGCAAAAAAAAGCTTATTTGCTTTGGACTTTTAGTAAAAAAGGGTTCTTAATGGTTGTAATCTTTATTTCTCAGCTGTTCTAGTCTTTTTCCTCTGAACTTCTATAATTGTGTAGTAGTACATTATGGATCAAGTATAAAGTGATGAAGAAAAGGGAAATGGAAAGAGGGTTACTGAGAAAAGGAAGAGGGGGGGGGGAGATAAAAGGTGATGCAATGGAAAGAGGGTTACTGAGAAAAGGAAGGAGAAGAAAAAGGGATGGAGAAAAGGGAAAAGAATAGGAGGATTGTCTTCAGGTTAGGTGAGTGTCTGGACCCACTTCTCATTAATGGCCGACTATGGAAATTTCTATTTGTTCTCATAACACCCACAAGGTCACAACATGGAACCTTCTCTCTCTCTCCATGAACCAAATAAAATCCTTCCTCTTTTAGCTAAAAAAGAGTTGGGGAGGATGACAAAACCATAAAAACAAGTAGAAAGCAATAAATTTTGATAGAGAACAGTTATATACGTCCCATTAAATTTCCTGCCAAAGCTGGTGCCAAATGCTATCTAATTCTCTCAAACGCATCTTTAGAAATGCCAAAAGGGATCGACAGCAGGCCCCCCACCTAGTGAGCAATTGGTAACCAACGTCCACCCCTCGATCACCCCCTTTTCCCCTGTACGCAGTCTTACTCTAGATGAGCCTTACGTTGATCTAAAAAAGTCTATTAATTTTAGGAGTTTCAGTTTTTAAAAGTTTTTTTCCTTTAAGAAAGAGAGAGTAGTTAAGAGCCCTAGAATAGTCAGGAAGTTCCTACTTTTCCTTTTTAATCAATTCTGAATACCTCATTGACATCTTTGTCTGCCATTCTATTTTAAAGCTCTGACCTTCACCATTGTGCTCCATTCCAAGGGTGCAGCCAATGGCCTTAAATCAAGGAGGAAGCAAAGCAACCAAGAGCAAACAGGTTAGAAGGCAGTTTAAATTTGAATTTGAATTTGAAGTCTGGGTCCAAAGCTGAGGTAAAAGGAACAGAGCAGATATGTGGATCTGGTAATTCAATTGAGCAACCCAGTGACCGTCTCATGGTTGATAAACGAATGCAGACCAAGATGAAAACTGACCACTCAGAAATGTGGGATCTAAGAAGGTCCACCTCACCATCCAAAAAACATAACAAGATTGACACACAAGAGGTTCTGTAATGTCCATATTTTCTAATTCTTGCTGCCTATATTACTTGCATATCTCTTATTCCAAGTTGTTGGAGTTTTCTAAAGCTGTTCTCTTGATCTTAGTGCATAATTTTGAATAGAACTGTTTTAGCAAATTCCAAGTTTCTGTTTTATAGACGCCATGATTCCCATGACCCATAATTCATGTATGATGTTCTTACAGTCAATGTTCCATGAAATGTTTAACCAAATATCAAGAGAAATCATTGAATTTTTGCTTGGATTTGTGTTTCTAATATTCATGATTGAGTCTTGGAAACAAATACAAAAGTAATCATTGTTTTGATTTTTAATTTTTTTCCAAATATCTTCTAATTTAGCCTTCTCAAAGAGGGCCCACTTATTAAATTCGATCTGGTTTCTTTACTTTATCTTTTTATTTATACATTCTATTTGTTCATTTACTTACTGATCTAATTGTTTATTTTCAGCTAAACCACAAGTTTTTTTACCATTTGAGTCTGCACTTTCCCTTCTTTAGAATAGATTTGGAAGAAATTTTCTTTTGATAATCACCAAATGTGAATAAAATCTATTTTATTGACTGAAAAATTTAGAGATTCTTCTTCTTTTCTTTTTTTTAAATTCCTTTTTTGCATTAGTTTTAATCTTTTCTTTTTTTTTTTTCATTCTTGTAGTGCCCTTGACTCAAAGGTATCTCTCTCTCTCCAAACACATCTCAAGTGCCAGAAACAAAACCTGTCACTCCTAAGGAAGAACCAGACAGTCTCACCTGTTGTGCTGATTGTATCTCCAATTTTGAAAAAGAGGCAGCCATATTCACATCAGGCCAGCAAAACCCATCTTCCTCTCTTCTTAGCTCTTGCAATTCCAAAGCCATGGTCAAGGGTCCAACCAACCTGCCTTACTGGTTGCAGCCATATAAAGCTGACACCCATGACAAGGTAAAGAGATGTTGATGATGATGTTTTAAAGAAGAAAATGAAAGAAGAAGAGTGGAATGGGAAGAAGAAGTTGAAGGAGACAAAATATAAGAAGCATTGCAGAAGAGATGGAGACTGGGAGCTGCTGCCCTGTTGCAGCAGGGCTGGAGGTCATGTGAAACCATATGAGATGGTGAAAGGGTGAACAGTTGGTGGATCCACTGATGAGTCTTGTGAAACCATATCAGCCAGGTTCGACAGATGTCCAACAATGTTAGGTCACTCACACTATCAATCAATCTGGCCAAGAAGATTGATAACTCTTTCAGCTTATTAGCCAAGAAGATGATGAGGAAGCAGGTGAGGATGACAAAGTTGATGAAGTGGATGACAAGTAATCTGTGCTAAAAATCTTCTTCATGGCAAGTAAAGAAGAAGGAATCTCAAGTTGAACACCAAAAAGCCTCAGACCTCCAACAGCACTTCTTGTGTAAATGGTGCAAGTCCTTGAATTAATTATGTCCCATGTTCCCACAATGTGAGCATTTCCTGCCCATTTTCACCCAGACAGAGAACTTCAAAAACCAACCACCGACACCCACACATACAAACCAGAGAATGAAAGATAATGAGATACTCTCACTAGTGACTACTACTTAGGTTTGGTTGTGGAATACTGGTATATATATATATATGAATGTATTTGATGATGGAGGAGGTAGCATTTAATAAGAAGGAAAGTGTAGGAAGGATATTTGGATGGACATGGTTTTTTTGTTGGATATTTTCCATTGTGGGACTCCAAAACAAAAAGAAATACAACAGTTAAGGAGAGTCCGACCACCATCTTTGTGTGGGTCAAAAATTTTATTTAAAAAAAATCTATAAATAAAGAGTACCTATAGTTTGCAAGACATAGTATAGTGTTTAGGTGGGGACCTAGTTAATTATTTATTTTCATCTACAAATGCATTTATCTGTTCATCCATTTGGTACAAATCCCACATTAATATATTTTTTTAGTTGGGTTTTGGGAATGAGATTCACAAATTCCTATAGTGCTAATGTATGATCTAAATTTAAGCTTCTGTATGATGATCCAATCCCTCTCTTGGCATGATATTTTCTGTTTTGCTCCAATGAGTCTTACGGCTTTAAAACGTGTCATATCCAATAAATTAAGGAGGTTACTCTTTTTCTCTTCCTAACTCGCTGTAAGACTACATATAGTCCCAACAGCCTACTCAAGTGGTGCAACCCACCTGCACCTCATGAGCCTACTCATGGAACATTCCAAATGGATAATTCCATATGGAACATAACAGTAGGGTGGATTAATAATTTGATAATTAAGACTGTCTCTATTCTTAAGAAAAATAGATCTCTTATTGATCTAGTAAATAGGTTAATAACAGTAAGGGCCACATCTACTAGGACTGCAACTATATTTTGGACATCATCGTGAAACCAAGCTTATTAGCCTTTTCCGATGACAGCAAAATCTTGTGTGAGCATCTGAATAAGATATCCATGAAAGGCCAATTAGCTAGATCTTCCATCTTGGTTTGTCTCAGACCTTCCTTCTTCACAGTCTCTTCCCATATACTTCCCTTATCAGCCATGAATTTTGAAAATCGTAAATCCGGTGAAAACATTTCTTCTTCAATCAATTTCACTCCAAATTTGATTCCAATTGCAGGCCAGATTTCCTTCCAAGTGAAGCTTGGACCATTCGTGACATTAAATGCTTGACCTTTAGTAGATGAGATATTTTCATTTGTTTATGCCCAAATATGTTGTTCAGCAACAAGCCTTGCATCTGCACCATCAATATAAACTTCTTCCCAACACTCTTTTGAACCTCCAAATAAGAAGGGAAGGTTAAGATATTTACATATTGAAGCATAGACACATAGCCCACCTATGAAGTTATAATAAGTTCTATTAGAAATCCCAATAAGCAATCCTGGTCTGTGAACTGACCAAGCCACCTTCCCTTCTAGTTTCTCCATCAACAAATCCTCAAGAATGTAGTTGAAGATGTGACCTTGATCAACTCTTGGGCTATCTTCATAGTAAAGAATTGGTTTACTATTAGAAGGGCTAGTAAGAGAGAGATAGTGCTTACCTCCAGTTTGAAGAGAGACATGTGTCAATGCTTTGGCTTTAGGGAGAATAGCATTCAAAGCATTGGACATCATAGCTTTGTTCTATTCACAACACTCAGGGGAATCCAATGGGTATTGCTTGCCCAAGTGATCCAATACACATGAGTTACATCTTCAAGCAAAGAGACCTTCTCTATAGTTTGAATTGGGTCTAAGAGGTCACATGAGATGAACTGATAGTTAGAACTTGGAATTTGGAGTTCATCAGCTTTACGAGCTATGCCGTAAACCTTCCATCCAACTCTAATTCTCTCAAACACATCCTTAGAAATGCCAAAAGGGATCGACAGCAAGCCCCCCACCTAGAATCGATTTTTTAGAATAGAAACATAGCCATACAGAGCCTTATTGGCTTCGTTTCTAATTCTGTCCAGCTACTTTCTATTTACTATACTAATTTGTTCCTTAATTTCTATTTTAAGACTTGCTATTTTTTCACTTAAGTTGCTGTTTTCTGCTGATTCTAACCTTATCTTTCTAATTTTAGTCATCACAACCTCTTGATTTTTCCCAATCTAACTGTCAGATTCACTTGTAATTTTAGCAACCCATTCCTCACACGTAATATGCGTTGTGATGAGAGTTGCAAACAGATCTTGCTGATATTGCTCTTTTGGAGGGTTATTGAGAGACTTGCTGTTCTAGACCATAGCAGGCTATTGGTTCACAGCTTTGGGTAATTATTAATTAGCTAGCCATTATAAATGAGTGCATTTCTCAGAATTTATTTGACACGATTCTTATGGACTTCAGTTACAGGTCCTTTCTGGTAATGTTGACTATGCAAATTTCAGGTAACATTGGAAACAAATTATTGGTGACTATAAGTAATTGGAAGTCAGATTTTCCCCCCTCTTGTAAGTATTCTTATTCTTCTCTTTCTTTTCTCTTTTTTATTTGTGGGTAGTCATTCCTATACCACCATATCCTAGGTACTAAACCAAACCAACCCTGTCACCATTAAATTACAAACAAAAACTCATCACTGCCCCAATCCATCTCAATATAGGGTGTGGTGAGGCAAAGCGGGATCCAATAAAACCCCAACCATACATGAAGTACTAAATGTTTCTAATTTATATCAATTTTGAAATACTGAAAGAAATAATAGTTACTACATTCCATAAGACTACAGGAGTCTAATGAGACAACATGCATAGTTGGTATAACAAGGTAGACAAATTACACAGCCGTTTTTGTTAGGAAGCAATTAAGAGGTTCTTCAGAAAACATTCTAAAAGGGAGATATACATGAAATAAACATACATTTCTTATTTTAAATGAAGATCGTTTCAATTTATTTGGTACAACAGGAAAAACAGAGATAAAGTGAGCAAGATAAATGATTCCACTCTATTCACTAGGTACTCTTTAAATTGCTCTAATTCTGCTCAAGCAGGTTCCATGTTAAAGTCAACTTAACTACTTTTCCCTACAAATATTTTTTAATTTCATGGTTATATCCACCTGGGTCATAAGTATATCACCCTGCTTTACTTCAAAGCAGTCAAAGTTACATAGTGGGGCTCCTTTGCAAATTTGCTCAAAATCTGAAGAGGCCAAATCAATAGAACTAGCCATTTACAACACTAAACTAGAAAAATGCATGACGTGGTGAACTGGAACTACTACCCAACCGAGTAAAACATGGAATCTTAAGGTGTACAACCCTGAAATGGAAACATTGCAGTCAACCATAAATAGAGAGAGAGAGAGAGAGAGAGAGAGAGAGAGAGAGACAAACCTCTGTTTCCACCGTAGCAACTGCTCAAAGGGGGGAGGCAGACACTAGAGAAGGGAGTGGAAGAAGGGTTGCAGAGATGGGGGAGGTGATAGTAAAGAAGGGGGTTGGCGCAGGTTTCAAGCGATAATAGAGAAGGGTTGCAGAGATGGGGGAGGCGATAGTAGAGAAGGGGGCTAGGGCAGGTTTGAGGTGATAGTAGAGAAGGGTTGCAGAGATGGGAGAGAGACAGTAGAGGATTGAGGGTTAGGGTTACACCATGAGAGAGGATTTCAGAGATGAAATCGTTGGAGACGAGAATGGGGTTGGGGCAAGTTTGAGATGATTCCGCTTTGATCACTGATCTTCTCCGTCGTGCGAGAATGGGGTAGAGATGCTCGGGTAGAGAGGAGAAGAGAGAGAGACGTTTGAAGATGGAATCGGAGAGAAGAAAGAGGGAACCCGTGAAAAATTAAAGGCAATATAGTGACGGTACTCGCAAAACCGTCATTACGATGATATTTTCTACGACGGTAATTGCACTACTGTCGTTAAATATATATTTTCCGCGTCGGTAGTAGTTGTACCGTCGTTAAATATGTACTTTTTGCGACGGTAATATGTACACTGTCGTTAAAATGACATTTTCCGTGATGGTAATATTACTACCGTCATTGAAAATCCATTTTTCACAATGAAAATGGATAAACTGTCGCCGAATTATATTTTTCACAACGGGTACCTAGTTACCGTCGTGAAAAATAATTTTTTGCTACGATACTATGATATCCGTCGTTGAAAATTATATTTGGCTACGGAACATATTTCTTACCGTCGCGAAAAATCATATTTCTTGTAGTGTACTAATTTTGATTATTGATTTTTAAAGTTTTAAATTCTCTATTTCACTTTTGTGACTATTTGTTTGTTATACTATAGTCACAGGGAACACTCGAGCATTCTATACATCCTATATATTCCTCTCATTACTCCATATTTCAGGTATAGCTTTAATAACCTAAGTTTAAGGTATGACTGATGAATATATCATATTTATGTTTAGTTACTTCATGTGCAGGTGAATGTTGATCAATTTGCCTCCCAGTCTTCTTTACCTTCTGCACCTGCTGATTCATGAACTAAATGGTTGATCAATATATTTTATTTTGGCCTTCGATTGATGATTAGTATTGGAGAGGAAGAAGATTTTGCTGGTTTCTTACTAGTATTCCCTTAGCTCTGTCCTGTTTAATTTGCTGGTTTTTTTTTTTTTTTTTCTCTCTTGGTTTTTTTCTCCTTTTGAATAGACCTTTATTATTATATTGTTTTCTCTCTTGAATTGTCTATACAGCTGAGTTGGTGGGGAATTTTTATAGATATGGCACAACAATATATTTTTCCTTCGATGGAACTCTTTCTTATTGTATGATTGGAGTACTTGGTCCTCTCTTGAACTCTTTTACAGTTGCTGGATGTGCTTCTATTGTGTCTAATCACATCTTTGTGGTTTAACATGTCACTAGATATTGTTATATCTCTAAACTCTGGTGATATATTTCTTTATTATTATATGATTGGAGTATTTGATCCTAGATAAAGGGGAAAAACACTATCTTTGTTCCTGCTGACTAAATTTTCTTTCTTGATTTTTTGGTCTTCAGGAGTAATTTTTGGTGCTCTTCTTTATTATTAGAGATGACTTCAAGGCTGATGATAGGCATATTGTTGATTGGTGGTTAGTTGTTAGGTGAAGACAGGATGCTTTTGTGTTAGCTGTTTTCCTTGAAAAAATATACCAATTCATGTTAAGGACTACGAATGTTTTTGTGTGGCTGTTTTTTTTTTGGGGGGTGGGGGGTAAGGTTTTGTGTTGAGGGAGAGGAGAGGTTAGTTCTGTTGGTTCTGTTTCCAACTACGAATTGTGTTATGGAATTGTGGAGTGAAGGGTGGGTGGTTTAGTATATATTTGGAGACTACTGTATATCAAGTTCTGGACCTGTTATTGGTTCTGTTTTGCATGGTAAGTCAGTCACTTAGATGTGCTTAGTTGATGACATGAGTTTGGGTATGAATGCCCCTAAAATACAAACAGCTATGTTGTGAGTTTACATTATGGTACTCTTACATTTTGAGGTTTAAAATAAAACCCTCCATTCAATATGCTTTGTCATATTGCTTTTGATATTGATTGTAGCTGTTTGTGTCCAATAAATTACCTTCACTCTAGCTTGATTTGAAGAGTATTTGCATCCTAAAAAATACATCCTATTGCTGCCCTACATCCATGCTCTTAAAAATTGACTTGACTTCTAGCTTTCCCTACATCCATGCTCTTAAAAATTGACTTAACTTCTAGCTTTCACTACATTCATGCTCTTGAAAATTGACTTTTATTAACCTTGGTTTTATACTGTAGGTTTCGATTCTTCAAGTCACACGCTCAGACTCCAATAACTGGGTGGTGCTATAGATAATGAAAGAAAAAAGAAAGTGATGCTGCAGCCTCTAAGAAAAAGGGGAGGAAGGCTTTAGCCTGAGCCATGGGTTACTAGCCTCAGTTGCAGCTACCAGCCTCCTTTTGAGTTTCTATTTTGTTTATTTGGACTGGTTATAGCAAGTTTTTTTTTTTTTTTTTTTTTTTTTTTTTTTTTTTTAGGTTTTAGAAAATTTATTGCTTGTAATTGGAACCAAGGCTGATCCCTTAGCATATATGTAGGGATTGACCCCTTGTAAGCGCAAGGTTTTTTGAATGTCTTCTCTTTGAATGAAAGTTTGCAAGCACAGCTAACAAATTTATTAAGTACATATTAGAAATTTCATGTATGGTCATGTTCCCAACTTTGGGTGGTAATAGCAGTGTATCAACTCTTGGAGTATGGATCGAGTGATTCATGAATCAGTCAATTACTACAGCAAGTGAGTCACTTAGATGTGCTTAGTTGATGACATGAGTTTGGACAAATATGAGGTTCTTGATTTTAAAGGCTCATTTAGTGTGGAGTAATAATGATCATCTATATCTAATTTCTTGTTTTTTAAGGTGGTATTCTTTTTAGAAGGGATCATCTTTCCACCACTAACATGACTAACATGAGTGGGTGAAGCAGTCTTTTGTCATCATACCAGAAAATGGAATTTTTCTAGCTATCAAAAACGGATGATTCTCAATGAGGGGTTTCTCGTTCCATAAGCCCCACTACTTTCCCCTGCCAGTATAGCAAGGATATATATGTGATCACTTGAATTTCCTAGCCTGCAAAGTGGCCCATGACAAAGTGAATGATGGTTGGAGTTCAAAGAACATAGATAAAATTTGGAGCATAAAACCCCAGCTATCATCAAAAAACTTTAAGAACCCATTCGATGATGTAAGACTCCATGACAGTACAAAGGAGAATTCACATTGCAGAGCAATTTACTTTGTTTTGTACAAAGGTAATTAAGTTTAAGTCAATTTTCAAGTACTAAGTTAGGCTTCTTTGGGATATAAATAAAAATCATTCAATTCAATGCTCTCTCGAATTTCTTCTTTGGGTTGTAGAATTTGCTGTCAGTGCCATTGGTGCTCTGGGGGATTTTTATCCCCTCAAGTTCACATCGCCCAGTGCTCAGGGTGAGTGAGAGAGTAGAGCAGATGAAGAATAAGAAGAAAAGAAAGCATAGGAAGAATCTCATCCACAGCCACATGAGTAAACAATTCATCACTACACCTGTGTAACCTAAGTTCGTAGAAATTCAAGCTATTACAGGAGGGAGAACAAGTGATAATAAGAATGTTTAATTAAGTGGGCAATTCCTTCCATCTTTGAAAATCCATTTTCACTTGAATGTATCACAATTCATGAAGGACAAACAAAGAAAATTTAATAAAATCAGCCTTTTCCATAGAGGAGAACAAAGGAACGCCTAACTTTTCTTGGCACTGTCTTTACATGTTCTACAACCATGACAACTTCATAAAGCATAAAAATGATCTGTTGCTGAAGAGCAAATGAGGAGGCAGGAGGCCAACATTAGGGTTGCAAATGGATCACCTCATGCACATGACCTGCATTTGAGTTGCAAATATATCCAAGATATCATGAGTCCATATCCTTGTGCATTGGAATCTCACCAAAAAATGTATTTGACGTCCATAACTCTGCAAGCAAACATGTAACATGAAAGTAAGTTCCATACAGTTTTAGAACCAATTCAAGCGTGCACAGGGATGGCTCTGTTGCTGAGTTTACATTGCATCTATTAATAAGGAATTCTTGTGCATTGGAATCTCACCAAATATATCCAAGGTATCATGAATCCATATCCTTGTGTATTGGAATCTCACCAAAAAATGTATTTGACAGTCCAATGGCAATCAAAAATAAAGTACCAATAACTGAGGAACAAAATAAGAAGATAGTGTGAGCTCTTTATCAAGGCTATAAAAGAACACGTACGATGAAACAAGAAACCAAATCATTAATCAACTTTGTTTTCATTCTTCTCTATGGTGATGTTTCCCTTGAACATCTTATCCTATCCTTGTCTAGGCAGAGCCATTACAAGCCTTTTCTTGAATTAGAGACCTAGGTTGGATTTGTAAGATTTGAACTTTGAACAAACTGATGATAAGTCATAACGGATAAAGACCAACTAACCAGTCTCCTTCTTGATGCTCATCTCTCTCTTCATGTCAAGTTTGTGGAGTTTTGATGCACTGAGTGATGGCTGATCAAGGCAATAGCAGTGGGGTGAGAGAGTACAGGAAGGCAATCTCATTCAGTGAGAAGGTAGAATTTTCAATCACTACATTCTGAAATTAAAAACTTCTGTAATGCATTTGAAAGCACTAGGTCACCATCTTAAAAAAAGGAGTTCTAATGTCCTCACTGGAATGTTAGTGAAAGCATAGAAATAATGTCTATTTATGATTCTAGTAATGAAGTCATTTCCAATTTTAATTACATTCCAAAAAGGGTTTCAGCATTTAACTGTGTCATATGTGTATAGCCTAATTACTATATCAAATGATTGCTTCCATTTGAGGCTTGTCTAAGGACATGGGATAATCAATCATACACTTGATAAATCACACTTACTCACTTAAAAGGTTTTGTACACTCAAATTTGTTCACTGCAGAAATTTTGCAAAGGCAATCAATCATCTTGGTTCTTTGCCTAAAAATGAATGCCTTAAACCCTCATTTTGCATTGAGGATTAAGGTACTACTCTAATTTCCTTCACAGCTTCCAACAGAAAAAAAATGAAATGTTTTGTTGTCAGCCAAGGACATAAAACCATGCCCTGTAGTTAAAGGGATGAGAGAACCTCGATATTTAACCTGTTCAATATGATACAGCCAATATGCAAGATGTGACAAATCGACACAAAAATGACAAAATCAAAGAGGCAATGTGAGAAATCAGATCTTCTACCATTTTCCCTTTTTCTGTAACTGATTTGGTTCCAAATCGACACAATAATGGCAAAAAAAAAAATAAGTGAGAGGGAGAAATAGCAAGGATACCTAGCATGTGGAGAAGAGGAATCGTCGTCCCCTCCGGTGTCTTGGGGGAGAGGAGTTTGCAAGATGAGGGTCTGCAAAACAAACCCAAAGTCAGAATGGGTTAGGGTTTCGTTAGTGCGAGGAAGATGAACGAGGAGAGGGAGTTGGGGATTTGGAAATACTCCCATTTACCTCGTGAAGTAGTAGGGGCAGAGAGCTTCATTCGTGCGAGAAAGATGAACGCTAGGAGTTATGGCAGAGAGTTAGGGATTTAGAAACGGAAACCATGAGGAAGGTGAACGCCTGCGTGAGGATACAGTTTACGGTGAGTCTGGTCAGGTCATCGTCATCGTGAGAGAGGAGCTCCACCGTGGAGCACAAGTTCAGTTCGTCGTCTTGAGAGAGCAGAGACGGGAGAGACACAGAGAGAATGGAGGGAAACTTTCGATTTTGAGCCAAATGAAAGATAAATTATCATTTTAATTTAAACCGTCAGATCATTTAATGCCACGTGTCTTCATCGTACGTGTGTACTTGAACTATATATTTGGGTAGTTCACTCTCATTCTCTATCCCAACTACTGGAGTTCCAAAGTTATTTGATTAGCTGATGAGTTGGGATCACATCATCACCCATGATAAGAAGATGGCCATAGAACCTTTTAGCTTATATTCATTCGTCTACTGGTACTTGTGGATGGCGAGAAACGATTTGATCTATAATCAAAGGACCTGGTCACTGACGGCGAATACCACTCCTTGTCTTCATGAACTCTTGTAAATAAAGCCTTGAGGTTATCATGTCCCCTTACTATTTACTAAAATAAAAAACATGGCTTATTCCATGAAAGGAATATGACTCGAGGTGTGTCTTGTAATTTCATAAAAGAACACACGTATATGCTTACGTATAAGTTATCGCTACAAACATTAACCATTTCTAAACTAGAATACGACAGAGATATATCCAAGGGGAAGGGTCGCTGTCTCTGCCACGTAAGCTCAGCCCTAAAGGAAGGTGTCAAAGCGCATCGCCTTTTAGTGGCGAACACGCCATCGCCAACGTCAGTTGTGCGCCCTTCTCAGTTCGCACCCCTCCCCACTTCCCTTAATATTAGTCTCTCACAAACGCTCTAAGCTCTCTCTCTATCTCTTTATGACCTATGGTTGCGCTCTCTCTCCTTATGGCCTACGGTTACTCTGTTTCATTCTCTGTCTTCTTAACCTTCAACCTCTGACCTCTGTTAACCTGTGCACATCCCGCTTAACCGCCGATTGATGACAACAAAGCCAAGATCAGAACCAAGAAAACGGATGATAAGAAAGCGGAGGAGACATCGAAAAGAAGCAGAAGAAAAGACGAGGTGGTGACTGTTGAAGGGTTAGATGTCTATGGTGTTGAGTAGCAGAGAGGTCTCTGCGGGGCCCACTGTTGGGTTTCCGAGCGATGTCGCCGCTCCTCCCTCGGCTTACGTTAGCAATCGGAAGGTGTACGCCGCCGATTTCTCCGCTGCCGCTGCCGCTGCTGCTGCTGCTGCTGCATGTTCTTCGTATTGTTGTTTGGAGAAGAAGGAAAAGAACGAGTTGTCGGTGACCGGTGAGTCGACGAGGCGGAAGGGTTTGGTTCAATCGGCGGAGCTTTCGATGGAGAGCTCGTCGATAGGGGTCTCCGGACAAAGTACTTCCACGACGGTAGACGGTGATGATGATGACGAGGGTGAGGAGGTTCAGAGTAAATTCAAAAGTCATGGTGGAGTTGGTGCTTTGGGTTCCTTGGATTCCCTGGAAGAATCTCTTCCCATCAAGTGAGTTCCTCTACCCTTCCCTCAATTTATTTTTTATTTTTTTTTCAATTGGCTTCTCGTAATTGGGTGGGTTTTCGGATAAATCAAGATGTACGATCTAGTTTCTATTTTTTCCCGGATTTCTCGTTGAACATGGAGTGAAATCTGAATTTTCCAAGGAGTGCATAGTGGAACGAATGGTTTGTGCTCTTAGGTTTTTTGTCTTGAAATTGATGAAATTAAAACTTGGGGTTGTACTTGAAATGCAGAAGAGGGTTGTCGATCTACTTCTCTGGGAAGTCGAAATCGTTCGCAAACTTATCAGATGTTAGCAGAGTAGAAGATCTTGCAAAATCAGAGAATCCTTTTAACAAGAGGAGGAGAATTCTCATGTCTTGCAAATGGTCCAATAGATCTTTTTACAACCGATCCCTCAATCCCACAACCTCCATGCCTCACCTTGCTGTCTTGGATGAAGACGAAGAAGATCAAACAGAGGATCATGGTCATCGTCATCATCTTGATAAAAATTTGAACAAGAACATGGAGGAAAAAACTATTGAGGTCTCAGACTCTCCTCCATCACCCCCATCTCAAATGCCAAGAAAGTTCAACAACTTCAAGTGTGGGAAATGTTTCTCTCTTACAGATCTACAGAACCATTAATCGTCATAACCTCTCTCCCTCACTTGGAATAGGAAAGAGACATAAAATTACCCTTCGTAATTAATTTTTGTACCATGAAGATGCATACTAACCAATAGTTTACCTTGGATGCTTTCTTTCTTTATAAGCGCTTATAAATGAAAAGGAAAATCTCCATTTAATCGAAATTCTTTACTGTTCTTGACTTCTTTATTTCAGAAAACAAATGAGAAATAAAGTGACAAGGAGTTAGTGTTCTTCCCTAAGATGATACATGGAGAGGGAGAGGGAGAAAGAGAGGGACAGAAAGAGAAAAATCTCTGAGTTGTTGGGTGGTTTTATGTTTAATAAAATAATTTGTAGAGATGGGATTCTCAATTGGAAAAGGATGAAGAGAGAGAGAAGATAAGGTGAATAGATGATATGAGTTGTTTATCTTGTCTAGTTGCTTTTAGAAAACGGGATAGTGTGGTTGGACAATGTCGTGGAGGTCTTATCCTTTCTGTTTTTGATTATTTAATTTAGAATAGACTTTTTTCTTTTTGGTAATGGATAGACTATTCTATAGTGTTATTTTTGAGTTATTTTTGGTAAGAAATAGACTATTCTATAGTAGAAGCGAATGGTAGGGCAGCATTGTCCAGTGGCCTCCTTAGGCCATTTGGCTTTAAATAACAGCACCATTATTGATCTCTGACTTTTATCTATTCATATTCTCACCTTCTCCCCATCCAACCGCACGCATGACTCATGGGGTCTCGTTGTTGGCAGTCGGTTATCTGGGTTGTACACTTGCCATTGACTGGTTAATAGTACTTTTAGATCATAAGGTCATGGAGGGAGGGGACCTTTATCCGCTGTAGTAACTGGAGCGCTGCTGTGCGCATTGTGCGGCGTAGCAACGGTCATGTATGTACAGTGGGATCTGCTGTGCATACATGGCCGCTGCTGTTCCGCACGATGCGCACAGCAGTGCTCCAGTTACAGCAGCAGATAAAAATTCGGAGGGAACTCAGCAACATTTGGGTGCAACTGCTGTTCTTTCTGTTTATTGGGAACACTACTAGTCTTCCATCACTAGCTGACTAACCTTCTTTAGATGTCATGTGTACGTGCTCTACTGGACCAGTTGGTTGAAAAGGAATTGATTTAGAATGGTGGTGTGGTTTAGTTTGGCAAACCGGTTTTGAAAATTGCTGGTCAATAATTTGACTGCTTGAGGTGACGAGAAACTTCACCAATCCATTATTGCGACTGCAATTCAGTGTTTATGTATTGCGACCCTATTGAATATGTTGTGTGAAAATCATAGTTGGAAAATCGGGTTTTAACTGGAGGCGAGTCATCCGAATTGAGTCAATTTTTTGAAAAATCTGATCTAGAGTCGTGTAGACTAGGTCAGGGTAAAAAATAACGAGACTGAGTCATAAATGGTCTGAGTCAAATAAGACTCGGTATTTTTACCTGAGTCTTGATAAAATCGGCGAGTTTAGTCGTCTTTTAAAAAATCATAAAAACAGTTCACTTAGACGGAGTTAATTAAATAGTAAATCCATAGTCTAAAACAATAAGAGCTTCAACTCCTCGATTCCCTTCACTTTTTCAATGGTATGAACTCAAAATGCATTGATATGTGATTACTTGATTTTTTTTCCTCCATATTTTTCTATATTTTTATGACTGTTTACTAATTTATATATATTTATTGCATTACAAAATTAAAAAACGTGATTCATCTTGATCAGGTTTGACAAGGTCGAGTCACCAGGTTTTTCTTGAAGACAACTCGAGTTAGAAAACCTGGTTTTCCAACAATGACTAAAAATAAGAAGTATTTATAATTATTTTAGGGGTTAAGTTTTTCATCACCTCTTCTTCACCATTGGTGAATTGACCCTATAAATAGATTAAGTTTTCCTTCGCCTTCCCCTTCACCATTTGGCAGTTTGATCCATATCGGTATTACTTGAGGTTGGAAATATTTTTGCCAGTCCAATCACATAGTCAAATTCCATGATTAAAGATAGTCTCTCCACTCTCACCATGGGTGACAAGTAACTAGTTATTGAGGGATGTCAAATCAAAATTTGATCGTTAGGAACACGAACACATCCTCAGATACATTAGAGTATGCATAAACAATTAAGAGTGTGTTTCAGATTACCTCTGTAGTGTCATGAGCGCAACACTTCTGAAGACCCTCAACACTTCTGCAGGTGTCTCCACTCAAGAGCGAGAACTCCTTTCTTCATCAATGGATGCTTAGGGTTCAAAACCCTAGGCAGGAAAGGGAGAGAGGAAGAGAGAATTCCAAATTCTCAAATCAATATCCTTACAAGAGTGATTACTCTCCTCCCCCTTAGCCTAATCTAAGTGGGGCCCACAAGACAAGTGATGGGTTCCTATAGGGTGATCTAGTTAGGGTTGTTGCATTTCACCTCGTCTTTAACAAAAGATATTACAATTTAAGTGATCAATAAACTATTTACTAATTGCTCAGCCCTAAGGGGGGAAGTAATATAAAATCCACATATGGCTAAATAATTTTCCTCTTGGTCTCTCTCCACTTAACAATATCACTTGACAGAATATTGTGCATGGAAAACAAACATGATAAACAAACCCTAATTTGTTGAACACATTTAATCAGAGATTCTCAATCGTGGATTGGATGTAAAACTTCAATAAAATATAATTATTTAAATAATAATAAAATCATTAAAATCAATTTGTAAACACTTTACAAAAAGCCACCAAATTTTGAATTTTGTCCAGTCACAATCAACGTATTTCCCCTTGATATTCTCCCTATTTGGAAAGTGGATTCCTTATTGATAATCTCTACCATTAAAAGAGGAATCCTGTGAATCCAATGCACCAGTAATTAACCTATATTAGCAACCTTTGGTATACCAAAACACACAACGTCCACCTGCAACGGTGAGGACTTCCCACATGTGGAGACTAGAGCACCAATGATGAGAGTTTTGTAAAAAATACAATAGATGGTTTACCATAGATACATCATTTTTCACCCCGGAGCAAACTAAGCGATGATGAAACTGATATGACCGGAAGTAGCATGGGACCCATTATTAATAGCTCAGGAGGTTCACCATGCTCCCAACAACATTCCAAATGCTCTTATTGTTTAGGATTTCTTTAAATTATCATAATGTGTTTTAAAATTATGGAAATGACTTTGTCATGCATAGAAAAAACCAAGCTTCAAACCCCAAAGAACCAAGACTAGGTTCACATTGGAATCAGGCCCAATCCCAGTATGAAGCCTCAACCAGTCAAAGAACTGACTGTGGCCTGCACCAGCAAAGCTAAGGCCAGTGTTGTCGTGCCTTTGGCCAGCACCATCCAATCCCTTTATTTGTGCTAGCCATAGCACATTTTGTACTAGATTTAGGGTATTTGCAGATTTGTGGATTATTCGAATCATGGTTTGCAATGGCTTTATTTCATTTTTTCTGACCTTAATACTCACTTAGACTCTTCTAGAAACCCTTGAGGATGTGATGGAGTATGCCATCAGTGTTGGGCTTCATCGGCTTCATCCCAAACCCTTGCTAAGTTGCTTGACGGAGTTTGTATCCATCTATTGCTCAAAACCAGCCAATCCTCCTAGAGCCAAGGAGTTCTCTAAGACTTGGGATAAGGAATGCATGCCTTGAACATGAGTAACACCTTAGGGTATAAACAAGAGGAGTTTGGTTGAATTTCTAAGAGTTCTCATAAGTTTTAAGATCCAAAAAGAGAGAAAAAGTTCAAGTTTTTGCAACTCTACTATAGTTGTCCCAAGTTGAACTCTCCAAATTAACCTGAGCTTAGCTTGCTCGAACCCTCTTTCCTCCTTCACAAAAGTTTTTTTTTTTACAAGTAAACGAATTGTATTAAGAAATGGAAAAAAAGAATAATACAAAAAAGAGGCAGCACCTATTTGCTTCCTTCAGACAGACCCGAAGGAAGGAGCGGGCTCCAAACAAGCAGGGACACCCCCCCCCCTCACAACCAAAATAGAAATAATGAAAAATAAACAATTAAATCAAGACAATTACATTCTATAATAAACAAAACCATCTCTATCCTCTTGAATAATCCAATAAGCTCATCTGAAAACTCTGAAGGATAGAGAATAAATTCTTCATCTCATGAATCAAAACCAACCTTACAGTCAGTAGGCTTGTTAACTTCCCTCCACACATGTTTCACATCTGATCTAGATAGCTTTCCAATTATGTTCATATATTACTTTTCAGCACTTGCACATTCCAAGGACCAACAATCTTGCCATTCAGGATTTCTACTGCCAATAAAGAATCAGATCTAATAGAGACTTGTAACAGGCTTCTTTCCATACACTTGACAATCTCTCTCCAAATAGTAAGGAGATCCACATGCAAAACTGATAATTCTTCCCCTTTCCCGGCATAGGTAAAGATAGTTTCACTATTCATGTGACGAACTATACCACCATAAGAGGCTCTCTCATTAAATACAGACCCATCACAATGCAAAGCAACCATAGATCCAGTAGGCCGAAACCAAGAACAAGCTTTAGGGACTCTAGCATTCCATTTCACCTGTATACCCCAATTGTCCACAAGGAATTGATTTTTTTGGCTTTAAACAACCGAGAAAGGAATAGAAGACCATTTAGTAACCACATCAAATTTTATAGCATTGAGAATCCGATGTTGTCACGCCTTGGTTACTGTACCACAGCGACACGTGACTAGAGCATACATCCTATGCTCCACACTCCCACCAGGATCATTGATGTAGTGTTTAAGCTAACTCATCCACACCACACATGATAAATCAATAAGGGAATTGAAAATAATACAATATTCGTATTAGAGTAGTGGAAGCTAAGTTGTATCATAAGTACCATAACGGTTAAGGTTTATCCAAAAGTTAACACAACAATTTCCTATCAAGACTTATGTATTACATATAGTTCCAATAATACATCATTCATGAGAGAAAATCAAAAGAATAGTATAAGTCTCAAAATAAGGCCACCCGGCCAAGTGTCACTGTCCCCCATGGTAACACACCTTGCAATAGCAGCTAGATCCGTGCTTCTCAGCATCAAAAGTCCATCATTCGTCACCACCCTCCTCAGTAACCAAGTACTCCGAGCCACCCGGCTCCATCACACCTGCATCAACATCTAAAAGGGGGTATCCTCGAGGAATGAGCTCCACTAAGCCCAATGAGTAATCAAACCATACAAGCAAGCACAAATATCCATGAATGCATTCACAAAGACGCAAACCAAACATGATAAATGAATCCCACAATGTCCCACACCACCTGAACAATTCGTACATCAAGTCTGATTTATAGTCATGCCAAATGAGTTCAATTTTATTATTATCCACCTAACAAACAAATGCCTAATTCGGGTCTAGTGCTACTGCAACACCCTAGGTAGCATCCATAGCCCTCCACCTCTCACACACGGATGGCCTATCTGGCTGTCACACCCCAAACCACCCCCTAGGAGGATTGGGTAGGTGACCCGAATTGCTTAACGGCAATCCGCCAAATCCCACGGATCTAGAAGCAGTGCTTACGATCATGGAACCACAACCATTTCTTTACCATAGGTAAGATCAGAGTGTCGCAGATAACTACAATTTGATAATCAAAAGGAAGCATAGCGATACAAGGAAACAGTGATAATATATACATATAAAAGTTTTACATTTCCCATCAACCCACACATAAAGAAAATAAGGAAACAAAGCTGATAAGTACAGTACTACATACATAAGCATGTATAGGGCGAGCATACTCAACCCCCAAAAGAAAAAGATAAAAACTACAACAACCAAATCAGAATGGGGATAACTCCAGATTAACCCAAAAGGAGTCCCCCAGTCAAAAAGCTATCACGAACACACTTCAATGGTCTTCATCAACAACCACCGAAAATGTGTGCAGAATCGGTATGACCTCCGTCGGGGTCCACACGAACATCGTCGTAAAAACCAGGACTCTCCTCCTCGAGATAGCCCGCCATGCCACAACGGCATCCACCTGCAAAATCATCTAAGAAAAACATTGTACAACAGAGTGTGAGCCCCACTGAGCTTGTGAGCAAATAACATCAATCATGCATACATATGCAATTACAATTCACAATTCATATCACAATTCACAATTCATATGGTCCTACATGATATGCAAGTCCAGTTTAATTATTAGCCACCTAGCAATACAACTAAGTCAGGTCAGTGCTACTACAATCCCCAATACATGTATCCCTGGTGCGGGTTTCTAACCCCTTCCCGCGATACACCCATTGAGTTGTCGGAGAGGACCTGTCAGCTCCCGCATTCGTTCACCAAGGTCAGCCCGACCAGCCCTCTGTGATTAACCCGTGGGACAATCCATTTCTTTTCTTTTCTGGCTTGTAGCCCATATGCACCATTTTGGTGTTCTTTCATTCATGCACCATTCCAGTGTTCTATTCATTTCTTTTTCTCTTTTCTCATTTTCTGATGGTCGCCCCCACAGGCATCCAACACCTTAACCCCTGTTGGCAAGGGTGCGTAGCACGGGTGATGAAACTCTAGCCCCATGTCTATATGGCATCGTATGAGTCAGGTGGTGTCAACCGCATCCCATACTACGGGCTACCATGGGTCTCATTTCTAAGCCGACTACGACATCTAATCTAACATTCACAATCATCATAGAAGAATTCACAGTGTTGATCAACAAAGAGTCAGTATGCAATGATTTGAGTAATTGAACAGAAGTAAATAACACAACAATTATATTCAATTTTTATTAGCAGGCATCAGATCATGATTACATTTACACATATGATAGTATTATTCACTCACCTGAGTTGGGTTCTAAGATCTCAATTGCAAACTTAGTTCCCACAGCAGTTTGATAGTGGTCCTCGAGCACGGGATTAAGTCCTAAATGTAAATCAAAAGTTGTCATGTTAAGTTGTCAGTCTATCACTAGAAGTCCTAGGGTTACCCTAAACTTGCTGGGTTGACCCGGGGTTCAGTTAGTTTTCACTTGGAATCACTGGCCTTACACTGGGCCTTAGGTCATGTCCCGGTGCATCAACCAATGTCAATGGCTCAAAGGGTAAAATGGTTATTTCAATGGTTGTACCTAACCTTAGGTCAGACCAAGTCCACAGTGCTGTCCACAGCTTATCTGTGCTGTAGGACCAAGCACAGCAGGTTTCTTCCACCTGCGGGGCCCACTAGGGTTCCAAAGTATCTCCAATTAAGGACAGATGTAAGGAAGGGCTTTTTTGGTAATTTTCCAGCCTTCCCACGGTGTCCAGGGGTCTAAGGGTGAGATCCCCCAAGTCTGTCCATCAATCCAGCCAATTTCCCTTCACTGGGCGTTGGCTCTGGGCGATGTCTACATCGCCCAGTGCATCGCCCAGTGGCTGTAGAATCAATATGGGCTGAGTTTCCAAGGTGGGGCCTTATGAGCTGAGGTTAATCTTGATCCTCTGCATGTTAGGGGGGTTTGGTAGCCCCTGAGATGGCCCACCTATTGGTCCAATTGGATCCTCCATCAGATCCATCATCAGGCTGCCAATGGCTGCCCAGACAGTCTCAGTGAATAGTATCACAGGGTTTTTATCAAGCTTGGGAACCTAATTTCAGCCACATGCAAGGCTGGAAATGGATGCTAAACAAGGTTTCATGGCTGCAACCACCTAGGGTTTGGTCTCTGCAGCCCTAGCTCATGCCTAGGGTTCCAATCCATAGAGCAACAGGGTCAACTGGCAGTGCAGGTGGGCACAGCTAGGTTTCGGCCCAAAGAGCAGCACAACTGAATGTTTAAAATGCATAAAGATTCTAGATCTTCCATGCACAAGGTCTGCATGTCAGATCTGAACCAATGCTGGGCAAACCCTTGCTGTTCTAGGCTGCCCAAGAAGCAAAAACACAGGGAATATATAGAGGGAAAGGGAACAACAGGTATAGGGGTTTCTTTATACCTGAAATAGCCTGAGAAGAGGCTCGGTTGCAGGCTGGGATGAGCTGCAGTAGGTTCCCCCTCTTCCTCCTTCTCCTTCCTTCTTCCTTCTTCTTCCCCTTCCTCTCCTTTCTCTCTTCTTTCTCTCCTTTCTCTCCTACGAATTCTCCTAGAGCTGTAAACTCTAAATGAGTCCAAAGCCTCCCAAAGCCTCCCCTATTTATAGACCAAGACCAACTAAGGTCTATTTGGTCATTAAGTCCCTTTTTAAAAATCAGTTTTTAAACTGATTCTGACTGATTCTGGGCTCTCTGGTGAGGTCCACAGTGAACTGAGGGCATGAGGTGGTCGCTCAGACTCCCCTCTATCAATGGAGGGTACCTATGTCCATATTGGGTGGTCCCCATAAATAAAATCCATTAAAATATTCAAAATTAGTTACTGGGCAATGTCTCTGGGCCTTGTTGCATCGCCCAATGCCATCACCTAGAGAATTCCAACAAGCTGAAATTCAATGGGGCTACACAGGGTTTGACCCTAAGTCAGGGTATTGTCCCCACATATCAAATAGGAGATTTTTACACATTTCTCATGGGTGGGTTCCACTATTTGGGGAGGAGAGAGATTACCTGGGATCCAAGTCATACATCAGGCTGTAAGCTATGCAAGAGCAAAGGTCCACTGTCCATCTTCTCACAAGCACAAAGGAGAACATGCATAGGGTTTCTTCAGTTATCCATGTCACTGGAGTGATGCTCCACAGTGATCCTGGTTGCATGGTCAGGGGTTCCTGTCCTTCACTCAAAATTCCAGTCAGTCAGGGGTAGGGTTTGACATTTCTCCCCACCTTACAAAAATTTTGTCCTCGAAATTTGCTTACCATGTAATCCAAATAGTTGAGGATACTTTTCTTTCATCTCCTCCTCATGTTCCCATGAAGCTTCTTGTATTGGGTTATTTCCCCATCGAACTTTCACAAAAGCAACGGTTCAGTTACGGAGGTTATGCTCCTTTCTGTCCAATATCTCTGTGGGGTGTTCTTCATAGGTCATATCCACGTCCAACTGTTCAGGTTCAGTTGACAGCACATGTGTCGGATTGGTAATATACTTTCATAGCATTGACACATGAAAAACATCATGGACGCTCGACAAAGATGGTGGTAGCGCCAGTCGATATGCTATGGGTCCCACTTTATTAAGAATTTCGTATGGACCGATGAATCTTGGGCTTAGCTTGCCCTTCTTGTTGAAACGTAGCAATCCCTTGGTTGGAGATACTCGAAGGAATACTTTTTCTCCAACCTCAAACTCAATATCTTTCCTTCGATTATCCGCATAACTTTTTTATCTTGACTGGGCTGTCTTGATCTTTTTTCTTATGACATCCACCTTGTTGCTCGCTTGAATCATTTCAGGTCCGAGATATTTTCGTTCACCAACTTCATCCCAATATAGCGGAGTTTGGCACTTCCTTCCATAGAGTGCTTCGAACGGTGCCATGCCAATGGTGGAGTGATAGCTATTATTGTATGCAAATTCCACCAAAGGTATATGAGCAGCCCAACTGTCATTCATTTCCAAAACACAAGCTCGGAGCATGTCTTCCAGAGTCTGAATGGTTCTTTCTGATTGTCCGTCCGTCTGCGGATGGAAAGTTGTACTAAGATTCAATTGAGATCCCAATGCCTTTTGTAAACTTCTCCAAAACCTTAAAGTAAATCGAGGATCTCTGTCAGACACAATACTGACAGGCACGCCAGGTAAGCAGACTATGTTCTCAATGTATATCTGGGCAAGCTTCTCCATTGGATAACTTATTTTAATTGGTATGAAGTGAGCTGCCTTTGTCAGTCCATCTACGATCACCCAAATTGCATTCATGCCCTTTCTAGTGTTGGGCAGATTCGTCACGAAATCCATAGTGATTCTTTCCCACTTCCACTCAGGTATGGGAAGTGGCTGCAATAAACCATACGATTGGTGTCTCTCTACTTTTATCTGTTGACAGGTGAGGCACTTGGACACGTATACTACTACGGTCTCCTTCATTCCCATCCACCAGTAATACCTCTTTAAGTCTTTGTACATCTTTGTACGTTCGAGGTGGATAGTATAGGGTGAGCTGTGCGCCTCTTTAAGAATTCGGTCTTGGACATCATAATCTTCAGGCACGCACAACCTGTCTCGAAGCTTCAATGCACCATCTTGGGCCAATGAAAAATCCGGGTTCCTATGGACACCTTGTTGTACTTCCCAAATTATTTTGGCCAGCTCGGGATCCAAAGGTTGTTTCACAATTATTTCCTCTCTAGGTCCATAGCTGCTAATTGCATAGCCGTTCTTTCGATCACGAGTTCCAGATCAAATTTCTGAGCTTCTTCTATTAATTGCTCACTTACGACCAAAGATGCAAGGGACGTAGTCTGAGATTTTCTGCTTAATGCATCCGCCACAACATTGGCCTTACAAGGATGGTACTGGATTTCACAGTCATAATCCTTTACCAATTCTAGCCACCGTCTCTGTCTCATGTTTAGCTCCTTTTGGGTGAAGAAATACTTTAGACTTTTGTGATTGCTGAAGATCTCGCTCTTTTCACTGTATAAGTAATGTCGCCAAATTTTTAACGCGAAGACTACCGCTGCCAACTCTAAATCATGAGTGGGGTAATTCTTCTCGTGCTCCTTCAACTGCCTGGAGGCGTAGGCTACTACTTTACCTCTCTGCATCAGGACACCACCTAAACCTATTCTAGATGCGTCAGTGTATACCACCATTCCTTCGGTGCCTTCTGGAATGGTCAAAACTGGAGCTGATACTAATCGGTTTTTCAATTCCTGAAAGCTTTTCTCGCAGGCTTCATTCCATTCAAACTTAGCACCCTTCCTTGTAAGCTTTGTCATAGGCGCCGAGATGCGTGAGAAATTCTCGATAAACCTTCGATAATAACCGACCAATCCTAAGAAACTTTGGATCTCAGTGGCACTCTCTGGAATCTCCCATTCGAGAACTGCTTTCACCTTACTGGGGTCTACTTTGATGTCATCCTTGGTGACAATATACCCCAGGAAACCAATTTGGTGAAGCCAGAATTCACATTTACTAAATTTGGTAAAGAGCTGGTGTTCCCGCAACCGCTGCAACACAAAAGCAAGGTGTCGCGCATGTTCCTCCTCATTCTTAGAGTACACCAGAATATCGTCAATAAATACTATGACGAACTTATCTAGCACGTCATGGAATACTCTATTCATCATATCCATAAATGCTGCCCGGGCGTTGGTTAATCCGAATGACAGAACTAAAAATTCATAATGTCCATATCGAGTTCGGAATGCCGTTTTATGAATTTCACCGCTCTTAATCTTCAACTGATGGTATCCCGACCTAAGATCAATCTTGAAGAAAACTTTCGCTCCTTGTAGTTGATCAAATAGGTCGTCGATACGCCGCAACGGATATCGATTCTTGATCGTCAGTTTATTCAACTCGCGGTAGTCGATACACAGCCGCATGCTACCATCTTTCTTCTTTACAAACAGCATGGGTGCTCCCCAAGGTGATGCACTGGGTCGAATGAATCCCTTCTTCAGTAGGTCTTGAAGTTGTACCTACAATTCTTTCAATTCAATAGGTGCCATGCGATATGGTGCCTTGGATACCGGTGTAGCACCCGGAATCAAATCAATCGCGAACTCTATATCACGGTCTGACGGCAGCTGCGCCAGATCTTCTAGAAAAACATTAGGAAATTCTCTAACGACTTCCAGTTCTTCCAGCGGTTTTATCTTCGCCTCCGTGTCTATCACAATGGCCAAAAACCCTTGGCATCCATCGTCAAGCAACTTTCGCTCCTGGAGGGCGGATAATGTTATCCTTCTGGATTTCTTCTTGGGTTCACTTTGATAGATGAAAGTTGACCCGTCTTTCAAGTTGAACCTTATCTTCTTCTCTGCACATAAGACGTTTGCACCATAGGTAGACAACCAGTCCATGACTAGTATTACGTCAAAATCCTTTATATCCAATTTTATCAATCGTGCGGCTAGATTCTTCCCACAAATTTCAATCTGACAAGGGTCATAGACCTCCTTCAAACTCACGACACTCCCTATCGGTGTGCTGACTACTAACTCGTGCCTGATGTCCCTTGGTTGATCTTTCATCTTACTCACAAGGGTTGAGGAGACGAAAGAGTGGGTTGCACCCGAGTCGAATAATACTCGTGCGGGTATGGTTAAGACATTCAGGGTACCTAGGGTTCTTAGGTAATTTAGGTTACATGAAGTAAGCCAATTCTTCCCTATAGTTAAGTAGTGTTCTGCAACTTACCTGTCAACACATATAGGTTCGCCTCAGCTTCTTCATTTGTCAAAGCGTACACCTTTCCTTCCGTCCGATTGTCCCGTGGCTGAAATGGCCTAGCGTAGGGCTGGTTTGATGAGTTGTTGCCATACCCACGCGATCTACAATCTCTGGCCATATGCCCTTCCTTGTTGCACAGATAACACTTAAAGGATGGAGCTCCAGGTGTTGAAACTTTGCTCGCTTGACTCATTGTTGGTTGGGCTGGCGAGGCTGCTGTCGTCGCTTGACTCGTAGCAGGTTGAGCAGGTCGGGTAAATGTAGGGCAAAAAGAATTCTGACCCACGCTCGGCCTACGATATAGAGTCGAATTCGGACTTGAACTCGAACCTCTATAAAATTTACTCGGCCATCCAAAGGTTTGAAAATTATTTGGCCTTTTATTCAACCCAGACGACGTCATAGTCTTTTCTTTCTCCTTTTCTTTGAATCTATCCTCCATTGTCTTCGCCTTATCAACCATTTAGGCATAATCCCGAATGTCCATAATTGACAAAACTGACCCGATCTCAGTTTTGAGTCCTTTCTCAAATTTCTTAGCTTTACTAACTTCCCCTTTCAGGTGTTCTAGGGCAAAATGGAACAGATCTTCAAATCGCTGTTGATAGTCCAGCACTGATTTAGTTCCTTGCACCAGTGCAATAAATTTTGCTTCTTTCCTATCCTTAAAACTCTCAGGGAAGTAGTTCTTGAAGAAAATTTCTTTGAACTGCGCTCACGTGGGATTTGAGTGAGCAGCTTTCAAATTAGGCCTAGTTGCCTTCCACTAAGCTTCGGCTTCATTCTGCAACTGATAACCCGCACATATAATCTTTTGTGCGTCCGTGCACTCAAGTACTTTAAATGCCTTTTCTAGGGCACTGATCCATCGTTCCGGCTGTATTGCCTCAGAAGTTATTTTTGAAAATGCAGGCGGTTGGAGCTTCTTGAATCTCTCCATAACCTTGGCGGTGGAATTTTTCGCTAAATGCTGAGGCACAGGTGGTGGAAATAGCACTGGTCGAATGGGTGGTGGTGGGGGTGCTGCACGCTCGTGCATCACGGTTGCAAACTGTGTAGACATCTGACCAAGCAACCCTTATTGTTGTTGCATGGTCCGCATCATCGTGGTCATGAATGCAGTCACATCGCCGGCTGCCACACTTGGCTGAGGTGCTGCAGCAGTAGCTTGTGCAGCCACTGGTGCTTCTGATGAAGCAGCCGATGCTTCAGAGTTTTGAGCCTCAGTTCTGTTAGGTAGCTCAACCTCCGGTACAACTCTAGGTTGTTTACCTTTATGACCTCCATGAGAACTTCTAGTGTTGACCATTGTTGCTTCTCTGAAAAGAGGAGCATGTTCAATATTCCCAATTTCATCTATGTGGATAGATGTGTTTTCTAGCTAAGTAGGTACAAATCCAATCCACAGTTCCAATGAGTATCATGAGTCATACCAGTAAGGTAGTTTGTTAGATTCATTATCTTGGTTTCTTAAGTGACGTGTCTTATTGAATGCTTTATGTTTCACTTATGCATTTTATGGGTCAAGATGCTATGCATGGCACTAATGAAAATTTTCAGACTTTTTAATAAAGACTTTTAATTATTTACTTGATCTAGCAGGCAAGCATCTCCAGCTTCTTCCCAGTCACAAATTCCATTGCCAGTAGAAATTCTATGTTACCCCTCACCTCTCCAGCTAAACTCATAAAATACTCTCGTTTCTCGGGTCCACTAATGGCAGCAATAGCCAAGTAAAAGTCCAGTCGATTCTCAGCTCAGGGTAACACTATTCGTATTCGTCTCAGTCTCTCTCGTAGATGTCTAATGTATATCATGATACTGGGGTCTTCAGCCTTAGTCAAGGTTGTAGGTCCTGTCACATAGAATGGTTCTAGACATTAGGGCATACTTAATTAAAAGAATTAAGTACACAACTGCTGAAACTTAATTAACTAAAGACCAATGAAACAAATTCTTGGGTTGGCTCGAGGTACCCTATCGTCTAAGTACTTCGATTGGTTAGACAGCCTATTCTTGGTCGACCTAGTCCACAATTTGGGTAAGATCTACGCTCCCCATACTTACTAATCCCTTATTACAATATACCTATATATCTAAGTTCTGTTTGCATAGCAACACTCCAATCAGTTTGTACATCACAATATTCAAGCATATATTAGTTAGGTAGTATTCACCAATCATTATACACATTTATCTATATATATTAAATATTTATCATAGACATGTCAACAAAAGTTTTTCAAACCCTATGTGCTCTATTCAACCTTCAAATAGAAATTTCACCCCTTTGGGTTTAAGAAGGTTGTGTTTGCTTAGTACTCGATTAATTTTTTTTTTATATGTTCATTTTTTTTTATATTTGTTTTTTTTTTAAAACCATCTGTGAAAGTTCATATTTTTATGTTCATTAGGGGTAATATGGTCAAATCTCAAGTCCTTGTATGTAAATAGCCCAAAACAGCAAAATTGCACACACTGGGCGATGTCTCTGGGCGTTGCCACATCGCCCAGTGTCATCGCCTAGTGTCATCGCCCAGAGAATCGGGCGCAAGCTTTTGAAGTCCGAGAGGGGCCCATTTCATTTCTATTTTCTTCTAAACTCCTCCATACTCTTGGGAAAGGTTCTTGTAGGGTTGGGTGACTTGTTCTACACTAAATCCTTGCGATTCTCCGGGGTTTTCTTGCATCTACACGTGCTTAGGTATAATTTCTTCACTACATTACCTGGATAGATGTTTATTTCTTTAAATCCTTCCTTGGGTTAGGGTTTTCTCTATTCTTCCTTACCCTAACCTAATTATTTTTGTTATTCCTTGTAGGAGATGTCTACAAGTCATCGTACCGCTAGGAAATTGGTAGCCCAAAAGAGGCTACGGGTCGAATCCGAGGAATCTTCCTATTCTTCGGTACCACCTTCATCTCCTAGAGAGGATTCGTCTTCTGAGGAACCAGATTTCGATCACCATCTTTTCTCCAGGTACGAGCATGCTAAGGAGTGGAAGAATTTTGTTTCCGTAAAGATAGTGAATGGCCGGGTGGTGCGAGTAGAGGACTTCCACCAATACAACCTCTTCGCCAGGTTTAATGCCCTAGGTTGGGCATCGATGCTATCCCCTACCGAGCCTTGTTATCCAAACTTGGTTCGGTATTTCTATTGTAACTTGATGCCCTCTGGGGCACAAGAATTCACACTCCTGAGCAGGGTAAAGGGAGTGGATATCAGGCTGACCACTACCCTACTAGCAGAGATTCTAGGTCTTTTCGACACAAGAGAGAGGGCCTACTATTAGCCCCCCATGGACATCTCAGAGATGTTCTCTCTTGAGACTAGGAGGACAGTCTTCGAAGCTTTGACAGGTTCAGGGAACACGCCTAAGTTTGAGACTTCTTACAGACCTAGTACTAAGGTGATTAGTAGGTGTGTAACCTACAATATTTACCCAAAGGGTGGGAACAAGGGCAGTATATCCATGATGAGAGCATACATTACCTACTGCCTTTTAGGAGCTGGTCAGGGGGGTCCAGTCATCAACCTCCCGAATCTATTACTTTAGGTGATGCTCTATCACGCATGGAACCCAGCTGATGGGATCCTTCCCTACGGGAAATTCCTTACCTTGGTCTTCCGATATTTTGGGGTGCTATTGGAGGGTGAGTACATTGATAAGACCAAATCCAGGCCCATAGATAAGATCTCCATTCTGAATATGAAAGTGCCAGAAGAGGGTCTCAGAGGATGAGGAGTAGATGGAGATACCTGAGGATGAGCAGCAAGGTAGAGAGCAGGGTGGTGATGCACTCGATGAGGGATTACTTAGAGAGGAGCAGGGCACAGGTCAGGGTGGTTTTGAGGGCATTGACACTCAGTTTTTTGACTTACCCGCTTATGAGGCAACAGGAACTACTAGCTCTAGGTTCCAGGACCTCCAGAGTGGGCGCAGTTGATGACACACTTCCAGAGTCTTAGCACTCAGCTCTCTAGCTTGGCGACCAGGGTGGATCAGGGCTTCACTTCTTTAGAGACGAGAGTAGGGCCTGTGGAGCAGCGTCTAGACTTCTGGGATAGGTTCTATAGAGTTGACTCTCATCAGACTCAACCTCCTCCTAGTGATCTGCCTTCGACTGAGTAGTTTCAGCAGTTCCGGAGATTCTCGCTACGTGGTTCTGATTACTTTTCTTTTTTATGCTTATGTACTTTTCTTTGTTTGGAACTAATCTGGTTTAGTGGTTGTTTGTTGTTTTTTTTTTCTAGTTATGTAGTTATTGCATTTCAGTCCATGTAATTAAAGCTTATGTAATGGCTTAGTTGTAATTATCTTTTAGTTAATGGAATTTATGCACTTTTGTTTATATACATCTACCTCCCTTATGGCTTTAAATTATTACATGTTTTACTATTTAAAGCTTATTAGTCCTAGTCTGCAATCCATAATCGTAAGAAGAGCCTCACGCTCTGATACCAAGCTCTGTCACACCCCAAACCACCCCCTAGGAGGATTGGGTAGGTGACCCGAATTGCTTAACGACAATCCACCAAATCCCACGGATCTAGAAGCAGTGCTTACGATCATGGAACCACAACCATCGCTTTACCATAGGTAAGATCAGAGTGTCGCAGATAACTACAATTTGATAATCAAAAGGAAGCATAGCGATACGGGGAAACAGTGATAATATATACATATAAAAGTTTTACATTTCCCATCAACCCACACATAAAGAAAATAAGGAAACAAAGCTGATAAGTACAGTACTACATACATAGGCATGTACAGGGCGAGCATACTCAACCCCCAAAAGAAAAAGGTAAAAACTATAACAACCAAATTAGAACGGGGATAACTCCAGATAACCCAAAAGGAGTCCCCCAGCCAAAAAGCTATCACGAACACACTTCAATGGTCTTCATCAACAACCACCAAAAATGTGTGCAAAATCGTTATGACCTCCGTCGGGGTCCACACCAACATTGTCGTTACAACCAGGACTCTCCTCCTCGAGATAGCCAGGCATGCCACAGCGGCATCCACCTGTAAAATCATCTAAGAAAAACATTGTACAACAGAGTGTGAGCCCCATTGAGCTCGTGAGCAAATAACATCAATCATGCATGCATATGCAATCACAATTCATAATTCATAGGGTCCTACATAACATGCAAGTCCAATTTAATTATTAGCCACCTAGCAATACAACT
The DNA here is from genome assembly GCF_018873765.1 of Telopea speciosissima. NCBI lineage: Eukaryota > Viridiplantae > Streptophyta > Magnoliopsida > Proteales > Proteaceae > Telopea > Telopea speciosissima. The sequence goes on from NC_057920.1 coordinate 44,927,680, forward strand.
AAGTCAGGTCAGTGCTACTACAATCCTCAATACATGTATCCCTGGTGCGGGCTTCTAACCCCTTCCCGCGATACACCCATTGAGTTATCGGAGAGGACCAGTCAGCTCCCGCATTCGTTCACCAAGGTTCGCCCAACCAGCCCTCTGTGATTAACCCGTGGGACAATCCATTTCTTTTCTCTTTTCTTTTCTTTTTTGGCTTGTAGCCCATATGCACCATTCCGGTGTTCTTTCATTCATGCACCATTCCGGTGTTTTATTCATTTCTTTTTCTCTTTTCTCATTTTCTGATGGTCGCCCCCACAGGCATCCAACACCTTAACCCCTGTTCGTAAGGGTGCGTAGCACGGGTGATGAAACTCTAGCCCCATGTCTATATGGCACCGTATGAGTCAGGTGGTGTCAACCGCATCCCATACTACGGGCTACCACGGTCCTCATTTCCAAGCTGACTACGGTATCTAATCTAACATTCACAGTCATCATAGAAGAATTCACAGTGTTGATCAACTGACAGTCATTATGCAGTGATTTGAGTAATTGAACAAAAGTAAATAACACAGCAATTATATTCAATTTTTATTAGTCGGCATCAAATCATGATTACATTTACACATATGATAGTATTATTCACTCACCTGAGTTGGGTTCTAAGATCTCAGTTGCAAACTCAGTTCCCACAGCAGTTTGATAGTGGTCCTCGAGCACGGGATTAAGTCCTAAATGTAAATCAAAAGTTGTCATGTTAAGTTGTCAGTCTGTCACTAGAAGTCCTAGGGTTACCCTAAACTTACTAGGTTGACCCAGGGTTCAGTTAGTTCTCTCTTGGAATCCCTGGCCTTACACTGGGCTTTAGTTCATGTCCCGGTGCATCAACTAATGTCAGTGGCTCAAAGGGTAAATGGTCATTTCAATGGTTGTACCTGACCCTAGGTCAGACCAATTCCACAGTGCTGTCCACAGCTTGTCTGTGCTATAGGACCAAGCACAGCAGGGTTTCTTCCACCTATGGGGCCCACTAGGGTTCCAAAGTATCTCCAATTATGGACAGATGTGAGGAACGGCTTTTTTGGTAATTTTCTAGCCTTCCCACAGTGTCCAGGGGTCTAAGGGTGAGATCCCCCAAGTCTGTCCATCAATCCAGCCAATTTCCCTTCACTGGGAGTTGGCTCTGGGCGATCTCTGCATTGCCCAGTGGCTGTAGAATCGATATAGGCTGAGTTTCCAAGGTGGGGCCTTATGAGCTGAGGTTAATCTTGATCCTTTGCATGTCAGGGGGGTTTGGTATCCCCTGAAATGGCCCACCTATTGGTCCAATTGGATCCTCCATTAGATCCATCATCAGGCTGCCAATGGCTGCCCAGACAGTCCCAGTGAATAGTATCATAAGGTTTTGTCAAGCTTGGGATTATGATTTCAGCCACATGCAAAGCTGGAAATGGATGCTAAACAAGCTTTCATGGCTGCAACCACCTAGGGTTTGTCTCTGCAGCCCTAGCTCATGCCTAGGGTTCCAATCCATAGAGCAATAGGGTCCACTAGCAGTGCAGGTGGGCACAGCCAGGTTTCGGCCCAAAGAGCAGCACAACTGAATGTTTAAAATGTATAAAGATTCCAAATCTTCCATGCACAAGGTCTGCATGTCAGATCTGAACCAGTGCTGGGCAAACCCTAGCTATTCTAGGCTGCCCAGGAAGCAAAAACACAGGGAATATAGAGAGGGAAAGGGAACAACAGGTATAGGGGTTTCTTTATACCTGAAATAGCCTGAGAAGAGGCTCGGTTGTAGGCTGGGATGAGCTGCAGCAGGTTCCCCCTCTTCCTCCTCCTTCCTTTTTCCTTCTTCTTCCCCTTCCTCTCCTTTCTCTCTTCTTTCTCTCCTTTCTCTCCTACGGATTCTCCTAGAGCTGTAAACTCTAAATGAGTCCAAAGCCTCCCCTATTTATAGACCAAGACCAACTAAGGTCTGTTTGGTCATTAAATCCCTTTTTAAAAATCAATTTTTAAACTGATTCTGACTGATTCTAGGCTCTCTGGTGAGCTCCAAAGTGAATTGAGGGCATGAGGTGGTCCCTCAGACTCCCCTCTATCAGTGGAGGGTACCCATGTCCATATTGGGTGGTCCCCATAAATAAAATCCATTAAATATTCAAAATCAGTCATTGGGCGATGTCTCTAGGCCTTACTGCATCGCCCAGTGCCATCGCCCAGAGAATTCCAGCAAGCTGAAATTCAATGGGGCTGCACAAGGTTTGACCCTAAGTCAGGGTATTGTCCCCACATATCAAATAGGAGATTTTTACACATTTCTCATGGGTGGGTCCCACTATTTGGGGAAGAGAGAGATTACCTGGGATCCAAGTCATACATCAGGCTATGAGTTGTACAAGAGCAGGGGTCCACTGTCCATCTTCTCAGAGGCACAAAGGAGGACATGCACAGGGTTTCTTCAGTGATCCATGTCACTAGAGTGATGCTCCACAGTGATCCTGGTTGCATGGTCAGGGGTCCCCGTCCTTTTATCAAAATTCCAGTCAGTCAGGGGCAGGGTTTGACACTGGCGATGTCAAACCCGAGTTGTACCGATCCCGGTCCTCTCGTCAAAATCGTCGGTCCCAGTCCTCTCGTTGGAATCGCTGGGTTACCCAGTAAACCCTCAAAGTTAATCCCACTACCACGGTTCCGATCCTCTCATAAAAATTGTCGCTCCCAATATATCACGCCCACAACCTGATGAAAGATAGTTTACAATGAAGGGGATGATTGGGACAACACGTGTCATCCCAAAACCTACCAGGATCACAGATACAATGTCCTGAGCCACAGTCCACCCTGTCATCAAGTCATGATAATAGTAAGGAACGTACCCAAATGGAATAAATTGTTCCAATTACAGAGTTAGCGGAAGCGAAATTTATTTAAATCATGTGAATTATAGAGCATCGGTTCTCTAATGATAACACATAGTACAATCTAAATATTGGTAACCATTCATTTCTCTCTTTATAATTAAACATAAAGTTTATACATGATTGTGGATGAATACAAAAATAAATAAATAATCGCCACTAGGGCACCATTCTTGGGTGTACAAAGACATCCAAGTCACAACCACCAGCTCCACTTGATTTGCATCCAATGGTGCTCATCAAGAGATTACCTACATATCAACTAAAAAGGGGTTGCGCAACGGGGTTAGCTACACCAGCTAGTGAGGGAGCAAAGGAGAATGCACATACACACAAACACACAATTTTAAGCAATATGATGCATGGTTATGTTAGATTCATTTTCCACCTAACACACAATATTATAAGTTAAGTGTATGCTATTGTGATAACTCGGGAGACACTGAGGGTCACTTAACTTATCGCCCCAGTGAAACCTCAATCATCACACGGGAGCCTATGCTAGTAGAAGCCATTAGACGACCCAGTGGCAGACCCCGATAGCCATCACTACCACTGTCATGGCCTCTCCCACCTCCACAGGCAATAGGTGCTCAGACTATCCAACACAAAAATCCCTGTTGGCAAGGGTCGTAGCATAAGGGAACAAGCATCCTAGCCACAGATATACTATATGCAAGTCCTATCGTCCCGAGAGGTATTCTAGGTGCATCAACGTCCCATTCCATCTAATACCCGGGTACAGCACGGCACAATGCATACAAATCAGGATGACAGATAATAAGTTTCATAATTAAAATTGGGGTTTCGGTACCGGCACACCCGGCACCGTAACCCGATATAATGGTGAGAATGATATCACATTCATAGTAGTTCATATTTGAATAAATAATGCAATATGCATAATGCTTATATTTTATATAATAGCATGATTAAGATTGCTTAATATATATATTCAAACCCAACAAAATCACCCAAAACCCACTCACCGAACTCGGGTATCACCCAGCGTGGTTGACATGAATCTCACCGGTGCACCAACTATCCTTTGAGTTGGGTAGCCTAAAAATACAAAAGCAATCATTAAAAGATGTATAGAGGGGTCCCATTGTTACATCCGCACCAAAAATATGCCCTTATACCCCGGGGCAATTCAGACCTTTACCAAGGGCAATGCCACAGTGGCACTGGCCAACACCTGTAACCTCAAACTTAAAATATTATTATAAGTACCCCCTCGAAGTCTTGGAAGTACGGGTCAACGCCCCACAATTTTCCTTGAAGTTTGGGCCCTGACAGTAGCACCGGAGTCACGAACGGACTCACTCGAATTGAATCCACTCAAGGATCTGCTTGTGCTGTTACCTGCCCTCTTAGATTATTTTTCTGTGGGACCCACATCCCCGTGTCTCGGATATCATAATTAGACCCTCGGACCAGATAGACCCTCACCCTTACCATTAATTGGTTAAATGGGCCATGAAAGTGGGCCCTCAAGGCCTAACTTAAAGTAAATAATGGGTTTTATACCCTAACTTAAACCAAATGGACCTTAGAGGACAAATAGGTCCTATGGACTTAGGGTGCACCCAAACATGTCCTAATTAACTAAATGGATCTACTGGTTTATGACATTGACCAAACTAGACCCTAAGCCCAAACTAAAACCCATTTAAAGCCTAAGGGTTAACTATGTTCTAAGGACACCTAACCAAACATGACCTAAGGCCCTTCTACCCCTTAAAAGATAACCTAAACCCCTTATTCCCTTATCTCTCCCCCTCCCAAGCAAACCGTGGAGGAGAAGAGACAAGGAAAGGAGGAGAAGGAGGAAGGAAGAAGAAGAAGTAGAAGTTGGAGAGGAATAGGAGGGGAAGGGAAGAGGATGGAAGCCATGCCAAGATGGTTGGCTGCCCCACATCTCCTCCTCTTGCTGTTCGAACATGGGGAGAAGGAGAAGAGAAGAAGAAGAGATGGAAAGGAAGGGAGGAAGGAAAAGGAGGTGGATCTTCAAGGCTGGCTAGGGTTGGAATTGGAGCTCCTCTCACCAAGGTATGACCTAAACCCTTGGTATCTCTCTCTCTTTCCATTTTCATTTTGGTAGATTCCTTGAGCTTGAGCTGACCTAGGGTTCCATTTGGAACTCAAGGTGATGCTTGGTCCATAATTAGAGCTCTAATGGTGCTGACCTAGCTCTAGAAATGGTTTCTATGAGCTGCTTTGCAGCCAATGCTACTGAACCTTTGGTTCTAAGCTACGAAACGCCACCCTTAGACCAATTTGAGACCAAACCCTTGTATGATCTTCGATCCATGAGGTGAGCCTAGGTTCTAGTGACCCTAGGGAGGCTTAGACACCCCTTTCACGACCCGAAAATGCTGGGGTACTCCAAGCTTCAAGCTGGAGAAGAAGCCCTTTGAAATCTCAGAAAAGACTTCCGACGGATGAACTACCGGATCCACTAATCGTGGTACTGTCCGTCAGTCCGCCCAGCATAATCCCTGTTGTCACACCCCAAACCATCCCCTAGGAGGATTGGGTAGGTGACCCGAATTGCATAACAGCAATCCGCCAAATCCCACGGATCTAGAAGCAATGCTTACGATCATGGAACCACAAGCATCACTTTACCATAGGTAAGATCAGAGTGTCGCCGATAACTACAATGTGATAAAACATAAGGAAACGTAGCGATACGGAGAAACAGTGATAATATATACATATAAAAGTTTTACATTTCCCATCAACCCACACACAAAGAAAATAAAGATACAAAGCTGATAAGTACAATACTACATACAAAAATATATACAGGGCGAGCATACTCAGCCCCAAAAAGAAAGAAAAAGTAAAAACTACAATGACCAAATTAGAACGGGGATAACTCCAGATAACCCAAAAGGAGTTCCCAAGTAAAAAAGCTGTCATGAACACACTTCAATGGTCTCCAACAAAAACCACCGAAAATGTGCGCAGGATTGGTATGTCCTTCGTCGAGGTCCACACCAATATCGTCATAACAACCAAAAGTCTCCTCCTCGAGATGACCCACCATGCCACAGCGGCATCCACCTGTAAAATCATCTAAGGAAAACATATATAACAGAGTGTGAGCTCCACTGAGCTCATGAGCAAATAACATCAATCATGCATGCACATGCAATCATAATTCACAATTCATATGATCCTACATGATATGCAAGTTCAGTTTAATTATTAGCCACCTAGCAATACAACTAAGTCAGGTCTGTGCCACTACAATCCCCAATATATGTATCCTTGGTGTGGGCTTCTAACCCCTTCCCACGATACACCCATTGAGTTGTCGGACAGGACCAGTTAGCTCCCGCATTCATTCACCAAGGTCAGCCCGACCAACCCTCTGTGATTAACCCATGGGGCAATCCATTTATTTCTTTCTTTTCTTTTCTTTTCTGGCTCAAAGCCCATATGCACCATTCCGGTGTTCTTTTCATTTCCTGTTCTCTTTTCTCATTTTTTGATGGTCGTCCCCACAGGCATCCAACACCTTAACCCTGTTGGTAAGGGTGCGTGGTATGGGTGATGAAACTCTAACCCCATGTCTATATGGTATCGTATGAGTCAGGTGGTGTCAACCGTATCCCATACTACGGGCTACCACGGGCCTCATTTCCAAGCTGACTACGGCATCTAGTCTAACATTCACAATCATCATAAAAGAATTCACAGTGTTGATCAACAGACAGTCATTATGTAGTGATTTGAGTAATTTGAACAGAAGAAAATAACATAGCAATTATATTCAATTCTTATTAGCCGGCATCAGATTATGATTACATTTACACATATGATAGTATTATCCACTCACCTGAGTTAGGTTCTAAGACCACAGTTGTATACTCAGTTCCTATAGCAGTTTGATGGTGGTCCTCGAGCACGGGATCAAGTCCTAAATGTAAATCAAAAGTTGTCATGTTAAGTTGCCAGTCTATCACTAGAAGTCCTAGGGATAACCTAATCTTACTGGGTTGACCCGGTACTTGGTTGGTACTCATTTGGGATCACAGGGCTTGCACTGGGCCTCAGGTTCTTGTCCCGGTGCCTCAACCAGTGTCAGTGGCACAAAGGGTAAAATAGTCATTTTAGTGGTTGTACTTGACCCTAGGTCAGATCAAGTCCACGGTGCTGCCCACAGCTTGTCTATGCTGTAGGACTAAGCACAGCAGGGATTCTTCCACTTGCGGGGCCCACTAGGTGTGGAAGGGTATTTCAGTCATTTACAACCTTCCCACAGTGTCCAGGGGTCTGTGGGTGAGATCCCCCAGGTCTGTCCATCAATCCAGCCAAATTCCCTTCACTGGGCGTTGGCTCTGGGCGATGTCTGCATCGCCCAGAGGCTGCAAATCGATGCTGGGCTAAGTTCCCAAGGCTGGGCTTTTCAGGCTAGGCTTATACTTGATCCTTTGCATGTTTGGGGGATCAGGTAGCCCCTAAGATGGTCTACCCAATGGTCCAATTGGATCATCCATCAGATCCACCATCAGGCTGCCAGAGCTGCCCAAGTAGTCCAGATAAATAGTGCCACAAGTTTTTGGCCAGACTTGGGAGCTGGTTTCAGCCACATACAGGGCTGGAAATGCATGAATAATGAGGGTTCAGGGCTGCAACCATCTAGGGTTTGGTCTCTGCAGCCCCAGCTTGCCCCCAGGGTTCCAAATCACAGGTCAATAGGGCCATCTGGTAGTGCAGGTGGGCACACACAGATTTCAGCCATAGGAACAGCATAATTAAATGCTCAAATTACATAAAAATTCCAGATCTTCCATGCACAAGGTCTGCATGGTAGATCTGGACCAGAACTGGGCAAACCCTAGCTATACTGGGCTTCCCAGGGAGCAAAAATACATTATACACAGAGAGGGAATGGGAACAGCAGGTGAGAATAGGTATTTTTATACCTGAAATAAGTAGGAGCAGCTCGGATTCAGGCTTGGATGAGGGTGGCAGCACCTCCTCCTCTTCTTCCCTCTCCTTCTTCTTCTTCTTCTTTCTCTCTTCTTTCTCTCCTTTCTCTCCTACGGATTTCAGATCTGCCAAGGGCTCTAAATGAGCCCAAGACTAACCTATTTATAGGCCCAAGACCAACTACGGTCTGTTTGGCCACTAAGGCTCCCTTTAAAAATCAGTTTTTGAACTAATTCAGACTGATTTAGGGCTCTCTGGTGGGGTCCACAGTAAACTGAGGGCATGAGGTGGTCCCTCAGACTTCCCTCTATCAGTGGAGGGTTCCCAAGTCCATGTTGGGTGGTCCCCATAATTAAAATAATCAAAAATATGTAGAATCAGTCGCTGGGCGATGTCACTAGGCCTTGCTGCATCGCCCAGTGCCATGGCCCAGAGAATTCCAGCAACTGAAACTCAAAGGGGCTTGCACAGGGGTTTGACCCTTGGTCAGGGTGTGGTCCCCACATGCCACCTAGGGACTTTTACATGATTTTTCAAAGGTGGGTCCCACCATTATAGGGAGGAGAGAGATTACCTGGGGTTCAAGCCATACATCAGGCTGTGAGCTGTGCAAGAGCAGGGGTCCACTGTCCATCTTCTCACAGGCATAAAGGAGGACATGCATAGGGTTTCTTCATTGATCCATGTCACTGGATTGATGCTCCACAGTGATCCTAGTTGCATGGTCAGGGGTTACTGTCCTTCAATCAAAATTCCATTCAGTCAGGGGTAGGGTTTGACACTTGTGACTTGACCTGAATGGATGAAGGAGCGGATTCAATCTGTTGCCTCTACCCGTGGGTCAGTTCACTCTTGGGTGTTGGGAGTGACCCAAAATGCCCTGCCCAGATCCCGGCTTGGGCGAGGGAGCGATGCGTGCTGGCTAGTGTGCGATAAGGAATTAAAGTTGCACCTTCCCTCACAAGGCATCTTTTGGGGGATTGGTAAGCGCTTGGTTCTCCAATTGGTATCAGAGCAGGTGGTCGCGAGTTCGAGTCTCCCTGGTGCCATGGGTGCTCTATTATTGGGAGTGCATTAGTGCCATGGGTGCTCTGTTATTGGGCATGCATTTGAGGGGAAGGATTGTTTGGAGTGACCCAAAATGCCCTACCTAGATCCTGGCTCGGGCGAGGGAGCGATGCGCGCTGGCTGGTGTGCAATAAAGAATTAAAGTTGCACCTTCCCTCACAAGGCATCTTTTGGGGGATTGGCAAGTGCTTGGTTCTACATTGGGTATGTCTCAGAGATTGATCGGATGTAGGGACGGATGAAAATGGCATAGCTGCCCATGGGTCTGCTCACTCTCAGGTGTGTCTCAGAAATCGAACGGATGCATGACCAGATCCAAGTAAGAAGTTCCATTCGTGGATCCACTCCTTGTATTTTGACCTTTTAGCTTGAACGGAGTCAGTCAGGGGCAGAGTTTGACATTTCTCCCCACCTTACAAAAATTTCGTCCTTGAAATTTGCTTACCCTGTAATCCAAATAGTTGAGGGTACTTCGCTTTCATTTCCTCTTCACATTCCCATGAAGCTTCTTCTACGGGGTTATTTCCCAATCGAGCTTTCACAAAAGTGACAGTGTGGTTACGGAGGTTATGCTCCTTTCTGTCCAATATCTCTGTGGGGTATTCTTCGTAGGTCATATCCACATCCAACTATTCAGGTTCAGTCGACAGTACATGTGTCGGATTGTTTAAGTACTTTCGTAGCATTGACACATGAAAAACATCGTGGGCACCCGACAAAGATGGTGGTAGAGCCAGTCGGTCTGCTACGGGTCCCACTTTGCTAAGTATTTCGTATGGACCAATGAATCTTGGGCTCAATTTGTCCTTCTTGTTGAACGTAGCAATCCTTTGGTTGGAGATACTTGAAGGAATACTTTTTCTCCGACCTCAAACTTAATATCTCTCCTTCGATTATCCGCATAACTTTTCTGTCTTGACTGGGCTGCCTTGATCTTCTCTCTTATGACATCCACCTTATCGCAAGTCGCTTGAATCATTTCGGGTCCGAGATATTTTTGCTCACCAACTTCGTTCCAATATAGTGGAGTTCGGCACTTCCTGCCATAGAGTGCTTCGAACGGTGCCATGCCAATGGTGGAGTGGTAGCTATTATTGTATGCAAATTCCACCAATGGTATGTGAGCATCCCAACTGTCATTCATTTCCAGAACACAAGCTCGGAGCATGTCTTCCAGAGTCTGGATGGTTCTTTCTGATTGTCCGTCCGTCTACGGATGGAAAGCTGTACAAAGATTCAATTATCCCAATGCCTTTTGTAAACTTCTCCAAAACCTTGAAGTAAATCGAGGATCTCTGTCAAACACAATACTGACAGGCATACCATGTAAGCGGACTATGTTCTCAATGTATATCTGGGCAAGCTTCTCCATTGGATAACTTGTTTTAATTGGTATGAAGTGAGCTGCCTTTATCAGTCCGTCTACGATCACCCAAATCGTGTTCATGCCCTTTCTAGTGTTGGGCAGATTTGTTACGAAATCCATAGTGATTCTTTCCCACTTCTACTCAGGTATGGGAAGTGGCTGCAACAAACCATACGGTCGGTGTCTCTCTGCCTTTATTTGTTGATAGGTCAGGCACTTGGACACGTAGATTGCTATGGTCTGCTTCATTCCAATCCACCAGTAATACTTCTTCAAGTCTTTGTACATCTTTGTACTTCTGGGGTGGATTGTATAGGGTGAGCTATGCGCCTCTTTAAGAATTCGGTCTTGGACATCATAGTCATCTGACACGCATAATCTATCTCGAAACTTCAATGCACCATCTTAGGCCAAAGAAAAATCTGAGTCCTTATGGACACCATGTTGAACTTCCCGAATTATCTTGGCCAGCTCGGGATCCAACGGTTGCTTCGCAATTATCTCCTCTCGTATCGACGGCTACAGGTCCATTGCTACTAATTGCATAGCCGCTTCTTTGATCACGAGCTCCATAGCTTCTTCTATTAATTGCTCACTTATGACTAAAGATGCGAGGGATGCAGTTTGAGACTTTCTGCTTAAAGCATCCGCCACAACATTGGCCTTACTGAGATGGTACTGGATTTCACAGTCATAATCTTTTACCAATTTCAGTCACCGTCTCTGTCTTATATTTAGCTCCTTTTGGGTGAAGAAATACTTCAGACTTTTGTGATCGCTGAAGATTTCGCTCTTTTCACCGTATAGGTAATGTCGCCAAATTTTCAACGCAAAGACTACCGCAGCCAACTCCAAATCATGAGTGGGGTAATTCTTCTCATTTTCCTTCAACTACCTGGAGGCGTAGGCGACTACTTTACCTCTCTACATCAAGACGCCACCTAAACCTATTCTAGATGCGTTAGTGTATACTACCATTCCTCCAGTGCCGTCCGGAATGGTTAGAATTGTAGCTGATACTAACCGATTTTTCAATTCCTGAAAGGTTTTCTCGCATGTCTCATTCCATTCAAACTTAGCACCCTTCCTTGTAAGCTTTGTTAGGGGCATTGAAATGCGCGAGAAATTTTCGATAAATCTTCGATAATAGCCGGCCAATCCTAAGAAACTTCAGATCTCAGTGGCATTCTTTGAAGTCTCTCACTCGAGAACCACTTTCACCTTGCCGGGGTCTACTTTAATGCCGTCTTTGGTGATGATATGCCCTAGGAACCCAATTTGGTGAAGCCAAAATTCACATTTACTGAACTTGGCGAAGAGTTGGTGTTCCCGCATCCGTTGCAACAAAAAACTAAGGTGTCGCGCGTGCTCTTCCTCACTCTTAGAGTACACCAGGATGTCATTAATAAATACTATGACGAACTTATCCAGCACGTCATGGAACACTCTATTCATCATATCCATGAACGTTGTCGGGGCGTTGGTTAATCTGAACGACAAAACTAAAAATTCATAAAGTCCATATCGGGTTTGAAACGCCATTTTATGAATGTCGCCGCTCTTGATCTTCAGTTGATGGTATCCTGACCAAAGATCAATCTTGGGGAAAACTCTCGCTCCTTGTAGCTGATCAAATAGGTCGTCGATATGCGGTAGCGGATATCGATTCTTGATGGTCAGCTTATTCAACTCACAGTGGTCGATACATAGCCACATGCTACCATCTTTCTTCTTTACGAACAGCACAGGTGCTCCCCAGGGTGATACACTGGGTCGAATGAATCCCTTCTTTAGTAGGTCTTGAAGTTGTGTCTGCAACTCTTTCAATTCGACGAGTGCCATTCAATATGGTGCCTTGGATATCGGTGCTGCTCCAAGAATCAAATCAATCGCGGTCAGGCGGTAGCTGCGTCAGATCTTCTGGAAAAACATCAAGAAATTCTCTGATGACTTCTAGTTCCTCCAAGGGTTTTATCTTTGCTTCCGTGTCTATCACAGTGGCCAAAAAGCCTTGGCATCCATCATCAAGCAACTTCCACGCCTGGAGGGCGGATAATGTTATCCTTCTGGATTTCCTCCTTAGTTCACTTTGATAGGTGAAGTCTGACCCATCTTCCAGTTTAAACTTTATCTTTTTCTCCGCACATAAGACATTTGTACCATAGGCTGACAACCAATCCATGTCTAATATTACGTCAAAATCATTTATATCCATCTTTATCAACTGTGTGGTTAGATTCTTCCCACAAATTTCAATCTGACAAGGATCGTAGACCTCCTTCAAACTCACGACACTCCCTGTCGGTGTGCTGACTACTAACTCATGCCCAATATCTCTTGGTTGTTCTTTCATCTTACTTGCAAAGGTTGAGGAGATGAAAGAGTGGGTTGTGCCTGAGTCGAATAGTACTCATGCGGGTATGGTTGAGACATTCAGGGTACCTAGGGTTCTTAGGTAATTTAGTTACATGAAGTAAGCCAATTATTCCCTATAGCCAAGTAGTGTTCAGCAACATACCTGTCAATACGTCGGGGTTTGCCTCTGCTTCTTCATTCGTCAAAGCGTACACCTTTCTTTATGTCCGATTGTCCCGTGGCTCAAATGGCCTAGCGTAGGGCTGTTTTGCGAATTTTTGTTGTACCCACGCACGCTACAATCTCTAGCCATATGCCCTACCTTGTTGCATAGCTAACACTTAAAGGGTGGAGCTCCAGGTGTTGAAGCTTTGCTTGGTTGACTCATTGCTGGTTGAGCTGGCGAGGCTGCTGTCATCGCTTGACTCGTAGTAGGTTGAGCAGGTCAGGTAAATGTAGGGCGAAAAGAATTCTGGCCCATGCTCAGCCTACGATACAAAGTCAAATTCGGACTTGAACTCGAACCTCTATAAAATTTACTCGGCCATCCAGAGGTTTGAAAATTATTTGGCCTTTTATTCAACCCAGACGACATCACAGTCTTTTCTTTCTCCTTTTCTTTGAATCTATCCTCCATTGTCTTCGCCTTATCAACCATTTGGGCATAATCCCAAATGTCCATAATTGACAAAACTGACCCAATCTCAATTTTGAGTCCCTTCTCAAATTTCTTGGCCTTACTAAATTCCCCTTTCAGGTGCTCTAGAGCAAAATGGAATAGATCTTCAAAGCACTGTTGATAGTCTAGCACTGATTTAGTTCCTTGCACCAGTGCAATAAATTCTGCTTCTTTCCTGTCCTTAAAACTCTCAGGAAGTAGTTCTTGAAGAAAATCTCTTTGAATTGTGCCCACGTGGGATTTGAGTGAGCAGCTTCCAAATTAGGCCTAGTTGCCTTCCACCAAGCTTCGGCTTCATTCTGCAACTAATAACCCGCACAAATAATCTTTTGCGCATCCGTGCACTCAAGTACTTCAAATGCCTTTTCCAGGGCACTGATCCATCGTTCTGGCTGCATTGCTTCAGAGGTTATTTTGGAAATGTCGGCGGTTGAAGTTTCTTGAATCGCTCCATATCCTTAGCGGTGGAATTTTCTACTAAATGCTGAGGCACAGGTGGTGGAAATAGCATTGGTCGATTGAGTGGTGGTGGTGGTGCAGCGAGCTCATGCATCATGGTTGCAAACTGCGTAGACATCTGACCAAGCAACTCTTATTGTTGTTGCATGGTCTGCATCATCGTGGTCATGAATGCAGTCACATCGCCAGCTACCACACTTGGCAGTCACAAGCCACTGGTGCTCCTGATGAAGCAACCGATGCCTCAGAGTTTTGAGCCTCATTTCCATTAGGCAGCTCAACCTCCAATACAACTCTAGGTTGTTTACCTTTACGACCACCACAAGAACTTCTAGTGTTGACCATTGTTGCTTCTCTGAAAAGAGGAGCGTGTTCAATATTCAAATTTCATCATGGATCAACAGTTGTTTTCTAGCTAAGCAGGTACAAATCCAGTCCATAGTTCCGATGAGTATCATGAGTCATACCAGTAAGGTGGATTGTTAGATTCATTGTCTTGGTTTCTTAGGTGATGTGTTTTATTGAATACTTTGTGTTTCTCTTTCTTATGAATTTTATGTGTCAATATGCTATGCATGGCACTAATGAAAATTTTCAGATTTTTAAATAAAGATTTTTAGTTATTTACCTGATGTAGCAGGCAAGCATCTCCAGCTTCTTCCTGGTCACAAATTCCATCACGTGCAAATACCCTATGTCGACTGTAACCTCTTCGATTAATGCTAAGTAGAAATCCTGTTCTCCTTGCTCAGTAACTTCTGCAAGAGCTAAGTATACAACCAGTAGGTTCTCGGCACGGGCTCGGGTATCACGTATCCTAATCAACTTCCTTCTCAATTCCCTAATAAGTTGCATGACGTCAGGGTTCCCAGGCTGGCTGAGGTAATAGGTCCTGCCACATATAATGGTTCTAGGCATGAGGGCATACTTAATTAAAAGAATTAAGTACACAACTACTAAAACTTAAATAACTAAAGATCAATGAAACAAATTCTTGGATTGGCTCGAGGTACCTTAGCATCTAGGTGTTCGATTTGCTACAAACCCTATTAGGTCCTAATCTCAGCTATCCTAGGCCTTGGTTAGGATGAGATCTACGCTTCCCGTACTTACTCAACCCTTATTACAACATACCTACATATCTAAGTTCTGTTTGCATAGCAACACTCCAATCAGTTTGTACATCACAATATGCAAGCATGTAGTAATTAGGTAATATATAACATATATCATTATACACATTTGTTTACATAAATTACTTACTTATGAATGACTTGTCAACAAAATTTTCCCAGTCCTATATGCTCTACTCAACCCCTAATTAGAAATTTCACCCCTTTGGGTTTAAGACGGTTGTGTTTGCTTAATACTTAATTAATTTATTATTTTATTATTATTATTTTTTTTTCATATCATTCATTTTTTTTTTATCCGAGAAAGTTCACATTTTTATGTTCATTAAGGGTAATATGGTCAAATCCCAAGTACTTGTATGTAAATAGCCAAACACAGCGAAGTTGCACACACTGGGCGATGTCTCTGGGCGTTGCCACATTGCCCAGTGCCATCGCCCAGAGAATCGGGCGTAGGGTTTTTATATCCGAGAGGGCCCCATTTGTTTCCTATTTCATTCCAAACTTCTCTAAACACTTGGGAGAAGCTCTTGGAGGGTGAGGGGACCACTTCTATACCAAAACCTTGCGATTCTTTGGGTTATTTGCGGTTCTACACGTGCCTAGGTATGCTTTCTTCTCTACATTATCTAAATATTTGTTTGTTTCGTTAAATCCTTCCTTGGGTTAGGGTTTCTGTTGTTTTCCTTGCCCTAACCTAGTTCTTCTTGCTATTCCTTGTAGGAAATGTCTACTAGTCGTCGTACAATTTGGAAATTGGTAGCCCAAAATCGGCTACGGGTTGAGTCCGAGGATTCTTCCTATTCTTCGGTACCTCCTTCATCATCCACAGACGATTCTTCTTCAGAGGAGCCTACTTTCGATCACTTCTTCTTCTCTAGGTACGAATATGCCAAGGAGTGGAAAATTTTTGAATCTGTAAAGATAGTGAATGGTCGGGTGGTACGGGTAGAGGACTCCCACCAATACAACCTTTATGCCTAGTTTAATGCCCTAGGTTGGGCATCGATGTTGTCTCCTACCGAGCCTTGTTATCCCAACTTGGTTCGGTACTTTTACTGTAACCTGGGGCCTTCTAGTGCCCAGGAGTTTGGAGTGGAGAGTAGGGTGAAGGGAGTGGATATCAGGCTGACCACTACCCTATTGGCAGAGATCCTGGGTTTACCTGACACAGGAGAGAGGGTTTACTATCAGCCTCGTATGGACATATCTGAGATGTTTTCCTTGGAGACTAGGAGAACAGTCTTCCAAGCTTTGATAGGTTCTCCGGACATGCCTAAGTTTGAGACTTCTTACAAGCCCAGTGCTAGGGTGGTTAGTAGGTGTGTAACCTACAATATTTATCCTATAGGCGGGAATAAGGGCAGTATATCTATGATGAGGGCATATATTACCTACTATCTTCTAGGAGCTAGGAAGGGGGTCCAATCATAAACCTCCCATATCTTCTTTTGTAGGTGATGCTCTACCATGCATGGAACCCAGCTGATGGAACCTTCCTTATGGGAAGTTCCTCACTTTGGTCTTTCAGTATTTTAGGGTCCCATTGGAGGGTGAGTATGTCGATAAGACTAGATCCAGGCCCATAGACAAGACTTCCATTCTGAAGATGAAGGTACCTGGGGAGGATCCACCAGAGGATGAGGGGCAGATGGGGATGTAACAAGATGAGCAGTAGGGTCAGTCATAAACCTCCCATATCTTCTTCTGTAGGTGATGCTCTACCATGCACGGAACCCAGCTGATGGGAACCTTCCTTATGGGAAGTTCCTCACTTTGGTCTTTCAGTATTTTAGGGTCCCATTGGAGGGTGAGTATGTTGATAAGACTAGATCCAGGCCCATAGACAAGACTTCCATTCTAAAGATGAAGGTGCTTGGGGAGGATCCACCAGAGGATGAGGGGCAGATGGGGATGCAACAGGATGAGCAGTAGGGTAGAGAGCAGGGAGTGGGGCATGATGAGGATGTCCAGGGTATGGAGGAGCAAAGGGACATTGAGGGGGACACCCAGGGTCTTCACGCAGAGGAGTAGGGGATAGGTCCAGATGATCTCGAGGGCTTTGGCACTTAGTTTACAGACTTACCTGCTTACGAGACGACCGGTGCCACTAGCTCATAGGTTCCAGGTCCTTCTGATTGGGCATAGATGATGACACACTTCCAGAGTCTTGGCACTCAGCTCTCTAGCTTGGCAACTAGAGTGGATCGGGGCTTTACTTCCTTAGAGACGAGAGTAGGGTCTCAGCGTGTAGATTTTTGGAACAAGTTCTACAGAGTTGATTCTCACCAGACTCAGCCTCCACCGAGCGACGTACCTCCTTCTGAGTAGTTCCAGCAGTTCCGGACCTTCTCTTGCTACGTGGCCATGATCATCTTAGTTATTTTTTCTATGCTTATGTATTTTTCTTTCTTTGTTTTCAGTTTATGTACTTGTTGAATTGCAGTTATGCTTTGCAATTATGCAATCAAACTTTTGTAATTATTGCTGAATTAATGAAAATCTTGCATCTTTGTTGAATTGCATCTACCTCCCCTATGGTTTTTAATTCTTGCATGTTTTATTGTTTAAAGCTTATTAGTCCTAGTCTGCAATCCATAATCTTAAGAACAGCCTCACGCTCTGATACCAAGCTCTGCCACACCCCAAACCACCCCCTAGGAGGATTGGGTAGGTGACCCGAATTGCATAACAGCAATCCGCCAAATCCCATGGATCAAGAAGCAGTGCTTACGATCATGGAACCACAACCATCACTTTACCATAGGTAAGATCAGAGTGTTGCAGATAACTACAATGTGATAAAACATAAGGAAATGTAGCGATATGGGGAAACAGTGATAATATATACATATAAAAGTTTAACATTTCCCATCAACCCACACACAAAGAAAACAAAGATACAAAGCAGATAAGTACAAGACTACATACAAAAATATATACAGGGCAAGGTAACTCAGCCCCAAAAAGAAAGAAAAAGTAAAAACTACAACGACCAAATCAGAATGGGGATAACTCTAGATAACCCAAAAGGAGATCCCAAGTCAAAAAGATGTCATGAAAACACTTCAATGGTCTCCATCAACAACCACCAAAAATGTGCGCAGGATCGGTATGACCTCCGTAGGGGTCCACACCAATATCTTCGTAACAACCAAAAGTCTCCTCCTCGAGATGACCTGCCATGCCACAGCGGCATCCATCTGTAAAATCATCTAAGGAAAACATATATAACAGAGTGTGAGCCCCACTGAGCTCGTGAGCAAATAACATCAATCATGCATGCACATGCAATCAAAGTTCACAATTCATATGATCCTGTCTGATATGCAAGTCCAATTTAATTATTAGCCACCTAGCAATACAACTAACTGGGGTCTGTGCCACTACAATCCCCAATACATGTATCCCTGGTGCGGGCTTCTAACCCCTTCCCGCGATACACCCATTGAGTTGTCGGAGAGGACCAGTCAACTCCCGCATTCCTTCACCTAGGTCAGCCCGACCAGCCCTCTGTGATTAACCCGTGGGACAATCCATTTCTTTCTTTCTTTTCTTTTCTTTTCTGGCTTATAGCCCATATGCACCATTCCGGTATTCTTTTCATTTCTTTTTCTCTTTTCTCATTTTCTGATGGTCGTCCCCACAGGCATCCAACACCTTAACCCCTGTTGGCAAGGGTGCGTGGCACGGGTGATGAAACTCTAACCCCATGTCTATATGGCATCGTATGAGTCAGGTGGTGTCAATCGCATCCCATACTACGGGCTACCACGGGCCTCATTTCCAAGCCTACTATGGCATCTAGTCTAACATTCACAATCATCATAAAAGAATTCACAGTGTTGATCAACAGACAGTCATTATGCAGTGATTTGAGTAATTTGAACAGAAGTAAATAACACATCAATTACATTCAATTCTTATTATCCGGCATCAGATTATGATTACATTTACACATATGATAGTATTATCCACTCACCTAAGTTAGGTTCTAAGACCTCAGCTGTATACTTAGTTCCCACAGCAGTTTGATGGTGGTCCTCGAGCATGGGATCAAGTCCTAAATGTAAATCAAAAGTTGTCATGTTAAGTTGCCAGTTTGTCACTGGAAGTCCTAGGGTTAACCTAATCTTACTGGGTTGACCCGGTACTTGGTTGGTACTCATTGGGGATCACAGGGCTCGCACTGGGCCTTAGGCTCTTGTCTCGGTGCCTCAACCAGTGTCAGTGGCACAAAGGGTAACATAGTCATTTTAATGGTTGTACCTGACCCTAGGTCAGATCAAGTCCACGGTGCTGTCCATAGCTTGTCTGTGCTATAGGACCAAGCACAGCAGGGCTTCTTCTGCTTGCAGGGCCCACTAGGGTTCCAAAACATTCCCAATAAAAGATAGATGTGGGGAAGGGTATTTCAATCATTTACAACCTTCCCACAGTGTCCAGGGGTCTGTGGGTGAGATCCCCCAGATTTGTCCATCAATCCAACAAAATTCCCTTCACTGGGCGTTGGCTCTGGGCGATGTTTGCATCGCCCAGTGTATCACCCAGAGGTTGCAAATCGATGTTGGGCTGAGTTCCCAAGGTTGGGCTTTGCAGGCTAGGCTTATACTTGATCCTCTGCATGTTTGGGGGATCAGGTAGCCCCTGAGATGGTCTACCCAATGGTCCAATTAGATCATCCATTAGATCCACCATCAGGTTGCCAGAGCTGCCCAAGCAGTCTAGATAAATAGTGCCATAAGGTTTTGGCCAGGCTTGGGAGCTGGTTTCAGCCACATGCAGGGCTGGAAATGCATGAATAATGAGGGTTCAGGGCTGCAACCATCTAGGGTTTGGTCTCTGCAGCCCCAGCTTGCACCCAGGGTTCCAAATCACAGGTCAATAGGGCCATCTGGCAGTGCAGGTGGGCACACACAGATTTTGGCCATAGGAATAGCACAACTAAATGCTCAAATTACATAAAAATTCCAGATCTTCCATGCACAAGGTCTGCATGGTAGATTTGGACCAGAACTGGGTAAACCCTAGCTATTCTGGGCTTCCCAGGGAGCAAAAACACATTATACACAGAGAGGGAATGGGAACAGCAGGTGAGAATAGGTATTTTTATACCTGAAATAAGTAGGAGCAGCTCGGATTCAGGCTTGGATGGGGGTGGCAGCACCTCCTCCTCTTCTTCCCTCTCCTTCTTCTTCTTCTTTCTCTCTTCTTTCTCTCCTTTCTCTCCTACGGATTTCAGATCTGCCAAGGGCTCTAAATGAGCCCAAGACCTGCCTATTTATAGGCCCAAGACCAACTAAGGTCTGTTTGGCCACTAAGGCTCCCCTTAAAAATCAGTTTTTAAACTAATTCAGAATGATTCTGGGCTCTCTAGTGGGGTCCATAGTGAACTTAGGGCATGAGGTGGTCCCTCAGACTTCCCTCTATCAGTGGAGGGTTCCCAAGTCCATGTTGGGTGGTCCCCATAATTAAAATAATCAAAAATATATAGAATCAGTCACTAGGCGATGTCACTCGGCCTTGCTGCATCGCCCAGTGCCATGGCCCAGAGAATTCTAGCAACTGAAACTCAAAGGGGCTTGCACGGGGGTTTGACCCTTGGTCAGGGTGTGGTCCCCACATGCCACCTAGGGACTTTTACATGGTTTTTCAGAGGTGGGTCCCACCATTATAGGGAGGAGAGAGATTACCTGGGGTTCAAGCCATACATCAGGTTGTGAGCTGTGCAAGAGCAGGGGTCCACTGTCCATCTTCTCACAGGCATAAAGGAGGACATGCACAGGGTTTCTTCATTGATCCATGTCACTGGACTGATGCTCCACAGTGATCCTGGTTGCATGGTCAAGGGTTCCTGTCCTTCAATCAAAATTCCAGTCAGTCAGGGGCAGGGTTTGATACCTATGACTTGACCTGAATGGATGAAGGAGCGGATTCAATCTGTTGCCTCCGCCCGTGGGTCAGTTCACTCTTGGGTGTTGGGAGTGACCCAAAATGCCCTGCCCAGATCTTAGCTCGGGCGAGGGAGTGATGCGCGCTGGCTGGTGTGCAATAAGGAATTAAAGTTGCACCTTCCCTCACAAGGCATCTTTTAGGGGATTGGCAAGCGCTTAGTTCTACAATTGGTATCAGAGCAGGTGGTCGCGAGTTCGAGTCTCCCCGGTGCCATGGGTGCTCTGTTATTGGGCATGCATTTGGGGGGGAATTGTTGGGAGTGACCTAAACTGCCCTGCCCAGATTCCGGTTCGGGCGAGGGAGCGATGCGCGATGGCTGGTGTGCAATAAAGAATTAAAGTTGCACCTTTCCTCACAAGGCGTCTTTTGGGGGATTGACAAGCGCTTGGTTCTACATTGGGTATGTCTTCGAGATCGAACGGATGCAGTGGCGGATGAAGATGGCGTAGCCGTCCGTGGGTCCGCTCGCTCTCAGGTGTGTCTCAAAAATCGAACGGATGCACAATCGGATCCAAGTAAGAAGTGACCCTCAGTGTCTCCCGAGTTATCACAGTAGCATACACTTGACTTGTAGAATTGTGTGCTAGGTGAAAAATGAATCTAACATTAGCATACATCATTCTGCTTGAACTCTTTGGTATGATGTATGTGCATTCCCCTTTGCTCCCTCACTAGCTAGTGTAGCTAACCCCATTGCGCAACCCCATTTTGGTTGATATGCAGGTAACCTCTTAATAAGCACCGTTAGATGTAAATCAAGTGGAGCCGGTGGCTGTGACTTGGATGTAGATGTACACCCAAGAATGGTGTCCTAGTGGCGATTATTTATCATTTAATTTCTGTATTCATTCACAATCATGTATAAACTTTATGTTAATTTTAAGGAGATATTGGATGGTTACACACATTGATATTGTACTATGTGTTATCATTAGAGAATCGATGTTCTATAATTTCACATGATTTAAATTAAATTTTGCTTCCGCTAACTCTGTGATTGGAACGATTTATTCCATTTGGGTACGTTCTTTACTGTTATCACGATTGATGACAGGGTGGACTGTGGCTCAGGACACTATATCTATGATCCTGGTAAGTATTGGGATGACACTAGTTATCCCAGTCACCCCCTATTTAATATAAAATATCTTCATCGGGATGGGGGTGTGACTCCCATGCTAGGTCCCAAGGTTAAAATCAAGTTTCAACTAAGACAGCACAGACGAACTCATAGACGGAAGCAACAGGGTGAGTTCACCCCTGACTCCGTTCAGGCCAAAAGGTCAAAACACAAGGAGCAGATCCACGGACGGAACTTTTACTTGGATCCGTTCCTGCATCCATTCAATTTCTGAGACACACCAGAGAGCGTGCGGATCCACAGACGGATGCACCATCTTAGTCTGTCCCTACATCTGTTCAATCTCTGAGACATTCCCTAGAGCAAGTGGACCCACGGGTGGAGGCAACAGAGTAAATCCGTTCCTTCATTCTTTCAGGTCAAGTCACTGGGATTACACTGGATGGACTAATGGATGAAACCACAATGGTGAATCCATTCGTTCATCTATCGGAGTTCTTTCCAAGATTTCTCAAGGTTTTTCCTCCAGCTTGAAGGCTGGAGTTCACCCTATACTCAGGATCATGGAGGGGGTATCTAGGTCTCCCTAGGGTCACTAGAACCTAGGCTTACCTTATGGATCCAAGATCTCATAAGGATTTGGTTCTATTTGGGTCCAAGGGTAGGGTTTCATGTTTTAGAACCAAGGGTTCAGTAGCAATGGCTGCAAGGCAGCTTATAGGAGCTTAACTAAGGTTTGGTCATCACTATTAGAGCTCCAACTAAGGACCGAGCTTCACCTTGAGTCCCAAATGGAACCCTAGGTCATCCCCAACCCCAAAATCCAAAATCCTAAGCTAATAAATAGAGAAATGGAGGAGAGATGGCTTACCTTCAATGGAGGCAGCGAGGACAAGGCTAGGTGAGCCTTCTTTACTCTTTCCTTCTCCCTCTTCCTTCTTCTCTTCCTTTTACGATTTCAGCAATTGGAGAAATGGGAATGACCTAAAGAGCTCATACCCATATAACTACAATGGGCCTTAGGGCCAGTTTGTTTAGGTGCCCCAAAAACACACAATAGTCTTTTAGGTTTAATTGGGCCTTAGGTCTTGTTTGGCCTAAGTCATAAACCATTAGGTCCATTTAGTTAGTTAAGACATGTTTGGGTATACCCTAAGTCTCATAGGACCTATTTGTCCCTAAAGTTTGTTTGGTTTAAGTTAGGATATAAAACTCATTATTTTATTTAAGTCAAGTCTTGTGGGCCCACTTTCATGGCCCAAATAGCCATAAGAGAGTATGGATGAGGGTTCATCTGGTCTGGGGATCTAATTATGGTGTCCGGGACACGGGGATGTGGGTCCCACAGGAAAATAAATCAAAAGGGCAAGTAATAGCACCGGCGGATCCGCGAGCGAAACCAGTCAAGTGAGTCCGTTCGTGACTCTGTTGCTGCTGTCAGGGCCCAAACTTTGAGAAAAGTTGCGGGGCTTTGACCCGTACTCTCAGGACTTCGAGGGGACACTTATAATAAAATACTAGATTCATGGTCATAAGTGTTGACCATAGCCACCATGGCATTACCCTTCAATAAGGTCCAATTTGCCCCAGGGTACTTGGATATATTTTGGGTGCGAGTGTAACATCCCCCCAACCTTATTAAAATTTTCATCCCCGAAATTTGACGCATCTAAGGGTCTTGATGGGCAAGGGTTTTTAGATAACAACACCTCTATTCACCCACTACATGGACTAAGTCAAAGGTCCTGTTGAGGTGAGGCAGTACCTACATGGCACAATAAGCCAGGTTTTACAATTTCTCTTCCTATAGCGGGTCGCATTACCATAGGAGGTGAGGTTCATAGTAACCCTGGGCTCCATTGGGTTAAGAGCTGATGATTACAATATCTCAGGGGAAATAGGGCCTCAAATACTAAGTTAAGCCACAAGGAACAGAAGGTTCCTTAGATCTTCCAGATCAGGTCGGGATTACACTCTATCATCCTTGAGTCATAGGATCTAATCTTGTATAGTCCCCAATCATAGGGTTCATATTTGAATGCTTTCACTTCGGATTATCTCATTACCTAACCCAACTTTAGAATGATTTGGAATATTGATAGAATCTCCTTTTGTTCACTCCCAGTACAGAGGGAACGCATTTGGTGACCCATTACTCCATTCATATCTATTATTGGAGAAGGTCTTGTTACATCCTTCAATTTCAGCCTTCACAGCCGGTCAACTCATCAGAGAAAGTCTACAATGGTCCTCTTTCGAGCACCAAACAACCTTTTACTAGTTCCGGTCTAAGTCAGTTCCTTCAAATGGGTTCCAATAATTAATCCACCCAGTCATTATTAAATTTATTACCTATTAACCTAAGGTTTGGTTGACCGAGGTCAGGGCTCAAACTAGCTAACATAATATGGTCAAGGCAAAGTCACATTTGTAGTATGGGGAAGTTAGTTTAGCCACACACTAAAGTTTAAGGGATATATATTATTTTATCTTTAAATTCACACGTATACATAAGTATAAATTTAATAATTACATTCATATCCCTAAGAATGTATCTATCACCTAGGTTAACTCAACAGTGTAGGCAAGTCTTAGTTATGGTATACTAGGTCATTTGGAAGGTCTAAACACGACTCGGGACTCCACCTATTGGTCCAAATAAGAGCTCGGATGGACCAAACAAAACTCTAATTAGAGTTGTCACTAGCCTATGAGGTGTCATTAATGACCTCCAAATACACATGACCTCTATTAATTACTCAGCTAAGCTATTCTAAACCAGCTTATTATTTCCTTTCTTCTTGTCTGTTCTACAAGTTTGGATCCTATGCACCCCATTAAGGGTTTCTACCCGCATAGATTTAGGCTTCCTATCCATAAATTTTGGTTCATTAAATTCACAGGGTTTAAGGGTTTTCATCCTCAAGGGTAACTCTCCTCCTTTCTCATAAGAGGGGAGCCACAGTGTACACTAAAGCCTATCATCTCTTACTGGCTTAGCCAATTGGTGCAGGCCTTAACCCTTCAATTTAAAGCATTAAACTAGATTTGAGTTGTCTTCACGAATGGGTCAAACAACCATGGGTTTTATATCTAGGGTATAGGCACATAATCATCACATATAGGTGTGGCCAAGATGTCTTAAAAATCTGGGCTCAAAATCCTAAAAAAAATCGGACAGACTCACGGATGAAATCAGTATTATGGGTCCGTTCGTGGGTCCTCCGCAAGATAGGTAGGGCGGACTAATAGGTAGATGTGGAACGCAAATCCATTCGTTCGTCCATTCTCAGAAGACTAGATGTTACAAAAATACTGAGGCGATCGGATCTTTGGACAGGCTCATGAGAGTGGATCCGTTCATTGATCTGTGCAGTTTTAAGAACGAAAATTTACAATTTTGTGCTTGGCTGATTCACGAGCGGAATCACGATAAATGGATCCATTCGTGCGTCCGTTCCCAGAATTTTAATAAAATAGAGCCACGAGTTTTTAAACTCAATTTGGCTCCAAAAGAGAGTGACACAACCGTAGGAGAAAAGGCTCTCCAAGGAACTTCCGTTCAAGCATCCCTTGCTCCTCTTGGGTGGTTTTTGGCAAATCCAAGCCCTAAAATCCATCTCTCACATTCTCAAGGTAAGATTCTCTCCCTATTTCTCTCTTCCATTCTCTTTTCCTTTCCATTTCTAGGGTTTGTGATGGTGTCTCTTCATCTTCTCTTCCTTTCACATGGATTAGGGATAAACATCTCAAGTTTGTGGTTGTATTTTCTTAGCCATGTACCATCAAAATCATGCCAAAATCGATTGAGACTAGGGTTTTTGGGTTGGATCAAACCCTAATCGATCAATGGCACTATGTTTAGTGGTTTCTTGTATGAATATTGTATCTATTATTGAATTTAAAAGTCTTTACAAGAATTTTAGAGATTGTTTGTCAAGTTTGCCATGCCTAGTTGGATTACTTGAATTATCTCTATGTTTTTGGTTAGGGTAAAAACTCTCAAAAGCATGTCTATCTTTTTATATGACCTAAGTTTGCATAGAAAATCATTCCTTTGATATATCCTCAAGTACATTTCTCAATTATATGGTTGTTAGTACAATCCTTAGTATTTATCCCCTTTTTCTTTCATAATAAATAATTCCTTGTCTCTTATTGGGGTATTTCATTCAATCACTTGTTTGTTTGGCATAGATTGGGGTGTAAAATAGTCAAAAGCACATGTTGTTCAGATTGATCCCATTCTTTCACATCCATGTCCTAGGAATTTCACATAGATTTGTATACATTTATATTCTTGTCTCTTCTCCAATTAAATCACATTCTAATGGTATCCATGTCCTATCTTCTCATTGTGTACTCTTTTCATGCTACAATCTCCATATCATGTAGGCATTTCACTTCTATAATTTTATTTGCCAATCATGTCTCATTATTCCAATTTGGCTTACTATTATTGTCTTCTTGGGTGGTGTCTTGTGTGTAGGAAAATAGCCATGGCCCCAAAAAGAAAGAGGGATTTGGCCATAGTGACATCGGTTCCTACAGCATACAACGTGGGGAGGTTCATCTCGGCAAGGACCGAGGGGATCTTTAGAGAACATCTCCACAACAGGAAGATCTTAGTGGAAAGGGGCATACTGGTGGAAGAGCTTCTGGCCTACAAGGTGGGTGCCAGATTCAGCAGACTTAATTAGAGTAGTTTGCTGACTCATCAGGACTTCTATTATCCCACATTGGTAAGAGAATTCTACTCCAATCTGGTGTTGGGCACGGAGGACGATGATGGCTCCAGGTTGACTTCTTTTGTGAAGGGAGTCATAATTACCTTCAATGAGGTGGAGTTGGGGATTCTTCTACATGTTTCTGCAGAGGGAGATAGGGTCTACCATGCCCCTGGCAGTGATCCCAACAAGTCTTTGTCCCTAGTAGACAGTTAAAAATTGTTCAGGACACTCACCAACAATAAGTCCGATGAAAATGAAGATCTCTCCCGATTTCCTCCTTCTCAGCGGGTGCTCACATTCATAGCCAAGACCAATTTGGCTCCTTCCAAGGTACACAACACTCAGCCTCCTTTGATGTCAGTAGCATTAGCATACTCCCTGTACATTGGCCAGCACATCTGTCTACCACATGTGATCATCCAGCACATGGCCCATGCGGTGGTAAATCCTGCCCGCAAGAATACTTTGCCACATGGTAGACAACTTGCCCGGATCTTTCTGTACTTTGGGATAGACCTTGACCATGAGCCCAAGGAAACTAGCTTTGAGGGGCCTTTTGGGTTCAATGCCATACAGAGGATGGGGTTGTACTATGATTATGATAGTTCTGGGGAGCAGGTTAGATATGGGGAGGGTGGAGGACCTAGAGAGGTTGATGAGGACAGTGATGATGACATCGAGTTCATGGGATCCGGTCCATTTGCTACAGGGACTTCTGATGCTCGAGGGGGAGGTGGTAGTGATATTCTACTGGCCATTAGATGATTGAACCTGAGGATGATGGAGGGCTTCGATGATGTCAAGAAGTAGTTCTCCACTCAGGGTCGTTGTCTCGAGAGCATAGAGAAAGGAGTGAGTGACATCAACACCTTTCTCGGCCGTGGTGGCGGCGATGGCACGGAGGACTAACCCAGTTCTCTCTCCTAAAAAATTTGAAGTTGTTTTAATCAGACTTTTCTTTTCTTGTCTTTGGATGGATGTTATTTGGGAACTTTTAGAAATGGTGGATGTATGTACTTTTGATCTGGGATGGACATAATCATATGTTTTGGGGTTGGGATAGATGAAATCTTGGGTGTTGAGTTGGGAAAAGGCTTTCCAATCTAGTATCCAACGATGCTTAGGATATTCATCTACATTAGGAACTATGAAAGAGAGGTTACTTCCAAACCAGACCGAACAGTCAAAAGGACAATGGAGGAAATGTGATCACTTGACTCTATTGCCACCCCACATCATTGGTATAGAGACTCTACTGTTATTTGTCTATGATTGAGCGCCTTAGAAGTTGCTAAACCTCCTGCACAAATTCTCCATAACAGGTTCTTAATCTTTGGGGTAGTAAAACAATCCCAAATCTGTCTCCAAACTTGAGTGGACACAAGGTGCCAAGAATGTTCTCTTCCTGGTGTTGGATGGGTAGCACCCTGAAGAAGCCATTGATTAGATAGCAAATTATAAGCATTCTTAACAAAGAAGGAACCTTTCTTCGAAGCACCCCAAATTTGACAGTCCTCCCTTTCAAACAAACCAAGAGAAATTTGAAGAATTGATCTATTGGATGAAAATATTGATCAAGCAGTTGTTGGTTCCAAACTCTATTATCTGGATCAATAGGCTCTGTAACAAATTGGAGAGAGCAATCTTGCAATGGCGAATATTGTATGCCAAAATTTGGCGAAGATGGAACCCAATTGTCCAACCAAATTTTAGTCTTGTCACCCTTCTCCACATGCCAAATAATTCCCATTTTTAGGACATCCCTCCCTTGAATAATGCTACACCAAGCCCAAGAAGGATTAGACCCTACTTTAGCATCAAGAAAGCTCTAATTGGGAAAATAGATCATCTTCATGAATTTTGCCCACATGGAATCAGGTTCAAACCATAAACGCCAAGCCACCTTGCTCAAAAGAGCTTTATTTTGCAAATTAGGATCACGAAACCCCAAACCACCTTTCCCCTTTGATTGACAGAGTCTTTGACATGAAATCCAATGTATTTTCTTCTTATCGGAATCATCACCCCGAATAAAATTAGGTTGCTACCGTCCTCAAGAGATTATGATGTGATTTGGGAAGCTTGAAGTGAGAACAAGCATAATTCGAGAGGGAGAAAGCTACTGATTTAAGCATGATGTCCTTACCAGAATAAGATAGTAATCTCTTCTTCCACCCACAGAACCGTTTCCCTGCCTTATTAGAGATGCCCTTAACAATTGAGCTTTGGAGCCACCAAACTCTGTTGGCAACCCAAGATATTTACCTGGTCCTTTTCCATAAAACACCTTCAAAATATTAGAGAACCAATGACAAAAACGGAGCGTCGTATTTGGTCTAAAAGAGAGAGTTGACTTTTGAAGGTTTACTACTTGACCACTTGCCTTGCAATACCATTCCAAGCATTGTCTCAGGGCACACCTCAGAAGGCTTCACTTTTGAGAATAAAAGGCAATCCTCTGCAAATAGAAGATGAGATATAGGCATGACATGATTTCGAACATGTATTCCTCAAACTAACCTACAGACTTCGCTTGAGAGAGCAAGCTACTAAAAGCTTATGAACAAATAACGAAAAGGGTGATTGACATTGGATCACCCTGGCGAATAGAGTTGGAATAACACTCCCTCGCACCGCCCCATTCACCATAATTTTATATGAAACTGAGCGAAGGCAAGACATCACCATCATCACCCATTTATCACAAAAGCCAAGCTTGAGATGCAATTTTTCTAACAAATCCCACTCCACCCGATCATATGCCTTCTTCATAACTAACTTTAAAGATAGAAGTAGTTGTTTGCCTTTCTTTTTCTTGTTGATGTAGTTGAAGTGCTCATGAGCAATAAAAATATTATTAGAAATAGATCGCCCTAGAAGAAAAGCAGACTACATTGGAGAAATCAAATGGGGTAGGACTTCTTTAAGTCTACAGGCCATAATCTTTGTAACTGCCTTAACTGCTACTGCACAAAGACTAATTGGCCTATATTGATCAATACACTTAGCATTTTGTTTTTTAGGGAGAAGGGAAAGTCTTATTACAATTTTCAAGCAGTAATGTTCTAGTGATGTCCTAAAACTTTTGAAAAAATGTCGGTGGGAGACCATCTGGCCCTAGCGCCTTAAGGGAGCCATGGCGAAAAGGGTTGTCTTTGTTCCCTCCATCGTAGGCATAGCACATAATAGCTCATTCATCTCTGCAGTGACATCCGGTTGAACTGATCCCAAAACCAAACCAAGAGCTTCTCCATCAATACCCTTTCAGAAGAGTAGAGATTAAAATAAAAATCAAGCACCTCCTTATAAATTTCCCCATCTGCTTGAGTCCATGCTCCTAGAGGAAGTTTAAGACGAAGATTTTTATTGTTTTTTTTTATGAAAAAGAAATATATTAGAATTTTATTGTTGGTACAACGCTGTAAAGTAAACATATGGAAGAACTTTGTGTTGCGGTCTACTTGCTACAACTAAGTGATCCTCAATTTCTGGTGCCACATTTCCTCTTCGCTTTCCTACTTTTATATTTATATATATATATATAAGTAGTTTTCATTCCACTTGGTAAATTAACTAAAATTTTGCTTTAGAATTTCATTTCTTTAACACAAATGATTCTATTTCATTGTATTTAATTTTTCATATATATAAAATTGCATTTTCCATTAATCTTAGATTTTACTTCTCATGGCTTAGGTTTGGAATTCCTTCCTCACAAACAAACATGTTCAACTTGCGAATTCATTACTCAAGATGGCAATGCAAATTCTATCACAGGGAGAGGAACAAGGGTAAGGGAGAGAGAGAGAGAGGACTTGCAGGGATATGGGGGAGGGGAGAAGAGGATGAGGGATAGGCTGAGAGAATGAGGGAGAGAAACAAAGAGGGGACTTGCAAGTATGGTAGCAAGACAACAAGAACTTCTCCCATAATAATATTCCCCTTTGGGAATCTCCATCTCTGAACCGTTTACCTTAGGTTGAGTTTGGTTGAAGGTGTCTGACGAGTCGGATTCTTAAATTGGATCAGCTTCTTAAGAATCTGGGTCATGTGGATTTGGATTTGGATAAAAAACCTGTTTGCTTACCCTAGGTCTGTCAGGTGGAATCCAGCTAGAAAATTGTTTGGTTGCCCTGGTTTTGTCAGGTGGAATCTAGCTGAATCCATATATAAGACTGTTTGGTTACCCTGAGTCTGACAGTTGGATTCATCCTGAATCCATATTTTAAATTATTTGGTTATCCATGAATCCATAGTGGGATTCTACTTGAAATATGTAATTTTTAAATAACTTTAAAATTTTTTTTTTTTAGTATACAACATATGCCTAAATTTAATTATACTTTATTAAAAATAAGATAAAAAATGGATGAAAATTGTAAGTGGTGATATGACACTGCAATAAATGGTCTTTCCCAATTTTTCTTGTATCCATACTAATATAAAAATTTGTAGTAAGCGGTCATATGGTACTTCAAGTCCACAAAACGCATAGTAATAAGTCACAGCCAAATATGGAATACATTGTATTACATTGAAATACATATATATGGAAAAAAATACATATTCATCTTCTGTTTCCATCTTCTCATAATACATTACTTGTTAAGATCTAATGTTTTTACAGCATCAAGGATCCCCTTCAACGTCTTTGTATGCTTCTCACATAATCTTGTTTGTTATTTTGAATCTTTGATTTTACTAGTTAGGATTCTCTCTAGATTTTCTTTGGATTAACTTAAAGTTGGTGGGATGGTTGGTTCATATTTGTCAGTATTCCCCGCTTGGTTGTTTGAGAATGATGTTTCTCCGTCATCTACAAATTTAAAGAATCCACAACCAGTATATTTTTCCTGCTAGTAAATGAAAAAAATAATTTGTTAAAAATGAGTAAGAATGAATTATTATAATGATAATAATATTAAAACAATAAATGTATAATAGCCATACTGCAGTGGAATTGGGCAACACCAAAAATCTCGCCCTATGTCTGGTCCTCTTGTGCACCTATGGGCCTTGCACTGACCTTTTCCATAATCACACATTCTTAAGTGGTCCACCCACATAAAAAAAAAAGACATGTGAACAGGACATTTAAAGAATTTTCTTCTCGGATTATTCGTCATAGTTGATGTAAATATGTTACATCGAATTTGACAAATTTTGCGTCTACCAATAATGTCCATCTGGGTACATTGGAAATTAAAGAACATAAGTAAATAGCAAACGGTCCAATGGCAGATTAAGTGGTGAGAACTAAAAAACCAGAATCTGAGATCACATTTAATATTTGAGGAGATTTTTCAAAACCCCAGATAAGCAAAGGCTTGGATCAGCCTCAAATAAAGGTCGAAGGACCTTATTATGGAGGACAATAATGCCTCAATATATTAGGAGGATCTGATGGTCAGATCCTCAACAGAAGGAAATCTTAATACTGCCAAAAATTGCCCAAAAATAGAGTATCTGCCAAATTTAAATTAGACCAAAAAATTACAATTCAGGTGAGTTGCAAATGAATAACCATCGAGGAATAAAATCTGTAGGTAAATATGTTCTAGATTCATTAAACCAGCAATACTCCATAAAAAAGGTGAATGAAGCACCAAGGAAATAATCAAAATTATCACCTCCATGTCAAGCATAAAACAACAATAGAAACAGAGATGAAATAAATACATACAGTTGTTCTGAAAGTGAAGCAGGCAGTATCAAGAGTAATATTATTCTAAGATCTCAATCTAAAGCAATCTACCAAAAAAATATAAAGATGATCAGCTAAAACATCCATGTCAAGCTTAATATCTCAAAAACACACAGTCATAAGTTCATAGACTATTCTTTCACCCAAAGCATCAAATAAAATTGCCCTTCTACTCTAGCAGTCGAAGATAATACTCAATCATTTGAGGCCTCTTTTCAAAAGGGTCAGTCAAGAATAGATTAGCCTTATCCTTCTTGTCCAGCAAAAACTCTTTTATAACTATTTGTTTATCAAAGTCAATCCCTGGAATGGCATCAATTGTTTCTTGTAACTTGGTTGCTAAATCACTCTCCTTGGTTGATATAACAAATGTTGCCTTAGCTATCATTTTTAATAGACTGACAACCTTATCAATACCTGCTTTCTTTTTCTTTGATTTTTGTCTTTCGCCAGACGTAGAAGCCCTTTCTGTGAACGGCTAGTACTCTGATTAAGAGTGGAATTACCTTCTCCTTCTTCAAGATCCATGTCTTCAGACTCAAGGTTAATATTATCAAATGCCATTTCTTGGAAAAGTAACTCAAGATCTTCATCATGGGATGCATCAGCAGGGTGTGACGATTCTAACCCTGTGGTTACTTCATTGTCCAGCCAAATAGCTACTTCTACATGAATTAGTAGATCTAGATGCTCTTTCCAATATCGTTGCTCCTTCTTCTGCCAAACATTCAAATATGTTATTATTACAGCTTACCATATACATAAGTTTATAAACTTTGAAATGATCATCAATATTACTTTGAATTTATTCCAAACATGTTGGCCTACTTCAAATCTATTCTTTTGAGCATTCCAACCCATGCCACTATTTTTTTTGCTTATCACTAAGCGCTTTAAATCTTCCCTTTCAAATCTTGAAATGGTTTCGGCATTGTTCCCGATCATATGTTATTCCATACTTCTCATTAACTTTTTAGATATGTCGAGTCATATCTCCTTCCTTAACCCATTGTTTCCACCCTTTCCACTTTTATGTTGTACAACACATAATTCCAACATATAATGAGATACATTAAGTGGTCAATTTGCAATGGGTTGTGATATAGACTGGGTTCCCTCTTGTATAGCCCTTTTTTATGCCCTGTTGTTCACTCTCAATGCAATAACTCAACTCTAAGTATGACTAATAATGAAATTAATATACAAAAATAAAAAATCTTCAAACACAAAAACAAGAATTTCATGATATACTGTGTTAATATAATCATTCCTCATTGAGATCCAATCATCCATTCGACATTGAGATCATGAAACATAATAAGCATAAAACCTAACATAAGCATGACATAAGTTCAAAAATCAAATATAAAAGAAACATGTCAGAAGTTTAAACACAAGTACAACATAAAAACATGTCTTGAGTTTATAATCCAATACATTACAATATCAAACAAACTAATCATCAACAGAAGCAGAAGTTTCTTCATCATCCGTATCGCCTGTCATTCAGTCAGCCCACATGTTGTTAGCTATTTCTTCTCTGAATTGATTAGCATCAACTTCATCACCACTATAATCATCCTCAACTTCATCTTCAGCAGATGTGTCAATATGTTGGTTGGGTTGAACACTGGAACTAGGCCCTGCAGTTAACCACTCCTCTTCTTCATCAACACTGTGTTGTGTAAGGATATGGTTATATATGAGAACATATGCTTACATAATTTTTGTTTGAGTCTTGAATTAGTATTCCATTTGAACCTTCAATATCTTGAATCTTGACTTCAAATTAGAAAATGTCCATTAAATAACGTTTCGCAGCCTAGCATGTCGCAGATTAAACAATTCCTGTTTATTTGTTGGTGACAATTTTGAATTCTTCCACTCCTTCAAATGGTACTTAACATTACGATACGGTTTCAAGAACCCCGTTTTGTTGGCAAACCCAGCATCAACTAGATAAAATTTACCTGTAGGTACCACTAACTTAGTTTCACTATGTCTATGAATGGCTTCATTTAATATTCTAGAATCTGCTGCTGATCCTTCCCAACCAGATAGTATGTATATAAACCTTCTGTCATAGACTCATAATCGCATGCAGCTAGAATGTTTGAGATATATTTTCTTTTCTATCTCGAAACCTGCAATGATCAGCAACTGGAACCCAAGTTGGGACATGTGACCCATTTATGGCTCCAATGCAGTTCTTGAAGTAGGGATAAAAGCTTCTTCGATTATTTAATATTTTTTCATGGGTTGTGGTACTCAGACGCGTCCGTAACACTAAGTACAGATTAAGAATTGCATGTAATACTTTGTTAAAGTACCGACTTACTATCTAACTAGAGTATCCAAAATCATGCTTCATAACTCGGTTCTTAACATTTTGGGTAATTGTGTATAAGAATATGACCAGTTGTTCTTTGACTTGAACTGAGTTGGTATGAAACAATAGGCCACCATCTTGTAGCCTTTGACATAAGGTATAAAAAACCCTTCTACTCATTCTTATTAATTCTCTACAAGTCTTGTCGGAAACACCAATGATTCTCTCTGTCTCAATCCATCCACGATTACTCTCAAGCCGATAAGGTTGTTTTGTGAGGAACAATTTGTTATACTTTTCTACTGCTAGAACAATAGTAGTAGGTACCCAGATTAATATCATCTCTTCATTCTCGGGATCAATATCCATCTAGTATCAAAACAGAAATTACAAAATATGATAAAATCAATTATGACAAATCTAACCATATGAAATACAAAAGCAAAATTTTAATATAAATAATCTTGGAAAACTCCTAAGAATAGGAAGAAGAAGAAGAAAATGGCACAAGGAGCAGCTGATTCAGTGAGGAGCACACTGATGGGTCTGATGTTCTCTCTTGCATCAAAAGGGGAAACAAGTAATGCATTCTTAACAACATAGACAACAAGGGCTACACCAGGTTTTTGTATAGTTGAGACAATAACAAAAATGTGTACATTTAGGGCAAGAGAACTTACACATCTGCTACATGAGAAGCAGAATACATGTCCTCACATACTAGTTTGGGGGGTGCAAATTGTATCTCATTCTTTGATACATACCCAGGCTGATCACCATTCCTGTTCTTGTATAAATAGTCCTTCAATAAATGAAATATACTTTTGGAATTCTGATGTGTCATTAGTAGTAACTTTGTTGGCAAAGCTATAGCCTTTCTTTTTACTAGGACATATAGGAATGAGATTGTCTGCCCATTAGCATTAGAAATATAGAAGGGATCTTGAAACTGTCTGTTTTGGTTTGTTTGTTCTCCTTCAGATTATTTCTCTTATGCTCTTAGTTTTTGAGTAATAAAGTATCATATTAATATATAGAAATGAGCTAATAACTCATGTATATTTATCCCAACTATTCTTTCTGGGTTGGAAACAAATATTATGTTCTATAATTCGTCTTTATCTAGGGCCATATCTTGTATTGAATCATAAGTCAATAGATTGGAAGCAGGCTAAAGTTGCTGATCATTCAGATTGTAGGGTCAACAGTACCCTAGCAAAATTTGTGGAATGTGAACCTCGGTCATCAGCAACATCACAATGAAGTCTTTTTGTCTCATTCATTCGGTTATATCTCCAACTTTCTAGTATAATAAGTATTGTTGCAGTATGTTCCAAGTAAAACCAGTTTCCAATCATCAAGGGATGTTTCTAACAATAGATGCCCTCACTCTTCAGTGGTACTATCATACAGAGTCCATCAATCATCTCACTATGGACAGGCTGTTTGCAACTGAAGTATGATTATTCTGTATTCATTTGGAGTGCTTGGATGATATTGTGTAGGGTTGTTACTTGTTGCAGATGCAAGAGGAATTTTTTTTGGTGGCTGCCTAAACTATGTGGGACTGTCCTATAGTTGCCTACAAAGAGTTTCCAAATGAGCAAGGAAACTTCCAATTTTTTTACTCTGATTTCTGAGGTTGAGGGCATACAGACAAGGGAAAGAGAGAGTTTTGTCAGGTTGGAAGCCTCGGACCTTAATAAATTGAAGGGGTTCAATTTTGAAGAAAATCATAAGTTACCTAGCTAGAACTCCTTTTAACAATATACACCTATAAGAGGTCTGGAGGTAAAGTGGAAATGGCAATTTCCTGATTTCCACCATGGTTCTAAGTATCAGTATCACATTGTCGATATCAGGCAATCCAT
The DNA here is from genome assembly GCF_018873765.1 of Telopea speciosissima. NCBI lineage: Eukaryota > Viridiplantae > Streptophyta > Magnoliopsida > Proteales > Proteaceae > Telopea > Telopea speciosissima. The sequence continues at coordinate 44,964,266 of NC_057920.1, forward strand.
GCCTATTTTACACCTTGCTGATCTCGATAGTGATGCAAATAGGAATGCATACCATAGAGATCTAGAGTTCTGGACTGGCTCTCAACAAATGGTGAATTGGCTAACTAACAAGCAGGAGTTCCATTGGCCATGGGAGTTATATTCAGTGTTGTTTGGTATTAAAACTTTTAGCAGTCATTTTCACTTAAAAAAGATAGATTAGATGTTGAAAGTTGCTCAGCAATTGGGTACTAAGGTTAGGATACAGAAATCATCAGGCTGCCCTACTGTAGGCCCAAACTATGCACAAGTTTCCTTTTTTTTAATAAATACTTCTTTTTAATTTCTTTTATTATAGTTAAAAGATTTCAAGTTGAACCAGATGCATGAATGGTAGTAGCGAATTTACATACAGACAAGGGAAACAACAAATCACACTATTTGATCTCAAACTTGACCTGTCAAGGTGTTGATTAAAAAGATTGCTACTAGGTGATACAAGGTTTGAGTGATGCAAAGTGATGAACCCAAATTCACACCAACCAATCAAAGGTCGCCATGTGTCGCGGCCCAAGGAAGAGGGCCAAGACAGAGCCATCAAAGGACCAACCGCAGGCACCAATCACCAACACCCACGGACGCGAACCCCCTTGGGTGCCAACCCTATTGGGCGCGGCCACCATTGGGCGCCAACCCCCTTGGGGTCATGGACCTCCCTGGGCGCCAACCCCCTTGGGCGTGGACTTCCCTAGGCGCCAACCCCCTTGGGCGTGGACCTCCCTTGGGGCGCCAACCCCCTTGGGGCATGGATCTCCCTCGGGGCACCAACCCCCTTGGGCGACAACTCCTTCAAGCGCGGTCTCCCTCGAACACGGTGATCACCACCATCAACAAGACATCAACAAGACACAGACCACATCACCGAGGACTCTAGGCCACCGCCTATCAAGTCACATAGTTTGAATGGACTCATATGCTAAGAACCTCATCTACCACGAAGGTAGGACTATCCGCCATGGATACCAAGTCTATCATGACACTACGTCTCTCAGGAGGACGATTATCAAGTCTATCGTGACACCACGTTTCATGGGAAGACAACCAGTCAAGGAGGAGCCCTGCTACTCAGGGACTCTATCACCTACGACGGACACTCTACATCAACAGGGACTCTCCACACCGCCATGCTCTACTATAAAAGGGAAGGTAATCTACCTCCTCAAGGCCATCTTGAATTCTATTCACTCATCTGTTTACTCAGAGAGATCTAACTTAGGCATCAAAGAGTCCTAGGCCGGAACCACACCGGTTCTCCTTTGTCACCTAGGGTCTTTTATAGGTTACAACACTCGAAGGACGGCTAAGCGATTTCTTGACGCAACAGATTGGCACCATCTGTGGGAACAACGCTAGCTATCACCTTTACTAGCCAATTTCCATATCTGTTCAACCATGGCACCACGAGGTAAGAAGACCGCTCCCTCCACCAACAATGCCCCAAGAGCTCACGTCGTAGAGCCAATGACCAGGACCATGTCTCTCTGGAGAGGGAGATCCCAGACGATGATCAAGTTGCGGTAGTCGAACCCAACAATGAAGTGGTGGTGGAGGTGGTACCTGACCCCAATGCCCCAGCAACTATGGGTCAGATCAATGACCTACAGCGACAGATCCTCGAGGATCAACGACTCTTCTGCGACTACCTGAGGCAGCGTGCAACATCACACCGTCGCAGGACAGACCCTTGATAGGAACAGAGCCCCAGGAGGTCCCCTCCTAGGGGTGACAGATCAGAGAGGCACACCAGGCAGTAGGGAGAGCCTTCCCAACCTAGGGGGAGATTCGCGGATCCTCCAGCACGATCGAATTAGGGGAGAACACCATCACACCAATCCGTAGTACCTAACCCTGAAGGGTCCATCCGGAGGTTGGTGTTTGGTGGTTGACTAGGAGGAAGCTATGTACCAGAGCAAAGTCGGACTTACCGTGGACCAAGCCCCTCGTGGTCAAGACAAGATTTGTCACGACATGACCCTTCACCATCTTGCCAACAGTCGAGACGGGAAGGGACTTCCAGGAGAGGACGCAAACGAGCTCGTAGTGAACGACCATTCAGACGTGAAGGACAAGCACTGGATGAAGAGTTAGACAAGAGACTCCGAGAGTTGGATGAGAAGCTGGAAGGGTTGAAGAAGCAGACCAAGGGTGAGACACACTCAATCCTTGGACAACAGCCCTTCTCAGAAGAGATCATGTCAGCCTCACTCCCATTCAGGTTCAGGCTACCCACCTTTAAACTCTACAGTGGTACCACCGACCCTAATGACCATATCAATTATTTCAACGGGATGATGACCCTATATGGTGGATCGAACGTGGTATCCTGTCGAGCATTCCCTGCATCCCTCAAGGGTGCAGCGACCTCATGGTTTTTCAGACTGCGACCGTAGTCGATTGGGTCATTTGCAGAGCTATGCGAACAGTTCGTGACCCGCTTCCAAAGCAACGTCAAGCAAAAGAAGATCACGGTCAATCTACTGAATGTGATACAAAACCCTGGGAAGTCCCTCAGGGAGTATGTCAGCAGGTTCACCAAGGAGTCCTTAGAAGTCAGAGACCTAAACGACCAAACCCAGCATACTGCCTTGGCTGGGGGCATCCGAGACATGGAGTTGATCAAGGACCTGGCACATCATGAGACTAGGACTATGAAGGAGCTCCTGGAGGAATGCAACGAGTTCGCCAACATGGTCGAGATAGTACAAGCTCGAAAGAATGCAATCGAAGCCAAACCACAGGACAACAAGAGGTCAGCGCCAGATGACCGCAAGGAAAGCAAGAGGTCTAGGACCGAGCGTCTGCAGGAGAAGGGCGATCGCCCATCAGGGATAAGTGATCGTCGCCTAGAGAGGAGTGAGAGAGCAGGCAATCCAGAGTTCACACCGCTGAACACCACCAGGTCCCAAATCCTTATGCAGATCCAGGACCGTGACCTAATTCGATGGCCACGATCCATGCTAGTAGGACTTGAGAAGTGCAATCCTAACAAGTACTGTCTCTTCCACAAAGACTATGGGCATGACATAAAAGACTGCTACCAACCGAAAAGGGAGATAGAAGGCCTTATGAAAGCAGGGAGTTTGAACAAGTACGTGAAGGGGAGACGTGATGGCCGTTCGGGCCAAGGAGATCGAGGATGTGATCGAGAAAGAGAAGAACCAAGGAGGGAAGAAAGAAGGGCGGACTGAGATAGAGAGAGGGACCGCACTGATAAAAGAAGAGATGTACCGGAACCCAGCGGCCTCAAGGGAGCCCCCATCCTCACCATACTGGGAGGACCAGGGCAAGAATCAACCAGGAAGGCTAAGGCCCATGCTAGATTCGTGGGAGTAGCAGAGAAGCCAAACAAGATGGCAAAGACCGAGATGGTGATCTCCTTCTCGGATGATGACTTGGAAGGTGTGAGCTTTCCACATGAGGATGCCCTGGTAGTACAGGTGGAGATAGCCAACCGACCCGTACACAGGGTGCTGATAGATATAGGGGCGTCCGTGCGTGAATGTTCTCTCACTGGAAGCCTACCGTAAGTTCGGATTCGGAGACGATCAACTCAAGCCAGAGCCCACCTACCTCCATGGATTTTTGCCACTGCCTCCATCAGAGGCACTATAGAGCTACCCGTCACCTTCGGAGAGCACCCTCAACAGGTGACCATCATGGTAAACTTCATGGTCGTCAGGTCCATGGTGTCGTTCAATGGCCTCCTAGGGCGACCTTCCCTAATAGCCCTTAGAGGAGTCGTATCACCACTCCATCTAAAGATGAAGTTTCCCACTAACAACGGAGTGGGCGAAGTCCACGGGGATCAAAAGAAGGCCAGAGACTGATATGCCACCTTTGTGAAGAAGAACAATGGCAACACACGAGGGATGGCGTTGTGCATGGAGAACCTGGTCAACGACCAGAGAGATGAATTAACAGAAAAGAGAGGAAGACCGGTGGAGGACCTCATCCCCTAGCCACTCAGCAAAGATGACCCTTCCAAGGACGTACAGGTTGGCTCATTATTGAGCGATAAACAAAAAGAAGAACTGGGGCACCTCCTCCAGACTAACATGGATGTCTTCGCATGGTCAACTGCAGACATGCCAGGCATACCCAGATCAATAGCAGAGCACAAACTGCATGTAGATCCTACCAGGAAGCCCGTCCAGCAGAAGAGGCAGAATTTTACCCTCGATCGACAGGCAGCTATCAAAGAAGAGGTCAAAAAGTTGAGCCGAGCAGGGTTCATCAAGAAGGAGAAATTCCCTACCTGGCTCGTGAACGTGGTCATGGTACCCAAGCCTAATGGGAAGTGGAGAATGTGAGTCGACTACACTGACTTGAACAAGGCATGCCCAAAAGACGAGTACCCACTACCCAGGATTGATCTGCTGATCGACGCCACTGCCGGACATGAGATGTTGAGTTTCATGGATGCCTATTCTGGCTACAATCAGATCCTCATACACGAGGATGACGAGTCTTACACCGCCTTTCGAACGGACAAGGAGAACTACTGCTATCACGGCATGCCGTTCGGATTGAGGAATGCAGGGGCTACCTACCAGAGGATGGTCAACAAGATGTTCAAGGAACAGATTGGGTGCAATATGGAGGTGTACGTGGATGACATGCTCATGAAAAGTGTCCAAGCCCATCAACACCTGACCGACTTGGAAGAATTGTTCGCCGTGCTGAGAAGGAACCAGATGAAGCTAAACCCTACAAAGTGCACCTTCGGGATGACGTCAGGAAAATTCCTGGGGTTCATGGTCTCAGTACGGGGAATAGAAGCCAACCCATCCAAGATCAAGGCCATCCAAGAAATGGCACCACCTCGGACAGTCAGAGAAATAAAGAGATTGAATGGAAGGATCGCTGCCCTTTCAAGGTTCGTGTCAAGGTCAGGAGATAAGTGCTTGTCATTCTTCAAGACGTTGAAGAACCTCCGAAGTCCTAAAGACTTTGCATGGATAGAGGAGTGCCAGAAGGCATTTGAAGAATTGAAGGTATACCTCGAGAATCCACCATTGCTTGGGCGCCCAGAACCCAACGAAGAGTTGCAGATCTACTTGGTAGCGACTCCCGTCGCGGTGAGCACAGTGCTACTGAAAGAATAGGGTAAGATACAGAGACCCATCTATTATGTTAGCCATGTCTTAATTGATGCAGAGACTAGGTACACAAGGATTGAGAAGGTAGCATACGCACTGGTAATCGCGGCTAGGAAGCTCAGACCTTACTTCCAAGCCCATACCATCACAGTCCTCACCAACCTACCATTGAAGAAGACTGCACAAGCCAGACATCTTCGGATGGTTGATCGCCTGGGCGGTTGAACTGAGCAAACACGACATCAGGTACCAACCCAGGATGGCCATTAAAGGCCAAGCCTTGGCAAACTTCATCGCCGTATGCACCCTACCTGAGACTGAGTTAGAAGCAGAGGAACCAAAGACCAGGACCGAGGATCATGGGAGAAGTTCATGGACGGTTCGAGTAACGCCACAGGAAGCGGAGATGGTTTCATATTCACCAGCCCTGAAGGATTTTGAATCCAGTATGCTCTCCGATTCGCCTTCCCAGCATCCAATAATGAAGCAGAGTACGAGGCATTACTCGTTGGACTCCGGGTGGCCAAGGCCATTCAAGTCACACACCTATCCATCCGGAGTGACTCCCAGCTTGTAGTGAACCAGGCAAATGGAGAGTATGAAGTGAAGGTCGATCGAATGGCGTCATACCTAGCACGTGCTCGAGAGTTGATCGGACAGTTCATGAAGTTCGAGATGGTCCGGGTTCCCCAGATCGAGAATGCCACTATCGACGCACTATCCAGGTTAGCCAATGATGAACTCAAAAACCTGGCCAGTGCAGTGTACGTGGAAATATTGTATGAGCCAACATACCAAGAGAAGCAAGTCAACGAAATTGAGGAAGGGCCTAGCTGGATAGACCCTATACTAAACTATCTACAGAACGACGTCATACCAGAAGACAAGGTCGAAGCAAGGAAGATAAGGATGAGAGCTGCAAAGTACACCGTCCTGGACGGAGTGCTGTACAAGAGGAGGGCCACAGCACCACTGCTTCGGTGCCTAGGACCCAAGGGAGCCCAATATGCCCTGGCAGAGGTACATGACGGGATCTGTGGAAGCCACATGGGAGGACGAAATCCAGCCTACAAAATCCTCCAACAAGGACTCTACTGGCCAAGAATGCAAAAGGAAGCAATACAGTACGTCAAGGCTTGCGAACAATGTCAATTGTTCGCCATAGTACCCCATCTACCCACCACCAAATTGACATCGATCCTCATCCTTATTCACTTTGCCATGTGGGGGGTGGACATCTTGGGGGACTTCACAGCAGCATCAGGCAATCGCAAGTACTTGGTGGTCGCCATCGACTACTTCTCTAAGTGGGTAGAGGCCAGACCATTGGCCAAGATCATAGAGAATGAGATGAAGAAGTTTGTCCATGACGACATCATACACAGGTTCGGTATGCCAAAAATCATAATCTCCGACAATGGGAAGCAATTTAACAATCCCAAGTTCAGAGCCTTCTTCTAAAGCTACAACATTGACTATCGGCATGTTTCGGTAGCATACCCACAGGCCAATGGTCAGGTGGAGGTAACAAACCGAACCCTACTGGATGGAATAAAGAAAAGACTGGAAGGAGCCAAAGGGAAGTGGGTCGAAGAACTACTGAGTGTCCAGTGGGCATACCGCACCATAGTAAGAACACCTACAGGGGAAAGCCCATTCAGCCTAGCATATGGCACAGAGGCACTAGCACCGGTAGAAGTGCTCGTCATGTTCCACAGAGTACTACACTTCAATGAAAGGACATACACAGATGGACTGCGAGCAAACCTGGACTTCCTGGATGAGGTACGAGAGAAGGCACTATTGAGAAACGTGGCATACTAGCGGTGCACAACCAAGTACTACAATGCCAAGGTGCGAGAACGATTATTCCACCAGGGGAATCTAGTCCTAAGGAGGGCAAGTGCATCGCAGCCACGAAAGGAAGGGAAGCTATCAGCAAACTGGGAAGGACCTTACATAGTTTTCAAGCAGATATGTCCAGGGACATACTGCTTGAAAACTCCAGGGGGCAAGAAGGTAGACCGTACCTGGAACTCAGAACACCTGAAGAAGTACTATCAGTAGAAGTAACAGCAGCACCACCAACAGTAGCAGTAAAGTAGTAGCAGTAGGAGTAGTAGATGGCATCACTGTTTCAAGAATAATTTAAAATTTTTTTATTGAAGTAAAGAGTTGGTTTCGGAAATACTCGTCTTTTACTACTCAATCGAATCACTGCCACCACACCAAGGTCCGTTGACCACCTAGGGGTAATGCCACCAAAGTCCATTGGCCACTAAGGTCCGTTGACTACCAAGGCGTAAAGCCACTAAGGCGTAATGCCACCAAGGCCCGTCGGCCACCAAGGTCCGTTGACCACCAAGGCCCGTTGGCCACCAAAGTCCGTTGACCACCAAGGCGTAATGCCACCAAGGTCCGTTGGCCACCAAAGTTCATTGACCACCAAGGCGTAATGCCACCAAGGCCCATTGGCCCACCAAGGCGTAATGCCACCAAGGTCTATCGACTACCAAGGCGCAATACCACCAAGGCGCGTTGGCCACTAAGGTCCATAGACCGCCAAGACGTAACACCACTAAGGACTACAGACCATTGAGGGTTGCAAAAGTAAGAGAACCATCGAAGCAACAAGGATCACATACATGCAACATCCACATCGAAGAAGGTAAAAAGTTAAGTACATACAATCCAAAAGAGATCACAATCCAAAGTTCAAGGTTAAAAAAGTTCAACATCCAAAAGCATCTACAAACTCATGGAGCATCTGACGGAGGAGCGACATCTGACCCAGCAGGGGACATCATATCGGCCACCGCTGGACGAGCAACACTCTTCTCTAGCAAGACCACACCCTCCTCCGTTGCCACAGCACCATCCTCAGGAGAAACACGAGCCACAGCAGCAGTCATAGGCAACAGCGTGGTGACCTCCGGGAACCCTGAGAAATCATAGTCAGGGGTCTTCTCCAGAATGCGGACCGCCAAGTCTTGAATGCCTACATCATATATCTCCTGGTTGTACTTATAGAAATACGCAATGATCTCAGGAGATTGCTGATAAGCTACCACTACTCGCTCCCCGGCCTCAGACACCTCAACCTCATGACTCCGCCATAAGGCGCGAAGCTCCTCCTCCAGGGCACGAACTCTAGATGAGCTCTCGGCCGCCGTAGCAGACGCCACCCTGAGCTCCTCAGCCATACTCCTCTCACGTGCCACGGTCTCCTCCTGGGCGACCTTGTGCCCCTGAAGCTCCTTCTCCAAGCCCTGCAGCTTGCGGTTCAGCTGGATCTCTCAGAAAGCATGACTCTCCAGGCGAAGCACCGTCTCCGTGACACGATGCTGGACCTACAATTAACATACCCACAAAGAATCATCCCAAGTACAAGAAAAGCAACAACATGAAAAGTAAAAGAGTGAGAAGCACAACTCACAGAAGCCATGTCCTGGTAGAGGGACTACATCAAGAATGCGTCGCTAAATCCCTGTAGGACTGAACGCTCCCCGGGAAGCCTCCCCATATCCAGCCACTCTCTGCATAATCCGTGGCTGGTCAACATCGCTCCCTCCTGAAGATCCCAAGGTAGCACCAAAGGGGAGGAGGTTGGCGGATCAACAATCATGCCACCAGAAGAGGAGACCACCCCTTTGCCTCTCGAGGGGGGTGGAGCAGAAGATCCAGAAGCAGTAGCGGTAGGAGACGACCGCGGAAGGATAACACGTGGCTCAGTCCTCACTAAACTAGGGGGATCAAGACCCCCCTTCCTCTTGGTCCCAGCGACCATCGGAGGAGAAGTAGAAACTGGAGGAACCACCCCAGAAGAACCATCCCTAGGGGGAGCCATCTAAGCACATCTCTTTCGCAGGTTAGAGCGGAAGACACTGAGATCTGATCGTATGTGCACTGCACGACGACATCCAATCAAGAACACAAGACAAGTTAGACAGGACTCAACTTCCAAAGGCATAGGAAGGCCTCAAAATCCAATTGACGGACATCGAACGGGTCGCATCCCTGACATTGCTGGAGGGAGTCGCGCTCAAAGTCGCTCAACTCAAGAGGGCGGTTCACCCCTTTGACATCAATGACCTCCCAGGTAGATCGCAGTGCACAACGGGGGACCATAACAAAAAAGAAGCGATTCCTCCAATACTTCACCGAGCTAGTGATCCCCATCAGAGGATCGAGCTCGGCGAGAGACCCCCTAGGGAGACGACGGGCGAAGTGGTAACACCCACCTTCCCCCTTCTTCAACACATAGAAGTAAGAGAACAGGGGAATGGTGGCAGCACGCCCCATCCGAGCGAAGAACACATAGAAACCCAGAATGACACGCCAAGAGTTGGGCAACACCTGCCCAGGGATGAGACACTAGTGCTCCAACACCAACTCCACAAAATGAGAGATAGGGAAACGAAGACCATGGGCAAAAAAATACGGTAACTATGCTCCAACCTCGGATCGTTGGTGAGGAACATTATGAAACTGCGCAAAGAGTTAAGCAAACCTCATCCACTCGATGGGAGTGAGCACGATCATCAGGTCTAGGGACGCGAAGCACGACCTCGAAGGGTATATGGTACTCCTGGCGGAGTGATGCCAAGTCCGAAGAAGCCAAGATGCTAGGAATGTGAGCCAACTTACTCCTAGGGTCACCAACTAAGGTAGAAGCTCTGGAGGCCTTACAACCCCTACGAGGGGCGGAACCTCCAGAAACCCACTCCTCCCCATCACTAGCGACAGGGGAAGGCAAAGAAGAAGAAGTATCCGCGGGGGATGACGACCCCGAAGAAGACTCCTCAGCGGATCCAACCACGGCCATAGTCGGATCAGAGTCGTCTGATGATGACATGGATAAACAAGGAGGCAGACTAGCTACTTACTTAGAACAATGGTCTCCCCAAAGCCAAGCAACCAACGCAAAGAGAGGGATGCCAACCTGCAACCATCAATGCAGATTCAATCAAAAAAAAAAAAAAAAGAGAGAAGAGAAGAGAAACTGAAGACGACACATACCAGACACAGCCCAAGGCGTGGTCAGGGATGCCGACCGAGGGCAGGCGAGAATCGAGCGCTATGTATGGGCGCCGACCGCGTCGATCGAAGAGAGCAGGGGCATAGATCCCTAGAAGGGCGCAGATTGAGCGCTATGTATGCGCACGCAGACCGTGATGACAGGCGCGATGGGCATCGATCGAAGAGAGCAGGGGGCGTAGACCCCTAGGTGGGCGCGGACCTGAGATGGGCACGAATAGCAACGGATGGGCGCCGATGGACGTGGACCCCTAGAGGGGCGCGGATCGCAAGTAGGCACCGATTGAAGTAGGTGCGGACCCAAGACGGGCGTGAACCGCAGCGGATGGGCGCCGATCAGGCAGGCGTGAATCCGAGCAAGGCGTGGATCGTGGATGGACACTGATCAAGTGACAGGCGTGGATTCGGGCGAGCGTCAATTGAGCTAGACGTGGGCCGGGTGCGTAGATATTGAACAACAGACGAGCCTAGACTAGGGCGAGCTAAACACAGGCACCATGTAAGCACAAGGCACAGGTCAAGCACCAAGCCATGAACGTGGTAGAGCAAGTCAAGGCCAAAGACAAGACTAATAGCCAAGAAGAGTCAAGCAAGCAAGTGGAAGATACTACTCTTCATTGTGACCCAAGAACAAACACATGGGGGGCATAATAAATAGTAACCAAACTCAAAGCCCAAGCAAAAGTGGAAGATGCAAAAAGTAAAGAGTGGAAAAGCAAGAGAGAGAGGAAGAGAAATGGAAAAGGAAGAAGTGAAAAGGGAGAATGAGACAAGAGCATCTATCTACAAAAAGAAGGAAAGAAGAAAAAGAGACAAAAAAGATGGGAGAAGAGAGATTTGAACCCACAACCTCTCCCTCACCAAGCAATTCACAAACAGATCCTCAAAGAAGAGATTATTTGCAGGTAACCCCCTAATTGGTACAAGAATGCAAAGGATACTCTCCAGAGCCCTCCGTTCCAAGAGAGTGGGGGGCAAATGATGAACCCAAATTCACACCAACCAATCAGAGGTCGCCATGTGTCGCGGCCTAAGGAAGGGGGCCAAGACAGAGCCAATGAAGGACCAACCGCAGGCGCCGATCACCAATACCCACGGGCGCGAACCCCCTTGGGTGCGCCACCCTTAGGTGCCAACCCTATCGAGCGCGGCCACCCTTGGGCGCCAACCCCCTTGGGGGCGTGGACCTCCCTGGGCGCCAACCCCCTTGGGCGTGGACTTCCCTAGGTGCCAACCCCCTTGGGTGTGGACCTCCCTTGGGGTGCCAACCCCCTTGGGGCGTGGATCTCCCTCGGGGCGCCAACCCCCTTAGGCGACAACTCCTTCGGGTGCGGTCTCCCTCGAACACAGCGATCACCACCATCAACAAGACATCAACAAGACACAGACCGCATCACCAAGGACTCTAGGCCACCGCCTATCAAGCCACGTAGTCCGAATGGACTCATATGCTAAGAACCTCATCTACCACGAAGGTAGGACTATCCGCCATGGATACCAAGTCTATCATGACACTACGTCTCTCAGGAGGACGATTACCAAGTCTATCGTGACACCACGTTTCACAGGAAGACAACCAATCAAGGAGGAACCTTGCTACTCAGGGACTCTATCACCTACGACGGACACTCTACATCAACTGGGACTCTCCACACCGCCATGCTCTATTATAAAAGGGAAGGTAATCTACCCTCTCAAGGCCATCTTGAATTCTATTCACTCATCTGTTTGCTCAGAGAGATCTAACTTAGGCATCGGAGAGTCCTAGGCCGGAACCACACTAGTTCTCCTTTGTCACCCAGGGTCTTTTGCAGGTTACGGCACTCGAAGGACCACTGAGCGATTTCTTAACACAACACAAAGCATCAAAACCTAGGTTAGAAGACTCACAATTAAACAGTAACAATAAGGTTAAATGCTTAATTAAACATGAAAATTTGTATCAAACTCAAATCAGAGGGGTTAGGATTATATGGATTAGACAATAATGCTGAAACAGGTCTGAAAACAAAGTATGCCACAGGTTGATTTAAACTGAAATTAAATTTTGATTAGCTCTTACCTGTATTTGGGAATTAAACAGGAAGTGAAGGACAATATGCTCTCTTGAAATCAGAAGATAAACACTAGTACAAATTGAAGCTATAGGGCAGAAGTTAATCATAAATCAGGGTTGGCAGCAGAAGGGGGAAAGAAGCCTATCGCAGGCTAGGGTATCTCACCCGTTCTAACTCTCATAGATTCTCAAGGCTAAACAACACTCAAAACTTCAATCCATTGCTTTATTTTGGTCTGATGCTGGATGTGTTTTTGTACCCTCCCTTTTAACATTACCTTCTCATGAAAATTTTTCTTCTTCTTTTCAGAAAGAAAAGAAAACAAAAAGTATTCTTATTGTTACATCATAATTTTTCTGTGGTAAACTAAAGAAAAATTGGCTAGTTTAGGGACACATAACTGGTGCTTTTTCTTATTTGGTGCTTTGGAGCCCAACAGCAAAAAAGAAAGTTGCCCAGTGTGTGGGGAGTGGGGAGTGGGGATTGGGGACTTGGGGGTGGGGTTTGATATACATATCTCTCTCACTTTTTTTTAATCTTCTTAGGAAAGGACGATTCTATTTGAATGATACCTTGGAGGGAGGGAGGGCATGGATTAGTGAACTGAGGGAGACAGATTGAGACAACCATCAAGAACAATCAAAGCTTTGTTTTTGTTCCAACAGTGACTTTTGAGCTTTTGTGCACTTTTAAGTGTAAGCCCTAAAACGGTTAAAAGAGTAGTAATACAGGGACGTACTAGAGACGAGAGAGCAGAGTGGCCAGAGAAAGTGAGAGACTGGTAGAGCAGTATGCACTGACCATGAAGGTGGAGGGCCTGGAGGGCTTGGACATTGAGAGCATCCTTCTAAGGCTAGGATTCTTAAAACCTAGAAAACCAGAGAATTCGATTGCAAAATTTTTATGCCTTGCACAAGAACTCAAACTGGCATTTCATTGTGGGAAGAAAAGAAATAAATAAAGATTAAAAAGATCTTCAAGGAGGCAGAACGAAATCACCAAGCATTCAAGAAGAGACAGAAATCATTCAAGGAGGCACCAACACACAACGAAATCAGCAAGCATTCAACAAAAATTAATACAAAAGCCCTATAATCGACACCTTTAAAGTAAACAAGCTGTAAAACCATACCTTCGAAGCATTCTTTTCAAGCTATTAGAAGAAAGCTCCAACAACGAAAGAAGACTAAGTGATTCAGATCTTGAATGGTGTTAGGGCTGAAAAGAACAACAGATCTAGGATGAGACCGAGAGAGAGAGAGAGAGGAAGGTTACCGTTTGCGAGTGAGAGATGTACAGGAGAGTCTCGATTGGCAGTTGGTATGAAGGACAGTGACGATCGGGTAGAGCCGAACTTGAGTCGCGATTTTTGGAACCCAATAGAACCCATTTTTTAGTCAAGCTATATATACCTAGGTCTATGACCCTTGATTCATTTTAGAATTCGCCCCTTGGGGTGAATTCTAGTAGATTCTAAAATTACATAGTAAAATAGATTTTAGTGGATTCTTAGAATCCAAGACGGAACCATATTCCGAGTAACCAAACACGAAAAAAAGGGCGAAATCCAGATCCCATCGAATCTGTCTCCGAAGAAACCCTCAACCAAACACAACCTGAAGTACCATATGACCGCTTACTACAAATTTTTATATTAGTATGTATACAAGAAAAATTGGAAAAGACCATTTATTACAGTGTCATATCACCACTTACAATTTTAATCCGTTTTTTTTAATCTTATTTTTAATAGAGTATAATTAAATTTTTGCACATATTGTATACCCAAAAAAAAAAATTTAAGTCATTTAAATATTACATACTTCAAGTAGAATCCCTCTATGGATTCATGGATAACCAAACAATTTTAAATATGAATTCAAGATGAATCCAACTGTCAGACTCAGGGTAACCAAACAGTCTTACATATGGATTCAGCTGGATTCCACCTGACAGAACCAGAGCAACCAAACAGTTTTTCAACTGAATTCCACCTGACAGACCTAGGGTAACCAAACAGGTTTTTTATCTGAATCCAAATCCACATGAACCAGATTCTTAAGAAGCTGATCCAAGTTAAGAATCCGACTCATCAGAACACCTTCAACAACACTTTCCCTCTGTCAACAATCACCCTCGAGGCTACAATTTTTATTTTTTCTCCAAATACAATACCGTTCTTTTTCGATAACAACTTAGCTACTCAACAATAAGCTCTTTTTTTTGCTAAGTATTCAACAGTAAGCTCAATCACATTTAAAAACAATCCCGCTCAAATACGAATGTACTAGATTTTTTTATTTATTTATTTTTTATGCAAAGGAATGTACTAAATTTGGAATTTCCCTCATATTGTAATGTCTGTTCATATTATGGCATCTGTATTAGTTTTGGCATATCAACAGTAAATGATACTATATTAGTTTTACATGTATATATTTATACATGGCATGTATTATATATTTAGATGAAAGTGAATTCTCCTTTAAGGAAAACTTTCCCCTCACTAAAATAACCCTGCAATAGTAACAGCTCTTTTCTAATTGATCTGTCATACCATACTTTCAGCGCCTATAGACTGCCATGCCACCCATTGGACATGGCATTCACTTTTCAGCCCTTACTCAACTGGCCAAAAACTCCTGAAATATTAAGCAGCCTTGGTTGTAGAACATAGCCTGAGCCCATACTGTCAAATGATGACCCAAGAGACATTTGGGTCATCATTCCAGTTCTTCAGACACACAAAATCCTAATATACCAATTGATGAAAGTAAAATCACCCTCTTCTCTCCAATATAGGGAGGATAAGGATACAACATGGTTCATATATCTAACAATAATCGACTTACTTGACTAACATTCCAAGTCTACTCAACCAATACCCAAAGCAGTTGGTGCTTTTACCATAAAACATAAATAAAGCATATATCAGGCTGCATATAAATACATAAACACGCTTCAAAATTACAATCTGAAGACAAAAAAACAAACAGCATGGATACTTGTATCAGTGCATGTGCACAGGAGACCCAATCTGAGAATTTCAGCTCATGGGTTTTCACAACTCAGTAGTGTGGCTTTTCTGATTGCTCCCAATTCCTGGAATAAAATCTTTTCATCGCACTGTACCATTAGGAGGGAAAAAGCAGCATGATCTATGAATGGTTTAAGATTTGCTATGTAAACTTATCCTGCAACCTTTGCTTATTAGTTTGTGAAGAGCTGCCTTGGCTTCTTCCAATGTTTCCACAGCATGCCCCTCTTCAAAAGAAATCCTCTGAATGTTGAACTGAAACAGCGGAGCAGAGACAAGTGAGATGCGTAAACATGTAGGTAAATGCTAGCGCAACTCTCATTTAATGTGTGTGCGACAACGGATACACATGAGCATGATCTGTGGACACCAATTCCCCCATTCAGAATCTGCATCCCGAACAGCCACCCATTCCCCCATACATGGAAGGGTGGGACAAGAAATTGAACACACATGCTGTCACAGTCATGATGATCTACTTTAATGTTTCAGTCGTGTTACTTCAATAACTGTATTATGCTGAAGGGTATACAAATGAGCATCAATTTGATTGATGAGCTCAAACTAGATCGAACACTGGTGTTCTTGGATTGCTTGAGGGGTAGACGATGCTCTTAAGCCTGATGATTTGATGGTTGGTACTGGAAACTTTTTGATTCAATTCATGATATGTACTGTTTATTTAAGAATTTTGTAGACTGTAATATAGAACATGTTGACTGGATCAAAATAGTAGTGGCGAACAGATTGGCCCGTAAAGCCAACTCTGAAAAGCTAGGTTGGAGGAACTAAAGGGGGGTTTGTTCTCTTATTTCTTCTTTTTGATTTAACAACAGTTTTCCATTAAAAAAACAAAGTGTACCATGTTTATTTTTCCTTTACCTGCCTATTCTTCCTTTTGCTACAAAATTTTTCTTGGGAGAGGTTTCTACACCTGACACAGGCCATGGAAATACTACTCCACCAAAGGCCTTGGTTTTATGCCATGGCAGCTCAGTTGGTCCCAAAACTGTGGACATATTATCTAAATCTCCCTTTACATGCGTTAAGTTTTGCCATACACAGAAATGGACTGAGAAATAGTTTAAAAATCAATCTTCTTGGAAAATTTTGACCTCAGAGATTCCAAGGGGAAGAGCCCAATTCAAAGTGGGTAATATAGTTAAGATTAGCAAGAACCTTGATACAGTGCAAATCAAAGTTCAATCTACTATCCAATGGTTAGAATTAGCCAAATCAGCCTCCATGTGGCAGAAGAAATGGGCGATTGAGAAGCACATATTTATTTCCTCTTAAATTCTCCTCTTTCCCCCAAAATCCTCTATTTTCTCAATTTGTCATTTTCATTTTTACCAATTGAAACTCAGTTTGGCCTATCCAACAATTTTGTTTGACCACAGGTTCAGTGTATACAAATTGAACTATGACCACTGCAAGATGTTGCACAACGTAGACCGGTGAAATGATGTAGCTGAATTGGAAAAACAGAGCAAGAAACTGGAAGGTACTTGGAAGGTCAGACTAGACCCACAAAGAAAAGAAGAAAGTCTGCCACTGCAATTTCATGCACCAAAGGTCAAAGCATATATTTATGGAGGAGGACAGAGACGAGAGAATTGAGGAAGAGTTACCTGTGCTCCTTGTCGGACCCGAATATCTGTGCCCTTGCTGTCTACTGATATGAAAGCTGCATCATCAACTTCAATTTCCGTGGATAAAAGCTCTCTAAGTGGCTTTGAGAACATTGCATTGAGTTCCTAGATAAATACCATAAACTCAAATATTTAGGAATAATTTCAAGTTGGTTACTCACATTACTTTCCAAAATTAAACAAAAGGGAGCCAAAAGAGATAACAGAGAGGATATAATGTTAGCCAGAACAACTATGATCCATATAGCTCACCTTTAGATTTTGCTCTCCTCCATCAGCCGCAATCTTATCAGGTTTGAGGGTCTCATATTCCTTGACATCTACCCAAGCAACAGTGCCAAAACCTCCGATGAAATATATGTCACTGGCCACAACCAGTAGGAAAAATCAAGCCCATGCATGCTAATTGCTAAACAAAAGACTTAAAGCTACTAACTTACTCAGCAAACACACTATGAACAGCTGTGAAGGCAGTGTACTGACTTTTAAGATAGACAAATATAATTCAACTTGCAAAGTCTAATACACACAGCAGTAAACCATACTAAAAGTGAAGCTGAGAAGTGCATCAATAACGAAGAATGAACCACACAATTGATTAGGCCTGAGCCCAAAGAAAACTCAACTCAGCCTTATCCCAACTAAATGGGGTTGGTTACCTGAGCCCAAAGAATCAAGGAATATTATTCACCGAAGGTTCACAACTTGGATGAGGCTTAAAAGAAAACAGGCCCACCATTTGGCAAAGGCATTGACATAGGCATTGACATAGAAAGCTTGAACAATCCTAGAAATATGATTTTGTTCCTTAGCTCATTCACAAGCTAAATCATCAAAAGAAAGGCAGGAATCAGAAAGTATCAGTCGAGGCATACCATAGAACAATGAGATCATGGCATGGGAGTCAATCTTTCAATAACCAAGGCATGTGATAATAAAATTATTTTAAGGGAAACAGTAAAGCTGCCATGATTCTGGAACACAAGTAAAAACAGGAAGCGGAAAGGCCTGATTGGCTAAAGACCAAAGTCAAGGAACCATCCACTGAAGTTTTAAAACTTGGATGGAACTTCAAGTGGGGGAGAGAAAGAGGGGAAAGAAAAGGAAGTTGATCCACCAATTTGTAGAGCATTCCACAAATAGGAAACGTTGGTCAGTCCTCTTATATGCCTTGCATCTATGCAACAACAATAACTCAGTCGAGGTATACCATAGAACAATGAGATCATGAAATGGGAGCCTTATCGCATCTATACATGGATCCTTACCCTCCAATCAGCTTTATTCGAGGTCATAATTGATACAAGGCCTAAGCTATGCATGTCTTCCTCACCACTTCTCCTAAGGTCATTTTAGGTCTGCCCCAAGACTCTTTTAGTTCCTTCAATTGTTGGATGTGTGTCCATCAAACCAGTTTTGTTCCGGTTTATTGCGGTTTATACTTTATTGAACTGTTTATCTATTTTGGTTTAATGTTATCACATGCGATATAAACTTTTTTTGCAATGTATGTCCGTAAGTTTACACTTAAAATGGTAGTCACCACTAGGGTTTGCCGGTTTGGGCTCGGCACCCTTATCATATGGTTGTCGCATTAGGTATGCCTAGACATGTTGATGTCAGGGTACAAATCATAGTTCAAGAACTCACTAAGATCTTGGTTTTTGAAAAAATCGAGATGAGATTGAAGGCGAAATAAAGAGTTACAATGTCTTGGCCAAAATCTCGAGATCTCGGTGGGAAACCTTGGCATATAGACACCTATTTATGCAAACCTTGGTATACAGACACTTGTTCATGCCTAAAAGCAGGACAGACACTTATGCCAAAAACCAGGGCAAACACTTATTTATATTAAAGTAAATGTTTCTACAGTTGTTATTTCATTTACTTAAGATATTATTCATAAATAAGCAAATACCCCTCTATTTGAATCCAATAAAAATAGTTAAAAAATCAAATTCCAAAAGGATAAAAAGTCAACCCCCCAATTGGGATTTCAACGGTGGGCGCAATTTTCAACTTTCTACTGTTGGGGTTTTTCTTAAATCTAAAAATTCCATAAATCTTAATATGGTAAAACATGCTAAAAACCACAAGTGCAGTAAAATATTCATTTATTTTGATGTCTAAAAAAATATTTTCATTCAAAGCGATTTTGACAAAATTCACGCACACCAAATTAAGTTTGACCGGTACATAACTCCTTCAATATAAATCAGATTTAAGCAATCTTGGACTTGTGGATATTGCTTAAATCTGATTTTTATTAAAGGAGTTATGTACCGGTCAAACTTAATTTGGTGTGCACGAATTTTGTCAAAATCAAAAATGTTTTTTTGGATACAAAACAAATTAATATTTTACCCCACTTATGGTTTTTAGCAATGTTTATCATATTAAGATTTATGGAATTTTTAGATTTGAGAAAAACCCCAGCATTAGAAAGTTGAAAATTGCACCTACCTCCGAAAATCCAGATTTTGTTCTTGAACTGGGGGGTTGACTTTTTATCCTTTTGGAATGGAATTTGATTTTTTAACTATTTTTATTGGATTCAAATAAAAGGTATTTGCTTATATATGAATCTTAAGTAAATGAAACATTTACTTAAATGATATTTAGGCATAAATAAGTGTCTGTTTCTGGCACAAGTGTCTGTCCTGTTTCTGGCACAAGTGTCTGTCCTAGTTTCCCACTAAGTAAACTCCTATTTGGACTTTGATTTCTCAAATCTGAAAGTGCCATTGTGTTTAAATGGCCCAAAATAGGCTGTTTACCAACTTTCATGACCAAACTAGGTCAAAAATCCACCGAAACCATCAACCGAGTTCAGAAACAAAAAAATGCACCAACTCGCCAAGATCTCGGTGCAACTCGGTTTTTTGGTTAGGCGAAACCAGTACCAAAACCGAGTTCTCGAACCATGGTACAAATGCGAGTACAAATATTGTTGTGTGTTGGCGAAGAATCTGCTTGTGTCGATTCCCTCAAATGTTATTGCCAAATGTAGGTTTGGGATAGACATGTGTCACTGAGACCCAGTACCTGAGAGGGCATTGTCACTGCAAAATGTAAACGCATTCTTTTGTTCATCAATGACTAAGGTTTAAGAGAACCAAAGCCAGTATTTTGGGAACGCATGAACATTTTGTGAGTGAAAGAGTCACTCAACATGGTTTCCACTGTCCGATTGGGGAACATCAAGGAGAGGTTGTCTGTGAATGGTCAGATGAGAATCAGGATCTTATACCGTTTTGGAAATGGTTTTGCAAAACTTATTTTCACATAAATGATATATTATATGTATGTTTTAACTAGAATATTTAATCGTGTTTTGTGGATTCCGGTCACGTACACAAACGCTCTGATATGCATGGAAGAAAAATTCGATCGAAACCTGTGAAAACCACTGAGTTAACTCGGTTTCGTAAGTTTCCGAGACGAGTTTAAGGGGGATTTTATAACATCCCTGCATTTGATCGGGATTCGATGGTTTCGACCAATTTTGACACATATGCCCATCGAAACTAGGACAGACAGGTATTTATGCCAGAAACCAGGACAGACACTTAGTTATGTCTAATATTATTTTAAGTAAATATTTTTGTATTTGTATTTCATTTTCTTAAGATATTAGTCATAAATAAATAAATACCCCTATTTGAATCCAATAAAAATAGTTAAAAAATCAAATTCCAGAAGGAAAAAAGTCAACCACCCAGTTCAAGATTAAAAACTGGATTTTCAACGGTAAGTGCAATTTTCAACTTTATAATGTTGGGGTTTTTCTCAAATCTAAAAATTCCATAAATCTTAATATGGTAAAACATTGCTAAAAACCAAAAGTGCGGTAAACTATTCATTTGTTTTGATGTCCAAAATAATATTTTCATCCAGAGCAATTTTGACAACATTTGCGCACACCAAATTAAGTTTGACTGGTACATAACTTCTTCAATATAAATCAGATTTAAAAGAAATCTTGGACTTGTTGGAAAGCTATCAAAACATGACTTTCAAACAATTCCAAGATTGCTTAAATCTCATTTATATTGAAGGAGTTATGTTCCGGTCAAACCTTATTCGATACCATGTCCAAGAACAATAGACAGTATCAAACTTGGATCAAAACCACAAGTAAAATTTGTAGTGTTCTCTATGTGAAACAAATGCATGGATTGAGTTTAAAATGTCAAAAATAGGCAGCACAACAAGAATCAGGGCAAAGAAACAACTTCTGGGCCTCGAAACCAAGGTTCGAGTTAGCCTCCCAGGTTTGGACCGAGATATGGTCGAAACCGAGACAAATTCGGTTTCTGGCTGGTCGAAACCTGAGTATTAGAACCTTGCTGATATGGACATATACTATGGAATGGGGTTTGACAGTATTAATATACATGCCCTAGATTCCATAACGATGATGTTGATTAGTAGAAAGTTGGTGCATAATAAGTTGTTATTATACAAGGGTATTTTTGGGATTGCTAATAAATAATTGATTTATTTATTTCAATGGATGTGATGCAAATATTTAATTATCAATTAATAATTAAATTAATTAATTATTTACTTCCCCTTTTAGATTCTCCTTCTTCACCAATTAAACACACATCAAGAAAGTCTTTTAATTTCAAGTCAAACTTAAGGAGAGAGAGTCAGACTCTCACAAGGAATACATGAGGGGCTCTCAACTATTTAATCACAAGGGGGGGGGAGTCAGCCAACACTCTTGGCCGAATTTTCTCCCCTCCCCCTTGTACCCAATGTCTCTCTCCTCCCTCTTCTCTCTTGTTCTCTTGCTCTCATACTAAGTGGTGAGGTTTTGGGTTTTGTGAAACCCTAGTTTTAGAAAAGATTAGATCTTTTCGTGGAGAAGTTTGTTGCTTTGACTTAGGGAATCTTCGGTTACATCAAGAAGGTCCAAGAACTGTTTTCATGAAGTGCTCGTTGGGAGAAGAACCATTATCTGGAGGAGGAGCAACACTTAAGGCTCTCTAAGTTAGCAAATCTTGATGTTTTATTATCATGCATTAAGGTTTTAATTATTTGTCATTCATAGGATGCGAAAGAAAACCCAAATCGATCTCTTTTCGCTGCGCATTCGGGTATGGGATGGTTTCCTCTTTTCATGTGATGGAAAGATATGATTCTTTCTTTTCTTGTTGCTTTCCTAAATTGATATGGGACAAGAAAGAGAGGTTCTTTCCCTGCCCTAATTTTTATGGGATGAAAAAAGAGATCGAGAGATCGATGTAATAAATTTTTACTATACCATAAATTTCCTTTGATTGATTTCCCATGTGGAACCATGGAGATGACCCCATGACTACCTAACATCAATCTGAATCAAATCACTCCTCCGTACTGGAGCATCCATAGGCATCCGTTGAACATGGCCCTGCCACCTCAAATGACTTTCTCATAGCTTATCATGTATCGGAGCTATTCCAAACCAGCTCTAATATGATCATTCCGTACTTTATTCTTCCTAGTTTTGCTACTATTCCATTTCAACATCCTCGGCTAGTTAGAATATGTAGGAGATTTGTTTATAGTTGGGAAACAATGATTTGTAGCTGAACAAGAAAGAAGAAAGGAAGGAGGGAAGAGAAGAGAGGAAGAAGAAGAAGAAGAGACGATGAGAGAATCGTGGGTATTAGGAGTGATGTCTCCCTAACACTTATTTACTTATCACTAATAATTCTTTAGGAATTACAAAGGCCTCCCTAAGGAGGTAAAAGATAAAAAGAAATAAAGGGTAAAATTACAACTCTATGACTTATAATACACAGTGACTAATATACCCCTAACAAATAAACTCTAACACTCCCCCTCAAGCTGGAGAATAAATGTCATACATTCCCCGCTTGCATAGAAGAGTACTGAACTGGTTTAGAATGAGACCCTTGGTGAAAACATCTGCCAGTTGATCACCGTTCTTCACAAATGGAGTATAAATGCAACCTGAATCCAGCTTCTCTTTGATGAAGTACCTCTCAACTTCAATGTGCTTTGTTCGGACATGTTGCACTGGGTTATGAGCAATACTTATAGCAGCTTTGTTATCACAGTAGAGCCACATAGGTCCCTCATAGTCGAACTCCAATTCTTGAACCAATCGCTTCAACCGTATGAGTTCACACACCCCATGAGCCATGGCTCTAAATTCAGCCTTTGTGCTGGATCTAGCAACAACTGGTTGCTTCTTACTTCTCCATGTAACAAGATTACCACCCACAAGGGTACAGTCATGGTTCGAGATCTCGCCAAGTTTCTCTGTTTCGTGAGACACCGAGTCGAGATGGCCTACGGTTCCTAAACTCACTTTCTGGGCGAGACTACAATTTCTCTTTAGTTGCCAGATCTCGCCAAGATCTCGAGGTCTTGGCGAGATCTCGGTATCGGGTTATATGGTTTTTTACCCAGTTTTCATGACCCATGTGCCCATATGCCCATTTTATTAAAAGAGAACAATGGACAGAACTCGGAAATCTCGAGTTCTATCCAGAGCTCTCTAAAGTTCAGAGAAAAACACTCCAAGAGCTCTCTCCCTCAAATTTCTTCCTATTTCTCTCAAATCTTTGGTGGATTATGATGTTTGAAGTGAGATTGAAGTGGTAAAGTGAAGATTCAACTCCAAATCATCACCTATTTGTAGGATTTCAAAGGTATTTTCTAATTTTTCCCAAATCTATTTTTTTCAAAAAAAATTGTGTAATACTTGTTAGATTCATGTGGTTTTGATATATGTTAAACATCTTTGCCCAATCTATCACTTGATAGAGTCGGATTTATTTTTCAGTTATTAAATTTTTTATTATAATTTCTGAAAAAATAAATGATTTATTTGAAAAAAAAAAAGCAAAAAAATAGGATGAATAGTGATTGTTTGAAAATGAATTTGATATATGTTAAACTTGGGATGCTATACAGCCCCATGGATTAATTTTTTATTTTCACCCATTAAAAAAATTATTTTATTTTTCAGATTTAATAAATATATTATAAAAATTTTAAAAATATATATAATATTAAGGAAAAATACTTGTTGCTTATGGAAAATTATGTACAACATATGTACATAATATTCAACTTGAAATGGTGTCAAATACATCATTACATTATATTTTTCTTATACTTTAAGGTATATATATTTTTTTAAAATATTCAAAATATTATTTTTAATTAAGAAATAAATACTAGGGTTAGGGGATAAATAAGAGACAGTTATTTCATAGTTCTAGTTGCTTGACAATACGTTTAAGAGTTATGAATAGCATACTTTAAGTCTTGCATACCTTACTTTAAGTGATCCATAGTTATTAATATATGTTTTTTTATGTAACAGTGTAAAATATAAGACATTTTATACACAATGTCTGATATAGTATGGCAACATGGAGTCCCCATGTCCGCAGACAAAAAGAAGTCCAAATGCAATTATTGTGGGAAGTTGCTATCTGGAGGAGCCACTGGGTTAAAGCAACATTTGTTTGGTACAGGCAAGGATGTTGCCTCATGCCCAAATGTTCCTATCCAAGTGAAAGTGGCAATGGCACAACACTTGAAAAGAGGAAGATTAAAGAAAGCTGAGAGGGAAAGAATGTAACAAGAGTTTGATGAGGCAGTACTAGAGAGGACTGGTGTAGAGGTCCGTGGCGAAGATGATACTGACATTGGGCCTCCACCTGGTGAGTTTCAATCAGAGGCTGAATGGAGAATTTACCAGCAGACTTTGGCTGAGAGTAGACAAAGTTTTCACTTTGAGAATATAAGAACATATGAGCAAACAAGAGGAGCTGGTGGATCTGGCTCAGCTACACCAGTGCAAGAAGATGAGAGGAAAAGCACTGGGCCAAGAAATATACGACGACCCCAAACCCGACCACGAGTACAAGCTCCAGAGCCCATTTTTTAGCAGGATCCCACAACTTTTAGGCAACAAGATGCCTACCAGCCAACTATCCCGCAAATATTTGGTGGTAAACAAGAGGAAGCACGAAAAGCCTTCAGCAAGTTCATGCTTTACCATGGCATTACAGCCAATGTAGCACAAGGAACATACTATAATGCATTCCTTGATGCTGCAGGGAGGTCTGGTGCAGGATGGAAGGGACCTTCACCACATGAATTATACAATGTATATTTGCCTCAAGAGGTACAGGAGCTGAAAGATTACATTGATAGTTTAAAGCCAATGTGGGAGACATATAGGGTTACTCTTATGGCTGATGGATGGACTGGACCTACTAGACTATCCATCATAAATTTCATGGTGAGTTGTAATGGAAGGACTGTATTCTTGAAGTCCATTGATGCATCAAATAATGTAAAGGATGCATCATACTTGTATAAGGAGTTGAAGCAAGTGGTGGAGGATGTAGGACCAAGGAACGTTATCCAAATTGTGACGGATAACGGTTCCAACTTTAAAAAGGCTGGAGAGAAGTTGATGAATAAGAAGAGTAAGAGGATCCGGCTCTTTTGGACCCCATGTGCAGCCCATTCTATTGATTTAATGCTAAAGGACATGGGGAAAAAGACTTTGGTGGCGGGTGTGGTAAATAGGGCAAGACAAGTGACAACTTTTGTGTACGACCATTCTTATGCTTTAGCCTTGTTGAGGGAGAAATGCAATGGAGATTTAGTGAGGCTTGGTGTCACTCGATTTGCCACCAATTACAATGCATTGAAGAGCTTTCAGACTAAGGCGATAGGTCTGAGGTCTATGTTTGCAAGTGACAAATGGTTTGGTTGGCAAGGTTCTAAGTCAGAAGATGCAAAGGCAGCACAACAGACCATTACAAATGATGGATTTTGGAAGGACTTGGGGAAAGTGGTTGCCATATTAGAGCCAGTGGTGGCAGTACTGAGGATGGTTGATACAGAGAAGAAGCCTACCTTGGCCCACATTTATGCTGCCATCCAAAAAATGAAGGAAATGGTTAGAGCTGCTATACCTCAAAGTGCAAAGTCCTACACTAACATCATTGATGAGCGGTGGGAGAAGCACTTGAGTCATCCATTGCATAAAGCTGGTGAGTTCAACATACTTTACACTTTAAATGTTATAACTTTTTTACATTTACATATTCAAAACCCAAAGGCATTAAGTCACTAACAAATCATATTTGTGGTGTCTACTTTACCAGCATACTATTTGAATCCAAAGTATCACTACTCCCATGATCTTGGGCTAGACATAGAATTGTTAGAGGCAGTTCAAGCTGTTACTGCGAAGTTAGAGCTCAATCCAAAGACACAATCTGCTTGCAATGATGAGGTGAGAGTATAGGACTTTGGTAGTTAGTTTATGAATGTAAGCACTAAATAAGAAATATTAATGCCTCAAATTGAAAATAGATCAAATACTTCAGAGAGGCCTCAGCAAGTTTCGGTCGACAAGCTGCAGTGGAGGGTAGACAAAAGTCAGACCCTAGTAGGTGGCATGATATTACATTTAATCATTTATGAATTATAATTTTATCTCTTTAGAATGTATATATTCTTACTATTCTATATTTGTAATGCAACCGACTGGTGGGTGCTTTATGGTACAAGTTCACCCAACCTGAGGAAGGTAGCAGTGAGAGTGCTCTCACAAACTTGTTCATCCTCCGGATGTGAATGCAACTGGAGTACATTCTCATTGATACATTCAAAGAGGCGGAACAGGTTGGGTAGCGAACGACTGGAGCAGCTTGTGTATGTGCACTACAATATGAGATTAAGGATGAGGCACATACGTGAAGGAATTAAGGCCAATGATAAAGAACCCATTGAACTATCCAACATTTTCCAAGAAGACTCTGATGACGATGAGGATCTCCTATTCCAGTGGGTGAGGGATTGTGGTACACCTGATATGGATCAGCTTGGGGGTAGGCCCGACCCCACCATTGTGTCTGTAACCGGCACTAATGTTGATGATTATATGTCGTCGCAAAAGGGGCGTGCACATACAGAGTCACCAAAACCTTTTGAGCCTGCTGTAGGAAGTCCTGCTGATGATGATGATGGTGGTGGTGGTGACAGTGGTGATGGTGATGATGGTGATGGTGGTGGTGGTGGTGGTAGCATGCAGAGTGGCGGTTATTATGATGATCGTCATGAGGGGATGCGCGAGCAGTACCAGCATGAGGTGGGAACGCAGGGAGACCCTGTGCGTTTCACCGGTGACTCTCAGTTTACGCATGCCACTCAAGATCAAGACCATGGTGGTCACCCTAAAACATACAAAAGAAAGAAGGGTCGCCAACACTCACATCAGTCAGATGCTCAGGATGATGACAACAGTATGAACACCATGCTTGCAAGTTTCGGAAGCATAAGTATAGATACTACTAGTAAGCATCAGTCATGGAAATCATCTTAGCATCATCATGGCTATGACTATGGCCAGGCCCAGGAGAGCACCGGTTCTGATTATAGTGCTATAGTCAGTATGGGCAATCAGCAACTGAGTATGACAGTCAAAGCTCTGGGTCAAGTTTTGGGTACATATTCCCAGTCCTAAACCAGCCATACATGCCTCAAACTCAATATGACAGTAGCAGTGGATCTTCCACCTCATACCAATAGCTTCCCATGTACCCTAAGATAGGGAGATTGGTATATGTTGATCAGAAGACTTATATGGCAGCTGTGTCACACTATGTGCAACACTACAGCAATTCCATGACATGGGAATTCTTTGTGGATCAATATGAGGATGAATTAATTGCTTAATCATATTTTATGTAATAAATTCAGTGAACATTGATGTAATGTACTTTTTATTTGAATGTTTTGATTGATATGTAATAATTAGAATGTTTTGATTGCTAATTTGTTAAGTTTTACTAAATTATATATGTTGCCACTTGTTTTAGACTTTTAGTACGACTCGTCGCCTACCAAACTATGGTCCAAAGTAAAACCCATATTTGGACTTGTTTTTTGGCAAATCTGGGCATGCCATTGTGTTTAAATGGCCTGAAATAGGCTGGATACTAAGTTTCAGACCCAAAATATGTGTAAAACCCACCGAGTTGGGGGTCCGAGTCAACAAAAAAAAATTTTGCACCAACTCGCCGAGATCTCGGCTTAACTCGGTTTCTGGCTTGGCCGAGATGCCACCGAGACCCGAGTCTTAGAACCTTGGGTACAGTAACCGGATGTAGATCGTCTGTCAAAAATAGAACCAGCCCAATCTGCATCAGTGTAGCCTTCTATCCTCAAATGACTATGTCTGGCATATAGAAGGCCTTTTCCTAGAGAGGATTTCAAGTACCTGATGATGCGATAGACAGCATCCAGGTGTCCATTTTTGGGAGCATGCATGAACAGATTAACCACTCCAACTACATAACTGATATCTAGCTGAGTCAAGGAGAGATAGATCAATTTCCCAACCAACCTCAAATATTTCCCTGCATCTACAAGAGGAGAACTACAATCTTCACTAAGTTTGTGATTCTGATCAATTGAGGAGTTGGATAGTTTACATCCCAACATTCTTGTCTCTTTGAATAGGTCCAGAACAAACTTCCGCTGGTAAATATTGATTCCCTTCTTTGACCTTGATACTTCAATCCCCAAGAAATACTTCAAAAGTCTAAGCTCCTTAGTTTTAAACTGTTCGGCCAGGTAAGATTTTAATCTCTTTATCTCATCTTTCTCATTCCCAGTTACAACAATATCATCAACATAAACAATAAGAGCAGTGACTGTACCATTTCCTCTCCAGATAAACAAGGTGTGGTCAGTCTGACTCTAGGAATATCCATTCCTTAGAATGGCCTATCGAAATCACTCAAACCAAGCTTTGGGAGACTGTTTGAGACCATAAAGTACCTTCTTGAGGAGGCACACTTTCCCTTCTGCTGAAGGAGACTTGAAACCAGGTGGAGGTTGCATATACACCTCCACTTCTAGATCACCATGAAGAAAAACATTCTTCACATCTAATTGATACAATGGCCATACTTTGTTGGCTCTCTGGCATCCCTGAGTCTGATAAGAAGGCCCTCCTGTGGCTGACAGGCTTTTCCATTGGAGCCCTCCCTGTCAAATATCTGGGCCTGCCTCTTATCCCAGCTTGGCTCTCTAGTTACCATTGTACCCCCATGCTTGACAATATCAAGAAACGGCTTCAACTTTAGAAAGCTGAACTTCTTTCCGATGCGGACAGGCTTGAATGCATCCGATCGGTTCTTTAGGCTTCTTATATCTATTGATGTGGTGTCCATGGTATCCCTAAAGCCACCATCAAAGCTATGGAACGCCTTTTCTGTGCTTTTCTCTGGAAAGGGAAAGAAACCTCCAAGTTCCGTCACCCTATCAGTTGGAAATCCATTTGCCTCCCTACATCTGAAGGAGGCCTTAGTATTCATCACATCCGTGACTCCAATACCGCGGGCATCTTGAAGCTCATTTGGAAAATCTCCTCTAGGCACGACTCCATCTGGGTCAACTGGGTTTACTCCCACCTCTTAAAGCATGATTTCATCTAGACTGTCCCCATTTCCCCCGACTCTTCCTGGGTTTAGCGTAAGATCCTTCTCCTTCGCCCCCTCGCTCTTAGAGCTATCTCCTCCTCCATTGTCGATGGCTCCTCCATCTCCCTCTGGCTTGATCCCTGGCACCCCCTGGTGGTTCTTTACAATGTCTTTAGCCCTAGGCAGATTTATTTGTTAGGCATCCCCAAATCTGCCCCCCTCTCCTCCATCATCTCTCGAGGCTCTTGGTCCCCTCCTTCCCTCCATTCCACCATCCTTTCCCAGATCTGGCCTTCCCTTCCCCCCCTTCTTCCTCCCCCCCCCCCCCCGCCTCACGCGGGTAAGGTCATTTGGCTTCCCTCCCCCAACGGCCTGGAATTTTACCAGGAACCCTGGCCCCTTAGTCCCTTGGCATAAGTTAGTCTGGTTCAAAGGCCACAACCCTCGCCATAGCTTTACAACCTGGAGAACCCTTAGTCGTTGCCTCCCAACCCAAGCCTTCTGTTCGAATAGGCTGCTTACACGATTGGGGTAAGCAGTCCTAGTTTGATTAATATTAGTGCTACTAGTCCTAGCTGATTAGGATTAGTCCTAGTCATGTTAGGAGTAGTGCTAGTCAGATTAGATTCTTTTCTTTTAGTTTATTTTTATTGTTTTACACTCAGCCGAGTCCTATTCTGGCATTCCTAGTTGTATTAGGAATTCCTAGTAGGACTAGGACTGAGGTGTTATTATTCCTATTTGTACTTTGATCAGATGTACTTCAAGTTAATATAAATAAAGGGGCTTGGGTGATCGATTCTAATCACTCAAGCATTCATTCCAAGGCTGTTAACATGGTATCAGAGCAGAATCTGATCTAAGAACAGCTTTCTCGATTTCTAGTTCTCTCCTCAGTTTTCTCTGTTTTTTTCCTTCATTCGATCCCATCTTCCCTCCCCTTCTTCCACCTGATCTTCTTCACTTTTTTTTGGTTTCTTCTTCTGAATTAGGGCAGATCTAATGAGGTGATCTGTTGTTTAGATGCTGCCCTAATTAATCACCTCATCCCTTGATGCTTTAAGAAGCCTTTTTGGATCGATAGCTGCTGCACCTTCCTCTGCGATTTTGTTTGGAGTTCTCCCCACCTGCAGATCAGTCTCCTCTATCAATTTGACACTGGTTTGATTATTGGGATCCATTCCTGCAGTTTCTATTGGACAGCTGCTATCACAGCTACTTCATCAACAATCAGTACCATCAATGCAGATTTTTCTCAGCCTTTGAAGACCTTATATCTGCAGATTTTTTTCTCAGCACTTGAAGACCCCTAAAACCAGATCGATTACCTTTCTTAGGGTTTTTTTCTTAAACCCTGCTTCTCGGTTTTGGTTTAAGGGCAGTTGCTTGCTGTATTCCAGCCTTTGTTTTTGTTACCACAGGGCAACTCTGATTTTTTCTGCCTGGCTGAATCATGGGTGACTCAGAGATGACTACTGCTACTTCTAGAGGAGATCAAACTAGGTCTGATTTTCTCCCTTATGCTGCTGCCATCAAGCTTGATGGTACAAACTACTTAATTTGGGCCAGATCATTATCCCTAACAATGGCTGGAAGGGGACTCACTGGCCATCTTACTGGCACCACCAAACAACCTACTGAAGAAGGGGTTGCTCGTACTAAATGGGCTGCCAATGATGCAATGGTAATGTCCTTTATTCCCAATTCTATGACCACTGACCTCTCTAGTCAGTATCTTCTCCTTGACACTGCTACACATATGGACAGCTGTCAAGGGCACTTATGGTCGTTCAGGTAGTGGTGCTCAGGTTTATGAAATCAAGAAGACACTCCAAACCACTACCCAGAAGGAAATGACTGTCACCAAATACTATGCTGCCCTCAAGTGTTTATGGCAGCAATTAGATCACTATGCTCGGTTCCAGCCTACTACTACTACTCATATTACTGCTTACCACACCTATGTAGACCAATTCCGTGTCTATGATTTTCTGGCTGGCCTCAATGATGACTATGACCCTATTCGGGTGCAAGTCCTTGGACGGGTTCCTTTCCCTACACTAGAGGAGACTTTTTCTTATGTTCACAGTGAAGAGACACGAAGGGCTGCCATGATGATTACTCCCAAAGTTAAGAGATCAGCCTTACAGACTACTGGTTCCACTCCTGTTGCTTCTGCTGACAGTGTTGCTACTTCTACTACCAAAGAGCCTGTTAAGTGTGAGCATTGTCACAAACCATATCACACTAAGGCTCAGTGTTGGAAATTACATGGAAAGCCAGCTGATTTTGAAACCAAACGTGGTCGTGCTAAATCTAAAAACAAAGCCAATCATACTGAAAGTGTAGCTCCAACTCCCACTGCTGACATTGGTTTCTCCCAGGAAGAACTCCAGGCTTTGCGTCGTATGTTGAACACATCAACTGCCTCTACTACGTCTGCTGCCTATTCAGGTTTCTTCTTTGCCCGTACAGGTATTTCTTTTGCTGGCCATTGTCCATCAGTAGTATCCACTCCATGGATCATAGACTCCGGTGCTACTGATCACATGACAGGTTCTTCTAGCCTTTTAATACATATTCTCCTACCTCTGGTAAGGATAAAGTCAAAATTGCTGATGGTTCCCTCTCCTCCATCTCAGGGAAAGGATCCATTGGTTGTTCTCCTTCCCTTACACTGTCATCTGTGTTGCATATTCCCAAATTTACAACTAACCTTCTTTCCATTAGCAGTATCACTAAATCCCTGAATTGTAAAGGGACCTTTTTTCCCACTCACTGTGTTTTTCAGGAACTGGACTCGGGGAAGACGATTGGATCGGGTAAAGTGCATGGCGGATTGTACCTGCTTGATGGCAATCCTCCTTAGGCTTTACCTTCGGCATCTCTCTCTTCTGATTTACATAAATAGCACTCTAGACTAGGCCATCCCCCCTTAGGTACTTTATCAAATTTATTTCTAGCATTAGTTAAAGACTGTAATAAGGAAGAATTTTTTTTGTGAGCCTTGTGTCTTGGCTAAACAGACACGTTCAACTTATCCTATTTCTAATAAAAGATCCTCTTCTTTATTTTATATTGTTCATACTAATGTGTGGCGGCCTAGTAGGAAAGCTTCCCTAACTGGCCATTGGTGGGATGTCACTTTCATTGACTGCTATTCTAGGTTCACCTGGGTATACCTTATGTACACAAAAAGTGAAGTTTTTTTATGTTTTCAACACTTTCATCACATGATTACGACCCAGTTTAATGCCACTCTTCAAATTTTGAGGAGTGACAATGGGAAAGAGTATATGGAAGGTCAGTTCCAAAAATACCTTGCTGCACATGGAATCCTCCATCAGACCAACTGTGTCGACACTCCAGCCCAAAATGGTGTGACTGAGAGAAAAAACCGCCACCTCTTGGAGGTGGCTAGGGCCCTTATGTTTGCTCGAAATGTCCCTTCCCTTTATTGGGGGGATGCTGTCCTTACTGCAGCCTATTTAATTAATAGGCTGCCCAGTCGGGTTCTTATTTCAAAAGCCCCTATTGAGCTATTACTTGGCTCTCTTTCCTTTATAGTCCCACCTAAGGTGTTTGGCTACGTTTGTTATGCTAGGGATACTAGGTCCCCTGGTAAACTGGACCCACGTAGCCTCCGCTGCATTTTCTTAGGGGTACAAATGCTACTACCCTCCATCCCGCAGGACTTTTGTCAGCATGGATGTTGTCTTTCATGAAAATGTCCATATTTTGTGTCCCCACCTCTTCAGGGGGTGAGTATTAGTGGAGATGTGCTGACTATTGACTCTCCACCTCCACTTTAGTCTGTTTACCATGAGTCTAAACCAGTTCGGCCTGCCCCTAGTACTCCCCCTGAGTCAGGGGGAGACCATTTCTATTCAGGGGGAGCAATCTACCCCGGTCCAGACTCCTATCCAGAAGACTATTAGTGAATTTCAGAGGAGGATTGATGCTAGTAATGTGAAGACCTATGCAAGGAAACATAAGCAGGTTCAATCAACTGTTGCTCCAGTACCCATCCAATTGTCGGACCCGGACCCAGAACCAGAACCTGCCTCTCCACCTGGTAATGATCCTGACTTACCTATTGCTCTTCGCAAAGGTGTCAGAACTTACACTCAGCATCCCATATCTCATGTTGTTTCTTATGATTCCCTTTCCCCATCCTTTCGTGCCTTTGTTTCCTCTCTTTCTTCTGTTCGTATTCCTAACAATTGGCAGGAAACTTTATCAGACGGAAAGTGGAAGGCAAATATGATGGAAGAATGGACGCCTTGAAGAAAAATAACACATGGGAGCTTGTGGTTCTTCCACCTGGGAAGAAAACCGTTGGATGTAAATGGGTGTTTGTGGTGAAACAGAAGGTGGATGGCACTGTGGATAGGTATAAGGCATGACTCGTGGCCAAGGGGTTCACTCAGACATATAGCAATGATTATCAGGAAACTTTTGCACCTGTTGCAAAGTTAAATACTGTTCGTGTGTTATTATCTTGTGCAGTCAACCTTGGATGGGATTTGCAGTAGCTAGATGTAAAAAATGCCTTCCTAAATGGAACACTGGATGAGGAGGTGTATATGGACATTCCACCAGGGTTCTCTTGTGACAAAAACCAAGGAAAAGTATGTAGACTGAAGCGTGCACTTTATAGGCTGAAGCAGTCACCTCGAGCATGGTTTGGCCGGTTCCATAAGGCCATGATTTTTGTGGGCTATAAGCAGCGTAATGCTGATCACACACTCTTTATAAAGAGGGTTGGTGAAAAACTCACTGTTCTTATAGTCTACGTTGATGATATAGTAGTTACTGGCAATGATGGTGATGAGATCAGACGGTTGAAGACCTTCCTTGGACAAGAATTTGAGATTAAAGATCTAGGGAAACTACGATACTTTTTTGGGATTAAAGTAGCCAGATCTTCTATCCCAAAGGAAGTATGCCCTAGACTTATTGGCTGAGACTAGGTTGCTAGGCTGTCATCCTTCAGATACTCCTATGGACCCTACTGTTCGACTCAAGGAGAAAGAGGGTGAGCCTGTTGATAAAGGCCGGTACCAAAGACTTGTAGGGAAGCTGATTTATCTTTCACACACGCGTCCTGACATTGCTGTCGCCGTGAGTACTGTGAGCCAGTTTATGCATGATCCCTACTCTTCTTATATGGAGGTTGTTCTTCGTATCTTGCACTATTGAAGTCAGCTCCTGGAAAAGGAATTCTTTTGTCTACGCATGGTCATCTACGGATAGAAGCATACACTAATTGCTCCTTTGTAGGTGGAAATCTTGTCACATGGCATAGCAAGAAGCAAAATGTGGTCGCTCGTTCTAGTGCCGAAGCTGAGTTTCGAGCTATGGCACAAGGTATTTGTGAGTTACTATGGCTTAAAGGTTTGCTACAAGATCTTGGTGTTTCTATTCGTCTTCCTATGATGCTGTACTGCAACAACAAGGCTGCCATCAGCATAGCACACAACCCAGTACAACATGATCGTACCAAGCATGTTGAGGTAGATAGGCATTTCATCAAAGAGAAGTTAGAAGCTGGGCTGATTTGTATTCCCTTTGTGACATCTGCGGATCAACTTGTTGATATCTTCACTAAGGGATTGTCTGGAAAATTGTTCCATCCCAATCTATTCAAGTTGGGCATGATCGACATCTTTGCTCCAACTTGAGGGGGAGTGTTGGAATAGGCTGCTTACACAATTGGGGTAAGCAGTCCTAGTTTGATTAGGATTAGTGCTACTAGTCCTAGCTGATTAGGATTAGTCCTAGTCATGTTAGGAGTAGTGCTAGTCAGATTAGATTCTTTTCTTTTAGTTTATTTTTATTGTTTTACACTCAGCCGAGTCCTATTCTGGCATTCCTAGTTGTATTAGGAATTCCTAGTAGGACTAGGACTGAGGTGTTATCATTCCTATTTGTACTTTGATAAAATGTACTTCAAGTTAATATAAATAAAGGGGCTTGGGTGATCGATTCTAATCACTCAAGCATTCATTCCAAGGCTGTTAACACCTTCCTTATCCACAGACACATCCCTGCCCTCCCCCCCTTCCTGTGTTTTTTGCTGGAATGGTGACGAGGACATTACTCACCTCTTCTTTGACTGCCCTTTGTCCTCCTCCATCTGGAAGAAAGCCCTCACTACCATTCAGCCTCGGTGCAAGAGACCTCTTGCTTTTCATAGAGAATGGTTCTGGCTTCACATGACATTCTCTGGTAGCTCCATCTGTGACACTGTTGGCAAGCTTGTCTTTGATTTGCAATTTATCACATTTGGATGGAGCGAAACCGTAGAGGATGGACCTCCAACTCAAGATCTTATGATTTGATTTGGAAAGCCATCTCCTTTGACGAGTCCTCCAAGCTCAGTTGTATCCCTCATAGGCCCATTTTAGATACCCCAAGGAACAGGCATATTGTTGTATCCTGGGGTCTTGATATTTCTCTCTTGCAGCCTCCTTGGTAGCTTGAGGCTTGTCTCCTTTCCCCCTCCCCTCTCTTTCCCCCTTGTATCCCCCCCTTTTTCTCCCTCCACCCCCTCCTGGGGTTGGTAATAGATTTATTTATTCACCAAAAAAAAAAAGAGGACTCTGATTGAGTTGTTCTTGGCCACAGGAGCTTTAAAGTCTCTTGATAATCAATACCATAAACTTGACTATACCCTTTGGCTATCAACCAAGCCTTGTATCTACCACTTTACCATCTAATTGGTACTTAATTGTATAGACCCACCTACATCCAACTGGAACTCTCCCCTTAGGGAGATCAACAAGAGTCCATGTTCCATTCTTTCAAGAGCAATCATTTCCTCAGATATGGCCTTCTTTCATTTTGGGTCAGACATAGCCCCAGTGAAATTCTTGGGAATAGTAGTAGAGGAGAGAGTAGTGGTAAAAGTAAGACCTGTAGGGGAGATAGAACCCTAGGAAACAAACTGGGAAATAGGATTAGTGCAAGTTTTTTTTTTTTCCTTTCTAGTAGCAATTGAGAGATCTAAATCAAAAGGAAGATCACCTGACTGAGGAGGATGGAGCTCAAGATGTGGATCCAAAGAGGGCTCTTGACAATCTTCTTTCATTTACTCTTCAAGCATTCACCTTTTTTGAACTTAATGTGGTAATCCTTCTCAGTGCCAGAACCACTTTCAACAACAGCTCCTTGATCACAAATATCAATAATAGGATTAATAGCCTCTTCTTTAGGTTTCCCAATCATAATTGTCACGTTGTCACGACAATCCAAGTCGGTGGAGGGGTGTCTAATCGATATATCGACATGTCACCAGCCATGGCAACGACCATGTTTTATTTTTTATTGTCTATTTTTAATGTCATTTAGTATGCTATAATATATACCCTATAACATCAAATTGCTCTAAATGTGTCAATAACAAGAGTGTGGCACTGACATCATTTCTGAAAATGATTGGGATTTGTTGGTGCTCTTGGCAATGTTGTCATTGTTGGCAACAAGGATTTTGCGTTTTCTTGCTTCTTTCTCATTGGTCCGAAGGGTATCTTTTGGAATTGTATATATATTCTCGTTAAAGGACCGAAAACACATCTCTGGAGCCCTAGTGAAGAAGGAAATCGAGGAGAAGTCGTCTTCCACCATTCCGATGTGATTTGAGAGCAGAGGCGCGAAGGAAATCGTTAGAAAACATCGGTTTGGTTGTTAGCGATGGATTCGAGTGCTTGATTCGTCCTGTTGAAGATCTCACAGCATTCGTTTGGAGTTGGGAGTTTTCCTTTGAGAAGGTAAACGTGTTCACAAACCACTGTCTCTGTGTAATCTGTTAAGGGTTGGGTTTGTGATTGAAATCTGATTATTAGGTTGATTGATTGCAAGGCTGAGGCCATTTTATATTGGGGATTGAAGTCCTTGCCCTCACTGAGGTGAGAGGTTGAAGCAGGGTAAGAGGTATCCTGGCCGTAGGGGCGGCTAATTGTACTGTTGTTGAGTATTGGGCATATACGAAACCCTGAGGGGTATTGCTCCGTGGACGTAGCCTTCACATACTGTGAGGTGAACCACGTAAATCGTGACACTGTGTCTACTTTTGTTTGTTGGAGACTAATCCCTGTTTTGCAGAGTGGGTGTATCGTCTTGGTAGACCTGGCCACATTCTGGTGGTGTAAGGTGAGACTATAAGCGACTGTGTGGTTTGCAGAAGACACTGTAAAATTTAAGGGAACTGATTCACCCCCCTCTCAGTTCGATCCGGCTTTCACATTTGGTATCAGAGCTCGGTTCCCCAGAATTTAAGTTTAGCAACTTCGGGGTTATTTGTGGTTAACTGAGAGATGGCGTCCAGTGAGAGTAGCAGTATGGCAACCAAAATACCTTACTTTGATGGTACGAATTTTAAACTTTGGAAGACCAGGATGGAATTCTATCTCAAGTCATTGGGTTATGGAGTATGGATCTCAGTGAAAAATGGTTACACACATTCAGAGGCAGACTTGATCGATGATAAGTGAAGAAATTGGAGAATGATGCTAAGGCCGTTAATGCCCTACTGGGTTCCATAGCCAGCACTGAAGCAACTAGAGTGTCTAGTTGCACTACAGCTAAAGAAATCTGGGATAAACTTGTTAGTTTCCATGAAGGTGATGAGAAGATCAAGGAAGTAAAGCTACAGCATTACTTAATAGTGTTTGAAAATCTGAAGATGACAGAAGATGAATCTATCGAGCAGTTCATGGGTCGTGTCAGTGAGACAGTTAATTCTATGCCAAGGTCTCTGCAATTGAAGAGTCAAAGGATTTTAACAAGCTGAGCCTAGATGAGTTGCATGGGACTCTGACTGCCTATGAGATGAGAATGGTTGATCCTGTAATCAAAGAGAAGGAAACAACCTTCAAGGCTATGAGAAAGATGAAGATTGATGAAGACAATATTGAAGCAGAAGATTCTGATGATGAACTGATTGCCTATCTTGCCAGAAGACTCAAAAAGGGCAGCAGCAAATTCGAAGGAAAGTTGCCTCTAAGATGCTTCGATTGTGGTGAGCCAGGACACTTTGCCTCCAAGTGTCCAAAGAAGAGTCAAGATTCTGACTCCAATGATGAAGATGCAGGGGAAAGCAAATACAAGAAAGGCAAGAAGAAATTTGTTCCCAAAAAGAGTAACTACAAGAAAAAGGGTTTGATTTCAAAGAAGAGCAAAGCCTCCTCTGATGAATCATCTGAAGAAGAGCAATCAGATACTGAATATACTGAAACATTGTTTATGGCCTTCAAGGAGAAAAACAGCGAAAGGAAATGACAGTGAAGTGGATATAATAGAGTAGCAGTTTGATTTAGAAGCCAAGCTATTTGAAGCTCTGCCTGATCTGAAAGTTGCTAAGCAAAAGTGCAATTCTCTACACAGCCAATTAAAAGAGAAGGAGAAAATTGTAGAGGAACTGAAGGCCACAATGGAGGAACTGAAAGATTTCAATGACAACATCAGCCTTAATCTTGAATCAAAGACAGGAGAATGTAAGGAACTATTAAAAAGGAACAGTCTTTACAAAGTGAGATTGATGAACTCAAGAAGACCAGAGAGTCTAGTAGCAATGAGCCTATGTCCATATTGACATCTCAAGTGAAAGAACCAGAATCAATCATTACAAGCACAGATGATACTGCTGCAGGCAAAAAAGATGCACAAACTGAGGGGGAGTTTGAAAAGACCTTTACTACAAATGTAACTCAAAGGTTCAAACCTCATTTCTTAGGCTACTGTAAGATCTGTAGTGCTTATGGGCACAGGGCAAGGAACTGTCAATTTAATGAAGCTTAGAAAGGCAAGGCGAAGGTGGATGAACCAGAATCATCATCTGGGAAGCAAATCCAGACAAAAAAACAGCAGAAGTCCAAGAACAACAAGGGCATAAAAAGGAGAGTTGACAATGAAGGCTTTGAATCTGTTGGCTACAATATGTCAAGGAGCTACTAGAAGAAACAAAGGTTTTATGGATATTACTATGGGTGCAAATGTGCAATGCCTACGGTAATAAAATTGCAGAATGTAAGAAGAGGACCAAGTCTACTAATACAGTTACTTTCAACAGGTTTGCTTCATTGACTGAAGAAGAAGAAGAAGTTGTGTGCTACAGGTGTCAAAGGACAGGTCATACAGCTGTGGGGTGCAGGGCTGTCCTACCATTGCAAAGACAAGTTGAAAGAGAACAAAAACAAAATGCTCAAGCAAAGTCAAAGCAAAGAAAAGCAAGAGAGCCTATCACTGTTGTTGAAAAAGTTGTGGGTAGAGAAGCAAAAGGAGATTAGTGATGAAGGTGACAAGGCACTTGTTGTGCAGGCTGCTTTCAAAGCTAATGTGAAGACCAAGCCATGGATCTTAGATAGTGGATGTAGCAACCACATGTCTGGAGACAAAGGCAGATTTCTAAACCTGAAATCTATTGATGGGGGTAATGTGAGGTTTGGAAATAAAGGAGGAGCGAAAATTGAAGGCAAAGGCACAGTCTAGTTGAATAGTGGAAAGATTGAGTCACATGATGTTTGGTATGTGAACAGACTGAAACACAATCTACTTTCAGTAAGCCAAATATGTGAAAAGGGAAATGAAGTGGTCTTCTCCAAAGATGGTTGTGTTATTAGAAAGGTCAAGAATGGGAAAACAGTGGCTAGAGGCACTAGAGCAGTTGGAAATTTGCATACTCTATCAGAAGAAAGTGAACCCAGCTGCTTGATGAGTCAGGCAGATGAGAGCTGGTTATGGCACAGGAGGATGGATCATATAAATTTCAGAAATCTTGCCAAAATCAGCAAGAAGAAGGCAGTAAGAAATCTTCCCAAGATCACAGTCCCCATGATCATGTATGCAGCTCATGTCAGAAAGGGAAGCAAACCAGAGCCTCTTACAAAGCAAAGGAGCACAACAGTAGATAGCTACTTGATTTTGTGCATACAGATCTCTGTGGGCTCATGAGAAATGAAGCTATTGGTGGAGAAAGGTACTTCATTTTGTTTATTGATGATTTCTCAAGAATGCCATGTGTTATGTTCTTGAAAGACCAGACAGAGGCATTACAGTGTTTTAAAATTTACACGGAAAGGGTTGAGAACCAGACAGGAAGAAGGATAAAGTGTCTCAGATCTGACCAAAGCAAAGAATTCACTTGGAATGTCTTTGCTAAATTTTGCAATGATCATGGAATTTAGATGCAGCATAGTGCAGCCAGGACTCCACAGCAGAATGGAGTAGTTGAGAGGAAGAACCGAACTGTCCAAGAAATGGCAAGAACCATGCTTAGTAAGCACAATGTGTCTAAGAAATTTTGGAAGGAGGCTGTACACGCAGCAGTACATATTCAGAACAGGTGCATGTTGAGGCCAAATGAGTCCAAGACCCCCCATATGAGCTCTGGTTTGAAAGAAAGGCTACAGCCAAATACTTGAGAGTATTTGGTTTTGGTTCAAAATGCTACATCAAGTGAAATGATGAAAACTTGGGTAAGTTTGATGAAAGGTCAGATGAGGGAATATTTCTGGGGTATTCCACTAAAAGCAAGGCTTATAGATGCTTCAACAAGAGATTGGGCAAAGTGGTGGAGAGCTCAGATGTTAATTTTGATGAACAGCTTCCCACAGTGAAAACCTCAAATTCTAATGGTCAGTACTA
Source organism: Telopea speciosissima (assembly GCF_018873765.1). Classification (NCBI taxonomy): domain Eukaryota; kingdom Viridiplantae; phylum Streptophyta; class Magnoliopsida; order Proteales; family Proteaceae; genus Telopea; species Telopea speciosissima. Next base: position 45,005,315 of record NC_057920.1, read on the forward strand.
TGAAGACTTTGATGATGGTGATGATGAGACTGCTGATGTGGAGCAACAGACAGAAAAATACAGAAGTTGATGAGGCTGTAACAAAGGTTGAAAATGATGGCAGGCCTAGGGACACTCATATACAGAAGATTCATCCACCTCAACAAATAATTGGAGATCCAAATGCTGGAACTCAAACAAGGACAGTAAGGAAACCAAAACAAGTGTTCTCTTTACTATCCAAGGTAGAGCCAAAGACAATTGCAGAAGCAGTTAAAGATGATAATTGGGTTCAAGCCATGAATGAAGAGTTAGATCAAATAGAAAAGAATGAGACTTGGGAGTTGGTACCAAGGCCAATGAACAAGAATGTAATAGGCACCAAATGGGTGTTCAGAAACAAGTTGAATGACCATGGTCCGGTAATAAGGAACAAGGCCAGATTAGTGTGCAAAGGGTATTCTCAGGTTGAAGGGATTGATTTTGAAGAGACCTTCGCTCCAGTTGCTCGGCTGGAATCCATTCGTATGTTTTTGGCATTGGCAATGTATAGAGGGTTCAAAGTATACCAGATGGATGTGAAGTCTGCATTCCTTAATGGGTATCTTGAGGAACTGGTGTAGATAGAGCAACCTGATGGTTTTCAGTTGGGAGAGGATCCAGATCTTGTATGTCGGCTAAAGAAGGCATTATATGGCTTGAAGCAGGCACCTAGAGCTTGGTATTCCAGGCTGGACAGCTATTTGTGTCAGTTGGGTCTATAGAAGGTTACAGTGGATAGCAATCTTTATGTGACTACAAAAGGTAATAGTCAGTTGATAGTTGTAGTCTATGTGGACGACATTATATTTGGAGGTCACTGTGAAGATGTATGCAAGAGATTTGCAGAGAAGATGAAGTCAGAGTTTGAGATGTCTATGCTTGGTGAGCTGACTTACTTTCTTGGCTTGCATGTGCAACAGAGGCAAGATGGTATTTTTATTTCCCAATCCAAATACACAAAGGAGTTGCTGAAAAAATTTGCAATTGAATGATAGCAAACCAGTTGGAACACCATTGGCAGTTGGGTGTAAACTGAGCAAGTTGGATGAGTCTTCAGGAGTTGACCAGACTATGCATCGGTCAATGGTAGGAGGGTTACTCTATCTTACAGCATCCAGGCCAGATATTCTGCAGGCAGTGTGTTTAGTTGCTCGATTTAAGGCTGACCCAAAGGAAGCTCGATTGATGGTTGTAAAAAGGATCTTGAGATACTTGCTGGGCACAGTTGACTATGGACTCTGGTATCCAAAGGCTGACAGTTTCATATTGACAGCATTTTCAAATGCTGATTGGGCAGGATCAATTGATGACAGGAAGAGCACAATGTTAGAGTTACTAGTAGTTATGTTCTAAGGGTAGTTTGGGAACTAGCTTATTGACTAGTTGCCTTAATATGTAATTTCTCCTTTTTTCTTTTTACCTCCTTAGGGAGGTGTATGTAATTCTATTATTCCTATTAGTGAAACAATATAGGTGTGGAGAGAGATCTCCCACACACACACAAGATTCAACCGTAATACTCTCTCTTGTTCTCTCCTTGTCTCCTTCTTCCTCTCACCTCTTCTCCTCTCTCTCACCTTGTTCTTCTCTTCTAACTAAACCTAAAATCTAACTTGGTATCAGAGCTACCATAGGGTTTGAGAGTCGTTTTACTCCTTTTTTGCCTCCCATTCTTTTCCTCTCTTTGGAATCCGAAAGCTCAAGAGATTCCAAGGAGAAGGACCTTATGTAAAGAAAGTTTGTTGAGATGGTCTGCGAAAGGTTCTACACAACCTGTTTCAATGATGGATGAAGTTATTTGAGCTGCTTTGAAGGTTCTATTGAGTTTTGAAGACAACCAAAGACCTGCTAGGGCTTCCGCCAGTTCTCTGTTGCAGTCCTTGTTTCACCTGCATTTCAGCATGTATTTGGACCATGGAGCAGCCCACTGAGATCGTTTTTAGGTCTTCTTCATGCCTCTTGGGTTCCCCTTTGCTGGTTACTGAGTTCCTTTGAGCATAGCTCAGTTTCGTGAACTTCTGTTCTGCCCAGGTAAAACAGAGACTGCTACTAGCTGCTTGTATTTTGCTTTTTGTGTAATATGGGCTTTCTTCTTGCTTGTGGGATGATTATGGACACCTCTAGATGAGGTCTTGGAGCTGTTTTTGAGTGGATTCTCCTTCTTGAAAAATGTTAGGGTGAAGTTCTGCCCATTTTTTCTCTGTTTTTCTCCTTGCTGGAATTTCAGCTTGGTGTTTGGACTCTTCTTTTAGGGTTGAGTGTGTACTCCCCAACTGCTGCTTGTTATCTATTTTATGGTCAAGTGTTCCTTCCCACATAATATGGGTGATACAGCTACATCTGAGCTTGGTTCGGCTGCTTCACAGCCCCCTCCCACAGCTCCTCCAATTGTTTATGAGAACACACCTACACAGATCTCCTTTGTGAAGGTTGATGGTACCAACTATTTGGACTGGTCACACTCTGTGAGGCTTTCACTGAAAAGCAAACGGAAATTGGGGTACATTACAGGCACTATTACTGCCCCAGAGCCTAGTTCACCTACCTATGACCAATGGGAGGCCGACAATTCTACAGTCATGACATGGCTGATATTCTCTATGACTCCTGAGATTGGACGAAGGTTTATAAGAAAGGAGACTGCCAAGGCAATCTGGGATAGTGTTTAACAGACTTTTGATAGAATGGGTGACTCTGCCAAGGTCTATCAGCTTCACCAAAAGATTAACTCCATGAGGCAGGGTGATAGGACCATTTCGGAGTACTACAATGCCTTTCTTGGCCTTTTGGAAGAATATGACCACTACAGGGATCTCCACTTAAAGGACCCAGAGGATGAGGCTAAGGTATATCAGACTCTTGAAAAAGAGCGTGTCTTCACTTTACTTGGTGGCCTGAATCCCGACTATGAGCCCATTAGGCTCCAGATCTTAGGCTGATCTCCCTTTCCTTCTCTTAGTGAGGTCTGTTACTCACAGAGTGAGGAGACTCGGTGTGTTGCTATGGAGCCAACTTCAGTATCCACTCTTGAGAGGTCAGCCCTCAACTCCAGCTCTTCCAGAGACACCCGTGGAGGTGGTAGAGGACCGGGGCCTACCCGAGAGGTAGCCAATGCAGTGGAGATAGTCGGTGCCAGTGGAGTTAGTCGGGACCGGTTTAAATGTGATCATTGTGGGAGAACTGGACACACCAAGGATAGGTGTTGGTCTCTTCATGGCCGTCCTCCTGGCACACGTGGCCGTGGTGGCCGTAGAGGGGGAGCTCGAGCTCACTCTGTGATGACTGAGGTAGATACTATACAGGATGACTCCACCTTTATGGAGACAGTGGTTCACCAGGTCAAGTCACAGCTTAGCACATCTTCTACACCTTCTGTAGCCAGCCCCTCATCATCCTCAGCCTTACAGGTCTCTACTGCAGCCCAATCTTGGGTCATTGACTCTGGTGCTACTGACCATATGACTGGTACGTCCCATAATTACGATTCCTATACCATTTGTTCTGGTATGGATAAGGTTAGAATAGCTGATGGCTCCCTATCCTCCATATCTGGTAAGGGTAGTATTCCTGTCACCTCATCTATTTCTCTTACTTCTGTTCTTCATGTTCCTAACCTTACAGTTAATCTTTTATCTGTGAGTCACTTGACGAAATCTTTGAATTGTTGTGTCACATTTTTCCCTTCTCACTGTCTCTTTCAGGATTTGGTGACGAAGAGGATTATTGGTAGTGGACGTGAAGAGCAAGGCCTTTACCTTTTTTACCCTTTTTTGCCCACAGCTCAGTCTTATGTGTGTGGCCTTACTGAGAGTAGTTCTGTGGAGTCCGTTATGTTATGGCATCGGCGTCTTGGCCACCCATCTTTTGTTGTAATGAGGAAACAGTTGCCTCACTTATTTTCTTCTGTTGCTTCTTCTCATGTTTTTCAATGTGAACCATGTATGTTTGCCAAACATTGTCGTTCCCCTTATCCATATCATGGTAATAGAACTGCTGCTCCTTTTCATCTTGTGCACACTGATGTTTGGGGACCTTCCCCTACTACCTCTTTATTTGGTTATCGTTACTTTGTGTCCTTTGTTGATGATTTTTCTCGTGCTACTTGGACTGTTCTTATGAAACATAAAAGTGATGTTTGTGATGCATTTAAAACCTTTTATCTGATGATTCTTACTCAGTTTGACACTCGGATCAAAATTGTTCAATCTGATAAAGGGGGGAATACATGTTTGGAGGCCTCCAAACCTTCTTTACTGATAATGGCATTCTCCATCAGCTAGCATGGGTTGACACACCCCAACAAAATGGGGTTGCTGAGAGGAAGAATCGCCATTTATTGGAGGTCACCCGTAGTCTCTTGTTTGGTATGCATGTCCCCAAGACCTTTTGGTATGCCGCTCTTCTTACTGCCTCTTTTCTCATCAATCGCATGCCTACCAAACTTCTTGCTTACAAATCTCCCTTGGATATCTTATCTCCCAAGGTTTCTGCTTTCTCTCTTCCCCCCTAAGGTCTTTGGTTGCGTGTGTTATGTGCATGTAATCAAATCTGCCCGTACTAAACTTGATCCCAAAGCCCTCAAGTGTCTCTTCCTTGGGTACTCTTCTATTACCAAGGGTTACAAGTGCTACCATCCTTCTTCTCGCAGGTGTCTTATCTCAAAGGATGTCACCTTCCTTGAATCTGTTCCTTTCTTTGCCCCTTCTCAGCATCCTCTTCAAGGGGGAGAAGTGTGGAAGTGAACAGGCTGCTGATTTTCTTCATTCTCCTCTCCCTATCTCTCCTTTCATGTTTGACATTGGTACACACAAGACTGTGGATGTGGTTAATACTAGTGACCAATCAGATGTGAATACAGAATTGGTGGTTGAAAGTGGTCCTAGTAAGGAGAAGGATTACCACATTACCTACAAAAAAGGTGAAGGTGTACATAATTAAGGAAAGCAGACCTACCAAGAATCCTCTTTGGATCCAGATCCACATCTTAAGGTTCCTCACTCTCAGCCAGGTGACATCCCTCCTCCTCCATGTGATTTAGACCTTCCTATTGCTATTAGAAAAGGGAAAAGAGCTTGTACTAATCCTATAGCACAGTTTATTTACTATGATGCTCTTTCTCCTACAAGTATGGCCTTTAGTACTGTTCTCTCTACGGCTTCTATTCCCAGGAATGCACTGATGCTATGTCTGACCCAAAGTGGAGACAAGCTATGTCTGAGGAGATGATGGCCTTTGAGAAGAATGGTACTTGGCAATTGGTGGACCTTCCCAAGGGGCATGTCCTAGTTGGATGCAGATGGGTCTATACAATCAAGTATAAATCTTATGGCAGTGTTGAAAGATACAAAGCAAGATTAGTTGCCAAGGGATACAGTCAGGTCTATGGGATTGACTATCATGAGACATTTGCTCCAGTGGCCAAGCACAATTCTATAAGAGTCCTCTTATCTTTGGCTACCAATAATGACTGGCCATTATATCAATTAGATGTGAAGAATGCTTTTCTTCATGGTGACTTGGAAGAAGAAGTGTACATGCAAACACCTCCAGGCTTCAAAATGCCTAAGGGAAAGTGTGCCTCCTCAAGAAGGCACTAAATGGTCTCAAACAATCACCCAAGGCATGGTTTGAGCGCTTCCGGCAAGCTATTCTGAAGAATGGGTATTCCCAGAGTCAAGCTGATCACACTCTCTTTACCAAGCGGGGCAATGGTACTATCACAGCCCTCATTGTGTATGTTGATGATATTGTGGTCACAGGGGATGATATAACAGAGGTAGGTAAGCTGAAAAACTACCTGGCACAGCAGTTTGAGATCAAAGATCTGGGCCCCTTGCGGTACTTCTTAGGAATTGAAGTATCAAGGACCAAGAAAGGAATCAACATATGTCAACGGAAGTTTGTTTTTTATTTGTTGACAGAGACAGGGATGTCAGGCTGCAAACCAGCAAATTCTCCCATTGAGCAGAATCATAAACTGGGAGAAGATTGTGGTTCTCCACTGGTTGATGCGGGAAAGTACCAAAGGCTTGTGGGGAAGCTTATCTATCTTGCTATGACTCGCCCAGACATCTCCTATGCAGTGGGAGTGGTGAGCCAATTCATGCATGCTCCCAAGAGTGGCCACTTGGATGTTGTGTATCGCATTCTTAGGTATTTGAAGTCCTCTCCAGGGAAAGGATTGTTGTATGCCAAACACAATCACTTGCGAGTAGAAGGCTTCAATGATGCTGATTGGGCTGGCTCTATTACAGACAGGAGATCTACCTCCGGCTATTGTACCTTTGTGGGAGGTAATTTGGTTACTTGGAGAAGCAAAAAACAACATGTTGTGGCCAAATCCAGTGCAGAGGCAGAATTTCGAGCTATGGCTCATGGTGTTTGTGAACTCATATGGTTGAAAAGGCTTGTTCAGGAACTGGGGTTTGATACAGAAGGTCCTATGAGACTCTACTGTGACAAGAAGGCTGCCATTAGTATTGCCCACAATCCAGTCCAACATGACCGAACTAAACACATTGAGGTTGACAGGCACTTTATCAAGGAGAAGATAGACTCTGGCTGCATTTGTACTCCTTTTGTGCAGACTGGTGATCAGCTGGCAGACATCTTCACCAAAGCTCTTGCTTTTCCTTAGTTTAGAACTCTCTTAAGTAAGCTGGGAATGCATGATATATATTCTCCAGCTTGAGGGGGAGTGTTAGAGTTACTAGTAGTTATGTTCTAAGGGTAGTTTGGGAACTAGCTTATTGACTAGTTGCCTTAATATGTAATTTCTCCTTTTTCCTCTTTACCTCCTTAGGGAGGTGTATGTAATTCTATTATTCCTATTAGCGAAACAATATAGGTGTGGAGAGAGATCTCTCACACACACAAGATTCAACCGTAATACTCTCTCTTGTTCTCTCCTTGTCTCCTTCTTCCTCTCACCTCTTCTCCTCTCTCTCACCTTGTTCTACTCTTCTAACTAAACCTAAAATCTAACTCACAAGTGGTGGTGCTTTCTATCTTGGTTCAAGCTTGGTTGCATAGTATAGCAAGAAGCAAGATTCAGTGTCCTTGTCTACTGCAGAGGCTGAATACATTGCAGCGGCAACATGTTGTACCCAAGTGCTATAGATGAAAAGACAAGTGGCTGATTTCGGAGTTGTGATCGATGCGTCTGTCTCTATAATGTGTGACCATGGGAGTGCTATCAACATCTCCAAGAACCCAGTTCAACACTCCAAAACGAAGCACATCAACATCCGTTATCATTTTTTGAATGACAAAGTGACTGAGCAGACCATTCAGTTAGAGTTTGTGCCCACAACTGACCAAGTTGCTGACATCTTTACAAAGGCTCTTCCCAAAGAGGCATTTGAGAAATTAAGAGAGAAGCTGGGTGTTGCCTAGCCATTTGTAGCAGACCTTTGTACAGGGGGAGTGGCGGTTCTTCTTTGGCATCTCAGCTAGGGGTAGCGTGTTTTTGGTGGCTGTCCATTTGTACTTGTTGTCAAAGGTGGAGAAGAGAGGTGTGGCGTCGGTTTGTTCGTTGTGTTGCCAACAATTCCAAAGGGGGAATTTGTTGGTGCTCTTGGCAGTGTTGTCAATGTTGGCAACAAGGATTTTGCGTTTTCTAGCTTCTTTCTCATTGGTCCGAAGGGTATCTTTTAGCATTGTATATATATTCTCGTTAAAGGACCAAAAGCGCATCTTTGGAGCCCTAGTGAAGAAGGAAATCGAGGAGAAGTCATCTTTTACCATTCCGACGTGATTCGAGAGCAGAGGCGCGAAGGAAATCGTCAGAAAGCATCGGTTTGGTTGTTAGTGATGGATTCGAGTGCTTGATTCGTCCGGTTGAAGATCTCACACCATTCATTTGGAGTTGGGAGTTTTCCTTTGAGAAGGTAAACATGTTCACAAATCATTGTCTCTGTGTAATCTGTTAAAGGTTGGGTTTGTGATTGAAATCTGATTATTGGGTTGATTGATTGTAAGGCTGAGGCCATTTTATATTGGGGATTGAAGTCCTTGACCTCACTGAGGTGAGAGGTTGAAGCAGGGTAATGGGTATCCTGGCCGTAGGGGCGGCTAATTGTACTGTTGTTGAGTATTGGGCATATACGAAACCCTGAGGGGTATTGCTCAGTGGACGTAGCTTTCACATACTGTGAGGTAAACCACGTAAATTGTGTCTCTGTGTCTAATTTTTTTTGTTGGAGACTAATCCCTGTTTTGCAAAGTGGGTTTATAGTCTTAGTAGACCTGGCCACGTTCTGGTGGTGCGAGGTGAGACTATAAACGACTGTGTCGTTTGCAGAAGACGCCGTAAAATTTAAGGGAACTGATTCACCCCCCCTCTCAGTTCGATCCGTCTTTCACAGGATCCTCCCTACTCCCATCCAGTTCTCAACTCAGTGTGGGATGTTTTGCCTTCCATTCGTAGAAGACCCTCTGGGAGGGATGATTGTGTTTTTTGGATTCCTGCATCTTCAGGTCTCTTCAGCTACAAATCTGCCTGGAATCTTGTCAGGGTCAGAGGTCCTCTGGTTCCTTGGAGGAAGCTTCTCTGGTTCAAATATCATATCCCTAAGCACTGTTTTACAGCATGAAGAGCTCTATCTAACTGCCTTCCAACGCAGTCCTTTCTTCGCCATCGGCAGATCCAAGTCTCCCTTTAATGCTGCCTTTGTTGGAATGTTGTGGAGGACAAAGATCATCTCTTTTTTGATTGTCCTCTCCCCCGCTCCATTTGGCAAGGTATTCTCAATAAATGCTGGCCCCGTCGAAGGAGAATCCTTTCTTTTGATCGAGAATGGATTTGGGTCGACATGACTTTTGGTGGTTCTTCTATTTGCGACTCTGTGGGGAAGCTTGCTTTTTGCACTGTCATCAATCACATTTGGATGGAGCGTAACATCAGGAAATGGACCTCCAACTCTACGTCTCTTAGATAGATTTGGGATGCCATTGCTTTTGATATTAGATCAAAGCTTTCTTCTGTTCAGTTTGTTTGTGCTGATTCCCCAAGGAACAGACATATTGTTGTGTCTTGGGGATTTCCCTCTTCCTCTCTCCAGCCTTCTTCCTCCTCTTCTTGAGGTAGAGGCTGCTTGTGTATTTGTGTATTTCTTTTCCTTTTTCTTTCTCCCTTTTGGGGGCCCTTTGTAGTTCTTTCTTCTTGTTAATGAAATTTTTATTCATCCAAAAAAACAAGAGTGGCAATTCTATTTCTGTAAATATATCAAGTCTTAACTCTTAAGGGGAAGTGGCAGTGCTGAAATCAAAATATCAAATAGAATCTTCAATGGCTCAAGCTGGCAAGCTGCTACAAAGTACAAACAACTAACTTAAAGAAAATTCCCAAAAATTGCAGGATTTGCAGGTGGTGGACTGGCGGTAGAGAGGAAATCAGCTTTGTTTGCCAAACTCCAACTCATGACTGAACCAAGTTACCTAAAATAATTACTTTGTCAAATCTTCCTCTCATCAATTTTCACCACCTCATTATCCGTCCTAGTGCAACCAAAGTTACACACCATATACTCCATCTTCATTCGACTTATCTTAAAACCTTTTGATTCTAAGGTTGATCTCCATAACTCTAACTTGGTGTTAATCCCTGCTTTTGTCTCATCCACCAAAACAATATCATCAGCAAAAAGTATAACACCAGGGAACCTCTTCTTGAATGTCTCTGGTGAAATCATCCATAATAACCACAAACAAATAAGGGCTAAAACCTTATCCTTGATGTAACCCAAACGTAATTGGGAATTCACTACTTTGACCTTCCACAGTTCTTACACTTGTCACCACACCATCATACATACCTTTAATTATGCCCACATATGACTTGCATCTATAACTCATCCAAAATGTGTCTCAACAACAAAAAGATCAAGATCCATATATAATATATACTCAGGAGTTTAGGACCCTAACAAGGATGCCTGTATGTAATCAACAACCACGAACATGGGACCATATTATATCTCAGAGATGTTAAAGCTTCCATATCTCTGGAACACAAGAAGAAACATCAAGTACAATATGAATAAGCAGAAGATATGGTCCTGTGATCAGTTTCTATTCCTCACAGTCATTCTAGAGCATAGATGTTACAACCACACCCAAAACCTAGACTAATATGAACTGTGCATGTAGGACCGCCAGCTAAGTGACTGGACTTCATGCCAAGCTACTTCCGGAAGTCTGGGAGTAGGTGACTGATCTTAATCCAATTGGATGAATTAAGCTTTGTAACATGTGCATTTGGATTATATAAACCACTTAGACTTAATCCACTTGCATGTATGAAGACCCCAGAGAAAACCCCGAGACAATCGGAGTCAATTTCAACAAGTTTTGCCCTGTGCAGATCATGCAAATGACCCTGCGGTCGATCGAATACACAGACCACACAGATCATCCGCACAGGCTTATATTGTCCAAAAAATGGAATCTTTGAGTATGGACCCCACATGGTTCGACCTAGGGACTTGGCACTTGGCATTCCTAGGTGGCTTTGGACCTATTTGACCTATCCTAGTCATTGGGACACCTAATCTAAAGTCCACCTAAGCACAACTACTGTTTAATTACTTTTAAATACCTTTTAAGGCAAATAAACTGTCCCAGCCAAACAGACTCTAAGTATATTATCCTATAATTGATAAACCCTAGCCTCCACCCTCATTTCACCATTTCCAGTAAGGGAGAGAGGAGGAAAACATGGAGAGCAAGAGATGAAGGAAGAAGAAGTGAGCCCTTTGCTGCCCTAATCCCAAATCTGAGCTGTTCTTGAGCTCCACCATCAACCTAGCTAATTGGAAGCTCAGCCTAAGCAAGGAGAACGCGAGAAGGAAGGAACTGATCCAAGCTCAGGAACACTTCCCCTTACTGATCCAATCTTTTTGCCATTGTGAGCACCCTTCTACTTCTCAATCTCTATTGATTTCCTTAGGAATTAGGTGATTGTTTGAATCTGGATTTAGATCATAGGGTTTTTCATTTCTATTGATTAATCTACTCAATTGAATGCTGGAAGCATCAATTCAAATCCCCAATTGACCATTTCCCAGCCCCATGATCAAACCACCATCAATGCACCCAAAATTTGTGGGTTTCTTGGGTCTAGGAGCCCATTTCTATATAGAACCCCAATTGGGTCGTGCATCAATGACCAATTGCAACCCTAGGAGGCTAGAAATACTCCCCAATTGATCCCATGTAGGCCCCATGCTCGAAGACCACCCACAACCCAAGCCATTGCTGAAAATCAGCAAAAAATGGTTTGTGCGGTCCATGGGTACAGATGATGGAACATTGACCGCACCATCAACCGCACGAATGGAATCTTGTAGGAAAAGGGCTCCTGCCTGCACAGACCGCACCATCGACTGCACATGCTTAAAAGGTGTTGTTCAAGAAGTTTGACCTAGGATTTGACCTTCAGATCTTTTCCCGACAAATGTACCTTTGTAACCTGACATTCTAGGGTATCCTCTACCTACTGTGAAGGCGTACGCGTACACGGGAACTTATAATCTTTTACTGACAACAATTTTGGTGAGTGGATTAGATATTCGAACTTAATTGTGGATTGTTTTTCAAATGTATATTATGAATGCCATTCATGCATACGCTATGCCTAACATGTTGATATGCTATACTCACTATGAATGTTAAATTAGATTTGATTCCTTATTAAATGTTAGTTTAGAGTTAGCTATGCTAGGATGCCTATCATGTTGAACGATAGATGCTTAGGGTTTTATGCTTATACTTGAGTTGCTATGAATGGAATGTGATTGTGGATATTGGATACATATGAGTGTTTCTCATAAGATACATATTAGTGTTTCTCATATGTATCTTATGAATGCCATTCATGCATATGCTATGCCTAACATGTTGATCTGCTATACTCACTATGAATGTTAAATTAGATTTGATTCCTTATTAAATGTTAGTTTAGAGTGATGCCTATCAAGTTGAAATAGATGCTTAAGGTTTTATGCTTATACTTGAGTTGCTATGAATGGAATGTAATTGTGGATATTGGATATGCGGCGAGATATTGATGTAAATGATGGTTATGAAATGAATTTGGCTGATGGGATCCAACTGCCGTGAGTGGGTGTCGGACTTGGGATTGCCATGTGTTATTTACTTATATGCTCATGTAAAGATAAATATTGCATTAGAAATAATAGTTGCATTAGGATGAAAACGGGATTGGAAACGGGATTGTGACCGGCCGACCGTGACTTCGGTATCACATTCGTCGTACTCTTGTATGTGTATGAGTAAGCTAGAGGAGGCAAGAGGATAGTCAGACCGACCATTATTTCGATACAATGGACTCAACCTCTACCCTACGCATATGCGTACCCTATCATGCATATAGTTGTATGCTGGGTAGGATGATGTTGTACCTAGTACTATTACCCTTACTAATAGGGGTTTAGATGTCCAGCAAACCCACGGGTGAGTCCCGCCGAAAGTTTAGGTGCCGGCTGTATTTTTGGACTGAACTCCAGGACGGGGTTTGTAAAGGGTGTTTGCGGATAATCTTACTAGAGTCTGGTACCACAGGCTACCCGTGCAACTCGGGTTTGACATCGTTGGGCTCCGCCATTTTCGGGACCAAGGATGCTACCTATGGTGTTGCAATAGTACTAGACTTAGTTGTGATGTTAGGTGGAAAATGAAACATTGCATACACGCATCATATGTTTTGCGCATTCATGAATAATTATGCTTGCTTGCATGATCTAATTGCTCACTAGGCTTAGTGAAGCTCATCCCTCAAGGGTTCTCTCTTTTTAGATGTGGATGCCGATATGTCAGTGCCGACTGAGGCGGACCCTTCTTCTTACCAGCATGTTAATGGACTCAATGTTTGGAATGCTCCCGACAACGAGGAGCACGGAGAAAAGTGCACCTAAAAGGTGTGTGCCTACGGGGCACAGTAGGACTTAGGGCTGGAGGCCCGACCGGACATTTACTTTACTTTATCTTTGGGTTGTAATTAAATACATTTACAATTACTTTTGATCGTCTTTTACTTATATATACTTAGTATGTTTGGACAAACCATGTGATGTTGAGATAAACTTCCACCAAATATAAATATATAATTAGCTTCTGCACTCTGTAATTATGTATAATATTATATGCTTCCGCTAGTACTCTGATCATATTAACAATGTTGGGTTGGTGAACATGGTACTACAAATGTAGATCCTGGCGTTAGTGTAGGATATAAGGGTGTATCCTAGTCACACTGCCCAGGTGTAGGGAGTGAGGTGTGACAATAGTTGTCAAGGCATTGCCTAGGTGGTGCCTAGGCGCCTTGTTGGTGTCGTCTTGGTCTTTTCCCCTCCACCACTGCCTTGGATTTCCTTGTTGTCATGACAACAATGTTCTAGAGGTTCTTTTCCAACTTTCTGCGCTGAATATTAAACTTCTAATTGAAGGAAGAAAACAAAATGAAATCTTGACTTGTTAATTCAATAGATTATTGTGACAAGGAGAAGACATAAAACAAAATATCTCATAAAGTAAAAAAAAACGAAATATCTCATGGCAGTATCATATGACTTCCACGCTATAATAAATTCAGAAACAAACCTTATGCTTTGCATCCTGAAGTAGTAGAAGTTTCCCCATTGCTGTGAAGCTCCCTGTTGATGTTTTGCTATGTACTGTTTATGAGCCCATTCCTAGCAATATAATCAATAATATAAATAGCACCGTTGGAAATATCCTTGTTGCCTCAATTGAAAATTTTCCATCTTCCTTGGAAATCATAAACATTTAAAATATTTTATTTGGTGTGAACACCATTCATTGGGTCCCCCAATAACAAGGAGATTTCCTAGAATGTCGAAATCAATTTGATAAGACACAAGCAACCGCCCCCCCCCCCCCCAACCCCACCCCCCAAAAAAGGCAGCTTTGGGGGAAAAGGGAAACAAAGATAAAAGAAGAGTCGATAATGCTAGTAATTGTGCCATACTATTAAGCTGGCATAAAACCAAGGAGATCATATAGTTAGAACCCACTATTTCGTCCTGAACTCAATGTTACACAACCATATATGTGCATGGCTTAGGGAAAGCTAGGACAGTAACTTCACTTCTCAATAATAAACCAATTTTCCAATTAAATGATTCAGGGGGGAAGGTACCTGTTGATGATCAGGAAGAGGAAAGACATCACCAAAAATTGTTACCCTTGCATTTGATAGTCCACTCCATCCGGGAATCTGTAAAGCCATCTATCAATAAATCACAGCACTAATCCACAGAAGATAAAAGTGAGCAAAATTTTACAGCACTAACCTGCACAACAAGTGTGCACCTTGGATCTGCCAAAAGATTCCTTGTATGGATAGCCAACGGTGAAAATGAAAAGATTGGGTCTGAATAAGAAAATGAAAACAAAATAAGATGATAGATAATTATGAGGTGATCGTAACTCAGTATATAAGACTCGTGATTCAGGCAATCCAATCTTCCGTGTGTAAAGCAGAAGCCCCCAAAAAAGGTTTTCCAAAAATGGGTGATCAAAAGATCGAATCACTATGTGTATCTTGGTGGTCATTACTTTTGGTGGTGTTTGTTTTTGGCGGACTACTCTCTTCCTGTTCTATTGATCGGAAACATCCAGCAATCAAACCAAAACCCCCAAGGGTCTACGATCAACAGTGGTTGTAGATCAGCTTACTCAAATAGGGGCTCCCTCCGTTGCTTGCTTGTTCTGGTGATCATAGACAACCCTAGGGGCAGAACTCGGAAGGACTTTCTTCTTTGCTGCTTAGCCCCCACGATAAATGAACCTACGGGCGGCGCATTTTCGGGGAGTAGCCCGCTTCCTTCTTACCTATGAGATGTGAAGTGCTATATGAAAATCAACACCTTTTCTCGATTGAAAAAGGACTCTAGTAGGTTGTGGCCAGGCCTTGGAATTGAATCATGGCTTCAACTTTCTTCTTCTAATCCTACAATCACACACTTTCTAATGCAGACCCGGGTTGGAATAACCCTTAATGGGTTGCTTGAGGGCCCACCCAAGCAAGGAAACACCCAAATCCAAGATTAAGTGGCAAGATAGTAAATATTTCAATGTTTACAAGGGATGGTGGCAATCTGGTAAATTACCTAGAATCTTTAGGGAGAAATCTGGTAGCCAAAGCAGGGAGGATATGATGGGGATTAAGAATCAAAGGATAGGGGTAATGTTGACCTTAGGATAAAATAAGGATGGAATAAGAATTAGCAATACGGGAAGGGGTATATTTGGAAAACAAATTGGTAAAAAGAATTAGAAGCACATTCGTGAGGTTGTCTTCAACCTTTGGCCAACAGAACCAGGCAGAAGGCAGGTTTCAATCATTTGAGAGAGATCTCTCATTTGAAGGTTTTTTATTCTGAAATTCTGGGGTAGCAACCATACCTCAAAGCCTCTCAACTGCATAAGTAATTGGTTGGAACAAGCTAGCTGAAGAGGAACTGGAGACGCCTGAAACCAGATCTGGCGGTAGGGTAAGAACAGAATCTGGAATCAGCCTTGCAACTCACAGTCCACATGATTTCCAGCCACTAGATTGTACAGGTAGAGAAGCCCAATGGAGGTGAACTTATGCCCAGAATATGAGGCGGAAGGAAGAGGAGATGAGAGAGAGCAGTCCTCAATCGTGATGGTCTGTTCCTACGCCAGAACAGGGGATGGGGAGGAAACTACGTGAAAAGAATATGTAATAAAAAGCAGCAGTAGAAGAAGAAGAATAGAAGAAAATATCAGAGGAGGGGAGAAGAGGTCACACAACCTGATTCATTCGTGCCATAGGGTAACAAACAATTCAAAATTTCATTAGTCAAATCTTCCTAAAACAACAATTACAAGCTTGTACTTAAGGAGAAAATAAAGACCCCTAATCTAAAACTGAAATTAAACATAAAAACTCCTAATTGAAATAAAATCCTAAATCAACTCTATCTTTATTTAACCTAAAAACTAAAGTATGGAAAGGACTCTACCACTAGGTAGCCCATATTAAATAAAAGATTACAAGAAAAAATCCAATTAATAAAAACCCTAATAAATAAATCCTACTGAACCCAAAGACCCAGTTGGACCCGGTTCATCTTCGCATGGATACCCAAATGGGTTTGGGTAGCACAGTCCATGATACAAGGTTTCGACGAAATTTCACAAAACTAACCGAAATATTTCAAGTTTCGCAAGCTGTAGAAACGAAACACAGCCTGCATACTGAAGGATTGCAATGTTTCAACGAAATTTCGATCTTTTGTTTCATTTTGCCAACATTTCGGTCGAAATTATTCAAAGCCTTTAGTATAAATTCTCATACTTTGAGCAAAATGGGTCGAAATTCCATACTATTCAAAGCCTTCAGTATAAAACCCAATTTGTTGTGCTTGGGTGTATCACCATTGTACAAGGTTGGAACAAGTACTTGGGAAATAAAGGAATGCAGTGGAAGAGACGATTTGCTGTGTTGTTGGAAAATTTGTGCAGGATTCAAAGTTGAAGGTATATCACTCTTTGTAACAAACCATGTAAGATCTATGATATGGTTTATAATTTGACGTCTATTCATTCCTAATGCATATTTAAGTTGTTTCGCTTGAATTATATGAGTACTAAACATTGTGTATACATCTTACACTACCAACCTAGGGTCTGAAATCAAACTACAATTTTGGGAGTGATTTTTTAAAAGGGTTCTATTATGTTTAAAGGCCTAAAATAGGGTTCCCTAGAAGTTTCAGGACCTAATTTGGCCATTTAGCCCTCAAAACCAACCAACAAAACTCGCAGAAAAAAATGAAGGTTTCAACCGAAATTTCGGTTTCGAACCTAGTTTAACCG
Organism: Telopea speciosissima; assembly: GCF_018873765.1. Classification (NCBI taxonomy): domain Eukaryota; kingdom Viridiplantae; phylum Streptophyta; class Magnoliopsida; order Proteales; family Proteaceae; genus Telopea; species Telopea speciosissima. The sequence goes on from NC_057920.1 coordinate 45,022,223, forward strand.
AAACCTGGAACCTTGCCATAGTCTACTCATGATGATCCAATAGATGTAAAACAAATTACAAACAGGCTGATCCAACGATTTATCGGTACTAGCTACAAGATTAAATGGGCCAAACTAAACTACCCTCTAAGATTTTAACTACCTATGTTATAGAACTCTTCAGATTCTGGGGAGTTAAGATCATGCAAATATGCAATCATTGAGATTATATAAATAAGCCTTCTTAGTTGGAACTCTACCAAGTAGCTGCCACAATCCCTCCCATGTGAGTCAAATGAATCAGCATGCCACAAGTAAATTGGTGCTTAAGATATCCTTGAAGATTACTTCAAGATGTGTGAGTGTACACATGTGCCCATATAAGGGAAACAACAGGTCATGTTTGTGCGTCTATGTGCATGCATATGCATATATTTAGAGAAAGAATATAGATATATGGGTGCTGGTTTTATGGATGGCCCAGATAGCCAAGCTTGGCTTGACGAGTTATTTCCAGTGCCATGGCAGCTCAGCTGGTGTCTTTGAACACATGGCCCACATCATTCACAGTTAATGTGGTAAGCTTCATCCCAGAAAGAGCTTACTACTAGACAAATTATCAAAAAAGTCAATTTCTTCCACAACAGTTGGATAACTAAAATGCACAGTGAAAAGTCCAATATGTGGTGAGCCATATGATAGAAATGACAACCAAATTAGCCATGTGAATAAATCCACCGGGTCCCCTATCAATGATCAAGACTCAAGAATGACCTAAGCAAACCTGTGTGGCTCAAATCAAAGGGCCATCTACTAAGCTTGGTTTCATGGTTCAACATTTATGTATGTGCACATGTGCATGTAGACATAGAAAACGAAAGAGAGAGAAAGATTGGGGAAAGAGGAAAGTCTCCCAAAAGCAAGTTTTCAAGTCGAATTACTTACGGCCCATTGAGTCGGGTGCAAAATCTACTAACGAACCAAATGGGTATCCCTCCCGACGGTGGTGCATCCGGGACATTACCGTGCACAAATGGGCAAATCTGGCCTTCAATGATGATAAAGAAACAAACAGGCATAGAACTCAGAACAAAGAAAAATGTGAGGTCACTGATAAACTCTTAACAATAGCAACTATCATAAAAATGGCCAAAGAAAAAGTCGTGATTAAACCTTGAAACCAGAACACCATTCTACCTGCTCCATCAGATTGCGAACGGCCAACGCTGGTCGAGGTAGATCATGAGCAGAGGTTGCACTCTGCACACCACCAGAAATTGGTGTTCTGAAAAGCCCTGCCCTTGTACCCCCACCAGTTCCACTTCCACCTGAAACCATTTGAGGTGATGCCATACTTGAGTTTTCATCCAAAGCCTTTTCATTATTTCCACTGTGGATTGAGTTACCCTTCAGAATACAAGGGATTCCATCACAATAGTGTAGAAGAAGCCATTTGCTATATACTATCATTAAATTTTCCAGATAGGACAAACTATAGACTGATCAAAAGATATCACAAGCTACAGAAACTTCAGCATCCCAAGAAGAATGAACGACAATGTTAAATTCCCACAGTTTAGCACAGACACAGAAGGGCCACAAGTCCTGTGTAGACTCAATGACAACTAGTTGTGTGCATTCAACAGGCATAGAAATCTCAGTATGTAAAAACTAACTTCCAGAATAATTTGAAAGAGAAATAGCGAGAGTAAGGTGGCAGTGCAGGGAGGAAATCCATCACAAACTACTGAAAAAAAATGAATTCTGATTCTTGGCTAAACAAGGAAAACCAAGTTAAGGACCTCTTATTTTGAGGGGATTATTTTATGTCCTTCAGCCATGGTGTCTTGATGTTCCAATGGTATTACCAGGAGCTTATCAATAACCTCATAATTATTTCTATCCTATTCCTCACATGGCTAAGTTGGGTAATAGGTCAAGAAAGTGAAGCAAGCTATTCAGTCGTGAACTATAGAAAGGCCCTATCTTATCCACACATACTTGTTGCTCAAGGAATTTGGTCAAAGCCCAATAAATTTTTGTTTATTTTCTTATCAGTTTAATCTTTCTGAAGTTTTGGGCTATTGTTTGACGCTGCTTTTCATTTAAGGGTTGATGGTTGCAAGCTTGCAGCCAACAGTATTTTGAAAGAGATACAGGTTTATGGATGGAGATCAATAGAAAGATAAGTGACATACTTTTATTGAATATAATACCAGCCACAGTTGTCAATTTTTTTTCTTTTTTGGGAAGATCTGATTGGACTCAGGTTATGTGGGCTTCTCTAGTTAGAGTTCATTCCTTCACGTACCCCTCCCCCCCCCCCCCCTTTTTTTGATTATTATACATCATACTGGATTGGCAATTTTCTCTTTTCAAGGAATCCAGACTCCAGAGGGACAGACAAAAGGGAATTTCGGATGATTGAGCCTCAAATTTCTAGGCAATGTACCTCCCTTAATAAATAATTTTAAAGAATAATGTGTACTTTTTGAGGAAGAACCTCCTCCCTGCACAAGAACTGGGAAAATTTTTTATCAGTATAAGCCTTTGTTGAGAGAAAAAGGTGGGGGAATCTATGAACCCAAAAGCATATGAAGATATAAACTCTCATCATCCCAAAGAGATTGTCCAGTTTGAAAAATCCCCCTTTTGAGGAGAGATTGTTATTGCATAGTTACATAATTATTCCACAATTCTTCTAAATTACCCTTCTTAGATTTACAACCACAACATTATATCCCAACCAAGTTGGAAGAAGATCTAATTCTCCTCCTCTACCCCATGAATGTATTCAACATGCCAAGGGCACAACATGGGCAAGTACGATAATTTTAAAGCATTTATATTGTAGCAGAGATGAAGATGTTGAGATGGATGTGCAGTAAAACTAGGAAGGATAAAGTAAGGAATGGCCATATTAGAGTTGAGTTGGGAGTTACCCTGATACACAACAAGCTGCAAGAAAGTCGTTTGAGGTGCCGGAGGCCTTGGGATGTCCCAGTACAGAGAAGTGATCTAATCCAGATCGAAGGAACCAAAAGAGGTAGGGACAGGTCGAAAATGACCCTAGGAGAAGTTGTGAGGAAAGACATGCAAAGTTTAGGTCTTGTTTCAAGTATGATCTCGAATAGAGCTGATTGGAGGACAAGGATCCATGTAGCCAACCCCATTTAGGTAGGTGATCGCTGAGTTGTTGTTGTTGTGCTCCTTTCTCTATACTTGTTTTATTTATCATCTTTGGCTTTTTTCTCAAATCGCCACACCCCTTCCCTTTCCCTCACTTTACCCATTCCCTTCCCAAATCCCTTTCCCAAACAAGAGTTTAATCCCACTCAACCTCTTCGCTATACCCCACCTCCGAGTATATTAAGCCCCCTCTGACCCCACTTCCATCACCCCTCCCCTGATTCTTGTCTGAACTCTGAACCTTTCCCTACACCATCGCAAGGTGTTATAAGGTTAAAAAAATTAATAATAAAAAAAAAAATAAAGGGGATTAGACCATTTCCAACCTCTCTCTGCTGAGGTTCAGCCGAGGTTTTCTGGTGACACATCCTCCAACCTCCCCTATCGATCGAGGTAAGTGCCTTCTTCAAAAAAAAAAAAAAAAGTGACTGTGTGACAAACACCAAAGGAGTCCGAAGATAAGGAACCTTCGAGGGGCTTTGGTGATCCCTCAAACTGACTCTGTGAGTGCTTAAGCTCAAACGGATTCTGTGCTGGTTAGCCCTCTTTCCATTAGACCACTGATTGTGTTAATTGTTGGTATCATTATTGTTGAGATTGACTACTTTACCCAATAGGGGTAATTTAGTCCTTATTAGTTTAGTTATTTTATACTTTAATTCTTCCTTTTTTTTGTTTTTTATCCCTTCTATCCGATCTCTGTTTGGGAGTCCTAGTTGTACTAGGAATTCCTAATAGGAATAGGATTGGGGATTCATACTTTGATTGTAACTTGGTATTGTTATAAATAAGGGGCTGGGTGATTGATCTAAGACACTCAAGCATTCATATTCAAAGCTGCTTACATGGTATCGAGCCTCATCTGATCCAAGAGCAGCCCCCACCCCCACGATTTTTTTGGTTTTCTTCTCAACTCTCTCGCCACTGGTTTTCTTCCTCTCCAACTCTCTCGGACTCTCTATCTCATTCAGGGCAGCAACTTTGAGGTGATCCAGTGAAGATTTAGCTGCTGCCCTCAATGACACCTCACTGAAGCTTCTACAAATTGGTGTGATCAGAATCTGCCGCAGGTTTCTTCCAAACCTTGGAGATCGAGCTGCTGTCTTTTACAAGCTGGATTTCTGTATTATTTTTTTGGAGATTGATCCCTGCCCTTATTGATCTACACCTTACTCATTTTCAAGACTGCAGATTTGAATCCAAACTACATCAGATTCAAACCTGCAATTCCTTTGCATTCAACTATTCCTAAATTTCTTCAAATTTAGGGCTTCTTATTGGCTCATCAGAAGGGGTCAATTTTTGGAGGGTACCTTCTCCACTACAAGGGAACTATTCGATCACTGTTGCAGCCTGTTCTGACGGCTGAAACTCATACAGTTTCAAAACCCAAGGTTCTACTCGATTGTGTAACCAGCCCTATTAGGGTTTCTTATTCCACCATCAGAATTTTCTGATTTTTTGAAGGCTTATTCCCCACCACCTGCAGGGAATTCGATCCCAGTTTTAGCCTATTCTGACGGCTGAAATACGGCTGAAATTGCAGCAACTTCAAAACCCATACTTCAGATCTGATTCAGTTTTTGAAGATTTGTTTTTTTCAAATTTGTGGATCGGTTTCTACCTGAACTATGGGTGATTCAGAGACAACTACTGCTACTTCTGGAGGGGATGGTCAGACTAGGAATGACTTCCTTCCCTATGCTGCTGCCATTAAGCTTGATGGTACGAATTACTTAATTTGGGCCAGATCATTATCCTTGACTGTGGCTGGTAGGGGACTGACTGGCCATCTTACCGGCACCACCAAACAGCCTGCTGAAGAAAGTGCTGCCCGTACTAAATGGGCTGCCAACGATGCTATGGTGATGTCATTTGTTCTAAATTCTATGACCACTGACCTTTCCAGTCAACATCTCCTCCTTAACACTGCTACTCAGCTATGGACTGCTGTCAAGGGAACTTATGGTCAATCAGGAAGTGGTGCTCAAGTTTATGAAATAAGGAAGACACTCCAAAACACTACTCAGAAAGAGATGTCTGTCACTAAATTCTATGCTGCCCTCAAGTGTTTATGGCAGCAATTCGATCATTATACTAGGTTTCAACCTACTACTACTACTGACATTACTGCCTATCATTCTTATGTTGATCAGTTTCGGGTCTATGATTTCCTAGCTGGACTCAATGATGATTATGACCCTATCTGGATACAAGTCCTTGGTCGGGTTCCTTTCCCCACTTTAGAGGAGACCTTTTCTTATGTTCACAGTGAAGAGACACGAAGGGCTGCCATGATGCTTACTCCTAAAGTTGAGAGATCAGCCTTACAGACTGTTGGCTTCACCCTTGTTACTTCTTTTGACAGTGTTGCTACTATTACTACCACCAAAGAGCCTGTGAAGTGTGAGCATTGTCACAAACCATATCACACTAAGGCTCAGTGTTGGAAATTACATGGGAAGCCTATGGATTTTGAGGCCAAACGTGGTCGTGCTAAATCTAAAAACAAAGCCAATCACACAGAAAGTGTAGCTCCAACTCCCACTGTTAATATCGGTTTCTCCCAGGAAGAACTCTAGGCTCTACGTCGAATGTTGAACACATCCGCTGCCTCTACTACATCTCGCGCCAATTCAGGCTCCTTCTTTGCCCGTCGCATGTATTTCCTTTCTTTGGACATTGTGCATCAGTAGTTTCCACTCCATGGATCATAGACTCCAGTGCTCCTGATCACATGGCAGGTTCTTCCAGCCTTTTTAATACATATTCTCCTGCTTCAGGTAAGGATAAAGTCAAAATTGCTGATGGGTCCCTCTCCTCCATCTCAGGGAAAGGATCCATTGGTTGTTCTCCTTCCCTTACCCTGTCATCTGTGTTATATATTCCCAAATTTACAACTAACCTTCTTTCCATTAGCAGTATCACTAAATCCCTGAATTGTAAAGTGACATTTTTTCCCACTTACTGTGTTTTTCAGGAACTGGACTCGGGGAAGACGATTGGATCGGGTAAAGTGCATGGCAGATTGTACCTACTTGATGGTGATCCTACAACTACCCAGGCTTTACCTTCGGCATCTTTCTCTTCTGACTTACATAAATGGCACTCTAGACTAGGCCATCCTCCTTTAGGTACTTTATCAAATTTATTTCCAGCATTAGTTAAAGACTGTAATAAGGAAGACTTTTTTTGTGAGCCTTGTGTCTTGGCTAAACAGATACGTTCAACTTATCCTATTTCTAATAAAATATCCTCTTCCTTATTTCATGTTGTTCATACTGATGTGTGGGGTCCTAGTAGGAAAGCTTCCCTGTCTGGCCATCGGTGGTATGTCACTTTTATTGACTGCTATTCTAGGTTCACTTGGGCATGTGTGATATCTATACACCAACTTGAGGAGGAGTGTTGAGTGAGACCCGAAAGGTATATTTGTCTTTTATATTCTTAAGTTGTTTAGTCAGCCATATGGGTTTTAGTCCCACATCGCCTATTTGTAATTCTGTCCTCTCTTTTCAATATTATAAATAGAAGAGTTTGGGGTGATCATTACTCACTCAAGCATTACATCCCATCGTGTTCTGTTAACAGTTAGAATTGTTCAAACAAGTCCAAATTAATCTTCCCCTTCTTGATGCAATCAAACAAGTTCCAGCTTATGCTAAATTTTTGAAAGATTTATACACACAAAAGCGTAAGCGGAAGACCCATGTTCCAAAACCAGTCCATTTGACTGAGCAAGTAAGTGCAGTGCTATCAAATCGACTTCCCCCTAAGCTTAAGGACCTTGGAGCTCCTCTTATATCATATGTCATTGGAAACCTTTCCTTTGAGCAAGCACTCCTTAATCTAGGGGCGAGTGTCAATCTTTTACCTAGCTCAGTTTATGACCAATTTCGTTTTGGAGAGTTGAAGACCACAGAGGTTATTCTCCAACTTGTCGATCGGTCCATTAAGATACCTAGAGGTCTAATTGAGGATGTTCTGGTGAAAGTAGATGAGCTTTATTTTTCCGTTGATTTCCTAGTCCTTGACATGGAAAACAATGGGAAACAACAACCAATTATCTTAGGACGTCCATTCCTGGCCACCACCAATGCATGTATCAACTGTAGATCAAGTGCAATGGACATTTCCTTTGGTACCAAGAAGCTCCGTTTAAACATCTCCAATGCTTCCTTAGGTCCCCAGCGTGAGGAAGAGTGTTTCTCCATAGATGTCATAGATGAAGAAGTAACAGGCTGCATTCCAACAATTTTAGCAGGCAACCCATTGCAGTTGTGTTTGACCTCCTTCGACGATAACGATTTGGATGTTGAGGCTGACACTGCTACAGTCAATGCTTTATTGGATGCCCCTATTTCTTCAAATCATCCCTATTGGACTGCCAAGTATGACTCACTTCCTCCCCTAGCTAAGAAGCCAACATTGAGTTCTGTTGAGTCCTCACCGGTGTTGGAGTTGAAACCATTGCCTGATTCATTGAAATATGCTTTCTTGGAATCAAATGAGACGCTACTTGTCATCATTACTTCCAGTTTGACATCTGATCAAGAAAGCCAATTGTTGGGCGTTCTCAAAGAACATAGGGCTGCCATTGGGTAGTCTGTGGCAGATTTGAAAGGAATTAGCCCATCGATTTGTATGCATCGTATCTATTGTGACGATGGTGCTAAGCCTTTCAGGGATGCACAAAGTAGATTGAATCCTAAAATGTGCAAGGTTGTTAAGAATGAGGTGGTGAAATGGTTAGATGCAGGTATTATCTATCCCATCTCAGACAGCAAGTGGGTGAGTCCTACTCAAGTTGTGCCTAAGAAATCTGGCATCACTGTCGTTGAGAACGACTAGGGTGACATGGTCCCGACTCGCACAACCACAGGTTGGCGTGTATGCATTGATTATAGGAAACTGAATTCCGTCACCCGCAAGGATCACTTCCCATTGCCTTTTATTGATCAAATCCTTGAGAAATTAGTAGGCCAAAGCCATTATTGTTAACTAGATGGCTATTCAGGTTATAATTAAGTGCATGTTTGCTACGAAGACTAAGAGAAAACAACTTTCACATGCCCTTATGGTACATTCGCTTTCAGAGAGATGCCCTTTGAGTTGTGTAACGCACCCGACACCTTCCAAAGATGTATGATGTCGATTTTTTCTGACATAGTGGGGGAGTTTCTCGAAGTTTTCATAGATGACTTCTCTGTTTTTTGCTCCTCTTTTGATGATTGTCTCCCCAAATTGACTAGAGTTTTGAAACGTTGCATGGAGACAAATCTTATCTTAAGTTGGGAGAAGAGCCATTTTATGGTTCAAGAATGGATTGTTTTAGGTCATATTGTTTCCCAACGTGGAATAGAGGTTGATAGGGCCAAGGTTGACTTAATTGACCCGATTTATGAGTTTTCTTGAGTCCCACCCTTTGTCTGGCTGAAGACAGCAAACTTAGCGCTTGTGGGAGGCAACCCACCATTTTACTTCAGTTTTTGTTTTTCTTATTTTTTTAGGTAGACAGTAAATAGCTATGGCAAGCGCCGGTTGCTAGTCGTAGCACTCCAGTTCAAAAGGTTGTATTACTCCTTCCCCTTGTTTTCATTTGTTTCCCCTTGTTTTATATTGTCATAATCTTTTGCATGCCATTGGGGACAATGTCATTTCAGTCGGGGAGGGACGAACAATGAGAACAACTCTGATTTTTATTTTTTTTTTCAAATTCATGCTTAATTTTTCACCTTTAGAGCATACAATGTTGTTGTCAAAAGTCGTAGCATGAGATTCTGAAAGATTGTTGATCACTTCAACAATTAGTTAAACATAGAACACTATTTTTCTCTCATTGTTTGTTAAATTTTTCCACTTGAGATATAAATTTCCCATCTTTTGTGAATGCTAAGATGATTCATGTGTAATTATACAAACCTAAAATTTTAATTTTTATCATGTCTTAAACAAAAAAAAAAACAAGCACCTGCGAGTCTGCGACTTCCTTCTTAGTAACTGGGCCTCTTTGCCACCAGCATTGAGTTTCGCGTCAAACGGATGAAATGTCTAAAACATGATGAAAGAAAATTGCTCTTTGATCCAGTCTTGGCTTGTAGCCTATTTGACTCGAGTAAATAAACCTGAGGGGTGTTTTACACCTAAATCCTTAAAGCCATCTAATTTGAGAGTGATTGGCCTAAAGCTCGTTACAAGAGCCATCTAGAAAGCTTAAGAGGTCAAGACATTGCACGGATTAGAGTAGTAGGTGCTAAAAAAAACCAAAAAAAAAAGCGTGATAATGGTTGCATGTCTAGTGGGCTTGTATAGCGCTTGAACATCATGGCTTGGCTTAAGATGAGTGGACTTGAGTGTAAAAGTAGAAGTTGGTTGACCATAGGAGAATTTCTTGTTCTTAGTTTAAGTTTGTGTTGAACTTCATTGGCAGTCTTAAGGATCCTTGTCATAAACTCATTGATTGAAATTTTATCTGCTTTGCAGTGGTTGAATTAAGTTGCTTTCTTGAGATAGCAGAGTACTTTTTGTTTTCTTCCACTTGAAGATGAGTAAAAGTACAAGTTGGGGCATGAAAAATGTTATTTAATTTATGATTTTAATTTTTTATTCATGATTAATTGATAACACTTTGTAATTTTCTATGGTTCCAGGCAAACGATGACAACCCGAATATTTATTGGTTTTAACGGTAATTGAGTGCTTAAAATATTTACGAGCCTTTAAGGAGTCGACATCAAAGTTGCATGGAGATGATACAAGCGTGAGAAGTCAGTTTAATGACGGGCCAGATTTGGGTTTAGAAGTTATGGGGAAGAAGATATAAAAATAAATAAATAAATAAATAATTGAGGGCAAAAAAGGGATTTAGAGAGGGGAATGAGGTTTTTAAGAGAAGAGGGGGGAGCCATGTGCTGCCCACGATTTCCATCTTTCCTTTAATCCCCCATCTTTCCAAAAATCCTATCTTTCCCTAAAATCTCTCTCTTCTCTCACATGCTGCCCACGCTTTCCCAATCTTTCCTAAAATCCTATTTTATTCTAAGAATCCTATCTCTCCTAAAACCCCCCCTTTTTCCCTCTAATCTCTCCACAGTTTCTTTATTCTAAAACATTCCACGTTTTCTCCTTCCCAATCTATTCTAAAATCCTTCTCTCTCCTAAAATCTCTCTCTCCCTCTACGACTCTATCTCTCTCCTATCTCCAAAAAATCCTTCCACGGTTTCCTTTTTCTCCCATCTCTCGTTCTCTTCCCCAAACCCCTTCACGATTTTTACAAAAAGAACTCTCTCTCTTTGGTCTCTATCTCTCTCATTTTTCTTTTATTTTTGGATCTGGAAACAAGCAAGGTGGGCTCATTGTTTCGACAGTCTCACGTTTTTACCTTAGAACCAGCAAAGAGAGCCCAGGGGCAGAGCAGCCTTGCCATCACCGTTTCAGCAGCCTCATCTTCACTGCACAACAGCCCCATCACAAACCAGCAGCTTCATCCATCGTTGCAGCCGCTCCAGCTCTCCACCTGAGTTACATCACCATGAAGAATACTTGCTCTCCCCTGTCAATTAGCCCCATGAGTGGCTAAGTATCTTCTATTTATGGGTGTAAATGAAGCATTGAACGTTGTTAATTAAATTCTGGTTTTTATTACACTTGATTGCTTGATGTGTAGACCATTCAATGTGAATGATTTTAATTTATTAATCTAGTTAGAGGATTTATTTCTGTGATTTATATTCTCTATTCAAGCAATGGTTTTTATTGTGATTGTGGTTGTACCGATGATGGCCTATATCTAACTGAACTAAGCGTGTTAAGCGTATGCGAAAGACGATAGCGATCGACAAGATAGGCTATAACTAGGATGAATTGCAATTATTATTATGTGGTATCATTAAGCTTGTAGCTGTAATAAACCGAAGTATGCCCCAGTAATTAATTAATAAAGATCAATGTGGATTCGAAACCTGAAGGCAGTCTTCTTTCATCGTTTTCTTTTTCTTCATCGATTTTTATTTGTTCATTAGTTCATAGTTTATTTTTAATTGCACTCTAGATAATTGTTTTCGAAATCACTTTACATCATTTTAAGTAACTTAGCCTTCCAGTTCCCTATGGATTTGATCCCTTCTTACCACTGTTCTAGTAGTAGCAATAGGGTTAATTAATATCTATTTTTTTATCTCATAACGACACGATCAAAAGCTACATTCCCCACACCCTAATTCCTGCCTAGGTCAATCTAGCCACCAGAATCCAACCAAACTTGGATCGAGCAACCACTACCACCTTAGTAGAACTTAACCTGAACCCTTGCCCATAATCCTAACTCTAAACCCTAGATCTCTTCTCTTTTCATTTTCCCAAAATCCAAAAACCCAAACCCTAATTCTCTAACCATCTTAGTTTACACACTTGAGTCCATTAAAGTTTATCAAGACCTTTACTGGAAAACTTCCCTGCATTACCTTTTTTTTTTTTTTTTTTTTTTTTTTTTGGTAAATAAATATATTACCGAGCCCCAAGAGGGGGTAGGGAAGACCGAACCAAAGAACCAATGTACAACCCAAGAAGGAAGAGGGAAGGAAGAAGAAAGGAGAAAGAGAGGAGGGGCAGAAATCCAGCCTACGCAGAGGAGGAGGACCGCAGAAGGGCAGAATCAAGGCCCCAGAAAGTCAAAATGTGCCTATTTCTATGGCTGTCTTGGCAGTGCCTCTGGCGGATACAACTGAGCTTGGAGGACACATCAAAGGAGATGGCTTTCCAAATCACATCAAACGATCTAGAGTTGGAAGTCCATCTCCTGAGGTTCCTTTCCATCCAAATATAATGAATAGCAGCGTTATAGACGAGCTTCCCAATAGTGTCACATATGGGGTTCCCAGAAAAAGAGGTAATCAACCATTGCCATTCGCGCTCAAAGGTTCTGATCCTACGGTTACGCGGCCAGATGGAGGATAAAGCCTTATGCCAAATGGTGGAGGTAAAGGTGCATTCAAAGAAGAGATGAGGGATATCTTCACGGCCTATCCAACAAAGGTTGCAAGAGGGGGGAGCTGGGATATTGCGGTGGATCAAAAAGGCTTGTGTGGGCAGGCAAAGTCTAAGGGCTCTCCAAACATTTAGGCTGTAACGGGGGATGTGGCCTTTAAACCAGATTAACTTATGCCAGGGGACAGAGGAGTTCAGGTCCCTGGAAAGGTTCCAGGCAGAGGAGGAAGAGAAGATGCCGTTGGGGGAGGGGAGCCAGGTGACCTTATCCGCATGATTTGGGGGATGTTGAGACAGCGGGGGGAGATTAGCCCATAAAAGAGCGGAGATGGCAGGGTTGAGGGAAGGGTTCGGGGACCAAGAAGCCGAGGAAATGAGGGAGGAGACAGTGGCATCCATAGGGAGGCCAGAGTAATGGATGGCCCTGGGGCCCAGCAAATTAAAGAGAATTCCTAAAGGGTGCCAAGGATCCAACCAAAGAGAGGTGGAGGATCCGTCCGAATTGGAAGAGGAGATGCCGCGGAGGGCCAGAGGCCGAAGGGAGAGGATCTTGCACCAAATCCAAGAGGAATTGGCGTGGATGGGAACAGTCCAGATGGAGTCCAATTTAAGAAGGTGAGAGTGGACCCAAGAAACCCAGATGGAATCCTGGCAAGAAGAGATTCTCCATATAAGTTTGAGAATGCCCGCTTTGTTGGAGTCACGGATACGACGAATGCCCAGGCCACCCTCAGATTTAGGGAGGCAGATGGATTTCCAACTCACAGGGTGGAGGAATCTCGAAGTATCGCAACCTTTCCAAAGGAAGGCGCAGAATAGGCGCTCAATGGACTAGGTAGTGGCCTTAGGGATGTGGAAGATACCAGTCCAGTAGATGTAGGTTGCTTGGAGAACCGAACGGATACATTCGAGTCTACCAGCATAAGATAGAAGCTTGCCTTTCCAAAGCTAGAGACGTTTCCGAATGTTGTCAAGCATGGGAGTGCAGTGGTGGGAGGAGAGCCTGGCCGGGATCAAGGGGAGACCAAGATAGGTGACAGGAAGAGTCCCTAAGGAGAAACCTGTCAGGAGGCGGAGAGCTTCTTTTGAGCAGTCCGGAATACCAGAGAGAAATTTTAGATTTAAGGAGATAGACCCTGAGGCCAGAGAGAGACTCAAAAAGATGAAGGGAGTTCATGATGGCAGAGATGGAGGAGTGGGAGGCTTTAGAGAAGATCATCAAGTCATCAGCAAAGGCCAGATGGGATAGATTAATCTGCTTGCATTTGGGAAGGAGGGAGATGAGGTAGAGGTCGGTTTCGGATTGGAGGCTCCTAGATAGGACTTCAGGGCAAGGGAGAAGAGGAAAGGGGAAAGAGGGCAACCCAGGCGAATTCCGAATTTGGATCGGAAAAAGCCAGCGGCAGAGCCATGAACCAAGACTGAGAAGGAAGGGGTGGAGATACAGGCATAAATCCAGCGAATGAAAACAGCAAGGAAGCCCATGAGGGAGAGCACATCACATATAAAATCCCAGCGAATGGAATCAAATGCTTGGTGGAGATCGATTTTTAAGAGAGCAGCCGGGGAGTGCGATTTGCGCTCGAAGCCGCTGACAATCTCAGAACAGAGGATGATATTGCCCGCATCGATTGGTTGGGACTAACGAGGGAGGGGATGACCGACTTACTCCGGTTGGCCAGGATTTTGGCAATGAACTTGTAAATGAGATTACAGAGGGAGATTGGCCGGAAGTCAATCAGGGAAGAGGCCACGTCCTTTTTAGGGATAAGGCAGATGAAGGTTTGATTGATCTGGGCTAGCTGACCAGGCTTGAAGAAGAAACTACGGATAGCTTTAATGAACTCTCCTTTAGAAGAGTCCCAACAACTAAGGAAAAAGCCCATACTGAAGCCATCAGGGCCCGGAGCCTTATTAGATTTATGGGAGAGGATAGCTTGGGAGATCTCGTCATCAGTGAGAATGGCGATGAGAGAATGACAGAGGGAGGGGGGAATGATCTTATCGATGAGAGCTGGGGGGATAGGGGAAGGGGGGGGAGAGAGGGATTGAATAGGAAGGAGAAGTGAGAGGAGGCAGCCTCTTTAATGTCAGAGGGAGATGAGAGGGAAGATCCATCAGAAGCCAGAAGGAGGGTGATGGAATTGGAGTTGTGCCTAGCTTTAATGGAGCAGTGGAAATAGGCAGAGTTCGAGTCGCCAAGCTCCAACCATTTGGAGCGGGATTTCTGGCGAAGAAAGCTTTCCTCAGAGAGGGAGAGGGAGGAAAACTCTTCGGCGAGGCGCTTCTCATCAACAGCTAACGAAGGATTAAGAGGGTCGGATTGAAGCTTGAATTGGACCTAGGAGAGATCAGAACAGCAGGAAGACAGCCTGGAGGAGATGTTACCAAAGGTAGAGAGGTTCCACCTACGGAGAGCAGATTTGGTATTATGAAGCTTGCGGGCTAGGGCTACCAAGGGGAGAGAGGGAGAAGAGACAGGGATATACCAAGCTTTCTTGATGGTGGGCAAGAAGAGGGGATGGGAGGTCCACATATCAAAGAACTTGAAGGGTTTTGGGCCAAAGGAGGAGTAGGGCTGGAGGGAAATAAGACAAGGGCAATGGTCAGCAAGGCCTTGGACAAGGAAGGAGGCATGGGAATGGGGAAGAGAGGATATCCAATTTTCGTTGACTAGAAATCGGTCTAGCTTGCAGGCGATGCGATCAGGGCCCACCCGACGGTTATGCCAAGTTAGGAGGGAACCTGACCACCGAAGGTCATCTAGATCGAGATTCTTAATGCAGTCATTGAAAGAGTTGACCGCAATGAGATCGGTGGGCCTGCCACCCAACTTCTCGAGATGAGAGCGGACAACAATAAAATCCCCATCGATCCCCCAAGGGAGGGAACCTGAGCCGGGCCCGAGGAGGGAGAGGTCAGCCCAAAGGGGGAGACGGTCGATGGCTTGGTTGAGAGCATAAACCACAGTAAGAAGGAAGGGAGAGGGGGAGCTATGAAAGGAGAGGCGAAGATGGATAAACTAGGACGAAGAATGGGAAGAAGAAATATGAAGTTTGGAGGGATCCCAAAGAACCCAGATCCGACCAGAAGGAGAGTGGATGTAATTGGAGACGAAGGACCAGGAGGGAACGATAGAAGCAATGATGCGGGGGGCGTTTTCCTGGAGAACACAAGTCTCAAGGAGAGCACAGAAGGAGGAAGAGGAGGATTTGATGAAAGAGCGAAGCTCAAGATGTTTGGCCAAGGAATTGAGGCCACGGACATTCCAGATAAAACCAGACAACATGGGAACTAGGTGAAAGGGGGCAGCTCAAAACTTGGAGGAGAGCTCTTGTATCGCCTACGAGTATAGGCGACCACCGGGCTGCGAACTAAAGGCCTGCGAGAGGGGAGGGGCAGCGCCACCCCAGGAAGGAAAGGGTGGAATCTAGCGGATAAGGCCAGCTGGGTAGGGGAGGGGGGGACGAGGGAGGAGAGACAGGGGGGGAAGAGGGGGCTCTAAAGGAGAAAAGAGGGGTTCCAAAGTGGATCGAGAGAGGATAGGGTGGGAGGAGAAGGGGTAGGGAAGGGGATTGGGGTAGGATTTTCGGTAAAGGTGGGCTGGGGGTTGAAAAATGGGAAGGTTGTAGGTAAAGAAGGAGTTAGACTGGGTACGAGCACTTGGGCTGGGCTGGGAGGAGAACCAAGGTGTTGGGTTTAAAGGAGGGTGGGCCAATGAATTGGGCTGGGAGTTGGAAGTGGGACGTGAAGAGGGATTTGGGGGAGGGTTGGCTGACGGGGGTCCAAAAAGGGAGGGTGAGAGGGTTGAAGAGTCACGTGTGAGGAGCCACGTGGGGGGTGGGGATTAGGAAGGAGGGGGGTAAAGATGTAAATGCGGGTTGTAAAGGGGGTGGGGGCTTAAAAAACGACAAAGAGGGGGGGTTAAACCTTTTCTCAGGGCCTAACACCTTTTCACGCGAATGGCAAAAGTCCTCTCTCAAGGAACTCGCTGAGACCATAGCAGGATCGCAGGCATCCAAAATGGAAAGGGGAGTATCATCGATGTGGATACCGAGCTCCTCCATATCCTCCAAAGGCAAAGGGAGAGGCGACAACAGCGACAGATCAAGGTTCTCAGACAACAGCAGGCTAACAACGGCAGCGCCTTTTTCAGGTTGACCGGAGCGATTGTCGAGAGAGGAAGCAGAGCCAGCAGCAAGACCTGAGGTTTCCAGAATCGCCTCAGCCCTCAGAGAATCAGACGAGGTAGGTGGTGCAGAAGGCAGGCTCTCAGTGTGCGAAAAGTCTCTGGGTCCTGAGGAGTTGCAAAAAGTCAGAGCTTCAGCGTCGCAGGTGGACAGAGGGGCTACGCATCGCGGTGGAGAGGCAGGAGGAGGAAGCTCTCGGCGACGTCGTGAGGGGCGGTTGCGACCCCTCGTCCTACCTCTGCTAGGGGTTTTAGAAAATCCAACGGACGAAGAAGCAGCGGCGTGAACTTTCACTCCAGGGGAGTTACTAGAGGAGGAGGGGCCAACAGAAGTAGGTCCGGCAGGCTCCATCGGAAGAGATGCTGGGGTCGACGATGGAGCGGGGATAAGAACCAGAGAAGCTAATATTGCCCGGTGTTCCATCGGAAGATTTGCTGAAGTCGACGATGGAACAGAGGGAAAAACCAGAGAATCTAGCAACGTCGAGGGGGCAATAGCCACTGCAGGATCGACGATGGGAGCTTTACCTGAGCATTCTATTGATCCATGGCCAAAGACCTTGCAGTGGATGCAGTGAGGGGGGAGCCAATCATACTTCACTAGCTGTTCAAAGGAGAATCCGTCTTCTTCCTCGGTTGTTATGGAGGAAGGAGGTGGATGATCAGCTGAGACGTCGATGCAAAGCCTCGCAAACGAAAGCCTATCCAAGCGTCTGGTGCGAGCATCAGAGTAAAGGGGATAACCCACGACGGAACCGATTCTGCTGAGACTGTCTTGGCTCCAGTACTGAAGAGGGAGGCCAGGCAGGGCAATCCACAAGGGAATGGAGCTGAGGTCGACCTTGTGGAGCAGAATGTAGGGAGACCATTGGCGGAGGAAGATGGGCTTGGTACCGACCATCCAGGGAGCGCCATCAAAAGCTCGAGCTTTCGCCTCCTTAGAGAAGAACTTGAATATGAAGACACCATTGTCAAGGAGGTAGAAATCCAAAGAGCCTTGGGCTTTCCACTGTTTGGTTAGGGAAGCTTTGACAATGTTGAAGGAAGGCCGAGTGCCCAAGAAGTGTCCAACAAGGCAAGACTGCCATTTGGAAATTTCAAGTGATAAAATGTTGTTTGGACAGAGGGCGAAGGGGGAACCATTTTCAAAAAAAGAAGGCTTAACGAATTGAAGAGCAATGTCAGAACTCGAGGAAGGTGCAGGGGGGGTTTGCGAGATGATCGAGGCCCAGGTTTTGGGGCCAGCAAGACGGGAGAGGGGAGAGGGGACAGGTGGTGGTGGAGGGGGGAATGATGGTGCTGGGAGTGGTGATGGTTGAGGGAGTGGTGGTGGTGGAGGTGGTGTAGATAGTGGGAGGGGGAATGGTGGTGATGGAGGGGGCGAAGGAGGTGCAGGGAGTAGAGGTGGGGGAGGAGCAGGGGATGGTGGTGGTGGGTGCAGCTGAGGAGAGGGTGGTGGAGGTGGGGGGGTTCGAAGATGGAGAAGGGAGGAGGGAGGGGGAGAAGTTCATGTCATCCCAATTTGATGCCAATCCTGCATTAACTTACCCTAACCCTAACATCAAAACCTAAACTTCATTAAACCCTAACCCTAATTTCAGTATTTCATCCCATTCTACCCTAGCCAATTACATTAAACCCTTGCAGATTTTTGTTCTGGATCTAGTTGATTTTACACCCATCTGGAATTACATTACTTTTCCAAACAAGACCCAACCTAAACCGTTGATTATTTGAGATATTAAGCTTGATGTTCGGGAAAAATGTAAGGTCTCCTATCTCAAAGGACCGAGAAGAAGTCGGAATATATTCCTTGTTAGCAAATGAGACATCCAAGTTACTTGGCTGATTGGGAAGTAGCTGCTAGCCGCTTTTTTCTATCTTGTGGTAGAAAGTGTTTGTAATGTTGTTTGTTTAGCTTTGGTGCTTTGTAGTTCCTACTCTTTGAGCCTAACTCTTTCTAGTTGGTTCTTGTAAGCCTAAGCCCTAAGGCTAGGTTTGTTGTATATCCTCCCCCCACCCCATTTTTTTCTCTTCCTTTCTTTTGGCAATAAATTGATATTACCTATCAAAAAAATAGAAACAGTTGATGGCTTGATTGATCTCTTCAGCATATTCCAAACCATATATATTTCCATACATCGAAGCACAAAAAATTTAAGAGAAAAAGAATAACAAACTGGAATCAACTGTGCTCTTCCGTTCAATCCATAACCTTTGAGCCACTATATGCACTCAAAATCCTAGAATTATCAGTAACAGACTTCCGATAAGATCTTATTGAAAATAAAAAATAAAAAACGACACGCAATCAGATACCCAATCCTCTGAAAGCAAGGGATCATAACAATCCGAAAAGTAAGTAACAGAGCAAGAGATTGAAAGCATTACGATTACCTCCAAACACGAAGAACCCTGCACGGGAACCAAACCAGGCCCACCTTCTGACGTTTCTTCCTCGCCGCCTGCATCTGAAATCTCACGGGCAAGGGCTCGAACTTGAAGCCCACAAGGCCATACCCTCTCCGTACTCAAATCCAAACCAGAAAACCGTCTAGTTTCCGTAGTTTCATAGATTTTCAGAAACCCACTTCGCCTAATCGAGTATTTGATCGAATGAACCGCTGGGTAAGTCTCTGTGAACCTAGATGAGAAAACTGAACTCGAAAGTGCTTCCATGGCAGAAAAGAAACTTCGAAGAGAGAAAGTAGAAAACCCTAGAAAAGGGAAGCCATCAAAAAAGCCTCCTCTAAAGATGGTTTGATGGGGTTGGAGAGGATTGTTGGAATCGGTCCCATTATGGATTCCAAATTTGGAGCAACTGCAAATTTAAGGTTTTGAAACAAGAGACAGTTCTACCAAAAAAAATATATAACGGTAATAATATGGATTCTAGATTTCTAGCACGCGTCAACATTTCAGTGAAGTACAATGGAACAAAACGGAAATATTGCGCCTTTTTCTTTGGGTAAATCTGTTTGTATTTTACCCAAAATAGTGTGTTTGTATATTTACCCGTCCGAAAGGACCTAACCACGTACCAATTCTACCAAACAAAAAAACTACTTACCAATTAATTGACTGTGTTTGGTTGTCTAGAAAGGAAAAGAAAATCGTGATTTAGAACCTCTTTAGTATCATTTTTATTTTTCTTTATAATCTATTTAAAAAATTATTATTGTTTTATGAAAAAAAAAAATTTTGTTTGTGTGGGACATAAGCTTTTTTTTAATTCTTTTGATTTGATCTTAACTTAAAGCAAAGTACGATAAAATAAAAATGCATAAAAGAAGGAGACAGGATTTTATAATAGTTTTACTAACTAAGTCTACATTCACTCTTCTTAATCTTGAGAGAATTTCATTAGTTCCTCTTAATCTTGAGAGAATTTCATTAATTTTCCCTTTCAATAGAATAGGTGCGGGAAGAACAATTTTACAAATCCTTTTACCAGGATAAGAGGATCCTAAATCTTTTAAGAGAATCATTTGCACAATCCTAAATACAATTTAGGATACTACAAAACTACATTGCTCATCTAGAGTTAACCCAACTCAAGAACAAGAACAAACATAAATACAAATAGAGAAAGATAAGAATTATCTAAGCAAGGAGTGTGAAATATACTCCTTGCAAGTGATGAATTATATGCAAATGAGTGCAAGTAAAGTTGACCTTCTTTAGAGCTTCTATCTAGAATAAATGCTTCAATAATGTGAAGATCTTGATCATTGAAATCAGCCTTGAATGGTCTTGAAAGAGACTTCTTGACTTCAATAGAATGGAGACTTGAATTATGCCTTTTTCACTTCTCAATAAAGCTAATTTTTGGACTATAGTGGATAGTGAAAGGTCTGACATGTTCACTATTTATAGAGCTCAATTAATTCTCTAAAAACATGTGCAAAAATAGCTCTAACAAATCTATTTTTGTCTTGCTGGTTGACCTGAGGATCTTAATGGTCAACCGAATAATATAGTTGTTGGGGAAAAGTATTTGTTATGGCATGTGCTGGACCATCCGGTCGACCGGTGGATCGACCAGCACGATCCGATCAACCGGACAGGCGTACTGGTATGATCCGGTAGGCTTCTGCCAGTTCCGATAAAAAATGCCCTATGGACCGGTTGACTAGTGGATTGACCGACAAACTATCCTGCTTGAATTTTGACAGTCTGACTTTTAGGAACTTGTTCTGTCACACCCCGGAACGCCTAGACCCAATGGGGCCCATGACACCGGATCTAGCTGGGGTCCGTGCAAGTTATATTTAGACATTCACATAAAACATCTACTATGTATGAATCATAAACATTCTTGGAGTCTAAAGCTCCGCTACCATCATAGGTAATCTATCAAAAGATCCATAAACATAATATCCATTAGAGTCCAACGGAAACATTCATGGGTAGTAACACTATTGGCATTTAACCTCAATATTTACAGTCATCCTTCAAAACATAACATAATACATTGTTCAAAACAAAATTCTAACATCCATAATATTGACATTAAGTACACTTCAAAGAATAGCAAGGTCTTCCTCAGTCCGAGTGATCATGCTCGATCACAATTCCTTTCCCTTTATCCTTAGCTCTTTGCTCTGTGGAAACATTTAACAATAATAGGATAAGCTTTATAGTCCAATGAGCAAGATAAACAATCATGCATAACTATACATATACATACTTCATAACCATTCCTATGGCAACATGTATCTTACATCATTTCCATCATGCATTGAATCCTACATGTGTTATTCAGTTCCATTCTTAGCCTTAAACTCAACCCCTCTTTGGGTGTTGTATCCCTTTATGTCGGATCGTGTCTTGAGTAAAGCATCAACGCCTCTTATAGCATATATGTCGGGCCATGTCTTTGCCTTAGCCTCAATGCCTTTCATAACACTAGTCATACTTTCCCGAGTAGTCTATTGATTTAGGCATCAAATGACTTTCTTTCTTCTTTCTTAAACTTTTATTGTGTACTACAATATCATTTCATAAACCATCCTTAACATCATAAACATGTACATGGCACATAGAAAACATAACATACTTGGATGTACAATATAAGCACATGACATTCATTTCATCCCTTTGTTGATTCATAGTCCTATATGATCATGCATTCATTCATCCATTCACATTATAATAGACATGAGAGAAATAAGCATCGTATCATC
This sequence comes from Telopea speciosissima, assembly GCF_018873765.1. NCBI lineage: Eukaryota > Viridiplantae > Streptophyta > Magnoliopsida > Proteales > Proteaceae > Telopea > Telopea speciosissima. The sequence goes on from NC_057920.1 coordinate 45,043,752, forward strand.
ATCAATTATAACTTTGCATTTAGATTCCCACTCATAGTCCTTCAAACATGTATTCTTATCATTTTAATCAATTCGCCGTACACATAACACATAACTAGCATCTCTTATCATATTGAGTCTTCATACTCACATTCTAACATGCATCTTTTAAATCTATTATGCGTGCATAACTCATTGTTAGCATAAAACATAGTATTCATTCATTCTAATCATCAATCATACATGCATAATCTAATAGCTAGATGTCCTAACATAATTGAGTATCGTTACTCACCTTTAAAACGCTTTCCAATCTTTCAATTTTTAGTCAACTTTGAGTGGCCCTACGGGTCACCAAAACATCAAATCAATATGTGATTTTTGGTGTCCAAAGATTGATCAAATTATGGAACAAAATCATGCAAAAACATCTTTATACATCCCAACTTTAACTATATCGGTCGATGCAGTCGATCGATCGTCGCATTGGCCTACAGAAATAGAAAGTTGTCGATCAATCATCGGTCGACCAACACTCCAACCTACAGCTGTAGGAACCAACACCTAAAAAATTCTGCTCGTAAGAGCAAAATAGTCATGGAACTCATGCCCAAACATGGGGATTTCGTCCCCAAACTTTAATGTATGAAAGTAACTATACAATCCAATAATAACATGCATCCTAAGGACCTAATCACTCTTGAAAGCTCAATTAACTCATTCATGAACTACTAAAGAAACCAAATCAATTATACATACCTTCTTCAATGAAAATCTCCAAAACTTAGGGTTCTTCACTTAAATCCTCAATCAAAATGTGGAATCTCTTCAATCCATTACAGTCCTAGCTTCAACACAACCTAAATAAGACATTCAAACCATTAATAGAAGGGGAAATATCGTCCCCCTCCCCTCTGTGTATCCATAATATCAATCCAGTACCCAAATTTTGAATAATGATAATGCCCTCCCTTACTTTTGAAAGATTCAATCAACTGTACCCATTCCGTTAAAAAACGCTGTTAAATGATGACATCAGCCTTAATATATTCATTTAAACCCCAAAATACCTTTATATAAAGTGATATTCCAATATTACCCATAATAACAAGAGACAAATGAAAAAGACAATAATACCCTCATCTCTTACCTCATACCCTTTTTCTTTCTTTCTTTCTTTCCTTCTTCTTCCTCCTGCAACCCCACCCGCCCCCACTCCTCTGCAATCATGGCTTCCATTATCGTGAGCCTATATATTAAAAAAGAGAGTAAATTACTCCCCCCCCTCCCCTCGATTATGCCAGAATGCCAAACATTTCTCATTTCTTGCAACTCATCTCACCGCCCCCACTCATGCTCTCTACTCGCCTTATATGAACACCGACTTGCCATCTTGGGTTGGTTTGGTTTAATATTACCAGCTTAGATTACCATTTCATATGCGATTCAAACCCCCTAATCTCATATCCGAAACCCCTTTCTATTGGAAAACCAAACCTACAAATCAGGCTAGGTCTTCCTCTACTATCAGACCTAACTTCCAGAGATTTTTTTACTTGAATCCTTGATCTTTGGGTCTATTGTTGGGTGGAATCATGAGGAATATGAGTGGAGATCACCCACCCAAAGTTGCAGCTCGGTGTTATATGATGGATCTCTCTCAATCGAGCAGTTGGATGCGTAGGTGAAAAGAAAACTTTTTGATCTATAGAGTCTATTGCTCTATTTTCCATTTGCAAGCTTTGTCCCGCTTTCTTTTTTCTTTTTTCTTCTATAGGGCCGAGGAGCCCACAAAAATTGCTTCTTTGATAAGACCTAATCATTAGCGTTTTTTCTGATTTATTCCCACTCTACTATTCTCGGTTTCAAATGGAAAGTAACTAAAAGTAATAAATTCTCATTTCTCATATAGGAGGTTGAGGATTCACATAGAATATGCTAAATTACTCATTCCAACCTCTGCATCTTAGTGATATCTGGGTTGTTTTTATCTTGTCCTCTTTCCAAGGCAGAGCTAAACCCAGGAGAAAAGTAGAGGGAAAGTAAAAGTACATCTCTCTCTCTTGCTGATGATGCTTCCTTTTCTCCTGCCTCTATTATTGCTGCACTTTCTAGAAAAAGACTTCGCTTAGAAGTTAACAACCACAAACTACTGCGTGATCATAAAGATCAGATTTTTATTGGCTTAATTAAGTGATTTTTTCGTGTTCATATTAAGTTTTATGCTGGGTATTAGCTGAAAAATAGATAAACTTGGAAGATTGAGAACAGATGTTGGGCAGTCCGTAGATGTCGATCGAAGCCGAGGACAAGTGATCAAAGAAGTGCTAACAAAAAAAATGAAATAAATAATAGTGATGCTTTAACAAAAGCTTTTGATAGTATTTGGAAAATGGTTTCAAAAGAGGAGAATGGAGGTGGTGGTGACCGTGGCTATGGAAGTGGTGGTGGTGACTGTTACTCAAGATGGAGAAACTAGGGTTTCTAGAGATGTTGTTAAGGTTTTGATTGGGTTAGGGGGTATTATTGAAATATCACAAAAATAAGGGCATTTTGGGGTTTAAATGAATATTTTTAGGGTGATGTCATCACTTAACAGTGATAGAAGAAGAAGGGTAATATCGTCTTTTGAACTACTATTTTAACAACGTTAGCTACTTAGGGTATGGTTGATAGAATCTTTCAGAAGTAGGAGAGGGCATTATAATTATTCAAAACTTGGATGTTGGGTTGATATTATGGATACTTAGAGGGGAGGGGGATGATATTTCCCCTTAATAGAATGAACTCTCACTTGGTTGCAAAACCAAATCACTTCCATGACCTTTTGTTTTTTTTTTTTTGATAAGTAAAGTTATGAATTTACAACTTTCATGACCTTTACCTTGAAAATTACTTCAAAAACCTCCCAAAAATGGGATAAATACAACCAATAATCCTCTTCATTAAGTTGTTCTAGTAACAATCTAAGAAACCAAAACATACTTAAGCTACCTATGATAAAACCAAACAAAAATCAAGGTTCTATTACCTCAATTCCCTTGAATGGCTTCACCTCCTCAATCCTTTGCTCTAATCCTTCATTACAAATCTTCATTCATAAGTCTTCATTCCACCAGTTCCAACTTCATTCCATCATCTTCAGGCCATTTCCTCTCTCTATTCACTCATTCACCCTAATTTGGTAAGTGGAGAAGAAACTTTGTTGTGAGACTAAACTTTCCATAAAGAATACTTGTACCTAGTAGCAAACTTGTAAATACTTGAGCTTCTCAAGGGAATACCCATAAAACCAAACCAATAATCTTTACCCTAAATCCCTCTACCAATAGTGAACCACTTTAAGGTATCTACTTAGGGTTTTTCCTATTAAGTCCTTGATTCTCTAGCCTAATAATAAACTAGACCAAATCACTTAGATTGAACCAAGACATAGAACCACCATTGAACCATAATCATAAGTGAACCCAATAATATAATATATACATAGGTCACAAAATACATATATCCCATCATAAACTATAGTCTATAAAATATAATCATAGTTTATAAAATCACATCATAGTCTATAAAAATAGAATCATGGTCTATAAACCAACATAAATGTGCACATAGGACCATCATACATATACCCAAAAATCATCATAAAACATGTAAAATCATAAATACATGATAATCTTACCATACTTAAGCAATATCAACCAATACGATCGGTCCCCTACCGTCTACTCTAGTCATTCTTAATTCAACAACAACAAATATTAAATCGACAATTCTAGGATCAGGGTATTAAATCCTCCCTTCCTTATAAAGATTTCATCCTCGAAATTGACGTACCTTGATTATAAAACAATTGAAAAAACTTTGCTTGCATGTTAGACTCAAGCTCCCATGATGCTTCTTTGCTTGTATGATTTTTCCATAGGACTTTTCCCAATGGGACAACTTGGTTTTGTAACACTTTATCCTTTCGGTCTAGGATCTCCACTAGTTCTTCCACATACGATAAGTCTTCCTTCAGTTGTAGTAGTTGATAAATCAAAACATGTGAAGAAATTCTTTAACATAGATACATGGATAACACCATAGACATTGGACAATTCCAGTGGTAAAGCAAGCCTTTATGCCACTGAACCAAACCTTTCAAGAATCTCGAAGCGTCCTACGTACCTTAGACTCAATTTTTCTTTCTTGTCGAATCTCATAATTCCTTTCATTGGAGCTACCTTTACAAATACCTTGTTGCCTTCTTCAAATTCAAGGAGCTTCCTTCTCAAATCTGCATAACTCTTCTACCTACTCTGGGCAACCTTCAATCTTTTCTGTATCAACTCCACCTTTTCATATATCTGTTGCACAATATCTAGCCTCAAAATCTTCCTTTCTTCTAGCTCAGTCCAGCAAATAGGTGATTGACACATCCTTCTATAGAGTGCTTCATAGGGTGCCATCTCGAGTGTGGATTGATAGCTATTGTTGTAAGCAAACTCGATCAATGCTAAGTGATTACTCCAATTTCCTTTGAAGTCGATCATGCACACTCTCAACATATCTTCTAAAATCTGGATGGTCCTTTTTGATGACCATCAGTTTGAGTATGGAACGCTGTTCTGAAATGTAATTGAGTACCCAAGGCCTTCTGTAAACTCTTCCAAAGGAGAGAGGTGAACCTTAGATCTCTGTCTGAAACGATAAAAATTGGCACTCGATGCAGCCTCAATATCTCTTTCACATATAGCTCTACAAGCTTATCCATTAAGTAGCTAATCTTGATGGGGAGAAAATGGACTGACTTTGACAATCTGTCTACAATCACCCAAACTACATCATAACCTTGCAGAGTCTTAGGCAATGTTGTAACAAAATCCATAGGAATCCTCTCCCACTTCCATTCAGATAAGGAGAGTGGTTGCAATAGACCTACAGATCATTGGTGCTCAACTTTCACTTGCTAACATGTCAAGCACTTCTGTACATACTCCGCTATCTCTCTCTTCATGTTATTCCACCAATAGACTTCCTTAAGTTCGTGATACATCTTAGTACCACCTGAGTGAATGATGTACGAGTTGTAGTGTGCTTTTTTCATCAAAATCTACTTTAGTTTACTGTCATTGGGCACACACAAGTCGGTTCCAAACCTTAGGGTTCCATCATCATCAATATGGAAATTGACCCGCTTACCTTCACCAATTTATTTCTTTACTTTTTCAAGGAATACCTTGAACTATTCTTCCTTAATCCTTTCATAGTTGTACCTACAAACTAGCTAACATCCCTGTAGCATTGGATAGTGCAACTTCCAAATTCACCTTCCTTGCATCTTCTATAATGTGAGGCTGGTTAGGCAATAGTACTGCTGTATAACTTTGAGATTTTCTGCTTAGGGCATCAGCTACTACATTAGCCTTACCAGGATGATAGTTAATACTGCAGTCATAATCGTTCATTAGTTCTAACCACCTTCTTTGCCTCAAGTTTAATTCCTTCTGGGTGAAGATGTACTTCAAACTCTTATGGTCTGTATAGATTTCACATCTCTCACCATACAAATAATGCCTCCATATCTTAAGTGCAAAAATTACTGCTGCCAACTCTAAATCATGAGTGGGGTAGTTTTACTCATGTGACTTCAACTGTCTAGAAGCATAAGCCACCACCTTGCCATGTTGCATAAGTACATAGCCTAATCCTTTCCTTGAGGCATCGCTGTAAATAACAAAAACCCCTGATTCTGTAGGAATAGTCAAAATCAGGGCTATTACAAGCTTGTGCTTCACTTCCTCGAAGCTCCTTTCACATTCCTCAGACCATATGAAACAAACTCCCTTTCTTGTTAACTTTGCCAATGGAACAACAATACTAGAGAATCCCTCAATGAACCATCTGTAATAACCGGCTAGACCCAAAAAGCTCCTTATTTCTATAACATATATTGGTCTTGCCCAATCCATTACTACTTGTACTTTTCCTAGATCCACCATTATGCCTTCCCTTGATATCACATGGCCTAAGAAAATGACTCTGTTGAGCCAAAACTCACATTTCTTGAATTTTGCAAACAACATTTCTTTCTTCAAAGGTTGCAAAATTGCTTTTAAATGTTCCTCATGTTCCTCTTTGCTCTTAGAATAAACTAAGATATCATTTATGAACATAATCACATACTGATCCAGTACATCATGGAACACTCTATTCATTAGGTCCATAAATGTTACTGGTGCATTGTCAACCCAAAAGGCATGACAAGAAATTCATAATGGCCTTACCGTGTCTAGAACACCGTTGTTGGAATATCCTCCTCTCTAACCTTCAGTTGATGGTACCCTGATCTAAGTTCGATCTTGGAAAATACCTTAGCTCCTTACAATTGGTCAAAGAAATCATCAATACAGGGTAATGGGTACTTGTTCTTCGCTGTCATCTTGTTCAAGTCATCTTGTTCAATTCCTTATAGTCGATGCACATCCTCATAGTACCATCTTTTTTCTTTACAATTAGTACTCTAGCTCCCTAGGGGGAAACACTTGGTCTTATAAAACCCTTGTCCAATAACTCTTGTAATTGCTCTTTCATCCTTTAGCTCAATAGGAGCCATCCTATAAGATGCCTTTGAAATCAGTGTTGTGTCGAGTAGAAGATCAATACTGAACTCCACCACTCTAACTAGAGGTATTCCTTGCAAATCCTCTGGAAAAACATCTATGAAATCACACACCATAGGTACATCTGTGATCATTGTATCCTTAGTTGTGGTGTCATGAACAACTGCCAAGAATCCTTAACAACCTTGCCTTAGCAACTTCTTAGCCTGTAAGACTAAAATCATCATTGATGGTGGTACTGCTATCTTTACTCCTAAAAATTTAAATTCTGGTTCTCCAATCAGTTAAAGTACCACCAACTTCTCATAATTTAGTACACTGGCATGATAACCTACCAGCAAATCCATCCCTAGTATTACAATAAAATCCTTCATACCTAGTAACACTAGGTTGGTGTCACGCCCAAATTCTTGTACCACCAAAATCCATGCTCAGAGCATACAAATACACTCCACTCCCCACTCCCACCAAGATCACTGATGCAGTATTTGAGCTAACTCATCCACACCACATGTGATAAATCAAAAGACAAGATGAAATATATATAATCATATTCAGAGTAGCAGAAACTATGTGATAACATAGATACATTAACTGTAGAAGTTTATCCAAGGTTATCGTTCCACCACAACAAAACATGAACAGTTATCGATCATTCCCATCAGGACTTATATATTACTTAATATTTAGATAATATATCTCTCATGACAGGACCCAAAATGATAAAGTATCAACAAAAAAATATATCAAAAGGTGACCCATGGCCCAGTATCCAATAACGCTACTCTCTTTGGTAACACATCTCGTAGTAACAGTTTGGTCCATACTCCGCTTCCTCAGGGGTCCATCAGTCCTCGCCACTACCACCCTCGGGGGCAACGTACTCTGAGTCACTCGGCTCCTCCACATTTGCATCAATATCTAAAAAGAGAGTTTCCACGAGGAATGAGCTCCACTGAGCCCAATGAGCAAATTGAATCATGCAAATGGCTACAACATTTATAAATGCAATCACAAAGATGCAAACTAAATATGATAAACGAATCCCATAGTTTCCCATACCACCAGGACAATTCGTACATCAGGTATAATTTACAGTCATGCAACATGAGTTCAACTTTATTATTATCCATCTAACAAACAGATGTCTAAGTCTGGTCTAGTGCTACTACAACACCCTAGGTAGCATCTCTGACCCTCCACCTCTCACACACGGATGACCTATCCAGCGATGTCAAACCCGAGTTATGGTGGGAGCCTGCCATACACGTGTACGTCCTGTATGATAAATCCCCAAAGTTAATCCCACAGCCACGACTCTTGTAACGCCCCCAAAATCACCTTAGCGGTTTAGGGACATTGACGGTCCACAATATCGTTATGTCAAGGAGATATGAACCAGAGTAGAATAAAAAAACAAACACATGTCTAAAATGTATAGATTAAGAATTCAAATAAAGTAGGGTAATTAAATTAAGCTATTACACTTTCTAATTTAAACTTAAAATTCTAAAATAAAGGTTACAATTCCCAAAATTAAATTAAACTGAAACAAATAATAAGTTCTTCTAAAATTGAAAGAAAGTGTAAAGTTTCTAATAATAGTTGTCTTCTTCTAATCCAAATGCTTCGTCCTCTTGGACCTCCTCCTTTAGTACATCCTCACATTCAGGTTTGCATTCATAAAGTTGTTCATCTAAAAAATGGTGAGGGTAAGCTCTAGGAAAAGCTTAGCAAGTAAATCCACAAAAACTATACAAGTGTGAAAACATGCACAAGTAATACAAAATGTAAAGACATACAATAGTATATATATATAGATCCGAGAAAACAAAACAAAATGATCATAACCATATTTTCTTATCACCACTACTGTAATGAAAAGTATATATGACAACAATCAATGAAAGATATATCGAAAGAATGTAAAAAAATAAATACATCACTCCCTAATAGACTAGTGTGAGCTAGTTACCATACATTGGTCAAGGTCCTCATAATAGCGGCGTATGAACTCCAGCTATGATAAACCATAACAACACTGTCCCCTCTCAACATCAAGAAACTAATGGAGAAACTAGTGACCAAACTTGCTCCAACCCTCCTGGAGAGTTTTTGATCATCACTCCTCTTTCTAGTAGCCCATATAGCTCCAATAAGGGTAAGCCCGTAGCTCAAAAACTCGCAAACTTATCTTTACCCTAACATATTCATCAATGTCGGTAAGATAAACAACAAAATAACAATCAAGGGTTTGCTTATAATTTAAAGCTATACATCCAAGTTCGGAACTTAGGGTCATGACTCCTCAATTCCACCCTAACACATACTATTGAAAAAGAATAAAAATAACATTTGAAAACAGTAACTTTCATCAACATATCAATACATAAAGTGAAAAACAATAATAGGGAAGATGGGCAAAATCTTCCCAATCACTTATTCAACAATAACATCAATGAAAATTTAAAAATAAATCCTAAACAAAATCGGATTTTTATGCATCATCCAAAAACATCGTGCATTAAGTTATAATCATGAAGAATCATTCATAGACCTTCATCATACTATCAACAAATAGGCATTGGATTCATTTGTCTATAAACATGACATTATTAAAAATTCTGCACACATATATGTGAATTAAATCATAAGAAAATCACCATTCCTTGCAAGCAATCATGTGTGAACAATTTAATTGAGTAAAAATATGAATAAAATATGTTTTCGACATGATAAATCTCAATCTAAAACTAAATTTCAGATTTAAGACAATGTTTCAAAACAACTTTTATATGAAGAGAAAATATCAAGTATAATGGTTGAAGATCTACTCACCTTATGTGAAGGGACTAGGGTTTCTATAAGTAGCCTCAAATCAATGCTTCAATAATGTTGATATATGTCTTCTTAATTTAGAACCACTCTAATGGAGTCCTATGATTAAGGTAATGATGAAATCAACGTCAATATATTGCATAAACTCAGATTTGGGAAACACAGATTTTTGACAGAATGATCTACCTTCAGTAAATCAGCGATATCTCTCTGGTCCAATCTCCGTTTGGACTGATTCAAGTTGGGTTGCGAAGATAAGAGATGGGGCTACGTTTTATTATGAAATAATATTTTTCTAATTCGGCTTAAAAAAAGTCAAAATTGGATGCCAAATTTCTAATTCTGTACAGTCTGAATCTCCTTCTTCTTCTTCTCTATAGTGCATGAATTTTCCTCTCTCCCTCTGTCTCTCTCTCTCAAATTTATGATAAAGGGAATGAGGATTGGGATTTATTTATGGGGATTTAATCCTAATAAGAAAGAAGGTGGGAAGAATCCAATTTTGTCTCTAACTGCATCTATTTACTTGCCCTCCAACGAAAATATTTTAAAAGGAATCTTGACTTAAATTTTTTAAATTAAAATTTTAGATTAGGTAATTTAATTTTAGCTAAAATTTCTTTTTTTTTGGGATTTGATTTTATGAAGACTTTCTTTTTTCAAGTTTGGGTTTCCAACCAATTGGAGATTGTCACCTCACCTTTCCTTATCAATCCATAATTCTTTCCTAATTAAAATCTAAGACCTCCCAAGTTAGAATCGTGGAAGCCTATTCTAAGCCCTATAAAATTAAAAAAATAAAATACAATATTTAATTGCTCCTCTAAAGAATAGAACCTTAGACCTCTAACAAATTGGATTAAATGTCTAAATACTAGGCTAGGTTACTAACTATGAATTACTTTTCAAATCAGATTATATATGTTATAAATAAAACCCTAATTCTACACTTAGGCAAGGAATAAACTCAAAATGAGGGTGTTACACTAGGACACACTACTTACCATGCATGCATGTATGCCCCTCCAGCTAGTCCAAGTTCTTACACTTCAGTTTGCTTTAATCCTGCATTAGGTAAAAGATCAAATTACCCCTAATCCAAAATCAGGGTATTACAGTTCTAGTCCTCACGTTGGAATCGCCGCTCCCAGTACCTGACGTCAGTCTCACTAGTTTCCCTATGGGGGATTATCCAACACATAAATCCCTATTGGCAAGGGTCCTAGTAGTGGGTATAGTGTCATCCTAACCAACATACATCTAAATGCATATTAGGGAATGTACAAGTCAGGTATAGTGCTACTGCAACACCCTAGGTAGCATCTCCGACCCTCCACCTCTCACACATGGGTGGCCTATCTGGCGATGTCAAACCAGAGTTACGGTTGGAAGCCTGCCATACACGTTTATGTCCTATACGATAAACCCCAGCTATAACCCTAGCTCTCACCCGGTTCTGGCGCTCACTTACAGAACCGATCTATTAAGAATGACACCCCAGTCTGAGTCACCACCGGTTACCCAACACCTTACCCCCTGTTGGTAAGGGGTGTAGCACTGGAGAAGTATGATCCTAACCATATGCATCTAAATGCATATTACGATACATACACATGTAGGCCAGAGGTTGAGTCCATAGTCCCTCCACGTCGGGCTTGCTATCCTCTCGTCCCCTCTAGCTTACACGCGCACATAGAGTGAATTTCAATCATCGATCCTAAGTCGGGCGCATACTACGGCACTTGGATCCCATCAATCTCACATTCCTTGTATCCACCACATATTCTCATCGCACATGTCCATCTCTTCGTTCAATCACATTCACATTCTCAGTCTCATCACAAAACTATGTTCTCATACAAAATCTCATCACATTAGAAATTAGGGGTAAAATACATCCTAGCATCTATAATCAACATGAGAAATTTCTACCAAATTATCTCTAACAAAATAGGCATTATTAGTCATACACTCTCGACCATTAAACAAATAGGTACCTGTATGGTAATAACACAATGAGATTTACAACATTTCCAAATTAAGGTCGAGGTATCTGATTTCCTCACCTTGAGTTTCGATTTGATTTTACGATAAGTCTCCGGTGCTCTAAAATATGGTACGATCCCTATGGTTGGGGTGCCCTAGATACACACCAAAGCAAGTAAATAATCGATACATAAGTCCCCATAAATGGAGGAAACCATCAAAGTTTCATAAGTACAAAACAGGACACAGGCACATGTCACAATTACAAACTGGCAGATGCACATCTGCATGTGTACATCTGCCTGTTTACATGTGTACATGTACATATACATGTACCTGTGCACATGTGCCTATGCCTTCCCGAGGACACAGGCACATGGATTCCACCCTGACCGGCGGATGTACACATGCCTGTGTATATGTACCTGTGTCTTCCCGAGGACATAGGCACATGGAAGGCTGCTAGACAGGCAGATGCACTTATGGGTAGTATCTGCCTGTCAGCCTGATGGCATCAGCCTGTCTAATGCTGAGTTCTAAATCCCATTTTGGTTTTGAATCCCTTGGTTCTTGGCTCTAATGAGTCATACCTAATGGCTTCATGAGACTTCCTAGTCATGAGGAACACCTTAATCTAGGGTTTAATGGGTCCCAATCATTTGATTGTATAAACTCTAGGGTTTTGATGGATTCTTTAACACATCAAGGGGAGATGAGTATGTCGAGATGAACATAAAGGCATAAGGACTCATTCAATTCCACAAATGTGGCTTAGTACAACACCACAAGAGAACCATTTGTGAATCTTCAAGAATCACCTTTAATCTATTGTTCTAAACCTAGGGTTTCACCATAAATGGGTTTGGTTGATGATTGAAAAGGGGATGAAGGTCTCATGGGTTCACTTAGCCTTACATTAATGGCATCAATGCATCCCATAATGGCTTCCTCTATTAAGTTGGTGAGTTCCATTAAAGGTCAAGCATTCTAAGTCCAAAACATAAATAAGCAAGGAGGAAGAAAGAGAGGTAAGAGAATGGAAGTGATCACCAAGGTAGGATGAGTTGGGGTAAGTGTTTTCTCCTTGTTGTAATATGGGTTTTAATCCCACATTGCTTAGTTGTATTCTTGTCATATGATTTCAATATTATAAATAAAGGCTGGGCTATGATCATATAGATCAAGTCAGTGTTCACAGAATTCCACATGGTATCAGAGCAAAAAATATTCCGAGGATATGGGAATTAAATTTTTTTTCCTTTTTTTCTTTTTTCTCTCTCTCTTCTCCTCCGTGTTTCTGCCCTAAGGCCAACCACCACCACCAGCCTCCTCCACCTCCACCACCATCGATAGCCTTCCGCCACCACTAGCCACCCTCCACCACCTCCGTCGGCCCTTCTTTTTCTCCAGCTAGACCCTCCCACTCCTTTCGCCACTACCGCCAGCCCTCCCAGGGCCACCCCCCTTCTTTCGCCTCCACCGCTAGCCCCCCACCTCTCGCCTTCGTTTCTTTCTCACGAGAGGGTATCCCTCACCTTGCCATTATTTTTTTCCCACCCTTGGTGGTGAGTTGACTCCCGCCAAGGGTCATTTTTTTCCTCCGTATAATTTAATTATTTTTGGAGGCCTTATTTTTTGAGTTTTGTGATTTTTTCCAGCCACTATGCCTGACGCTTCGGAGATCACCTCTGCTTCTTCTGGATCTGATAGTTCATTTTCCGTTTCCTGTGAACACCATCAAGTTGAATGGAGACAATTATCTTATGTGGTCTCGTTCCTGTTTATTTGCAATTGGTTCCCGTAGCTTGTTTGGCTACATCACGGGTGCCACAGTCAAGCCTACAGAGACTGGTTCTGCACAGGATCACTGGATGAGTTTTAATTTCTTGGTCATGTCATATCTGGTTAATTCCATGGACCAAGACATTGCTGGGCGGTACCTTTTTCTTGACTCGGCTACGAAAATATGGAAGACAAGTAAAGATACTTATTCTCAAGTTGGGAATGCTGCCCAATGCTATGAACTCCGTCAAAAAATTCATTCTACCAAACAAATGGAGTTAACACTTTCTCAGTATTACAATACTATGTGTACGATGTGGCATTAGTTGGATTTTTGGGCACACTCACTGCCACCACTAATGTTGATGTCACGGCCTACTGCAAGAGGGAAGATTGTTTACACGTCTTTGATTTCTTGGCAGGGCTGAATATTGAGTTTGATCATATCCGATTAAATATTTTGAATCGGGAACCTCTCCCCACTCTTGAACAGGCCTATGCGATCCTTTTGGCTGAGGACAGTCGATGAACAGCCATGGTTCACCCCGTTACTCAGGAGAGATCGGCTCTTATTTTTGGGTCACAGTCTGCCCGTGGGGGCTCTTCCCGTTCTGCTAGCATTGATCAGTAATCTGGTGATCGCTCTCCCATTAAATGCGATTACTGTGGGAAGGAATGGCATATGAAGGACCACTGTTGGAAACTTCATGGTCACCCTACAGACACTCACGACCGTGGTAGGGGTGGTTCCAATCGGTCTAATAATACCCGTGCTCATCAGGCAACTACTGAGGATTAGCCTGATCATTCTCTATCACAGGTTATGGAGGATTTCCAAAATTTACGGGATATAGTGACTCGTTTGGACTCGTCTTCTTTGACATCTGTGTCTCCTTCCATGGCTGCCTCGGCTCTGTCTCTACCTACTAATCCCAATACACCTTCTGCAGGTATTTCATTTGGTGGGAACTGCACCTCGATCTTGCCCGATTCTTGGGTAATTGACTCAGGGGCAACCGACCATATGACCTGTTCTTCCTCTTTTTATTCCACTTATTTTCCTTTATCTAGTCATAGTAAGGTTTGAGTTGCTGATGGGTCTCTTTCTCCTATCTCAGGAAAGGGATCCGTGCAGTGTTCTTCATCTCTTATCCTTTCATTTGTGTTACATGTTCCAAAGTGTACTGCTAATTTGCTTTGCATTAGTAGCATAACTAAGGATTTAAACTGCAAAGTAATATTTTTTCCAACCCATTGTTTATTTCAGGACTTGGAAACGGACAGTACGATTGCATGTGGTAAGGTGGTTGTTGGTCTATACGTGCTTGACGATTCCCGGGCAGGTTTGACATCTTAGCCTACATCTTCTGATTTTGATTATGCACTCTTTGAATTAAATAATTTGCATCGTCATTTGGGCCATCCACCGTTTAGTGTTTTGTCCGCTTTATTTCCTAGTTTGGTGAAGAGACGTAATAAACATAATTTTTCTTGTGATGCTTGCACTTTGGTAAAGCAAACTCCAACCATTTTTCCAATTTCTGACAATAGAAGCTTACATCCTTTTGGTTTGATACATTCTGATGTATGGGGCCCTGCCCATTGTGTGTCTAGCTCTGGATTTCGATGGTTTGTCACCTTCATTGATTGTTTCAGTCAGATGACTTGGGTATATTTGATGTATAGTAATAGTGACGTCTTTACCTATTTCACTTAATTTCATAAGATGATCGAGACACAGTTTGATGCCAAGGTCAAGATTCTCAGGTCCGCTAATGGAAAGGAGTATATGGACGGTTTGCGTTGACACTCCCGCTCAAAATGGGGTGGCTGAACGTAAGAACCGCCATCTTCTAGAGGTTGCTCGTTCTCTTATATTCACTATGGCTATTCCTCCTCGCTTTTGGGGTGATGCTGTTCTTACAGCTACATAACTTATCAATTGGCTTCCCTCCCATGTTTTGGATGGTCGCTGCCCCTTGGAAGTGCTATGTGCAAAATCAACCTTTGTTGTGTCTCCCAAAGTCTTTGGCTATGTCGTGTTTGCCAGGAATCATCATGTACACGAAAAATTTGATCCCAAGGGACTGCGATGCATATTTCTTGGTTATTCTGCTACCCAGAAAGGATATAAATGCTATCGTCCTCCTACCTAGAAAGTGTTTATCACTATGGATGTAGTGTTCCGGGAGTTTGAAGCTTACTTTAAACAGCCGGAACCTCTGCAGGGGGAGATTATAAGTGGTGAAGAGGTCCCGCTGATTGCTCCTCTAGACCTTGAAATACCTCCTATAGAGGATACCTCTGTTGAATTCGAAGAAGGGGTTACTAGTCAACAACAAGAAGTGGGACAGCTACAACAAGAAAAAATTGTGTACACTCGGGGTACTGATTTTCCTCTGGATAGCCCTCTATACAAAGAGACCACCACCCTGATCCTACTCAATCGGCATCTGCTCCTGCTCTAAGTCTTGCTCCTAGTCAGATTTCTGGTAAGCCCCCTGTTGATCCCAATCTTGATTTACCCATTGTTGTTAAGAAATCAAAGAGAAGTTGTACATTGCACCCTATTTCCAACTTTATGTTATATAACTCACTAACTCCTGCTTTCCATGCCTTCATAGCTTCTTTATCCTCTGTTTCCGTCCCTAACAACTGGCAGGAGACTATAGCCGAACAGAAATGGAAGGATGTGATGAATGAAGAGATGCATGCCCTTGAAAAAAATCAGACCTGGGATTTGGTGAGTCCTCCACTTGGAAAAAGACCTGTTGGTTGTAAATGGGTCTTTGTAGTGAAGCACAATGTTGATGGCTCAGTGGAGAGATACAAGGCGAGGCTTGTTGCCAAAGGATTTACTCAAACCTAAGGTATTGACTACCAAGAGATCTTTTCTCCTATAGCAAAGATGAATACTGTACGGGTTATTATCTCTTGTGCTGTGAATCGAGGATGGGAACTCCAGCAACTTAATGTAAAGAATGCCTTTTTGCATGAAGATCTGGAAGAAGATGTCTACATGGAGATACCTCCTGGTTTTACTTCTTCAAAAACTCAAGGAAAGTTATGTAAACTGAAGAAGGCCCTGTATGGTCTGAAACAGTCACCTAGGGCTTGATTTGGTTGGTTCCATAAGACTATGATTGCTTATGGGTACAAGCAGAGCAATGCTGATCATAAGTTGTTTGTGAAGAAGGTAGGACAGCAAGTGACAATGCTGATTGTCTATGTTGATGATATAGTGATGACAGGCAGTGATACACAGGAAATACAGAAGTTGAAGGCTTATTTGGGCATCGAGTTTGAAGTCAAGGAATTGGGTAGATTAAGGTAGTTCTTAGGGATTGAGGTTGCCTATTCAGCTAAGGGCATATCTCTCTCTCAAAGGAAATATATCTTAGATTTCTTACAAGAGACAGGGATGCTTGGGTGTAAACCAGCAGATACCCCCCTTGAGCCCAACACACATTTGAAGAGTAAGGACGGTGACCCGGTGGACAAGGGCAGTTATCAGAGGTTAGTTGGCCGATTGATCTACCTCTCACATACTCGATCGGATATCACATTTGTTGTAAGCCTTGTCAGTCAATACATGCATGATCCTCACTCTTTTAACTTGGAAGTAGCGTATAGAATTTTTCATTGCCTTAAGTCATCTCCTGGAAAAGGAATCTTCTTCTCTCCTCATAACCACCTCCAGATAGAATCATAAACTGATGCAGATTGGACTGGTAGTCCTGATGATAGGAAATCCACATCCAGGTATTGCATATTTGGTGGAGGAAGCCTAACTACTTAAAGAAGCAAAAATCGATTTGTTGTAGCTCGATCTAGTGTTGAAGCTGAGTTCCGAGCTATAGCCCAGGGTATTTGTGAACTTCTTTGGCTCAAGGGGCTTCTTCAAGCTTTGGGGATGGTTACTAATCTTCCTATGCGACTCTATTGTGATAGCAAGTCCTCAATCAGTTTTGCACACAATTCTGTTCAACATGATCGTACCATACATGTTGAGATTGACTGGCATTTTATCAAAGAAAAGTTGGAACAAAGGTTAATCTGTATTCCATTTATTCAGTCTAGTGATCAGCTGGCTGATATTCTCACCAAAGGAATCAGTCCTAAGTTATTTTTTCCTATAATTTGCAAGTTGGGCATGTTTGATATGTATGCACCAACTTGAGGGAGAGTGTTATAATATGGGTTTTAGTCCCACATTGCTTAGTTGTATGCTTGTCATATGATTTCAATATTATAAATAAAGGCTGGGCTATGATCACATAGATCAAGCCAGTATTCACAGAATTCCAAACTCCTCTTTCCCCTTTTCTTCTTCTTCTTCTTCTCCTTTTTCCTTCTTGTTCTTTCTTCTCCTTCCTTCTCTTCCCTTCTTCTTTCCTCTTCTCAAATAGATTTAGGGTCTTTGGGATGAGAAGTGAATAGTGATTTGCTTTATTCCCTATTTTCTTTACCCATTTGCCTAATAGGGTGTGTAGGGTTACTAATAGACCCTTAGGTCCAATTGGGTTGGGGCTTGTTTGGTGAGCCACTACCCGAGGTCTTTAACTTAAGTCATTGGGCCTTTAATCCACCTAAGCCTATAGCCTAGATACTAGTTCTAAAGAAGAAAGTTATAAGGTCCTAAGCCTAACTTTAACACTTATATGATACTAGAATAAGGGAATAATGGCTTACCCGAATCATCGTAAAGTGGTATAGGGAACTAGTACGGACCTTGCAGGTTCGCCTGCAGAGGGAATGCCTAGCATACTCCTTTATCGACAAACTTCCCCTATCTCTGTTGATGAATTTATCCTCGACGACTTCATCTGTGCTACGGTTGATGACTTTATGAGATGGCTTAAGTATCATTGCCCACAGTTCCCTAGAGTACGCCACCGCCGATTCTACACAAATTCAAACTAGACCGATTAGATTGGATTTTAAATCGGGTTTTTGGCAAGGGTTTAACATTCCCCCCACCTTATAAGAAATTCGTCCTCGAAATTGGGATTTATCTATCATATCAAATAAGTGAGGGTGCTTTGCTTAAACTTTGCTCTTATGTTCCCAAGATGCTTGTTCTTCAGAGTTGTTCCTTCATTGTCCCTTCACGTAAGAAATGACACGATTGCGAAGATTGTGCTCGTTCCTCTCAAGGATCCTTACTGGGCCAGACTGTACGCCATGGGTCCGATTCTTGCTAGGATTTCATATGTCCCAATGTATCTAGGGCTCAGCTATCCCTTCTTACCGAATTGCAATGCCCCTTTTATTGGCAACACCCAAAGGAATGCCTTATCATCCACTGTAAACTCTAGGTTCTTCCGCTTCAAGTCAGCATAGTTTTTCTACGTTGATTGAGCCGCCTTGATTCGGTTTCGAATCAAGTCTACCTTCTCACATGTGTCCTGTATCAATTCGAGCCCCAATATTCTTCGCTTACCAATTCATCCCAATACAGTGGTGTTTGGCATTTTCTACCATACTGTGCTTCGAATGGTGCCATGCCAATAGTAGCCTGGTAGCTGTTGTTATAGGCAAACTCTATGAATGACATGTGCTCATCTTAACTACCCCTTATATCGATGGCACAAACCCTGAGCATGTCTGCTAAGGTCTGTATGGTCCTCTCTGACTGACCGTTAGTCTGAGGGTGGAAAAGCTGCTCTAAAATCTAGCAGTATACTCATGGCCTTCTGGATACCATCCCAAAATTTTGATGTGAACCTGGGATCACGATCAGAGATGATACTCACTGGGACTCTATGCAAGCGAACTATATTGCCACTGGATATGTCACCTTTATAGGAATAAAATGTAATGACTTGGTAAGCCGGTCAACAATGATCCAAATAGCATCAACACCTTTAGTTGTATGGGGCAATCCAGTGATAAAATCCATGGTGATGTCTTCCCACTTCCATTTTGGAATAGAAAGTGATTGCAATAGCCCATGTGGTCGCTACTTCTCCGCCCTAACTTGCTAGCTAGTAAGGCACTTTGCCACATCGGCCTTCATTCTAGTCCACCAATAGTGTAACTTTAAATCCTTGTACATCTTGGTACTGCCGAGATGTACTATGATGTACGCAGTATGATAAACAATGAGCTTCACTCAATATGTCTCTTCTCTTCTAATCATCACTAGGTATACAATCCACCCTTGAATCGAAGGATACCATCCTTTGTAAAGTGAAGTCTAGATATCGCTGTTTCTCCTCCTGGATGCCATCTATCAATTTTTGTAATTCTGCATTGGTAGGTTGGGTTTCTTTAATCTTCCCCACCAGTGATGGTTGTATCACAAAAACTGCCAGTGACATAGTGATGCCCTCTATCGATAGTTCCAAGTCTATTCTCATGGCTTCTTTGATGTGTTGTTCACTAATAGCCAGGGATGCTAAGGTTAGAGTATGTGATTTTCAGCTAAGTGCATTAGCTACAACATTCTCTTTACCCGGATGATAGTGGATGATGCAGTCATAATCCTTCATACATCCCAACCACCTTCTCTACCTTATATTTAACTCCTTTTGGGTGAAAAAGTACTTCAAGCTTTTGTGGTCACTGAAGATTTTACTTTTCTCGCCATACTAGTAATGGTGCAATGTTTTCAATGTAAATACCACCCCTGCAAACTCAAGGTCATAGGTGGGATAATTCTTCTCATAGTCCTTCAGCTTCCTAGAAACGTAGGCGACTACTTGCCATCTTGCATCAATACACAATCGATTCCCAGCTTGGATGCATCATTATAGACAGTTATCCCCTCTGTGCCGGATAGAAGAGTCAAACTTGGGGTTGTGCTCAATTTCCACTTTGAATATGCTTAGTTATTTTGCTTGAACATCTGTATTGATCAGTCCCCTAATAATATCCACCTTCCACAATGGTATAACTCAGTTCTGGGTTTCGTTAATATAAAGTTTAGTATGTATAAGGACCTAGTGAAAATCAAACTTTGAGCATATACCTCAAAAAAATTGAAAGATCCAATTATCTCCATATAATTCGCCCAGTATCTATACTCCTAAAATTTTGGGTTGAATGCCATAAGATTGTACTACTTTTGCCTATATAGCTTTTCCTATGATGACTTTCACTTCTATTTCTCCAATACCTAACTCAACTTTAGAATGAATTGGAATATTGATGGAATCCGTATTGTTCACTCCGAATAATGGAGAGGACATTCGGTGACCCATTACTCTACTCATACCTATTGTTGAGCAAAGTTTTGTCAAATCCTTCAGTTCCGGTTCCTTTTAGTCCTTGGCTACACTTGGCTACAGTAACACCCGATATAATACTATTCAAAACTTGAATCTCCAGATCTATTGTTCACTCCCAATTACATGGTATAATCCATACCTCCCTGCGTCCGTCTTGACTTGTCGCTTCTCAATATCAATTGGTTTGCGGGTGTTTAGTCATACCGAGATTCAACTACGTACCTATAGTCTTTTACCATCCCTCCAGAATTTAGATACAAATCTGAGATTTCCTACAGGATAAGGTCCATGGACTAGGCCCATACACCAAGCCAATCCCAGCATTCCCGGCAGGGTTACCATCAAGTCCAAAGAACGACATTCCCAAGAGACACGTGGGGCCAAAGGTTCACCAAAGAGTACTCGAAACCAAAACTCAGAATCTCTAGGTGTTTCCCAAGGAAGTCATGGTCAATCATTGAGGCCGTGAAAAAAGAAATACCATCCCTCTAGTTACTAGACTACGTAAGTAGTCCTTTTATGAGTCTCTCACTGACAGTTAGATTATGTACTAAGGGACTCCTACTAATGGTGGTGGTCGACTAAACTGAATCCTAAATTCTAAGATCGACAATGCACATGCAGATGATAGATATAGACATAAGGTACTTGGCACAATGAAATTCATCTTAAGGTCACATTAGAATGTAAGGAAAACTGTTAAACCTGCCCCAAACTGACTGAAAATTTTTTCTAAAGGAAAGGAGCTTGTGACCAATCACCCAAGCACACTGTGGTGTGTCACCCCTATGGTTGAATTCAGTGGAGAACCTCCAAGGATGTCATCCAGTATACCTGTGAGAAGGTGGGTTGGGACCCATGCAACTGCTCAGCCCACAGCCTGATGTACAACTTCAACCCCAGGTAATCTTTCTCTGTGACAAATACATAGGGGCCATACCCATTCAGATGTGTATTTGGTCCTAGAAAGGGTATTGGTGAAGTGCCCAAGTGATAGCCTCAACCCCTGTGCAAGTCCAAGGTAAAACAGCATAAATTTCATTCTCTGGGCGATGTACTGGGCGATTGACCCAAATGCCCAGTGAAACGCCCAGAGTGTCTGAAACATGTATTTCTAGACACCTGGGAACAATGCATATAACTTATGGATACCCTGTAGAGGTAGATGTGAATTTTAGAAACCATTACCCACCTCTGGAACCAAGTGGACCCCACCAATGCAGCAGAAAGACCCAGAATGTACTTAAAAATGCATTCTTGGAAGAGGGAGCTCATGGCCAAATAGGCCTTAAGAGCTTAAAAGTTATAAATAGGAGGGCCCAGCCCTCTTATTTCGTTTGATGCCTCTATAGTAAGAGAAAGAAAGAAAGAGAAGGAGAACGAAGAAGAAGAGAAAGAAAGAGAAGGAGAAGGAAGGAAGAAGAGAGTAGGGCTGGGTTTGAACTTGGTTTGGGCATCTCTACAAGCTTATAGGTATGTGTTTCAGCCCTTAACACTGCTATCTATCTCTAGCCAGTAATGCTCAGAGCATCACCTGGATGCCTAGTGGGGCTCTGGATCTTGCATGCATGAGCATGGCATGCAAGATCTAGTCATTTGAAGTAGGATCTAAAGCTGTTACAATACTGGAATGGATGTTAGTCTCAGAGATGAGCTGAACTGCTGAGTTGCACTCTGATCATGCTGTATGGGCATGGATCTTTGCATGCAAATGGTTTTCCTCATGCCTTAGCTTAGAACCATATTTGTTAAAGGTAAATATTGATGATACATGCCTTGTATGCAGCCAAAACCGAAATCCAAAGCTTGAGCTTAGCCATGGCAGCCATTCTATGTGCTGTCAGAACTCAACCCAACTTCCAAATGGATAACCAGACTTTAAATCCATTAGAACCAGTTCATTTAGCTCCATTTTAGGACCACAAACCTCCTAGGATCATCCTTGATCGAAATCATGTCCAAGCCTGCAACCAAAATCAAGATTTGGAGCCAAATCTTGTGTTTAACAGGCACTGGGCGATGCACTGGGCAATTGACCCAAACGCCCAGTCAAATGCCCAATGTTGCTGTTTGGGCTCAGATGTGATTCCAGCTTTTTGGACCTTCACCAACAGGTCTAGTACAACATGGGGAGAATGAAAATGACTTAAAAACCCTTCCCCATTGGTCCTTGCTATCATTCACACCTCGGGTGCTCAAGTGGGACCCATAGAGCCAGGAACCCACACATAGACCTAGTCTCTCTTGGGCTATGAACCTTTGTATTGATTTATGGGATTGGTAGGGCCATGCATAGATAGACCTTGCTGTAAAAATACTTGGAAAGATGAACCTTGCATCTCTGGATGATGCACGGGAGTTTGACCCAAAAACCTAATGCAAGACCCAAAGAATTGTAAATGATACTTATGCAATTAGAGTTGAGTCCAACTAAGCCTAGACCAACCCTAAGACAATAATATAAATTTGAACTTTGTTTGACAAGCTTTAATGATCCGGTTAACTTAGGTTTTGATCCCGAGCTCGAGGTGCAGTGTCAGATACCGGCCGGGACCGAGCTGATTGCTGAGCAAGCGGGACTAGTACAAGGTGAGTGGAATAACACCATGTGTGTAAATGTAACATGAATAACGAGTCATGACAAATACAACAATATTATTTACTGTGCACATTTATTTCAATTGTTACTCTGTTCAATACTGAGTTCTTGACTGATGAACAATGAGAATGGACAATGATGCTTGTATGTGAAACTGATAGATTAGATGTCGTAGCCGGCTTGGAAATGAGGCATGTGGTAGCTCGTAGAATGGATGATGCAGTGCCATATAGAGTGCATTGGGCTAGAGTATCATCACCAGTGCTACGAACCCTTGCCAACAGGGGTTAAGGTGTTGGATGTCTGTGGGAGTACCTATATGAAAGAGAAAAAGGAATAGAATTATTTTACACTGAAAAGGTGATTATATGGCTTAATGCCAGAAAAAGGAAAATGTTATATTGAAATGATGATGGGTGTCTCATAGACTAATCCTAGAGGGCTGGTCAGGCTGACCATGGAGATCATGTTGGAGCTGACCGGTCCTCTCCGACAACTCAATGGGTATATCGCAGGAAGGGGTTAGAAGCCCGCACCAGGGATACATGTATTGGGCATTGTAGTAGCACATTCACCTGCCTTAGTTGTGATGTTAGGTGGCTAATAAATAAAATGAATTGCATTGGATGTAGGACTCATCTGGTTGTGCTTGCATGTACGTGCATGGTTATGTTTCATTCACGGGCTCGGTGGAGCTCACACTCTTGTCTGTCTTTTGTTAGATGATCTTACAGGTGGATGTTTCAGTAGCGGGGAGGCTCATCTCACGGAGACAGGCCATGATTATTATGACTATGTAGGTGTGGACCCAAACGGAGGTCATACCTCTAGTGCGAGTCTTTTCTGTGATGGTTGATGAGGACCCGTGATGGGCAGACATCTGACTTTTCTTCTGAACTTGGGATTCTTTTGTTGTAGATAGGAATCTACTAACCAATCCCTTTTTTTGTATAGCTTTGTTTGGGGCTCGGGTTGCCTTGGCCCTTTTTTTATTTTGTAAAGCTTCGATTGGAAGAGTTGGGACTGCCAAGTTATGTCTAGAGAGAGAGAGAGAGAGAGAGAGAGTATGAACTAAAACCATGATGTAAATATTTGTTAAATGTTTAATGTAAATATTAGTTTCCGTAGCACGCTGAGTTCTATCATATTCATTATTGTGGATGTGTGTGCCTGTGAATGGTATTAACAGCTTTTGGATCCTTAGGGTTTGGCGGATTGCTACCGTGCAATTCGGGTCACCTATCTAATCCTCCCAGGGGGTGGTTTGGGGTGTGACAAAAATAGTGCATGCCTGACATTAGGAAGCTAAGTAAGGTATCTATCACTGTGTCTGATGATGACTTTGCATTCCCTTCAGGTATGATGACCACGCTTCCCAGGGGCTCGCTGCTTAGCTGTGGCTATATGG
Source organism: Telopea speciosissima (assembly GCF_018873765.1). Classification (NCBI taxonomy): domain Eukaryota; kingdom Viridiplantae; phylum Streptophyta; class Magnoliopsida; order Proteales; family Proteaceae; genus Telopea; species Telopea speciosissima. Next base: position 45,068,181 of record NC_057920.1, read on the forward strand.
GACTGATGGCCTATAAATATGGTACATACACGGGCCTACGGTATGGATTATCCTTGATCTATGCCCTGCCTCTTGCAGCTGAAGCAATGAATGTTCGGGTTATGTGCCTGAGATGTAGTTGTGGGTTGTGATAGTCGGGTAGGCTGAGTAGCATTCTGTCTCCTAGACTGCATCGTAATTAAATCAGAATAGGATCCTTTAGAATTCTTATTGAGTTCCACTGACTCTTGTGAACTCGCAGGTCTCTTCTTAGACCCCTATATTCAAGATGGCACTACTGACTGAACCTACAATGTATCGACTGTAAGTAGTGTAGTAGCTACAGAGGAATTCTCTGGCATGGTTTGCGTTTGTTGCGCCACTTGGATCCGTGCGTTCATGTTAGCCATCTCTTCTTGTTGCTTTCTCATGTCAACACACATATCCTTCAGATATTTATTTTGCTGCAGCCGAAAACTCCTCATCCTATGACCCACTATGTTGGTGACATCATGTGTGGTGAGGGGAGGTTGGACCGCAGGCATGGTAGGACTAAAAACCCTGACTGTCTCCTTTGGTGGGGATGGCTGGTCTCCACTAGCTTGATTTTGAGTGTGAACCATTCTTGATACCTGGAGAGGAACCATGTAGACATGAGCACATGTACTTGAGTCGTAAGTAATACGCACTCCTTTGTGTATTACGCACGATAAGTATTTAAGGCATGCATAACCTCTCATTAAATTCTGAATGACTCAAAGGAAGTTTTTAAAATCAATTTTTAGCACTTGATTCAGGTGCAGATTAATGACATGGTTGTCAATAATTTTGGTACAAATTCATCCAATCCCAAACATCCATATGTATAATTGATATAATTAAGGTTACATGGAAGGACAAAATGCCCAATTAGGTTGCATATAAATATGTGGGTCATTTTCTCATGATTCCGTTTGTATTTGCACTTGGGAAGGCTTAGGGCATTAGTGCATTCTTTCATTCATAACTATAAATCCCATTGCCTACGCCCGCCCAATGACGATGGGAAATGACCCCATAATCATGTATGCATAAGTTTAGTTCAATGCCCATTAGAAACACAAACTTTTTTTTGGTCAATATGTGTCCCATACCATGAGGGTGGGTCCCACATTAAAACACACACAAGCCCAATTCGATTTCACACAGAGACACATAGGCACATGCATTTTCTCACAGACAGGAGGATGGGTTTTCTCAATTGCAGATGCCTGTGTGCATGTGCCTGTGTATACCCAAGAACACAAGCACATGAGGGGAGAACTGACAGACACATGTGCATCTGCCTATATGGAATCCACTTAAAATACCCTTATGGGTTTCATTTTCTCCATTTAAAAACTCTACCAAACTTTGTGGGGGGTGCTTCTAAGGTGCTAATCTGAGGACTTCTTATTTCCCCAAGGCTTCCTAGAGCACTTGCAACCATACTCCATCTCCTACATCCGATCCAAGGTGAGTTCTTTCACCACAGCTAAAAATTCTTTTGAAATTTGAACATGCTCTTGAGGTTTCACTCCTTACCCATTCCATTTTTCTTCTTATGCCTATGGAATCATACTATTCTTCATGCTTCTTCTACCTTTACTAGTTCCTATGCCTTGCATAACTATCACACAACACCTATCCACACAACATTTCAAAATCTCCCAGTTGCCCCATTTGATTATTCAATCCTAGGGTTTGGAATTTGGGGTTTTTATATCTTGCAATGGGTACGTTCTATGCATGCTTGTTAATTTGTGTGATTCACCATAAATTTAGCTTTGTAGATAAATGTGAATAACTTCTCATGATTTTGCCCAAGATCCCCTTCTCTTTTGGGTTCATAACATGATTTTGGAATTATGCATGTAAGGTGTTTGTGAAATTGTCCAAATGGGTGTCCTTATGCTTAAACCCCTCATTCCCCTTCTTTTTAGTTATGAATTTTCTTTTCTTTGAGGAGTGTGTGATGGCCATCACATTGCCTCTCATATTTGATGTGCCATAAATAAAATTTGATTCCTCCATACCCTTTGCATATGCATGCTTTGATATGTGCCTATATATGTATGAACGCATCCTCATTGTATATGGTCGACTCGTTCTAACCATGATTGGATTCAATTGGTTTTGATATATACAATACTCTGATCGATTTTAGAGCTAAAATTTTCTTAATATAATCTCGGTGTTTTCTATAATGCCATTCTATTTTATCTCATTTTCTCATTAGGATTCTTTTTGTTTCTATCCTTTGGTATGTAGGTGCCACCATACCTCCGAGAACTAAAGGCCATTGAGCTAGGGCTTGAGCCCAAGGAGAGGGAAGAGGAAGAGGAGAGTGGTGAGGTAAAGGTGGGAATGCACCACCACCTCCTTTTGATGATTATTTATTTCGATTGGCGAAGTATGAAGCTAAGTGGCACCAGTATGCCAACAAGTCGGTGCTATGCGAGAGGGATGTCGATGCCGGCGACCTCTCATTGTACAAGGCCTATGAGTGGTTTCAAGATCAAGGTTGGTTATCCATGTTGTGATATGAAGAGTATGTATTCCGGGCCTTTGTGAGGCACTTCTATTGTAATCTCTCTTCGGAAGAACTTAATGATGGCACCCTTCGCGTTACAAGTATGGTTAAGGGTTGCGAACTCTCCTTCACATCCATGGAACTAGTAAAAATCCTTGAGATCTCTAATGATGGGGAGAAGACGTATTACCCTTCCAAGTCCAAGCCACACTTGTGCCTAACATTGGTGGAGCATAGGCGTATTAGCCACACTTTGAGGGAGGATGGTGCTGGCAAAGGGTTTAAGTTTCCCAAATTTCATCCCACCACGAAGGTGTTAGCTAGGTTGGTGCAAGTCAACCTATTGTCGATCACGGGTCACCTCAACCAGGTTGGATTGATGCATGCACACATAATGTACTGTCTATGCACTGGCATCTACTCAACCTGCCAAACATCCTCATGCACAATATGGATTTCAAAGCCCATAAGCCTAAGGAGAGTAATTTCCCATATAGGAGGTTATTGACATGGATTTTCTTACACCTCGGGGTGGAGTACGAGTATGATGATGTACGAGGCAAGTTTGGGAAGAGAATCAACACGACCACCATTTTGAAGATGATATTGAACGGGACGGAGGGTAGTAACGAAGACCCTGAATACAGTGGTGAAGAGGACGAGGAGAGCGGTGAGGTGATGCTCTCGAGAAGAGTGACGAGGAGGGAGGGCCATCAACTAAGGATGAGCCTCATGATAGTCAAAGGGATATTGGTGCGGATGTCCACTTAGGAAACTAGGAGGGTGCCACGATCGATGAACATTAGGGTAGTCAGCACGCCTGGGAGAGTGGTCGATGTATTAGAGCGACTGCCCCTTCTGCTGGTCGTCATGGTGGAGGACAAGCTCACTTCACTGGTGCATATGATGCCGATGCCACTTCTTCTAGGGCATCTGAGCCTAGTCTCCGGTTCCTCGCTGGTCAGCTGACAGAGTTGAAGGGACATGTACCGTGATATGCACAAGATGTTCTATGACCTGCATCCCTGAGTTGTTTGCATTGATCGTCGTACGAGGCGTGTCGATTCTCCCGATACACTGCCACCACCTAAGCAGTGATGACAACACAACTATATTTCTTTTTTTTTTGCTACCTATACGGCTTAGAACCCCAAACATTTGTCTTGACTTTTTCAGTTTGTGATGTAGTCTTCTATTTCTTGTACTTGTCGTGGGCTTGGGCATAATCCCAAACCTAACATTATCTTGATTAGCATCTTTCAGTACTTACTTAATTCAGTGTTCTCGCTTTTTTACTTACCTCATTATTAATTGATGTGTTTTTATAAGTTTTTAATCAATCCTATCATAGAGTAAATCAAATCGGTTGGATCATGAGTTAGCTTAAGGTAGAGCATCGTGCTCTGATACCAAGTTGTCATGCCTAGATTCCTGTACCACCAAAATCCATGATCAGAGCGTATAAATACACTCCATACTCCTACCAGGATCACTAATGCAATATTGAAGCCAACTCATCCATACCACACGTGATAAATCAAAAGACAAGTTGAAATATATGTAATCATATTCAGAGTAGCGAAAACTATGTGATAACATAGATACATTAACTGTAGCAGTTTATCTAAGGTTATTGTTCCACCACAATAAAACATTAACAATTATCGATCATTTCCATCAGGAATTATATATTACTTAATATTTAGATAATATATCTCTCATGATGGGGCCCAAAATGATAAAGTATCAACATAAAAATATATCAAAAGGTGGCACACGACCCAGTATCTAATAACACTACTCTCCCTGGTAGCACATCTCGCAGTAACAGTCTAGTCCATACTCCTCTTCTTCACGGGTCCATCAGTCCTCTCCACTACTGCCCTCAGGGGCAACGTACTCCAAGCCACTCGGCTCCTCCATATCTGCATCAACATCTAAAAAGAGGATTTTCACGAGGAATGAGCTCCACCGAGCCCAATGAGCAAATTAAATCATGCAAATGGCTACAACATTTATAAATGCAATCATAAGGACGCAAATCAAACATAATAAATGAATCCCACAGCATCCCATACCACCAAGATAATTCGTACATCTTGTTTGATTTACAGTCATGCCACATGGGTTCAATTTTATTATTATCCACCTAACAAACAATTGCCTAAGTCTGATCTAGTGCTATTGCAACACCCAAGGTAGCATCCCCGACCCTCCACCTCTCACACATGGATGGCCTATCCGGCAATGTCAAACTCGAGTTGCGGTGGGAGCCTGCCATACACATGTTAGTTCTGTACGACAAACCCCCAAAGCTAATCCCACTACCATGGTTTCGGTCCTCACGTCGGTCTCACTGGTTTCCCCATGTGGGATTATCCAACACATAAACCCCTGTTGGCAAGTGTCGTAGCAATGGGTATAGTGTCATCCTAACCAACATACATCTAAATGCAATTAGGGAACGTACAAGTCAGGTGTAGTGCTCCTACAACATCCTAGGTAGCATCCCCGGCCCTCCACCTCTCACTTTAGCCATGCATGTTGGTATAGGACACCTTATTATGGGAGAATATTCGAAATCAAGCATCTAGTAGGAAGACCGATTTAACCAGGCGAGGTGGGTGCTTTACACCTTGCCACTTACCCAGAATCTTTGACCATATGGAATCATGTAGCCCTTTATAGGGCTACATTAATTGGGTCCTAGGCCCTAACCCTAGGTGGTGACTCCATTTTTCATATTATATGATCCCAAACCCTCAATAATTGTGCAATCTCCTCTACCTTTAGTCTAGGTGTTAGAAGGGAGGACCATCTCTCGAGAGGAACCCCGATATACCCACATCCTAGGGGAAGGGGAAGGAAAATACCCCTGATCCCAGTGCGGATCCTCACACACCCATCTTAGGTTACACTTAGGATATTACCGGATTTTTACAAAAAAAAATCCAACAACAACACTAACCCAAGGTCACAACTTCTTTTAGAAATGAAAAGAAAGAGGAAATGAAACTTACCTAAGTCACTCGAGCTCAAATAAGTAGCAATAGGTGATGATCCTTCCCCTTTTCCAGGTCTTCTTCTCCTTCTTCTCTTCTCTTCTTTCTTTTATGATTTGTAAATAATGAAGGAGTGAAGTCATATCTCATATTTATAGGCCAAGGCAACTAAGGCTTGTTTGGCTTGGGCCTCACAACTCATAAATTACATTAATACTCATTTAATCCATGTGGATCCACCACCTTGATTCCATATGGAGTATGGAGTTGTGGATAGGTTTCACAACACGTGGGGACATGAGGGTGAGGATCTTACCCCAATGTACTGTGCCCCACAGACATCAAATAAATTCTGGCCTGTTCAGATTCACCGGCAAATCACTACAGGTAGATCCTGATCTGCCGGTACTGATCAATCAGCTGATCATAAATGTTGAATTCAAACTGGGTTTTCTCCAGTTCTCTTACCTCTCCTTTAGGGTGTTTAAGTAGAGGTTGTACATGATAAAATGATGTATCCTACTATGCATTTGTAGGTTCAATTCACATGGTTAGATTACTTACCACTAGTCATTCGGAAAGGGATTTGGATATCTATTCCTACTCTCTTCACACCATGAGCAGGTACGTGGAGAAACTCAAACACCGTACCACAGTCCAAGTATCTACCTGGTGCCTCAATTGTTACACAAGCACACAGCCCACAAGTCTCCGGTGTTGACAGTTGTTGGAGCGGATCTATATACCAAGTTCAAATTAGGCCAGGTTTGAGTTCGGGTGTAGCAAGCACGCTGCAAACCGAAAGGGATCCGGCAAAGCCAGCAGGGATCCGACAAGACCCGATCACCTCTATTTGGTTATTTTTCCTGTATTAACAAGCTGAATCCATTGGGATTCAAATCATTGACTTCTTTAAGATTAATAACACAATCTCGGTGATTGTTTGGAACCTAAATTGCTTGATCGTAGGTGATCAATCCTTGACCGTGCATGTTGAGGTGAGTGGGATTTACTTAAATTTACTTCTTGAATTGTGTGTTAATGGTTTTCTTACTGAGCGTGAATTATATGAATGAAATTTTTATGCGGTGAAATTGAGTGCATTTATGGTTGTTACCTTGAGAAATGATGTGACATTGGGAAAATTGTAAAATGATGAATCATGAATTATTGGCATGAATTGCATTTATTGAGCTTATGCAATGTATGCACTTGTGTGTGTAAGATGGTGCTTGTGATGTACCTCACTTAGCAGGGGGAGGGGGAGGAGGAGTGAGTATATGCGATGGATAATGGATTATGGCATATCTTACTTAGTGGGAGTGGGGTATGGAGGGTCGTGATGAGTAGTGGATTTGGTGTACCTCACTTAGCGGGGGAGGAGTGAGGGTACACTAGTTGTTCTCACTTAACGGGAGAGGAGTCGAGATTCAACATGGAGGCCATTCCACCATTGTGTGGTTATGGCATTGATATGAAGTGTTGAATTGTATTGGGAACGACAATTGTGTATTCTATTTATGAATGAGCATGAGAATGTTTATTTTCTTTACCTTTGAAATTGTAAGAACATGGTATATTGGTGTGTGTATGTGTGTGTGTGAGTGTATCGGTGTGAGTAGTTTGAGTAGATTTTACTCACTGGGCTGTTGTAGCTCATCCCATTGTGGACCTCCATTTTCAGAGCCTTCACAGTAGGAAGGTGAAGAGTTCACCGACTGAGGAGCGGATGAAGAAGCTTTCTTTTTATTATTTTAAAAAGCTTTTGTTTTACGGTTATGTTGTTGAATATAAGTGGGTTTGTAAAGAACTATTTGTATATTTATACAGAACCATGTAAGCAATTAGGTGAAGACCAATATTACATATAACATGTTACGGATGATGTTATGCACACTCTAACTGGATTTTTGTGTCTTATATGAGATTGCTATATATATTGATGGCATGATGTAATATATTAGTTGAGACTTTACAATCTTACGATCTCCGCATGTGAAGACTACACCATTCCCTATTCCCGGGATGCATGTCGTCACATAACCCAATTTACTTCAATTAGATAAAAAAATTTACCCTATTTCCTCATAAAAAGAGATTCGTAAACACTAGGAGCCCGCTTGATAACCTTACGAGAAATAGTGTGCCAAACATATCCTTCTGTCGTTTCTTGGCTGAAAATTGGAAAAGTGTGCCCGATAAAAATTCCTATATTCATTCACTATGCTCTTTTGTAAAATTGAAAAAGTGTGCCAAACATATCCTTTTGTTAAATTTAAAAAAAAAAAGAAAAAAGAAAAGGTTTTGCTTGTTTCCAAGAACAGGTTTACCAAGCGGGTCAAAAACGATTTCTCAGCACAAAAAAATGAAAAAACTGTTTTGCTGTTTCTCAGCACATAACCAGAATAGAAACACTCGTAAGGTTATCAAGCGGGCACTAGGTTTTTCCAAATCTTTTCCTAAAATCATTGTCTTCTCAGGTGTTAGTGTTTGTCGACCATTAATTTTGTCTATCATATGGCCTTTAGTTTCTTTTTTGTTAAAAAAACCACCCGGGTTGGACCCTTTTTTGTTTTCTACAATTTCAATTGAGTTTTATTTAAAAACCGAAATGTGCCTGAGCTGAGACCGAACCACCGCCCAACCCAGCCCATTAGTTCCAAGGGCAACCATATGGGACCCAAGGGGTCCAGCCCAAGGCCAGAGTCCAGACCCAGGGTCCAACCCAGGCCTAACTTTTGATGGGTGTTTTTTAAACCTTTAATCTTTAATGTGGGCTATATGGTGGGCCTCTAATAATCGATATTAGATGGTCTATATATAGGGCATTAAATTGGAATGTCCTGGACAATGGATTCTTACCTTATTTAGTAAGTTCGAGAATGGCAATTGAATGAGAACGGATACGTACGGCAATTAAACGGAGTAGACGGAAATAATATTTTTAAAAATCCGAAGTAATAAAACGCATACGACAATAATACGATACACATTTAATACGAGTTTAATACAACCACTCTATAAGCAAAAATACAGGCATATATTCACCATGTAACAAACATTCACCACCTAATACACAATGATTTTAGTGGGTTGTTCTTTTAGAATCTTTAACCAAAATAAGAAACGATCATCATATCTCCAAGATAATTGAAGCATTGGGAAACCAGAATTTTCTATCATTCTCTAATCTCAACTTGTGTGTTACTTCCACTAATTACAGCCTTAATTAGATAGCTAAACTTAAATCTTCAGATGAACATTCAATGTACTTAAAAAAACAAGAAGCAAATCGAACCAATGCAAGTACACCTTTATTCTGGGTTAAAGTGGGTGGTTCTTCTAGAATCCTTGTCTTGTAGCATAGCTTAGCAGGGTTATTTGTTCTATATAAATCTTAAAACCTGCAATTGCCATTTCCAAATCTCTAAAGCAATGGTGCTTGATTTGAACATAATTGATTAGAAATTAGTCAAAACACTCTGGCCACCACCACCTATTCCCATTACTTGAGCTTCAAACTCCCCAAACCGAAAGCTATTTTAAGATTGAAGAACTTATTGGCTTTGAAATGATGATCAGAACTTGGGTTCTTTCATTATTTCACTTATGGGTTTCGAATTGAAAAATACAAAAGATGTTATATTGACTAACACAACAATGGAACCAAGAGAAAAAAGAAGGGGGGGGGGGTTGGGGAGTAAAGAAATAAGAATCGTCAGAAAGACATGGTCACATGACAAAAAAAAAAAAAAAATAACAAAGGGCTTAACATTCAATAATGCTATTTACATTCACAGCAGATAGTATAAACTTATAGGAGCAAAAGGAGGAGAAAGGGGCAACGAATGGAAGAGGAACAGAGCTTGTCCGCCACTCCACCTCTGCAATTAACCTTGAATGGAGACGGAGAATAAGAAGGGGGCAGGGGCTAGGGGGTATTGAACCTTATATGAAGTCTCGCCGGCCGCCGTTGAACGGAGACAGAGACGAAGCAGGTGATCAAGCTGCACGGCAGCAAATGGCTAGGGTTCAAAGAGTGAAGAGAAGACCAGAGCTTTTTTTTTTGCTTTTTGCGAACTGAAGGGGTTTTGCGTGTTCTCACTTTACCTTTAGTTTTATTTATTTATTTATTTTTTTTACATAAAAATATTTCAAGTTAAAAATATTAAACACAATTAATACGTAGTTATACAGGTATAAAACAGCAACACTCAAAAATTGTGTTTATTTATCAAATATACGGATATACGATATAATATGTTTTTTTGAATTAAACGTTCGGATACACATTTAATACACGAACTTACTAACTAAGATTCTTAATTTCTTACATAGCAAAGAAATAACCCAATTTCCTTTCATGAAAAAAAAAAATTTACCCACTTTCCTTGTAAAGAGATTTGTAAATCTAGTGAAACTCTATATCATATGGCCTTCTATTTCTTAAAAAAAAACAAACCTTTTATGGGCTTGGACACAACATCTTTTGTATAATCTCAATTGAGTATTATTTAAAGCCCATATGTGCCTAACCAAGCTTGAGCCCATTGGTTTTGGGGGTAACCATGTGGGACCCAAGGGGTCCAGCCCAAGGACAGAGTCCAGACCCGTGGTCCAACCCAGGCTCAACTTTTGGTGGTTACTTTATAAACCTTTTAATATGGGCTAGTTGGTGGGGCTCTAATAATCGATATCAGATGGTCTATACAGGGCAATAAATTAGAGTGTACTGGACAATGTATTCTTTAGATAGCAAAGAAATGACCCAATTTCTTTCCACGAACAAAAAAAAAACCCCCAATTTCCTTGTAAAGAGATTCGTAAATCTAGTGAAACACTAGGTTTTTCCAAATCTTTTATGAAAATCATTGCCTTCCTAATTAATATTCAGAACTTTACTCAACCAAATGGTAAAATGAGTTTGAGATCAAAATT